>NC_060144.1:259411758-262329258 GCF_021461385.2 Schistocerca piceifrons | reverse complement strand
TCCCAATTCAGTGTTCAAATTTTGATGCAGCTATATTCCTACGACCAGTTGTCACTGCTATTGAAGCAATGACTATTTGAACCCTCTCTAACAGATCAAAGTGATGGTGGTGCCGCTTATTATGACTCTTTTACGAGATTTGACCAAGGTCCGCCAGCTGGCATCGGATTTAGACAGGTCCAGGAAGAATTTAGAATCTATCTAGAGTGTTTTAACGAACAATAACCTCATAAATACAGCCATAAGGAAGGTAAATGACAGGCTATCATTTATCGAAAGAATCAAAAGGAAGCGTAATATAGCAAAGAGCTAGTTTACAAACCGCCTGTTCGAATGAATATGGAGTACTTTTATTCGGCTTCAGACTTTTATGAAGATGGATTAACGGTAAAGACAGATGAGATCCAAAGAAGAGTTGCTTACTTCTCCACGGATTCGCTTAGCGCCAGACCGTCACTGATTACTGTGGTTCCTGGCTACTGTCGTAGCACATTTTTTACGAAGGATTCCACGGACGGATATTAAGCATATTATGGCTTTATCTACGAAGTTGAACCTTCTGTATTCCCCGCCTTGTTTTTTTACTAAGTTTTGGCATAACTTTAATGTGTGGGGGTTCAATCATTATCATTGTTTATCTCTTGTTGGTCAAATAAGCACTTGAGATGTGGTCATAAGCCACGAAACGGGTAGTGCCTTAATAAAATTGGTTCAAAATACAGATATTTGCGAAGTAAAGGAAAAAAGAAAGTTACTTGAATGCTTCACATACGTCAGTTAGAAATCACAGGACAGGCACCCACTTTCCACACGAGTCATGAAACCTACTGTTTTCTTCAAATTCCATCTCTCTCAATGAACTCCACAGTGAAAGCAGGGAAATTTGGTGCTTTACACAAGCGTTCTGGCAGTCGCTCTGCCCCCTAAACAGATTAGTTATTCGGGAGAGTTATTCTCGTATCTTGCAGATCCTACGCCACTCTCAGTAGTATGGAGTACAGACTAAAACTGTATGCTGGACTGGGACACCATAACGGAAATTTTGTTGACTGAGCTAACGAGACACGACTCAAGACCCGACCTCACAGCTTTATCTCCACTAGTACCTCATCTTCTACCTTCCAAACTCCTCAGTAGTTCTCCTGCATTCTGGAAACAATCCCCTAAGCTATGGCTATGCGAATTCTTTATAACATGCTTTCTTGCCGGATGGATAACCTGCGAGGTAGGGTATGCATAAAAAAAGTTGGCATTTCAGGTGCCGGCCGGTGTGGCCGAGCGGTGCTAGGCGCGTCAGTCAGGAACCGCGAGACCGCTACGGTCGCAGGTTCGAATCCTGCCTCGGGCATGGATGTGTGTGATGTCCTTAGATTAGTTAGGTTTAAGTAGTTCTAAGTTCTAGGGGACTGATGACCTCAGATGTTAAGTCCCATAGTGCTCAGAGCCATTTCAGGGGAGGCGACAACGGTAATTGTGGGGCCCCGCTGTGACAGGTCACTACGCAGTAGAGACGGTGCAGTTAGGCGGTTGAACCAATGCGCAAACACATATCTCGCATGACTTTTAAGCTATCGATAGCGAGGATGTAAATGATCGTGTTAATAGGTTAGGTCAGTAAGACAAAAAAGTCCGCAAAAATACACTTTGAAAGTCCATAGTTTCTCATTAGAGTACCAAAGGACAAATATTCGCTTAAAGAAAGTATCAACCAAAACAAAGAAATATATATGTAGTGTCTGTACTCTCGGACATGTCCGAAATATCAGACACCATTTTGGCCCTGCAGCCACTATAAATCAAGACACAAAGGAATTCAAGACTTCAGCTACCAGTGGGAATTGATTTATGTCAATGGATCAAGTTGAAAATTTGTGCCAGACTGGGATTCGAACCCGGGTTTGCTGCTTACTAGGCAGATGCATTGAGCACTACGCCATCCGGGCACAGCATTCATCACAATCGCACTGACTACTCTAGCATGCGTCCTGTCAATCTCAAAATCTCAACTTATCCTACACAGTACTGATGTAGTGCCCCTGCCCATTAGCCTCATTGCTTGCGACGTCTCCCCAATTTGCATAACTGTTCGAGCTCGGCGTGCATCTGCACTGAAGCGCCTTAATTATATATATCTGGTATCTGTTCTCTTGGACATGTCCGAAGGAATAGACACCATTTTGAAACACAAGAAGCAAAGAAAGTCTGACCACGCACTGTCAGAAATGACGCTGATAGAAGAAAAAAAGGGGTAAAAAGTTTAGCTTAGTGGGCAAGCTCATTATGACACTGACAATACAAAACAAAGAACATGTGTCTGTGGAAATTATTTGACAGTCCGCTAACATGCAATACTACTGCCCGTGAAATGAAGGCATGTGAGATCAGCAACTGAAAGATGTGGCTGTCGGTCCTGTTCGTAAACTCGGGCCTTGAACCGTATTGGGGCGTCCACAGTTAACAAGTAGGACATCGCAAACAAGTAGGACCCCGCAGCCATGGTGACATTGGGGAAAGTGGGGGGGGGGGGGGGGGACGAACCGTAGGTGCAGCTTCACCCGGGGCGTGGCCGGGTCTCTTGGACTCTCTTCGAAGTAGAGGTGACTGGCAATGCAGCGCCACCAAGCGGCCTCAGCTAACATTCAAATGTAACGACCAAGTACTGTAATGGAAATTCGTCTTACTGAGCATTTTCTACGTTAAGCAAATGAGGATCGTAAAAATTACTCTGCCCCCTCCATTTGATAGTTCTCCATGTAGGCAATCTCTCGATGATACTAATTGGCTGGGGAAAATTAATCTTACAGCATAAAATGATTGGATTAGTCTGATGAATTGTTTATTAATAGTCCGATAGGTCTCGGATTGTTAACAGTGAGTTTGTAAATCTGTAGTTAGCTCCAATCTGTGGTTGAATTATAAAATTACACTATTTGCCATTAAGATTGCAACACCACGAAGATGACGTGCTACAGACGCGAAATTAAACCGACAGGAAGAAGATGCTGTGATATGCAAATGATTAGCTTTTCAGAGCATTCACACAAGGTTGGCGCCGGTGGCGACACCTACAACATGCTGACATGAGGAAAGTTTCTAACCGATTTTTCATACACAAACAGCAGTTGACTGGCGTTGCCTGGTCAAACGTTATTGTGATGCCTCGTGTAAGGAGGAGAAATGCGTACCATCACGTTTCCGACTTTGATAAAGGTCGGATTGTAGCCTATCGCGATTGTGATTTGTCGTATCGCGACATTGCTGCTCGCGTTGGTCGAGATCCAATGACTGTTAGCAGAATATGCAATCGGTGAGTTCATGGGGGTAATACGGAACGCTGTGCTGGATCCGAACGGCCTCGTACCACTAGCAGTCGGGATGACAGGCATCTTATCCGCATGGCTGTACGGATCGTGCAGCCATGTCTCGATCTCGGAGTCAACAGATGGGAACGTTTGCAAGACAACAACCATCTGCACGAACAGTTCGACGACGTTTGCAGCAGCATGGACTATCAGCTCGGAGACTATGGCTGCGGTTACTCTTGACGCTGCATCACCGACAGGAGCGCCTGCGATGGTGTACTCAACGACGAACCTGGGTGCACGAATGGCAAAACGTCATTTTTTTCGGATGAATCCAGGTTCTGCTTACAGCATCGTGATGGTCGCGTCCGTGTTTGGCGACATCGCGGTGAACGCACATTGGAAGCGTGTATTCGTCATCGCCATACTGGCGTATCACCCGGCGTGATGGTATGGGGTGTCATTGGTTACACGTCTCGGTCACCTCTTGTTCGCATTGACGGCACTTTCAACAGTGGACGTTACATTTCAGATGTGTTACGACCCGTGGCTCTACCCTTCATTCAATCCCTGCAAAACTCTACATTTCAGCAGGATAATGCACGACCGCATGTTGCAGGTCCTGTACGGGCCTTTCTGGATACAGAAAATGTTCGACTGCTGCCCTGGCCAGCACATTCTCCAGATCTCTCACCAATTGAAAACGTCTGGTCAATGGTGGCCGAGCAACTGGCTCGTCACAATACGCCAGTCACTACTCTTGATGAAGTGTAGTATCATGTTGAAGCTGCATGAGCAGCTGTACCAGTACACGCCATCCAAGCTCTGTTTGACTCTGCCCAGGCGTATCAAGGACGTTATTACGGCCAGAGGTGGTTGTTCTGGGTACTGATTGCTCAGGATGTATGCACCCAAATTGCGTGAAAATGTAATCACATGTCAGTTCTGGTATAATATATTTGTCCAATGAATACCCGTTTATCATCTGCATTTCTTGTTGGTGTAGCAATTTTAATGGCCAGTAGTGTAGTTTTAATTTTATATCTTTCTATGCGATGTGACTGCCTGCTACAGCCATTGTGGCCGCTCTATGCACGTCGTATGTTCTCAAAAAGTGTCTGCATTACAAATTGACTAGACGAAGAGAAGTGTCAAAAGCGTGTGCGTCATCGTGGAGTAGCGGCTTTCACCTAAGTTGGCGGATCTGGCCTTCCTTACGAGAGGCGACAGCGGGCGAGGCCTCGTAGTTGCCTTCCCCAGAGGCTGGCTGGATTTCCAGCAAAAACCAGCAGCTCCAGCTGGTGCTCCCCGTCTAATTAATTATTGTCGACGCGCTTCTCGCGGGAAAAGCGCGGAAGTGCTCCAGAGAGGCCACGGGGTCGTGCTGTTCTGCCCGCACTTGCCTCTGCTCTCGGCGTGCTAACAGGAGAACAAAGACTGTGCCGCCCGGCGGATAGCGCACTTCTTGCCGGGGCCTGCCTCCGTTCTCTGCGTCAGTATTTGCAGATACTCAGATCGTGTGATGTGGAATTACGCGTAGAGAGAGTCTACACCGTCCCGTAACAGTAACAAAAACCTAACGCAGTAAACATAGTCACAGAGCTGATTGAAAAAGAGGAACGGGATACTTGAACTTTTGGCAGTTACAGCTAGAGCGACTGGCGTGTCTCAAATTTTAATTTTCTACTTCGTATGTAGCGTCTGAGTTCCAGAATTCCGTACAATGCCTGCTTTCCGGTTATGTACACAACGGTGACAAAAATCATGGGACAGCGAAAGCCACATGTACAGATGGCGGTAATATCGCGTATACAAGGCAAAAAGAATAGTCTATTCGCGGAGGTGTCATTTGTAGTCAGTAGTTCATGTGGAAAGGTCTCCGATCTGATTATGGCCGCACGACGCGAATTAACAGACTTTAAACGCGGAATGGTACACTACTGGCCATTAAAATTGCTACACCACGAAGATGACGTGCTACAGTCGCGAAAATTAACCGACAGGAAGAAGATGCTGTTATGTCCAAATGATAAGCTTTTCAGAGCACTCACACAACGCGCTGACATGAGGAAAGTTTCCATCCGATTTCTCATACACAAACAGCAGTTGACCCTTGTTGTCTGGTGAAACGTTGTTGTGATGCCTCTTGTAAGGAGGAGAAATGCGTACCATCGCGTTTCCGACTTTGATAAAGGTCCGATTGTAGCCTATCGTGATTGCGGTTTACCGTATCGCGACATTGCTGCTCGCGTTGGTCGAGATACGCTGACTGTTAGTAGAATATGGAATCGGTGGGTTCAGGAGGGTAATACCGAACGCCGTGCTGGATCCCAACGGCCTCGTATCACTAGCAGTTGAGATGACAGGCATCTTATCTGCGTGGCTGTAACGGATCGTGCAGCCACATCTCGATCCCTGAGTCAACAGATGGGGACGTTTGCAAGACAACAACCATCTACACGAACAGTTCGACGACGTTTGCAGCAGCACGGACTGTCAGCTCGGAGACCGTGGCTGCGGTTACCCTTGACGCTGCATCACAGACAGGAGCCCCTGCAATGGTGTACTCGACGACGAACCAGGGTGCACGAATGGGAAAACGTGTTCGGTAATCGTGATTCATGTTTTCCCTTAACAGCCTAAACCAGAGGTGAACGAATGAAAAAAATTTGTGTTTGACATCCTGCCGTCCGTGTGATCATTAGAGTCGGAACATCGTCGGTTTAGGTTTCAATAGTTTCCCAACACCTCTTCAGCTCACTGTCCCCATTCTTGCCCTCTCGAGTACTTGCTTCGACGTTAATGACTCCCATGTCGACGACATGGGAAATGCAAGCGTTTCTTCACCTTGCAACGCCCGTTTAGAACCAGTTCTTTTTATCTTTTTCAATGCAGCACAACACTTTCATTGCATAGTATTGCTACATTCGTACATACTGACACCACGTGACGTAACGTGCTGTGTGACTGCATCCAATTATAACCTGCTGTTAACTGAATTAACTTTATTTCAATATTTCTGCATACACCTGCTCCACTGACCGTTGAGAAGGGACTAAAAAATGATGATGCAAATAAAAAAAGGCAACTGACAAGCGGAATCGTGTCTGGTTAGTGGAATGTCATAACAGCAATGGCAGAAAAATTAATTAGCAAACAGCGCTTTGTAACAGACAAATGTTTCCACAAATTATGTGTTTGTAGCATTCCAAATGCTATCAAAAATGCAAATACAAGTTGCGTTTGAGCGAGAAATTAAATAATATGATATAAAAGCACCAGACTAATCAAGCGAAATGTGTTGCAAAATTGTGTGAGCTGACTAGAAAGTAAACTTGTTTTAGCGTGGAAGCCTCTCATGCAGTGAGGCGCAAGTATAAACAGCGAGAATGACAATCAACTGCTGATATCGATGTACCGAAGAGCTCTTATTTATGATGCACGCAGTAAGGCAGTTAATTGAATTCTGTTTTCGGAATCTATTAATAGACGTCCTTGACAGCAAGAAAGAGACTGTCTCGAAGTATAATAAAATATTATATAAATTACACGTTACACACGAAGGAGATTTTTAGTGGTATGTGTACAGGTTTTTCAAAAATATATTTACAAACTTTGGAGACAGGTTCCCTACACCAAAAAAGGAAAAAAGTTTATATAAACATATGTATGAATATTCTTCGTTTTTAAGTTATTAATGAAAGTTTACAATCCAGGTGGCTGGAGCTCATCAACACACGAACTCATAATAAATGCTCGAAAAGCGCCCTTTCAAATATTCCCTGACGAAAAAAATGGCTCTGAGCACTATGGGACTTAACATATGTGGTCATCAGTCCCCTAGAACTTAGAACTACTTAAACCTAACTAACCTAAGGACATCACACACATCCATGCCCGAGGCAGGATTCGAACCTGCGACCGTAGCAGTCGCGCGGTTCCCGACTGAGAGCCTAGAACCGTTAGACCACCGCGGCCGGCTATTCCCTGACGGTTTCGAATGTTTTCGTAGGTTTCCATGACACGTCAATGAAATGTTTGTGCATTCGTGTGTTCTGCTGCACAGACAAATTGATTAAGGTGCCCACAGAGATAATAATGCAAAAGATTGAAATGAGGAGGACGTGCAGGTCGTGGAACTAGCCCTCCTCTACCCGTCCATCTATGATGGTAGGCACCAGCCAGTGCATCTCGAAAACACTAAGTCGGAAATGTGCTGAAGCTCCATCATGCATTGTAAGTAAGCTGTTTAGGTTTTCTTATTGGGAACGCCACGTAGCGCTCTGTATGAAAATCACTGGCTGTGCTGCGTGCAGTCTGTGGCTAGTTTGCATTGTTGTCTGCCATTGCAGTATTTGGCAGCTGGATGTTAACAGCGCGTAGCGTTGCGCAGTTGGAGATGAGCCGCCAGCAGTGGTGGATGTGGGGAGAGAAATGGCGGAGTTTTGAAATTTGTAAGACTGGATGTCATGTACTGGTATATATATTATGACTTTTGAACACTATTAAGGTAAATACATTGTTTGTTCTGTATCAAAATCTTTCATTTGCTAACTATGCCTATCAGTAGTTAGTGCCTTCAGTAGTTTGAATATTTTATTTAGCTGGCAGGAGTGGCGCTCACTGTATTGCAGTAGTTCGATTGACGAAGATTTTTGTGAGGTAAGTAATTTGTGAAAGGTACAGGTTATTGTTAGTCAGGGCCTTTCTTTTGTAGGGATTTTTCAAAGTCAGATTGCGTTGCGCTAAAAAAATATTGTGTTTCAGTTTAAGCACAGTCATTTATAATTTTTCTAAGAGGACGTTTCAGCATAAACCACATGGTTTTCCTTATTTGCAAGGACATATCTTGGAGATGTGCTGGAGAACATAAGGACCTAACAGTCACCTACAATTCCAGCCCACGCCTCAATCTTAAACCGATGCTCAGGACCGCAATCGGCCTGTGTGTGTTAGTTGTGGAAATGTGTTATTCCATTTCTTCCGTATGTTGTCTCGTCTGTAAAAAAAACTGAAGAGGCGAACACCGTATTACCACTTTGAGTGACAACTCATGGGCAAAAGTTCCCCTGAGGTGAGTGATCGGTAGGCGTAAGACCTTCCAGACGTTTAAGATGATACAGATATATGAGCTGCTCGTAAATTGTCCTCCTTGCTGAACATCGAAATGTACCACATGCCTGGATCACTTTTGTTGTTCTGATACCTACCAATTCTTTGATAGGCAGTAGATCGTGCTCTTCCTAGTCAGGCATACGTGCGACGCGTGGTCCGCATCATTGAACAGTCCGTGGTGCTACGGTTCCAGTCTCGGCAAAGTGACGAAACGTAGCACCAAATGTTGAATGATTTGGTTGTCTTCGGTATGAGATAGTCATGCAGCCTCGTGTCTATTACCACTCGCTCGGCCCTGCATAAAAGTCATGTCTGCTCTGCTCACAAAGTGAATATCTTGCCATCTTTCAACGGAGCATTTTCAGTTAACTCGCTGCCTCTAGCACATGTACATTATGGAAGCGTTGAAGATAGACGGATGACGAATGTAAACAAATCTCTCCGGAAAACCAACGCCGTCTAGAATACAATGATTCAAATGGGTGCAGGAATAACTGAAGACGGTGGTATGTACCTGAAATCCGTTGAAAGTAAAGTTTCATTAATAACACTTAAACGAACGATTTTCGGACATATGTTTTTATCCAGGTTCCTTATTGTTATGGTGTAAGAAACCTGTCCCAGAAGGTTGTAAAAGTATTTTTGACACACCATGTACATGGTCGTTGAAACCGAAAACTCAACAGTCAATGAACCAGTTCTAAAATTTACATGCAGGAAAATTGTTTGTAAATCAGTTTTAATTTCTATAGCTTCATGACCAAGTGGGCAAGCATATAACTTTTCCTGCTGTTGCCGCTGCTGTTGTTGTTGTGTTGTTGTGACTAACGGGAGAAATGCTTCGTTCGGCAATTGTGTTTCAGGGATCTGAAAACTTCTTGTAGAACTGAAAATTATTGAAAACTGAGTGGATCTGTCCGAAATAGGCGGCTCAGATGCGCAATGGATCTCTGAAATGTGACGCTGCTATGAATGATGCAGTCGAAACTTCCTGACAGATTAAAATTGCATGCCGAGCCTGGTTTTGAAACCGTAACCTTACCTATCGCTTCAATGCTCTTACCTACTGAGATAGCCAGGCACGACCCTCACAGTTTGAAACGATCCTTTTTGTCTGTCGTTTCGGAGCTTCCGCAGAGGCGGCCGGAGACAAATTCACGATCACGGCCCACGCATTCTTAAGTCGTCCTCGCATGGGACGAATTACCTTAAGTTTACGTGGAGCTGTACGCGCTTTGTGACGTCACATCCTGTTATTTCACATTGAGGAGGTACTGCTGCGTTTGAAACACAGCATGAGTTCTGCCATATTCTGCGAAACGTTGAACCAATAAGAGGCAAGAACGATCTGTGGGCCAGAAGTAGAAATTGGGAGACACCATGTCGGATTTCGTCGATTTCATTTGAAGCCCAAATTTGGTGGGTTTTATGTTATAAGTTACACCCTATGAATACATGCTGTTTCAAATCACGAGCACATTGAGACACACTCGAAAACGCGTCGTTATTGGTACGATCTGTTGTACCAAAATTGCGAAAAATTCATATTTATTTATATTCCTATCACAAATTGCATGTCACGAAAGTGAGCTGTTTGAAGGCAACGACACGGATTGTTTTTAATACGTCTGCCGAAGGAGGTGCAGGAAAAATAGCCAGGTAGAAAATGAAGTTTACTGCAAACACATAAACAGTCTTCTCCAATGGGAGTTAGTTTGGAACACAGTAACTGAAAACAAGTCACTACCTGAATATTGAAAGAACAATAATAATAGAATGGTTAAAATGGCTCTGAGTACTATGGGACTTAACTTCTGAGGTCATCAGTACTTAAACCTAACTAACCTAAGACCATCACACACATCCATGCCCGAGGCAGGATTCGAAGCTGCGACCGTAGTGGTCGCGCGGTTCCAGACTGAAGCGCCTAGAACTGCTCGGTCACAGCGGCCGGCCAATAATAATATCTGAAGGCTGAAGGATTCAAAGTATCACAGTAAACTGGAAGTTCCAAAATCCAACGTCCATACACTAAGTGTGGTACCATCAAAGTCCGAAAGGGATGTGCAAAAGGTAAAGTCCAAAGAGGACAAACGAAAGTTAAAATACCGAAGGGACACACAAAAGTTAAAGCTTGGCATATTGGTGATGAAAAAGACAGAAAAATATTACACAGTCCATTGGCCAGTTACAGTGTCAGTAGGCCACATCTCTTCGGTGTAGAGGCCACAAATAGTGTACGTCGGTAGCTGGCAGCTGCTGGAGACGAAGGTTGACTTGTATGGCGGCGTCGAGGTAGTGGTGGTCCCAGAGTGAGATTCTGATTGCGGGAATGCATTTTCGGTTGGCGCCTAGCCTAGGGAACTCACTTGACCGAACTGTTCAATTATCGACTGGGTGCCGGCTTAAATACAGCTCAGGTGCTAGAATATTGCGGGTACTACTTTCAGATATATAGTTCACAGGGCCATTGATCACTTCCGGCACTTATGTTGCCATCTGCTGATCGAGCGGATTGTGGCTCTCAGCAGTCTGTCGTCAGAAGAGCTCACCCCTGTAAGGCCTGTGCCCGCATAACCTATCTCTATTGCTGGTTGCCGACTAAATAGGGGTAAGGCCCCGACACAACAGTTTCACCTTGCCCTTTTCATAATTTCATTCCTTGACTAATAACTTCGTCCGATTAATCTAATGAAAAAGACTAGATGCGAGTCCCTTCGTTTAAATATTCACGTCGGCGTCTTGGAGCACTTCGTATTGAGAAAGTACGCTCTCGTTATGAGCTCCACGTTTACTCCTGTAAGCGGAGCTGAAATACCGTACCGTGCCCCAGATTTGCTAAGTCAGAAATCCTACCCTTGAGCTGAAGCACGCTGCCGGCATTTCTAGGCTCTGCAAGAGCAGAATCCGAAAGCAACGCTCCTGCAGACAGCCACCCTCGAGTCTGCCGGTGGAAACGCTGCCCCTTCTAACCGCCACCCGAGAGCAGCTCCTTCAAGAAAACGCACCGCGCGCGGCGATCGCTCTGAGAAGCCGCGCCGCTTCTCCACAGGTGAAACCAGCCGCGGCCGGCGACTCACGCACTCATAAACGCTGGCTTTACGCTGCGGAGAAATTAGTTCGCAGTCGGCAGGAGCAAGAGGAGGAGAGGCAGAATTTTTTGAAAAATATTTTTATAGCGTTACCATTCTGCGGCGGCTGCGGCGGCAGCAGTAGTCGACATTTATCCCGAGTGGCAGAGCGACCGCATTTAATATTTCAGCGGGGGAAGGTGCCCCTTTCTCGCGCGCGCCGCGGTCTTGGCTCCGCGCTCTCTACCTACCCCTCTCCCTTCCTCATCCCCCCCCTCCTCTACCTCCATCCGACAACGCTTTGCTAAATGTTGCGCAGCGGAATTAAAAAGAGCGGCGCTGCAGCGAGCCTCCGCGGAAGCGGTTTTAATTACACCGAAGTGGTGGCAGCACACGCGCCCAGCCAGCGGCTCCACCTCCTCGTAGGCCCACTCGCGCTACCTTGGCCGTTACGTCCCCCTCCCCCCTACCCCACCCTCTTCCCCTCCACTGCTACCGCCCAAACCACTTTCCCACAGGAGGTGATGAATTTTCGCTGCCCAAAGACTAGGTAGGCCACAGCCCGAGAATTTCCTTGAAGAACCGAGGAGAGCGGCGTTACCTTTCAAAACGACGCCGAGACGGTACTTCCGCTTTCACTCGCCGCAGGCGTCGTTCTGCACTCGTTGGGGCAGGTAAATCGGCGATTAGTCTTCGCCATAACTTGCCTGACAGGTGACTTGCTTTCTACACGCCGCTCGATATAGATTAGCAAAGAACTTACATTAGCGTACTCCCTGTTGGTTTTCGCCTCAGGAACTTCTGACGACGACTGTTCCTTAATATACATGACGTTTCGCCAGCACGAGTGGCTATCATCTACGAGGGCGTACTGAAAAGTAATGCCTCTGAAATTTTTACGAGAAAACTCTTAAACCTTTTTAAATAAAACATACGTTACTAAAATTCTACATCTCTATTCTTCAGTTCTATATACTTGCGGCCATCTGCCGCTAGGAGACTCTTAATTGTAGCGTGTAACATGGCGGTGTGTAACATTACTATGTCGCTGCGCGAGAATCAGCGAGTAGTAATCGAGTTTCGAATTCGAAGCTTTCGCCCACGCTTCAACTTTAAATTGCCAGATTACGCACAAGCGCTGCGACAGCTGAACAAATCCGACGCCTTGGGTCAACTCCGTATTTCCATCTTTTCAGAGATGGTTGGGGGCTCAACTGTTCGAAACAGGATGTCAAATTAAACACGTTTCACCCGTCTAGTTTCCAAACTTATTTTATTTGGTTACCAGTTTCGGCGATTTACTACGCCATCTTCAGACCCCTGACCGACGTATAGGAAGATTCCACCTCGGTTCTGATCAAAACAGGGGCCAGCAATACTGGTACTAGCAGATTTCTGTTTGATATAGCGATACCAACCAACGACGACTGAAGACAATCGTTCAACGCGATAGAAGCGCAACCCTTCCGCACATTGTTGCAGATTTCAATGCTGGGCCATCAACAAGTGTTAGCGTGCGAACCATTCAACGAAACATCATCCATATGGGACTTCAGAAACATGTTGCCAAGTCGGACGAGTCTCGTTTCAAATTGTTTCGAGCTGATGGAAGTGTACGGGTATGGAGACAACTTGATCAATCCATGGACCCTGCATGTCAGCAGGGGAATGTTCAAGCTGGTGGAGGCTCTGTAAAGATGTGGGGTGTGTGCAGTTGGAGTGATATGGGACCCCTGATACGTCTAGATACGGCTCAGCGAGGTGACACGTACGTAAGCGTCCTGTCTGATCACCTGCATCCATTCATGTCCGTTGTGCATTCTGACAGATTTGTTAAATTCCAGCAGGACAATGCGACACCTCATACGTCCAGAATTGATAAAGAGTGGCTCCAGGAACACTCTGCTGAGTTTAAACACTTCCTCTGGCAACCAAACTCCACAGACGTGAACATTATTGAGAATATCTGGGATGCCTTGCAACCTGCTGTTCAGAAGAGGTCTCCAGCCCCTCATACTCTTACGAATTTATGGACAGCCCTGCGGGATTCATGGTGTCAATTCCTTCCAGCACTACCTCAGACATAGCCGAGTCCATCCCACGTCGTGGTGGGGCATTTCTGGGTGCTTGCGGGGGCCCTACACGATATTAGGCAGCTGTACTAGTTTCAAAAAAATATTCAGATGTGTGTGAATTCTTATGGGACTTAACTGCTAAGGTCATCAGTCCCTAAGCTTACACACTACTTAACCTAAATTATCCTAAGGACAAACACACACACCCATGCCCGAGGGAGGACTCGAACCTCCGCCGGGACCAGCCGCACTGTACTAGTTTCTCTGGCTCTTCAATGTGTACGTTGCACGCCAGATGATTAACATAATGACCCCAGAACCATCAATAACCGTACAGTCAGTACGAGCAGGTCACATGTAGTCCTCCTCTGGTGTTGCTTCTCTCAGTTCCCCGCCACGGAAGCTAACGTTCTGTGCATTACGCTATACGACAAGGCCATTTAACCTAAGTACGTTAAGCTAAGACCGTTCCTAGCAGAGGAGCAGGTCCAGAGCCATTCCAGCGGAACAATACCGCGTGGCCCCCTCGTAGAGTCGGACAAGGATTGGAACCCGGTCCCGCGCGTATCCAAATCCGACGTCTCGTGGAGGCAGCGCTGCGGAGGTGGCGCCGAGGCAGCCAACACAATGCGCGCAGTGAATGCCGCCGCAGGAGCGGGGATTGCCGGCAGGAATTAATTTAAACTGCGGACTCGCAAGTTTCCCTGCGCGCGCGCCCGCTCTCCTGGCGCACCAAACTCAGTTACTGTTCCAAGATACCCCGGCGGCCTTCTATGCTCCCGCCGCGCTAAGTTGCCGGCACCCAGGTGCGGCCTGCTTGCCTGCACAGTCGGGGCCTTTTGTCCCTTTAATGCTGCGGCTCGGTTGTGCGAGATTCGGGCCGGGGATCAGGCGCCGGCCGAACCCTCGCGCCGCACCTTCTAATCTGAACCTTTTATTCTGCTGCGCAGCCTAAGACCGGTGAATTTACTGTACACCACCACAGGTTACTGGGCACTTAAAGGCCTACTTCTATAGCTCTACCTTGACAGTAGGAAATATGAAAACAGCGAAATTAATGATTTGTAGAGGTTAGATTTCTATATACGGTTATTCATAAGTACCTCTGGGGTTTCAAAAGAAATTTGCGCGCAATTGTGTGTAGTGATATAGCCCATTCCTTGAATGAGAGGTATCACGTCCTTAAATGTCAGAGATAAGCTGTTAGTGACTGAGAGTAGTCGATAAGTGGTGAGCTCCCCACTGTTGTGAGGTGTTTTAAATCGTAGGTCCTGATACCAGAGCTAACGAGAGTGACTGTACGCAAGGGGGGGGGGGGGGGGGCAGTCAGACTACCATACCTGCTGAGGTGGAGATACGAGTTCCATGGAGCGGACGGTGCGGAATAAAGAGCCCCATAAAATCTAAGAACGCAAAATGTCAAAGAATTTAAATGTATTGTAATCGTTAATTATCAAGTTGAATATCAGATCTGTTATGTACGTAGTACAGAGAGGCAGTATACGAGTTGGTAGCCGTTCTTATTTATCATGTATTGAGTTGTAATTTTGAAGATAATATAAAGCACTCCGTCTTCATGCCACGAGTGGCCTACTGGGACCATCTGACCGCCGTGTCATCCTTGGTGGAGGATGCGGATAGGAGGGGCGTGGGGTCAGCACACCGCTCTCCCGGTCGTAAGGTGGTATTCTTGACCGAAGCCGCTACTATTTGGTCGAGTAGCTCCTCAATTGGCATCACGAGGCTGAGTGCACCCCGAGAAATGGCAACAGCGCATGGCGGCCTGGATGGTCACTCATCCAAGTGCCGATCACGCCCGACAGCGCTTAACTGCGGTGATCTCACGGGAACCGGTGTAGCCACTGCGGGAAGACCGTTGCCTTTGAAGATAATATAAGAAGGTAAATTGAATCTCACTTCTTATTTATGTGGTGGAGTGAATGAGAACGAGCAGTTAATTTTCAGGAGCTTTATCTGCAGCCCTGTAAGGAGGCGAAGTCTGAGCCAGGTTGGAGGAAGGAGACACAAGGATTCATGACACAGACTAACTGGACCCTGATTAATAATACTTAACGGCGACCGAAAATTCAGTAAGCAACATTCATTGGACATAAAAGGAGTGTTCAGAGGGCAACTTATTTAAGTGTTCGGTGCATAAGGTGAAGTATAACAAACTGCCATGCAGCCCAAACCAACATGAAACACTTCAGTTGATAGACCATTGCTCCAATTTTTCGACTGATAACACCAAATGCGAAATAGATAAAATGCATACCACCATTGCCAATGGTGGCCAAGAATTCGGCTCGCGAGTCACGCCATTGCATGTGTATCATAGCTCTTTTGCCTGGCGACTGGTGTAAGAGGGGGAAACTGAGAATCAGCTGAATTCAATTGACGATGGAGACGCACTGCATAGAACTTTGTTTTATATTTCACATTTATCGAAAACATAGATCAAAATGAAAAGAAATTTTTGGATTTATTTATTTTTGACACGATGAAGACGTAATGTTTATCTGATACCAACAGACAGACAGACGCAGACAATTTCACTGAGTGTCCCATACTGACTGCGACGTAATCGTAACTTATTTAATTTCATAATCGAAACAAGTTCTCACACATACATGTTGATTGAAATATTGTAGCACTTTCGTAATCGCAATACGGAGGCGGCAGAAATCTACCTGAGGAAAACACTGTAGGCGTCCTGGAAAGTTTTAAGTTTAAATAATTTTTTAAAACTGGAATTACATCGGAGATCGATCAGTTACATCTGCACTTGCACGGGCGCACTTTCAACTCTGCAAACGATGTCAAAAATAGCGTGAAAACACACGTAAAATTGGCAGTGTCCCCAAAACGTTTAGAAAATTATCCTTGTAATTCTAGCAAGGCCACAATTAATTCTTCAAACCTCACGTTTCCTTTTAATATCAGTGAACTGAGGAAACTGGACTGTGTTTCTCGGAATTTCGACCTTCTACAGTGCGATTTCCTTTATAAATGCGTACCCATCAAATCAGAAAGAAGTTGTTTCTCACCTTGCTTTGTCTTAACAGTGGGCAGTGCATAGTCAAGTCCACATAAAATGTGAGACCTACAATCCATTCCGGATGTTCGTTCTTGCACTCCTTTCAACAATAGCGTCTTTTTAAATCGAAAAATCGCTATAGCCATGCCCCTTTACTTAATCAACGCAGTTCGCAGACATATATTATGTCTCCACACTCACCGATCAGTTCCATCGAAAACCGTTGCAACAGATAATTAAATAATGAATGCGACTTCGGAAATTTTGCTATTGTATCATCAATTTATTCACGTGGTCCATCCCTGCAAATTAAAAACAAAGTGCTTCTTTATGTACAGAGCAATGAATACTGTCTGTCGATCGTTGTAATTATTTGCTCTTTCATTATCAAATAAATCATTAACGAATGAGTCCAAATTATAGGTAATTTTTTTTAATGTTATGTTTGTCTGCTCATGATTATGAAAACCGCATGGTACTGGTTGCTTTCCTGTCTAATTTTATGAGTTTCTTTAACGCAGTAGAACTTACTTGGAACACAAAGTGCAATATGGAAATTATAATGATCAGCCATAAAGGACAAATACTGCACCCACAGACAAAAATATTATGCAACATTTAAGGAAAGGGTAAATTAGATTTCTTCAAGACAAAAGCTCTCGTTTAGAATACAATGCATTATGCAAGAATTATCCCATGTTTCCATGAAGCAAAGTGAGTATAAAATCAAATACAGATGCGAGCAGCAAAGGAAAGTTGTCATGAGACCGCCAGCAGAGGAGGCATTTAGAAGGGGCATTCTCTGATTGTGATTCCTTTACTAACCCATCAGCACGAAAATGTTCTTGGAAATACAGCTCCACTAAGTTACTGACGCCTTCCTTTATCTATATTTAGTTCACGTACATTCGAATAATCGGATCACTTTTCTCAAATATTTGCTACATACTGCTATATGATACTTACGAGGGCATGCTGAAAACTAATGCCTTTGAATATCTTATGTGAAAACTCTTAAAGTTTTTTAAGTGAAACAAGCTTGATTAACATTCTGCATCTTTAGTCTTCATGTCTACATATTTGCAGCCCTCTGCTTTTATAGGGCTCCGAAGTGTAGCGTGTAACGTGAAGGTGCGTAACGTAGCCTTGTCTCTGCGTGAGAAACAGCGTGCTGTAATCGAGTTTCGAAATCGTGGGGTTCATCCTCACATGGAGCACTTTCTCCTTCTGAATGACAGTGTCAGATCACACCCGAGAGCTGAAACATCTGCAGCACTCCAGCGCACTGGGTTCACTGTCATCGATCATCCTCCACATAGTGCCTTCCTCCTTTTCCCAAACTTAAAGGACATCTTCCAGGACTTCAGTTTTACAGTACTGAAGCGGTGCAAGCAAAGGTGAAATCGTCAAACATTCTAAAATGATGGTATCGACACACTGGTCTCTGGTTGGGAGAAATGCGTTCGTCGGCAGGGTGACTATGCTGAAATGAAATGTCTTGTGACTAGGGCTTCCCGTCGGGAAGACCAGTCACCTGGTGCAAGTCTTTTGAGTGGACGCCACTTCGGCGACTTGCGCGTTGATGGAGATGATATGATAATGATGAAGACAACACAACACCCAGTTCCTGAGCGGAGAAAATCTCTGACCCAGCCGGGAATCGAACCCGGACCCCTTTGCACAGCATTCTGCCGCGCTGACCACTCAGCCATCGAAGCGGACGGTGACTATGTTGAGAAATAAACATGTAGACGTGAAGAATGAAGATACAGAATATTATTAAATTTTGTTTTAGTTAAAAAGCCTTAAGAGTTTTCATACAAAAAGTTCGGAGGTACTATTTATCAGCAGGCCCTCGTAAGTCTGATATATTCACTGTTGAGTGTACACGGTGGGTAACTTATAGTAGGCAGTACATTTGCGGTTCCTGTGTACTGGACAGATACTGAGATACTGCGTAAATCTTAATTCTCCCCTCCCCCCCCCCCCCCCGCCCAAACACACACACACATACACACACACACACACACACACACACACACACACACACACACACACACCGTTCGATACTATCCGATATGAAACTGATACTCTGACACTTCCACCCGTAGTACGAAATTATGTAGTACTTCGTATCTATTGTCATAGTATGGTTATCGAAACAAAGGTATCGATAGTTACTCACGCCGGAACGTTTAGAACTTACTTAACTACTGAGTACTGCGTCGTAGGATTACCCATTTACCGCCTCTGTTGTTCTACTGTCTAAGTCATATTCTGCTTTTTGGCTTAATTGATTCTGCCGTATGATTTTTTTTTCTTCTCATAGTATCTAATGTGGTTCCCCTCGCAACGTGGATTTATGATTGATTTGGCGGTTTGTGTCAGTAGTGTTCGTTCGGAACCCCATCATTATGAACAATATTACGAACGGAGCTTATTACTATCGAATCAAATACTACAGTAATTTGGGGTAACGGAGACGATGAAAAAGAAGATTGGAATTAATAATGATATTAGTAATGAAATTTGAGAACTTTCTCTCTTATCGTCTAAATGCAAAAGAAAAAAGTAAAGCCCAAGAGGTGCACTATTTTCATTATTTCATGTGATTCGGCGGAAGCTGGGATATTAACGCTCGGTCGTGAAAGACTAGAAAGGAAAGGGCGGAGTCTTCTGAAGTGGCAAATATCGCAAGGAATGCAGACGGTTGCTTGCTGTCGGGAAGTTGCGAACTTTGATGAAGGCGGGAACTCAGAATTCACGCTCGAATTAGATCAGTGGAGGACGACACATACAGGGAGTGAGAGAGTGAGAGAGAGAGAGAGAGAGAGAGAGAGAGAGAGAGAAAGAGAGCTTTGAAGGAGAGGCGAAAGCAGTGGCTTGATTCCGGGAGCTGGTGTGGGTGAGGACGGGAGGGTAGACGCGAGGAGGAGAAGGAAGAGGAGGCGGCTGAGGAGGGACAAAGAGGGTCGTTTTCTTCACAAACGGGGCGGCAGCGGCGGCGGCGGCGGCGGCGGCGGCGATGAGAACGTAGCTGTTTGCAAAGTTTGTGGCCCACCGGGCTGAGGTGGCGTCGAAGAAGTTGCCGCGCGTCGCCAAACAGCGGCGCATCTTGCGGTGACGAGTCAATACGCTCGCCGACACTGGCTGCGACGCGTGTTGCCGCCTCAACACAAACTGGGCGCTTCCAGGACACCACATTGCGAGAGGGCGGCCGTGGTTCTGCACTGTGGCAGCAGTCTGGGCCGTGAAAAGACTGTTACGTACCCGACCGCTAAACCGACAGCACATTTCTCCCGTTATGTTTTCGCAATAAGTTCACATACACACAAGTTGGTTGTAGGAGAAGGTATTTTGAGAGCGAGATATACTGGGCGGTTGCAATTAGAGTGCAGCTACTCATAGAGGTGCAGAGCAGGTTGTAAGTATCGTATGGCAGCAAAACTTGATAGATATTTTATTTCCTTACTGGGAAATCAAATTTACACTGGAAAAAACTAGTTGCAATTTTTCTCACTGGGTGCAAATCTGGCGCTGTGAATGCAAGACTTAAACGGGCGTCGCCAGGAAATGTCAACCAAGTGAGAAAAGCATAATGTTGATTTTATTATTTGCCACCGCTGAGACGTCGACGAGATGCTGTTAGCGCCAGATTTACACTTGGTGGACAAAAATGGAACTAATTTTTTTCCAGCATTCTGTATTAACGCTGTACCACACCCAGCACGTTTCGGTCATACAGTAATTGCAGCTCACCCTCGGCCTCTGTGAGTAGCTGCCGCCGAGCGGTTCTCGGTGTTTCAGTCTGCAACTACGCGACCGCTACGGTCACAGGTTCGAATCCTGCCTCGGGCATTGATGTGTGTGATGTCCTTAGTTAGGTTTAAGTAGTTCTCAGTTCTAGGGGACTGATGACCTCAGATTTTAACTCCCATAGTGCTCAGAGCCATTTGATCCATTTGAACCATTTGAGTAGCTGCCCTCTAATTATAACCACCCTGTAGTTTTGACTTGGTACCGGTGTGCATGGAAGACATAATTGTCGATAAGAGCTCAACAAGATTTCATTCTTTATTTAATTCATATCATTTTGTGCATCGACTTTAATTTGGCTAGATTAGGGCCGTCAGCCGTTTTCTTAGGTCTAATCAAGCATTCTACAGACTCTGCCTTACAGAAATGAATAGCACACAAAAGGAAAGAGACAAAATGAAACTTAGTGGGTTGTGAGAATATGTGCTGCTATTTCAGTGACTGAAAAATCTGGTTAAATTTCGAGTCCATATGCTAAGCAGTTCGTAACTTATTTTCTGTGGCATGCAATTTGTGCTACTTGTGTCTTTTTCTCTCGTCAACTCTAAATTCACTAGCTGGTTAGATAAGCAAATCTTGCTGTTTCGTGTCCATACAGTTTTCCATATTCACTGACAGCAAAAAATCCTAACACCAAAAAATAATAAATGTAATGAAATTTCAACAATACATTTGTCAGATCACACACTCTGATAAGCCAAAATATTACGACCACTGCCCATCGCGACATCAGTTGCCTCCTGGTGGCTTTGCGGGTACGTGACGCGGTAGCAAAAGAATGTAATCGGAGCAGGCACGAACGGCGGATCACTATAGCGAAGACACGGGCTGAAAATGGAGATATCCATTGAGATAAGCGACTGTGAAAAAGGACAGATTATTATTACGTAGAGCCTGTGAACGAATATCTCTAAAAAGGCGAAGCTGGTCGAATGCTCAAGTGATACTCTCGTCAGAATCTACGGAAAAGACAGAAGGACAGTGAAACTACCACTAGTCGCTAAATGGTTGGACGTCCACGATTATTCACAGAACGTGGGGTTCAGATACTTATCTGTTCCGTAACATAGGATACATGGTGATCTGTGGCGTCTCTGCCGAAAGAGCACAATGCTGGTGCACGCATAAGTGTTTCGGAACGCACCGTTCATCGTACATTGTTAAACATGGAGCTCTGATGCAGACTATTCCTACGCGTTCGCATGTTGACCCAACGGCAGAGTCACTTACAATTGCAGTGAGCACGGGACCATTGTGATTCTACCGTCGATCAGTGGAAGCATGTCGGCTCTTCGAGTGAATCGCAGTTTTGCTACCCTATGTCACTGATCATCTCCACAAACGACGCCATCTAGTTCAACCGCGGCTCGTAACGTGCAGCGCGCCAAGGGCGCAGGCTGGTGGGAGCAGTATTATGCTATGGAAGACATTCTCCTTACTTTCATACGACATGTGGTAGTATTTTCGGACGCCTGCCGCTCTTCGTGGGTGATATCTTCCCCGACGACGACGTCACCTTTCAGTAGTATAACTGTCCGTGTCTCGGAGCCAAAACCGTGCTACTGTGGTTTGAAGAGCATTATAGTGAGCTGACGTTTATGTCCCGGCGACCAAATTCGCTTGATGTAAATGTTATGGGACCTACATGGGTCGCTATAGCCCCGTCACCGCGTACGCAGATCAGCTGCCCGTTATTTACGCGAGTTACACGACCTGTGCGCGAACATCTAATGCCACATACCTCCACAAACCTATCACAGAACTGGTGGATCCCTAATACACAGAATCAATTATGTATTTCGTTCTGAATATGGACAAACAAGCTATTAAGAAAGCGGTCATAATGTTTTTGCTCATCACCCTATTTAAGTGATTAATACTGCAAGATTGCGGATTAATATAAGCGCGAAATAAGCCATTGTAAATGTGAAACTCTGGTACATTATTAACCGGCGAAAACGCCAGAATGTTGAATGCAAGCGTGCAAACGTGTAAGCATTGTATCGTCAGATTGAGGGATGGTTCAAATGGCTCTGAGCACTATGGGACTTCTGAGGTTATCAGTCCCCTAGAACTTAGAACTACTTAAACCTAACTAACCTAAGGACAGCACACACATCCATGCCCGAGGGAGGATTCGAACCTGCGACCGTAGCGGTCGCGCGGTTCCAGACTGAAGCGCCTAGAACCGTTCGGCCATTCCAGCCGGCTTTGAGGGATGGAGTTATGCACCTGTTGCACTTGGTTTGTCAATACAGGGAAAGTGAATGCTGCTTGTGGATTACGCTCCAGTTGTCGTCCGATGACGTCCCATATGCGCTCGATTGGAAACAGATCTAGAGATCGAACAGGCCAAAGGATATTTCGACATTGTGTAGAACATGTCGGGGTTACAACAACGGTATGTGGGGGAGCATTATACTGTTGGAAAACACCCCATATAGTGCTGTTATTGGAATGGTAGAACAACGGGTCGAATCACCAGATTGACGTGCACATTTGAAGTCAGGATGCGTGCGATTATCACTAGAGTGCTCCTGCTGTCATACGAAATCGCACCCAAGGCCATAACTCAAGGTGTAGGTCGACTGTGTCTACCACGCAGACATGTTTGTAACATGCCCTCAACTGTCCTCATCCTAACCAATACATGGCCATCACTGGCACCTAGGTAGAATCAGCCTTACGAACTTGCATCGTGCTGCAGGAGAGAAATACGTCCGTAACTTGTCTTATAATTGAAATTATGCCGGCCGCAGTGGGCGAGCGGTTCTAGGCGCTTCAGTCTGGAACCGCGCGACCGCTACTGTCACAGGTTCGAATCCTGCCTCGGGCATGGATGTGTGTGATGTCCTTAGGTTAGTTAGGTTTAAGTAGTTCTAAGTTCTAGGGGAATGATGACCACAGAAGTTAAGTCCCATAGTTCTCAGATCCATTTTTGAATTGAAATTATCTTTTTTTTTTATTTCTTCATAGTGACTATTTTCGGACACTTGTGTCCATTTTCAAACCATCCGTATCGTAAGTGTGACAAACACAGGCGATGATCTATGTACGAATGTTCCCCTGCAGTGATGATCAAAGTGGCACTATAGCCGACCCGACAACAGTAACTAATACACCACATAGTACGTAAATTAATGTTCGTCATATGTGGTTGAGTCAGCCATAGTGCAGCTCTGACCATCGCTGCAGGGGCAGTTTCGTATATAGATTATCGCCTGTGTTTGTCATACTTACGATACAGGTGATTTGAAAATGGAAACAAGCGTCCGAAACTAGCCACCATCAAGAAATAAAGAAAACATACTTCTCAAAGCAACTTATGACGGAGCTGCAACCAATTATTTCAAGAACCAGCTTCCATCAGAAAACACAACAGATCTCCGCCCTGCCGTACAATGAGCTCTCGTTCGACACCATTGAACTTGCAAAAGGTGGTGGTGTGGGGTCAGTCGAATGCACGACACAGGGCGTGTGTCTCGGGGTTCTCGAAGTAACCGATCTGTAACAGTTATTGGCGTCAGTGTGATGCTAAGCGCTCCTCAAATTGCTCCTGCAGATGCAGTACGATGCGCCAGAGCCATACACCGAATACCGCTATTCCATGACCTCATTCAGACTCAGTGTGGTTTTAATAATGTCTTTTTTGCTTTAAAGCGTTCTTGACTAACATCACAGGGTCCAACCTCAAAGGTAACTAACGATCACGACTGTTACAGCGTGTTTTAAAGCAAAC
The DNA here is from genome assembly GCF_021461385.2 of Schistocerca piceifrons. NCBI lineage: Eukaryota > Metazoa > Arthropoda > Insecta > Orthoptera > Acrididae > Schistocerca > Schistocerca piceifrons. Next base: position 262,305,103 of record NC_060144.1, on the reverse strand, counting down.
CTGATTTGTATCCTCATAACGGCGCAACTAGCACAAAATTTGAGTAGATATCAACTTTCAAATGTAGAAACACATCCACCATTTTTCTTTTCTGTCACAGAACTCCTTCTTGCTGTTGCGATTTTTTTCCGTCAGCGTAGTTTTACCTTTCGTTTTACAACAAAAAACGAGTGATTATTAGACGCGACAGGAGACGCGTACCTCCTGTTTCGCCGAAGACTGAGGAATGAGCAATGACCTACTTTGGTTATCGAAATATGAGGGTACACCTTCCTGCCCCCAAAACACAAAGTAAAATTTGCAATGTCAATACCTTTGATCCAAAGCTGTCAGCCTTCAGTTTAATTGCAACTGTTTTATCCACATTGTGAGACTGAACTTCCTTTCTTTCAACTTTAATTACCAGTTATTGTAAGTAATTAATTGCATTAGGCTGTCTCTGGAATTGCTGAGGGTGGTTTTTGCGGCTTCCGTTCGCAGTAGATATTCGCAAAGGGATCTAACAACTACCAAGTTGGCTTCTACCGCTTCCAGGAAGTGCTTCAATTATATGAAATCGTTACAAGGGCACAATTCGCGTAGTTCTAGTAACTGTAAGTCTTCAGAGTCGTTAGAGTGTGCATAGCTCGAAAACAATTTTTAGTTTCATGTTATTAATCATAAGCTTTGTCTGATGTATGATGACCCACATAATTATGACAAAATCACATAGCCACTTAGTAACCAAGGACTATTATCCAACAACGAATCTGTTATGAAAGAGTTAATCTGAACATAATAATCGGCACGAATGTGATATTTCTGCGAGGTATTCGCTCTAAAACAAACCCCCGGAAAAGTGTACGGAGTCACGTTTCCTGTTTACCATGAAAATTTTACTGGAATACATTTTCATGAAATACTGAAGCTTAATGCTCTATTTAGATTTAATGGAGCAACATTTTCGCGAAGTCTTCGTGTAGTTTTTTATGCCAGGTTGTGTTCCTGCCTTCAAAAATGTTCCAGTTATCTGTCTGGTGATTTCGATTGCGTGGCCCGCCGTTACACGCTCACATTTGCCCGATCCAACAACTTCTGTCACCTATCCCTCCAGTTATTTCTATATGTGGCAGTTCCTTGATTATCGCATATCTGCCTTACACATCGCCGTAAGTAATCTGTCCCTGGTATGCCTTGTTAGTTATTCCGATAGGCTTACCCTCTATTCCTTCCAGTAAACCATTTTGGCCTTTCCTGTTCAGTCTGCTACTTTCTGTTTCCTATTTTGCTATGCATCACTTTATCTCATTACTTTTTATTAACCTCTTTGTCTGGTATATTGCCAGCGTCTTCGTCATTGGTTTTTCCGTTGCCAAAGAATCACTCCCAAGTCTCTATGTCCACAAAAAATTGCACTATCAGAGCCTCCTTCTTGTTTCTACACCAGTGGCCGCAACTACAAATTTTTGTTCAAGATGACACTCTATCCTTGAATCACTCTACGGACGTCAGTGGATTAAGGAACGCATAATGTCTTGAAAAGAGAGCGTACAGAATATTTAATTTCCCTCTGGAAAAAAATGTCTGTCACAACTGACACGATCAAGCAATCAAACGTTAGAAGATTTGTAAAAAGTTAAGTTTTTAGCCAAACCGTGACGTAGACGCTAACACCTGCCTCTCACGGGTAATGAGCTGCGCGGTATCGTTCAATAACTTTAACTGAAACCAACTATTAATTCGCATATAATTAATGTAACCTCAATTTTGCACTCAAACTCCAGCACATGATTACCCCAAAATTTTATCATCACAAATGGTATCGGAAAAGACGCGATTTTGACGATACTTACTCGAAAATTTGGTGGTGGTTCTAAGCAATGTAAACATCAGATACAGCACTTTAACTTTAGAACGATATAATCCAATAGGGTGTCTAGGTTCTGCTTATGACGAAGGCAGTGCTTCTGCATTGCATTGGCCCGTGTTCCATTACATGATCGGATAATCTGACATATTCTGCTGTTCATACTACGCAACGTTTTGCTGTGTGAAGTCCTACTTGATGACGTCTGAAGAATCATCGTATTATAAGGAGCGAACAAAATGTTTCCGCTTTAGTGCGTTGCTGCAGCGTACATGCAACCTAGTGCGACTCCGATGCGAGTGTATAAACACCAAGATGAAGGCAAGGGGTTAGTGTGACCTTCGAACGGAAGCTTTTTGATCGCCACTCATCTAATTTTATGTCCATGTTGAGCTGCGATAGGCACAATAAAAAGATTCACACGATCATAGCTTTCAGCCATTAAGACCTTTGTCAGCAGTAGACACACATACACACACTCTCTCACGCAAGCGAACCTTGCACACACATCTGCAGTCTCAGAGAGCTGAAACTACACTGCGAGCAGCAGCACCAGTGCATGATGGGAGTGGCGACTGGGTGGGGGTAAGGAGGAGGCTGGGGCGGGGAGGGGGAGGGATAGTATGGTGGGAGTGGCGGACAGTGAAGTGTTGCAGTTTAGGCGGAAGGTAGGAGAGAAGGTGCGGAGGGAGGAGGGGGTAACTAGCGGAAAGGAGAGAAATAAAAATAAAAATAAAAATAAAATAAATTAAAAAGACTGGGTGTGACGGTGAAATGACGGCTGTGTAATTCTGGAATAGGAACAGGTAGGGGGCTGGATGGGTGAGGACAGTGACTAACGAAGATTGAGGCCAGGAGGGTTACGGGAACGTAGGATGTATTGCAGGGAAAGTTCCCACCTGCGCAATTTAGAAAAGCTGGTGTAGGTGGGAAGGATCAGAATAGCTGGTGTTGGTGGGAAGGATCAGAAAAGCTGGTGTTGGTGGGAAGGATCCAGAAAAGCTGTTGTTGTGTTGGTGTGAATCTTTTTATTGTGCCTATCGCGGCTCAGCATCTCCACTATATGGTGAGTAGCAACTTTACTTCTCTCGTATTGTACATTCCATCCTGGATTTTCCATTGTTTGATTTATGTCCGTATTAATATTCTTGGTCTCGTGGAACACGTCTCTATGCAGAGGTAAAGCCGTTACCAACCGTACAGTTTCCCCCCAGGGAAATTATCCGGCCGGAGTGGCCGAGCGGTTATAGGCGCTTCAGTCTGGAACCGCGCGACCGCTACGGTCGCAGATTCGAATCATGCCTCGGGCATGGATGTGTGTGATGTCCTTAGGTTAGTTAGGTTTAAGTAGTTCTAAGTTCTAGGGGACTGATGACCTCAGATGTTAAGTCCCATAGTGCTCAGAGCCATTTGAACCATATTTTGGAAATTAGTACGAGATCTTCCAAATTCGTAATTCTCGTTATCTGCAGAACCTCCACGCCATTCTAGGTTCACATAAACTTCCAGTTATTTGGCCGCTCTCACCTACTAGACACACCTCACTGAAATACAGTAACCACCCCCACGATACTGCCACAAACGGTTCATGGAGATAAAACGTCTATGGAATTATTTTCCTGTCCCGCGGCCGTTAGAGCTCAAGAACGCTACATATTATTATTGATTAGAAAGGGGAGAGGGTGTGAGGGACGGTTGTTATAAATTAAGGCGGTGGGCACCCTCTTTTTGGGTCGTGAGCTGCGCGCCACTTGCGAGCAAATGGTTTTGCCGCAGGTGGGGGTGGGGAGATTGGGAGGAGGGGTAGCGGTAAGGGTACGATGGGTAAGAGAAAGGGGAGGGGTAGATGCAGGCTTCTAAGTTACGCCGGTCGTTCCTGCGGGTATTAACAGTTCCTTGCCGCGTGAGATTTACGAATACCATTAAGGCGTTTAGAAGAGAGCGCCTGGCATAAACGGTAGGGCCGCTGGCGCCACGCTACGGCGCCACTAATCACTCCGCTTCCAAGGGAAGATTAGGCTGCTTATTAACAGCTCGTAAAGTAATTTCCGTTTGGCCCGCGCCAGCGCTCGCGCCGAACAAGCATCGGATGCTGGGAACAAAACATACTGGAGGGTGCTCGCTTTTAAGTACAGTGTCTTAATATTTCCTACTGCAGGCTTCGAGAGGGCTCCCGACACTGGAGGCGATTAAATAAATTATTGCAACCCCCCCACCCGCGCTGCCGTTAAGTTTTAATCGCGGCTGAATAATTTTTTAGTGCTTCGCAGTGCAGCCAGCACAAAAGAAACGCCGAGTCCCGCCAGTCATAATTCACAGCTGCTTGTCGAAGGCGCTTCATTTATTATTTTTCCGTTATTATCGGATTTATGAAACATGTCTCTGACAGCTGACGCGACCAGTGAGCGACGATTCTATTCTAGAAACGGATTATTCTGATGCAAATTTATGTAAATGTGTTTTGTTTCCTAGCGATGTAGGATTGTAAAACAAATGATGTACTGCATCACGCCTAATCAGTTGCCTGGTCGGACGAGTCTCGTTTCAAACTGTATCGAGCGGATCGACATGTACGCATGAATCCGTGGATCCTGCATGTCAGTAGGAGACTGTTCAAGCTGGTGGAGGCTCCGTAATGGAGTGGGGCCTGTGCATTTGCTGTGATATGGGACCACTGATATATCTAGATGCGGCGCGTGTGTAAGCATCCTGTCTGATCACCTGCATCCATTCATGTCCACTGTGCATTCCGACGTACTTGGACAATGTGACACCCCACACGTCCAGAATTGCTGCAGAGTGTCTCTACGAACACTCTTCTGAGTTTAAACACTTCCACTGGCCTCCGAACTCCCGAGACATGACCATTACTGAGCATGTCTGGGATGCCTTGGAAGGTGCTGTTCAGAAGAGGTCTCCAGCCCCTCGTACTCTTATGGATTTATGGAGAGCCTTGCAGGGTTCACGGTGTCAGTTCCCTCCGGCACTACTTCAGGCATTGCTCGAGTGTATGCCACGTCTTGTTGCGGCACTTCTGTGTGTTCGCGAGTTTCGTACGCGATATCAGACGGGTGTATTGTTTCTTTGGCTCTCCAGTGTATTTCCCGTATCGGTAACAATTTTGGTGTCTGTGTATAGACTCTTAATAGCATTTATGAGTTGAGATGGATAACCTCGTTCAGCCGTAATATTCTACAGCATTTCTCTATTCACATTACCTAAAGCTTTTCCAACCATGTCTCGTAAAACTGACAGCTCGGTAATACGGAAAAGTAAAAAACAAAGGGAAGTGTAATGGCAGAATGTGAAAATAAGTGGAAGGATCAGGGCAGTGCAGATGTTGTTGCCGGATTAGCAGCGAGCGGTGAGGTCTTTGCCGGCAAACGACGATCGTTAGAGGTGGCGGTGTGCCGCAGGCAGATGAGGTACAGCAGAGCCGGGGCGCGCTGCGGCCGGCCGGATTAGGGCCCCGCGCAGGTACTTGATTGAGGGGGAGGGGTGCGGGGGAGGAGGAGTAGGGGGCGGTGAATACCTGCACGCAAAGCGGCGCCGCCGCCACAGTTGGCGCCGGCTCTGGGCCGAATACTAATCAGCGCGTTGAGCAGCACGGTGCAGTGCAGCGAACGCTAACGATTCGCAAGCGGACCACGAGCCACGGAAAGCCAGCCCGGTGCTAGCTGCTCTCAAATGCTAGCGCTCTACGCAGCTCGTCGTCACATTCTTTATCGCTCGCTTACGAGGCCTCACTGGGCCCAAACTCTGCCTACGGTTAGCACTGGAATTTTGGAACGATATTATTCAAACATTAGAGGTTAATCAGTGAGTAGCTTTTTGCCTGTGGCTTCGACCTCGTACGTGTATAGGACATATAACTAACATGCACTGACTGGCAAAAAAAGTGAATCGCCCAAAAGGTAAGGAGGAAACAAAATGAAACTTCACGGGTTGAGAAAGTATGTAATGTTATTTCACTGATTAGAAAATTGAGTGAAATATACAAAGGACTTGAAGGTGTGACCACAGTTACCAGTACGACAATGCACTTTCCTGGCGTGGATGCACTCTTCTGAGATACCATGGACCACAACTGTTCCAACTAGTCCATTATACAGGGTGTTACAAGAAGGTACGGCCAAACTTTCAGGAAACATTCCTCACACACAAATAAAGAAAAGATGTTATGTGGACATGTGTCTGGAAACGCTTAATTTCCATGTTAGAGCTCATTTTAGTTTCGTCAGTATGTACCGTACTTCCTCGATTCACCGCCATGATTTCATACAGGATACCCACCTGTGCTGCTAGAACATATGCCTTTACAAGTACGACACAACATGTGGTTCATGCACGATGGAGCTCCTGCACATTTCAGTCGAAGTCTTCGTACGCCTCTCAATAACAGATTCGGTGACCGATGGATTGGTAGAGGCGGACCAATTCCACAGCCTCCGCACTCTCCTGACCTCAGCCCTCTTGACTTTCATTTATGGGGGCATTTGAAAGCTCTTGTCTACGCAACCCCGGTACCAAATGTAGAGACTCTTCGTGCTCGTATTGTGGACGGCTGTGATACAATACGCCATTCTCCAGAGCTGCATCAGCGCATCAGGGATTCCATGCGACGGAGGGTGGATGCATGTATCCTTGCTAACGGAGGACATTTTGAACATTTCCTGTAACAGAGTGTTTGAAGTCACGCTGGTACGTTCTGTTGCTGTGTGTTTCCATTCCATGATTAATGTGATTTGAAGAGAAGTAATAAAATGAGCTCTAACGTGGAAAGTAAGCGTTTCCGGACACATGTCCACATAACATATTTTCTTTCTTTGTGTGTGCGGAATGTTTCCTGAAAGTTTGGCCGTACCTTTTGGTAGCACCCTGTATGCTGGATACTGGCTCTGGGAGGGATTTGACGTCCGAGTTGTCCCACCCATGTTGGATTGGGGGCAGATCGGCGATTTAGCCGCCCATAAGAGCACCTCAGCATCACGCGGACAATTCATAGAGGTATGTACCAGGTGTGGACGACCATTGTCCTGCTGAAAAATGGCTCTACGCTACTGTGCATGAGAGGTAGCCTATGATGGCGCAACATGTCCGTGATATACCGTTGCGCCGTCAATTCTCTCAGTGCCTACATGCCGTGACAGGAAGTCATAACCAATGGCTCCTCACATTATGACTGCAGGAGTAACACCATTGTGATTATTCATAACATTCGAAGAATGGAACTTACACACAGGTCGCCAGTTTACTGCAGAACTGCACTTCGTCTCTGAATACAATGTGACGCCATTCGCCAGCAATCCCTGCTTGATGGTCACGACACAATTCGAAAAGCAGCGGTTTCTGTAGTGGTTTTAACGGCAGCTTACGCAGGGTATACTTATTCCCTAGTCCAGTTGCTGTCACTCCCTGAACAGTGGTGCAGATTCAAACAGAATATTACGGATCGTGCGGGACCGCACTTTGATTCTGGGCACATTTTGACACCATCTATCAGCAGTCCACGCTTCCCTGTCACACTACCACTCAAAATGTAGCATTTTGTCTTGTTGTGTTAATAGCAACCTACACATGGGATGGTTATTCCCTATTCTGGTAGCTGCTAGTCTCCGAAATGTGGTACAAATTGGCACACAATATTGCAGATAGTGGAGAACCGCAATTCGTCGCTGGAAACAATGTGACGCCGTAAATCAGTAGTCCATGCTTCCTGATCACAGCACCACTCGAAATGCAACAGTTTGTTTTGTGGTGTTAATCGAAACCTACACATGGGACAATCATTCCCTAGTTCGGGAGCTGCTGGTCTCCAACCAGTGTTGCAGACTGTTGCAGAATGTTGCTCGTAGACCAATAAGCCTACATGCTCTCGGATGGCCACTGCGGGAGGTTGCGCAGTGATCAGCACATTGGAATCGCGTTTGGAGGACGACGGTTCAAATCCCCATCCGGCCATCCAGATTTAGGTTTGCCATTATTTCCCCAAATCGCTCCAGAGAAATACCCAGGATGGTACAGACGATTTCCTCCCCCATCCCTACGTAATCCAGGCTTGTGCTCATCTCTAATTACTGCGCTGTCGACGGGGTGCTAAAATCTAACCTTCCTTCCTTTCTTCTTTTTATCGGCTGGCAGGCGCAGATGTGAACGGATTACGATATGCTAGGTGCATAACACAACGACTCTCCAATCTGGTTGTCAGACGAGGTCAACTGGTGCCTTACCGACGAATGTGCCTGCCCTTACTTTCACATGCAATCGTAATCAGACGCCCCACAAATCTGGATACTGCACGATTCGAAAACGTAGACCCATAATGAGGCCCCTCTGAAACTCTGTGAGGTGTTGATATCTCTGTTACCCACGAGTATACAGCACCACCGTCAGGTTCACATTCATCACTCAACATTTCACACTGTTCACACCCCTTGTACATCCTCACCTGATCTGGTAAAGACACTAAACATGGGCGAGGCCAGTCTAGTCTGGAGGGCGGTTCTACCTGTCGCAGATAACTGCAGCTCTACTGTTCACGTAACCACCGATGGTTGTAAGTAAACAGAGTTGCGTTTGAATACGACCATATCCTCTGGGTGCTTATTTTTTCTACCAGAGACCATATTTCGAACATACAGGGTGTTTAAAAAGCATGCCTACAAACTGAGAGAACGGACGGAGAAGTGTAACTACAACAAATTTGGTCAACGAAGCTTCTAGTCCTGGAAGTAATTCCGAGCCAATGACAACTTTGGAATGATAGAAACTGGGAGATACTTTTCAGACATCTTTACCAACACAACGAAAAAATATCGGCACTCGTGCTAATACAACGTGTAAAATTATGAAATTCACGTTACTTTTTGAACATATTTTGTGCCTGTGTAAAAACGTGCGCCTCGCCACTCACCTTCCGAAGTTTGAGTGATAAATTATATTTAACGAGCATATTCGCCATAAGGCCGCTCACTTCTCCGCTACGCTGCGCAGTGTAACATATACGTCAGGCGTTCCCCTCATCTGCTGGTCAGCACACAGCCTTGGACGGTTATTGGGAGGGTTTGGTACTGCAAACGTCCAACCTCATCTCTTTCCTAACGAATATTAACACCACAGTTGATTGCGGTTTATTCTCACGATGGTTTACCACAGAATACTGTTATGAATTTGAAGAGAAAAAGGGATTTCTGACGGTTTTCGACTGCTTTACTGAAAATTACCTCCCGCTGCTGTATTTCCCACTTCATACGGTTCGTAATTGTTGTAACACTCGCAAATGAAAGTGAAAATCGTCAGCTACATCTGTAATAACCTTTTAGTGCATGTTTAATGCTGGCCGCTTTCGCAGCAATCTCGGCGATGTTACTGGTTGCTTTGGCGACGAAGCTTTCAAGTAGTCACTTTTCTCCCTTGCTGGTGTTTAGGTGTCATGCATAGTGGCCGACAAGTTACAGCAGTACTTAGGTTATTGTACGAGTTGCGTTCACCACCACCAACGCCTCCCCCCCCCCCCCCCCCCCCCCCCACGCTCTCTATCCATACAGCTGTCCTGATTTGGCTTTCTCAAACCTTCTGCAAATCACTTCAGTCTTAGCTATTCATTAAATCCACAGCCTTTATCTTTCCCATCGTTACCTATCCATAAACGTTCCCCATTTCTAATGCCGGACGAGTTGCAAAGACAGTGCACTGGCACTTGGGAGAATAGCGGTCCTAATCGCCGTCCACATATTCGGATTTACTTACTGAGGTTATTAATCAATGCTCAAAAACTTACTGCCTACACCGCTGTCGACATCGAACCTTCAGTCATTTTCAATACCCTATTTAACTTCTTAACCGATGGCTGGGTCAGACTGCAGCAGGAACGTGCCTCTCCTGAAGGACTCTGTGGTCAAATTTAGGGTGCTCACTGACAGTCTGTGACAACAACATGACAAATATGAGAAAAACATCCAGACATAGGTCCTCCAGGATGGGTCATCTGGAAAAGACACGGCCAATTTCCTTTCTCACCTTTCCCCCATGTAATCTTGTTCTACGTATTTAATGACACTAACGTCTACGGACCGTTAGGCCCTAACCTGCTTTAATAGTACGAGGGTGAGTCAAATGAGAACCTTCCCGTCTCTAATGACTGGCGTTGACACTCGGAAGATCAGCGTTTCTAACCCCTTCTTTGAGTTCTACATACTTTATGATGGAACACCTGACATGTCATTGTAATGCCTCGACTTTTGTAGGCATATTGCATAGTCCTCACGTGGCTGAGTGGTATAAGCGTTGTATAATGTAACTACCACCGCTAGGTATTATGGATCTGAGAATGGCAATACATATTGCCGAAACTATAATCCAGTAATTGTGTTAAGACGGAAATCTTGGCAAATAAATTAGTTTTCAAAGGAACACTACGATACTAAAATGCTGCACTCAGTTATCAAGTCAGGTAGCAATATCTTTTTTTATTGTTTTAGTCCATACTACCACCTCTCATAATATGGACACTAAAGAGCTTACAATAGATTTGTCTCACAGTATCGAAGATCAACTGCTCATAGCTCTTAAGGTATGCATTTCGGAGCCCATGTGTACTAGATTTTTTTGCTTCGCATGATCGTTTCTGCCACATACATGAAAATTGACCTTTCCTCGTGGGCCACCCTGTGTACCGCAGTTTTAAAGAAAATTGTAGGTTGTCATTAGTTAACGTAACGTAGAACATAGGAAACAAGGAGAAATGTATTTCTGACACTATAGACCGCATCTTTGGTCGTAGCACCCACTACTACCGTGGAATTTTAATTTTCAAATACGATACCTGGTGGACGCATGGTATAAATTACGTACGCGGATGACATGGATTAGTCAGTAATTATTATAAGAACTGGTAAAGAGTACATAAATCAGTCGCGTATAACGTTTATTTGCAGCAAACATTATTTGTGACTGATCGCTGTACTCGTTACCACTTGAAATTAATGCAGTCGCTGTGCAAGTCTGTTTCCACATGAAATCAAACCCGATAAGCAATTATTAGAGCAAGTTACGTGTGTACAAGAAGTTGAGAGAACACATTCTTCGACACCCCTCTCTCATACAATGTTCTCGATCCAGCGAACTGCTATGTTCCTTTGTATAAAGCATGGTTGACATGAGGACAGTGTGATCTTAAAACTATCGAAGCACTGACGCACTTCGTGGTGAGGAGGTAGGAAAAGCTATAGTTATTTGAAACACATTTGTTTCATAAATTTATTTACAACAAAATTTGTTCCTAGTCGACCTGGTTTTTAATCAATTCATGTTGTTGCAGTTATCGATTGAAAATGGCATAACAAGCCCGAATCGCGATCGTAGTGAATAAATGAATTTAATAGTACGAGGGTGAGTCAAATGAGAACCTTAAATATTTTTTTAAAATATTATTTACTGTGCAGAAGTGGTTCAAAGCTGTATCACTTTTCAACATAATCTCCCTCATGCTCAGTGCAAGTCCTCCAGCGCTTACAAAGTGCACAAAATTCCTTTAGAAAAAAATTCTTTTGATAGTACGCGCAACCACTCATGCACCGCGTGGCGTACCTCTTCATTAGAACGGAACTTCTTTCCTCCCATTACGTCTTTGAGTGGTCCAGACATATGGAAATCACTTGGGGCAAGGTCTGGGTTGCTCGCTCTCTTCGTTTCCGGTTAGTGGAAGTGAACCCAGGTTTCGTTCCCAGTAGCAATTCTTGCAAGTAAGCCATTAACATCCCGTTCAAATCGCCGAAGAAGTTCTTCACAAGCATCAACACGTCGTTCTCTCATTTCAGGAGTCAACTGCCGTGGCATCCATCTTACAGACACTTAGTGAAACTGGAGCACGTCATGCACAATGTGGTGTGCTGACCCATGACTAATCTGTAAACATGCTGCAATATCATTCAGTTTGACTCGGCGGTTTTCTTTCACTATGGCTTCGACTGCTGCAATGTTCTGTGGTCACAACTCGTTGTGCCTGACCTGGACGAGGAGCTCTTCCACTGAAGTCACACGATTTGCGAACTTCCCACTCCATTCGTAGACTTGCTGCTGTGACAAACATGCATCGCCGTACTGAACCTTCATTCGTCGAGGAATCTCAATAGGTTTCACATCTTCACTACGCAAAAACGGAATAACAGAACGCTGTTCTTCCCTGGTGCAAGTCACAAGTGGGGCGACCATTTTTATACTGATATTGCGACGGTATGTGTGCTTCTGCACTATGCTGCCACCTACAGGCCATTCTGCACGCTGTTTGTAGCACGCTTACCAACTTACAGGATAACGGCGCGAAATTTCGATTTGTTATTACAAATTTAAGGTTTTCATATGACTCACCACTACAATTTACTCCGTTGCAACATTTTCTGCTGTTCTATCCGTCTACTAACTTTGGTATTTCGTTTCCTAATCGAAATTCATCAGCATCACCACATTTAATTTCATTACTTTTTTTTTTTTACTTTTGGTCATGCCTGTCTTACAACGTTTTTGTAAAACACATGTCTCCATCTGATATGAAAGAAGCTTACGAGTCTTCCCTGCCGTGTCACGTAAGACGTTCGCCCGTATATTCCTCAAAGCTTCCCCCTGCCGTGACAGACACATCCATTCCCAGCGCGAGTGCGGCAAGCCAACTTGTACCGCATCTTCAGCACGAGTACACCCTAAATCGCCCTTCTGTCGGCTTTGAAACGGTACGCGAGGACATATTTGTGTTTAGTAGCCGACATACATCAGTTTTTTCTCCAGCTTGCGGGGGCCTTCATTTGCGTCTCGGGTAGGTGTTCTCAGTTCCGTTCCGGGTGGCAGAAACCAAAGAGCGCTCGCGCACGCGTACAAGAACAGGCGCACACACACACACACACACACACACACACACACACACACACACACACACAACTCGAATAAGTCTTATTACCGGAATGCGAATTTTGTGTTTGCTTATCGGGCGTAACTGTTTAATAAACGGCGCGCGAGGAAGAGCAACCACTCTGTTTGCTTTTTTCTTTTATGCCCCGCTACCTCTCGTCGTCCGCTCGCATTTCCGGGAATAACGCGAGGAAAGAATTCAGAGAGGGGGCGAAGAGACGGTAACCCAGTGGGAAAAGGAGAAAGCGAATGGGCGTTCCTGTTGCTAGGACGATTACATAGGAACGATACAGCGCGCGCTCGCTTGTGTGTGTGTGTGTGTGTGTGTGTGTGTGTGTGTGTGTGCGCATGTGCATGCGTTTGTGTGTGGTTGTGTGGTATAGAGAGAGATTGAAAAAGAGAGGGAGGGAAGGAAAGAGAGAGAGAGAGAGAGAGAGAGAGAGAGAGAGAGAGAGACCGACCGACAGCTGATCCGCTTCCAGGAGTAAATAATTTTCCCGGCCCGCTTACGCCCAGCGATCTTCTCAGAATACTCGCCTCTGGAGTTGTGTGGGGGCCGAGCTGAATACTTTTTTCTTTGATTCGAGGTCGTGGGCTCTTCTGCTGTTGCTGCTGCTGCTGCTGCCACGGCGTCGTAATTGAGCATGGCGGAAAATTTTAACGGGGCTTAGGTTTTGCCTTTGTTTGATCTCTTTCTTTCGCCGCTTCCCCTTCCACTCCCTCCTCCTATTCCCCTCTCTCCCCCTCCGTCCAGCTTTCTCCTCCCTTTCCCCGTTACCAGAATACTCTCCCTCTCTCTCTTTTCTCCTCGCCGGCCGGCGTCGCAGTTGCGTTGAAGAGCCGTGTAACAGCGGCGGTTTAAAAAAAAAAAAAAGTGAGGATACGTTCGTCGCTGGCTGGCTCTTCATTTGTTTTAGTGCTGACTGCAGCAACGTCTCGTTAAGGGCGTCACGCGAACACGGCCGCAAGCGCGCGCGGAGCTTTCCTTTTTGTTTTTTAACTCTTAGTGTGTGTGTGTGTGTGTACATCACGTTTTAATGAGGTGCAGACTCCTTTTACTATTATTTTTTTGCCAGACTTACGAGTCGGATATAAAGAGTGAAGGGAAGTAGCAAAAACTCTGCGACGAAAGGGTATCGCACTGGGGTGCCGGCGTTTGCTGCCCTGTTGTTTGAGTGGCCGCCGGTATTTGGATTACAGAGACGGGGACGGGAAAGGGGGGGGAGGGGATAAGGGGGTGGGGCGTGTTGAGCCGGCGACAGCGGCAGAGATTTCGTCCGCACAGAATGCCAAACTCGCCTGGGGTGCGGGGGCGTAGGACGCGCACTGAATGACGGAGCAGGTATCGCGTCCCGGTATAAAAACATCGCACTGATTCCGAATATGCGCGGTCGTCGTCACGCTTATCATTTGTCACTTTAGCATGTAGGTGATTCAAACAGAAACAGCAAATTTAAATTTTTTATAACAGACGAACTATAAAAGGCAGAAACGCATTTAACATGTCACTGGATAGAGGAACGTTCAAAGTTTTGTACTAAAGCAGACAGTATACCATACACTCAACGTGAGCACCATGTGTTGCTCGAGAAACATGGAAGCAGTAGTCAGTTTCTGCATATTGGACACACGAATCAGCAGGTCCCTGTTTATTGAATCGACAGTTTCAACAATTCGACTTCGCTGCTCGCTGCTCGTAGGTGGGACAAAGACGTTGTCTTTTATGTAGCCTCACAGCAAAAATCGCAAGGTGTGAGGTGTGGTAACCTGGAAAGCCAAAAGCAATGAACAAGGTCTTGTTGTTGTGGGATGGTGTTATCAAGATATCGTCGCACCTGGAGGTGAAAATGGGGCGGGGCGCCGTCATGCATAACAATGAAATCATTGGAATATTCGAGAAGCCTAGGAAACAACCAGTTTTGCAGTACTTCCAGAAATGACATTCTTGTCACAGTTTCTTCTGCATGAAAGAAACGCCCCTAAACTTTGTGAACAGAAACGGTACAAAACACATTCGGATTCGGTGAGTCTCTTTCATGTTCGACGACGGCACCAGGATTTTGTGATACCCAAATTCTTACATTACGGCGGTTTACTTTACCCGAAAGATGAAACGTCTATTCATCCGGAAAGATGAGACTTTCAGAAAAAGTTTCGTCTGCCATATCCAGGAGAAGTGAAATGCAAAATTCGAACCTTCTATTACGGTCGCCGGGGCGTAAGTGCAACTTGTAGGACGTCATCTGCACGCGTCGTTCCCGAACACAACTCACCGTTGTGTGAGGAAGCTGAAGTTCCTTTCCTGCCCATCTTGTGGGCTCCGAAGGCAACGTGTGAACGCATCTCGGAAACGCCCGACATTTTCATTAGCCATGCGTCACCTACCAGTGTTCTTCTCTCTGCATATGCAACCCTCTTCCAACAATTTTTTGTGTCAGTGCAGAGGCAGCTTCTTGCCGAATCGACGGCTGAATGCACTTTGCACCTGCACGTTGATTGACTTCGCTCAAATTCCAACTCACAAAATAATTTCTCTTGTGGTGTAGTCGCCACTTTGCTACAAATGAACAACAGTGCAATACTCTGCCAGTACTTTGAACCTTCCTCTATCCGTTGACATACGCAATGGGCTTCTATCTTTTATACACAGACGCCATAACAAAACTGGTATTCAAATACAGAGATACGTAAACAGGCAGAATACGGCGTCGCGTTGAGCAACACCTATATAAGACGACAAGTGTCTGGCGCAGTTGTTACATTGGTTGCTGCCGCTACAACGGCAGTTTATCAAGATTTAAGTGAGATTGAAAGTTGTGTTATCGTCGGCGCACGAGCGATGGGACGCAGTATCTCCGAGGTAGCGATGAAGTGGGGATTTTCCGGTACAATCATCTCACGAGTGTACCGTGAATATCAAAAATTCGATAAAACATCAAATCTTAGACATCGCCGCGGCCGAGAAAAGATGCTGCAAGAACGGGACCAACGACGACCGAAGAGAATCGTTCAACATGACAGACGTGCAGCCCTTCCGCAAATTGCTGCAGATTTCAATTCTGGGCCAGCAACAAGTGTCAGCGTACGAACCATTCAACGAAACACCATCGACATGGTCTTTCGGAGCCGAAGACCAACTCGTGTACCCTTGATGACTGGGCGACACCAAACTTCACGCCTCGTCCGGGCCCGTCAACACCGACATTGGACTGTTGACGACTGGAAACATGTTGCTAGGTCGAACGAGTCTCGTTTCAAATTGTATCGAGCAGATGGACGTGTAAGGGTATGGGTACAACCTCATAAATCAATGGACCCTGTGTGTCAGCGGGGGACTGTTCAAGCTGCTGGAGGCTCTGTAATGGTGTGGGGCGCGTGCAGTTTGAGTGATACGGAACCGCTGATACGTCTAGATACGACTCTGACAGGTGACATGTACGTAATTATCCCTATCTGATCACCTGCATCCATTCATGTCCATTGGGCATTCCGATGGACTTGGACAATTCAAGCACGACAGTGCGACACCCCATACTTCCAGAATTGCTACAGAGAGTGGCTCCAGGAACACTCTTCTGAGTTTAAACGCTTCCACTGGCTCCAGAACTCCTCAGACATGAACATATTGAGCATATCCGCTATGCCTTACAACGTGCTGTTCAGAGATCTCCACCCGCTCGTACTCTCGCGGATTTATGGACAGCTCTGCAGGATTAATGGTGTCAATTCCCTCCAGCACTTATTCAGACATTAGTCGAGTCTATGCCACTTCGTGTTGCGGCACTTCTGCGTGCTCGCGGGAGCCCTACACGATATTAAGCAGGTGTACCAGTTTCTTTGACTCTTCATTGTAACTTCTCTGCAGTAAACAACTGAAATCCGTTCTTTCTTTTTCAGTCACCCGGGGCTTCACGCAAGTAGTACTAAGTATCTACGAGCGGACGTCTCGTGTCACTTACGATAGTAGACTGTATATACAAGCTTCCATCGTGAATCAGTTTGTCTGTTAATGAAAATCGTATCAAGTAGTTACTGAGATTAGATTTCTCATATTGACAGAGAAAGGTGCCTGGGATTTGTACTTTACTATATTTGTAGAATATGAAGATAAATATACAGATTCTGGTAATAATAATTTCCTATAGCTCGGTGGTCTGGTGCAATTGGATGCCACTCCGGCGACTTGCGTGTCGCTGGACTATTCTAGTTTTCCAGTGGGTGAATGGAAACGTACGATTTAGTGTGGAATCTGTGCTGCATGTCATTTCTGGTAGATCTCCACATGAACGGCGCATGCCAATTTAAATGGCAGACTAAAAAAAATCTGTGGTACGTCCGGGATTCGATCCCGGCACCTTCCACTTGATGAGCACGCGGTTTTTTTGTTGTTACCAATAAGTGAATATTTAAAGTCAGTCCAGACACGTATGAGGAAATGCTTGTAGTGAAATGCAGAGAGCAGATCGATGCTGACATTGGTTCTGGCCAAGATTCGCAATTCCCTCTAGTTGTTGTGGAAGTTATTTAGTTCACTGTATTTCCACCAGGTGCCTAGGTGCCTCCTGGAGAACTTTACTTGCTTTCATTTGTAGTGAAGTACGGAGGGTTGGTGTTACGGTAGGGGGAGAGGGGGGGGTAGTGTTTTCCTTGATTAGGGTGTGGTCCCCTTATCTCGTTTAAGAAAACAGTAAATGTGAAAGGATATAAACACATTTTACGTCATTGTATACTGCGTACCATGGAGAAGCAGTTCGGAGAAGATGACTGTATCAGCACGACTATCACTAAGCAGTATGGCTGAGGGAATGGTTTGTGGGCAATAACGTTTCCGAAATGGACTGGTCTTTCAATACTCCCGATCTGGACCCAATAGAACACCTTTGCGATGAGTCAGAACGTCGACAGCACATCAGACGCCAGCGTCCAACATCACTACCTTAACCGATTTCAGCTCTTGAGTAAGAATGGGCAAATATTGCTCCACAGATATTCAGACACCTGAGTGAAAGTGTCTCCAGAAAGCGTAACAAAGGTGATGGGTTGGTACACCCCATGTTATTGTCCACTAACATGTGCCCGGAATCTTTTGATCAGATAGCGTACGCTCTGAATACGTCACTGGTATGCAATTAAGAATCGGAGAAGAAGGCTTACGCAGAACTCTTCCCTCTTCTTCCTCCTACAGACCCTCAGCACCAATCAGGTGCGACACCCTTCTTCTCTAGCTTCGCCTCACTGCACCTCCTCTAAAATTCGGCACTCCATCCTCACTCCTCGCTTTTCTCTCCTCCTACCGGAGTGTGCCACGCCCCCCTCCCCTTTCACCGGCTCACGCTCCGCTATTGTTAATGACCTGCGCGAAATTGAAATTACTGGGTCATAAACCGTCGGTCGCTCTGCCGCTACAGTTAACTAGCTCGCTATACTCATGAAAGATTAATCACTAAACGGATATACGCAGCGCCGGCGAGTGATTAAAAAAAAAAAAAAAAAAAAAAAGGGAGCGCCAAGAATGGTGAAACCGTGTTAGCGGGAGGATGTCGCCCCCACCCGCCTACCCTCTCGCGAGACATAAATTATGTTAACGTCACTCCGGCGGTGAGACAGCGCCTCGTTCCCCGATTCGCTTACTCGCAGAATACGTGTTTGCACGCAGCAAACTGCTGAGTATCTTCCGGTCGTCAGCAGTACCCGATCACGCTCACATCGGACTCCCATCGGTTTTTTCCGCTAAAACAACAACATTACCGTAATCGATCTCCACGTTCCGATTCGCGTCCGATAATTAGCTGTTTTAATTTGTTTGCGCTCCGCACGTTCTGAACACTCGAAGCGGAATATTTTTATGCTCTAACAGGAAGCCTGTGTCGCTTTGTACTTACTGCATGCGTAACAGACAGGCAGATTTCTGTAAATTTACTTGTCGTATTTTCCTTTACAA
The DNA here is from genome assembly GCF_021461385.2 of Schistocerca piceifrons. Taxonomy (NCBI): domain Eukaryota; kingdom Metazoa; phylum Arthropoda; class Insecta; order Orthoptera; family Acrididae; genus Schistocerca; species Schistocerca piceifrons. The sequence continues at coordinate 262,286,414 of NC_060144.1, read as the reverse complement.
GTGTGTGTGTGTGTGTGTGTGTGTGTGTGTGTGTGTGTGTGTGTGTGTGTGTGCGCGCGCGCTCAAGCAGAGTAATCGGGAAGGAGGGGTGGTGGTGGTGGACTTTGAGACAGGATGGTATATGATGGGGGTTGTAGGATGATGAGATTTCAGAGACACTGCGCATGCTTGATAATTTGTGAGATACTCAGCCACTGTCTTACATTCTACTGCATGAAAATAAAAACCACTAAAGTTGTATTAAGATACGCTTATTACCACACAACCGGTTTAGTTTTAATTGAACGTCTTCACTTGACGGAAATTTCAACTACACTCTTCGTACTAAGTCCCAGAATGTGGCAGAAATATGTTGATGTCATGACTTGAGTCATGACACTGGCACATTTATGCTACTTCCCTCTGAGAATTTGTTTCGTGAATTTTCTATCACCTGAAGATGTTCAGTTACAACGAAAACAGCTGTGGCCTAATAAGCTTACCTTAAATACAGCTGTGGTGGTCTTTATTAAACTTTGCATTATTCAGTAACGTCTTCTCGATTTACGAGACGCGAGGCAATCCCTGCCACCGTTATCAACTATTAAAATCACTGACTGCCATAGCCGGCACAGTGATCCGCTTATGTAAGAGCGATAGCAGCGTCTGGAACCTTCCAGAGAGGGACATAGGACAAACTATTAGAATTGTTGCTGAGCTTTCTACTGCGCTGTCACGACGTATTAAATATAGGGAAGTTGAGAAATCGGCCACCGCTGAATGCATAGGAAACGTACATAAGAAACAATCTGGAAAGACGAGACTGGATCGTCCATCACCATATTCGGATCCTGTTATAAAGGAGACGGCTGAAATTAGAATAAGCAGCAATAATTTTACCAGAGACCAGAGGAACAAAGTAGGGCATGGGGGCGGGGTTTGGATATCGAGAAAAAGCAAAGACGGAGACTTGATGCTAGTAAGAGGCAGGACCAGCAGTTTTAATGCTGGGCCATCAGCAAGTGTCAGCTTGAGAATCATTCAATACAACATCATCGTCATGGGCTTTCGGAGTCCACTCGTGTACCCTTGATGACTGCATGACACAAAGCTTTACGCCTCACCTGGGCCCATGAACGCAGACATTGAACTGTTGATTACTGGAAACATGTTGCCTGGTCGGACGAATCTCGTTTCAAATTCTATCGAGTGGATGGACGTGTACGGGTATGGAGCCAGCCTCATGAATCCGTGGACCCTGCATCTTAACAAGGAACTGTTCAAGCTGTTGGAGGCTCTGTAATTGTGTGGGGCGTGTGCAGTGATATGGAACCCCTGATACGTCTAGATACGACTCTGACAGGTGACACGTACGTAAGCATCCTGCCTGATCACCTGCATCCATTCATATCCATTGTGCATTTCGACGGAATTGGGCAATTCCAGCAGGACAATGCGACACCTCCCACACTTTCAGAATTGCTACAGAGTAGCTCCAGGAACACTCTTCTCAGTTTAAACACTTCCTCTGGCCACAAAACTCCCCAGACATTAACATTATTGAGCACATCTGGGACGTCTTGCAACGCGCTGTTCAGAAGAGCTCTCCACCCCCTCGTACTCTTACGGATTTATGGACAACCCTGCAGGATTCATGATGCCGGTCCCCTTCAGCACTACTTCAGACATCAGCCGAATCCATGTGACGTCGTGTTGCGATACTTCTACACGATATTAGGCAGATGTACCAGTTTCTTTGGCGCTTCAGTGTAGTTTTTAAGGTATGCATTTTGGAGCCCATGTTTACAAGACATTTTTTTCTTGTTTTGTGGCATAAGGAACATGCCTTTAAAGCTTGTCGGTGTTTTTCTGTAACATCCTGTATACTGCTGCAGTGGCAAGCGTCGGGCGTAAATCCTCTGCAGTGTTCAAATACACTCCTGGAAATTGAAATAAGAACACCGTGAATTCATTGTCCCAGGAAGGGGAAACTTTATTGACACATTCCTGGGGTCAGATACATCACATGATCACACTGACAGAACCACAGGCACATAGACACAGGCAACAGAGCATGCACAATGTCGGCACTAGTACAGTGTATATCCACCTTTCGCAGCAATGCAGGCTGCTATTCTCCCATAGAGACGATCGTAGAGATGCTGGATGTAGTCCTGTGGAACGGCTTGCCATGCCATTTCCACCTGGCGCCTCAGTTGGACCAGCGTTCGTGCTGGACGTGCAGACCGCGTGAGACAACGCTTCATCCAGTCCCAAACATGCTCAATGGGGGACAGATCCGGAGATCTTGCTGGCCAGGGTAGTTGACGTACACCTTCTAGAGCACGTTGGGTGGCACGGGATACATGCGGACGTGCATTGTCCTGTTGGAACAGCAAGTTGCCTTGCCGGTCTAGGAATGGTAGAACGATGGGTTCGATGACGGTTTGGATGTACCGTGCACTATTCAGTGTCCCCTCGACGATCACCAGTGGTGTACGGCCAGTGTAGGAGATCGCTCCCCACACCATGATGCCGGGTGTTGGCCCTGTGTGCCTCGGTCGTATGCAGTCCTGATTGTGGCGCTCACCTGCACGGCGCCAAACACGCATACGACCATCATTGGCACCAAGGCAGAAGCGACTCTCATCGCTGAAGACGACACGTCTCCATTCGTCCCTCCATACACGCCTGTCGCGACACCACTGGAGGCGGGCTGCACGATGTTGGGGCGTGAGCGGAAGACGGCCTAACGGTGTGCGGGACCGTAGCCCAGCTTCATGGAGACGGTTGCGAATGGTCCTCGCCGATACCCCAGGAGCAACAGTGTCCCTAATTTGCTGGGAAGTGGCAGTGCGGTCCCCTACGGCACTGCGTAGGATCCTACAGTCTTGGCGTGCATCCGTGCGTCGCTGCGGTCCGGTCCCAGGTCGACGGGCACGTGCACCTTCCGCCGACCACTGGCGACAACATCGATGTACTGTGGAGACCTCACGCCCCACGTGTTGCGCAATTCCGCGGTACGTCCACCCGGCCTCCCGCATGCCCACTATACGCCCTCGCTCAAAGTCCGTCAACTGCACATACGGTTCACGTCCACGCTGTCGCGGCATGCTACCAGTGTTAAAGACTGCGATGGAGCTCCGTATGCCACGGCAAACTGGCTGACACTGATGGCGGCGGTGCACAAATGCTGCGCAGCTAGCGCCATTCGACGGCCAACACCGCGGTTCCTGGTGTGTCCGCTGTGCCGTGCGTGTGATCATTGCTTGTACAGCCCTCTCGCAGTGTCCGGAGCAAGTATGGTGGGTCTGACACACCGGTGTCAATGTGTTCTTTTTTCCATTTCCAGGAGTGTATTAGCGCGCCTTACCTTTATTAGTACCGTATCTTCTGACAAGGGATCCTCCCCATCGCACCTCCATCAGATTTAGTTATAAGTTGGCACATTGTATAGGCCTTGAAAAACTGAACACAGATCAATCGAGAAAACAGGAAGACGTTGTGTGGAACTATGAAAAAAAAAGAAAATATACAAACTGAGTAGTCCATGCGTAAGATGGGCAACATCAAGGATAGTGTGAGCTCAGGAGCGCCGTGGTCCCGTGGTTAGCGTGAGCAGCTTCCGAATGAGAGGTTCTAGGTTCAAACCTTCCCTCGAGTCAAAAGTTTAATTTTTTATTCTCAGACAATTATCAAAGTTCAGGCACTTACACATAATCATCTTCGCTCTCCAAAATTCCAGGATATGTTCAGAATTGCTTGGACATATGCAGGATTTGACGGTCTACACACGGAAAAATGTGAAAACGTAAAAAAGATATGTTTTGACAGAGCACAGGGAAAACTGTGCGACTGTGAATCTGTTGCATTCATTTGTTGCAGTTTATGTGACAAACTCTTATGTTTTCATCACTTTTTTGGGAGTGATTATCACATCCTCAAGGAAACCTATATCGGGCAAGGTAGGAGAATCTTTTTACCCACTCGCCAAGTGTACAAGTTAGGTGGGTCGACAACATATTCCTGTCATGTGATGCACATGCCGTCACCAGTGTCGTATAGAATATATCAGACATGTTTTCCTGTGGCTGTCGCAGGTTCGAATCCTGCCTCGGGCATGGATGTGTGTGATGTCCTTAGGTTAGTTAGGTTTAAGTAGTTCTAAGTTCTAGGGGACTTATGACCACAGATGTTGAGTCCCATAGTGCTCAGAGCCATTTGAACCATTTTTGTTTTCCTGTGGAGGAATCGGTTGACATATGACCTTGCGATCAAATGGTTTCGGTTCCTATTGGAGAGACACGTCCTTTCGTCTACTAATCGCACGGTTTTGCGGTGCGGTCGCAAAACGCAGACACTAAACTTATTACAGTGAACAGAGACGTCAATGAACGAACGGACAGATCATAATTTTGCGAAAATAAACTTTTCACTCGAGGGAAGACTTGAACTGAGGACCTCTCGTTCCGCAGCTGCTCACGCTAACCACGGGACCACGGCGCTCCTGAGCTCACACTATCCTTGATGTTGTGTATCTTGCGCATGGACTACTCATTTTGTGTATTTTGCTTATTTTTTTTTCATAGTTCCACACAACGTCTTCCTGTTTTCTCGATTTATCTGTGTTCAGTTTTTCAAGGCCTATCCACTGTGCCACCTTATAACTAAATCTGAGGGGGGTGCGATGGGGAGGTTCCCTTGTGAGTACTCAGCGGATGCTATTTGTGTGGTAATGTGCTCCAAAAGCGCAGCCTCGACTGTCCGCTAGTTCCTCGCGACACCAGTTCGCTTCGGCCACGCTCGGGATTTCCTGATTGGCCTTGGTTCTCTCGCAGCGCAGCGCCGGCCGCACGTCCCCGTGAGCGACACAGCGCCGCAATCCGCCTGAGTGGTCCCCACGCCACGCCACATCGCCCTCTCGCCGGCTGCTCGCTGACCGCCGTCGGACCAATTAGCTGGCCTACGGCCACGCGACGCCGCGGCCAGATGCCTGTACAACAGCCACCTGCCGCTCCACAAGTGTATACGAGCAAACGTTTACCACCACCTGCCTCCGTCAGCAGTGAATCTTAATAAAAACCACCAGAGCTGTTATTGTATGTGCCTTTATTACGACATAACCGGTTTCGTTCTAAACGCGCATCTTCAGGTCATATAATGTGCCGATGTCAAGACTCACAAAATGAATGAAATATACCGTCTGGATACAGCTTATCCATAATGGATGCAGTTGAATTGTCACTGTTCGTTCATAGGATGTAGAATAATAACTGCTTCCAGTCACAATAGAAGGCGACTTTATTCAATACACAACCGGTTTCGTGCTCCTGCCTATTTTCAGGTGGTTGATATTCATCTACCAGGTGGTTGTAATTAAACTTTCCCTATTTAACACGTTATAGCACGGAAATTAATTACCATACGAGTACTAAACTTGGTAGCATTGATTTCCGAATATGGGGTGCGTGATTTCCATGCGTCACAGCTCCACCGTCCACTTCCAACTATGGCCACCCGGTGCCGTGATCAGTCATCGTGATTCATAGTCTCACACCCCTGACCAGTCGCAGTGCACTAGTTCAAGTGTCAACATGAGCTTGGGCAAAAGGAGCAGGGCATGACTGGTGAAGTTCTATTATCAAAACAATAGTAATGCTGCAGCTGCACTTCGAGAATATCGCCGGTTGAAAGGATTACGGAAGGGTCTTCTTTCTCCACCAGCTGAGCATGGCATGATGAAGAAGTTCGAATCAACCGGAGAACTGGGCGTCGCTCCGGGAAGAGGCTGACCACCGGTTGCACCACTAGTGATTGATGACATCGCTGTTGCTATGGCAGACAACGCTGCGCGCAGTTCCCGATCGTCAGGCAGTGTACGTGCTGTGTCACGACAGTTGAACATCCCGTGGTCCGGTGTACGGAAGGTGCTTCGAGCAATTCTCAAATCCATACAAGATCCATATCGTACAGCAGCTTGCAGCGCAGGACGCTCAACGACGTGTTGACTTCGCTCTCCACTTTCTCGCAAGGTTTGAAGTTGACGAAGGCTGCCCGTGGACCATCCTACGAACAGAGGAAGCTCGATTTTCTCTGACGGTGAGGTGCACACACAGAATTGCCGAGTGTGGCGACCTTCATCTCTCATCACTCTGCATGAAGTTCCTACGTATGGTGAACGTGTCACCGCATGATGTGGCTTCACGGCTACGCTCATCACTGACCCATTCGTTTTGGAACAGGTTGGCGCTCAAGGACCAAAGACGTGCAGTGTGACTGGCCAGCGTTACTGCGATATGCTTCGCCAGCATGTCATACGCGCCCTACCGAAGAGAAACGCATCAAACTCAACAGTTTTCATGCAAGATGGGGCCCCACCACACATCGCTCGTTAAGTTCACCTTCTTCTCCGAAACACATTTGAAAATCATCGAATTATCAGACGATAGTTTCCAAATGCTTGAATGGCACGATCACCTGATCTTCCTTTGATTTCTGGTTGTGGAGCTACCTGAAGGACAGGGTTACCAGGGGAACATTCACATATGTGCTGATCTGAAACGCAGCATATCAAGAGCCAGCATAGCTTCGGACATGCTTCGTTCTTCTGTGCAGAAAGCATGCAATCCTGCGCTTTCAGACTCTTCTGGACACTGATGAGCGCCATACTCAGCCCCTTTTGTAGCAGTGACGATACCGGTATGTAATCTTATGATGTACCGCAGCAGCACATTAAAAGTGTTCAAACTGAATCGATTTTACGTTATTTCTCTTCCCCATGTCCTGCTCCAAGTTTGTTACTCGTACGGTAGTTAGTTTCCGTGTTATAATGTGTTAAATAAGGAAAATTTAATTATAACCAACCGGTACATTTTTCCAGACTCAGTGTAGGAGATCACTGTTTCAATCAGAAACAAACACCGAATGAAGACTAAATAGAAACAAATGAAAAATTTGTAAATTTGTAAATGGCTAAGCAACATGTGGTATGGTCCGCCCGGTTAGCCGAACGGTCTAACGCACGGCTTTGCGGACTGGGAAGGAGCGTCTGGTCCCCGTCACGAATCCGCCCGACGGACTTGTGTCGAGGTCCGATGAGACGGCCAGTTTGTGGATGATTTTTAGGCGGTTTTCCATCTGCCTCGGCGAATGTGGGCTCGTTTCCCTTATTCCGCCTCAGTTAACTATGTCGGCGATTGCTGTGCAAACAAGTTCTCCACGTACGCGTACACTACCATTACTCTACCACGCAAACATAGCGGTTACACTCGTCTAGTGTGAGACGTTCTCGTGGAGGGGGGGGGGGGGGGTGTCCATCGGGGGCCGAACCGCACAATAACCCTTGGTGGGTTCGGTGTGGAGCGGCGGAAGGATGGGAGGGGTGGACTGCGGTAGTCGTCGTGGGGTTGTGGACCACTGCGGCTGCGGCGGGGACGGAGCCTCTCCGTCGTTTCTAGGTCCCCAGTTAACATACAACATGTGAAATTAAAATGTTCCGTAGATTACGTGGCCCTTTACATAAATTCTCAGTCATTCTCTAACCAGTTCACCACTTCCTGTTCCTATGAGAATCTATTAAAACACTGATCGCATGCGTAAACAAAGCGCCCGATATGAGGTAACGCCCGATAGGTAAACGACCCACCTAACGTACATATAACGCGGATGCGACTTTAACTGAACAAGACTACTACGAAAATTACCGTTGTCTACATTTTCTTGTGATAGTCTATCATATACTAGGAAGATTTACAACTCCACTCTGTACGCACACTCGCAGAAATTTAATAGAGATGTTTTTTTCCAGTGATAAGTCGGCAATCGCATAATCAAACAGCAGCGGTTCTTTCCACGTACTAATTCTGTATCATCTTCTATGTTTCTCTTTACATATCTACCGGGATCTAACAGCACGCTCAGCAAGCGATAATGAAATGGGTGGGGGGAATTTCCCTCTTTCCGGAGCACGCCTTCGAAGCATGGAATCGTTCCTAGCCGCACGAAATGGAAGGAAACTGCGTGCCGGGCTCTTTATGTCGGCGAACGACTGTTAGACGCAGTCACGTACTCGTATTCCTCCCCCGTGGAGCCTATAAATAACATGATGTGCCCCGGTGCGGTTATCTCTGGACGTAAGGTGGGGTGCGTCGTCTCAACCGACTGCGGTAGCGGCAGCGGTCACGCACGCTCGCCGCGCTGTGACGGAGTGCGTGCGATCACGCCGGAACTTCTGACTACGCCGCCTCCGCATCACTTCCGACACAAGAACGGAAATTCACCGTCGACTCCTTCGAAGTTTGTGACGCGCCGCTAAGTGATGCAAAGTGTATTCTACGCCTCTGATCACAAGTGACGGCTTAAATCAATTACGGTGTGCGTCAGTAGCCCCATAACTTTATGAGCATTTTCATCAACCAGAAGCATTGTGTTTCTTAGAATGGTAGAACTGTTACGCATTACAAAATTTCCACATAAGCACCTCCATTATCCATCAATTTCCGTGAAAGGGTAAGGATGTTTGCGACAGACTTCTGCTTAAAATCCAGCTGTACGTTTCCAAGAATTCGGCAAATTCGTAGCTCCAGCTTATCAAGAGTTTTTGGTTTTGCGATATGAACTTCGTCTTTCACCCACCCCTACAAGAAGAAGTCGTAATGCGTTAGGTCTGAACCCCTTGTTGGCCATTCAAGGGTGCCACGACGTCCCAACCAGCGTCCTTGAAAATGGGTGTTGATCTACACGTGGACAGGTCTTGCAAAGAGAAGTGAGGCGAGGCCCCATCTTATATACTGTTCAAAAGAATAATTAGAGAAACACGCGTATCAATGTCCGGATGTTAAATCATTTTGATACAGGCGGTACCTGTAGTCTTATGGCTTGAGGTCTTCGCTTTGAAAGTAGGCAACAATTAAAATAATTTGCCATCTATTGGCCGTGCTATGCATTGCAGTGTCAAGTCGCCTTTCAGAAGAAAGTGGGTACCGGTGTCCCCGTGTTTTCTTGTGAGGTACACAGACGGCAGATGTGATTTGTGGACTTTGTATTCCGCCAGGAACATGAGATGCGGCATCCTAATGCCATGCAAGTTGCAAAGGTGGTCTGTTTGATTAAAAAAGAGTGGGTTTCAGCCGTGTTGCTGCAGATGGCAGTGCTTCTCCATGTATGATTCACAGGTTGTGGACACAAGCAGAGTTGACAAGCTTGCCCATACATAACAGACCCACGTGAAGACCGATACTCGTTATCTCTGGTTGCGGCATTGTAAGGATACCGCAGAGCACTGCAAGACGATCTCAGAAGGGCAACTAGAGACTCTGTGTACCATCTGACTGTAATTGACTGTCTAAGTACCCAGCTTGACTCTAGAGCATCTCCTAGGTTGTCTTCAGTTCTGCTTTCCCATGTCAAAGGCAACTTCGTCACTGACGAATCAGTCGCAAGATGACGGTCCTGTTCGTTCTGTACACCCTTGGTGAGCGGTTCCTGCGAAATGTTGTCCAGCAAATCGACAGATTTCCAAGGCTCTGTGATGTTGTGGGGACGCTTCAAAGTTGACAGCCTTAAGGATCTTGCCGTTGTCCAAGATCGCCTTACCGTCAAGCAGTTGGCCCATGTGATGGCTGCTGCGTACGGTGTTAGCCCTGGATTCCTCCTAATGCCAAGGCCTATGTGGCGGGCGTCAGCAGGTACGGCTTGCGAAGCCTGGACATTAAAGTAATGGAATGGCCGGCGGTGAGTTCCGACCTAAAACCTATCGTACATATGTAGGACATACTTGACAGACGGGTTCGTGGTCGTACTGTCCTACCAGAGATTCTCCAAGAACTCTCACTGACTCTCATTGAAGAATGGGAACGATTACTACAGGGCATTCTCCGTAGACTTACACGAAGCATACCACGTAGGTGTCAGGCAGTGACAAATGCTAACGGAAGGCATACACGTTTTTGAAGCTCTCAAAATTCAATGAAAAGCACCCAGGGTGACAGGATGAATGAATCTTTCCAGTTTGTTTCCGACACTTGTGGCAAATTTCAGTTCTTTATACTGTAAATGATCGAGTTTTGTTGTGTACATAATTTTCGAGAAATAAACGCATAATTTACTAACAAACCCTGTCCTCAGTTATTGCTCAATGAATTATGGCAGGTGCCCAAAGTCATGTTCCTCTAATTCTTTTGAGCAATGTGTCTCTGTCCGGTACGATCGCACAAACTTTCAAAACAATAGTTGTGAATGACATAAAATAATTTTAAAAAGAATTTTAACTAGCACAGACGTCTCCAACACAATTGAAATGTCGTTGCTTCGAAAATGGCCTACACAGTCCACCACAATTTTAAACGAACAGTAAATCAACACTAGAACGAGAGATGACTTTGATACTAAACGTCAAAGTTGCCAGTGACTCAGAGAGGCGTTTCAGCGTGCAGTCTAGTCCAACAACATAGCGTATCTGACACGTAAAAAGTATCTAAACTCAAATTGTAAGACTAAGAAGTTTATTTTTGTTGTTAAATTTGAAAAGGTTTCACTAACAAGTATATTAATGTCGAAGACTATTATTTCGAGCAAGTGGTCGTTGACAGCTGTTATATAGTTGAGAAATATCATTTTATGTGGAAGAGCTGCACTTCTTTTTTATTTACTGTTTAGCAACAGATTACGGTTTATATTTGATGATCATCAGTTTATCTGTTTTACCAATAAAATAACGTTACAGAACGTAAAAATGTACTGATGCACAATATCAATGCACTTTCTGCAATGTTATTTCCATTGTAATACAGACAGTATGAAGGTAGTCCAATGTAGACTGCATTTGGTTTCTGATTAACAAATAAAAACGTGCAGCTGTTATACATACAGTGAAGTTTCTCCAGTATTATATTCGTTGTTCTCACGTTTAAGTTACTGTGCTATTTAATAATTTATAAAACGCCAGAATGTAGCCATGGAAACAAACAAATCATTTATAGGTGTACTATCTCGTTTAACATCACTTCCCTTGTGCAAAATGCGCATGGAACAAAGTTTAATTCTATCTTATGTAATTTGTTTAATGAAGGTAATTTTATTTACTTGATTTACCCTATCCACCGAGGAAGACAGAAAGTGTTTCTGTTTGGTGCTGTGTCAACTAAAAGGGCTGTGAGCATAACTGCGGAGTGAAGGCGGTCTTCCAATGAGGACGCCAGAGACTGCGTCTGCCAACAGTTCAGTAGTGGTGCGTTCCGCTCCCTTCGCGTTCTAGGTTGCTTCCGCCGCCTCTTGCCTAGTAAAACCGAGCTGCTACTCAGCAGCAGGCGGATCCCGGGTCATGAGACGTAACTCCTCCGTCGTTTTGCACTGTTAGATATGCAGACGCTGTCTTGGTCTGCGGCAGTGCATTTCTGCCCGGTGGCAGAATGCAAGTTGCAGGCACAGACGTATTTCATTACCGCGGGCGTCGGCGCCTAGCACGCTGGCAACCCACTAGACGGAGTGAGAAGGGTACTTGAGCTGTCTGGTGGAGTGGCGGTTTATGACCACTGAAGCAGCTGTACGGAACGATGCTATAGAGCTCGCACTAACCGTTTAGGTACATAATACTGTCTGCTACTCATGTCTTCGCCCCTTTCAGATATGGTAAACGGAGATACTTCTTTACGTGGAATAGGTTGTATGTTGTACACTGGATAGTCAGAAATGCAGGACAAGTATGAGGTACAGATGCGGCAGAAACGTGAGCTGTCTGCTGCAGAAACGCGAGCTGTCTGGTGCACGCTAGTCAGTAGGGTTCTGAATTGCTTATGGTTGGTGCTCGGACGAAGAATCCATGAGGAAAGCTTCGATTTTTTAAATTTAATCCAGTTGCAGACCACAATACTTTACGCCGAGTATTAATTTCTGTCTATGACGATCATCTCCGAGACCTCAGTACAAACAATTTTTGAACCAAACTGTATGGCACTCATACACTGAAGCACCAAAAAAACTGGTATAGGCAAGCGTTTTCAAATACAGAGATATGTAAAGAAGCAGAATACGGCGCTGCAATCGGCAACGCCTATATAAGACAACAAGTGTCTGGCGCAGTTGTTACGTCGATTACTTTTGGTACAATGGCAGATTATTAAGATTTAAGTGAGTCTGAAAGTGGTGTTATAGTCGGCGCATGAGCAATGTGATACAACATCTCCGAGGTAAAGTTGAAGTAGGAACTTTCTCGTACGATCATTGCACGAGTGTACCGTGAATATAAGGAATCCGGTAAAGCAGCAAATCTTCCACATCGCTGCGGCCGGAAAAAGATTCTGCAAGAACAGAACCAACGGCGACTGAAGAGAATCGTTCAGAGTCACAGAAGTTTAGCCCTTGCGCAAATTGCTGCAGTTTTCAATGCTGGGCCATCAACAGGTGTCAGCGTGCGAACCACTCAACGAAACATCATCGATATCGGCCTTCGGAACCGTAGGCCCACTCCTTTACCTTTTACGAGTACGCGACACAAAGCTTTACTCCTCGCCTGGGCCCGTCAACACCGTCGATGGATTGTTGATGGCGGGAAACGTGTTGCCAGGTCGGACGAGTCTCGTTTCAAATTGTATCGAGGAGATGGACGTGTACGGGTATGGAGACAACTTCATGAATCAATGGACCCTGCGTGTCAGCCGGGGACTGTTCAAGCTGCTGGAGGCTCTGTAATGGTGTGGGCCTGTGCAGTTGGAGTGATCTGGGAACCCTGATACGTCTAGATACGATTCTGACAGGTGACACATACTTAATCATTCTGTCTGATCATTTGCATCCATTCAAGTCCTTTGTGCTTTCTGACGAGATTGGGCAATTCCAGCAGGATAATACGACACCCTACACGTCCGAACTGCTACAGAGTGGCCCCAGGACACTCTTCTGCGTTTAAACACTTCCGGTGGCCAGCAAACTGCCCAGACCTGAACATTTTTGAGCTTATCTGTAATGCCTAGCAACGTTCTGTTCAGAAGAGATCTGCAACCCCCTGGCACTTTTACGGATTTACTGACAGACCTGTAGAATTCATGATGGCAGTTCCTGTTACCTGAGATTAGAATCCATCAGGGTCAGTAAAACCCTTCTAAAGCCGCCCAAGTCGGCTGTTGGTAATTTGTAAAATAGAAACGCGAAGGAACATCCACAGCTAAACCAACTCCTAGTAGACCTCATGTATCGAATGACAGGGGCCATCGAGCATTACGGAGGGCAGTTGTAAAAAATCTACGGAAGGAATCAAACGTGAGTTCTAAAGTGCTACCAGCAATCCAGCTTAGACACTGATTGTACGTAGGGAGTTAAAAAGAATAGTGTAAAATAGTCGAGGAACTCCTCATGAGCCAAACGTTTCTGTAGTCAGTGCTAAATGACGCTAGTTGCGTAAATAGCGACGCTACTGGACAGTGGATAACCGGGAACGAGAGACCCGGATTGATACCCTGTGGCAATCAGAGGGATGGATTTGTGTTTGGGGAATACCTAGAGAATGTTACCTACTTATAAATTTTATTCATTCCTTCAGTCTCCATATATACGTTGCAAACGTTAGAGGCTTGAAAAGGTCTCTTGAACCATATAGTTTCATTTGACTAATTAATGAGGTTACAATTTTTCTCAGAGTGATATCGTGTCCGTTCTTTTGCACTGCGGCCAGTGAACTAACTATCGGATGAATAATTCACTGCGTGTCAGGCAATTCTAGAGACATGACGAAATGTTTTTCGAGTTGGGGTGTTCCGTAAACAGCCAAAATTCAGATTTCTACAACCAAGGTGGCGCGAAGTCATCCGTCGTTAGGAAAAAATGTGTCACATTGAAAGATAAATATCCAGAGAAGGACCTACATCATAATCATGGTTTGTGATCCCAGCTTTATTTTTATCGAGATGGCTACCCCCTGGCAAAACCCCGAACACCCTCACAGGTTCCACTCTGTGTTACAGAAAACGTTGCTGCTAATGCAGTCACATCCGTGTGTTCTAGTGTATTAAGAAGCCACGTGCACATACGACGAATTGGGTATTCCCTCATTAAGTGGTTTCTCTGCAGCGGCGCGCGGATGCGGCAGTTTATTTCGTAAGCTAATTTATTTTATGTGCCGAGGTATATTAGGAAATGCCACTGCTGGACGCATTTTCTAAATGAGGTACGCAACAAATTTTAAGCGATTTACATTAATAAACTGTTCGGTTTTTGTAATTACTTTTTGCAGCGATTAATTTCGGAGTGCTAGTGGACTAGCAGCAGTGCATTTTTAATGAGCGCTGCCTGTTCTGAATATTATTTTTTTCAGATATTTGAGGGGATGATACACGGTTGCGCTTTCTGGGTAAATTGATAGATTTCGCTTTATTAAACAGCATGATGAAAAAAAGTACTTAGCAAATTATTTTTGAATAGACCACTGTAGCCCAGAGCATTTTTAGATTAATACGGTGTACAATGCTGTTAGTATTTGTCCTTATAACATAATTAATTATTCTTTATGTTGTAATTTCACTGCATTATATTTAGTAGTCTACTACCTGTCATCATTCTAACTGGTTTGATGTGACCAGCCACGGCTGCTTCTCCTGTGCGAACTTCCTTATCTCACAGTAGCATTTGCACCCAACTACCTCAAGTACTTGCGGAGAAATTGTATTACAATATCTGTCTTCCCCAACAGCTTTCAGTCTCTGCTCCTACATCTAGTCCTATGTAAGCCAGTATCTGATGTTCTAAAACGTATCTTCTCATCCAGTTCCTTCTTCTTTTTCAGTGTTGTCCATACATTCCTTTTCTCGCCGATTCTGCGCAGAAGTTCCTCATTACTTACCTTATCAGGCCATCAAGCTTTTAACATACGTCCCAAACGCTTGGATTGTCTCCTTTTCCAGTTTTTCAAGGGACCATATCTCCTGACGTATATTCTTAGAAACTTCCTCAAATGAAGGTCTATGTTCTTTTCTTAACATACTTAGTAAATACTGACGACGCCCCTTTTAACCTTGATAAAACGAAAATTTGCAGTGTACAATACATGGACACAAAGACCCTTTATTGTAAGAGTACAGAGTTTCAGAACAATTGCAGAATAAGATCCAAAGAAAAGCAGTGCGTTTCGTCACAGGTTCTTTTAGCAAGCGCAAAAGCGTCACGGAAATGCTCAGCCAAGTCTGGTGACAGACGCTGCAAGACAGACGTTTTGCATCACGGTATCGTCTACTTTTAAAGTTCCGACAGCGAAAGTTCCTGGAAAAGTCAACCAATATATTGCTTCCTCCTACATATATCTCTCGAAAAGACTACCAAGGTAAAATTAGAAAGATCTGAGCCCACAAAGAGGTTTCCTAGCAATAATTCTTCCCGTAAACTGTAAGTGACAGGAACACGAAAAGCGGGAAGTGACGCTGGTACAGAAAGTACGCTCCCCCACACGCAGGATATAAATACAAATGTAGATACATTGGAACAGCAGTACGTAAAAAGTGGGCTCTCACAACAGATGAAATACACTCGAATACCGAAGTCACCAACGTTCGCTTTTGGATTTGAGCTCAACTCAAAGGTAGGAACACTTGTCGTCGGAGATATTCCCACAAAGGGAAGGAATGTGGTCACGTGCCGTTTATAGTCAGCTTAAAGTGTGTGGTGGATTAAATTCCAGTCTGCTTCCATTACCTCAGCCAACGGCCTTGCCGCACTGGTAACACCGGTTCCCGTCAAATCACCGAAGTTAAGCGCTGTCGGGCTGGGATAGCAGTTGGATGGGTGACCATTCGGTCTGCTGAGCGGTGTTGGCAAGCGGGGTGCACTCAGCCCTTGTGAGGCAAACTGAGGAGCTACTTAACTGAGAAGGAGCGGCTCCGGTCTCGTAAACGGACATACGGCCGGGAGCGCGATGTGCTGACCACATGCCCCTCCATATCCGCATCCAGAGACGCCTGTGGGCTGGGGATGACACGGCGGCCGATCGGTACCGTTGGGCCTTTCAAGGCCTGTTCTGACGGAGCTAGTCCCATTACCTCACGGAGTGAAGCGTATTTTGCTGTTGATCATAACCCCAACATCCTGTTGGGACGAAAGTTCACCTGCTATCTTGGCGCAAATAGAGAGAGTGTCCCGACACTCGTCTTTTCAGTTTTCATTCTCTAGCATCGTGATCAATAACACAAACGTCACTTTACATATATGGCTTCATCACTGTCACCAGTACTTCTGTTTTCTCCAGGTACCCCTATCGCGTAAAAAGCAGAGCATCTTCATGTAGTCAGCTTGCTATCCTAGTAAAATACCGGTAAAAATCATCACAAAGAAAATTTGCTTAACAACAAACATCTATTTTCAGTCATGTGATGTCATTCAGAGTGGTGTCATAGACCTGAAGCTGACTTTCGCGATCTGAGATCGGTAGCCGGATGAACTTACTTTGGAAAAGTATGTATAATCTATTTTGATGTAGAATCGAAGGAAGTGTAGGTACAGGCGCGACATTGTACCAGGATTAGATATTAAGAAGGAAAGAATGTAATGTGTAACTTAAAAAAGGGGGAGAATAATGGAATTGTGGATATAAAAGTAACTGTAGCTTTTAGCGAAGAAGTATTACAAATTAACGAAGGTATTAAATGACGGTAAATGATGACAGCCAAAACAGTTGCAGGATAAAGATTTATTAAAATTCTTGACCAAGGTTTCGGTATATATAAATATACCTTCATCAGAAGTAAAAAATGCTGAGCAGGAAGACACTTTCTTTAGTAAAAACTTAGCATCGGAAATGAGAAAGAAAAAGCACTAAAGCTTAAGTAACCGTAAAATTACCAGAGTATTACAGGCACAAAATCTTTTAGTTACTTGCTAAAATTACATCCTGTAATGGAGATTAATAAAACAATTGTGCCAAAAGGCGTCGTCAGTAGTTAAGATATCATCTCCATTTGTACAACATGATTATGGACACAGGATCAATGCGAACACGGTTCAGCATCAGTACTTCGCCTATGAACTATCGTGACGAGAGTGTGAAAGCACTAGGGCAGATGGTTTCGCCAAGAGAGGGCACTTGTGGTATGTGCCAGACACTCGTGCATATCAAAATCCATGGATGCATACACAAGCGCATCAATATATTAAAAGTTGTGCTAATTCAAACCTTCTGTCTTAAAAAATAAAACGTATCAGACCATTTAAAAACATCTATGTAAAATAGAAAATATGGAACCAGTTTACCTGTGTCCTAGTGTCAAACAGATAAAGCTTGCGCTATAGAACACATCTAACGAGAGAAGGCACGAGTGTAAAGCGCGAGAATCTCGCGTAACGTAAGCGGTGAAATACATACTAGCGAAAACAACCAAAATGTTACAGTAAAACGAAACTATCTGTCGCTGTGAATAAAAGCATACCAGTGAATTAACCACACATACACATAGAAAATCACAAATAGCAAACATCAAAAATGCGTAAAATCCCAAGAAGACAGGAAAAGCGCATTTCACCGGCATCAACAGGCAAGAAAACTAACTTCTAGTCGCCGGCCGGAGTGGCCGTGCGGTTCTGGGCGCTACAGTCTGGAGCCGAGCGACCGCTACGATCGCAGGTTCGAATCCTGCCTCGGGCATGGATGTGTGTGATGTCCTTAGGTTAGTTAGGTTTAATTAGTTCTAAGTTCTAGGCGACTGATGACCTCAGAAGTTAAGTCGCATAGTGCTCAGAGCCATTTAATTTCTAGTCAGCCAGACTATATTACATTAAAGCAAGGAGGGGTTTGAAACTGTTTAAAAAATTGTTGTTTCTAAGCTGCACTTGTTCATTAAGAACAAAACCATCTTTTAGAGACAGATGCTTGAAAATCTCTAATTCTTCCAGCAGGTCCAATTTGTAACCTTTACTCGCTTCATGAAGCAATTCTACGTCATCCAGTTTACGTGGCGTATGCTGTAAGAGCCATAGATGTTCGGCAAACGTGGAACTATGTACGTTTTCCCCATTTTTACCTAGCATGTGCTCTTTATACTTTATTTTAATGGGTCTACCTGTCTGTCCAATGTAATAGTTTGGGCAGTCGTTACAAGTAATTTTGTAAACTCCGGATTTAGTGCCAAGTTCTTCCCTTGCTCCAATAGTATGAATCACTCTTTGTTTCAGGCTATTATTTACGGAAAAGGCAACTCTGTAACCCTATTGGCTGTCATCATCTACCGTGAAGAATTTCAACAGTTGCTGTTTCAGCCATGTTTAAAATCTTGAAGGTATTAAACTGCAACAGCTCGAGAAAATAGAGTAGCCGCAAAAGTGCGCCACTTATCATTTAGAAAAGTGGGTGTTAAGCGGTTCCAGGGTAACGATTCATTATTATAAGTTTAATAATATTGGTCCCAGCGCGATTCCCTGTGGTACATCTTCGTCCCTGACGGCATATTGCAGCCAAAAGAGATACCGTGTTGTTGCTTCGCTCGTTCTGTGTAATATCCGCTCGAGAAAAAGGGCCAACATTTAGTATTTGACGCCGTTCAGAGAGAAACGGGGTAATTATGGAACGAACGCCAGCTGGCGTCGGCGCGCAGGAAGGCTGCGGTTCCGCCGTTGTTTATGTGCAGCGCCGCTGTGCCCTGCCGTGTGTTGATGGCGTGCGTTCGCAGGAAGCGCGCCGCCGGATGCGTGTAGCGTACGCCGTACAGGCCAGAGCCGCACCGCGGTAATGAATATTAACTGGCCCGCTGCCGAAACACGTGCAAATTACTCGTTAATTGAGGTCGCTTCGCTCCGGACCGCCGGTTAGCGCAACGCCGACTTCCTCGTTACAGCGCGAGTCCGCTCTATCAGACCGCAATGCCTCACGTTAAATGAAAATAAAAGAGGGACGGGGGAGACGGGGCGTGGCATCGACAAACAGCGTCTCTTTCTATCAGATTGGCTGACTAACTAAGCCGTGACCTGGTCTATGCGGCTGTTGGACATCGCTGCGTCGAGCGGTGAAGCTGCGAATCGCCATACGGATATTTTGGAGTGCAGTGTAGTCGGCTTGGAGGTGTGGTGTTGCCAGAGAATGCTGCCCGACCGCACTCCAAAGTATTGCTGTCAAGAAAGACAGCATTATTATCCATTTATTAAATACCCAGGCCAGAATGCCACCCGGACGGAATGTTGTTGTTGTTGTTGTTGTTGTGGTCTTCAGTCCTGAGACTGGTTTGATGCAGCTCTCCATGCTACTCTATCCTGTGCAAGCTTCTTCATCTCCCAGTACCTACTGCAACCTACATCCTTCTGAATCTGCTTAGTGTATTCATCTCTTGGTCTCCCTCTACGATTTTTACCCTCTACGCTGCCCTCCAATACTAAATTGGTGATCCCTTGACGCCTCAGAACATGTCCTACCAACCGATCCCTTCTTCTGGTCAAGTTGTGCCACAAACTTCTCTTCTCCCCAATCCTATTCAGTACTTCCTCATTAGTTATGTGATCTACCCATCTAATCTTCAGCATTCTTCTGTAGCACCACATTTCAAAAGCTTCTATTCTCTTCTTGTCCAAACTATTTATCGTCCATGTTTCACTTCCATACATGGCTACACTCCATACTAATACTTTTAGAAATGACTTCCTGACACTTAAATCTATACTCGATGTAAACAAATTTCTCTTCTTCAGAAACGCTTTCCTTGCCATTGCCAGTCTACATTTTATATCCTCTCTACTTCGACCATCATCAGTTATTTTGCTCTCCAAATAGCAAAACTCCTTTACTACTTTAAGTGTCTCATTTCCTAATCTAATTCCCTCAGCATCACCCGACTTAATTCGACTACATTCCATTATCCTCGTTTTGCTTTTGTTGATGTTCATCTTATATCCTCCTTTCAAGACACTGTCCATTCCATTCAACTGCTCTTCCAAGTCCTCTGCTGTCTCTGACAGAATTACAATGTCATTGGCGAACCTCAAAGTTTTTATTTCTTCTCCATGGATTTTAATACATACTCCGAATTTTTCTTTTGTTTCCTTTACTGCTTGCTCAATATACAGATTGAATAACATCGGGGATAAGCTACAATCCTGTCTTACTCCCTTCCCAACCACTGCTTCCCTTTCATGTCCCTCGACTCTTATAACTGCCATCTGGTTTTTGTACAAATTGTAAATAGCCTTTCGCTCCCTGTATTTTACCCCTGCCACCTTTAGAATTTAAAAGAGAGTATTCCAGTCAACATTGTCAAAAGCTTTCTCTATGTCTACAAATGCTAGAAACGTAGGTTTGCCTTTTCTTAATCTTTCTTCTAACATAAGTAGCAAGGTCAGTATTGCCTCACGTGTTCCAGTATTTCTACGGAATCCAAACTGATCTTCCCCGAGGTCGGCTTCTACCAGTTTTTCCATTCGTCTGTAAAGAATTCGCGTTAGTATTTTGCAGCTGTGGCTTATTAAACTGATTGTTCGGTAATTTTCACATCTGTCAACACCTGCTTTCTTTGGGATTGGAATTATTATATTCTTTTTGAAGTCTGAGGGTATTTCGCCTGTTTCATACATCTTGCTCACCAGATGGTAGAGTTTTGTCAGGACTGGCTCTCCCAAGGCCGTCAGTAGTTCCAATGGAATGTTGTCTACTCCGGGGGCCTTGTTTCGACTCAGGTCTTTCAGTGCTCTGTCAAACTCTTCACGCAGTAACTTATCTCCCATTTCATCTTCATCTACATCCTCTTCCATTCCCATAATATTGTCCTCAAGTACATCGCCCTTGTATAGACCCTCTATATACTCCTTCCACCTTTCTGCTTTCCCTTCTTTGCTTAGAACTGGGTTTCCATCTGAGCTCTTGATATTCATGCAAGTGGTTCTCCTTTCTCCAAAGGTCTCTTTAATTTTCCTGTAGGCAGTATCTATCTTACCCCTAGTGAGGTAAGCCTCTACATCCTTACATTTGTCCTCTAGCCATTCCTGCTTAGCCATTTTGCACTTCCTGTCGATCTCATTTTTGAGACGTTTGTATTCCTTTTTGCCTGCTTCATTTACTGCATTTTTATATTTTCTCCCTTCATCAATTAAATTCAATATTTCTTCTGTTACCCAAGGATTTCTACTAGCCCTCGTCTTTTTACCTACTTGATCCTCTGCAGCCTTCACTACTTCATCCCTCAAAGCTACCCATTCTTCTTCTACTGTATCTCTTTCCCCCATTCCTGCCAATTGTTCCCTTATGCTCTCCCTGAAACTCTGTACAACCTCTGGTTCTTTCAGTTTATCCAGGTCCCATCTCCTTAAATTCCCACCATTTTGCAGTTTTTTCAGTTTTAATCTACAGGTCATTACCAATAGATTGTGGTCAGAGTCCACATCTGCCCCTGGAAATGTCTTACAATTTAAAAGCTGGTTCCTAAATCTCTGTCTTACCATTATATAATCTATCTGATACCTTTTAGTATCTCCAGGGTTCTTCCATGTATACAACCTTCTTTCCTGATTCTTAAACCAAGAATGAAGGACGACGAAAAACTGGCGGAAGTGGCCGATAAATGGTTAAAGTGGCTCTGAGCACTATGGGACTTAACATCTATGGTCATCAGTCCCCTAGAACTTAGAACTACTTAAACCTAACTAACATAAGGACATCACACAACACCCAGTCATCACGAGGCAGAATAAATCCCTGACCCCGCCGGGAATCAAAGTGGCCGATAAAAATGACGTATCATTGTGCAGGAACACATTATTGTATGGTTTCACGACTACAGAACAAGCAGTTACGTCCATTAAATATCTACGATCTTGCAGTGCCTGTATTTTTAAGAAGTACGATGCAATGTTCCTTCAGATATGCATGCATGTCCGTATTTATCCGCCGATATCAGGCAGCGATTTTAAGCTCCAGTCAGTTGGTAGTTTGTGGTGTACTGCGTCCCCGAAACTGGTTCAAATACAATAAAATAACAACAAAACGACGGCTGCAGGTGTTTAAATTTACACCACTGGCCATTAAAATTGCTACACCACGAAGATGACCTGCTACAGACGCGAAATGTAACCGACAGAAAGAAGATTCTGTGGTATGCAAATGATTAGCTTTTCAGAGCATGCACACAAGGCTGGCACCGGTGGCGACACCCACAACGTGCTGACATGAGGAACGTTTCCAACCGATTTCTCATGCACAAACAGCAGTTGAACGGCGTTGCCTGGTGAAACGTTGTTGTGATGCCTCGTGTAAGGAGGAGAAATGCGTGCCATCACGTTTCCGACTTTGATAAAGGTCGGATTGTAGCCTATCGCGATTGCAGTTTATCGTATCGTGACATTGCTGCTCACGTTGGTCGAGATCCAATGACTGTTAGCAGAAAATGGAATCGGTGGGTTCAGGAGGGTAATAGGGAACGCCGTACTGGATCCCAACGGCCTCGTACCACTAGCAGTCGAGATGACAGGCATCTTATCTGCATGGCTGTAACGGGTCGTGCAGCCACGTCTCGATCCCCGAGTCAACAGATGGGGATGTTTGCAAGACGACAACCATCTGCACGAACAGTTCAACGACGTTTGCAGCAGCATGGATTATCAGCTCGCAGACCATGGCTGCGGTTAGCTTGACACTGCATCACAGACAGGAGCGCCTGCAATGAAGTACTCAACGACGAACCTGGGTGCGCGAATGGCAAAACGTCATTTTTTCGGATGAATCCAGGTTCTGTTTACAGCAAATCATGATGGTGGCATTCGGTGAACGCACATTGGAAGCGTGTATCCGTCGTCGCCACACTGGCGTATCACCCGGCGTGATGGTATGGGGTGCCATTGGTTACACGTCTCGGTCACCTCTTGTTCGCATTGACGGCACTTTGAACAGTTGACGTTACATTTCAGATGTGTTACGACCCGTGGATCTACCCTTCATTCGATCCATGCGAAACCCTACATTTCAGCAGGATAATGCACGACCGCATGTTGCCGGTCCTGTACGGGCCTTTCTGGATACAGAAAATGTTCGACTGCTGCCCTGGCCAGCACATTCTACAGATCTCTCACCAATTGAAAGCGCCTGGTCAATGGTGGCCGAGCAACTGGCTCGTCACAATACGCGAGTCACTACTCTTGATGAACTGTGGTATCGTGTTGAGGCTGCATGGGCAGCTGTACCTGTACACGCCATCCGAGCTTTGTTTGTCTTAATGCCCAGGCGTATCAAGGCCGTTATTACGGCCAGAGGTGGTTTTTCTGGGTACTGATTTCTCAGGATCTATGCACCCAAATTGCGTGAAAATGTAATCACATGTCAGTTCTAGTATAATATATTTGTCCAATGAATACCCGTTTATAACCTGCATTTCTTCTTGGTGTAGCAATTTTAATGCCCGGTAGTGTATTACGTAAATGAACGGCCGAAGCCCCACAGACCATCGATCACAAGGATGGACATACAAAAAGAAATTACGTAATGTGTACGAGCACAAACTGTGAAGCAGGAACGACGACATATGAACGTCTGGATCTGGCAGTGAGTCGTGGACGAATAGCCAAAGCGGTGAAGACCACCACTCGCCTAAAGCGAGAATTCGGCTTCGAGTCTCCGTCTGTCCCTAATGTTCGTTGCCGTCATTCCATTATATGACTGAGAGTTCTCCACACTCGCAACTTCGAGCTCATTTCATGCATTACATACGTTGAAGTATGCATACGGAACGATTTAAGGTGAAACACCCACATGGGAAGGTAGAAATGCTACGCCGAGATCCATCGGAAGAATCCCCAGGAAGTGTGTAAACCCATTGAGAACGATTAAAATTAAATGGATTTGGAATGACCATGCCGAAAGAGAAGTGTACTTAATTGAATTGTCTGCCGCCAAATTCCAAATTCCCCGTTAGGTGGAATAATTAGTGGGGTTGAAATGATGATGAAGACAACACAACACCCAGTCCCTGAGCGAAGAAAATCTCCGACCCAGCCGGGAATCGAATCTGGGCCGATAGGACGGCAATACGTCCCGCTCACCACTCAGCTATCGGGGCGGACTCCTTATTACGGTCAGCACTATCGACAAGTTGCACTAAAAATACTTCTCCTGTCACTCACACAAGCCGGAAACATCAGCTCTGGCTCGATACATCCCTGTCCCTTTCTTCATTTCCTGCGTCCAACACGCATAAACCAGGGGAATATATATATATATAGGATGTCCAATTTAACCGAAGACATGGAAATATCTTGAAAATAGTACACTGTGCCCAAAAAATTTATAGTTATAGTTTGTTCTTCTCGGAGGGGAACATCCAATGATACCAAAGTTGACAGCTCACCCCACCCGATACTTGGGGACGAGGGAGCGACTTCGATATCTTAAATGGGAACCCCCATTTTAATTGCAGATTCGGATTCTACAGACAAGAATGCGTAAGTTTTGTCTGAAATTTTTAATGCGACTTCACTGCCTATTACGGTAAGAGGCACGGCCACAGTCCCGTTTCCGTTTCGTCGGAGGAATACGGCATTGAGAATGGCGTTCCGCCATAAAAATTATGAAATAATTGCTTGTACTACCGTCGGAGCGTGGAGGTGAGAGGTTAATTCAAGAGTCATTGGATAGCATTTTGAAACATACGCTTTTCTAACCACTTTAAATTTTCCGATTACAGCGTCATCTTTCGCTAAACGAAAAAAAAAAGTTACAGACAAAAACTATGAACATCGCTGACGTTTGCAGCAACCGTATACACAGATTTGAAAAATCAGCCATAGGTTTTCTATATACCTTGACCAGAGGTCAGAAATCAGTCACATATCGTAATTACCTTACCTTCTGATGAAGTCACCCTTAGAGGTGACGAAACCTGGTCAAGGTATATAGAAAACCTATGCAACCGGTTGGTTGATTTTTACATATTTTTCAAATCTATGTATTTATGTCCTTGAAATCCGCATCTGCAATAAAAATTGGAGTTTCCACTTAAGATTTTAGTGCTGCCCTTCCCCCTCCCCCCACCTTCCCCCACACAAGGGGTGGGGTGGGCAGTCGAGTTTGGTATCATTGAAATTTAACTATAAATTTTTTTGGAGCAAGTGCGTTGT
The DNA here is from genome assembly GCF_021461385.2 of Schistocerca piceifrons. Lineage (NCBI taxonomy): Eukaryota > Metazoa > Arthropoda > Insecta > Orthoptera > Acrididae > Schistocerca > Schistocerca piceifrons. Next base: position 262,261,382 of record NC_060144.1, on the reverse strand, counting down.
TTTCGAAGTATTTCAGTGTCTTCAATTAAACTGAACTTCCTATATACATATATCCCGTCAGCTCCTGAACCGCCTCTGTGACTACACCCTCTTCGCTCCCAACCCCCATGGCTTACGCGTGCTGGAGGCGGGAAGGGAAGAAAAGGAAAGGGATGTTTCGAGCCAGTACGGCAGAACGGGTGTTTCCGACTCGTGTGAGTGACAAAAAAAGTATTTTTAGTGCGACTTGTCGATTGCGCCGACGGTAATAAGGAAGTCAGCAGCGCAGCAGGAAGCGAACCGCCAGCTAGGCAGCCCCGCCTATCGGAGCAGCGAGCAGCACTGTGGCGTCTGACAAGCGCGCTCTATCTGCTTCCGCCTAGGCGCGCTGCAGCCGGAAGCGCGTATCGTGACTTCCGAAATACGACGACGCCACCGCCGCCGCTTCTGTCGCTACACGCCTCTGTTGCTACACTGTGCTGCTGCTGCTGCGGAGCTTCCTGGAGGCTAACTGCTTCCAGCGCGTAGATAGCGGGCATTTGTTGTACACAGGGGCTTCCCCTGCCCCACCCCGCGCCCCTGGACTGCCCCGTGTACACGGTCGGGCACTTAGACCAGGCGGTTGCAGCCGGCCCGCCCTCTGTGGCCGCTGCGTTGCTGCGATTCTCCGAGCGGTACTCACGGAAGCTTTCCCGACCTTTCCTCTCTCCCTTCTGCCTCCTTCTCTTCTTCCCCTCAAATTCTACAGTTCCCCAAATATACAAACCTTTTTATATTACGTGTCCAGTTCACCTCAACCACCCGAAATAACTTTTTGTCCAGAAGCAAAACAAAAAAATGCATCAATCAAACGATGATTAAGTCTAACGTCGATCAGTTTTAGAATTTTGGAACACGTATTATGTTCGAGTACAATGACTTTTCTGGAGACTAAAAATCTACTCTGTAGGAATCAGCATGGGTTTCGTAAAAGACGATCGTGTGAAACCCAGCTCGCGCTATTCGTCCACGAGACTGGGAGGGCCATAGACACAGGTTCCTAGGTAGATGCGGTGTTTCTTGACTTCCGCAAGGCGCCTGATACAGTTCCCCACAGTCGTTTAATGAACAAAGTAAGAGCACATGGACTATCAGACCAATTGTGTGACTGGATTGAAGAGTTCCTAGATAACAGAACGCAGCATGTCATTCTCAATGGAGAGAAGTCTTCCGAAGTAAGAGTGATTTCAGGTGTGCCACAGGGGAGTGTCGCAGGACCGTTGCTATTCACAATATACGTAAATGACCTTGTGGATGACATCGGAAGTTCACTGAGGCTTTTTGCAGATGATGCTGTGGTGTATGGAGAGGTTGTAACAATGGAAAATTGTACTGAAATGCAGGAGGATCTGCAACGAATTGACGCATGGTGAAGGGAATGGCAATTGAATCTCAATGTAGACAAGTGTAATGTGCTGCGAATACATAGAAAGAAAGATCCTTTATCATTTAGCTACAATATAGCAGGTCAGCAAATGGAAGCAGTTAATGCCATAAATTATCTGGGAGTAGGCATTAGGGGTGATTTAAAATGGAATGATCATATAAAGTTGATCGTCGGTAAAGCAGATGCCAGACTGAGATTCATTGGAAGAATCCCAAGGAAATGCAAACCGAAAACAAAGGAAGAGGGTTACAGTACACTTGTGTGGGATCCGTACCAGATTGCGTTGATAGAAGAGATAGAGAAGATCCAACGGAGAGCAGCGCGCTTCGTTACAGAATCATTTAGTAATCGCGAAAGCGTTACGGAGATGACAGATAAACTCCAGTGGAAGGCTCCGGAGGAGAGACGCTCAGTAGCTCGGTACGGGCTTTTCTTGAAGTTTCGAGAACATACCTTCACCGGAGAGTCAAGCAGTATATTACTCCCTCCTACGTATATCTCACGAAGAGACCATGAGGATAAAATCAGAGAGATTAGAGCCCGCACAGAGGCATACCGACAATCCTTCTTTCCACGAACAATACGAGACTGGAATAGAAGGGAGAATCGATAGAGGTACTCAAGGTACCCCCTGCCACACACCGTCAGGTGGCTTGCGTAGTGTGCGGCTGGTCCCGGCGGAGGTTCGAGTCCTCCGTCGGGCATGGGTGTGTGTGTTTGTCCTTAGGATAATTTAGGTTAAGTAGTGTGTAAGCTTATGGACTGATGACCTTAGCAGTTAAGTCCCATAAGATTTCACACACATTTGAACATTTTTTGCTTGCGGAGTATGGATGTAGATGTAGATTAGCTACCAGGAGGACAGTAACCAGCATGATTCCATCTACATCTATACCCTGCCAGCCACCTTGCAGTATATGGCGAAGGGTGCTTTGTGTACTAGTGTCACTTCGCCCCTTTCCCGTTCCAGACGTGAGTAGTTCGCAGGAAGAACGTTTGCCGGTAATCTCCGTGTGGGCTCTAATCTCTCTCATTTTATCTTCATGCTCTTTTCGCGATATATATGCAGGAAGAAGTAATATAATTGTCGAGTGTTCTAAGAACGTGCGCCCCCGAAACTTTAACAATGAACCACTCCGCTATGCAGAACGCCTCTCTTGTAGCGTCTGCATCATCTGTGTAAAGTTTTCGTGTTTACTTTAGTAATTTATTAACCTATAACGAAACGCGCCCTTCTTCTTTGGATCTTTTATATTTTCTCTGTCAGTTCTGTCTAGTACGAATCCCATACTGACGACCAGTATTCAGGTACCGGTTGAATAAGTGTTTTTAAGCTATCACTTAACACTTCCGGGCTGAGATGCCGTGGTCCACACATAAGACTCTCCCCTGACGTTTCGCCTTCGACTGTGGAAGGCATCCTCTGAGAACAATCGGTGATCTGCAGTTCGCCAATTGTCCTCGGAGGATGCCTTCCGCAGTCGTAGGCGAAACGTCAGGGCAGAGTCTTATATATGGGCCACGGCAGCTAGCCGGCCGGGATGGCCGAGCTATTCTAGGCGCTACAGTCTGGAACCGCGCGACCGCTACGGTCGCAGGTTCGCATACACTGTCTCGGGCATGGATGTGTGTGATGTCCTTAGGTTAGTTAGGCTTAAATAGTTCTAAGTTCTATGGGACTGATGACCTCAGATGTTAAGTCCCATATTGCTCAGAGCCATTTGAACCATTTTGAACAACGGCAGCTCAGCCAGGAAGTGTTAAGTGATGACAACACCTGCCGTGAAAGCCTTCATTCTATGTTTTGTAAGCTACTTCCTTTGTTGATAGACCACTTTTTATGGGATTCTTCTCAGTCTGGCACCTGCCTTACTCCCGTTTAATTCTGTGTGCTCGTTCCATTTCAAATCGCTCCGTACGCACATTCGTAGATATTTTAATGAAATTAACTGCTTCAAGTGATTTTCCTGCAATTTTTTAGTTGTAAAATAAAGGGTCTTTCGGCATATGTATATGCAATTCGTTACATTTTGTTATATTTAGGATCAGTTGCCACTCCCTGCAGCAAGTGTCGAACCTTTGCAGGTCTTCCTGCATTTCGCTACAATTTTCTACCGTCATGACTTCTCTGTATAAAACAGCTTCATGAAATTTCCGATGTTATTTACTTGGTCATTTATAGGTGCTGTGAAATGGTCCTGTAACACTCCCATGAGGCATGCCCGAAGTTGCTCTTACGTCTGAAGACTTCTCTCCGTTCACAATGACATGCTGTGTTCTGTTCGCTAGAAACTCTTCAATCCAATCTGTTGGTCTGATACTCTGTACTCTCGTAGTTCGTTCATTAGGTGACGGCGCGGCCCTGTATCGAACGCCTTCCGGAAGTCAAGGAAGACGGTATCTACCTGTGCGCCTGCATCTACTGCTTTCTGGGTCTCGTGGGCGAACACAGCGAGCTGGGTTTCACCACATCGTTGTTTACGGAACGAATGTTGGTTGCTGCAGAAGAGTCTTTCGGCCTCCGGAAATGTCACAAGCATAAAACATGTTCCAAAATTCTACAGCTGACCGACGTCAGTGATACAGATCTATAGTTTTGTGCATCTATTCGACGACCCTTCGTTTCTTATATCTTTGTACGTTACGAAGATGTGAACAATAGGGTGTCTTTTTTTTTAAAACAGCACTCCATATTTTTTATTGGGTAATCCAGTTCCTCCCTTCACAAAGTGGTCAACATGGTATCACACAGTGTGTCATTCACGTAGACATGACGTTACTGAAAACGGTATACAATATTGACGTTGGCTCTGCTGTATTAGCACACCTTGAAGTAGCCGTGCTAACGTAACGTCCGCTTGCTGGGGTTGAGAGTCAACAAATGGAAACACAACTAAAAAGTACACCGGTGATTCAGACGACGTTCTTCAGTTGAAGGTTTCTGCGAGTACAATGCACATCATCGAAGAGGAGGCAGAAATGCTACTCACCTGTGGAGAATGTAAGTTTCAGTTGAAACATCCCATTTCCTGTAGCGTCAGAACAAGACCTCTGGAAGGTGAGTTCTTGTCTGGATAACGCTCTCTGTGGATTAATCTGCCTGAGTAGCATTACGTTACCTACAATGACAATAAAAGCAATGACGATGCAGTTTTCAATCAAGGATTGCCTTTACCATACACAACACATCGTCTAAAAGTACTACAGCACTATGCTACATGTAGTGAATAGGAAAACATTATTGCAACTACTGTTCAGCTACTTAAATCATGCTTGTTCCCGCAAAGCCCGTAAATATTAGTTCATCATACAACAGAAAGTGTCTAAACACTGGTTCCGGTTTCTGTTAATGAATGACGGTAAGCGTACAGACCTAACGTGATTGTAGTTTATCCTTTTTTTATAATAACAAAGTATTATCGTGATGGCACGCTTTTCTCTGAATTGCTTTCTTGGCACAGAGTGTGTTATAACAGTGACTGGTATCAAAATATGTCCTCTGTATCACCGTTCTTTACCGGAGAAAAGTAGCTTTATCGGTGCATATTGCGGAAGGCGTGACCTTTTGTCACACTTTTCCATTTTGTTTACGCCGTCCTTCCGTGTTCAGAAGCAGTTTCACCCTAAAAGTGACCATGTAACAGGTCAAAGAAACACGGAGAAGTGAGAGTTTCACCTTGCCTCAGGGAGATCCCGAGAATGTTTTGCTTCTGACTACGGTCAGCTCACGAAGCACAAGAAGTCTTATGGCGTACGAGATACGGAGCGGGAGAACAAAGTGCGCGCTCACGTGCTCTGCAACCATTCGGCGGCCAAATTAAAAGCGGCTGCAGAAATAGGCCGCGATCAGCTACTTCACGCCCAGCCTGCAACATGTTTTACTGTCGCGACCCTTGTAACAGAATTCTGGGACGGAAGTTTAAAGGGACATTGTACATGAAATACGTTGAAATTTGACATTTTCTGTTTTCTACTCCATAATGTACTTTGGACTTTTCTGAAGATTTTGGTATATAATACATTAAAATCAGACAGTTGTGAGACCTCCAAATAATCTTTTGAATGTTGACGTGTGACTGTCAAATCTTGCAGCTACGGATATACTGCCACACAGTTGAGCAGTCATACCTTGGGAACTACACAGCCTAAAAGGCTGTGAGTAGTTTTCTTTTGTGCCTACTGCTACGTCTCAGAAATTGGCATTACGAATAAACAAATCAGTCCTTTGTTTATGATACTAGTTTTCGTTGAAAGTAGTGCGATTATCGGCTATTTTTGTAGTAAGCTAACTTCTATTGCTTTTTATACGTAAATAAAACGACTAAGCGTAAAAGTAACTTCAATAAACGCAAATGTGCGCATAACAGATAAGTGAGACCTGCATTTTCTTCTGAAGTACTTGAAAACACGTGTGCTAGCAGTGAAGGAAACCACGATAATGTTTCTGAAGTGACCACGCCCCCTAGTGCATCGAAAAGGAAAGTAACTTAAGAAACGAGTGACAGTGGTAAAAGTAATGATATTATGGACAACATCATTATTGATATGCAAGTCCTGTGCTACTAAAGAAGTGTTTGCAAGGGAAGACCCAGAATGTGAATGAGTCCTTCAATAATGTTGTGTGGTGCCATGTGCCTAAAAAAGTATTTGTTGGCCTTATGACTCTAAAGTAATAACTTTTCATGGTGGGAACTATGAAAGACTTAAGGTTCTGGAGAAGTTGGGGGTAAGGTTTGAAAAGAACGGAGCTAAAGGACTGCGGGAACTGGATGAGCTTCGTGTACGTAAGCAGAGTTAGCTGCTAACTGCTCAGCAAATGTCAAAAGAAGCAAGAAAGAAAAGGAAGAGGCAAGCACTGGGCTGTTGTGACACTGAAGAAGAGACAGACTGTGGGCCAAGGCAATTCTAATGCATAAAAGACACAGAAATGGTAGTCTGTGTACGAATTTGTAATTAAAAAATGTTTTAAACCTCAATATCTCTTAACTAAGTTTTTTCAATAAATGACCCGTTTTCTAAAAAAAGTACTGATGGTAGGGACTTGAAATTTTCACAGCATGCCAAGTGTGAGATTCAACACATATGAAACTAGAATAATCAAAATATCCTGAGTTGTTTTGTTTTTATGTTCATTTATTTACAAAAGTCTGTCAAAAAATTGATTGTTTGAAAAAAAAAACATGGCCCACAATTCTATTATTGTAATAATTCTAGTTCAGTGTAACTAGGAAGGTGCATTCAATAATTATGGGAAATTGTAAGTTGGTTTCTTAAAAAGTTTCCAAGATAATGGGTCACAAAATTCCATAATTTAACGTTGGCGGCAGAGGACACACAATATCCCCTTAACTCATTCAGCATGGGACCCACAGAAATCTGAAGGACAAGGCACTAGAATTAAGTCTGAGTCAAAGGCAGCAGTAACCTAACGAGAATATAACAAAAGTTTAAACAGAAGGCAGGAGCTTCAGTAGAAGCACGTGGAGAAATATTCTTGACTTGACAGATTATCAATACGTTTCATCTGTAAGGCAGGCCACTCCGTCTGCTATTCAATATTGACATGGAACTCTGAGTCTGTCAGATCGGACAAAAAAGGTCCCTTCTCTGCCTGAAAACATAGTGAAGGGAATGACATTCTGCTGGTTACCATGTCACAAGGGTAATTAGGGGAATCAATCAACATTTAAGGTAGCCAAGGAAGCGTGTCTTTTGCTGGCCGAGGTGGCCGAGCGGTTCTAGGCGCTACAGTCTGGAACCGTGTGACCGCTACGGTCGCAGGTTCGAATCCTGCCTCGGGCATGGGTGTGTGTGATGTCCTTAGGTTAGTTAGGTTTAAGTAGTTCTAAGTTCTAGGGGACTGATGACCTCAGAAGTTAAGTCCCATAGTGCTCAGAGCCACTTCGATTTGAAGCGTGTCTTTTAAATCATGTGGTTCAGTGCACTGGCATCCTCCATGCTATATCCTCGCTGTTGACGTACACGGTCATCCGTCGGTGGGAAGAATAGTAGCTGGAAGTGACAGACAATGCGTTTCGTCAGTAGCCTGTGACATACTCCTTCCGACCCCTTACGATACGGCCCATTCCTATGACGCATGACATGTTGTTCCGACAGAAGAACTCTCCAATGTGTAGTGCTTGTGTGTTCCTGATATTGACCAACAGGGCAGAGAGCGTGTGGAGTGTGGCACGGTATCATCTATATCCGAGACGGTGTAAGAGAATCCCTGACAACTCGCGTCGCTGTTGCCAGCTTTCAACTTCGATGAGGTAACGGTTGCCGGCGAAAATAGCAACCGTCTAAAGAGCTGTGGCAACACTAATGCGTTGCCGTAGAGATATTTACAGAATCGGGTTACGTTCTTGGTTGTGGTAGCCATGCGAAGCTGCCGCGTCCATCCCACTCCAACTGTTAGGGATCAACTTCCACCGACTCACAACAGAATAAGGGTTCCATACTCCGTCTATATACAGACCAATACGGGCATATCTAGATGGTAGCTGATCTTTTCTCTATTTTAACTGACGATGAGATGAAGATGGTACATCTTTTGGATTTTGTAAGGGATCGGAAACGCACAGTCTTTAGAGTTATTTTTTCTTTTTTTTTCCTTTATCCCATACTTCAGTTAGGATTTTAATAGCACATTTCAACACTGACAAGGTTGCAAACCTCGCCGTTCAATGCCATAAAGCCATACATTCATACACAAAGAAATAACATCAAAATTCTGGAACTGAGCGTTCACTTCACATGTTCCACAAAAATTTTTTGTACTGTCCAATTCGACAAACTGTGAAAGCAGGCGTTTATTCAATACAAATAAATCGACGTAAGGTATCCTAAGCACATCTTTCAATGCAGAATCTACAATGGTTTCATTTTTGGGACGTAGCCTTTGAGCAGCTCAGAGAAATTCGCAGCGACGGTTTCTGCAAGACTCGTCCACAATTTTGCAGGACAATGTTCGGGGAGCATTTGGAGCCAAGTTGTGACTGATCTGTTTGATCGATGGGTCTGGGAAGTGCTGTACCACCCACCACTCTTCCCGGAGATACGCCCTTGAAACTTTAACTTGATTCCTGAATTGAAGGAAGCACGTCATGGCATTCGCTTCAGAAGTGTAACAGAAGTTCGTCGAGCAGTAGACCGCTCTGATCGAACTATCCACACAAACTGCGCTGCCAAGGGTATCCTACTACTTCCACATCGCTGGCAAAGGGTTGAACTCAATGCTGGTGACTACTTTGACAAACAGTAAAACTTTGAAACGTGTATCTATTTTATATAAGGTATAAATAAATAGTTTCCGCTATTGAAGTTCCAATCCTCGTACACATAGGGTATCCAGCGTAGGAATCCCTGATTACAAAATTAAGTATCTCTAAAACTAAGTCTGGTAGACAAGGGCAACAAAAGATACGTTTATTGTGAAAGCTATAAGAATTTTATAGAGAAGTTATACACAAGTTTCGAAATAGTTCGAAAAGCTGCTAACAGATTGCGCTGCACTCTGTACAGCCCGTACAGTATCACCGTGCATAATTAAACTCGTCCTCTAGGCTGGCCGCTGTGGCGGAGCGGTTCTAGGCGCTTCAGTCTGGAACCGCGCTGCTGCCACGGTCGCAGGTTGGAATCCTGCCTCGGGCATGGATGTGTTTGATGTCCTTAGGTTGGTTAGGTTTAAGTAGTTCAAAGTCCAGGGGACTGATGACCTCAGATGTTAAGTCCCATAGTGCTTAGAGCCACTGAACCATTTTTTCGTCCTCTAGAAGTAATCATTGCAATGACATCACAGTCTTTTCGAAATGTCCGCTACTCACAGTACTAAAGTGGGCAAACGAACAGTTAAATTTGCCTTCACATCATCGGAGATGGATTAAGGTGCCACACAAATGCTCGTCCAGCGTGCTGGAATGGTTCCAATAGACAGTGTCTTTCAATGTTCCCCACAAAAAGTAATCACAAGGAGTCAAATCGGGCAAATATGTAGGCCAATCCATTCCCGCGCTAGTAAATTTGCAGTAATCCATCGCAATGACTCTGTTCCTGAAGTATTCATCAAGAAAGCGAAACACCTGTTCGGTGCGATGTGTCCGGTCTCATTTTGCGTGAACCGCTCGGTGTCCGGTTGATCCTTCAATGCTACTTATGCGGCTACTAATTGTTCCAAAATTCCAGTGTAACTTTCGCTAGTGTCCGTTTCTTGCATGAAAGAAGGCCGAATAATATCTCTGCTCCATACGGCAGCGCAAACAAAAATTTTCGAGAATACAGTGGTTTCGCATCAGACAAATGGGGATTTTCGGAACCCCAAAATCGCCAGCTTTGCTTATTCACAACTCGATTCTGGTGGATGTGAGCTCATCTGTACACCAGCCAGCATGAAATCCTTCGTTATAAATCACTGTGAGATTCTGGTTTGGAAAGTCGTCCCTCCGTCGCACAGCTGGTGGCTTTTGATTTTGAATGGCAACATACATTGGCTCAATGTCAGTATTTTCTGCGTGCTGAAACGCTTCTGCAACAATTCTTCGGACGGATTTCCTTGGATTTTGCGGAATAATTCCAGAAACTGTGGCGACATTTTCAGCAGTAACATCAGCTTGCCGGTGGCCAACATTCCTATGTAGATCATCAATCATGCTGCCTGTCCGTTGGAATTTGGTGAAGAGCTTTGCGATGGTTTTCGCATCGGGTTCTTTCGGAACATTAAATCGTGTTTTAAAACTGCGCCTTGTTGCCGTAGAATTGTGTTCTCACCTGTGGTGTTCTATTACCAGAAAAAACAATGGAATACACGATTTCAACCTCTTCCTTCGGTACGTTAGCCTTATTCCAAGCTTCAACGGTGGAACTTATCGCTCTGAGCTGCGGCGCACGATTTATAGGAACTGCGTATTGCGATTACAACGGCGTCTGTTAGCAGCTTTACGAACTGTTTAGAAACTTCTGTACAACATTCTTACAGCTTTTACAACGAACATACCGTTTATTGCAGTCTTCTATCGGTCTTAGTTTTCGACATATTTAATTTTAAAACCAGGGACTCCTAAGGCTGGACATGCTGTATAAAATCTGTGAGGTAGATTGTATTGACATTCCCTGACACATTAAAAATGAGTGTTATTGCATTCAAGGGGAGTGCTCCTTCGTACTGCAAAGGGGAGCGTATGAACTTCCCGTCACCAATTTGATTCATACTGACAGGCTGTGTGGAGCCTGACTAGGACTTCAGCATGTGTAAATAAAAAGGCGCAAGACTACCGCTTTCGGGAAAATCGAGTTTCAACATTTTACGCGTGCTTACTTGCTGTTGTCCCTAGTAATCAAGGATTGCACAGCCAAGCGCGTAATTACTTTCGTAAGCGAACCTCGCTCCCGGTACTCTTTCTTCATTTCATTCACACTTAATTCTAACAATAGGTATGCGTGGTATGCCGCGAAATTCTGTGATGACGGAGCAGCGCTTACGAATGTAACCTAAGTTTGTATTGTAACAGAAACATTTAAAAAACTATGCGCATGCAAAGATTCGACGTTCATTGCAAGTTCTGTGTGTCGCAGTAATTATTGTTTCCCACGTTTGTATGATCAGTATTATCCTGATTCGTACAGTGCTCCGTATGTTACGCACTATACTTGCCACATATGTAGATAAAACAATATAAATGACTGTATTGATTTGATTGAAAGTCCCTGAGTATCCTTTTTTCCAACCTTATTACGAAAATTTTTCTGCTTTTTTGAGAATAAGGATTATGAAAATAATAAATGAAGCATTCAATAGTGAGTGTTTGCACAGTCATAATAATTACATGGGCAGAAAAAAGAACAAGAGCAGGTGGGGATATACTGTCCATGGACCTCGCGCTCCTGAAACTGGCAGCTGAACACGCTCGGCTGCGAACTTCTTCAGTAGCAGCGACCGTACAAAATGTATGAATACGAGTAAAATTTTGAAACTCGATTTTCTCGAAAACCGTTGAGAGATCCGTCTTCCTCTTCACATATGCCGAAGTCGTAGTTCGTCCCCTGTCAGTATGAATCAAATCGGTTAGGACAAGTTCGTATAGTCCCTTGTGAACCATACCTTGAAGACTACGAGCAGCTCTGTCCCACTTTCGAAACACTATAGGTGACGGCAGGGACACGGGAAGAGGTTCTGTCAGATTGAAGCCTTAAATCAGACCGTGAATAGTGCGTCTGTGGCGAGGTCGGTGAAAATATTCGATGCTCGGAGAAGGCTTTTGGTGTCGAGTTCCGATTCAGTTCACACTTTACAGTTGTCAAGAAGATTCGACGCTGACACTGTTCGTAAAAATGGTGCCGTCCTGAGGCTAGACGGAAACCATAGCGTTAACACGAAAACTGTGTGTGCGCTAGTACGGCGGTCGATTCGTGTTTTCGCGTGGAGATAATTGCGGGAGTGATTTGTGGGAGGCCGGCTCGCGTCCGATATTCGCGCGTGCGCCCACGCTCGCGGTCCAAACAACGCCAGACGGTCCTTCCGCTTCCTTCCTCCGCCGCACGGCGCCGCGTTGCGTTGCTCTGCGCTGCGCTCGCTCGCTCGCCGAAATCAGGTTTGCGGCGACCAAATAGGCTTCCTGGTGGTCGTCGGCGCCGCCGGCCGCGGGCCATGAATTATTCACGCCAGGCGCCATCGGCACGTGCATATCCGTCCATTGTGTTCTTCCGGAGCCGCGCCGTGCTATGCCGACGCCTCCCTGCCCCTCCCGCCGCCTACCTTTCCCTTCCCCTGCGCCTTTTTCCCTTTCCAGATCTCTCGTTTTTTTTATTTTCTCAGCCGTTTCCATCGCTCTCTCTACTGTAGCCTTGCTCTCCCCCCCCTTTCTCTCTCTCACTATCCTCTCTCTCTCACTATCCTCTCTCTCTCTCTCTCTCTCTCTCTCTACACCTGCTTCTCTCCTCACCACCCTGCAAAGACCACACTTGCCTGCCCGTCCCACTTCTCCCCCGCAACCGTGAGACCACTCTGTCCGTATGCCGGTCATACTTTTCCTTTCCCGGCGTGGGCTCTTTCCCTCTAGTTGGTCCTATTCCCTTTCTTGTTCCTTGAGAGCCAGAACTAACGTGACGAGCTCGTTGCTTCGGCTGCGCCCCGCACCTCAGTTCTTTGGCTGCCTTTGCCAAAATTGAGTACGATTCGTGAGGCGCTGCAGAAAAAAATACTTCAACAGAAGAAACTGTAGCGTGGATTCGTCGTTGAAGGAAGGGAGATTAAGATTTAACGTCACATCCGTGACGTCACACGCATAAGCAATACCGATATTATGTTCACATTTAAGAATCACATATTCATACGTCTTTAAGAAGCGGAATCGAACATTTTCGCAAATTATCGAGGAATCCTTACGAATTCATTACTGAACATTTTCAGGAAAGTAACAAAGAGCAAACTGTAAGCTAATTTTAGAACTCAAGAATAAGACTGTGGTTTCATAGCAGTTAGTTTATGTAGGCCTATAAACCACAGATTCACACTACGACAAATTTTGGAAAAATACACAGAAAAGTCAAGAAATTGCATTACCTTTAATCGTATAATACCAGACCAAGGAGTCTATTTTGGAAAGAACTTTATTAGCAAAATATAGAGGACCCCTTGCTTAAAATAATACAGGAAATATTTAAAGGTAACAGATGCCAAGTTAAAATCGGTAGCAGAAAAATACAAGGAAACGCTTATTACAAGATTGTTCCATGTCATGTGCCTTAGTTAAAATTTATATACGAGGAGCGTCCTTTATGTAAAGCAACTCATTTTTTCTGAAATTAGGGTGCAGGATACCAATACACCATATTATTCTCCACTATTTTTCCTAAAAAACCCCAATTTTTCAAGATAATCTCCGATAATTATATCAAACTCTACCGAGAAGAATGACAGCGCATAAATCCACCGTGCCAGTAGGAAAGGAAATCTAATGATTTGGTATATCACGGTCCTCTGTAATCTTTTTCTTTTTCTTTTTTTTTGCGGTTACGATTTTTATTATGGCTTGGCTCAGACCAGAGAATCCTTTAGATTTAATCCTATATGCGCCTTTTTACACGTCTGTAGTCGTTATGGGGTGGAACATGAAGACATTTTGAGCAAAAATAGTGTAGGAAAAATATTGTTGATACTGTTCAGATTATAATGTCTGATGTTTTAAAAATAATTACAATTGGTAGAATTAGTGCAATTTCTACATCAAAGATTACTGCGATTAGGAAGAATCGAAGGGAGAATGGTATTCGTGCTGATCTTTTTGGATCAAACCCACACTCGAATGGTGATCTTTTTTCCCGGTCATTGATTAATTTTTTTGATAGCTTCAAAGAAACCGTCCCGGATTTTGCTTTAAAAGTTTTTGGGAAGCAACTGATGTTCTGTATCTTGGGGGCTGAGCCGGAAAAATGAACCCTGATACTCCTTGTCGCAAGAACAGTATGTCAATGCCTGCAGCACGTCGCACCGTTTATTTACGGAGCTTCAACAAACAGAGAAAACTACGTGCAACTAACTTGAAACCGGCACTCATAAGTAGATCACACGAAAAAAGCGAAAGAAGCAAGTATTGAATTTAAGGTTTCGCCTGTTTTACGGTGAGGACACAGTGAGCACTACCTCATTTTGAGAAGAGAGAGGAAGGAAATAGGCAGCTGCTTTGTTGAAAGAATCGCCTTGACGGTGAAGGGAATAAAGTGTCTAGAACTATAATCGATATATCCATATATTAGTCTGATATTATAATAATAATAATAATTTTTATTATTATTATTGTTATTATTACAACATTAAAGTATAACATATGTCCATCAGTAGCCTTTGCATATTCACGAAACGTAAAAACGCCGTATGTTAGACGGCAGTTTCCCTTAAAGAAAATGCATCTTTTCTAAAATCGATCTTTCTTTTTTCTTTTCAGGTAAGTGTGTGAGATGCCGAACGACCATACGCGCCACACAGCGGGTACAGTAAGTAGGCCTATGCATAAAACATAATTCTTCTGCATTCATTAAGAACAGATCGGAAGAGTGTGGGAAGCTCTTGCTACAACGATCCGCGATTTTTGTTCAGCGTCTTGTTTCACTTTTGTAAGTGAAAAACTTCTGATAACTCACTTGCAAAGTAACATATGACAGTAGCGTGTCGGACGAAACCCACAGAACAGTGTTCAAATGACCATGAGCACAAAGCAACTTTCCGTCACTTCTATTGGTTGATCGCCGTCTAGAACCGGTTTCATCACCCTGCTCTTGCTGACCATCCTTTATTGACTTCAGGCACCTAAAAATTTGAGATTACGGCGTATCGGACTCCCCACAGATTTGCTGAGTCTTTCAACAGTTTACGAATCGATCGCCCCCCGTTGTTCGGGTGTTGACTCCATTGTGCCTCGAGACGAAAGCAGTGGCAGGTGGTTCCGGGGAACCCGCTCCCGGAGCTCGGATCAGACAAAAAAGCTAAAAAGCTAAGTGTCTCCCCCATAAATACGACAGGTCCAAATGTGCCGGCACCAACAGGAGAGCGATAAAAGAAATCGTTACTTTCCGCAAATTTCTTTTGTGTTCCAAATGAAACCGCTGAGGCCCAGATGGAAAGCTGGCTCCCTAATCCTTCGTTGTTGAACAGTCACTGTTATGAAGTCCAGCAGATATGAAGAGGAAAGATGGGGAGAGAATTATTGCCTCATCCCCCTCCCCTTCCACTGCCTAAATACACTGACAGAACAAAAATCGCAACACCAATGAGAAGTTGTGCGACATACAGCTAAGTTGGTAGACATGTTTCTGCATCTGAAAGATAATGCTTGCTCCAATTTCGCGCCAGTCGCATAAGAGTGGCGCTAGTAGCGACACTATGACGATACAAATCAGGTTTGCTTCTAAAGCTTCCCCTTACAAAAATTTATGAATGACTGTGCTGTTAAACCTCTTACATTATTTGATTTTCAAACAACTGAGCATAACTGAACGTGCTCAGACATTTCTCTCTTTACTTATTCTGATCATCAATAAACTGACACACAATATTTTTAGCGCAATGCAATCTGACTTTCAATAATCCCTACAAAAGAATGGCCCTGACTAACAATAACCTATACCTTTCATGAATCACTTACCTGACAAAAATCTTCGTTACTCGAACAACTGCAATACAGCGAGCCCCAATACTGCCAGCTAAATAAATGATTCTAACTACTGAAGGCACTAACTACTGATAGGCGTAGTCAGCAAATGAGAGATTTTGATAGAGACCAAACAAAGTATTTACCTTAATAATGTTCCAAAGGCATCTTATATATATATATATATATATATATATATATATACTCCTGGAAATTGAAATAAGAACACCGTGAATTCATTGTCCCAGGAAGGGGAAACTTTATTGACACATTCCTGGGGTCAGATACATCACATGATCACACTGACAGAACCACAGGCACATAGACACAGGCAACAGAGCATGCACAATGTCGGCACTAGTACAGTGTATATCCACCTTTCGCAGCAATGCAGGCTGCTATTCTCCCATGGAGACGATCGTAGAGATGCTGGATGTAGTCCTGTGGAACGGCTTGCCATGCCATTTCCACCTGGCGCCTCAGTTGGACCAGCGTTCGTGCTGGACGTGCAGACCGCGTGAGACGACGCTTCATCCAGTCCCAAACATGCTCAATGGGGGACAGATCCCGAGATCTTGCTGGCCAGGGTAGTTGACTTACACCTTCTAGAGCACGTTGGGTGGCACGGGATACATGCGGACGTGCATTGTCCTGTTGGAACAGCACGTTCCCTTGCCGGTATAGGAAAGGTAGAACGATGGGTTCGATGACGGTTTGGATGTACCGTGCACTATTCAGTGTCCCCTCGACGATCACCAGTGGTGTACGGCCAGTGTAGGAGATCGCTCCCCACACCATGATGCCGGGTGTTGGCCCTGTGTGCCTCGGTCGTATGCAGTCCTGATTGTGGCGCTCACCTGCACGGCGCCAAACACGCATACGACCATCATTGGCACCAAGGCAGAAGCGACTCTCATCGCTGAAGACGACACGTCTCCATTCGTCCCTCCATTCACGCCTGTCGCGACACCACTGGAGGCAGGCTGCACGATGTTGGGGCGTGAGCGGAAGACGGCCTAACGGTGTGCGGGACCGTAGCCCAGCTTCATGGAGACAGTTGCGAATGGTCCTCGCCGATACCCCAGGAGCAACAGTGTCCCTAATTTGCTGGGAAGTGGCGGCGCGGTCCCCTACGGCACTGCGTAGGATCCTACGGTCTTGGCGTGCATCCGTGCGTCGCTGCGGTCCGGTCCCAGGTCGACGGGCACGTGCACCTTCCGCCGACCACTGGCGACAACATCGATGTACCGTGGAGACCTCACGTCCCACGTGTTGAGCAATTCGGCGGTACGTCCACCCGGCCTCCCGCATGCCCACTATACGCCCTCACTCAAAGTCCGTCAACTGCACATACGGTTCACGTCCACGCTGTCGCGGCATGCTACCAGTGTTAAAGACTGCGATGGAGCACCGTATGCCACGGCAAACTGGCTGACACTGACGGCGGCGGTGCACAAATGCTGCGCAGCTAGCGCCATTCGGCGGCCAACACCGCGGTTCCTGGTGTGTCCGCTGTGCCGTGCGTGTGATCATTGCTTGTACAGCCCTCTCGCAGTGTCCGGAGCAAGTATGGTGGGTCTGACACACCGGTGTCAATGTGTTCTTTTTTCCATTTCCAGGAGTGTATATGTTAGTTCATGACATCCAGGCTTACAAATTTACTCTTTCTGATGGACACACGTCCAGATCGTCCGCTCTCAAATTTCTGCCATTTCTCTCCCCACATCCACCACTGCTGGCGTCTCACCTCCAACTGAGCAACGCTACGCGCTGTACACATCCAACTGCTCAACACTACAATAGCGAATATTTCAACAATGCAAATCAGACACAGACTGCACACAGCACAGTCAGCGATTTTCATACAGAGCGCCAGGTGACGTTACCAACATAAAAACCTAAACAGCCTACTTACACTTCTAATACCAACTCAGTGGTGAACGTTAGTTACTTGAGAATGGACGTGGTGAGTTGTTGATAGTCGAGAATGCCTTTCAGGCGACAAAGACACCATTGTCAACCCCTGACCGAGTATGAATGCAAGAAGACCCAGCTCCCAACAGCGTCGTGGCACTACCGAGAGGGACGACCATAGTGCTCGGCTTAGACCTCTGGCGTGTCGTACTCCATCTTCAGCAGCAATATCCGCCCCTATATCTGAGTAGTCAGCGTGACGGATTACCGTCCTACGGGCCCGGGTTCGATTCCATGCTGTATCGGGGATTTTCTCCGCTCAGGGACTGGGTGTAGTGTTCCCTTCATCATCATTTCATTCCCATCCAGCGCGCGGGTCACTCAATGTGGCGTCGATTGTAATAAGACCTGCACCAAGGCGGGCGGACCTGCCCCGTAAGGGGCCTCCCGGCCAATAACGCCAAACGCTCATTTCCATTTTTCAACAGCAATTTGAGCAGCGGTTGGCATGACAGTGATTCAACGAACTGTTACCAATCGGTTACTTCAAGGAGAGCTCCGAGTCAAATGCCTTGTAAGGTGCATTCCACTGATTCAAAACCACCGCCATTTGCGACTTCAGTGGTGTCAATCAAGGGCTGGTTCTGCCTCGGTACCAGTAATTGCCGTCTGTTGGTTAAAAGGATAGTTGAGGACCTGCAGCCGCGCGGTAATTAGCCGAGTGGTCTAAGGCGCTGCAGTCATGGACTGTGCGGCTGATCCCGGCGGAGGTTCGAGTCCTCCCTCGGGCATGGGTGTGTGTGTTCGTCCTTAGGATAATTTAGGTTGCATGGTAGACCTACACCTGCAGATATGGCTGGGATGCGATTTCATGTCACAGCAAGAGCGCTCTCGTGATTATACCATCCACCCTGATTGCAAATTTGTACGTTAATCTAGTGATTCGCCTTTGTGCTGCCTCTCATGAACAGCATTCTAGGTGGTGTTTTCCAACAGGATAACGCTCGTCTACATCCCACTGTTGTAACCCAACATGCTCTACAGAGTGTCGACATGTTGAGACGGCCTGCTCGATCATCAGATCTGTCTCCAATCGAACACACATGCCGCATCATCAGTCGACAGTTCCAGCATCATCCGCAAACAACATTAACCGTACCTGTATTCACCTACCGAGTGCAGTAGGCATGGAACTCCATCCCACAAACTGACGTCCGGCACCTGTACAACACAATGCATGCACGTCTGCAAGCTTGCGTGCAACATTCTAGCGGTTACATCGGTAATTAATGTACTAGCATTACACATTTGCAATGGCTTATCTCGCACTTACACTAACCTGTAATCTTGCAATGTTAATCACTTAAACATTTACCTATACAAACGTATTCCCGAAACTTCATTACTCTACTTTTTTTTTTTTTTTTGTCAGCTTATGACTTTCCACCACGGGACTTTCACTGTGAAACTGATGCCTTAAATTTTCATAACATAAACAATATACGAATGATGTGCAGGGTGCCCAGGAGGAATGGTCAGTATTCAGGGATATGATAGGAACGATCATTGGAAGCTAGAAAGTCCATTAAACACGGCTCCAAAATCTTCGCTCTTGTGAAAGAAATCTTCTACTGCAAGCTCTTTGCTTTCCATGTTTTGCTAGCAGGTATTACGGACCAAAAGAAGAAAAAATTGTCTAGTAAACACTGATTTGGATTTTAATAGAAAAAGATGGTGTTAAAATGCAATATCGAGTAGCGGTTGTATCTGGATTTTCCGTGCGTCAGCGATTCATCAAATAACAGCGGGCGTTCCCTCGACAAATTGACGGCGGCATCTGCTGAATAGCGCGGCAGCCGCAGCGATAGCTTTGTGTCTGGTTGCTGTTATCACCGGCAGGTGTCTCTGACTGAGGCCGCCGACGCCGCGCCCCCGCACTTGCCCACCATGGCGTGCTCCGCATCGCTGCACTGTGTTCAAGTTTTTTGTTCCACAAATGTAAAACAGCACAAGTTTTTTTTTCGTGCGAAAATAATGTTCTCGGATAAAAAGCCTTTCAGTCCGAGCGCTCCGTGCACCGCCTCTTCCGTCAGTTTTGCGATCACAGCTGAGCAGCGCTATGGAAGCGATCGGTGATAAGATATCAAAAGGGACGAAACACACCCAGTCCTTTCAACATTTTTATTTTTATTTTTCGGGAAAAAAAGTATGAGCGCACCGTCAACGAAGGGGTTCCTTTGAGCCATGTTTACCCGTCGGGTCGATAGCTTACTGGTGCGTTTGCCTCTCAAAGAAAGGAACGGCGGTAAAATGCAATCTGCAGCCTCGTGTTTGCGGCCAGAGTTGGGTATTTTCTGCTTCCAATATCGTGTTTAATTGTATAATTAAATGAGCATCAGTGTTGATGTTCGTCTCCACTTTACCTACTGTTTAGATGGGGTCGGGCTTCCAGTACACACACTCTGCAGCAGACTTGATTTAAGCGACGATTGTTGCACGAGAAATTGAATAAAAAAATAGTTTCTTTCACAAAGGTAGAATGTAAGAGTAATAATTGGAAAGGTAAGGTAAGGACAGTGAAATAAATTATTTTCGATCTTTTAAACATTGCAGTGCCGAACAGATAGCAAAAGAGAATTGCGAGTTTTACGCCAAGTATGATGAACAGCAAGCAATAAAGAAATAAAAGAATAAGAAGATTTGTGTTGAAGACCAAATTTCACAGCGTTATTAAAGAACGGAGGACCACAACTACAATTAGAACTACAGTCTTTCATAGAAAAAATTCGGAAGACAGAAGCCGTATCTGCGGACAGGAATCTCGCAATTTCATGCTCAATATTTAAGAAGGAGGACCCCCTTGTGTGCGCCAAATACGGAGCAATTGCTCTGCTGGATGTCATTTATAAAATTCTGTCGATGTACCTATTAAACAGGCTGTGCCCAATAACTAATGAACTAATTGGCGATACCAATGTGTTTCCGCAGAAATAAATCCACATTAGATCATTTATTCACTCTAAGACAAATAACTGAGAAGGCGTGGGAATTCAGTGTAGATGTCCACGTATTATTTGTAGATTGCAAAAAGGCCTGCTATAGCAGTCTCATAAATATAACGAGGGAGATTGAAGCAACCTCAAAGTCAATCACATTAGTTAAAATGTGTATAGATGAAATTTTACTTTGTATAAAGAGACCTACAGGGGGAACTGAATTTTTAAGGTGATAAAGAGACGAGATTTCCCCTGTTACATTTAAGTTCGCCTTACGGAAGGTAGGTAGAGAATTTAGTAAAACCAAACCACAGGGAATTCAACTGTAGGAACTGAACATTACTAGACTTGCCTACGCTTATGAATTAGCATTAATAAGTAGTTCCAAAACATAATTAATGAGAATAATGCAAAATTATTAAAAAATCGCTGAGAAAACAGGATTACGTGTAACTGAAGAAAAGACAGAATATCTGGTTATAAGTAAGCAAATCGAAAGTGATGCACCTTTGATTATAGATGGATTCACTTTCAAGACAGTTGAGCGGTTCAATTACTTACGAAGACTTGTTAGTAACACTAATTCGTCTGCTAATAAAACAGATATAGATATAGATGCCTGTGTAACCTTTTTAGTTTTATCAAAATTTCAAAGAAGAGGTCACTCAGCACTAACTTCAAAATCCGTTTGCATCGATCGACTGTTACACCGATAACATCATGCGGATGTGACGCATTAATGTTTAGGAAGAAAGAAGAAGAAAAACTGTAAATATCCGGGAAAAAATAGTAAGAAAAATTTTGGACCGATGTGTTATGAAAATAACATTGAATGGTGGATAAGAAAAAACAAAGACGGCCCAGATTAGGTGTCGAGATAACATACGGGAGGACACAGGTAGGATGAACATCAGCACCGTATGGGCAAACAGTACACTTCACAGAAGGAAATGAAAGAATCTCGTACAGCAGGCATATGCTCGATATGATCCTTGGCACATGTAAAGCACAGTAAAAGTATCACTAACAGCAACTGAAACATTAAAAAAATTGATTTCCTGCTCGGATTATGTATTTCGCGAAAGAAGTTGATTTATAGCAGAAGAGGACACAGCTTGGCAAGATTATTGTTATTCATAGATCAATAGGAAACATTTGAGTGTGTGATCAGCAGTAAATTGTGAGAAAGAGTGAAAATTAAAGGCTTCCCCAAACATTTTGTAAAAATAAACTGAGAGACAGAAAGCCATGGGACGGGTTGTCCCATTTAAACATGCGCCGTGCGTGTATGACAAGTTGCGGCTACATGCAACGTTTGGCGCTACTTGTACACAATATCTGAGCGGCCTACTATAGGCAGGTGTGTGGTGGACATGCAGCACGTCAGGAGTTGACCGATTTTGAACGTGGGTTGATACTAAGTGCAAAGCACGTGGGTCATTACGTATTGGAAGTTACACAAGAATTCGGAATTCTGAGGTCAGTCGTGTCTAGTACAGATCTTCAGTACCTCAGACACAACTTTTCCCACACGCGTAATCCACCGCTTAGGACAACCACCAATCTTTGACAAACGAATCTAAGGTCCTGCCCGCAATCCCACAAGTTGCGATCGATCAACGGTCTACCGTTAGTCAAACCACCACCGATTAGAATGTCAGTCGTCAGGAATCCATTTTTAGCATGAGTGTGCGGAGATAAATGCACCACGCAGAAGCTTATGTAGGGGCAGGAGGTATTTCAGTTATGGTCTCAGCTGTGTCTACATGGTCACATTTGGACCTCATTATGGCTGAATGCACTAATCAAGGCTGCACGTTGTGTCAACTTTTTCATAGATAATCTACATCCCTTTTAGGAATTGTAGTACACTGATGGAGATTCCACGTTTCAGCAGGACAATGCATCATGTTGCTAATCTTTCGTGGCACTTCGGTTGCTTGACGAGTACTCTAGCGAAATCACGATCACGATTTGGACCCCCGATCACCCGAGCTTAGCACAATCGAGCATTTACGGGATATTGTCGCTACCCACATATGCTCGGTGACGCCAGCGTCACTTACGCGAGAAAAGTGTGGGTATTACAGCAGATGTGCAAATTACTAACTCGTCGGAACGATTTGAACACTATGTAGAGTCCAAGTGTCCACATGTTACTGTAGTTCTGAGTGCTTGCCTCGCAATTAATATACAACGCTCGGTCAACATACGAGGGTCATTTCAAGAATCCTGCGCACTGCGCAGATGCACTATGTTGGTTTAAAAAAGTTTTAACCGTCGTCCTTCCGAATGCGAGGCCGTTGTGCTAACCACTGCAGCGCCTCGCTCAGTGTGAGAGTAGTGTAGTGGGTCGTAGCGAGGTATCACGTTGGTCTGCTCGTTTCCCTGAAGGTAGGGTAAGCACTGAGGTCAATTCAATAAGTGGAAGGCCATCAACTCCAACAGACTACACCTCTCAGATTGCTGTTAATGACATTTTGAAAGGATCGACGAAGAATTTGTAACGAAATTGCGTGTGAGGGCAGAGTGTCTCTCACTTGAGTTTACACAATCGTAACTGAAAAGTTGAGGATGATAAAAGTTGCTGCGAAATGGGTTCCACATGAGCTGAGTGAAGAGCACAAAGCAGGTCGCAAAAGTGTCTCAGAAGAACTGGCTGGCTCTGAGCACTATGGGACTTAACTTCTAAGGTCATCAGTCCCCTAGAACTTAGAACTACTTAAACCTAACTAACCTAAGGACATCACACACATCCATGCCCGAGGCAGGATTCGAACCTGCGACCGTAGCGGCCGCGCGGTTCCAGAAGAACTGCTTCAGCATCATCTAACAGAACGAGAATAGTTTTTGAAAAGTGTTGTTGCACTTGACGAAAACTTTCGACGAGGTTTTGAGCCAGAACTAAGGTCTCAGTCGCCACAATGAAAAATTTCCGAAATTCCACCCCCGAAAAACTCCTGCCGCCAACAGTCGAAGGTGAAACTAGCGATGATCTTTGCATATGATAGAATGGAGCCACAACTACAGAGTTTTCCGGGAGCTGATTCTACAAATTATTTTGCGCCCGAAAATTCTTCAAAGAAGGCCAGATATGCTTGCATCTTGTTTCCTCATTTTGCATCATAATGCGAGACAGCATATTGCTCTACCAATGAGAGAAACGTTCGACAAATGTGGATGGACAGTACGTCTCCATTCACCGTACAATGCTGATATGAGCACAATAGATTTTGACTTGTTTCCCAATTGAAGGAACAACTCCGAGGAAAACGTTTTTGTACAATAATTGTTGAAGCTTCCAATGAAGTAATCCGAGTAATCAGAAAGCTCAACAATAAAGGTGCCTATCCGTAGTACAGAAGTTGACAAGCGTGGGAAGCTGTTAGAAGCAAGAATGGAGATTACATTTAAGGTCTGTAAAGGTATTTTGTAAAATAAATTATTTTCTTCAGTTCTATCTTACAGTGTGCAGAACTGTTGAAATTGGGGTCACTTTAAGGTTTGGAGTCCATATACCCAGGTCTGCCTTTACAGAACTTCGGACCGATACCGGTTCCTTCAACAATTTCATTACCAATTCTGTCTCCCATTGTTATTCAACTGACTGCTCCATCTTGAATGCCCTCGACGTCAGTGTGACATTACCAAAGTAGGTGGAGCAGAGTCTGTGGTCAACGTGTGGGTGCTATCCTGTCATTCTGCGCAACGGATTAATCTGAGATGTGCCCTTTACCCTGTCCCTCCTGCAAGATGCAATTTCCACTCCCACACTACTACAGAAGTCAGACAGGCGCTCCTAACGTTCTAAAGAGAAATGCCTGAAAAACTTTCAGCAATAAATATCTTCTGGAGTCGTCCGCTATAAGAAAATGACACAAAAATTCACAAAATTTCTTATGTAACTAATGCGATACTTGGGTACTGGAGTAGTGCTAGTTAGAGTAAGAAAAATATGAAACTTAACGAAAATTATTATTTTTTTGCAAAAATTCTGAGAAATCACAGTGGCACTTTTAGTTATGAACTTCACAAGTTATTTCCGGGTTCTTTTCGGAATGTGAAGTTACCTCTTAAGGATTCGCTAATCAAATTTCTATACAAAGTTTAAGATTGTTATTGACTTGGCTGAATGGCTGAGAGCCGCGCCTACTCAACTTGAATAACTATCCGTTAGAATGTTGCTAGGTACGGTCGAGGCTGTCGCGTGTGAATTGCAGTGAAATGTACTGTTGTGGAGGAAATATGGGGCTCGCAAGAGCTGTAGCACACAATACTGTAAGCTGCGATGACTGCTGTCTGCGCCGCTCGCTGCTGACAAATAAGATAACTCTCGTTCTATCTGGATTGACCTCCGCCAATCAATCTCTCCCTACGCCTTGATGAAGTCAAGGGGTCCTATTCGCCCCTAGACTAACTATTGGCGTGGTACACCGGTCAGATAACCAATCCACCGCGATGTCACTCAAAAATTCGCTCGCTGGCGTCTAACTATAACTCTGTCCGTTCACACTGCACAATAAGTGTGGTTGCCAACACAGTGAAGAATGCTTAATCGCAAGGACTCAATATAGAGTCGCACTCCGATTCGCTCTCTACAGAGGTGCTCTCCCAGTTAAGTACTGAGGAGAGACTTGTTCCTCGCTCTTTTAGTACACGTACGAGCGCACACGTTCTCGTTACGTGTTCTCGCTCCAAGAGCGACAACGGAACGGGCCCTCTCCACGTCAGACGTGAAGGGGTATACCTTTCGGTCTCTTCCATCACTCCTTCAGCTCAAAACGTCAGGGCTATCGTCTGCCAATCAACATTGCTCTTCTAAAACGGGAGAATGACGTTTCGTTTAAGGCGACCAATCCGGAAATCGGTAGCGTCGGCGTTTGACGCTTGCTGTCTCCCTGTGAAAACCTCTGAAACTGCGTGCTATGTTTGTAAAGAATGCGTGGGCTGGGCGCTCCCACACAATGTAGCGGAATTTGCTTTTAAGCCCAACACGGGGTCGTTCTCCCTTTCACTCGGACAAACGCTGTCTGCTCTACGGGCAGTCGCCGGCCGACGTAGATAGGTTGACTCGTCCTCGGCAGGGACCGGCCTCCTGGCGTGTGGTTTGCCTCTCCAAAACTAAAGGCTTTAGTGACCGTCGTGTCTTGTATGTGTGTGTGTGTGTGTGTGTGTGTGTGTGTGTGTGTGTGTACGCCAGCCTCGAGTATTTCAATCTCGGTGCGCACTTGCGATTTACTTGTTGTTTGCATATCGTTTACATGAATTCATACAACATTGACTTTATCTTATCGAGTTTGGGCTCGAATGAAGCGTCTTGATGTGCGGAATATGATTGTGAGGGCGGAATATGTAAGCAACGAAGGTCGGGAGACCACGACGTCTTACAAGAGATAGGACACTGGACTTATTCGGGAGGACGTCAGCTCAGATCCCCGTCAGCCATTCCGATTTAGGTTTTCCGTGCTTCCCCAAAATCGATTCAAGCAAATACCAGAATAGATCCTTCTAAAGTGCACTGATGACTTCCTTCCCTCATCCACACTAGTGTTCCGTCTCTAACGACCTTGTCGTTCAAGGGACGCTACACCCTGATCTTCTCTCGGATGCGAGATTCGAAGCTCCCGTGCGGGGTCGGTGCAAGTGGCAACATTGGACGTGGGCGGGAGCGCAGCCGCGAGAGGAGGAACGGCGTGTTTGCGCGTGACGTGCGAGGTGGCGGAGCGTGGGTGGACAGGTAGGAGGCCCGCCGGTGCCAGGGCGCCGGTGGCACAACACGCGCGGCCGTCACATCACACGGGCCCCCGGCAGCGCGCCGTCAAAGAACCGCCACGAGAAAGTCAAACAGGGGCCGCGTATCAGAGGCAGCGGGGAGCGGGCCACGCCGCCCCCGGCCATCTGTGGGCTCCGCCTGCAGGTCGCTTTATGCAGGTATTGGCTTCATTTGTGCCCGGCTACTCGCGCCAAGGCGGGGAGACCCCGTTGGAATCCATTTGTATGCGCGCGCGTGCCTTTACGTGCGTGCCGCCGCGATCCTAGAGCAGCCACAGTCGAAAAAAACCGCGCATCGCAAAGCGGCCGTATGCCTGAGAACCGACATGCCGAGTGCGTGTGCAAGGTGGAGCAGCAGTATCAGGTACCGATCGATTCAACTCTCGACACCTGCACTCCACTTCCCCTGGTGATATAGTTTTGCGGTACTAAAAATAGCTAAAGCTCTCCTCAATACAGAAGTCGGTTTGAACACTACAGCCCTTTACTAGGCATAGTTGTATAGCAGATGCTGTGGGCCTTCCCTTCCTCCGAGTTCTGAAATCACTTATCAGGCCACTTAACAGGGTGATCTAAGGTCCCTGGATAAAAAATTAGCTGCCCCATTCAAAGAGGACACTGGTCGAGTTGGAACGCTGTAGTTGGTGTACAACTACTACTAGGCGGTCTACATCTACATCTGTACTTTGCTACTGTGAAACACATATCTGCTACTGAACAAGTGCTCATAGCTCTTAACGTATGCACTTTAGAGCCCATGTCAACAGGACATTTTTTTCCTGTTTTCGTCCGCACTGCCTCCTTCCAAAATATGGAAAGCAACGAGCTTTCAATAGCAGCGACCCACTGTCAGAGGTATCAGAATAAGTTTTACGAATAACTTCTGAGTCGGTCGTTTCCGAAAGAGGGTTCCTTACTCCTCACACTGATGTCGAGGGCATTCAAGATAGAGCAGTCGGTTGAATAACAATGGGAGACACAACTGGTAATGAATTTGTTGAAGAAGCCGTTATCGATCCGAAGCGACCCCCTTGCGGAAACAGGAGGGTCATTTCAACAGATCTGCACAGTGTAAGATAGAACTGAAGAAAATAATTTATTTTACAAAATTCCTTTACAGGCCTTCAATGTAATTTCCATTCTTGCCTCTAACAACTTCCCAACGCTTTGTCAAGATCTGTATTACGGATAGGCACCTTCACTGTTGAGCTTTCTGATTATTCGGATTACCTCACTGGAAGCTTCAACAATTATTGTGCAGAAACGCTTTCCTCGGAGTTGTTCCTTCAATTGGGAAAAAAGCAAAATATATTGGGCTCATATCACTAATGTACGGTGAATGGAGACGTACTTTCCATCCACATTTGTTGACCGTTTCTCTCATTGGTAGAGTAATATGCTATCTCGCATTATGATGCAAAATGAGGAAACAAGATGCAAGCATATCAGCCCTTCTTTGATGAATTTTCGGGCGCAAAATATTTTGTAGAATCAGCTTGTAGTAAGCGCCGGTTACAGAGTCCCCCGGAAAAACACTGTAGCTGTGGCTCCATTCTATCAGCGCGAAAATCATCGTCAGTAATGCAGACTGATGCATTTACGCTTCCTCTTCATCCCTGCATGTTTGTAACATCATTACGGAATCATCCTGTATATGTGGATGTGCAATGTCAGAACTACGAAGAAATGACTCAATTTGGGAGTTAACGAGCATTGCGCTCTCATTTAAGTATATGGCCCGAAGAGTCAGCCTTCAGGAGTTGTGAAACGAGCCCTGTCGTCCAGGACAAGATGCCACAAAGGGCGTAGGTTCACCACGAGATGGGGAAATTCACAGGCGTCTATTGTCTACTGAGGCCCAAGCGCTGTAGGGTGCGAGTGAGACACACAGGGAATCAAGCCATCCTCCATAAATCTTCGTGGTGATCCCAATAAAACTTGAATATTGATCATATCTATAGTAGTTTAGGATTTCCTGCTAAAGTGAAATTAACAAGCTTTGTAACAAAGACCTGAATGCTAAAATCTGAACGCTTCGGTCGATAATAACGATCGACATTTTATGTAGAAGCGCATCATTAAAATGACAAACGTTGTAATTTTAGAACATGTTTTTTGCTCGCCTATCATGTCGTTTTTGGAAACCCAGAATCTACTCTGTAGGAATCAATATGGATTCCGGAAACAGCGATCGTGTGAGACCCAACTCGCTTTATTTGTACGTGAGACCCAGAAAATATTGGATACAGGCTCCCAGGTAGATGCTATTTGCCTTGACTTCCGAAAGGCGTTCGATACAGTTCCGCACTGTCGCCTGATAAACAAAGTAGGAGCCTACGGAATATCAGACCAGCTGTGTGGATGGATTGAAGAATTTTTAGCAAACAGAACACAGCATGTTGTTATCAATGGAGAGACGTCTACAGACGTTAAAGTAACCTCTGGCGTGCCACAGGGGAGTGTTATGGGACCATTGCTTTTCACAATATTTATAAATGACCTAGTAGATAGTGTCGGGAGTTCCATGCGGCTTTTCGCGGATGATGCTGTAGTATAAAGAGAAGTTGCAGCATTAGAAAATTGTAGCGAAATGCAGGAAGATCTGCAGCGGATGGGCACTTGGTGCAGGGAGTGGCAACTGACCCTTAACATAGATAAATGTAATGTATTGCGAATACATAGAAAGAAGGATCCTTTATTGTATGATTATATGATAGCGGAACAAACACTGGCAGCAGTTACTTCTGTAAAATATCTGGGAGTATGCGTGCGGTACGATTTGAAGTGGAATGATCATATAAAATTAATTGTTGGTAAAGCGGGTACCAGGTTGAGATTCATTGGGAGAGTCCTTAGAAAATGTAGTCCATCAACAAAGGAGGTGGCTTACAAAACACTCGTTCGACCTATACTTGAGTATTGCTCATCGGTGTGGGATCCGTACCAGATCGGGTTGACGGAGAAGATAGAGAAGATCCAAAGAAGAGCGGCGCGTTTCGTCACAGGGTTATTTGGTAACCGTGTTACGGAGACGTTTAGCAAACTCAAGTGGCAGACTCTGCAAGAGAGGTGCTCTGCATCGCGGTGTAGCTTGCTCACCAGGTTTCGAGAGGGTGCGTTTCTGGATGAGGTATCGAATATATTGCTTCCCCCTACTTATACATCCCGAGGAGATCACGAATGTAAAATTAGAGAGATTCGAGCGCGCACGGAGGCTTTCAGACAGCCGTTCTTCCCGCGAACCATACGCGACTGGAACAGGAAAGGGAGGTAATGACAGTGGCACGTAAAGTGCCCTCCGCCACACACCGTTGGGTGGCTTGCGGAGTATAAATGTAGATGTAGATGTAGATGTAGATGTAAATATCAGCTCTGTAACTTTATTTCTTTATAAGTTGTAGTAAATTTAAATTATCAGTATTTTCAGTTAAGCATCAGATCATCATTTCCTCCAAACAAAACGCATTGAACGATGACAGCATGACACCTTATAGAATCATTAGGTAACAGAATATTTGTTGTAAAGATTACTGCATTATAGTTACTTTTGTTCTTTATTTATGTAATAGAAAGCACATTGGTGCAAAGCTACTGGCCGTGACATTCAAAGTTACGAAGGAAATTGTATCGGTTTTATGTAAAAGAATTTAACGTTTATTATGTAATGGATTCTATTGTTACTTTATTTAGAACGTGAAAGTGGTCAAGCTTTGATTATTTAAATATGTTAAAATGTAAAGTAATGTAGAATAAGCTGTAGCGGATAAGATGAACGGCTTCAGGAAAGGGAACTGCGCTAGTCAGCTGAGCGAAGATGTTCGGCGCACAGGAAACGCGGTCGGAGACGCAAAGAGGGCAGTTCTGGTCGAGACCCCAAAGGGGACAATTCTGCTGGAGACACCAAAGGGTACAGTTCGGATTGAGACGCGCATGCGGACAGTCGGTCTTTAGGCAGCTAGGAAGTGAAACGACTTAGAAAATTTCGCGTTGTGTGGTATCGCAGGACTTAAGTCTCTGAGCGGTGACCAGCCGCGCGCCTGGTGTGAACTCTTAACTTTTCGTGTAAATGGCGAGGTGGAGTGTAGAACTTGTAATTCGAGATGAGATTGTGAATGATCGAACTGTGTCAGATGGATATGCGCTCGAGTGCAACAGTAACTATAAATACGACCACTTTTGCTATTATTTTGCTTTCTGAATAAACATTCTAACCAAATCGCAACTATGTGGCCTACGTCATTTATTGGTCGTTAATTTAGTTCCCTATATTATTGTTACTGTTATTATATGCTATGTTAACTTTGTATTTCACAAACTTGCCATCAGCCAGACAATTTAGCCAAAGGGTCACAAGTGTCTAATTTAGGGAGTGTAGTGCGACACGTGCGGTTCAACCCCTAGACGAGTTTGAGCCAAGACATTTCGACGAAGAGGAACCGGGTGTGAGCCCGAACATCCATGGGATGTTAGTTCGCAAGTTTTTCGTGACATGCTTTTGGTAAACTACGTTTGGTACCCAGAGTAAACACCGATATGTCCTAATACGAAAGTTTACAATGAGTATTCGTGATTAGTTTTGAGTAATGGCAATTATAAATAGATTTTTAATGCCACCTTGAAGGAAATTACCAACTTCTTAATGACATGAAACAACGATCAGCATGACTGGAGCAAAAATTGCCCTATACCTGCGTACCACCTCTAATTATTTGCTGTTCTTCTTCTGCCTTCGCGTCACATACTTTACTTATTCCTGGCCTGAGAGGTCTCCTATGTTTTGATTATCCTAATTAACGACGTATCTGTTGGTTTTACAGAAGAATGTTTAAAATTAGTTCGGCAAATCGAATAGCTAATGAGGAGGTACTGAATCAAACTGGAAAAAGAGAAATTTATGGCACAACTGGACTAAAAGAAACGCCCGGTTGGTAGGACACATTGTAAGGCAACAAGGAATAGTCAACTTGCTAATACAAAGACGTATGGCAGGTAGAGGGGGGTAGAGGGAGTCAATAACTTGAGTAAAATAAGCAGATTGAGGACGATGTTTGTTGCAATAGTTATTCTGAGCAACCTTCGCGTTAAAGATTCAAAACAACAGTTATTTATCATTTAATAAAATCCGTCATCCCCAATGAGTGTGGCATTGCAGTTGGTATAAAGTTTAAGTACTCAGCTGTAGGAATAGTCCACGCTGTTTGATGTAGATCACGAGGGCAAAACCAGTGTTGAAATGGCAAGGCACCCGGTACAACTACCTTTACTACACCGCATCTTCTGGCGGTATTACACAGCGTAAGATCCAACAATACAATACTGTACAGGCGGCCACCATAGTTCGGTGCTGTTGCGAACAGTCGTTACGGTCGCACATGCGGTAAACCGAGAAGTGACGGTTTATTGGGAATATCAATAATGCCGGTTCTAGCCGCTGTTGAGGGACAATTAGATGCGCAGAAATAGGGAACTTATTTTCGGCAGCATTAACTGGTCCTGGTTAACCGCACCAACAAAACCAGCCACGGCACTACCGGCTAACCGCGCTTACAAATCCAACCGCGTTAAAATTGCGAAAATCACATTACGGCCCAGATCGATACCGAATGTCTATTTAATGGCGCAAACCACTCTCTTTTATAACCCCCGGTAATGAAGCAGTTGCGGAAAGAGGGTTTTTCATGCGCGTGAAGTGCAGTAAACACTAGCGTCACGTCATTACTGTTTTTTTATTTATTTCTTTTAATCGATCGACTGCAACGCATACTGTGCGTTCATCAACGGGGAGCCTAGCATTCGGTGGGCACAGACCAGAGAGTGGGCTGACTGCAGAGCTCTGTTGCGAACTTCTGTTTCGCTTATAAAACCGTGCCACGTTACCCAATCTTACGGCACTGGAATCGCATCCTGGAGGACGTCATTTCATTCACGTCCTGCCGACCATACTTGGGTAATATATGATTTTTCTAAATCGCGTGAAGCAAATGGCTTAAAGTTCCTTTGAAAAGTATTCTACTGTGTTCCTTCCCAAACACGAACTTGTACTTCGCGTCTAATGATTTCGTCGCCTGTTTCTAATCCTTTTTTCCTTGACCCATAAGAAAGAATTTCAAGTCTGTTCAGTAAGAGTAAGCACAATCTTGATATCCCACTATATTAATTTTTTTTTTCTATGGAGAAGACTTAATTCCATAGATTTTATAGCCTCAGCGAATGAGACACCGTTTGTCAACATAGGGTATAAGAGGCAAAACAGCAGATCTGAAGCTTAAATTAGAATCTGATAATTAAGTAGACTAGTGATGAAAATTTCCACGACTATTGAGAGTAGAAGTTGATTACCACAGTTGTGCGGTTGGTCAGCTAGTTCACTGTGTAAGCACATGTAGCAGGTTCCGTGTGGCCCTCAATATAATCCTAGCTTTACTGCACTGTACTGCAAATACGTTATAGTGTTGTTGCGTTGTTTTCGTGTCTAGAAGCCACGTATTTGTCGTTCTGTGTAGTCTTCACGAGACCACATTTCACACTCGTTCGCATGGTCACTGAACGGTCGCGACATAGACTGTCTCCCCCGTCTACATCCGTGCTCTACAAAACCACTGAAAAGTGCTTGGCAGAGACAACATCCCAGTGTACACTAATTATGCTTTCTTCCTGTCCCATTCATATCTGAACAGAAGGAAGAATGGATGCACGCTGTAATTTGTCTAATCTACATGAAAGGTATTCGCAGTTGCACTGTCCCAAGGCACTGCATTATCGTATCTATCTGCCGGCACCGAGCAAGCGACTTTCAATTACAATGTATCCCCTATACGGAAATATATAGCGTGACAATTATTGAACTACATGAAACAAAATCGCCATAACTTCTTAACTGTTTGCGTTTGGACGTTCAATCTGCACGGTTGGCCACGGGGCATGTTGGGAATTAAGTAGACACATACATACTACTGGCTATTAAAATTGCTACACCAAGAAGAAATGCAGATGATAAACGGGTATTCAATGGAAAAATATATTATACTAGAACTGACATGTGATAACATTTTCACGCAAATTGGGTGCATAGATCCTGAGAAATCAGTACCCAGAACAACCACCTCTGGCCGTAATAACGGCCTTCATACGCCTGGGCAATGAGTCAAACAGAGCTTGGATGGCGTGTACAGGTACAGCTGCCCATGCAGCTTCAACACGATACCACAGTTCATCAAGAGTAGTTACTGGCGTGTTGTGACGAGCCAGTTGCTCGGCCACCATTGACCAGACGTTTTCAATTGGTGAGAGATCTGGAGAAAGTGCTGGCAGGGCTGCAGTCGCACATTTTCTGTATCCAGAAAGGCCCATACAGGACCTGCAACATGCGGTCGTACATTATCCTGCTGAAATGTAGAGTTTCGCAGCGATCGAATGAAGGGTAGAGCCACGGGTCGTAACACATCTGAAATGTAACGTCCACTGTTCAACGTTCCGTCAATGCGAACAAGAGGTGACCGAGACGTGTAACCAATGGCAC
This sequence comes from Schistocerca piceifrons, assembly GCF_021461385.2. Taxonomy (NCBI): domain Eukaryota; kingdom Metazoa; phylum Arthropoda; class Insecta; order Orthoptera; family Acrididae; genus Schistocerca; species Schistocerca piceifrons. The sequence goes on along the minus strand of NC_060144.1, from coordinate 262,227,635 downwards.
CCCATACCATACGGGTGATACGCCAGTATGGCGATGACGAATACACGCTTCCAATGTGCGTTCACCGCGATGTCGCCAAACACGGATGCGACCATCATGATGCTGTAAACAGACCCTGGATTCATTCAAAAGATGACGTTTTGCCATTCGTGCACCCAGGTTCGTCGTTGAGTACACCATCGCAGGCGCTCCTGTCTGTGATGCAGCGTCAAGGGTAACTGCAGCCATCGTCTCCGAGCTGATAGTCCATGTTGCTGCAAACGTCGTCGAACTGTTCGTGCAGATGGTTGTTGTTTTCCAAACGTCCCCATCTGTTGACTCATGGATCGAGACGTGGCTGCACGATCCGTTACAGCCATGCGGATAAGATCTTGTCATCTCGACTGCTAGTGATACGAGGCCGTTGGGATCCAGCTCGGCGTTCCGTATTACCCTCCTGAACCCACCGATTCTATATTCTGCTAACACTCATTGGGTCTCGACCCTCGCGAACAGCAATGTCGCGATACGATAAACCGCAATCGCGATAGGCTACAATCCGACCTTTATCGAAGTCGGAAACGTGATGGTACGCATTTCTCCTCCTTACACGAGGCATCACAACAACGTTTCACCAGGCAACGCCGGTCAACTGCTGTTTGTGTATGAGAAATCGGTTGGAAACTTTCCTCATGTCAGCACGTTGTAGGTGTCGCCACCGGCCCCAACCTTGTGTGAATGCTCTGAAAAGCTAATCATTTGCATATCACAGCATCTTCTTCCTGTCCGTTAAATTTCGCGTCTGTAGCACGTCATCTTCGTGGTGTAGCAATTTCAATGGTCAGCAGTGTACATGAAATATATTCCCAACTACTAATATGGTCAACCATCAGCTGGGTAACTGAATCACGACAGCGAAATTTTGTGTCTGACCGGGACACGAACCCTGATTTTCCGCTTATCGCGAGCGTTCGCCTCACTGTTAAGCTATCAGAGCCTGTCTCAAGGCCAGACCCAAACTTCCATGTGTCGTCAAACGTTGCAGTAGCATCTTTACTTCTCCTACAGATTTTCGTGGCCGACCAGACATTACTCTCCCCATAGCCCTTGTACTATTAACATTGTGATACGTGTTAGTCATTAATGTTCAGATAACTTATAGGACCCTGGTGGCTAATCTTCTCGGCGTTAAAGAGAGGACACTGTGTATGGTAACTTAAGCCAGATGACCAACATTCCTATCGATAACGTCTGACGTTGGGCGTCTTTGGTTGCGTAGTGATGGTAGATGTTCACGATGTGTGCATAGAAGGTCTTTTGATTCCTGTTTGGTGTAGCTCCAGTCGTCGAAAATTTAAGTTACCATGGACAGCCATCTCGCCTTTTATTTGTCTCTTGAAAATTATGGGATGTTCGCCTATAAAAATATTGACAGCTGTCGAGGACATTATCTGCATGCATTTTCATAAGTTTTTTGGCAATATTAGTATTCTCTACCACATCATTTGCGCAGAATACGAATAACAAGGGATCCAACACACGTGCGTGGAATGTACCTCTACAATTACATCTACATCTACGTGATTACTCTGCTATTCAAAATAAAGTTCCTGGCAGAGGGTTCACTGAACCACCTTCAAGCTGTCTCTCTACCGTTCCACTCTCGAACGGCGTGCTGGAAAAACGAGTACTTAAATTTTTCTGGAGCCCTGACTTCTCCTATTTTATCGTGATGATCATTTCTCCCCATGTAGGTGGGTGCCAACAAAATGGTTTCACAATCGGAGGAGAAAACTGGTGATTGATATTTCATGAGAAGATCCCGTCGCAACGAAAAAGCCTTTGTTTTAATGATTGCCACTCCAATTCACGTATCATGTCGTGGCACTCTCTCCCCAATTTCGCGATAGTACAAACGAGCCACCCTTCTTTGTACTTTTTCGATGTCATCCGTCAGTCCCACTTGATGCGGATCCCACACCGCACAGCAATACTCCAGAATAGGGCGGACAAGCGTGGTGTAACCAGTCTCTTTGGTAGACCTGTTGCACCTTCTAAGTGTTCTGCCAATGAATCGCAGTCTTTGGTTTGCTCTACCCACAACACTCTCTATGTGATCGTTCCAATTCAGGTTATTTGTAATTGTAATCCCTAAGTATTTAGTTGAATCTACAGCCTTCAGATTTGTGTGACTTATCGCGTAATCAAAATTTAACGGATTTCTTTTAGTGCTGATGTGAATAACTTCACACTTTTCTTTATTCAGGGCCAATTGCCACTCTTCGCACCATACAGATATCTTTTCTAAATCATTTTGCAATTCGTCTTGGTCATCTGATGACTTTACAAGAAAGTAAATGACAGCATCATCTGCAAACAATCTAAGACGGCTACTCAGATTGCCTCCTGTTTCGTTAATATAGATCAGGAACAATAGATGGCCTATGACACTTCCTTGGGGAACGCTGGATATTACTTCTGTTTTACTCGATGCCTTTCCGTCTGTTACTACGAGCTGTGACCTTTCCGAAAGGAAATCACGAATCCAGTCGCTCAACTGAGGCGATATTCCATAGGCACGCACATTGGTTAGACGACGCTTGTGAGGAACGGTGTCGAAAGCCTTCCGGAAATCTAAAAATATGGAAACAATTTGACATCCACTGTCTATAGCATTTATTACTTCATGAGTATAAAGAACTATCTGTGTTTCGCAAGAACGATAGTTTCTGAATCCGTGCTGAATATGTCTCAATAAAAATCGCTTTCTTCTAGGTATATCATGTTGTTCGAATATAGTATATGTTCCAAAACCCTACTGCAAATCGACTTTAGTGATTTGGGCCTGTAATTCAACAGATTACTCCTAGTTCCCTTTTTGGATATTGGTGTGACTTGAGCAATTTTCCAGTCTTTAGGTACGGATCTTTCTGTGAGCGAGCGGTTGCATATAACTGCTAAATGTGGAGCTATTGTATCAGCATACTCTGAGAGAAACCTGACTGGTATACAATCTGGACCGGAGGCCTTGCCTTTATTAAATGATTTAAGCTGCTTTGCTACATCGAGGGTATCTACTTCTACATTTCTCATCTTCGTAGTTGTTCTTCATTGGAATTCAGGAATATTTACTTGGTTTCTGCAAAACTTTCCCAGTCTTGGGGATTTTGCGTTCTTTTAAATTTGGCATGCTTTTTCGCTCCTTCTGCACCAACGATCTGACCCACTGAAATTACATCTACGTCTGTAACGGTTTTCTTCCACGTTTAGTGTTTAGTGACGAGGCAACATTTCATTTAAATGTCATAATGTGAGAATATTGGGTACGGAACAACCACATTAAGTTGTACAACATGAGAGGGGCTCTCCAAAATTTAATGTATTTTGTATAGTGTCACGGAAAAGGTGTATGGTCCATTTTTCTTTACTGAGAAAAGTGTTACAGGAAGCACACATCTCGATATGCTTGAGAACTTTCTTTTCCCACAGTTGGAGACTGATTCTAACGACTTTATTTACCAACAGGGTGGGGCACCGTCACACTGGCACCTGGAAGTGCGGGAATTTTTAAATCAAAGAATTACTTAACGATGGATCAGTCGCACTGGAGCAAATGATTCAGCCTTACATTACTGGCCTCCTAGGTCACTGGACCTGACTGTATGTGATAATTTCTTGTGGGGGTTTATATAAGACTCTGTTTCTGTGCCTCCATTACCAGCAACAATGAATGAAGTGAGACATCGCGTAACAGCAGCTATAGACGTGCCATATTGGGTGATTCTTTTTGATAGACCCTGTATTTACTTTCGGGTTCTCTAGTGAGAAGCTATTAAGTCTGAACATCTATCTTTGCTGAATTGTTGGTCGTATTGATAGTAGGATCATCTGCAGACTCGCTGGTCTAGCTTACAAGTTATGCGGGATAGGCACTTGTGTGCCAGCTTAAACTGTAGAACTGAACCTCCCCTACCGAGCAGTGGCCGTTCACAACGAACCTCCCCCCCCCCCCCCCTCACCGTCACTACCGCTGTCCTCTCCCCTACAGCGCTGTCTGCGCAGGTATGCGCCAGATTATTTTGTGCGCACTCTATAACTCGTTATGTTTCCGACGATTCTGACGAATAAGGAACGCGGGCGGGATATCTATTAGGTCTCTGTACTCAAACAGCCGACCCAGTGAACCAGCTTATAACGTGCACTTCGTAATGAACGCTGACGGCAGCCGGCGAACTGACATCCGCGCCCTCGCGGGACGGTGCTGTACGAAGCGGCACTCGGTGGTCGTTCATTAGCCTTCGCGTTCGGATTCCGGCTCATCTGCGCGCGCGCCATGGTATTCCGACGAGTAAACCGTAATCAGCGGCCAGAACAGGAGGCGCACTGGGTCTCCGGAGGTCGGCCGACCCGGGGGCAGCCTGTTAGCAAGTATCGACAGGCGGCGCGGTTTGGGCGAACACGAATTACTTCTCATTAGGGTAATGAGCGCTGCCGGGCGAGGACGCGGCGGCGGTGGCGGCAGCTAACATGGCCGCAGCGGATGCACGCTGCAGGCTGCCCGCCAGCCGACAAGTAGTCGATAACCCGTGGCCCGTCTGCCGCCGCGGTTACTTGCGGCCAGGTTCAGCGAGGCCGCTACCTCGCCATTGACCTCCTGGTCACCCTGCTGGAGGCAGCGAGATTCCGGTAGCACTCGGTAGCGGCACACCGCCACGCGTGTAACGGCAAAAGTATTTCCTTCAGTTGTGATTGTGCCGGGAGGTAGCGTGCTGTACTGGACAAATGTCGATTCATCATTTATTAATAAAAACACAATACGAACTTTACAGTTCAAAATGGCTCTGAGCACTATGGGACTTACCATCTGAGGTCATAAGTCCCTCAGAACTAAGAACTACTTAAACCTAACTAACCTAAGAACATCACACACATGTAGCCCTCGTTAGATACACTTATGCCAACGCTTCTTCCTATCCCCGAAGCACTTCTGGAATTCTGTCTTCGGTACGGCTCTTAGCTTTTCAGCGATACGCTCTTTATCTCATCTAAGCTTGCGAAACGACGAGTCTTCAAGGTTCTCTATATTTTCGGAAGTAGAAAAAAGTCAGACAGGCCATTCTGGCGAATATGGAGATGGGGGCATTACCACAGTGTTGTTTTCCGCGAAAAACTCTCAAAAAAGAAATTAAGTGTGAGTAGGTGCATTTGGCACATATTTCGCTGTCATACGTTTCATATCCAAAACATCCGAAAAGATTTCGTGGCAATAACCAGTTTAGCCCCTTCAACCTCTTCATGGCCATCTTGGAATCCCTTTTACCACTGGTGAACCCTTGTTCCACTCATAACAGACTCACCCAAAAGCAATAGTCAACATTTCTAAAACTATGTTACATTTTATTCAATTGTTACAGCAAAATCCTTTGATCCATTTTTAAAACAAATGAATAATCGTAAGCAAATATATGTGACCTTCTTGACAACCGACGACAGACTAAACATTCAGTATGACTACCAGGGTACAAATACGTTACAGACATGTTTATCAACACAACAACGAAAAATCGCAGGAAGCGGATTAATACAACGCGCGTGATTAACAAATTACCGATACTTTTTGAACGCACCTCGTATTTCATCATAAGTTGCAATAAAAATACAAAGCTTCCAGCATCTAATTGGTACCAAAGTAATATTTTGCTGTACCCTTTCAGGCGAATTATAAAAAAAAAAACATACTGAGTCATAGCGAACCCGGCAATGCTTCACAATTCCTGGGTATACTTCTTTATCTCCTCTTCCCCCTATCTCTGTCCATCATTCCTCCCTCTTTCCCTATCCGTCTCTCCTCCACTCGCTCTATATCCGTTTCCTTCCTCCCCCTCCCCTCCCCTCCCCCTCTGTACCCTTAGCCCTCTCTCTGATCTTGAGCTTTAATAATCGTTATTGAAAATGAAAGCATTGGGATTTGAAGTGAATCAGTTGGTATCATTGGTATATGAGGTATGAGAGAGACCTCTCCAGCTACTGGATCTGACAGGATGGTAGCTTAAATGACAGTATTTTGCCCAGTTTTAACCTGGATAGGGTAACAAAGTTAGCAAGAAGTATAACCGTGGAAGAAAACAGAACGGCATACTGTTCTTCACTCAATTTTTGTGTACAATTATATACAAGTGGAAAGAGTATGTGTGGGAGAAGCGATTAGTTTAAAAAACTTAGCCTACACCCATCCGAATGTTCATTGGAGTATCGTGTAAAAATTTGAAGTAAATTGGTCTGCATCTTGCGACCCCATTCGAGAGCAGTCCAAGCTTTTCCAACACGGCGTCACACCAAACGCAGCTGTTTATATTGTAGTGTTAGTGACAACCTAAGCAAGGGACTGTAATTTCGTAGACCGACTGCCGCTAGTCTCCGACCGATAGTACGTGATGACGAAGAATGACGTAGGGATTTCATTACTCGTTCTTGCGTTATTCATCGCATACCCGGGGGATTTCCCTTTCCTGAAAGCGTACTGCAGAGCGCTCATGGCTACTAACTGTTTGTGGCCCCTCAGATGACGGTACACTAGATTTTCCTGTACTTTGGCTAGAGCATTTTAGTTGTACTAAGATTTCGCCTCTCTTGGATCTTTGTCTCCCCCCTTTTTTTTAGTGTAATGACATCCGAAATTTTTTCAGATTCTGGGCACGCGACCCGACCCGACATTCGTTTGATAACACTGTTATCTATGGCACAATTTGGTCCATTAGCTGATACAACACTTTTGCCAGTATTCTATCAGATCCTGGTAATTTCTCCTTCTTCAACTTCATTATTGCCAGTCTCACTTCTTCCTGGGAAAATGGTATTACAACACTGTTATTTACATGCTGCTCTTATAATTCACAGCGAAGATGCTGATGGAACACTGAGTCTTCCACCGTTGTATCAAAAATGGTTCAAATGGCTCTGAGCACTATGCGATTAACTTCTGAGGTCATCAGTCCCCTAGAACTTAGAACTAGTTAAACCTAACTATCCTGAGGACATCACATACATCCATGCCCGAGGCAGGATTCGAACCTGCGACCGTAGCGGCCGTCGGTTCCAGACTGTAGCGCCTAGAACCGCTCGGCCACACCGGTCGGCACCGTTGTATCGTCCGGCAACAAAGTTCTGAGTAAGTATTGCGCTGATGTTTCCCAGTCTATCATCAACGCGCCGTCGGATCTTCTCAGGGTTCAGAAAATGGTGGGTGATCGAACCTTATTTACTCTGTGGCTTCCTGTGATGCTCACCAGCGCAATACACAGCGGTTCAGAGTCCATTTTCAGTTCTTTGAATTTCTCGCCCCAAGAACATTTGGTACATGACACAGCCTCACATAGAACGCACACTGGCATGGTAATTGGGACGTCATACACTATCACTTTCGGCCTACGCTTCCTTTGTGGGTCGCATATCATTTCTTTATTTAGCTCCTAATTTTGTTTCAGCTTCCTGATTTCTTCTTCTGTTTCTATTTCAGCTATGACCACATTGTTTGCTGTCTTCGTTTTCTTGATTCTTATCTTTACTTTCTTTGGGTCAGATAGTTCTGTTAGATGTGTCTTGTTTCCTTTGTGTCTTTCTTGACCTTGTGCTTAATGAATAGTATGCTATTTTTCTTGGCTTGTGTGGTCTCAATCTCTGATTTTATGGTGACCGTCTGAACGAATGGAACAGTACCTGCCACACTAGTAAACGAATTGACCGTCTTTTTTTTTGTTTTCTTCATTAAAACTGCCATTTCTTTTCTATAATTATTCTATACACACAGTGAGTTTTGCATGTGATATTGCCCAATGATTGAGTTTGAATTTTAACTCTAGTACTTTTGCGGCAGTAGCCTTTGTGATTACGCAGAATTCCTCTTCAGTGTATTGTATTCTGACCTCAAGTTCATCCGACTGTACGTTACTTGTTTCTGAATGCTCGGAAGTTTTTGTGGAAGGTTTTGTTGCACTCACTGTGCCGCTTTTTGCCTCATCGATGTTTCCAAATGTGTATATGAGGTACCTAGGCCTTGCTGTGTCGGCACTCACATAAGAGTACAGACGCTGTTGTTGCTGACGCCTCTGCTGTCTCGGCAGTCGTCCTCAAGTTCCCATTCAGTCCTTCACCGGGGAACCATCACAAGAGACTGCCACGTAAGTCTGGATATTTCACGATTCGACCAGTTAGCCAAATTGAGACCCACAGTGAGGTCCATTTCAAGCTCTGTCACGTGCTCATAATAATGTCTCATACGAGTACCTGTAATCTCTGTGTCCTTCACCACGACCACTCTAAACCTGATGCTATTCGTTCTCTTACACAGGTTGATTCAGCTGCCCCTACCTATGGGATTTATGCAACCTGCAACGCATTCAAATTGCACATGCACGACTTTCATATTCATTCCCTCGCTGTTAGTCCTACAGAAAAAATGAACAGGACCGTTTTGTAGGAAATTTAATGTAGTTATATTTTGTACAGGGATACGTTCTCGCTAGATGCTGTAGTTTTCGAATTATTCAAGAAAAACATACGGAAGTGACCCCCAAACGAATTTTTATAGAATAGCTCAAAAACCGTGGCCTCCAGTGAAAACTTACACCAGTACAAAATTTAACTACATTAAATTTCGTACAGGAAGAATAAGATCATTTTTTCTGTAGAAGTAATAGTTTTCACATAGCGAAGGAGAGAATACGAAAATCTGGCCTGTAGCTTTTGAAGGTTCTGAGCGATGCATAAAACACATAGGCAGGGGCAGATGAATCATTCAGTATACTCCACCAGGGCTGGTAACAACACTAAATACGAACCACACCAATGCATTCTGGTGGCAGTTCTACTTCTCACAGAGAATTACAACTCTAACCGTTTATTTACCCATCGATGAGTGCATGTACAAAGTTACGTTGGCGCCCGATCATACCATCTGGGTACTTCACTTCTTTTTGTCAGGCAGTGTAATTCGTGGAACGAGGTTCATTCTCTCTTGAGTACTCTTTCGCGGTACTGCAAGCGTTCCGCCCAGCAGACTGCATGCGTCGCTCCATTGCTGGAGCTTCTCTACCGTGAACCGAATGCGGGACGGAATGGCGCGGCAGACCGCTGCTCGAGATTGACACTCGCTAGCCCTTTCCTCAGACAGCGGGCGGCGGGGGCGGCGTCTGCTGAGGGCGGCGTACATCTGAATATCGCGTGGCAAGGCGCGAGTCGTTCTCGCCGACAGTTTAACTGATGCCGCATTTGCATGGCGCGCCCGCCGCTAAATCAGACCGGCCTCATCGCGCACGCCGCACACGCACCGCCCCCATTCCATTTGTGGTTGGACTGTTACCACCCCCGCCCCCACCTCTACCCCAACAGCAATACTGCCGAGCCAGCCACTTGACTTCGGACTGTGACTAAGTACCGCTGCAGTTCCAAAGACCCTTGTGCACCAGCAGCCTCGTTGGATGAATCGTCCATAATTTCCCAGGAATGGCTTCTATGTCTTCATCTACATTCATACTCCGCAAGCCACCTTATGATGTGCGTCGGAGGATACTTGTGTGTACCACTGTCATTTCTCCCTTTTCCTATTGCAGTCTAGAATGGTTTGTGGGAAGAACAGTTGTTAATCTACATCTACATCTACATTTATACTCCGCAAGCCACGCAACGGTGTGTGGCGCAAGGGCACTTTACGTGCCACTGTCATTACCTTGATTTCCTGTTCCAGTCGCATACCGTTCGCGGGAAGAACGACTGCTGGAAAGCCTCCGTGCGCCCTCGAATTTCTCTAATTTTACATTCGTGATCTCTTCGGGAGGTATAAGTACGGGGAAGCAACGTGTTCGATACCTCATCCAGAAACGCACCCTCTCGAAATCTGGACAGCAAGCTACACCGCGATGCAGAGCGCCTCTCTTGCAGAGTCTGCCACTTGAGTTTGCTAAACATCTCCGTAACGCTATCACGCTTACCAAAGAACCCTGTGACGAAACGCACCGCTCTTCTTTGGATCTTCGCTGTCTCCTCTGTCGACCCGACTTGGTACGGATCCAATACTCAAGTATAGGTCGAAGGAGTGTTTTTAAGCCACCTCCTTTGTTGATGGACTACATTTTCTAAGGACTCTCCCAATTAATCTCAACCTGGCACCAGCCCTACCATCAATTAATTTTATATGATCATTCCACTTCATATCGTTCCATTCGCATACTCCCAGATATTTTACAGAAGTAACTGCTACCAGTGTTTGTTCTACTATCATATATTCATTCAATAAAGCATCCTTCTTTCTATGTAATCGCAAAACATTACATTTGTCTATGTTAAGGGTCAGTTGGAACTCCCTACAGCAAGTGCCTATCCGCTGCAGATCTTCCTGCATTTCGCTGCAATTTTCTAATGGTGCAACTTCTCTGTATGCTACAGCATCATCCGCGAAAAGCCGCATGGAACTTCCGACACTATCTACTAGGTCAATAAACCACTGCGTGAGTCTTTTTAATTTTACCGTCATGGTTTTTTCGCGGCGCACCACAGGATGTCAGGGGTTATTTTGATCATTCCTACCGTAATATGTACCCATTTCAGTGCGTTGCTCCCTTTTTCTCTGCGTCTAACAGTCTTCCCGAAAACATATCACGTAATTCACTACCCGATGTTTTCAGCACGGTCGTAACTGCACCACTAAGTGGACTAAGCCTATCAGTATAGACTAACCGTTTTGCTTCCACGCGTCCAGACTTCAACACCTGATCTGCTGCCCAAGAAGAAGCATTAATTAGTTGCTCTTGCCACACGTTCTTAGAGGTACTAACCATCCTAACAGCTATAATAATTTAATATACGTTGCATGGATTATGCTAGTCCTTCGTAGGTTCCAGAGGTACATGACATCAGATGTCTAAGAGAATGTCAAGAAATTCTCTTAGATTACATGCCGGTGGTTTGTGGACAGCGTGCTGGCGTCCGATAGCGTACCATATGGGTTCCACTGCGTTCAGCTCGAGCGAATTTGGTGGCCAACACACCAGAGAGAGTTCATTATCACGCTCCAAAAAGCACTGCACATTGCGGACTGTAGCATTACTGGAATGGTTCCCTATTCGTCTGTACTGTGCTTATGAAGGATTTAATTGGTATAAGTGCAGATATTTTTGTATGTGATAGCTCAATATGTACAGATATCAGTGTGTTGGTTGTTTTCTCTGCCTCGTACAGCCATCCCAGAAACGTGTCACAAACTTTATGAACTGATGTTTTCTGCACAATCTTACTGCGCCACTAAGTGGACCACAGCTGACAGTATAGACCTTACGTTTTGCGTCAATGAGTTCACACTTCAGCATCGGACCTCCCGTCCATGGAGAAATAATCATTAATGGTTTGCTCTTGCCATAGGTACTTGGAGGTACTAACCACCTTTAACACATGCTACTCCTAATAGCTGTAATTATTAATCTACATTGAAGTAAATACTGATGTAATGTTGTTCAGTACACTGTCCTCGATTGCCAACAAATACTTCTGCACTTGTGCCCCTAACACCCTGTATAAATAGGAGGGAAAAATACATTGGTTGACACATCTAGGGAGATGCGGGCCCGGAATTTTATCATCGTGATGCAGAACGCCTCTCCTGTAGCGTCTGCCTATTGAGTTGGATGAGCAATGAGCATCTCTGTGGCGCTGTCACGCTTACTAAATGGGCCGGTAATGAAACGCGTGGCTCTCTATTTCCTCTACCAGTTATATATTGTTATGGATCTCAGACTGACGAGCAATGTTAAACTATCAGGCGATCGAGGCTTTCAAATGCTACGTAATCTGTGGGCGGACACCACTTCCGGAGGATTCTCCAAATCTCCATCTGCCTTAACTGCGTTCAGTTTTGTGTAACCGTTAACTTCAAATCGCTCCCTACGCACACTCCTACATATTTAATAGATGTGACTGCCTCGATTGATAGTTCTGCAATCGTTTAATCGTACCTTAATGAGTCTTTCTGCCTATTTATGTAGAATACGTTACATGTTTTTATGTTTATGGTCAACTACTAATTCTTGTAGCACAAACCGATCCTCTGCAGGTCTTCCAGCAATTTGCCACGATTTTATATCGTTGCGACATATTACTCAGTGAATCTTCAGAAGACAATCACATATGCAGCCACTTCTGACAAGTTGTGTAGGGTATCACACAAGCCTCGAAGGACAGAACAACGTCGCGAAGACGAATTTGTCATGTAGTTTTAAAAAATTTTCATAAAGGCGCCATTTTGTCGCAGGGGGAGTGAGATAATGTTGTATTATTTTAACTGCCTCATGGATCTTCCCGAGAAGAACATCAGAGAGGACTGGCGAAGGGCACCGAAAAAGTTCGAAGAAGGACGGCAATTTTTGAATCATCACGAAATAGGGGAGAGAGTGCCACGGATATGACGTGCAATATGGGGTGACAATCATTAAAACAAGGGCGTTTTTCGTTGCAGCAAAATCTTTTCATAAAATTTCAATTACCAAGTTTCTCCTCAGAATGTGAAAATATTGTTTATGCCTACCAACATAGGGAAAACGATCATTAAAATAAAATAAAAGGTATCAGATCTCGAACGAAAATATTTAAATGTTCGTTTTTCCCGCGCGCTGTTCGAGAGCGGAACTGCATAGATTAAAGGTGGCTCGATGAACTCTCTGCTAGACACTTACTTGTAAATTGCAGAGTAATCATGTAGATGTAGATGTATATGTAAGAATTACTTGCTGTGGTATGTTTACTAGACCACATTCAATACAGTCACACAGATGATCTGATATTCCGTGCTTTCGTATTTTGTTTATCACGGGACTTATCGAACGCATTCCGGAAGTTAAGGAACACGACAGAAAGCTGGGCGCCGCTCGTGGATGAACTGAGCGAGCTAGGTCTGACGCCATAGTTGTTTTGTATCCATGTTAATTCCTGCTGAGGAGATTTCTGGTCTCCACAAATGTTAATATGCGATCGTCAAACATATTCCAAAATTATACAACATATTGAAGTCAGCGATGCAGGCCTACAGCCTTGTGCGACTATTCGACGACCCTTCTTGAAACGAGAATGAGCTGCAGATTTTCCTGAACACTGGGAACGCTGGACTCCTCCAGCGACCTACGGTACACTACCGCCGTAAGAGGATCAAGTTCTTTCGAACAGTCCATATATTTTCGCATAGGTGTCTCATTACGTCCATTGGCTTTTCCTCTGTTGAGCAGTTCCAGTTGATTTTCCACCTCGGGGACACTTACTTCGTAATCTGTCGTTTCGACGTTCGTGCGACGTTTTAAAGGAGAGACCGCCATATGATCTTACTCAATGAAGCTTCAGAAGACAATCATATATGCAGCCACTCCTAACAACTGTGTAGGGTATCACACAAGCGTCAAGGGACAGAACAACGCCGTGAACACGCATTCGTCGTTCGGTTTTCAAATGTTTACAGAAAGGCGGCATTTTCTCGCAGGGGGAGTCAAGGATAATGTTATATTATTTTACGTACAAATCAGCCTAAATCACATTTTACTAACTGCTGTGACCGGTTTCGGTTGGTCAGACTGTCTTAAATTTTAGCTATCAAATACAGAACGGTTGCGACCACGCTCTTAAGTCTTTTATGGTGCCAAAGACGTTACGTGATTCTCGGCAAATGTATCGACAAGTAATCGAAGCACTTGGAGTGCTTCAGTACAACGGAATAGCTTATCATGTCGAAATATATACCAAACACGGATATTTCTATAGTCCAGGGGTGTAAAACATGCCGGAAGTAGTATCTTGCTATCTGGAAAGTCTTTTTCGATGTAAAACTCGATCCAAAGCTTTAAAATTTTTACATACGTGATTTGCGTCACTCGTTTTGAAGTGAAAAGTGCTGCTCTCGAACCAAATGGGTACTTCCTTTTGTAACTGAAATTAGTTTTCCTGGTTCAGAACAAAAGCTACACAATAAAAGCATACACTTAGCGCAGGAGCAGCTGATTTCGCCACGGAAGGTGCGATCGAAACTAATGAGGCGAAAAGCACACAGCAAAATTTGAAAGCTTTTATCCACTTGATCGTCAGAGTGGCTTTGGAAACAGGATTACAATATTAGTAGCAACTGATTGAGGACGGGTCACTCACAGCAAAGTTGCGACAAGCTTGTACTCGATCGCACTCTAATGTTGGAAATAGTGGATGGACACAGTCTGCTAATAAAGAGCTGCGATGTTATGCATACACATTTATTAATTAATTTATTGATTTACGTGCCATCAAATGTAAGATTTGCGGTTCAGTGGCTCTGGCAAACCGTGCGAACCACTTCAGAGAAGAGAAGGTTACGGCATAATGTTAGCATACATTCACTGTTGCTACATAAATTGCACCATTATATTTGAGTGGCCTACTTCAAGTGGTACATCATAAATTCTTTACACGAGGTTCAATAAAACTGCATGCGTACGTGCAGGCAATCACAGCTGAAGAGTTACAATTAATCAAGTCTTCTGTCATTGGTTCCTAAATTACGTTACCTTATAATACGTAATAATCATGACAAAATTTGTTGCACAACCTGATTTAGCATTATTTGGATCCCATTTATAAGTCTGGTATTAGAATGGAACAACATTGTATCCCGATCTTCTTCGCCTTTACCCATTTCTCTATAGGTTGGGCGTTGTTACACTAGTTATGGCAATGTTAGTTATAGCTGGTGGCCAGGTGCTCTTCCTTAAGCTGACACTCTCCGTCTCCCCGGGAAGGAAATTGGGTGAACCATCTGTCTGCGTCTATAGTAAATCTCATTTTCAGATGTGAGAATGTTCTCTACATGTTTGCGTATCGTGTACCTGAGGCGGGACGTGGGTATCAGCCACATATTTGCCTAGTTGGAGATGGGAAGCCGTTAAAAAACAACGTCCAAGCTGGCCAGCTCATCAGCACCCGTCGTTAATCCCCTGGGCGAATTCGATCAGCAGCTAGCACGCCTCCCTGTGACGTTTAACGCGCCTGACAATCCAGGCGTGTAAAGATGCTGTCCTGATCATTAACGTAAACGTTTTCTTAGTAAATATTACACCTCTGAGCATAGTGTAACAGTGTAAGGGTGTCAGGGGCATACACTGTTCTCCAAATCTCCTACGCCCTGCTTTCCCTATGTGATGCGACCTAAAGTTATCTTCTCAAGCGTCTTTAAAAATTTTCTGCTCAACCAGTTTCGTAGGGCATGCAAGGAATGTCAGACGACATACGTGGCGCGTCTCAAGATATTCATATTAACCATTGTTTAGGAAATTATTGTCCTAAACTATTACTTCTTACTTATGGTGTTAAATTTACTCGCTTTGCTTTTGCTGTAATGTACTGAACTGGTTTTGTCATTTGGGTGTCACCTTACACCATTATTATTTCATTTGGTTTACGAATAACAACGGCTAGAAAATGGTTGTGTCCTTCTCAAAACGCTAGATCAGCTAAAAGACTGAGGATTGTGCGGTATCAAGAATCCAATGAAGATCGTAAGGCAAGGCTTGCTGCAGCTCGAAAGCATCAGGCCTTAACTCGCTCTTCAGAAATTCCTTTCCAAAGCGCGGCACGATGCGTCTCTGATCGGGAGCGTCATTCATCATCTCGCTCCTCACGACGGATTACAAACAAGTGGTCCAGCCATAGACACTACCCGTGTGAGGCTGAAGTAGGCGATTGTATATTAAATACATTTTAAAAACCTTATTATAGTAGTTACTGCTGTCAGTTCTCTATGGGTCTTGTCAGGAAGCCACATCTTGAAATGAGGTTATCGACTTACGCATTGCTGGTGAGGTTTTTATTTTCTCTTACGTTATCTGTGTAGCTGCGTTTGTATGTATTCCTGCCTCTGATATTATTCTACGTGTCTGTGGTGTTTTGTAGCTACGTTTGTGTTCTGCTGTACCTTGTCCTGGTGTGTGTTTGCCTCATCTTCTGTTTTTATTTATTTATTTACACGTCAAGTTATGTAGGACCAATTTGAAGAGAAAATCTCCAAGGTGTGGAACGTGTCGGTACATGAAATTACAACATAAAAGTAGTAACAGATAAAAATACAATGTTTATGAACCCAAAACCAATCAGTCCATAAGTTTAATATGACACAAGGATCAGCTTAAGTTTTCAAGGAACTCCTCAGCAGAATAGAAGGAGTGACCCATGAGGAAACTCTTCAGTTTCGATTTGAAATCGCTTGGATTACTGCAAAGATTGAAAACGGATGCAGCAGTATACTACACACCTTTCTGCACAAGACTTAAGTAAGTCCGATTCAAATGCAGGTTGGATTTCTGCCGAGTATTGACTGAATGAAAGCTGCTTATTCTTGGGGACAACCTGATATTGTTAACAAGGAACGACAGTGAAGAATATATATTGAGAGGGCAATGACAAAATACCCAGACTAGTGAACAGGGGTCGACAAGAGGTCGGCGAACTTAAACCACTTATTGCCCGAAGTGCCCGTTCCTGACCCAAAAATATCCTTTTAGAATGGGAAAAGCTACCCCAAAATGTAATACCATACGACATAAGCGAATAAAATAAGCAAAGTAGACTAATTTTCGTGTCGAACGATCACTGATTTCAGATACCGTTCAAGTAGTAAGAATGGCAGCATTAATTCTCTGAACAAAATCTTGATGTGGGCTTTCCACGACAGTTTACTATACATCTGAACACCTAGAAATTTGAACTTCATTTTCACTAGTCATGTGCCCATTCCGTGAAATTAAAACATAGAGTTTTGTTGAATTATGTGTTAGAAACTGCAAAAAATGAGTCTTAGTGATTTA
Organism: Schistocerca piceifrons; assembly: GCF_021461385.2. Taxonomy (NCBI): domain Eukaryota; kingdom Metazoa; phylum Arthropoda; class Insecta; order Orthoptera; family Acrididae; genus Schistocerca; species Schistocerca piceifrons. The sequence continues at coordinate 262,210,800 of NC_060144.1, read as the reverse complement.
GCGTTAGTTTATTTTCTACAAGCCATGAACTTACGTCATCAACTGCAGTACTTGAAACCGAGAAAATGTTGCACACAACATCCTTTACTACCAAGGTCATCAGCAAACAGAAATATTTTCGAATTAACCGTAATACTAAAGGGAATAACATTTATATAAATGAGGAACAGCCGGCCGAAGTGGCCGTGCGGTTAAAGGCGCTGCAGTCTGGAACCGCAAGACCGCTACGGTCGCAGGTTCGAATCCTGCCTCGGGCATGGATATTTGTGATGTCCTTAGGTTAGTTAGGTTTAACTAGTTCTAAGTTCTAGGGGACTAATGACCTCAGCAGTTGAGTCCCATAGTGCTCAGAGCCATTTGAACCATTTGAAATGAGGAACAGGAGTGACCCCAACACCGATCCGGGCACCCTGCATTTGACCGTACCCCGCTCAGACCCCACATTACAGCCACTGTATCACTATGAGATATTTCATTTCCTGTAGTATCACACCCTACATCAAAGACTGTTACACTCGAATCTGCACACACCATAGCTAAAAATAATGTGGGACTGAACATATCTTTAAAAGAACTATTTAATGTTGTACATTTTAAGGCAATGAGGTAGCGGTTCTTATAATTTAACCGTAAAACTGGTATCTTTCAGTGGTTTTTGTTTCCTATACACAACTCAACAACGCGTTTCGAGATACAGTGCTCTCATCATCAGGTTGTCAAACTCGGCTCATGATCGCTAAAACACATTTGCGGCGTTCGTCAAATAAAACAGAATAAAAACGTGTTGAACTGAAAGTCCTCTTACATCAAAATCGTCTACTTCTGTCAGCGGCCGCACCACACACTAGGCAGCGTCTTCGTAATCAGCTGCTGGCTCCGTGAGTGACAAGTTGACGGTTATACATATGTCCGGGACTTACCGTGAGCTGACATGTCCGAGGTACTACAGAGTAAGTGCAGTTACTGGTTCAGCCATATTTCTATTCTATTGATCACCTACTTTTCCTCATTTCGAAAGATGCTACTAGCGTCTAGCTGTTTTGTCAAAGAAGTGTCGCAGATTTATAATTATGGATCTGTTTTAAATTAATTCTAAATAGCCGTTAAGAAAATTTCTTTCCGTTATGTTCCACATGCGCCTTAAGATTATTATCGCGTTTATTTTCGTGATTGGCAATACCCAGGTCTTGTAACACGTCGAATCCTGCCTCGGGCATGGATGTGTGTGATGTCAAGAGGTTAGTTAGGTTTAGGTAGTTCTAAGTCTAGGGGACTGATGACCTCAGATGTTAAGTCCCATAGTGCTTAGAGCCATTTGAACCATTTTTAACACGTCGAGTGTTCGTCCTTTCTTTTCTATGTGCGGAATTTCTAAGCCATCTTCTATTCCCTTGAGAGGGTGGCATGTTTCGTGCATTTCGTTCTCAACAGTTGATTTTCGCAATTACTTTGTGTGAAAGTATTTTTATGTTCCACTTATATGACTGAAAATGTTCTTACTGCCTGTCTAATATACTTTGCATCATAGGATATGTAAAGTATTTTACACAGTCCTTATCTTCTGAAATGGTTTACCTTTTTGTCTACATCATGAGTCATGTTATACGTCATCAGATTATTTGTCTGCAAAGCTATTTTGACACTGCGAAGTTTAAAAATGCTCGCAATCTTTTGCGAGACTTGTCTACAGTATGGCACAGTGACTACGTTCATTTTTCCCTTTCCATCCAATGATCTTGTCGTACGGTGGTGAGCGACGTTCCGACCCCCAGGATGTCTTCATCGTCAGAACATCAGAATTCACAGGCCGTGTGACAGGCAGTTAGAGCGCCGCCCGCCCTCGCCCGCTCCGAGTCGCCCCCTTTCTCAGATAACGCGCCCGGCCGCCGCTAAATGTTCCTCTACTTAGCCGTGATTTATTAAAAAAATTTTCTCTCCCAGGGCGGGTGCTCGCGCGCCAGCCGCGACCTCTCCCGACGCAGCGCCACTTACCGCGGCCGTTTAGATACTATCTCGGTAATTGCCTTCGGGAGATAATTCTATCGGCCTCTCCTTTAAAAAGGTACCAAGTTCCGCTGATAATAATAATACCCCGAGACCGGAGTAGCTGTAGCCGGGGAATTACGGCCTTCAGGCGACAGAGATAGCGCCGTCCTGGGGAGGATGAAACCTCGTGTCGTCACGGCAACGACCCGTAGCAGTCACATACCGGTGCCCTCTGCACAAGCGTGCAATTGATGGGAACCAGAAGTATGTGGACTGTGTTCACTAAGGGAAGAGCCGACAAGAGAGCCCGTAAATACTGGGCGGTTATAATTAAACTGCCGGTGTTTCGAGTGGTCCAGTATACACCACAGGACGCTGAAACATCGTAGATATTTTCATTAATTGGTGCGCTCACGGAGTAGAAAAAGTTCCACTTTCTGCCACCTGCAGAAAATATGGCGCTATAAGCAGTCAGAATGTGGTGTGGGTGCAGGAAAAGGGGATAAACGATCAAATTCATGATAACGGTGGTTCTGATAGTTTATTAGGAAATTGTCACAAGTTACAACGTGTGTTCAATATTGTCTCACGATTCCGCAAAATGCTGCATCCGTAAATCGGCATAGTCGTCAGTTGCTCGCAGCATCAGCGATATACACTATTTGATAAAAAGTATCCGGACACCTGGCTGAAAATGACTTACAAGTTCGTGGCGCCTTCTGTCGGTACTGCTGGAATTCATTATGGTGTGGCCCCACCCTTAGCCTTGATGACAGATTCCACTCTCGCAGGCATACCTTCAATCAGGTGTTGGAAGGTTTCTTCCGGAATGGCAGCCCATTCTTCACGGAGTGCTGCACTGAGGAGATGTTCAAATGTGTGTGAAATCTTATGGGACTTAACTGCTAAGGTCATCAGTCCCTAAGCTTACACACTACTTAACCTAAATTATCCTAAGGACAAACACACACACCCATGCCCCAGGGAGGACTCGAACCTCCGCCGGGACCAGCCGCACAGTCCATGACTGCAGCGCCTAAGACCGCTCGGCTAATCCCACGCGGCATTGAGGAGAGGTATCGATGCCGGTCGGTGAGGCCTGGCACATAGTCGGCGTTAGAAAACATCCCAAAGGTGTTCTATAGGATTCAGGTCAGGACTCTGTGCAGGCCAGTCCATTATGGGGATGTTATTGTTGTGCAGCCACTCCACCAAAGGCCGTGCATTATGAACAGGTGCTCGATAGTGTTGAAAGATGCAGTCGCCATCCCCGAACTGCTCTTCAACAGTGGGAAGCAAGAAGTGTTTAAAACATCATTGTAGGCTGTGCTGTAATAGTCCACGCAAAACAACAAGCGGTGCAAGCCCCCTCCGTGAAAAACACGACCACACCATAACACCAGAACGCTGAATTTTACTGTTGGCACAACACACGTTGGCAGATGACGTTCACCGGGCACCCTGCCATCGGATCGCCACATTGTTTACCGTGATTCGTCATTCCACACAACGTTTTCCCACTGCTCAATTGTCCAATGTTTACGCTCCTTCCACCAAGCGAGGTGTCGTTTGGCATTTACCGGCGTGATGTGTGGCTTATGAGCAGCCGCTCGCCCATGAAATCCAAATTTTCTCACCTCCCACGTAACTGTCATAGTACTTGCAGGGGATCCTGATGCAGTTTGGAATTCCTGTGTGATGATCTGGATAGATGTCTCCCTATTACAAGTTACGAACCCCCTTAACAGACGGCGGTCTCCGTCAGTCGATAGAAGAGGTCGGCCTGTACGCTTTTGTGCTGTACGTGTCCCTTCCTGTTTCCACTTCACTATCAGGTCGGAAACAGCGGAGCTAGGGATGTTTAGTAGGGTGGAAATCTCGCCCAAACTGTGCACTTTATCCAACCCGCAGCACCTTCAAATGCAACGAGCGAAATTTTCATATTCTCTCCATCGCTACACACAAACTGCTAGTCCTACAAACAAAAATGAACTGGACCTTTCTGTAGGAAATTTAATGTAGTTAAATTTTTTATTGGAGTATATTTTCGCTGGAGGCCATAGTTTTCGAATTATTCAAGAAACACAAAAGTGATCTTCACATGCGGTTTTTCTTGAATAACTCGAACGCTGTGGCCTTCAGCGAAAATGTATCCCAGTACAAAATTTAACTACATTAAATTTGCTATAAATATTTCTGTTCATTTTTTTTCTGCGGGAATAATAGTTTGCGCATAGTGCACGAAAGAATATGAAAATCTCGGGCATGGTTTTTGAAGGTGATGCGGGTTGCATAAAACGCATTGGCAGGGGCAGCTGAGACACTTCACATTTGGGCCCTTCCTGACCATGCTATGTGCAGCATAAGGCATTATCACAAGTTTGTTTTAGCTTGTTTTATTTCACCCTTATTTACATCCATTCTGTAAGAATGGGCTCCAGTCCGCTCATTAGACGAAGCTGTTCTGGACTTCTTGGGTTTTCTGTTTGGTATATCAAGCTGTGTAATTGTTGCTTCCTTCAAGTCTTCTTTCAACGAACCGATCAATTTTATTGTTTCAGTTTTAGCTTTATTGCAGGTTTGGCAGAATTCCACAACCTAATTAATATGGTTGGTTCCACTACTTTAATATGCCCTTAAAAGTTTACAGTATGAGCTTTCATACCCAAATAAATCTATACGCATTATAAATTACAGTTCTCGGCTGCGTTTTTGTGTCTGTATGTGAAAGCTAATCTCAGGAACTGCTGTAGGGATTTTGATACGGTTTTCGCCAATAGATTGATTGACGAGGAAGTTTTGGGTAAGCTACCCTTGCTGTGCTTCCTAGTTGGTAAACACACACACACACACACACACACACACACACACACATCATCCGAAGAGGCCACGATGGCCCAACGGTACCAACCGGCCGCTGTGTCATCCTCAGGCCTTAGGCGTCACCGGATGCGGATTTGGAGAGGCAAGTGGTCAGCACACCGCTCCGGCCATTGTCCGTTTTCGTGACCGGTGCCGCTTCTCAGTCAAGTAGCTGCTCAATTGTCCTCACAAGCGCTGAGTCCATCCCGTTTGCCAACAGCACTCAGAAGGCCTGGGCAGTGACCCATCCAAGTGCTAGCTAACACCGATAGTGCTTAACTTTGGTGATCTGACGGGAACCGGTATTACGATTGCAACACGGCAGTTGACGGTACATATGTATGGGAATTGGATATAGGTTGTAATCTGTGTTATCCCTGTGAATTGTATCAGGGCGCAGATTTCGGCTCCTCATTGCGAATTTGCCAATTATATAGGTATGGAAGTCGAAATTATAATAAAACCTGTAGAAAATTATAAAAAAGATCTCCAAACGTTCATGAACGATTTACTTTAAATATTTACACGATACTCTAATAAACATTCGGACGGACGTAGACGACGTGACATAGGCTATATAACATTTTAAACAACGATGTACAGATTTTCTGTTAAAACGCACTGTGAGCGGGCAATTGCGCTACGCTGTGAAAATGTGTGGTCTCGTTTTCTTTCCCGCAGTCGGTTTCAATTACAATAGCAGGACATTCAAATCATTTGACACTTTTTTTTTTCTCCTGCATACACTGTTTCTTCATAATTTAAACAAAAGTAGTATACACAATAACATGCTGTTTTGTTTTATTCCTCTCAGTAGCTTCTAGTAGGAAGTCTGTGCGTTAGGAAAGTTGTATTCATGGCATATCAACATTCGCTTATAATACTTCCACGTAATCTGGGTCGTCCGAAACTCTGTAATACAACTCATTTACAGATTAAAACTATGCGAAATAACACCTCTGACGTTCCTGTGCTCACAGTTCCAACCGCTGATGAGATCTTTCATACACCACAATACCGATGATCCCAACCAGTTTACCCACTCAATTTAAGCTGTCGTAGTGATACAGAAAGCGAAACGGCACATTTACGTAACAAGAGATCATTTTCTTTTGCCCTGTCGTTTGTAACAAAAAACCTGTACAGTGTTGTTTAAAAGAATAAATAGCCTATGTTAGTCCGACTGTTTATTAAAGTATCGCCGGACGGTGTGGCCGAACGGTCCTAGACGCTTCAGTCCGGAACCGCGCGACTGCTGCGGTCGCAGGTTCGAATCCTGCCTCGGGCATGGATGTGTGTGATGTCCTCAGGTTAGTTAGGTTTAAGTAGTTCTAAGTTCTAGGGGACTGATGACCTCAGATGTTAAGTCCCAATGTGCTCAGAGCCATTTGAATATTTTGTTTAAATTAAAGTATCGTGTAGAAAACTGAAGTAATTCGTCGAAAACTTTTCGAAACTTTTTCTAATAACGTTCCCCTGCATGTGCGAAAGTCATGACCCATAGGACAAAGTCTACATTTGTGATTCTATAGTCTTGGCCCATTTGGCCCATAGGACGAAGCCGTATTCATGGATATGAGAGGAACAGTCAAGTCTAGTAAATATTCTTCAAGAGCTTGGGCACTTATTTATCTACGCTGCTGTGGATCACGTCTCTTCTTTCAAAATGATGGCCCAAGACTATTGAATCACCAATGTAAATTCTGTCCTATGGCTCATGACTTTGGAATCACCCTGTACATATTATCAAAAAAATGGCTCTGAGCATTATGGGAGTTAACAGCTGAGGTCATCAGTCCCCTAGAACTTAGAACTACTTAAACATAACTAGCCTAAGGACATCACACACATCCATGCCCGAGGCAGGATTCGAACCTGCGACCGTAGCGGTCGCGCGGTTCCAGACTTAAGCGCCTAGAACCGCTCGGCCACTCTGGCCGGCTGTACATATTATCTGCTACCTAGACACGTAGTCCGGCCGCAGACAATTGGTGTAACCCCTGCGAAGCTGGCGTAGGTCGCTAGTAAATCAATAAATAAATGAGAAGTGTCATCCAGGGAAAGATACACTGGTCATGGGCGTCGGTAACAGGGAGACGGACGCGAAGAAGCCGCTTCTGCGGCCCCGCCCAAGACGCGTAAGTCACTGGGATACCAGAGGGAGGGCGGAGAGGGGAGTGAAGCAGGGGAGAGGGCAGAGATGTCCGTTGCAGGGACCTCGCGTGCGCGTGTATAGTGGGCGGAGCCGCGCCGAGAAGTCGCCGCCATTTGTTCTCGATAAACATCTCCTCGGCGGCGGAGGGCGCGGCGCGCCTTCTTGCGGCGCAGTATCTGGCGGCGTGTTTGTCCTGCTGCGGGGTCGCTAGGGGCAGGACACCTGCGCGCGCCGCCGCATCATGTCCCGCGGCCACAACACGATAACGAAGAGGACGCTTCCGTCCACATCTGCATATCTAGCCTGCGCCATTGTGTACTGGCCGTTGCGTACCATTTTTAGATGGTACATTCTCTCTTTCATTCGCAAATGGAGCCAAGGACATAAGAATTTCTCCATGCTTCTGTATACATACTGACATATTACGTCTGCACAAATCCCCCGATAGACACCATACGGTGGTGGGCGGAGAGTACCATGCAAAACCACTAGTTCAAAAAATGTTCAAATGTGTGTGAAATCTTATGGGACATCAGTCCCTAAGCTTACACACTACTTAACCTAAATTATCCTAAGGACAAACACACACACCCATGCCCGAGGGAGGACTCGAACCTCCGCCGGGACGAGCCGCACAGTCCGTGGCTACAGCGCCCTAGACCGCTCGGCTAATCCCGCGCGGCACAACCACTAGTCATTCTCTCTCCTGTACCAGTCATAAATGAGGGAGCAGAAAACGGCCGTCTATATGCTTCCATGCGAGCCCTGATTTCTCTTGACTTCAGGGTCCTTACGCGAGATGCATATTTGTGACAGTAGGGTCGTTCTGCAGTCTCTCGCAAATGCTGGCTCCCAAAATTTTCTGAATAGTGTTTAGCAGAACGAACATCGCCTTCCCTCCAACGACTCCCATCCGAGTTCATGGAACATCTCCATAATACTAAATCTACATCTACTTGACTACACTCCAATTCACGCTTAAGTTCCCGGCACAAGATTAATCGAACCACTTTGACTCTATTTCTTAACCGCTCCACTCTCGAACAGCGCCTACAGAGAACAAACACCTAATCGTCCCGTGCGATTTCAAATTTATCTTATTTTGTTACTATTATCATTTCCGCCAGCGTAGGTAGGCTCCAACAAAATACTTTCGCATTCGGAGGAGAAAGATAGTGACTTAAATTTCATGAGATGATCCTGCCGCAACGCAAAAAGCCTTTTTTTTAATGATTGGCACTCCAACTCGCATATCATATTCGTACCACTTTCTCCCTTCTTTAGCAATAATGCGAAACGCGCTGGCCTTTGAAATTTCCTATGTCCTCTAGCAATCATATGTAGTAGATATCCCGTACCGCTCAGCAGTAATGTAGCAGAGGACGGACAAGTGTAGTGCACGTAGTCTATGTAGCGGATTGTCTGCATCTCCTAAGTGTATTACTATTAAAACAAAGTCTATGGTTCTCCTTCTCCACCATATTTTCTGCGTGATCGATTCAGTTTAAGTTATTCGTAAGTGTTGTTTCTAGGTAATTAGTTGAACTGACGGCCTTTAGATTTCTGAAATTTCTCGTGTAACCCAAAATTCTCGCGCTGTTTCCACAATTTTTGTCCAATTCTTCTGTATCTACGTTATCTCTTTCACACGCGTATTGGAAACGAAGTGCTACATATCAAAGCATCCGTAATAGTGAAACTTCATGGCAGATTAATACTGCGTGCTAGACCAAGATTCGAACTGGGACCTCTGCCTTTCATGGGGAAGAGCTCCAACGATTGAGCTACCCAAGCACAACCCACGACGCATCCTCACAGCTTTATTTCTGCCAGTACCTTGTTCCTTACCTTCCAAACTTCACAGAAGCTCTCCTGCGAAACTTGCAAGACTAGCACTCGTGGAAGAAATGACACTGCAGAGACTTGGCTTAGCCACAGCCTGGGGGATGTTTCTAACATGAAATTTTCACTGTGCCGGTCTGAGGCGTCTTGCCACGGTTCGCGCAGCGTTCGCCGTCGGAGGTAAAAAAAAATGGTTCAAATGGCTCTGAGCACTATGGGACTTGACATCTGTGGTCATCAGTCGCCTAGAACTTAGAACTACTTAAACCTAACGAGCCTAAGGACACCACACACATCCATGCCCGAGGCAGGATTCGAACCTGCGACCGTAGCGGTCACGCGGTTCCAGACTGAAGCGCCTAGAACCGCACGGCCACACCGGCCGGCGTCGGAGGTCAGTCCTCCCACGGGCATGGGGGTGTGTATTGTCCTTAAGTTAGATTAACTAGTGTGTAAGTCTAGGCACCGATGACCTTAGGAGTTTGGTCCCATGGGAACTTACCACAACTTTACAGTTTCGCTGTGCAGCGGAATGTACGCGGATTGAGTTCGAGTCTCGGTCCAGCACACAGTTTTAATCTGTCAGGAAGTTTGATACCAGCGCGCACTCCACTGCAGAATGAACTTTTATTCTGAATCCTTAATATTTTTGATCGCGGGCTAGTGCAGCCTCTCCGCTGACTACCTTCGAATTACCCGCCACGGAGTCTCTCAACTCGGTTCTCGTGTTGACGCCGCCTCACCAGCGGCGCACCCCTCTCTAGCGCGTCCCAACGGTGTCAGCTGTAACCGCAGCTGAGCTTCCCGCGGGATAAGATCTGCAGCAGCTGCCGGAGCGAGGTGTGGCGCCGCGCGGCGGGGCTGACTTTGCAGAGATAGGCATCTCCCGCCTCCTCCGAGCCGGTCGGCACCGGAGACGCCGGCGATAAGGGTAGCCGGAAGACCACTGTGGCCGTTGGGGAAGGACCGCCGTGAAGCCTTCGGGAGGGAAGTGGGCAGTGGGAGCTCCGGCCGGAAGACCTCTGGCAGCCGCAACCCTCGCAGAAGGCGGCCTCGCAGGAGTCCCGATTCGTCCGCAGACGACAAGTTACTGTAGTGAAAATTAACATTAGCCTTCTTCTAGTTTTAAACAAGGCTGACAGCAGCAACTGTAAATAAATTTTCAATGGCCTATTTATACGGCCAACCGGTTGGATAACTTTATTGTAAAACACTTGACCGGCTTCAATACCTTTAAGCTTATCCTTCAGAAGGGAAGTCACATAAATTACATAACGGTAAAAGTTTAAACATACTCCTTAGCTCGCCATTTATGTTTACAATTTTAAGATCGTGTACTTTATGTGACTTCCGTTCTGAAGGATACCTTTAGTGGTAATGAAACCTGGTCAGAGGTCCTGGAATAAATTTACAGTCTGTTAAGTAAGAATGTGATGAGCATTATACACAGATGTAAAAATATATCGCCTTGCTTCTTTCACAGCCCAATAGGAAGCTTTATCCTTCATGCAATGTCCATAATGCATTATTTTCCTTTGAATTTTTGTCTGAGATACACAAGATGAGACATGTGTGCGGCTTACGAGTCGTGTTTTGAGGGCCGTGTTTCTTTGTAGCCATCTCAAAGGTCTGAAAATGACTCGTTCCGCGGCGTCTAAATAAAGGTGAAATCACAGTCACTTGTGCAAAAGTAGGTAACACGTTATAAATTGGTTAAAAACGTGGATGACTTTAAGGAACATGGCACAAAAGGTAAAGTGACACCAAAAGTCTAAAAAATTATTATTAAGTTTTTTTTCTGCAAACCTGTCCTTAAGATTGCGTCATGTGCAAGCAAAATTCACTTTGAAACAGCTGTCAAAGCAAATTCGACGGATTTGGATGTCTCATCTACGTGAATATGCGGAAAGCTTGGTTTCAAACATGCCACGGAGATGCCAAGCAATTATCGACGTTGCGGGTGACTGGACGTATTATTAATTAAAATTTTCTTTTGTTCATATGAGATTATATAATTATATGTTTTAGTTTGTTGAGGTAGTGAATCAGTAAGAAAGCGTGAGTAGCGAGTTGAAGAGGCGAGAAGTGTGATTGAAAAATGTACTAAAAGTTGATTTTACCGAATACGTAGAGACGGAGACAATGGAGCAGACACTGGGTCACTAGATGAGAAAATTGTTTTAGGATTACTTCTTAATATTTTGTGCAACTGCAGCACTTTCAATCAGTTGCGGTAAAACGCGTCCGTCAAAGCATAAATCATAGTTCTTAAGTTGTATAAAGATATAATCAAAAAAATCCTTATGTACTATAACTATCAAATGAGATATGACTGATGAACAATGTTAAACGAAAATATAGTCCCGGCAGGAACAACGCCATGCTTCAAAAAGGTAGGATACTGAGACGGAGAGTGAATAAGTTAGTAGCAACCTGTGGAGAGTTAAAGACGCGAAAAGTGTGACTGGCAAAAATTTGTAGATAACTGGTGAAGATGTTGATTTTATTAACTGTGTTAAGACAGAGTAAGTATAGCTGAAACATGGACACCATGGTAAACACAGGAGAAGATGATTTTCCTGTTAAATTTATATATGTCCCACTGAACAAAGTGTAATTTACCTTTTGCTAGAGGCATTTCATCTTAATTTATTTAGACATATTTAATAGTGTCAGTCAATTATGGGTAGATTTCTCCACAGAAATTAATCTTTAAAAAATTACTAGCTATTTCACATCTTAGGAGTGTTTACTCTTAGCTGCTAAAATGATTCGACTGTATTCGAATTGGAAGTATTTCCAAGAAATGTTTGAAACATGGTCTGCACGAGAGGCTGTGGCACAGTGACAGCTGTCACAGTGGTCAAGATAGTACCCTATCAGAGACTTACATCTGATCCACAACTGGTAAGATGCACTGTTGGGAAGACACAAAATGCAAATGAAGGTTTGCGCAGTGTCATTTGGTCCAAGTGTCCCAAAGAAAAAAAGGATCATTTTGAGTCCTGCAGAGTCTGCTTCTCAGTTCATTATGGGATGTTTGAAGAAATCAAGGGGCCCAGCACTTCTTTATCACCATCTCAGATGTAGATCTGTTTATCTAGAGATCAACGACGGATCAAGTAGTTCACAACATGCTGCCAGAAAAGGAAAAATTCAAGAAAAAGACTCCCCGTATCTTTGAATTACTGAATTAGAAGAAGAACCTTCTAGGAGCAGAAAGGAAAACGCATGGTGCTGGCGGATTTTAATGAATATGTGTCTCGTACTAGAATCCGTTTTTAATAAAATTTTAAAACCCATTTTCCTTTAAGATTGTTTTTCTAGGTTCAATGCCAACTTTTTTATTCTAAATATTAATCATATCAATGAAATTCTTGCAGCTAGTAGTCTTGAGAGGTATGCATAATTCCATGCATTAATATTATCGAAAATGTAGGTCGTCTATGTTATTATCACATTTGTGTAATGATAATTAAAGAACATTTTAATTTTATACTTGAAAAAAATGCTGAAAGTAAATTAATAACATTTCTCATAGAATTGTTGAGCAATATCTTGTGAATGCACTAAAAATCTGGAATGCGGAGATTAAGGTCTGAGTACCAAATATTGGTTAAAATCATATTAAAAAGACAAAACTAAAATACCAGTGAAGTTGTGAACTTCAACACTTTGTTATTGCTAGGTCTTTATGTGCTAGGTATGATTTTAAGATTCGATTGAAATCAATAAAATAGAGGAAAAGTTAAATGTTTTGTGTGGAGCCTCTCCCCTTAAGGCGAAACCCATCTACCGAAGCGTGAATTGCATTTATTTAGTTGTACATAGACAGACATAACCCAATGAAATCATTAATACAACCATCAACTAGTATACACTCCTGGAAATGGAAAAAAGAACACATTGACACCGGTGTGTCAGACCCACCATACTTGCTCCGGACACTGCGAGAGGGCTGTACAAGCAATGATCACACGCACGGCACAGCGGACACACCAGGAACCGCGGTGTTGGCCGTCGAATGGCGCTAGCTGCGCAGCATTTGTGCACCGCCGCCGTCAGTGTCAGCCAGTTTGCCGTGGCATACGGAGCTCCATCGCAGTCTTTAACACTGGTAGCATGCCGCGACAGCGTGGACGTGAACCGTATGTGCAGTTGACGGACTTTGAGCGAGGGCGTATAGTGGGCATGCGGGAGGCCGGGTGGACGTACCGCCGAATTGCTCAACACGTGGGGCGTGAGGTCTCCACAGTACATCGATGTTGTCGCCAGTGGTCGGCGAAAAGTGCACGTGCCCGTCGACCTGGGACCGGACCGCAGCGACGCACGGATGCACGCCAAGACCGTAGGATCCTACGCAGTGCCGTAGGGGACCGCACCGCCACTTCCCAGCAAATTAGGGACACTGTTGCTCCTGGGGTATCGACGAGGACCATTCGCAACCGTCTCCATGAAGCTGGGCTACGGTCCTGCACACCGTTAGGCCGTCTTCCGCTCACGCCCCAACATCGTGCAGCCCGCCTCCAGTGGTGTCGCGACAGGCGTGAATGGAGGGACGAATGGAGACGTGTCGTCTTCAGCGATGAGAGTCGCTTCTGCCTTGGTGCCAATGATGGTCGTATGCGTGTTTGGCGCCGTGCAGGTGAGCGCCACAATCAGGACTGCATACGACCGAGGCACACAGGGCCAACACCCGGCATCATGGTGTGGGGAGCGATCTCCTACACTGGCCGTACACCACTGGTGATCGTCGAGGGGACACTGAATAGTGCACGGTACATCCAAACCATCATCGAACCCATCGTTCTACCATTCCTAGACCGGCAAGGGAACTTGCTGTTCCAACAGGACAATGCACGTCCGCATGTATCCCGTGCCACCCAACGTGCTCTAGAAGGTGTAAGTCAACTACCCTGGCCAGCAAGATCTCCGGATCTGTCCCCCATTGAGCATGTTTGGGACTGGATGAAGCGTCGTCTCACGCGGTCTGCACGTCCAGCACGAACGCTGGTCCAACTGAGGCGCCAGGTGGAAATGGCATGGCAAACCGTTCCACAGGACTACATGGACATCTCTACGATCGTCTCCATGGGAGAATAGCAGCCTGCATTGCTGCGAAAGGTGGATATACACTGTACTAGTGCCGACATTGTGCATGCTCTGTTGCCTGTGTCTATGTGCCTGTGGTTCTGTCAGTGTGATCATGTGATGTATCTGACCCCAGGAATGTGTCAATAAAGTTTCCCCTTCCTGGGACAATGAATTCACGGTGTTCTTATTTCAATTTCCAGGAGTGTATATAGGGTGTTCCGAAATTCCCGTTACAAACTTGTAGGACTTATAGAGAGGAGTGAGTACATAATATTTTGAATACGAACCTATGTATGGAAACGCGCCGTTTCCATGCTACGGCCGTTTGAAAACATGTTTGCTAGGTAGGTATGCAACGGGGTATTCATGGTGAGGGTTGGTTCAAAATGGTTCAAATGGCTCTCAGCACTATGTGACTTAACTTCTGAGGTCATCAGTCGCCTAGAACTAATTAAACCTAACTAACCTAAGGACATCACACACATCCATGCTCGAGGCAGGATTCGAACCTGCGACCGTAGCGGTCACGCGGTTCCAGACTGAAGCGCCTAGAACTGCGGGGCCACACCGGACGGCGGTGAGGGTTGCTTACATCGGATAGATTGATGTCATTTGACGTCTAGCCTACCTCTCTGATTTGGTTCGACGCTCATTCACGTGTCTGTGAGTGTTGGAACAACATGGTTGAGTACACGTCTGCAGAATACACCCTTTTGAATGACAAAGCTCTCGATAATGCAAGAGCTGCTCTTCGCCTTTATCGAGATTACTGTCCACAAAGTCCGACTCCATCCTACGTCCTTTTCGTCACAATTACGGAACGGTTTCGCGAAAGGATACCTTTAGCGTCAGCAGGCGTGACTGTGGTACTCCAAGAAGTCGCCGCACACCCAAATTGGAACGGGTCGTACTGCATCAAGTCGAAAAGAACGCGTGAACGAGTACGCCAGCCATTTTTTTGGCTATTAATTAATGAGTGGAATAGTGCTTGGTCATTACTTGTGAATTACTTGTAAACGCCGGCCGCGTTGGTCTAGCGGTTCTAGGCGCTCAGTCCGGAACCGCGCGACTGCTACGGTCGCAGGTTCGAATCCTGCCTCGGGCGTGGATGTGTGTGATGTCCTTAGGTTAGTTAGGTTTAAGTAGTTCTAAGTTCTAGGGGACTGATGACCACAGATGTTAAGTCCCATAGTGCTCCGAGCCATTTTTACTTGTAAAAGTGATCGCGTTACCGACATGTTTCAAATGGTTGTAGAACGAAAACGGTACGTTCGAAATATTATGTAGTCACACCTCTCCACAAGTCCTAGAAGGTTGTAACGGGAATTTCCGTACATTCGATACACAGACATACAGCCTCGGCTTCAATAACTCATCAGAGCTGAAGATGCGAAAACTGTGATTGAGATAAATACTAGAAAATTAGAGACGACGCTGGTTTCATTGACTGTGTAGGGACAAAGAGAGTATACCTGAGACTGGATCATCACGTCAGACGAGTGAGAAGTTTCATGACCTGAAAAAGAGAAATTACGAGGAATACTGGAGACTGATGGACGACTGGCCGGCATTCCTCACGGGCTGGTCCTATTATAAGGCGCGTTCACGCGAAAGAAATCGTCGGCTGTGATTCGGACGGACATTGTCCGCGGGCGCCCCCCGTCGGAAACTTAATAACGGCGGGCGGTGCGCGTAGGCGTGTGTGCCAGTGCCCGCTGCGCTCGCACGTACCGCGCTTGGGGGATCCCCGGATTCCGACGTCGAATTTGGGCCCATTCCGCGCGTGCTTGCAGCGGGCCTCGCCGCGCCGCGACGCCACTATTGTGCGTGGCCAATTACGGCAGCCGTGGCCGCGGGGCGCCGGAGCACCCGGCCAGCGCACAGTGGGAAGGCCGCCGCCGGTGCACTATGCCGAAGCGGCCGCCTACTACCGCTGGAGGCTGCCGAGTTGAATGGCTGCACAGATGTTCCGAAATCTCACTATGCACTTTGAGAACTTGTTAGCTGGGCACATTAGGTACAATTCTTACACGTTCTCAACCACGGGGAGGTCAAGCCGTCTTCTCGGCTGTGTAGCTTAGAAATGACCATTCACTGTCCTGACTGTCCATCGAATTCATCTTTTGCTATCATAATAGAGTCAAGTATTATGAAAGATTAACGACGGAAACGGGTAGCACAACTCTACTTAAATGGGTGTCAACTTAATACTCAGTTACTTGATAAAGATCCACATCTACAGCGTTATTCACAAAAAAATGGCTCTGAGCACTATGGGACTCAACTGCTGAGGTCATTAGTCCCCTAGAACTTAGAACTAGTTAAACCTAACTAACCTAAGGACGTCACAAACATCCATGCCCGAGGCAGGATTCGAACCTGCGACCGTAGCGGTCTTGCGGTTCCAGACTGCAGCGCCTTTGACCGCACGGCCACTGCGGCCGGCGGTTATTCACACATCCGTCCGGGTCCTTCAGGACTAATACGAGAAAACTACAAGATATGCAGAAAACATACATGTATCAGTGGATAAAGCATCTGTCCAAGTTTCTCACTCGTAGTACAAGTGCTCAATATGGTCACCGTTTGTGATATTTCCATACGTGTGCAAGAGCTTGTGTATGCGGTTCATTAAGTTACTTCTGCTGCTACGACAGCAGTCTGCTTTGAAAATCTGTTCGCTGGGTTGCCTACCTGAGGGCGCGAACTAATTCGATGCCGCAGTACGGAGTGGATGATTCGTCTACATCAGCATTTCCCTAAATGTGTTCCGCGGAGCACTGGTGTTGCACGGAAAGTGAATAAGTGCTCCACCCCCCTACCCCCTCCCACCCCCTCAAAAAAAAACTGTTAACGACATGGCGGCTTTTAACGACAGTTTCAGAATAGTAATTACTTTTTAAATTTATTGTGATTTTTGTGTTATTTGTTACAACTTAAAATTGAAGTAATCACTGAATAACAGAACACTTTCTCATTTTTAAAAATTTTTGTGATCCTTCACAATAAACAAGATGTGCCATCAAATGACCACGATTCTCAAAGTGATCAGTCAGAGGAAAAGTTGGAGAACTCCTGGTATGTATAGTCTTACACGGCTAACCCTTAGTGGTTCTGCAAGTATTCCACGGCGCGTATTGTATGTGACGTTTAGAGGCATTCATACCTCAATCGGTCCGCAGCTCGTGGTCTAGTGGCTAGCGTTGCTGCCTCTGGATCACGGAGTCCAGGGTTCGATTCCCGATCGGGTTGGGGATTTTTTCTGCCGGGGGACTGGGTGTTTGTGTTGTCGTCATCATCATCCTCATAATTCATTACAGTGGCTAGATTCGACTGTGAAAAAAATTGGACTGGGAAAAATTCGGGACTTTGTACGGGCGCTGATGGCCGCGCAGTTGTGCGCCCCACAAACCAATCATCATCATACCTTAATTGGTAAAAATGAAACCCCGAAAGATCGTGGAATCGAATGTCAGTCGGACCACGGACTTCTCAGTTTCGCCAATTCAGCCGTCCTCTCTCACCTCTAGGAGTCGCCAGCAGCGTCAAGTGGTTCAGATCCCACATTATGCTGTAGGTCCCCCTTCTCCGATTGGATATGTGGTGTAAGCTAGGGACACTCAAGTCGCGGAAGCGGCTTCCAATACATCGACGCACCAGGCCATTGAACCATACGAAATTATTATTACCATATTATCTATACAGGTTGTCCCAGAAGTATTGCGACAAACTCCGAGGGGCTGAAGAGGATATATTGTGTAACAAATTCAGATTAGGAACCCGCGTCCGGAAACGTCATTGAATGACGCTACTGAGCGATGAGATATTGGCGTCGGGAACCCGCCACTAGTCCACGCCTTCAGCAGCAAACGTCACTTTGTGCGCTGACGAACCCTAGGTGGAACAGCTCCCGATGTGTTTGTTACTCAATGATCGCGACTGACTGCCACGATAGCCTGCGAAGAAGATGAAGCAATCAGCTGCGTAGGCAGGCCTTGCTTCCTATTAATGCGATGCTCTGTTTCCTCGGTGAACAACAGATTCTGACGCGAGTTGCCATTTGCAATTTATTTTTCTAATGTATGCCGAAAAACAGTGGAGGCTTTAGGGGCTTCGAGGAGAAAGATAAACTGCGGATGGAAACCCATGTCCGAAATCGTTCATCCATCAAGGTAACAAAGCGTCGCATTCATGGGATACAAGGCCTATCTACGCAGCAGCTAGATTCTTTTCTCCGTTAGCGATCGAGGTAATGAGGCAATATCACTGAATAACAAACAAACCACATTGCTCGACGTTCCGCGTATGTCCGTCAGCATACTAAGTGGCGTTTGCTGCCGAAGGGGTGGCCTAGTAGCCAGGTGCCGGCGCCTATAGCTTCGACCTCTGTAGTATCATTGGATTATCTTTCCGGACACGGGTTCCAATCCTCGCTTTGTTCCGCAAGACGCCCTCTACTGCCTTTCGAAATCTGAAACACCATGTATACAGAATTAAGTTCGTACGGAACAATAATTTTATCTGGAAAAACTTCCACTGATCCGTGTTTGCCGGCCGAGGTGGCCGAGCGGTTCTAGGCGCCACAGTCTGGAACCGCGCGACCGCTACGGTCGCAGGTTCGAATCCTGCCTTGGGCATGGATGTGTATGATGTCCTTAGGTTAGTTATGTTCAAGTAGTTCTAAGTTCTAGGGGACTGATGACCTCAGAAGTTAAGTACCATAGTGCACAGAGCCATTTGAACCATTTGATGCGTGTTTCATAATAAAACAACACATGGGATTGTGGTTCTGCCTTGATGCAAAACACTTTTGTCATTTGTAAATAAATGACAAAATTGCTGTTGGATTGTGTTGCAAATTGGACCAATATGCACTTTCGTGAGTGGTCATAATGTGTTGGCTCATCAGTGGAAGAAAATCGGAATGGCTAGTTGGGAATTGGAAACATCGTCCTGCTGATCATACGCAGTATGTCTTAGCGCCGCCATTAAGCAAGTGATTATAACACAGATCATCAGTCAATGGGAATGAGAATGGCTGGTTGGGAATCCTGCAGATTGTACCTTTAAGTAGATAGATGATCGTAATGTTTTGCATCATCAGTGGATGTGAATCAAAATCTGCTGACTATACGCAGAACGTCTTAGCAACGTGCTGCCTCAGTCAGTCTTTAGACACGTGCGGTCGGATTCACTCCCGTGGAGGGAACCCCGCGCTCCACAGCAGCCTCATCAGCAGGCCATTCCAGCTCCAGCGGCGCGCGGCGCAGCCTCCAGATGGGCGCCCGAGGCGCGTCCCCTGCCCGCCGCGTCCGCCCCCGTCTATCTGCAGACGACTTCCGTGAGATTAGCGCCCTGCGGCTGTCGGCAGCAGCTCGGGCCTCCACCAGTTCCCGCCGCGCCTTCGCGTGTCTGCACGTTCAGCTCAACACGCGCCGTGGAGTGACCGCGATAATCCGCTTTCGCCGGTGGTCATCGAGAGTCACCGAAGTGATTTTCGTGTCGCGAGGCGTCACCGACTCGCCATTTCCAGTACTCCATCCTCGATTCCACCCAACTGTAACCTGCTTGCTACCTCCTGTGGGAGAAGAAAGCTGAGGTCCACTACGAAACCGATGCTGGTAAAGTGTTGTCACTCTGAAATGCTGTTACAAGGTTCTCGTTGCCAGTAAAGTGAAGTTCATTTATATTTGTTGGCTTGGGAGACATTACAGTTTCCCCTGCCTAAGTGGAAAGGAGGTGGTTAGCCAAGCAGGCTGAGTGTGAGCACTTTGTTTTATACGGATTACGCCACCAGCTACTGTTAGTTGCAATACCATTAGGTTTTGGTAACACATTTTGAGCGAGTTCTGCCTAGTGAATCTACATCTACCTCGACGTCTACAACATAATCCGCAAGCCACCTAACGGTGTCTGGAGGAGGATATCTCTGGTAGCACTAACTGATCTTCTCTTTCCCGACACACTCGCAAATGGTGCATGAGAAGAATGATTGTCAACAGCTCTCTGTATTACGTCTAATTTCTAGATTTTTTCGTCGTGGTCACTTCGTGAGACGTGTGTGGGAGGAAGTGATATGTTGCCCGACTCTTCCCGGGAAGCGCTCGCTCGAAATATCAATAGTAAGCTTCTCGGAGATACACAACCCCTCTCTTGTAACCTCTGCCACTGGAGCTCTCGCGCCGACTAAACGACAGTGTAGCGAAACGTGTCGCTCTTCGCTGGATCTTCTCCTCAATCAGTCGTACCTGATAAGAATACCAGGTTGCTAAACAGTACTTAAGAATCGGTCGAACGAGCGCCTTTTAAGCCTCTTCCTCGGTGGATGAGTTACATTTCCTTAATTTTCTTCCTATGAATCTCAGTCTGACAACTGCTTTAGTTTTTGAGGTCATCCTGGATAGCTACTTCAAGATATTTTATGGTACATACCGTTTCTAGCAATTTGTCATCAATGATATAGTTGTACAGTAATGGATTTTTTTTTTTTACTTTGTGTGCGCAATATGTTATATCTATGCACGTTCAGGATGAACTGTCAGACCTCGCACCATTCATCAATCCTCTGTACAGCATTTTGCAAATCTATGTTGTCTTCTGGCGTAGCTACTTAAAGTGCTTTAGATGCTCTCTGTACGATGGTTTATAAACACTGTAAACAGTTATAGTCCTTTCACTATTCCTTGCGGTACTGTTGCCTTCTGGCGTAGCGACTTGAAGTGCTCTAGATGCTTTCTGTAAGATCATTTATGAACACTGTAAACAGTTACATCCCTTTCACAATTCCTTGCGGTACTCAGACCTTACATCTATCGATTTTGTTGCGATAAGAGTGACGTATTGAGTTCTACTTAAAAATAAATCTTGAATCCTATCGTAAATGTGGTCTGATGCATGGTAAGCTCACATTTTTTTTCACTAAGCGGCAGCGTAGAACATCTCAAATGCCTTCCTGAAGTCAGGGAGAATGACATCTACCTGAGCACCGTTGGCTACAGCGCTATGGAACTCGTGGAGGAACAGAGCGAGCTGAGTTTCGCAAGATTTCTGTTTGCGGAATCCATGTTGATTTTTATAGAGGAGATTTTCGTTCTCCAAGAACGTCGTAATTCTTGAGCATAAAACATGTTCCATAGCTCTACAACAGCCTGACATAATCGATATAGGCCTATAATTACGTGCACCTGTCCTACGACCCTTCCTGAAAACGGGAACGACTTCCGCCTTTTTCAGCCGCTAGGTACCCTTCGTTGCTCCCGCGATCTACGATAAACTGCTGCTACAAGGGGAGCAAGTTTTTTCGATAATCTTTGAAGACAGTTTGTCCCAAACTTCAGTGTAAAGGCTGTACAGACGACAGCGGACTCGAAACAGAATATTTTGAGATAATAGCCGAATTACAGGAAATGAATGTTCTGTCGTTACGAAGTACTGAATGAGCAATGCATCTGAGATGCGTGTTCGTAAATTGCTTATGTTTAGATTTTTTTACAGTGGAATAACATGAGGTCACTGATGTGTGATACCAGCAGAAACTGCAGCTGAACAAGTTCAAAATGTTCAAATGTGTGTGAAATGTTATGGAACGTAACTGCTAAGGTCATCAGCCCTAAGCTTACACACTAATTATCCTAAGGACAAACACACACACCCATGCCCGAGGGAGGACTCGAACCTCCGCCGGGACCAGCCACACAGTCTGTGACTGCAGCGCCCTAGACAGCTCGGCTAAACCCGCGCGGCTGCTGAACAAGTGGATGAGGTCCTAGTTGTATATCTCCTTGCACGACAAACAGATATTTCAGAGAACACGGCAAAACTTTATGTGCCATTGTAATGCAGGCGTTCAGACTGTTGGTCGTAGCTTTGAACAGTTACTGTCAGTTACGTTTTTCGAACAGCGTGTGAGTTTTTTTTATGTCAATAGAAAGTTATTCTGTGAGGGCCATTAATTCCTTAACTCAAAATACTCAATACAGCATCCTCTATCACGTACAGATTTTTTACACGACGGGTTCGGGAAACCTTGTACAGTAATACGCCGTTTAAGCGGGACAAAGTGACAGGGGGGTGGGACAAACACACACACCCATGCCCGAGGGAGGACTCGAACCTCCGCCGGGACCAGCCACACAGTCTGTGACTGCAGCGCCCTAGACAGCTCGGCTAAACCCGCGCGGCTGCTGAACAAGTGGATGAGGTCCTAGTTGTATATCTCCTTGCACGACAAACAGATATTTCAGAGAACACGGCAAAACTTTATGTGCCATTGTAATGCAGGCGTTCAGACTGTTGGTCGTAGCTTTGAACAGTTACTGTCAGTTACGTTTTTCGAACAGCGTGTGAGTTTTTTTTATGTCAATAGAAAGTTATTCTGTGAGGGCCATTAATTCCTTAACTCAAAATACTCAATACAGCATCCTCTATCACGTACAGATTTTTTACACGACGGGTTCGGGAAACCTTGTACAGTAATACGCCGTTTAAGCGGGACAAAGTGACAGGGGGGTCTCAAATTCAATATTTTGTTTAGAAACAGGCGTCAATTTTAACATCTGGGCTAGGAGTCCGTGCGAAGTGTATTACATACTCCGAGCAAAACCCAAGTGTCATATCAAAACGAAAGCAATGGAAGTAGGCAGTACAGCAATGTAGTATTAAAGATGACAGAACTTACGATAAAAGTCCGCAGCTCGTGGTCGTGCGGTAGCGTTCTCGCTTCCCACGCCCGGGTTCCCGGGTTCGATTCCCGGCGGGGTCAGGGATTTTCTCTGCGCCGTGATGACTGGGTGTTGTGTGATGTCCTTAGGTTAGTTAAGTTTAAGTAGTTGTAAGTTCTAGGGGACTGATGACCATAGATGTTAAGTCCCATAGTGCTCAGAGCCTTACGATAAAACTCGTAAGACTGCTCTGTAGAAACCAGGAAGAAGACGACAACATCAGCATTTGTGGAATTCTATACCCTCCTACTAAACGGTTCAATGATAACGCGCTGTTTCTGTATGACACATGCCTGATAACAGTTGGAAACCGCTCGACGTACGTCGCAGTATAATGTTATCATAGTCTAATGCTACTGTAAGTCAGTCTCTGTTGGCGTATTTACCTTTTAACTTTTAAACTACTTGGGAACGTTATGTCGATTTACGTACACGTCAAAGTTCCTTCCGAATGTAGGACTCTGCTACCTGAAGTGTAGCTGGTCATTATACACGACTTTTTGTGACTGTGTTTGGAATATATTGTTTTCAATTGTGTGTCGAGGACAGTTATCGGTACACAGGCAGTTCAATTTCCTTATCACCAGACTAATCGCCTTAGCAGTATGATATTTCGCAGCTGACTCGTACGTTTGTCGCCAGTTCTCAGGAATATCGCAATCTCTCGTTCCAAGAAGCTCTTTCTGCAGGCTTGCTTTTTAGTACAGAACATTGCAGCACAGTTTGGCTGCCTATAGCTTTACATATCCAGCTCTCCATCCCGTATCTGCAAAATACTGGTGATGAAATATATCTCCGACTGCCTTTCTTGCTGAAAACAGCATCTGTCAGGAGGCACACCATAACAAATGGTTCAAATGGCCTTGAGCGCTATGCGACTTAACTTCTGAGGTCATCAGTCGCCTAGAACTTAGAACTAATGAAACTTAACTAACCGAAGGACATCACACACATCCAGGCCCGAGGCAGGATTCGAACCTGCGACCGTAGCGGTCGCTCGGTTCCAGACTGTAGCGCCCAGAACCGCACGGCCACTCCGGCCGGCCACACCATAACACTGAACCGAATTGGTCGATATCATTTCCATGTGTCGCTCCCGAAGCGCCGAGGATAATTTTTTTAACGTGATAGGCTCATTACCTGTGGCATACTGCCTTGTGAGAGAAGGAAAAGAGGCAGGACGGAATCGAGTACCAGCGCTTCACAACATGTCTTCATCTCAGAAACCGGCCAATATGAGTTTGGTTTATGGAGGGGTTCCCTCATCTGACCATGTAAAACTGGCAGAGTATACCAACTCAGCTAGAGAAACACGACACACAACACGTAAAAGATGAAAACATATACCGCAAAACTGGCACGAATCATCGGCAAACGACATACATGACCACCCTGTGTAATAAGGAACACCACTTGGTCACAGAAATAAATTAATGTTAATTTTTCGGAAGGGAATTAAAAGACCAAAGCCTCTACCACCAAAGGACAAGTATTTAAAGAGGGAGACTGGAAAATGAGACTATGATAATGAACGTTCAGCTACAAGTATTGCCGGCCGGTGTGGCCAAGCGGTTCTCGGTGCTACAGTCTGGAGCCGCGCGACCGCTACGTCGCAGGTTCGAATCCTGCCTCGGGCATGGATGTATGTGTTGTCCTTAGGTTACTTAGGTTTAAGTAGTTCTAAGTTCTAGGGGACTGATGACCTCAGCAGTTAAGTCCAATGGTGCTCAGAGCCATTTGACCTACAACTATAGTTGTTCTCCGACCTTTGCCTCGGAATAAGACGTCGCTGTAGGCACCCTCTGGATCAGCTATACACCCGAAAGGCTGCCTGATAGATATATCCAGAGACATGGCTCCCATTCTTGTCTTCTAAAAAGATAGGTTCGTTTACTTAAGCCTGCTACATACACCACGTACTCTGTTTTGCCGTTATTAAGATAATGTGTCTTCTTTTAGGCTTCAACAGTAAAGCCACAACGTTTTTGGACTTAGTGTTTCATCTACCTGCTTACGAATCGTGTGTGTGTGTGTGTGTGTGTGTGTGTGTGTGTGTGTGTGTGTTTGTGTGTGTGTGTGTGTGTGTGTGTGTGGTGGTCATCAACGCCCGTACAAAGTCCCAGTTTTTACACAGTCTAACTTTTTCACAGTCCAATCTAACCACTATCACGAATTATGATGATGCTGAAATGATGAGGACAACACGAAGACCCAGTCCCCGGCCAGAGAAAATCCCCAGCCCGGCCGGGAATCGAATCCGGGACCCCGTGAACCAGAGGCAACAAGACTAGCCGCTAGACCACGAGTCGCGGACACGTGCGTGCGTGCATGCATACGTGCATGCGTGCGTGTGTGCGTGTGTGTGTGAGGGAGAGAGAGAGAGAGTTGTTGGTATGCCCATTACAATGAATATTTAGTTATAATGATTCTGAGCACTATGAGACTTAACATCTATGCTCATCAGTCCCCTAGAACTTAGAACTACTTAAACCTAACTAACCTAAGGACATCACACAACACCCAGTCATCACGAGACAGAGAAAATCCCTGACCCCGACCGGAATCGAACCCGGGAACCCGGGTGCGGGAAGCGAGAACGCTACCGCACGACCACGAGCTGCGGACTATTTAGTTATATTAATGGTTTTAGTAATAACATTTCAGAACGGAAGTCAGCAATACCGCTTTCGGGTGCTCAAAACAATTATCCCCACTATCGTTTTGTCATTGGTTTTACAGAAATGTTGGTAACGTGCTTTAAGCATCGTGATGTGTCAAATGTACAAATTAAGAGTACTTAACAACAGTGAGGCCCGTTTACACTGGAGGGTGCAGTTAGTTCGTAAAAGAATAAATTTAACTAAAATATAAATACCAACAGTGCACATATATGCAGAAACAGCAGAAAAACAGCGTTGAAACAGTACAGCGCTAAGTTCCGTTCCGCTTCGTACCACTACAGTTCTTCCACGGAATTCTTTTTTAAACCTGTTAAAGCCGAATTTCGCCGTAAACACGGCGCTTGTCGTCGCGTGACGCGTTCAGTCTCTGTCCCAGAGCTGTCTGCGTGATTTATGACCCTCTGGGCATTGAAAAAAAATAGACAGAGTGAACGACAGTGTGATGGCCATTAGCAAAATACTGGATTAATGGCTCTTCCTCCATCAAAATGAAAGAACACCGACAGCAGCGCGCCCTCGTAGCGAAGCGCGGCGACACAAATTCTGCCTTAGCGTCGCTGGTGTCAGCTGCCTCTTCTCAGCCGTGTTGACGCAAAGCTGCTCTCTCATTGTGTGCTGCCGCTGTGGCCTCATTGTTCTACAGACACTCCACGCCCACGCCACTGTGTGCCTGAAGACTATCATTCTTTGCTGTACAGTACCCATAACTCCTAGATGCAACCCCTGTCTTTTGTTTTTATTTACTTACTGCAAAAATCTTACTAACGCTCATCT
The DNA here is from genome assembly GCF_021461385.2 of Schistocerca piceifrons. Taxonomy (NCBI): domain Eukaryota; kingdom Metazoa; phylum Arthropoda; class Insecta; order Orthoptera; family Acrididae; genus Schistocerca; species Schistocerca piceifrons. The sequence continues at coordinate 262,184,686 of NC_060144.1, read as the reverse complement.
TGTTGTTTAACATTACAGTTTGTCCATGTAAAACATACATTAAGTAATGTGTATAAGTGCAGATATTTTTTTTTTGGTCACTGAGGACGATGTACTGAACAAAATACATCTACACTACTGGCCATTAAAATTGCTACACCACGAAGGTGACGTGCTACAGACGCGAAATTTAACCGAGAGGAAGAAGATGCTGTGATATGCAAATGATTAGCTTTTCAGAGCGTTCACACAAGGTTGGCGCCGGTGGCGACACCTACAACGTGCTGACATGAGGAAAGTTTCCAACGAATTCTCATACACAAACAGCAGTTGACCGGCGTCGCCTGGTGAATAGTTGTTGTGATGCCTCGTGTAAGGAGGAGACTTTGATAAACGTCGGAATGTAGCCTATCGCGATTGCGGTTTATCGTATCCCGACATTGCTGTTCGCGTTGGTCGAGATCCAATGACTTTGGTTACACGTCTCGGTCACCTCTTGTTCACATTGTCGGTACTTTGAACAGTGGACGTTACATTTCAGATGTGTTACGACTGGTGATTCTACCCTTCATTCGATCCCTGCGAAACCCTACATTTCAGCAGGATAATGCACAACTGCATGTTGCAGGTCGTGTACGGGCCTTTCTGGATACAGAAAATGATCGACTGCTGCTCTGGCCAGCACATTCTCCAGATCTCTCACCAATTGAAAACGTCTGGTCAATGGTGGCCGAGCAACTGGCTCGTCACAATACGCCAGTCACAACTCTTGATGAACTGTGGTATCGTGTTGAAGCTGCCTGGGTAACTGTACCTGTACACGCCATCCAAGCTCTGTTTGACTCAATGCCCAGGCGTATCAAGGCCGTTATTACGGCCAGAGGTGGTTGTTGTGGGTACTAATTTCTCAGTATCTATGCACCAAAATTGCGTGAAAATGTAATCACATGTCAGTTCTAGTATAATATATTTTTCCAGTGAATACCCGTTTATCATCTGCATTTCTTCTTGGTGTATCAATTTTAATGGCCGGTAGTGCATATTTATACCAGTCCTAGACTAATAATCACAGCCGTTACAAGTCATAAGTGTTTAGATTGGTTGATACCTTCAAGTAAATGTGGCCATTAATGCTTATTTTTCCCTGGGCAGCGGATAAGGTGTTGAAGTATTGACGCGTGCATACAAAAGTCTGAGTCTATATTGACAGGCATACTCCACTTAGTGGTGCAGTAAGACCGTGCAGAAAACATCACGTCGTGTAGTTTGTGACGTGGTTGGGGAAGTCTCTTTGATACAGCGAAAGAACAACCAACACACTCACTGATGTGTGTACATATTAAGGTGCCACATTTAAAAATATCTGCACTTATACCCGTTACATCTTGCGTAAGCGAAGTACATATCAATGAGGAGTCATTTGAGTAACGCTACAGATTGGAAATTGCAGCGGCTTTTGGGGCATGATAGTAACCACTCGTTAGAAATGTATGATAATGGAAATAGAGTTGTTCCTTGGGCAAACACAATCAGTTCTTAAACACGCGGTTTCTTTCCCCAGTACAACATAATGACCTTTATGTAGCTGTCTGTCAATAGTAGTAGAAAGTGTTTTTGAAGGTCACTTTAGAACATTTTTCTTGAGTAACTCGAAGAGTGGGGTCTGCGAAAACGTATCGCAGTACAAAACTTAACTACATGAAATTTCCGAGAAACAGGATCTGATCTTTTTTTTTTTTTTTTTTTTTTTGGTAGGACTAACAGTTCGTGCATAGTGAGCGAGAGAATATGAATATCTCGCGTGTGGTTTTTGAAAGCGACATATAATACTGCGAGTTCCATAAAACGACGCCGGTAGGAGCAATTGAATCACCCTGTGTACTATTCATGTCCCACACAGATTGTGTGTTGCCTCGCTAAGAACGTTTGGTCAGATGTAAGAGAGGGCCTGAAGGTCTTAATCTTTCCAGGTGAGATAAATACGTGAATAAATAATGTGTTGGGTATGCTGGCACAGTGGCAAAACCCACATAAGTGCTACATTTTTTTTCCATTTCTCATCTGTGATAATTGTGCCCATGAGAGCTACAGCTGTGCGAAACTCGTATAATGAATTATATAGGATAATAGTTTTTATTGTGATGTGGGCTGATGATCCAAAACGTAATCACTACCTGTACAGCTATCAGCTCTCAGTTTCCCTGTTCGCTCATCGACACCAAGGTGGGTAACCGGAAATTGCCTGTGTTCCCTGCATGAATGTAATAGTTCAAAAGATTAAAATATATTGTGAGCCGTACAACTTATCTGTGGGAGGAAAGAGGTAGCCCACATCCGAATGCCATCCTGACATACTATGTTGCACGATCGTGCAGAATACTGTGGCTTGCCCGCACTGACATTTTCGTCTGAAGTGAAGTGCTGTGCCAGATCATTCGTTTTCTCAGAAAGGAAAGCCAACATTATTTTCTCGTTTTCGACCGGTTAACGACGAGCTGCGCTGACAGAATCGACATGCACACCCTGCAATCTTTCTCAAAAGATTTTACAGAAACTATTTGATAAAAAAAATTAGTTACTTATAGGTTTATAATCAGCTTGATGATGGAATGTCCATCAATTCGTTAACGATTGTAGTTGCTGTGATATTTGCATTTAGGTAAATGCAATGGACTCTAATGACTGACAACTCTAGCTGGAAAAGCCAATAGGAAACTAACATTTCTAAGAATCCCAGTTCATTTTTCAGGCGCACAATTTTCAGAATATCGTGTCACTAGGGTATTCTGTTCCAACAAGGGAAGCTGCGAAATGAAAATAGAAAATAAATAATGTGTGTGTTGTTACGACTACTCAGAAATGTTTCGAAACCACCACCTTAGCTTTCATAACAGCAGTTTACTGTAAACAATGTTCCACGAACTACCAATATCCGACTGTTTATCATGTAATAAAGCACAGGTCCGCCGTAGTGCTCATGTGCCAATCACGTGGGACACACAAACATTACTTGCACAACTGCTTTGCAGGCAAGTTATACATGTAACTGACTTTGGAAAATATTTGTTCTCAGATTTTAGAATGGTACACAGGCTTCATGGGAATGAGAGCCAACCTGCCCGAAAATATTCACCATTGAATACTGTTCAGGGTTCTGCATATACACTCTGTTAGCCGCCACGTAGTGGACGGGGGGGGGGGGGGGGGGTACTTTCCACCAATATTAATGTCTTCCTGTTGCAGTCGTTTCTAGTACGGAGAGAGATAAAAATGTCTGTTTGCCTTGTTACGCGTTCTAATCTCTAATAATGCCACACTTGTTGATCATCAAGTGGTATATACTAGTACATGGTTGCATACAATCTGACTCTAAGGTGGAGCAGCAGTTATGTTACCTATCTATCTAAGATCTGGTTCAGACTGTAGAACTCAGTCGGCATCCTAAGAACTGCAGGGCGTTTCGGATTTGCAGAGTTTTGAAATGGATTCGTAACTGAGGTGACTGTTAAGTGATTGTAATTAATAATCAATAAGCTCTATAGACAAATCGGCAGGTCTGTATCTCCTCAGGATAGGAATGGGACCAGGATCTTTAAATGGTTACAGAGATTCAAGCCGTCTATTGAATGGTTGGATCCTTTTGAAAAGGACACAGCCACTGTTCTTGCCTGTTTTTATCTTATACAAGTTTGCGCTTCGTGTATAATGATTTTATCGTCGACGGGATGTAAAACGAAACACTCCTTCCTATTTACTGCCGCTGCTTCACACATACACCTACAAAAGCCACTCGAAAATAAAAACACAATTTCATTAGTATACAAAGCTATGGGAATGATTTTTAAGTTTTGTTACATTCATCCGTACAAAACAGGTACTAAGAAAGTAAGCTTAAGAGTCATGTGTATATTTCACTGAAACTAACATTTATGGCCAGTGTCGTTTATCATCGACAGGAATATGATTCCAGTCCCTCTTAAGGACAGACGTAGGACAAAATGCATTCTTTTACTTAAAGATATAGATCTCCAAAAATATTACAGCTAAATAGTAAACCCTGAGACTATAATTTACTACATAATGCTTGATATTCTGTGAATATTTTGTTTGAAAATGCTCATCAACATACATTTTATAAGGATTTGAATTTTTAATCACCGTTGTTTCTATAATGTATCTTTCCTCGTAAACTAATCAAGCAATTAAACTGGAATTTCACATTTTTAATCTGCATAAGAGGCTAACAAAATATTTTTGTTTAAGGCTATAGTTGCTTTGAAATGGGTTTTTCAGTTTTGTGTTACTCGGGATTGCTCTATTTTTGTCAAAATTTAAAGGAGAACTTTTCTGAGAGAAAATAAAACGGGAAAACATTATTCAGTAAGCTATTCATAAGAACTGTGCTAAATTTCAAGACGATAGATTTTATAGTTCGTGAGGAAAGACATTACAGCTCAAAAAAATTAGTTTGCGGCAATTCGCATTTAAAGTTTTTGTTTCAGTTTTTGACAACATTGTTATACCTTTAGTGGCAAATGTTGTCCATATCCACAATCTTAATTCTTTTCCTCGTCTTCTTGGAGTAATCTCTTCCCCTGCCTCTTTTGCGTAGCCAACTTCTGCATTTTTTCTTCTGCTGCCTGAGCTTTGTCCAGTCACGCTTCATCGATGCTTCTGGGTATCTTCAGTATGAATGCACCGGAATGAAAGCCTATCTCTGCAGGCACTTAATCCTACCTACATTTCCACTATTTAACAATAGACAGGCCAGACATGCTGTCTTCACAACAACTGAGGACAAAAATACTGTTTCTGCACAACGCGTTCATATAAGGTGATCGTAGCTATCATTTACATTCTGTGTTTTCCCATGTTCACATTTTTTCACCACTCAATGATTGCCCAAGTACCTGGAAGTTTGTATTATAACATCTAAAACAGCAAGTGGCAAACACGTTTGTTTTTCCACTGGCTTCTGCCAGAACGTATTTGCACCACGCTATGTCACAAAGTGAATGTTGAGGATTCACACTTAGGAGCAGCATCTGTAACAGTGTAATTTAAATTTCCTATACCTTTTACAAGTGAAATTCTACATTTCCTCCCATTTTTGAATAAATAAGCGTCCACTATTACCACCCATTTCGAGCAAAACAGGTTGATATACGCAAAACTAAAAACTGAAATAAGTTTGTAGCACGTACTGTTCAAAAAACCACGTTGTAAATAAAGGAACAAGCAAAGATAATCTTTCTCACAGCCATCTAGACTCCTCTACAGTTCGTTTCGATTGTATAAACAAAAATTAATGCACAAAAAATTTCTAGCGTAGAGAAGTTGTGGATTACAGCATAGAAAGAGGGGGCGTGGCAGGGGAAGACGTCCAAACAAACTTTTTTAAAACATATTTTTAGCCAGAATTCGATTAAGAAACTTTGCGATGTTATTCTTAAAGAATCAATCTAACAAATGACGCAATAAAAAATGCGAATTTTTCCGCAATTCTGCCCTACATCTGTCCTTGCGTAACATCCGGGAAATGTTGCAACTGCCAAACTACACGTCAGCTTTGTCCAATGACATCTCCTAAATCGCACACACAAACCACACGTTAAAATACAATGCGCGTAAGACACGCACCGTAGCCAGAATTATAGTTATTCTCATTACATCGCGTTTGTTGGCTTCGCCAATTCAAAATCATGCTGTCAACTTTCTATCTAACTAATTTAGAAGAAAAATAACTATTTTCGGTATTATGTTCTATCTCTGTTTGTGCTTCGTAGGTGGCAAGATCATTATGTCACGGGTCAAAGGCGACATTTGATATCGACAGGATGAATTCATCCTTTCTTGGTTCCGTCTAGTGTAGTTGCCAGGAGTATCCACCAGACGTCTGATTCAATGTTGCATTAAACAATGGTAGACAAGTCTCTGTTTTGTTTCTGGTCGTTACCTAATCACACTTTCGCTTACCTACGAACTTAGCGTTGCTGGAGCATTAAGTCTATCAGGAGAACGGGCAGGAACATTACGTGATGCCTGCTTCCGTTCTTTGGGTGATATTAGATTAACCCATCTCTAATGACCTTATTATCGATGCCAAATTAGAGGGAAGGCAACGGTGCTGAGCGTGAATAAGTCACTGCGAGTTACATAACTTGTCGATTCCGAGGCCCCATTTCATCTTCTGACTTATAATTACACGAACATGACATGAAGACCGAATTCTTCGGTTCCTGCCACTGCTTGGAAATTCACTTCATTGCAGAAAGATTATAGAATGGCTCTGTACTACTCCGAAACTCCAAAACGTTTTCCTGTAATTTGTACGCCGTTAAAACAAGGTAACTGGGTCGCAGCTTGAAGCAGAGAAGACGTAGTCTCGAAAGTTTTCCGACAACAACCGTTCTCTTTACCTGTTACATAGATACAGCGAAGACGAGCCGTATGACACATGTGTTAGTTTATTTAGTGATGAATGTCAAAAAGTTGCTGTCTGGATGTATTATGATTTCGTACATAGTTTCTGTAGCAAGTCAACGACAATCACTAGATTTAGGTCTTACGATACTGCAATTTAGCGACGCAGAAACTTTTTTTTCTCTACAGAGACTGCAGTCTCATGAAAATAAATACCCTTATCGTTGGATTGTTGGTTCGGCCCCTGTCTGCCGCTTATCGATTACATGAAATCTTTGGTATATGGAGCCCCAGTAGAAAGCGAATAGGAACTGGTTGGTTTGACTGTAGCTGCTAGCATATGGTAAAATAGTTATCAATTTTATGGTAATCATATTTTTCTTCTTCCACTTTTTCCCTCATGGTATTCTCTATACCTGTAAATGTGTTATCATACGCATCTGTAAATACAACAGCCCAATGAAGACGACTTGCAACAGTGGACCAAATATTGGTCCTAGACACAAAGGTTATCTGATCACCTGCTCAGAGAATTGATATCGAAGTTTGTTTTCTGATATTTAGTGACTGAGTCACCAAACTGCTGCAGTACAGTATTATTCATACGTACCTTCAGAGTTTCAGAAAATGACTGCACAAAAACTATAAGGCAAACAGGAAAATGACAGACATCAATGGATAGAGCATCTTGCCAAATTTTGATTCGTAGTACGCGGCGTGGCGTAGTTGCAGAGGGCACCATTATGAGGCAGGCATGTCAGAACTCTGAGATAAATCACCCGCTCTGTACTGCTGAATCAAAGTAGATCGCACCTGCAGATAGGAAACCCAATTAAAAGAACTCCAAAGCAAGCTGCTGTCTTTCCTCCTTCCCAGGCAGCAGCAGTAGCAAGAACGACTTGAATGAACTGCGTCGACCTGCCCGCAAGCGGTGCCTATATTCAGCATTCTTGATGTGAATTATTAGGTTGGTGCATAAGTTCTTAGAGGTTTTATTCTGCATGTTGGTATTCCGGTTGCGAGGAGATGTTTTTAACGATTTTAATTTTTTATCTATAGTTCACTGTTGCTATCTAGTTTAGATGTTGTCATTTTGTGATCGTGGACACTAGAAAATGGAGTGCTAAGTGCAGAAATCGGAACATTTCCGACATATTTTTCTGTTTGAGTTCAGTAGAGGAGTGACAGCAGCGGAGGGAGCCAGAAACATTTTCACTATGTATGGGGTTAATACCAGTAGACAGAGCACGGCAAGAAAATGGTTTTCTCGCTTTAAGGAGGATAGTTGTGACATTAGTGATTCTCCACGTTCAGGAAGACCTTCGGATTTTGACGCAGTTCTTTTAAACGCATTAATCCACAACGATGCACATCAGTGGACTCGAGAAGTAGCAAATGTGATGAACTGTGAGCATTCCACCATCGTGAGATATTAGTATGCAATGGAGAATGTTCAAAACTCAAATGTATAGGTACTGCGTGCGCTAAACGACGCCGCGCGGGGTAGCCACCCGGTCTGGGGCGCCTTGTCACGGTCAGTGCGGCTACCCCCGTCTGAGGGTCGAGTCCTCCCTCGGGCATGGGTGTGTGTATTGTCCATAGCGTAAGTTAGTTTAAGTTAGATTAAGTAGTGTGTAGGCTTAGGGATTTATGACCAGCCGGCCGTTGTAGACGAGCTGTTCTAGGCGCTTCAGTCCGGAACCGCGCGACTGCTACGGTCGCAGGTTCGAATCCTGCCTCGGGCATGGATGTGTGTGATGTCCTTAGGTTAGTTAGGTCTAAGTAGTTCTAAGTTCTAGGGGACTGATGACCTCAGATGTTAATTCCCATTGTGCTCAGAGCCAATTGATGGATGACCTCAGTAGTTTCGTCCCATAAGACCTTACCACAAATTTCCAAATTTTACTCTAAACGACAATGATAAAGAACCGCAGGTGCCGTATATGCATCTCTGCTTGCTCGTCGTCAAATGACACGTTAACAACTACCGTTCCAATCCTTTATAGTTATTGGTGAGGAGAAATGATGTCTTTATGCTGACATAAGGAAAAGAAAGGAATGGCTCAGCCTAAACAAACCAGCAACTCCCCGTACAAAGACCTGAGCACATCCTTCCACAAAAGATAATGTTAAGCAGCGACGGTGTGGTGTTCTATGAATTGCTTCCCCAAGGTGTGACCATCACTGCTGACAGTTTTTGTCAACAACGGAGCCGTCTATCAGATGCAGTACAAGAACAATGAACAGGAAGACTGAAGTGATGCTACTCCACGATAACACCCTCCTGGATTCTGCTAGACCGACAAAAAGCACTATACAAGAGTTGGATTGGGAAGTCAGTTCGCATCTATCTTATACACCTGATCTTGCGCCCTGAGACTTCCATGTTCTCTATGGAACAACCTTCCAAGAACTTCCTTTCCGGATGAAAATCCTCACCGAACATGGTTCAAAAAACGGCTATGAGTACTATGGGACTTAACATCTGAGGTCATCAGTCCGCTAGAACTTAGAACTACTTAAACCTAACCAACCTAAGGACATCACAAACATCCATGCCCGAGGCACGATTCGAACCTGCGACCGTAGCGGTCGCGCGGTTCCAGACTGAAGCGCCTAAAACCGCTCGGCCACACCGGCCGGCTCACCGAACATGGCTCGACTAGTTCTTCGTGCCACAACCACCTGATTTCTGCTGTCACGGAATTTAAGAGTTACTCCGGTGTACGCAGACTATTGTAGAAAGTAAAGGAGAATATATCATTGATGACTTAAGTCTTTGTTACACTCATCTGTTGTGCTTATTAAATTCATGGAAAACGCTACGAACTCATGCACCAACACAATGAAACCTTTCAGAAATGCTCTCTCGACTGAAGTGTGTTCCTTTCTGTATGTTTCGTGTTATTCACACAGTCGTCTTCTGAAATCCCAGAGATACTTACGAATAACCCTGTATTTTCAATATCAAAGTAAAGCGTGGAAATCTTTTTTAAAAAAAGTTGCAGGAATTCATTGTATGAAGCTGAATTTCTGGCAATAGCACTGCCATTCTGTCCGTCACAGAGTGCCTCGTAGCAAAGACGTATTCATAAACTAAAATAGCTACTGTCTCGACACAGACAAAAGGTGAACGCCTGCTCTCCATTAAGCCGAATGCCAAAGGAACTTCGCATTTGATAAGTTAATGGCGCAGTGTGGAGAATTCCGTCCGTTCGGGTAACGAATGGTGACAGAGTTCTTGTCATGAGTGAGCGTAGGTGCGGGGGAGGGAAGAGATGATGCAGTGAGCTGGGGGAGAGGGGAGGACGCAATCCCCACCGGCGTGTCCCGTGGCGGGCAGCACCAGAGCACAGCAGATAGCCGGCGCCGACAAATTGCCGGCGGTCATGGCACTGTTTACAAATACCGCGTGGCCACGCAGCGGCTCCCATCCGTCAGCGTCGGCGTTTGATTGCTTACTTCCTCGCTCTCCCCGCGCACCGCAAGACGTTCCTTTTGTGAATAACAAAGAGACCGAGTCCTTCGTCTGCATTGTCTGCCGCCACCAGCACCCTCAACGGAAACGTGTTTTTCTTTCAAGGGCCTTACGTATACTTTGACGGCGACTTTGTAATTACACAGACGAGCTAGCCATTCTCTCTCTCTCTCTCTCTGTCTCTCTCTCTCTCTCCCCCTCCCTCCCTCCCTCACTCTCTCTCTTTCTGTGTGTGTGTGTGTGTGTGTGTGTGTGTGTGTGTGTGTGTGCACACGCACGTGCGTGTCAGAGAGAGAGAGAGAGAGAGAGAGAGAGAGAGAGCGAGGCTGTGAAATTGAAATAGAATACCGCTTCCTCTCAAGCAACCTCACGTACGCAGAATCAAATTAGACTGCGCAACAGAATTAAAGGATTTTCGAAGCCCCGTAATTGTCTCCCATTCAGAATATATGTCTGAAATTTGGCTCAAGGGTGCCTACAGCCTTCCACTGTAATGGTGCAGAAGCGTGGCGCCATGCGACGTCACCCTCGGGCTCCACGCCCCTTCAAACAGCAACGTGTTGACACATGAGAGAAAAAAAGGCCAGAGATGAGATGTTGATGTGACGTGACAAGTGGGTCAGTGATTTCACATTGGCGTCAGATTTCACCAAAATTCTGCCCAACGCGCAACTTGGATGTGTCACGCGATGAGAAGGTTGTAACAGCCTCTCTTACCCACATTTCACTTCTTCTTTGAAGCCTCTCCGATGGAGGTCATAACACCAGTTCCCAGCGTTGAAAGGACACGGTTTTCTTGTGTGTCCAGGGAAAACATATCAGACACACCGACGCTCAGAATAGAAACCATAAGGTCTCATGGTGTTCCATAAAGGGCGTCAATGAAACAACTCCTTTCTTTGCCTGTTAATTCCCACACATTTCCCGATCGAAAACTATAAATCGCTTTGCGAAAGGCACCAGGAAGATGTTCTTGACAACCTTTAACACTGCTGACATCCTCGTACGTTTCAACGCGTCTCGATCGACACATTCCAATTAAACGTGATCGCACCTCTTTGGAGTGCAGCGCGACGGCAATTTTTGCTTTCGTACACAGGTTGGAACCATCAAGGACCGTTCAAAAAGCAGTCAACGAAATTTGAACGTGATTCGAAGCAGCTAATGGTCCGTATGCTTTTTTGGTGCTCATGTTCCATGCTCTCCTGTGGCTTCATTGACAATTGCGAGAATAACAAACGGCAAAGGGGGTCCTCTAGAACCTTCCTCCCCCCCCCCCCCCCCCACCCCCACCCTTTCGGCAAATCCCTCGGTGGCACCCACCCAGATTTTTTGAGAATTTTTGAAATGTATCTTTACAGAGAAAATCTGCAAAGAAGCCCTAGGCGTCTGTGGATAGGCAACCAGTAGTTTGGCTTTGGGGAAGGGCAAACTCATAGAAATTTTGTGTCCCCGTACTGTCTCCAAATTTTCTAAACTAAGATATTTTCTCGATCTGTTATACTACTAACTATAACAGCGAAAGAATATTCGAGGCTGTTAAGTCAGAATGCTATTTTGCAAAGAATATTGTCTCTCACTCTCTTGCTTTTTGTCGAGGTTAAGAAAAGACGATAGTAGATCGGTGGGCATGATGGGTTTGCACCCCATAGAACCCTCTCCCAGCCATTGTGCGCCACCCATCCCCGATGGTGAGAGACAAAAGGGGACTCACCAGTATCAAACAACCCGATGAAAATAGAAAACCACAGCCACGTCGCTGTTCCTGAATCACACTGAACGTATTTTCTAACCAGACATGGAAACTGTTAACCATATTGTACCGTATAGTAAAATTTGTAATGCTAAAGTAAACTTCGAATATAAATTTCAAACTTCAGAAAACATTTACATCTAAAATGAAATGTACAACCAATGCAACGATTCTTAATTGAAAAAACAGGCATATTTGATATTTGTTGATTACAGCGCCATCCAACGCGAATGCAAAACAATGGTTTGAGTAAACCGCACGTATTTTTTTTTATTTTTATTTTTTTTTTTTTTTTTTTTTTGCATATGATCGTATATGCAATAAAAATGTGGCGGTTCCTATTTGAAAATACAAAATTAATCCTGACCACGCAGGAGAGGTGGTTATGAGGTGGGCAGTTGTAGCGCAGACAGATGTCCCCTTCACTAATATCAGTAAAAACTTTCTATAGCCAAGATCGCATAAGTACTTATTTATTTTCGAGAACCGGTTTCGAGAGACTTCACTGTCATCTTCTTATCTTCAAAAGTTATTGTTACAAAAGGTGTTGATTGCGACTTGGAACCTCTTTCCAAGTTGTCACGCGTAGCCCCATGAAATCAATTCGGAAGGGTAGTCATGACTTCGTAATTCCAGTGACGTCTGCGTGGAGACTTTCAAGGAGACACTTATAACTATGTCCTTCTCGTCTGCAGTTGTTACAAACTCTAGAACCTTTACGCTATGGTTTACATGCCAACTTGCAAACGAAATGTTGCTGCTTGAGTAAGATTTTCTGGATCGTGAAGTCTTTGGTGATGGATTGAACACACATAATGTGCGTATCTGGGTGTCAGCAGATCTCCACGAGATGGTAAAGCTACAATGAGACTCCCCTAAATTTAATTTTGTGTGCGACATCCCGGAAGAAGTTTATGGGCCTTTCTACTTCCGTTGAGCCATTGTAACCGGTGTTTCTCATCTTGATGAGCTAGAACTATGGCTTTTTCCTGAATTGAAAGAAGCTGAACCAAATAACTTCATTTGGCACTAAGATGATGGACTACCTCACTGGCATAACTCAGTACGCGGTTAGTTTAATGTCGTTGCACCCGACCGCTGGATTGGTCCCTAGAGCCTGATGCCATGAGATTTTTACCTTTAGTTGTTCATAAAGCATTTGTGTACGTTCCATCGCTACGACCTGATCTCCACGACATTAGGAACGGCATTGTTGCCACAATTACTCCAGACATCCCGATGAAGGTTTGGGAAGATCTCAGCTATCGACTCTGTGTGTAACTAGAGTACTAAAACTAACATAGGCTACCGGGGGCTATCACAAGTAAGCACGGACAGCAGCACGTTTCCTAGCAGCTTTGGTCAATGAAGATCGCATCGGCTTTACCTATGCGTTAGGAGAGTTGCTTATGTGTCGGGCGTTAGCTGATAACGACCGCTTTCTTTACATATGCGACCAGTGCCTTCCCAGATTCTCCTAAAAATCGAAAATGGTGAACCATCCAGAAACTGACTGGGATGTATAAAAGCCCACGAAGCGTATATAACTTTTTTTTTAGTAGTTATCCTCCCGTCTGTCATTTACATGAAAATAGTATTTATAACAAAACTGAAATTGTCAGTGCACAATTCAGGTTTCGCTCGAAATCGGTTTATGTAGCAAAAATTTAAAAAAATTAATACAAAAATTATCATACAGCAATTTCTTCAGCAAAAACGTAAAATATAAAAACTGCAAAACAAAAATGTATCAAACATTGCTTCAATACTTCATTGAACTTACATAAAACATGTTTCTGTTATTCATACGAAACATCTGCATTTATCAATGACAACAGGAAACTTTTGCTTCTGATAATAATGGAGAACGTTCTGTTGAGCACAAAATAACAACAGTAACTGTACGTGTATATATTTTGTGTTGCATGTAAATTACACTTGCATCAAAAGTTATTGCTTTGGTTACATAAAAGCAAAGAAGTTTTGCAGTCAAGTAGTTTTTATTACTTATAAAAGCAATTTGTATTCTGTAAGGATATAGAATACAATATGGGCTTAAGCTGAATGATGAGCGGTCCTAATTTTGTACAAAAGAAACAAAAGAACAAAAAAGAGTCGTCGGCTCCCCGTTTCACATTCATGTGTATTTCTTTCCTTTTCAGTGCTACCAATACCACTGGAAATCCTGACATTTACCACGTCATTTATGTCGAGTAGTAACATGATCGAACTGTAGTTTTGTTAGAGCGCAACTATTAAGTGTGTCGAATGTTGCTCACACTGTACACGTGTAATAAGAACTGTCAGAGTTGCTCTTTCGTTTGATGTATTATTTATAATTGTAAGCTGAATGTAAAAAAATCCTACAGAGTTTAAAAACACGTATATTCATTGCGAATAACCTTTTCTTGGAGGAGGGAGCGTCATGACCCCCAAGACGTCCATTTCCTACCTTGAATCTGCGCCCATCAATCATGCAAGAAAGAGCTCTGATTGCACAACTCCAGAGAGAGCCACATTCGGAATACGACAGCAGCAGAAGGGCTGGGTGCAGTGGCCTGGGGCTGTGAAGGCAGCAGCAGCGGCAGATGCGCCGCTATCGGCGTGTTCAGCTCCCCCAGAGGGCCGTGCAGCCACCTCGCGCTTATCTCGCCGCCGGCCACGCCCCCCTCCGCCACCTGCCTCGCGTGGGCGGCACGCAAACGGGCCACCCCCGCCTGCCACGCCATGCCACCGCTGCCACCGCCGGCGCTCCTAATTACGCCATTATATCGCCTTCAGGGAGCGCGGCCCGTATTTACATCTGTAATAACTTGACCCGGTCCGGTCGGATTCTTCCACTGTGGCCGCTGTTGCGCCCCCTCCTTTCACTCGCCTTCCGCGGCCTGCTTATCGCCGCCGTACATCAGCGGCTTCCCCGGGCACTGACTCCTGACCGCCGGCCTTTGTGATGGTGATTTAAGACGTTTCGAGGCATAAATAAGGCACACGGCCGGCGTCCGGTAGCGGCGACGTTGCCTCGAGGACTGGCGTGTCCTCCGGCTGCAGCGTCGCTTCTGCACCCCACCCCATCCCACCGCTCGGTGCATTCTCCCCGAGGTGATATAGCGCCGCACGTAACGGATGGGTGCCGCGCAGGCGATCCCCCCACTTCGCAGATATTTATTGCAACCGCCGACGAACAAAGAAAACCACTAATTCCGGCCACTCCCTCCGGGGAACCCCCTGCCCCTCTTCCCACAGCCACCCGCAGCGAAGATAAGCGGCATCGCAGCGCCTTGAAAGCCGTACCCGGGCCCCATCAGTCGATTCCCGCCCTGCAAATGGTCTTGTTTATTTCCCCGGCACATCCGGCCGGTGATGCATTCGTCAGACCGCAAGGTAATCGGAGCGAGCGGAACGGCGTTGCGGTTGTGCCTCTGTTATCTTCTTGCACAAACCCTCGCCCCTTTCTGTTTTCCTTCACCTTCAGTCTCATCCCCTCTCGCCCTGTCTTCTTTCTGCCGCTTGGTTACATTGGACCCATCAGATTTTTTTTTTTTTTTTTTTTTTTTTTTTTTTTTTTTTTTTTTTTTTTTGTATCATCAGGCCTCTGACTGCTTGGATGCGGCCCGACAACACAGTCTCTCTCGTATTATTATCTTGAACTCAAGACTAAAGTGTCTGTATGTGATCTACTGAGATATACCAACACATGAAGAACGTAAGATCTACAAGTCCGTCAGTGTAAGACAGTATGTCTGTATTAAACAGTAATAACTGCCACCATTAGAGATGTAAAACTATCGTAAGCTACGGTAGACTATCATAAGTAAGCGTTGACTACGGTAATTTTCCTAGTAATGTTTGTCAGTTAAAGATCGTAACCGCGTTACCTGTACGTTAGGTGTGATGTATACCTGTCGAATGTTGTCTCAGTTCGATCGCTTTCATTGCGTACGCGATCAGTGTCTTAGTAGAGTCCCACAAAAACCGGAACAGTGAATGTACTTAAAAAATTTTATTATAAAAGTTATCTTCCTGTTACGTAAAAATAAATAATATTTGTAGCAAAATTTAAATTGTCAATGTTTAATTCACGTTCTGTTCGAAATTGGTTGATTTGTAATGTGAGATAGAGGGATGTTGTAGTAAAAGTAAAAAAACAATTCCGACGTATCAAATTGCGCAGGAAAACGCAGTTTCCTCGTAGGAAGGTAAAGTAGAAAAAACACAAAACAAAATAAAACATCGGTTTAACACTTCATAGAGCTTCTACAAAACATATTCCTTGTATCCATAAACAATTTTACCTTTATCAACAATAACAGGATACTCTTGCCTTTGAGCACGATGGAGAATGTTCTATTGAGTATGAAATAAAAACAATAATTACATAAATGTTTTTATATTTGTGCATGCACACTGCACATGCATCGAAAGTAAGTGGTTTCTTAGATAAAAATGCAGAAGTTCCACGATCAACTAATTTATATTACTTAAAAAACGCCGTTTACATTTTGTAAAGATATAAAATACATAATGGACTAACACTGAACGATGTGCGGTTCTAATTATGTGCAAAACAAACAAAAAACAAAGACAAGTCGTTGGTTCCCAGTTTACCTCTCACACATTCATTTGTTTCGTTCCCTACTAATGCTACCAATACTATCGACAATCCTATCAGTTACTACGTGTCTGCGAATCCCGTATGTGGTGAGAAAAATGCTAAATTTTCGGTTGTCTAGCGATCTTGTCAATACTGAGTCGACTGCGCATCATAAACATAATAAGTGGTTTTCTCAAAAACTGGGGGGGGAGGGGGGCAATTTCATTTTAAGTTGTACGCGGGGGACCTGCCAAATATGAACCAAATCGACTGACTGTGAGTGAGGCCTTCCCCTTGTCAATGTTTTTGTGACCGGCTCTTCATGGGTCCGTAAATTCTGCCGTTCCGTGTAATTCGCCGAGCGACTTACCAACCAGTCGGCATGTTTCATTTAAGCGTTAGTTGATCTCTTTAGCACGTACAGATCTGTACCACGAGCGGAAAGCATATTCTGTCGTGGTATTCTCAGCACCTTTGCCGAGCACCCCCTTGGCTGTCGGCTAATTTTCTCACAATGTTATTGTTTACTGCAACTTTATGACGGGTCTTTTCGCAGTGGTGTTAAGAAGTCGATGAGAGATCCAATACGACACTGACGTATGTCGGTTTATCTGTTCGTTTCACGGTGATGCCATTTCTCCAATAAATACACTACTGGCCGTTAAAATTGCTACACCACGAAGATGACCTGCTACAGACGCGAAATTTAACCGACAGGGAGGAGATGCTGTGATATGCAAATGATTAGCTTTTCAGAGCATTAACACAAGGTTGGCGCCGGTGGCAACACCTACAACGTGATGACATGAGGAAAGTTTCCAACCGATTTGTCATACACAAACAGCAGTTGACCAGGCGTTGCCTGGTGAAACATTATTGGGTTACCTCGTGTAAGAAGCTAGCAATCGAGATGACAGGCATCTTATACGCATGGCTGTAACGGATCGTGCAGCCACGTCTCGATCCCTGAGTCAACAGATGGGGACGTTTGCAAGACAACAACCATCTGCACGAACAGTTCGACGACGTTTGCAGCAGCATGGACTATCAGCTCGGAGACCACGGCTGCGGTTACTCTTGACGCTGCATCACAGACAGGAGCGCCTGCGATGGTGTACTCAACGACGAACCTGTGTGCACGAATGGCAAAACGTCATTTTTTGAATGAATCCAGGGTCTGTTTACAGCATCATGATGGTCGCATCCGTGTTTGGCGACATCGCGGTGAACGCACATTAGAAGCGTGTATTCGTCATCGCCATACTGGCGTATCACCCGTATGTTATGGGGTGCCATTGGTTACACGTCTCGGTCACCTCTTGTTCGCATTGACGGCACTTTGAACAGTGGACGTTACATTTCAGATGTGTTACGACCCGTGGCTCTACCCTTCATTGGATCCCTGCGAAACCCTACATTTCAGCAGGATAATGCACGACCGCATGTTGCAGGTCCTGTACGGGCCTTTCTGGATACAGAAAATGTTCGACTGCTGCCCTGGCCAGCACATTCTCCAGATCTCTCACCAACTGAAAACGTCTAGTCTGTGGTGGCCGAGTAACTGACTCGTCACAATACGCCAGTCACTACTCTTGATGAACTGTGGTATCGTGTTGAAGCTGCATGGGCAGCTGCACCTGTCTGTACACGCCATCCAAGCTCTGTTTGACTCAATGCCCACGCCTATCAAGGCTGTTATTACGGCCTGAGGTGGTTGTTCTGGCTACTGATTTCTCAGGATGTATGCACCCAAACTGCGTGAAAATGTCATCACATGTCAGTTATTGTATAATATATTTGTACAATGAATACCCGTTTATCATCTGCGTTTCTTCTTGGTGTAGCAATATTAATGGCCAGTAGTGTACGTTCGACCACTGCATAACAGTACGCAGTGTTTTAGAATGTTCCGCCGCGAACAGCGACAGCTAGAGAGGACCGAGGGCCGCCTGTTATATGATAGCTGCTCTGAGGTAGGCCGGTTTGGTCGTGGCGTCGGCATCGGCATCGGCGGCTGGCGCGGTAACCCTCCCAAAAGGGCGAGTCGCAGGTTCCCCCTCGTTGTGGATGCGGAAGCGCTGTACCAGCAAGTTAACTACCCTTGACGGAAGCGCCATTGGGCGCGGGAGGGGAGCGACGGCGCTAACCTCGTTCGGCTGCGGAATGCCACGGTGTCGCTTTGTCTCTCGGCGGCCAAGGCGTCGCCCAAGACTGCGCAGGCGCCAGCACGAGCGCGAATCTGGCCGCGCGCCCCTACCTGAGTGCAAGGTCCTCTAGTCACACAGTGTAGGCATTCACGGCCGGTGTGTACTTCAGTTAAAACTTCACCTCTGAAGATGTCTTCCGTAGTCGGAGACGAAACGTCGGGAAATAGTTTTGTCTATCGACCACGGCCGCTCGGCCCAGAAGTTTTAACTGAAGATTCGCTAGTGACGCGGATCCCTCCATCTATACTCCAAAGATCTCTTTGCAGTACTCTTATTCTTGTTCCATTCAGGGATAGTGAGCATGAAGACTGTTCTTAAGCTTCCGCATGAGGTCGACTTTTTATACAGTTTTTCTTCTGCAAAGAGGTGTTTCAGGCTTTCAACCATCTTCAGTTGGTGTAGAACATTTATATCTCATAAAAATCTCACGGACTGCTGTGTCCTCTTAGATTTTCTTCACACCTATACGATTTCAAGAGCGCAGCCTGGTCAAGGTATCAGAAACCTGTTACGTACAAAACGTTTCGCATATTTTAACAATGCCGCTGGTAACTGAGTGCTTAGCGTATAGAAGGTGATAGGAGATTGATACTTCTATTGATGACAGAGGACAGAGTACCCCGAGCGGTTCTAGGCGCTTCAGTCTGGAAAGGCGTGACCGCTACGGTCGCAGGTTCGAATCCTGCCTCGGGCATGGATGTGTGTGATGTCCTTAGGTTAGTTTGGTTTAAGTAGTTCTAAGTTCTAGGGGACTGATGACCACAGAAGTTAAGTCCCATAGTGCTCAGAGCCATTTGAACCATTTGACAGAATACCGTACAACATTACATCAGTTGTTGTTGTTGTTGTTGTGGTCTTCAGTCCTGAGACTGGTTTGATGCAGCTCTCCATGCTACTCTATCCTGTGCAAGCTTCTTCAGCTCCCAGTACTTACTGCAACCTACATCCTTCTGAATCTGCTTAATGTATTCATCTCTTGGTCTCCCTCTACGATTTTTACCCTCCACGCTGCCCTCCACTACTAAATTGGTGATCCCTTGGTGCCTCAGAGCACGTCCTACCAACCGATCCCTTCTTCTAGTCAAGTTGTGCCACAAACTCCTCTTCTCCCCAATTCTATTCAATACCTCCTCATTAATTATGTGATCTACCCATCTAACCAGTAGACATAAGTTTTCTGTGTATCGTATCGCGTCATAAAGTAAACAAGCTATACGCCCTACTCGAGAAACCAACGTTTGAGCTACAGCTACAATGGCCGAAACGTACGTTTTTCCACTACAGGTTTTTACTTTATGACGCCGCACGATACTCAGAAATTTTTTGGTCAACTTACTCTGGCTGCGGAAGCCTACGTAATGACGTTACACCAGTAGTTACTTCATTTACAGACTAACATTTGTAACTATTATTAGTAGTATGTTTTTACGTCGGTTAGTACCTCAAAGTACGTGTGGAACAAAAGCGAGCCATTAATGTTTAATTTATCCTGGGTAGCAGGTCAGGTGCTGTAGTCACTTCATGGCACAGTTACGACTGTGCAGGTGAAACGTCCCCTTAGAAAAATTATAAATGACTGTGCTTAAACTGACACACAATATTTTTAGCGCAACGCAATCTGACTTTCAAAAATCCCTACAAAAGAATGGCCCTGACTAATAATAACCTATACCTTTCATGAATCACTTACCTCACAAAAATCTTCCTTACTCGAACTACTGCAATACAGCGAGCGCCACTATTGCCAGCTAAATAAAAGATTCTAACTACTGAAGGCACTAACTACTGATAGGCATAGTTAGAAAATGAAAGATTTTGATAAAGAACAAGCAATGTATTTACCTTAATAGTGTTCAAAAGTCATTATATATATATATATAAGCAGTTCATGGCATCCAGTCTTACAAATGTACTGTTTCTGATGGACACACGTCCAGGTCATCCGCTCTCAAAACCCCGCCATCTCTCTTCCCACATCCACCACTGCAGGCGGCTCACCTCCAACTGCGCAACGCTACGCGCTGTTAACAGCCAACTGCCCAACATTACAATAGCAAATTCCAACAATGCAAACCAGCCACAGCCTTCACACAGCACAGTCAGTGATTTTCATATAGAGCGCTACATGGCGTTACCAACATAAAAACCTATACAGCCTACTTACACAGGTGGTAAATTATGTGGTGTGACTGCGAAAAGATTATTAGACGCAGAGAAAAAAAAACACTAACGCACTGAAGTAGATACATATCAAGATACCAATTATCATAATATCTGTACTTATACCCGTAACACCCTATATATTTTAAAACTGCATCGATATTTTCCTAAATAATTCAGAAACCTTTCGCATCACCAGAACACAGAAACCACGGGCGGCCACGCTTGTTGCCGAACCAGTGTCAGAGTGTTGGGAAGGAGCGGTATTGTCCTGGCGGTTGCTCAGCTCGGACACCGACATTTGTTTTAATCGCCGCCCGTGCGCTGCCGTATCTGAGCACGAGGGCGTCGCGCACATCCAAAAGACAAGGAAGGCCCCAGGAGAGAAGCAGTTCTGCGACCGCAGTCTGAAAATAAAATACAAACACATACACACACGGAGCGCGAGGGAGGAAAAAAATCCGTACGTAACGGACGCCGCCTGCAAGCAGGGCCGTAGGAGCCGCACGGAACGAGGGCTTTTAATTCTGCGATTGTGCCACGCGATGGCCATGAACGCAAACTGCAGGATTTTTATTGGTGCCTGGAAAGGGGGGGGGGGGGGGGGAGGGTGGCGGGAGTACCGGAGCGGCTGCAGTGTACCGAACAGCCCAGGGAGAAATACCACCGCCGAATAAAAAACGGCAACAGCGTAAAGCATTTCCTTCCCCGCCCAGTTCTTATTCGCCCCGGCGCGAATTTGTGGCCCAGTGTTGGTCCTCCCTACGGTTTTTTTTTTCCTATTTATTTATTTCCTACATTCATCCGCTCGGAACTGTAAAACCGGCGGGATGTGCAGCTGCCGCTCTGCAGCTGCCGTTTCGGAACCCACTGACCTCATCACGAGCGAATTTCACGTTGCTCGTTTCATTTCTGCAGGGTAAAGATTCAGGGCGAGTTCTCTCGATGTTCAGTAAAATGCGCGCCAAGATGTAGAACATCCTTCTCCTTCTCGTTTTGGCCATTTATGGACTACTTTAATTTGGATCAGTTACTTTACTATCGACCTTAATCCTTGTGTAATATTCTTTCATTCTCACGCTTTGCAAGCCACCTTACTCCTCTGCCCATGAGACGCGTGGCGACCGAGCGGTTTGAGGCACCATGTCACGGAGTCTGCGGCCCCTCCAGCCGGAGGTTCGACTCCTCCCTCGGTGATGGGTGTGTGTGTTGCTCTTAGCATCAATTACTTTAAGTAGTGTGTAAGTCTAGGGACCGATGACCTCAGCAGTTTGGTCTCTTAGGAATTCACACACATTTGTACATTTTCAGCCCATGATATATTCGTTCTCAGTTTGGTCCTGTCTTCGAAATTTGAGGAAACCTCAGTTTCGGGATCAAATGGCTCTGAGCACTACGGGACTTAACTTCTCAGGTCATCAGTCCCCCAGAACTTAGAACTACTTAAACCTAACTAACCTAAAGACATCACAACCATCCATGCCCGAGGCAGGATTCGAACCTGCGACCGTAGCGGTCGCGCAGTTCCAGACTGTAGCGCCTAGAACCGCTCGGCCACCCCGGCCGGCTTTCGGGATCAAACTTATCCTGTTGTAAATCTCCATCCTCAGTGTCCCCATTCCTTCATATCCCTTGAATCCGCCGGCCGCTGTGGCCGTACGGTTCTAGGCACTTCAGTGCGGAATCACGTGGCTGCTAGGGTCGCAGGTTCGAGTCCTGCCTCGGGCATGGATGTGTCTGGTGTCCTTAGGTTAGTTAGGTTTAAGTAGTTCTAAGTTCTAGGAGACTGATGACCTCAGATGATAAGTCCCATAGTGCTTAGAGCCATTTCAACCATTTTGAACCTTGCATCCAAATTTGACTCTCTCGCCCATAATGAATTCCGATATCTGATGTGCCACAGTCTCATGGCCCATTGTTCGGATGTGTCCTAAGATCATTGTCCTTCTTTTCATCGCAATTTTCACCATACTGTCCATTATAGTGCACTGTTCTTAGTCCATACCTGAAGACCATGTGGAGGGTGAGTACCAAAATATTACTTCACAACAATGCTATCATTCACGAGATAGTTGAGAAGACTGACATGTGTCTGGGACTGATCAGATGTCATTGAGGTAATCTGTAGTATATCGCAGCCCACCATTTCAAAATTTCGCATTATAGAAAATAAATATGGCACAATTTTTATTATAGACTAGCTGACAAACCCGACATTGCCTATTTTCTATTAAAACAAAACCGAAAGAATTAGTTGTGCTTGTAGGGTAATTTCGAAACAAATTTCATTTCCATTTATTCATGAAAACACCTTTGAAATAATGAAACAGTCTTACAAAGAAATACGCATAACGTACTAATATGTAAGTACAGTATGGCGGTCAGTTTCTGTACGCAGGACGCAGCTGCTTTGAGCTTCTACAACGCGATTTTGTACACGTCTCTGTGACAACTCCTCTTAATAGCTACGTAGACGGCTATCGTTTTCGGCTACAGCCGTTTGCGCTTCGCAGTTGAAAGCTGGCAAAATCGCTGCCAGATGTCAGGGATTTCCTTACGTTGACTCGAATGTAGGAGCATCTTAGTAGTAAAGAATTGCTGTATTAAAACTTCATGCATAACGCAGCATTTTTTCACGCTCTCATTGTGTATGATGTCATATCCCTTCTTCTCTGCGTCGTACAATGATGTGTTTCCGTAGATACATTCACCGGCATGTGTGGATACTGTCTGAGAATTATGTTGCGAATAGGGTTTGTAGCAAAAAAGCAATAAATCTGAACGTCATGGACAATGCGCCAGTTTTTCACGCATCTCAATGTCCATGACGTCATATCTGCATATCTATGTGGCATACAATAATTTTGTATCTACATTCAACGGCGTAGGTGGATACTGTCTGTAAAATATGCTGCGGATACAGTTAGTAGCACAGATATAAGAAATTTAAACCTCACGCATGACGCGGCGCTTTTTCACGCATCTCACTGTTTGTGAAGTTAATACGAGGGTTATTCGGAAAGTAAGGAACGGTCGGTCGCGAAATGGAAACTACAGTAAAAACCGAATGAAGTTTTGCACAGGTGTGTTGGGCAGTGTCTCTAGTATGCCCGTCGATCGCATTACGTCTTTCTTTTTAGTTCTGAGCACACAGGGAGCACATAAAGATACATAGAACAATAGTGTCTCTCGCCAAGTACGAGGGCCTGGTGTGGAATTTCGCCTGAAGCTATGCAGCCAACATTACATAACTGTCGTGCGTTTTCTTCTTCAAGACAATTCTCAGCCGCATTCTGCAGGGGCAATGACGATTCTCATGCATCGTTTTCAATTGAAAATGTTTAATTACCCTCAATACAGCCCGTAATTGTCTCCTTCTGAGTTTCATCTCTGCTCACATGAACTGCTGGCTATGAAGACAACATTTTGGCACAGACAATGAGCTGTAGGCCAGCGTAGAGAATTGGCGGACAGCACTGGCGGCTGCCTTCTATAACAACGGTATTGGAAAGTTGGTTCAACGCTACGACAAACGTCGAAGTCGGATCGGCGACTATGGAGATAAGTAGCTGGATGTTGTAGCTAACTGTTGCAAATAAAACAGTGTTTGATTTGCACTGCGGTTTCCAATTCGTGACTATCGTTCCTTACTTTCCGAATAGCCCTCGTACTTCCTAAAGTGTTATAGGGAGATGGTTCTTACCCTCACAACGATTCTTGGCTGACAGTAAGGAGTATGTGTCTCAAGATTGGCTGAAGTCCCTCCAGTGGTTTACGAGAAGATGTAGAACTCACTCATCCTTTTTTATAATACATGTGGATTTAAGCCTCAGGTCATTTACACTTTTTTTCCTGTCGGTCCTCAGACTGATTGAATGAGGTCAACCAGGAATTCCTCTCCTGTGCCAACCTCTTCATCACAGAGTAGCACTTCCGTCAATTCTTCTATGTCTTCTCTAAGTACGGTCCTACTCTCTGCAGCTCCCTCTGATACCATAGAATTTATTCCCTGACGTCTTCACATATGTCTTATCAACCTGTCCTTTCTTATCTCTCTTTTCTGCATATTCCTCCCTTCGCCGATTCTACGATGATGACGATGATTGGTTCGTGGGGCGCTCAACTGCGCGGTATTAGCGCCCGTACAAATTCCCAACCTTTGCTCAGTCCAGTCTCGCCACATGCATGAATGATGATGAAATGATGAGGACAACACAAACACCCAGTCATCTCGAGGCAGGTGAAAATCCCGGACCCCGTCAGGAAATCGAACCCGGGACCCTGTGCTCGGGAAGCGACAACGCGACCGCGAGACCACGAGCTGCGGACCCGATTCTACGGAGAACCACCTCATTTCGTGCCATTCCACATAATTTTCAGGATACTTGTGAAACGCCAAATGTCAGGTGAATTGATATTTTCTTGTCTGGTTTTCCCACAGTCATGATTCACTTCCACGCAAAGCTGTGCACCAAACGTACATTCTCAGGTATTTCTTCCACTAACTGAGATCAATGTTTGATACTATTATATGTCTTTTGAGCAGGAATTCCCTCTTTGCTTGTGCTGTACTGTCTCTTTTGTGCTCCTTGCTCCATCCGTCATGGGCTTTTTTTCTGGCTAGCTGGCAAAATTCCTTAACTTCGTGATCACCAATTATGACGTTCAGTTCTTCGCTGTTCTCATTTCCGCCACTTCTCATTACTTTCTTATATCTTCAGTTCACTCTCAATCCATGATCTGTGCTCATTAGAACTTTCATTGCGTTCAACAGATCCTTTAATTCTTTTTCACATTCACTAATCACATCAATATCATCAGTGAATTTTATCATTGATAACCTTTGACCCTGAAGTTTAATCCCACTCCTGAACCTTTTTTTTATTTTTGTCATTGCTTCTTCGATGCACAGACTGAAAAGTAGAGGCGAAACACTTCTTTCCTGACTTACAGCCTTTTTTATCTGAGAGCTTCGTTCTTAGCCTCCCATTCTTATTGTCCTTTTATGGTTCTTGTATACGTTGTGTTTCCCTATACCTTTCACCTATTTTCCCGAGTATTTCGAACGTCTTGCACTTATACTTTGCCGAAAGATTCTTCTAGGTCTATAAATCTTGTGTATGTGACTTAAGACCGAAATATGCAGTGGACAAAAATTACAAGACAGTCTTTGTTTCCGTAAGGAAGTGCGCCTACTCTCCGTTGATATGGTACACTTGGACCGTAGAAAGAAAAGAAGCCATGGCGCAGAATAGGGAGTACCTCTCTAGCACAGTGCTTCATGTGTTACTATCTCAATTGATGGAAAAGCAAAGAGAATCGTCAGAAATAACTTCCACTTTACGTCGTGATCACTGTATACCTAACACTTGATTAGCCGGGCAAGGGCAGAGAAGGAAATTGGACGTTGATATGTTGGAGGGATCTTTGTGCCCTTCGCGTTTAGTGACCTAAGGAAACTACAACTGATTTATGAATCTGTCAAAAGATTAGAGATTCACATCCATTGCCAAGAAATGTAAGGTAACGAGGTTGAAATAGCACTGCCTTGGTAGGACCCCGCATTACATGCTGCGATTCTCCCAGCAAACTTTGCAAAAGTTTGAGTGTGAACATTTACATGTACTATATGACAGTACTGTATTTTACGAACTGTGCGAAACAGTCAACAAGCTTACAATGGTTCCGTTTAGGACAACGTCCTGTTATGTTCTGATGTTTCAAGGTAACAGTGAAGTCAGAGAAGATGTAGTAAAAACAATGTTTACAAAACTTCGCATGCTTCACACTGAGGAAGCACAATTTGACAAGAAACATGGGATACTGTTGGACTGTAAAATGTACCACATTATACCACTCAGTTAAATAAGACTCAAATAACATACCTTAAGAAATACAGTGAGAGTACGAAAGGTGCCATCGGTGTGCCGAAAAATGCCTATGTAACAAAAAGTAAGAGAAAAGATTTTTGTGTGTTATATGAGACGGAACCATTAAAGCCCTATTTATATTGCTAAAACAGATGGAAAAAAAGAACAAAGACTTAAGAATTAACAAGGTATTTAGTTATGGAACACGGCTGTAACTGTAGTAATATATGATATCCTGCAAAACATGTTCCAGAAAATTTTTATTTTCGTGCGATCTAAATTTCTGGTTAGCAGGAAAACTTCCTAAAACAACAACGTTATGAACAATTGATACTTTATTGCAGCATTCTAGTAGGCCGATATACAGAAACTTAGATGCAGCATGCAAATCGCATATTCTACACTACACATACGGTTGAAGTACAAGAAACAGAGCTAACAGAGTAACAAAAGTAACAAATTCTAGGGCAGAATATAAAATTGGGTTACATCATAATATATGAGCACAACTGAATAGCGGAGAGTAACAAAGGTGGGTTTGGTCATTTAGCATATTGGGGAAGGTTCGTAAGGAGTTTCTAGATTACCAGAATTTCTAGTCCAGTAAGTTGTCGTTTTTTGCCCTTGCAAATTATACCTCGTTCCTAATTAAATATTAATGTTAATTTATTAGCAATTTCGTGCGATGTCTTCATCAGTCATCTTCTGCAGCCACTGTTGTACACGGGAGACATACTGTCTTCATAATAATCGTGAGTTTATAGGGAACCCACACATAGTGAAACACCTCGCATGTTTAAGACAAAGACATTTGAATGAAATTTAAGAATGAATCGCATTAGTACACTATAAACTGCACGAATTGTTGAGTAAACTATGAAGAGAAATCATGACCTCACATATATTGCAAAACAATGATGCTGGAGGTGCGACTACATAAACATCTCTAATTTCTATGTTTCTAGGGATACATAAAAATACGTACATCCACAAACAAAATATAACTGTCTCTTAAGCGAAATCTGAAATTGCGACAGGATCTGTGTTCATAACGAAGTTCCGCAGTACGGTATATTAAGACTCATTTCGTTTCTCAACAAAAGAACAGTACTTCACCTCAACATCTAAACTATAAGCATGCATTTGTCCCTCTAAGACTCGGAAGTTTGTTGAAAAACTTTTTTTCGAAAAGGGCTGAGTTGTAAAAACGTTCGGTAGCATTGGTGCCGCATCAGAGGGGGGGCAATATGCCGGTATTTCGAACACAGTGGACAAAAATTATCCAGCGCTGGCCTCAAATTAAATATTTCATGCAACTACAGTTGCGTCCCAAATGCTCTGTTTATTGCAGTTAGCGATGATTTACATTAATTATTCAGCAGAGCTCATATTAATGTATCGCGCAGTTCCAGCCAATGACATTTTCGCCAACACAGATTTTGCTGTTACCTGTCCTGCTAACAATCATTCCCTCGATGCGCTATTGTTTCCTCTTTCTACGGAAATTTAATAAACATCTCTGAGCAGTAAAGAAACGCAGTACGCGTTTGACGAATGTATTTCCTGGAGGCTCTATCGGAGCTATGTCGTCAAAGTGAAAGTAAAGCTGATTGAGATTTTAAAATGTTAATATCAGTTTTATACTTCCTTTCATCATTTCTTTAATGCAGTAATTTAATTAACTCCGCTGTTTTAGTACTACTGTGAACTAAATGTAGTTCGCAAGTAAAGTAAGAAATACGTACAGGAACACGAAACAACAGTCAGAATCACATATTCCGTGTTACTTTGTCCGAAAAATAGTATTATGTAAATTTCGTTGGCTACATTGTGACTGTTCTTTTGCTCGTAGTTACGTAATGTTGTTCTTTTTACTTTCATGTCAAGAGGAAATTGCTCTACCAACCATGTGTTTTGACCAGTGATATAATGGTAATGGCTGCTCTGACGTCATTTTGTGGTCAGTACTTTGAATTTATTGTGTTTATAGCGCTATTGGTCGTCATAATTTCGTTACCTTTTGTTGTCTCTTCTTTTTCAGCGAAAATTCTAATATTTCGTCAATCTGAAATATTAGATTTATCAGACCTTTGTCTTTAAAGTATATACTGGATGTCAGGGTATAAGTGACGGTATTTCTATTTATGACTGAAGTCAGTGTAACTTAATTTGCTTACTAATAACTGTAGCTATTATGGGTAGAATATTTTTAGATCGGTTAGTACTTCCAAGTACAAGTGGCGTAAGTAAACCATTAATGTTTATTTTCCCCTGGGCAACAGGCGAGATATTGAAGTGTGGATAATTGGACGCAAAACGGATAGTCGATAATGACGCTTAGTCCACGGTGCAGTTAAGACCATGCACAAAACATCAGACAGTAAATTATGTCATGTGTTCGTGGGAAGATTATTAGACACAGAGAAAAAACAAAGAATATGCTGAAGTGTATACGAATTGAGGTACAAATGATCACAATATCTGTACCTGTTGCCCTCTAATACCATGTGTATCTATATAAAAATGGCTCTGAGCACTATGCGACCGTATCAGTCGCTCGGTTCCAGACTAAAGCGCCTAGAACCGTACGGCCACTCCGGCTTGCTGTATGTATATATATTGTAAACATAGAGACTGATAAACGGAAAAGATATCAGAAATCCCACCGGAACAGAAGAGACGGTACACTCGAAAGGAACGAAATTATGACGATCAATAACGCTGTAAAGAAAACAAATTCAAAATACCAACCAAGAAATAACAGCAGCAGCCACTTCGTCATTAAGTGCATGCGTATATATATATATATGTGTGTGTGTGTGTGTGTGTGTGTGTGTGTGTGTGTGTTATTCATACCGTCTATCGCAGGCGCGGCTCGTAATTAAAGGCTCTGAGGCGGAGCCGCCCCAAAATATATGTTAAAGTAAATTTCGCAAGAACGTATTACATAATTTAAATTATCAGGACGAATTTCGCATATTGCCCATTCCAATTAAAATAACGACGGTCAACGTTTTTGGAACTGCTTGTATTGATAGATGTTTTCCGAACGGTTAGTAATGTTTAGGCTGCGCCTTGGAACGTCCGTAAGCTGCATGTAGTAGCGGTTTGGGGGCGTGGCTTCTACATAGTACTGCTCTTTACGGGCGACCCGAAGGCTCAGAGCTTGCAGCCTAAGGGTGTCATACCAACCACCACACGTTTTTCACGTTCCACTATCTATGTAATAAAGGAATGTAGAGTGGCCGAAACTTCGCTATCCAATCTCTGTCTCTGCACATCTCTACTACGCTTCGATGTGCCATTAATCGACGTTTAGTATTATTGTTTTGATAATGTTTTACATAGTTATTTTGTTTCTGCCATTGGCTATTTTATCCACGTTTAGAATAAGTTTGCAAATATCCCGCCAGAGTGCACTAGACTACAGAAACATAACAGTACTGCCATCTAGCGAGAGTTTCATAAGTGATTAGAGGACAAAGCGCGCGAAATTTGTCCCATTACTTTACTTTCCTTGCTTGCTGATGCTGACTGCTTTTGTTGATATCGTGTGATATTAGCAAGTTTCTTTTTCGGAGTGTATTTTGCAAGATTTTAGTGAGTTTTACTTGCACAAGACCTGTGACGTCACCAGAACATCACAGTATCGTCATGCGAACTCGTAAACTTCGAGCTTTGGAGGTAAAGCACAATAAACGCCTTAAGTTTAGAACTGAAAACACCTAAAATATTAAAATATTAAGCAGCCGCAAAGTTAAGATTCGTCGCATTAAAGATCTCTCCGAAACGCGTCTTTTCATATGATTTGCTGCAAAGTGTCAGAAAATGTAATGATGACGTATAAAAACACTAACCAAAGATTTTAACTCGAGGTTAGCTTCTAATGATATTTAATACCTGATTATAGAAGATACAGTACGTAAAATTATAGGTAGAAAGTGATATGCCCACCCCCTCCCCCTGAATCCTTAGTTGTTTATGTCAGACTAATCTGTAGCGTAACCCGACGTCTATGTTGGCTCCGATCGATAAATACCGCAGCCTTCCCCAGTATAGAAACCACGAGCCGCGCCTGGTCTATCGTAATCACTACTATAACTCTAAAGTTTTTATTTACCATACTCGATTCGTTTTTTTTCTATAAATGTTTCTCTTATTACTCCGTCATGGGGTATCGTAGTCGCAGTTCGAAATATTTCTTTGTCGTACAATAAATTCTCATAGTAAATACAGACTGTTATATTTACGTTTCAAAATAGGGCCGAGGATGCTTATAACGTTATAGTCGCTACGTTGTTTACGTCGTTTCACATGTTCATGGTGAAAGCTGACAAATGCTATCGCAATTTCCTGCTTATTCTTAATTTCTTTGACTTGACAATATAGATATTTTTAGAAATTTAACTACAGGAACCAAAGGTTCTTTCAGCGGCAGTTACCAGCCTTCCTGGGATTTCATTACCATAAATGACGAACACGTTTCTGAAAAACAATGTCACATACATCGGCCTGTAAGAAAGAGATTTTTTCGACTTCTTACTGTTAATGAGATATTGGGACGTTTCCTCCAACGATCTAACATTCTGCGTGGTGTCGGTCTGTTCTAAGTCATGTCTCCCTACCACTTTCGCGCAACGACGCTCTGAGCGTGTTTTTTAGGGAATTGACTAGTTTGAACCTGGGACCTGTTGCTGGTAAGGAGACGCCAGACCACACATGACATGTAGAGTTCAGAAGAGTTCAGTGAGACTAGCGATGATATAACCAAATACTTCATGATTTCAGCGTCAGCTCCACTGCACTCCCTGTAAAGGAATCTTAATACCAACTAAATTTAGTGGAAGGGGCTCAAGGCTTTCCTATTTTTAGTTAGTTGGTAAAATAACGTCAAAAAAGCAGTTAAGTTTACCATTGGAAATTTTATTCTACTCACAAAACATTGTTTATAAATTGCACTATTGATAAAAGGAAATATTTTAATACAGGATGATAAAAACCAACTGCGTTCAACAAAAATGTGAACGAATATTCCCTGAGTGGGTTTCCAAGTTCTACAATGGATCGAAGGATGACCTATGCCATATCACATCTATAAGCTAGGGTTAAATTAAGTTTCACAAAAGAGAAAACTATCAAAATGGTCTACAGTGACCCTCAATTATCTTTAATTACTTATCTAACTTGTAAATTACAGTGGCTGATGTGGCTTTTCAATAATTATATAACAGAAAAACCATCGCGTTTCAGATTTTAACTTACGTAGCAAATGTGAATACCATGAACTTCAATTGACGATCGACGCTAGTATTACGTAAAAAGGGGATGTAACAGATGAGACTTCTGCAGTTCTGAGTGAAGCCTTATGCGCTCAAAAATGCGGCATCGCGTGCGTTTATTACCTTGTCGGTGTTCGTCAGGGGGCAGCGGCCGGCGCAGCTCCATACAGCTCGCCGTCTCGGAAGCAACTCTCTCCTAACTTCTCCTTACTACAGTTTACCGAAGTTGGTTTAAAAAAAAAAACTATCTGGCTGTGTTTTCATCTGATCAATCAGGGTCTCAATGTTAACCTTAAGCTCCGCCTACAAAAATTCTGTCTATCCAATGAGAAACGTTATACTTTTCGTGGTGGGGCAATGTTTTTAACGTTTGCAACGTAACAGAGACGCGAAAAAGTCTCACGCTAAAACTTGCGGCTGGTGTGGCCCTTTTAGTGTTATCGTAAGATCTATACTGTTCTTCTGGAGGGCTCTAGCTTTTAACATGGGCTGGCGGGTGGTCGTGGCGGTTAGCTGGCGACGTTGGTGTCTGTCCCTTATCGTAGGGCCTTCTAGTTTAACACGGTTTTGCTCTCGGCTTCTGTTCTCGTTTCTCCCCTCGGAACTGCGTCTGTCTCACGGTGGGAAGGTATGACATGCATTTAGGCATTCTTGTGTTAGTCTGTGGTATTCCATTTGCTCACTCGTTACTCGTATTACTTTGGTTAATTTAATGTCACGATTTATTCGGAGCTATGTGACATACTGCTGGATTTGCTTATCATGTCAGGGTTTACATGGAAGGTGTTGGATTTGCTTGACACCTTACAACGATGTATTTAGTCTTAAGCATATCAAGCGTTCGTTCTCCTCTCTTATCTTCTTTACATTTCCAGCAGCAAATAAACTCCTTAAATTGCCAACGGTAACTTAAAAGCTGTTCGTCCAGCGTGACACAGTTTCAAAAACTGGCTCTGAGCACTATGGGACTTAACATCTGAGGTCATCAGTCCCCTAGAACTTAGAGCTACTTAAACCTAACTAACCTAAGGACATCACACACATCCATGCCCGAGGCAGGATTCGAACCTGCGACCGTAGCAGTCGCGCGGTTCCGGACTGAAGTGCCTAGAACCGCTCGGCCACCGCGGCCGGCGCACAGTTTCACATTTATAGACTCTTAACCTGAAGAAAAAAATGATACACATCAATGCTGCGAAATTCTGTATGTGTGTAATTTCATATCTACACCCAAAAAAGCAACCGAGGATACTGAAAAAGCATTTCCTAATAGTCGTACTACAATTCTTTAGTAGTAATCATTGCTTGGCCAGTCCGGGTAGCAGCGCACGTTAATACGCCGCTTACGGGATTCGGGGAGACGCCCCGGCTTCGAATTGGATCCGCTGGCAGATAAAAGACGAAGGCTGGTGTGCCAACCTGGATGTGGTTTTTAGGTGGTTTCCCACATCCGACTAAGCAAATACCCGATTGTTACCCATGTTTCATCTGAGTTAGAGATTCACAAATATTTCGAAAATGTCTCACATTTTCGGGTGGGAAGGCAATGGACGCAGGCAGATGGCGTACACAAATTCCGTCCCGTGGAGGGGAAACCGGAAGGGGGACGATAGGAAGGACATCTGGCTATCCTTTACAACTATCTTTGACAAATCCGAAATTGAGCATGCCGACCCAACACAGACACGCAATGATGCCAAGAAAGAAGAACAAGGGAAAATACATTGCTTGAGCTATTCGACAAAGAGAGGAAATTCCTAGTCCCATAGAAGACTTTTATATTTAGTCCAATCTGTCTTAGAACATGTTATGGAATCCCTCCTGCGACGTTATCTCGCTGTCATTCGTTCATTTCGATTTTTTTAGTCTCCTAGGCATTCTACAGAGGTACTTCAACCACTGCAATGTAACTGCAGACCGTCTTCAATTACTTGTTCATCAACGAAACATCCAAAAAAATAACGAGAAGCGTGGAATAAATAAAGCAGGTTCTCATTTGCAACACTTTACGGTCCACCTGCACCGCCGGCTGCGCTCTGGGACCACCGAACCGTGCATCGTTCGCAAAAATAGTGTACACCGAGGACGGCGGTATTTTTGCGAGGGATCAAGTGACCTGGGTACGTCATCGTAGCTTGCCGAGCAGCACGTAGCTAGACGCAGCGGCCTCTTTTGAAGTTTTGCCACAAAGGACGGCCGGCGAATTCAAAATATTGTGCCCTCGCCTCGTATAATGTTACTAATTACTTAGTGCAGTGGTGACTAATCCTGGCACGGGGAATGGTCTCGCCGGCACATCGCGAATTCGTGCCTCATTCCCACGCAGCGTAGATTTGTCTCCCACTAGAGCCAAGAATACTCTGCTCTGTGCCACAGGACAGCTATGATTACGGGAGGGAGGACGATGGGGGATGAGGGGGGGGGGGGGGCGCATCTCGTGGTCGTGCGGTAGCGTTCTCGCTTCCCACGCCCGGGTTCCCGGGTTCGATTCCCGGCGGGGTCAGGGATTTTCTCTGCCTCGTGATGGCTGGGTGTTGTTTGATGTCCTTAGGTTAGTTAGGTTTAAGTAGTTCTAAGTTCTAGGGGACTGATGACCATAGATGTTAAGTCCCATAGTGCTCAGAGCCATTTGATGGGGGGGGGGGGGGGGGGGGGGGGGGGGGGGCTTACTGCTGTTTGTGAACACAACTATTTACCACTTAAGTTGTCACTGTACCTATTGTAAAGCACCTCTTCAATGTAGTCTATAGAATGGCTTGTCCTCTGCATGGACTTTTGTTGTTACTGTCAAGCAAATGTCGCTGTGGGTTACGTTCACTTTACTGAAATACAATTTTTTACTTAGATGATTCTCTTGAAGTTGGTCTCGTTTTCTTCTTATCAGAAGTATGATTATGGCCATACGTCGTGACTGTCCGGGGACTACAAGATGTAATGGGTTAAAGTGAAGATATATTTTATTTTTGTTCTACATCATTCTTCCCACGAACATGTCACCAACTTTATGACCTGATGTTTTCTGCATGGTTGTAACTGCACCTCTTAAAATAGGCCAACCGTTTTGCGTCTATGCATACACACCTCAACATCTTACCTGCTGCCCAAAGGAAAAAAACAGCATGAATGGCTTGCTCTTGCCACACATACTTGGAGGGACTAACCATCATAAAAACGTACGAATTGTAATAGCTATAATTATTAGTCCGCATATGACGTTAATACTGATGTAATTTTGTTCAGTACATTGTCCTCAGTCACCAGTGGAAACATCTGCACTTATACCCATTACTCAGTACATAGCGATTGCAGGTTTGTGAATGTTTAAATGAATCACTAACTACGAAATAAAATAAACTGTCTACACTTCTAACTTTTGTATTTTCATTTCTTCAGATATCAGACTGACAACATACAACATCGATTCGCTCACCTGAGCCACTGATTCCAACTAAAAATGTCTCCTTTCTGCAGCATCACAAATCGTGGCTCCATTACATAACAACATTCCATCAACTGCGAACTAGTAGTAGTCCAAATATTACATTTCAGGCAAATAGGGTTAAATTATTTACATCGTTCTCAAAGATACTGTTTCAGTTAACTGATACATAATCAAGCAGAAATTGGTAAAATAGATATACAGAGTTTTCATGTTGAAGTTTCAAAGCAACTGCAATTACGCAAAATATAAATAGTTACGCCTGAAATAATGAATTTTAATTAAATGCAATTTTATACGAACTTTGCTACACGTTAATGAAATTACGGATTCCCACTGGAATCGAAATTACCAGAATGTACTGTATATCAGACTGCCCACTTGCAAGTGTGTTTGAGTTCCCCAAAAATCGTGGTGAAAGAGGGAGTCTTAAATAGCTGGTTTCAGAAACGAATCTCGTTGAAGAAACAGCCTTGGTCTCAGTGTTCCTGAAATTTATAAAATTTGTTATGAATGTGGAGGCAGTTACAGTAGTCAGTCAATTACGCAAAATTTCAGAACGTTGCACAGATCATCGGTGTCACGTCAAATATCACGATTTCGATAAATCTGTTGGTGCCAAAAATAGGCTCATGAACAAACATACGATTACCTCCCAACTGCACTTCTGTCCTCAAGGGGTGAGAATGTGTAACAACTTTAACCTGCACAGCGGCTACATCCTTAGTGGCGCTTGAAACTGAAAGGCAAAGGAGCAATAAGCTGAGTCACCCAGCGTATAGCAAAATCAACATCGTTACACGTGTTCATCCATCATGGACGTCGACACAGTCTCTGGCAGCATAATGGAAGTTCCGTCACATCGCCATGTCCCACCGACATAATTCGGCCATCTAAATAAAGTACTATTCCAGTTGGTTCCATGATCCATTTGTTTGATTTCCTCTCTCTCTGGTAATTTTCTACATCCATTTCTCCCAGTTTACGAACAATTTTAATATTTAAAGTCCTCGTCTTACTGTCAAAAGTCATGATTACTAACACATACTGATAGGAAACTTTCGTCTCAAGACACTTCGGAAGCTTATTTTGAAACCTCTAAGAAATTTACCAGAAAGTGTGAGTACCTCCATATCAGTACTAAAAAATTGCGCTAAATTTAAGTTGGCGATGAATCTCATAGATTTAAAACTTGTCGATTCAACTAAGTACCATTATGAGCAACTTGTATTATAACCATCACAGATAGAGTGTTGTGAGGGAGGCAAACCAAAGAGTGCGTTTTTTTTCGCGGAGTACTTCGAAAGTAAAACAGGTTTACTAGAGAGAAGGCCTACGCTACGCCCGTCTGTCGTCTTCTGAAGTATTGTTGCGCGGTGTGGTGTCCTTAACAGATGCAATTGACGGAGGACATCGAAAGAAATCAAAGAAGGGCAGCTCGTTTTGTATTATCTCGAAGTAGGGGAATACAATAAGCGAATACTATAAGCGAATTGGGGTGGCAATCATGAAAACAGTGCGCTCTTTTATACTATAATTTCAGTCCCCAACTTTTTCTTGCTAATGGTAAAATACTTTGTTGATTCACACCTACATATTGATATACGACGATCATGATAAAATAAAATAAATCAGAGTTCTCACGGAAATAATTCGGTGTTTATTTTCCCCATGTGTTATTAGAGAGTGGAAGGGTGAGAAAGAGTGTAAAGGTGATTTATGGGACCTCTACCAAACATACACTACATACCGTTTGTAATCTTCTCTTTATTTCTTTTAATTTCCATACAGACGCTATTTCCTACCTCCCTAAATATAAGAGCCATTGTTCTATGAGTCTAGTCTTCTTCTTGCGTCGAATTCGGTCGATTGTGGATGACGTAAAACAATTACTCAGACGAGCTGTGCCTTCGAAAGGTCCTTCTTCCTTGTCTTCCCACTGTTTTTTCATTCTCTTCTTCCGCTGTTGTTTCTCTTGAAACTCTTCTTTTTATTTTGGTTCTGAATTGTTCTCTGTTTTCAATGTCTTCTTCAGCTGTGTTCATCTGTTCTAAGTGTTTTCGGCTATCTTTGATAGACTCGTTTTTGTTCTGTTTGTTACTGAAATATTGAAATACTCTTTCAGTTTATCTACTGTCATTCATTCTTGTCACTGGCACGTTTTCTCCGCATTGTGTCCAAGAGTTTGGGAATTTTTTTATATAGTTTTCTGTCGCTTCTCTATTTTTAGTTGCTATTTTCTTCTATAATGGGTCTCAGAATGATTCTCTTCCTCGTTTAACAGTGTATTCTGCTGCAAAGAGCTCTTATGACTTTATGCCTGTTTAATATTCTTTTTTCTTCATTCTCTTCTCGGCAACAGAATTAAGAGTAATCAACAGCGACAAGAGACCGATGGTCCTAGAGTGTTTCGGGCATTAGAATGAGATTTTATCGCGGAAGACTGATTTTCTATTCAGCCGATAAATAATCTGACCACTAATATAATCTTCAAAATCGTTTACGCCGAACTATGGAAAAACTACTTTGTTTCAATAGGATTTAGTTGCAATGATCGTACACTGGTTGCAAATTATGAATAACTAGCGACCCGCTACGGTTTCGCATGGGTAGTTTGTTCGGCGCAATAGTAATAAATTTTTACACAAGCGTTCCTCGTGAATCTCTCTCTCTATTAATGAAAATCGTATCAAAAGCCCTACAGAATCTCCTGAGATTAGCCTGAAATGCAGACAGAAACCGCGGTTGGGTACTTTAATTTATAATGTATATTTGAAAAACCTCAAAATTCTATGAAAGGATTATTCTGACACACGAAGTGACCTCCCCACTCTCTCTCTCTCTCTCTCTCTCTCTCTCTCTCTTCTCACTTTTTTCCGTGTGCTGATGCCGCTGTAGACAAACAGTTTATTTGTCTTTTAATTAATGAAATTTACTAATAATCAGAATCAGTGCTTTCTAGCGTAGTATTCAGTCAATACAGTTACGAATAGTCATAGTTCCAGTCTTGAGAAAATTAAACCAGTTTACCGTGCAAGTAGCAGCTGTTTTAATTTGTCAAATTTAATCTTACTCGATCTAGCCCAGACATCCACTAAATTTGCCAGGAAAATATCGAGAGATACCTTTTTTTATGTAAACTGCGCTACAACAAGGGGAAACTCAGTAAATCTGATTAGGGAATGCCGATTTTTATGTAATCCTATAATTTTTTTCCGAAAAGCATACCACTTCATTCGATATTTCATAGCTGACTGTGTGGCTCATACTTCTGAAATTCAACCTTCAGGCAAACTACCATAGTTCTCTGTTTTAAGGATTTATTTCCAACTTATTTCTGTTGCCACGGTGTAACAAAAACTCTATAAATTGATACAATAGGTGAACTCTAAAATTTCTCTTTCTTTTCTTTGAGACAGAAACAAAGGTAGTGAGTTCATACATCACTAATCGGCGATTTTGGAATAGGTCCACCTGAGAGCAGAACAGCTCAAGAAGTGCTGAAGCTTATTGCCAGATTAAAAACTCAAGGAGCACTAATGAAAAACCGTGGCTGAGTGACAATGTCCTCCTGTCTTCTGCTGCTCTTTTCATTTTCACATAGCTACCACTTCCTTAAATGTCATCCACTATCTTGTACCTTCTTCTTTCTTGTCTTCGTCTCCTACACATGGGAAAATGAGGTAAAATGGCTAATATTAGTATGGAGCAAATTCAAAATTAGCCAAGCGACTACTTTCAAGTATTGTATGTAGGAAGCGCAGTAATAGAAGATCAATCGTGCCACGAAGACGTCGAAGTTAAATCTGTAAGCAAGGAAGCTTTCAATAGCAAGAGGTACTTATTGTATGGAAAGACGGATTCAGATCTCAGGCAAAGACTAACCATGGGTTTTGTCTGGTGTGTGGCACTCTTTGGAACTGAAACACAACATTGTGAACAGAGAACGAAATGAGGTTAGAAGTATTTGAGGTGCGGGTGTGGCAGATGAGGAAAGGATTAGTTGGGTACAGAGAGCAACGAAGAGGTGCCGGAAAGAATACGGAAGAGAAGAGCACTTTTGTAATTTACAAGTCAAAAAATGGATTGAGAATAAATCGAAGAAAGACGAAACTAGTGAGAAGAAGCAGAAATGTCAACAGCGAGAAGCTTAATATCAGAACTGAGTGTCACGAAGTAGAGGAAGTTAACGAATCCTGCTGCCTAGGTATCAAAATGACCCATGATGGGCAGAGCAAGGAGGACATATAAAGCAGACTAGCACTGGCAAAAAGGGCTTTCTTGGCCAAGAGAAATCTACTAGTGTCAAACATAGGCCTTAATTTGAAAAAAAAATTTCTGAGAATGCACTTTTGAAACACAGCATTGTATGCTAGCGAAACATGGACCGTGGGAAATTCGGAGCAGAAGGGAATCGAAGTATTTGATACGTGGTGCTACAGAAGAATGTTGAAAATTAGGTGGACTGATAAAGTAAGGAACGAGAAGGTTCTGCACAGAATCGGAGAGGAAAGGAATATATGGAATAAACTAATAAAAAGAAGGGAAAGATGACAGGACAGAATGAGAGTTCATCAAGGTTCGCAGAAGAGCTTCTGTGAAGTTTGGAAGGTAGGAGACGAGGTACTGGCAGAACTGAAGCTTGGGTAGCTCAGATGGTAGAGCACTTGCCCGCGGAAAGCAAAGGTCCCGAGTTCGAGTCTCCGTCCGGCACACAGCTTTAATCAGCCAGGAAGTTTCAGGATGACAGGACATCTGTTAAGACATCAGGGAGTAGCCTTCTTCGCACCAAGAGTGCTGTAGAGGGCAACAACTGTAGAGGAAGACAGAGATTGGAATACATCCAGCAAATAAATTGACCAAGGCCGCACAGACGTGCGTGATGTTCATTGGACATCGACCACAGACGACTATGTATAGCCAATCGAAGAACAGCGCTTCTCGGAAGGATCGGCGAACAAGAAGCGGATTTCTGTCGTCGACGAAATAAACGATTGGCAGAACGTTCCGACCGGTGATTAAGGAGACTTGGCGACAATTCTGAAAAATAATGTAATGCATCTGCGCCATTATGTATTGTACTACCGGTCTACCTTTATATGTTTTATCAACTTTTTGGAGTCGCTTCACACATGTAACAACATAAACGCCTTTTTAAAAATTTTTGAAGGTTGACCTTCGTGGCCTCCATATATGCCCCCTTAACCCCACCATAAACACCCCGCCACCGAATGCGCGCACGTGTAGTAACGGTCTGTGGCAGGGAAAGGCCCCCTCTGCTCTATGCGAGTGTCAACGGTTGACACGTGTCTCTGGCCCACAGGGGCACGAAACTCGGCACGTGGGCGACGCGCCGCTGTCGCCATCCGACCAAGTTGCCGGAGGAATCTAATTTTCGAGCAAGCCGAGGAAGGAGTAGCGGGCAGAGGGATAGGGTGAAATGGAGGAGATATCAGCGCGCATTTATCAGAGCCGACGCGTGACGCCGCTGGTGTGAGCAGCGAGAGGGGACCGTGAACGGTGGGGCAGATGGTGGGGGGGGGGGGGAGGTGACAACGTGGCTGGTTAGGCAGCGAGCCGTCTTCAAACAGCTGAACGCAGCCGCCGACGGGTACGCGACTGCGGCATCGTGAAGTGGGCAGCTCCTTCGGTAGGGAGCGTGGTCGCTTCAAACGAGACTCGCTTTTGGTTTTCACATGAAGCAGCGGCGGGGGAGTTTTGGTCACTGGTAGAGAAGCACAATAGAGAGGATCTTAAAAGGGACAGAGTATGGAATGAGGATAAATGTAGGAGAGACCAAACTGACTGCACTCGAAATACATTAATGTTCTGTCCGACATATCATTCGAAGGAAAGACGTTGAAACAAATAAAAATATTTAAATGCAAGGAAGACATGTAACCAAAAAATGGAAGCTGAATGGAGGAAACAAAGTAGAATATCCATCTTGAACGTAAAAATAAGTAAACGCAACTAGTAACATGAAATATTTACTTCCACAAACTAGTGTACAAGCCTGTCAACACGTCCTCATAGCAACGCGCGCAACCACACCGCTTCTCGGATTCGGGGAGGCGCGCCGGTCCAGCATCAAATCCGTCCGGCGGATTAACGATGAGAGCCGGTGTGCCAGCCAGCCTGCATGTGGTTTTTAGGCGGTTTCCACATCCGAGTAGGTGAATACTGTCATCGTACCAACGCCCCTCCTCATTCAGAAAACGCTCCCACTCTTTCACGTGGGGTAACTCTAGGCACGTACGGCTGGGTACACATATTCCGGCCCCGGTGGTGACGGGGGGGAGGGGGGGGGGGGGTTGTTTGGGGGAAGTGGTTGATGGAAGAGAGTGACGACGGGAAGGGTATCTGGCCATCCTAAAAGTATCAAATCCAGTAGTCAACATGGAGATTTCCCGGCGATATGCGTTGAAAGTCAAG
The DNA here is from genome assembly GCF_021461385.2 of Schistocerca piceifrons. Classification (NCBI taxonomy): domain Eukaryota; kingdom Metazoa; phylum Arthropoda; class Insecta; order Orthoptera; family Acrididae; genus Schistocerca; species Schistocerca piceifrons. The sequence continues at coordinate 262,143,072 of NC_060144.1, read as the reverse complement.
AAAAAGAAGGACGAAGGAGTTTTCGAGCTTTTAGGGCTCATCTTCATAAGTGGCATATAAATGTTACATATTTATGTTTGTAGTTTCATGTTGGGTACTAGATTTTTGACAAGGAAACAGTTTAATAAGTTGCCTTGAGTGTTAGTGGTGTGACAAGTTGTGATTGTGGAAATAAACAAATTTTTCATTAAGTTATTGGTCGTAGTTATTTATATACAGTTACGCAGAGCTACGGTATTTTACAGTATCCATAGTGAATCAGCTTAATCAAGAATATCTACGTGCAAAAAAGATGAAAAAATGTTGACAGAAAAAAAATTACGAAAGAACTAAGGAAGAGATTCGCTGAGCCAAAAAAAATGGCTCTGAGCACTATGGGACTTAATATCTGAGATCATCAGCCCCCTAGAACTTAGAACTAATTAAACCTAACTAACCTAAGGACACCACACATATCCATGCCCGAGGCAGAATTCGAACCTGCGACCGTAGCGGTCGCGCGGTTCCAGACTGAAGGATAATTTCGTATGATACTTGCAGATAAAAGTGCCCAACGTGTACTCTCAGAACGAGTAATAAAGAAGCACTTACAAGGATAGTAGAGGACAGAAATCCAGTAGAAGTTATAACAATGAGGACTACATGTTGCACGAAGAGTCGTGGAAGGAAGCATTGCAGGCTGGATACCGACAGGAATAAGAATGCTTGCAATATCGCCTAACATTAAAATGGATGAAGAATTTTCTTGGGGTCCATAGGCCATCTGACTGGTTTAATGCAGCCGACCAGCACGGCTTCCCCCTCCTGTGCTGTCATTTCAATACTAGAATAGCACTTTCGCTCAGTGCCCTCAATTATTTGATAGATATATTCCAATCCCTTTTTCCCCTACAGTTTTCACCCTGCTTCTATTACCATGGAAGTTATTCTCTGCTATGACAGCACATGTCCTACCAACCTTTCCCTTCTTCTTGTCAGCTTTTCCCTGTATTCCTATCCTGGCAGCCTGCAGAGAACCTTCTCATTTTTTATTTAGTAGTTCACCTAATTTCCAGCATCCTTGTATATTACCACAGCTCAAACACTTTCATACGGTCCACGATCCACTTCCACGAAATACTGTGCTGTAGACGTACATTCTCAGGAATTTCTTCCTCAAATTAAGGCGAATATTAGCTACTAATAGACGTCTTCTCGCTAGTAGATTAAAGAAGACGTCAAGGACAGAGGAAAAAGGACAGAGTCTAATCGATGCGTGTCGAAAGTCAGATATGCAAAGAAGATAACTAAGGAGATTCGGGTCTCATTTGTAATAATACCCAGAACACTAGGGCTGAACGTATATAAATGTCTGAAAAACACACAATGTTAGCGATCCACAGCTGTACGAAATACTTCGAAATTAATTCCATAATTTCGAATTTCTTGTCGTCAGTTGTAATAAGTATAGATCAACTACCCATTAGAGACATATGGAAGTTTGTGCCGGACCTGTACTCGAACCTGGATTTTCTGTTTGTCGGGAGCGGTCCCTTTAAACATTTCCCCTATCCGTGCACGCCCCACGGACAGTCTCAAACTTCCATATGCCACGCTATTTATATCCTTATATGGTAATCCACTAAATCCATCTCCTAAAGCTCCCAACATTATTTGGATTCGCGCAGCAGGGAGCATGAGACCGCGAGGAATCGAAACCAATGTTATGTGCCCGCCAACAGCAATACTGAAATACATTGCCGAGATAACAGACACTGTCGATGATCCACAGATGTACTAAATACTTCGAAATTAATTCGCTGACAGCGAATTCCTCGACGTCAGCCGTATTAGGTACAGATCGATTGCCCAATAGAAACATATGTCAAGGAATTTGCAGTTAAGGATTTAATTTCGAAGTATTAGGACTGGACGCAAAAAGTTTTCTGCAGAGGAAAACACCAGAAAAAGGCATAGTTTGCCAGAAGACAGTTATTAGACGAGATACAGGATGACTTAACACTTCTGAACGTTTATCTGCTGAAATGTGGATACCTGTCGTCCGCCTCGGTAGGCAAGTGGCTCACAGGTCTGAATAGATGTGGCGCACTTAGGGCCAGTTCCCGGTTCTGGCAGGGAATTTTCCTTCGTGGAAGAACCATAGCAGGCTGCAATCAGCCTTGTGAACCCAGTTGGGGAGCTACTTAAGAGCGAAGTAGCGACTCCGAGATCTGGGAACCTGACAACGGCCAAGATTGTGTTGAACTGACCCCCACGATCCTCGGTACCGCACCGGAATAACGTTACAGCAGAGGATGACACGCCAGAGGTGGGCCCGCTCGGGCCAAATTGCGGACTGGAACTTGGGACACTTTGCCATGTAGTGTGATTAAATTTTGTACGCCGATGTCATAGAAAACTGATGGTTGGAATTGCAATCAATGTGTGACAACTGTATGGGCTTTTTTTTAATCACAATGAAAATGTATATAGGGCAGCAATTTGTGCACTTCCAAGAAAAGGTAGAAATCGATGGGTGCAACAAAATGTGATGTGTTTTGAGCAATAAACGAGCATGTGAGCAGTCCTGTGGCACTGAGTATCACGCGTGCCTTGATGTGAACGTTCTTACTGCGAGACCCAAGATCGTTATATACGTACAGTAAATGGCTACCCAGTTCCGTTAGCGTAAATAGTTCCTCATTCGGTGCTGTAACTGCTCCATACGTATTTTATGAGCGACGACAGCACACTTCACTCTCCATCATGGGTGTTTTATCTTCCTTTGGAATATTAACTATGCCATCGGCTGTCCCACACGAAGGTTATGTCATGTACTTTTCGCACATACGCGTGACACAAAGAAACCTGGTCGGCATTAGTAGGTGGGTAAAACGGCAATGAGCAACGGTAGTGACCCTGGAACGCTAGTTTAAAAGCAACAAACGTAGCAGAAAGCTAAAATTTAAAAAAAAATTGTGAAGCTCTTTTTCTTGAACAAATAACCTAATTTTTCTGAAATTGTGATCCTTTGTTTTTCTGTACATGTACATCTCATCTACCGATTTCCGTTCCAATCGAATAATTCCGTCGTGCTCTTTTTTTTTTTTTTTTTGTCTTAGGGTGTATATTCTGCATTCTGTGTGTTTGTGTGTGTGTGTGTGTGTGTGTGTGTGTGTGTGTGTGTGTGTGTTCGTGACAAACGAAGGAACATTGTAACACCAATGATCAATCTTTTCTATATAACAAGAAGATCGCTGTAAGGTGTAAACCAATGATAATTAATGAAATGATAAAAGTTACTCGATAGACGTTATTATGACAGTTCGCATAAACGATCCATGGAAAACGCAACTCTCATTTGGCTAGTGCTTCGCCGCAGGAACTCAACACTCATTTTTACAGTCGGCGCCATATCCAACGAAGGCTCATAGTCTGCTCCTGTAATTGAAGGGTAGGCCGAATGTAGGAAGCTAGGAGGAGCAGGTGAGGTAGAACTCTCGACACTGCAATTAAAAGTGGTTTTACTATATCACATTACAATAACTTGAATACATAATTTGCAACTTTGGCTGAGATGAGCACGTAGGTGCGAAACTGTACATCAGTCAAATCTAACATCGGCTAGAAGTTACAAAGGCAAAATCTGTAGCGGATCGCCAAATAGGGAATAGAAGCAATGTTGCTTGGTCGTCTACTCGGAATCAAATGGGCTGACTCTGGAGCGGCGCTCGTAGAGCTGCACAGCGCCGGCTAGAGGGCGCTGTCGTCGGTGTCGGTGTCGTACTGCCAACCTAACAACTTGTACCTACGCCGTGGCATCGTAGCTATCGATACCACACATAGATCTCCCCACGTTATGCTACGCGAATATTTCACCCGGTATCTCCCCGTATGTGTGTCGAATCAGTCATTGATGCACGTTCTGCGTTGAGAATTTATTCGTGAGACACTCACATTACCTGTCATGAAAGTAAGGCAAAAGGGAGACACATTAATATAGTTCGAGCTATTGGTTATGTTCACAATCAGTGGTAAAATGACACCTCCGGGAACGAGTTTGCTTTTTGTCCTGAACGTAGTCTGAATCTGTAATAGAAACATGGTGTTGGTTAGAGTGCCGTAGTGTCAGATAGTAATCAATAAGTTACTTTGGTACCGATACTGGATTAGTGTCTAGGCTATCAGCGTTACTGGATCACGGTTACAAGAGTACAGTAGTGACTTTTAACGTGCGCGTATACTAGGACTCTGTGGGTACGTCATGCCGTGCGATTGTCATTGGCTTGAGTGGGACGAGATCCCGTAGGCGTTTGTGAAAGTTTTACTCTAACCGAAATATTTAAAGCCTTCTGCCGGAATTAACAGTGAGATCGAAGTGTTTTACAGTATTCCGTGAACTTCCACTGGGTCACTCCGACAACGCCAATATTGATTCATGCTATTTTTAAAACATTAAAGAAGGCGGTAAGTTAATTACTCGTCTAATAATTCATTTCTGATATATACTGAAGACGAAATAATTTCCTTTGTTCTCCTGAAGCTAGTATTCGACTTTTGGAGACCTATAATTCATAACTGAGCCTTAAATTAGTGAGCAGCCTGGAATCGTCAAGTAACGTTTAAAAATGGGGCGAGGGGGCAGTAGAGCAAGACCACGAACATTAATGTTTTTCTTAATGTTAGTTATCAAATTATAGATCTATGATACTGCGAATACTCTGCTTAGCGCTGTAGCTTTTGGTTCAAATGGCTCGGAGCACTACGGGACTTAACTTCTGAGGTCATCAGTCCCTAGAACTTAGAACTACTTAAACCTAACTAACCTAAGGACATCACACACATGCATGCCCAAGGCAGGACTCGAACCTGCGACCGTAGCGGTCGTGCGGTTCCATACTGTAGCTCCTAGAACCACTCGGCCACTCCGGCCGGCGCTGTAGCTTTTCTAAGTGGTTTTTCACTGTCGTATCCGAATGTGGTTAAATAGTGTTCATAGCTCAGACAACCAACTCTTCAGAAATAACCGTTCACAACAGAAAAAATGGATTGATTCATGTTTGGTGGACTGATGAAGATATCATGCTAATCGTAAGCCCCACAAAAAGCCATACGCTCGCTGCCATTAAAAATTGCGCTCTTCCTTCGACCTAGTACCCTCCCCTCTCCCCTCTTCAACTCTGACGCAACGACGCAGAGGTAACTTCCTTATTCATCCCGCAAATTCAGTGTTAATCTTCTTAAGTGGGCCTCTTACCCGCGATATTTCTTCCACTGCATCCCTGGTCATATGTGCTATATGAGCATAATGTTTATAATAAAATTTGCACCCACAAAATAATACATCTTCATTTGTCCGTTGTGCCCACTTTCCTCCACCTTCAATAGTGACTAGCATTATCTTAAACCCTCTTCTTTTGACAACTTCGAACTCAGTTTCGATATGAAAATATACTTTTATAAATGTACCTTTTTTGGTGTTTCTAACGCTATAATTCTTAATATATATAGTGAAAGTAATAGACCTATAATGTAAATTCTATGAAGCGTTTTGTGGAAGATGCCGTTGTTTACAGAGAAATATACTTTTATAAATGTACCTTTTTTGGTGTTTCTAACGCTATAATTCTTAATATATATAGTGAAAGTAATAGACCTATAATGTAAATTCTATGAAGCGTTTTGTGGAAGATGCCGTTGTTTACAGAGAAATCGCAACGCTAAAAAATCGTAGCGAAATGCAGGAAGACCAGCAGAGGACCGATACTTAGTGCAGAATGTGACGATTGGCCCTCAGCACAAACAAACACGAGTATATCGTGTTGCGTATACATAGACACGAAGATCTATTATCGTACAATTACACGATTACAGATCAATGACTGGAAGCAGTTACTTCCATAAAATATCTAGCAGTACGCTTATGGGTCGATTTAACGTGGAACGAACACGTAATATTAATCGTGATTAAGTCAGATGCCAGGTTGAGTTCTATTGGAAGAGTTATCAGGAAATGTAGTAGGATCGACAAAGTAAGTAGCTCCTTCTACCATTATTTGAATATTACTCGGCAGTTGGGTTCCGCATGAGGTAAGATTGATAGAAGAAATAAAAAAGATCCTAAGGAGAGAGGCACGTTTCATTACAGGTTCATCCAGTAAGCGCGAAAGCGTCACTGGGATGCTCAGTCAATTCCAGTGGCAGAAGCTGCAAGATAGGCGTTCTGCATCACAGTATGGTTTAGTGTTAAAATTCCATGAGTGTCCGTTCCAAGAAGTGTCAGCCTCCATGTTGCTTCTTCCTAGTTACATCTCGTGGAAAGAGGGTGAAGACAAAATTACAGAGATTCGAGTCCTCACACAGACGTACCAGCAGTCTTACTTCTTCGAAACTGGAACAGAAAAAGGGGGAGCAACAGCGATTCACAAAGTGCCCTCCGCTAAGGTGGCATTGCGGAGTATAATGCGTATGTAGACGCCTATAACGTTCGACGGGCGTTCAATAAGTAATGCAACACAATTTTTTTCCTCTGCCAGTTTCGGTTCAAAAAATACGGAATTTGTAGTGGGAGATCTTCGTTACTCAAACTACTGCAATTCAGCGAGCGCCAATACTGCCAGTTAAATAGAAGATTCTAACTACTGAAGGCACTAACTTCTGATAGGCACAGTTAGCAAATGAAAGATTTTGATAGAGAACAAACAACGCATTTACCTTAATACTGTTCGAAAGGCATGGCAACCAGTCTTACAAATTTCCTTTTTCTGACGGACACACGTACAGATCGTCCGCTCTCGAAACTCTGGCATCTCTCTCCCCACATCCACCACCGCTGTCGGCTCACCTCCAATTACACAACGCTATGCGCTGTTCACATCCAACTGCCCAACACTACAATAGTGAATATCCCAACAATTCCAACCAGCCACAGACTGCACACACCACAGTCAGTGATTTTCATACAGAGCGCTACGTGACGTTACCAACATAAAAACCTAAACAGCCTACTTACAATACAATCGTCCTCCACTTAGCGTATTCAAAAGTGTATGCCGGCTGAGTTTCTCGCCTTCCGACTTCCATCTGTTTGGCCTAGTAAAAGATACACTGTAAGGGAAGCAGTAGGTGGAATACAGGAGGGTTACTGATCCAGCAAGACGTTGGCTCCGACATTGACCTGCAGAGTGATACCACGCGGACATACAGGCTCACCCAATAAGGTGGTCCAAGGCCGTCACATGGAACGGATATTACGTTGAAAAGTAGGGTTTTGTAGCCACAAAAGTGGTGAATAGTATGGCGTATTGAAATCCTGAATAAAATCAACCCGGTTTCAGAAAAATTGAAGGCCCTCGTAGTTTTTGCAGTCTTTCCGAGAAAAAACAACTCCAGTTGTTTTTTCGCTACAAAGGTTGGGCCAAAGATGACCAGTTGTTACTAGGTACACTGATTTTCTTTACTGTTAGCCACTAGAAAGGGCAGGTCTTTTACGCTCGGCCATTACGGGGGTGTGCAAAAATGTAGGTGGCTCGCCGAAGAGAAAAAAGAAGAGCATTCCTCGGAATCGCCGTCCCGTTAACGTAATCCAAAAGAACCTCGGGACGCTAAATCTGTCAGCGAGACGGACTTGAGCGCCGCAGGAATGCGTCAGCCGGCGTCCCAGCAGAGGGGCGCACGTGAGTGAGGTAGGGACCGCGGAGTGCTCGCCGCCGCCTGGGGCTCCTATGTTTAGGCTGGCCGCCTGGGACACAACGCTGTCCTCTGTTCCAGTGTCGCGTTCCTCGCGCGCTGGCTCCCACGCCACGCCTCTGCCTGTGCGCGCTCTCATCTGGGCCCACGTACTCCAGAAATGACCGCTGCCCGCTATTAATAGCGCACGCATCCCAACAGCTGCGGCTGAGTCACTCTTTATGTCCCTGTGTAGCTGGCGAGTTAATTGCCGGTCAGTCTGGCCGAAGCTTTTAAGGTGCTCCACCTCTTCATTGAGGCAGATGTTTTACTACTAACACTTTCGGCATAGCGGTGAAGGACGGTTAGTTACACAAAAGATGGCACTAATTTCCGCTTAAGTCACTTACTAGATAAACACTCTTTATCGAACGTCTTTCCAGCCGTTAGATGTCAATGCCGGACATTTGCCACGCCGGACATTTGCCACACTTGCCCCTTCGCCAGGTAGCTTGAGTAGCGATCCCCCAGGTAAGGGACGCCCTTCCTCGTACTTCTTCTGTCCGCTTTCAAACAGCCGTCTCCATATCTTACTCGATACAACTAGTCCGTAAGGGACATTCTTCTCTGTCATCTCGGCGAAATACAGAGCTTCTTCTCCGAAATCGAAATATTTATAATTTTTGGGAAACGAAAGCAATACCGACGATTATGTCAGTATGTAATTAGTTCTTCCAAGCATAAATATAGATGCATCTGGTCTATATGGTAGCTTCCTTTCACGCTTATTTATTACGATAGAAACAGTCCATCGCCATGGGAACAACAAGAAAGGAACGATGTAAAGAGAATGCGAATGTACACTAATCATTTATTTTTGGTCACTGCATTTGTGCCTACATTAATTACTACAACTGCGTGCCCAAAAGACAATAAGGAAAGAAAAAATGGGTATGTGAACGTTTGAAAAGATGAACGACATACTCCATATTAATTTACTCTCTAAAATCCGATATCCCTTGCGGCGATACATTAGTTAATAAAGTGTAGCGGGACAATGTTCAAAATATGACTGAAAATACGCTCACTAAATAGAGATAAGAACATCTATGACTGACATGTCATCTAAAGTCGACGTACATTTTTAAAATGTTAGAAATAAGGAAATGAAGTAATACAGAATGCTATGCTTGTAACGTACGTTGTTGTTCTACATTGTTTAGCTCTGGTATTTACAAAGACACAGAGAAAACATCCTAGGTTTTGTAGGGAAAAGCCGTAATTGTAATGATCTGCACCACAACAGAAACAAGAAGCACAAAGTAAGTAAAAATAATGTAATCTGTGTTCCAGCTCACAAGCGACATTGAAGCGCACAGTTCCTGTGACTTAGTGTGGGCAGAGGTTATATTCGACAACTGCAATAAATTAATAACTGACTCATTTTACCGATCCCCGATCTCAGATGGAAAAGTTGCTGAACAGTTCAAAGAAAATTTGAGTCTCATCACAAATAGGGACCCTACTCATACAATTATAGTTGGCAGTGACGTCAATCTACCTTCCGTTTGTTGACAAAAATACATTTTCAGAACCTATTGTAGACAGAAAACAACTTCCGTAATTGTTCTAATGCTTTTTTAAAATTATTTTGAACAATTAGTTCACAAGGCCGTTCAAATTGTAAATGGTTACGAAAACACACTTGACCTCTTAGCCACAAATAATCCCGAGGATCACGATGGATACAGGGATTAGTGAACAAACAGTCGTAGCGAGGCTCAATTCCGTAAAAAAGAAATTCACCAAAACTAAACGGGAAATATATCTATTTATAAAAGCACATTTTTCGCTGATGGCTGCAACGAGTTGAGTTGCACAGACAATTCTCATATCGTTGGATTGGACGTGAAGGAGATGTGTCGTGGCCGGCTCGTTCGCCAGACTTGACGCCTCTGGATTTTTTCATGTGGGGATTCGTAAAAGACATTGTTTGTAAAGACGTTCCAACTACACCTGAAGATATATGATAGAGATTTGTCAGAGCATGTGCTTCGGTAAGTGCCGATGTGATAAGTAATACCACTGAATCCATGATAAGAAGATTGCAGCACTGCATTGATACCAATGGTCATCACTTCGAACATCTTCTGTAAATAGACGTTCATGCCACCTTTATTACCTTCGTTGACCTTTAGAGACCTTACTGTTACACATCATTGGATTCGTCTCAATAGCCGCTATCAGAAAATAAGTACCAAACTATAGCATCCCAAAAAAAAGTTTGTCTTCATATCTCTGACGAGACCCCACCTAGCAACAAGAAACCAACGTCATATTATGGCCCCCGTTGTTCCATGAAACTTCTGTCCCACAAACTTTTCAGCTCCTATCAAACTTTCGGAGTTATTCCTAGTGGCAATAGTTCGTGACCTACGCGGTATGCATCGAAGAAGCAATGAGGGAAATAAGTGAAAGGTTCAAGAGTGGGATTAACACTAAGAGTGAAAGGATACCAATGACAAGATTCACTGACGGCATTGCTACCGTCAGTGAAAGCGAATAAGAAATGCAGGATATATTAAATTTCATTATCATGCTATCTTCTAAGGGAATAGTGTTACGTTCCTCTTTATGAAAGACTTTTCTTTTCTTTTCTTTCTTAGAGCATCGTGTGTTTGCACCGGGAGGTACGCGAATAAAGCTTTTGCACTCCATGGATATCAGTTCTGCACCGCGCACCTGAAACAAAAGCGAAATTAATGCTGAATGCATGTATATCGGTTACAGGATTTGTTTATCGTTACTGCAGAAGCAAGAGTCGAAAATACACAGTCGCTTATTTTCGTAGAATTTCCAGAATAATTCTCAGTCGAGCTACGAAACTGCACTAGGGGTGGTATTCACTCCACTGTTATTGTTGACATTACTGAAGATGCTATTATTATTATTAGAGTGCCGCGTAGAAATAAAGCTACGTTCAAAGCAAACTATGGAATGTATTCTGAAGCGTATACTCAAGCAGGCGTTTCGCCTCGCAGCGAGAACCTGTGGTTCAGTGGGTTCTGTAACAGCACGCAGTTACAGGAATTTTCTCGGGTGCCTGATGTTTCGGTGAAAATTTATTAGTACTAAATCTATGGAAGTCCAGTTTCGGGTTTATTATTGGATAAAACGCTTCTGAATTGCACTTTAAAATATGAAACACAAATTGTGAGAAAGCCAGAGATGCTGTTTCTCGGTAATCTTCTAAAAGCTTTATTATTTCTGTGAACGTACACGTAGTTTTTACACAAGTAAACATAAGAATCACAGCTCGTCTTGCGCGATATTATTATTAAATTGCCTCAGTCATTATTATTGTTATTCGACCTTTTTACTTTCTCTCACAATCTTCTCTATTATTTCATACAGAGAATGTTTATGCGTGGGCCCGTAGCTGACAAAGTATTTTTCCTGAGAATTACAGTTCCACAGTTATACTTTTAATTTCCTTGTTCGCTCCTAGTTTCGTGGTCGCAGCTTCATTCTCAAGCGCACGTTATCTCTCAAATCAAACAAGCTGCCATGCTGCAGCTTGGCATCATCGCAGGGGAAAGTTTTCTTATTCGGCTCCGCGGGTAACACGTACTTGTTACAGATAAAATCAGGGGTCCGCAGGAGCTGTAAGCTTTTGTCAAAAATTAAAATTTATTTGTACATCGTGTCTTTCCAGTTCTGACCTTAGAGGAGAAGTAATGCCAAGAAGTAGAAAAATACATAATTTGGCAAAATGAAATCAGGATTCAAATATCAACTTGATTAAAGTGTCTCAAGTTTCTACGAATACTGCTCCATATTAAACTGAGATTATTATTATTATTATTACACTGATCGTAGCGTGTAAAGAGTGTCCATCAGTATCCTTTAAAAATACCTTAATACTAAAATTCTATGTTATAGAAAGAAGTTTCCCAGAAAAATGCACGTTTACTATAGTCATTCTTTATTTCTCTTTTCAGGTAAGTGCCTTAGATACCGAGTGATCATATACTTCTCACAACAGATACAGTAAGTATACATAAAACTTTATTCTCCTGCAGTCATTTCGAAAGTAATAAAAGACCAATAACTTACTGAATGCTCATGGGACAACATCCTATGATGTTTTGTACAGTGTTTTGGTTCGGTTTCTTCAATGAAGTGCCTCTGACTACTCGCTTAGGAAGTAATATATGATAATAATGAGTGTACAAAATCAAATAAGTTACGAACTTTAATCTCAAATCTCTTTAACTGAAAGCGGGAGTCTAAGGTGTAGAATCTAGAATTATCCCTTGGAGTTCAAAAAGTGCATGTACAAGATTCTCATGGTAAACCCAGCTATTGTACTTAAATTACGATTTTTATTCTTACCACCTTCACAAGTCTTTTTAGTTAAAATGCTTCAAACGTTTCGGAATGAGCTGTTTCATCCCGTTTATTTGTGCTAGTTTCATTAAATCACAACTTTGTTAGTCCTCAAATGGAGAGCGAATTCACATTCAAAACATTCTAGAAGTTTTGTGGCCACTGTGTATGATTAACACGATTTCTGCCACCGCCCAAATGCAGTGTTTTCAGTTTGAGACATACGTCTATTTTACTCATTTACTACATGTGTGTTCTGCGTTACACAGTTACTTATTTATATATCTCGCCCCTCATTCTCCCGACCAGTCCATTCACAATTTACAAATGACGGTGTATATATGTATGTGAGTATGTATTTGTTTTGGAAGGTCAATGAGCACTGGTAACATAAACGCATAGCAATTTCTTGGTTTGTTAGTTCCTTTCAGAAGATTCTGAAGTGTTCTTTTCAGTTCCGAAAATGTACAGATGTTTCTGTTGGCCATACTTGGTCTTAAAAGTCATTAGGACCGGCACCAATCGGCCTAGCGATTCTAAAGACTTTGGCTTCTACATATTAGAGTTTTTTTCAAACAACTGGTTCCAGTCAGTTCCTTCCTCTCGCTTTCGCCCTCACCTCCGTCCCCCGTCCACCCTCTCCAGTACATCAGCGGACGTCTAAATCAGCAACACTCTTTTCTTCTTTTTTTTAACTATAAGACATGACCTTACATGAGACAAGTTAGGTTAGAAATGCTATGGGCTTTTTAGAGTTAAGCTCATTTCAACACGAGGCTCCTTTCCCAATTCATACCCTCTCAGTACAGGTTGTAGGAGAGTGCCATGACAGTATTTTTTTAGACAGCAAAGACAAATCTGTAGCAATTTTGGAACACTTCGTTTAGCTAGAGTCACACTACAAAACAATACCGACCAACTTCGAGAGATTGTAAAAAAGTGTCTTGAGGGACAACTTTACGACAGAAATAATGTCCGGAATTGCCACCTAACGACGCTGTAAAATGTGGAATATACAGGGAACACCCTATGACGCTAGGGCACGTCCTTGACAATAGTTATTATTACCAAAGAAATAGAATACCATAGAGAGGCAACACAGTGGCGAATGGAAACAAACTGAAGAGGCTTCCACCATGTTTCATGTTATCAAAACAAATGGGCGCGTTTTAGGACAATAGTAGATAACGTGTCAAATAACTACAAAATAACATTCAACTGGTAATATTTAGCAGTTACGTGCTAGAAGTGCTTGCCCCTAATTATGACGACGAACAGTTGATATAAACGCCTTTCAATAATGACTGTAACATGTAAATACAAACATTCTAGTGCTAGACGATCTATCGCGTGACATTCCGAATAAGAAGAGACAGTTCGGAAAATTCATTTTAGGATCAGTCTTCGTGTGGTTTGTGTACCCTTTACTGTACGTAAGATGCAGTAAATACAGAAGAATTACCATGTCGGAGACATGTGTAACTAACTTAAGAGAGATACGTTCTACAAAAACTTTGCTTTTATATAAATTGTGTGTAGCGTATGGTTGAAGTTGTATCTGAATTCGAAATAAACTGTGTGTTAATTGTATCAGTTACGGAAACTCCGACTCACCGAACAGGTACATTGCGATTTAAGCTACCCAGCCAGTCGAATATTCAACGAAGTTGTTCGATGGCTGTACGTATATGAAACTAATAATTAAGATGCCACTTAGCCAAACTATATCTCTTCTGAATTATTTTATCATCTCCTCATTATACAGATCCAAACTTTGCAGAATGACTATCCATGTACAAAAGGATGCGAAGGGTATTTCATAAAGTACTTTGCACTTTGTAGTTTGCATACAAAGGTTTCCTATTATAATTTGAAGTTGTAATTTAAAACAAGTAACTATCTGCCCACATAAAATTAGAGGTCTTTTTGTCTGTAATCCATATTTCCTAATCTGAAAGCGTACCTCATTTAAAATTTCCAGAAGGCAGCGAAAACAATACTCGTATAAAAATGGCGTAACTGGCCACATCTTCCACCCAGCAACTAAGTTTTCAGTCACAACAGAAACTTACGGTCTTATGCTCCTGACGCTTCGGAAATGTTAAAAAGTACGATGCTGCCTTGTCAAATTCTCCATAGTCACAAAATTCTCTCATTATGATATGGCTTAAGGGGGTACGACGTCAAACGGGCTGACTTGTAGCGGGAGAGACACCACAGGACGTTTTAATTTCCACTGCCTATACGTTTATAAATAAATTCGTAAAACTTTGGCAGCATGACCAGGAAGGATTCAGGATTCACTCTCACAGAACGGAAGTTCAAAAACACAACAAAACAAATTTTTTTACATGTGAAATTTCATCATTTTTTAGCTTACTATTGGCTGCATTTGTTGCTATAGGTACATCTTTCTTCATAAGTAAGAGAGATTCTTCGATGAATTTTGCACAGCATACAAACCATACTTACAGGTGTATGAAACTCTAAAATTTATTTAATTTATGAAAAAATGAATGAGCTGTTACATCATAAATTTCACGTTTAGAAAAAACCTCAAATTTTACAGTTAATTATCTCAATTTTTACCGCAATTTTTAATAGATTCGGAAAATTCTAGAATTTCATACACTTGTAAGTTTGGTCTGTATGCTGTGCAAAATTCACAGAAGAATCTCTCTTACTTATGAAGAAGAGTGTACCTATAGCAACAAATGCAGCCAACAGTAAGCGAAAAAATTATGATTTCACACGTAAAAAATTTATTTTGTTATGTTTTTGAACTTCCACTGCTATGAGTGTGAATTCTGTCTCCATCCTGGTTATGCTGACAAAGTTTTATGAATTTAGAATGAAATTTTCACTCTACAGTGGAGTGTGCGCTGATATGAAACTTCCTGGCAGATTAAAACTGTATGCCGGACCGAGACTCGAGCTCGGGACCTTTGCCTTTCGTGGCCAAGAGACGAGTTAATGACGGAATTAAACCTGTGAGGACGGGGCGTGAGTCGTGCTTGGGTAGCTCAGTTGGTAGAGCACTTGCCCGCGATAGGTAAAGGTCCCGTGTTCGAGTCTCGGTCCCGTGTTCGAGTCTCGGTCCGGCACACAGTTTTAATCTGCCAGGAAGTTTTTTATGAATTTATTTATAAACGTATAGCCCCTGGAATTTAAAATACCCTGTGATGCCTCTCCTGCTCCAAGCCGGGCCCTTTGACGTCCTGTAAGTAGGCTGTTTAGGTTTTTTTTATTGGTAACGCCACCTCTGTATGAAAATCACTGGCTGTGCTGTGTGCAGTCTGTTGCTGCTTTGCATTGTTGTAATACTCGCCATTGTAGTGTTAGGCAGCTGGCTGTGAACAGCGCGTAGCGTTGCGCAGTTGCAGGTGAGCCGCCAGCAGTGGTGGATGTGGGGAGAGAGATGGCGGAGATTTGTAATTTGTCATGAACTGCTATATTTATATATGATGATATCAAGGTAAATACATTGTTTGTTCTCTACTAATATCTTTCATTTGCTAACTATCCCTATCAGTTGTTAGTGCCTTCCATAGTTTGAATCTTTTATTTAGCTGGCAGTAGTGGCGCTCGCTGTATTGCAGTAGCTTGAGCAGCGAAGATTTTTGTGAGGAAAGTGATTTGTGAAAGGTATAGTTTAATGTTAGTCAGGGCCATTCTTTTGTAGGGAATTTTGAAAGTCAGATTGCGTTGCGCTAACAAAATATTGTGTGTCAGTTTAAGCACAGTCATGTATAATTGTTTAAAGGGGACGTTTCATAGTCCTACCCCCTTAAGGTATACGGCAATGAAAAGTTGGATGAAACAATCTTCAGAACACAAGTAAGCAAAGACACCATCGTACACAAAATACAACACAGTTAGAGAACATACATAAAAATATGTACACCATTCCTCAATCTTTTTTTGAGATATGTTCCAGCATTTATACTCTGAGCACGCTGCAGGCACGATTCAAGTACGAAATACAGCAGTTGTCTTACAAAACCATCTCTACCTTCAGAACAACGCCATAAAAACCAAATAAAACATGGTAGCCGATAGTAAGTTCTGACACCGCAGGAAGCGCTGAATAATGTGCCGCAGTCTCTTAACTTTGCTTCTTTCGTTAATACATAAACTCCACAGTGTTGCTCTCACAGGTACGGAACGTTCGACACCATTTAACGACGCATCTAGTCCCATTGGGATGAACTCCGCTTGCGATCCGTCAGCGTAAGAACCCACATAGCCTACCGAAAGAGTAGAGTTGTCCAGTATCTGTCCTATGCGGTCCGTTTATTGTTGTCGAATCGGCCATATTGCTGGTTTGATCGTCACTGTAGTGGCAGTTCTTGTATACAGGGTGTAGCAAAAATTTATGGCAGAAATTGCAGGGTACATCCGTGACACGTAGACGAAGAAATTTTGTTATAAGGACATGGGTCTGGAAAAGCTTTTCTATGCTACAACTCATTTTGTCCAACTCACTAATCATGGGAAACATACAAGAAATCATGGAGACTGTTCACTTTTGGTGACACTTGGTTACGTCGTGCACCGCCAGTGTTTTGTTTTGCATGTCCCTGTTGTCATACGACGTACGTGATTGCTTGTTTACAGATAACATCAACTGTTCCAACGACCAGTACGACCATTGCACCCACACGGGTTACTACATAAAGCTAATCACAGACTTCATTTGCGTAATGGCAATATACAAAAATGCAGGAATGGCAGATGCCCATTTGATGTATGGGTTAGCAGCTTTCAGCGTCTGTGCCGGGAGAGATTGCCAGAATGAAGATGCTCGTACAGGAAAATGTGTGAAGCCATTGTTCGTCGACTAAGGCATTTTCCTGCATTTATACTCTGACTGGGGCAATTAAGCTTGATGCTCGCGACCGTGGCAGGCTTAGAAGGACGAGAACACAGCAACAGCAGGCGGTAACTCTTGATGCAGTTGACGACGACCCTAGTGTCAATACAAAGCCATGTAGCTGTAACACTGAATGTTGACCAAACAACTGTCTGGTGAGTGTTACACAAGGATCAACTGTATCCATATCATTTAACATGTGTATAGGTACCATCAGCGGCTACTTTCCTGCACAAGTACTCTTCTGCGGGTTGTTTTCTCAATAATGTGTCAAGTCTAATTTTAGTGCAACGGTGCTGTTCACAGATGAGGTGTCTTTTCAACGAGGTCAGAGTATAAATTTTCACAATCGGCAGACGTCAGTCCTCAGGCAACTATTGAAGGAAGTCACCAACAAAGATTTACTGTCAGGTTCTAGGCGCTTCAGTCCGAAACCGCGCTGCTGCTACGGTCGCAGGTCCGAATCCTGCCTCGGGCATGGAGATGTGTGATGTCCTTAGGTTAGTTAGGTTTAAGTAGTTCTAAGTCTAGGGGACTGATGACCTCAGATGTTAAGTCCCATAGTGCTTAGAGCCATTTGAACCATTTTCTGTCAATGTTTGGATCGACATTATTGGTGACCGTTTGGTAGGGCCTCACTTTCTTCCACTCATGCTCAATGGACAAAGTTATCATAATTTCGTGGAGAATGTTCCACCTAATCTGTTAGCAGATGTGCCTTTAGCTGTGCGGTAAGACATGTCCTTCATGCAGGATAGAGCACCTCCTCATTTTAGTGTTAACGTTCGTCGGCCTCTAAACAACAGATTCGATGGCAGATGGATAGGTAGAGATAGACCAGTTGCCTGGCCTCCAGTTTCTCCGGACCTAAACCCACTGGACTTTCATTTGTGGGGACATTTGAAAGTTTTTGTGTACGGAGCCCCAGCGCAAGACGTTCAGTGTCTCCGTGTCCGTATAACGGAAGGCTGCGAATCCGTACGCAATATTCCAGGGGTACATCTGGTTCATTACGACGGCGGGTTGATGCATATATCAATGCCCATGGAGGGCATAATGAACATCTCATGTGAGAAAGAGTTGCTTGTGGTATGCTGGTGCGTCCTGTTCGTATGTGCTTCCCATGATTAATGAGCTGGAGAAAATGAGTTGTAAAATGGAAACAAATCGCTTACGGACCCATATCTTCGTCTATGTGTGAGGAATGTGTCCTGCAATTTGTGCCGTACATTTTTGTTACACCCTGTGTAGACTTCAGTGTGTATTGTCACACTCGTGCTACGAATGGTTTGAAAATGGGTGTATGTGTCCGAAATTAGTCACCAGCAAGGAACAAAAAAGATACTTCTTGATGCAACTTATGACGGAGCTACAACCACTTATTTCATTTATTTTTCATTAGTCGCCTGCTCTTTTGCGTCGAATTAGGCAGTAGCGGCACGAAACATAGCAACCGACGCGGTTGTAACACAAAAACAAAAAGTTAAAGGAAAGTAAAAAAAATGTGTAAAATATGTAAAAGAACTCGATGGAGCCGGTGGACTGGATTCGTAGTGGACAAAGGAAAGAAGTTTGCGAGCTTTAGAAGTCACTCACCCTACCCAAACAGAAGCACACACATATGCAAAAACGGGAGCATCCACATAAACACGGGCACTGGATGCGCTTCAGTAGTACAACATGAAAGGGATACTCGCCGTACAGAGACTTGTGGGAGGTATGCCGGAAGAGGACGACAGTGCTGGCAAAATGTAGTCATCAAGATAATGGCTGACGAACGCGGACGGCTTTTTTTTCCAAAGCCCTTCTCCCCACCACTACCTTTCGTTTTTAATGATACTGGGATGCGCTCCCGGGATGAAGTTTTACCTGAGTGGAAACGTAAAGAAATTTTCAAAAAAACTGGCAAAAGAAGAGAAAAAGTCCTACAAAATGTGGTAGTGCACAATTCGGCAAATGAAGCGAGGAAAGAATTTTCGTTCGAGGAAGAGAGGAAATGTAGTTAATGGGTTTTTGCCGGGCGCTAAATCCTTCTGGTCTCTACTATCCGTTCGTGCTCGTAGCCCCCCCCCCCCCCTCTCTCTCTCTCTCTCTCTCTCTCTCTCTCTCTCGTACGTACGTGTTTCCGCGTGTTTGTTTGCCTGCGCCCGTGTGTTTTGCCGCTGCCGGTGCGGTGAACAACGGGAAACCATCGCACAGTGGCGCCGCCGGCTGCCCGATAAATACCGTTTGAATAACGCGCTCCGCCAGCAGACGCGCGAGCATAAAGCACGGCATTAGGCCGAGCCGGCAGCGTCATTCATTGGCCGGTTATGTGCTGGCCGAGATAAGCAGCGCCACAGAACGGCGTCGCTCTGCCGTTCCCTGCGAAAAGGGGACGCCAAAGGAGAACGTCCAAACACTGACCAATTTCCGCGGTGCAAAACGGCCCCGCCTACTCGTGTTCGCTGTGTTTTCCTGCCCTTTTTTTTTGCAGCTGGTTGCACAACGAGAGCTCACCTATCTACTTCCAACGGCGTTACGCTCGATAGTCGAATAAAAAAGCACTCTGTCTGACGAGATATGAATACCAGTGGAGAGCCACAACTGCGGATGGGAGGTCAGCGCTCGCACAGTTTTCTCTGTCCCCCGAGTGAAGTTGCGACGCGGTTACGAACGTCCCAAGAGGAGACGAGCAAGCGCCGAATGCTCTTATGCTGACGTCGTATAGCGCTTCTTGAAGAGTGGTCTTGCAAAGTACCGAGGACCTGAAGATGAAACAACACAATCGCGGTACCGTCGTCAAAGTATCGGCGGCTGTACTCTTCAGTCGTAGGACTGGTTTGATGCAGCTCTCAATGCTAGTCTGCCGTGTGCAAGACTCTTCGTCTCTCCATGCCTTCTGCAACCTAAATTTATTTTTACCTGCTTGCTGTATTTATATCTAGATCTCCCTCTACAGCTTTTACGACCGACACTTCCTTACATTACTAAACTGACTATCCCATTTCTAGTCAGATAATGCACTAGTCCTCAGCTCGTGGTCGTGCGGTAGCGTTCTCGCTTCCCACGCCAAGGTTCTCGGGTTCGATTCCCGGCGGGGTCAGGGGTTTTCTCTGCCTCGTGATGAGTGAGTGTTGTGTGATGTCCTTAGGTTAGTTAGGTTTAAGTAGTTCTAAGTTCTAGGGGACTGATGACCATAGATGTTAAGTCCCATAGTGCTCAGAGCCATTTGCATCAATAATGCCCTAATTTCTTTTTTCCCCAGTTCGCTTCAGTACCTCATTAGTTCTTCCATTTACTCATCTAATTTTCGGCATTCTTACGTAGTGCCAAAGTACAGAAGTTCCTTTCCCTGCTTCTCCGAAATGCTTATCGTCCACGTTTCACTGCCGTACAAGCCTACACTTCAGACAAACATTTTCAGAAAAAACTTCCTAAAATACAAATTTAAATTCGATGCTAACGAAAACCTCGTTTTCAGAAACACCTTTCGTGTTATTGCCCTTCCCGCATTTTATATTCTCTCTACTTCAGCCATCGTCAGTTGTTCATCGACTACTTTTAGTGTCTCAGACCCTAATCTAATTCCCTCGGCCGAGGCGCTTCAGTCTGGAACTGCACGACCGCTACGGTCGTAGGTTCGAATCCTGCCTCGGACATGGATGTGTGTGATGCCCTTAGGTTAGTTAGGTTTAAGTAGTTCTAAGTTATAGGGGACTGATGACCTAAGATGTTAAGTCCCATAGTGCTCAGAGCCATTTGAACCATTTAATTCCCTCGGCATCACTTGATTTAACTTAACTACGTTCCAATACTCTTGTCTGACTTCAGCTCATGTATATCTTATAACCAATGTACGAGGGCCGATTAACAAAGACTGAGACTGATTTTGTTTCACTTGTAACTGTATTTAAAATTTTAAATGATCTTTTTCAAAGTACTCCCATCCCGCCTGAAGCACGTTTTTATAGTGTCTCCGCCAGCCCTCGAACACATTTTGCAAGCCATTGTTTGTAAAGTTCTTGAAAATCACCTCACTTTTCTTGAGGACCGCTTCGGAGTTCGCAAATCTAATGATCCGAAGCTTTACCTTTAGCGATGGGTTTAAATAGATCACAGGGTGCGAAACTAGGGTTATTAGACGAATGCAGTACACAGGTACTGTCGAACTGAGCCAGTAGCAATGTGACTTGATATGTGGCGTGAGGCCGCACATCTTCATGATGAAGTCGCCACCCAGTCCGAGAAAGTTCTGGTCGTTTCCTTGTAATGTTCTTCCTCATTTTAGCCAATAATGACGTGTAGTATACTGCTACAACAATAGTGTGTGGGGCGAGAGGGGGGGGGGGGGAACTGCGTGCAGGTAAATCGTTCCATAACAGTCGAAAAATGTGATCATCATCACTTTCACACTTTGCTTAACACAGACAAGTCGGCCTTCTTTGAAGTCCTAGAACCGCCTAAACACGAGATATTGCTGCTTCATCATACTCTTGTAGATTTTCATAGGTTTCAGTGACTGTATGGTTTAAATGAACTCAGAATTTTATTGCGCCGTACTGCTCCTCTCGTGTCAGCTACATTGTCTGCTATGAGAAATGCAATAGTGTAGTCCAGTCAACAATGTCGAAAGCTGTCTCTGAATCTACAAATACTGTAAACACAGGTTTGCCTGTCTCCAATCTGTGCTGAAAGCTAGATCGTAAGGTCAGCATTGCTACGTGTTTTTCTACACTTCTCCGGAACTCAAACAGATCTTCAACTACAACCTCCAAATACAAGTACAGTGTGCTCAAATATTCAGAACTGTAACACAGGAAGCGAAAAATATTTCATTAAATGATCTAGTTTCAGAATTTTATACTTGAAATAGCATACATTAGTTTTTTTAATTATTTCATCCAGTTGAAATACTGAAAACCTGAGACTGTAAATACAGTACAGTGGTTTTGTTTGTCAAAAAATAACATTTGCTGCTGCCAGTCACGTTTTCCTTTATTTATTTATTTATTTTACAGAATGACCTTTGGTACTTTCACACCATACAACCAGCACCAAATTACAGTGTTAATACTGAATAAAAAAAATCGCCTAATACACACAGAACCCGAAAAATATGAGAAATGTGTCTGATAGGTTAAAAATAAGAATAACGTTCTACAATTAAAAGTCAGATCAACAGAAAAGCTAGGAAGCAGCGCTGAATATATCAAACTTCAAAAAAATGGTTCAAATGGCTCTGAGCACTATGGGACTTAACTTCTGAGGTCATCAGTCCCCTAGAACTTAGAACTACTTAAACCTAACTAACCTAAGGACATCACACACATCCATGCCCGAGGCAGGATTCGAACCGACCGTAGCGGTCGCGCGGTTCCAGACTGTAGCGCCGAGAACCGCTCGGCCACCCTGGCCGGATATCAAACTTCTTCACTAACTTTAATGTTTGTTTCCTGGTCGTAATCCTGTTCATATGCAGTACTCGTAAATTTGTTTGTTTCTTTGTTAAACATTCTATCGAGAAAACAGTGCTCATGAGTCGTGCTTATCACAAATATGTATACCTGCGTCTTTTACGAACCAGACCGAAAACTGAATAAGAGTGAGACGACTCACGCAGCGAGATCCACTCACAGTCACACGATCCTCCTGTATAGTTGTGCACGTTCTTGGTTGTATTTCGTACGTGACAGCGGAATGTGTTTCAAATGACGTTGTCATCTTCTGATCGCATTTCTGAGAATTTAATAGCTTAATCCCGTGTAAGAGATCTGGGTAGCGACCACGCACAGTCCCGTTCTTATTATGAACGAAGGTTGGCGTTTACACAATCTGAGCTTCCGGAACACGTACGGAGTGCATGGCTGAATGCTGATGAAATGCACGCCTTCCTGTTGCTGCGATATCTGTCATTCCGAATCACATTCATGGTATGTATTTGATCGGAGTTTAGGCACCAAGTCTGAGCAGGAAATAATTATTGGCTAAAATGTCCCTTCTCTCTTTGCGAGCTGATTGCCGGTTTGTGTCAAGACCTTTACCTACAGCAATTGAATGTTGCCTTCTAGTGATACTCTGCTTTGTTTATTTTCTGCACTGCGCACTTCGGGAAACAGTCGCCATTATCAAGCGCGTTTTTTCTTGCATTATGCCAATTTCAGGCGATTTATTTTCGATGTGTGAGCTGTTGCATTATTTTGGCACGTTTAGGATTTCTTGTAGCTCTCTGCTGCAGAAACTCACATGTATATTTTACATCAGTTACACAGTTGACAGTTCACAGTGCGCGCTAAAAACAGAAGCATACAGTACAAACAATCCTTTCTTCTACCATGTAATAACGATCTAAAGTTGAACTGAATACAGAGCAACGGTTCATTTGAGAGAAGGTTCATGGAAGTTATTGGTGCGCTTTAGGCTCGTCGTATTTTTGAAGTAGGAGTACTCGAAAAATCTAATAGGTACTCACTCTTACTTTTTGCTAAATGAAAACCAATTATAGCAAACAATGGTTCGACCATCTCCTTCCTACACAGCGTCAGTAAAACGTAGCATGAAAAATAAGAAAAGATCACTATTATTTAAGAAACTGCAACACAAAACTAATGTAATATCGCCGTTTCTGTTACTGCTTCTCATTTCTATCCTCGAGAGAACCATTTTTTTTTAATTTTGTTTATGATTTTCATAAATACTTGGTGGTTCGATTAGCCTAATATTACCTTACTAATATGTTTTAGTACAGTAATTGTTGAGGAAGAGATTAGCCAGTAAATATTGTTTTTCGTAGTCAGTTAATGTTCTCGGCTGGATACAATTTCCTTTTTTTTACGGTGCGGTGTAACTCAAAAACTAAATGAACTAGTCAGCAGAATAAACGGCTGTTATGTACTGCAAAAGGCAGAAAAATGGCGCAGGCGATATCGATCTAGGGGGCTTTGGTGTACTTAGTGATATTAACAACCAAGCTATGGCAATTCATGCAAAGTAATTATAGTTACAGTTAATTATATTGGTTTCTGCTAATTACACCCAAAATAACGTTTGCCTCGGATACCATAGAACTCTCAGTCCACGGTTCTGTCGAGCGCTGCGCGGTCGGTAAATTATCGGAGATTGTTTGGAACAGCTCACACTACGCACTTTGTTGGTCTCTCAGTACAACACAGAGAAAAAGTAATACTTTTTAGTATTCTGATAATTCAGTCGTTTTCTTGTTTTAAGAATTGTTTTGTTACTTCATTTTCGCCACATACAGTTTCTTACTAACATGAGCAGTCTGGATCCCTACTTGTTGAGGTAGTACTCCTTTGCCTTGCCGAAAGTCTTGTTTCGCTATCTTGAAACATTCTAAAACATTTGTGATCTCCGCATCAAGTATGGCGACCCCTAACTGAGTAACGATATGCCCCCCCCCCCCCCCTCCATCTGGGTACAAGGGGTGTCAGAGGTTTTTAATTGTCCACAACGTCTTTCATGCCAATGTCAGGTACCTTAGCTCCTTATAGAATTCTTTTTCCTATCTCGAGATATTACTACTTCTCAATATACTTTTTTGCGGCCTGTTGTAGAAAAACTGTTGTTCTTCTCAGCCAAACAACCTAGCAGGCTACTATTGGGACAGAGGGACTCCCAACTGTAAATGTACTAACTTCGCAAGTTATTCCTAACGAGAAGTTTTATTTGGTGGACTATGCTGGCCAAATTATAAAATTGGATCCTTAACAGACTGCACTCGTTGGACTGCTGATGCCGCCCGGCGGATTAACGACAAGGGCCAGTGTTTCGGCCAGTCTAGATGTGGTTTTTAGGCGGTTTCCCACATCCCACTAGGTGAACACAGGGCTGGTATCCCCCCTCAGTTACACGATTCGCAAACATTTAGAAAACTTTCGCTCACTTTCACATGGTAACAATAGACGCAGACAGCAGGGATATAGTGCGCGCAATATGCCGTGGCCGATAGATGCGCAGTCGGCCGAGGAGGCGTGGGAAGAGCGGCAGTGGTGGCGGGCCGCTCAGAGCGCTGTAGGAGAAATGCCGTACTAAACTGAAGCCCACACTCACATTTTTGGTAAATATAAAGCGGGGCCTTCCACCCCCACATTTGCGTGGTGACCATTAAAAAATATTTGTCAACTCATCTTTGGTTAGTGTCTAAAAAGAATTCCACCGAAAATGCAGCGGTTTTTTTTTTTCGCCTGGTTTGTTAACCATCTGTAACTGTTAGAGAAGAGTCACGCGTGGGGAATTTTGAGTAAAACCTACGCATTTCTCTTGTTGCCTTGTTAAAAACTGCTTCTCTTGCCAAAACTCAGCGGACTTTACTCAGTCTTACCGCACGAACATCTTATGCAAGCGCAGCTGCGAGAGAATTCTGAAACAGTGGCTTATTAAGTTTATTAAATGATGAACTGAGAAAAACCAAGATCAGCATCTTATGAAAAAAGGACATCCTCGGTACAAAATAAAGGTGTAATGATTTCACTTATCTTGTTCTAAAACCCATAACATTTCTCGTTTCACCAGCCAACGATGGCCATTAAAAATTACTTCCTTTCATCGTAAAAGTCTGTAGTTAGTGGAATAACACGGTAGATAATGAAGTTTTGCATAATATCCATACAGCGAAATACTCTCCTCTTTGTGTGCTATCATTTTCCAAAATCTCACTTCGATATCTCAAACCTTTTATGAAATATGAAGAATGTTGTGGATATTTCACTCTGGCTTTATTGGTGGTGCGGAATGATCGCATGTGAGAGCACTACGTCAGATCAGTTTTCTCGAGATTAGTGACAGACGGAGACCTCCAACTAAGTCTAAAGGAAAATTTAATATGTTAGCTAAATTCCATATGCAGCAGCATATTATGTAATATCTTTATGACGATGCTATACTGATTATATGTTTTGACGATGCCATTATGGCCTAATCACTTCAGGACATAGTGTAAAAAAGATCTGAGGATGGTCATTACAGACTGAAACCGGTCATCGTCTAAAAATTTCATATTGTGATCAAAGACTGAAATAAAAAACATTATGTAATATGCACCAGACGCAAAATCATAGCGACCTCTAATTTCTTTGCAAACATCTTCGAATTTCGCGAAGTGTCTTACTCCGAAGCAAGTATCCCAATAACTACGACCACTAACGAAATTATGGGCACATCGTAATGAACCTGACATATAAAGCTACAAGTAAAACAAAAAAGAAATGTTTTTTACTGAATAGTTTCTGTAAAATCGTTTGAGAAAGATTGCAGGACGTGCGAGTCGATTCTGTCGTCGCCGACTGACCGAAAGGTGCCAAATGCTTGTCGGCCTCCTCCTGTGAACAAACGAATGAACTCGCCTATCTCTTAGGACGAAAACCGTTTACAGAGCATCGGCCACTGTATCCTGCGCGAGCTATACATATCCCCTTCCGGGTGGTAATGGGGAACGAGAGGAAGGATATCCGTCTACACCTTACATTGACCATGCCACAGATCTATGCCGATGCGGAACAAATGTACAAGGAAAGGACTCGTTTGGACGTTGATTATTGGAAAAGAAGTTTGCTTTCCTCAAATCTTCTAACGCTGCTCCGTTGTGCCACTGAATTACCGCTCCGTAGGTCGCAGTTTCTGAAACGTATAGTGTGAACACCGACAATAAGAGTAGCGACTGTGATTGCTACTGCTGTTCCGAAATGAATTTTCGCATGTAATTTAGCTGAATAATAGGTGTCACCTGATTTTGTCTTATTGGTCGTTCGGTGTTATATTAGAAAATCAGTCACGTAACTGAAGCTGTATTAACGTTAATACCGAATGGGAGCCAGAAACGTCCGTAAGTGATCATTAATTCTATGCGATCTCTACCTGCTGTACTGACGACCGTTCCTGTCATAGCTAATATCCGCGTCTTTCAGTATCTAAAGGCATTTTGTATCACACAGTTATCCGCGGCATTTATAATAAATTATGTAATTGCTTGAGTGCAAAATTCTAACATGCTTATTTCAGAAAACGCCGATCTAGACTATCCAATGAATACTCCTGCAAGGTACTTTGACAAGATAATCGAAATTAGGGCTCGTACAAGGCATATCGCTTTTCCATGACCCGCTGATGATCGACAATCTCCGCCGAATTTCCCGGTAGCTGAATGGTCCGCGTGACGGATTGTCAATCCTCTGTGACCGTGTTCAATTCCCGGCTGGGTCGGGGAATATTCTCCACCCAGGGACTGGGTGTTGTGCTGTCCTCATCGTCACCCTATCATCTTCATCCACTGCAGGTCGCGGAAGTGGCGTCAAATTGAAAGACCGGCACCCGGCTAACGACCTGCCTGGCGGGGGGCCCTAGCCATACAATTAAATAAATAATAAATAAACCGTTATTATGTTGTTTATTTATTGAATGGCATTCTTAATCATACAATTCTGGAAATACGAACATCGGTTTGAATCAGGTTACCAGTACGGTCGGCGTAGCTTTCCATTAGGCTATTTCTAATAATTAGTGTTTAAAGTCATTCATAATTATCACATTTCTGTACGGGAGTCTCTGCTGTCTGTCCTAGGCCACGGACTCAGCATATTCTTCCACCAACGTAAGGTTTCCCACGCCCTGGCTACACGGGTACTGGACCACTGTCAGTGTGGAGTGGGTAAGCCTGCCTGCTACTTCTCACCAGCAGTGCCACTGCGGTGCACGTATCTCTGCATTAAATAAAACAAAGACCTACAATGAGGCATAAACGCCGTATTGTGGCAATTTTTTTATTTAAGGGTAATTGATCATTCTTCTATTGAAATATCGTCAGGAGTACCTCAGAGAAGTGTGACATGACTGCTCTTGTTCTCTGTATCAATAAACGATGTGACTGATTGTGTGGGCAGCAGTCCGTGGTTGTTTGCTCACGGCAAGTACGGGAAATCGTCGTGACTATAGAGAGGTACAGGATGACTTGCATAGAATTTCTATTTGGTGTGATGAATGACAGCTTTCTATACAAGTAGCAAAATGTAAGTTAATGAAGATGAGTGGGAAAAACAATCCTGCAGTGTTTATTCCAGTATTAGGTTCAAAATGGGTCCAATGTCTCTGAGCACTATGGGACTTAACATCTGGGGTCATCAGTCCCCTAGAACTTAGACCTACGTAAACCTAACTAACCTATGGACATCACACACATCCATTCCCGAGGAAGGGTTCGAACCTGCGACCGTAGCAGTCGCACACCGCCCGGCCCAGTATTAGGGATGCGCCGCTTGATAGTGTCGCATCTATTAAATATGTAGGGAGTAACGTTGCAAAACAGTATAAAATTGAACGAGCACGTAAGATCGGTTGTATAGAGGGCGAATAGGGAGGACTGTAGGAAAGTGTAGCTCATCTATAATAGACAGCATACAGTACTCTTGTACTCTTCATTCTCGAATCCTGCTGGAGTGTTTAGGATCACCACCAGGTCGGATTAAAGGAAGACATCGAAGCAGAGCCCTGTTGTTAGAACTGTTACAAGCGGGTTCGATCAACACGTGAGTATTGCGCAAATGCTCTGTAAACTCATGGGTTTTTCATAGAGAGAAGAAGACGCACTTTCCACGTAGCATATTCAGGAAGTTCAAACAACCGATATTTGCGACAGACTTCAGAACAATCCCATGGCCAAATGGTTCAAATGGCTCTGAGCACTATGGGATTTAACATCTGAGATCATCAGTCCCCTAGAACTTAGAACTACTTAAACCTAACTAAACTAAGGACATCACACACATCCATGCCCGAGGCAGGATTCGAACCTGCGACCGTAGCGGTCGCGCGGTTCCAGACTGAAGCGCCTAGAACCGCTCGTCCACTGCGACCGGCGATCCGATGGCCACCAACATGTTGCGTGACGAACGCGAAGACAAGATAATAGTAATCAGGTCTCGTACGGAAACATATATACTATTATAATTGACGCCATATCTTAGGAACCGTGATCCCTTTGTTAAAATAAATAAACAAACTCCGTCTGAGTTGTTTAAACATACACAGCTGTAGACAAACAGCACTTCGTGCGAAACACCTGAAGATGGTCTGAATCGGAGTTTGAAACCGATAGTCGATAAATAAAAACTTGCGCTCCAGGCGGTGTTTGTTTACTTACATATTCGGTCGTTTTTCCCTCGTTCCATTTGCAGTAATACTAGGAAACAAACAAAGGAAGTAGATTACAGTACGCTTGTTCGCCTACTGCTTGAATAGTGCTCAGCAGTGTGGGATCCGTAGCAGATAGGGTTGATAGAAGAGATAGAGAAGATCCAACGGAGAGCAGCGCGCTTCGTTACAGGATCATTTAGTAATCGCGAAAGCGTTAAGGAGATGGCAGACAAACTCCAGTGGAAGACTCTGCGGGAGAGACGCTCAGTAGCTCGGTACGGGCTTTTGTTGAAGTTTCGAGAACATACCTTCACCGAAGAGTCAAGTAGTATATTGCTCCCTCCTACGTATATCTCACGAAGAGACCATGAGGATAAAATCAGATACATTAGAGCCCACACAGAAGCATACCTACAATCCTTCTTTCCACGAACAGTACGAGACTGGAATAGAAGGGAGTGCCGATAGAGGTACTCAAGGTACCCTCCGCCACACACCGTCAGGTGGCTTGCGAAGTATGGATGTAGATGTAGATGTAGATGTACCCTCTACAGTGGACCATGTAGCAGCTTCTGTAGTATGTACGTATATGTAGATGTTGTCAGCTTTCCCAGTGAGAGAGTACAAAAAGAGAAACAGTCCACTCCCTGGATTGTCTCATAAAGTACTGCCAAAACAGAAGTTTCGTCCTTCTGCACTGTGAACAGCAGCAACGGCTTGCCTAGTCTACAACTTGGTGTGAGGGTAAAGCAGTTGGCGATGTCAGCCGCTGAAGGCGCCGTCATCGGACGTGACAGTTAGCGCAAGATGTCCACCCACTGCCTTCCCTCTCCCTCCCCCCCCCTCTCCCCCTCAACAGCCCTCCGGCAGCAGCCTTTGAACACACTGCAACGGAGCCCGGCTCGCATCTCGCTGACCGCAGCGGCTAAACAGCACTCTCTCCGGTGATCGTACGCGAGCACGGCGCTGCCGCGTGCGGGGTGACGAGAAACACGTTTCACGCTCGGCCAAGTGTGAAATACACGAGTTCACTTTCTAGAGAGGCTATTTATCTTTCTTGCCTCATTCCGCAGTTTTTTTCACTTCCAAGCGTCTCCCTTCTGCGCTAGCATGCCCAGGTTGGGTTCACTAAACGCTCCTTCACATACATACGCACTCCACAAGCCACCATACGGTGTCTGGCGGAGGGTACAGTGTACCGCTGCTCGTCATTCCCTTTCCTCTGCCTCTTGGAAATGGGGTGAGGAAACACATCTGTCTATATGCTCCCGTACGAGTCCTGATTTATCTTATCTTGTCTCCATGGTCCTTACATGATATGTGCGTCGGTGGCATCATTCTGTAGTCAGCATCAAAAGCCGGTACCCTAAACTTTCTCATTAGCGTTTCGCATGGAGAACATCTTCCCTCGACGGACTGCCATTTGAGTTCACGGAGCATTTCCGTACTCCCTGCGTATTGATCGAAGCCACCCGTAGCAGTTATAATAGCACGCCTCTGAATTGCTTCGTTGTCTTCCTTTAATCCGGCCTGGCCGGAATCCTTAACACTGGGGTACTAGGGGAGTGTGTTGTACCTAGGGGACAGTGCACCTAGCAATACACCATGATTTTGGCCGGTATTTCAGTCTAGTGTCTGACTGCAGAATCACACGGACGAATGCGCAATAGAGGCCGCCAGAAGAACTTTCTGCCATGTTCTACAGTTTCTGTTGTTGCTAGACACGAGTTTGCGTTTCGTGCATGGTTTGTAAATATTTAGAGCTCTACACATGTAAGTGCGGTGTATTACATTAAAGCTATTTGGAATATATCGTTAATTCTTCAGTTACAGAATTTAATGGCAAGCAAAATAATATTCGTTTTTAAAACTAGTTACACAGCGTGTCTCAGGAGGGATAATGAATGTTCAGGGATATGAGAGGAACGATCATTCGAAGCAAACAGGTCCAGTAAACATGATCTCTAAAACGCATTCTTTAAGAGCTATGAGCGCTTGTACAGTAGAAGCGCCTATAAAGGGTGTTACAAAAAGGTACGGCCAAACTATCAGGAAACATTCCTCACACACAAAGAAAGAAAATATGTTATGTGGACATGTGTCCGGAAACGCTTATTTTCCATGTTAGAGCTCATTTTATTACTTCTCTTCAAATCACATTAATCATGGAATGGAAACACACAGCAACATAACGCACCAGCGTGACTTCAAACACTTTGTTACAGGAAATGTTCAAAATGTCCTACATTACCGAGGATACATGCATCCACCCTCCGTCGCATGGAATCCCTGATGCGCTGATGCAGCCCTGGAGAATGGCGTATTGTATCACAGCCGTCCACAATACGAGCACGAAGAGTCTCTACATTTGGTTCCGGGGTTGCGTAGACAAGAGCTTTCAAATGTCCCCATAAATGAAAGTCAAGAGGGTTGAGGTCAGGAGAGTGTGGAGGCCATGGAATTGGTCCGCCTCTACCAATCCATCGGTCACCGAATCTGTTGCTGAGAAGCGTACGAACACTTCGACTGAAATGTGCAGGAGCTCCATCGTGCATGAACCACATGTTGTGTCGTACTTTTAAAGGCACATGTTCTAGCAGCACAGGTAGAGTATCCCGTATGAAATCATGACAACGTGCTCCATTGAGCGTAGGTGGAAGAACATGGGGCCCAATCAAGACATCACCAACAATGCCTGCCCAAATGTTCACAGAAAATCCGTGTTGATGACGTGATTGGACAATTGAAACGTTACCTTCCTTCAATTGGGCCAACTGGCGGTGAATCGAGGAAGTACAGTACATACTGACGAAACTAAAATGAGCTCTAACATGGAAATTAAGCGTTTCCGGACACATGTCCACATAACATCTTTTCTTTATTTGTGTCTGAGGAATGTTTCCTGAAAGTTTGGCCGTACCTTTTTGTAACACCCTGTATTTCCAGCAAACTTCCTTTCTTGTTTTGGTCCGTAGTACAAACTTTCAGAATACGAAAAGCAAAGTGTTCGCAGTAGATGATATTTGTTTTGCTCTATTGCAGATAAAGAAACACTCGTAACTACTGAGGTATCCATTTTAGAGTCCATTTTTACTAGACTATTTTACTTCGAATGACTGTTCCTGTCATATCCCTGAGTACTGTCAATTCCTCCTTGGACATCCTGTATAGCTTGTGGACAGTAAAGCCGTATTTCGTCAGTCGTGCACCGTCTTGTACCTTGAACCACAAGAAAGCGTTATGCGATGCCACGGGGGGCATTTGCAAATTAACTGAGTTTCGTTAATCTCCTCCATACCGCTCTGTCTATCTGTTTCCTCCACGCGCCTCTCAGTCCATCACCCTGTCCCTCCTCTCTCCGCCCACCTACACCACCCCCACTCCATCCTTACGCTCCCACCCCTCTCTCTGTCTACCTGCTATCCCCCCCTCTCTCTCTTTCTTTCTTTCTTTCTTTCTCTCTCTCTCTCTCTCTCTCTCTCTCTCTCTCTCTCTCTCTCTCTCTCGATCCATCTGCACCTCCTTCGTCTGTCCATCGGCTTCTTCCCTATCTCTGTCCATTTCCCCGTTCCCTTCTCTCTGTCCATGTCCTCCACCAGAATACCTGTTCCCATATTCTACTTCCCCCCCCCCCCCCCTCTGTCTGCCCATCTCTTGTTCCCGCCGTTCTACCTTCACGTTACCACCCTAACGCCGATAGGAGGTTGCTGGTTCTTATCCCCACAGCATTTCTTTCGAGTAATATGTGTACCAAGTTTATTTCAAATTGCTCCAGGTGTTTAGGAGGAGTTTTTATCAGCCGCTTTCCCCGCATATGCACATGCCACATATATATAAGATATTTCATACATAGTTGTACACATATTTTACCGGTATTTACACTGAATTTCGCCCTGCAGTTTTCGTTTCCAAGCAGCTCAATGTTTATGACGTCACATCTCCTGAACTATATGTAGTACAATGATATAATTTTGTAAGCACATTCAGCGGCGTATGTGGATACTGTCTGCAAAGCTTTTTGCTAATAGAGTTACTAAATTTAAACTTCATACATGATGCGGCAGTTTTACTGCATAAACAGCGAAAATGTAGTAAGCAATAAACTTTTTCCCTTTCATTATTTTGTGGGGGTTGTCAGCGAGAAAAAGTTTCGTAAAGGTTGGAAATTGTGTGTAAAGATTGTTGCAAGTCATTAAGTGCTCTTATTCTCAAATACTGAATCAATAAGATCTGGGAATTCACGCTTCGTAAACTACTTTTTTTTTTTCACCGCTAAACGTATTCCTTTAATAGATACGTGTTTCTCACCCCCACAGCGATTCTTTTAATAGACTAAGTGACATGGTGCACCGAGTATGGTTGGAATGGGTCCAGTGGTTTAACATCCAATTTTGTAAGATTTATGGGTTTCGTATTGATTTCCGACTCCCTTCCAAATTTGTGGCACAGCGGCGCCACGGCTCACCCCCTTTGAGCACAATGACCCAGAAGGGGAAGGGGGCAGAGCATGTGGCCGGGCACTCAAAACGCTCCGCCTGTGCCAGCCGCGTCGCAGCAAATGAACCAGCGCTGCTGGAATCGCCCCGGGCTAGGTTGGCTACCCGCAACGCACCAGAATTCCGTTCGAGGAAGCCGCAATGACGGCTCCCGATGTGCTTGGAATTTTTTATATGGGATCCGTGACTGCATGCAGCGA
Organism: Schistocerca piceifrons; assembly: GCF_021461385.2. Classification (NCBI taxonomy): domain Eukaryota; kingdom Metazoa; phylum Arthropoda; class Insecta; order Orthoptera; family Acrididae; genus Schistocerca; species Schistocerca piceifrons. Next base: position 262,109,344 of record NC_060144.1, on the reverse strand, counting down.
CGGCCTTACGTCTGCACGCCACTGCTGCCTCCCCCCCCCCCTCTTTCTCCACACTTCTCCCTCCTCTCTGCCCCCTCCCCCGCCCAGTCCCCCGCCGCATCACCACGCATAGCTTTCGTCTTCTGCCCATTCACTTCTCACTTCGTTACCAGCACACTGCCTCATAAGCGCTTTAACCACGAGATTCGTCATACGGCTGACCAGTGAAAGTGTATCTCTACTACGAGACATGTCTTACAACATGCTCTCACTATGACACACACTAGGGTCTACATCTACATACATACTCCACAATCCACCGCCGTGTGTGGCGGAGGGTACGTTGTACCGCTACTATCATTTCCCTTCCTGTTCCACTCGCAAATAGAGTAAGGGAAAAACGACTGTCTGTATGCCCGCGTACAAGCCCTAATTTCACTTATCTTATGTTCGTGATCCTTACGCGAAATGTATGTTGACGACAGTGAGATCGTTCTTCAGTCAGCTTCAAAAGAGCGTCCCCCTCCATCCAGCGATTCACATTTCAATTACTGAAGTAGCCCCGGTAACACTTGAGTATTGACCAAACCTATCGGTAAAAAATCTAGCAGCCCGATTCTGAACTGCCTCGATGTCTTCCTTTAATCCGACCTGGTGGAGATCCGAAACACTCGAGCATTACTCAAGAAAGCCGCCGTAGTGTGCTATATGAGGTAACCTCTACTGATGAACCACACTTTCCTAAAACTCTCTCAATGAATCGAAGTCGACCATTCGCCTTCCCCACTCGAATCCTTACATGCTTGCTCCATTTCGTATTGTTTTGCAACGTTACGTCTAGATATTTAGTCGACCTGACTGACTGATACTTCATTGTAACATTAAGGGACTGTCTTTCATACTCATCTGCATTAACTTACAATTTTCTACATTTAGAGCCAACTATAAATTCTAGAATGAGATTTTCACTCTGCAGCGGAGTGTGCGCGGTCATGAAACTTCCTGGCAGATTAAAACTGTGTGCCGGGCCGAGACTCGAACTCGAGACCTTTGCCTTTCGCGGGCAAGTGCTCTACCAACTGAGCTACCCAAGCACGACTTTCGCCCCATCTTCACAGCTCTACTTCTGCCAGTATCTCGTCTGGAAACATCATTCTGCAGACATACCCCAGGCTGTGGCTAAGCCATGTCTCCGCAATATCCTTTCTTTCAGGAGTGCCAGTTCTGCTAGGTTCGCAGGAGAGCTTCTGTAAAGTCTGGAAGGTAGGAGACGAGGTACTGGCAGAAGTAAAGCTGTGAGGACGGGGCGTGAGTCGTGCTTGGGTAGCTCAGTTGGTAGAGCACTTGCCCGCGAAAGGCAAAGGTCCCGAGTTCGAGTCTCGGCCCGGCACACAGTTTTAATCTGCCAGAAAGTTTGAATTATAAATTCTGTTTAAGTCATATTGTATCCTTCTACAGTCACTCAAGGACGACAGCTTTCCGTATACTACAGCTTTGCCAGTAAATAGTCGCAGATTGCTGTTCACCCTGGCCGTCAGATCATTTATCTGTATAGGGAATAATAGCAGTCCTGTCACACTTCCCTGTGTCACCCCTGACCATACTGTAGTGTCGGATCAACACTCGCCGTCGAGGACAACATACTGGGTTCTACAAAATCGTTAAGGCTTTCGTGGCCACTTGTTGGCAAACTGCCTATTGGCTTCTGTCTCTGGTTCTTCGGCCGACGTTCGTCTAATGATTTTGGTGGCGAAACGTGAGTAAAATCATTAGATGAACGTCAGCCGAAGAACCCGAGACAGAAGCCAATAGGCAGTTTGTCATATTGGGTTCTGTTACTTAAGGAGTCTTCGAGCTACTCACATATCTGTAAGCTATTCCGTATGCTCGTACATTCATTAACAGTCTGCAGTGGAACACCCCGTCAAACGCTTTTCGGAAATCTAGGAATATGGAATCTGCCTATTGTCCTTCATCTGTAGTTCGCGGGATATTATGTGAGAAGAAAGGAAAGCTGAGTTTCGCACGGGCGATGCTTTTTAAATCCGCACTAATTTGTGGACAGAAGCTTTTCCATCCCAAGATACTTCCTTATATTTGAAATGAGAATATGTTCAAGAACTCTGCAGCAAACCGATGTAATTTTGCGGATCAGTTCTTTTACCCTTCTTCTTCACAGGAGACATTGCGCTTTTTTAGAGTCGCTTGAGACTTAGCGCTGGGCGACAGGTTCGCGATAGATGTGCGAATCCCAGTGTTTATGACGTCATATCTCTCTTCGTTAAACCGAAATGGGATTTCAACAGGACCTGTCGACTTATTTGTTTTCAACTCTCTCAGTTGATTCTCTACGCCAGGGATGTATATTACTATGTCCTCCATACGGGAGTCTGTGCGATGTTCAAACGAAGGTATTTTTGCACGATCCTCTTGTGTGAAGGATTTTTTAAACGCATAATTTAAAACCTGAGCTTTGCTTTTGCTGTCTTCTATTGCCACACCAGATTCGTCAATGAGTGACTAAACAGAAACCTTCGAGTTGTTTACAAAGACCTTGCTAAACGCTCGGTTTAGGTGGAGCCACTCAGTTCCGCGCGCAATAATATCGTCTGAATGCAATGTCATAAAGCAGGCAGATGTTCGGTTAAGCCGCCGATCACATGTGCCACGCACCTGCTCGCTAGCGCATTAGACATTCAGGAATACGGCAACCGATGGCACTTTGCGTTCTAGCGCAGATTATTATTGTGCGCTCTCCCCCGGAGTCTCGGTCGATGTGGCCGAGCGGTTCTAGGCGCTTCAGTCCGGAACCGCGCTGCTGCTACGGTCGCAGGTTCGAATCCTCGGGCATGGATGTGTGTGATGTCCTTAGGTTAGTTAGGTTTAAGTAGTTCTAAGTTCTAGGGGACTGATGACCTCAGATGTTAAGTCCCATAGTGCTCAGAGCCATTTGAACCCCCGGAGTCTTCTTAGTTGCCACAGTTCCAACACGGTCGTGGCGGATACCATTTCTCTCCATTTGACGGATTTATAAACATACTAGCTGATAAACCTGGCATTGCCAGGATATTTATATTGCCAATTTTCTATTAGAAACGAAACCAGTATGTACTCCTGCAGTAGACTCGGTGTGAGATGGTCTTGGGCAGTTTCTGTATACTGGCTGCAGCTGCTTCGCGTTTTTATAAATGTCTCTGTCTTAGTAGTAAAGAATAAATGTATTAAAACATCGTGTATGTTGCGGCATTTTTCACGAATCTCAGTGTTTATGACGTCATATCTCTTGAACCATGTGTCGTACAATGATATATTTGTGTAGGTACATTCAGATGCATACATGAATACTGTACGTAAAATATGTTGAGAATAGAGTTAGTAGCAAGCAAGCAATACATTTAAAGATCATGCATGATGCGGCAGTTTTTCAGGCATCTCACTGTTGATGACATAATGTCTCCTGAATTAAGTAGCTGGTTCTTACGCCCACAGCGATTGTAGCCTAACAGTAAGGGATGAGTGTGCCAACTTTGGGTGAAATCGGTTCAGTGGTTTAGCAGGAGACGTGTAACATACATACACATAGCCTTGCGCAGCCGTAACACCAGTAGCCGTCAGGTAACCGAAGTTAAGCGCTGTTATGCTTGGCTAGCAGTTGGATGGGTGACCAACCGGTCTGACGAGCGCTGTTGGCAAGCGGGATCCACTCAGCCCATGTGAGGCAAATTGAGGAGCTACTTGGCCGAGAAGTAGCGACTCCGGTCACGGAAACTGACAACGGCCTGGTGAGTGGTGTGCTGACCACATGCCCCTCCATATCCGCATCCAATGACGCCTATAACCTGAGAATGACATAGGGCCTTCCGAGGCAAAACCACGCTTGCGGAAATAAAGAGCCAAACATCATTTAAGTAATAATTCGATGACGGTGCCTCATTTTAAGTTTGTAGCGATTTGCAAATCAGTTTTCTCCCACGCGAATAATGAATTTAAGAACTCATAAATCGTCAAATGGGAGCATGCGACGTTAGAAATGTTCGTATAATAATTTATTATGTCAGGATCGCCTAATTACTACAATCAATCACAATACCGTTATTAAAATCTTCAGGTGTGATATCTAATCCACAAACAGTTTCGTCATCTATGCATATTATAAAGTTACACGAAGTGTTTTCCTGTCCCCAGGGTGAACCAGATCTCCACCGAAAAACTTTCAGAGGCGGTAGTACGGATCAGAACAACAACAAAAAAGTCTAGTAAACATGAACTCTAAGGTGCATAGTTTAAGAACTATAAGTATTTATTCATCTTCGCTACTGTGAAGCCCATCTCTTCTACTGAACAAGAGCTCATGTCTCTTGTTGTATGCATTTTAAATACCACGCTTACTGGACATTCTTTTCTTATTTTTCTCCATACGATCTCCTCTCAAAATATGGAAAGCGAATTCAGAAATGGCTCTGAGCACTATGGGACGTAACATCTGTGGTCATCAGTCCCCTAGAACTTAGAACTACTTAAACCTAACTAACCTAAGGACATCACACACATCCATGCCCGAGGCAGGATTCGAACCTGCGACCGTAGCAGTCGCGCGGTTCCGGACTGAGCGCCTAGAACCGCGAGACCACCGCGGCCGGCTGAAAGCGAATTGCTTGTAGTAGAAGAGACGAGTTTTACAGTATCGAAGATGAACAAGTGCTCATGGCTCTCAATGCATGCATTTTAGAGCCCATGTTTATTAATTTTTTTCTTGTTTTGCTGAAAGCACCACCTCTGAAATTTTGTCGATGGAATTCTGCTTCATGCAGAATGCGTGAAGGTTAGAAACTACTGTAAGGATATACTTCTGACACTGTCAGCCGTTTTGGCGGTCTGCAGTGTTATAAACATTGAGTAAATTTTCAACTACCAAGATAGCTAAAATCGTTTATTCATATAGACTACCGGTTTCGGCAAGTTCCTGTTGCCATCTTCGGATTTATGTTTACATCATTACACAGTCTTCTCCTTGAGTACGATAACTGGTGCTATACTACGTATGTCCATTTTGGTATTGTGAGCTATACTAGAAGTCGACATGATAATTTTAAAACAACAGCTATGATTTTAGCGAATTCGGCAGTTGAAAATTTATTCACTATGTATAAGACTGTAAGGATTTTGATATGGTTTTCACTAAGAGTTGGACTGGTTCCTGGGCAATGTTTGTGCAGACAATTAATCATCGCTACGCGACAAGTCGACAGGCTGTAATAGGAGAAGCCGGAGCGGGTCGCTAGTAATATATAAATTCTATTTACAGATGTACTGATAAAGATGAAAATAGTAATGTTCAAATGTGTGTGAAATCGTATTGGACTTAACTGTTAAGGTCATCAGTCCCTAAGCTTACACACTACTTAACCTAAATCATCCTAAGGACAAACACAGACACCCATGCCCGAGGGAGGACTCGAACCTCCGCCGGGACCAGCCCACAGTCCATGACTGCAGCGCCTAAGACCGCTCGGCTAATCCCGCGCGGCTGAAAATAGTACAAATGTGCGAATACAGTATGCATCATGCCGTCACATGGTAAGAAAATTCTTTTTTTCGGTTTGTTTTTGGCTTCCTTCAAAGAACCATTTTAGTTTGTGTTTAGAGAAGAACCTTCAGTTCTTTCGAAAGGAGAAACTTTTTAGATTTAAAAGCTGTTTAATTCGACAAATAACACTTTGAAATTTGTCGGAGAAGAGTTTTTAGTTTTCCCTCAGAAGAATTTTTAATTTCTTCTTCTAAAAACGGTTTACTTTTTTCCTAAGAGGTCTCTTTTTTTCCCTTCCTCCGCATCGTCCTGTTCCTTGTACTATTACGCTAACTTCCACCCCTGTCTTCATTCTGTACACTCTACTCCAACTCCCCAATTCTGCTTTGCTTAATTCCCCTGTTAGCTCCAAACACCTCCCTTTACCTGGATTCGGGCTATCGTGCTGTTGCCTCCTACCACATACTTTCCCTCCTCCCCCCTTCCAGCCCTCCCCCTCCCTGGCGTCTGCTAGAGACGGCGGGGCAGCCGCTAAGCCACGCATTTGGGCCTCCACCGTTCGCTGGATTTCGTGCCGAATCCTCGGCGTGTGGCTCTCTTTTCCGCTGCGGTGACCGCAGGACGGCTCTGGGGATTAGCCGCTCTGAACTCCGGCGGGCGGGCCGAGAAGCGACCGCGTATACCGCCGGATACCGCACGCTCAGCACGGCCAACTCGCCGACACTAGTTGCGTGACGTCTGATCGCTGTGTGCGTTATCACCTACACGAAAAGTGCATCAGAAAGGCGCTGAGCCTTCACGTCTTACACTAAGCTTTCAGGAGCGTTGATAGCTGAACTAGATTCGGTCGCGCTATCGTCCTAAAAGGAATTAGTTTGAAAGACCGATCACAGACATAGCAGTCGGCAGTATTGGAGGTTCACTTCTCATCGGACACGTTATGTCACCTCCAAAACCGAAGCCAGTTTGTATGATGGAGTTCCGTGCCTGTTGCTCTTGGTCGGTCAGTACAGGAACTCTTACCGCTAGTTGTGAGTGGCGCTGGAGTTGTCGTCCAATGATGTCCCAAATGTTCTCTATTGGAGACAGATCTGGTGATTGAGCAGGCCGTGGCAACATGTCGAGCATGCTTGGTTACAATAGCGATATGTGGGCGAGCATTACCCTGCCAGAAAACACCCCCTGCAATTCTGTTCATGAATCGTAACACAACAGTTCGAACCACCACATTAACGTATAGTTTTGGAGTCAGGGTGCTTGGCAGAACGATGAGTGCTCGTGCTGTCTTACGAAATCACACCCCAGACCATAGCTACAGGTGTCGCTACCGTGCGTCTAGCACGCAGACAGATTGGTTGCAGGCCCTCAACTGGCCTCCCTAATCAACACATGGTCATCACTGGCACCGACGCAGAACCAGCGTTCATCAGAAAACTCAACAGACCTCCACCCTGTCCTCCAATGAGCTCTCACTTGACACCACTGAAGTCGCAAAAGGCACTGGTTTGGAGTCAGTGGAATGCTTGCTAGAGGTCGTCTTCCTCGGGCCTCTCCTTGAAGTAATCGGTTTTTAATAGTTCGTTGTTTCACTGTGGTGCCATTTGCTGCTCAAATTGCTGCTGCAGATGCAGTAGGATGCGTCAGAGCTATGGCCGAACACGATGGTCTCCCATCGCGCTACTGCCACCTGCCCATCGACTCCGGCCTTCTTGTGGCCGTATATCTTCATGAACACCTCTGGCGGCAGTCATGTACAGTTGTTACATTCCTGCCAAGTCTTTCTGCAATATCGCAGAAGGAACATCCAGCTTCCCGTTGAAACTCAGTGAGGTGCTGAAATGGCGTCTTAGTGACCTTAGAGGCATTCTTGACTGACATCAACTGCCCATGTCCAGACCCAAAGGCAACTAACGATCACGACCGTAGCCTCGCGTATTTCATGCAAGTGTGATTTGCGTCTTCACGGTTGCGCACTAGCGCCACTTTTAGGCCACTGGCGCCAAATTTAAACAGACATCATCTTTCAGATGTAGAAACACGTCTGTCAACTTTCGTTCATGTTGCGCAATTCCTTCTTGATGTCGCGAATTTTTTCCGTCACTATATTTATTTATTTAACATGACCTGATTAGGACCATCAGGCCCTCTGTTACAGCGGACCAGTGTTTCACACCTGCAGTATCTTTTTTACATCGTAGTTACCTAACGAATAACAGTTATAATAGACTTCTTTTGGTCAAGATATGCCATAAATTTCCTTTGTCTTTAATTCGAAGTAATACTCTTTATTAAGTTCAAATGGTTCAAATGGCTCTGAGCACTATGGGGCTTAACATCTTAGGTCATCGGTCCCTTAGAACTTAGAACTACTTAAACCTAACTAACCTAAGGACATCACACACATCCATGCCCGAGGCAGGATTCGAACCTGCGACCGTAGCAGTCCCGCGGTTCCAGACTGCAGCGCCTAGAACCGCACGGCCACCGCGGACGGCCTTTATTAAGTATCCGATCTTCCCATCTCATCTTCAGCCATCTTCTGTAGCACTAAATTTCAAAATCGTCAGTTGTAGAAATGTTTCCTTATATCTTTGTGCCAAGGAATGTCTCACAAATTGTTTCGGCTAACAACATTGCTCGTCGCTCCTGACAAAGTCGAGTAGAGTAGTTATCGAAATATTGTGAACAAGACTGTAATTATTAGCACTAGTGGACACCAGGAAATATAGCTTCCAACACACACCCCTGTTCCGTTGTCGTATCGATTCGAATTTCAAGGCGACGGGAGAGTTGTTTCGAAACGTAGTCCTCTATGGCTCTGCCGGGGCAGCGCTTTTGTAGTTCTGTCCGACACGGGGCGTAATTTAGATACAGATAGTAATGTCCGTCGGCTGTCCGACAGGCACACTAAATTCGTAGCTGCTTCTCGCCTAACAGCTCAGAAGCACGAAAACTCCAGCACCGTATCTCGAATAATTTAATTTACTCAGATTAGCAGCCAAGTGAATTACACGGGGAATTAATTCGCCTTGTCGGGAGTTAGGGCCCGGTTACAGGCGGCTGCCGGCTTAATGGCATCTTAAATATTTATACGAGATTAGATAGTGCCTGCTGTTACCACGCGGCGGCCGCTCTTGCCCGCGCCTCTCCGACACTACACAGAACCCCCAGAAGGCACCGTCAGGGAGCGGAATGCCGCCACAGAGGGGTACTAACCGCGCAGGTACCGCCTCCAACTGCCTGCGCTACGGCTTGCTCGAAGAGCAGTTAGGCCGTAAGACTACTGTATCGCCGACGGCGATGTTATGACCCTGGGATTCGACACATGTGCCACTCACATACGTATAGTGGCGGCATCTGGTTTCCATACTGGGGAGCAGAAATAACGGTTCCACTGACGCTGCAGTAGGGATTGCTTTTATTGCTGAAACAAACGGTTTTCGGTTATATCGTTCTTTTTCAACGCCAGTTTAACATAGCTGTTAAAAGCGCTCAAAAAAACCGGTTTCTGAAATGACCGACTTTCGGTTTTTTATTCCTATTATTTCCTATTATAAATGTATAAATCAAAACAAAGATTGAAAAATTTGGACTCTCTCTGTATCGAGATACACGAAAGCTAAATATTACATTAAATAGGCAAATAAAAGAAAACTTAGTCTGTATGCCGTTTGCTACTTTCCTCGAAAAGCGATAACTGATTGACTACTAGAAAAAATCACCAATATTCTTTTATTGATTCCAGGTTTTTGAAACTCTGCTGAAAAAGCATGTTGTAAACTGGGATCATATCACTATTTGGTCGTTACGAATAGTCAGTGCCAAAGAGTGAAAACTGTGGTTGAAAGACTGCCTTTTGTGTTAATTTGTCCAAGTGCTACAATCAGATTAAAGTATATTATGTGAACACCAGCAGCAGATCAGTTACTTTCTATTTTTATTGTAGTTTATGAATGTACTCATATTGTTAAGTTTTTTGTTTATTGCTGTTATCATAATTTCCTTACCTTTTATTATTTCATAGAAATGGCAGACAAACCTTTAATCTTCTAAAGCAAATGAAGCATTATATGACATTGCTACATCACTTCAGACTAGGATTGGTGCTATTCTGCAGTACGACAGTGAGAAACTACCGTGCAGACCAGGCGGAGGCAAGTCTGGAACAGTGCCCGTAAACACATACTTTAAACCGCGACACACAACAGGGACGTTACTGTCTCAGCAGTGTTGTACCACGTCTTATTCCATGTGTGCCGCGCAGGATTAGCCGCGCCCTCTAGGGCGCTGCAGTCATGGACTGTGCGGCTGGTCCCGGCGGAGGTTCGAGTCCTCCCTCGGGCATGGGTGTGTGTGTTTGACCTTAGGATAATTTAGGTTAAGTAGTGTGTAAGCTTAGGGACTGATGACCTTAGCAGTTAAGTCCCATAAGAGTTCACACACATTCCATGTGTATGTTGTGCCAATAGCATTGATCACTTTTTCCATTTTCCATAATAGCGCAGTGTTTCAAATCAATGCAAACTCTACGAATAAAAATTACTCCTTTTTAAAAAAGGTTTGTTTGAAAACGAAAAATTTTAGCACTGTTGATATTTCGGTTCTTTACTCGGTTATCAGTAAAAAACAAGAAACACCTGCTATAACCGAGACCAAAGAGGTACCGAAATGTAACGGTTATTCAGAACTAAAATACCGGTATCGTATTTAACTAACAGGTTTTTCAGATCCCTACCCAAAGTGCAGGGGGGGGGGGGGGGGAGGGGAGGCTTACGAAGGAGCCTGTAGTTGGGGGGAGGGGGGGGGGGGGGTGGCAAGACAAACTGACCTTTATCTGTGGAAATCCATTGATGAAAAAGCGAACAGAAGTGCGCCAGCAAACATTTCGTACTCTTCCCTCCTTAACTTCTAGAGTAAATCTTCCAGCTGAGGAGCAAAGAACATATCGTGTTACAATGACGTTCGCCATTTACCGTTAATGCATTAACTGCCTCGTTTTCAAACAAAAATGTCCGGTGTTTACTCCAGACCAGAGGGCACATGAGCTTGTGACATGCTGGTGTTGCAACTTTTTCCCCGTTATTCCTGATTTGGATGTTTCGTGGTTTTCCGAGATCGCTGAGGCAAACGCCGGAATGGTTCCTTAATCAAGGTCATGGCGGACCACCTACCTTACCCCCGTAAGCTACCTGTCCCATCCTTTTTAAGCATACTATGTATGCTCTGTGTTATATTTTGGCCTGCTCACTGGCGTTGTATTATCTTGACAAATCCTATATCATCGCGAGACGATCCTTGAATGAATAAAGATAAATAAATAAATAAAAGAAAGCCGTTTATCACTTATTAAATGTTCGTTTTTCGCGTAATAATTTATTATTTCACTAGTATTAACTCTATTCGCTACCCATTTTGCATACTGTATCCACACATACCACTGAAGATACAACGCCAACGCTATTATAGCATTCTACGTCAAATACGCTGTTCAAAAGAATTAGGGGGACGCGTGTATCAACGTCCGGTATGTTTGATCTCTTTTTATTTAGGCGGTACCTGTGGTCTTATTGCATGGCTTGAGATTTTCGCGTTTATGTAGGCTACAATTAAAATCATTCGCCATCTTTCACTGTATCATGCATTACAGTGTCAGGTGACCCATCAGAAGGGAGTGAGTACGGGTGCCCCAACACTCTCTAGTGAGATACACGGAAGTTGTCATTTTTGGGCGTTGTATTCAACCAAGAACATGCAACGCGGCGTCTTAATTCAGTGCAAGTTGCAAGCGCGGTCTGTTGGATCCAAAAAGGGTGAACTTAAGGTCGTCTTGCTGCAGATGCCAATGCCTCTGACTGTGTCATCCATAGGTTGTGGGCACGCTAAAAGGAGACAAAACAGTACACAAGAAGAGTTGACAAGATCACCTACTCATTACAAACCCAAACGGAGACCGATATCTGGCAATCTCTCTGTTGCGTCGTTGTACGGATATCGCCAGAGCACTGCAAGACGATCTCAGAACGGTGGCTGGAGCCGCTGTGTCCAATCATACCGTAGCTAACGGGTTACGAGAAAGGACCGTACCACCGAGACATCCTGTTAGGAGTAACCCGCTTGACAAGACAACGTTCTACAGCTCGTCTTCAGTTCTTCCGCCCCCGTGCTAACTGGTAACTTCGTTGCTGGAGAAACGCGTTATTCACAGACGACGAGTCCAGATATCCTCTAACGCAAGGTGATGGCCGTGTTCGTGTGCGGAAACCTGCCAAATGTTGTCCAGAAATCAACAGATTTACAAAGTTCTGTGATGTTATGGGGAAGCTTCAATGTTGACAGCCACACGGATCCTGTCGTTGTCCATGGTCGCCTTACCACCAAGTAGTACTGCTGTATACGGTGGTGGCCCTGAGTTCCTTCTAATGCCAGAGCACATGTGGCAGGCGTCAGTAGTGATGGTTTCTGAAGCCTGTACATTGAAGTAATGGAATGGCAGGGGTGTGTCCCGGCTTAAACCCCTTCGTGCTTGGCTTAAACCCCTTCGTGGTTATGTGGAATATGCTTGACAAGCTTGTTTGTGGTTGCCCTGTTGCACCACACAATCTCTGAGAACTCTCATGGGCTTTCATTGAACACTGGATTGGATACCACAGGATGACCTTTGTAGACTTCTACGGAGCATGTCACATACATGTCATGTAGTGATAAACGCTCACGGAGGGCGTACACGTTATTGAAGCTCTCAAAGTCCAGTGAAAAGCATCCAGGATGACGGGTTCAAATGGTTTAAATGACTCTGAGCACTATGGGACTTAACTTCTAAGGTCACCAGTCCCTTAGAACTTAAAACTACTTAAAGCTAACTAACCTAAGGACATCACACACATCCATGCCCGAGGCAGGATTCGAACCTGCGACCGTAGCGGTCGCGCGGTTCCAGACTGTAGCGCCTAGATCCGCTCGGCCACCCCGGCCGGCAGGATGACGGGATGAAAGATTATTTCCGCTCTGTTTTCGACACCTGTCGGGCATGTCAGTTCTTTTAATGTAAACGATCGAGGATGTAGTGACGCTTTGTTGTGTACTTAAATTGTGAAAGATAAAGGTGTGATTTGGTAACATACCCAGTCCTCAGTTATTGATCAGTGAAGTACGTCAGACGTCCCGAGTCATGTTCCCCTAATTCTTTTGAGCAGTGTATGTAACATGTAAAGTCATTCGTAAAATCGTAAAATAACCAGAAATCTGAAGTTGTTGTATGCGTTGGAGGTCGATTCTTAAAGAATTTCGATTTTTTTGGGGGGGGGGGGGGGGGGGCGGCAGTATATCACGGTTTCTGAAACTATTCAAGCACACTTCCCAGATACACTAGGGGCTACCTAAATGGCCTTCTCCCTGTTCGGAGTGAACTACTGACGGCCAAATTTGGTTTCTCTATTGCTCACAAGACCAGCTGTAAATTTCGTACAATAGGGCACTGTAAAGTCGGCGGGAGGTGTCGACAACCGTCTAGCAGTCGCGCTTGCGTCGTCCACAGAAGTCTCGAGAAGGCGGAGACTCCTTTTAGGGCAAATTAAAACCATCTCTCGGCGCCCACTTGCGTTATTGCCCATTTGCATCGAGGCGGGGTCACCCCTCGCGCTGGCCGCTCCCGTTCCACCTAGCGTTGGAGGTGACGTGTATATTCATTTCCATTCAGCCCCGCCATATATGAACTGGGCGCGGCACGCTGTCTCATAAATAATGTATGTGAGCGGGGGTGAGCAGGCAGCTCGGCGTTGCGCCCTAGTGCCACAGGGGCCGCGTTCGCCACTGCCGCGCAGGCGACGTGCACCGCTCAATCATGCGGTTTTGAAGCGGACGCCCCCTGCGCCTTGGCAGTCCACTTATTGAGGGCTCCACAGCGATTGGCTGACACCATAAGCACAGCTGCGCCAAACTGGAAAAGTTGCCCTCTAGTAGGCCGAAAAAGACTGGCGAGATACGGTTGTTGATGGTTGGATTATGAACGTAGTTGTGGACTTGTAAAATTACCGTAGGCTACCATAAGTACGCGTAGACGACAATAGTTTTCCTAGTAGCTTCGATGAGATAAGATCGCAACCGCGGTAACTGCACACTAGGTGTGTTAATATATACCAGGCGTAAATTCATTTCAGTCGCTTTGTTTCCGTGTGCGATCAGTGTCATATTAGATTCCTTTCGAAATCGGAAGCGGTGAACTGTCTAGAAACTGAGTCACGATTATGTAAACTTGCCCGTGACCTACCAATAATTTTGTTGTACGTAATCATCTCCCGTCTGTAACTTCGGAATAAACAGTATGTATAGCAACATCGAGACTGTCAATGTGTAATTCAGGTTTTGTTTTCAAATTGCTGATTTGCAACGTGAAACAGAAGAATGTCGTAATTTCTCCAATAAAAAGCAAAATTAAAAGAAAGACGCTAAATAAAAACATACAAAACATCGCTTGATTGCTTGATATCCCCTGTCGCTGACAATACTTCGAGTAAATAAAGGAAAAGAGTACGCCACGCATTTACTGCGACACAGCGTCACTTATACTGGCATTTGCTCAACCTGTCATTGGGTAACATTTCTCAGTGAGTCTATAGAGAGGAAAACGTTCTCACTATATTTGTGAAGTTCAAAAAAAGGTTCAAATGACTCTGAGCTCTATGGGACTTAACTTCTGAGGTCATAAGTCCCCTAGAACTTAGAACTACTTAAAGCTAACCTAAGGACATCACACACATCCAAGCCCGAGGCAGGATTCGAACCAGCGACCGTAGCGCCTAGAACTGCTCGGCCATCCCGGCCGGCTATCTCCAGAGCTGATCGGTCCCACACAGCTGTGACTCCTACATTGTTGGAACGTGCGGACACTCTCATTCGAGGTGATCGACGAATGACAAACATCTCGCAGCTCAACTGGACGTCTCTGTCGGTATTGCTGACACACGTCTGCGCACCCAAGAGGAGCTCAGAGGATTCTGGAACCGTTCTTTCTCGCCCACCCTACAGCCCGTATCTAACAGCTTCCGACTTCCATCTGTTTGGCCTAGTGAAGGATGCACTCCGCGGAAAGCAGTACGTGGATATTGGGGAGATTATTGACGCGGCAAGACGTTGGCTCCGACGTCAACCAGTAGAGTCGTACCATGCGGGCACGCAGGCCCTCCCAGTTGTTGTTGTTGTTGTTGTTGTTGTTGTTGTTGTCTTCAGTCCTGAGACTGGTTTGATGCAGCTCTCCATGCTACTCTATCCTGTGCAAGCTTCTTCATCTCCCAGTACTTACTGCAACCTACATCCTTCTGAATCTGCTTAGTGTATTCACCTCTTGGTCTCCCTCTACGATTTTTACCCTCCACGCTGCCCTCCAATGCTAAATTTGTGATCCCCTGATGCCTCAGAACATGTCCTACCAACCGGTTCCTAGGTAGAGTAAAATCATTGCACTGGACGAATATTATATTGAAAAATAGGGTTTTGTAGCCAAAAAGAATGCGGAATAATGTAGTGTATTGGAATCGTGTATCAAACAAACTGCTTTCAGAAAAAAATATGTTGCATTACTTACAGAACGCCCCTCGTAATTCATTTCCAAACAGTTCGTTTGTGGCGGCCGCTAGCAGGATAACTACGCCAGTGCCTCAGTTCAAGAGAATAAGTGGCCGTAATAACGGGGATGGTGAGCGAGTATCGACACAGTGAGCGGGCGCAGAGCGTGGTGAGGTGAGGTGAGCAGTTTATCGTGTAACTCGGCAAGCCTCAGAGCTATGTGCTTCGTCAACGAGCCCTCCCCTCCCCGCACCTCCCTCTCTCTCTACCGCGTCTGCCAACATCCCTCACTGCCGCGCCCCCGGATTAGGTATTCAAATAGAGCCATTTCGGACGCCGGCCGGGAGGGCTAACTTTTTTCATCAAATGTTACACCTCCCTCAGGGGTCATTCCAGCCCAGCGCGCTCGGCACAAATCGTCCTTAAAGGCGCACACCCAGCGCGCGCCGGACTGACGGAGAGGGGTGTAAGGTGGCCGGCTACAGGGTAGCGAGCGGCCGAGGGTGGGGGTGGATACTGAGGAGCCGGAGCTGGCACACTTGCGCCGATATCATCGCACACACATGTGTATCCGAACGCGCGCCGCGTGGGGGGATGACTTCGAGTGGTGGGGAGCCGGGGACTAGGCCGGAAATTAAAATGATGGCCAGCTTGCGCCGCCTCCGCAGGCGGGACGCACACCCCTGGGTAAATTAACCCGCTGATATTGCGCGAGGAGTAATTTGTAACGGCTGCCCGCGTGTTGAAATGAAAGCAGCGGCCAGCCGGCTCGGCTAAGCTCTGCGCAGGCAGGCGACACGCGACCACTGTGCCGGAACCGCCGGGATTGCTGCGCCAAACACTGGTGCCGCTCCCCCCTCCGCCCACCCCCTCACTCTTCCCCGCCCCTCCTACCACCTCGCCACCTCTACAAGCACCCCAGCGTGTACACACGCAAACACTGCTCCTCTACGCATACGCATATGGATGCGCGCCTATGACTAGCTGGCTCCTGTCACGCATGGCTCGCCATATCACGCCATGCCACGCCACGCTTAAAGAAGAGCTTTTGCTGATAACCTGCCCCTTAAGTAAACTGGCCTCTACAACACAGTCTTCTTTGTCTTCTGCTGGTCGATCGATGGCTCGACTCGCGTACATTGACCCCATAAACGATTTTCTGATGCATCAGCCAGGGCTGTGCGATGCTCTGAACAGGGTGTTTCACTTAAAACTCGCAACCCCTTTGCTTCGTAAAATTTTCAAGATATCGAAAAGAGGTTTTTGGCAACTGATAGTAGGCTGAGAAGCACGTAATTTTGTTTTACTGATAGTAACAGTCTTCAAAGGTGACTGCATATGTGTTTATATAGCATAACTAATTCAAATCGTAGCATAAAGTCGCCAAATGAATTACATATGTTTCATCATCTGAATTATTAATTAAACAGTTTATATGGAAGAAGAATGAAGATTGAACAAAATAATTAATTTAAAAATTTAAGTCCAGGCAGCATCAACTACATGAAGCAAATGACTTACACATGTATAATGGAAAATGTGAAACATATTTATCACACAAAACGACCAAAAAATTTTCGATCACACTCAACTGGTTTATCACCATTTCAGTATGTTTTACAATTTAACAGAAGAACAGTGAATCGAACTGAATCCTTAAAAGCCATCGCAAAATGTATCTATGGTCATGCTTACGTGTCATGATTAATTTAAATCCTGGCAGGGTCGTCATACAAAAAGTGTAAAATGGTGACTTCATGCTAGGATTTAAAGTAATCAGGACATAAATAACATTTTTAATGTCTCTCACACTTAACAAATTGATGTGTGAAAATAAATATACATTTTAATATCTTATCGACGTTGTGGCTATTAGAGATGACAGAAGAAGAGAAAAGCCTCTAATCTCGTGAATACCAATGATAATTATGTAGGGTGAATCACCCAAAGCTTCCACCCATCTTATTTCATGAATTGTTCAAGAGATCGAAACGAGGTTTCAGCATTTCACAGTAGACAGAATTGAATGAGTAATATTCTTTAACTCTTTTATCAACGGATATATTTAAGCAATATAGTTTTAAAGTGAAACGACGTGCTTTTCTTTCCAAATGCAACAAAACTTCTCTTAAACACCGATACAGCGGTATAATCCTCGTTAATTTTAACTTTGAAACTTTTCACAAAAATATCCAAAAAGTGAGCTTATGTTAATAGACTAAGTGGCTGGAATCGTTCGTTGCAGTGTGAACTGCTCCAAGTGGAGGTCTCATACCCAGCTCTGTAGTTGGACGCAAAAAGAAGACAGGCCTGTGCTGCTCAAATAAATCGTATTCTTTGCTGGTCCTACTTATAGACATAGTTACAGGGTCGGCTACGATTGTCGCAACTGCAGTTATGTCCTGTCTTTTAGAATATGATAAAGGGGTTGAAAACTATTTCGAAAGTATTTATATAGTACTCATGCTTAAGTGGGAAGCTTTTGCAAAACAAGTGAACAGTCTAAAGACTTAGTACAACGATGGACCCTGGTGTGGCGTCTTATATTCTGTGTTTTATTGAACTCAGTGGCGCTTCATTCTGCAGGGTCAAATCTGTAAGCTAAATAACTTATGAATTTTTCATATTATGTAGCTACATGCAGAGCATTTTCTTGGTGATGCGATAAACTTTTAAGGACAACATAGAAGTACGAAAGTTATGTAACGTATGGTAGAGCTGTTCGTAAACATCACACTCAAATTCATAAAACTGAATAGTTCTCGATAGCGTGTATGAGGTTTTCATTATAATTTCTGACGTTTATCCAGAATTTCTGCTTTTAAATCCATCGAATGGCAGCAAACGAGAGTCTCTTAAGCCCATTCGTGGTCGTCACTGATTACGTATTATTTATCCTCTAGTATTACATTCGAAACATTACAAAAACTTAGAGAAAGTGGCAGATCCCTCCGCAACTGTGGAATTTCCAAGAACATCGCCGATATGGTCGTTGTTATCCTACCGCTCTAGTGGCGTAAAGTACATGGGCATCACGGCGAAAGTCACGGCTGTAATCGACGATAGAAGAAATTCGCAAGTTGATTCTTCAGTGGCCCCTATTACGTAGTTGTCTGATAAACTGTTTCAATTCTCCTCTGCCGAAAATAACTTTTTCGTTTTTGAAGACTTGACTTAACTGCCATAGGAAAGCCTTGAAGTCTAGAGAAAACGCTGCAAGAGAGGACGAACGTTTTCTGATTTCGTCTCAAGCGACAGAACACCGCAGACATCAGTTCTGCGACACACTTTGCTGCCCAAAAATAATGCCACGTCACGTCCGCCGTCATGAATTTTGCATCCGCACGCGTGAACTCTGTGGACATAGCGTAATTAATTAAGGTCGTGACCGGACGCAGCAGACGGAAAAAATTCCTCTGCAAGAAAATCTATCAGATGGAACTCAGGACAGAAGGGCGTTTCCTCACTCATTTCGTCAGGAATTGCCGTTCAACTCTTTGTGTTTCCCATGAAAGGAGTTTTACTGAATTTTTTAAAAGACATCATGGTCTCCGATGACTGTAGAAATTATTTATTTTACTACTGAAATTTCGGACTTTGGGTCATTATCAAGCAGTATTGCAAAAGCTAAAAATATTACAAATTGTGAAGCACAGAGTTTATATACAGAGTGGCACAAGTATACGATCAGAACGCAAATAGTACATCACAAAAAAATGGTGAAAATAACACATCACTTACAGTTTGCCTCAACACATGTCGGGCTTTAAAATCTTTTGACATGTAAAGCATTCTTCATCAGAACTAAATGTTTTGACTGTAGAGTACAGTAACATCAAACGAGCACGAAGCTCTGCACATCGTGAAATGACGCAAATTACGTGAACATACTTAACACAAATCACGAAAAATCAATGTCCTAACACACCGTCTGCATGTGACATAAGGTCGTTGGCGCGAAAATATGTTCACAGTTCAGTTTTCTGTCCACTTATCAGAGAAAGTACATTCTCGCGATAACAACTGTAAGCTACATATCATAACATCGTTTTACATCTGTTGACAACCTAGAGCTTTTTATGTAATGGTAAAGTAGTAAGGTACAAGGGGACAGGATGACGATGACATGTATGCATGTCGGATGATTTTAAAATCTGACGTGTTGAATTAAAATGTAAGTGATGTGTTATTTTCACCATTTTTTGTAATGTACTACGTACTGTCTGAAGGCATGTTTGTGCCACTCTATAGATACTCTGTGCTTCATATTTTTTAAATATTTTTTAGCTTCGGCACTATCACTTGATAACGGCCCAAAGGCCGAAATTGCAATAGTAAAATAAATTATTTTTAAGGTCGACGGTGAACATGATGTCCTTCAAAAACTTCTATATGACTGTGAACCCAAACCCCTAGAAGCTAATCAGCTTTACTTAATTGATTTCGAAACAGAGTTCTCCTACATCATAAAAAAACTACAAAAGTTGTTTTTTTTATTTTTTTTTATAACACAACTACAGCAGACCGAAAGATATTCGACACAGTAGTAACTGTTTCGGAGGTGAAAGAGATGTAACAGCAGTTTGCTAAAGCTGTAATTATTTTTATATTTGATCTGCCTATCCGCTGTCGTGTATGTGAAACGGAATTTTTCATTAAACTCTTTCTAAACACAACGTACACAACATCTAAAAGCTGAGGTCACTAATTTAGCGTTAGTAATGGTAGTAAATTGGTTTTGTTAACGGGGTAGATGTCTAAACAAATCGTTCTTAGAATCAATCAGTTTTCCTATAGCTGTTAATACACTGTAATGGCTACATCCATTGTACTGTTACGACTGTAGTCACTATTATTATCATTATTACAATTTACAGTAAACAGATGCACACAGTAGTAAATTGCGCACCGGTAATTAAGCCAACCACAACAGAAGAGAAGTAGTGATATGCAGTTTTTTTTTTAATTAAGGACTGCCTTTACTGTACATAGTATATCGTTACAGTACTGTACTATATGTGCCCGTCTTGTAAACAGAAACCTTTATGCCAAATACTGTTCTCCTAAGTTACGTTATCCATAGATGAATAGCATTTTCACCTTCGTTGGTATTCTTTGTACTCAGACTAAACTTGAATTGAAAACAGTTGACTTAGCACCGATGTGCATTTTCCTTGTGTTTCCATGCGTTTACTGTCAACTGCAGTAAGTGGGTGAGTTATGTTACGCCACGCATCTGCATTGTGTGCTGGTACGAGAGAGTCAAGTCAATTTTGTATCCGTTTTTAATAATGTCATGTTTGCGTGATACGTTTTTGATCAGGTATTGAAAAGAGGAAGTAGACTGCTGAATAAAAAATGTAGGCCACTATTTAAAACCGAGGCATTGCTGTGCATATGTTCATAACGAGCAAAGTTGCTAGAAAGTACATAATACTGGTTGACACAATTATAAACGTGGAGACTGCTCTTTCAGATGTGTCTGAGAGAGCAGACAGCAATGATCTACGTATGCAGAGTTACATTGATGACTTAAGGGAAACCGGTATGAGATATCTGCTTTGGGAGTTGAAATAATTCAACAGCTGCACTTGAAAATTTGTGGTGGACCGGAATTCGAAGCCAGATGCTGAACTTCTCTCGAATGGTTGCCTTAACTGCCTTGGCCATCCGGACACGCTTTACAGCCGACCAAAATTACCAAGTGCGGCCCACCACGGATGTTGTGACCCCATTCATATTTCCCATTGCTCGCAGCCTAACTGTATTCCCATTAGGGGGCAAATGATGGTAGGCATTTGCATTGAAAGAGCCGTATATCTATCGAGGCACATCTATAAAATTATATATGTGGTTTCCGTCCTTTCGAGCATGTCTGAAAGAACAAAAGCCACATATATAATTGTATTAAACAGCGTGGTATACACGATATGTCCAGAAGAACTGACTCGACATATGTAATTGTACATATATAAGCCTCGACAGGCATATGGCTCTTTCAGTGCGAATTCATACAGGAAAACAGTTAGGCTGCGAGTAATGAGGAAAATGAATGCTGTCACAGGATCAGTGGTGAGCAGCACTTCGGAATTTGCGTCGACTGTGAAAGGTGCCCGGATGGCCGAGGCAGCTGAGGCAACCATTCTAGCTAGAAGCGGAGCACCCGCTGACAAGCGCAGCTCGGCCACAAACTTTTTACTGCAGCTGTTGAATTATTTTGATGCACAAAGCAGCCACGTCATCCCGATTTCCAAGCTGTGCTGGTAATCTTCCCCTCGTAGCTAAAGAACACTTGCTTGATATGGTTCAAATGGCTCAGAGCACTATGGGACTTAACATCTGAGGTCATCGGTCCCTAGAACTTAGAACTACGTACTGGCGCTAGAGACTGTAGCGCCTAGAACTGCTCGGTCACTCCGGCCGTCTTGCTCGATATATTTTTATTTTTCTTCTGGGCAAAGTTATTTTGGGCAGTCAAGATAAATGGGACCCTGTATATCACGTGACGAGGCCAACTGAGTTCCATTTTAGGCTTTAGTAAGGACACAAATGTATACTTGTCTCACCGTCCGAGCAGACCTCGAAAGGCTCAACGGTACCGACCGACTGCCGTGTCATACTCAGGCGATAGGCGTCTCTGGATGCGGATATGGAGGGCCTGTGGTCAGCACACCGCCATCCCGGCTATTGCCAGCTTTCACGACCAGAGCCGCTATTTTTCAAATAAGTAGCTCCTCAGATGGCCTCATAAGGGCTGAGTGCACCCTGCTTGCGAACAGCGTTCGGCAGACCTGGATGGTCACCCATCCAAGTGTTAGCCAAGCCCGACAGCGCTTTGCTTAACTTCTATGATGTGCCGGAAACCGGTGTTACCACTGTGGCAAGGCTGTTTGTTGGCTGTATGGCAATGGCAATAACAGACACTTACGGAGATTTATGTTAAAGTCCGCTCTTATTTTGGAAACTACGGTTACTTTATAATACCTTATACAGGACGCTGGCATACTACACAACGGCCGAGGCTACCCTGCTATTGAGACCGGTGTACACGCCCTACAAGATTTCGCCGCGCCAATGGGACTTGCCCCGTGATTTACAGCTATAACAAGGCACGGTCGTGTACTATCTTGCAGCGGGGGAGGGTCCCCGAGAAACAGCTACTAGCGGGCTTAAAGGACGCCCGAGGTGGGCGGCGATCTGTTGCCAAACTTCTGGGCAGCGGTCCAATTGAATACGGCCGCGCGTCCCTCTCCCGTGCGCTATCGGCTTTTCCGAGAACGGATTGCCGGTCGGCGTTGGTGCATTATCAGGTCGGCAGAACACGCCTAATCCGGCTGAGCCAATCCCGGAGGCAGGTACTCTGTATAAATTATAGAGGCGTGTATTTAAGACACAGCTAAACGCCGGGCCTGGCCGGGCCGCGGAGGAAGGAGGCGGCTCGAGGAGGAGGAGGAGGCGGGGGCGTTACGGGTCTGACTTTACGAGGGCCCGGCCGGCCGGCTAATCCGCGCGTATATCTGGCGCGCTACGCTCGCTGCGCGCTCGGTAGCGTTCGGCTTTATTACGCCCCCGAGGTTTTGCCGCACCGGCCGCTAACTCACCTGCGCGTCCGCCGCTCGCCGGCTGGCCAGATCGCTCTTCAGCTCGCCCTCTGTCGCCGGGAAACGGCATCGTAAACCTCATCCCTACCTACCACTTTGCAGGGCACTCGTTCCGAGCCGTCTTAGAGCCCTCCGCGCTTTTTCCGCGACCGTCTGCTGGCAAATGGCTTTTTGTACTTTTAATGTCGCAGCCCAGTGGAACGAAGTAACAGAGACCGTCGTCTCGAGCACTTACTGTGCACCGGCAGATTGGCCACGCGCGCGCATTACGGTGGATGGTAACGCTTCGACCGGAAACCTGCCACTGTCATCTACACTGTCTGACGAAAAAGTAAAGCAACCAGAAGACACACACGGATGCCAATGTAACATTGTACACGTACACACAATAAGCCAGTATGTAAATAATTTATCTGCAGTTATCTGTGACTGATAGAGCGACCACCAGAATGTACAGGGTGTCCCAAAAAGAAGGACCCGATTTTAAATAGAATTATTTATTAGGAAGAAGGGCTTAGCACCAACAAATTGCATACTAAATTACTCAGAAAAGACAGAAGTTTTTAAAAAGCCTTCATAAATGTTCATTATGTTCTCCATTGGCTGCACGGCCGACATCTAGTCGATAGCCGAATTCATCCCAAACTGAGGGTAAGGTGTGAATTTTCAGGTTTTGGCGGCGCAAAGACGGTTCCATTAAGTTTCGGGTGTGCAGCCGCAAGAAATCTCCTTCTGCTTCTAATATTTCGGCTGTATACCGTCCACCCATCTTCAGAGTGAGTCGCAAGACTGCCGCTCCAGTGCTCGCTTCGTCCCTTTATACTCGTGTACCGCACGACTGCGCATGCGGCCACAGATGCAAAAGCGCCAGAGACGTTGGTCGGCGGCAGAGACGTGCATAATGCGCGAGTTGTATCTATGACTCCGCAGTCGATCTGTGTTGTCATATCGATATATCATTGTGAGCTGCACTGTGACGACGTCTTTGTGAGTTTATTACAGCAAGTGCCGGATTCCATGATTTATCAAGATTGAAACCACTATCTCTATTAATTAAATTCGTCGTCAAGCGAATTTCAATTGCCTCCTTCACTATCGAGACCCAAAAGGATGTAGTTGCGAAAATTTCAACATTGCATCTGTGGCCGCATGCGCAGTCGCGCGGTACACGAGTATAAAGGGACGAAGCGAGCACTGGAGCGGCAGTCTTGCGACTCACTCTGAAGATGGCTGGACGGTATACAGCCGAAATATTAGAAGAAGAAGGAGATTTCTTGCGGCTGCACACCCGACACTGAGCGTAAGGTGTCTTCTGTCACTGAAGCTACAGCAGTTGATATTCTGGTTTTTAGTTCATCAATGTAACGAGGTAAGGGAGGAACGTAAACACATTGTTTAACGTACCCCACAGGAAGAAATCACATGGTTTTAACCCATGGGACCTAGGAGGCCAAGAGTGTAAAGCCTGGTCTCGTGGTGCTGTACGCCCTATCCAACGTTGAGGCATGTTGGCATTGAGAAAACTGCGCACTTTGTTGTGCCAGTGCGGTGGTGCTCCACCTTGCTAATAGATGAAATTGTCAGAGTCAAGTTGTGGGAACAACCAGTTCCGTAGCCTTGCAAGGGGCTCCGCTCAAATGCTCGTTGGATTTGTTCCACTGTTGAGGAACGGGTGGCCGGTCAGGACTTTGCTGATGGTGGTTTAGCACGAAATCGATTATGAAACGCCCCCTGAGCTAGATCACTGATGGAGTGCGACTAAATTCAATAACACAATATGCTTTCTGTTGCGCAGACGCCACATTGTGCGAGACTGGCTGCACGCTCCAGGTTAGCGCTCGTAGCGACACCTGGCGGACTTTTTTTGAAACTCTAGACCATGCCGATTACATCTAGCGCTGATTCAGTTATCTAGTGACATTTGTCTCAATATTATAAGTTAAAATCGGGTCATTATTTTTGGGACACCCTGTATTATAATTGCTGGTGTGTTGCGTTGTCACCAGGTTTAGTAGGATATACACTCCTGGGAAAAAGTTTGTACACTTGTAAAGACGACGTCAATTTCGATCTGATGACAGCATATTTCACTTGTGTGGTAGTAGATGTTCAAATGGCTCTGAACACTATGGGACTCAACTTCTGAGGTCATCAGTCCCCTAGAACGTAGATCTACTTAAACCTAACTAACCTAAGGACATAACACACATCCATGCCCGAGGCAGGATTCGAACCTGGGACCGTAGCGGTCGCGCTGTTCCAGACTGTAGCGTCTAGAATCGCTCGGCCACCCCGGCCGGCGGTAGTAGATGTACTAATATTGGTTTCAGCATCGTCCGCCAACAGATAGCGTAGTGGCATATCTACCAGAGCGCCATCTATGTCTACCCTTTAATAGGGAATGCTCACAGCCAGAAGGAGTGAAGGTGTGAAGCAAGCAGGCAACAATGCTACGGAGTCGCACTCATGCTTCCTACAGCCAACTGAGCAAGTTTGGAAAGAGTGAAACTGCTGCCCTCCGAGTGGTGCGATGGTCTTTTCGGAGAACCGCCACACATGTTGGACGTACTGTGACAGTTGTGCAATGATGCTGGTATCAGTGGTCGCGTGAACATTCTAACGCTCGTAGACGAGGTTCTGGACGTCCACATATCACAGGCGCCAAAAAAAGTGAGGATCGTCGTATTGTAAAGGGCAGCAGTGGCAGATTGCGCATCTTAACACAGCACAGCTAAGAGGGCTTGCCGGCCGTAGTGGCCGAGCGGTTCTAGGCGCTGCAGTCTGGAACTGCGGACCGCTACGGTCGCAGGTTCGAATCCTGCCTTGGGCATGGATGTGTGTGATGTCCTTAGGTTAGTTAGGTTTAAGTAGTTCTTAGTTCTATGGGACTGATGACCTCAGAAGTTAAGTCCCATAGTGCTCAGTGGCATTTGAACCATTTTTTAAGAGGGCTTGTAAGCCCAGACGTGTCTAAACGAACTGTTCTGAAACAATTACTAGGAGTGGGACAACGTGCACGCACACCTCTAGCCCATCATCCACTCACGCCACAGCATCGCGGTGCACGGCTTGAATGCTGCCTTCAGAGAATCACTTAGAAGATGGAATGGCGCTCCGTGGTCTTCAGCGACGAAAGTAGGTCTGCCCGCACAGAAATGACGGTCGTTTGCGCATACGACGTAAATCTGGTGGGTGCTGTCCTGCAGAATGCATTCATCCAAGATACACCGGCCCCACCCGTAGGTCTTACGGCCTGTGGTGCGATAAGCTAGAACTCTCGTTCACCTTTGGTGTTCCTGGAGGGCACGCTAACAAGCGCTCTGTACGTGCAGAATGTTGTTAGACCTGTTCTTCTGCCGTTCTTGCAACAGCAAGGTGATGTGATTTCCCAAAAGGATAACGCTCCCTCATACACTATCCGTGTCACTCAACATGCTCTGCAAGACGTGCTACAACTTCTCTGGCTAGCACGATCTCTGAACTTGTCTCCAGTCGAGGACGTGTGGGATATGATGGGACGAGAGGTGGCGCGTGTGACTCGTCAACCAACGAATATGGAATTACCTCAACAGGTCGAGAAGACGTGGCAAAACGTATTCCAGGACAGTATTCGCCATCCGTGCGGTCGACTGGAAACCAGAATCAGCGCACGCATCGCCGACCGTGGAGGCTAATATGAGTGTTTCAGCATACCTGGTGCCTCAGAACCGCTAGTGCTATCGATTTGTAAATGTAATCACTTCGTGCACAGTGTTGCAAAAATACATCTTAAGTGAACTGGAAAATTCTAAAAGGATGTACTAATTTTTATTTACGGCCTACACAAGCGACGTGAACACCGTCAAATGGTGAGTGATCTCTGTCAAGGACACTGATGCCACGTAACCGTGTGAGACAGAGTTATCAGCACCTGACAGTGACCTCATTGTGGACCTCCTTTTGGTCAGAGGGTCAAATGGTGACATTTCCAGACCTGTGCGGCATTCAGATGTAACAGTGATCCAATGTTGAGCTGTTTAGAAACTAGAGGGCAAGCGTATTAGTCCTCAAGGTTCCAGTCGATCACATCTGAACCATAAGGCAGGATGGACGAGTTGTGTGCCTTACACAACTTAACTTCTTCGCATCTGCACCTGACATCTAAGAACATGTAATGTATGCCCCTCAACATTCTCTGTCGTCCCACGCCTTAGCACGAAGAGTAGCAGCAGCAGGACTAGGGAATTACCATGCCATATGTAGGCTGCTGTTAACAGTGGAACACAAATGGCTCTGTTTGGAATGGTGCCCTGATGGGGAGTCAAGGACCGCTGATGAATTTCGTCGCATTGTCGTCTGTGATGAATTGCGTTTCTGCACTACCCCGGATGAACATCGTCGGAGAGTATGGCAGCGACATGCTATCTTGTGTGGGGAACCATTGGGAATCGCTTTGGGTCACAACTGGTAGTGTTTTAGTGAACTCTGATAATACGACTCCATATCATGGACATCCTGCATTCTGATTTGTCACCTCTAATGCGCCTATATCTTGCTCCCATTTTTCAACAGAAGAGTGCTCGTCCACATGTGGCAATTATCTCTATGAAATGTCTGCGTAGTGCTAAGGTACCGCCGTGACCAGCAACATTCTTATATCTGGCCCCGATAAAACCTTTGTGGGACCACCCTAGATGGCAATTCCGTCGCAACGCAAGTATCCAGAGTATCAAATAGAAGTTACAACATTTGTTGGTCGGCTTGTCTCAGGAGAGGATAAAACAGCTGTGTGACACCCTTTCCCCGAGCGGTCTAAGGCACTGCAGTCATGGGCTGTGCGGCTGGTCCCGGCGGAGGTTCGAGTCCTCCCTCGGGCATGGGTGTGTGTGTGTTTGTCCTTAGGATAATTTAGGATAAGTAGTGTGTAAGCTTAGGGAATTATGACCTTAGCAGTTAAGTCCCATAAGATTTGATACACATTTGACACCCTTTCCAGCTGAATCACTACATGCATACAGGTCAGAGATGGGCAGCGTTTTACTGAGAAGTGGGCTCATACTGCTAAGTTCTTTGTAAATTTGACTCGATATTTTAATCACTGGCATAACATCACATACGCTCTCATCCCGAGAAGTATCGTTTCCTCTTCACCTTCTAGTCACTTCTTTATTTATTTATTTGCTAAATAGTGTTTCGTTGACATTTCGTCCGTTGTTGTCGTTTTGGTTCTCACACTCTTGATTCCTGTTTCACACGAAAGTAAAATTTTCTGTCACTTCACTTTATAGGTCGCTCAGTCGAATCAGGCCACTGGATTAACAATGAAGGTTCGTGTGCCTGCCAGCCCAGATGTGCTTTTTAGGCGGTTTCCCACATCCCATTAGGTGAATCCCGGGCTGCTACCCAAGTCTCGCTTTAGTTACACGATGTGCAAACATTTAGAAAACTTTCGCTCAGTTTCAGATGAACAATACTTTATGTAGACTGTTGGGGAACACATATTCCGTCCCGGGTGATAATGGTGTGGTGATAAGTAAAACATCCGGCCACCCCTTAAATATACCAAATCCATTCATGAGCACACCGACTCCACGCTGATGCAGAACAAAGGCACAAGAAAAAAAAAGTTTACTTATTGGGTCGAACGATGCTTCCCAAGTAGGCGCCATTGATATCACATAAGACTGATTCGCCACTTGCTCTGGTAGGTAGCCCTCCTCTGGGAACTACCACCAGATGTCGACAGCGTTACATTCTTACTTGCTCAACAACGACAAGATGCCACTCTGTTCAGTGACATCTGTGGCATCCTTACCCGACTTCAAGTAATTCGAAGTGGCTTTCCACTGTCTGGCGCCTGCGAAGTACAGCTGTTTCTCAGACAGCGTCACTAATAAATCGATTTGTCATGCCCAGCGCCAGCGAGTACATGAACTGCGGAAGAAGAAACTAAAAATAATCAGATTTCCCATCAAAGATGAGGAAATGTTACCATTCGAACCCGTCTAAATTTTGTCGATCTTAGATGCTGCTATGACGCAGCGTTTGCGCTTCCTGAGAAGGAACTATAAGATGTCATTTTCATGTTCTAAAGCCTGGTTATATTAGAGCAAATAGAAGCGAATATAAGTGAATGAAAGTAAGAGAACAGTACATTCGTGCTCTGCCATACATTTCTAACAATTTCTGACTGTTCCATGAGCATTTACACTGAATCAAATCGAACGGAACGTGATACAACGAGCATCTCATAACGAAAAGGCTTGCGAATATTTAAATTTTGCGTTTGTTTCTCTTGGTGACTGACGGGTGAGACTTCGCTGAGTGACATAAATACTTTGAATAAGTATTTGGACTGTAGCTTTATAGAATCGATGAATAAGTTTTATCTTTGACAGATGACAGATCGATAGTTACGTTTTATCTTTGACAAGGATTATCTGTGGCGATCATGCGCCCTTTACATGATATTGATGTTACTCTCTGACATTTGATCAGTCAGTGAGAAAGAGTCAGTTGAACTAGGAACACCACTAAAGGTGTCCAACATAGCTATGGACAAAACGTTAGAATCAAAAAAGGTTTCTCGGAAGATTCCCAGCAAGTATGCCGATCTGTTACCATCCTTGCAGCGCCTCACTGAATTCGTTTGATATCAGTACGTTTTGTTACCCCTTAAAACACTCTTTAACCATCTGTTTACTGCCGACATTGCGGGCTGTATCGAATTTCCGCACAGCACCTGTAGTTCCGCATTCGATAAAGTCGCTTCACCTCTGAAAGTTCCTTCACTTTGGCGTCCCGAAACTGTTGTCAGCGGGAGTTTGCTGGCGACGTTGCTAACACTGCTGCAGTGTTCCATTAGCCTGGCCAGGCGTCGCCGCCGCCTGCGGCCGCCGGGCTATGCTTTGGCGCCTCCGAGGTTGGCAGCCCTGGGCAGCGGCCGCTCTAATTGAGTTAGCCGGGCTCGCGCGTGCGCCCAGCCCATGATGGATGGCGCCGCGCCGGACCGCCGCATCAATCTTTGATTCCCCCATGCGTCGCTCGCGCCGCTCCCACGTCCCCCGCTGTCTTTTTACCCCGCACCTTGCATGGGACGTGGCTGAGCACCCAAGACAAACCGAGAAACCTCTACGGTCCTCTTTTCAGTCAACGGTATATTAAGTAGTTCGTAGCAGCCCATCTCGAAGTCCTCTCTTGTCCCAATATCTTCATCTCAGAGTAGTACTTGCACCAAACGTCGTCATTATTTATTGGACGTATTCTGATCTCTGTATTTCCCTACAGTTTTTACTCTCCACATCTCCCTGAAGTTCCAGGGAAGTTATTCTCTGTTGTCTTATCACATGTCCTTTCATCGGTCCCTTCTTTTTGTCTAAGTTCCTAGTAATCTGTATTAACCCTTCATCGCCGGTTCTGTGGAGAACCTACTATGCTCCTAGTGAGTACTAATTTCTGGGAAAGATTCTTCATCATATGTCACACTTACAGGATATGGGTTTCAGCCTGTCAGACAATATAAAAACTTATTAAAATATCAGTCACTCAAATGCAGTCTCTCTAACTGCCGTAAGAATTCTGCGTGAATTTCTATTTTGATGAATACGCTGACTTGCTTTAACACGATCTGTATTTTTTAAAGGACGTCATATACGCCACTTACTGCAGAAATTATTCAATTCACAACTGCAATTGCGGCCTTTAGTCATTTTCAAGTGATACTGCAAAAGATTTTGCTTCAGCAAGATTTTGCTGCACCACTTGAAAATGGTTCAAAGGCTGAAATTGCAATTATGAAATAACTAATTTCAACAGTCAACGGAGCATATGATGGCCTTTAAAAACTTCTACATGACGGTGAACCCCGACCATGAGATGTTAGCTACCTGTATTATTCTGTTCCTGTTTAATGGTTGTTATGTCTAAAATTCCTAGTAGCTAGAAAGATTACGCTCTGTTTCTATTAGTCCTTAATACACTGTCCAACTATGGCAGTGACTTACATACTCTCCACTGACTGACGTAAGAAACAATAGGTAAGTCTACATCATTTCAAATACCTGTCGATGTTTTCCGCTTCTTGTCACCTACGGTGTGTCGATTTTCTCGTCGTACATTCCGACGATCATCTGTTACCCCAGTCCCTGCTGCCTCCCACTAGACTGGCAGTGGAGTTCTTTCTGTGAGCGACTTATAAATAACTCGCTATTTAAATAACTCGGTATCTTGCGCTGAACGTGACTTACCTCAGTACCCAAGTTGTCATAAAAATGCTCTGAAATGACCGTGTCGTTTCTCATGGAAACGTCACACTATTAGTGACTGAATGGAGTGTCAAGGGTTTTGCCACACGGTCACACGGTACGTCTGAAGACCTTGTTACTGACAATAAGCAGAAGTTGAAGACCTTCTTTACGGATCTTCGAAATGCCATGTATATTTTTGATAATATCTAGTGACAAGAATTTTTTTCTTCAATAAAAATAAAGAGCATCCACAGAAAATAGCGGGACTGCTACGGTCGCAGGCTCGAATCCTGCCTCCGGCATGGATGTGTGTGATGTCCTTAGGTTAGTTAGGTTTAAGTAGTTCTAAGTTCTAGGGGACTGATGACCAAAGATGTTAAGTCCCATAGTGCTCAGAGCCATTTGAACCATAGAAAATATTTTACATCTCTATGTGCGAGGAATATTGCCTGAAACCTTGTTCATATATTTTTGTTACACTCTGTATTTTATACGAATCACACCAGCATTCAGCTAAAGTAAAGTAACTTAAGTAAACCGCAGAAAATGTGAATCTAGACAGCTGGACGCTGCCTTGAAACTAGATCTTTTCGAGTACGAGTCCATTATATTAACAATTGCACACCATGTCGTTTAGCCGGCCGCTATGGCCGAGCGGTTCTAGGCGCTTCAATCTGGAACCGCGCGACCGCTACGGTCGTAGGTTCGAATCCGGCCTCGGGCATGGATGTGTGTGCTGTCCTTAGGTTAGTTCGGTTTAAGTAGTTCTAAGTTCTAGGGGACTGATGACCTCAGATGTTGATTGCCATAGTGCTCAGAGCCATTTGAACCACGTCGTTTGGTGTTCAGTTTCGACATCTGAATCAAGTTTCTACGCAGTCCAGTCACAGTAACGTGATCACCTGCCAAAAGCCTGAATAACCACGTTTTTTAGAGCGGACATGAAGGAACGGAGTCAGTGAGTTTCCGAAAGTTACCAACAGAGATGTGGGGCCATGCCGACTCCAATGCTGTGGCCAGCTGCTCTAGGTTTCTTGGTTGAGGGTGTATAGCACCAACCGCCCTATCGACATACTCCCACAGATTATCGACTGGGTTAAAATCCGAGAGGTCTGGTGTCCAGGGGAGTATAGTAAACCCAACCTGGTGCTCTTCGAACCACGCACATACACTGCGAGCTATGCGACACGTTCCATATTGGTAGATGCCATCATGCCGCGGAAAAAACACACTGCACGTATGGGTGGGCTTGGCCTCCACGAAAGACGCCTACATGTGTTGGAACATTGTACTTTCCAGAGTGACGAAATCACCGAAGGAATGCCACGAAAACATTCCCCAGACCAAAACGCTCCCTCCTTTTTTACTTTCAGACGTTTCACGCCTTCCACGCCAACGGCTGTTTGTCGAATGGGGCACGAAACTCACCTGAAAGGCCACCTGTCGCCACTCAGTGGACGTCCAGGTGCAGTAACGGCGTCCAAATTCCTGCCTTCGTCGCCGATGAACAGCAGTTAGCATGGGAGCATGAATCAGACACCAGCAACTTTCGAGGAATGGTCGTTGAGGCGACACCGTTGGTATCGCCTTGGTTCATCTGAGTGATCACTCGCTCAACAGTTGCACGTCTATTCGCCATGCACATCTCCGCAGCCCGTGCTGCACCATAATTGCCTGAGTGCCGGTTTTCCATAGCGCCACTTTGCCACAAATGATATAGGTTAAGGGGGGACGTTGATGGAAAAACACACACTATTTGAAAAATGCACCAAATCCACAATTTTGGATATATATATATAATCAAAGAGTTTTATATGTAAATGTGTTACTTTCGTGTAAAGCGTGGTACAAAATTTCATTACCGTATCTCCAAAGCTGTGGATTTGGTGTATTTTTGAAATAGTGTGTGTTTTTCATCAACGTCAGAAAGTATTCAAGAGATTTCTACAAAAATTTCTCTGTTTCATCACTTTATACATTGTAAGCTTCTTTCATGAGGTTTTAGGAATAGGTCAAATAGGAGAATTTTCACAATTTTGTAATTATAATTCCACAGGTACAATTTTAAATTCATGCAAAATTCCAAGCACTTCGCCCCATATCTCAGCTTGCAATCAGAATTTCAAACTTTGCTCTTGAGACAACTTTTATTAGGTGTACAGAAATATTTGTACAAAATTTCATAATTCTAGCATTCATATAATCTGAGGAAAAGGTACATAAACTATAAAAAACAAACTTTTCAGGAAACGCAATTTAAAGTTCAACCTAGCCGCGTGGATTAGCCGAGCGGTCTAGGGCGCTGCAGTCATGGACTGTGCGGCTGGTCCCGGCGGAGGTTCGAGTCCTCCCTCGGGCATGGGTGTGTGAGTTTGTCCTTAGGATAATTTAGGTTAAGTAGTGTGTAAGGTCAGGGACTGATGACCTTAGCAGATAAGTCCCATAAGATTTCACACACATTTGAATATTTTTAAAGTTCAACCTAACTTTTTTCCATATGTCAGTTCTTCAGATGGCACCACATTTGTACTCTCGGTCGTCTTTCCCTTCAAGTCTTCTCTTCTGGTTTCTTGTTGTCTGTCTTCTTTCCTTTACCAGGTCTTCAACTAACTTTTCAGCTGCAGAGACGCACTGTAAATCTATTTTTCTCAGGATGTCTTGAGTAAAATCTCCTATCTTGAAGCCCATTCTTTCTAATACCTTCATCCTCCCGACGTTCCCATCATTAAATACAATAACTGCATCATAAGTGCAATTCTAACAACTGTAGCAGATGCAAATGTGTTTTTAGGGCATCGTTTCCATATGAGTGAATTAAGAGACTCATTTGGATTTGGGGTTTTACCATAAACACACTTTTTGAAAAGTGCATGATCGGCCAGAGATGATCTATAAAACCAAATAGTATGTATCACGGCCTTCTAGATGTATCCTGCACACGTTTGGTTGAAAGTAATACACAGAATCGTTGTTAACTGAGCTGGCATTGAAGTGCTGCTTCAAAATGTGGGCATGGCAGGGAGGCCGCGTCACACTTTTAATTAATTTTCAGGCACTTCGGATGCGATTTCAACATGAAACTTTGAGAACTTATTGTCCATGAGTTGTACTAACAAATAAAAAATAAATCGAAAATTGACAATTTTGGTCAGTTTCATCAACGTCCCCCCTTAACCACGTCAGAACGCGAACAGTTTACAAATTTAGACGTGTCGGAGAAGCTTCCACCCTTGGCCCAAAAGCCAATGATCATACCCTTTTGGCCAGCCGGAGTGGCCCTGCGGTTCTAGGCGCTACAGTCTGGAACCGCGAGACCGCTACGGTCGGAGGTTCGAGTCCTGCCTCGGGCATGGATGTGTGTGATGTCCTTAGGTTAGTTAGGTTTAAGTAGTTCTGAGTTCTAGGGGACTGATGACCTCAGAACTTGAGTCCCATAGTGCTCAGAGCCATTTGAACCATACCCTTTTGGATATCAGATAAATCGCTCCGATACCGCATTACAAACAACTGCACTGCTTACCGCATCCCCCCACCCCCCCCTTCCAGCACACTTTAAATACCCTCCTCGCGGTCGCGTTATCGCTTCCCGGGCACGGAGTCCCGGGTTCGATTCTCGGCGGGGATAGGGATTTTCCCCTGCCTTGAGACGACTTGGTGTTTGTGTTGTCCTCATCGTTTCATCATCATTCATGAAAGTGGCGACATTGGGATGAGCAAATTTTGGGAATTTGTACGGACGCTGATAAGCGCGCAGTTGAGTGCCTCACAAACCAAACATCATCATCATCATCATCATCATCATTTATCTAAACCTCCACTGCTAGTGCTGCCACCTGCCGTCTGTGAGTTGCACGCAGACGTCAAACATAGGTGGTGGTCAACTGAAAGTGACTGCCGTGTATTTTGGAAGATGTGCGGTGATTATAATGATGAAACTCCTTTCCTTTCACCAGAGATAAACAATGCTATGGTCTCAGCGGGGACAAAATGCGCAAGCTCATTCCCCACGCGCGGGAACGGTTGATATAGACGGTTATTGTACGTGCCCAGGTTTGACTCCGCCCTTTTCGGCAGAGTCGGTTGGGCCGCAGCGCAGCCCAGCGGTGGCAGCAGATAAGGCGCGATGCCAGGGTAGGGTTGGGCAGCCTAGGGAGATGGCAGGCGCCCATCCGTCACGATAGCAGCGCGCCAAGACCGGCGCGGGCATCCGGCAGATAAGGGAGAATGGGAGAAAACACGCGAGCCCCATCAGCAGCCGCTGACGTCGGCTGTCATCGCCGCAGCCGCCGCACCCAGTGCCGCCTGTCGGACGCACCCGTCAAAACAGGTACGTAAATTATCTGCCACGTGACGGCGGGATCGCGAAAAAAATGACGAGATTTACACGAGCTAGAAGGACAAAGTTGCACTTCAAAATCTAGCAGTCAGTCTCTTGCTTGCTTCCACGTCCGCCGGCTGATGTGGCCGAACGGTTCTAGGCGGTACAGTCTGGAACCGCGAGACCACTGCGGTCGCAGGTTCGAATCCTGCCTCGGGCATGGATATATGTGATGTCCTTAGGTTAGTTAGTTTTAAGTAGTTCTAAGTTCTAGAGGACTGATGACCTCAGAAGTTAAGTCCCATAGTGCTCAGAGCCATTTGCACCAAGCCTTCCACCTCCCCACGTCCGCAGATACGACGTTCTTTCCTCATTTCTACTCGAAAATTAATACACGACAACATTCAGAACCGACTAAACACCCATGTCTGACAGGTACTTGAATGTTGTTCCTGCTCAGCTTAAGATAGCACAGCTCATATTAATGCTACATTTGTTGAGTTCGAATTAGCTCTTCATAAAGTTCCGTATAGTTCCCTAGTAACCAAAATACTGTCTTATTGAATATACGAACAGATACGCGATTTGGATTAAAGACTTGCTACCGAATGGAACTCAGTATCTTTTACTTAATCCGCCAAAACTTACGGCAGCATGGGAGTACTCCACCGTAGTGCAATACGCCCGCTTTATTCACTATGTACAGTGGTGGTGGAGGGGTGAGGAATATTATCGAAGCTAGAATGAGATTTTCACTCTGCAGCGGAGTGTGCGCTGATATGAAACTTCGTGGAACATTAAAACTGTGTGCTGGACCGAGACACGAACTCGGGACCTTTGCCTTTCGCGCGCAAGTGCTCTGCCAACTGAGATACCCAAGCACGACTCACGCTCCGTCCTCACAGCTTTACTTCTGCCAGTATCTCGTCTCTTACCTTCCAGGCTTTACAGAAGCTCTCCTGCGAACCGTGTAGAACTAGCACTCCTGAAAGAAAGGATATTGCGGAGACATGGCTTAGCCACAGCCTTGGGGATGTTTCCAGAATGAGATTTTCACTCTGCAGCGGAGTGTGCGCTGATATGAAACTTCCTGGCAAATTAAAACTGTGTGCCGGACCGAGACTCGAGCTCGGGACCTTTGCCTATCGCGGAAAAGTGTTCTGCCAAGGTCCCGAGTTCGAGTCTCGGTCCGGCACGTAGTTTTAATCTGCCAGGAAGTTTCATTATCGAAGCTGTTATCACAGCTATCTGTTACGTTCTGAAGTTGAGTCGTCTGTAGGAGTGTCTTAGTAATGAAGAATAAATGTCTTAAAACTTCGTGCATCATACGGCTGTTTTAACGCATCGCTCAGATTTATGATGTCATATCTCTTGAACTATATGTGGTACTATGGTATGATTTCGCAGATACATTTAGCGGCATATGTGTATAGTGCTAGCGACATTTATTGCGGTTACTGTTAGAAGCACAGAAAAAATAAATATAGGCGCGCGGAATTAGCCGAGCGGTCAGGGGCGCTGCAGTCATGGACTGTGCGGCTAGTCCTGGAGGAGGTTCGAGTCCCCCCTCGGGCATGGGTGTGTGTGTATGTCCTTAAGATAAATTAGGTTAGGTAGTGTGTAACCTTAGGGACTGATGACCCTAGCAGTTAAGTCCCATTTGAACATTTTTTAATAAATTTAAACTTTGTCCATGATGCGGCAGTCTTTCACGCATCTCATTGTTTATGACAACATATCTCCTGAACTGCGGTAGGTAAGTGATTCTTATCCCCACATAGACTGTTGCCTGCCGTTAAGGGGTGTGTGTACCAAGTCTGTTCCATCTCCTAAACCACTGGATCGATTTCAACCAAACATAAACTGTTCCATTTTTTTTAACATGTATGGATACACAGTCAGAGGTTCGACAACATTCGCTGTGGATAAGCTCAAATAGACGCGGATGTCGCTACAGGAATTACTTTTGAGGACAGAAATAAATAATGCCAATTTTATGGCACCACCGCTAGTAACAAAAAACGTTGTTACTTGTCACAAAAACGCACATAATTATATTCTACGTCAGTTTTATTTGCAGAATTGTAGATTATAAAGCAGAACATTTTTTCCATCTCGCTATAACTCACAGAATTCCAAGTGTAACTAAGCTTAAAAACACATTCGTTAAAATCATTTACTGTATACTGGAATACTGCACGCCCTCTCCGAGCTCGGCGACTGTTTTCCTGGCCGATACTTGGCAGTAAAAGTTTGGACGCTTAACTGCTCATTAAGCAACTACCGCGCGAACAACGCGGCAAATGCGCAGGCGCAATTTACAAGTCCTCCACTTTCGAATATAAACGAGAGCAACCGGTGTTTGCTTGCCCGCATCTGCGGCCCTCGCTAATTTATTTGCACAAGTTGGCCGGACTGGGAGCTCGCATGCCGAGGCCCGGCGGCGCGGGCCCGGTGTAGTAGCACTGCCGGAAAATTCGCTGCCGTCTACCGAATCGCTAAACGCCTCGCAACTCCGTGTGCTCAAACAACAGCAGTTACCAAATGAAATGCTTGCAGTCACCAAAAGGTGTTACTGCAGATTTATTACCTCAGACCTGTTCTACATAACTGTAAAGACAATGGGAAATACTTTTACAGGGAGAGTGAATACAAAACGCAACGACTGAAATTCTGGTAATTTACTACTGCTTCTCATTCTTTGTATTAACGAAGAGGAGTACTTGGCAAATACTCGACTCGTCGATTCCATACACTTTGTACGTCAGTGTACCTGGAAATGGCGTTTACAGGCAAGGTCGGATTACATAAGCGTACCACAGAAACGTAAAATACAGCGAGATAGTAAATTTAAGTACCTTGGAGAAAAACTAAAGCAGAATAACTTGCAGTAGATGTAACTGTTAGTAATAACTAAATAATTCGTACTCGGTGCATGTGAAAAGGTTTCCAGACGTTATTATGACCTCACGACGAGAATTAATAGACTTTAATTGCGGAATGATAGCTGGAGCTAGACGCATGGAACATTCCATTTCGGAAATCGTTAGGGAATCCAATATTCCGAGATTCACAGTGTCAATAGTGTGCCGACAGTCCAAATTCCAGGCAATACCTTTCACCACGGACAACGCAGTGGCTGACGGCCTTCACTTAACGACCGAGAACAGCGGCGTTTGCGTAGAGTTGTCAGTACTAACAGACAACCAACACTGCGTGAAATAACCATTTAAGTTCATCTGTTACGTCAGTGTGTCGAAATTTGATGTTAATGAGCTATGGCAGCAGACGACCGAAGCGAGTGGCTTTGCTAACAGCACGAGATCGCCTGCAGCGCCTCTCCTGGGCTCGTGGCCATATCGGTTGGACCCTAGATGACTGGGAAACTGTGGGCTGGTCAGGTGAGTCCCGTTTTCAGCTGATTAGAGCTGATGGTAAGATTCGAATGAAGCCATGGGCCTAGGTTGTCAACAAGGCAAAGCTGGTAGTGCCTCCAAAATAGTGTAGGCTGTGTTTACACGGAATGGTTCAAATGGCTCTAAGCACTATGGGACTTAACATCTGAGGTCATCAGTCCCCTAGACTTAGAACTACTTAAACCTAACTAAGCTAAGGACAGCACACACATCCATGCACGAGGCAGGATTAGTACCTGCGACCGTAGCAGCAGCGCGGTTCCAGACTGAAGCGCCTAGAACCGCTCGACCACAACGGCCGGCTACACGGAATGGACTGGATGCGCTGATCCAAGTGAACCGACTGTTGACTGGAAATGCTTATGTCCGGCTACTTGGAGACCCTTTGCAACCATTCGTCGAATTTTTTTGCGCATAATAATGTGCCATGTCACTGGGTCACACTTATTCGCAATTGGTTTGAAGAAAGTTCTGGGCAATTCCAGCGAATGATGTTGCCACCCAGATCGCTGGGCGTGAATCCAATCGAATATTTATGGGACGCAATCGAGAGCTCTGTTCGTGCACAAAATCCGGCACCAGCAACACTTTCGCAGTTACGAACGGTTATAGAGGCAGCATGGCTCACTATATCTGCACGGGTTTCCAACGACTTGTTGAGTCCATGCCACGTCGGGTTGCTGCACTACGCCGGGAAAAAGGAGGTCCGACATTACATTAGGAGGTATCCCTTTCCTTTTGTCACATAATTGCATATCTATGTCTCTGAATGGAAGGGAAGTTGCAGCAGCCATTTTGACTTGATTGGACTGTAGCTTGCAGGTAATCGGTTGTTCTTCACGCTTCCAGTTGTACACTACTGGCCATTAAAATTGCTACACCACGAAAATGACGTGCTACAGAAGCGAAATTTAACCGACAGGAAGAAGATGCTGTGATATGTAAATGATTAGCTTTTCAGAGCATTCACACAAGGTTGGCGCCGGTGGCAACACCTGCAACGTGCTGAGATGAGGAAAGTTTCCATCCGATTTCTCATACACAAACAGCAGTTGACCGACATTGCCTGGAGAAACGTTGTTGTGATGCCTCGCGTAAGGAGGAGAAATGCATACCATCACGTTTCCGACTTCGATAAAGGTCGGATTGAGCCTATCGCGATTATGGTTTATCGTATTGCGACATTGCTGCTCCCGTTGGCCGAGATCCACTGACTGTTAACAGAATATGGAATCGGTGAGTTCAGGAGGGTAATACGGAACGCCGTGTTGGATCTCAACGGCCTCGTATCACTAGCAGTCGAGATGACAGGCATCTTAGCCGCATGGCTGTAACTGACTTTGGAGCCACGTCTCGATCCCTGAGTCAACATATGGGGACGTTTGCAAGACAACAACCATCTGCAGGAACAGTTCGACGACGTTTGCAGCAGCACGGACTATCAGCTCGGAGACCATGGCTGTGGTTACCCTTGACGCTGCATCACAGGCAGGAGCGCCTGCGATGGTGTACTCAACGACGAACCTGGGTACACGAATGGCAAAACGTCATTTTTTCGGATGTCTCCAGGTTCTGTTTACAGCATTATGATGGTCGCATCCGTGTTTGGCGACATCGGGGTGAACGCACATTGGATGCGAGTATTCGTCATAGCCATACTGGCGTATCACCCGGTGTGATTTTATGGGGTGCCATCGGTTACACGTCTCGGTCACCTCTTGTTCGTATTGACGGCACTTTGAACAGTGGACGTTACATTTCAGATGTGTTACGACCCGTGGCTCTACCCTTCATTCGATCTCTGGGAAACCTTACATTTCAGCAGGATAATGCACGACCGCATGTTGCAGATCCTGTACAGGCCTTTCTGGATACAGAAAATGTTCGACTGCTGCCCTGGCCAGCACATTCTCCAGATCTCTCACCAACTGAAAACGTCTGGTCAATGGTGGCCGAGCAACGGGCTCGTTACAATACGCCAGTCACTACTTTTGATGAACTGTGGTATCGTGTTGAAGCTGCATGGGCAGCTATACCTGTACACGGCATCCAAGCTCTGTTCGACTCATTGCCCAGGAGTATCAAGGCCGTTAATACGGCCAGAGGTGGTTGATCTGGGTACTGATTTCTCAGGATCTATGCACCCAAATTGCTTGAAAATGTAATGACATGTTAGTTCTAGTATAATATATTTGTCCAATGAATACCCGTTTATCATCTCCATTTCTTCTTTGTGTAGCAATTTTATGGCCGGCAGTGTACCTTTTGTCACGTAATTGAATATCTATGTCTCTGAATGGAAGGGAAGTTGCGGCAGCCATTTTGACTTGTTTGGACTGCAGCTTGTAAGGAATCGGTTGTTCTTCCCGCTTCCATTTGTATTTATATAACTTTTAGTGGCTTCAAACGGAAGATAAGTCGTTAATTCTTCATTGCACGCCCTTAAGTGATAAGTAATCGTAAAGGGCAATCAATTCGCTTTACGTTATGTACATAATACGTTTAAATCCTTCTGTTATTATACTCCACAAAAGATGAAATGTGCTGTTGAGGCGGAACGGAGCTGGCAGAAAACAATAGTGTCTCGTTGTGTCACCAGATTTCAAACTACGCATTTCTTTCCTTTCCCTTGCTTTTCCAGAGGATGTGAGCTTACATTAGAATGATTGATAGACAACAATAAGCTATTAAGTTAATGTAAATGGCAGTTTCACAGTTTAATCTTATGAAATGGGGTTTTAAAAGCATCCAAGGAGTTTAATGAACCCTCATCAACTTTGGAAAAATAAGTTCGCAAAGTAACGATTACCCCAACAGCGCCGGCTGGAGTGGCCGAGCGGTTCTACGCGCTACAGTCTAGAACCGCGCGACCGCTACGATCGCAGGTTCGAATCCTGCCTCGGACATGGATGTGTGTGATGTCCTTAGATTAGTTAGGTTTAAGTAGTTCTAAGTTCTATGGGACTGATGACCTCAGAAGTTAAGTCCCATAGTGCTCAGAACCATATGAACCATTTTGAACCCCAACAGCACAGTGTAGCATACCTGAAGTCAATGGAGAGTAAACTTTCTAGTCCAACGATGAAACATATCATTGTCAGGTTATTAGCCTAGCAGAAAGAAATGGCTTACCATACAGATTTAACGGGAACGGGTTATAGAACCTATTACTCGGAATCCTACTTGAATGTTGTATGCTCGCAAGCCAGAAAATACATCTGGCGCACGAGCGATGGTATTGAGTAAAGTACAGTTACAGTAGCTTGCTACTATGCATCAAAAATAATTTGGCATTTTTCAATATGACATTAAAATATTTTCTTATTATTTTGCGATATTTTGACGATTTCGTATTACTCAGTCTAAATTTTCATTAAACAACTTTGTCTAAGTTTTGAAATGATATTGCTAAAAATTACACCGTTTTGCAATAATTTTACAAAAAATGTGTTATCTCAATCTGCCACGTGAGTGGAGCAGAACGGCAAATATGAAAGCGTTTCCTAGAAAAAATGTGAAAAATACATACCATACAGTTTTAAGTAACTTTCAAGTAAAGTACGCTGGGTTATATTACGAGTTGATATTTTATACCTTTCTGTAAGTATTTATTTGTGCTCCTTTATTTTAGAAAAACTGTTAAACGTAAATTACCTGTTTCCTCTCCGAGTCTCCCTATGACTTAGTGAAAAATATGCATCTCTAGAAATAAAAAAAACTAAAAAACAAAGCCTGTGTTTTTTGTGGTGTAGTCCAAAGAGCGAGGTGCCAGGCCAAAGTTGGTACCTACCTACGGAATCACAAATAAACACATACGCTGCCACA
Organism: Schistocerca piceifrons; assembly: GCF_021461385.2. Classification (NCBI taxonomy): domain Eukaryota; kingdom Metazoa; phylum Arthropoda; class Insecta; order Orthoptera; family Acrididae; genus Schistocerca; species Schistocerca piceifrons. The sequence continues at coordinate 262,066,892 of NC_060144.1, read as the reverse complement.
AGCAATGACGAATGACAGACGGTGGCGTAGACACGCCCACAAGAGTTCCCCAACGTACCGCATCAGCTCGCTCACTTACGTCGGAGTGCAGTGCCGCTCAACTCGGTTAGCATTCATCGACCAAGACGTCAGCACTGTCTGCCTGCCAAGTCAGCAGTGCGAACATTATATTAGACAGAACTCTGCATAAAAGTTTATAGTCAGTTGAACTCTGTGAGAAGAAATTCTATATACTCGTACATATTGTAGTATCATCTGGGCCCCTTCAGGAGCAAAGCTAAGAACCCATCACCGTACTGACAATTGTTATTTCTTCCGGTACAGCATTCTCTACGTTCTACCTGCTTCGTCCGCAATGTGTCACCTTGCTTCCAAGGTAGCAGAATTCCTTTAGGTTATATACTCCCTGGCCCCCGATCTTAGCCCAACACAAAATGTCTGGGGCTATTTGTAACAGTGGCTGAAACGTAGGAATCAACACAGCCGCAATTCGACTGACCTACTAGATTTAATCATCAATGAGTGTGGGCTCTCTTTCTCACAGCATGCGGTGTTAACACAGTATTAACTTCATGTCACCTGTGAGTCATTGATGTTTCGTCCTGTGTGTTTTTCTGTGACTTGACTGATTCCAACTGCAGATAATAAATAAAAAGTTGAAACTCTTACACCTTTGATTTTGAGATGGACATTGCTAAGTCCAGAGACAAGAATAATATACAGAAGAATGGAAAATAAAATTGAAAAACTGTTAGATGACGATCAGTTTGGCTTTAGGAAAGATAAAGCCATCAGAGAGACAATTCTGACTGTTGTTGACAATGGAAGCAAGACTAAAGAAAAATCAAGACACTTTCATACGATTTGTCAACCTGGAAAAGGCGTTCGACAATGTAAAATTGTGCAAGATGTTCGAAACTCTGAGAAAAATAGGGGTAAGAGATGGGTAATATATAATAGGTACAAGAGCCAAGAGAGAACAATAGGTGTGGGCTACCAAGAACGTAGTGCTCGGATTAAAAAGATTGTAAGACAGGGATGTAGTCTTTCGCCCCTACTGTTCAATCTGTACATCGAAGAAGCAATGATGGATATAAAAGAAAGGTTCAGGAGTGTAGTTAAAATTAAAGGTGAAAGGATATCAACAATACGACTCGCTGATGACATTGGTATCCTGAGTGAAAGTGAAGAAGAATTACATGATCTGCTGAATGGAATGAGCACTGAATATGGATTGAGAGTAAGTCGAAGACAGACGAAAATAGCGAGAAGTAGCAGAAATTAGAACAGCGAGAATCTTAACGTCACTATTGGTGGTCATGAACTAAATGAAGTGTAGGAATTCTGGTACCTAGGCATCAAAATAACCCACGACCGACGGAGCAAGGAGAACATTAAAAGCAGACTAGCACTGGAAAAAAAAGACATTGCCTGTTGGCACACACTCTGCTCGTGCAGAAGTGAACAGTGCCCATATCGAGCAGTGTAGTGGCAGGTGAGCGAACAGGCACGGGGCGGAGCGCCTACCTGGTTAGGCAGACGTGACACGCAGTGACCCGGTGATTCACTCGCTGTGGGCCCCTGGGGGGCGCGGTTGGCAGCCCTGCATTAAGCACCTGCCCTGTGATTCCCCGGCAGCGTGCGCGCCGCGCCGCGCCGCGCCAGGCGGCCGTGGATTATTTAGGGGCCCTCTCTCGCCGCCGATCCTGTTAATCAAGCTTAATTGAGGAACGATGGAGTGATAGGCGAGACCGGCCGCCAAAGGCCGGTCCGGGTTACGCATGCACCCTCCTCCCCATTAAGGGCAGCCCTGCGTTTTCTGCGTCCACAAATTTTCTCCCATTCTCTGCGTTTTTCCGCCTCCACCCTATACTCTCCTGAACGCTTCCGGCCTCCTTCACCACTAACGTTATATACGCTGATTGTCAGGGGGGGCAGCAAGAGCAGTAATTAAAATAGTGCTTCACAATCTGAGCGGTATCTCGCGCAACTCATTATTCAAGGACCAGATGGACGAGTGTTGCGTTTAAATATTAAGATATCCGGCTCGTAAATTAGTATGCATGGTCGTTAATTACTACACTGACATTAGAATCCCCGCTTTTATTAATACATATGTAACATTCTATACAAGCTGTTGTCGGTCTTTTTTTTTTTTTTTTTTTTAATTACTGTGGCGCCTCAATTCGTTATACAGCTGAATCCGTACAACAACTGTGGGTGGCGGCCATTAAATCAAGGCATCCACTGCGAAATTTCTGACGGTATTTGACTTTCGTATGTTATTCAATCAATGGAACAGGTCACATGAGTAGTACAAACAAATGTGGCATTTCCCCCTAAACCTAATTAGTCTATTTTAACCAGTTGCAATAAAACTGAAGACCTATAAACAAATTTTGAGCGAAAAATTTAGATCTTACATCAAGCAATAGATTGAAAGCTATTATTAACAAAAATATATATTTATGCGTACTTGAGTGGTGTTCCTTATCACAACATCGAAGTTACTTCATACTTTTGCAGCATTTTTAATTTTTTTAATAGTGTTGTCCATGATAACTAGAAATGTCTGTGAATATGTAGAAATAAAATAACGAAACGAACAAAGAAAAATGAAACTGTTGCAGTGAGCACAAATCTGACGAATGCACGAATTGTTTAGCTGTATCTAGCTTTGACCCTAAGCCCATGGTAAGAAGGCGGCGTACATTCTCCAACAAATAACCTGTCGTTTCCATTATTTTACTCATAATAATAATGATGACTGAGCTCCGTGACTGTGGATTAAATTGCCTGCGGAAATATTACAGTCAGCCCCTTTTTAATTGCTTTATGTCATGATGGACTTTTAGTTTTCATCCTTCTTGGTTCAAATGGCTCTGAGCACTATGGGACTTAACTGCTGAGGTCATCAGTCCCCTAGAAGTTAGAACTACTTAAACCTAACTAACCTAAGGACATCACACACATCCATGCCCGAGGCAGGATTGGAACCTGCGACCGTAGCGGTCGCGCGGTTCCAGACTGTAGCACCTAGAACCGCTCGGCCAGCCCGGCCGGCTTTCATCCTTCTTCCGTTAGCTTAAAATAGTTATGTATCCAACATGACTACCAATATTTCAGTATCACTCTTAACCCTGCAACTGTTCTGTCTGGAACGACAATTTCTTTCACTGCCACATTCTTCCGCGTCGTAACTAACGCCCGATTTACGATGAAATTCAGCTAACTTTCATTCTATATCTCGTACCCTTTGTATTAGTATATTGCATATGTGCTAGTATAAAATTCCAGTGCAGCATGTGGTGAAAACTTAGATCTTTCGTTGAACAGTACATTCCGAGCTGTTATTAACAAAATTTATATATTTTTGACTACTTCTATGATGTTATTTCTAGTGTGAGCAACTGCCAAGTAACGATTCTTTTCGTAACTAAAGACGATGTTTGAATAATAAATTAAGATTCGAATTTTATGGCGCACTGGGCCTCGGGTTTCCAACATTACGTAAGGGATCGATTCAAAAACTGTCGTCGAAAGACCTCCTCTGACTACAACCAGAAGAAAACGCAGCGTAGTGCATAAAAAGAAAGCAACACAAATCCATTTAGACTTCACAAGATTCCCATCGGAATTTTGTCTTACTTAATAATGCTTCGTGCGTTACTGCCGAGGAATAGTTTAAATATACTCACAGTTAGTATGAGAAGAACAAGAAGACAGTATGCTAAGAATGACAATAATTCTTAATGTTGTCACACTCACGCTGCTCGGTTAGGCAGTCGAGAGTGCTGTTTCATACCTAACCATACTTTACTATTTTAACGTAACACTGACGCTCTCGCTAAATATTATTTTCACTACCTTTTCAAGATATTTGCATGTGATGTAGTAATAGCATCAAAGTCAAATAACCTGTTTAAATGTTGGTGCCATGAGACTGAATTCAGGCATCGCCCAGCAAAAGAAGCTATTGGTTTTACTACCGACCAGTTTGTACTTTCTCTTAAATGTTATCTCCACAAATACATCAAACATTAGGACATTTAACTGTGCACGGTGTGTCGCAATATCATGTATAAATAGATACGTTGCAATCTGCACGCAACAGGTTGCGTTTATACACAACTGCTGTTATGTAAACAAACTCTGTTGTTATTCTGCGCGTGTCGATCAATATTCGCTTATGTAACACACTTCTCAAAGAAACCCAATCGTCCGTCGGAAAATGCCTATGTAGTTTGTCCACCATTAAATTACGATACATTTTTCTTCATGAAATGCACGTAGTCTGGGACGACTATGTAAATTTATCTTCTATATAAATGGCTCTGAGCACTATGCGACTTAACTTCTGAGGTCATCAGTCGCCTAGAACTTAGAACTAATTAAACCTAACTAACCTAAGGACATCACACACATCCATGCCCGAGGCAGGATTCGAACCTGCGACCGTAGCGGTCACGCGGTTCCACACTGAAGCGCCTAGAACCGCACGGCCACACCGGCCGGATCCTATATAAATAAAAATGGAAACGTTCATGTGTTCAAAATCGTGTATCTCCCAAAGTTCTCGACCGATTGCTGTGAAATTTTGACACAACGTTGCATTCTAACATAGACGTGTTTTTAGGTACCTAGGAGATATACAACAGACATCAGATATATACTCCCTATTATTAAATTTGTAAAAATTACATATTTCAAATGTTAAAAATAGGTATATTAAAACACACGATTATTCCAATGCAACGTTGTGTCAAAATTTCAAAGCTTCCGGCCAACAAACCTTTAGCGATTTGCGATTAGGAACATTCATAGTTTCTATGTAAGTACAGCTTAGATGTCCGTAACTTCAAAATCTCAAATCTCCGAAATTTCTTCACGGATTGGCTAAAATGGTTCAAATGGCTCTGAGCACTATGGGACTTAACATCTGTGGTCATCAGTCCCCTAGAACTTAGAACTACTTAAACCTAATTAACCTAAGGACATCACACACATCCAGGCCCGAGGCGGGATTCGAGCCTGCGACCGTAGCGGTCACGCGGTTCCAGACTGAAGCGCCTTTAACCGCACGGCCACACCGGCCGGCCTTCACGGATTGCTTTGAAATTTTGGCATAACATTGCATTCGAATACGCACATGTATTTATATATCTAAATTATGCCGTCTGGTATACACATGTAATATATATGTAATACAAGGGAAAACGTTATAAAAATGTAAATATTGGTTTGTTCAAAATCCATTGTTACATTGGTGTACGAGCAAGTTTTTAATTGCGTGCTTTTTTATTTATACATTTAATCATAGGGAAACGCTGTAAAATATACAAATGTGAAACGTTGTTAGCAAACAGGAAAGTTGTATTTATGGCTTATTGGTTTATGATTATACTACTACTACAGAACCTGATTTTCAATAAAATTAACAAGGCTCAAAGTAAGAGAGCGGGGGAACAGGAGATAGACAGAGCGGTGGGAGGAAATTGACATAGATAATGGGAAGGAGACGGCCAGAGAGAGTGCAGCAGGAGATGGAGAGACAGGGGGCGGAGAAGATTGACAGAGAAAGGGGGGAGAAGATGACAGACTGAGAATGGGAGCAGGAGCAGTTGAAGAGAGAGAGGGTGGGAGGAGAAGATGGCCAGTGTGGGGGGGGGGGGAGGTGATGGACAGATAGAGGGAAAAGGAGGAGGAAATGGACAAAGAACTGGGAGAGTGATATGAACAGAGACAGGGGAGAGGAGGAGATTAGGTTGTACATCCGATTCCTATGGATATTAGACGCGCGTGCCTTCTCTCTTCTTTCTAATCCATTTCAACAGACTGAACTGCAGCTAAGCATGGCCGGGTACAGCTTGTAGGGCACAAAAATAGCAGCCAAGAAGTATGAGAAACGACTTTTTTTATCGTTTTCAGGTGACAACTGTTTCCACAGCTGGCTTCTATTTAAATTACAATAATTACAGTGTATTCGCCTAAATGATGTGGTGAACTACTAAGCTTACCGAAGACCATCGCTGGCTTGAATCATGGCAGTGAAGTGCCGCGTAAGCGCCATCAGCGCAATAAGATTGATGGACTTCAGAGAATGGCGGAAAAATGCCATCGTCCTTGACTTGCGCATGACCACGCAGTAAGTGAAGTTGCCCAATTTGTTGGTACATCAACGCGAACTGTCCAGTGTGTCACAAGGAACGGTAAACCATACGCCGGAAGGAAGACGCCCTGAAAACAGCGGTCGTAGAAAGATCCTAACCAACGGGCAGCGGAGACGCGTATCACGTCAACGTGAGTCGGTTTCAAACCCCGACAGGAACTGCTGCTGTTTTAGTGGTGTGCAGATGAATGTAGGCCCATATCAACCGGTCTCGGGCGAACATTACGCAGGGAAAGGCGTGCGGTCGGTCACCTCGTAAAAGCCACTGATCACAGTGGCGCAGTGGCAGCCACCAAGGTGCCAGGTAACATAGAAATTGGACAGTAAATGACTGAAGTCGTTTATTATGGCCTGACGAGTCGAGATTTTTCCTCTTTTTAAATAATGCAATGCGTCGAGTGTTCGACCGCCTAGTGAGATATTAAGCGTGCAGTGTGTGTGGAGGGTAAATTTTAGGACGTAGGTGATATTTTGATGTATTAGGAGAGTTTTTTCTTTCAGTTATTTGGGTTCAGTCGTTGACGTTGCCGTGATCATGAACCAGGATGTTTATTTCGACATTCTCAGTAGCCAACTGTTGCCCTTCCTTCTTCATTTTCATGATGGGTATCCTAGACGGCAACAGTAGTGTTTACAGGGCTGTATGCAATCTTTTCTGGTTTCATGTACACTCAGGCACCCTATGTTACTTCGACTTACCCGCAAAACCAACAAATCCTAATTCCATGTAAAAAGTGTGGATCTGTATAGAACAGCGGGTGAAACGATGAACCAATGCCCCGCAGTTGTTTAATTCTACGAAACCTAATCATTAGTGAATGGCACACCTGAAGAAATTCGTAAATTCTCCTGCTAACAAACCGAATCGATCATTGAGTGTTCCATGGTACTGGCGTGATGTGTCCTGTAGGTTACTACTTTTTTGTCCGATGTAGTTTATACATTCAATAAACTGCAGACTGACAAGTCATTTAAGCCAGTTAGCATAAAATAACCCCTGTGTGTTCCTCAGATCCATGGGAACTATGGAAATTCTACAAACCAATCGCTGTTCCAGCAACGTACTCTCTCGCAGAGTGAGTAGTTCAACTGAAACGTGTGATTGTACTGCGTTAGTTGTCAGTTTGCGCGTGAAATCTTCGAAGGGCGTACAGAACGAGAGAGTGAATAAATGCATTAGGCATTTCTGGTTGATGTAGCGTAACTGGTGCGCTTTAGTCACTGATTATCGTCAGCAGGCGTTGCTATACATAACTGTTATCGATCTATGAGTATGAGATTTGATTTTCTGGATTAAAAAGTGTAATTTTGTTTATCTTTTTTGCAAATTATGAATAATGTGATTATAAATATGTAAATTTTGTACTTTATGAGAAAAAAGTTTTAAGTACCGTACTTTCATTATGAGAGAGAAGCCTTCGGAAAAGCTTTCCTTTATGTATAGTCATAGAGAAACCGTTCATTTCACAAGTTTGTCTTAATTCAACAAAGGTTTAAAGACCTTGGAGGAATGTTTCCGAGCGGAAAAACACACAGTTTGATGCGAAGACATACTAGGAAGATTAAGAAGATGGACATTGAATAGAGTTAAAGACGTAAAGTCTGAGCTGTATTATTGCAGTTTGGTTGAAAAGTGAGCAGTTTAATGAAGACATCTTAGGCCACATATCAAGATTACAATCAGAAGAGCTCAGAGAATTTATTTCAAAGTCATCGATGGAAACCGATGTTGATGTGCTCCGTGTGTAACACCGTCGTCAGTTTCAGACTTTCCAGTTGTGCAATAGGTTATGAGCTGCATGTTTTGGTGAGTATATATATCTTATCTTTTCAGCATACGAAGGGAAATTTCACTCTATCGTTTCTTTGATACGAAGACAGAAATTGTTAATCGTACCTGTGAAAACTAATACATTTTGTTACGATAATGAGAAATAAAAGACAACGAACCGTTAGAGAAAGAGAAAGTTCTGGGAAAAACAGGTAGTGTTATAGTTTTAGAGATATAATTATTTCGACCTCAGTTGTATTACAGTCATATATGAATGCAGTTAATAATTTCAGAAATGATAGAGAAAGAAACTGCAGTTAACTGTCGGTGTCTACCAGTTTGCTTCAAAAGTAAGCTTGCACATTAATTACTTTTGCTATGCGAACACCTAAAGAGGTGCTTCAGACTGTAATTAACTGTATATATTGGGTTGGTGCATAAGATCGTAGCGTTTTTCCACATGTTTAATAAACACAATAGATGTACATAACAGAGACTTTAGCCATCAATAATATATTCTCATTCACTATTTACAACAGTCTGCCAACGGCAGGCTAACTTTTCGATTCCGCAATTGTAGAAATCACGTGGTTTTGAGGCGCGCATTTCCATGTGGAAAGGAAGTTCGTTGAAGACTGTTCGTTAGAGATCGGGAAAGATGAAAATCGGATGGCACAAGATCAGGCGAATAAGGTGAGTGCGGAATGACTTCCCAAAACAACTCCTGCATAGTGTTTTTTGTCAGTCTAGCAGAATGCTGGAGGGCATTATCGTGGAGTAGTATCACTTCACGCAGTATTATTGGACGTTGTTATTGGACTGCGTTTGCAAGACGTCTGTTGACAACAAATGTTAGCGGTGATGGTTACACGTCGAGGAAGCACTTCGTAGTACACCATACAGTCACTGTTCCACCAGAAGCATGGCGTTGTCTTTTGTGCGTGCGCGCAGATCTTTGCACGGAGAGTTGTTGCTTTGTTTGGGCTCAACCGTCCCTTTCTTTTCCTTATGTTGGCATGTTGTTGTTGTTGTGGTCTTCAGTCCAGAGACTGGTTTGACGCAGCTCTCCATGCTACTCTATCCTGTGCAAGCTTCATCTCCCAGTACGCACTACAGCCTACATCCTTCTGAATCCGTTTAGTGTATTCATCTCTTGGTCTCCCTCTACGATTTTTACCCTGCACGCTGCTCCCTTGATGTCTAAGAATATGCCCTACCAACCGATCCCTTTTCCTAGTCAAGTTGTGCCACAAACTCCTCTTCTCTCCAATTCTATTCAATACATCCTCATTAGTTATGTGATGTACCCATCTAATCTTCAGCATTCTTCTGTAACACCACATTTCGAAAGCTTCTATTCTCTTCTTGTCTAAACTATTTATCGTCCATTTTTCACTTCCATACAAGGCTACACTCCATAAAAATACTTTCAGAAACGACTTCCTGACACTTAAATCTATACTCGATGTTAACAAATTTCTTCAGAAACGCTTTCCTTGCCATTGCCAGTCTACATTTTACATCCTCTCTCAAGTGGTTCAAATGGCTCTGAGCACTATGGGACTTAACATCTGAGGTCATTAGTCCCCTAGAACTTAGAACTACTTAAACCTAACTAACCTAAAGACATCACACACTTCCATGCCCGAAGCAGGATTCGAACCTGCGACCGTAGCGGTAGCGCGGTTCCAGACTGAAGCGCCTAGAACCGCTCAGCCACACCGGCCGGCTTACATCCTCTCTACTTCGACCATCATCAGTTATTTTGCTCCCCAAATAGCAAAACTCATTTACTACTTTAAGTGTCTCATTTCCTAATCTAATTCCCTCAGCATCACCCGATTTAACTCGACTATGTTCCATTATCCTCGTTTTGCTTTTGTTGATGTTCAGCTTATATCCTCCTTTCAAAACACTGTCCAATCCGTTCAGCTGCTTTTCCAGGTCCTTTGCTGTCTCTGACAGAACTACAATGTCATAGGCGAACCTCAAAGTTTTTATTTCTTCTCCATGGATTTTAATTCCTATTCCGAATTTTTCTTTTGTTTCCTGACAGTGAATTACTAATAAAAATGACAATCGATAAACAAAACCAAAGCTACCGGAATATGGACTTATGCACGAGCCTAATACTAGTGATTATTCGTAAACTAAGTTATCTAGACCATTGATAATATCGTGTGACGAGGGCCTCCCGTCGGGTAGGCCGCTCGCCTGGTGCAAGTCTTTCGATTTGACGCCACTTCGGCGACTTTCGCGTCGATGCGGATGAAATGATGATGATTAGGACAACACAACACCCAGTCCCTGAGCGGAGAAAATCTCCGACGCAGCCGGGAATCGAACCCGGGCCCTTTGGATTGACAGTCTGTCGCGCTGACCCCTCAGCTACCGGGGGCAGACATCTAGACCATTAACTTAGTGTGTGGCTGAGTAATATGGATTCCTGATACCTTATACTTTATCCACGTCTTCGTTTATTATTTGAATTATCTTGAAAGGGACAGAATAACATCTACTTACCTTCAAATTTTCTGAAATAATAATCAGAGTCTGAGTGGTATTACAGAACATAAGGTCTCCCACGTTCATTGCACGCGCAGGTGCTGAAACCGTGTAACAGAAAATGACCACAGATGCACCGCCCAGCACGCGGACATCAATAGCAGTCATGTCAGTCTCGGCCCCACTTTCACCCTTGCCCCACACCCCTCTCGTCGTCATAATTCCTCAATCGGCAGCCGTCCTACGCTCGGCTGCATGGAAAAGAGCGCTCTCCGGATCGAGCCGCAGCCCTCTCGGGATAAAAGAGCCGGCGGCCCGACTGGCGCACACCGCTGCCATTCAGACCCACCCGGGGCAACGCCCGCGCTCGCGGCCGTGCGTTTTTCGCTTTATAAACGGACGCGCGCGCCTCTCGTGCGGCTCGCTCTATTATGTCCCTCGTAAAGCAGACGAATTGCCGTCTGGAATACCGCGCAGTAAAACAGACCTTAATGCCCGGCCCGTATACGGGCGGTAATGCGGCAGCCGCCACCGCCGCAGCTACCGCCGCCGACGCTTAATGACGCGAATCGACTTTGGCCCGCCGCGGGCTTAACGGTGCGGCGTTATGTGTGCAGCGCGCGGGCAACTATTTGCCCTCGGCCGGGCGTAAGCTGGGCGCGCCGTAGGCACCGTTAGCGAAATGACTGTCGAGCGGGTAGTTTTCAATCGGAGCGGCGCGGCCAACTCCTGAATGACCCAGATGCGTACTGGACCCCGCCGACAATGAGAATCTCCCATCTGCGCAATCTGCCACAAGACTTCGTCCACGCCGACAATTACGCGGGACGGTCATAAAATTTCAATTTTCACTTCAAAAAAAATTACGTAATTAATTTTTTGTTAGTTTGCAGGTACGTGTCTGCATTCGTGGTACACACTGAAATCACTGTGCCACAGTACCGTAGCACTCCCCTAGAGAAACTAAAACAAAATGGATGGCGCAGCCCATCTCCTTTATCAGCTTAAACCTTTGGAACACCCACGTCTTTATCTGTGCCGTGTTAATGTTTGTAACCAACGGCAGAGCAACGTGACGGAGGGCACATAGCCGAGTTTCCGTCATTACGCACTGTGCAAAGTGCAGTCGACACTTACGATCTATCTTATTTACAGCTAAATTCGAGCACTGATTTCAATAATTGAACGAATATATATGCATATACTGGCATCCAAAGTCTGCCCTCTTACGTAAAACCGCTGATAAAAGATTGGTCTGCGTTTTTCACCAGTCACCATTTTCACTTACTTAACATAATATATATGCTTCAACATGAAGCTGCTCTATTTTGCTAAGTATCGTTAATATTTAGTATCTTTATAAAGAAGCTCACTGGAATTTTGACGAATATCTTGACTAGCGGACCACCGATGCTTATGGATAGCACAGGTATAAAAATAACCTGTTTGTATGAATATACAAGGACGTGCTGAAAAGTAGTGCCTCCCGTCTTTTATGTGAAGTCCCCTAAAGCTATTTAAAAAACGAAACAAACGTTATTAACATTCTACATCTTTATTCTTCATATCTACATATTTGCATCCATCTGCGGCTAGACGGTCCCCAATTGTAGCGTGTAACATTGCGGCGTGTAAAGTAACGATGTCGGTGCCTGAGAAACAGCGTGCTCTAATCGAGTTTCTAACTCGAAGAGTTCGTCCACACACAGAGTACCCCTCCTTCAGCATGACAATGCCAGACCACACACGAGCGCTGCGACATCTGTAACAATTCGACGGTTTGGATTCATTCTCATCGATCATCCTCCATACAGTCCCGACTTGGCCCCAACCGATTTTCAACTGTTTCCAAAACTTAAAGATCCCCTTCGAGGACTTCGCTTTGACAGTGATAAGCTGTGCAAGGCGAGGTGAGGCTGTGGCTCCAACAACGATGACAAATATTCTACAGCGACAGCTTTAACTAAGTGCTCTATCGTTGACAGATGTGTGTTTACCATCAGGGTGACTATGTTGAGATATAAATATGTATAAATGTAGAATAAATATATGGAATGTTAATAAGGTTATTTTATTTACGAGGGCTATTTGGAAAGTGAGGAACGATAGGTCGAGAAATGGAAACCACAGCGAAAATCAAAACTGTTTTATTTGCAACAGTTAGCTACAACTTCCAGCTACTTATCTCCATAGTCGCCGATCCGACTGAGACGTTTGCCGTAGCATTGTACCTCGTTATAGAAGGCAGCCGCCAGTGCTTTCCGCCAATTCTCTACGCTGGCCTACAGCTCGTTGTCCGTGCCAAAATGTTGTCTTCATAGCCAGCGGTTCATGTGAGCAGAGATGAAACTCAGAAGGAGACAATTACGGGTTGTATTGTGGGTAATCAAACATTTCCAATTGAAAACGATGCAGGAGCATCTTCCTTGTCCCTGCAGAATGCGGCTGAGAATTGTCTCGAAGAAAACGCACGACAGTTATGTAATGTTGGCTGCATAGCTTCAGGCGAAATTTCTCACTAGGCCCTCGTACTTGGCGGGAGACACTACTGCTCTCGGTATCTTTAAGTGCTCACTGTGCGCTCAGAACTGAGAAGAAAGACGTGATGTGATCGAAAGGCATGCTGGAGACACTGTCCAAAAGTCTGCCGTGGGGAATCGTAATGCGTTAGGATAACACCATCGTAGTTGTACACGAGAATCACCATAACTGTAGACCGCTCCAATCGCACCATCAACAGAACAGGCTCTGCTATCGGTATACTAAGTCTTCCACATCGCTGGCAACGGGTTCTACACAACGCTGGTGACTACTTTGAAGGACAGTAAAAGGGGCAAACATGTAACACTTTTGTATCGGTTGAGAATAAATAGCTGCCACTATTTAAGTTCCAACCGTCGTGTATATATACATGTGGTGTTCGTTCTTTCGGACATGGCTGAAAGAACAGACACCAACATACCCACACCCACCCATATATATGCCAGTAGTATAGAAGTCGTTTCGTGGCAGTCGCGAGGCTCTCTGGTGGGAAAGTTGTTACCGTCTGACAGCGGTAGCTACGCTAGCGCTCCATGCGGTAAAAAAGCAGAATTCATATGCTTCGTAAGCTTAATGTAAGCTTAATGTTTGTTTTTAATTATTTTCTACTTAATTAACGAAATAAAAAATGGCTCTGAGCACTATGGGACTTAACTGCTGAGTTCATCAGTCCCGTAGAACTTAGAACTACTTAAACCTAACTAACCTAAGGACAGCACACACATCCATGCCCGAGGCAGAATTCGAACCGGCGACCGTAGCGGTCGTGCGGTTCCAGACTGTAGCGCCTAGAACCGCTGGGCCACTCCGGCTGGCTTAACGAAATAGTTGTCATATTCTTGCGTCAGATACGTTAGTAAATTACCAAGATACATGACATATCATGAAATACATGTAAAACAACTGAATCACACTGATTCAATGACGTAAGCTACAACTTATTCATGAAGAAATACTTTTGAATATGTTGCGTATTTGCATCTTACTCCACTGAAAACAAGAGAATATAAACACGTATTTCATTTATGAGAAGCATATATTTCTGTTGTTGTTTGTTGTTATTACCACAGGCACTTTCCTCGACTACTTGCAACTTTTAAGGAGTCTAATGATTCGCCCATTTTTACATTTCACTTGCCGTTTGTGGATCAGTTTTAGCACCAAGTGGGGCATTTGTTTCTTCTGTGCTCGGAAAAAGTTTTATCACGTCTGAGGACTTATTATCACAGCTGTGTAGTCTTCTCTTAAGCCACAGAAAAGGTAATTTGTCTGGTGCGTTAAATAATGTAGATATTACATTACATATGGGTTTCCTACATTCACTAAGTTGGCTGATAGTGTAGGATGCAAAACTCCGCTTTGTTGGGTAGATATACGTCGTCTTCTGGTATTTAATAACAATTTTTTGTTATTAAAGGAAAACGACACTATTAAGTAAATATCTGTATGTTACAAGAGGATTGTAAACAAACTGTCCTGTAATGTACTGTTTCGTACCTCCCAGGGTCCTTAGAGCATTAGAAAACGACAAACGCGGTGTCACTTTTTAGAAATTGTCGATCTTTATTGCACTGTATGGACTCCCTATTCTAAAAACTATGTAAAACATCAATATAAACGTTAGTATTCGCACCCATCCGATATCGTGTTCAGAAGTGTCGCGTACTGGCCGCTTGGGGCGCTGCTATCGCTGGCCGGCCGGAGTGGCCGAGCGGTTCTAGGCGCAACAGCCTGGAACCGCGCGGCCGCTGCGGTCGCAGGTTCGAATCCTGCCTTGGGCATGGATGTTTGTGATGTCCTTAGGTTAGTTAGGTTTAAGTAGTTCTAAGTTCTAGGGGACTGATGACCTCAGAAGTTAAGTCCCATAGTGCTCAGAGCCATTTGCTATCGCTGAGGGTAACGAAAACACGACGGAGTGTCGCGACTGTGGTTTAGACCAGCGTACTGCAGGTGGAGGAGCTCTCTGGAGCAGGCAGCAGGTAGCTGGCGGTCCGACCGGCTTCCACGCGCCGCTTCCCAGCGCGCTGGTCACAATTATCGGCGACTGCCGGCCGCCATGACTTATTCATGGGGCAGGACAGGCGCGCCGTGCTGTCGCCGTCAGCTGTTCGCGGTCGCGCTCGGCCCCCTACCGTCACCGTCACCCTACCCCCACTCCTGCCTTCTGCCCCTTCCTGCCGAGCGGGCCACTCACCCCGACCCTGCGGTGGATTCTCCCACCATGTACAGCAGTCCAGTTACCAGCTTTTCTGAACCGAGAACGTCGAGCACAGAATACACTGTGTGTTCAAAAATAACACGTGACTTCTAGGTAATAGCTGTGACGGGACGTACAGAAGGATCTCGGTGGTGAAACCACGGTATTTTTGATTGAAATTCGAGCTTTTAAATATTCGCACTGTATTCATTGACGAAGATAAGGACGTTGCAGTTCTTCGAAAGCTCGAGTTTTTTATCAGATGCAATATAGTACGAATGTTATTCAGGGAATTTCCACATATCAAAAAAAAAAGTTCCGCATCACCTTTGTTCGCCGGCCGCGGTGGCCGAGCGGTTCTAGGCGCTACAGTCTGGAACCGCGCGACCGACTGGTTTCTCAGGATCTATGCACCCAAATTGATTGAAAATGTAATCACATGTCAGTTCTAGTATAATATATTTGTCCAATGAATACCCGTTTATCATCTGCATTTCTTCTTGGTGTAGCAATTTTAGTGGCCATTTGTGTAGTACTCGCGAATACGCTTACCTAAAACTGTTTGAGTTACTCTTCATTTGTGATCTAGAACCAATATTCTATAACACTTACAGTTGATACTACTAAAATTCGTAGCTTGGACATCTTTTACGGACACGCTGTACATTTGTATTATAATAGGACAGTACTATTCATGAAACCAGTGACAGCTTGTAACCATAGATTAACAATTATCTCGCAAACAGCACGATTTTTGACTGGTGTTTATTGGAAAGTTTTTGCTTCTCTTATACATTCACCCGCGGCAGTGTTAGGTGTTAATTACAATAAACAGTATAGTAATTTCAAAAGTTATTGGCTCTTCCCTGACTTGGAAATGGAAAGTAGCACCGAAGATAGGCAAAACTACTTCATTGTGTCCGAAACTACTGCAGTAACGTAGTGGACAGGCATAAACGAGTAAATATGTGTAGATACGACGAGCACCCGGATCATGTAGAGGTAGAGAGTGAAATTCGACCAGATCGTTATCGCACTTGTGGAAACGCGAGCAATAGCCTCCAATCGCTTTCGTGATTAGCAATAACAGCGAGGTCAAACACCATTTTGTAAAACTCGCAGGAGCATTAGCCATCGAATTAATTAGGAAATGGCAATCGTCACGCTTGCAAGCTGTGTTGTAACACGATTTACAACGCTATAGAAAGTTTGCAGTTGCGCGAGCGCGCGATCCTTCCGGTACCAAAATATAAGAGCAGATGATTTTCAAGGGCTAAATTTCCGTGTTTACTGGGGGGAAATACATACCATGTTGTCCGCTACAGACCATTAATTCTCGCTAATAGCGTACGGGTCGTAAACGTCAGCCTTTATCCGTAACCCACACTCTGCTGTGGCCGCACATGTTTATCGCGTTCGCATAATCATGGCAGTTATTCGCCATTAAAAACCAGTTGCGTCATTAGTGTGCAGGCAGCCGAAACCACGCAGTTAAAAAAAAATAAGAAGAATGGCGGTAAATATAAGGCTGTCACGCCACGTGTGTGGGCCCCCTGTCGACTACTCACCGTCCAGGGCCGCGAATGATCGACGAACCCACATCACTACTGAGCGTTGTGTATGAAATTCCATCTGCACAGTTGGCAAAATGATGACCTAGTTGTACTGATGCTGTACAACACTAGCCCCGGCAGTGAAGAGTTCATTTTTAAGGACGAAAACTTAATGCCCTGAAATCATCCCTGAGTTAGCCAGGTGACAGCAGATGATAAAGTCGGCGCGAGCAGGATAAACGTGCTTTGGAGTTCTAGCTCAAGTGCAAGCAGTGAAAATAGGAAAAACGCGATGACATATTCAATAAGGTTGCAGAAAATTAATAATATTTTCGTAATCAACATCTGAGCTTCAGGTTGTCCTGCAGAATTTGGGGGATTTTTGGGGGGGGGGGGGGGGGAGGTGGCGGGGCGTGCCCGTATGTCCTGGTAATCTCGCTGTTATAAGCCCTCGAATGAAAATTATTAGATATCAGCGCTGTCTAGCGTAGCACGAGATACCAAAATGGCTAGGCGGCCTGGGACGCAACCAAAATTCAACGCTCGGAATTTTTTATTTCTTCAGTTAAACAATGCTTTCCTTGCCCAAAATGCCGCAAAATTCGTTCCACCTGGCGGCGTCTCTTTCTTAACCCAATACTGTACATTCCAGAAACCCCAAAAGTCCTCCTAGTTACACCTCACTTAGTTCACCTTGTGATGTAGCCATTGTCCTTTCCGAAACCAACACACCATTTCCGACTCTCTGACTTTTACCAAGCAATTTTTCATCGTTCTATCCCTCGGCCTATTCAACTAATCGTCACAATTACTCGGACTAACCCCCGACAGTAAACTAGCGCAGATACGCATTCTCTCTTCTTAATACTCCCGAAGTCACCTTCGATCCATTCAACAGAATACCAACAGTAGACTCCATATCTCATTCATCTCTACCAATGTCGCTTGTCTGTTAGGTTCTCATTCACCTATATCAGTATCGCTCGTGATTCCTGATTCTCAGAATTCTATAACTGTCTCCAAACAGTTGAATACAATCCATAACCTGTGCCTATAAACTCTGTAGTAACAACCATACCTCAATTTTTAAATTTTGAGCGCTGCTGTAGCTGTACCAAAACATTTTCCTTATGCTGTTGCACCCTTCTACACTGTATCACACTCAGAACTTCAACACACATTCTCAAATTTCTCTCTGAAATCTACCTGTCGTACAACATCTGACAGTAGTACATACCTCCCTCCCGTACTGCGTCTTCCTGCTACACACCAGTGATGCTAGACGCGTGGGTCGGTTGAGATCTAGTACAGTGTTTAGTATGGCTCTCCTAAGCCCATCGATTACACATTCGTATGACAGTCGTGGTATCCCATCAGACGAGAGCAGCAGTTACGTGGAACAATAAAAAGATGATTAAACAAAAACAACTAAAGAAACGCAACTGAAATTCTATATATTGCTAGCTCTTCCATTGCTTCTTTACGTATCTGAGCCTTGGACACAAACAAGGTAGTCATTAATCGAATAGTGTCGTCAAAAATGAAATTCCCCAGATCAGTTAAAGGATATAAACTAGGAAATAGATATCAGAAATGAGCTTAAAATATCTGCAGTAACAGAAAATATCGACGCATATAGGAAGAAGTTGAAGGAACATGTAAACAGAAAGCGACAAGGCAGACATCCTAAAAAGGGTTTGCAGTATATACCCAAAGGGGTATGGGACGTGAATCGGTCCAGGAGGCGATGGAACCAAGAAGCTGAAGCCAGAATGATTTCATCGAATCTAATCCATGAACGCATATGATGATGATGATTATTATTATTGAAAGGGTCCTGTAGCCACCTTTCATTGCCAACTCTCGTAGTGGTCAAGTCGGCAAAGAGGTTTCCGCTACTTGTGAGAAATCCACCTGCGTTAGGTTGGCGGCGGAAATGGCATCCTGGGGTTTTCCGGTCCACGCGGAGCGTGGAAGAGGCTGGAGAAGCGGGAGGCAGTCTGCCGCCGGTACGGGAAGGGTACACAGCTGTGCTCTAGTCGAAGAAGGGTGAGTTGGACTGACCGCGTGGCGCGTTGTCACGTAGAGAGGGGAGCTTTTAGCTTTTGGTCTCGAATTTCGTCTTATAAAGATTTACATGCTGGGTTGCAGCAGGGAATGCAAGGCTTTTGTAGACTTTCAGTTTAATTCCCAATGCAGTCTTGACTTTGATCCGTGAGAGGAACGCAGCACAAAGGAGTTGCATATGTTGAAGTGCCCTCGGTTCAGTGTGAATGTTTATGTGCCTACAACTGTGTGTGTATGCTTCTAATCTTTTCCGGATCTTGGTAATTTTTGTGTATTTGTGGATTTTCTTTGTCTCATGTGATTAAAATTTGGCCACGGTCCATAGAAGTTGTCTCCGCGGACCGAGTGGGCACGCGAGTCTGTTATGAAACGTATAGTATTTCACAAGCAATTGTACATAGTTAGCATGCAACAGCAGTCTATAGATGCACTACATCAGTGTTTTAAGGAATAAATAATTTTACCTTCAATCTTATCTTGTGTACCGATGTTACGTCGCCGTTACCTTCGCCATTTACCTTGTAGTTTTCCTTGTTGGCCCACCTATAGCGTTTCCATGTGCACAGGTGTAGTGATTAGTGTCCCTTTTTTTATCTGAAACAAATGCTCTGGAATAGATCGTGTTTTCACGAATCTTGCTGCAGGCTGCACTTACGCATGGTGTTCACGACCTATTTACTTTACTCAATATTTGATTCACGGGAAGAATGCCTGGATCATATTAATAACTACATCCTATTCTTTATCAGTGACTTTACAATGAATGTTCTTTTGTGAGTTTTTCTTATTAATAAATTAAGTAATTTTCCGACTCAGTGCTACCTCTTCTTTGTCGTGTGGCTAGAGTTGGTGGCGACCCTATCTTTTATATTGATTTCATTGTCAAATAGCATTTTCTTATTCAAAGTGCGCGTGGGTCTTTTAGCTATCAGGATACATTCAAAGGGCGCTTCATGCTTCTTGCACATAGCGTCCTTTTATTCACTCTACTTACATTATTACTATTATCATCATCATAAACAGGGGTTCGATAGGGGCACGATCCCGCCGCTTTCGAGCTACAACTCGTGCTGGTGGCAGTTTCTTCCACTTGCACAAGGCATAATACTATCTTCTCGAAACCAACCAACACCCAAATGCAACTTCTGAGTCAGAAACCTTTTGCGTAGTCTTTCCTTGTATACAGAATCTAAAGAGGTCCGACAAAAATATGGAAGTAGCGAAAGCAGAACGCATTACCATGCTTAATACGGTGTAGGAAACCCGTTAGCATTCAAACTAGCTTGCAGATACCTCGGGAAAGATGAATAAGGGTTCTGTGTGGTTTTCACGTGAGTATTATATCATTTTTCATGCAAAATAGTGATAAGTTCAGGTAAGAATGGAAGAGGTGGTAGAGATCACGCACGCTTCTCTCCAGACCACAGAGATCTGGTGACTGTAGTGGCATAGGGAGAAGCGACAATTCATCCTCGTGCTCAGTAAACAAGCCGTGGACGATACGATCTATATGAACAGGGGACCTGTCGTTGTGAAATAAAGCATCCCATTGCGGGAAGAAACATTGTGCCACAGTATGGAACTGATCTGCCGAAGTCACCACATAATCCTTGAAATAAATGCGACTTTGCAGATTAACCACGGAATACACCGATATGACTACCCAAATCTGTATCGAACTCCCGCCAATTTTCACTCTTGTGACTCAAACTCGCACAGAAGTTGAAAACAGTGTCAAACCAGTGTCCGACCAAATGCCTTTCTACCATTGCTCCGTAGACCAGGTTTCATTGCTTCGCAACACGTTTCCCCGTTACGAGCGTTGCATCGCTGATGAATGGTCTTGGAATCCCGACCCGCCCTGCAGTTCCTTGCATGATGAGCCCCCTTCCTGTTGTTTTGGTGCTGACTGGGTGCCTGAGTGCGACGTTCAGGTCTGCATTGACTTCTGCAGCTATGTCGTCCGCTTACTTTTGTCACAATCCTCTTTAGCGACCGTCCGTCACGATCACTCAACACACACTCTCAGCCGTGTTGTGATGAGCGGGGCTTCGACATAATGCATTCACAATTACATAGAACACTTTCCTGACCCTGACTGACACTTGCTAAGTGTTGACATTGCAAAGGTGCCTCTGTCCGCAGCTCGTGGTCGTGCGATAGCGTTCTCGCTTCTCGCGACCGGGTTCCCGGGTTCGATTCCCGGCGGGTTCAGGGATTTTCTCTGCCTCGTGATGACTGGGTGTTGTGTGATGTCCTTAGGTTAGTTAGGTTTAAGTAGTTTTAAGTTCTAGGGGACTGATGACCGTAGATGTTAAGTCCCACAGTGCTCAGAGCCATTTGAACCAAAGGTGCCTCTTGTGGTCAAATATAATAGCGCAATCTGCAGACTTGACTATCATCTGAACGTTCAAGCATGCATTTCTCGCGTGCTTCTATATTTTTGTCCAACCCGTGTAGATACCGTTACTCCCACCTCTCGCTGAAACGCTGATCATTTTCATATCCAACCACAGAGTGTACTTAAGGCGAATCTGACGTTCGTTTCAAGCTGCCTTCATGTATGCAGTTTTAATGGCCACCAGTGTGTTCACAGAGCTAGTCTCCCATGACAGATTTGTTTGTTACATACTGTATATACATGATCCCCGAAATGTTCATGACAGTCGGTGGATGTGTTCCACCCAGAACGCGTCAAATAAAGTCACTGAAACATCAGCTCGTGGCTTCTTATTTAGTGACCAATACAGCAATTGTGCAGTAGGTCTACCGGTATGAAATGAGCGTTTTTTTGTGAAAATGAAACACTAATTTTGAATTGAAAAGTAAAAACATTTTATTCAAAGTACTGACCATTGCTTTCTATACACTTTGACCACCTTTCTGGCAATTTTTGGATACCACGCCAGTAGAAATGTTCGTCTTTTGAAGCAAACCAATCAGACACCCAATTTTCGACTTCTTCGGAGCAATCGAAGTGTTCCTCAGCCAATGCGTGTCCCATTGATGAAAACAAATGGTAGTCGGAAGCGGCCAAGTCTGGTGAATACGGCGGGTGGGGTAGCAGCTCCCAGCCAAGTGTTTTGATTGTATCCTGAACCAGTTCTGCTTTGTGTGCAGGTGCATTGTCGTGTAAAAAAATTACTTTGCCACGTCTTCTGGCCCATTCTGGTCTTTTTTCGATCAGTGCATAGTTCAAATTGATCATTTCTTGTCTGTAGCGATTATTATTCACAGTTTCACCGGGTTTTAGAAGCTCATGATACACCACACCTTTCTGATCCCACCAAACACAGAGCATTGTCTTCTTGCGAAACCAACTGGTTTTGCAGTCGATGTTGATGGTTGTCCCGGATTAACCCATGATTTTTCCCGTTTAGGATTCTTAAAATAAATCCATTTTTCATCGCCAGTAGCCATTCGAAGCAAAATTGATTTTCTCTCATGTCTTTGAAGCCAAATTTTTACAAATGGTTTTTCGGTTTTCCATCTGTCTTTCATTGAATTCATGTGGCACCCATTTTCCACACTTTTGGATCTTTCCCATAGCTTTCAAACGGTCAGAAATTGTTTGTTGTGCAACATTTAGCATTGCTGCCATTTGCATCCAAAATTGCTTGCAATTCGCCGTCTTCGAACTTTTTTGGTGGTCTTCCACGTTCTTGATTTCTTACATCAAAATCATTATTTCTGAACCGTTGAAACCATCTTTTGCATGTTGCTTCTGATAGAGCATGATCACCATATGCCTCGACAAGCATTCGATGCGACTCTGCAGCACTTTTTCTCAAATGAAAGCAAAAAATTAATGCTTTCCGCAAATCATCACTTTCTGGTACAAAATTCGACATTGTTAACACGATGAAAACATATGATGATGTTTGTTCGATGACTTGATATTTACTAAATATCTTTGGCTGATGTCATAGCAACCAAACAAAAAAAATTAAGGCTCATTCACAACAAATGTTCCCTATCGACACATTTGTATCTTAACGCTCATTTCATAACCGTACACCTGGTACTCCTATCGATTTGCAATACGGTCGCATTCTTCCTGCGTGACTTTATGTCTCAATCATAAATGTAAAGAGTTATTCAGTTCCCAACCCCCCACCCCCTTACATCTCTGTCACATATTGCGCTACGGTTTCTAGGCTTCAGCAAGAACTGAAGAGTTTACCTGCGATCAGCGGCCAGAGGCTTCGCGGCCTCCTCTATTGCCGCCGCCGCCGCCTCTTCTAGAAGAAGCCCGCCGCGCGCTAGAGTGCCGCCTCCGTTCCGCCCCACTCCGCCCCCGGGGGCGGCGGCGACGGCAACTCAGGGCCCTCGAGCGGGCGGGCCTGCATTAATTACTGCCGAGGAGCGGCCGACTTGGAGCGGCCAAGTTTCCGACGGCGGCGCCCTCTCCCCTCCCATCTCCTAACTCCCCCGTACCCCGCCCCCTCACACTAGAGTGGTAACAGGGAGGTTAAGGCGAAAGAGGCCCCGGCCGAGTGGGCGCAGGCATTTCTGATAATTAAAGTCGAATCATTCCCAATTTAACCGGCGCACCGGAAAACCGGCTGCCAACTTTCCTAATGATTTTGTTAGACTATATCTCTTATGAGAAATAATAACCATCCGGAGGACGTAAATTTCCGGTGGCCAAGTTTTTATTCGGCCTATCAGTTCAAGTTCTGCGGAAGTAACTGATGAAAATAATGCATCATACGAGTTGTACATCGGACGGCGAATTTGGAAACGTTATCAAGAAATCATCCTCTCTTATTTTGGGTACACAGTAATCAAGTAATCAGCTTCTCTTATTTTGGGTACACAGTAACGCTGAAAAAAATGGTTCAAATGGCTCTGAGCACTATGGGACTTAACAGCTGAAGTCATCAGTCCCCTAGAACTTAGAACTACTTAAACCTAACTAACCTAAGGACATCACACCCACCCACGCCCGAGGCAGGATTCGAACCTGCGACCTTAGCGGTCGCGCGGTTCCAGACTGAAGCGCCTAGTACCGCTCGGCCACACCGGCCGGCAGTAAGACTGAGATTGTTTTAATAGACTGTTGGTGCTGCCGACAATACTATTTTATCTATACACAAATGAAATTTCTGCATTCGGGTCTTCCTTAAGTGGTACGCCGGCCAGTGTGGCCGAGCGGTTCTAGGCGCTTCAGTCTTGAACCGCGGGACCGCTACAGTCGCAGGTTCGAATCCTGCCTCGGGCATGGATGTGTGTGATGTCCTTAGGTTAGTTAGTTCTAAGTAGTTCTAACTTCTAGGGGCCTGATGACCTCAGACGTTAAGTTCCATAGTGCTTAGAGTTATTTGAACTTAAGTGGTACAACATACATGTTGCAACTGAATAAACTCCACAGCAGCATCGTGTAATTATGCTGGTACGCTTATTACAAGACAATGCTGTTGTGGTGATTATGAAGTTGGAACATCTGTACAACCGGTACATGTGCGAAGCATGCACTACCTAATATGATGTAAAGCGTCTCTGTTATCATCAGAATGATTCTGGAAAACCCCTATTGTTGTAGTCCTGAAGCAGATGTTAAACTTTTCCGCACTTAAAATCCGTTCTGAGGTGTAAAATTATATAGTTTTTTGCGTTATTTCGATTTCACATCAGTGAACTATCAAAATTTTACTCACTCGTAAAATTCTATTCGTATGAGAAACATGCCCTGCTGTAGCAGGTAAAAGAAGTGAAACAGCGGAGAAATGCTCCTATCGGAGCACAAAAAAGGCGAAAACGCGCCTGCTTATTAAAAGATTCTGAGGGAAAATCGGGGTACCAGCTGCCTTAATCGAACTTCCTTAGCACCTTTAAAAATTTTCACCGACAACATCGGCGTGCGAACATATTCACCCTTTTTTATGCCGAGATAGGAGTCAGTCGTAGTGGAAAAAATACGTATAAGTAATATTTACTGGGAGACAGTAGACACTGGTTGTAGCATAGACATAGCGAAGGAGACAATGGCAGTGTGAGAGAAAGAGAGGGACACAGTGGTAGTGGAATGTTGTTCACAGTGACAGAACAGTGCTAGGAAAAGAGAGGAAGAGGCAGTGCCAGTGGTAGAGGAATGAAGAGAAGGAGAAAATAGAATTGGATGACAGCCAGTGCTGATGAAGGACAGCTTCTATGACAGTGAGACCGAGGAAGAGAGAGATAGACACAGTAAGAAGAGACAGTAGCAGTAGGAAGGCAGAAATGAGACAGTAGCAGCAAAGAGAGCAAGATGGAGACGGTGACAGAGAGAGGAAACAGTATTAGCAGGACAGAACGAAGGAGACAGTGGCTGTGAGGCGAAGAACAGTGACACAGAGGCACAAAGAAGTAATGACAAGGAGTTGGGCTGAATGGTTGAGAATTGACAGCTGGGAGCGGATGGATACAAGGGATTTGCAGCGATGGGTTAGGGGGTGTGAGCGAGATACAATTAGGGGAGTTTGTGGGAGTGAGAGGTGAATTGCATGTTAAAAACGCGCGTAACTGTTGGCATGCAAAATGTTTTGGAAAAATTTTTAAAGAGGCTGAGGAAGGTAGACTGAAGCTCATGGTACCCCACTTTTCAGTCAGTTTCTTAATAAAGAGGAGCACATTCGCCTTTTTGTGCTCTGATAGGAGTATTTTTCCGCTGGTTTCGTTGTGAATGAATTGTGACATCGTCGACGGAGCACTTAATTTCAGGGGACAACAACTACACTACTGGCCATTAAAATTGCTACACCAAGAAGAACTGCAGATGACAAACGGGTATTCATTGGACAAATATATTGTACTACAACTGACATGTGATTACATTTTCACGCAGTTTGGGTGCATAGATCCTGAGAAATCAGTACCCAGAACAACCACGTCTGGCCGTAATAACGGTGTTGGTACGCCTGGGCATTGAGTCAAACAGAGCTTGGATGGTGTGTACAGGTGCAGCTGCCCATGCAGCTTCAACACGATACCACAGTTCATCAAGAGTAGTGACTGGCGTATTGTGACGAGCCAGTTGCTCGACCACCATTGACCAGACGTTTTCAATTGGTGAGAGATCTGGAGAATGTGCTGGCCAGGGCAGCAGTCGAACATTTTCTGTGTCCAGAAAGGCCCGTGCAGGACCTGCAACATGCGGTCGTGCATTATCCTGCTGAAATGTAGGGTTTCGCAGGATCGAATGAAGGGTAGAGCCACGGGTCGTAAAACATCTGAAATGTAACGTCCACTGTTCAAAGTGCCGTCAATACGAACAAGAGGTGACCGAGACGTGTAACCAATGGCACCCCATACCATCACGCCGGATGATACGCCAGTATGGGGATGAGGAATACACGCTTCCAATGTGCGTTCACCGCGATGTCGCGAAACACGGATGCGACCATCATGGTGCTGTAAAAAGAACCTGGATTCATCCGAAAAAATCACGTTTTGCCATTTGTGCACCCAGGTTCGTCGTTGAGTACACCATCGCAGGCGCTACTGTCTGTGAGGCAGCGTCAAGGGTAACCGCAGCCATGGTCTCCGAGCTGATAGTCCACGCTGCTGCAAACGTCGTCGAACTGTTCGTGCAGATGGTTGTTGTCTTGCAAAAGTCCCCATCTGTTGACTCAGGGATCGAGACGTGGCTGCAGGATCCGTTACAGCCATGCGGATAAGATGCCTGTAATCTCGACTGCTAGTGATACGAGGCCGTTGGGATTCAGCACGGCGTTCCGTATTACTCTCCTGAACCCACCAATTCCATATTCTGCTAACAGTCATTGGATCTCGACCAATGCAAGCAGCAATGTAGCGATACGATAAACCACAATCGCGATAGGCTGCAATCCGTGATGGTACGCGTTTCTCCTCCATACACGAGGCACCACAACAACGTTTTACCAGGCAACACCGGTCAACTGCCTTTTGTGTATGAGAAATCGGTTGGAAACTTTCCACTTGTCAGCACGTTGTAGGTGTCGCCACCGGCGCCAACCATGTGAGAATGCTCTGAAAAGCTAATCATTTGCATATCACAGCATCTTCTTCCTGTCGGTTAAATTTCGCGTCTGTAGCACATCATCTTTGTGGTGTAGCAATTTTAATGGCCAGTAGCGTATTTGAGGTGTTACTTTCGTAACTAGTTACTGGTCCGGTTGATGGCTTATAAGAGTCCAAAGCACTTCGTTATGTTCGTTGGGATACAATTCGAGAATAAGGCAGAAATTGCAGCTGTGAGCAAATAAAACAATACAATTAACAGCATCATTGAAAAATAGTTTCCAAGTGACTTTTCAATCCGAGCAACCCTGATGGACATTCTATCTTAGATAATGATACACTGAACCGACAGATTAGAGATATTTCTTACTCGGATGTAAGTCTACGGCAAAGTACAATACGTCGCTTCACGCTACGTCCGTGTTTTCTTAGCGTAAGTGATTGTCTGGGACTGCTGTGAGAGAAAACTTTCGTTAGCGATTGTAACTAAAAGTTAGAAAATATAGATCGCACAAATACTGAAATACGCTCATGTTGTTTCGTTGATATCGAAAATCCCCTCGCTTGAAAACGTAAGGCACGGCGGGTAATGTGTGCACTAAAAAGTATCCTGCCATCACGGTCACTTTTTGTTTATATGTCTAATGCTGTCTGCAGTAATGTGGCGTATTGAGACACTATACATGTCCTGTAATACTCAGTGTGGGATTTCGTCAGGCTGGAAATGTTTAACACAATGCAACATGAAAAATAAGTATAAACCCACAAACAATAAAATTACCCTCTTCCTTGTTATACTCCACGCCCTATATCCTCAATAATTAGTTGGATATATTTTGTTATATGTCTCCCATACAGCGTTTTCCACCTACGGCTCTCCTGAGGACCATGGAAATTGTTCCCCGATCTCTTAATACATGTCCTGTCATCCTGTCCCTTCTTCCAGTCAGTGTTTTCGACGTATTTCTTTCAGCGCAGAATCTGCAGAGAACCCCCTCATTTCTCACCTTATCAGCCCACTTATAACTCAAACGTTTCGATTCAGTTCTTTCCCGATTTCCCCACTGCGCACACTTCACTTCCTTACAATGCCGAGCTCCAGGTACTCCGTCGTCAAGTTAAGCCCTGTGTTTGATACTAGTAGACCTACCGAGCGAGGTGGCGCAGTGGTTAGCACACTGGACTCGCATTCGGGTGGACGACGGTTCAATCCCGTCTCCGGCCACCTGATTTAGGTTTTCCGTGATTTCCCTAAATCGTTTCAGGCAAATGCCGGGATGGTCCTTTGAAAAGGCACGGCCGATTACCTTCCCAATCCTTCCCTAACCCGAGCTTGCGCTCCGTCTCTAATGACCTCGTTGTCGACGAGACGTTAAACACTACCCACCACCACTAGTAGACCTCTTTTGACCTGAAAACTACTAAACCGTAATTTTTAATATCATGCAGAGAGACTAGAAAAAAATCAACATTATAGGCAATTAACAGTCTAAACTAACCATCTCCGGCACGGCTTTCCGACGTATTTTACCAGAACAGCGTAACTTTGATGCGGAGCGTTTTTAGGGTCGTTGAGAAATTTGAAGTACAGCACTTAACGTATCCGAAATCCTTACTTTTAAGAAAGGACCCTTAAACCATTTTACAGTCTCATTTACGGGTTATAAAAGCACCCCCTATTTAATTTTGCACGTCGTCAAAGCGCACGTAAAATTCGAATGTCGTAGGAATAAGACGGCGCCTCTCCAAATGAGAATCCATATTTTGCTGTGGCGGGCCGAGTTTCGTCATCGTATCGCTGCTAACAGTTGAGAGAACTCTACTCTCGTGCTTTCGTCAGTACCCTAAAGTTGAAGTAGTTCCTCAAAACAGGGAGCTCGTTAAGTAGGGGGACGTTTTCTTAAAACTACAATAGCTGTGTTTACGCTAAGCCAGACTACATTACTGGGGTCTTTGTTATTTAGTTATTTGTTCACCCACTCAAGGAACTGAGCAATTGCGTTTCTCATTCTGTCCTGCTGCACTGCATTGTCAAGATCACATAAACGGCAAATAGTGGTGCCTTTACAAAATATACCCTCTTTATGCCCAACTGAATGGAATATGAAGTGGAAGTTTTCTGGCAAACGTTCTTACCTGTATATTTTTATGAGGTAGTGCCCCACCGCTCTTAAGCTCTTATACACTGATTAGCCAGAACATTGTGACCACCGACCTACTATCGATATAAACCAATGCTGGCGATAGCAGCGTCACCTATTGACGAATGACTGCTAGTCACACACACGCACGGTATGTGTAACATCAGTGAGCATGCTGTCTGTGTATACAGGGTGTTACAAAAAGGTACGGCCAAACTTTCAGGAAACATTCCTCACACACAAAGAAAGAAAATATGTTATGTGGACATGTGTCCGGAAACGCTCACTTTCCATGTTAGAGCTCATTTTATTACTTCTCTTCAAATCACATTAATCATGGAATGGAAACACACAGCAACAGAACGTACCAGCGTGACTTCAAACACTTTGTTACAGGAAATGTTCAAAATGTCCTCCTTAGCGAGGATACATGCACCCACCCTCCGTCGCATGGAATCCCTGATGCGCTGATGCAGCCCTGGAGAATGGCGTATTGTATCACAGCCGTCCACAAGACGAGCACGAAGAGTCTCTACATTTGGTACCGGGGTTGCGCAGACAAGAGCTTTCAAATGCCCCCATAAATGAAATTCAAGAGGGTTGAGGTCAGGAGAGCGTGGAGGCCACGGAATTGGTCCGCCTCTACCAATCCATCGGTCACCGAATCTGTTGTTGAGAAGCGTACGAACACTTCGACTGAAATGTGCAGGAGCTCCATCGTGCATGAACCACATGTTGTGTCGTACTTGTAAAGGCACATGTTCTAGCAGCACAGGTAGAGTATCCCGTATGATATCATGATAACATGCTCCATTGAGCGTAGGTGGAAGAACATGGGGCCCAATCAAGACATCAACAACAATGCCTGCCAAACGGTCACAGAAAATCTGTGTTGATGACGTGATTGCACATTTGCGTGCATATTCTCGTCAGCCCACACATGTGGCGGTGAATCGAGGAAATACAGTACATACTGACGAAACTAAAATGAGCTCTAACATGGAAATTAGGCGTTTCCGGACACATGTCCACATAACATCTTTTCTTTATTTGTGTGTGAGGAATGTTTCCTGAAAGTTTGGCCGTACCTTCTTGTAACACCCTGTATAATGGGGTAGGTGCGCGATCTATCTGAGTCTGGTGGTCCGAAGGTTCGGTACGAGTGTTTCGGCAACTCCACGACTTGTCGGGCATTCGAGGAAACCTGTGGTGAGTGGCTTCAAGAGGTGGCGAAACCAATGTAATAAAATGAAACAGCCGTCCTTATGATGCCATTTATTGTATGGCTACCAGTTTCGGTGCTTCATTGAGCCGTCTACAGACCTTAGCAGATGCTGAAGGAGTTAACATCATCCGTATACAAGATGCATCAATGGCCAACATCTATAGCTGGTTTTCGCAGACTACCTATAACCGCGATGTTGTCTGTCCAACTATCAACTATCAACTGATGGTTCACAGTTGAGGGTTTCAGAGACAACATCACTGCTACAGGGAGTCTGCGGTCGAAGTCCCTCAAACCTACAGTCACAAGGATGGAGATACAAAAACTTGGCGAAACCAAGGTGGAACCACGTCAAGGTGTCATGGGGTTGGGCGGCCACCCCTCTTTATAGATGTCGGACGTCGTAGGCAGGGCAGGCTGGTAAAACAGGACAGGTGGCAAACTGTGGTGGAACTAATATCAGAGTTTAAATGCTGGGCAGAGTACAAGAGTGTCTGAACACACAGTGCACCGAACACTCCTAATGAGAGGCCTTCGCAGCCGACGACCCATGCATGGGCCAAAGTTAAAGCCACGTCGGTAACGTGACACGTGACCATCGGCACTGGACGTTGGCGCAGTGGCAGAGCGTTGCATGGTCTGATGAATCCCGATACCCTCTTCATCATGCCGATGTGAGGGCGCGAATACGCCTTCTTCCAGTGCAACAGCTCTTTAACAACTGTAGTGCGGGACGGAGACAAGCTGGCGGCGGCTCCATTACGCTCTGGAGAACATTCACGTAGGCATCCATGGGTGCAGTGGAGCTCGTGCAAGGCACCAAGACGGCCAAGGAGTATCGTACACTGGTTACAGACCACGTATACCCCTTAGGACCATCATGTTCTCCGACGGCAACGGCATTTTTCAACAAATCAACGTGCCATGTCATAAGGCCAGGAGCAGTTTGAAGAACGCAGTGGCCAGTTCCAACTAATGTGCTGCCCCTCCAACTCGCCAGATCTGAACCCGATCGAGCAAATCTGGGATGATAGATAAATCGGAGATGATAGATAAACTCCAGCGGAAGACTCTGCAGGAGAGACGCTCAGTAGCTCGGTACGGGCTTTTGTTGAATTTTCGAGAACAGACCTTCACCGAAGAGTCGAGCAGTATATTGCTCCCTCCTACGTATATCTCGCGAAGAGACCATGAGGATAAAATCAGAGAGATTAGAGCCCACTCAGAAGCATACCGACAATCCTTCTTTCCACGAACAATACGAGACTGGAATAGAAGGGAGAACCGATAGAGGTACTCAGGGTACCCTCCGCCACACACCGTCAGGTGGCTAGCGGAGTATGGATGTAGATGTAGATTTAGATGTGGATATGATTGAACGTGGCGTCAGATCTCATCGCCCCCCTGCCCGGAATTTAAAGGTGTTAAGTGATTTGTGTGTGCAGATGTGATGCCAATTCCCTCCAACGACCTACCAAGCCCTCATTCATTGCATGCCACGACGCGTCGCCATTTTTAACCGTGCCAAGGGTGGACATACCTGCAATTAGGTAGGTGGTCGTAATGTTCTGGCTGATCAGTGTATATTTGAAAAGTGTCATAGTAGCGCATTGAGCGGCAGGTGAAATTCTTTATTTACACAACCAGCTTTATTCGTCTGGCCCTCATCAGGTACCTAAATCCAAATAAAATTATACATAAGTAGCATTACAGGCTTAGGCTGTCACGAATCTGTTCACCGGTGTGAATATTAATAATAACAACACACACGTGATAAAATGTCACGTACTGGCATAAAAGAATTCACTGCATCATGTTACGCGAAATATGAAATCGTTATCATCACATGATAAAACCATCAATTGTACAGCGAAAATCAAAGTATACTATAACCCAGTGATGTGACTGATAACATAGCGGTGTGACTCATTACGCAAATGCGTGCAATAAAAACGTAAATGGTTGACATTTGTACAGAGTTACCTGCTATCGTATCGTAATATTAATTAAATCGTCGGTGTATAAAAACTGTTCTACGTAGGGTACTCATTTGTCTTATAACAGTAATCGGCGTTAACGCTGTAGACAGATTGATGCTTCATACAGCCGACTGCACAGTTGCTTACTGGTAGAATCAAAGATGGTCAAATGGATAGTGACTAGTAACTTACTGTTAATACGCTGTGTGTCGTCTGCTACGATAATTACACGCAACACTCATAACAGATGTTCTATATTCTGCATCTAATAGCGGCTAACGTGTGATACAATCACAGTTGCGGTGACAGAACATTTCTAATATATTTTTTCAAGAAATTCTTTTGGTACACCAAACCCCCTGAGTCGAAAGACTGCTGACTTAAAATAACATTTATCTGTATGCCAAACGGTCACCATCAACTGATATGAAAATCATTGCCATGTATTATTTCTTTTTTTCGTAAAATAAATGGCTAACATGAATTTTGGACAGTGCAGAATGGTGACAGAGGAAGTCCGTGAGAATATTTAACTCTACTTTTGTATTCCGCAAAGAACGTACGTCTACGTGTACTTGCATATTCTGCAAACCACTGTGAAGTTCATGAGAGAGGGCACTTAACACGATCGTATGCAGTGTGTTACGGGTATACGTGCAGATATTGTGATCATGGGTGACCCAGCAGAGCGATGGCACTAAGTTGACAGCATCTAGCCTTTATGACGTATGGGAGCTCATAGCTACTGGTGGCAAACTCTGTGGGTGACAGCTGCCTGATTCATATTATACTGCAAGTGGTCCCCATCTCATAGTCAGAAGCTGGAATAGACCGAGTCGCTCAGCAAACTGTAAACACCGGGATACTGTTAGGTATAAGGAATACCTGAGAAGGGTGCTCTGAGTTGAAGTGTATATATGTGATACAGACTGGCTAGTGTTTTCCCCACGGCAGCACTTCAGCCCAGAAACTGTAAAAGGCTGGAGCGTCTGGCTGTAACCGTTAGGCCATTGTGGTTTCATTCGTCCTCCCTTTCTCGACCGGTCACCTCTTCTAAATGTCCTGCTGTCTCTGTAAAAGGTGGTGACTAGCAGCGTCAACATACTGAATGACTGATCTTACACATAGAATATGCTTTCTTGCTTCATAGAACCTGACCCCCACATTAGAGGGCACTTGTGCCTCTATAGCGACGCTCTGCTAAATCGATGATGGGCTGTTCATTACGCCAGACTAGGTTGTGACGGAACAGTAACCTCAATAGTAAGCGTACGATTTTGGAGAAAGTACTAAGTGTATCGATATCTCTTTCTCCCTATTCTCTTTCAGTTGTGAAAAGTGTGGGGTAAGAGCGTCTATTGGTAAGCCTCCGTGTGAGCTCTAATCTCTCTAAAATTACCTTCATGGTCTTTTTGCGACACTTGTGTAGGACAAAGCAATAAATTGGTTGACTATTCTAGGGATGTGCGCTCTCGGAATTTTAATATGGAAATGCCAGAAACCCAACACATTACCATGCCTAATACGGTGCAACAAAGCCGCTATCATTCAAAACATTCTCCAGTCGCCTCGGTAAGGGAAAAATCCAAGTCTGATGTGGTTTTCACGGGAATCTTATCCCATTTATCCTGCAAAATAGCTTCAAGTTCAGGTAAAAATAAAGGAGGTCAATAGCAATCACGCACCATTCTCTATAAAGTAGACCCCAAATAATATTGAGATCTGTGGGAGTCAGAGGAGATGCGACACTTCGTCCTGGTACTCAGAAGATGAGTACTGGACAATGCGAGCTGTGTAAACTGGGGCACTATAGTCTTGAAACACAGCGTTGCCATTAGTAACAAACATTGTATCATGATATGGAACTGATCACCCAAAATCGTCACATACTCTTTGCCAGTAATGCGATGTTGGGGCCGCTGGCATACCACGATAAGGTGCCCAAATCATTACCGAACCTCCACCATGTTTCATTTTTGGGACGTGCACTTGGCCAGAAGTTTAAAACATGGGAAACAAGACAAACCCGAGCAAATTCATTTCTTGTCGAGGTTTTATAGCTTCGGTTCCGCCTTTTCCTGTTGCAGGCCTTTGCATCACTGGTGAGTTGTTTCGGGATTCCGTTTCGCCATATAATTCCATAGTTGTTGAGTTCCCTCCGTGTCTTTTCGGTGCTGACAAAGTTTTGGAGGTCGACACCCATTTCTGCAGCGCCTGTTGCAATCCTAAACAATGGGCGTAAATGGCAGTATTTTACTATCGCTTATCATACACTTTCGTCCGCGTTGTGATTTACAGGATGATGTTTTTCCGTTTTCCCTGTAGGTGGTGTAAATCTGCGATAAGCTGCCACTTGAAACGAAAAACACTTCAGCCCCCGTGGTTACGGGAGCATCCACCATATGAGCACCAACAATTTGTCCACTTTCGAATTCATTTAGCTCCGATGTAAGGCACAACTACACAGAATACTATTCTCACCACGACTGACACTTAGAAGGATTGAGGACATTACACAAGTGCCGTTCGTGGTCAAATTCAACAACGCAAGAGGCAGACTTGGCTAGCAAGTGGATTTAAGTTGAATTATACATTTCCCGCGGTGTTTCCATATTCTCATCCAACCCTTGTATGTACAAAAGCAATCCGTTTTAGCAAACAGAAAAACATTTTTTCCGCCACAGTTTCTAAACAAGACAAGAGGGGTAGAACCATTTTGTAACACTGAGCACTCATGAAACGAGGAAGATAGTACTGATTAATCGCATTTGTACGTTTTCTCTGAAATACCGAGTTAACGAAATCAAAGTTGTATTGTGAAACACGATGTGTCCAACATTTATTCCATTGTTTGTATCGTTCCTATCTCGAGGAACTTAATTCACTGGGCATGCGATGTGGATACCCCGTACACACCGCCTAGACATAAGGTGAGGTATGGCTGTTATCAAACGCCACAGAAAAAAACAAAGCGATAATACCTGAGGGGCCGAATTTCAGCAGGCCTCATTTCCAAGGAATGACGAAAAAGAGGGATAATTATCTTCCTTTGTTATGGAAATATTTGTTTAATTAAAATTAGCGTCAGCATTATACTGACATAATTAAATTTTTTTGTCAGTAGAGCCGGAATTCACGAAGCCCCCTTCGCTTAATCCAGCAGCGAATGTTGTGTTATTACCTGTGCCGAGTTATTTTTGTGTGGAACTAGAAGCTGCGATGAAGGACAAGACATGCACCTACACGTAATTCGCTGCTACAGGGAACGTCCGATACAGACTGTAATCTGCAGAATCGTCCATCTTCTCCCGTTCATAGCCTTTCGATTTGCAAAGCGCATTATGTAGCCAAGTGCGGTTGTTGTCATACCTGTTCTGTACTTTCAGTGTAGTCGTAGTTTACTTATGATAACGAGTAATCTGACCAACGGTACAAAATAAACAATTTCTTTGCATGAGGTGTAGGTTGAAAAAAACCATGACTTGGAATACTTCTATAGGGATTAAAGATAACACTAGTTGCTTTCATGAGCTTTTGCTTTTTTGTAAGTACTAAACAGTTCATCTTGGACCTTTTAGTACTGTGCTTCGTCCCAACGAACATATTTGTTCTACTCCACTGATAGCATCGCGTAGATCTTCAGATTACTATAAGCATATTTTTCTAAACTTACAGCGTCCCCTTTGAAAAAAATCTTTGTTTTAGTCTATAGCTGTTTTTTTTTTTTGCCTGCTGGCAGTGAGCAACACAAAAGAAAGCGACTATACACTCAAACAAATATTTTTTTTCTGTCTGTGTTGGTCGCTGTTCTAACTTCTAACTGACAGTATGTCGGGAATATGTCTACCGTCGTTTCCTCGAAATTTTGTGAATATGGTTATCTACACTGATGAGGTAAAACATTATGATTGCCTGGATGATGGTGTGTTTGTACATCTTTTGACGCAATCAAGCAGTGATTCTACGTGGAATGGATTGGATAAGTCCTTGGCACATTTCTGTGGAAACTTATCACCACATGTCTACGTAATTCCCTTAAACCACGGGCCTGTGGCTTGTAGGCCCGAAGCTGATAGCTGATAGCGTCCCAGATGTATTCCATTGGGATTCAGACGAATTGCACGACGATTCCGGCCTCGTCACACAGACAGTTACCCTGCTGCAGGATAACATCGCCAACAAGGAAGACATCAAGCCTGAAGGGAATCCTGCTGTCCGCAATAATATCCTCATAGTCCGTAGCTGTCATTGTGCTTTCGATTCTGTCACAGATCCCATGGAAACCCAGGTGAATATCCACCATAGCATTCAATTCCTTCTCCAGCCTCTGTCAGTGGCGATCTACGTGTTTCAAGCAGCCGTTCCCTTGGTCGGCGGCGTATTCGGACACGAAGATTGACCATCGACCATGTGTAAGAAGAAACATGGTTCATCAGACCAAACAGCGCGTTTCCATTACGGTCCATTGATGATCCCGTGTTCACTGCAGTGGTAATCGACGATGTCGTAGAGTCAACACGGCTACAAGTAGTGTCGTCACTGCAGAGCCCTGTGTTCAAGATGTTGAACTGAATGGTGTGCTGCAAGGTCGAACGATTAATGAAGGAGTACTGGTTACAAGTTCAACGCCTTCCACGTAAGCAATCCAATAAAACGGCCGGATTCGTGGCGAGACAACTGATGGTTTTTGTACCACGATGATATTCCTCCTAACACTTCTTGTATTTTGTACCAAAAAACTATACTGTAGTGATTCCGCAGCCTTCATTTTCTCAAGACATGACACCTTGTGACTTTTTCTTCTTTACGAAAAAAAAGAGAACCGTGAAGTGCTGTCGGTTTACAAACACAGATGAGGTCACGCTACTGAGAGAGCTACGACTATCCCAAAGATAATTCTAGAAGCGTTTCGGGGATTGGATAATCACTGGAACAATTCTCTCATGTTTAATGAGAATTATTTGGAGGGAGATTACATTGATGTATACGAAAACATAATAAAAAAAGACCTGCCAATTTTTGAACACATCTCGTAGTACCTGAATATGTAGTCAGAATGCTGCTAGCAGATTTGTTTACCTCTCACTGATGAAGTTCTTCCTGTAGTATGACGCATATTCTTTAGTGGCTCTCTGAGGCTACTAGCGTTCCAGTATAAAGTGCGACAAGACATTGGTACTGGAATTAATGACAAACGCGTGAACAAATTTATGTGCATACGTTGTATACGCTGGGAAGTAAATTATAGCTGTGCGCGCAGTTTTTTTTTATTTTACTGCACTTTACCTCTCCTATTACTTCAATAATAATAATATGTTTACTTTCTTCACACGTGTGTTACGTCGTATGATAGCTCATCTCTCTAAAAGAAAAAAAATAGGGATTGGTGTTAGTGCGAGACGGCAGCGCGCGAGAGCAAATGCAAGCTGGAAAGGGAACGGGAAATTGAGATTACAGCCCGGTCGGTGGCCGGAAGCGGAGGGCTTGATAACTGGAGCAGCCGCTACACGCCAGCCCTCCAGCGGGTGGTTTATTGCGGAACACGCCACGGCGCAGCGCGGCTCGGCGCCAGACCGCAGGACGCCTCTCACCCCTTGCGTGGCTGCAACACACACAGCACACTGAACGGCCTGGCAGCCCGCTGTTCAGGCGCTTCTTGTGCTCCGACTTTCTGCTCCGCCATCGGCCACTTATTCTACACCAATGTTTTTATCTACGCTCTCTTATTTGTTACTACATGTGTTTTCTACGCTGCTTGATACTAAACTAAATTGAAGGCCAGTCTCTGCATATATTCTACAATAATGGACAGACTATTGACTAACAACGGGAACTTAATGGATTGCGCCCTCGATTTTCTTTCTACTTGTATGATATGAAGGTCAGTGCCCGGACACTAGTTTCATAAAGCAGTACGACGCGATTCTGAAACACAACTCGCGAAAATCGTCTTTGAAGGTTAGAAAAATTCAGAGTGCTTTAAGTACAAAACATTTCTGGCTTGTTAACATTGTCTACGCAAGATGAATGCATAGTGTAGAAGCCTTGTAATCTGGTTCAGATCTCGCTAGTACCAGTTCCTGTCTTTGCTGAAGTCTCATAT
The DNA here is from genome assembly GCF_021461385.2 of Schistocerca piceifrons. NCBI lineage: Eukaryota > Metazoa > Arthropoda > Insecta > Orthoptera > Acrididae > Schistocerca > Schistocerca piceifrons. Next base: position 262,028,658 of record NC_060144.1, on the reverse strand, counting down.
TTATTAACAAATGGAAATATTGATTATCAACTATCGATAACATTTTTTCATGAAAGTAACATACCTCTATTTTTAATTTGCTAATCACTTGAATATGAGAATATACGCAGTAAACAAATAAACAAAGAATTTTATTTTCTGTTTGACATTTCGTATTTTTGTACCAAATTTTAATTTATTGCATATACTCACATTTTCCTGTCTTATAGACAGCCAAACGCCTATTCTCTAAAGAATCGAACTCCCACCTATATAACAGCTTCAAACTTCCGATTACTTTACAAATAAGTTAATGTGTTAAATATCTGACGTTAAGCATGAAAACGAGAAAATGTTTAGAAAAGCCTGGAAATTGTATTTAAAGTTCGTTTGAGATCACCAAGTGCTTGCATTATCAATTACTGGATGAGTACCGTCTGGCTAATTTGAAATCCGTTTTAAGAAAAAACTAGTTTTTTACGCATCTCGATATTTATGACGTCGAATTTCATAAACTACGCATCATACAATGACATGATTTTGCATGTACGTTCAGTGGTGTATGTGGACGCTGCTGCAAAATGGTTTACGAATAGGGTTGGTAGTAAAGAAATAATAAATTAAAAAGTCATGTTTTAGTAACAGTTTTACTGCTTCAACAGCGAAAGTTTAGCACGTAAGCGATAACGATTTTTCCTTTCATCTTTTGGTGGGAGCTGTCAGCGAGAAATAGTTTCGGAAACATTTGACATTATGTCTGAAGTCTGTTGTAAGTCACTAAGGGTCTGATTCTCAAATGCTGGATGAATATAGTCTGGGTATCTGCGCGCAGTGATTTACGCTGCCTCATGATATAAGCGCACACCGTTTCTAACTGCAATAAATATTTTGCTGTGTTAAATTTACAACATAAGATCATGGCTCTTAATCAGTAGATTACAAAATAGTTCTAAATTTTTAACACTGATGTGTTCGTATTTCTGCCACTTCAGAAGTAGACTAATGAGACCTACAATCAAATTTATTTACAGACAGTATGCGTAAGTACAGTACACACAATTTAATTTCATTGATTTTACATTGAGATGCAGCGTGTGGGTGAGGCAACTGTCGCTAGGTACAGGAGTGGTACAAAGGAAACATGTTTCTAACGGGTGTCTACCCTCAAAGCGATCAGTTTGCTCTCTTTACTGAGAAGAATATGTAGGCAGCACTGGTGGTGAACTGAGAATTGCTTTCTCATTCTATAAAAAAAGTTGACAGAAGTAAGTGGAACAAGCTGTCTCGTTGACTAATTATTTCACGATTTAATAAAATACTTATGACAACCAAATATTAATCGTTAGTACTTTTAAAAGTAAATGTGTTCAAAGAAAAAGCTTTTTGATTCTAAAATTTAGCTAAGTGCTAATGTTGATGATGATGGCTATGGCAGGACGGGCGTTACTAGCTAATATCTGATTGCACTCAGGGGCAATAGTCTCATAAAGACTGGCAATCATGGCCTTAGGGTATGTGTTAAACCTATGTCTATAGCAATTGCAGATTTAGAGAAAGCTTTTGACAATGTTGACTGGACCACACATTTTGAATTCTGAAGGTATAGGGGTAAAACACATGGAACGAAAGATTATTTATAACTTGTTTAGCAACCCGACTGCAGTTACGAGCTACGAAGAACTTGAAAGGGGAACAATGGTTGAGAAGGGAGTTAGACACGGTTGTGGCCTAACCCCAATGCTGTCCACTCCGTTCAATGAGAAAGCGGTAAAAGAAATCAAAGAGAAATTTGAAGAGTGAATTAAATTCCAGAAACAAGAAATAAAAACTTTACAGTTTGCCGGTAACATTGTAATTCCATAAGAGACAGCGAAGCACTTGAAAGAACATTTGAATGGGATGGATGGTATGATGACGACGTCGTTCCAGGAAGTTGTGGAGTGATACCTTCCTGCTGATTTATGGAGGCTATGACGCTCACCCACAAAAAAGTAATTGGAATCGATAGGGTCTTGAAAGGAGGTTGTAAGCTGAACACCAAAAAAAGTAAAACAGTGATACTGGAATTAAACAATTAAATCCGGTGCACTGCAGGAAATAGTTAACGTTAGAAGACACTAAAAATAGCAGACGAATTTTGCTATAAGGGCAGCACAATAACTGATGCAGACCGAAGCAGAGAGGACATAAAATGCAGACTGGATGTAGCACGAAAGGGTTTCCGATAAAGAAGAGTTTGTTAACATATAGCGTAAATCTAAATGATAGGAAATCCTTTGGGAAGATATTTGTATGGAGTGTAGCCTTGTACGGCAATGGAACTTGAACGATAAGTACTTCAAACTAGAACGGAATAGATGCAGTAGAAATGTGGTGCTACAGAAGAAGTGTGAAGAATAGGTGGATAGATCGAGTAACTGAGCAGGTAGTGAATAGAACTGGGGGCAAAAGATAGAAAAAGATGTGTACAACTGTACAAATTGCTCCATTCTGCACTGGGCTGGTGCAGCAACAGTGGCACCATTTTACATATAAAATACAGTCTCTGTTGCAATATCTACACCTTTTGCTACTGGTGGTTGGCTAGTCTGTGTGTTTCCTTTATCCTGAATATCCGTCTTCGCGCGCACATCGTAGTTTTTTGTTCCTTCATGGTCATATTTTTTTATCGTTTCAGGATTTTTGTCTTCAACTGGACGATTGCGTTTTCGGTTCAACAGTTTTTTCCATGATTTTAATAATGACTCAGGCTATTGCCACCATGGATTTTAATTCTGACTAATGCGGCCTAGCTGCCTTTTTAACGTACGTTTGTTTCTTCGCATCATTAGATTATTCTGTCACTTAACGGTTTAGATGGGTTCGCGGTTCAAATATTTTATGCAATAAATACTCTGTTATGTTTTCCAGTTTATATTTTACTTTGTCACTTTTGACAAACTGCCTATTGGCTTCTGTCTCGGGTTCTTCGGCCGACGTTCATCTAATGATTTTTCTGACGTTTCGCCAGCACGAGTGGCTGGCATTGACAAAGTTTCACCCTCCATTGCCGGTTTTACCAGATAATCGTGTAAAAATTTGAATTAAATCGGTGAAGGACTACTCGCGAATTGTTGTAACTACACTTCCCTTTTACATTACATATATACGTATATATTGCAAAACTATACAACCTATGTCCATCCGAAAGTTCATCACAGTGTCGTGTAAAAAAGTCTTGTTGCAACCCTTGTTCACTCAAGTACGAGGAGTCCTTAGCGGCTCGCCATCTTATTTACAACTATTCATGACGTCGCCTTTCCGGCTTAGATTTTTTAAAGTGTGACTTGTATGTACTGCATCTCTTTCCAGTCAGTGCAAACATTAATTTTATTAATGTATTAATACCTAATATGTTTTAGAACAGTTAGTTTAACTCTGAAGACGACGCTCATAGTAGCGTCGAAACCTGGTCAATTTTGACTTAATATTTGTGACCGAGGGCTTATTTGTTCTAATATAATTCTGACACGGTCACTGAACCTTTGCAGCTATGTTCAAAGTTTTTTTTAATTTTTTTATTTTCCTTTTCATGCCAAAAATACTGTTACCATCCACAATTACGAACGTAACAAAAAAAAAAGATCAACCGAATCCGTCGGGTCGTTCCGAAGTGATGATCTTTCACAATCGATTTTAATTTCCAATCTTGGATTTTCGAAAAAGATTCTTTCATACAAACCCTGTCCTGACAATGACGAACACGACAGAGAGAAATCAGACGAATCGGTCATACCGTTGTCAGGTGATCGTCTTTCATACATGTAGCAATTGAATTTTATTTGTACAGATATTAAATAGCTACTGCGTGTATTTTGGCCTGTGTAATTTGACCCTCGAAGGAAAGAACACAGTATGTCGATAAAAACCCCAGCTCCGTGGCGTCAAATTACGATTTTAGCGGCAGGCGGCGTGGGCGTTGCGGTAACTGCAGAACTGGCACCATCATCCCTAGCACGTCCGCCATTTACCGCACTTGAGTGCTGATAGACGTATTTCTCTAGTCTGTAAAGTGGACTTAGTGGAGAAATTTGTTGTTGTCTTTTGATATAAATGTATGATGTGTGTCCACTCTCCCAGCCTTCCTATAAACACACTCCTTTTCATTCCATTTATTCCACTTTCGACCTCCGCCCCTGTAACCGTTACACCCTTCTCCACGGTCTCTCACTGTGTGTGTGTGTGTGTGTGTGTGTGTGTGTGTGTGTGTGTGTGTTCCGGCAGGGATGCGGATTGCTGGCCCGGAGTCGCGGCCTGCCTGCGGCGCTCCTTTTTTAGTGCTCACTTTTACACACCATCAAGCTTAATTATCTCGGCGCGAGCTACCTTATTCGCCGTGAAACGGCTAATTGAGCCATATCGGCGGCCCGACTGCTCTCCAAAGCTGCACGCGGCCGCCTGGGCGTTCGTTAATTTTTATCGCACTCTGCTGCTAGGGGCAATTTTCGGCGGAGCCGCTGCTTGCGCTCCGACACATATCGCGCGGCAGGCCAAGGGTGGAAGATGCAGACCCCTACCTATGCGGGACGGCCCGGAGATACCGCAGTGCTGTCGGCTCTATAAAAGTTTTCCCTATAAACCCTCATAGCGGTTACAGTATAACGACTCGAGAAACTGAAAGATGGGGGGGGGGGGGGGGGGGATTTAGAATGTCTGGATAGGGAGTGGGGGGGGGGGGGGAAGCGAAATCGTTCGGGGATAAGGAGATGGTCGAGTTTTGTGACGTCACAACGTGGAATTTCACTTTCGAAAACATTCCGAAGTGTGAAAGACTGTATAAGGCAACTCAGATACTTAAGTTGTTGATAAGTCTTCCGGGCTACGGATGTGGTCGAAGAAACTTTTCGGTTCATTGCTTTTCGTTCAGAGCTGCGCTGGGCATCTTTGGAGGTGCTCCTGGCGACGCTGAGTCTTGCCGACTGATGAGTCGGACGTCGGAGAGAGACATAAATATTGCGTAAAGTGGGTATGGTTGAGTGATCAGCAGAGAACAATAAACTATCAATTGTCACCTGTCAAGAATAAAAACTTGCTATCGATTCTACAGAGCCACTGTCCCTATGTCATAGAGTTTCACGGCTTCTTCTTTCGTGATGAAATTATCACCAAGTTTATATATTTCGACGGCTTCTCTATATAGATAGTCACAGAAGATAAAATTTTTGTTTCGGAAAACTTCATAATTTCTTGACTGAAGGGCATGCTCTGCTACAGCCGATTTTTCTGTTTTCCCTAGATGTCAAAGACCTTTATGTTTCCACAGTCTTGTATTCACGCTTCTCTCGGTAGGTCCAATGTAGATCTTTCCACAGGTACGCGGAATCTCATGTACTCCACTTGTTGATAGAGGATGGTGTTTGTCCTTCATAAAAAAAAATGGCTCTGAGCACTATGAGACTTAACATCTGTGGTCATCCGTCCCCTAGAACTTAGAACTACTTAAACCTAACTAACCTAAGGACATCCATGCCCGAGGCAGGATTCGAACCTGCGACCGTAGCAGTCGCACGGTTCCGGACTGAGCGCCTTAACCGCGAGACCACCGCGGCCGGCTGTCCTTCATAGATTGGTGTGCTTCATATATTTTCTTAGTTGGTCTAAAACCCTGTCTGATATCATGTCTCTGTAAAATCTTCTCGACCTGATCAATTACTTTTTTCATAAAAGGGAAAGAAAAATTTTATCTACTATGACACAGCATTTTCCGCTGCTATATAGAGAAGACATCCAAATATATAAAGATGTTGATAATTTTAACAGACGACGCCCGCCTCGTCAGTCAGCAAGTTTTAGCATCACCACGAGTATCTCCTAAGATGTCCAGCGCAGCTCTGGACGAAAAGTAAAAATTTCTTCGACCACGGCCATTCAGCCGGCTCCTCAATTTTTTTTTTATACTGAAAGAATTTGGAGATAAATTCCTGGAAATCAATTTCCTAAAGCAATACGACGCACTTAAAAAAAAAAAAAAGATTTCAAGATTTCCAAGCACTTCTAAGTGCAAAATGTTACCAACATTTTATCAGAGCCACCAGTAGGTGAATGTTACTGTATGGCTGTACGACAATTTCATTAATTAGATGATGTAAAATAGAGATTTAGACTAAATTGAGACCATATTTTACATCGAAGTTGAATTTTATAAAGAATATACTAGAAGACATTACAATAAATTTTTTTTAGTATGTTACGTATAGTATTTCACAAGCAAGGACTAGGATAAAATTTAAAGCAACTGACCCTGATGAACATCAACAACTATTGGCTTCTCCATGTCTGGATGATGATGATGCTGCCGATTCCGCAACTGATGCTCAGTTAATGAAAAGCTTGTCATGTGCATCTGAAAGTTGTGCTGGAGAGAATCAACGTCAAATGACTTGCGGTTGCTTCTTTACAGCATAAAGTTCATATGCACTCCATAATGGCCTAATATAAAGGCCGAAACCGATGGCGTGAACTTAATAAAGCGCTAAGAAAAAAGAAGCGACTGGAGCGGCTTTTCATTAACCAATAGTTACAGTTGTATTCTATCCGATATATATCACCTATGCCTGCATGCCTGTCTCGATGATTATATCAACAGTGCCTAATAACATCACAGGCTGAGGAATACATTTGTATCGACAGTATTTGACAGTTAAAAACCAGTACGGTGATACTTTTGTAAGAGAGAATGATGTTTTGTGCGTGAGCACTCAGAAGAGGAGAATATGATTTGGAATGTTCTTCTCTGGTTTGTCACATTTAAATTTCTTTTTGTTTTGTTTTACTATGAAGAGCTTCTTCATGCAATTGAAATTAATATATGAAAACTATTTTGTGAACTATATGAAGTGTCAGTCACGTGCTTGCCAGTGCCAAAACTGGATGAATTGCGTAAAGGTATCGTAATCGCGAAGTCTCTTGTTAGATCCGCCGACGTAGCGGTTTTTTTTTTTTTTTGCTTTTATTTGAATTTCGTTTTATAATTAAATGGAAATGTTAAGTAATATGTATTGAAACATATTTTGAATAAAAATAACATTTTTATACTTCATCACTAATACCAGGACAACGCGAGTTTTCAAAATGAACTTAAAATTTAGCAAGAAAGAATACGAAACATCAGATAGAAAATAAACTACTTTATGTCTAGAGGAAAACAGTATTACTGATTTACGTATTTTTTTCTTTCAACACTTAACATATTTCGCATGTCCCTTCCGTAATCTTATTCCAGGATGAGCCGCTTCTCTGTTTCCCGCCAGGGTTGGCGGGAGTGGAGTGTGCTGCCAACGTAACGTGGCCAGCTGCATTTTTCATCCCCATGGGTTGAGCGGGCGTGCGTAACCTAACGTCGTGGAGCGAAATCTCCTGTAGCGAATAGAGAGGGAGACGCCAGCATAATGGGGAAATTCAGTATACCTTTCTCGCCTCACGGTACAAACTCGCTGCCCTGAAAGACGAATTCTGTTCATTATTCAGCACGTTCGCGTCTGCGACGGTTACGTACGTCGGCGGACGAGCCACTAGCGCTTCACGCAACGCACAGATACATTATCAGCAACCCCAGTCAGCCGAAGCCTCTCTTGTTACCCCGTTCTCTTCCTCAGCACGTTACCTCCTTAAATCAGCACCGCCTGTTCTGTACCGCTTATGTTCTACGGTTTGTTTGTAACGTTTGGGCGGTTCATTATTATATGGCAACTCGCTGTGAAGATATTTCTTGTGGCAAATAAATAGGTAAACCTTATAGTCTTTGCGGTCTTCAGTCCGAAAACTGGCTTGTTGCAGCTCTACATGCTAGTATATCTTCACATCTGCAACCTGCATCCATTTGAACCTGCCTAATATAGTCAAGCCTTAGTCCCCCGATACAGTTATTACTCCTATCACCGCAACCCTTCTTTAAGCCACGTTATGTCATGAACTTCATTTTTAGCCGGCCGTTGTGGCCGAGCGGTTCTAGGCGCTTCAGTCCGGAACCGCGTGACTGCTACGGTTGCAGGTTCGAATCAGAGCCATTTGAGCTTCATTTTTCTCTCTTCAGTACCGTACCTGTACAATAGTTAGCCGATCTGTTCATTTGATCTTCACAATTCTGTTGTAAATACGCTTTTCAAAAGTATTTATTCTCGTCTTGTTTGAACTGTTCATCGTAAACTTTTCTTGTCAGTACAGTGCTAACAACCAGACGCATGCCTTCAGGAAAAAGCTCCCTAACATTTCATTGTATATGCTACATCGACAAATTTCTCGTTTTTAGAAACGCTTTTCACGGAATCCTCAGTCTGAATCTTATGCCCATTTTACTTCTGTCATCGTCACATCTTTTGCTTCCCAAATAACTCATTTAGTGCTTGTAGCGTCTCATGTTCTAACTTAATTCCATCACCATCAACTGATTTAATTAGGATACATTCCATTAATCTTGTTTTACTATTGTTTATATTCATATTACAATCTCGTTAAAAAGCGCCATTAATTCCATTCCAACACCTTACAAGTCCTACGCCACCTACAATAGAAGCTTTCGGATACGGTATTACAGAAGAACGCTGCTAATTACATGGGTAGACCAGATCACTAATGAAGAGCTGCTATACAGAATCGAGCAAAAATGGTTCAAATGGCTCTGAGCACTATGGGACTTAACATCTGTGGTCATCAGCCCCCTAGAACCTAACTAACCTAAGGACATCACACACATCCATGCCCGAGGCAGGATTCGAACCTGCGACCAAAGCGGTCACGCGGGTCCAGACTGAAGCGCCTAAAACCTCACGGCCACACCGGCCGGCTGAATCGAGCAAAAAAGATATTTATGACACATACAGAAAACCCTGCAGACAGGACAACCTTGACTAATCACATTGGGGATTAAGGTTACTGTATAAGTCCGCGCCCCAAGTTCCGGGAATGCGCGTAGCGTTACACTACTGACCATTAAAATTGCTACACCATAAGAAATGCAGATGATATTCATTCGACAAATATATTATACTACAACTGACATGTTATTACATTTTCACGCAATTTGGGTGCATAGATCCTGAGAAATCAGTACCCAGAACAACCACCTCGGGCCGTAATAACGGCCTTGATACGCCTAGGCATTGATTCAAACAGAACTTGGATGGCGTGTACAGGTACAGCTGCCCATGTAGCTTCAACATGATACCACAGTTCATCAAGAGTAGTGACGGGCGTATTGTGACGAGCCAATTGCTCGGCCACCATTGACCAGACGTTTTCAATTGGTGAGAGATCAGGAGAATGTGCTGGCCAGGGCAGCAGTCGAACTTTTTCTCTATCCAGAAATGCCCATATAGGACCTGCAACATGCGGTCCTTTATTATCCTGCTGAAATGTAGGGTCTCGCAGGGATCGAATGAAGGGTAGAGCCACGGGTCGTAACACATCTGAAATGTAACGTCCACTGTTCAAAGTGCCGTCAATGCGAACAAGAGGTGACCGAGACGTGTAACCAATGGCACCCCATACCATAACGCCGGGTGATACGCCAGAATGGCGATGACGAAAACACGTTTCCAATGTGCGTTCACTGCGATGTCGCCAAACACGGATGCGACCATCATGATGCTGTAAACAGAACGTGGATTCATCCGAAAAAATGACGTTTTGCCATTGGTGCACCCAGGTTCGTCGTTGAGTACACCATCGCAGGCGCTCCTGCCTGTGATGCAGCGTCAAGGGTAAGCGCAGCCATGGTCTCCGAGCTGATAGTCAGTGCTGCTGCAAACGTCGTCGAACTGTTCGTGCACATGGTTATTGTCTTGCAAACGTCCCCATCTGTTGACTCAGGGGTCGAGACGAGCTGCACGATCCGTTACAGCCATGCGGATAAGATGCCTGTAATCTCGACTGCTAGTGATACGAGGCCGTTGGGATCCGGCACGGTGTTCCGTATTACCCTCCTGAACCCACCGATTCCATATTCTGCTAACAGTCATTGGATCTCGACCGTCGCGAGCAGCAATGTCGCGATACGATAAATCGCAATCGCGATAGGCTACAACCCGACCTTTATCAAAGTCGGAAATGTGATGGTACGCATTTCTCTTCCTTACACGAAGCGTCACAACAACGTTTCACCAGGCAACGCTGGTCAACTGCTGTTTGTGTATGAGAAATAAGTTGGAAACTTTCCTCATGTCAGCACGTTGTAGGTGTCGCCAGCGGCGTCAACCTTGTGTGAATGCTTTGAAAAACTAATCACTTGCATATCACAGCATCTTCTTCCTGTCTTGATTCGTGGTGTAGCAATTTTAATGGCCAGTAGTGTAAATTGTATCTCTGCCAACCATTCTGGTCTTGGATCCCTATGTCCGCCTGATTTTCATTCATTCATGTATCGTCATTCAGCGACTTATTATTTTGGTCTGACAACGAATGTAGCGTTGCATGTTCCGTGCTACTTAGCTCTTATGACTTACAAGAGGAAGCAATGCGTTGGGATCGTGGATTTACTTCAAAATTTGTGCGCCTTTAGTACGCCATTACATCAACGTAATGTGCGGGTGGTAAGATGCTCTACTCTGGCAATTCCGAGATAATCGCAAGAGAATTTTTACGCGTCTGTTATGTTACTGATGTACCTGTGCGCAGGTGCCGGACGTTAGAGCGCATGTTGGTCAAGGGGAGCCGTCACGGTAGCTCAGCCTGTTCGGTCAGGGGGTTAGCTGCTCTTTGTAATAAAGAAAAACTGAGTGAATGGATCAACGATGAACTTGAACAAGCACCATGGGACGCTCGCCCCGAACAAATACAACTACCAGTTAGAAACAAAATGAGATCAACAAAAAAAAAAATATGGTTAGCGTTCGAACTTCGTAAGATGAACTGGTATGAGGCGACCGTTCGACTCCATCTCAAACCTTCACTTTTGTAGAATAAGCGTGAATCCCGCGATATTAAAAAAAAATTGCACCTGCACTATTTGGTCTTGCTACAATAGCAACGCCGGCCGCGGAGGTCTCGCGGTTCTAGGCGCTCAGTCCGGAACCGCGCGACTGCTACGGTCGCAGGTTCGAATCCTGCCTCGGGCATGGATGTGTGTGATGTCCTTAGGTTAGTTAGGTTTAAGTAGTTCTACGTTCTAGGGGACTGATGATCACAGATGTCAAGTCCCATAGTGCTCAGAGCCATTTTCAAATGGCAATGTCTCACCGCTACATGCGTTAATTGCTAAATGGGGCCTGCCTCTGTGTCTGCAGCTCGAAGCGTCGAGGTGCAAAGTAGTTTCGGATACGTTAGCGGATTTCATGTATAAGGGATTTCGCAAATCACGACAGGCATACATTTTCAGGACACTGTATACGTTTCTTCATTGACGTGTCGATAGCTATAAATATGTTTGATCGTGTTAGGACAGCAACCAGCCACAAATTTACTTTGAGTTCCTTTATTCAAAGGAAACCGTTACCGGTTTCGAATCGTTGCGATTCATCATCAGACGGTTTACACGCTAAACCGTCTGATGATGAATCGCAACGATTCGAAACCGGTAACGGTTTCCTTTGAATAAAGGAACTCAGAGTAAATTTGTGGCTGGTTGCTGTCCTAACACGATCAACATTTGTCTTCAAAAACAGCCACGGTCTCCAACATGTCATCATATGTTTGTTCTAATAATCAAATTTAATTAAATAGTAAGTAATAAAATAACATGAAGTTCACTAAAACTTCATGCAAATATGCATGGTTTTTAAAAAATTATATTACCTTTCTAATGTCATACACATTAACTATTACCACCTCTGATGAAAAAATATAGATTAAAAATTAAGTCTGAAGGGGAGTCGAACCGTCACTCCTTAAACAGCTCGAACGCTAACCAATTGACCACCATGAACTCTAACGTCGAGCACCTACGCACAGCTACATCAGTTACGTAGTAGACGCGTAAAACTTCTCTTGGCACATTCTCTGAGTTGCCAGATTAGTGCAACTTACTACTCGCACATTATGTTGTTTTAATGGCCTGCTAAAAGTGTACAATGTTTGAAGTAAATCTGTCATCCCAACGTCGTGGTCTCCCCTTGCTGTTACATGTGACCTGAGGGTGCCACAAAACCTGTTGTGGTCTGGTAACAATAAGATTAAATACAGCTGAAGAGGCTTCTTAACCCTCAAGATGATTTAGGCCATAACTTGACTGAAAGAGGGGATAAGTTGACGCAACACATCCTGAGACATGAAGCAATTGTAAATTTGGTAATGGAAGGAAGCGTGATTCGTAAAAATTGTAGAAGCAGACAAAGGTTTGCTTGTAGTAAATTGGTTAAAGTGGATATACGAGTAGGTTGCAGAAGTTACTCAGAGATGATGAGGCTTGTACAGGATAGACTAGAGTGGGGAACCGCAACAAACCAGACTTCGGGTTCAAGACAATGGTATCAACAACAACAACAACAACAACAACAACACAGAGACGTATGGACAGCCACTTCTTCCTCGCTCAGTATATGAATGGAAGGCATTTGATACCGTTTCTCAGGAGGGACTTTTACTCGAATTGTAAAATCGTATCGCTCCAGTGGTGAGACTGGACTCGTGATTTCCTGTCAGAAGGTCACAGTACGTATTACCCGACGGAAAGTCATGGGATAAAACAGATGTGGCATCCGGCATACCGTAAGGAAGTGTTATAGATCCCTGGTGTTCCTAATCTACATAAACGATTTAGGACACAATCTGGGCATCCCTCTTAAATTGTTTGCGGATGATGCTGTCATTAAGCGTCTAGTAAAGTCACAATAAGAGCAAAATCACGTATCTGTACAGTGTGAAAGTGGCAAATTTCTCTCAGTAGGGAAACGTGAGAGGCTATCCACATGAATACAAAAATAAGTCCGTTAAATTTAAGTTACACGATAAATCACTCTAATTTAAAGACTGCCGATTCGACTAAATACCTAGGAATTACAATTATGAACAAATTAAATTGGAACGATCACATAGGTAATGTTGTTGGGAAAGATAAACAAAGACAATGTTTTAATGGCTGAACGCTTAGAATAGGCAACAAGTCTATTAAACTGAATGCCTACACTACACTCGTTCGTCCTCTGCTAGAGTACTGCTGTGCCGTATGGGATCCTTGTCAGATAGAACTGACGGAGGACATCAAAACAGTTCAAAGAAGGGCAGCTCGTTTTGTGTTATGGAGGAATAGGGGAGAGAGTGACATAGATAGGGTAAGCATCTTCGGATGGCAATCATTCAAACAGAGGTATTTTTCGTTGCGGCGAGATCTTTCCATTAAATTTCAGTCATGCGTTTTCTCCTCTGAATGAGAAAATATTTTGCTGGCGGCAACCTACATAGGGAAAGACGATCATCATAATAAATAACGACGAGTCAGAATTCGTACAGAAATATTTATATTCGTTTTACCCACGCGCTGTTAGAGAGAGTAGAACGGTAGAGAAATAGGTGGTTCGAAGAATCCTCTGCCAGGCACTTAAGTGTGAATTGCAGAGTAGTCCTATAGATGAGTGGAATAGCAAAGAAAATCGATATTTTGCTACACTCATATGTGCTGCATATAATTTCTGTTATGCATTGAACATTGACTTTGGAGTATATAAATTTCTATAACAGGTTCGATGTCGACGGGACGTTTAAATCATACCTTTCTTCCTTCCTTTCTTTAAAAGGATGCAGATCCTTTGTCGCACGTCATCTCCGGCACTTACGGCTACAGTGCTACGTACACTTGTGAGTGGCCCCAAAACACTTAACATTCACCACTTTTGCACCCCTCCTCTCACGCCCATAGCCTCTGCCCTCGCACGAGCATGTTCCCGCTTCCCCGCCAGGGGGGCGGTAAGGGTGCGTGGCTCACGTAGACGGACAGAGAGAAAGAGAGAGGAGGTAGAGTGTGAATGTGAAAACGCGGTCCCGATACGGGTTCCCGGGACGACCGTCCGTTTCTGCCCGCCGAAGACAAGCGCGCCCGTGCAAGTGTTAGCGCCGCCAGCAACAGGCCCCTTCCATTCCTCAATCCCGGTTCCCGCGCGTTACCGGGCTGGGCGTAGAAATAGAAGAAGCAGGGGTGGGAAGCAATTGTCGAGCCGAGCACGGAGCCAAAGAGGCAAGTATACGGCGGCTGCGGCGGCCCACTCGGCGCCCGAAGGCGAGCGAGCCGAGCCGGCGGAATTTTCGCCGGTATTTCGTGCCATAAGTGGTCCATGATAAAAGCGGAGGCGGTCCGCGGAGGGGCCATTTTCGAGCTCTCGGCCCAGCCCGGCGCGGCTGGGGCATTAACGCAGACGCCGCCGCCATTACGGCCAGTCGGCGCGCGCCGGCGCCCCTGGCGGCCGCCGGAGGCAACTCGGCCAGCCGCGAAGCTGTCCCCGACAATCGATATGTTACGCGTCGGCCGAGAGCCGAAAACCGGAAAAGAAGAAAATCGCCGATAAACGGCCGCGCGCCAGCGAACGCCGGTACCGCACGGCACAGGAGGAACCGAACGGTGCCGATTGCTTTCGTCAACTGCCAAGCGTTTTATTTTGTCAAGACACAAGTGAACGCTTAGTTTGCCTTAACCAGTAAAATTTCGAAGCTTCCCCAGGGAGCGTTTTGACAAGGGTGAGGCTACGACGTTGGGATCACGGATTTACTTCAGATTTTGTACACCTTTCATAGGCCATTAAAACAACGTAATGTGGAAGTAGTAAGATGCATTACTCTGGCAATGCCGAGGAAATCGCAAGAAAAGTTTTACACGTCCATTATGTAACCGATGTATCTGTGTGAAGTCATCGAACGTTCGCAGACGTTGTGGTCAAATGCCGGCACGGTAGCTCAGCGTGTTTGGTCAGCGGGTTATCTGCCCTGTATAATGAAAAAGCTGAGTGAACCTGAACGGGTGTCATGGGACGTCGGCGGCGAAGAAATGTAACGAACAAAATAAAATTAAAAAACAAAAATTATGGTTAGCGTTCAGGCGTCGTTAAAGTAGCGTAGATGAAGCGAAGCTTCGAGTCCCGCAATCACTTATTTTTTAATCTTGATTTTTTCCATCACTGATCACATTATTTAATTTGTATGACATGTGAGAGATAATGAAGTGAAGAAAAAACACTCGCATTCTCACGAGGTTGTTGTGAATTTCATATGTTACATGACTATTTACTATTTGTAATTAAATTTTCAAGGACGAGGGGCAAGCTTGGAAAGCCCAAGTCAAACCTCGATAAATAATGACTCGAATGATGTTGTTCGGTCATAAAGTAAGTCACAATGTTGATCGTGTTGGGACAGCAACCAGCCACAAATTTACTTTCAGTTCCTTTATTCAAAGGGTACCGTTACCGGTTTCGCACCGTTATGATTCATCTTCAGACGATTTCCATGCTTTTCATACAACATGTGGTCTTTTTTTTTACAGATTAATTGTCCTAAAATATAAATAGTATATAATTATAAACACGCCACACAGATGGTTGGGTTGGGTGGTTTTGGGGGAAGAGATCAAACTGCAAGGTCATCGGTCTCATCGGATTAGGGAAAGACGGGGAAGGAAGTCGGCCGTGCCCTTTCAAAGGAACCATCCCGGCATTTGCCTGGAGCGATTTAGGGAAATCACGGAAAACCTAAATCAGGATGGCCGGACGCGGGATTGAACCGTCGTCCTCCAGAATGCGAGTCCGGTGTGCTAGCCACCGCGTCACCTCGCTCGGTCACACAGATGGTTTAACACCATCAACATTTGTCTTCAAATAACAGCCACGGTCTCCAACCATGTCATCATAAGACAAAACTGCATAAGTCACAATGTGCCAGACTACAAGAATAATGTACAATTACACGTCGGATATGCTCGCGACATCACACGTTGCAGGATACTATTTCTCTTGCAGACATGGGAAACATAAATTGAAGCTTCATGCAAATACACGTGTTTTTTTTCATTACATTACCTCTCAAATGTGATATAAATTAAACAATATGACCCGTGCTGAAAAAATATAGATTAATAATAAGTTTCAGCGGGAGTCGAACCATCGTCTCATACACGTTCGTCGTACAAAGCTCGAACGCTAATCACTTGACCACCATGAATGTAATGTCCGTTACCTACTCACATGTACATAAGCCACATAACACGCGCGTAAAATTTCTCTTGCGATTTTCTCGGAATTGCCAGAGTACTGCACCTTACTATTTGCGCGTTATGTTGTTTTAATGGCCTACTAAAGGTGTACAAAGTTTGAAGTAAAGCCGTGGTCACAACGTCGTGGCCTCCCCCGGTGAATATTTTCATATGAGGGACCTTTGTCTCTGGTGGCTCGCTACTGGACTTGTAAAACTACGGTAGGCTACCGTAGACAGTCACAAGTAATCGTAGACGACGGTAGTTTTTCTGGTAGCCTTGGTCAGTTAAGATCGTAAACGCGTTACCTGTACGTTAGGTCTGTTGAGTACCTATCGGGCGTTACCTCATTTCCATCGCTCTCTTTGCATATACGATCAGTGTCTCAGTAGGTTCCCTTAGAAACCTGAAGCGGCGCACCGTCTAGAAACTGAGTGAGAATATACAAAGGGCCGCGAACCTATGGACATTTTTGTTCTACATAATTATTTTTCTTTCTGTTACTCAAAAATACAGTATTCATACCAAAAACTGTAAGTGTCAATTATTCCCAAACGGCTTTCACACTCGTTATTCATAAAACGTAACTCGTGCCTTTGATCTTGCTGAAGTTCTAGTGAGCACAAATTAATAACAATAATTATATAGATTTCTTTCTTTGTGCATGTGAACTGTACTTGGGTTAAACTATTTGCTTTGGTTACATAAAAGCGCAGAAGTCAGCTAATTTTTATTACTTGTAAAATACGGTTTATACTTTATAAAGATATAAAGTACACAAGGGGCTAACACTGAATGATGTGCAGTTCCAGATACGTGCAAAACAAACAAAGAAAAAGCAAGGAGAAGTCGTCTGTCCCCAGTTTCTCTCTCACACATTCATTTATGTTTCTTTCCCTACCAGTGCTACGAATCATGCGTCATTTATGTGCTGTATCAAAACTAACGAACTGCAGTTTCCGTACAGCGCAACTCCAGATAGCATTCAACTATAGTTGTCACACAGTAATAACATATTTATTTCCTTGATAGATTTTTTTTTGGTACCAGACGATGGTCCAAAGCCTGTTTCTGTGCTTAACGATACGTCTCCTAGTGCTAGACACATACAGACTCAGAAAGCAATTTCAAATTCAAACTCAGCTTAAGTTTTACTGATAAAAGATACAAAGATCAAATGAAGTGGAAGTATTCTGTAGCGAACCATTGGAGACAGCTGTTCCCTTGGGCCAAAGTACCCAGAAAATGTCCGTGAACAACCTCCAGCTTTTTTTCCGGTGAAGATTGGGCTCACTCTACATGGTAACCTTCTTAGTAACATGCTACCGTCAGCCAGTTTGGTGCTCTGCATGGTAGCCTTCTTAGTAAGATGCTGTCGTCAGCTAGTTGGCAACAAAGTAATGTTGAATGGTGGTGGTGGTGGTGGTGGTTAGTGTTTAACGTCCCGTCGACAACGAGGTCATTAGAGACGGAGCGCAAGCTCGGGTTAGGGAAGGATTGGGAAGGAAATCGGCCGTGCCCTTTCAAAAGAACCATCCCGGCATTTGCCTGAAACGATTTAGGGAAATCACGGAAAACCTAAATCAGGATGGCCGGAGACGGGATTGAACCGTCGTCCTCCCGAATGCGAGTCCAGTGTGCTAACCACTGCGCCACCTCGCTCGGTGTAATGTTGAATGAGCAAAGGAAGAATCACTAGTTTATTAATTTTCTGAGCTCTACGAACATATGATTGAAATATATAGCTCCCGCGCCTTTAATTACTTCTAGGAGAAGGTAACAACCAGGAAAGCTGTAACATAATTCTGCTTAAGCTATAACTCCAGACAAAATAAGAGTGAAGATTTTCTACCCAGCCTTTAATGTAATTGTAATTGAAGTCCTTACAGTCAAGAGCAATGTACTCTACGATTGTCCTCAGGTCCAGTAGTTCAACTTCCACCGGTAGAACACTAACTAAATCTGCTAATGCGATGACCTGCCAGTCCGCAAGGATTTTCACTTTCAGGTATACAGCGTCTTTTAGACAATTGTTATCGTATTACCTCTGACAAGTCTCCACCGTCAGCTTATTCCACGTAGCACCTCGCGACAGCGAACGGTGCTTGCTGTGGCCTTATGAATATTCTACCTTCTACCTGGCCAACACGTTGTTTGTCGTAAAGTGAGCTGTGGCTTGTTATTTCCCGACCGTTTCTTTGATCGACTGACCGACGACATACGAACACGTGGCGTGCTTCTGTAAAACAGATTTACATAAGAGTTCCAGGTTGACACAATTTGTGTACCGTCTGTTTCGTCCCTTTTTTTCACTACGTCGTAGTAATAAAAGATTTATCAGAGACAGAAAACTGGGTCGCCTTCCTTTTACCTCCTCCGATGTTATAGATCCAGCAAAGCGACTGAAACGTTGTATCTGATCCGTCACTGTCTTCAGCAATTTTCATTACGCAAGCATGCGTTGCGAATGGACAAGAGGAGCAGACTGGGCTAGGAAGAACAAGAAGAGACGGTAATTCATCAGGTGCACGGCATTACTTTTCAGTGGCAGGTCACT
Source organism: Schistocerca piceifrons (assembly GCF_021461385.2). Taxonomy (NCBI): domain Eukaryota; kingdom Metazoa; phylum Arthropoda; class Insecta; order Orthoptera; family Acrididae; genus Schistocerca; species Schistocerca piceifrons. The sequence continues at coordinate 262,009,978 of NC_060144.1, read as the reverse complement.
CATAACGTAATGAGACAGTGATGAGTCCTGCCGTCTACTCACAGGTTGTATAATAATTAGAGTTGCATTCTACCAAAATTACGTTTTAGCAGTTATGGTGCAGTACACAAATGACGTAGTAAATGGTACGATTACCGTAATATTAGTAGCACTGCTAGGGAAAGAAACATAAATGAATGGCTGAGAGAGAGGAAATGGAAGCCGACAACTTCTCTTTGATTTTTGTTTGTTTGTTTTGCACATAATTAGAACCACACACCGCTCAGTAGTAGTTCACTCTGTATTTTATATTCTTCCAAGTATAAATTGCATTTTATGTATAATAAAAATTAGCCGCTTGCGTGACTTCTGCGCTATTATGTAAACAAAGCAGTTACTTTTCACGCAAGTACTGTATACATTCACAAAAAATCCTTTTAAGTATTGTTGTTGTTTTGATTCAATCTAACGTTCTTCATCATAATCAAAGACAAGAGTTTCTTGTTATTATTCATAGGTGGAGAAGTTGTTTACGAATAACAGAAGTACGTTTTACATATGCTCGACGAAATACTAAAACGACGTTTGATATGTTTTTGTTTTGCGTTTCTTTTTAAAAAATCTTACATTTTCTGAGAAAATTTCGTTTTCTAGCGCTATATGATACATCTGTAGTGTTTCATTTTTATTACAACGTCCCTCTGTTTCACGTTACTAATCAACGATTTTCGAATAAAACAAGAATTAAATGTTGACAATTTCAGTTTTGCTATTAATACTGTTTACTTTTAAGTAACAGGCGGGAGGATAACTATGTTGACGAAAAATGCTCCATAGGTTTCACAGCCCTTTATATATCCTCACTCAGTTTCTAGATGGTTCACAGCTTCCGGTTTCTGGGGAAATCTAGTAAGAAGCTGATAGCATACGCAAACAGAGCGGTCGAAATGAGTTAACGCCCGAAATGTATGCAAGACACCTAACGTACAGGTAACGTGGTTACGATCTCAACCGACCAAGGCTCCTAGGGAATCTACCGTAGTGTATGCTTCCTTACGAAAGTCTACGGTAGTTTACAACCTTAATCATAACCACAAACGAAACATTTAGAAAACATTCTCACACTTAAGCGTGAGATAACACTAGACGCTCACAGGTGGGATAGGCAAATTCTGGCCTGGAGGGAGAGGCATCTGGCCACCCATATCACTAACCTTGCCAGATCAGAAATAACACGCCGGTCCCGTGGAGACACGGAAAGTGGCTAGCAAGAAGAAAAAGAAGAAGATTATATCCAATAGCCAAAATTGACATAGGTGAACGTATACAATAATTGTAGCAAAATCCTTTCCGTAGACTTGGGTCCGCAAGTGAGGCGTTTAGTACATAACTAAAAATGTGTGCTTACCTGACGCCACTGACTTTAGTATGAAGTATTGTCCTTGTTAGTATAAATGAACCTGAAATGTTAAGTTTTCGATTAAGTCTCCATGTAACTGGGTTGAAATTTCACCCACAGCCTGTTTTTTTTAAGTGCTGCGGTTGTGAAATCCTGTGAAGCTTTGTGCAGATGTGGTGCGCTGTGCCTCTAATATATCCTCCGATCGCGTCACGCCCCTCTTATCACTTACGAGCGCACAGTGAGCACGTAAACACGCCTATAACATAATAGTGTCTCCCGCCAAGTGTGAAGTGCGTGCTGTCGTTCGATTACTTCAGGCTGGGGGGTTCCGCGTAATCTCATGCAGCACACGTAACGAAACTATGCGTGACAGTAAAATGTGACGATGATGCAGAAATTTTGAAGCAGGACATACAGACGTTCGTGATGTAGGCGGCCAGGAAATGAAGCGAATGTCAACCCATAATGTTGTTCAGCGAGTGGATCATGCGATTTGAGAATCAGCACTTCACAATTTCTGTCTCGAGTGATTCGTTTGCCGAAATTTCAAGACGACGAGCTGCAAACCAGCGTAGAGAATTGGTTGAAAGTACAGGCCGCAGCTATCTACGTCGAAGGTACCGGAAAGTTGGTACCATGCGACGACAAATGTCTAACTCAGAGAGGAAAGTATATAGAGAAGTTGCTGAAAGGCGTACCTAAATGCTGCAAATCTAACATTTTCGACTTTCATTGTGGTTTCAATTTCGCGAGCTATCTGACCTTGAAAAACAAAATAGGCCTTGTATTTGACCATGTTACTTGTTACTGTCTTTTGTGCACTCGTAATTCTCGCGAAACCCTGTTGTATAAACTGAGAGAACGTCTATTCGAAAAAAAAAGGTATGAGAGCTACGCAGCAACCAAAATATACCTCGTATAGCGTATATGATGATAAAGTTAAGAATTGTAGCCCACGTACATATGCAGTCATCTTTCCATCACTCAGTATGCGAATGGAATAGAAAAAAAACACCACAATATTGATGGATATCCCATGCGGTATGCTCTGTACAGTGGGCTGCAAAGTAAATACGGGGAACCGGAGCTCCACCGACATTGTTTCAGAGGTTGTTCATCACTACCTCTGAGTGTTTTGACGTAAGGGATCCACGGTTTCCGACGGCTGGTTACATAGATATTGCATTTCGTTTGTGTTAAAACAACAGTCTCAACCCAGTTGTATCAGCAGATCGTAGTTACTCGTCTAGACCATGTTATCTAACTTCATGCATTTCGTTTGGCTTCTTGACCCAACAGTAGAAATAGCCATGTATGGAATGAAAATCTACACGCATTGCTGTATGAGTAGAAGTTTGCTGAGAATCTATGAGCTGGTATTGTCAACAATTTTATGATTAGACCTTACCTACTTGCTGAGACACTGAACAGAGTCGTATACAAAACGTTCCTTCACTGTGTCTTCTCACAGTTCCTAGAAAGTGTCCCGCTGAGAATTCATCGGCTTATATGGTTTCAACATGACGACGCTCCGGCACACTTTTGTGGGTGAATACTCATTATCAGAAAACCAAACACTAAATTTCTTGACGTCAGTTATCAATCGCTGAGCATGATGTACATTTCTGCAAAACGGCCGAACGTTTCATTCCTGGCTGAAAAGAAACTAAAGAGCAGAACACTGCACTAAGACCCACCAACATAGCGGGGGAAGGTTTCACTTTTTTCGGCGTAGGGGCGTCTCCCTATATTCTAATTTTCTCGAGATGTCAACGTCATGGAATTCTTGTGAGTGTGAGACAGTCGATCATGCGTCGCTGTACATTCTGTCGTGATCATGGCTGTCGCAATTTGTAATAACACCTGTAAACGAACAGTTATGCGTTCGTTACGTCCTGCACTGTACACTAACAACACAGAGTGATCACACTGTGGTAAAAGTGTACGTGTTCCATTAATCTGTAGTGTGTGTTGTATATTTTGGTTTTGCATATTACAGACTTATTCACTGCTATGAAAGCAGTTTCACAGAAACAAAGGTGACTGCATTAACAAACCCAATAAATTGTAATTACATTATTACTCTTTAACGAGCCGTCACAGACTGTGTTCCTGAACAACCTTTGAAAATTTATCGGTAGAATTCAGGTTCTCCCTGTATAATGCAGATATAGATATTCATGATATCCACAGCGCCAGCTCACCGCTAAAACATGCTTACAAAGGGTTGGCGACAGGAAGAGTAAACGGCCAACTTTTATTACTAATATTTGCAAATCCGGATTATCATGCCAACCCCGTGGTGATACGGGATAACGGCCAGCAAAAAGTAGGAGGAATGTCATACTACGATATTTACTTTAGGTGGGACTCTGTATTACAAGGGGCGTTCAATAAGTATCGCATCACATTTTTTTCTATAGCAGGTTGGTTTTTTTTTCAGGATTCCAGTACACCATATTATTCCCTGGCCTTTTGACTACAAAACTCCATTTTTCAACATAACCTCCGTTCAATGCGACGACCTTATACTATCTTACTGGGAGGACCTGTATACTTGTATGGTGCCACTCTACTGGTTGACGTCAGAGCCAACGTCTCCCTGCATCAGTAACCTCCCCATCATCCATCTCGCGGAGTGCGTGCTTCATCGGGCCAAACATATGGAAGTCGGAAGGTATGACATCCGGGCTGTAGGGAGGATGAGAAGGAAAAGCCCAGTGAAATTTTGTGAGCTCCTCTCGGGTGCGCAGACCAATAGAGACGTGGTCCGTCGATCACCTCGGATGAGAGTGTCCGCACGTTCCAACATTGCAAGAGTCACAGCTGTGTGCAGGCCGGACAGCACGTGGAATATCGGACAAGATTGAGTGAGCTTGTTACGATGATGGCAGATGCCTTGCCCAACGACTCACCTAGCTTTTGTTTACTGCCAGGTCTCCGCAGGCATTCTGAAAGCACATATGAATATTTGCGACGCACTGGTTTTCCACCAAAAGAAACTCACTGACAGCTCTCTGCTTGGAACGCACGTCCGTTACAGATGCCATTTTGAAGGCTACGTACAGCCCCGTAACCTACCGGAATTTCATGAAACTATAGCGACTGAAGCGGGAATATTCCACTATATCCCACAAAAAATTCTGCATTTTTTCAGCCGAAATTGGCCGAGTCTGTTGCATTTCTTATTAAACGCCCCTCGTGCAGTGGTTCATTGAAAAACTTTTCGTTATTCGCTGTAAAATTAATAAAGAAATGCACTACTGACCATTAAATTGCTACACCACGAAGATGACGTGCTTCAGACGCGAAATTTAACCGACAGGAAGAAGATGCTGTAATATGCAAATGATTAGCTTTTCAGAGCATTCGCACAAGGTTGGCGCCGGTGGCGACCCCTACAACGTGCTGACACGAGGAAAGTTTCCAATCGATTTCTCATACACAAACAGCAGTTGACCGGTGTTGCCTGGTGAAACGTTGTTGTGACGCTTCGTGTAAGGAAGAGAAATGCGTACCATCACATTTCCGACTTTGATAAAGGTCGGATTGTAGCCTATCGCGATTGCGGTTTATCGTATCGCGACATTGCTGCTCGCGTTGGTCGAGATCCAATGACTGTTAGCAGAATACGGAATCGGTGGGTTCAGGAGGGTCATACGGAACGCCGTGCTGGATCCCAACGGCCTCGTATCACTAGCAGTCGAGATTACAGGCATCTTATCCGCATGGCTGTAACGGATCGAGCAGCCATGTCTCGATCCCTGAGTCAACAAATGGGGACGTTTGCAAGACAACAACCATCTGCACGAACAGATCGACGACGTTTGCAGCAGCATGGACTATCAACTCGGAGACCATGGCTGCGCTTACCCTTGACACTGCATCACAGACAGGAACGCCTGCGATGGTGTACTAAACGACGAACCTGGGTGCACGAATGGCAAAACGTCACTTTTATGGATGAATCCATGTTCTGTTTACAGCATCATGATGGTCGCTTCCTTGTTTGGCGACATCGCGGTGAACGCACATTGGAAGCGTGTATTCGTCATCGCCATACTGGCGTATCACCCGGTGTGATGGTATGGGGTGCCGTTGGTTACACGTCTCGGTCACCTCTTGTTCGCGTTGTCGGCACTTTGAACAGTGGAAGTTACATTTCAGATGTGTTACGACCCGTGGCTCTACCCTTCGTTCGATCCCTGCGAAACCCTACATTTCAGTAGGATAATGCGCGATCGCATGTTGCAGGTCCTGTACGGGCCTTTCTGGATACATAAAAAGTTCGACTGCTGCCCTGGCCAGCACATTCACCAGGTCTCTCACCAATTGAAAACGTCTGGCCAATGGTGGCCGAGCAACTGGCTCGTCACAATACGCCAGTCACTACTCTTGATGAACTGTGGTATCGTGTTGAAGCTGCATGGGCAGCTGTATCTGTGCACGCCATCCAAGCTCTGTTTGACTCAATGTCCAGGCGTATCAAGGCCGTTATTACGGCCCGAGGTGGTTGTTCTGGGTACTGATTTCTCAAGACCTATGCTCCCAAATTACGTGAAATTGTAATCACATGTCAGTTGTAGCATAATATATTTGTCCAATGAATACCCGTCTATCATCTGCATTTCTTCTTGGTGTAGTGTATATGGTCCGCAGCTATAACATGCTCCTAAAATAGCATAAACACCTCGAACTAATTTATGAGCATAACATGATATCATAGCAGCAACGACGTATATGACATCATCTGATACCAAAAAATCATCCATAAAATACTTGAAAATTGCCTAAGGCCAAAATATTATAATCGTACAGGAAACAAAGAAAATGGCAGCTAAAGGCTTCAACAAATCATTCAAAAAAATAATAAAGAAATTTTGAAAAGTGCAAACGAGAGCGCAAGGACGTGACTGCCCCACTGCTACAAAGCGAGAGTTTCCATCGAACATCCAAATGTAGGCCACTGGATGAATTACAGAAAAATCTCCGCAGGCAGCTACGCCCGAGGAAGCTGTAGCGCGCACGGCAGAATGTCACCGCCGGTGAGTGAAACGTCCTTTGGCAGCGGCGCTTCTGAAAGAAGAGCAGAACAGCGCCCGCAAATTTCGTCTCATCTCCCCGGAGCCTCCGAAGTCGGCGGCGTGCTGTTTATTTTTTAATTACTTTTTTTTCGCAGAAACATTTACAATCCTCCACAGACGAGCGCAAACATTTCCTCTTCTTCTTCTCTTTTTTTTGTTTTAATTACGCAAAAGCAAGAAATAACAGCTTGATAAACATGTAACGCAAAGTTCTGCGTCTGCGTCCCACCTCCCGAGCCGTACCTTTTCCGCAATAAGATAAAGTATTCTCTGTGAAAACGCTCGGCAAATGAAGGGCCTTTGTAACCCAACTCTCCGTAAAATGTGTCGCCCGCCTAGCCCTGGTTAAAAATACAGGGACGCAATTACAAGGCCCGATGTCAATCGAAGAGAGAGCGGAGGGGAGAGAGACATAGAGAGAGAGAGAGAGAGAGAGAGAGAGAGAGACAGGGAGAGGGAGTGGAAGGGTGAGGGAGGTTGCACAGCGTAGAACGAGAGAATAAAACTTTACTGTAGACTCGTCCCTCCTACAGACGGCCTACCGAGCCGAGTTGTACCGCTTAGCTCTCTCTTCGTGACCGCCGACGCAAGCTCAGCCCCGAAAAACGTGTAATTAGGCGCTTGATGCAGTACAACGGTTAAGGGAAAAGCTGACGACGAGATTGTCAATACTTTTTTTGAAAGCCAAAGAAGTACTTTTATTACGGATCTAACTTCAAGTGAAGGAGACGGGACCTTTCAGATGTGCATGTCGTGTCGTGAAAGGAAAGAGAGAGAGAGAGAGAGAGAGAGAGAGAGAGTGAGTGTGTGTGTGTGTGTGTGTGTGTGTGTGTTTTCCCTTGCCTGGAGGAGACGGGGCCTCTCAGTTCGTTTACAAAAGGAAGCCAGTGTAGTTTCTGTCTGGTGATTCGTTTGAGATTATACTTGTAATGATGCAACACTCACATGTAAATTGTGCCCATCGCATACGCTAACCAGGGTACAGGTGAGCAGAAGACGAGCTTATGGATCAACTTCGTGATCTGATTAAAGGCTTCCTAGACAATACTATTCAGCAAGTGGTTACTAACGAGGAGAAACTGTCAGAAGTGTTGTCTGCTTCGGGCGTATCCCAAAGAAGATACGCAAACGAAAGTCCTCGCGGCGGGCCTGGATGTATTCAGGACGTCAGACGGCGTCGAACGTATTCACTCCTGTCACATCAACACTAAAAACTCAGGTTCGCCGCCGAAGAGCTGACTAATTGCAAGCGACGTTCCCTGTCATTTCGACGTTCTGGAGTGTCATTAGATAGTGTTCTCGAACATTGAGTCCTATCGTATGCAATAAATGACAGAAAAAGTGAAGCACCAAGAAAACATGGTGTGATGTCGATGTAAATTTGTACACGTACCCATCATCGGCGGTTATGAAAATCAATAAAGTTGAAAGTCTCTGTGACAGGTAAAGGGCCAACAGAGAGCATTAGTGTTTCGTGTTTAGTGCTGTTGCCAGGCGTGGTAGCATAAGGGTGAACAGTATCAAATGTTGAATCTGCAATAGTGATGAAATCTGAAGAAATGAATTAAAATTTATGACACGGGCAGGAGTTGAGCCCAGGTTTCCTTGTTTACTTTTTATTTCTCTATCACCTTTTTTTCATGGAAAATCTCCGTTTTGTGGACCAGACACATCGTGATCCCTTCACTTCTGCGCCTGCCATCAGAGAACAAGTAATGGACTCTACAACATTCTGTGTCATCACGCACCATTGGTCGGAACTAGCAGCAGCCAGACTAGGAAATTACTGTCCCGTGCGTAGGCTGCTGTTAACACCACAACACAAACAACTGTGTGCGAAGTATAGACTGCTGACGAATGGCAGAGCATTGTGTGCAGCGATGAATCGCGGTTTTGCACTACCCCGGATGACCATCATTGGTGAATGTGGTGGCGATTTGGGGAGAGGTCCAACTCTTCAGATATTTTGGAGAGGTACAGCGGTGTCATGGTTTGGGGAGCCATCGGTAAGACTTCAGGTCACGACTGGTAAAGATTGACGGAACTCTGACGGCACAACGGGACGTCGTGGACATCCTAGGTCCCTATATGTTTTGATGCGACAGTACAATGATTGTATACACATGGCACATGTGTCTATGAAGTGTCTACATGACGTTCAGGTACTGCTGTGGACAACAATATCCCAAAACCTGCTCCAGATAGGATATGTGTGGGACCAGTTGGATCGTCAACTCCGTCACAGTGCCAGTATGTAGGACCAGTCCCATCCGTTATGGACCATCTTGCCTCAGAAGAGGATACGCCGTCTTTAACACACCCTTTCCTACCGAGTCAATTCATGCAGCCAGCCAGGCTGGAGGTGGTGCGACGTCATACTGATAAGTGGGCTTATGCCACCAAGTTCCATGTAAATTCGACTCGACTTCAGATCACATCACATACCCTGTCAGTCAGTGAAGTTTCATTTCGTTTCCTCCTCACCTTATAGGTGCTATACTTCCTTTTTTTTATCCAGCAGTGTATATCTTCCTCACGTCACCCTCTACATAACTTCAATATTTGTCTGTGTTGTTTTTGTTACTCTCTGTTCAAAGGCCGGTACAAATGTTTATGATAGAAATTATACTCTCGATAATGTATCCTAAACCGAGTGTGTGTGTGTGTGTGTGTGTGTGTGTGTGTGTGTGTGTGTGTGTGTGTATGTGTATTTTGTATTGAACCAGGGACCTAGAAACGACGGAGAGGCTTCGTCCCGCCGTAGCCCTCAGTGATTCACAACCCAACAACAGGCCACAGCAGTCCACCCACCCCACCGCCGCCTCATACCGAATCCAGGGTTATTGTGTGCAGTTCGGCCCCCACCCCCAAGTAGACATCCCCCTCCTTCGGGAACATCTCGTACCAGACGAGTGTAATCCCAATGTTTGTATGGTAGAGTAATTATGGTGTACGCGTATATGGAGAGACAGTGTTCGCGTAGCAATCGCCGACATAGTGTAACTGAGGCGGAATAAGGGGGACAAGCACGCATTCGCCGAGGCACATGGAAAACCGGCTTAAAAACCATCCACAGGCTGGCCGGCTCACCGGACCTCGACACAGATCCGCCGAGCGGATTCGTGCCGGGGACCGGGAAGCAGCGCTATACTGTGAGAAAAGAACCTACCTGAAATGAAATGTACAGTTTTTTATTGACATGAAATGCCTACTATACGTTGAAGTGACATTTTAATTTCATAGCAACTACGCGAAGAAGCGAACGCCAGCCGCAGTGCATGCACAATAACATAATCCAATGGCAAAATATGATCACATTACTTGCTCACATGATTAACAATACGAATATGAATGGTATTTTTTTCCAAGGATACTGATTTCAATAAGTAATGCCCCACTTTTAAAAAAAAGCCATTAATATACATAGACAAACGTCCTTGTTGGTGCTTCACTTTTAATGTTTGTTCTGTGTCCTGGTGAAGTTTCGAACCGTTCTGGCAGACGGCAGAGCAGTAGTACAGCGTCAAAATGGCGTCTACATACGATTTACGTTATAAACAGCGTGCTGTTATTGAATTCTTGTGTGCGGAAAAGGAAACCGCGTTGAACATCCACAAACGTTTGTGTGCAGTGTATGGCGATTCTGCAGTTGATGGGAGTACAGTTGGGCGATAGTTAAAGTAGGTAACAGTCTCAGGAAATGCAGAAACAGAGCTCCATGATCAGCCACGCTCGGAATGTCCTGTCACAGCCACTGCTCCAGACATGCTGAATCGTGCGGATGCCATTGTTCGTGCCGACGTGTTCGATCTGACAAGAATCCAGCAGAAATCTTGCTCCAACACGATAATGTACACCCACACACAAGTCTGAGAACCCGGGAACGCATCGTCAAATTGGGTTGGACATCAGTGCCTCATCCACCCTACAGTCCAGACCTGGCACCTTCGGACTTCCATCTCTTTGGGCCGCTTAAAGATCCCTTCGGAAAACACACTTTGAAGATGACGAGAGTGTCAGTTATGCAGCGAAAACATGTCTACGCCTACAGGACAAGAGTTTTTACCAGCAGGGAATACATGCACTTCCACAACGTTGGCGTACGGCCATAGAACGTGATGGAGACTACGTAGAAAAATAGGGCACGGACAAGACATGTTGGTGTACATTGTTGATGTATATTGTCACCAAATTCTGACTCTTAACAATAAATACGAATGTTGGACATTACTTATTGAACGACCCTTATAATTTCCCCGAGCGTTTCTATTATACGTTTGTACGTCTTATACCTACCTGTTATGATGCTAGCAGTGCGATTCTGAATTCGTTCGGTGTGTGTTGTCAAGCCCACTTGATAAGGACACCAAACACTAGAACAGCACTCTAAAATTGGTCGTACTAGCGTCTTGTATGTGATTTCCTATACAGATCAATTGCGTTTTCTCAGAACCAGTCCAACAAATTCAAGTCTTCCACTCGCGTTCTTTAATATTGATTTTACGTGATCGTCCTATTTGTAGTTGCTACCTCTTTTACTTTTTTCTCTCGGTGCTTTGCCTCATACCAAGAGATTCACCTCTCCAGTTAATTCCGAAGCATCAGTGTCCTCTTAACCGATGCATTTATCGCTTACAAACGTGTATACCGATTATTTCGATGCTGTTTTCCTCGTTATTTCTTTAGCAAATACTCCCGTCCCATTTACCGAAATTTTTTATTGTCATTACATGCACACTGTGTTAACGTTGTTCCACCATAATGAAGCTTTTACGCTGTATGGTGTTAATCCAATGCGTATCAATATCACTCCCCTAATTACGGAACAGGCTTTCGCATTTTATGCTTCCACGGCAGCGTCACATTTGACTGGATTAAAACGTTGTGAAAAAGAGCGCAGTGCACTTCACGCTAACGCTGATGCACTTCACGTGACAATAAGCATTTCATGTGTACTGGGATCAACGTTGGCCGCACCCCGCCACGTGGGGACGTGTCACGTAAACCTTTTGGGTGTACTGTTGTTTCGGTTTCCTCTGCAGCTTTTTTTCCTTGACTATTGAAATAAAATATAAAGTATAAATTATAACTACTGGAAACTTGAAACTTGCAACAGCCTTTTTATTGAAGTGGAAGAAAGTTTAAAGATGATAGGAAAGATTAGAGGTAAGCTGTATATTCCCACAACCACAGGGAGATGGAGATGCCTCGGAAAGACAGAGCCAGGTGTCCATCTGGTTGGTATTCTTAATAAGCTATGTATTGTTTCTGCTTTACAGATTTTGTGTGTTTCATCTGTCCAGATTACGTATTAGGCGATTTAGTCAAGGAAGTTGTAATCATCATGAGTATCTCTGTTGTTGCTTGGATCATTTTCGTCGTCTCCCTGAGAAGTGGCTGTCATGTTGACTGGCCGTTGTGTCCTGGGTCTCATGTCAGGTCTACTGCGTCGTTCATTTGTGTATTGAGGGTGCAGGGTCTTGGAGATAAGAGTTTGTCGTACTGTCGATTTCTCTCCCTACTGTTTCATCTCTGCTCGCACGGTATAAGATCTCCTATGTGTACTTGTAGTCGTCTGGCGTGTGTGAGATATGTGCAGTGTATTAGGACGTACTCTTGGGAACCTCTCTCCCCAGGCGTATGTTCTTCTCTTTCACGAGATACATGCGGTGTGCATGCATTTGGTATGGGCCGCGTTCAGCAAATAACGCAAAACGGAGAAAGCGACGGAAACCACAGCATGTATTAACAAATAGAAAAACAAAAGAAAACTATACATGATGCTGTAACTTCATCGAAAAGTATCTGGGTAGAAAGGATGAAATAATTGTGTTCGCTCAAAGCACAACCTGTGTAAAGACAAATGCATCATCTTATGAAAGTCCATCACGATTTTGGACTTGGGCCAGCGGCTGACAATATGAGTAATGGAAGTAGAACCACACAGCTGTATTTTCAAACCATTTGTTATTCAGATGTCTAGTTTCAATGCTACATTTCCGTCATCTTCAGGTCCTACTGTAAACGAAATAGGTACTTCCAGTCATTGGATCATGTTTCATCAGCCCTGATAATAGCAGTCCACGGCACCTAGGTAATGTATGGGTCCTACGTTACATTATTCAATAACTGGAGGTACTTCTTTGGTTTACAGGATGACCTGAAGATAACGCAAATCTAGCGTTGAAACTACTCGTCTGAGTAACAAATATTTTGAAAATACGGCTATGGTGTTCCACTTCCATTGCTTAAGTTTATCGTCGTCCTAATGGCGATGAAGTTACAGTAGACGATGCGTTAAAAACGTCTGATCGCAGTAATACTACCTCAAAATTCCCATCATTAAGTGCAATGAAGCTTTAAATTCATAACTAAAAACATTTCGTCGGCGAATGCAAGTCATGAAACCTGAAAATATACAGTAATAACACGTGCAAAATTATTTCTGCAAAATGGAAACCAAAATCCACATTCAAGCCACACAGATACGTAGTGCTATCGTTTTAGACAATACTAGGATTAGAATATATACCAGTTCGTCAAAAAATTTAATCCAATATAATGCCGATACTGTTTCTTAAATGTGGCCGCATGTACTAGTTATTTCGTCTTTGTTGATTTAAATCGTAATAGAAGGCCAGCAAAAATAAACAGACATAGAAACACTGGCAGATGAAACTGATTCACGAGCAAGTACAGCAGTGCCTCTGGTGCCAGACTATAACTTCCGCAGAATTAAAAGTGTAGAATTTTAGATTAGACTGCTAAGGTCATCGCGAACGAGCAACGCAAGAGGAATTTCGGCAAAATGCCAGCAGATGATCTTTCCGGCGAGGCGTCGAATGTCACTCGGAGGGCAGTCAAGGGTGTGGATTTCGCCGGAGGTGACCAGAACCGGCCCGAGATCCAATAATAGCAGCCCTAAATGCCGTAGTACTGCCTTGCATTCTGGGTATCGACACTGCAGCTTCTGTTGTTTCAGGGGTAAGGGGGCACACTTGTGTCCGGAATGCCGTTACCAGGTCCTCCCCTATGTTTGCAGTACCGTACACCTACAAGCCACTGTATGTAGCACGATAGAAGGTGCACATTGTGCCAGTTTTCTTCTCACCCACTTGCTATTCCACTTGCGAGTGAGGAAGGAAGAATGGCCTTTGATTCGGCTCTGCAGAATTCCGAATTTGTGAAAGGGTAGTGTCATGATTGTGACATAAACTGTCCGAGGGAGCAAGTAATATATTTCTTACGGAGGTGCTCAAGTTGTCTTGGCCGTTGTAACTGAAGGCTGAAAGTATATTGTAAAACTTGGAAACTCATGCTTGCATGTGTCGTGTTGGTATTTGAGAAATTAGTAAAACTTATCTGAAATGCATAAATCTCAGTACAAGTCAACAGAACTGTGTTAAAGTTAAGTTTTGAAAGTTAAATTTTGAACAAAAGTATGTGAAGCTCACGCTAGTCAATGCGAAATCCAGGCTAGCCAGTACATCAAACAATTCGCCTACGATAGAGCAATCCTCTTTTAATAGAGTTTACGTACGCTATCTGACTGCAAAACAGAATGATTCAAATAAGAATCTTGGCCCTGAATGTTATTAATCTATATCTTTAGTCTGCAAACAATGACTATACCAGAACTGTTACTGTAATTACAGAGGAAATGAACATAAAAATTAATACATCTGACTTTTTGTTAAAAGTGCTCGAAAGTCCAAAAGAAAACACCTTTCTGAAATCTTTTACTGATTTGAAACATCTTAAATGATACGATATTTTCACAAATACATTCAGACAATCAATGTACCTTACAGTGGTCTTGAGTATTCCTGATAATTGAAATTGTTGCCCTACAAGTGCGAAAGGAACGTTCGTCTGCTTTTACTTTTAAGATAATGATGAAACTGTCAAAACCAAATTTCATTTACTGTACTTGCGATGTGTAATGCAAGACGCTCTCTTATCACTTTTCATAGAAATGCTTCTTCAGCAAACAATCAGCGATGTGCAATGCCAGTATACAAATGGTTCAAATGGCTCTGAGCACAATGGCACTTAACTTCTGCGGTCATCAGTCCCCTAGGAATTAGAACTACTTAAACCTAACTAACGTAAGGACATCAAACACATCCATGCCCGGGGCAGGATTCGAACCTGCGACCGTAGCGGTCGCGCGGTCCCAGACTGTAGCGCTTAGAACCGCTCGTCCACCACGGCCGGCCGCCATTATACAAAAGACATTCATAAAGGTAATGAATAAAAAACAAGGAAGTAAACTTAACGACTGATAAATGAGAACAAAGACTCCCACGTATAACTATGCTTCATTAAGCCATAACAATACGTCCTTTCATAGAGTTCTCACTACTAGAAAAGTTAGCAAAAATCTTTCTTAATCATTTTCTTGTGTACAATTACTTTCCTTGACAGTGATTCACTGTAAAACGTCTTAAAATGCCGTCCGCTGTGGCCGAGCGGCTCTAGGCGCTTCAGTCCGGAATCGCGCTGCTGCTACAGTCGCAGGTTCGAATGTGTTATGTCCTTAGGTTAGTTAGGTTTAAGTAGTTCTAAGTCTAGGGGACTAATGACCTCAGATGTTAAGTCCCATAGTGCTTAGAGCCATTTGAACTTCTTACAGTAAACTTTAAACAAGCAGAATGTTCTAACAATAAGAAACTACACAATTACGAATACATAAAGAAACTAGATTACCTTAGAAAACTTCCCTTCTGAAACTCTTGCATTCATATCATCTCAGTTCCACAAAAATTTTCCTCAAAATATGTTAATACAAAATCCTCTGTAAATAATGCTGCCTCCACTGCGCGGCAGGTCAGCCTTCATCCCTGTCAAACCAAGTACATTGTCAGACTGTCGGACGCACCACATCTTCATTCACAATTGTGGCCAAAAGTCTTGAAATCGATATAGCAAATAGGACAGTCCTCTTTCAAGGTAAAATCTTGTTGATCGTTCGGCCGTGTCATATTCCTCTTCACTTAAAGTTCGACCGATCTGCTGGAATTTCTTCAGGATCTTCTGGTGTTCGCCGTAGTCAGAGGCCAGTGTCGCCCTTACTTAGAGCCCTCTGGTGATTATTATAATAACGGTCGCCTGACCCCTGCAAGACTTTACGTCACATTTATATTACTGGAATTAAAACGTTCTCGAAAATCATGGAATCGCTGGGCCCGATATCTTGCCAGTATCAATGTAATAACAGGCAAAAATGGTCGAGATTCTCGATTCCCGGAAATTTCCCGATTATCCGGATTTAAGATAATTCTTATGACCATACGGTCCCATCTAGTACCTCTCTTTTCATCAAGGGCTGGTACCTTACAGGGCTTCCTGAATTTTCTGAAAAATTTTAATACCAGAATCTCCCTGTACGTCTCTACGTCTCCCACGTCTAATGGATCCACCGACCCTTGTATTCGGTTACTCCTATATATGACACTTCCTTGGATTTCAGTGAATTTCTTGTGTGAGAACGAGTCTGGTTGTGGAAGAGATGGGAACTGTGTAAATTTCACATCGACGGTGTACATAATGCGCGTTCTAAATTAATTAAAATCACGTTGATGGTGCTGCCTAAGTCCCACACTACGACAGACGGCGTATACGTATCTAGCAGCAGCAAGAGCAGTAGTAGCAGCGACAGCGGTTGGCACTGGTGCGTTACATTCTGGGGTATATTCCGGCGAACTTTTTACCTCGCAATCCTGCAAAGTGCAGTTGTGGCAACATACACCGCGGCGACAGTTTCTCGGTTCTACATCACTTCCCCCACCTCCGCCCACTTCTCCTGCCATGGCGGTCAGCGCTGGAACACGAGAAGCAGCGCTGCCCAGAATACGCTTCGCATTTGCTGCTTCTCCAGGCCCTTTGCTCCCAGAAGTCCAAGCCTGCTCCACCGCAAACTTTCCTCGCTTTCCTGTAGATGACGTCATACACCTCTTCCTTCTACCCCCCCTCTCTCTCTCTCTCTCTCTCTCTCTCTCACACACACACACACACACACACACACACACACTCCTGCGCGATGAAACTGCAGAGGTACAAACTCTGCTCTGTAAGTGTGCTACAGGAAGTGAGCACATCTTGTCGTTGTGACTGTGGAGGGATATTAAAACACTGTTTCAGAGGAAAAAATAAAATAAAATAGGTGATTACACAACAATGTTCATCTGACTCATTGCGCAATCCGAAGATACTTTTGCGTTAATTCAGTAATGCTTCGCTGGTGGAAAATGAAGCAGTGGGGGAGGCACTGGGGAAGGTGTAAGATGCAGGTAAATTTGTTCATATGATGGCGAAGCAAGTTTTAGAAATTATTGTGCGAGAAATGGATTTCTTTTCTCTTACTTACTTCGTAAGTATTCCATCCTTGCTACTCGTAGACGACATTAGTTACTTTAAATATCGAAATTTTCCAGGTAACGCTGCATATGTGGGGTTTAAAAGCCTTTGTGCAGACCGCTTAACGGGTCAGACCAGAGCAGAAAATTTTTTAGCCTAATTTTTTTACTGGCTTAAAATGTTTCTTAGGTTGTCTATTTTTAAGATACATTCATAAAAGTATGACACAACAGTGTAAAAGAAAGAAAGAAAGAAATTATATTGGTCGGTCAGGCAGAGATGCTAGAGATAAAAGGAGAAAGATTCGACCTTTGCTGATCATATTTTAACAGAGAACTCTGTCAATAAACCGCAGAAAAATGACCCTACTGGAAATAATAAAAATCAACAAAAACATGACACAGAATCCCAGCGTAGTATTAAATGATCAGACTCAGTTTCTATTTTCTCCGTCGTTAAATTTAATTCTCGTTACAAATACTAGATTCAAACTGTAACTTCATTTTATTTCTCATAAATTGTTATATGTACCTGCACATAAAAACTTTGTTTACCATTTTCTAGTCATTGTTATTATTGTAATATTGTATTACGTATCCTATGTAAACACTTCGTCACTTTTGTATTTTCCGTACAGATAATATCTGGGTACGTCGCACATCAAGTTTATCTGTGTTTGCGACTTTCAGTTGCCACCTGAAGATGGCCAGAGAAGCCGGAATTGGTTCGCGACAAAATAAATATAACTTTGCAGAACATTAGGCAGTGTTTTTTTCTTTTTAATATTATTATTATTATTATTATTATTATTATTATGTCATGCCAAGCACCGACGGGAAATGCAGTAAATACGTAATACAGGCTTAACGGTGTCCAGTACAGGTCTGAAGTCAGTTTTGTAATTTGTTTCTTGTTTTACGAAGAAAGAAATCATGGATATTGACTGCAAAATCGAGTATCACCCTGGCCTACCCCCTTACCTGAATCCTGAGCTGAATCATCTTTTTCACTTCTGAACTGATGCTGAATAACGACATAAACATTATGTACTGTTAACAAAATACATCGTTACTAGACATATATAGATATAGTGTTGCACTCTTCATGCATTAAAATATCTGAATGGGGATATCTTGTGTTGTGAACCTCCTATTGCAATGCTTTCCAACCCTTCTTAGACCTTTACCCCTGAATGCAATCAGATATTAGCTAGTAACTCCACCCCCCCCCCCACCCTCCCCACAGTTAAGTGCTAATTAAACTTTAAAATGAAAAATAATTTTTCTGAATACTTTTATTTTCAATATGATGAAAAATAAATAACATTTCGTTTCTGTAGGTGTTTTATTAAACCTCGTTCTAATGAGACGTTTAGTACCGCTTATTTCTAACAACCTTATCCTATCGAATGATGAAGTAATACCAACAGCAATATACAACTTCTCCTCAGAAAAGCCGTTGAAAGCAGACACTTGTTACGAAACGTACTTCTTCTGCACTGCTTCTCTCCGTAACGAAGTTTGCGTCACTCTCACCATGCATCCCAACCAAAATCAGCCAAGCTAAAATGTCAGCACTATTCTTATTATTTGGAATTCACTTGATTTCTGGGCACGTTAGTTATGGAATGGCAAAAAACTGGAAGACTGCAGGCTGCCATTGCTTTGTATTTGATTACTGTCAATACTACTACTACTACTACTACTACTACTACTAATAATAATAATAATAATAATAATAATAATAATACTGTGTAGGCCCTACAACAATGCAATAGCCACTTCAAAGTTGCTGTTGTGTTGTGCTGTCAGTTAGTTTGCTTATTGCTGCGAACTTATTAATGATCCGGTCTCTGGCCTACCGCGAGAACTGCCTACAATTCGAAAAAGGCATTTTTATGAGATATTTTAAACATATGCGATATATATGATTCAATTTTACTGTCATAGATGCACGATACGAAGAAGAAAGTATGTGTGTTGTAGTGGACTATGTTAGGAAGATGTTCATACATTCGTTTCACACGCTGTAACTTACACCACACAGTTTCAAGCGCAAATACTAGTTTTGAAATAAAAAAATTTAATTATCGGAAACTTATGTAATCTGTATTACACTTTTACGGAATAGTAAAAACTCTTAATGATCCTTTAAAAGTATGTAATTTCCTGATCGAAACACAACTCCACCTTTTGCTTTTGCCCCTAAGAAAATGTAGATTCTATGCTGCGACGAACTGAAGATGTTTTGCATATCTGAGGGGTTTAACGCTATAAATCACCTGCTGGTTTTCTCCCGAATTTTTTCGACTAGTGTATACGAAGTAGCCGATTGACATTCGACTGATTGGAGAGAAAAGGCAGACCATTCGGTGTACCACATTGTCGCCACTCAGTCTGGAATTCTACGCGTGTCTGTCTCACATTGCTGTCTGAAATCAAGGTCTTTCCTCACCCACGCAGCCTGTAAATCAGTATGCCAAGAATCTAACAATTAGTTCTAACCTGGATGCCGTGACCCTTCCTCATGGACCTGGAT
Organism: Schistocerca piceifrons; assembly: GCF_021461385.2. NCBI lineage: Eukaryota > Metazoa > Arthropoda > Insecta > Orthoptera > Acrididae > Schistocerca > Schistocerca piceifrons. The sequence goes on along the minus strand of NC_060144.1, from coordinate 261,990,616 downwards.
CTTAGCAGGAACGCTATAGTTCGTAGGTTGCATACCTCTTTTTCTCTCCGGGCTGCTGTTGTGTTACTTTTTGTTTCCTAAACAGCAAACAAGAAACATTATTTTCTGTGGTGTCCTACATTACTACCTTCCTTCTAGTGTCTTCTTTTACCATAACATCCCAGAAAACACATAGCATACAGATTACTTTAGCCCGAAATTGTGTCTGGCTTCGGAAGGAGACAACACATAGTTAATGCTTAATGCGGTACAACTTTTGACACGATTCCCTCGCATTCGCCGCTCACCGCCCCCTACCCCTCCCCCTTCTATTTGCATCTTGTAGAATTAATTTAGGTCACTGTCTTCAATAACTCTTTCTCAGGCAAGGTAAAGGAAACAGTGCTCTTTTAGTGGCGAAGTGAGCAGAAATGAGATTAGCGACAGACTGAACATCAAAACTGGGGAGCATGCAGTGAAGGAAGTCCGCTATGTTAGAAGCAAAATAACACACAATAGATGAAGCAATTGTGAGATGACAAGCAGACTAGGAGAGTATTCCTCGCTAAAAGAAGTCTGTTAGTATCGAACATAGACTTTAACTTCAGCACAGCATTGTATGGAAGCCAATCATGGACTGTGGGAAACGAGAGGAGAAGAGAATCAAAGCGTTTGAGTTGTGGTGTTACAGAAGGATACTGAAAGGTAAGCTGACTGATGAGGTATGAACTGAAAAGAAAATGTAGAACGATAGGACATATGTTAAGACGTAAGGAATACGTTCCGTGATACTGGAAGGAGACGTAGAGGGCACAGTTTGTAAGGAAAAAAGTGAGATTAGAATATATACAAAAAATTATTGCGGAACTTGAGTGTAGTTTTTAATTTGCGATGAAGACATCTGTACAGGAGATGGATCGTTGGCTGTCGACATCAAACCAGTCGGAAGACTGATGCAATTAAAAAAAAAAAAAAAAAAAAAAAAAAAAGAAGAAGACAACGAAGAGAGAGTGCCAAGCGTGGCATATACTCTTCACCTCTCGATCACCAAGGGTGCCACCGCGTCCCTATATGATTGATGCATCACCATCAACAACGTCACGTGCCGCCACTCTATTAGTCACAGCTAACAGGGCTAAAATTCAACCCCTCACGTAATCGGCTGATTAAGCTGCAACGTCTCCTCCAGCACCCGGCCTAATTGGGGCTTTGAAAATTTCTCCTACCGCAGGGATTCCAGAGTCGCATCCACTTGCTCCGAGAAGACACCAACGGACCAGCTCCAGTGAGGGGCAACATAAGCGCTATTTTATTTTAGTTTTTGTCCGGTGTTACTCAAAAACTAGGTGGTCTAGAATCAATTTCTATTATTAATTCTAAGAATTAGTTTCATTTTATACTACCACTTCGTGATTTCTCACAAAAGCTCTCTTATTTTATACTTCCATGTAACTGAACCAAGATGTGCAAATAAAATTCAATCAAGGTCTTTTTATTGTTATTGTTTTATATACTACTATGAACAATTCTCTTAGCAACATAATGAGTATTCTCTCACATTTAACTTTCAAACTTTTTATTTTATCTTTCAGAATCTTCATCTTTACTATCCCTATTCAATATGCTACAGTATCCTGCCATCATAGTTTCATTCCAGCTGTTTCAGGTACCTCTTACCCATCTTAATGTCCTGTTGTTATTGTATTTTGAATATTTTTTATTCCGTAGAAAGTTTCCAGTATCAAACCTAACGGTAGTCCAGACATATTTTCTCTAATATTCATTGTGTTCTCATCTTCCTGTTCCTTCACCTGTTTGTGGATCTGAAGACCAGCGTAAAGTCGAGCTTTCAATTTTTGCTGAATTATGAAGTGAGTTTCACAGTACGGTGCTAAAAACAGGATCCACTTTGCAGAAGAGCCCTTGAAACTGTTTCATCAAACCACACTCGTAAATTTTTTGCTTTCTACAACTGATTTATACAAGAAGTTTTTAGTCTCAAATACAAAACGTCTCCAGTTTAGTCGAATGTTACACTCCAGTGCTTTTGCCTTGCTGCTGCCCTCAACTAAAAAGCTGGCCATTTTCATGTGACGAGATTGCTGTCCCCATAATAGACCGATAGCTAAAAATTAAATATACTTTAATCCTTCAATGGATTGGAAATAATAGCCAACCAGTTGAAAAATATAGATTTATTACACCTTGGATAGAGTTTCGACAGTTCTAAAACTGCCTTCTTTAGAAGGCATTGTACATAATAGCAAATATTACAACACTGCGTGCGGAAAAAAGATGGTACCATTACAATAAGCAATTACAGGAAATGCTTACAAATAATTTAGTAAAGCACACTCACGTAACATCACATACCACTTATATTCGATGTTGAAGTTACTGACTGTTTAGTACACGTGCGTGTCAGCCACTTGTACTAACCTGAGTCAACGACTCATCGGATATAGATAATATGTGACTATATGTGAGTATGCTTCATTAAAATTATTTTGTAAACATTTCCTGTAATGTTGCTTATTTTAATGATACCGTCACTGTTGCACACACAATGTCATAATATTTGATAATAGGTAGAGTACTTTCTGAAGAGGGTACTTTCGAAACAATGGTCAAGGTTTAATAAACCTGTAATTTGCAACTGGTGGGCTGTTATTTCCAATCCACCGCTGCGCAGTTGCTGAAGACGTTTAAAATCTTTAAAAAAAATAAGACTTGTGATATTTGCATGTGGAGTTTCGGTTTGTTCCACCTACTGTAACAGCCTGTATTTCAGTCCTGGCCTCAGGCCCAGTGCAGGCTCCCCACCAAGACTATATCCTCCCCTCCTCCCCCAATCCGTCCTGCCATTCGCTACAATCTTCACCACCCTCAGGAATGTCATTGCACAGTCTGTTCTCGCTCACTGAACACGCCTGGTTATCAGAGCGAGAAGAGCCCAGGTAGCGAACGAGTGCTGGCGTCGGAGGCAGAGAAGCATCGGCATTTTTTTTAGAAAAAGAAGGGACAAAAAAAGGCTCCGTGAAGCTCGTAGATTCTAATGGATTTCTGTATTCTTTGAGAACCTTTGCTCCGGCAGTGGCGGGCGCTTTCTGCCTCTCTGGGCGCCGGGCCTTTGTTCCCACACCTGCCATTCTCGCCGATACGGCGGGAATTTCGCCGCTGCCGGCTTTTAAAGCGTGGGCCGCCTCGCGAGACATTCCGCCGGATCAGCGCTCGCAGCGGCGGACACGCCTGCGCTTACCCGCTACGCTACTGTGCGCCTGCATTTGTCGCATGGCGGCTGCCCGGGGAGGCACCGGCCCTTCCAAGTGGATCCATTCAGCGCCCACTCACCTCCTCACTTCCGAGGGAACTCCGCTGCCACCAGTAATTTCCTCACCAGCGAAATACTACTGCTTGCCGGCCGGAGTGGCCGTGCTGTTCTAGGCGCTACAGTCTGGAGCCGAGCGACCGCTACGGTCGCAGGTTCGAATCCTGCCTCGGGCATGGATGTGTGTGATGTCCTTAGGTTAGTTAGGTTTAATTAGTTCTAAGTTCTAGGCGACTGATGACCTCCGAAGTTAAGTCACATAGTGCTCAGAACCACTACTACTGCTTAACAACTGGCTGTCTATGACTTGTTCGTGATTTATCGAATGCCGTACTACGCAGTATACAGTCGTTGGCATTTGCTAAGAGCTGTAATGAAATGGTAATGAAATGGTACCGGTAGAGGAATATCCTAAAGTTTCTTACAAGCGAACCGTACGACTTCCCCTCACGGATCTGATTCATATTCACATGGTGTGTAGGCACGACTAGGCCATCAACATATTTAAATAGTAAGGCGCAACTCTCAAGTATTTTCGAGAAAGTCGCGTTTGAACATTTTTGGGGGTTCTTACACTATGTAATCAAAAGTATCCGGACACCCCAAAAATATACGTTTTCCATATTAGGTGCATTGTGCTGCCACCTACTGCCAGGTACTCCATACGAGCGACCTCAGTAGTCATTAGACATCGTGAGAGAGCAGAATGGGGGGCTCCGCGGAACTCACGGACCTCGAACATGATCAGGCGATTGGGTGTCACTTGTGTCATACGTCTGTACGCGAGATTTCTACACTCCTATACATCCATAGGTCCACTGTTTCCGATGTGATAGTGAAGTGGAAACGCGAAGGGACACGTACAGCACAATAGCGTACAGGCCGACCTCGTCTGTTGACTGACAGAGACCGCCGGCAGTTGAAGAGGGTCGTAATGTGTAATAGGCAGATATCTACCCAAACCATCGCACAGGAATTCCAAACTGCATCAGGATCCACTGCAAGTAGTACGGCAGTTGGATTTCATGCTCGAGTGGCTGCTCATAGGCCACACATCACGCCGGTAAATGCCAAACGACGCCTTGCTTAGTGTAAGGAGCGTAAACATTGCACGATTGAACAGTGGAAAAACGTTATGTGGTATGATGAAACACGGTACAGAATGTGGCGATCTGATGGCTGCGTATGGGTATGGCGAATGCCCAGTGAACGTCATCTGCCAGCGTGTGTAGTGCCAACAGTGAAATTCGAAGGCGTGGTGTTATGGTGTGGTTGTGTTTTTCATGAAGTGTTGTTGTTTTGTGTGGCACTATCACAGAACAGGCCTACAATGATGTTCTAAGCACCTTCTTGTTTCCCACTGTTGAAGAGCAATTCGGGGATGGCGATTGCATCTTTCAACACGATCGAGCACCTGTTCATAATGCACGGCCTGTGGCGGAGTGGTTACATGACAGTAACATGCCTGTAATGGACTGGTTTGCACAGAGTCCTGAGGGATATTTTGAAACGCCGACATCGTGCCAGGCCTCACCGACCGACATCGATACCTCTCTTCAGTACAGCAATCCGTGAAGAATGGGCTGCCATTCCCCAAGAAACCTGATTGAATGTATGCCTGCGAGGAGTGGAAGCTGTCATCAAGGCTAAAGGTGGACCAACACCATATTGAAATCCACCATTACCGATGGAGGGTGCCACGAACTTGTAAGTCATGTTCAGCCATGTGTCCGGATATTTTTGATCACACAGTCTAAATAAGTTGTGTGGTAGTTAGTAGCCAAGGAGTCCGCGGCTTAGGGGTAAGTGCTTACAAGGGTCCCGTACGAACTTTCCCTCACCGATTTGATTCATACTGACAGCACTAGGATTTCAACACATGTAAATAGCAAGATGCAACACGCTACCGTTTTTGAGAAAATCGTTCTTACAAACTTCATATGGTCGAAAGTAATCAAGAATTCCGCAGCCAAGCGAGTAAGCGCTTAGTTTCATAATCGCGGGGTCCTTGGATCAAACCGCGCTTCCGGGTACCCTTTTTTGTATTTCATTGCCAAGTACTTCTAACAACAGATATCCGTGATACGCTGAGAAATTGTATGATGACCGAGCACCGCTTACGAATGTAAACCAACTTTATTTTGCAATAGACACATGACAAAACCATGCACATGCAGATTTGGCATCCACTGTAAATACTGTATGTCGGTATAACTATTGTTTCCTGATTTTCTATCAGCGTCATCCTGACTGGTACAGTGCTCCATAGGTTACTCTTTATACGTGCCACACATGAAGATAAAATAATTCAAATAAAACGACTGTACTGATTTAATTCAACGTTCTAATATCCTGAAAAAAGCAGAAATATTGTCATCATATGACAAAATTGCATGTTCTAATATCCATTTTATCCCAGTCTCATTACGAAAAATATTTTCTGGTTTTTTTCACAATAAAGATTATGAAACTAATAAATGTATCAGTCAATAATGACAGTTTTCATAGTCATAATAGTTACGTGGGAAGAAAAAAAAAGTGTAGGTAGGGTCATTGGATTCATAGATCTCGCGTTGCTCAAACTAACCGCTAAAAACGCTCAACTACGGATTTCTTGAATGCTACACATCATTCAGTATATGTAAATACGCGTATAATTTTGAAACTCGATTTTTCTCGACAACGGTTTAGAGTTGCGTCCTCTTGTTTACATCTTTTGAAGTCGTAGTCGTGCAGTATACATCCTGTCAATATGAATCAACTCGGTGACGAGTTCATACGGTTCCCTTGTTAGTTTCATAAGCGCGAGGTATCTGTATTGGATGTCACTGCTGGTACTTTTTTTTAAATTCCCACTTATTTAAAACAACTGATTGCGCAGATTATCAATATCTATTGAATCATTTATTATTTTCATAATCTCTTTCCTGAAAAAAGCAGAAATATTGTTTTTCGTTATCAGATTAGAAATAAAAAAGGAAGTACAACAACTTTGAATCGAATCAGTGTAGTCTCTTACATTATTGTATCTACATTTCTGACAAGTGTATTGTGTAATCTATGAAGCAGTGCACGAATAAGGATGATACTGATCGTAGAAACATGGAAAACAATAATTACTGCGACATGTGATGCACATGTAATGAACGCCGAATTTTTGCATGTGTATGGTTTTTACAATGTGTCTATCGCAAAATAAACTTGGCTTACATTCATAAACTGTTCTTTGGTCATCACACAGCTTCGCGGCGTACCACGCACATAGAAGCAGATCCTGTTTACATGTGTTGACATACTACTCGTGTCCAGTATACCCTGTCAGTAAGAATCAAATTCGTGAAGGGAAGTTAGTACGGTCCCCTAACCTTCTGTCCTATTGTGCGGATTCTGGTATTAATACACGGGGTTTGAGTAGCGGTTGTAAGGGGATATCGGAGCAATTTGACGATGTTTGCTGTTAAACGTTTTCAATAAATTCATTTTTAGAAGTAGTTCTTCTAAAGACGTATTAAGAAAATGGCCTTTTAATGTACAGCACCTAGTTGCATAAATGTTCATTTTAATACAGTTTCAGTAATTTTGCCAGTTGTAAAAACCCCATGCAAATATACTGAAGCCAGATGACACTGGATACGGGGCAAGGTGAAAATACTTCTAAAAGCTGAATACATTTTTATTCTTAGAAATGAAACATTGCTATGTGTTTCTTGCTGAACAGTTTTTAATAAAAAGGTTATTGTGTTAATATGAAAGACCCTGTCAGTCCAAAAAGTTTCGAGACTGGATAAATAAAAAACATAGACGTTAAGCTTGTTTTAATGCTTCAGGTGTTCTACGTAATCTCTTCGTACTGGATTACGACGAACAGAACAATCATACAATCATGTAAAACTGTCAGAAAACTTCTTTGGGATATTGTTCAATTAATGTGTCACATTAGCTTGAATGTCGGTTATGTCGTCAAACTGTTGGCCCTTCTAGAGAAATTCTGCCCTTTGTTGTTTTGTGGCAGGTATGAATACTTCATACACACTTTTGTCCTCTTAAAAACGTTCTGAAGCATGTCTTGAACACTTGGTTTGGAGACGTTGCTCTGTTGTGATTTGTGACACAGTACAGTTGATACACTACGGCCACACAATCACTACTTAACACTGTCCTCTAGGAAGTGACTGGTCGAATGAACATCTGTTTTTTTCAATTGTTAGTTCAACCTGCCACCGAAGTTACGGCACTGACCTCGCTTTAACACCAGCAATAAAACGAGTCTCGGTTCATTTTGAACGGACGGCGTATCTAGACCTCTTCGAACGGCTAATTACGCTAGAGAATTAAAATTAGAAAACCGACACACATAAGGACTACTCGTCTACTTATCTTTAAAAGTTGTCCTTTCTTGTTCTCAGACATGGCAACGTCCATTCACATAGAGGGTCAGGAACGGTCTGAAAAGCTTTTATGGGTGTTGCAGTATAGGCTGTGCTGAGAAATGATTGTAAGAAAAACATACGATACGTGGCGGCTCTTCCGAGTTAATTAGCACAGTCAGGCCGCTGCGCACGAAAATTCAACCGGCCCGCCGGAAACAATTAGTATCAGTTGCTCTCATAGCGTAGATGACAAAAAAAAATTCAAATGGCTCTGAGCACTATGGGACTTTAACATCTGAGGTCATCAGTCCCCTAGAACTTAGAACTACTTAAACCTAAGGACATCATTCCCGAGGCAGGATTCGAACCTGCGACTGTAGCGGTTGCGTGGTTCCAGACTGAAGCGCCTAGAGCCGCTCGGCCACGTCGGCCGGCCTTAGATGACAGCACGAGGCAGTTCAGCCTTCGGCTCGGGTTCGATTCTTACTACCGTTCCATGTCCAATCTTTGTATCGCTCTCTTGTTCTGTTTTAGGAAACCAAATGAAGAACACGTTTGGCTACACCGTCTCTGGTGGGCCGCTAGTATTTGCGCACACAACAGCCTGACTGGCTAATTTCAGTGCTAGTTAAATCGGAAACGGCGCAATGTATCGAATTTTTTCTTAACAATTATTTGTCAGCACAGCCTTCCCTGCAGCTGTTCATACAGTTTCCGATCACTGTGTGTTTTTGTGTTTGTGTGTATGTGTGTGTGTGTGTGTGTGTGTGTGATTTAAATTATCATCATATTATTGTCTCTGAAGTAAGATAGTAGCACAGATAAAAATAATCAGCCAAAATTAGTCAATTTCAACCTGAAAACAGCAGGCACCGCAAACAAATAGGTTATTAATAGCCGGACCGTAGTGGACTGCCTTCCGTCGAAACAGGGGCAGTGAGGCACTATAGAATGCAGAAACTGTTATAGCTGCGAAGCTAGCCGCTAGCGCCTAGTCAGCAGTGCGCGACGGTCACCCGCATAATACACGCGACGCTGAAAGGCGCATTTAGCCAGCGGGCACTCAGCTCTGAATCAGAGAGCAGACCCTCGCCCCGTAACTCGCAGTGTTTTCCCCGTAATAAAATTTTCCCTCTTTTGCCGACCCTCGCCGGTGCCCGGCACCCCACATCCTGGGGCTAACCCTTCTTGTCACGACGTCACGGCGTCAATTAGCGTCAATTAAGACAAATGAGCGCGGCGTCGCGCTTTCGGGGCGGCTCCGACTCTGCAGCCGTGGGCGTTAACCGGATTGCAGGCGCCGGCACGTCACGCGGCCATTGTCGCGTACAGCGGGCGCGCCACATCGCTCGCGGCCTTGCGACAGACTCGTCGTGCCCATCGAATTCCACGGTTCCACCAAGCGGCCATTGTCCTCCAGAGTTGGCGCGGCAGTGGTGATCTTTCGAGAGACACGTGGCCGCCAGATTCCACGATTCCTCCACGCGCTCATTGTCGTCCAGAGTTTGCGCATCAGTATCGCTCTTTCGAGAGGCTCGCAGCCACCAGTTTGCGCAGTTCATCTACTCATCGATTGTCTTCCAGACCTGGCGCGCCAATAGCGATCTTCCGAGGGACTCACGACCACCAAATTCCACGATTCCTCCACGTGTCCATTATCCTCCAGAGTTTTTGTGCCAATAGCGATCTTTCCAGAGACTCCGAGCCACCAGCTTCCATGATTCCTCCACTTGCTCGTTGTCCTCCAGAACTGGCACACCAGTAGCTATCTACTGAGAGACTCGCGATGATTCCTCCACACGCTCACTGTCCTACAGAATTGGCGCACCAGCAGCGATCTTCCGAGAGACTTGCGCCCACCTGATTCCACGATATGTTCACGAGCTGATAATAGTCCAGAGCTGGTGCGCCAGTAGCGATCTCCTGAGAGATTCACCCTTACTAGATCCCATGATTGCTCCACGCGCTCATTGTCCTCCGGAGATGGCGTGCCAGTATCTATCTTGCTAGAAAATTGCGGCCACCAGATTCCACGATTCCTCCATACGCTCATTGTCCTCCAGAGTTGGCGCTCCAGTACCTACCATCCGAGAAAATCACGGCCACCAGATTCCACGATTCCTCCATGCGCTCATTTCGGCCAGAGTTGAAGCGGCACTAGCGATCTTCCCAGAGACTCATGACGACTAGATTGCGCGATTTCTCCAAGGGCTCATTGTCCTCCACAGCTGGCGCGCCAGTGGGAATATTTAGGAGACATAACGCCAACAATTCCCGCGTTCTTCCACCTAGCGCCGTTTAAGTTCGCGCAGAGGATGACCTGTAGGGACGCAAGTTTATTGGAGCTATTCCTTGGCAGTAACTTTTGGGTGTGGCCGAGGGTACTTTGTACTTTATATACCACTGTTGCGTCCAGCCTTACCTGTTCCAGTCGTGAATGGTGCACGGCAAGAACGATTATTTTTGAGCCCCTACGTGAGCTCGAACCCATCTAATTTTACCTTCAGTGTTTTTTTTGTTTTTTTTTTTACAAGATACACATAGGTGGAAGAAATATATTAGTTGACATCTGTAGGAATGTCCGCTCTGGTGGCTGAGGTCATCGGTCCTTAGGCTTACACAGAACTTAATCTAACTTAAACTAACTTGGCGCTAAGGAACACACACACACACACACACACACACACACACACACACACACACACAAACCCATGCCCGAGGGAGCACTCAAGCCTCTGACTAGGACAGCCACGCGATCTGTGGCAAGGCGCCTTTGACCGCGCGGCTTCCGCTATGGAAAGATCAACAGTAAACAACACCGTGCTCCACAGCTCTTCTCTTGAAGCATCTGCATTGGGGTAGGATGAGAAGCTTCTAAAACAACCTGTGAAGAAACGCTCTGCTCTTCTTTGGATATTTACATTTCCTCTATTAATTCGAACTCCCAGGCTGACGAACAATATTGAAGCATCGGTCGAACGAGGGTTTTGTAAGCTCCCTCCTTCGGGAGTGGACCAAACGTTTTTTAGGATTGTTCAATGAATCTGTCACCTACCTGCGTATAGTTTTATGTCGTTGTTCCACTATTAACCCCTCCGTACGCGTATTCCCAAATATTTAATGGATATGAATGCTTCCAGTGATTGTTCGGAAATCGTGTTGCCATACAATAATCGGATTTCCCCCTATCTATGCCCATTAAGTAAAATATGTTTTTGTTGATCGTCGACTGCTAATCCTTACACCAAGCATCGAGCCTCTGCAAGCATTTCGCTACAATTTTCTAACGTTGCGACTTTTCTGTATGCAACAGCATCATCCGAAAACTGCCTCCTACATCTTCCGAAATCAGCCGTTACGTCATTTGTACATACTGTAAAAACTATGGTTCTTTTTGGAATAAGCCGAAAGGTACTTTTATGTCTGAAGACTGCTCTCCGTTAAGAATGACATGCTGTGTTCTTTTTGCTAGAAACTCTTCAATTCAATCACAAAGCTGGTCTTATATTCTGTACGATAGTATCTCGTTCATGAGTGTCGTTGAAACGCTCCTACAGAATCCGACAGGTCTCTTGCTTCTCCCTTTTAAAACTTAATTTAAAACGTAGAATTATTTTTTCCATGTCAACAGTGATATAGTACTTCTTATCTTTACAGTATTGTTCTGTACGACAGAAATAGTACGTACTTACCTCCCATTCTCTGCGTAATTCGCTACTGCGGGTATAACCACATCCTGTAAATGCCTGGGTGTGTAAATTCCAAGACCATAGGTTAATGAACTATTTACACCATTTGAGTCGATTGATTTTTTGGCTTTTTTTTATTTTTTAGCCTATTTTTTTTTAGCCTATTTTCTTCCGTGCTCAAGCAAAATCAAACACTCTAATAGTACTTTGAAACTGCACATGTCGTAAGCTTTAAAGTAGGCACTCTTGAAGGTCTGAGTGTCTCTTAAATCTTGGATTTTAAATTTAAATTTGTTACAACAATAAATATCTTTTAACGCAACAGCCGACTGACGCGCCGTTACCATGCAGTTTCAGTACGTTTGTTGGATATTTTTGCAAAGAGTTTCAACTTTACATTAACAAGCCTTTTGTAACAGCATTCCTTTACTTTTTGTTCACGAGTTTTCCATTAAAAAAATGCTTCAATATGTCTCTTCGAACAAGAAGTTAGAAGAGTCAACATCCAGCAAAATTCTAACTATCATTAGTAGTAAATCTTTATACACTTCTGATATCGTCAGCGTGGGGATGATCAATAGTATTATGGACACTGAATTAATTTTCAACTGCCAAGGTCGCTAAAATCGTTCATTCACACAGATAATCGGTATCGACAATTCTCTGTTGCCATCTTCGGATATATGTTCTCAGTCCTTTAGTACAGTAAGTAGTGCTATACTGTGCCGCTAGAGCGAATGGTATGACTGGATTGAGCTGTGATTAGTTCTTGCTCCTTGCCAAAATAATTTTTATTTTATTCAAGCGAGTTCTGAATACTCATTTTCTCATAAAAAGCACTGTGTTTAGAAATTCAAAAGACAGTTACATTTTTCAGACCGAAACTGTTAAAGTATGGGCAAATAAATAAGCTTTGTAGCGACTCAACAAGAATTCACTCAACACTAAAATGCTCATGTAGAAGTTCGAAATTCCACTACAGTGAAAACACAAGAAGTATCTATGCTACTTCGTAATTAAAAAATGGATTCAAATACATACATACATACATATTAAAGGTTACACACATAACCATTACGCAAGGAGCAAACTCTACTTCAGATCTTTAAGAGAACTTTTATAATTAAAATACGATCCAAATAAGCTTAACTTGCAACGTGACAGTTACATAAGGAGCGGGTTGATTGCATAGAACATGACGAAAAATCAAACGACATCAAATCTAGTGGCCAAAATAATAAGCATCTGAAAAACTTAGGGAATCTAGAATTGACAGATATGAAGCACAGTTTGAAGGCAAGTACAGGTTGTATAATGTATGCTTATTAGGCTGAATTCAATCAGTACACACGGCAGCGCACGCCACATAATAACACCTGCAGTCCCGCTGTCTCCAGTTTCTGCTTCGGTAACAGCTAGCCAGATAGCTCTGAAGCAAACTGCGCCGAGTCTCGCCGTATTGAAAGTCCCCAGCCAACGTCCTGTTCCTTGCTGTTGCCGTCCACCACGACAGCCTCGCCGTGCCGTTAAACCCAACGGCCGCTTCCACTATTGAGCTCTGGCCCCGGTAGATACTCGCTCGCCGACCAAAACCAGATTCGTACTGCTAGCCTATACTGCGAAGGTTCGCTCGGTGGCGCCTGTATCGTGATCCACGAAGCACAACGCCGCCATCGGGCTGCTCAACCATATATGCCGCGGGTTTTAACATGTGGCGGTTGCGTGACGTCTTCTGGCGGCACATATACAATGTATTTCTATGTTGGTATCGTGAGCTATACTAGGAGTCGGCTGAAACAGGTTATCTGTATAAATAAACTATTTTAGCGATTTTGACAGTTGAAAATTTATGCAGTGTTCAGTAAGTCTTGTTTCGCTATGTTGTACTGTTCACTAAATTAAAGGGGTCTTAAATGTTATGCGACTCACTCTCTATACGCAACATAAAGTTTACAGTAGACAGTAATTCTGTAGCAAATTACACTGAAGCGCCGAAGAAACTGGTATACGATGCGTATTCAAATACAGAGATATGTAAACAGACAGAATGCGGCGCTGCTGTCGGCAAGGCCTATATAAGAGAAAAAGTCTCTGGCGCACTTGTTCGGTTACTGCTGCTACAGTGGCAGGTTAAGAAGATTTAAGTGAGTTTGAACGTGGTGTTATAGTTGGCGGACGAGATATGGGACCAGCATCTCCGAGGTAGCGATAAAGTGGGGATTTTCCCGTACGACCAATTCACGAGTATATCGCGAATATCAGGAATCCGGTAAAACATCAAAACTCTGACATCACTGCGGCCAGGAAAAGACCCTGCAAGAACGGGACCACCGACAACTGAAGAGAATCGTTCAACTTGACAGAAGTGCAACCCTCCCGCAAATTGCTGCAGATTTTAATTCTGGGCCACCAACAAGGGTCAGCGTGCGAACTATTCAACGGAACATCATCGACGTGAGCTTTCGGAGCCGAAGGCCCACTCGTGTACCATTGATGACTGCACGACACAAAGCTTTACGCCTCACCTGGGCTTGTCAACACCAACATTGGACTGTTGAAGACTGGAAACATGTTGTCTGGTCGGATGAGTCTCGTTTCAAATTCTTAGAGCGGATGGGCAAGTACGGATATGAAGACAATCTCATGAATCCATGGACCCTGCGTGTCCTCAGGAGACTGTTCAAGCTGATGGAGGCTGTGTAATGGTGTGGGGTGTGTGCAGTTGAAGTAATATGGACCCCTAATAAGTCTAGGCACGACTCTGGCACGTAACACGTAGGTAAGCATCCTGTCTGAGCACCTGCATCCGTTCATATCCATTGTGCATTCCGACAGACTTGGGCAATTCCAACAGGACAATGCGACACGTCACACGTACAGAATGGCTACAGAGTGGCTCTAGGAACACTCTTGCGAGTTTAAACACTTCCACTGGCCACCAAACTCCCCAGACATGAACATTATTGAGCATATTTGGAATGCCCTGTGACGCGCTCCACCCCCTCGTCCTCTTACGGATTTATGATGATGTTCAGATGTGTGTGAAATCTTTTGGGACTTAGCTGCTAAGGTCATCAGTCCGTAAGCTTACACACTACTTAAACTAAATTATGCTAAGGACAAACACACACACACACACACACACCCATGCCCGAGGGAGGACTCGAACATCCGCCGGGACCAGCCGCACAGTCCATGACTGCAGCGCCTGAGACCGCTCGGATAATCCCGCGCGGCACGGATTTATGGATACCGCTGCAGGATTCATGGTGTCAGTCCTCTCCAGCGCTAGTTCAGACATTAGTCTAGTCCATGCCTCGTCGTATTACTGCACTTCTGCGTGCTCGCGGCAGCCCTACGCGATATTAGGCAGGTGTACCAGTTTCTTTGTCTCTTCAGTGTATAATAGCGAGTCCTGCCGTAAATACGACCCTACTCAGGTCGTCCACAATCACTTTGTGGCGCTACCACTGACAACGGTTCACAGGTTATACAGTATCGTTACCTGGTTGATGCAATTTATATTTGATCTGCAATTCTCGATTCGAATATGAGTGCATCGTCTCTGGTGGACGATCACAAAACTTTCTCGTCCCTACCTGTAGTAGACAGATGGCGCCGTCCCATTCTCGAGCTGGAGGGAGGGAACGGAAAAAAAAGGTGGAGCCGACCTTGGGGAATCGTGCCGACCCTGGAGGGAACAGATTACTGCGAAAATGGCCGCCGGCGTCGTCCGGGGCCCGGCGCCCCGACATTTTCCGCCTGGCAGCGTCGAAGAGCGGCCGATCCGTAGGGCGCCGAGGAGGTCCGACGAGGGGTGATAGCTGGAATGGACGTGGCCAGTGGCTGCGAGATGAAGCCACGGAGGGGGCGACCGCCGCCCGCAAAAAAGGGAATCAATTCGCATAATGCGCAAGTTGTATTATGGAGTCCTTGGCAGTTTTTCAAAGGCGGATCGGCGGCTAGGTGCGGCGGCAGAAAGACCGGATAATTTGGCGACCGTCTGTATGCAGAGCGGGCCGGGATTGAATGGGCGGCTTAGGAGCCCGGCGCGGCAGAGGCGAGGGCGGACGCGAGACGGTAATCCGAAGGCCATTCAGACCGCGGGCGGACCGCGCGCCGGCCGCCTGCGTCCGACAGATAGCCGAGCAAGCGCCGGCGCCGGCCGCTACGACTGCGTGTGGCCTGCCTTCGCGCAGGTCATCGTCCTGTGTGGCGCTACTGCTGCTCTGCCGTACACTGCTGGACAAAAAATTATCAGCACTAAACAGTTCGTGACACTCCTGCCAGGGGCATCGATAACTCGAATGATACTGGAAGTGGGCTACTCAACGATCGTCAGAAACTCGGCATTCTCTCCTCGTCCGCGAGTCTCACAAAGCAGCAGATACCGCCGCTCAAGTTGATACCGCGTTCCTTGATCTCCTGAAGTGTTCGATACAGCTCCGCACTGCTGCCTAATGAACAAGACACCAGAGTACGGAATATCAGACCAGCTGTGCGACTGGATTGAAAAGTTTCTAGCAACATCCCCTACAGTTTCATGCAGTTCCGATAGGTGGCGCCGCTATACGTAGCCTTCCAAATAGCGTCTGTAACGAAGGTGCGTTCTAAGAAGAGAGCTGTCATAGTTTAATTTAGTGGAGAACCAGATCATAGCAGGTATTTATAGGCGCTTGCAGAATGTCCACAGAGACCTTCCAGTGAACAAAAGCACGGTGAGTCGGTGAATGAGGCGTGTGTCATCATCGCAACAAGGTTGCGCAAACCTGTCCGATCACCCGTGTGCTGGCCGGCTGCACACAGCTGTGACTCCTGCATTGTTGGAACGTGTGGACACTCTCATTCGAGGTGATAGTCGGATTACAATCAGACACCTCGCTACACAACTCGACGTCTCTGTTGGCAGTGCTGACACACTCGTCCATCAGTTGGGACACTCAGAGGTGTGTGCCCGCTGGATTCTTTGTCGCCTAACAGGAGACCATATAGTGCAATGAGTTAGCTCAATAAAGGATGCAGTGTTTTTTGTGTAGAACTGGGGACCTAGAAACGACGGAGAGGCTCTGTCCCCACTGTAGCCCTCAGTGGTTCACATCCCCACAACGGACTATAGCAGTCCACTCACCCCACCGCCGCCCCACACTGAACCCAAGGTTTTGTACGGTTCGGCTCCCATTGAACCCCCCAGGAAATGTCTCATACCAGAGGAGTGTAACCCCAATCTTGTGGTAGAGTAATTATGGTGTACACGTACGTGGAGACAGTGTTTGCACAGCAATCGCCGACACAGTGTAACTGAGGCAGAATAAGGAGAACCAGCCGGCATTCACCGAGCCAGATGGAAAAGCGCCTTAAAAATCATCGACAGGCTGGCCGGCACACCGGACCTCGACACTAATCAGCCCGGCGGACACGTGCCGGGGACCGGCACGCCTTCCTGCTCGGGAAGCAGCGCGTTAAATCGCGCGGCTAGCCGGGCGGGCGAGGATGCAGTACATGGATGATGGGGAGTTATTCATGCAGCAAGACATTGGCTCCAACATCGACCAGTAGAGTGGTACCAGGGGGCATACATGCCCTCCCAGTAAGGTGGCGACAACCCGTTGCGTTGAATGGAGATTATGTTGAAAAACAGAGTTTTGTAGCCAAATGAGTGGTGGGTAATATGGTGCATTGGAATCCTGAATAAAACCAACCTGTTTTCAGAAAAACAATATGTCACATTATTTACTGAACACCCATCGTACACCAGTGGAGTGTCATGGGATTATTAATTTTCACAGTATTTAGTGTGTTTGATTATTATAGGTACAAACAAAAGGATGCGAAGAGGATAATGAAACAAAGAAATAACCCTAACAGACCTCGGCCCAGAAGCCAATAGTTTCCCCGATATGACCTATGCACCATTGCAGTCGTGCCAATCTTGTAATATTGTTATGTCCTGTGGCTACGTTTTGGATGATGTTCCTTCTAGTAAAAGGAGGCGTTGGTACAAGCATGATGATGCACTGGAATACTTTCCTGTGGCTCTTCACGAATCGCAGCGTGAATCTTCGACAACAAGTGTATTGGTTGTGGCTCGGCAATATAACAGCCTCCCAGATCTTCCGAGTTGAACTAGTTGGATTATTTTTCTGTGGGGATATTAAAAAGCTTTCGTCTATTCGAGCCCCCTTGATAGTGTCGATAGACTGCAAGATCGCATTTTTGATGGTTGTCAGAGCATTTGGGATACGCCTGCACATCGATGAAGATACATGCTGAAGTCTCCCTTCACACGAACGTTTGCCATGTGGAACTCTTGTAGTAACTGGTGTGTCTTCAAGCGTATATCTGCAGTTTGGATCCTTCGGGACTCTGTTATGAGACGTTCATATATTCAATGTTAATAAGTCGGTCGGCCGCTGTGACCGAGCGGTTCTATGCGCTTCAGTCCGGGACCGCGCTGCTGCTACGGTCGCAGGTTCGAATTCTGCCTCCGGCATGGATGTGTGTAATATCCTTAGGTTGGTTAGGTTTAAATAGTTGTAAGTCTAGGGGACTGATGACCTCAGATATTGAGTCCCATAGTGCTTAGAGGAATTTGAACCATTTTTAATAAGTCGTGTCGGGGAAAATTGGATTCCTGCCCGATGTCAATTAGGATTGTTTGCTTGTTTCATTGTCCTCTTCTCCCTCTTGTGAAGGTGGAGGGAAGGGGGAGCAAAGATTGACCAGCAATGAGGACGCGATCACACAACAGCGGTTCTCTAATGGCTCCGTGATCAAAGAGCATATTTCTGTCTTCGAGAAGTTGAACGACTGGAATAGAGTTCGAGCGTCATTTACTGTGACTTGGTGGCTGCTTTGTATCACGTACCTAAGAAAACTTAAGGTGTAATACAGCATGCTATATAACTTACTTGGCTTGACATAATAATGTATAACTTACTTTTTGAAGTCCAGTCGTAACTTCGCAACGAACACAGCTTGTAGAGTTGGAGGGCAGTCATTATTACTGAGAACCAGATCAAGGAACTGGACTCGTCGTAGATGGTCGTCGCCCTGCTGCATTGCTATTCTAATCACACTGAAACCAATTATTTGTTTGTGATGTAAAATATTATTTCGACACATTCCAACCTGAACCGCACTAATAATTTCGAGGTGCTTTCTGTCTGCTGGCTGCACTGCGACACGATGATGCCAGGGTAAGCAGCTCACGTGATGTTCACAATCTCTATCTATGGTAACGAAACGTAATAATAAGTGAGTTCCCAAAAGCTCACTCGACCACGTGCTTGCTGGTCAGCCGTTGAGCCGCGCTACAGGTATTTACACACGCGCCACTGCGGTTATTTGACATTTCGTGTCGGCGCGTCCAATCAGGACTGGTACAACATTAATCAGTGGCGTGATGAAGCAGCTCTAGAAAAGCATTAACCAAATAAATCAACTTGTGTTTTACGGGCGATTGCTGGATTTCCGCAAATTCGCTCACATGCTTGTAGTGTTCCGTTCGTTTTCCTCCTTCCGAAACATTACAGAGTTGTATCCTCACGCAAACATACTTCGTTAACATGATGTACTGTATAAGAACTATAAAAGGTAATTCGAAACTGATAAACATCTAGAAATGTCAGTGATTACAAAAAAAAAAATGGTTCAAATGGCTCTGAGCACTACGGGACTTAACATCTGAGGTCATCGGTCCCCTAGAACTTAGAACTACTTAAACCTAACTAACCTAAGGACATCACACACATCCATGCCCGAGGCAGGATTCGAACCTGCGACCGTAGCGGTCGCGCGGTTCCAGACTGACGCGCCTAGAACCGCTCGGCCACACCGGTCAGTGATTACAGCTTAAGACACTGTACTCGTTAAACGGACGCAGTTCCAAGTGTTAACTGTAATAAAAACTAAATAAAATTGTCTCTGAATATGACGCAAGTTTTTTATAATGATTAAAGCAGCATAGTGGCATTACAAAGAACTCATGTGTCGATAGTGTCTAGAAATTCACTTCTACTTCTTAAAGCGTCTTCATGGGTCCAATATGTCGCTTCGATCTAACTCATCAGCTGAAATTTTAATTTCTTGTGCCCTTCAGCTGCGAAAACTAAATGTAATTCTTCGGTACGTAGTTATCTATTCATAAGAAAACAAAAGCAATATCTCGCGTGGGCAAGCTATAATATTCATATCATTATATTTGTGCTATGAATGTGATGTACATTAATGAAAATATTGCTATGACTTACCTATAAGAGTAAGTATAACCATCTTAGTTTAGCAAGAACTGGCATCATCTTTCTGCGCCCACAACGGAACCACTCTTTGGCAATGAGAGAGTTGTGCTGCAAGCACATTTATATTACGAGAAATCAGGTTTTCAGCTTCCTACATACATTGAAGGCTGAAAATTTGTGGCGGTTTGGGATTCGAACCCGGATACACCGCTTCCCTCGAAGGTTGCCTTAATCACCTCGGCCACCCGGACACACTTTCCGTCCAACCAAAATATAAATCTGTTACACAAAAGTAGTGCCCCAACCATTGGCTTTACTGCTCCTAGCATTCTCTAAGTCTCTCAGGGGTTCGGAGTATGTGGTACGTCGGCACCAAAAGCGACTAGAGCTGTCCTCGCTCATATGAACACTTATGTTTAAAAAAATATAAACATTGAACGACTAGAGATAGGACGTTCATATTCACAGGACATGCACATTACTGTGTTGTCCAGAAATGATTAGCTTTTGAACCACGTTGGCCAGCGGGTTCAAGGTCAACACCGATATCGCGGTGCGACACCAGCTAACGCCAAAATGTTCCTGCGGCGCTCGTTGTCGCTATAAACCGAACGTAATGAAGCAGTGTGACTTGAGCAGGCGTACACGATGCCTCGCAGATGTATGCGCGAACCGTACCGTCAAATCAGTGAGTTTGAAAGAGGACGCACTATTGGTATGAGAGAATGTGATGCATCCATCTGGGAAATAGCTGCTCGTGTGGGACGAAGTGTTTCGGCAGTGCAACGGGTGTGTGCAGAATGGCTCACGGAAGGCCATATAACACGACGAGATGGGTCAGGTCGCACCACCCAGACCACACCCCGAGAAGATCGATACCTCATCTGAATGGCACTGCAGGACAGATTTGCGCTCTCCTCAGCTCTGACGCAACAGTGGAACAGTGTAACACATCGTACTCTGTCAGCGGTGACAGTCCGTCGTTGTTTATTACGGCATGGGTTACGAGCGCGTCGTCCACTTCTCCGCCTACCTTTGATGAATGTGCAGAAAGATGCTAGACGGTAGTGGTATATGGAACGACGTCCCTGGGGAAAGGAATGGCATCAGATAGTGTTTTTGGACGAATCCAGTCTCTGGTTGTTTGAAAATGACAGAGGGAGCAGCATCACAGTGACTGCATTTGCACATACAGCACCAACTCCAGGCCTTATGATGCGTGGTGCTGTTGGGTACAACCACAAATCACAGCTGGTGTGTGTCCAGGGCACTGTGAGCTGTGCGACCTACGTGAATGACATTCTGCGACACGTAGCCATACCCTTTCTGCACAACACCCCACACGCGATTTTTCAGCAAGACAATGTACGACCGTATGTTGCTGCACGAACGCGTGCCTTCTTGGTGTCACAGGACGTCAGCCTTTTGCCCTGGCCCGCCAGATCACCAGACTTGTTGCCAATCGAAAATGTATGGTATATGGTGAAACGACGGGTGCAGCACTGTGACCCAGTGCCAACTACCACAGATGAACTTTGGTACAAGGTGAGTGCTGCACCATAGGACGCCATTCGCACCTTGTACGCGTCGATACCATCACGCATAAACAAGTTATCAGGGCCCCTGGCGGACCTTGTACCTACCAAGCAACAGCTTACATGCTGAACCAAGGTGACTGAAATGATAATTGTTTCTGCAGAACATACTAATGCACATTTCCTGTGAATATGAATGCCCTATATCCGGTGTTCAAGGTGTTCTGTTTTTTTGTTTTTTTTTTTCTCAACACGAGTGTAAGTTGATATGTGGTGTCGGCTCTGTCGGACATGTCCTACAGAAGACACCACGTATCAATATAAACATGAGAGAGAACGGCTCAAGGTATTTTCAGTGTGGATGCATCCCACCTTCCGAAACCCTGCGGGACTTAGCGAATGCTACGAGCAGTGTGGCCAACGGATCGGGGCGCTACTTACGTATGGCAGGTTGAGAAGTTGGATTGGACTGGAAGCGTGTACGGATGGCCGAGGTGGTTAACGTAACCGTTCTAGAGAAGCAGAGCATCAGGTTCCAGTCCCGGTCTGGTATAAATTTTCAGCCTTCCTCGTTTTGATTTATTTCAATGTCTGTACGCGGCTGTAGATGCTGTATCACCATTGGTATCTGTTCAGCCGCACGTGTCCGGCAGAATAGGCACCACATATCGAGATATGTGTTTCTCTGTAGGTGACTGTTAGAAAGAGCCTGTATCTGAGTTCCAGTAATATGAAGAAACTGAGAAGAATCCTAATTTATAGCAAGAAAAGATTTATACGAAAAATACAAACGGGCGACAAATGGGCAATGAAACGTAAAGGCTGTCGCCAAAGACAGGAATGCATCACACGACGACCACACACTAGGTGTGTGCCTCTAGCCATCAACGACTCTTTTTAAAAGTTAAACAACAGTGAAAGAAACAATTTTGAGAGTTGATTCACTGTCTAACGTCTTATAATTGTAACAAAATCTCGCGTGAGGCTTAGCTGCTGTAGGTGGCAAACGAAAACCTCCGCGGAACTTTTAACAGAAACGTTGTTGTGACAGAACCAAACCGATCACCCAGCGTTTATAGAAATAGCACTCTCTCGCAGAACAGAAATTCCAAAGTCATAAGGAGAACAAGAAGAGTAACTTCAAAATCCTTGATTCTTTTTCGGTCTCAAATCTGGATCACTTTCGGTTCGAATCTAATTGCCATGAAAGCTGATATAACGTCTGTTCGACATGGTACACTTTTCGATCGCTGCTGCAGTTCGAATTCCTCGCGCAGCGCAGCAATCAGTTCGCTAGTTTCATACGAGTAAAATGCCACGGATTGTTGGGGCGGTATTTTCGGCTCTGAAAATAGTTTCACAGAAAGGTATTGTGACTCAAAATAATTAAATGCAGCTTTGCTGTTCATATTTCATAATCTGGTAACAAAAATAAACGTATGCCATAATTTACTATAGACCCTAAAATTCCCGCAGTCAGTGGCGCGTTTCAAGTGGATGGCGATGACGCAGCGGAAAAATTATAATCGGCTTATGTGCTAGAGCTTGAAATATTTTTCTTACCGATTTTGCTGAGACGCTACTAAGTACGTTTGATTGCGATTCTGATCCTGGCGCTAACTTCTTTACAGAAGGATAAAATTCATTTCAAGCTAAAACTCTTCAGTGAGGTACAGTATACAAAGTGGGGTTAATGTGGTATCTAATATTTCATTGCTAGCCTGCTTTTTATGTTCTCTTTGCTCCCTTAGTCAAGCGTTATTTTGCTGCCTAGGTAGCAGAATTTCGTAACTTCATTTACTTCGTGATCACCTATCCTGACTTAAGTTTGTTGCTTTTCTCATTTCTGCTACTTCTTATTACTTTCGTCTTTCTTCAATTTACTCTCAGTCCATATTCTGTACTCATTAGACTGTACATTCCATTCAGCAAATCCTGTAATTCTTCTTCACTTTCACTGAGAATAGCAATATCATCAACGAATCTTATTATTGATATCGTTTCACCTTGAATTTTAATCCCAGTCTTCAACATTTCTTTTATTTCCGTCATTGCCTCTTCGATGTATAGAATGAACAGTAAGACCGAAGGACTACATCCCTATCTTACACCCTTTTTAATTCGTGCACTTCGTTGTTAGTCTTTCATTCTTATTCTTCCTTCTTATTGTTTATTACCCGTCCTTCCCTATAGCACATCTATTTTTCTCAGAATTTCGAACATCTTGCACCATTTGACATTGTCGAACGCTTTTTCCAGGTCGAGAAATCTTACGAACGGATCTTGATCTTTCTGCAGTCTTCTGCTGTATATTGTCAGCAACTTGGATGCATGACCTGTTAAGCTGACTGTGTGATTATTCTAGCACTTGTCAGCTCTTGTGCTAGTTGTGCAGGCAAAAAGGAGATTCCTGGCCAATATAAGTCGACTAGTATTAAATATAGGCCTTAATTTGAGGCAGAAATTTCTTAAAATGTACGATTGGAGCACGTCATTATATGATAGTGAAACATGGACTGTGGAAAAACCGGAAGAGGAGAGCCAGAATGAGGTTTTTCACTCTGCAGCGGAGTGTGCGCTGATATGAAACTTCCTGGCAGATTAAAACTGTGTACCGGACCGAGACTCGTACTCGGGACCTTTGCCTTTTGCGGGCAAGTGCCCTACCAACTGAGCTACCCAAGCACGACTCACGCCCCGTCCTGACAGCCTTTCGCGGGCAAGTGCTCTATCAACTGGGGTGTTGGTAGAGGCAACCAAACTTAACAGAAGTTTGGAAGGTAGGAGACGAGGTACTGGCAGAAGTAAAGCTGTGAGGACTGGGCGTGAGTCGTGCTTGGGTAGCTCAGTTGGTAGAGCACTTACCCGCAAAAGGCAAAGGTCCCGAGTACGAGTCTCGGTCCGGTACACAGTTTTAATTTGCCAGGAAGTTTCATATCAGCGCACGCTCCGCTGCAGAGTGAATTTCCGCGGCTTTGGCGAAGAAGGATGCCGCCGCCGGTGTCATTGTTGCTTGGCCTCAGGTGTAAAGTGGTATGCCCGGGTTTCGTCACCCGTGACAATTGAGTCCAGAAAATTGTCCTGTTCGGCTGCAAGGCGGTGAAGAAATGCGCGGGAAGCATCAACTCGCCGCATGTGGTCCTCAGTCAGCATGCGTGGCAGCCATCTTGCGCACACCTTCCGGTAGTTCAATGTTTCCGTTAAAATTCTGTGAGCGGTGCTTCGGGAAACCTCAGGAACCTGCGTACAGAGATCATCCAGTGTGATCCGCCGATCTTCACGCTTGCTTTGCTCAACCTCCAACACTGGCTCCTCAGAAATTGACGGTCTCCCGCTGCTTTGTTCGTCGTGAATTTCGGTCCGACCAGTTGCAAACTCTCTACACCACTTACGAACATTTTTGACATCCAAGCACGATTCACTATACAGTTCCGTCAATTGGCAATGGATTTAAAACGGCGCAGTGACCTTTGCGTTCAAAAACTTGGCGGTAACATCCAACGGGAACTCCATTCTCAACGGCTGCCAAGCCAAGACTGAGCGCCTCAGCGCGGCGTGCGCATATTTACACACAGCACGTGAAGCACTCTTCATAACAGTTCCCACACAAACAGAGTTCTGTACTTCTAAAAAAGTAGGAGACCTTACTTTTGGGATTACCCTCGTATTTAAGAAATATGTAGCCTATGCCCTTTCGACCGTTCATTAGAGTAACGTGTAAAAATTTTAAGCAAATCGGTCAAGAACGTTTCGATATTTTTGGTTATTGCTTTAAACAATGACTTGTCTTTGTACAGTAGCATGGATTATAAAAGTTCAACTACCATATACCCTTCTTCCTAAGTTCGTTTCGCCACACACCGTACGCTGGTTTGCAGAGTATGGGTATAGGTGTACTAGTTTTGCTTGTCAACCATAATTTACAATGAACACGTCACTTCACGCCACTACAATGGTTCCGGTTTTACAGGTTCCAGGACATGGCATTTGCTTCCGTTCTACGTCCTTTTTTCCCTTCAAAACGTTTCTGCACCGCACCTGCCTGCCAAGGGGACGGGACCTAATCCCCGTAATATTCTCCTTTGAAGACGGGCAGCGCTAGCACAGCAAACGGACAGTCCGTGGTCTGCCGGGGAGACCATTTAAAGCTGCACGCCTCAGCGGCGGTTCGTTTGCCGGAAGATTAGCGAACTCTCATTCCTCGTCTGGTTTCTTGCAGCCGAATCACTCACTGCCTTTTCTGCGACAGTGAAATACGCGTCTCTCAGCCATTGAATGTGACGCTACGACATTTATATACATACTCCGCAAGGCACCTGCTGGTGTGTGACGGTGCGTCCTTTGCGCATCCACAGTCACTTCTCCCCTTTCATTTGCCGGTCAAGAACGATCCGGCAGGAGAACGATTACTGATAAGCCTCCTATGAGGTTCAATCTCCCCAATTTTACGAGAATCGTCTGTTTGATACGCAGAAGGAAGCAATATATTGACTGACTCTTCTAGAAATGAACGCTCTCAGGATTTTAGCAATAAAACACACTGCGTGCAGAACGCCTCTCGTTTAGCGCCTGTCAGTGGAGGAATTGAATGAGCATCTTTGTGTCGCTTTCGCGCTTGTTAAATGAACCTGTGATGAAATGTGTTGCCCTTCTTCTCTATTTCCACTGCAAAAAATAAAAAAAAAGGCAGGGAGAAGTGAAAGCACCAGAACTGTTGCAGATTAAACGGAGATGTGGGGTTGACTATACCACATACATTATGTGATCAACAGTACCCGGACACCCCTAAAAACATAAGTTTTTCATATTAGGTGCATTGTGCTGCCACCTACTGCCAGGTGCTCCATATCAGCGACCTCAGTAGTCCTTAGACATCGTGAGAGCGGAGAATGGGGCGTTCCGCAGAACTCACGGACTTCGAACGTGGTCAGGTGATTGGGTGTCACCTGTGTCATAGTCTGTACGCTAGACTTTCACACTCCTAAACATCCCTAGGTCCACTGTTTCCGATGTGTTAGTGAAGTGGAAACGTGAAGGGACACGCACAGCACAAAAGCGTACAGGCCGACCTCGTCTGTTGACTGACAGAGACCGCCGACAGTTGAAGAGGGTCGTAATGTGTAATAGGCAGACATCTACCCACACCATCGCACAGGAATTCCAAACTGCATCAAGATCCACTGCAAGTACTATGACAGTTAGGCGGGAGGTGAGAAAACTTGGATTCCATGGTCGAGCGGCTGCTCATAAGCCATACATCACGCCCGTAAATGCCAAATGACGCCTCGCTTGGTGTAAGAAGCATAAACATTAGACGATTGAACAGTGGAGAAACGTTGTGTGGAGTGACGAATCACGGTACACAATGTGGCGATACAATGGCAGGGTGTGGGTATGGCGATTGCCCGGTGAACGTCACCTGCCAGCGTGTGTAGTGCCAACAGTGAAATTCGGAGATGGTGTTGCTATGGTTCAAATGTCTCTGAGCACTATGGGACTTAACATCTGAGGTCATCAGTCCCCTAGAACTTAGAACTACTTAAACCTAACTAACCTAAGGGCAGTACACACATCCACGCCCGAGGCAGGACTCGAACCTGCGACCGTTCAGCCGGCCGAGGTGGCCGAGCGGTTCTAGGCGCTACAATCTGGAACTGCGCGACCGCTGCGGTAGCAGGTTCGAATCCTGCCTCGGCCATGGATATGTGTGATGTCCTTAGGTTAGTTAGGTTTAAGTAGTTCTAAGTTCTAGGGGCTGTAGCGCCTAGAACCGCTCGGTCACCCCGGCCGGCTGCTGTGAGTTAACCGTCAACTAAGCAGTTCAACATCGCTTCGGAGCCTCATGGTGTGCTCACCATTGTATACCTCCAGTCTCGCCCCCTATTGCCGTTAGGAGCCAACATTGCGGTTGCATGGTAGACAATATGTGAGACTCGAATGCTGGAACATCATCGGTCTTTTCCGACCTCGCGCTCAATGTGATCCTTGTTAGATAAAACTGAGACTCAATATGTCGCATGAACATCAATTGCATATGAGGAATATGCAGCTGTTTCAATGTTTATGGCTGCATACGCATTTTTTTTACTGAGATGTTAAATGACAATACATAGACTGTAGCGGTAGTCTTCGACATCTCGTCGACAACTCAGTAGGCCTATAGAACCTGGTAGTTCGTACAAATGTGAACTGTTTGGCACGGAGAATACAGTTCTCGTCCATGTTCCTGAGGCGCAGGAAAGTGCCTTCTCATTGGCAGGGTTAACTTGCTGACTGCTGACAGGCGTCAGCTAATTTGTGCGCGGCTGGGTGGCGAGGGCGCCCTCGGTCTTGCTAATCTCCGGCAGGCAACTGTTTCTCGAGTGGACTTACGACCGGGAAGCAATATTGGACGGAAGAATAGCGAATTAATTTCGGGACACGGCTCTTCCGCAGCTTAGCAGCCGGCTAATATTAACCTCTCCCACCCACTCCGCGCTCAAGTGCCCTTTCCGAAGTAGCTGAGGCGGACGCTCCGCCTCGGAATAGCCAAACATTCGCGATGCCACCCTGTACGTAATATACGGTGTTACCTGCAGAAGTTTTGCAAGGAATATCTAATTCCATGACCCACGCCTTTCTCGATGACTCAAAATATTAGCATCATAACTTATAACTGTATCGATCTTTTACTCAATGATAGTTTATTTTACTTCTCCGACTACGTAACTGTACCTAGGTGACAAAATTGCATTCACATTATCGACACCCGTAAAATTTTAGAAGCTGTTATAGTTTCTGCTAGCTCATATTGTAATATGGGATGACGTTAATAAGCTTATAACTAGTTCCAAAGTGTTCTACCTGCAGCCTACAGTTAACTACAGGAGGGCATCGTCCACACGTTTAAATAGTGATGAGTGGACTTCCCATTATTAATATTGTAATTGCCAAATTAATTTGGCTAAATCTAATATTGTAATATGGAAGACGTTAATAAGCTTACTACTAGTTCCAAAACATTCTACCTGCAACGGAATCGACAATGCCAAACCAAAATATTTACCAATCAACGCTTCTGCTTATGGCTGGACATCCTATTGACAAGTAGGTGATAGATTACATTGACGGAATCAACAACGCCAAACCAAAGTGTTAACCACTCAACGCTTCTGTACAATTCTGAAAAAATATATCAACTGTCCAGTTACTTTCGCCTGCGAGTATGGTCCAATTTTTTTTTCCTCAATAAGAAAAGGACTTGTTTGTTGGTTCTTGTTATGCACAGACAATTGTTTGTTGTGTTCGTTATTGCTGCTAATGTTTTTCGATGCCCAGAGACACATGCAAAGATGTCTTTCCTACCTTGTAAGGTATGAAAATGTGGAATATGGTGCAGTTTCCGCCTTCGCTGATTTTATTTCGACGTGGTGGTACCTTTCGTGATTTTGCGCTAATATATACCAAAAAATGATTACTAACAATCGTGACCAACAAACTGACTTTATTCAAACAGCACTTCTGAAAAGTACAAATAATTGGGACACTATGTGTACGAATATCCACGTGTAACAACTATTCAATATCGTCGCTCATCCAACAGACAGCCCAGCCCGACAGCCCATAACTTCGATGATCTGACAGGAATCGGTGTTCCCTCTGCGGCAAGGCCATTCGTTCCTCGATTTAAAGTGGGAAAGAAGGAATATTAGGACGTATCTTCCCTGGTACATCTATCTACACATCGATACTCCGCAAGACTCCTTACAGTGTATGGCGGAGGGTACTTTGTGTACAGCTGTTACTTTCCCGATCCAGTCACAATTGGTTTGCGGGAAGAACAATGGCTGAGCTCGAATCTCTCCACTTTTGCCCTCATGGACTTTTCTCTATATATGCGCAGGATAACAATAAACCACACCGTGATGCAGAATGCATCTCTTGCAGTGTCTGAGATTGGAGTTGGGATGGATATTTTCGTGTCGCTTTCGCGCTTGCTAAATGAACCTGTAACGGAAGGCAATGCCCTTCTTTGGATCTTCTCCATTTTCTCTAACAATTATGTCTGGTATGGATCTCAGACTGAGGAACAATATTGAAGTATTCAAGTATACCGAACGAGGGTTTCTTTTAAATCTACCTTCTTTCTGGGTGGACATCACTTCCTCGGAATTCTTACAATGAATCTCAGTCTACGATATGCCTTATCTGCATTTACTTTATGTGGTCGTTTCACTTTAAATTGCTCCCTACTCATAGTTCCAGCCGTTTTATAGATGTAACTGCTCCCAGCGATTGTTCTGCAATCGTGTAATCATATAACGTGGGTCTTTTCTCTCTGTGTATGTGCAGTATATTACATTTGTTCATCCTGAGATTCAACTGGGAATCCCTGAACCAAGCGCCGATCATCTGCAGGTCTTCCTTCAACTCGGTACAATTTTCTAGCGTTGCAAAGTCTCTGTGTATAACAGCATCATCCGCGAAAAGACTCATGAAACTTACGGCGTTACAATTAGATCATGTATCTATGCATGTATCCATGCTATGAAAAACAACGGTCGTATTACATTCCATCGGGGTCCGCCCAAGTTACTTTTAGTGTTAAGATTTCTCTTCGTTGACAATCCATCGACGAAGAGGTCATTAGATATCGGTTGGACTTAATAACATGTGTCAGCAGTGACGTAGCATCTACGCTCGGCAGTCTCCAACACACTGTCGAATCGCTACACGGAATACCAACCCCACATTAATTACAGAAATTTGGGTACATCACAGAGCACAATTTATACGATATTTGGACCTACCTGCTCTGGATGTAGCAATCCCAACGGAACGTTTTCATTGTTATTCCTCCCATCGTGACGACAAATAATAAACAGCGTCGGACCTGCTAGTTATGAATACTTGCGTGCTTAGGTTCTGTAACTACCGGCGTTACATTCAGGTCACGAACTTTTACAAAGTATTTCTGGAGTAGCATTTCCTACAGAACGGGCACTAATACCGCGATAACAACCGCCATAAATTTATTCAATAATTCTTTCCTGTTGTGGTCTCAAAATATTAACCTATTTCTTCTATTTGGTGTTTCGTATCGGTAGATACGCATTTCCGTATCGATTCTTTTTACCAGTGATATACCTACAAATGCCGTAAAGCGTACTATCTGATCTGAGTCGTATTATGACAGATTTCAAGATAATAGGTATTACGTCTCGATGGCTCTGCGTCTGGCAAAAGTTATTTGTGCATCTGCTGCATGATGTACAGATATGTTTTTATTCCAAAAGCTATGTAGTCCAAAGAATCTAGCGCCAGTTTCAATTCTTTGCTTTACTATCTTATTCATATATGATGCTTGTCCATTTCTGTAGGTCCTCAATCACGGTCCACGAGCGATATGTATACGGAGGATGGCATCTTCTCTCACTTAGTAACCATTTCAGTTGGTAGTTATCGCAAGTACACAAACTATACTCAGGAACCAACGAAGGAGTTAACCCACATCAATGGATACTAACTCTCACTACTCCCGATGGACATAATTTTCCAGCCACATCAAAATATTTAACATTCATGTCATTCGGAATGGCCACTCGTAAATATGTGACCTCTGCGGTCCAGGTATTTTTAATGATCAGACTTTTTTGTCTAGTTAAGCTCTTTAGGTTACAAAGGTTCGAGTCCCGGTCTGGCACACAGTTGGAATCTACCTGGAAGTATCAAGATTTTTGTATTTGCTAGCACTCGACTATGTAATTGAGATTGCTCATAGCTTGAAATAAGTCTTGCCGCAAATGTTTCTGGCCGCTTCCGCTACTGTCATCGCTCTACTGAATTCAAACAGAAGAACGTGTCGCAAATGATCCGATTTCTCCACTTGACACTCCATTTTCTAACATCCATAGCTCCCTCACTATCTGCAAATGACGAAATGACAGTATGAAAACTCAGTTAACAAGAGTGAACTGTTGTTGTTGTTGTTGATGTTGTTGTGTTCTTCAGTCCTGGGACTGGTTTGATGCAGCTCTCCATGCTACTCTATCCTGTGCAAGCTTCTTCATCTCCCAGTACCTACTGCAGCCTACATCCTTCTGAATCTGCTTAGCATATTCGTCTCTTGGTCTCCCTCTACGATTTTTACCCTCTATGCTGCCCTCCAGTACTAAATTGGTGATCCCTTGATGCCTCAAAACATGTCCTTCCAACCGATCCCTTCTTCTAGTCAAGTTGTACCACAAGCTCCTCTTCTCCCCAATTCTATTCAATACCTCCTCATTAGTTATGTGATCTACCCATCTAATCTTCAGCATTCTTCTGTAGCAACACATTTCGAAAGCTTCTATTCTCTTCTAGTCTAAACTATTTATCGTCCAAGTTTCACTTCCATACATGGCTACACTCCATACAAATACTTTCAGAAACGACTTCCTGACACTTAAATCTACACTCGATGTTAACAAATTTTTCTTCTTCAGAAATGCTTTCCTTGCCATTGCCAGTCTACCCAAATAGCAAAACTCCTTTACTACTTTAAGTGTCTCATTTCCTAATCTAATTCCCTCAGCATCACCCGACTTAATTAGACTACATTCCATTATCCTAGTTTTGCTTTTGTTGATGTTCATCTTATACCCGCCCTTCAAGACACTGTCCATTCCGTTCAACTGCTCTTCCAAGTCCTTTGCTGTCTCTGCCAGAATTACAATGTCATCGGCGAACCTCAAAGTTTTTATTTCTTCTCCATGCATTTTAATTCCTACTCCGAACTTTTCTTTTGTTTCCTTTATTGCTTGCTCAATATACAGATTGAATAACATCGGGGATAGGCTACAACCCTGTCTCACTCCATTTCCAACTACTGTTTCCCTTTCATACCCTTCGACTCTTATAACTGCCATCTGGTTTCTGTACAAATTGTAAATAGCCTTTCGCTCCCTGTATTTTACCCCTGCCACCTTCAGAATTTGAAAGAGAGTATTCCAGTTAACGTTGTCAAAAGCTTTCTCTAAGTCTACAAATGCTAGAAACGTAGGTTTGCCTTCCCTAAATCTTTCTTCTAAGATAAGTCGTAGGGTCAGTATTGCCTCACGTGTTCCAACATTTCTACGGAATCCAAACGGATCTTCCCCGAGGTCGGCTTCTATCAGTTTTTCCATTCGTCTATAAAGAATTCGCGTTAGTATTTTGCAGCTGTGACTTATTAAACTGATAGTTTAGTAATTTTCACATCTGTCAACACCTGCTTTCTTTGGGATTGGAATTATTATATTCTTCTTGAAGTCTGAGGGTATTTCGCCTGTCTCATACATCTTGCTCACCAGATGGTAAAGTTTTGTCAGGACTGGCTCTCCCAAGGCTGTCAGTAGTTCTAATGGAATGTTGTCTACTCCCGGGGTCTTGTTTCGACTCAGGTCTTTCAGTGCTCTGTCAAACTCTTCACGCAGTATCGTATCTCCCATTTCATCTTCATCTACATCCTCTTCCATTTCCATAATATTGTCCTCAAGTACGTCGCCCTTGTATAGACCATCTATATACTCCTTCCACCTTTCTGCTTTCCCTTCTTTGCTTAGAACTGGGTTTCCACCTGAGCTCTTGATATTCATACAAGTGGTTCTCTTCTCTCCAAAGGTCTCTTTAATTTTCCTGTAGGCTGTATCTGTCTTACCCTTAGTGAGATAAACCTCTACATCCTTACATTTGTCCTCTAGCCATCCCTGATTAGCCATTTTGCACTTCCTGTCGATCTCATTTTTGAGACGTTTGTATTCCTTTATGCCTGCTTGATTTACTGCATTTTTATATTTTCTCCTTTCATCAATTAAATTCAATATTTCTTCTGTTACCCAAGGGTTTCTACTAGCCCTTGTTATTTTATCTATTTGATCCTCTGCTGCCTTCACTATTTTATCCCTCAAAGTTACCCATTCTTCTTCTACTGTATTTCTTTCCCCCATTCCTGTCAGTTGTTCCCTTATGCTCTCCCTGAAACTCTGTACAACCTCTGGTTCTTTCAGTTTATCCAGGTCCGATCTCCTTAAATTCCCACCTATTTGCAGTTTCTACAGTTTTAATCTACAATTCATAACCAATAGATTGTGGTCAGAGTCCACATCTGCCCCCGGAAATGTCTTACAATTTAAAACCTGGTTCCTAAATCTCTGTCTTACCATTATATAATCAATCTGATACCTTCTAGTATCTCCAGGGTTCTTCCATGTATACAACCTTCTTTCATGATTCTTAAACCAAGTGTTAGCTATGATTAAGTTGTGCTCTGTGCAAAATTCTACCAGGTGGCTTCCTCTTTCATTTCTTAACCCCAATCCTTATTCACCTACTACGTTTCCTTCTCTCCCTTTTCCTACTGACGAATTCCAGTCACCCATGACTATTAAATTTTCGTCTCCCTTCACAATCTGATTTCTTTTATTTCATCATACATTTCTTCAATTTCTTCCTCATCTGCAGAGCTAGTTGGCATATAAACTTGTACTACTGTAGTAGGCGTGGGCTTTGTGTCTATCTTGGCCACAATAATGCGTTCACTATGCTGTTTGTAGTAGCTTACCCGTACTCCTACTTTTTTGTTCATTATCAAACCTACTCCTGCATTACCCCTATTTGATTTTGTATTTATAACCCTGTATTCACCTGACCAAAAGTCTTGTTCCTCCTGCCACCGAACTTCACTAATTCCCACTATATCTAACATTAACCTATCCATTTCCCTTTTTAAATTATCTAACCTACCTGCTCGATTAAGGGATCTGACATTCCACGCTCCGATCCGTAGAACGTCAGTTTTCTTTCTCCTGATAACAACGTCCGGAGATCCGAATGGGGGACTATTTTACCTCCGGAATATTTTACCCAAGAGGGCGCCATCATCATTTAATCATACAGTAAAGCTGCATGCCCTCGCGAAAAATTACGGCTGTAGTTTCCCCTTGCTTTCAGCAGTTCGCAGTACCACAACAGCAAGGCTATTTTGGTTAGTGTTACAAGGTCAGATCAGTCAATCATCCAGACTGTTGCCCCTGCAACTACTGAAAAGGCTGCTGCCCCTCTTCAGGAACCACACGTTTGTCTGGCCTCTCAACAGATACCCCTCCGTTGTGGTTGCACCTACGGTACGGCTATCTGTATCGATGAAGCACGCAAGCTTCCCCACCAACGCCAAGGTCCGTGGTTCATGGGGTTACACATAAAAAACTACAGTCGATGAACAAAGCCATGACAACCGGAATACCAACCAACGTGCAAAACAAAAACTCTACCAATTCACGCACTAACCTAATAGATACAAGTGTAGATGCAGTTCCAGTGAAGCCAACAATGGACACACAGAGCTGTAAATCACCGCAAGGGAAACCGTCGAGGAGACAATTGTGCGGCAAGACTATTACTTTCATACGCAAGGAAATGCTGGCGCCAGAGGTATTAAAATGGGTCACTTCTGTGGCCGCTGTGTCAATGGTGGTGGAATCGCCGTCCACAGCTCTTCTCTTCCATTCGAAGGGGAGGGTGACAGAGAAATAGAGAGAAAAAGAGAGAAGAGAGGAAGGGGGTTGATGGGAGGGAGGAAGAGTTGGAGACCTCCGCAGCCGCGCCTGGTGCCAGTTGGCAGGGTGGCGACTCGGCTGCAGCGGGAGGCGCGGGCAGACAGCGTCAATTTGCAAAACTTGCAGTTCTGCCGCGGCGCCGGACGGCTCCCACCGGGGGTAATGCTGCTGCAAAAGCCAGATGAATGCTCGCAATGACTGTCGAAGGCAATTTTCCTAAACGAAGCTCTCCCAGTCTATCGTAAGCTATTCAGTCTCCGGAGGGTGAAAAGGAAACGTAAGCGGTTTTCCCTCCTCCTCCCAAATCTCCCCCACCTCTCTCTCTCTCTCTCTCTCTCTCTCTCTCTCTCTCACCCACAGTCGCTTGGGTCCCACCTCGTCTCTCTTATCCTACGGTTCTTCTTCTTTTTTTTTTAGCTCTCTTTTAATGCTGTTCTCGCAGAGCCTCTCGAAAGTACAGGGAGCGGCCACCGCTGCACCGGGGAACAAAGGGAATGGCCCAGGTTTGAAAAGTGCAAGAGCTGATCTTTGTGACGTCACGCCATGCCGCTGACGTCGCAGGCAGTAATTATAGGAGCGGCGGTCACCGCTACTGTCGCTCTTCGCGTAATCCGCGCCGAACCTGTCAGTCGTTGGAAACGATCGGCTGTCGCTCATTATCAGTTCTTCTCTTTCGCTTCTCTTTCCAATAATTCTCAACCTCTGGCCGTACACGCGGAATAAAAATATTTTGCACCTACAAAAGGTAGAGGTATCCCAGATTATTTTTAATGAAAGTGCAACTCTTCTTCTGTTTCGTTGCCTGCGCGTGTTTCTCAAATTCCATCGTAGCCCCATTCATTTTTAAAATTTTATTCGATGCCTAAAAATATAAATTTTAATCTAAAACAAGACCCGTACTTTGCTATCTGTAATGCAGTATTCCATTTCCTTTTTACTTTGCTTCTGGTTTTACCACATTCAATTGTTCCACTCGCACAACCTCATATTTCAAATAATTTGAGTGTTTCTGCATATAGGGACTGGACAAAAGTATGGACGTACCGCGAGAAATACATCCCTGAACATGAATGCTGATGCTAGGAAAGCCATTGACTGAGTTTGAGCAAAGTCCTCAATACACTGGAAGTATGAACCATGGTCAGAAGATTGTTGCCCGTAGTTGTGACCGCATTCTGTCGGACCTAAGTGAATTCGAACTTGGACAAATTGTTGGCACTCGTATGGTGGATGCTTCCGTAACCAAGAGAGTGAACTGTTTGATGTTTCAAGAAGCACTGTATCGAAGATTACTACCGGATGCAGCGAAAGCGCATAAATGTTATCCACTAAGTCACACTTCAGATGAAAGTGTGTGTTTGAATGATCGTGACGGACGGTCATTGATGAAGACTGTCACGAAAAATAAGAGGTCGATAGCTGCAGAAGTCACTGCAGGACTGATTCTGATACTCGCGAACACTTTCAGTACCAAGAGAGCTCCATAAGCATAATCACTCGTCAGTGATTCAGATGCCCGTAACAGGTAAACGTGGTGCCGAAGCCATAAGACCTTGCCTATGGAGCAGTGGAAGAAACTCATTTGTTCGAATTAGTCTTGGTTCACAACGTTTCCATATGCTGGCCGAGTTTACGTCCCTAGAATAAACCGTGGCAGGAGTTTGGTGATGATTTTAGCAACCATATCGCGCTATTCCATGGGCCACATTCTCTGAAAGGTGGCGTTACTGCCAAGGATTATGTCACTATTTTGGCTGATCGTGACCATCCCATGGTACAGTGTTTGTCCCCCAGTGATGCTGCTGTGTTCCTTCCTTCAGGACTGTTTTTGCGAGCACGAGGATCAATTGTCGAATCTCTCCTTGCCACCACAGTCACCGGCTCTCAAAGTTATCGAGCCTTTGCGGTCTGCTTTTGAGAGAAGGATACGTGATCCCTGTCCACCTCCATCATAGTTACCTGAATGTATCACTATTTTAAGGAAAAATGGTATAAGATTCGCTTAATAACCATACAGGTCCTGTATTTATCTATGCTCAGACGACTGAAAGCTTCTTGAATAATAATCGCTAGGCTGCTCTTGTAAGTAATTTATCTAAAAACTGTTTCGTATCCTAGAAGGCAGGTCATCGGGTTACATGTGTTAAGCTGTTTGAATGCCAACAGCTTTCATACACCGTATTAGGCATGGTAATGCGTGGTTTATGGTATTTTTATATTTTTGTCCAGCTCCTGTACGTATTCCGCAACTCGCCATATAGTGCTTGTACCAATCTTAGTCATTTCTTTTCCTGTTACAGTCGCAAATAAAGTGAGGGAAAAACTACTGTCTAGATGCTTTCGTACGAGCCCTGGTATCTCTGATATTGTCTTCGTGGTTCATAAGCAAGATGTATGTTTGTGACAGTAGAAATGTTTTGCAGCGTGTTCTCTAAACTTTCTCAACTATATTTCGCGACACCTTGCTGTCTGAAGTGTCTTAGAGCTCGATGGTGAAGTCGTAGGGAGGCACACTTTTGCACTAATACAGAGGAAGATTGTAGGCACCTTTGAGCCGACTTTCAAACTTCTGCAACGCAATGGGAGATAATTACGGGGTTTTCAAAAAAGTAATACTTTAATTGTGTCGCGCAGTGTAGCAGGTCCTCTAACCAACCTACTAACCAAGTGTGCTGCCTATTACTCTCCCCAGTAAACTGATAGAGCGATTTTCAAAAAGAAAACCTTAAGAATCAGTGTGCCTAAGCGGAGAAAGATATTTTAAAAGCGAAACAGTAACTGTAACTGGCTCGACCTATGCACGTCTCAGAGTGCTTGCGCCCGACCGCCTCTCAGGGAAATAACCAACACGAAGGACGCCTAGCGCAGTCGGGAAGCGTCAGCGAAAATTTTGTCTCTAACAAAAGTTATTCCTCGTGACGTGATCACCCACATATTTTTGATGTAAAGACTTCGAAACATCCTGCATAAACGCTTCTAGTACTATGTTCGTTTATGGGGTCATCACCACCATAATTCCCCCCTCCCCAAGGATCCGCACCCGAAGCTGCGAAACTTCTCTCACACAAAAGAACCAAGCCTAGTGTGTATGAAAGTGAATTTGTTTATGGCTGTAGTGAATGTAGCCGGTGACTTGCTCGAAATCACTCTTCATTAGAGTCGAACTCTACCAAAACTATGGTTCGCTGATTTTCGCACAGCATACAAATGACGTAGTAAATGTTAAGATTACCGTTAGTATTGGTAGGGAAAGAAACACAAATGAATGTGTGAAAGAGAAAGTGGAAGTCGAGGACTTGTGTTTGTTTTTTGCTTGTTTTGCACATACTTAGAACAACATGTTGTTCAGTGTTAGATAATTGTGTGTTTTATATCCTTACAAAATAATAACAGCTTTTTATAGGTAATAAAAATTAGTTGATCGCTTAACTTCTGCGCTTTTATGCATTCAAAGCAATTACTTTTGATGCAAGTACAGTTTACATGCACAAACATAAAACATCTATGCATCATAATCAAAGGCGAGAGTTTCCTGCTATTACCGATAAATGTAAAAGTTATTTACGAATAACAGAAACACTTTTTATAGAAACGCGACGAAATATGGAAGCGATGTTTGATATGTTTTTATTTTGCATTTTTTGTTTATTTGTTTACAACATGCTCCATTATTTATGATACTACACGTATGTAATGTGTGTGTGTGTGTGTGTGTGTGTGTGTGTGTGTGTGTGTGTGTGTGTGTGTGGTGCAATGTAAAGTTTGTACTGTATGATGATGTTGATGATGAGGATGTTGATGACCATGATGATGATGATGATGATGATGAGAGGAGGGAGAGAGTGAAACCCGGTGCCGGCACACAGCCTACTCCACGATAGTAGTACGAAAGATACCACCAATTTTAACGTCCCCATCCGACGGGCAGATCACAGTCAACAGCGTCACATGCTCTCATACCATGAGACACTGCGGAGACGTTTGGTATTTAAATCGAGACGTTGACGCAAAGTGATTAGGAACGCCACCACCTTTCCTCCCCTTGCCGTGCAAATACTGGCAGTAAGAATTTTTTTCACCACCAGGAGTCGAACCGGCTTACTCCCAGGACGAGCGCCACTGCACAAGGGTGCGTTAGCGACCTTTGCCACGGAGGCGTTTTTTTGTGTTTCTTTTTTTAATTTTACCCTTTTTTGAGGAAACTGCATTTTCCAACGCTTTATCATAAATGTGTACTGTTTCTTATTTTTACTACAACATCAAATGGTTCAAATGGCTCTGAGCACTATGGGACTTAACATGTATGGTCATCAGTCCCCTAGAACTTAGAACTACTTAAACCTATCTAACCTGAGGACATCACACAACACTCAGTCGTCACGAGGCTTACTACAACATCCCATACGTTTCAAATAAACGAATTTTCGAATTAAACGTGAATCAAACATTGAAAATTTCAATTTTGCTTTAAATTATTCCTAAGTAACACACAGGAGAACTACGTAAAACAAAAATGTTCTGTAGGTTACACCGGCATTTATGGATCCTCACTCAGTTTCTAGACAGTTCACAGCTTCTGGTTTCTAAGGGAATCTAGCAGGACATTGATCGCATACGCAAACAAAGCGATCGACATGTTGTAGCGCCCAATGCGTACACAGCACACCTAACGTTCAGGTAACTGACCATGGTCACTTGGAAAACTATCTTAGTGTACGCTTGCTTATGGTAGTCTACCATTGTTTACAGTAGTTTCACAACTCTCCGCTAAATTTTACCTATAGACTATACACGGATGCTACGGCTAGATCCTGCTGTGGGTACACATTGTGAGATCCTGCCGTATACTGAGGCGTGGCGCGTCAAGCATTTTCACGCTCGAGCCGCTTCAGCGACCGCGGAGGGCAGGCGCAGTCGGTGGGTTCGCGTGTCGGAGCGGGCACGACAACGCTAAGCATTCGGCAGGCAGCAGTAGTTGCGCCCGTTCCTCAAGTTCAGTGAACCATTAATTTCCGCCCGCGGGCAGCTTACCGCTCCCGCCGCCAATAAACTTGCAATTACCGGCGAGACGGGAACGTTTTATTTGAAGGGTTCTTTTCAGTCTTCGCACTGGAGCAGCGCGCGCCCGTGCCACCCTCTCCGCCGACCACCACCTAGTACGCCATGTTGCCGATAATTGTCGGTAAAAAAAACTGAAATTTGCTACGACAATCAGTTACTCATTTCGACGTAAAAACGGAAACGAAACGGGGAAAAAGAAGAAAGAAAGAAACCGTGCGGAATGGGAAAACCGGAACGGGAAGGAAGGTGGCAGTAGAGTTTCTTTCTGGAATCAAACTTCTCCTCTTAGTGCCATATTTTTAATGAGGCTGTGATCCGTCCCAAACCTTACGATAAGGTGCGGTATTTGCTGAGCTGAGTATTTAACAAATAATGGCTGGGATGAGTGACCGCAGCGCACTGTATGGGATTTTTCGTCTAGTGCCTCTGGGGTTTCAGAAGACTGCGCGAAAACTATAATACTCGTACATACAGAAAAATTATACGTATTAGTGGATAGAGCACCTCTCTGAAAATTTTGCTTCGTAATACCCGTCGTGACGTAGCTGCAGAGTGCACCACTAGGGGGCAACCGTGTCACACAATCTAGACAAATCATCCGCTCCGTACTGTCGCATCGAATAAGTTCACGCCTGAAGATAGGCAACCAAACGAACAAACTTCCAATCCGAGCTCTGTCGTTGCGCCTTTCCAGACGGCAGCAGCAGCGATTTCCATGAAATGCGTACACGTACTGACGTTTGTACGTCACAAACTGTGCCCGCGTTGAGCACCTACACTGCCCAGTCACGTTAATGTGATCATCTGTCAAAAGCCTGAATAACTGCTGCAAGAAGTTCTCGAAGAGAGTCAGGCTCGGGAAGGTACCTACAGGGATGTGAAGCCAGTGTCGTGGCCAGATGCTCTAGATTTCGCGGTTGAGGATCCATGGCACGAACAACTCGAGCGAGGCGATCCACAGATTCTCGGTTGAATTTAAATCCTGGGAGTTTGGTGGCCACGGAAACAAGGTAAACACATCTTGGTGCTCTTCGAACCAACTGCGCATACTGCGACCTGTATGACACATTGCACTGTCCTGCTGGTAGATGAAATCGAGCCGAGGTGGACATGGAGGGTGGACATGGCCCCAAAGGACAGATGCATACTTGTGTTGAGGAGATCATCCAGGGAATGCCTCGAAAACATTCCTCAGACTATAAGGCTTCCTCCTCCGGCCAGGACGCTTCCCACCATTGTTGAAGGATTTTTGCTTTCGAGGTTTCAAGCCTTACACGCCAACAGCCATCTGTCCGATGGAGCTTAAAACGTGAATCTTCTGAAAAGGACACCAGCCGCTACTCAGTGAATGTCCGGTTGACGTACTGGCGTGCAAATTACAGCCTTCGTCGCCGATGAAAAGCGGACGGGATGGATGCATCAACCAGGCGCTTACTGCAGAGGTCCATACGCAGCAACGTTCACTAAACGGTCGTTAAGGAGACACTGTTGGCAGCCCCTTGGTGCCACTGGGCGATCAGTAACTCAACAGTTGCGCGTCTATTCTCCCTTACATATCTCTGCAGCCGTCGTTCACCCCCGTCGCCTATGGCCTGTGATGCTTCGCCGACAATTTTGGAAGCGCCATTTTGCCTGCACGGTAATCTTTAACCACTGCGGCACGCGAACAATTTACAAACTTAGCCGTCTCGGAAATGTTTCCTCCCTTGCCCCGAATGCCAATGATCGTACCCTTTTGGATGACAGATAAATCGCTCCATCATTTCCGCATTACGTAAAGACTGGATTGTTTTCTTCTGCGCCCCCCTTCTCCAACATGCTTCATATACCCTCCACCGTTACTGCTGCTACCTGCCGTCTGTGAGTGGTAATTACATGTTGACGCCAACCACAGGCGGTGGTCACAGCAATGTGACTGCACCGTGTGTAATGTGAGTTAAGATCTCGGAGAGGTGTTCTGTCAACTGATATATATCTACATCGTGTAGTTTTCACTCTGTCTTCTTCTGAAACCCCAGAGTTACTTATGAATGACCCTCTACATCCATACTCGCGATGATAGCTCGAACAGGACTAGTCATTCATTGAGAAAATGATTATTTCCGTCTTCTCTCCCTATCACCTACTTCAGTTAGTCCTCGTACGTGGTGGTAAACTTACATCTATGTCTGTACTCTGCATACCATTGTGAAGTGTATGACAGACGGTACTCTGCATTGCACCACGAATTAGGGCTTCTTGGTATTCCATTCACGTGTGAGCTGTGATAATAATTACTAATAAAATGCGTCTGTGCGAGCTTTAATTAAGCTAATCTGCCACTCGCAATCCAGACAGAAGAGATACGCAGGGGACTGATTTCACAGCTTCCTCACCTAACACTGGTTCTTAGAACTTCGCAAGGAACAGTTGACATGCTTATATCAGTTCAGGTTCTTCAGCATTTTAGTGACTTTCTGGTATTGGTCGAACGAACCTGAGACCAACCGTGTTGCCTTTCTTTGTGTAAGTCGCTACCGCCTGTTTCGCACACTATTGACCCGCGTGATCATTTCATCTCATATCCCCACAAATTCTTACCCCCAGGCTCTTGTATGAGTTGACTGATACCATTTGTAGCCTATTGATATTGTAAAACATACATGATACAACATTTTGGAGTTTTGTATAATGCACAATTTTACATTTATGAACACACAAAGCAGGTTGCCGAACGCAGCAACAGTTTGAAAGCTTATCAAGATATGAGTGAATGTTTATGCTAGTTTTTGATATAGTGCTTCGTTATATATAACCGCACCATTTGCAAAACACCTCAGATTGCTATTAATATTGTCCGTCAGGTTATTAATTAACTGAATGATTAACATACCAAGTTCTTCACTTTTGCCACTAAGTCTGTTGCTCCGCCTCCCCGAGAATTAATAATGCGCAGATTTTCGTTTACAGTTTCCATCATTACCAAAACTTTGCTACAGGTAACTCGGACGTTAAGTCGTTTCGTCTCTGAAACATTTTAGGTAACATTTCTCGAACTTACTGAGCTTGTTGACGCATTTGTTAAGGTAATGCACTTGTATTCGGAAGCAGTAGGATTTAAATCCCAGACAGACCTGTGTAAGATTTTCCGTCGTTTCAGTTAGTCACGTCAAGTTCGTTTTGGAGTGGTTTCTGGGACAAGGCCACAGACGACATCCGTTTCTATCGTTCACCAATTCGAATTAATGCTCCTTCTTTAATGCCTCCATCGTCGACGGGACGTTAACAGAGCCTGGATGTGAACTGATAGCATTCTCTCACCATGTTTTGTGAATGCATTACCATTGATCTATAACGCTCAGGACGCTGTGGTTTCACGTCAACATTGCTTAAAATTAGGTAAATCAGCATTATATATATTTATCTGTGATATTTTAATCAATCACTACAACAATTTGTTTAGAAGATGAATTTTAAAAGCACGCTTAATTTTCAACGTCTTTATCTGGGACATCAAGCGTGTAATATCACTCAAACTGTGTCTGGCTTCTCTCAACGTTCACAGAAATATGTTACGGCTCACGTCTTGTAGTTCGGAATACAGCTGAGGAAATAACAAAAAACTTATTTCACCTAATCATTATATACTTTAAAAAAATACCTTCCACGGTGATATATAGCCTGCCACAATTTGATTGATATTACA
The DNA here is from genome assembly GCF_021461385.2 of Schistocerca piceifrons. Lineage (NCBI taxonomy): Eukaryota > Metazoa > Arthropoda > Insecta > Orthoptera > Acrididae > Schistocerca > Schistocerca piceifrons. Next base: position 261,947,179 of record NC_060144.1, on the reverse strand, counting down.
CGTATGATGCGGTAGATGATGTCAGCGAAAATTAAACGTGTTCTCAAAATTCATCTCGGAGGCAGACTGTAGTTAAAATTAAGCTGTCACACATAAGTAAATATAATTTCTAATACACCTTTATCTAATGTTATTCAGTGTTCACATACAACCGCACCGTTCTAGATGTTGTAGATCAAGATTACTTTATTGTCAAAGTATGGGGTGAAAATTCTTCCTCTTCACGTCCAGGTCCCCTTAAAATCTGGCCTTCACTATTTATTTCAGGAATTTCAAGGCGTCTTAATCTGATTCTTCGATGTTTCTGCGTATAATCTTGACTGACAGCAGACTAGGCTCGCTTGTTCCCCATCTCCGTGAGTGTAGAGCAGTATTTCTATTGACTCTCGACATTTTTCGGGCGATCGCTTAATCAAATTCCGCTCTTTCAATCTGTACTTCTACGCCTCATAAAATTGAACGCGCTCCCAATGAAGCCAGTCAATCGGCAAATTTACTTTGTTGGGTGATTCCACGAACGCACTTCCCGCGTAAGTAATTAGGTTTACAATAATTTGCGTAATTAACTCCTGAATTTCCGAGGTCGCATATCGGATGGATTCCTCACTACTAACACAACTGTTCGTGGAAATGTGGCGCCCTGCAAAAGTTCCTACGCACGCGGTTAACGAACGAAACGATGTTACCCATCGGTGGGATAAACGGTTGTGAATTATTATCGTATCGAATTGATCTCATGATGTTCGCAAAACAGGTAGCAAAGTGGATTTGCGAACTATTAGGCACCATCACAGAGTAAATCGCATTACCGTTAACTACGTCGAAAAATATAGAAAGAACTCGTCGTTTGTGTCAAATCTAATAAATCCAATTTACTCGGCTATAAAGTTTCGATTCGTTGCGTGTATTTTTGTCCTTAATTGGCGGACTGTAAACACGAATGTTATTTCCTAACACAGTTTTACGGGCTTGCAAAATGTAAATTGATGGGACGCTCTGTAATTTCGTTTAGATTATTACGTCCCATTATGTACTGTAAATCAGTTCCATATATTTTCTGTCGTTCGTTATTGATAATTTAATACATACTATGCGCGTTATTGAGTTTTGCCTCTGAGCAGCAACACAACAGTTGTCTTTGTTTGCTTTTTTAATTCGCATTATAAATAAGAAACAAAAAAACATTTTTAACACTTCGTCTATAATGTGTTTGGTTCGTAGCCGGAACTGACTACGAAGATTATTCCCTACGTATTTCTTTGCGCTCGTAGGCGTGCCTGAGTATGTAATGTACAAACACGATGGGAAGACGAACTTCCGTACTAGTAACTAAGAATAACAGTTTCGTGATAAGCGTTCAGAGGATATCGAACGTCCGAAAGAAATGAGCAAGTCTATCGGAGAGAGGAGGTGATCTCCTTGGCTTGGTAAGGAACGGCTCGGACGAGTGCATAAGTGCACACATAATTGCGTGAAACTGCCACCACAATATCTATCTCCAATTTCGTTTCATTTTTTTTCACACTTCTGTAGAAACACACAGAATATCTGGCAGGCTATGCAAGAGAGCACGAGGACAAAATTCAGAAAATAAAATTTAAAGGCCGGCCGGAGTGGCCGAGCGGTTCTAGGCGCTACAGTCTGGAACTGCGCGACCACTACGGTCGCAGGTTCGAATCCTGCCTCGGGCATGGATGTGTGTGATGTTTAAGTAGTTCTAAGTTCTAGGTGACTGATGATCTCAGAAGATAAGTCCCATAGTGCTCAGGGCCATTTTTTTCAAATTTAAATCTACAAGGCTGCGCTCCAAAGGACGTGGATAGATGTACTGATGTCACATTCAGTGTTTACGTAGTGGCAGTTTCTTCTTCGTCATTACTTTGGTTTTATTGTAATAAAATATTCAGTGATTCCCAGAACCAACAGTTCAGTGTCAAAGATTAAAATCGAAGCAGACAGGCAGTCGATCACCGATCACTGTCATTCGGTAGACTGTTCTCCCATATTATATTCGAGGAACGTGACTCGTGATAGATTATGGACGACTCTCACACTACTTCGTCTATTCCCAGCGGTGCCGTGAGGCGGTTTAGTAGAGAACGTTTTTCGTATGGGGTCAGTGGTTCGGTAGCTCAGTAGCGAAAACGTGCCTGTGAAAACTGAAGAATCCATATTCCCAGTGAACAGTTTTAATTTATCATGAAATTATGTTCGTTATCTAATAGTGGTGATGTAGGCCTAATGTTAACCGAGAGTGGTTGTTTCAGTCTTTCACTTGATAGAGAATTCGTAGTTTGATTTGTCTGTGTACCCTTTGTTCTAACTTGAAATCATTAGCGATCAGATCATGCCAGCGAGAGAGGTGGCACAGTAGTGACGTCACTGCATTTGCATTTGGGATGAGTAGGGTTGAAATCCCAGAATGCCGATCCTGATTCAGGTTTCCCCCCAGTCATCCTAAATGAGAGCACATGAATGTCGCGATAGTTCCTTTGTCAATAACGCTGATACGGTGAAGTACTTGATCGAAGCAAATACCAAATCCACATCAAACTGTAAGACTGCTGCAGTCCTTACGTAGTCGCGATTACAGAATTTGAGATAATGGGTAGCATTTTAAACACGAACTATACGCTAATCAATCAGAACATTATGACCACCGACATAATAGTCGGTATGGCCACTTTTGGCACGGAAAACAGTGGCGATGCGTTGTGGCAAGGAAGCAATGAGGCCTTGGCAGGTCATTGGAGGGAGTTGGCACCGCATCTACACACACATAAGTCACCTAATTCCCGTAAATTCTGGAGAGGCGAGGGAGCGATGAGCTCTGACGTCAGGTTCAGTTGCGTCTCATATGCGCCGGCCGGGGTGGCCGAGCGGTTTTAGGCGCTACAGTCTGGAACCGCGCGATCGCTACGGCCGCAGGTTCGAATCCTGCCTCGGGCATGGATGTGTGTGATGTCCTTAGGTTAGTTAGGTTTAAGTAGCTCTAAGTTCTAGGGGACTGATGACCTCAGAAGTTAAGTCCCATAGTGCTCAGAGCCATTTGAACCATCTCATATGCGTTCGATCGGGTTCGGATCTGGCGAGTCGGAGAGAGGGTGGGGGGTGGGGAGGGGGGTGGCAGTACATCATTTGGATTTCGCCGCTGTGTTCCTCGAACCACACCATCAAACTTATGGCCTTGTGGTGCAGCGCATTATCTTGTTGAAAAATGCCGCTGCCGTCGGCAAACATGATCGTCATGAAAGGATATACATGTTCTAGAACCAGTGTACGATACTCCTTGGCCGTCATGGGCTCCACTGCACCCATGGATGCCCACATGAATATTCCCCAGAGTATAATGAAGCGGCCGCCAACTTGGTCTCCACCCGCAGAACAGATTCCAAGGAGCTGAAGACGACGGATTCGCCCCCTCCCATCGGCATGATGAAGAAGGTATAGGGATTCATCAGAACAAGCAACGCTATGTCACTACGTCAAAGTACAGTGCCCATTTCAGTCGTAGTTGCCGATTTTGATGTCGTCGACTGCGGAGGCCCATCGTTAGAAGTTTTCGGTGCACTCTGTATTCAGACACACTCTGCCCAGGACTAAGATCTACCATTCTACACAAGGACAGCACGCTCACTGATACTACATGCACTGTGCATGTATCTGCTTAGCAGTCATTCCTCGCCAGGTGACGCTGCTATCGACTGGACGGGTTTATAACGACAGGAGGCCGGTGGTTATAATGTTTTGGATGATCGGTATATTTCGGCAGGACTTTTACTCTATAACTGTTCTCATATTCAACCGCAAGTGATCGCCGCCTAAGGAGCAGTTATGATTTCGCAGCGCTGAGCGCTCAGACCAGCATGGCGATCAGAACAGAGCAGGTCGAACAAAGTAGTGCCACTGTATATACAAACCAGAAGTAGCGAAGGAAGCAAAGTGACGGGAAAGAAACAGCTCAGAAATGCTGATAGAGATTTTTTAAGCACAGCGCAGAGAACTGAGTTTGGGACGGAGAGGGAGGTGAGGGGGCATGGAGTTCCTATGACGGAATACGGTGCTACGTTAGAGAGGATTAACAGTTTTTGTATCTGTCTAACGACTAAGAGCAACTTCCGAAAGCCTCTGCTGCAACTGGCGAGGCGGGAGGGGGGGGGGGGGGGGACGGAGGGGGGGGGTAGAGAAGGGAGGACTTAGAGCTATTCTAAAACCATCAGTTCGTAATGTGTGCATGTAGTGTTACTGACAGTGAAGTCGATGACCTGCTCGGTGGTTACTGCAGTCGACGTTATATACACTGCAAAAAAAGTATCACGTTCTCGAAGCCCCGTAATTGTCTCCCACTGCGACGCAGAAGTTTCAAATTTAGCTTAAATTTGCACTCAAACTTCCTCTGTAATGGTGCAAAAGCATGACGCCCTCCGACGTCAATCTCAAGCTCGACGACGCTCCGGACAGGCGTCGACATGTGCGAAAAAAGGCCACAAGAGTTCATGTGAGGTGTAAGGTAACCATGGTGTCATATTGGAATCCAATTTCACCATAATTCTGCCCAACGCCATCGTGGACGTGTGACTCGATATGAAGGTCGTCACACCCTCTCTTACTGACATTTCACTCCTTCTGTTGACACTTCTGTGATGGAGGTCAGAATCGCGACACCCAGAGTTGAAGACGCAATATTCTTTTTATACGTGGCTGAGGAAAACATTTCAAACACAGCACCACCTAGAACCGACACGAAAAGGCCTCAGATGAAGGCACAAAGGGCGTCAATGCAACCATCCAGATATTGATTTCCACATATCTTGTGGCCGAAAATAACAGTTGAGAGTGCGATGATCAACAGGGCGACGTTCTTGACGACCTTCGACATTAAACTTCCTGGCAGCTTAATGCTGTGTGCCGGGCCGAGACTCGAGACTCTAGCCATTAGAGCACTTGCCCCAGAAAGGCAAAGGTCCCGAGTTCGAGTCTCGGTCCGGCACACAGTTTTAATCTGCCAGGAAGTTTCATATCAGCGCACACTCCGCTGCAGAGTGAAAATCTCATTCTGGAAACATCCCCCAGGCTGTGGCTAAGCCGTGTCTCCGCAATATGCTTTCTTCCAGGAGTGCTAGTTCTGCAAGGTTCGCAGAAGAGCTCTTGGAAGATTGGAAGGTAGGGGACGAGGTACTGGCAGAATTGAAGTTGAGGACGGGTCGTGAGTCGTGCTTGGGTAGCTCAAATGGTAGAGCACTTGCTCGCGAAAGGCAAAGGTCCCGAGTTCGAGTCTCGATCCGGCACACAGTTTTAATCTGCCAAGAAGTTTCTTATCAGCGCACACTCCGCTGCAGGGTGAAAATCTCATTCTGGACCTTAGACATTGCTGACACACCCAGACGTTTCATCATTCACTAAGAACATTGTGGGGCTACATCCCCATTGAACGCTGTTGTAACATTTTGGAGTGTAGCAGGACCGTAATTTTTGCTCGGAACCAAGGGCGCTTATGCATTTTCAGCCTTCCTGTTTCGCACCCTGGCGTGATCACGGCGGTGTGCAACATTGACATGTGTGCGAATAAAATGCAAAGGGTCCGTCTAACAAACTGCAGTTTGGTAACACCCTCGGTGCCACACACACACCTTTCTTGAGAACATTAGAAATGTACCTGCCAGAAAGTGTGGCATCGCACCTGCCTTAGCACCTTGGGGCAGGCAACCCTTTTGACATCCATCAGCTGGGATTGCCGAGCCCCAGGCAACAGAGCAGCTGCAAGGCACCACTGAAGTGAATGGGTGTCGAAATTTGACAGGTACACTTTTTTTGCGCAGTGTGTAAATGGCTGTAGTGAGTACTATCTGGAAAGATTGTCCGCCCCCTGGTAGCTGAGTGGCCTGGGTTCGTTTCCTGGTTGGGTCGGAGATTTTTTCCGGTCAGCGACTGGGTGTTGTCTTGTCCTTATCATCATCATTTCATCCCCATCGACACGCAAGTCGCCGAAGTGGCGTCAACTCGAAAGACTTGTACCAGGCGACCGGTCTACCCGACGGGAGGCCCTAGCCACACGGCATTTCCACTTCCATCTGGAAAGATTAGGGAGGGGATTTCCTGGCAATTAGCTTACAATCATAAATGACACATGGCGGCTCGAAACTCCAACCACGCTTTTAGTAGTCTGTTCCATCGTTTCGTTGTGACACTGCCTATAGCCTCTACCCAGAATTCAGCTGTTGTTCGCCTTTTCATCACAGTTATCGAACAATCCCACCATCTTCTCGTGGTGTAGCCTTTCCGAAAGGACTCGTACCTAATCTTCCTATCACACCGTCTCCTCACCACTTGTTCCGCAGTGATTGCACTACCGACAAGTGTCTGTGCGATCTGTCAGTGTTCCTATATCTATCATACAATGGTTCTACCTTCCCCTAAATCATAAACATTCGTGATAATCTGCACGCGCACTTCCCCATGGCATTTTATGTTGCGACCTCGACCCGAAAAGTTCCAGTAACATTAAAAATACCCAAGAGAGTAGAGTACCACTTTGGCAGCGTTTGGCCAAGGTGTTCACGGTGTGAGAGTACACTTCTTTCCTGCAGCTCATCCGAGAACTAACAGCCAAATTATTCTCACTGGATTCTACTGCTAGGATATGCAGCACTGCAAGCCAGACGTTGACAACACAGGTATCGATGGCAACAGAAACAGCGCACAGCTGGTGCCCGTGGCGGGGGCAGCACTAATGAGGAGGCCCTGCTACTCCGTCGTCGAGGTTTAACGATGTCATCCCACGCTTGTTATTACTGCTGCCAGGACCAGACATCTTGCTCGTGATCCCTTTAATGGCGCGGCCCGCTGCTCCCGAAACAGCACACACTGACGTCTCACGCTACGGCCCCGTCGTAAACGGACACCAAACTCGTCATTCCGCATGGTGTTCTGCACCACGGACACTGCTGGAAGCAACGGAATTGAAAGCGCAGTAGGTATACTGCAATATGTGCCTGTAGCATTTGGCTCTGAGCAGGAAGCTGAAGCTTCGCCTGGGCGACAAGCAACTGCAGAACCTCGATGGATAAATACGGCGTAATACGTATCCCATACTAACGAAAGCTGTAATACCAATAAACAAGTAAGATTTCAAACGCATGCAAAACCCACTGTCCGAAAGTAAATAATTTATGCCGATAACTGAGTTGTAGCAAAAATTTATTTCATCAGCAGCAGGAGCAAAGCCCTTTGGTAACCACCGCTTGACGATGGTTTCCCCTTGATTTATACACACATTACTTTCAACAGTTTGTTGTTGTTGTTTTCTGTTCAAAGACTGGGTTGATGTAGCTCTCCACGCTAATCTATCTTGGGCAAGCCTCTTCAGAACTACTCCAGTCTACAACCATTTGAACTTGTATACTGTGGTCATGCCTTCGTCTCCCTCTATAATTGTTGCTACCACACTTCCCTCCATTATAAAATTTATGGTTCCTTGATACCCAATCATGCATACAGTCAATCGATCACTTCTTTTGGAAACATTGTCCAGTAATCTTATCCCCCCAATTAAAGTTAGTCCTCCCTCAGTATCGCCTTATTTGAATATTATATGGTTAAAATTTATTTTGCATATATTTGAAAAACAAAATAGAAAAAATTGTCTTCCTTTTTGACAAATAACACACGTTCACGACCAAAGATTTTGAAAATCAGCGAAGTGGAACTCATGTGTCCCACAAATCTAATTATATCCATGTTTTCTTGTGAACCTAGGATTTTCAGAGTTAATTTTTTTAATTTTAGAGCGATTTTATTAGAATGCCAATTATGGAAAAAAAGTGTAACAAATCGATAGCTAAACACATTTATTCTCCTGGCAATGAAAACATTATCGCACACATGGTTTCAACATAACATTTAATGATGGCTTTGACATACCACACACCAATGTTTTCTACAAGCTATGAAGTTTTCTGGGGCAGTAACGTCTCACCACATACAAATTACCTACAAACCAGCAGAATTACTGAGGTGCGTAGTAAAGTTTCAAAACAATGTCTATGATGTGTAAGTGAACACAGTTAGTCACTTCAGACATTCATGGATTGGAGAAGAGGTGTTTTAATCTGATTTTCGTAATACAGACACAATATAAACATACGCCCCTCTATTTGATCACTCTCCAAGTTACGAAAGCATGTCGCTACATCCTAACACTAGACAGATATGAGATATAGACGTCCCAACGGTCAAAACTGTGCATTGTTTTAGTGGGACATACGTATACCACCAAACACGAAAGGATAAATTCTACTAATTTTGTTACTCTTGTTGACATTCATTTTGTAACCTCTTTTGAAGACATTGTCTATTCCGTGCGATTGATCTTTGCTTTTCCCCTCTGTCACAGAATTACAGTGTATCGGAAAACCTCAAAGTTTTAATTTCTTCTCCGTGAATTTTAATTCCCTTTCGAAACGTATCCTTGCTTCCCCTAACTGCTGGCTTAATGCAAAGATTGAATATCATGGATAGGCTACAACCAAATCTCACTCCCTTGTTAACTACTGCTTCCCTTTCATGTACTTCAATTTTTATTTGTGTCATCAGATGTATGCATGCATGCTGATTTTGCATATTTTTAACGTCATCAATCAATCTTTCGTTAACTCGTCGTCTCAGTCTTTCACTAACTCTTGGTTTCCATTAAAGAATTTCCTTGGTCCATCTGCCACCCATTTTCGTAGCTGCTTGTCCCGTCCACTTGAAGTTAATTCTCATTACAGCCACAGTTCTGTCTTCCACTCCTGACTGCATTGGTATTGATTTGTCTGTCTCCCTGTCCGTCCTAATAATTCCCATTACATACCTCTCCATTGTTCGCTGAGTAAAACTCAGTCCCTGAATACTTTTCGCATGAAAATTCAGTGCTAAATCTAACTGCAAACTTCCCTTTTCAGACATAATGGGTACTTGCTTTTGGAAACCTTATTAATTTTATCAGGCTTCTGATTCTTTATTTTCTGTCCGTCCATTCTTCGTCTTAAGCTGCCGTAAATACAAAACTCATCAAGTACTTCTTAGATTTTATTGTTAATCTGTACAATTTTCTTCGACATATGAGTTGTAAGTTGATTTAGAATCATTACAATTTATTTTGAAGGCTACTTCCAAATTTGCTCTATTAAATTCTCCCATTCGTTACTGAAGTATATCTTAACTAGAGGAATAATGTGCGCTGTCAGAAAGTGACGAGAAGGTGGTTCTCATACGTTCCACTAACACGAATTCCTTCGTCGTTTTATAGCTTAAGAATCTGGAAATTCCTTCTCAGCCTACTGAGAATAGTTTTGATGATAAGGAATCTCCTTGTCGGAATTGTCATTCAGGTCTGAAGTTTTCACTATTCTCAAGAAGCCTAATGGAAGATGTAGTACTAGCGTACATTCTTGAGTATATTAACATAGGTTGAAACAATGTCTTATTTCTAAAGGATTGTCAGTATTGATTTCGTTGAAATGGCTTCAAAAACGTTCTTGAAATTTATCAGTTTAATAATTTGTATAATTTCGTTCACGACTTGCAAACGGTCAATGGAGTTATTTTTTCTGAAGCCTGTTTCTCCCTTTATCTGATTAAAATCTAATGATTTTCTTCATATGCGGTTGGTAATGATTTTAATAAATCTCTTGTACATTATGCCTGGGAGAGCTGTATGTACATCCATAGCACATCCAAATGATGCCATCGGCAGAGGATGTCACGGCAGTGGCATCATATGGCCCTCATGTTCTGAACACGGACTTCGTATCTTGTACATTAGAGAGAGCACGTTGATACATCTATAGCTTTTTATTTCTTGTCTGTGCTCTTTCTTGCGTAGGAGATGCTGTTTTTGCGAGGTATCTGTCAGGGAGGCATTTGGCAGACTTCTAAGATGTTGCTGTCTAGATCAGTGAGGTATACTATAGATCCAATTGCTTTCCTGTACAGTTTTTACAGGATATGTCAACCCAGCAAGTAGGACAGATCGAAATCACCACACTTCCGTGATAACGTATCCTTAAAACATGAATTTAATTATTTTCAACCTAACGAACATCGAATCTCTGGATACGAGCTTCATTCTAATGTTTTTCGTCTGCTTTCCCAACCGCTGTAGCGCCTCGTCGCAGCCTGGAAATGTCTTTACACTCTGGATTCTACAACAGAAGCGCCGAGAGAAGAAGAGCCAACGGTTTCTGCGTCTCATATGCAATGTACTGATGGACGCCACAGTACGGCGAAACAAAAATACTGCCGCATCTATCCTCGCCGTTTGCTTTGAATATCTAGACTAGAGTAACAATATTACAAATCAAAACACAATTATGTATGTCACAAAGAGAAGTTTTTGTTTTCTCTTCCTTGCATACTCACAATCATCCACAACAACGCGAACATAGTTCTGTGCAAACACTAAACACTATCATGTATGCGGCACACCTGTGACGCGTTATACACAGGTTGAACGAAGACAACGGTACGATTTGAACCCCGCCTTTCTATGCTATTTTAGTTTTTCCGTACAGTGTCTAAACCATTTCCACAAGAGCCTCACCAACAGAACAATGTTGTCTAATCTCGCGGCTCTTCTCCTCATCATCATAAGTCGTAAACAAATGTGTACACAACAGAGTAAATAAGAAAAGAAAAACTTTAGTGAACCTAAAAGAAGCAGTCACTATCAGATCAGTGGACTCGAGGGAACTTTTTTCAGAATGTACTTTATTTAGACGTCGTCCGAAACGAGTGCAACACTAACAAACATAGATTACAAACGGAATTTCACGGAAACATTTGCAAAGTCCTTGTGGTATAGCCTTAGGCAGTGAACTTTCCCGAACAGACCACAGCAATTAAAGACCTACGAGTAACAGCCCAAACGAAGTCTTTCTTCAAAAATTTCCAATTACGACTTTTTAATTTGGGCTTAATTTATCTCTAATGAAGTACCAGCGGAATCCGTCGGGCTTTGTTCGTTAGAAACGACTTGCAAAATTAAAATATTTGTGAGAGCGGATGTTATTAATGGAATGCGTAATTCGCTTCAGCTTCAGTCGTGTACCGCCATTTCGGACGTAGCTTTCGTTTTGTTGCTGAATGCAGATTTCCACAACATTCAAATGAGCTGGAGTGGTTTCGCAGGGCTCCATCCTGGAGACATTCCAATGAAGTAAAAAGTGAATTAACTGGAAATTTTCTCGGTTTGTTTCCGCATTTCACAGACACAAATCGAAAAAGGAAATGATTAAAATACCACTTCTCCTTTTATCTGTACTATCAGGTTATGAACTACACAGAAAAACTGCACTACGATAATTTTTGTATTCACTTTTAAAGTAATGAGTTGTTCGTGTTTTTTTTTTCTTGTTGGACCTATATACCAGGTAAATCAAAAAGAAAGAACAGATTTCAGTTGTTTATTACAGACAGACTATACAGGATAGCCGGCCAGCGTAGCCGAGCGGTTCTAGGCGCTTCAGTCTGGAACCGTGCGAACACTACGGTTGCAGGTTCGAATCCTACCTCGGGCATGGATGTGTGTGATGTCCATAGGTTACTTAGGTTTAAGTATTTCTAAGTTGTAGGGGACTGATGATCTCAGATGTTAAGTCCCATAGTGCTCAGAGCCATTTTTTTATACAGGATAGAAACACACTGCGCATGTCACTGTATAAAGAAAAGTTCTCAAATTTTTGACCACAAACATATATTACTAGACTGGCAAAGGAGCATCATTTACTGAAGCCTGACGTTTGGCGAGTTAAGATGGCGGCGTCAGGAAGTTAGTGTGTGATACTACTACGATTTTCTGAAACGAAATGACATTATAAACTTTACGGGATGGTCTAAATAAGTTCTGCATTTGACCAAATTTTTGCGTACTAATTGAGCTTAACAGCCAACGGCCTTGTCGCAGTGGTGACACCGGTCATTAGAGACGGAGCACAAGCTCGGATTGTGTCAAGGATGGGGAAGGAAATCGGGCGTGCCCTTTCAAAGGAACTATGCCGACATTTGCTTGGAGCGATTTAGGGAAATCACGGAAAACCTAAACGAGGATGGCCGGACGCAGGTCTGAACCGTCGTCCTCCCGAATGCGAGTGTAATGTGCTAAGCACTGCGCCAACTCGCTTGGCAAGTTTCTGGAGACACGAGTGTGACTACAGTTGCTTATAATATGATGACGGTGATCGTACTCTACAAATATTTGTATTTGTCATCATACAGTTTTTTTACATTTACATCTTTTGATGGCTGCAAACTTTGTTTTATGTTTTATACACTAGTTTAGCAAAACAGACACATCTCATAATGATAATACACTCAAGCACCAAATAAACTGCTATAGACATGCGTATTTAAATACAGAGATTTGTAAACAAGCAGAAGACGGTGGTGTGCTCACCAACGCCTATATATACAACAACAAGTTTCTGGCGCAGTTGTTAGATCGGTTACTGCTGCTATAATGACAGGTTATCAAGATTTAAGTGAGTTTGAACGTGTGTTATAGTCGGCACACGAGCGATAGAGCACAGCATCTCTGAGTTATCGATGCAGTGTGGATTCCCCCGTACGACCATTTCACGGGTGTACCGTGAATATGAGGAAACGGGTAAAACATCAAATCGCTGACATTCCTGCGGCCGGAAAAGGGTCTTGCAAGAACGGGACCAAGACGACTGAAGAGAATCGTTCAACGTGACAGAAACGCAACCCTTGCTGCAGATTTCAATGCTGAGCCATCAACAAGTGTCAGCGCGCGAACACTTCAACGAAACATCATCGATATGAGCTTTCTAAGCCGAAGGCCCATTCGTGTACCCTTGATGACTGCACGACACAAAGCTTTACGCCCCGTCTGGGCCCGTCAACACTGACTTTGGACAACTGATGACTGGAAACATGTTGCCTGGTCGGACGACTCTCGTTTCAAATTGTATCGAGCGGATGGGCGTGTACGGGTATGGAGACAACCTCACGAATCCATGGACCCTGCATGTCAGCAGGGGACTGTTGAAGCTGGTGGAGGCTCTGTAATGGTGCGGGGCGTGTGCAGTTGGTGTGATATGTGACCTGTGGTACGTCTAGATACGACTCTAAGAGGTGGCACGTGCGCAAGCATCCTGTCTGATCACCTGCATCCATTCAAGTTCATTATGCATTCTGACGGACTTGGGCAATTCCGCCAGGACGATACCCCACCCCACACGTCCATAATTGCTACAGAGTGGTTCCAGGATCACCTTTCTGAGCTTAAACACTTCCGCTGGCCACCAAACTCCCCAGACATGAACATTATTGAGAATATCTGTGATGCCTTGCAACGTGCTGTTCTGAAGAGGTCTCCACCCCCTCGTCCTCTTACGGATTTATGGACACACCTGCAGGATTCATGGTGTCAATTACCTCCAGCACTACTTCAGACATTAGTAGAGTCCATGTCACGTCGTGTTGCGGCACTTCTGCGTGCTCTTGGGCGCTCTACACAATGTCAGTCAGGTGTGCCAGTTTCTTTGGCTCTTCAGTATTTACATTTTTCATTCTTCGATGGATGTCTACCGGTGTTTGTCCTTCAGCAGCCAAGAAAAGAGTAACAAGACCTTGGTTCAAATGGCTCTGAGCACTATGGGACTTAACATCTGAGGTCATCAGTCCCCTAGAACTTAGAAGTACTTAAACCTAACTAACCTAAGGACATCACACACATCCATGCCCGAGGCAGGATTCGAACCTGCGACCGTGACGGTCGCGCGGCTCCAGACTGTAGCGCCTAGAACCGCTCGGCCACTTCGGCCGGCAAGACCTTGGTCCTGCTTGGATGGATTTGGTAATAACGTAGTCATAGTTCACGCTTCCGAATTTACCGCATGTCGAAAAGTCACGATTCCCACACTAATTCCCTGCTTACATGTCGATGCGTAAATACCCCACCGGAGTTACGTTACGTTGCATACACTCTACAGCATCGCCCTCAAACGGAAGCTTTTTGATCGCCCCTTATAATTCCCTCCATCAGCTGTGTACAGGTGGAAGCAGTCCCTCGATCGCACAGCACCGCGTGATCGTTAAGTTGACCGCGATCTTGATTTGCTCATCGTGCAGGAATGCCGGCTCGTACAGCAGAGTACGGCAGGGCGAGTCTCGCGTGAGGAGCGCCGGGCGCGCTGGTAATGCGTCGCGTGATCAAAGCGACCGACCCGCTGCGGGCCGAGCCAGCGGATGTCGCGAAGTCGCCACGCCACAGCCGCGCTCAGCCACCTCTAATGGCCCGCCGCCACGCAACAACCGACTCGCCTTTGCTCCGTCCGTTTTGCACGCTCATCCGCAAACACCGTCCACCTCGGCGTGCTGTGCACACTTTAGCTGCCTCTCCTTTAACGTAGTTCTCGTTCCTTTTCGGTGTGACCGCCCAGCCGAAGGATGGCTTTTATAGGGACGGTAAAAACCGACCGATTGAAACCGATATCGCTATTTTAGTTCTGAATAGCCAATATTTTTCGTTATTTGTTTGGTCTCGATTATAATAGATACTTTTTTATTGTTTTTACCAATAACCGAGTAAAAATACCGAAATATCGATTAGGCTTAGCAGCAGAGCTAAAATTTTTCGTTTTTAAATAAATCATTCTTAAAAAAGAATAACTTTTATGTGTTCAATTTGCATTGGTTTGAAATATTGCGTTATTATAGAAAATTGTATAAGAGATGAGTGCTGTTTTAACAACAACACCGACAGAGGAGACCAACAAACACATGGCATAATAATTGGTGCAAGCACTGCTGAGACAACACTGCCCCTGTTGCTGTGTGTTGCGGCTTCAGGGGAGTATGTACATCCTATACAAGTAGTGTTAAACAATCAGTATTGATGATCCAATATATCAGAACCTTTGACAGATAGAGATCTGAAATTTTGGAAAGTACAGTTTCACTCATTTTCTGATTACTCAACCAGAATCATAATATACAGGCAAGTAATTAGTTGGTTATGATCAGTAAGAGTAATATGTAGAGTTCACCCACGAACGTCATGTAGATACCTCATGAAGAAGCTAGCCATTTGAACTGCGCCGTCACAATACATATAGGCGTATTCGGTAATGAAATTCGTCTTAAATAATCCATCACAATTTGAAAAGAAAAAAAAACCAGTGATATCCTTTCTTACCCAGTGTTAAAGCTGTCAGTGACTCAGAAAGGAGTTCAGTATCCAGCAATTTTTTTTAAAATCATTTGCCAAGGAACATAAAATGTCTGACAGGTAGTAAAGCAAGTTTTAATCCAATTTAAAAACATTTCTGCTGGACAATTCCTGCTATTCCATTGACGAATTTCTGCTTAAAACTCATAACCAGTAAAAAATTAATAAAAAATTACTGAGTGTAGTGGCATCACTAAGACTAAGATTAACAAAGTGTTCACTAATGTTAGCACTAATATTTATACACATGCTGTAAACTGTCTCTTTCCATATAATTTCAATAAAACAATCGTCAAATCATCTGTGAGAAATGTAGCTTACTAACTAACCCTTTTCTCCAGGGTAGACCAGAGAAGTTCGAGAATACTGATATCTGGTGACTGTGATGGACAGGCGCGATGCTATATTCATTCTCGTGCTCATAAAACCAGTCATGGACGATGCGCGCTGTGTGAATAGGGGTCCGCTTGTCTCGGACCACATATCACCATGGAAAGGACCTGATCACATAATTCTTGGCAATAATTCGCCCTTACAGAATAACCATGGGGCTCAGGGAATACCACCATATGGCTGTCCAAATCTTAGCCAAACCCCTGCCATGTTTCACTCTTGGAACATAAAATCGGCCATAAAAAGTTGGAAACAGTGTGAAACAAAGGTCATTCGACCAGATGACTTTCTTCAATTGCATCATAAGTACCGGTTTTATGGCTTCAGCAGCACGTTTTCATGTTAAAGAGGATTTGCATCACTGACGTATGCTTTTGGAATCCCAGTTCACCCTTCAGTTCCCTGCCTATGTAGCGCCCTTTGTGTTGTTTCGGTACTGACAGAGTTGGCGAGTGCGATATTCAGTTCTGCAGTGACTTTTGCAGCTGTCGTCTTATTTTTCGTCACAATCCTCTTCACTGACCATCCGTCACGATCCCTCAAAAGCACACTTCCGTCCGCGGGTTGTGACTTAGGGGATGATGTTTCTCCGCTTTCCCTGTACGCGGCATGAATCTTGAAACATCAAACACCTCGGCTACGTTGTTTATAGAAGCACCCACCACACGAGCGCCAACAATTTTCCCACGTCCGACTTCACTTAGCTCTCACAGCTACACCGAAAACTGTTCTGAGCATGACTGGCACTTGCAACGAATTGAGGACATTACACAGTTGCCGTTCATGGTCTAATACAATAGCGCAATATGCAAGCTTGGGCAGCCAGCATCTGCATTTCTGTTCAAGCAAACGATGCTTCCGTACTTTTGTCCAACCCCCTGTACATAGATGTCGATCTAGTGCTCGATCGGCTAATGTCAGAAGACCTGGACCAAACAGCATGTATCAGTGGTCACCATCCCTTCCGAATAAACATTAGTTCAGCATATGAACAGACATGCCGCTATTGTTCAATCTTTCTATTTTTAACTGTGAAAACTGACAGTCTTGATAGTCTATAGCAATAAAGACCATTATAAGCATCTGTCATTTTATAAAGCACTTTAACACATATGCTGTGCTATATGTTGCATGTTATCCCACTGTTTGGTAATAAGAAAGACAGCTTACAACTTCCTTTGACTCCCCCTCCCCCCCCCCCTCCTCACCCCCAACGACATCTAAAATCTCACAAAAGAGTGCGAAGGGAACGGCAAGTTGGTCTGTATTTCATACATTCCCGTGCAGGCAGATCTCACTCCCCGCTTTCCCATGATTAAGACACTGGACTCGTACATTTGGGAGAAATGGGAATCAAATACCCGTCGGACCCTCAGACTGAAACTTTGCGTGGATTCCCTAAACAGAGTAAGGCGATTTCCATCCCCATCCTTGTTGACAGAGATTTTTCTCTAATTGTCCTTGTAGTCTTCAGTCCGAAGACTGGTTTGATACAGCTCTACACGCTTCTCTATCCTGTGCATGCCTCTTAATCTCTGCATAACTATTGCGACCTAAATACATTTGAACCCGTTTACTGTATTCAGCTCTAATTTTTATCCTACACATTTCCCTCCATTACCAAACTGACCATTCATTGATGTCTCGGAATGTGTTCAATCAACTGGTCCCTTCTTTTAATGAAGCTGCGCCATAAATTTCTCCAGTTGAATTCAGTTCCTCCTCATTAGTTACACCATCTGCGCATCTAATCTTCAGCATTTTTCTGTAGTACAATATTTCAAAAGATTTATTCTCTTGTCTGAGCTGTTTGTCGTTCGCAATACTCCAGACAGATACCTTCAGAAATGCTTTCTGTGTTATATTCTCCGTCTTCGGTCATCATCAGTTATTTTACAGCCCAAATTTCAAAACTAATCTAGTTTCATTCCCCAATCAGATTCCTCCAGCTACATTCCATTACCCTTATTTCACTTTACTCGATGTTCATCTTGTAACCTCTTTTCAAGACGCTATCCATCTCACCTCGCTTTACACCACCGTATATACGACGTTAAACCCTATTCTTCCAATCTTCCATCTCACTTCTCATATTCGTTTACGTTCTCCTGTGCACGTTTTCAATCCGCTAATCAAATTCCCTCCTCCCCTGAAATTCCACGAATATCTTCATGTAATCAAAACGTCCCATAGACCGCCCTAACAATTAAACAGTCGCAAGGGTCCTATTTTGCCCATATGTCAATGCTCCATTATCCACATAATCTCCTAATGTCATGGCCCGCTCCTTGTATCACCCAAATTCAAATGGTTCAAATGACTCTAAGCACTATGAGACTTAACATCTGAGGTCATCAGTCCCCTAGACTTAGAACTGCTTAAACCTAACTAACCTAAGGGCATCAAACACTTCCATGCCCGAGGCAGGATTTTAACCTGCGACCGTAGCAGCAGCGTGGTTCCGGACTGAAGCGCCTAGAACCGCTCTGTCACAGCGGCCGGCTATCATCCAAGTCCATGTTCCCCCGTGGCCCCTATTCCCGTTCGTTTGATATTGTGACCCCTCCATATCGTTCCATATCCTTCCTTCCGACCGTTACCGAAATTTGACAGTCACGTACAGTAACATCCATCACATTATTGTGGCCAGCAGGATCGTTACCATGTACGCAATATCAACCACATTATCGGCCCCAGGCTTTCTTAACAAACTGCACGAACTGTGAAATTCTTTCATTACACTTTTATCTCGTCTTTTCATTCCCTTTTTACATTTCAGATTAAGGTACGCTAAAGTACAGAGGTTGGTGCTAATACGATATAAATGCGAGTTATACATATACAACTCTAAATAGGTTTAATTTCTTTTCCTGTGTAACAGGGAATTGAAATAAATTAGTATTTGGACACAGTTGGTGAAACAGCTAGTTATAAATAAAAAAACAAAAGCAGGTTGTATGCATATCATCCATCGCTGTCTTGGATAAAGTAAGAGATACGTGCAAGTGATACATCCAACCTTTTAAGTTTTGTTTATAGTGTAAACACAAAGTAAAATTGTTGGTAATTACTGCATCGTGCTACTGTTTGTATTAGTGTGTGTGTGCTTTCACCCACAAAATCTTGTACCAACATTGTCCACCATGTATTGCGTTAACGACGTGAATATGCGAAATTAAGTGCTCTAGTTGTGGTTCTGAATAAGCAAATCACAAAATTAAACAGTGACTGTTTGCTGCTCCCTGAAACTGAATCTAAAATCAAATTCAGTCAGGGAGTTCCACCAAGTGCACGATGGATGAAATGAATTTAATAGTGGTATCTCTTGTCCTTGTAATCTTACTACATCTCCAATACTGCCTCTTCGACGTAAGAGCTAGACATTGATGGAGACAAAAACTGCAACCGCGTCTCACATCTTCTTGAAAATTAGCTTCCCTTTTTTTAATTTTCCACGTTTTGTACTCCCAAATAGTTTAGCAAACTTTAGATTACTTTTCCTCTCAGTGCTTCTGCCGCATTTCCCCATATTTCGAACATCCTAATTCTTTGTACATTGACAACACCTTTCTCTAGCTCAAAAAACGTTGCAAAACAATCTGTTATTTGAACAGGCAAATGTCCCGAGTTCGAGTCTCGGTCCGGCACACAGTTTTAATCTGCCAGGAAGTTTCAAATCTGTTCTTTCATTTATCCTCCCTTTCCTCACTAAGCGCAACATCTGATTTGCTTCTGTTGTGCCAGAGCCTTACCTTCAGTCCAGCACTTCTTCAGCTAGTTTTTAGATAGTTCTGAATAACTTTCTAGTCATCAGTTTACAAGCGTGAGATGTCAGATTGATGTTACGTGCCTAAACCACGTAAAAACTTGCCAGAATTTTGATACCGGTGAAAACGAGTCGATTCATGTCTTATCTCAACGATCTAGGGAAAGCGCCTACGTCCATTCACCAAGATAAGTGCCGATCGCGACAAAAAGATACGAAATTCCTACGAAATGTTGCATGACACGATAAATAGTGCTACAAACGTGTGGTAGCTATTAAAAACGAGGTAAAAATAAACTACATGAATGAATCACGGAATGCTGAAAGACAAGGTTATGACGAATAGCTTACCGCAAAAGTTAACACCAATACTTCATATCCCTTCTGACGGTAGGAATAAATTACTTTTCTTCCAAAATTCGTGACATGCGACCAATGTTCCTTCCGTTTAGAGTTCACGTAACATGTCCTGGATAACGCTCTTGAATAAGTAACCACAGGTACCAACGCCCCCGCTTCTTCCGGTCGTTCGTGACCGGAGCCGCTACTTATCAGTCCTCTAATGGCCTGATAAGAGCTGAGCTCATCCTACTTGCCAACAGTAGTCGGCAGACGCAGATTGCCACAATGATATAAGAGACATTTGCCACTAACAACATATGCTTATTTTTGACCCTAGTGGACCACTGAGTGTATTTGTGATTGGCCACCATTTCTGTCGCCACATACTCATTTCTCTTAAGTTGGGAAAGAAAGTGCTGTATGTCGTTTTCATTGCACATCAACACCTCAACATCATCAGCAGCAGCAGATGGACAGGACGAGGAGCCCCTTGTGTCTGGCCACCTCGTTCACCAGACCTAAATACCGTTGATTTTTAATTGTGGGACACATCTGAAATATATTGTATATGGTGAACCAGTGTCTACTCTGTAGACTCTTACATAGCGTGTCTGTGTAGTCACTGAGGCGGTTTCGGCTACGGCCTGGAACATTCGAAAGTGTGAGGCAACCCAAAACGCGACGGGTGATACTTGCATTGCATCCCACGGCGACCTCTTTTAATAAATTGTACAACGTGGAAGACCTTAATGCCATGTAATCTGGAATGTCACTATCCAATACTAATTGCTTTATCAGAGACTCGCCATCCATTTCTGTAGATATATATATATTTCTTTCATCTCCCACTTAATACTGACCCCGTAAACTGGTGGTGCTCTAGCTTATTTGTGGGTTGGTTACGTTGTTGTCTACAGGTTGCCTGCTGGACAGCGCTCCCCCTGATGTGCCCCCGAGGAACCCGTCAATGAACCGGCTCAACGGGCGCATCGCGAGCGGAGTGGCGGCCGGCAACCCCGCCGACAGGGACGGCGACTTCGAGCCGTCCTGCCTCGTCCGCACGCCCTCCGGGAACGTCTACATACCGACAGGTAGTGGTACCCACACCAGCACGTTTCCCCTTTTGGCTCAATGTCTACATACTATTGGCAGGTAGTGGTAAATCCCGACTTGGTTGGATGGCCCTGCCCATGTTGCTCCAAACGTTCTCAGTTGACGAGAGACCTGGCGAGCTTGCTGGCCATGGTAGGGTTTGGCAAACACGAAGACAAGCAGTAGAAACACTTGCTGTGTGCTGAAGAACCTTACTGGAATGTAAGCCCAGTATGTCTTGCCACCAATGCAACAAAACAGTATGTAGAATATCGTTGACGTGCCGTTCCGCTGTAACGGTGCCACGGATGACAAGCCAATGGCACCCCAGACCACTCTTGGTTGTCGAGCCGTATGGTGGGTGACAGGTTGGTACCCCACTGCTGTCAGGGCCTTCTCCAGACTCGTCTTCGCTGGTCATCGGGGCTCAATTCGAAGCGGGACACATCAGTGAAGACAATACTATTCCATTCAATGTGATTCCAGTACGCAAAACACTGGAATCGTCATTGCATTCTCGATGTCTACTGCAATGCCATATTGATTCGGCACGCTGTATTATTTCCTAATGTTGGCAACGGAAACAATTCGTACCGACCCGAAGTCATCCGACTTCAACCGACTCTGCCTCCCCCAGAAAAGTGTACAGGTGCGTTGTTGTACCGTATGTAGAAATCTAATATGATTCGTACTCGTTTTGTAAGCAAAACAAAGCGTACAAACAAGTGCCGTGACATTTATTTCAAAGTGCTGTACTACTGCCCTGTTTATCCAAAACAATGTACCGGTATTCCACATGGCTAAACTAGTTGCGCATAGCAATATAATGAAAGACTTGAACGAGAAAGTAAAATGACCCAGCAGCAGGAAGGAAGATACGTTTGCTCCGTTGAATAAACTATTGTGTAACGCTGGTCATTCGTGTGTGTGTGTGTGTGTGTGTGTGTGTGTGTGTGTGTGTGTGTGTGTGTGTGTGGAGCTTACGGCCGCTCAACACCAAGGTTATCAACTTACTGACAGAGCAGATAAACTATACGAGGAAGTCGACCAATTAGTACAATTATTTAAAAATCTGTTAGTTGTGGGGGACTGAAATGTGAGTTTCAGGGGGCAAAAACAGACTACATTATTGAGAAATGATGGTCTGGAGAAACAATTGAGGTAGACAAAACTTACTGGATTTTTAAGTCATGTTTTACACACTTCTAATAAGGTGTCAGGTGTGCTCAATTTGAGATAATATTGAACTGTTTTAAAATTCTGTGCCTCATTCGTTTCATTATGTTTCTTGATTACAGTTAAGTGGGCCATTTATGCTGTTGAAGTACCATAAATCAACTCAAAATTCTAATGCAAACTATTTTTTCATTTGTTTAATAGTATTAGTGAACTTATTTCTGTAAAACATTTCAGATATACCAAAGAACTCTGCCCTGGACTACAAATCCAACTCCTCCTGTAGCAGCCCATCGAAAGGAGACATACAAAAGAACTCAGAAAGGTATGTAACATAAGATTTACTAAACAGCCCTAATATTTTTCTCACGAGCTACCTTGATTCATGCTCTCCCAGTGTTTTACTGATATTATTTACTCATTACATGGATCTGCCTAAGTTCGGATCCTCATTAAACAAATTGCAATTGGCCAAAGGAAGGCAAATAGCATTTATACATTATACAGTTCAGTATTATTCAACAAACAGTAATGTAGTTCTTTCATACTGCTAAAAATACCAAAGACAATTATTGTTTTTTTTTGTAAATTTACATGTTGAACCTTGCCTGCATTCTTTGTAGGATATATGCACATATGTGCATCAAAATACTTGTTGGAGACTTCTCCATTATATAAGTACCAGTATGTTTTCTAAATTTATCTTGCAGTATTAGTTTTCATGATGAAAAGTGCATTAAATACGGCAGTGTGCACATAAATATGGTGCTACAGGTCAACGACCTTTATTTGGCATTCACATTTGGCTTTGGCAACCCACAACCAAATTATTACCTTTCAGCCTAACCTAGACAACGGGTTATGCTATTAATCAGTCTATTACCACAACCAAGATTTCAGGAAGGGAAGGGTGATGGGGTGGGGTCCCATATCACACCCCAGCTACTTTACTTTTGTCTGTATTAGCTGATCATGGATAAACTAGTCATGGTGTGCTATTATCATTCAATTTAATATTTTTAGCACAGTTTACCTGCTATATGTATGACACAATTTGTCTGTGCCCAACAGAGATACAATTTCCTAATAATTGCTTATCTTTGTCCACACTCCTTCAAAGATACAATTTCCCAATATATGGGTGTGTTGGCTTGTACCCTCTTCACACTTATATAATGTTGTGCTATAACAGTTAAGTCTCTTTTCACTGAACAGAAGAAACTTACCAACGTTACTGCTTCCATTGAATGGATTATTTAGTTGAACTCACTGTTCCATCGCATCCATTCCACAATGTGTACCCTGTCAGTATATTCAAGATTACTATCACAGAGACTTCTGCTGTGCATAGTATATATTCTGCTGCAATACTGAAGACACCATGTAAAATGTAAGAGTTCCACTGTCCTCAAATGATCAGTGTTAACCACTATTAAAATAATGAATAAATAAAGAAGCTGAGTACTATTTTATTGGCAAATGCCAGGATGGTTCCTTTGAAAGGGCACGGCCGATTTCCTTCACAATCCTTCCCTAACACGAGCTTGCGCTCCGTCTCTAATGACCTCGTTGTCGACGGGACGTTAAACACTACCCACCACCACTATTTTATGCTTAAGTAAACTATGTTGTTCTGTAAAAATGGAATTAAGTTCCAGTACCTTGCACTGTTTCATAATTATTGTATTTACAAACACTGTGAATTCTCATTATGTTCTCTCTGTATTGTTTATTTACTTTCGGTTATATAATATAATTTCCTCAGCATGTGTAGGATACTTCTGTCACTGTCCAAACAATGTTCTTTTGAGTGAATAAAAAGATCAATTTCAACATATTCATGGCAACATTAAAATTTAAAAAAATTCATACTCAGTCATGCTTAAGAAGTTGCACGAATTTCAGAGTCATAAGACTATTCTAATTTGTGAATATTTTAATTGTAATTTTCATGTAAATTTAAATTGTAATGTAGATATTCTAGTTGTGTTAAAACAGAGGTAAACAGAAAATACAGTAACTGAAACAATATAATAATTATTGCAGGTGTTCATTGCCATTTGGGACTCCTGTTCCTGTTCTGCCCGTCCGGAATAACCTGCGCCGCCCAAACTCCAGTCATTTCCCACCGTCACGATTTCAGTTTAGGAAAGGCATCACATCGAAATGTACATGGAAGTGCACAGCAATTGTCTTCATCATTTTGTCAGTTGTATTAACTACTGCACTGACTTACATGTCAGGTAATTAATTTCTTGAATAAAATATGAACTGGTAACCTGTTTTGATTATGAGGTGCTGCGGTGTATGTGTTGTTGATATTTGCATAATATAGTCATATGATTAAGTAATTAATGCCGTTTGGTCAACAGTGTAGCTTTCATTTACTTATTCAGATTATTTACTGAAGACTGAATGCTTCTGTTAGCTGAGAGCCCCCTTTCTGTCATTTGGAATCTGAGGTGACTCCTTATTCTTCTGTGTTTCCCCTTTCACCACATTTGCAACCCTTCTCATCAAATTTCATGATTGTTTGTCTGACAATCGATACTCTTCTCACTAGAATTTTGAACACAGTGATGAAATTTCTCTGTAACTTCTCCTGTTACGAATATTCCGCAGTATAATCAGAGTAACTTCTTTTGTCAATAATAGGATATAGTAACTTCTTTTCCTTTTTAAGAGTCTTTTTACTAGCTTTCCTGTTAATTTTATTTGTTTAACCTGACTTAAGCAAGAACTAATAGTATATAACATTTTAATAATAGTAAATTATTAATGCTGTTTCTAACAGTTGTTTCACTTGTTCAGCTTATATCTCGACTCATTTCACATTCCTGAAGATTCGCCTTCACAGTGACTACAGAATACAGTAAATGTACTGGTAGTGTATCTTATTTAAAGGCTATTAAATGTTGCTTTACAACAGCAGTAAAAATAAATTACAACTGAGGCACATTCTTTTTCATGTCTACAACGAAAAGCTCCATTGTGTAATTATAGATATGCAGTAGGTAAATGTGAGCAATCATTTCACGTGAACTAAGACTCATTGTGTATATGTTGGCAACTGCAAATATGTCTTAAGTTATACCAGGACTTGTGAAACTCATCTAGAAATATACTTCTGCAATTTTTGAAAGGGGAAATGTGCAGGAAATTTTGTTTAGGGAAACCAAACATTATAAGGATCAGTTACTCAACGGTTTTTTGGATTAGGTGTCTCTCCCTCAGTCCAGATAATGATAGCTGTAGGAAACTCAGAAGTATCAGTGTAAGATCAAAAGAAATGCATTCCACTGGTGAGAGTATTAAAATCTTTATGGCTTATTGGTGAAGAATTCACAACAAAGAGACACAATTTGAAGTGCTCCAGAAAAATGGTGAGGCTCACATAATATTAGGTACAAACGCTGGTTGAAACCTGAAATTGACAGCAGTGAGATTTTTGTGGAAAATTCAAGAGTATATTGAAAGAATGAAACTCAAATCCATCAAGATGGAACTTGAAGCTGCATGTGAGATTTCTTGGGCAAGACTCAGCATCAGGGATTGGCAATTGGATCCTTCTAACACCCATCGGACTCATTTCGTGATGTAAATGAAAACTTTAGAGAGAACCTCAGTTCACTCAAGCAATAAGTTCTCCAGTCATTCTGTAATCATCAGTGGAGACTTTAGTTCTCACACAATGAGTGGGGAAAATTATAGTTTGTTAATGGTGGGTGGGATAAGATTAGTAAATGCCTTCTTTGAAAACAGATAGTTAGGAGCTCCACTCATGATGAAAATATAGTAGATCCAATGGCAACAAACATCTTTGAGGATGTCCACATTGAAACTGGTATTAGTGACCATTATATGGTTGTGGCCACAATGACTACCAAAGTACAAAGGACAACTATACCAAGCAGAAAGAAATACATGTTCAGTAAACTAGATAAAAAATCTGTAGTGTCATATCTCAGTGAGGAGCATGAAACTTTCAGCACAGGGCAGGAACAAGTAGAGGAACTATGGCTCAAGTTTAAAAGAATAGCTAACCATACACTGGACATATATGTACCCAGTAGAACAGTTCATAATGGGAAGGAATCTCCATGGTATACAGTCACTGTAAAGAAACTTCTAAATAAACAGATTACTGCATAATTAGATGTAAAACAAAGCATAAGACTGTAGAGAGAGAAATGCTGAATGATGAGAGCAATGCGTGATGCCTTCAGTGACTGATCTAGTAGAATATTGTCAAATGATATTTTACAAAACCCAAAAAAATTCTGGTTGCATATAAAGGCTGTTAGCAGCACAAAAATTAATGTCCAATTCCTCATGAATGAGACAGGAACTGAAATTGACAGTAGCAAAGCAAAAACTGAAATGGTTAACTCCGTTTTCAACTGATCATTTAAAAAGGAAAATTCAGGAGAATTACCCCAGTTTAATCCTCAAACCACTGAAAAGATGAATGAAATAAGTATGTGTCAATGGTGTTGAGAAACAGCTGAAATAGTTAAAATTGAACAAAGCTCCAGGACCCATACTGAATTTGCAGCTGCGTTAGCCCCTCTTCTAACTATAATGTGTCATAGATTCCTCAAACAAAAAACTGTGCCCATTCTTGGAAAAAAGCAGAGGTCACACCGGTCTGCAAGAAGGGTAGTAGAAGTGACCCACAAAACTACCGTCCAATGTCCTCAACATCAGTTTGTCATAAAATCTTAGACTATATTCTGAACTCAAACATAATGAGGTATCTTGAACAGAATGATCTCCTCAGTGCCAACCAGTGTGGATTCCAAAAACATCAATCATGTGAAACCCAACTTCTACTTTTCTCACGTGACACACTGAAAGCTTTGGATCAAGGCAGTCTGGTAGATGCAGTATTTATTTTCGAAAAGCATTACTTTAGACTCAGCACCACACCTACACTTATCGTCAAAAGTACAATCATATGGGATATCAAGTGAAATTCATGACTGAATTGAGAACTTTTTGGCAGGGAGGATACAGAATGTTCTCTTGGACAGAGAATCATCATCAGATGTAGAAGAATATTCATGTGTACCCCAGGGAAGTGCATTGGGACCCTTGCTGTTCATTTGTATATTAATGACCTCACAGACCACATTTTTTAGTAACCTCAGATTTTTTGCAGATGATACACTTATCTGTAATGAAGTACTGTCTGAAATAAACTGGATAAATATTCTGTCAGACCTTGACAAGGTTTCAAAGTGGTGTAAAGATTGGCAACTTGCTTTAAATGTTCAGAAATGTGAAACATTGCATTTCCCAAATGAAAAAAAATGTGGTATCCTATGACTGTAATATCAACGAATCACTGTTAGAATCGCCGAACACATACAAATAACAATGTGGAACATTTTGTAGGGATATGAAATAGATTGATAACGTAGGCTAAGTTGGGGGTAAGGCAGTGGTAGACTTCGGTTTATCAGTCTACAAAGGAAATTGCTCACAAATTACTCGTGCAACCAGTTCTACAATATTGCTCAAGCATACCAAATAGGACTAGCAGGAGATACTGAATGTCTACAGAGAAGGGCAGTACAAATGGCCACAGGTTCATATGATCCATGGGAGAGTGTCACAGAGGTGCTGAAGGAACCGAGCTGCAAGGCTTTTTGAAGGTAGATGTAAACTATCCCAAGAAAGTCTGTTAACATAGTTTCAAGAACCAGCTTTAAATGATGATATAGGAATATACTACAACCTCTTACTTATTGCTCACATAGGGATCGTGAGGATAAGATTAGAGTAATTACTGCACACATTGAGACATTCAAACAATCATTCTTCCCATGCTCCCTATTTGAATGGAATGGGAAGAAACCCTAATAACTGGTACAATGGAATGTACCCTCTACTATGCACTTCACCGTCATTTGCAGATTATAGATGTAGCTGAAGATATAGATGTAGATGGTAGCCGGGATGGTGCTGCAGTTATTGAAGGGCATAAATTCGTCATTTTCCTACAAGACAACTATCTGGCTCCACGCAATAAACAGATACAAATGTAGCTAACTCTCTTGTTTTATTTTCCTTCTTTTCTTTTTGTTTTATTTTATACAATCTACTGTTTGTTGACTTCCATTCATTTTTTAACTTAGTGTGTCTTCAAATGTGTCAGGATTGCTGTAGCTTTGTTGCCTATGAGCTGATGAAGAACTATACTGAGTGAAATATGTTATGACATAATATGTGCCGTATCATAAAAAGTGGGTATATTGAGCATGTGTAGAACTTGTAACAAAACCACAGTGAGTGTGTAACTACTTTACTAAATCATAATTTGTAACTATTGCACAGTTTAACTTGTTGCTATATTTGAACTTTATTCATGAACTAGTGAATAGATCAATCTATAATAATTCTCCAGCTTCCGTAGTTGCATTCCAGTATTCAAGTGATGGCAAATTTTTTTGTATTTCACTTGCATCATTAACTTACTGTATGAGTCCTATAATTCGTATATAATACATACAAGACTAATTAGCAGTTAGAAATAAAGTGCAGTAAAAATGCTATAGTATTGTGTTGAGATAGAGTAATAATATTTTATAGAGTAAAAGAGTGACTAATTTCTTTTGCTTTTATTTTCAGTTGTTAACTTACTAAACTGGTCATATCAGAGTGCCAAAACCTGCAAGGTCCTTGTTGGGGAGAACACTGAGGTATATCCTAAAGCCTCTGCTGAGGTTAACCGCTCATCCTCTCGTCCTCGGCCCTCTCCAGGAGGAGGTAAAGTTCTCTCCACTGCCAATGACGCCAGTCCAGTAGAGCCAGCACGGAAGCGTTGGCGTAGAACTGTCACCCAGCATGCACCACACCCTGCCATTTCTCTTGTTGATCCTCATGTTATAGCACAAAGTGGTGAAGTAGCTCTAGACCTTGATGTTGTGCATGATGACAATATAACTGCTCTTCCGGGTTCTGTGCATGTTGAAAAATTGACAGCCCAAACTGGCACAAATGAGCATGCTGATGTGTCTGTTCCACTGTCTTTGAAACAAGTCAACACTAACTCCCCATCCAGTGAACAGGTGTTTGAGAACAAAAGTGGCAGTGATGCAGCATCTATGGATACTGCTGTCCCAAGTGCTGTCCAAAATGACTATGGTGTTTTTGCATATGGGCAAGATGAAGTGAAGATTGTTAGATTAACGCATGATTCTGTAACTCTGAAACCAGGTGGTAATGAGCTTCCTCCTCACACCAGTCCTGATGCCAACAAACTGAATAATGAAATTCGCGGTAACATACCTCTTCTACAACACCCGAGAGATTTTAATAGTAAAGACATTATAGGTAAATTCATAGAGGAAGACAAAGATGAGGACAAAGACGAAACTGATGAAAACAATAACACTGAGAAAGCACCAAAACTTAAAAATAAAAGTGAAAATGTGTTACCTGGTGTTTTGTGGGATAAGAACATGGAAAATGAGAAACAGCCTTCAGTAGCTGTGAAAGTTAATGCCAGCACAACTAACCTTACTACAACATCAACTCACGAACACCATTCAGATATTCTGGCACTTCAAAATGAAAATGCTAGTCATGAGCATCATATGGAAAATTCATTTTTTTCTAATTTCAATGGCAGTGACCCAGCAGAAGAAAATGTGACAGAAAGTAGCACCTATTTCACTGGCCTTGATGAAAATTTCTCAGAGAATTTGACAGAGCATGAAGAAGTAAGTGCATCCCTGAAGCATGGTTCTTTATTAACACTGCATCCCATGAAAATGAGTGATCCTAACAACTATAGTATAGAAATTCTTACTACAGTTTCTCCAAATACATCGCATAACTATTCTGCAAACAGCTCATCAGACGTGCGCCTTGTGACTATGCCTGTTGTTGACAGTGTTTTACCTAAACCACCAAAACGAGTGCTTGTTAACGTAACAGTAGCTATGCAGGATGAAACTTTTGGTTCGCATCAGTCAGTATATGTATTCTCCATGTCTGTATCTGCTGCAGGCAATGCCACTAGTGATGCAACAAAAGTAAATGTTGTTCATCCTGCTCAAAAGGTGGCAAATGTGCTTCTCAGCTTGAACACCTCAGATGACACCCAAATGCTGTTAGCACATCAGGAGCACTCTCACACGACCCCATTCATAACTACTAGCTCCACTACAACCACCACAACTGCACCACCTCATCTGAATGGAGCCGTGTGTGAGTGCTCTTGCCCATGCTTGGATCAGGAAGTTGATTATGATGACACAGAAATAAATACACCCACCTCTATCAACACTGACACTTCAATAATTGCAGGAAGAGAAATCAGTAATGGGACTGAACCATCAGTTGAAGAACATACTACGCTCAAAGAGAGTTCTGAATATCATCAGTTCTTTTCAACTCCAGCCGTAACTCAAAGCACTGAAAGTGATGAGAAAGGACAGTATACTTCAGATCTCCCAACGAGTACTTCATATGAGGGTAATGAGGGTACTGTTTCTACAATGTATTCAACAAATACTGAAGACCCTCTTCCATCCAGAGAGATAACAGAGACAGAGACTGTTACTGTCACCACAGTAACAACACAGGCAAATAGCGCACCAACTTGGTCATCTACTGAGACAAGCAGCTTAGCGAGTTCTACGAGTCGGGACTGTGGATCATTGCTGGTGAACACTACGCCTCCTACTCCACCCATCTTAATTCTTGAAGGTGAGGCTATATTTCTATAAACAGTCAGTTCCTAACACCGTACTGATAAGCATGTAATAAAACTAAACTGCTTTGTGCTCAGAAAGAAAATTTGGTATTTTTACATTGATAATAACCATGAATAACTACTCCATTAAGCTTGGCAAGGGATTCTGGATGAAGAATATCATAGAAAGCTTATAAGAATTTGAAGTGAGAAGGAAGTAATTATGGTAGCCAATATCCACATAAATGGAAAATAATTGTAGCTTAACTGACAGGTATAGGCTAACACTTCATATCCTTCACATTCTCTTATTACTTGCTTTATTTTGCTTTCAGATCACCCCTTTATTTCTGTTCAAGAAGACATCTTTCATATTTGATCTTTTCATTCTTCATCTCTTGTTCCTCATTTTTATATTATAGCACCTCAGATTTGTTGTTGTTCCTCCTGCTGTTTTTGTATTCCCTTCTTATCACCACACCACATTTCCAGTCAAAATAGAAGTTTTAGTGCTGCTATTAAGAGCAGTGACATGGTTATCTACTTTATTAAATTTTCACAGCTAATGAATTTGCTGTTCTCCTTATACCAACAATTACACAGGAAAAAGCAAGTCACACATCATACATTTAAACCTTTGTTTCTTGCTGCTTTAGGCCACAGAATCATTTGTTGCCACTGGTACAATGGGGCATACCCTCTACCATGCACTTCACAGTGACTTGCAGAGTATAAGTATACTTGTACATGTCTCTTTCATATGAAACATTTCTTTGTCTGACTCGAGTGACAGACTGCAGCATAGTTCATGGTGTAAAGTGCTCACTGTTGATTATCACCTTCTTTCCTATCAAATCCCAAGCAAGTGGCACAATTGTTAAAGGACCGGACTCGCAATCAGGAGCTGCCTGGTCTCAATCCCAATCTGGTCATACTGATCAAAGTTTTCTGTATCTTCTCTTAACTTTAAGGGACTGCTGAAATGGTCCCTTTGAAACCCACCATTTATTTCTATTTTCACCCTTATCCAATTCTAGCTTGTACTCGATCTTTGTAATTGACAAGACATTACATCCTAAACTTCTTTCCTTTTTTTTTCTATCAAACAGATATCGCACCTTTTTCACCAAAATGATAGGTACTAGCAGTATTCCTACTCATTATTAATCCATATCACTTTACATTCCATAAGACGTGCTTGTATTCTTAGCCACTAGCTAAAAAAACTAAACAAAACACATTAAAAAGGTGAATTTAAGCTACTGGTAATTACTGTTTTTCTGTTTGCAAGGGCAGTATGATGTGAAGATTTGAGATTGGTCATGGTTTCAGTCCTAGTGATCAATGGGCCTCACTTCTGTGTATATGGTAGGAATACACAACTGCTCAGATTTGACATGATAATTCGCAAATCAGAACTAACGTGTTAATCGGGCAGCTTTCAAGGAAGAACTTCTCTCGGCTGTCATGCAAGAGCAAGCAATAACTCAATATTTCTCAGTACTAAACTACAAGAGGGATTTTTCCTTACCCTTAAGAAAGGAAAGGACAATATAACAAAATATATTAAAGAAAAGTCACCACTAATTTGAAATCTGAATTGTAGGAAAAGTCATTATTCTTCACTGTTAATATTTTGAAAATACTAATCCTCAAATGTGCTAAAAAGAAAGGAAAAAAGGAGAAATAAATCAACACATACAAAAACAGTTCCCTTACTTTGGTGTATGTAGTTTTTGTGAACAGTATTTCATTAGAAATTTATATTGGTTGATGCCAGTGATTTGAGAAATTGCTCAATGTTATTTCTGAAACCTCTCAGTGATGACTTCTCTATGTTGCATGCAAAATGTGAGTAAATTAACTTTCACTTATTGGAAATGGGCATTGCTTTGGTGCTGCACTAAAACAGAAACAAAGAGAAAAGCCATCGTTTATACTACGGAATCAAATTTATATGATGGCTTTTCTCTTTACAAGTACTTATTTTCCTACACTGTAAGAAACTGCATGCCGCATAAGAAGTAATTTTTTGGTTATGGTTGAATAAGTAAAACTTTTTAGTAGATAGTTGTAAGTTATTATGTTACTACTTTTTAAAAAATTATAATATTCAGTAATTTGTGTAATTTTATCTCACTGGCTTTGTAGTTTGTTTCTGCACATATAAATTTTTATGTATTTTGTAGGCTTCCATTTTAAATTTCTGGGCATCAGTGATGTATAACATAAGGATAACACTACAGCAACTCGTATTATATTTTCAATTCTGTAACAGTTGCTAGAAATTTACTTATATTCAATACTATGCATGCGAGAGCAGCAATTCAACAATGAGTTGAAATTAAGGCAAAACATTAGAGTTAACTCCATGAAAAGTATTTCAAGCCATTTAGATATTAAACTAAAATTATTTCTGTTCACTGCAATAGATTAATCCAGTGGTTTCATATCTGCTAACTGACATAATGGTCTCTTGGTGTGTTGCAATCTGGAGCTCTTGAGATTAATGTGTAAATGTGGTGGTACATTTATATCTCATGGAATATTTCAGGTGCTAGAACTTTTCCGGGGATCACTTTTCCACCTGATGGGACAACTTTTTCTCAAATCTCTCTTGGCCAAAAACTATCTAAGGATATACCTCCATACAGTTACTGGAACATGCAGTTTTATCAGTCTGAAGCTGCGTATGTCAAGTTTGATTACAGCATCCCAAGGGGTGCAAGTATAGGAGTGTATGCCCGCAGGAATGCCCTTCCAACTCATACTCAGTATGACATTCTGGAGGTTCTTAGTGGATTCAAAGCAAGGACGACAAGAGGAGCACATGTAAGTATTGAATTTAGTAACATATAGTTTAGGATTTCAGCTGTATACAAATTAATGCAAATAAAAGTGAAATGCAAATGCAGTCATAAGTTGATGAAAGTACTGAATTGTGAGAAGAAAGTGACTTCATTGGTAGCAATGCCGAACCACAGACTGTGAGTCTTTTTTTTTTATTTAAAATACAAAATGTGAAATTAACAAATCAGAGGAGTGCAATAAGTGCTGAGAAACACAATATTTTACCAACAGAAACACAAACACACTGCCATCAGAATTAGAAAGGACTCGTGCTTCACGTTTTTTCTTCATTTTCTTTGTGATTTCAGAATCCATGGATATGGATGCTTTAGACCCATATTTCCCTCTTTACATTTTGACAGATTACTGTTCTATTTTTTAAAGATTACACTTCTCTTTTTCCCTCTGCATAAATGATAAATATTTTATTTTTTTAATATAATACCTGATGAGCATTTGCACAGTGACTTCACTCTGAAAATGAAGGCTTTAATGTTTTCCAATGAAGCCATTCTGTATTCATATCAATGAATCACGTTCAGATGCCCATGCTTGCGTATGACAAAATATAATCACCCTATAATGTTAGATACAATCTCCAACTGCTAGAGACATAAATTCAGTAATATTTCCTATATGTTGTAAAAATATACCAGTATTATCCTTGCTTCTAACACTTATAAAATAAATCATTTTCCTTTTAGTGGTTTGCATTCATTATTTTGGAAGTCACTGAGGAGCTACAGCAAATGCTCCAAATTCTCCATCAGCAACCAGCTTTTGTGTGTGTGTGTGTGTGTGTGTGTGTGTGTGTGTGTGTGTGTGTGTGTCCATCTTGCATTGCTGTATCCGATTAGTCTTAAACATTACTGTTTACATATATCCCATACCTAATGCTGATCACTGGATACTGACAATGATAAACAGAAAATACAATGATGGAAAAATCGTAGATGGAGTGTAGGCAGTAATATAAGAAAAGATAATTATCAACATATAATTTAGAAAAGAGAATGGGTAGGGGATCAGTTTGAATTAGAGATGGGGGATCCGCTCCTGAACTGATTCATAGAGTTGAATCTTTCAAAGGAGTGAACAATCAGTGATTCAGAAAAAAAGAATGGTAGCTCCAAACGTTCCCACAGCAGAGAGAGAGAGAGAGAGAGAGAGAGAGAGAGAGAGAGAGAGAGAGACGGAGCATATCAGCAGGGCATCTGCTGGTCAGAGCACAGTGCACGCCACACAGCACAGCCAGTGCCGGCCTCTGGCCTGCTTCTGCCTTGGCTGCCTGCATTGTGCAGTGCCCCATTGGATTTTGTGTTTCACATATGCCGTGCCGTCTCTGTCTGTGCTTCCTCTGCCGCGTGCAGTGTCTGGTGCAGCTTAACTTAGCATCGCACTCCGTCGGCGATCGTTTCAGTCGCACGTCCTGCCCTCTGGGCAGTTGATGCGAGCAACAGGACAGAGAGCCTCCTAGCGGAGAACGTAAGAACTACTTGCAACAACCTGCTCGCAAGAGAACGGACGATTTGTCTCGGAGCGGGTGACTGGTGGCCGTTCACCGCTCCCCCCACCCTCAGAGCTCACCCGCTCAACACTCACCCCACCGTTCTCGACTCTAGCCAGAGCGTTCAGCAAAGCAACTCAGGTGTCACTCTGGTCTCTGCGGTCTTAGCTCATGCAGTAATACAGCTCGCGGCTCGACCTGCTTGACTCAGCGCCTCTGCATCGGAGTTCGTCTCTACTGGATATTGTTCTTCGTAGTAATACCGCTATGTATATTACATTATTATGTTATGTATACATCATTTGTTTTTATTTTATTTTTATTTGTTTAAACTGATCAGATTAGGTTCCTCTTACTATAGAATTTTTGTTATGGACACTCGAATTTACGCTTTAATCACGAGCGAACCGATAAGCATATCGCAAAATGTGATACACCAATATTTTCCTTGTTTTATTCTGCATAAGGATATATGCAGCACTTTAGTCTTACAGTCAAATTCATATTTTTTTTTTCTTATTTTGGTACGGATTTTGCGATTTTAGGCATTTTCGGAAGGAAACGTTCACTTTAAAAATATATGGCTTGCGATGTATTTGTACAAGGTTAATGAAATTTTAATACATTATAGCCAAATATATTGTTAACGTAAATCTCAAGTTACAATGTTTTCTGATCACCCAAAAAACCACGATAGTGCAAAATAAATCAATAATCAAAAACTTTGTCATATCATGGAAATTTCAATAAACAACACAAAATTCTTACTCATTATCTGTGTTACTTCAAGATAGGATCAAATAAGATCAAAATACAGGTATAGTACTGGAATAAATCAAGTTTAAAGGGCAATGTGCCTTCCATTTATTTTCTATTGTGAATGAGTGGTGAGTCATGAAAAAGAGCTATTTGATTTCAGGGAGTGAACAGTTCTGATCCGATCTCTGAAAAGAACAGTTTTGCCCATCTCTAGTTTGAATGTGAAAGGGGGTTAAAAATTTTAATATCCTGTGGATGACAAGGTCATCAGAGAGTTGATGGAAAAAATGAATAAACAAATGCATCAGCAAACAGACCAAGGAGAAAACATGCTAAGGTGAAGTAGAAGTAATAGTTCCATACTAGCAGTAACAGTGAAACAAGAAAGAAACAAGAATAGATTATCTTCAACTAACAGTGTATAATGGGATGCACAATGAGTGATTGATTTGGTAATACAATCTGCTTCACCCAGAATATGTATTCTTGATAATAGAACATTTATTTGGCTATTAGATCACATAAAAAGTGCTTTAGTAACTATGCCAGTCTTCTGTTTTGTGCTGGCAGATAATACGAGTACCTACTGCCTGAAGTAGGAGGTGGCAAATGGCTGCAAGGAACAGACTTTGCATTGGTGATGGTAATACAAGCAGTCATACAAGCATAAACAAGACATGTAATTTGGACATTTATAGTACTTGGCAAACATGTTAAAGGGATTACTTAAAAGCAGAAAAGTTGTTTCTCTGTGAAGAAAACTGCTTAAAATACAGTCAGTATCAATACATATTATAAAAAATGGAAGTATGTTGTGTGTGTGCGTATGTTCCACATCTCCTACTAAACAAATGGACCAAGTTCAACCAAACTTGATATACATACCCTTTACTGTCAGGCAACAATCAGCCTGCGTGTAAATCACTTACCTATCACAGTTCAGAAACTATGGCCTGATAAATACTTGGAACGCGTGAAAATCTGCCACATTGTGCATGACGTTTAAATTTATTAATTGTTTCCTACTCTCTGTATTCACAACATATTTCATAGACAGTATCCACATATGCCACTGAATGTACCTACACAAATATATAACTGTACGGCATGTAATTCAAGAAATATGTAGCCATAAACACTGAAATGTGTGAAAAAAGCCACATTGTGCATGAAGTTTGAATACATTTATTCTTTAATACTAAGATACAACTACAGTCAAGTAAACTTAAGGAAATCCATGACATCTGGCAGCACTTTTGACAGCTTTCAACTGCAAAGCACAAACGACTGTAGATGAAAACACAAGCTACGTATTGAGCTGTGGAGAGGAATTGCTAGAGTTGCGCTCTACCAAAGCTACAGTTTAGTAGGTTTGATACAGCACATAAATGATGTAGTATGTATTGGTAGCATTGATAGGGAAAAAACAATAAATTTGTGAGAGAGAAACTCTGAGCAGATGTCTTCTGTTTGTTTTTTGTTTTGCACATGCTTAGAACTGCACATTGTTCAGTGTTAGCCCATTGTGTATTTTATATCCTTATAAAATATAAATTGCATTTTATAAGTGATAAAAATTAACTGATTGCTTAACTTCTGCACTTTCATGTAATCAAGCAAATACTTCTGACGCAAGTAAAGTCTGCATCAATGAATGTTCTTTATCATGATCAAAGGCAAGAGTCTCCTGTTATTATTGATAAGTGTGAACACTGTTCATAAATAACAGAAGCATGTTTCTTAGAACCTCAACAAAATATTGAAGTGATATTTGATACGTTTTTGTTTTGGGTTTTTTTCTGAATTTTACTTTTTTTTAGGAAACTGTGTTTCCCAGTACTATATAGTAAATATGTACCATTTTTTATTTCTGCTACAACAGCCCCAAGTCTCATGTTACATATCAACAATTTTTGAATAAAACTTGAATTAAATGTGGCAGTTTCAGTTTTGCTATAAATACGGTACTGTTCATTTGTAAGTAACAGACAGGAGGATAACTATGGAGAATAAAAGTGTTTTGTAGGTTATGCGGCCCTATGTATATCTTTACACAGTTTCTGGATGGTTCACCACTTCTGGGGGAATCTAGTAAGACACTGATTACATATGCAAACATAGCAATTGAAATGTGGTACTGTCCAATAGGTATGCAACACACTTAACA
The DNA here is from genome assembly GCF_021461385.2 of Schistocerca piceifrons. Lineage (NCBI taxonomy): Eukaryota > Metazoa > Arthropoda > Insecta > Orthoptera > Acrididae > Schistocerca > Schistocerca piceifrons. The sequence continues at coordinate 261,909,191 of NC_060144.1, read as the reverse complement.
TAAAGGTAATCAAGACTGTTAGGAAACTACTACAGTCTATGCTTACTTATGATACATTCAAACAAAGTTCATTTTTTGTTTTCGTTTCTGATAGAAAATTGGCAAACTGAATACCTGTGCAGTGCTGGTTTTGTCAGCTATTAGTGAATAAAAAGAACAAAACTGGTCTACTAGCATTTAGGCAAGTCTCCATTCAGATGACTCATCCTATGATGAACCGAGTTTACCACACTAACTACTAGAAGAGAATACATTCAGAAGAAAAAAAGGAAAGAAGCTTTGGTTCTTATGTCTTATTGATGACGAGGTCATTAAAGACTGAGCAAAAGCTCTGATTGGGTAAATATGAGGAAGGAAATCAGTAGTGACTTTCTCAAAGGAACAACTGAGTCATCTGCCTTAATAAAAGTAGAAAAGTGGTGTAATTAGTCATTCTGCATCTGAAATGGACTCTGTGTTGAAGAGACTGTTCTACAAGAAGTGTTTGGCATGGGAACTGTTGCAGATGTCCACATGAAGTGGAATTAGTTATCTGCGTGTTACGTGGAGCATTGGTGCTATCTCTTACTATTAAGTGGTCCAACAAATCATTTAGTTTACAAATGTAATGCATTTTCTGAATAAGTTGCCAATCAGACATGATTTTAGTTTGTATTAGAAGTTAATTTTAACATTTATTGGATTTCTCGTATCAAGTGATCATCCTCCCTCATTTACATCCCATAGTGTGTTTCGAGTGATGGATGGTGTATGTCATTCCCCCCTCTAGTATTACATTTCTAAAGGTCATTGATTGTTGTAAACAAACTTAATATGGGAATAAATATACTGTGAGGCAGTTGTCAGTATGCCCAACTATTAAAGGGCTGTCTCCAAGACAATCTACTGTGGACAACGCATGTTATCTTCATTACACGCTTCTGTGCAGCAAACAGTTTCTTCCTCGATGAAGTGTTGCTCCAGAATAATATGATAAGGCATTATGAATGAAAACAAGAAAAGTAAGTCCACTTATTGACAATTTTATCTTCAAAATCTGCTATTACCCATAACAGAAAAGTTGTAGAATTTAGACATTTAAGAAGACTGGTAATGTGTGACTTCTGTTCAGATTTTTGGTAATATAAACTCTAAATATGTAGAATATTCTGTTTTATTTATTTGACTCCCCCTTACTCATTGTTTTTAATTATGTAGCCAGGATTTGTGCAGTACAGAATTGGATATATTGTGTCTTATCAAAGTTTGATGACAGTGTGTTTGCACAGAACCACTTAATAAGATCTAAGAAAATTTTATTTATCTTTTAAAATGTTTTGAATTTCTGCCATTAGGCTTGATTATAACGCTTGTACCATCAGCAAACTATTACAAGTAGTTGGATTGTGATGGCACATTCAAAAACAACACTGATTCCAATCTCAATCCCTGTAGTAAATCTGCTTGATTATTCCTCAGTCTGACAGTGCAGTTAAATTGTTTAGACTCTGTGAGTACTTTAATGCAACACTGCGTTATTTCAGTTAGAAAACCAGTTACAAGCTAGATGTCTGCACCCAAAGTATTTGAGTTTCTCTTGGAACTGCACAACCAGATACTTCTGACATATCACAGAAAATACCACTTAGCAAATTTTACCATTTAAATTTTGTAGAATCTTATTTGTGGACTGAAAAATGGCATGGTATTTGGAAAGACATAGTTGAAATCAAAATTGAGACTAGCTATCTTATTCTGGGATAATTGTGTCAAAAGAAAAATTCAGTTTTGAAAATTACAAGGAGACAGAATGGTTAGCAACTACTTATTTTCAAAACACAAAATTGTAAATAGTGCCAACAGAGATATATAAAGGTAGAAAGATATTGTAGCTTTCAGATCTGCTAGTTTCTTCCTCAAAGAGGAAAGAGGGATAGGTTGGGGATGCTTGGAAAGGAGAGTTAGGTTACTTAGACACCAGGTTGGGAGGGACACACCTGTTCTGAGGATAAGCAAAGACCTATATACACTCCTGGAAATTGAAATAAGAACACTGTGAATTCATTGTCCCACGAAGGGGAAACTTTATTGACACATTCCTGGGGTCAGATACATCACATGATCACACTGACAGAACCACAGGCACATAGACACAGGCAACAGAGCATGCACAATGTCGGCACTAGTACAGTGTATATCCACCTTTCGCAGCAATGCAGGCTGCTATTCTCCCATGGAGACGATCGTAGAGATGCTGGATGTAGTCCTGTGGAACGGCTTGCCATGCCATTTCCACCTGGCGCCTCAGTTGGACCAGCGTTCGTGCTGGACGTGCAGACCGCGTGAGACGACGCTTCATCCAGTCCCAAACATGCTCAATGGGGGACAGATCCGGAGATCTTGCTGGCCAGGGTAGTTGACTTACACCTTCTAGAGCACGTTGGGTGGCACGGGATACATGCGGACGTGCATTGTCCTGTTGGAACAGCAAATTCCCTTGCCGGTCTAGGAATGGTAGAACGATGGGTTCGATGACGGTTTGGGTGTACCGTGCACTATTCAGTGTCCCCTCGACGATCACCAGTGGTGTACGGCCAGTGTAGGAGATCGCTCCCCACACCATGATGCCGGGTGTTGGCCCTGTGTGCCTCGGTCGTATGCAGTCCTGATTGTGGCGCTCACCTGCACGGCGCCAAACACGCATACGACCATCATTGGCACCAAGGCAGAAGCGACTCTCATCGCTGAAGACGACATGTCTCCATTCGTCCCTCCATTCACACCTGTCGCGACACCACTGGAGGCGGGCTGCACGATGTTGGGGCGTGAGCGGAAGACGGCCTAACGGTGTGCGGGACCGTAGCCCAGCTTCATGGAGACGGTTGCGAATGGTCCTCGCCGATACCCCAGGAGCAACAGTGTCCCTAATTTGCTGGGAAGTGGCGGTGCGGTCCCCTACGGCACTGCGTAGGATCCTACGGTCTTGGCGTGCATCCGTGCGTCGCTGCGGTCCGGTCCCAGGTCGACGGGCACGTGCACCTTCCGCCGAGCACTGGCGACAACATCGATGTACTGTGGAGACCTCACGCCCCACGTGTTGAGCAATTCGGCGGTACGTCCACCCGGCCTCCCGCATGCCCACTATACGCCCTCGCTCAAAGTCCGTCAACTGCACATACGGTTCATGTCCACGCTGTCGCGGCATGCTACCAGTGTTAAAGACTGCGATGGAGCTCCGTATGCCACGGCAAACTGGCTGACACTGACGGCGGCGGTGCACAAATGCTGCGCAGCTAGCGCCATTCGACGGCCAACACCGCGGTTCCTGGTGTGTCCGCTGTGCCGTGCGTGTGATCATTGCTTGTACAGCCCTCTCGCAGTGTCCGGAGCAAGTATGGTGGGTCTGACACACCGGTGTCAATGTGTTCTTTTTTCCATTTCCAGGAGTGTAGATTAGGAGAGTGAGGGAAGATGTTGGTGGGTGGTCTGGAAAGGGCATCAGTAGAGACAATTTCATTTCATGACTACAATTGAGAAAATCACAGTTGTGGCAAAGTAAAGTACTAAAGCATTTGAAGACTGGGTAGTAATATATGATGGCGTGGTGCTTCTGAGTTTTCTGGAAGTAGGAGCTGTGTTTGTCAGACGGTGAGAGGATGAGATTGCCTGGGAGGTTTGTTTGTGGACAAGAGCTTTGAGTATCAAAAGGGAGAGGAAGTCTTGGGAGTTGTTGGCATAAGCATTGAGGCATACAGTGTTGGAGCAGATACTGTTGCCTCAGATGCCTGTCCTCACAGCACACATACTCCTGTCATCCTGAGGTCTGAATGACCTTCCCCTCCCTTCTTACATTTCCCAACCACCTGCTCTTTCCCTCCTAATGACAGAACTAACAGTACTGAAAACTAGGAAGTGTTTTCTGTGTTGATATGAATCTATCAGCAGTACTTGGAATTTTGCTTCCTGAAGGAAAGTTATGGCTGGCCATACTGTCTCCTTGTAATTTTATATTGTTTGAATTCATTTATTATTTGTTTAAATAATTGAAAATTACAGTTATTTAGGGCACAAATGTCATATCTGTACAGCAAACTGCACTGTTGAAGGAGGTTCTTAAAAAGCAGGGAAAACTTGATTTATTGTCATGTTTTATTTTGCACAGAAAATTCTATAGTATTCTAATCATTATTCTTCTTTGTCTATGGAGGATTTGATGATTTTATTGTCATCTAAATATTTTAATTCTAATAATAAATAATTTGTTTCTTGTTGCTTAGATGGCAGTGAAAAAGGATGTAACACATTACATGGAACAAGGACACTGGTTTTTGTCACTTTACAATGACGATGGAGATGCACGTGAAGTGTCATTCATTGCAGTTATTGCAGAAGAAATGACACAGAATTGCCCCAGTGGCTGTAGTGGCAAAGGAGAGTGTCTGTTAGGACATTGCCAATGCAATCCTGGATTTGGTGGAGATGACTGCAGTGAAAGTGAGTTTATACTTTTTAGTGTTAATCTATCCTTGATTTTCCATTGTTTAAGTCTATAATAAAAGTAATTATGGCAAATCCATACTAATTTCACATGTAATTCAGCAGTGATTCAAGAGTTTGCTACATCAGGATCTGTTCTTTTTTTTGTTTTGTTTACATCTCAGATTGTTATACAGGATGTATACACCCCAGGACAACTGGGAAATCCACGAAAAACCAAAAAATTTTTTCATCTGAGAAAAACCTGGGATTTTTTAGAATTCCAGGAACTTTTCACTGTTATAATTTTCAGTTAAAATTTTGATTGACAAGAAACTGATGCTCTAATGAAGACTTTTATTTTAGCCTGCTACGGCAGAATAACACCCCAGCAATAAAACATAAATGAGAAAAATTGTGTCATTTTCAACAATGAAACACAGTGTACACACAAGTGTGTACTGATAGCAAAATGTGTTAAAAGGCTTTAGGACAAAGACTGTGCAACACTTCAAAACAACTAACTACTTTCAATGAGCGTGATGTCACAACTGTTCACATCTTTAACAGGTCTTGCGAATGGTGGTTTGAGAAGTGTTACTTTCAAAGTAAATTTCCTTTTATGCAAGATGAATTATATGAATTGTGTTAAGTGTAAGAATGTGTGATGAATTGCACAAATTGTGGAGTGTGTGACTCTAATCAAAACATAACACTTTGAGGGCAGCCACTTAGAAAAATTTTGGGCCCGGAAGACAAGCCATTTTAGTTCTTTCACAATTACAAATTGTACAACAATGATGACATAAAGCATACGTATTCTTAAAAAACAGTATTTGGTGAGTTCTTGAGCAATTTCCCATGTAACTGGCTTTTCTATGGAAAAGTTGAAGTGCATGATGGAATCTTTTTATGCCCAACACAAAACACATGCTTGACTAACTTGACTAGTTGTTTGTTCACACAATTCTGATTATTGGAACAAACAACTTAAATGTGCTTGGAGATTCTTCCAGAGTAAACACCAAATAAACGTACACTTCTTCTGTAATTCTTAGGTGGCAGTAAAGGCTATTCTTGACATTGTCAAGAATGAAGTGACTTGCTAGATTATATAGTGGAAACAACTAGTTCTGAAACACTACTGGTCCATTCGTATTGAATGCAACATTCTTTTATGAGTACGAGTGATGTCAAGTTAAATTTCCTCAGTACAATCCACGAAATGATGTCCTAGTCCAGACCCACCTATCTGGTAGTGTCTGGTCCCTTGTAGCACGATGTCTTGGTCAGAATAGCAGTGGTGAATGGTGGACTGGATGATGATAGCTCCAGTAGCGACAGCTCTGGTGATGATCATCAGTTCCAGGCAAGCAATGTCACTCTTTCTGCTGCTTCAGCGAGAGCTTAAATAATCACTTCACAGAGGATTATTTCATTTTGGCTGACTGCAGAGCAGTGCCGTTGAAGCAGGACACAGTGCCGATCTGTGCACGCCGATTCTAGCTGCGCATGATGACTGCAGTGTTGGCATGACTGCTGGCCTCCTTGCTGACTTGCTCACCCTGCTGCAATATGAGTGGAGCTTCACTCATTTGAATGATGTGGGCAGCAGACATTCTGTCGCTCATGCTGTGTGGTAGATGCACCACAGCATAACATGTATTCAGCCAAGTAACCCACGAACTGGTCGATGCACAACAGTGAAATTTATAGTTGTCTTGTCAGAAATATTCACCTGCTGTGATTTATGCTGTGCCCTTAGGATCCTGCCTAACCAACCCATTGGAAAAAACAGCAAAATTTTTTGATAACCAGTAATATATGTAAAAGCTTAGCTTTTCTTGCAACTGTACTGTATGTATGTTAATTTAAATCATTAATGTTTTGCATTTATGTGTTTGCATTACTTAACAGTGATATTGCTATTGGCTGACTACATCACGTGTGCTATGCTCTGAATATCTGCTGTCACTGGAATGCGAGATCATGTGACATGAGCCATGATTTGGCTGACAAAAGCGCATCGTGCAATGCAATCTCGATTTCAGTGCTTTTGGATCTACCATACTGCGTTTGATGGAATTCATATTTATGCTTTCATATTGTGAAAGTACACAGTATACATGTTGCCACACATCAAAGATCTTGCCAAATTCATTGTTGTTGCTGGGCTCGTTTTACCATACAAATGATTGATAAGTTTAACAGCTCTGATGGGAAGTATATTGTCACTGAACATGGAAAAAAGTGTACTTTTGCCTGAGGTATAGTGTATTTTCATGCAGGAAAATATGTATTTCTAATTGGGAAAGCCGGGATTTTTTTTTCTTGTCCACCTGGACACTTTGTTATACTACTGCAGGTATATGATTGTGACGTGCACAAGGAAAAACTTTTTTTTTTTCTGTCATGCTCATCATTTTCTGATGAACAGTTCGCAGTGTACGAAGGGAAAGTTGGCCCCACATACATTTTGCTTACATCAGTTTACCCTTCCAAGTTTTAGGGCACATATATAATTTCTTTCAAGAGTGGTAAACATTGAGTAGACCTAATTTGCTAGTTTTTTAGTTTCAGTGTACTGCTTGAAAACTAGTTATATAATATGATAAAACTCCTTGTGATCACTGATTTGTGACCAGATAACAATGCCTGTGCTTTCACCATCCATACAACTGTAATTCAACATGTTAGCTATGTAATGAAATGTCAGTAATGACAGTGTCGGGTGGACAGCAATACTCCATGCAAGTTGGCCCTTGTGTCAATGTCTGTATGGAGGAAGTTTTATATAACTGCATGTGCTGTCCCTTGCAGCTCCACAATAGACACTTGTTCCCCATCCTTGAAACATCATGAGTCTTTGCTCCATTCTAATGACCTCAATGTAGATGAGATATTAGACCCTAATCTTCATTCCTTCTATCTAGTTTCTCTGATTTACATATCCCATTTGCCGCTGACATTCCATTGTTAATTTCCCTTTTTGACCTGTCCTACTCTTTCATCATTAACTCAAGATCTATGGTTCAGTTCATTTCCTTCAACAGCACCCTGTCTTTTGCCACATAAAGGACGCCCTAGCTCTGAAAGCCAGCATTTGGTTCCCATCTGTTTGTGAATATAAATCTGTTAACACTTGTTTACTTGTAACTGGCCAAATTATGCCACTTTTCTTCATTTTATTGGAATTTTACAGCCATACAGTTCATTTCTTATACTGCATTCTCTGTCAATCATACTTTGATTGAAAATGGTCCCAAAAGATATTAAATGAATACTGCAGGCTGGATTTAGTGGAAAATAAATAAATATGATCACTTAAAAAAGGTAGTGATGCTTATTTGCACCACCACCAATGTCAGTGCTCTAGGCACTCATTTTTGTGGAACACAAGCAGCTTTCAAACATGCGTGATACATATAGCTTATTCAAAACTGCCTGAAATATTCATCTGTGACCATTGCTTGCTTATCTTAAAAATTTCAGTTTAGGGTCCTCTATTACTTGTGTAATTAATAATACTAAAGATCTGGACATCCTAGAGATAACCAGTGGATGAAGATGCCATGTTGTCTGGACATATGAAGACTTCACACACAACTTTTAGAATCCTTTCATAACATAAATCAGTTTATTTTGGTGGTCCTACACTTTCTCTGTCAATGAAATGGAATATAAATTTTGCTCTCTAGTTCAGCAGGTCAGTGTTATTCAGAATTATAGCACTGCAGCTTAAAATTTAACATATATTTATGAGTACCCAACTAGATTGATAATTTTGTTTTATGTTTGTGGGGTATGCTTTCCATCAAACACATTATTCTTATTAGTGAATATTTTCTATTTCAGGTGTTTGTCCCGTACTTTGCAGTCAACGAGGAGAATATATAAATGGAGAATGTCAGTGCAATCCAGGTTGGAAGGGAAAGGAATGTAGCTTAAGGCATGATGAATGTGAAGTACCAGACTGTAATGGACATGGTCATTGTGTCAATGGTAAATGTGCCTGTGTGCGTGGATACATGGGAAAATTCTGTGAGGAAGGTATGTCAGTTTCAATAAGTTCAGTAAAGTTGCTTTATTAAATGATATATGAAACTATCTCTTGCATCAAATAGCCATAAACATTACTCTCACATTTTCTTGGACTGCAGTCATCGGACTTCAATATTTCATGATCCAAATAGTGTTGCCTTGCTGATTCCTTTAGTGCCCACATTAAAATGATTCCTGTGATGCTATTGTCTGTGTTTTGGAACTGCATTCCTTGTTTGAACTAACTGAATGTATTTTGCAGAAGCCACGTACAAGCAAAGAATGGTGCTCAGTAGTGTAACTCAGTTACTTCTCTCAGTTCCTAACCGACCATTTCACTACAGTCTATCTCCTAGATTGATATCACTGAACTATGTTGGCTATGTTCATAGCATGATCAAATCCTGGATGTGGAGAGAACTTCCATTATGGAAATTTGAGGAGCAAGAGGAGGGCAGGATTACCAGTACATTTTCCGAGCATCAGATTATTCAACATTGCTTTGGGTTAGATTGAAAAATTGTCTATAACATCTTTAAAAAGTGGGTACAAAACACACCTCTAATGATGGACTATTAATAGTATGAGGATATTATGTATGGTGAAACTTACTTGACATTTGAGACAAGTGGTTAGATGATACCACCATCATTCATTTCTGCTTTTTCTTCCTCCCATAATAGTCACGAACATTTTGTAGATGATCTACATACAAAAGAAGAAATACTCTTTTACAGAATGTCTTCTGCAAGACTGCAGCACAGAATTACATTAGCTCTAGATTCCTCCCATAATAGTCATGAACATTTTGTAGATGATCTACATACAAAAGAAGAAATACTCTTTTACAGAATGTCTTCTGCAAGACTGGAGCACAGAATTACATCAGCTCTCCTTTAACTTTCCTACATGAATGCCACAAAATTTTGCAAATATGAACCTGTTTTCCTGCGTTCTCGATATCCACCCAATTATAACTCAAGTCCCTGACGCTATACCATTTCTTTCGTGATGTTCTCTTCCATATTCAGTTCTTATTTTATTGACCTAGCCCACTATTTTCTGTCTTCGCTTCTCCCACCTCCTCCACTTTGATGGCACATTTTCCCTTCCAGGAGTGTCTACATTTCATTGGTAGAAACACTATAAAATCTTATAATTTACTCCACAGACTAGCAGATTTATTGCAGTTAATGGTATCTTTTTCAGTGGACTGCCCACACCCAACCTGCTCAGGACATGGCTTTTGTGCAGAGGGTGTGTGCATTTGCAAGAAAGGCTGGAAAGGAGCTGACTGCAGTCAGATGGACAATGATGCACTTCAGTGTCTGCCAGATTGTTCTGGGCATGGCAACTTTGACCTTGAGACCCAGACATGTAGCTGTGAACCAATGTGGTCTGGCGATGATTGTTCACGAGGTGAGACTACAGTTTTTCCATTATTTCCACAACTTCTTCACATAAATTTTCATGAAACAAGCTGAAGAGGTTTATTACGTAGTACACAGTTACATGTAAATTGTTTACATGGTTCATAAGTGTACATGAAATCATACATTTGAGTTCTATCAATGCTAACAGCAGTCATTCAGACCTCCAAATGTATCAGTGCTAAAATATTATGAAGTGCAGATGATGTGACATAAGTGGACAGTTTGAAACAATATAAATTACTGATTTGCCAGGAAAACTATGATCATGTGTTACATGGGTATTATTTATTATTTAAATACAAGTTAGCACATTAGCACAGGATAGCAGCATATAATTTTTCCTAATTGTGCATATTACATTCGAAAAATGTCTTGAAAATTAATACTTGTACACAAGACGGTTTAGCAAATGTACTTAAAGTTACTAACACTCTCTGAAGACAATGAAAACCAGAATGAATGGCAGTAATAAATCAGTAATACAGTTGTGAGTCATCCACACTCTCGTATTCCACTGATTTAAATGTGCTATCATCCATACAAGGTTAAACTAATAGAAGGAATACTGGTGTGTACTGCCAGAGATAAACCAACTGGTTGAGCCAATATGAAAGCATTTTGCAAACACTGACAGAACTTATGAGAGAATTATTGGAAGCTACACAAAGATCTCAATGAAATGTTGAATTAGTTTAGAGAGCCAGTGTTTGAGGTTCAACTATACAATGATCTTACTGGCACCATATCTATCATGTAAGGTGCATATGAGCAGGGGAGATAAGGATATGTAAAGGGGCACAATTTTATTCTCCTATACCTTCATTTGTGAATTTAAGAGGGCAGATACATCTCAAAATCTTCAAAAAGTCAATATTTCATTTTTTTAAATTTCTGTAATAGTTTTGAAGTTATTAACTAAATAGTAAAGCTATGCCCTCCATCTGTCAGTCATAGCCACATACCCTGAGAGTAACACTCTATTTTCCTTGAGTCAAATTTTGTGTGTCAAAATTTCTCATATTGTTGTATACAGTTTTGAAACTATATTTCTCGTACTTGTAGTCATCAGTTGGAAGCTAAATTTCTCATACTTGCAGCCACCTTGTGTGACATAAACTGTAAACATTTCCTTATGATTTTTAAACAGATCACATGTTTATATTATTCTTATTGCAAGGGTTATGAAAGGTGGAAAGTGATGTGTCGGCAGCTGGGCCAACACCTTGTAGATCGAGATGGCTGAAAATGCACGCTAGACTAACGCAGACGGGCGTGAAGTACTGGAACAGGCTACGTAATTAATGCTATGAAGAAAAGTACGTAGCTGGATTAATACTTATCTTTAATCAATCATTGTGGTACATCGCTCTTGACGATACACAGGAGACTTTAATTACAATCACTGTAAGGCTAATGGCGCCTTGCTAGTTCGTAGCCATTAACTTAGCTGAAGGCTATTCTGTCTCTCGGCTAATGAGAGAGAAAGGCTTCGTACATCTAGTCGCTAGCTAGGTCGTCCGTACAACTGGGGCGAGAGCTTGTTCGTATCACGAGACCTGCCTTGTGGTGGCGCTAGGTCTGCGATCACACAGTGGCGACACGCGGGTCCGACATGTACTAAATGGACCGCGGCCGATTTAAACTACCACCTAGCAAGTGTGGTGTCTGGCGGTGACACCACAGAAAGATAAAAAAAATGATAGGTTTATGCAGAATCGATGGAAAGATGGGAACTAATGTTTTCACTTACCCATAGGGGTACCGCAGATGCTGTGAAGTGTAAAGAATGAAAAGTTTTTTTCTGCAATTGGAGATCGGGTGAGGTGCACAACATATTAATTATGCTGGTGATGGTGATACCAAATCCTTCGTGATTGTTTCTCAGTTAAAGCCTCATGGACTTAATAACCCTATCACTAAACCACACTGTGTTGGCCATGTCCAAAAGAGGATGGATGCACAGTTAAGAAAAATAAAGTTAGGGTAGAAAGCTCTCTGATGGAAAACCTCTATGTGGTAAAAAGTGACTGACATGCTGCTATAAGTACAATAACCTAATATTATGGGAATGTAATTAAGGAATTAAGGAAAATTCTGATTGTTTTATTAACATGACAGCAGCTATACATGGGTTAGGCTATATGATATCACAAACTGGCCGTGCCCAGGGGGGGGAGCCAAATGGGGTGTGTGCCCCAGGCAGTTATTTCGGGGGCACCAAATTCATATTCTTGAAGAAGAAAAACCATGTTTCACAAAGTGCCCGCTTCCAGCGCACATTGGTCTATCGATTATTTTGAAATATGCCCCTTTTAGTATTTGAATATTTTTTACACATTCTAAGTTGAATTCTGAATGAATCATAAGTTGATTTTTGAGTGTGTGCATAGTGTCTGTGATGCTTCTGCCAGGGGAACCCTATCACATCAAGAAATAAAAAACTTTGCCACAGACAAAAGGGGACGGGATTATATGAACTCAGATGAATAAGCACGAATGGGTGAATACCAGTCGCTGTTTGTTTACGTGGTTGGGTATGTGAATGATAAACATTGTTATAATTATTACCAAAATTCATAGAATCAGAGTACCAGAGTGGAAATAAATGTCTAATAGGAAAAACAGTTAAGAAATATTACATATTATCTTCTAGGTGCCATCAAGAAAATGAAATTTTGGCAGAAAATTTTTGCCCGACCTTTACACTACTTCTCGGAATAGTGCAAAAAACACATTGTACAAACATGTAATAACACCAAACACATGAATAAACATGGGATAACTAAACCGGTGATTCTGGCACAGTTGGGGAAGTTAATCGGAGAATAAGTTTTGTCAATGGCAGGAGTAGTCACAGAATTAATGATGACAAAATTGTTTGTTAGAACAAGGAAGGAGGAGAAACAGGGATATCACACAAGTCATATGGACAATTCGAAATTTATACAGAAGTACTACTACTACTTTTCGATCTCATGCTTGAGAAACTGGAGTATATGACTGAAATGTGAAACTACTTCCCAACATAAAATTTTTTGCTTGTAATAGGCCTAATAGGCCTTTGATATTGGTCCCCGTGAATTATATTCTTTCATGTTATTTATGTAAATGAGGTAGATAAAAACACCATTTGTGCCAAAACAGTCTTGCTTATTTGGCTTGTGTTACAATTGCTGCAGTATTAGATAGGCCTATTTCGTTTTATCTAGCAAACAGTGACAAAATAGACGTAATCAAATTGAGAAACCACAAGTCTTGGGTGTTATTCGTATTAACAGCTTTTTCAGTATTAGACAACAACATTTCAATTTTCATGTAGCAAAATGTTTTACAAGCTTTGATGATGAGGTAATAGATTCTTTTGCAGAAAGGAAAGCATGCTGTGTAAAGCTGTAGCAAGATTAGAGAGATAAGAATGCTGGGATCTAAGGATTGAAGAAATGCATATTGTCTTGCTTGTCTCTTGTCTTTACTGGTTTTATGTTTGCTATGTAGACAGTAAAGAGAGGAAATTTTCTGGAGAGTTCTTATGATCCCAGTCACAAATAATCCCACATAGTATTAGTTGTGCTTCTTTTAAAGTGGGAGTAGAATGTAGCTGTCTGACTGGGAGTTAAAGAGGCACCTCAGGACATTTTAATTTTCACTGTCCTGAATATAGGTTTGATGGCTTCCCTTACAAAATATACGTGTTCGAATTTTGAATTCCACAGAGTGAAATACAGTGACATGTGATAGATAGAAGAATGCTGTTTGAAGAGACACGGCACTGCACTTTGAGACACTTAAGACTATACAACATATATGTTTCATATATCAAACTCTTCGAAATATTTGCATCACAAAATGAACATATTTTTGAAAAATCTTTTTTTTTATGTCCTATTTCAAACACTCAAGTGAGAGGGGGGGGGGGGGGGTCGCAGCTATCAAGTTTTAGTCCCGGTTCGTAAATATTGTAGATCCTATGCTGATCACAAATGTTCTTCTGATTCCAACTTGATGCTTTATTTTTGTTCCACGGGAAATGAGTTGTGGTGCATATATCAATGTGCCATGTCTGAAGGATCTGATAATAGCTATAGGCACAAATATACTTTACCAGCTGCAGTGATGGAACCTATCAAGCCTGTGTTCAAAAATTTAGTTACCATGGAGCTCTTAAAAAGATGTGTTGGTGCCAATACACAAAATTTTAATGACTTACTGAACAGAAAAACTTACAAAGGTTGTCTCAAAGCTAGATTTTGTAGGAAAACGATTATTAAGATTGACTAATGATGCAGTGATTACATTTAATGAAGACATGAAATGGAGACTGGATATAATTAAGTAATTGCGAACTGAACCTGGGAAGTTTTGTAAACTTGCATTGGATGAAATGGATACAGTGCAAATAAAGTCAGGAGAGAAAAGAAAGCTACAAACAACGAATGAGGCAAGAAAAAGAAGGTGAATGTTCAGATAGGAAGACAGATCACTAGTCATCATTAGAAGGGACAAGCTACTCTGCTGGTGGTTTTTGATTTACAACAGCAAAGGTATGAAAAATGCATTAGCAATGTTTAACACTCATTTCCCAGACTTCTTGATCTGTTTCCCTCATAACTCAAAAACTAAGTAACATATATCTTTGAATTTTTTTTCGGTATATTTGACTACGTAATATCAACAGAATCAAGCAAAATCAGGTCACTCTGCTGTTCATGATTTGAAGCATAATTCAAAATATTATTTATTTTATTATGTAATTAAAAGAGCTCTGTTTTGTAAGCATTTATTTCACCAATAAAGTAAACCAAAAACAACATTAAAAAGTTTGAAACTACTCTACATATGAGGGAAATGATATAGTATGACTGTTGAACAGTTGCCATTTTGGAAATATTTAAAAGGGATTACACATAGTTTATTTATGGTAGATTATATATTTATTCCACATAAGAAGACAACTATCAACTTTTATTCTTGTAGGTTTACTGTGGTAGGTAAAAAAAATTATTGAACATTGACAAATTTTTGCTGTTTTGAGCTGTACTGCCCCCTAACGTGAAAGAGGATAGCTGATATTGTTTCTGGCATGCGTTGTACTTTGGCTTGCGGAATATATATGTAAATGTAAAATAAATTTTTAATTTGTTACAGAACTGTGTGATCTTGACTGTGGACCTCATGGCCACTGTGTGGGAGATTCCTGTATGTGCAATGCTGGATGGTCTGGGGAATATTGCAATCTAAAGCAGTGTGATCCGAGGTATGCATTAGAAATTAATAAAAGAAACTTTCTTTCCATAAACTCTGTTTGTAAGACAAAAAATAGCTCTGGTGTTACTTAATGTACTCATTCATTTTCATAATCAGCACATCATTTTTGCTTGATGAAAGTTACAATGGTATTTATTGAAAACACAGATGGAAAAAATCAATCAACACTCTGTGTCTTATTGCAAACTAATTAACTTAGTTCAAATTCTGTCATAAATTTTATGTTTTCATTGTAGTAATGTTACAGAGTCATTGTCAATTAAATTACATACTGATTCTATTATGTCAAGAGCAACATGAGGTCTCATGTCTGCTAAATTTGATGCAAAACTGATAGCACACTGAAATAATACCAGGTGTATATCATTCACAGAACTGAAGTCCTGCCTACCACAGGAAGATTTTGATATTTAGTATTTTAAACTGAGACTTAACATCATTTTGAGAATAATCAAATGAACTGTTTAAAAATTATTATTATCCATTGAGTAAATCAGAATGGTTTGTTGCATAAATATAACTCCTGTAAAAACGTAACCATAAGCTTTGTGCTTTCTGATAACAACAAAATTCTTTATCTATTGCCCCTTGAATCCCAGGACTTAACAGCCATTACCTTTGAGAGCCCAGTATGCATCTCATCTCATTTCTTGCTTGCAATTTAATCAGATTGCATTATTTTCCTAATGCCCAGCACAAGCACATGTTTACAATGTGGATTTGATGACAGGAATCTTTCTTCAAAGGAAATTTAGTAAGAAACTTGCATATGTTACTCATCTCAGCATCTTTTCTCTACATTTTAGTACTCCTTCATAAATTAAATGGGAGCGATATCATGTCACAACATCCTCTTTTCTTCTGTGATTGTTTCATCCTTTAAAATTAAATAGTTATTACCTATACTCATCAAATTATTATTATTATTATTATTATTATTATTATTGTTGTTGTTATTATTATCAACTAGGACTTTCCATTGCTGCAGAGAACATAAACACTTCTTTACGAAAATGTCTTTCTTATTACAAAGATGGATACAGACACTAATCACACTCTTTTTAAAAGAACAATATTTCCTGCGACTCCAGATGGATAATGTTCTCCTTTGTAAAATACTGTGGGACTGTGTAAGTAAGAAAACAGACTGGTTTATTGTGGCTCAGTCCTGAAAAATATCTCTGCAATTGTTGTCGGTAAATGTAAGCTAGTGACCAGACACTCATACATCACATAGGAACCAAAATTGAGGTTATCAAAGCAAAAGCAGAACTGATGAACTCCATTTACAAAGGAAAATCCAAGAGTGCTGCTGCCCTATGTAATGTTGGCATCACTACAAAAATGAGTGCTACAGAATAGTAGTGTTAGTGGCACTGAGAAACAGCTGAATTGCTGAAATTGTAAAAGTTTACAGGGCTCAGTGGAATTCCTGTCAGGTTCTACACAGAGTGTGCAACACAATTAAAGGGTCACTTCTTTAATCCCTCTAGTTGTCTGCCAGTATGATGCAGGAGTTTGTAAATTTGGCTCAAATATGTCTACAAGCTTCCTTTGTAATGGTGCAAAAGTGTGGTGCCCTGAATGGTGACGCTTCAAACAGCAAGGTGTTGACACATGAGGAAAAAAGGCCAGGGTACAGAGGTTCATGTGAGGTGTAAGATGTGTTATGATGTCACATTGGCACCAAACTTCACAATGATTATGCCTAATGCCACAGTGGACATTTCACACATTAGGAAGGTTGTCACACTCCTCTTATCCATATTTAACCCCTTCTGCAACAGAGATCAGAACTGTGATGCCTAGCATTGAAATCTTACAGTTTTATTATAGGTGGCTGAGGAAAACATTTCAGACACATCACTGCTCAAAACTGACATGAATAGGCTCCTGGAGGTGGCATTAAGGGCATGAAACCACCCCTTCCCAAGGGGAACTTATTCCCACACATTTCTCAATTGAAAACAATACCTTTGGAGTATAGTGTGACTACAATTTTTGCTTTGGTACACGGTGTGGAGCCACTAGAGACTCTTCAAAACCATCTGAAGCAGCAAAGGCTGTGTATGTGTTTTCAGCCCTCCTGTTTCACGCATTCCTGTGGCATAATCTGGGGTGTTCAATGTTGGCATGTGGATGAATAAAATGGCAAAGTGTCCCTTTAAGACCTGCCAGTTCAACAACACCCTCGGTGCCACCTGCACACCTTCATTGAGCACTTTAAAAATGTACGTGCACAGAGATTTTGACATCCATTCAGCTAAGTGGTGCTCTGCTGCTGCTCTAGTGCCTGAGGGCAGGCAGATGCTTTGGCATATCTTGGATTCCGGCCACCTGCAAGCAGGCAGTGTGTGGTATGCATACCAGATAAGACTAACAAGGGACAAAGAACCTATAGATCACAGCTTTGTTCAGCCCTTGCATCATGCTTAAAAACATGGAACTGTCAGACACCAAGTATCTTACAAAAAAGTTGCGAAGTTTCAAGAATCAGTGAGGAGTCTAGGAATATACTACGACCTCATATAAAGTGAAACCCAGCTTTTACAATTCAAAATAATGGTGTAAAATGCAGGAAAATGTAAAACATGGGAAATAACGTTTTAAGCTATAAAAGTTATGCATAGGATACCCCCTTGCATTTTCGCTCTTTATATATGATATTTGTACATAACAGGCATCAAAAGACTTGTCAGAGACTCTTTTATTATCTAATAAAGATTTACTATCTAATAGAGGTTTATTATCTAATAAAAACCACTGATGTAACTGGAATTGACAACTCTCCGGGAAGTAGCAACATTTGACTTAATTTCAGACATCATAATCGATGTTTTTGGAAAGCCTACAGCTATCATTCATTTTTTAAATAGTGAAATACTGCACTAGTTACATATTTTTTCACGCTTAAAGATGTGTTTCGAGAATTTTCCTCATTGTCAGGTGCAAATATGTACATAAGTATTTTGTGTGGTTTTTGAATATGTGTTATTCTGCCTCTTGAGGTTATCAGGTACTGTGCCTCCTCAGTTATGTAGAAAAACACATACACACAAACTATCACTCACACTGTTTGTATAACATCACAAAAAATAAAATGAAAATACTGCACCTGACAACGAGAATAAATTCTCAAAACACATTTTGCTCAGCATGAAAAAAATTCTTAACTGGCATTGTGATTAAACTAAAAACATTTGAGCAATGCAAAGTGAATGACGGTGTCAACTAGGGCTACAAGATGCCGAACATCGAAACTCTCTAAATATGGTTCGACAAATGTGTCACGATGACCTCAACAGTGCATCTGCATGGTAGAGAGTTTGAAAATGGTTATGAATGGTCATGATATCTTTATTCGAACGAACCTAGTTACTCCCATTGGCCATCGCACCAAGTAGTGCTTGGCAGCGGGTCAAATCTGCAGAGTAGAGCGCCCTGGTGTCAAGAAACTTAACCATGTAATATTTGTAAACACCACTGGGTGGCCAATATCATGCCAGTGTCATTGTTTCTCTTGCCAAATATTTTTTGTAATGCGTAAATCGCGGGAAAATCATAAATATGTTGACGCAAAATCGGGTGCAAATTAACATTGCAGACATAGAAAATTTGATAGGAACAATAACAAATGTCGTAAATGGCGGGAAAGCCTTAAGTCCAGGAACGTAAAAGTGGGTTTATACTGTATATCACTCTTGTAAGGACAACAAAGACTGGATTAGACTAGTTACAGTGTGCGTAGCTCCATACTCGGCATATGATCTCAGATTTCTATCCAACTATCTTGAACTAGTGTTTTTGTACTTTCAGTAAATTATACCAGATAATTCTGCAGAAAATTATGCACAGGTTCTTGTCCATCCGACACTTCTGTTCTGTTTCAACTTATATCATCACACAAACTGCAATTAAAAATTAATTTTCATGGTGATGTGAAAGCTTTTAATGATTAACTGTTGTACAAGATATATTAGTTATTATTGGACTTAAAAATTAAACATTCCATTGTTAACATGAAGTACTGTTTTTAGGTGTAATGAACATGGTCAATGCAAGAATGGCACATGCCTCTGTGTGACGGGGTGGAATGGTCGTCACTGTACTTTGGAAGGATGTCCAAACAGCTGCAGTGCTCATGGACAGTGTCGTGTAAATGGTGATGGTGCCTGGGAATGTCGCTGTCATGATGGCTGGGATGGACATGATTGCAGCGTACCACTGGAACAAAGTTGCAATGACAATCGGGATAATGACAGAGGTCAGTAAAATTATTGTAATGAGTAAATCATTTGGGACTAAAATTCTGCAGTAAATAAATGTGGAAAAAGAGGATGACTGACACTAAACAAACATAACTGCACATCATAAGCTAAGTAATGTGATGTACGTCTATGAGAATAAGTTTGATATTTGAATCTCTACCTCTTTTTAAGTAAATTAAAAAGAAGAAAAGGGTAGGGGCGATAATTAAATCCAACAATTTATAATTTAATTTGTTAGTTTTCTTCAAATTTCTTTGAGTGTTGTCTCATTACATTGTTTCTACATAACTTCCCCATTTATTTCTTTTTTATTTTTTTTATTTTTATTTTTTTCTCATGTCTCTTCATATGTTGAAGAATGTAGTGTTTAACGACAGTAATTCTATTGAATGCAGCATACTCTTTGCTCTGTCTGGCAAATCATAAGGAATGATTAATAACAAATTTTATTTAGATGGCCTGGTGGACTGTGAAGATCCAGAATGTTGCACAAATCACATTTGTCGCAGTAGCCAGTTGTGTGTGATGTCACCAAAGCCTATTGATATTCTGCTGCGCAAACAGCCTCCAGCTATAACTGCTTCATTTTTTGAGCGAATGAAGTTCCTCATTGAGGAAGGAAGCCTACAGAATTATGCTCGTCAGGAATCATTCAATGAAAGGTAGGACAATTGTAACCATTCAATTCATGTTTTGTGTTACATGCTTCTTTTCAAACAATAGTCAAGTGATAAACATGTCCTTATTGTGTGTTCTTCTTCTGTGACCCTTTACTTGAACTTGATGCTCACCAGTTTTTACATCTGCTTTGTTGTGCCCATTGTGAAATTACCGATCCTGTTTTGTATGTTAGTATTTTGTCTATCTGTTCTTGTGTGAGAGAGGAGATACGTGTGTATGTGTCACAGAACTGACAGCACTGATTTTGTTTCTTATTTTCAAAGAAAACTGTGTTTCAGTGCCATTGTTTTAATGTGGCACTAAAAACTATTAGTGACAGTTAAGATTTCGTATTTAACTGTGATCAGGAGTTGTGATTTCGCATTTCTTGTGATGAACTGCACAGAAAACTAAGAAAAATTCAAGATTTACCACACGAGATAGAAGGAAACACACTGGGGAAGCACATTTAAGAATTGATACAGTCCTATTGCAGCTGTTTGTCCCCTGTAATTTTTGGATGAAAACTATCACCCATCAGCTTTATAATTTGATGAAAAATATCGGCCAGATAATATCAGCAGAATTTTGTTCCTTTCAGTACGGTAAAGATATTTTTTTTTGTCCCCGTTTTCCATAAACAACCAGTTTTCAGGATTCAGATACAGTAAAAATACTTTTAGTGAAAATATAATGAAACACAGACACAAAAAACTAATTTTTTAATACACAATTTTAACCATTCTTGATTAAATGGCCGCAAAGTCCTGAACATGATGCGTAAACCTAATTACCCATATTGCCCTTTACTTTAACTTAGGGGTAATTGTAAATTAATTCTGTAAATGATAACTGAGGGTAATATCTTACCACTTTGGCTAACTGTGTGGGCTTGTTTCTCCCTGTGCTGCCACAGTGTGTTCTGGAATCACTTCAATTCAAGGTAAGATCTTCAAGTACGCAGATGGCCTACACATTCATACAGTCAATGATCTGGGGTAGTTTTGAACATGTGTAATGCATCTCTGGTTTTCTTCTCATATTAGGAAAATTAGGGAAAGCACTTACTGTTTTTACAGTAGTGTTTGATAAATTTGTGTTTAGTGTTTGACACTTGTAAATGTTGCATGGTTAATTTTCAAATTTTGACCTACTGTTGTCTTTCGTGGCTTTTAAGTTTGCTTCATCCTCACTCTGTATCTTGTGTTGTCATTTCACATATAGATATTTAGTAATAGATTGAAAAAAGTTAGTCATGATATAGTGACTTATAGCAAATTTGTTTAAACACAAATTAAATAGCTGTAGGTATTATTTGTTTCTATATTAATCAGTAATTGAGTATACAGTTACACAAAATTACTATCATCATGCATGTTACATGACACATGACTTTAACAAAGGAAGTACAGTATGCAAATAGTTCTTGGCTTTTATATGACAATTGTAAATATATATAATAGTAACACAAAAGCTACAGGTTTTTGAAAATGTGTAACAATCAGATAAAATTCTCTTTAAATTCTGCTGTGCTAATAATAATGGACAATAAATATGCAAGAGTAAAAATAAACCAATACTAGATGTCAAAACATAGTCTATCATTTTATTTCATTCTTTTTGATGTGATCCCTAATTGTTTCAGTCGATCTGCTGTTGTGCGTGGCCAAGTTGTCACAGCCATGGGAATGGGATTGATGGGTGTCCGAGTGAGCACTAGTACCCCTCTGGAAGGATTTACACTGACTCGAGAAGATGGCTGGTTTGATCTTTTGGTGAATGGTGGAGGCGCAGTCACACTGCAGTTTGGACGAAGCCCTTTCAGACCACAAAGTCATATTGTCAATGTTCCATGGAATGAGGTACAGAAAATCTTTTTGCGAATAAAATAATATCTTATGAGTAAATATATATAAATTAGAACTGTGAACTGGATATTTTTCTAAATTAGAATTTCAAATTCGTCTAAAGGGAAAGCATACCACAATTATCAAGAATCTAATAGATTTAATCGGGAATCCTGTGGGCCTGGACAAGAAACATGCCATAGCAGAATCACATGAATTTTGTTTGCAGTAAAACAGTTTTGTAACAGTTAACGACAGATCTGATGATGTTGCACTGTATGTGACATTAACTCAGAAATAGGAAACTGAAGATGTGCAGGGCTGGTTTGAGCCCAAGTGATACAAGCCACGCCGGCCGAAGTGGCCGTGCGGTTAAAGGCGCTGCAGTCTGGAACCGCAAGACCGCTACGGTCGCAGGTTCGAATCCTGCCTCGGGCATGGATGTTTGTGATGTCCTTAGGTTAGTTAGGTTTAACTAGTTCTAAGTTCTAGGGGACTAATGACCTCAGCAGTTGAGTCCCATAGTGCTCAGAGCCATTTGAACCATTTTTGATACAAGCCACCACTTTGAGCACCAGGCACCACAATGGTAAGATTTATGTACAGGATGTATCACAATTCGCAGCAGGTGCTTAGGGCACCGAGCTTAGAGGGGTATCCAAGTGCAAGACTTTTATACAGTGTATATCACAGTTAGTAGTGAAAACTGACATTGGTCAAAATGTATGAGGGATACGGAGGGAGGGAGGGCACACCAGATGTTCTTGAACCAACCCTGCAGGTATGTCAAGAAAATAACCAGTGTTGCTGACCTGTCTTACAGTCCTCCTACAATAAGTGAGGAAACAGGAATAATTATGGGATCTTCTCATTCTTTATCAACTTAGTGGAAAGAAGTTAGAATATTGAGGAAGCTGTGCATAATCAAACCAAAAAATATTTTTATTCCGGTTGTTCTGTATACATTGGAGCATTACTAGAAATAGAGCAGCAAGTTTTGCTGTACTAAGTAGTGTAAAATATTGGTTTGTGTTTAAAAAGGGAAAGAGCATACATTAATAGATCAAACAATAAACAGAAAACCGTGTACTGTTAGAACATCACCAATAAATGTAAGGGTTGGCACAGTACTAAAATTAATCCACTTCCACCCAAGCACCTATCAAAGTAACTCGAACAGAAACACAACAGGCACCAACTAATTATGTCACTCTCAAAAATGTGTAAACTCTTTGTTAACTGTGCACCAAGTAAAGTAGCAAAATGAATGTCCAAATCCAGAATTTGTATCAGAATTGTGATACAAGTTGGTATATTTCCTGATAGGCTAGAATTACTAGGATTCGACTTAATGATTTTCTGACTCTTTCTTAGTTTGTGAGTGCTTTGCGTACTTCTCATTGCAAGTGAGAAGACTTCCGGCCACAAACACACTATATTTTGATAGTCTTCTTTCTAGTGTGTTCCTCCAAAAATGTGTAAAAAATTATTATATAGGTTTAAATCAGTTCGAGTTCTGAAGGTATCCAACAGCTTGTATATACTGTACAACACTTAAATGATAATTATGTTATATTGGGAAACAATAAAATTTTAATGTGTGAAAATTATGTTACTATATAAACTTTTATTCCCTTATCTTTTTCATCTTACAGGTTGTAATAATTGATACGGTGGTCATGAGCACTGGCGATGAGAAACCAGTTGCAGCTGTGCCCCATTCATGTGCTGCACATGACTATGATCTTATGAAGCCTGTTGTTCTGGCAACATGGAAACATGGCTTTCAGGGAGCATGTCCAGACAAAAGTGCTATTTTAGCTGAATCACAGGTACGAATTTACCAATCATATTTACATACAAAGAGCACTTTTAATGTGTTTTTGTTGTGTCTAATATGGTATTTAATAAACTGTTGGGAAGGGTTAGAGCTGTGTTAATGACAAGATCATTAGAGATGGCGCAAGCTCATATTGGACAGTGACAGAGTAAGAAATTGGCCATATCCTTTGCACCATTAAATTTAGTTGACTGGAGGATGCCATGGAAAAGTTAAATCTGGATGGTTGAACAAGGATTTAAACTCTACTCATACTGATTGTTACAGTACTCTGTTTCTTAACCACTGTACCACTTTACTCAATGAGTAAACTGTTGAATAATGTAGATAATTTATCTGGTTCCAGTAAAATATGCTGCACTGTCATGTTACGCATGTCAAGTGCGTAGAAAAAAAAAAAAGATTGAAGACAGTCAGTATAAACTCTTAACAACATTGGTCTCATTTCCATTAAACTGTCTCACCAAAATAAGTGCTGTGTCTAATTCCATTGCTCATCAGTGTTAATCATATGTTATTGGGAGAATTTGGAACAAACTATCTGGATAAGTGTAGGTTAATTTATTCTGATTAACTTTATAGTAAATCACTAATAAGTCAAGATTTGATATTACAGTTAACAGACAAACTGATAACACTATACTTTACCACATTTAAATCTTTTTGTTTCTTGGCGAATACATCTTATTACATCACTGCGATGTCACATCCCTTATTGTGCTAAAATTTTAACTGATATGTTATGTTTGTACTCTTCAGAAAAAGGCAATAGTGCCTTTATTTACTGTGGGCTCTTACAAAAGTTCATGTTTCTCCTAACATTACATTACCTAAATCTGACCTGGGAAGGAAAGTTGCTGTCACATGTAGATGTGAATCATGTAATCTGAGCTAAATATTACCAGGTGTTACTTTATTGCTCTTTGTGTACACAGATTCAAATAACAAAATATATCCACATGTAATTGGTTATAAAAACTTCCATAAGACCACAGTCACTTTGGTCAGAGTAGTCTCCATTCCCTCATTAAGTTAGCACTGTATCACCTTCTCTGTTTCTATTACGTCTCCATGAGGCAAAGGAAAATCAGTGTTTTGGAACTTGAAAACAATTCACATTGCTAGTGAACACATAATTCTCTTTTCAACGCATCAGTTGTTAACCATCATTTTTCCAGAATATTATTACTTATTGAATATAAATAAATAAATGATACATACTGTATTCAAATGGAAAGTGCCTACTGGTCAATTATTTTGCATAGATGAAAAGCTGGCATTTTAATAGGTCATAAACAGGCTCGTTTAATTGTTGTCAGTGGAATAATAATACTTATAAATGTTTGTACCACCTAATGAAGGCATACTACTTGGTTCAAGCCGAGAGAAGAGTTAATGTTAACTAGACAAAATATTTTCAGTAAACGATGTACTTTAACAACCAATAACATCACCAGTGGAATTTGCATTTGCCCATTTGTTGTTATTTCTCATAGCTGTTACTCACTTAGTATCCAGGTTATTGTATGTAGGCTTATATTTGTTCTCGCATAAATACATTCTGGAGTATATTTTCTTACAAGGAATCATTGCTTGAAACCTGAAGACATCATCAAAGAAAAAACAAACCTTTAAAGTTTAGTCCTAACAGACACTGCTTCTCACTTTTCAGGTTGTACAAGAAAGCCTCCAGATACCCGGTACTGGTCTTAATTTAGTATACCACAGTTCAAGAGCTGCTGGTTATCTTTCAACAATACAGTTGCAGCTTACACCAGAAACTATACCTTCATCTTTGAAACTGATTCACTTGCGAATCACCATTGAAGGCATACTTTTTGAAAAAACATTTGAAGCAGATCCTGTAATCAAATTTACTTATGCATGGAACAGATTAAATGTTTACAGGTAAACAGAATTATTTTTATTGTTATTATTTTGAGTAATTTTATGAAAAGCTTTTTTTTCAGTTTTCTGTTGGAATGGCCCTTTTCGTTATCTCAGCTCTCAACTATCTGTCTGCCTCTGAAATCACATTCTTGACTGTATGTTTGTGAAACCTCCTGGCAAATTAAACACTGCAGATTGGAAATTTCATTCTGGAAACATCCCCCAGGCTGTGACTAAGTCATGTCTCCGCAATATCCTTTCTTCCAGGAGTGCTAGTTTTGCAAGGTCTGCAGGGAGCTTCTGTGAAGTTTGGAAGGTAGGAGATGAGGTACTGGCAGAATTAAAGCTGTGAGGGCGGGTTGTGAGTCGTGCTTGGGTAGCTCAGATGGTAGAGCACTTGCCTCCGAAAGACAAAGGTCCCAAGTTCAAGTCTCAGTCCAGCAAACAGTTTTAATCTGACAGGAAATTTTGTATGTTTGTTGACTTTTATTCATTATCTGGTTTATTTGTCTTTGAATTTTTTAAATTTTAACTATTTAATTTTTTAAATTTTCCATTGTAATTTGTAGTTCCTTCATACCTGCCTTGAATTCTGTAATCCTTCTAGTCTTTTCTGTTTATACATGCTCTGGCTATTCTTTTTTCTGTCTTTGTTTCTGCAATGTTAGTAGTTTTGAAAGTGATTTCACTTGCATATGTTATTTCTCGTGGTGTAACTATTTTGTAGTGTTTTAATTTTGTACCTATTGAGAGGTTTTCTTTATTGTGTGTATTAATTGGTGATGTGTTGTGGTTTAGTAAGTTTGTTTATTCTGTTTTGCCACAAAGGTTTCACATTAAGGTAATATGTTATGGTATGATTTCTCCAAAGGATTTAAATTTGTCTGTGGTTTTAGTTCCCTGTTTTTCTATTGTAATTTTTTTATGGGTAGTGGGTCAGTTACAGTAATTTTTTGATTTAATGTTGAGGGCTTCCTAAATGTTGTTGGTTAGGACAGCTAGATTGTCAGAAAATCTCAAATGATTTATTTTTATGTTTTCTTTGGGTCTTCCAATTTTGATGCTTTTCAGGTCAACCTGTGCCGTTTTCTCATAATATATTCCAACACACAGTTGAAGAAGATTGGTAACAAGCAGTCTCCCAGACTCATGTCTGTTTTTATGAGTAATGGTTCTGTAAATCTCCTCTGAAATTGACACTGGAATGTTTGTCCGTTAGAGTGGGTTCTATTAGTTTGTATAATTTTGGGTACAGTTCAAAATTTTTTAAGATTTTCAGAATTGGAGACACATGGACACAGTTATATATTATATGCTTTCATAAAATCTGCAAAGGTTATTACAAAAGGCTTGTTTTGTTTCCTTCAATACACCAAGATTAATTGTAAAGTGATAATTTGTTCTGTGTAGCTTCTCCTGTAATATGTCTAATTCTAACTCAAATAACATGTAATCCTACCATGCAGAATTTTAAAGCAAATCTTGTATGTTTAGTCCAAATGAGATACATCTTTGCAGTTATCTGGACTGCTCTTATGGATTATAGCCATGGTCAAATGTTTTGGGAATTTTTTGTCGGTTATGTAAATTTTTGATGTAGCCAAGTGGAGTGAGGTCCAAACTGTGTCAGTGATATATCACACATACTGTGAAATACTTAGTCTTCTTCACATACCTTGTAATTTTTCAGCTCCTTGAGTGCTCCTTCCACCCCTTGGGCTGTTAAAGGGGTTTTGTGTTCAAATTTTGTCTTTATTGGAGTGCTTTCATTAATTATTTACCGTATTTACCCAAATGTAAACCAAACTCAAATGCAAGCCACACCCCTGAAATGTGACTCAAAGGGGGAAAAAATAATAATAACCGTGATTTGAAGAGGCAGTTAAAAATCAAAACAAATATGGCTTAACATATTGCAGATAAAGTACAAAGTCGTCCACCTCAGGTATTTGTGGGGAGTAGTACTTACTCATAGTAATTCATGTGGAATTAAATTTAGCCTGTTGGATACTTAAAATTCCTATTACATTGCAAACTCTACAGCAGTCAGATTGCACGGTATCTCTTGAAATATTCAGAGTGGAACTAGAGCAGCTGGAGCTATTAAGACTTTTACATATTGTACCAAACTTGTGTTTGAGTCATACATCAGTCATTCCATGTCATTCATATTTTTATTTTTCAAGGTTTTCATCCAATATAAGTTACATTTTGGCTTCTGATTTAGAGAACATACACAGATCAGCCAGAACATTATGACCACCAACCTATTATCAATATAAACCCATCCAAGCAATAGCAGCATCACCTGGTGATGAATGACTGCTAGCCAGACACATACACAGTGCATTTAGTATCAGTGAACATGCTGTCCATGTGTAGAATGAAAAATGTGTGCGATCTATTTGAGTTTGACCAAGGGTAGATTGTGATGGCCCGGAGGCTCATCACAAGAATTTCAGAAATTGCATGACTTGTTGGTTGTTCAAGGGATGCTGTGGTGAATGTCTTCAACACATGGTGAAACCCAGGTGAAACCACATTTATACATCGTGGGGTTGGGTGGTCACCCTTCATTACAGATTTCATACAACGTAGGCTGGGCTGACTTGTAAAACAGGACAGGTGGCAAACTACAATGGAACTAACATCAGACATGCTGGAAACAGTACAAGTGTGTCTGAACACAGAGTGTACCGAACACTCCTAACAATGTACCTCCGCAGCCAGTGACCCATGCATATGCCAATGTTAACACCATGACATTGGCAACTATGACTAAAATGGG
Organism: Schistocerca piceifrons; assembly: GCF_021461385.2. NCBI lineage: Eukaryota > Metazoa > Arthropoda > Insecta > Orthoptera > Acrididae > Schistocerca > Schistocerca piceifrons. The sequence continues at coordinate 261,880,704 of NC_060144.1, read as the reverse complement.
CACATGACCATCCACACTGAACGTTGGCACAGTGGCAGAGTGTTGCATGGTCTTCTGAATCCTGATACCTTCTTCATCATGCTGATGGGAGGGCGCAAATCTGTTGTCTTCCAGGGAAACATCTCCTAGACACCTTAAATGTGGGACAGGAGAATAGCTGGCGGTGGCTCCATTATGCTCTGGGGAACATTCACGTGAGCATCCATGGGTCCAGTGGAGCTCATGCAAGAACCATGGTGGCCAAGGAGTATCGTACACTGGTCACACACTTCATATACCCCTTCATAATGATCATGTTCCCTGACAACAGTGACAGTTTTCAAAAAGATAATGCGCCATGTCACAAGGCCAGTAGTGTGATGGAGTGGTTCGCAAAACACCGTGACAAATTCCAGTTGATGTGCTGGTCCCTCAACTCGCCAGATCTGAACCCAATCGAACATGTTTGGGGTGTGATTGAACATGGTCTCAGAGCTCATTGTCCCCCCTCCCCGGAATTTAAAAGAATTAGGTGACGTTTGTGTCCAGATGTGGTACAAACTCCCTCCAGTGACCTGCCATAACTTCACTGATTCCATGCCATGACACATTGCCACTGATATCCTTGCCAAAGGTTGACATACTGGCTATTGGGTAGGTGGTCATAATGCCCTGGCTGATTTGTGTAAATTTAGTGAAGAGCGGTCTATATATTCAAGACACTGGTTTGTATCATCTCTGGTAGAGGTTAGACAGGGTACTTTATTAGTATACTTTTTTAATATTCTACAAAATATAATTTGTCTACACAGACTCATTTCCACCACAAATGATTCATACAAAATGCAAACTGCAAGTATTGTCATCACTGCAGCGAATCTTTCTCCTACGTCTGTCAGTGTTGTTGGTTGACTGCGTGATGCTTGATTAGTTTGGGGTATAAACGGACCAAACTACAAGGTCATCAGTCCCTTTTTCCTCATCCAAACAAGTTTCATGGTAGAACAACTCCAAAAAGGAGTTAGGGAAAGTAAAAGGGTGTAAAACTAACATGGAATCACACTGAAAGAGAAAACAAAAGAAGCAAACCAAAAGGAGGAAACATACATTAAAAGGAAAAATGGAGGAATGTATTAAAATCATACAGCAGATCGCCTGGGCTGGCTGATTGCAAGAATAGAAAAGGATGAGCCAGCCACCATGCAACACACAAAAATCTCTAGCCTAGAAGAAGAGAAACACCAAAGCAAACAAAATACAAAGAAAGAGTGATGAAGATGTAAAATGGAGGAAGGATGGAGGTCTGGGAGAGAAGGCCTGATGCCCAACCTTAGATTGTATGATAAAAAAAACCCTCATGAATAAAATGTAGAACTAAATCAGCCATTGAAGCACTGTTGCCCAACACTGTAGGTATGGTGCTGGGAAGGTTAAAAGTCTGCTGCAGAGCAGCTAAAATTGGGCAGTCCAACAAGATATGGACGACAGTCATACGGGAGCCACAGTGACACCAAGGTGGGTCCTTGCGACAGATGAGGTGACCTTGAGTTAGCCAAATATGGCCGATGCAGAACCTGCAATGGACAACAGAGTCCCTGTGAGTGGTTTGCATGGATGACTGTCACACATTTGTTGTGTCTTGGTGTACTGAGGGTGCGCCATTCAGTATCCCAAATCACAAAAACTTTATGGCAGAAGACCAATCAGAAATCAGTCTGGCAGACCGATCTCCAGAGTTGGTTTACCGGTAGCCTCTTTGGCCAGCCTGTCAGCAAGTTCATTGCCCAGTATCCCAACATGTCCTGGGGTCCAAATGAAGGCCACTGAATGTCCACCATTGCCGAGGGCATAAACGGGCTTCTGGATAGTCATTACCAAAGGCTGTCGAGGGAAGCACTGGTCTAGAGCTTGTAGGCTGCACAATATATGGCTACCAACTCTTCAGTGAAAACACTGCAGCCATCAGGCAAGGAACACTGTTCAGTATGTCCAACGTGAGTGTAAGCAAAGCATCAAGACTGTCAACTACTGTTCCATCAGTGTAGACTATTTCTGAGCCCTGGAACTTGCCAAGAAGAGAAAAATTGCCAGCGGAGGGCCTGAGCCTTTTGGGCCTTGCGATAGGTCCAGATGAAGCAGTGGCCAAGGCATGGACAACGGAGGTGTACCTACGTGGACCCGCAGGAGAGGTGGTAGAGGGAAAGTGTCTAGTTCACTAACAAGTGACCAGACGCAGACAGCAAGGGGATTCCCCGTTCTGGGCTGCCATTGTGGGAGATGGATCACCATATTAGGGAAAAGGAGACAGTAATTTGGATGACGAGGTGAACTATGAATGCCACTGGAGCCACAATGGAAAAATGTCAGCTTCCACGAAGAGGCTATTCACTGGGCTCATTCGGAAAGCTCCCATTGTGAGCTGAACTCCACAGTGGTGGATAGGGTTCAGCAGACAGAGCGCAGAGAGCAATACTGAACCATACACCAGACTCCCATAGTCAGTACAGGACTGTATGAGGGCTTTGTACAGCTGTAACAGTGTAGGACGATCAGCACCCCAGGCGGTGTGACTCAAGCATTGAATAATGTTAAGAAGCTGCCAGCACTTGTCCTTAAGCTGACGAAGATGGGGAAGCCAAGTTCTAAGTGGGCATCGAAGACCAGTCCCAAAAAGCGGTAAGTCTCCACTACATCAAATACTTGGTTATCGAGGTAAAGTTCTGGATGGGTGTCGGCAGTATGATGGCAACAGAAGCACATGATGCATGACCAATGATGATGATGATGTGTACAATTCCACATATACAGTTCAAGATACAATGTTTACTTTATTTTTCTTGGCTATTTCACCACTTTTATCAGTATTCCAGTAGAAAAGAAAAATAACCTCTTATTTTGTGCAACAGATTCTCTTGGACCTTCCCTTGATGGAAGATATTCATCATCTTCTTAATAAAGCATATTAATTTTAAAACTTTACTTCTCTTTTGTTTTATATTGCGATGAACATATTTATAAACATTTAAAAAGACTGAATATTCCTAAAGTTGTGTCACTGTCACTGTGGCTTGTTGCAACATCCATTTTACAATTTGTAGGAGCATAAAAAATGTTTCATCGAATGCAAAAAGTAAAATTTAAATGGTAGGTAATATTTTTCTTATACTTTTCAGGCAACGTGTTTATGGAGTCACAACTGCAATGGTTAAAGTTGGGTATGAATATAGTGATTGCAAAGATATAATTTGGGATGTGCAAACAACAAAGCTCAGTGGTCATGATATGAGCATATCAGAGGTTGGAGGCTGGAATCTTGATATCCACCATAGATATAATTTCCATGAAGGTAAGATAATAGTTCGTGTGTTGTAGCAAACACTGCAAACGACTTAAATATTGATCAGTAAGAATCACTGCTAACATGTATGTGCTCATCTTTCAAAATAATCAAAGAACCTACTGAAAAATATATAAACACTTTATTTAAGGATCAGACTGTAATGAATTACAATGCAACATGTGTGAAAATTGATCCAATACACAAGAATGATTCAAAGAATAGAGCTCACATCATTTAATCTCACTAGTAGGAAATTTATGAAATTCCAAATGTAAAATTTCAGCCTCTGATCTTTTCAGGAAACTGAGATCAATATGCTTTGTACTAAAGGGCTACAATGGAATAATGACAGCCATCTCTAAATCCTAGTCACTTTTTATCTCTCTTTAATAATACTGTCATGAATACTACCCTATAGAACAATCAAAAATAAATTCAAACATACCTAATAAACTTTCAAAAAATAATACTCTCTTTTTTCCTACATCCTTTGGCTGATTGCATCACTGAACACATCACCTATCTCTGATTTATTAACAAAATTGTTGGTAATTTACCTGCCATTTGAATGGTATGCTCTATCTGAAACTCTGTATCCTTGTTGCCATTTCTACTATGAAATCAATGGGATTTTTTGTGCCTCAGGAAATTGTTTAAAGGAAATACCATGTCTGGAAGCATTACATTTAGCAATTTGCTTCATGTATCATCCACAGCATTAAATTTTCCATTTCCTTTCACTGCAGTAAGTAAAATACTCTGTCTAACTTAGTTTGACTTCCACAGTAACCTGTGCTCCACAAAGGAAAATCCAGCCCATATGTAGCACATATGTGTTTCCATACAGAAGGTCCAGTTTCAACTGAGTCTCCTGTGGGTTCTTATTGAAAAACTGTATAATGTATTAACTAAATGAGTCACTTCTGTGAAAAAAGGTGTTTTGTTTAGTTAGTAAGATCCACTACATAAAATACACTAAGATTGTGTATCTTTTTGTGACTGAGACAAATTTCTGGTATCTTGGACAATTTATAAAATGTTTTTATCATAGAGTCATTTGATCCTCAACACACTAAATTATTCACTTGGCATGTCATCTACATGCTGTAAAAGTTCCCATTATTCATAAAATTCTATTTTTTAATTTGTTTCCAACTAAGGAACAGAATTTCTCAGAACAAGCCATAATTCCAGCAAAATATTTATGTACTCTTATAAATTGGCAGAAGCACAACTGTTGTCTTTTGTAGCATAAGTTGTGAATCATACCAGTGGCTTTAATTATTTTTAACTTTTCACACAAAGCAAGTAGAGTAGCAATTTATAATTTTAAATTATTTATAAATTATTTTTTTAAAATTTATAAATAAATTTATAAATAAATAATTTTAAATTATTCACTTGGCATGTCATCTACATGCTGTAAAAGTTCCCATTATTCATAAAATTCTATTTTTTAATTTGTTTCCAACTAAGGAACAGAATTTCTCAGAACAAGCCATAATTCCAGCAAAATATTTAAGTACTCTTATAAATTGGCAGAAGCACAACTGTTGTCTTTTGTAGCATAAGTTGTGAATCATACCAGTGGCTTTAATTATTTTTAACTTTTCACACAAAGCAAGCAGAGTAGCAATTTATAATTGTTTCACAATGTGGTACATGTTTATGTAGTTTTGTTCAGTACATCAATTCACTTTCAGTTGCCTAAAGACTTGCCTTAATTTTCATGGAACTGTAGATTAAAAGTGTGTGTATGTGACCAAATCTCATGCTAGAACAAGCAGATGTATGAACATCATTTGAATGCATAATTTTATAGGCATACTGCAGAAGGGAGATGGATCCAACATTTACTTAAAACATAAGCCACGTGTGATACTGACGACAATGGGAGATGGGCACCAGCGGCCCCTTGACTGTTTTGACTGTGACGGCCAAGCATCTAAGCAAAGGCTTTTAGCTCCCGTTGCGCTTGCTGCTGCAGCTGATGGATCAATATTTGTCGGTGATTTTAATTTGGTGAGGCGAATATTGGTTGATGGAACTGTCAGAACACTTGTTCGACTCAAGTGAGTATTGTTTCTGCTCAGACTATAGAAACAAATTAACTCTCTCTCTCTCTCTCTCTCTCTCTCTCTCTCTCTCTCTGTGTGTGTGTGTGTGTGTGTGTGTGTGTGTGTGTGTGTTTGTTTGTTTTCCCAGAATAACAAAATATTATTACTAATTATAGAGATTTTTCTTGCTTCAATATTCAGTCTCTCAGAACATCCAGTTTGAAACTATATTATAAAAGCATGTCAGCAGTTTGTTTTTTTTCCTCCCCTAACAATGATACATACTTTTATAGATGACTCACTATGTGGCATACCTACTTTTAGAGTACAAAGCCAGTTCCAAAAGAGGTTGTGAAGACAGTGATTACTAAATAACACAAAAAAAGTATCTCTAAGAGATTATGAATAATTTGGGTACCTTGTGAAAGTCAATTTCAAGTCCTTGCCTAGTGCGCAATTTTAACTTCCTATAAGTGATCAACATATCATATGCATAGCCAAAAGAAAAACTGTCTCAGGCTGTAACAGTATTGAAGCTCTCAGCACCATGCTAGGGTCTCTGTGACATTTAAAAGTAACAGGATGGAGCAAGGTATACTCAGGAGGGTCAACTGAAAGAGCTCTCACTGCAGATGATAGGTCTTATGGTTTGAGTGCTGGTGCAGTAGACGAGTACTCCCAAAGCCAGTATCCATAAATCAGTGTCATCATTTTGTTTCTGATTACTTATGTAAACCCTCCAATACTGAGTTTGAAAATGTGGTTGTAGTTGACAGATTTGCTCCTTCAAAATCGATTTTTGCTCCCATGTACAAGCTCAGTCATTCTGAAAATGAGCTTGGGTTTTACCTTGTTTTTAAAAATGATGGAGTGACTTTTTGAGCAACAAGGAAGAAGAAGAAATATTAGACAGGGGAAGAAAACGTACCAAATCTCCCATATTGAATTAAAGAGAAACCACCACACTGACGACTAAATTCGGATTCAGAACAGCAGATTTCCAGAGGACGTTCCTGTAAAACAACTGACAAGATCAGAGAATCAATGTCCGACTGGGATAGCTAAAATCAGTCCAGCAAAAAAGTCTTCCAAAATTTGTTTATTGTCTTCCAGAAGTTTTGCCACATGTTAATGTAGCAAGTTTCAACTTGACACAAATTGTAAAAATGCATATTTGTTGTTCATCCATCCATCTATCCAACAATCCAAACCAGTGCCCTATATCTGGCCAGTGCCAGATTCGGAATTGGTGTGGTAGTTCCCCAATGTAGAACCATACCTTTATAGAGAATATTGTTACAGAGGGGTTGGTTGCTGCTCCAAAAGGCATGTCAAGGCTAAGAATCTATGGATCCCTTCTGCTAGCACGTCGTGTAGCTGGAATGGAACCAGCCAAGTATTCACGTGAGTGGATGTGGAAAAACTACTAAAAACCACATCCAAGCTGGCCTGTACACCAGCCCATATAATTAATCCATTAGGCAGATTTGATATGGGGCTGGCACAGCTCCTCATGACCCGGAGGAATGTGCTTTAATGTGCTCAGCTATCCACACATATAATTGTTTTTCACATCAAGCGCTATAAAATGACGAATTTGTTTACAGCCATGGCTTTAATAGATCATATTGGAATTCTGAACACATGATTGATCCATTAATCTGCAAAAACAGTTAGTGGCATTATTGGCAACCTTTTTAAAAAACTGTCTTTGGAGACTCAAAGAGGAAAACAGCTGTACATTTAATGATAATGCAGTTCAGGCTTGGGCACATGTGAAACCCTTAGCTTGAAATTCAGTTCATAGCAGAAGGATATAATACTCAGAAATAAGCTTGAGAATGTTCATTAGAAATCCGTAGCTACCTTATTAAAGCTGCACCCAGAGATTCCTGATTTCTCCTTCAGAAGTAATTTAAATGTCTAAGGAAACATTTCTGATTTATTTTCAGTGCCACGAGAGTGTCTTACCGCTATCACTTAGCTCTGAGTCCACTAGACAACGTTCTATACATATCAGACCCTGAATCTCACCAGATCATACGTGTGAGGAGTGTTGATGATTACTCAGATCCAGAGCATAACTGGGAAACAGCAGTTGGTTCAGGGGAAAGATGTCTTCCGGGAGACGAGGCACACTGTGGTGATGGCGCTCTGGCACGTGATGCAAAGCTGGCGTACCCAAAAGGTATGTACAATCCATTTACACTATTCCACATGATATTGGAAGATTTGTTTACTAAATCAAGTCATTTATAAACAGGTGTTGCTGTATCAGCTGACAATGTTCTATACTTTGCTGATGGAACCAATATCAGGATGGTTGACAGGGATGGAATTGTGACAACAGTCATTGGTGATCACATGCATAAGTCCCACTGGAAACCAATTCCCTGTGAAGGGACATTAAATGTGGAAGAGGTTTGTTGACTTTGTATTATACTGTGTTGGAAATATTTCACCAGATAAGGAATAACTAACATGTAATGAAATTGTGATACAGTGCACTGGACTAAAATTGAGGTATAGTGCACACACGTTATGCATAGTTTACCAGTCTCTCACAGACAGAGGTATGGAAGGGGGGGGGGGGGGGAGTTTCAAGGAGAGAATGAAGAACAGACAAATGGGGTTTTATATTCACTTCACCAAGCAGCTAAAACAACTTTCATCTAACCAAGCCAAGGTAAAAATTACATTTTAAAACTAACATTATTTGTTATTGTGCTATATGAAGGTGCACATGCTTAGAGAAGATAAAATTAGTGCATTACTGAATTAAGATGGAATATATGCAAGCTTGAAGTTGCAGATTATGGCCCTCTAGTTATGCATCAACATGTATAATGTAAATTTATAAATGGAAAATACATATCTCACTTTCATTATTCCTAATGTTGCTTAGTTTTGTTCTGATGCAGCAGTAAAACCTGTGTTATGAATATGATACAAGATTTTGGGTGGACATCATTAGAACAAAGGTATTTCTCATTGCGGAGGGATCTTATGACATTTCAATCACCAACTTTCTCCTTAAAATGCAAAAATATTTTCTTGATGCCAACCTACATGGGAGAAATCATCATCATCATAATAAAATAAAGGGAGTCGGAGCTCACACAGACAGATACAGGTGTTCGTTTTTTTCCACATACTGATCAAGGGTGGAATAACAGAGAATTATTGTGAAGGTGGTTCAGTGAACCCTCTGCCAGGTACTTCAGTGTGATTTGCTGAGTATTCATGTAGATGTGGATGTAGATGAAAGTCATATATGCTAAATTAAGGTAACAGTTTCTGTTAGTTAGTTACAAGTTCTATGCATCATTCTGCACGACAGATTGTATTGATATGGAACAAGTCATTTTTACATTCACATCACAAATTAATTTGTACATACGGTTACATTCTGAACATTTCTAAGGTAAGTGAGACTATCAAATAGGTGCCGTATGAGAGTATATAATAATTAAATACTGATAAACAACGATGGTATTATCTCTCTCTCTCTCTCTCTCTCTCTCTCTCTCTCTCTTTAGCTAGCTATCCATTTATGTTCACAGTACACGTCCACATTCTTGTCTCTGTCTTTCTTCTTCTGAAACCAACATTTCAAACAATAAGCATTAATAGATGCTCTAACCATATTTTGTGTATATTATGTACTTACCTCTTTTTTTGTTTTTTATGTCTAGGTTCATCTTCGTTGGCCCACAGAGCTTGCAATCAATCCTCTTGACAATTCTCTTCACATCATTGATGACCATATGATCCTTCAGTTGGCTCCAGATGGCCGAGTGAAAGTTGTAGCTGGTCGCCCATTGCATTGTCCCTCTCCAGCAGGTGGCTATGACACAGAACTTGCTACACATGCAACCTTGGTAATGCCCCAGAGTATAGCATTTGGACCATCTGGAGACCTTTATGTTGCTGAGAGTGATTCTCAACGAATAAACAGGGTGCGAATCATCGGTACAGATGGAAAAATTTCTCATTATGCTGGAGCAGAATCAAAATGCAATTGCTTAGATAGAGGCTGTGATTGTTTTGAGGAAGATCATTTCCTCGCATCCACTTCGAAGTTCAATACAATTTCTTCTGTCGCAGTTACTCCCGATGGAATATTGCACATATGTGATCAAGCAAACTACAGGATTCGTTCAGTGACAGCAAGTATCCCAGATGCCAGTGTCTCAAGAGAATATGAGATATATTCTCCTGACACTCAAGAGATTTATGTGTTCAATCGCTTTGGTCAGCATATCGCAACCCGCAACATTCTCACAGGAGAAACAAGTTATTTGTTTACATACAATGTAAATACAAGCAATGGGAAACTTAGCACAGTGACAGATGCTGCCGGAAACAAGGTCTTCCTCCTGAGAGACTATTCAAGTCAAGTGAATTCTATTGAAAATACTAAAGGCCAAAAGTGTAGATTGAGAATGTCACGCATGAAAATGCTCCATGAATTAAGCACACCAGACAACTATAATGTTACTTTTGACTATCATGGACCAACAGGTCTTCTTAAGACCAAACTTGATAGCACTGGCCGGAGCTATGTTTACAACTATGACGAATTTGGAAGACTAACTTCTGCTATAACTCCTACAGGAAAAGTTATTAGTTTGTCATTTGATCTCAGTGTGAAAGGAGCAACAGTGAAAGTAACACAAAATAACCGGAAACCAGTTTCAATGTTAATAAAAGGGTCAACAGTTGTTACAAAAGTTGGTAAGTAATTTTTGCATGGATTTTGAATTGTTATGTTTTAAAGAATAGCATACTAATAAAGGAAATTAATTTACTGTATGAGTCCACAATACTGCAAATATTTTCTGAATAAAATCATCTAGATTACTTAATATAAATAGTATAAAAAAAATCTATGCCTGAGATCAGCTTCTACTAACTTTTTCTATTCTTATGTAAATAATTTATTTCAATATATAACAATGACTTATTAAAATGATGGCATGTTAATATTCAAACCTGTCAGCACCTGTTGTATTGAAATTGTAGTTCTTACATTTTTCTTGAAGTCTGAGGATATTTTGTCTTTCTCATAATTTTGCACACCATGTGGAATAGTTCTGTTATGGCAGCTCTCCCAAGAATTTCAATAAGTCTCACAGGGTCTTCTTGCAACTTACATCTGTCAGTGCTCTGTTAAATTATTCCTTCAGTATCGTAGCTCCCAGTTGATCTTCATCTACTTCCTCTTCCCTTTCTGTAATATTTTCTTCAAGTTTATTTCCTTCTGTATAGCTCTTCAGCATATTCCTTCCACCTTTCAGCATTTCCTTCTTTTCTTAGTAATGGTTTGCGATCTGAGCTCTTAATTTTCATGCTGCCACTTCTGTTTTCTCCTAAGGTCTTTCTAATTTTCCTGTAGGTGGCATCTATCTTTCCCCTAATTATGTTGTTTCTGCATCCTTACATTTCTCATCTATCCAGTCCTGCTTTGCACTTCATGTCAATCTAATATTTTAGACAATTATAATCCCTTGTATTGATTCACATGCCGCATTTTTTATATTTTCTTCTTTTGTCACTTAGATTCAATATCTCATGCATTTTCCATGGATTTTTACTGGCTTTTGTCTTTTTCCTGATTTGATCATCTGCTGCCTTCACTATTTCAACTACCAAGGCTACCCACATGTACTCTAGTATGTTACTTTACTCTGTTTCAGCCAATCAGTACCTACTGCTTACTTTGAAACTCTCAACAACCTCTGGTACTTACAACTTATCCAGGTCCTATCTCCTTATAATTTTCCACATTTTTGCAGTTTCTTCAGTTTTCATCAGCAGTTCATAGCGATGCTGCCACTTCTGTTTTCTCCAAAGGTCTTAGGTCTTCCTAATTTCCCTGTAGGTGGCATCTATCTTTCCCCTAATTATGTGTGTTTCTACATCCTTACATTTCTCATCTATCCATTCCTGCTTTGCACTTCGTGTCACACTTTTTTCAGGTGGCGCAGAACATCGAATCCTGATACTAGCAGATGGCAGTGTCACCAGTACAACACCATGGTCCCCTGCTGTAGCCACAGACATAGTGCCATACCCAGTATTATCTGACATTGATCCAGTTCTCGGTGAAAGTTTTCCTGTTCCTACACACCAGAGAACAGATCCACAGAGACAGTGCCATACCCAGTATTATCTTACATCTCAGAAATCCACTTCCCAAACGTTATGCAGTTTAGAATATGGTTCCAGAATATTTGTCTTACCATTATATAATCTATTTGAAACCTTCCTATGTCTACAGGTTTCTTTCATGTGCAACCTTTTTTCATAATTTTAAAACCAAGCATTAATAATGATTAGATAATGCTCTGTGCAGAATTCTACCACGTGGCTTCCTGTTCCATTCCTTTCTTCCAGTCCATGTTCTCTAACGATTTATCCTTCTCTTCCTTTTCCTACTATTGACTTCCAGTCCTACATTACAATTAAGTTTTTGCCTGCCTTAACTATCTGCATAATTCCTTAAGGAACAGTATTACAGTGTGGGACAATCTATGTTATTCTACATTGTATTACTTAAAATATCATGAAAAAATTTATACAAGGCATTTGAACAAGTCACTGATTCATTTATATTTCTGAAAAGATTAACAATTGTCACACTTTTTTTAGGTGATGCAGAACATCGAATCCTGGTACTAGCAGATGGTAGCGTCGCCAGTACAACACCATGGTCCCATGCTGTAGCCACAGACACAGTGCCATACCCAGTATTATCTGACATTGATCCGGTTCTCGGTGAAAGTTTTCCTGTTCCCGCACGCCAGAGAACAGAGGTTGGTGGAGACCTGGCAAACCGTTTTGAATGGAGATATTTTATGAGACGTGCATCAGGCAGTGGAAAGAGAGCTGGAAGTAGTGGTGGAAGCGGTAGTGGTGGTAAATCAGTAGTGCAGGTTGGACGCAAACTGAGAGTCAATGGAGAGAACCTGTTAACAATGGAATATGATCGTGAAACTGGCACTGTTGCTGTTTTCATGGATGATCGTGTAGAACTGCTGAATGTCACTTATGATCGTACTGCACGCCCTGTTAAATGGGGTTCCAGGTTAGTGCAATAAATTTAACATTTACTGTACATGTTCCCTATGTTGAGTATGAATTCTTTCCTCAATGTTAAATGTGTATAGTATTCTACCAACAAGAGGTCATTTCAGACACCAGCTCAGTATGAGTATAATAGGAAACAGAATCAGTGGTTGCACATCACTTCTGAAAATTATCTACATTTGTGAAATATAGGGTTCATATGCTGTCTGTGCTGTTCAAGGTTTCCCACATTCAGTACTGATATAGTTCCATTTCTGTATAACTCCAGCATCCAGCATATGGTAGTAAGTGAATTTAATTCTGTCAAGATGAACATGGGATGTCTCATTATAGTTAATTATTCAATATAATGTTGTACTTTCATATTAGTTAAGACATAGAATGTTTCACTGCCACACAAACAAAACAGGTTATAAAATACAAAATGCCAAATCTAACATGTTGTATCTTATAACTGCAGCTGCCAATAAAATAACACAATATTTTTTTATACGCAAATTACCTTGGGTTCAGTTTTGGGATACCTATTGTTATGTAGGCAAAGCACTGTCTGAATACACCTTGTATTCCTCATGTTAATAACATATATGAGTGCCACAACTGAGTTGTAGTTAGGAGGCTGCCTTATTCATTTTCTTGTTGTCCTATCCCACAAAAGCTGGTTTACTATGAATTTATGGAATGTAATCTCTTTTGTCTTTTGATGTTTAGGGAAGGTTTAATGATTTCTTTTATTTATTTATTTATTATTTTTTTTTTTTTCAAACAAATATCTGAACCAAGATCCTTCGACCAGCATTTATTATTTACATTTAAATAGCTTTCATTATTGACAAATAATTATCTTATAGATTCCATGTGAGGGAAGGGGCTAATGATATTCTTTCACAGTCATGATCAACATGTTTTTGCCAATTCAGTATGGTACTGATGTTAACTCCATATGGTAGATAAAAAATAAAATTCTGAAAGGGTTGTTTTGTTTTATATGGGATTGTGTTTCACAGGTAGTATGTTTTATAAGGAAATGTGTTCAAAATTTGGCATTTCTGTTTCACATCACTAAGGAAGAACAACATCCAAACTAGTTTTCTATATTTCTTTTAAAGAACCTAAATTGTTGTCAGATAATTATTTAAAGAATAAGAGAGCAGATCCTTTCCAACCTCTTGTCAAAAGTTCAACAGCCTACAAAACTGATTTTTCTGTGGAGATTTCCACAGTACATTATTTATACAAGATGCATCTAGAAAGTAATATATGTTTGTGCATTGTATAAAAACATTATGTGCAACCATTATTTATGCTTAAATTGATAGTCAGCTATCAGTGTGTTACATTCAAACAATGGAAAATAAGGGATACAAACAAAATTCAAGCTTTCGCAACCAACGGTTGCTTCGTCAGGGAAGAGGGAAGGAGAGGGAAAGACGAAAGGATGTGGGTTTTAAGGGAGAGGGTAAGGAGTCATTCCAATCCCGGGAGCGGAAAGACTCACCTTAGGGGGAAAAAAGGACGGGTATACACTCGCACACACACACACATCCATCCACACATATACAGACACAAGCAGACATATTCAAACGCAAAGAGTTTGGGCAGAGATGTCAGTCGAGGCGGAAGTGCAGAGGCAAAGATGTTGTTGAATGACAGGTGAGGTATGAGTGGCGGCAACTTGAAATTAGCGGAGATTGTGGCCTGGTGGATAACGGGAAGAGAGGATATATTGAAGGGCAAGTTCCCATCTCCGGAGTTCGGATAGGTTGGTGTTAGTGTGAAGTATCCAGATAACCCGGACGGTGTAACACTGTGCCAAGATGTGCTGGCTGTGCACCAAGGCATGTTTAGCCACAGGGTGATCCTCATTACCAACAAACACTGTCTGCCTGTGTCCATTCATGCGAATGGACAGTTTGTTGCTGGTCATTCCCACATAGAATGCGTCACAGTGTAGGCAGGTCAGTTGGTAAATCATGTGGGTGCTTTCACACGTGGCTCTGCCTTTGATCGTGTACACCTTCCGGGTTACAGGACTGGAGTAGGTGGTGGTGGGAGGGTGCATGGGACAGGTTTTACACCGGGGGCGGTTACATGGGTAGGAGCCAGAGGGTAGGGAAGGTGGTTTGGGGATTTCATAGGGATGAACTAAGAGGTTACGACGGTTAGGCGGATGGCGGAAAGACACTCTTGGTGGAGTGGGGAGGATTTCATGAAGGATGGATCTCATTTCAGGGCAGGATTTGAGGAAATCGTATCCCTGCTGGAGAGCCACATTCAGAGTCTGATCCAGTCCCGGAAAGTATCCTGTCACAAGTGGGGCACTTTTGTGGTTCTTCTGTGGGAGGTTCTGGGTTTGAGGGGATGAGGAAGTGGCTCTGGTTATTTGCTTCTGTACCAGGTCGGGAGGGTAGTTGCGGGATGCGAAAGCTGTTATCAGGTTGTTGGTGTAATGGTTCAGGGATTCCGGACTGGAGCAGATTCGTTTGCCACGAAGACCTAGGCTGTAGGGAAGGGACCGTTTGATGTGGAATGGGTGGCAGCTGTCATAATGGAGGTACTGTTGCTTGTTGGTGGGTTTGATGTGGATGGACGTGTGAAGCTGGCCATTGGACAGGTGGAGGTCAACGTCAAGGAAAGTGGCATGGGATTTGGAGTAGGACCAGGTGAAACTGATGGAACCAAAGGAGTTGAGGTTGGAGAGGAAATTCTGGAGTTCTTCTTCACTGTGAGTCCAGATCATGAAGATGTCATCAATAAATCTGTACCAAACTTTGGGTTGGCAGGCCTGGGTAACCAAGAAGGCTTCCTCTAAGCGACCCATGAATAGGTTGGCATATGAGGGAGCCATCCTGGTACCCATGGCTGTTCCCTTTAATGGTTGGTATGTCTGGCCTTCAAAAGTGGAGAAGTTGTGGGTCAGGATGAAGCTGGCTAAGGTAATGAGGAAAGAGGTGTTAGGTAGGGTGGCAGGTGATCGGCGTGAAAGGAAGTGCGCCATCGCAGCAAGGCCCTGGACGTGCGGAATATTTGTGTGTAAGGAAGTGGCATCAATGGTTACAAGGATGGTTTCCGGGGGTAACAGATTGGGTAAGGATTCCAGGCATTCGAGAAAGTGGTTGGTGTTTTTGATGAAGGATGGGAGACTGCATGTAATGGGTTGAAGGTGTTGATCTACGTAGGCAGAGATACGTTCTGTGGTGGCTTGGTAACCAGCTACAATGGGGCGGCCGGGATGATTGGGTTTGTGAATTTTAGGAAGAAGGTAGAAGGTAGGGGTGCGGGGTGTCGGTGGGGTCAGGAGGTTGATGGAGTCAGGTGAAAGGTTTTGTAGGGGGCCTAAGGTTCTGAGGATTCCTTGAAGCTCCGCCTGGACATCAGGAATGCGATTACCTTGGCAAACTTTGTATGTGGTGTTGTCTGAAAGCTGACGCAGTCCCTCAGCCACATACTCCCGATGATCAAGTACCACGGTAGTGGAACCCTTGTCCGCCGGAAGAATGACGATGGATCGGTCAGCCTTTAGATCACGGATAGCCTGGGCTTCAGCAGTGGTGATGTGGGGAGTAGGATTAAGGTTTTTTAAAAAGGATTGAGAGGCAAGGTTGGAAGTCAGAAATTCCTGGAAGGTTTGGAGAGGGTGATTTTGAGGAAGAAGAGGTGGGTCCCGCTGTGACGGAGGACGGAACTGTTCCAGGCAGGGTTCAATTTGGATGGTGTCTTGGGAAGTTGGATCATTAGGAGTAGGATTAGGATCATTTTTCTTCGTGGCAAAGTGATATTTCCAGCAGAGAGTACGAGTGTAGGACAGTAAATCTTTGACGAGGGCTGTTTGGTTGAATCTGGGAGTGGGACTGAAGATGAGGCCTTTGGATAGGAAGGACAGAGGTTGTGTATGTGCGGATGGATATGTGTGTGTATGCGAGTGTATACCTGTCCTTTTTTCCTCCTAAGGTAATTCTTTCCACTCTCGCAATTGGAATGACTCCTTACCCTCTCCCTTAAAACCCACATCCTTTCGTCTTTCCCCTCCTTCCCTCTTTCCTGATGAGGCAACAGTTTGTTGCGAAAGCTTGAATTTTGTGTGTATGTTTGTGTTCGTTTGTGTGTCTGTCGACCTGCCAGCACTTTCATTTGGTAAGTCACATCACCTTTGTTTTTAGATGTATTTTTCCTACGTGGAATGTTTCCCTCTATTATAACCATATATATATATATATATATATATATATATATATATATATATATATATATATATATATATCTAAAAAGAAAGATGATGAAACTTACCAAACAAAAGCGCTGGCAGGTCGATAGACACACAAACAAACACAAACATACACACAAAATTCTAGCTTTCGCAACCAATGGTTGCCTCGTCAGGAAAGAGGGAAGGAGAAGGAAAGACAAAAGGATATGGGTTTTAAGGGAGAGGGTAAGGAGTCATTCCGTCTGCTTGTGTCTGTGTATGTGTGGATGGATATGTAAGGTAAGTCTTTCCGCTCCCGGGATTGGAATGACTCCTTACCCTCTCCCTTAAAACCCATATCCTTTTGTCTTTCCTTCTCCTTCCCTCTTTCCTGACGAGGCAACCATTGGTTGCGAAAGCTAGAATTTTGTGTGTATGTTTGTGTTTGTTTGTGTGTCTATCGACCTGCCAGCGCTTTTGTTTGGTAAGTTTCATCATCTTTCTTTTTAGATATATTTTTCCCACGTGGAATGTTTCCCTCTATTTTATATATATATATATATATATATATATATATATATATATATATATATATATATATATATATATAAAACTGTGGCTTCAGCTGCCAGAGGCTGCAGGTGTAACAAAGGCTTTGTTGGCCGAAAGCTTATATTGTGACAGTCTTTTTGTTGTGCCTATCTGCAACTCAGTGTCTTACAGTCTTTTGATAGTTGTCTTGATTCTGTCAGTACCTGAAAGATTTCAGAAAAATGGATAAAGCTGTCACCTGTGAAGTGAAAACTGCAATCTGATCTTATGTATAAAATCAGAATGAACATATGATATTTACCATCAAAGAGATTTAGGATGCTGGTGTTACTATTGAAATACCGGTTAGGCAATAGTGTTAAAATTTCAGTTCTGGAAGGAAAACCTACCACTAATGGTGAACGGGAAGGATATTCATTAGCCATTATGAATGAAATGCCAAATTTATTTAATGAATACATGAAGAATTATTGTATTTCAAGTAATTGTTGTTACTATTGACTTCAGTGAACACATTTGGCATATTTCATACACCAGTGCTCATGCAATTGTTAGTCTTCTCCAGAACAGGAAAATTTATTCTAAACTGTTTGCTCACAAGATTGTAGATCAACCAAGAAAGAAGCATCCGTAAGGACACAACTTTTTGAAAGTAATAAACTTGCATTTTCTTATACCACACCTCACCGTAATTGGAGTGTTACAGACCTAACTAAATTAGTTTACGACAGAAGCACCATTTTGAAGGCTAGTGGCATGTGGCTTGTGATTGACAAACAGCCCACTGAGTGTTTTCATTCTTCATAAGTCATCAAAGCCAGGTGATGGAATTTAGGAAAGGTAGGACTCGAATGCCTGTCCAATCATCGTGCTTTGCGTTTTCTGTCAGTCACTTTCAGCCATCGTCAGGATGATCCATTAAATTATCCATGGCTGCCTTCATTTTTAAAACAGTTCTTTTTGTAATATGACAGGTGCCTTGAATTTACATAGGTCTCTTTATAAATAGGTACTGTCAAAATAGTTTAATTAAAAATCACTAGTTTGCATTAATTGTAAAATTGTTACTTCTTTCAATATCCCCTTATACATTTCACATTTATGAAGCATGATTGCAAAAATTTACTGTCATTATAGAATCAGCAATGAGCAAGAGCAGTGAGGGTCAGTGTAGTAACAACAGTTTCTCTTCCTCATTACTGTGTAGTAATGTTAGGGATTCATCTTCCAAAATGTAGACACTCTTTGATAGTCAATATGAAAGGAACAAAGTAAAATATCGTTACAATCCTTGCATGGGGGATGAAGATTATTTTATGCGTTTAAAGTGACCCCCATTAGCAGCTAGATAACTTTGATGTGCTGAACTGTTGACTCAACTATGGCTGTCAGTGGTGCCGGTGTGATAGCCACACAGGACGCCTTGATGGTTTCTTGTATCTTGTTTAGCGCAGCTGGCTTCTGTTAGTAAACTTCATTTTTCATGGCCCTCCATAGGTAGAAGTCAAGAAGTGTAGGGTCTGGAGACTGGTGGGTATTCAACAGTCCCTCTTTGACTTGTACATCACTCTGGTAGATTTTCATCCACGTAGGCTCTGACATGTCTATGGTAATGAGGCAGGGCATCATCTTGTTGTAGGTAAAATCTTTTATTTCCAAACACCTCTCAGAAGGCAGGTAAAATCGATGTTTTTTTCAGCGTATGAAGATACATCTAACCAGTTACGGTACCTTTAAAGAAGAACGGGCAAGTCAAACTGCATGATAACAAACCACACCACACATTAGCACTTGGTAGATTAACATGTTTGTCCACATGAATGTGAGGATTTTCAAGAGCCAAGTATATGCAATTGTGGCTGTTTGCAGTACTGTTCAGTTTGAATTGCATCTCGTCAGATCAGATAATCATCCAGCTGCAAAGGGGTTGGTGACCACAGATGTTAAGTCCCATAGTGTTCAGAGCCATTCGAAGTTTTAGCCATCCCTGCAAACTGTTCATCCTCGCGAAGTGTGCCTTCAAACTACTCGCAGTACTAGATCCTTCAATACGTGTTGTCCTCATTCATAGTGTGAAGCCATCTTGGAATGTACACTTTCCACTTTGCAGCCTTTATAAGTCATTGTAGGCTTGATTGACTTACCCCACTTTCATGTGCACCCTGCTTCACAGATTTTTGAGGTGATCCAGTAAAATGTTGCAACACAGCAGTGCAGGAAGCTGGACTTTTTGATGTTTTTGGTCAGCCAGACATTTCCTTACGCACATCCTGAACGGTACCTTTGGCTTCAAATTTATCCCGAATATGATGAATTGTGCATGTTGTTGGTTGAGTTCTGTATACATTACGTCACTTAAAGGTTGTACCTCCATCATGTTTTCCCGACTTCCAGTACCACTACAATACGATGGCCCAGTATTGCCCAAATGACAATCTTACATCATTCATTGCTGCTCTGTCATCTGCTGGAAATTGCGCGTCAAGATCTTTTGAGAAAAGAATGGGCTACACTACCACACAAATATGTCTTCTGGTCCAAAGACATTAACTATCAAAGAGTGTCTACATTTTTCTGGACCCCTCTGTATTTGCTAACCTTTTCAGCCGCTTTCTTCCTAAATAAACTCATTACTTCAGTCGCAATCACCCAAAAATATGCTAATGCAAGAATAAAACATACCAACATATTAAAAAAAACACTAAATTTTTTGCAGGAATGGGATATTTGCTGGTGTCGAACTTGAGTATGACAGATTTAGTCGCCTTACAAGCTGGAGATGGGGAGAACTCAACGAAAGTTACGCATTTGACAGAGCTGGGCGTCTCAATCAAATTCGTTATGGTGATGGATCATCAATGATTTACGCATTCAAGGATATGTTTAGCAGCCTGGTATGGAAACTGAGTTACTTGTTTTTTATGTATTTCACAAAGAGCTTAAAAATTTTAATGTGATATATATAAAGTAATTAAAAAAAGATATAAAATTTGCATTACATAATTATACACTATTATAAATTTACTAAATATATAATTAATCTGTTTTCATTTTCTTCACAGCCACTGAAAGTCACAACACCACGAGGAAGTGACTACTTGCTGCAGTATGATGAAGCCGGAGCACTGCAATCACTTACAACACCCAGAGGCCATATCCATGCCTTTTCTTTGCAGACATCCCTTGGATTCTTCAAATATCAGTATTTCTCACCAATGAATCGGCACCCATATGAAATTTTATACAATGATGATGGCCAGATTCTAGCAAAAGTTTACCCACATCAGTCTGGTAAAGTTGCATATGTGTACGATCAGAGCGGCAAACTTGAAACAGTTCTTGCAGGTCTGTCATCTATCCATTACAATTACCAAGAAACTACGAGTTTGGTGAAAAGTATTGACATTGTGGAACCAAACTTTGAACTGAAACAAGAATATCGCTACCATGCTGGAATTTTGAAAGATGAAAGACTTAAATTTGGCAGTAAAAGTGGACTGGACAATGCACATTTTCGTTATCAATATGATGGCAATGCAAGAATATCAGGCATTGATGTTGAAATAAATGGAAAAGAGCTTCCACAGTTGAGATTGAAATACAATCAAAATTTGGGCATGCTTGAAGGAGTGACAGATCTGCGTATTTACAGGAACACTTTCAATCGCTCTGTGATGCAGGATACAAGTAAACAGTTTTTCAGCATCACTGATTATGACAATCATGGAAGGATAAAGTCAATACTTATAAACATTAAAACATTTGATGTTTACAGAATGGAACTAGAGTATGACAACCGGAACAGGATTAAGGCACAAAAATTTACAATTGGGCGAGTTACTATCACAGACAAAGTTACTTACAATGCAGATGGACATGTAATGGAAGTTGTAGGTGACAGTAACTGGAAATATGTTTATGATGAAAATGGCAATGTTATTGGTGTAATTGAACAAGGAGAAAAGATCTCACTTGGTTATGACAGTGGAGACAGAGTTGTGCAGTATGGCGATGTTGAATTCAACAGCTATGATGGTCGAGGATTTGTTGTGAGGAGAGGGGAACAGAAATATCGCTATAATTCACGAGCCCAATTAATTCACGCATTTGAAAGAGATAAATTTCAAACATGGTACTTTTATGATGATAGAGGAAGAATGGTGTCTTGGCATGACGAACGAGGCAATGTTACTCAGTATTTCTATGCAAATCCAAGCACACCAGATCTAATTTCTCATGTTCATTTTCCGAAATCTGGACGCACATTCAGATTACTTTATGATGAACGGCAAATTCTGATAACCGTTGAAACATCAGAACAGCGCTTTTATGTTGCTTCAGATCAAAATGGTTCTCCTCTAGCACTGTATGACACAAATGGAAACATAATTAAGGAAATTAGACGTACACCATTTGGAAAAGTAACCAAGGATTCAAATCCAGACTTCTACCTTCCTGTAGACTTCCATGGTGGCCTTTTTGACCCAAATACTGGTCTTGTGTACATAAAGAAGAGACTTTATGATCCAGTTGTTGGCCAGTGGATGACTCCAGCATGGGAAGAAATGGCAAACCAACTCACAACACCAACTGATATTTTCATCTACAGATTTAACAACAATGACCCGATTAATCCCAGGCATGTCATCAATTACATGACAGGTAAGTGACAATGCAATTTATTTATTAATTTATTAGTTTTCTCAACTGAATTTTCCTTTGATTCAAAACAATTACTAATGCACTAGTAAATAAAGTTTCGATAATTCCCTGGAATAAAATCAGAAAAGAAATCTAGCATTATGCTTAACTAATGTGTAGCTACAATAATGAGATCCATAATTTATTTAAAAAATCCTAACTTGCTTAGCAAGTTGTGCAGTAATCAGATATTAGGAAACAATGAACCGGAAAACAAACTTGACACCTTAGATATGCAGACTACCATAAAACAAATGTACTGTTACATTCTTAGAGTCTAGATGCAGCAATACGTGCAGTTTTTTGTTATCTATAGTAAGTTTTTCAGAAATAAAACTACATACCGTATTTACTCGAATCTAAGCCGCACTCGAATCTAAGCCGCACCTGAAAAATGAGACTCGAAATAAAGGAAAAAATAATTTCCCGAATCTAAGCCGCACCTGAAATTTGAGACTCGAAATTCAAGGGGAGAGAAAAGTTTTAGGCCGCACCTCCAAATCGAAACAAAGTTGGTCCATTGTAATATGAGACAGAATTCAGGTCGAATGAATGACGATACAGCTACAGTAGTTTGGTTCGAGCCGTAAGCTTAGCAGTTAAGCTTTACCAGGTAGCCATTGCTATGCGTCAGGCGCTCCGTCCTTATTTATGTGGGTACCCTTCGTTTTTCACGTGCTTCGTCTGGTTTGAATTGATTCCTTATTTTTCCCAGAGCTGATAATTGCCGTTCTCTTTGTTATAGGTGTTTTCGTCACTCTAAGCTGAAAATGCATTACTGTACTGTGTCATGCATTGTTTGTCGCATTCTGATAATGAATGTTCACGACCTGTCGCCGCTCGCAGCATGGTTTGCTTTTGTGCATGCTACCGCCGCTTACAAAAAAAAAAAGAGAGAGAGTAATTGTCTCAGTAGTGAAACAATGGCAAGAGACTGCTATTTGTTGTTATTTACACTGCTGCTTTCTTTGATAATGACCAACAAGAACCAAATAATAAACTGCGTATGATAGATGATGTTCTGAACGAGAGTTTAGCGAAAATTTTTCTCCGTTTGAAAATCTTTGCAGACGCCTCTTTAGTACATTATTTTCTGCACAGCAATTAGAGTCATCTTAGATTTAAAAATCTAGTCAATTGCCGTGCTTCATTTCTGACTGTATCACTATTAGGCATAAGAATAATACGAATATGAACATGGCATATGTGTATACTTCCGCGTTTGTGTTGTCTCACTCTAGTTTCGTAGTTTATTAGGCAGACAGGATTTAAATGAGATAGCAGCAAACACGAAAGAATACATGGCAAAATGTTTATTTTCGTATTATTCTTATGGTGAAGAGAATACTGCATGTGATTCAGAATTCACAAAAGTTC
The DNA here is from genome assembly GCF_021461385.2 of Schistocerca piceifrons. Classification (NCBI taxonomy): domain Eukaryota; kingdom Metazoa; phylum Arthropoda; class Insecta; order Orthoptera; family Acrididae; genus Schistocerca; species Schistocerca piceifrons. The sequence continues at coordinate 261,857,420 of NC_060144.1, read as the reverse complement.
CCATTAGCAACCATATCTTCTCACAGGTAGAAAAAAAATCAGAACGTAGAATTGGCCATACTGACAAACATCGCAAACGGTCTTGCCAGTCGGATTTTCGTAGTACATTGAAAAGCTGCTACATTCGAAGATAAACAATACGGAATTTGTATTTACTTCGTTGGATAATGTATGAAAATGCAGTGGTCGAAATTCGGGGTGGAGAAAAAAGCTCGTCTTCCACCTTTTTTTTTTAATTTATTTACTGATGCAGAGGTTTTGGAGCCAGTATTTATCTTTGTGCCTGTAAAGCATGCCTGTGTAGCGCTACATATATTAGACGGCAGAAGTTAGTTGTGGCGGCACCTACCAACATATTTCAGAACTTCTGCTTACTTTGCACTTGATTCTAAGCCACAGGCGGTTTTTTGGATTACAAAAACCGGAAAAAAAGTGCGGCTTAAGATTCGAGTAAATACGGTAGGTTTAGAAGTTGCAACAAGCCCGTCATTCATGTACAAGCTATTTAATATCGGCACACACACATGTATCTGTTGATTCATATGAAACTGTTTCATTAGTTTACAATATATTTCCCATATTGATTCCTGATATGGATGTTTTACTTCCAGTGAAAGCTGTAACTGCATAACAAAATGTTTTACAAAACAATTTCTGTTGCCTTATAATCGAAAACTGGTTGTCATGTAGAACCTCCTACTCTTTCCCCTAAAAAAGTAAAGTAAAATAAAATAAGAAATAAAGTTAAGTAATAATTGTTATGGTTTTTTTATTTTTTCGTTACTAGATCTAATTGTTATTACTGATGTAAAAAAATATTCCAAAATACTTTTTATTTTCAGATCTTCCAAGTTGGTTAAAACTTTATGGTTACGACATCGACAGTATGCTTGGATCATCCTACACAGCTCGCACAGTGTACCAACCACAAGCAATGGTCACTTCACGCCAACTGTCCCCTGAATTTGGTGTAATGTCTGGATTGCAATGCATTGTGGACAGAGTGAACGAAAAATTCCGGGACTTAGGTTTTGTTCCCAAGCCACTGCTGAAAATGGAGCCAAAGACAAGAAACTTACTCCCAAGAGTAGCGTACAGAAGAGCTGTGTTTGGAGAAGGTGTTCTCATCTCTCGTGTGTCGGGTCGTGCTATTGTCAGTGTTGTTGAAGGCGTCAATAGCGTTGTGCAGGATGTTGTGACATCAGTTTTCAACAATTCTTACTTTCTTGATCTGCATTTCAGTCTTCATGATCAAGATGTGTTTTATTTTGTCAAAGACAATATCTTGAAGATAAGAGATGACCAAGAAGAACTGCGAAGGTTAGGTGGTATGTTCAATATCTCAGCACATGAATCAGCAGAACATGGTACTAGTGGCACTAAGGAACTGAGACTTCACAATCCTGATGCTGCAGTCTTTATTAGGTATGGTGCAGATCCAGAACAAGAAAGACATCGAATACTGAAACATGCCCATAAGAGAGCTGTGGAGAGAGCATGGGAACTAGAGAAACAACTTGTTGCTGCCGGCTTCCAGGGTCGTGGTGATTGGACTGAAGAAGAAAAGGAAGATTTAGTACTGCATGGACGAGTGGATGGCTATGAGGGGGTTGATATTCATAGTGTACACCGCTACCCACAACTTGCTGATGATCCTGGAAATGTAGCTTTCCGTCGAGATACAAAACGTAAACGACGGAAGAGTGGAAATCGCAGGTTACGCTGGCACAGGCATGACTCGTGATGCACAAAATATCCACAATCATCAATTCCTTTAAACATCGGCACTTAATGCTTGGTGTTATGACCACCAGTCTTGAAAGTCAGACAACACAAACAGACACTCTACATCTTAAGTCACAAGTGAAAGGGTCTGTCTTTTTTTTTTTTTTTTTTTTTTTTTCAATAATACATTAGTTTGGAAGCCAGTAGTGCAGTGGTACATTTATTTTGTTCCAACTTGAAGATTCATCAAACTACTGCAGTTATGTGAAACCCCTTGCTACCTGCCCCCCCCCCCTCCCCCCCCAATCGTACCTTGCATCTTATTGGGATGGTCAAGTAAAAAATCCATGACAGTGACCACAAGCTGATCCCCCTGAAAAACTCTAATATCACAAAACGTTTGTAGTGCCAGGATAGAAAATACAAACTCATCCACGAAGATGTTAATGATACACCCATTTAAGAAAAAATGACCTTTCGTAATGCCACAAGTAATTGGGACACTTAATAAAGCTGAGGTCAGTTATTACCATACTTGAAAATTTTGTCCATACTTTCCATATTCAACCACTAGTCATTTCACAGTTCACTTTTTGTAACCAACAGGCATCATGATCAAACTTTAATTGTTGCTAAATGAATAGCTTAGGACTAAGCAGACACTGTTGAATAGCATGTGTGTGAATTTCACAGAAGTAATATGTATTTTTAAATAAGGCTGTTGATGATTTTGTGTGCAAGAACTTTAATATGTGCGACACATGGAGTATAATGGTATTCAAATCACGTTAGAAAAAAAAGCAATATTCCATGTATGACTGAAAAACAAATAATTGTACAGACTGGAAGGAACATTTTTTGAGACTGTAAATATGTTAAAGTTATTTTTTATTTATGGACATGGTGGACATTTTAACACCATTATTGCATTTTTATGAGCCCTTTTCTTGCAGATCACGGCATACTAAACATTAAATAATTTGGAATCTCACAATGGCAATTGTTAATCGCATTTTTTAAAAAAATGAATGTATAGGCCTACAACATTAACACAATTAAGAAGACTGGTTAAGAGTGATTTTATGTAAGGTGAAAGTGTTTCGTACTTATGCAGGCTGGATTGCAAAAGCAGGAATCAGTGTCTTGTGTTGTAAAATAAATATTATGCTGACATGCAGAAACAGGGTAGATGTTGATGCAGGAGGAACAAAATTAAATGTGGTGCAAAATATAAACACTGTGAGTTCCTCAAATATGCATAAATTGTCTGCAAGATTTAACACAACATGACGTGCAATGAGAATACTTCAGGCATGTACATTTGATAGCAAGCTGTTAATAGTGAGGTTGTGGAATATATCCACATACAAAGACTTCAAGGAAGAAAGTGGAACTGTTCCTCATTGTGCTTATGTCTTTGCAATATATAGACAACGGAAACTTTCAGTGTCTGTGATTTTTTGCATTGCACTAGAAATATTGTAGAATTGACTCAACTGCAAAATTTCATAGTGAGACATTGTTTTCCTTGAATGGTTTCCTCAGTGCTGTTAAAGTTGTTTTTGTTGTAAGGAGGAAATAATGCTGGCATTTGTCTAGCCGCAACAGTGACATTTAGGTTACAGAGCTTGTATGTGCTCTAGTATGAATATGAAGAGGCTTAAGCCTTTTATTTTCTACTGTGTATCCATAAAAGCTTCTGCCTTTGGTGCTTAATAATGTGACAGATATGTCTCTTATTGTCATTTCAGTGAATTTTTATCACTGTTTTAATGTGAAATTAATTAATAAATCTTATATGCTAATGTTTTCTTGTAAGTGAAATTTTCGAAAGTTTTCATTTAATGTGTATTATAAAAAATTATATGTACCTTTCATTGTAGATGTTTGATTACGAATTTTTATTTGTCACTTTATGCCCCTATATTTTATTTTTTTAAATGTATCACACTATAATTGTTTGTCAAAAGCAAAACTATATATATACATATGTAATGTTCTGTACAGTCACATGCATGCCCTTTGATTCTCATATGTAAATATATAAAGAAGAGCGCGTGAAGAGTGTGGCGCTTTATGCCATGGTGAAGACAAGATATTTTTTCAGAGGTTTTTACCTGACTAAGAAGGAAGCAATACTTAATAACTTGTAAGTCTCATTTATAAAAACTGTGCAATTCTTATTATGTAACAGGCATCCGAGACAATGCACAAAGGCCTTGGACTGCAACAATATAAGGCCTGTGAGTGGGTCCACGGATTCCTTTGTCTTTAGAACTGTTTATTACTAAGCAGAAATGGGATACTGATTCCTACCCAATGTTGTACTTGTTTGGCCTATGCCCTTGTGTATAGGAAAAGTAATAGCTGAGTGTACTGTATGTTCACTTGGACAAATCTGCATACTAACTGTACATAGACCTTATTATTAATTAAAAAGATGAAAGAAATTTAAACAGTTGACTTGAAAATAATTCCTCCATCTCCTTGGTGTTTTATTTTCTAACAGGTCATGAAGACTGATGACAGAACAGTGAACTACATTTATCCACATCAAATTTCTGTTCTGAAGAAGCAAACTAAAACATTTATGTCCATCAAATTTCTGTTCTGAAGAAGCAAGTTGAAACATTTATCTCTGTCAAATTTCTGTTCTATACCAGCACATAAAAAACTGTTCCATCTTATCCTACACTTCTACATCTACATCCATACTCTGCAAGCCACCTGACGGTGTGTGGCGGAGGGTCGTAACTGCACAGTCCTCCCACCCCTCTTACACATGACAATTAATAGAGCATGATCTGAATAACTGAAAACAAACAAACTAAACTTTCTGCCAGACTCTGTTTTCATTAAATGCTCATGCTATACAGTTATTCAGTTAATAGAAAAGGAAATTGCTACATTATTAAGAAGTCACACATTTAGAATAAAACCAAACTTATATAGAAATAATTATGATAAATGTAAATCAATAACATGACTTTGCAAGAGTATCACTGAATGTTATGATAGTATCAATGGTATAAATAACAGGATAAAGACAAAACTGTGCATTTTGAAAATGAAAATTTATTTTCCTTGACACTATCAAGATGGACAAACCCAGGTACTGCAACTATGTGGCCTTGAAGCCATTGCTTTGGTCAGGCTGCATGCACTAACGTCTATAAGGGGCAATCAAAAAGTCGAGAACATTGCTGCAGCATATATGCAACATAGTCTGACTCTATTGTGGATAGATAAGCACCAATATGTAGGCATGGGGCTAGTATGACATTCATGTCTTTCTGACATCCATGCCGGCCGGTGTGGCCGTGTGCTTCTAAGCGCGTCAGTTTGGAACCGCGTGACCGCTACGGTCGCAGGTTCGAATCCTGCCTCGGGCATGGATGTGTGTGATGTCCTTAGGTTAGTTAGGTTTAAGTAGTTCCAAGTTCTAGGGGACTGATGACCTCAGTAGTTAAGTCCCATAGTGCTCAGAGCCATTTGAACCATTTTTTCTGACATCCATGTGATAAATACAGAAACGTGAACTATGGCGGTGTTATTATCAAATGCATCCAAACAGGAACACTGTGCTGTTATTTTTTTTTTCTTGACTCTTGAAGGACAGTCACTGGTAAACATCCATTGAAGAATGTGTATGGAGCAGCATGTCTGTCAAAAACCGCCGTTGTGGAAAGGCGCACCAAGTTCCATGCTGGTCACAGTTTGACATAAGACGCCCGTCGATCTGGGAAGGCACCCTCACACATTATGGATGCTTGAGCACCTGCCCTAGAGTCCTGATCTCTCTCCATGTGATTAACACGCCTTTGGCTTCCTAAAAAAGGCACTGAAGGGTAGACAATTTCTGTCACGGAGAGGATGTGCAGCAGGCACTTCTTCACACGCTGGATACGGCATTTTACGAACGGTTATCTTCACCTTAGTGTGTCACTGGGATGATTGCCTTAATGATCAGGACGATTTTGCCTGATTGGCATACCAATTCTGGACTGTGCTATCTTCAAATAGAAACTTTTTATCCCTCCTTATACATACAGAAGATATCTTACATAGCGTAGACTGCTTCAGCTATATACACTACAAGTAAATATAGTGACAGGAAATTCTCTACAGAAGAAAAAAGTAATCTGAGGATAATCAACCACTCGTCATAAGGAAGCAGTATGAAACTACAGTGTAGAAAGAAGTAGATAGATTCTTTTGAGGGATAATGATGAAAAAAGTCAGCACTTTCTAGGAATTAACAAAAGTTATTTGATACCACTTTGCCAACTCACAGCAAAACTGTCATCCTTCAATCTAACATAGACATTGGGCTACACTACAGATCAGTATATCATCACATCAAAGATTCTGTAACCATGTTTGTTTCCTTTGCCAACTCATAACCAAATTGTCACCTTCTAACCTACACTAGTCGTTGGGGTACACTACATTTCAGTCTGCAACCACAACCTACATGTCAAAAACTAATATAAGTGTAGAAGAAATGTTGTCTGTGTTCCAGTCTCTTTCTGTTTGTGCACTGTGATGTCACATGCCACATCATCATAAGGTTATGGGATAAAGCCTACATCCGGTGTTGGTAGGTTCAGTTGACCCCTCAACATCTCAGTTGTTTTGTGGTAAATGTTGCCTGTCAAGCAATTTTTTGCATTATCTGACAAAGGCTGACACATTTACTGTTTTGTAATATCAGACAATATTACTATATCCTAGGATTTTCTGGAATATACAGGAAGTGTGCACAGAAACAGCTACACGAAAAATCTGTGCAATATGCACATTTATCTATGCATAAAAGCTGACTTCAATATTTTCCTTTGTGTGAGACCAAATGTACAAGATTCATGTGCTGATTTGAAGTTTTAGATTTGCACATTTTACTGTTCCCATTGCCTCTGCACAATCTTTCGTTTGATCGTGTCAGTTCTCATTTGTTTTGTGATATGTTGCAAAATTTTGAACATTTGTGAGTGCCGTGATAGTCATTTGTAGGCTTAAACTTAATTGTGCTCTTTTAAAATATATGAGGACAGTAGGCTTGTCCTTGTACAAAACAGTCATTCACTTATTTCATTGTAGAATTATGTGAGAAATAGAATTTTTTGAGAATTTTCAGACACTTAATGAAACTATATTTTCATAAATTACCAAAATGATTGTTCTGAATACATAACTTATTTCATAGCAAATCAGCATTTGTGGTTCACAGTTCTTCTAAAGAATACAGCACCCCTGAATTTCAATGCAAATAAATGTACGATTTTGAGAATTTTCAGAAACTAGCATTATCCTGGCATAATCTACAAGCAATCTGTAGTAAATCAGTGTTTGTGATTTAGTTACTGTAGCAGATATTCTAACTAACATATTGTGTTACATCTAGTTTTCCTCTAAAGAGGAGTAGCCCTATGTATTATCTGCATTTATCATAAATTAACTGTTTTTGAGTTTGCTAGTGGCTATAGTTAATCTCAAAACATTTTAGGAAACTAGTAATTTTTACCACAGGTTTTTGTGTTGCCTTAATAGAAATCTTGTTTTGTATATTTACATCAATTCTTATAACATATTGTACCAGCCAAAATGCAGCCACATTGTGAATGCTGTTCTGAAACACAGGATGAGTTGGTCAACAATTGTAATCAGGTGTCCTGACCACTGTCAAATGATTGGCAGCTGCTGTGAACTGTTATGTTGGAAAAGCTCCCTAGAGTTGTGTATCTGTGATACCTGTATCAGAGGTACCTCAAGTACTATCCTATCCTGTTGATTCTGTCTCCCCAGCAGAAAGTGTAGGATCTGTCATTACTCGTCCACTTGACTGTGAGTGACGTGTCGGTGGTAGATCTTGGTGTCCTGTATGGGGTGGATGGGGACCAGGGAGGACTCAGGATGTTGTACCGAACCCCCTAGCCAACAAGTTTGAGGTACTGTCTTTCACTGAAATCAAAACTGAGCCAATGGAATTCACTTCACTTGTTTTGAGGAAACTGTTTTGTCTGATGCCAAGAGGAGACAAATGTGAAAAGGTAAGGGCCTATTAATCGTCAGCAGTTCAAAAGTACAATACCCCTTTTAGGGAAATGGCAGCAAGGGATAGGAAAGGACACCAGGTGCACTCAGTGTGTATACCTGGGGACGACATTCAAATGTTGAAGAAGTTATTCCGGCAGCCATTAGGGGAACATGATGCAACCAACTGTAGACTGTGGCACATGTTGGAACAAATGGACTCTTGAGGTCACACTTGGGTCATACTAGCAACTGGCAGAGAAGGTTGAGAAGACCAGTCTTGTGCATGGAGTTTCAACAAAGCTCACAATTTGCAGCATTGCCCCCTGACCAATCGTGGCCCTTTGGTTCTTAGTTGAGTGGAAGGACTGAACCACAGACTTCGAAAGTTCTGTGACAAGCTAGGTTGAAGGACTGAACCACAGACTTCGAAAGTTCTGTGACAAGCTAGGTTGCAACTTTCTAGACTTGTGTCATAGGGTTGAGAACAGTAGTGTCCCCCTAGATTGGTCAGGCGTGCATTACACATCAGAGGCTGCTATTCAGGTAGCTGACTGTGTGTGAGGTGCATACAAGGGCTTTTTAGATTAGGTGACTCTTAATCCAATCTAGATAACAATAGCTGTAGGAAACCCAGAAGTATCAGCATAAGACCAAAAGAAATGCTTCCCATAGGTGAAAGCATTAAAATCCTAATAGTAAACTGTCAGAGCATTCACAACAAAGTGCCAGAGTTTGGAGCACTCATGAAATACAGTACAGCTCACATAACACTTTGTACAAAAAGCTTGTTGAAACCTGAAATTTATAGCAGTGAGATTTTTAGGGAAAATTTATGTGCATATCAAAAGGATTGGGAAATAGTGGTGGTGTATTTGTTGCAGTAGACCATAATCTCAAATCCACTGTGATAGAGACTGAAGCTGCATGTGAGATTATTTGGGCAAGACTCAGTATCAGGGGTGGGCATAAAATGGTAATTGGCTCCTTCTATTGCCGACCAGACTCACCTCCTCATGTAGCCAAAAATTTTAGAGAAAACCTCAGTTCACTTTAAAAAAAGTTCCATCAGTGGAGACATTAATCATCCAACAATTTAACTGGGAAAATTACAGTTTTGGTAATGGTGGGCATGATAAGACATCCTGTGAAACTTTAATAAATGCCTCCTCTGCAAATTTCCTAGAACAGACAGTTAAGAACACCACTCATGATGGAAATATATTCGATCTAATGGCAACAAATAGACCAGACCTCTATGAGGATATCCACATCAAACCAATATCAGTGATCATGATGCAGTTGTGGCAACAATGATTACCAAAGTACAAAGGACATCTAAACCAAGCAGTTTCTGTAAACTATATAAAAAGTAAGCAGTGTCATATCTCAGTGAGGAACTTGAAACTTTCAGCACAGGTCAGGAGATTGTAGAGGAACTATGGCTAAGTTTAAAAGAATAGCTGACCATTCACTGGATAGATATATACCAAGTAGAACAGTTCATAATAGGTAGAGAGATGCTGAATGATACGCATTTGGCTGTCAAGTGAGCAATGCATGATGCATTCAATGACTACCATAGCAAAATATTGTCAAATGATATTTCACAAAACCCAAAGAAATTCTGATCGTATGTAAAGCCTGTTGGTGGCACAAAAATTAATGTCAAGTCCCTTGCGAATGAGATAGGAACTGAAATTGAGGGTAGAAAAGCAAAAGCTGAAATGCTTAACTCTGTTTTCAAATGCTCCCCTACAAAGGATAATTGCCCCAATTTAATCTTTGTACCACTGAAAAGATGAATGTAATAAATATTAGTGTCACTGGTGTTGAGAAATAGCTGAAATGGTAAAAATTGAACAAACCTCCAGGTCCCAATTGAATCCCTGTAAGATTCTAAACAAATTTGTGCCTGAGTTAGCTCCATTTCTAACTATAACTTATCATAGATCCCTTGAACAAAAACCCATGTCCAGTTCTTGGAAAAATGCACAGGTCATACCTGTCTACAGGAAGAGTAGTATAAGTGATCCACAAAACTTCTCTCCGATATCCTTGACAGCAATTTGTTGTAGAATCTTAGAACATGTTCTGAGCTCAAACACAATGAAGTATCTTGAACACAATGACTTCCTCAATGCCAGCCAGCATGGATTCTGAAAACATCAATCATGTGAAACCCAACTCGCATTTTTCTCACACGACATACTGAAAGCTTTGGATCAAGGCAGTCAGGTAAATGCAGTATTTCTTGATTTCTGGAAAGTATTTAACTCAATACCCCATGAATCAGTACCCCACCTACACTTACTATCAAAAGTATGATCAAATGGAATATCAAGTAAAATTTGTGACTGGATTGAGAACTTTTTGATAGGAAGGATGCAGCATGTTATCTTGGATGGAGAAGCATCGCCAGATGTAGAAGGAACTTCCGATGTGCCCCAGGGAAGTATGTTGGAACCTTTGCTGTTCATGTTGTATATTAATGACCTTGCAGACAATATCAAAAGTTATCTCACACTTCTTGCAGATGATGCAGTAATCTATTTTGAAGTACTATCTGAAAGAATCTGCATAAATATTCAGTCAGATCTTGATAAGATTTCAATGTGGTGAGAAAACTGACAACTTGCTTTAAATTTTCGGAACTGTAAAATTTAGTATCCTATGACTATAATATCAATGAGTCATTGTTGGAATTGGCCAACTCATACAAATACCTGGATGTAATACTGTGTGGATATGGTATGGCTTACAAATCACCCATGCGATCAGTTCTAGAATACTGCTCAAGTCTGTGGTACCCATATAGGAGTAACACAGGATGTTGAATGTACACAGAGAAGGGCAGCATGAATGATCACAGGTTTGTTTGACCCATGGAAGAGAGCCACAGAGATATTGAAGGAACTGAACTGGAAGATTCTTGAAGACAGATGTAAACTCTCCTAAGAAAGTCTATTAACAAAGTTTTAAGAACAGGCTTTAAATGGTGAGTCTAGGAATATGCTACAATCCCCTGGGTTATTTCATCTCAAATCATACAGATCAAGAGTGAATGCATCACATCACTATTTCAAAGTATGCTGAAAAAAATATACATCTTGAAGTTCCACTTGATACCTCTCCAAAACTACAATATTTTGATTTTCTAATGATATGTTAAAACGCTGCAGACCGCTCTAAAAGGGAGTATTTCTGAAAATGTTGTAACAAAAGGGAAAATTGAAAAATTGTAATAAAGAAACCAAAAGTGATAGAGATCTCAATTTTCAATAAATACTTAGTTCCCAGTGCTATGAGACATGATTAATACATATACACTTCTGAGGTTTTTTTTCATTTTTTTAAATAAACTATGAAAATTTGTAACTTTTGTGAATTTCAAAATTATTTTTTGAAAATATGAATAGTCACAGGATGTTACCTGTCTTGTGAAGTGATTAAGTGGAAGGACTGCTAACTGTCAGCTATGATGTTAATGCATGAAATTCTCAAACTGTTAAAATATTTGTACATAAAGATGAAAGAATCTAAAATTTTTTGTTTATTTAGAAATTATTTTCTCCAGAAACCCCATCCTAAATGTTCTGAAAATATCATGGTACATTATTTGATCATTGTATGTAGGGAATGTACATAGTGGGTAATACCTGTCTGTACAAAACGTGAGAAATTTTTTAGGTAGGCCTAGCTCTACTCTCAAGGTCAAAAAATCATGTACACTTAAATATTTAAATTGATCATTGATTTAAGTAAATGTCATGCAAAACTGGTATTTCTGAATCAAAATAATTACTTCACAACATTGTAAGTGAGTGGGAAAACAATTCATAATTCTGTTCGAAAGAATTTTAAAACAAAAATGAGATATAGAATATTTGTACTCAATTTTCTTTTTATGATACAGCATGGAATATGGTAAATTGCTTTTTTAGAATTCACATTGTGGCAGCACTGTTGGTCGAATAGAGGGGGAGGGGGGGGGGGAGGGGGTGTGGTTTATAGTGACTGACGGGAGGTTAGTAATCAGTTGTTGTTCAGTTGCGATAAAGCAGTGGACACGTGAGGTGCCCTCATTTTGTGTCGAAGTGTCACTAGATCATTGCAGTGCAGTGTGCCTTTTGTCTGCAATTTTTAGTACCCCATGCAGGTGAATGCATTCAAAAAAACAAGGGATGTGTCATCGGTATGAAGAGGACCTGAGTGAAGCGTTACAACTCCACAAAATGCCAAACGAGTTAGAGCAGCAGTACTGCAATTTCCAAAATGCTCAGCTTGGAAACATGTGCTTGTTCTTGGCACTCCAAGACACCTCTCCACCAGATTCTTCATAATGAACTGAATTTTCACCAGTATAAAATGTGTGTGGTCCAGCAATTGTCAATACGGGATTATGTAACACAAAGAACATCTTGTGAAGACATGCTTGCAGCCATACCCTGTGACGCAAATGTGTTCTTTTCTAATGAGGCACATTTTCACCTCAGTGGCTGTGTAAACAAACAGAATGAGTGGTACTGGAGTGACACAAATCCCAGGCAAATTCACCAGAGCCCCTGCATTCAGACCACGTCACTGTGTGGTGTGCCATATCATGAACAGGTATCATTTGCCCCTACTTTTTGCAGGAAAATCGTTGTGCTGTAACAGTGAATTCATATCGTTACTTAACTATGCCACAAGAGTTTTTCCAGCCAGCTTTCAAGGCTTGATGTCAACAACGACAGTGCCACTGCATACACAGCAGGTATTACCATGAATTTTTTTAAGCAGACTTTTACTGCAAGGCTTATCTCTCAGATGGGGGATCTCAACTGGCCTGCAAGATCACCGGACTTAGCCCCATGCGATTTTTGTTTGTTTGGGGTTACCTGAAGTCAAAGGTGTACTGCAACCGTCCGAGCATCCTGCAAGACCCACAGAACAATACAGCGGCTGAAATTGCAGGAATACCAGAATACATGCTTGAAAGAGTGCATTAGAATTTCAGAAAATGACTGCAGCAGTGTGTGGATTGTGAAGGTTGACATTTGTCAGATACACTGTTTAAACTATGTAATTAGAAACTTCCATTATTGTCCACAATGAGAAAATAAAAATTTAAGTTTTTAAGCATTCATTATTTTTTATTTCATACCCAAATCAGCAATTTACCACATTCCACCCTGTATTATTCACAAATTATTATTTTCTTCTATCATGAGTTTACTTCTTCAAGATTTCCCATGAATTAAAATTGTTTACAATGTAACAATCAACACTGCACTGTTGAAAAGAGTTCATTTGTTTTTTCATCTGCTTCTCATTCAACTTCTATAGACAAGCTGAATTCCCACACAAACAAGTATGATCCACCAAGAGCAGTACTTGGGAAATGGGAGCTGCACACTGATAATTTGATGATGGCCATTTGAAAGCATTAGCAGGACTATGGGGTTGTCATTAAGGAGACAGTTATATCTTGCAGCTCATGAGAGACACTTATTATCTGTCCCACCCATCACTGATTGTCATACACATAAAATATACAGTGGCTCATTACAGAGTCTTCTGATGTATACTGTGGTCTCTGCATTTCACATACAGTAACAGGCTGCATTTTGTGGAGAACTGTTCTTGCATTGTATGTGCCATTCTGGGATACAACCCAGTAGTGACTTGGTTGAATTCCTACCACAGGCTTCATAGCAGGACAATCTTCTCTCTTTTTTTAAACGGAATGCCCTTAATGTACTTTCATTTAGAATTAAGAGTTTCATGTTTGTTACTAATATTGATATGGTGTGTACAAATCCAGCAGCATATCTTATAGCATCAACAGCTGCCATGCTGGAGATTAAATCTTGTTGCAAAATGTTTACAGAGGCCTCCTACCCCACCACATGCACTTTTTCCATGACCTGTTGCTGAAAATGTCCATTTTTTGTCTCAATTCCTGCACTTCAGTGTTGACCAAGCTCATAAAGCTGAAAACCATTTTTAAAATAAGATGCTGCACTGTCAGTCACATACACATGTTTAGGAAATGCACGGCCTCTAGGTGCTATGTCATCAATTTTCATGATGACAATGTAGCATGCATGTGCACTGTCACAAATAAGATCATCACTGACACTAGAAAAACAGTGTGATGTTCCAAGGAAGAGAGCACCACATGAATATTGATGTGCACTAATGGTAATTTCGAATATCGTCCTGTAAAGTAACAGACCAGTCCTCAGCAAAGTCGAAATGTCAGTATTCTGGGATGTGGCTGATTTTACTTCTGCCATGGCCTGAGTCAGGGCCCTCCAGATATGATGGTGAGCTACTCCTTTCGCAACCCAATGCCTATCCTCTGTAACAAACTTCTCTGGCTCTACTGTCTTCTTCACCAACTCTCCTCCCTTCCACAACACATAGGTTACCTCACTGTCAGTATCCTGAAGGTGTAATGCTTAACAGTCATCACTTCAGCACCAGGACACATTGCACACTCCTGCAACCAACATTCATCTTACAGTTCTTGACATATACACAAAAGCATTATGTCCATCTCTGTGTACTTCTATCCTGTGACACTGCTTACGGCGAAACAAACAAGTTTCAAAGTGGTGAGGGAAATACATGTGCATATTTTCTTCACTGGCTGGCATTTTACCCATTTAGGTCATAAGAAGCAGAATTTTGTGAGACCAATTTTTAAATTCAGGTTCTCCTTTTTCATTAGGAGATATGCTTCTCTTACTGATCTTGTCATATATCTTTTTACCTTTTTCACAATTTTCACAAACAGAGGTAACATCAACCTGGTTAGGACTTTGCCTGCTGCAAATCTTTGTCATCACTTAGGTAATATTCCAGAGCAACAGTAAGCATTATCATCTTGTAACAGATGTCCACATTAAGAATCTTGGCATGCCCAAATATCTTTCTCGTTCTTTATTTTATGAGCTTTTGAAATCAAATAATGTGAGGAAGTGGGTATGTATTTCTGTATCTGCTGCTTAGAGTAGCTACCTGGTATCAGTCAGTGTCAATAACTGTACCTTCTCAGTATAGATGGCTGCTGAGATAGCAGTATTTCGGTTTTAAAACCACACATCACATTCTGTTCACATATCAATGTCTTCAGGTTCTGCAACAAGTGCACCTACATTATACACTTCACAAAATTTTGAATAAGTTGCTTGTGTAAAATTTGTTTCAATTTCTTTCCCTTTTTTTTTTTTTTTTACATGAAGTTTTCTTCTTGCACTTCTTACCTTTCCTAGATGTTTAAGTAGGGATGTAGTAGGGGCTAAAGCAGAAATGCTAATATTCAACGCATCAACAACTTCACACCCACGCATATAAACATCTGCACTGTCTTCTTCAGTTTCACATTTGGATTTGGATGACGGTGATCGTTCCGGTGGTTTGTCACTAAATTCCTTCTTATAGTGAGCGTAGCAATTCCTGCACAGTGGATGCGATGTAAGTTTACTGAAGAATGGGATACAACCCATCGGCTTTGTCCGATGATGACAGAAGTTACCACATATTATGTACTGCACAGATTTAACAGCAGAGATGAATGTTCAAAAACAAAGGAATGCAGGAGAGAGAAAACAGATGGTAGACATATATCACGTACATTCATCTGTCGAACATAATGTTAAGTATATTGCTTCTTTGAGTCCTAGTATCCTACTCTCCAGTTAGCCAATATAGCTCAACTGAAGAGTGGGATACTAGTGCAAAAAGAAAGAAAAGGAGGGTTACAACTAACATTAGTATAGTGTACCTCAGTTGACATATATGAGCTGTATCCCAAACTTCCACAGATATTTACAGATTAACTGCAGTGCGGGATACAAATTTAACGTATATAGACTTTTAACCTTCTCTAGCACTAGTATCCCATTCTTCAGTTGACCTATGTAGGTCAACAAATTTTACAAGTGTTGCTTTTTTCGCCTCCCCTACTACTAGCATCCTATTCTTCCACTGATATTAGTACTAGCGAAGGTGAAAATACTGACACATGTAAAATTTTTATCCCGTACTTCGATATACCTATATAGGTCAACTGAAGAATAGGATGCTAATGTTAGTGAAGATTAAAAAAATGATGTATGTAACATTGGTACCCTGTACCTCAGTTGAACTATGCAAAGGTGAAAAACAAAACTGACATATATAAAAAAAATTTTTGGTTTCGATACTAATATTATCGATTGAAAATAATCATAGTAGTGCTAGCGATGGTGAAAGAATCTACAACAATAAAATTTGTATCCTGTACTTCAGTTGACCTATGTATTTCACCTGAAAAATAGGATATTAGTGCTAGCAAAGGCGAAAAGCTCTACAGATATAAAATTAGTATCCTGTACTTCATTTGACTTACATAGGTGAACTGAAGAATAGGATACTATCGGCTAGCAAAGGCGAAAAATGACAACAAGCATAAAATTTGTATTCAATACTGCAGGTGATGAACCCTGCTTCAAGTCTTCCTTATTCATAGGAATAGATAAATCCACACCTACAAATAACAATCAAAAAATAAAAATTGTTCAGAATGAAAAACAGTTCTTCCAAAGTATCTCAAACTCACTAAGAATGAAAATAAGTACCAAATGAACTGGAATGAACAAATGATTTACCACAAGTCTTTTAGAAACACATTCATTTATTTCAATTTACAATGATGATACTGCACCACATAAGATAACCGATTTATTATCTCCGGCTCAAAAATAAAGACATTAATATACTGAAGAGCCAAAGAAACTGGCACACCTGCCGAGTATCGTGTAGGGCCCCCACAAGCTCGCAAAAGTGCCACTACATGACATGGCATGGACTTGACTAATGTCTGAAGTAGTGCTGGATGGAACTAACACTATGAATTCTGCACGGCTGTCCATAAATCGATAAGAGTGCAAGGAGATGGAGATCTCTTCTGAACAGCAAGTCACAAGGCATTCTAAATACGTTCAACAGTTTCATGTCTGGAGAGTTTGGTGGCCAGCGGAAGTGCTTAAACTCAGAATAGGGTTCCTGGAGCCACTCTGAAGCAATTCTGGATCTGTGGTGTGTCACATTGGTCTGTTGGAATGCACAATAGACATGAATGGATGCAGGCGATCAGACAAGATACATACGTGTCACCTGCAGAGCTGCACCTAGACATATCAATGGTCCCATATCTACATCTACATCTACATCCATACTCCGCAAGCCACCTGTCAGTGTGTGGCGGAGGGTACCTCGAGTACCCCTATCGGTTCTCCCTTCTATTCCAGTCTCGTATAGTTCGTGGAAAGAAGGATTGTCGGTATGCCTCTGTGTGGGCTCTTATCTCTCTGATTTTATCCTCATGGTCTCTTTGCGAGATATATGTAGGAGGGAGCAATATACTGTTTGACTCCTCGGTGAAGATATGTTCTCGAAACTTCAACAAAAGCCCGTACCGAGCTACTAGGCGTCTCTCCTGCAGAGACTTCCACTGGAGTTAATCTATAATTTCCGTAACGCTTTCGCGATTACTAAATGATCCTGTAACAAAGCGCGCTGCTCTCCATTGGATCTTCTCTATCTCTTCTATCAACCCTATCTGGTACGGATCCCACACTGCTGAGCAGTATTCAAGCAGTGGGCAGACAAGCGTACTGTAACCTACTTTCTTTGTTTTCAGATTGCATTTCCTTAGGATTCTTCCAATGAATCTCAGTCTGGCAACTGCTTTACCGACGATCTACTTCATACGATCATTCTATTTTAAATCACTCCTAATGCAATCACTCCTAATGCATACTCCCAGATAATTTATGGAATTAACTGCTTCCAGTTGTTGACCTGCTATATTGTAGCTAAATGATAAGGGATCTTTCTTTCTATGTATTCGCAGCACATTACACTTGTCTACATTGAGATTCAATTGCCATTCCCTGCACCATGCGTCAATTCGCTGCAGATCCTCCTGCATTTCAGTACAATTTTCGCTTGTTACAACCTCTCGATATACGACAGCATCATCCGCAAAAAGCCTCTGTGAACTTCCGATGTCATCCACAAGGTCATTTACGTATATTGTGAATAGCAACGGTCCCACGATACTCTTCTGTGGCACACCAGAAATCACTCTTACTTCGGAAGACTTCTCTCCATTGAGAATGACATGCTGCGTTCTGTTATCTAGGAACTCTTCAATCCAGTCACACAATTGGTCTGATAGTCCATATGCTCTTACTTTGTTCATTAAACGACTGTGGAGAACTGTATCGAATGCCTTGCGTAAGTCAAGAAACACGGCATCTACCTGGCAACCTGTGTCTATGGCCCTCTGAGTCTCGTGGACGAATAGCGCGAGCTGGATTTCACACAATCGTCTCTTTCTAAACCCATGCTGATTCCTACAGAGTGGATTTCTAGTGTCCAGAAAAGTCATTATACTCGAACATAATATGTGTTCCCAAATTCTACAACTGATAGACGTTAGCGATATAGGTCTATAGTTCTGCACATCTGTTCGACGTCCCTTCTTGAAAACGGGGATGACCTGTGCTCTTTTCCAATCCTTTGGAACGCTACGCTCTTCTAGAGACCTACAGTACACTGCTGCAAGAAGGGGGGCAAGTTCCTTCGCATACTCTGTGTAAAATTGAACTGGTATCCCATCAGGTCCAGCGGCCTTTCCTCTTTTGAGCCATTTGAATTGTTTCTCTATCCCTCTGTAGTCTATTTCTATATCTACCATTTTGTCATCTGTGTGACAATCTAGAGAAGGAACTACAGTGCAGCCTTCCTCTGTGAAACAGCTTTGGAAAAAGACATTTAGTATTTCGGCCTTTAGTCTGTCATCCTCTGTTTCAGTACCATTTTGGTCACAGAGCGTCTGGACATTTTGTTTTGATCCACCTACCGCTTTGACATAAGACCAAAATTTCTTAGGATTTTCTGCCAAGTCAGTACACAGAATATTACTTTCGAATTCGTTGAACACCTCTCGCATAGCCCTCCTCACACAACATTTCACTTAGCGTAATTTTTGTTTGTCTGCAAGGCTTTGGCTATGTTTATGTTTGCTGTGAAGTTCCCTTTGCTTCCGCAGCAGTTTTCTAACTCGGTTGTTGTACCACGGTGGCTCTTTTCCATCTCTTATGATCTTGCTTGGCACATACTCATCTAACACATATTGTACGATGGTTTTGAACTTTGTCCACTGATCCCCAACACTATCTTTACTTGAGACAAAACTTTTTTGTTGAGCCTGAAATCTGCTTTTTGTCACTTTTGCTAAACAGAAAAATCTTCCAACCTTTTTTAATATTTCTATTTGCGGCTGAAATCATCGATGCAGTAACCGCTTTATGATTGTTGATTCCCTGTTCTGTGTTAACTGTTTCAAATAGTTCAGGTCTGTTTGTCACCAGGTCTAATATGTTATCGCCACGAGTCGGTTCTGTGTTTAACTGCTCAAGGTAGTTTTCAGATAGCGCACTTAAAAAAATTTCACTGGATTCTTTGTCCCTGCCACCCGTTATGAACGTTTGAGTCTCCCAGTCTATATCCGGCAAATTAAAATCTCCACCCAGAACTATAACATGGTGGCGAAATCTACTCGAAATATTTTCCAAATTATCCTTCAGTTGCTCAGCCACAACAGCTGCTGAGCCAGGGGGCCTATAGAGACATCCAATTACCATGTCTGAGCCTGCTTTAACCATGACCTTCACCCAAATTATTTCACATTCCATATCTCCGTCAATTTCCTTCGATACTATTGCACTTCTTATCGCTATAAACACGCCTCCCCCTTCACTGTCCAGCATGTCTCTGCGGTATACACTCCAACTGTATAAGACTCACACCATTACTGAGCCTCCACCAGCTTGAACAGTCTCCTGCTGACACGTAGGGTCCACAGATAAATGTGGTTGTCTCCATACCCGTACACACCCATCTGCTTGATACAGTTTGAAACGAGACTTGTCCGACCAGGCAACACGTTTTCAGTCATGAAGAGTCCAATGTCCATGTTGAAGGGCCCAAGTGAGGGCTGGCAGGGCGAAGGCATAAGGCTTTGTGTCATGCAGTCATCTAGGGTACTCGAGTGGGCCTTCAGCTCAGAAAGCCAATATTGATGATATTTCATTGAATGATTTGCATGCTGACACCTGTTCTGCAGCAATTTGAGGAAGGGTTGCCCTTCTGTCCCATTGAATGATTCTCTTCAGTCATAGTTGGTCCCATTCTTGCATAATCTTTTTTTGGCCAAAGTGATGTCAGATATTTGATGATTTACCAGATTTGTGATATTCACGGTACACTCTTGCGATGGTCGTATGGGAAAATCCCCACTTCATCGCTACCTTGGGCATGCTGTGTCCCATCGCTCATGCGCCAACTATGACATCACGTTCAAACTCACTTAATTAGTGATAACAAATACTTCCAGAAACTATTCCGCAGGACAGCTTGTGGCTACGTCACAATCAGAACAGCTTACACTCGAGCATTTCCTCACGCTGCAGCGGCTACCAGCCACCGGCCTGATGCCACCCGCCGCCTGAAATCTGGCGCCACCCAGGTGAACATGGCGCAACGCTGTCAATGTTAGTATCAGCTGTCATTTTAGAATTTGAAGTTCTAGTTATCATCTTGCAGTTAAGCATTGGGGATCGCATGCTTGAAAATCTTGAACTATGGTTAAGAGTTGTTAAATTGGGTTGCAATTGGAGAAAGGTGTAACATCTGGAACACAATATTTACTTTTGGTATAATAGAGGGGTGAATGCCGAGGAGGCAGCTCAAAATACTTGAACTGTGTGTAGCGTGAGTGCTTTTGGGGAAAATACGCCAAGAAAAGATATTCTTGTTTCAACAAAGATCGTTCTGGCGTGAATGATATTCCACATTAACGAAGTCTCGACTACTGATATAAGTGATGGATTACCCTTTAACCATCATGCGACATTTGCATTCAACAGGCAAGGTTCAGAAGTCTGGTGAAGAAGTACTGCATGCTCTAATTGGACACAACAAAAATCAACAGAGCGACTAATATTGCAGTTTTGCTTGAACGTCATCAGGTCGCTCATTGAGCATTCCTATGCAATACTGTTACTGGTGACAAGTTATGATTACCGTTAACTTCCTGAGAAGAAATGAAAGGCTGAGCCTTATTAAAAGACCTGAAACTCGAGCAAAGAGTAGTGTGAACATAACATTTTCCGTCTGATAGCTCCAAAAGTGTGTTTTGCACTACGTATTCTTCCCCAAGGATGTGTCCTTCACAGCTGGAATTTGTTGCCAACAATTGAGACACCTTTCGGTCGCAGTGTAATAAAATCGAGCGACAAAACTACATCATATGTGCTACTGCATGATAATGCACTTTGTTGATTTGAGAAACAAAATTATCCAGGAGATTGATAGGGAAGTCATCTCTCAGGCCCTTGTATTGTTAGGGAAGT
This sequence comes from Schistocerca piceifrons, assembly GCF_021461385.2. Taxonomy (NCBI): domain Eukaryota; kingdom Metazoa; phylum Arthropoda; class Insecta; order Orthoptera; family Acrididae; genus Schistocerca; species Schistocerca piceifrons. The sequence continues at coordinate 261,836,208 of NC_060144.1, read as the reverse complement.
CATCTCACAGGCACTTGTTCCTCTAATAACGTACTCGTAAAATCTTACCTTTCCCACTCTTGATCGATAAACTGCCAAGGCAACTGATTGTAGACGAAAATGCTCTTCAAACTACACTGGTTTAATGACATCGTTAGAACCAGTAGGTTTCTGCAGGCGTAGAATTTCTAAACTACTTTAGCATTGTCAGATTGTTTTAGATATTGTGAAAGAATATACGTTTGCTGATTAATTTCTTTTTGATGATTACTATTGTGTTCAATAAACTAATGGAAAACGCAATTAAAATATTCACTGTAGTAATACAAATTAAATTCAACTTACTACAGAAACATCACAACGACAGTCTATTGTAATAAAGCATTAAGTGTCTGTAAGATGATTGTGCCTATTTTAACACGAATTAGTAGGATATTACCGACTTTTAACTTCGAGATGGTCGGTATTTACTCCATGTCCTGTGTCATAGTAAGTATTATGATAATGTGGTAGTTCATAGATAAAATTATGTATTCACATCACCAAAAAACATGTGAACTGTGCAAGTAAATGCAACTTTACTCCAGGCGGTACACAATTTGCCCATCAGCAAACGGCAACTGGACTTTCGGATTCTGGGTAGTCCAGGCTAGCCCAGCAGAGAATATCGGAGATCCTTGATAAGCTTCCCTACAAGCACAAAACATTCATTGGAACACTAAATATCAATAAATTGATCCAAAAAGGAAAACTACATAATCTCTCATAAGAAATCGACGGACAAAAAATTCTCATCCTTGCTCCTGAAGAAACATGACTAGGCCTAACTGACAATGAAACCTTGCATTAGGGGAACTAATGCTTCTTCAAGAGCAAAACAACGGGCAGCGAAAGGCGCACCAATCTTCGGCATAACATTTCTCGTCGCAAATCCATCATCAACTCTGTCAAAGAAATCACACCCATCAACAATTGACTTATGACTAAGCGCTTTCAGACCACCAACAAAAACAATACACTCATCAATGCACATGCCCCTACCTGAAATCCACACTGAAAATACTGCGGTGCTGTATAGATGTAAAACGTAGTTTTTCACAATTATCAGATGACAAATGGAGTTTTTCAGATTCCACTAATTATGACTGTATTATTATCTGTTGGTTCACTTTTTCACAATTATCAGATGACAAATGAAGTTCGTCAGATTCCACTAATTATGACTGCATTATTATCTGTTGGTTCATGTGCGCTTTTCTGCCATTTATTGTAACTATTTTTTGAATGTTAGAGCTGGAAGAATATAAACATCAGGTTTTCGCCATATGTAATATTCAAGTTCACCTTAAGTCTTCACATTTTGAGCAACGGCAGAATATCCGTCAGAAAAGGTGACAACAAGAAGCCAGGTCATGCCTGTCTTCTGGCGGGTGTGCCAATGACAGTGATCTCAATAACAATATTGTATAGCAAAGATACATTGCCAAATCAGGCACTGGAGAAGCTCCAAAATTTGAATCACATCTAGTGAATATGCTTTCTAGGTTTTGGTCTGATTAAGACAGTAAAACACAAATAATTGTTGCAGTTATTAATTTATGACATTTCTTTTGCAATCAGTGCATCGATGTATTACAAGTTATTACACTCTAGCCCCTAAACCTAGTTCCAGAAATCAGAATAACAATCATTGACATATAAGGAGGATATTCCGGCCCTTGCCACCCTCAACTTTGAGAATAAGCTATAGTGACTTCCGAGGTCACTCACAGAACACATTAGGTAGTATCCTTCCTGGTAGTATAACTGAAACTTGGCAATAACGCAGAATATGTTTGGTGGCATGGAGAAGAAATAAAAACTTTGAGGTTCGCCGATGACATTGTAATTCTGTCAGAGACAGCAAAGGACTTGGACGAGCAGTTGAACGGAATGGACAGTGTCTTGAAAGGAGGATATAAGATGAACATAAACAAAAGCAAAACAAGGATAATGGAATGTAGTGGAATTAAGTCGGGTGATGCTGAGGGAATTAGATTAGGAAATGAGACACTTAAAGTAGTAAAGGAGTTTACTATTTGGGGAGCAAAATAACTGATGATGGTCGAAGTAGAGAGGATATAAAATGTAGACTAGCAAAGGCAAGGAAAGCATTTCTGAAGAAGAGAAATTTGTTAACATCGAGTATAGATCTAAGTGTCAGGAAGTCATTTCTGAAAGTATTTGTATGGAGTGTAGCCATGTACGGAAGTGAAACATGGACGATAAATAGTTTGGACAAGAAGAGAAAAGAGGAATGCTGAAGATTAGATGGGTAGATCACATAACTAATCAGGAGGTATTGAATAGAATTGGGGAGAAGAGGAGTTTGTGGCACAACGTGACAAGAAGAAGGGACTGGTTGGTAGGACATGTTCTGAGGCATCAAGGGATCACAAATTTAGCATTGGAGGATAGTGTGGAGGGTAAAAATCGTAGAGGGAAACCAAGAGATGAATACAAGCGGATTCAGAAGGATGCAGATTGTAGTAAGTACTGGGAGATGAAGAAGCTTGCACAGGATACAGTAGCATGGAGAGCTGCATCAAACCAGTCTCAGGACTGAAGACCACAACAACAACAACTACTCTATGTCTGAAGAGTTACTTCCTTGATGGCACAGAAATATCCTGCTAAATTCACTTGATATTATCGAGTCAAAAAATGGTTGAAATGGCTCTGAGCACTATGAGACTTAACTTCTAAGGTCATCAGTCCCCTAGAACTTGGAACTACTTAAACCTAACTAACCTAAGGACATCACACACATCCATGCCTGAGGCAGGATTCGAACCTGCGACCTTAGTGCCGCGCGGTTCCAGACTGTAGCGCCTAGAACCGCTCGGCCACCCCGGCCGACTCATCGAGTCATTTCAACTGAATAATGTGAGTGATTTTCTCTTGAGATGTGATATAAGGATATCGGTTAACGCTTCTGAGTCCACAAAAGTCGTTCCACACGGGAAATACAACTTCTCTCGTCTCTTATGTTTTGATTTATCTGTGATAGTGGCTACAGGACCAATAAGTAAGCATCTCCCGCACATTTTCGCTAGTTACGAGGTAATATGCCAGCCTACTATGTAGGTGCAAGGTGCTTTCGTTCGCCTCCTGAGACCAGCTGAAAGCCAAATTTTATATGCTTTTGTAGCAGAGATACAAGCAGACAGATAGAAACTCAATAAGGGAATCATAAGACAACGCTCGAGCAAAATTCGTCTTGCTACTTTCAGGACCCCTTAGTGTCAGAACGAAAACAAGAACAAAACCCATAATGCCACCTTTGTTTTTTCTGCTGACATATTTTTCGATGTTATGAATACATAATTTTATCTACGAACTACCACATTTTCGTAATACTTGAGTATGATACAGGACATGAAGTAAATATCGACCATCACGAAGTCAAAAGTCGGTAATATCCTACTAATTCGTGTTAAAATAGGCACAATCGTCTTTCAGACACTTAATGCTTTACTACGATAGACTGTCGTTGTGATGTTTCTATAGGAAGTTGAATTTAATTTGTATTACTACAGTGAATATTTTAATTGCGTTTTCCATTAGTTTATTGAACACAATAGTAATCATCAAAAAGAAATTAATCAGCAAACGTATATTCTTTCACAATATCTAAAACAATCTGACAATTCTAAAGTAGTTTAGAAATTCTACGCCTGCAGAAACCTACTGGTTCTAACGATGTCCTTAAACCAGTGTAGTTTGAAGAGCATTTTCGTCTACAATCAGTTGCCTTGGCAGTTTGTCGATCAAGAGTGGGAAAGGTAAGATTTTACAAGTACGTTATTAGAGGAACAAGTGCCTGTGAGATGACTTCCCTAACAATACAAGGGCCTGAGAGATGACTTCCCTATCAATCTCCTGGATAGTTTTGTTTCTCAAATCAACAAAGTGCATTATCATGCAGTAGCACATGTGATGTAGTTTTGTCGCTCGATTTTATTACACTGCGACCGAAAGGTGTCTCAATTGTTGGCAACAAATTCCAGCTGTGAAGGACACATCCTTGGGGAAGAATACGTAGTGCAAAACACACTTTTGGAGCTATCAGACGGAAAATGTTATGTTCACACTACTCTTTGCTCGAGTTTCAGGTCTTTTAATAAGGCTCAGCCTTTCATTTCTTCTCAGGAAGTTAACGGTAATCATAACTTGTCACCAGTAACAGTATTGCATAGGAATGCTCAATGAGCGACCTGATGACGTTCAAGCAAAACTGCAATATTAGTCGCTCTGTTGATTTTTGTTGTGTCCAATTAGAGCATGCAGTACTTCTTCACCAGACTTCTGAACCTTGCCTGTTGAATGCAAATGTCACATGATGGTTAAATGGTAATCCATCACTTATATCAGTAGTCGAGACTTCGTTAATGTGGAATATCATTCACGCCAGAACGATCTTTGTTGAAACAAGAATATCTTTTCTTGGCGTATTTTCCCCAAAAGCACTCACGCTACACACAGTTCAAGTATTTTGAGCTGCCTCCTCGGCATTCACCCCTCTATTATACCAAAAGTAAATATTGTGTTCCAGATGTTACATCTTTCTCCAATTGCAACCCAATTTAACAACTCTTAACCATAGTTCAAGATTTTCAAGCATGCGATCCCCAATGCTTAACTGCAAGATGATAACTAGAACTTCAAATTCTAAAATGACAGCTGATACTAACATTGACAGTGTTGTGCCATGTTCACCTGGGTGGCGCCAGATTTCAGGCGGCAGGTGGCATCAGGCCGGTGGCTGGTAGCCGCTGCAGCATGAGGAAATGCTCGAGTGTAAGCTGTTCTGATCACGACACAGCCACAACTTGTCCAGCAGAATTGGTTCTGGAAGTATTTGTTATTACTGGTGTGTAGAAAGTGAAGCAAATTATCTTCGATGTTCAATCAGACTCGTAACTTTAGATGAGGGCCGAAATGTGGTTAAAAAAAAAAGCGACAGATTCGGACGTGAACACATGACTATAAGCCAGAATGATATTTTCACTCTGCAGCGGAGTGTGCGGTGATATGAAACTTCCTGGCAGATTAAAACTGTGTGCCAGACCGAGACTCGAACTCGGGACCTTTGCCTTTCGCAGGCAAGTGCTCTACGAACTGAGCTACCCAAGCACGACTCACGCCCCGTCCTCACAGCTTTACTTCTGCCAGTATCTCGTCTCCTACCTTCCAAACTTTACAGAAGCTCTCCTGCAAAGCTCTCCTGGCGAAGCAGGAGAGCTTCTGTAAAGTTTGTAAGGTAGGAGACGAGATACTGGCAGAAGTAAAGCTGTGAGGACGGGCCGTGAGTTGTGCTTGGGTAGCTCAGTTGGTAGAGCACTTGCGCACGAAAGGCAAAGGTCCCGAGTTCGAGTCTCGGTCCGGCACACAGTTTTAATCTGCCAGGAAGTTTCACATGACTATAAGTTTAGAATGCACACCAATGACCACAACTTTTTTTTGTCATTGATCTCATTTTGTTCTATGTTGTTCGTTAAATTTGTTCGTGGCAGACGTCCGATGACACTCGTTCATGATGTTCGTTGACCCTTTTTTAAATCACAGAGGGTGGCTAAACCCTCTGACCGAACATGCTGAGCTATCGTGCCGGGGTCCACTAGACCATGGGCTCACGCAACACAACGTCTCAGAAGTAGACAACACTTCCTCTGGACACTTCCGCATCTTACAGTGTTGCCAGATTGTGCAGACAGTCAGACTTAGCATTGTCGGGGCAGACGGTTTTATTGGCCACCTTAAATGAACGATTCGGACTTAGTCTCTGTGGCGGCCGGTTAGCAGTCAGTTTTTATGTCTAAAACTGTACGTGCCTGTGCAATTTGAAAAGTCACCTTACTTTCTGAATAGGCCTCGTACATTGAAACAGAGCACGAGTTCAAAAACACTGATACAAGTGAACTTTTTAAGAAGTGTGTGCTTGTACTTAATGCTGAAAAATATTTCACTTTTAATTGTAACTTTATGTAGATCCCCACTGGGAAATTTTCAACTGTTGATGAGGAATCTGGACTCTGTACTGTGCTATCTGTCACATAGCAGCAAGCAGTTAACAGTCTGTGGTGACTTCAATGTAGATTCTCTACAGGATTCGGATAGAAAAAAAAATATTGAAACCTTATTTGGATCCTACAGTTTGATCCCAGTAATTAACTTTCCAAAACAGGTGGACAAAGACAGTAGACCCTAACTGATACGTTTTCTTTTATGAAACTCAAAGTAAGAAAATAACTGTTCACCCAGTAACAAATGCCCTCTCTGATCATGATGTGCATAGTACAGTGTCTTAAAGTATGGATACTCCTCATTGGAAGTCAGTTAGAATAATTAATGACTTCAGGAGAAACGACTTTAAGAATAGCTTACAGAAGATGACATGGAATGTAATTTATAGTGAACTAAATGCTAACACAAAATTTAATGTGGCCCATGATAAATTCATGTCATTACTTGAGAACAGATTTTCACGTAAGCTAATCAGAAAGGACACTGCACAGTCAGATAAAAAGCCCTGAATTACTAGAGGGTTTAAAGCACATTACTGAAAGGAAAAGTGAAATGTATATTTTGGCAAGAGCAAGTAGGGATCCTGAAGTAGTTGCACATTACTAAAGCTACTCAAAAATACTAAGACAGGTTATTAAAAAATGAAAGACTATGCATATAATGTCAGAAATCAGCACTTCCAACAACAGGTTTAAGGCTACATGGAATATAATGAAGCGAGGGGCAGGACAACCCATCACAGAACAACACAGCAGCTCTACTGAACTGAATGGAAGCACTATAAATGATGCATCACATGTAGCAATTGCATTTAATAATCATTTCTTAAATACAGTAGAAAATGTAGGGACAAACAGTTCAAGAGCAAAATCACAGCAGTATGTTGAAAATGTAACTCCCATAAAATTCAATCACATGAATGTATCTCAAACTTCTCCTGAAATTGAGAAAATCATACATTCTCTCGAAAATAAATAAGCTCATCTGGTTTTGATGATATTTCCAATAGAGTACTAAAAATTTGTTCCACATAATAAGCCAAGTCTCATCTGAAATATATAATGCATAACGAACTTGAGGCATTTTTTTCCAGAGAGAATAAAATATGCCATCGTTAAACCCCCTCTTTAAAAAAAAAGTGATAAGAGAGATATCAATAACTACCAACCTGTTTCACTGCTGATATCGTCCAAAATTTTTGAGAAGGTGAAGTATTGTAGAATAGAATCTGTGAATCACAGTTTGGGTTTCAGGTGGGTTGATCTACTGAGAATGCCATTTATTTGTTCACTCATCAGATTTAACAAGCATTGAACAATAAAATAGCTCCAGTTGATATTTTCCGCAAGCTCTCCAAGGTATTCTGGTATTCCAGCCTGAGATGCTGGAGTTGGGTCATGTGTGCACGAGGTGTGCTTGCTTGTCTGCATGAACTGTGTGTGTTTCTCTTTTGCTAATGAAGGCTGTGGGCAAAAGCTTTATGTAAGTGTCTTTTGATTGTGCCTATCTACAATGTAATGAGTCCTCTTTATGTTAAGTAGCTACTTGTCCTTTCCTGCAATTGTTAATATTCCTAACTGGAGTTTTCATTGTTTAATCACAGTATTCTCCTATATAAATTGATTTTTTATGGGACTGATGGTATAGCCAACCAATGGATAATGTCGTATATAATCAAAAGAGTGCAGAAATTTGTTCTTATTAATACATGCAACATAATCAAGGGACATAATTCTGACTGGGGAGAAATCGCATATGAGGTTCCCCAAGGTTCAATCTTAGGTCCACTGGTGTTGCTCATATATGTAAGCCATCTTCCATCTAGTACACAACAAGCAGAACTAGTTCTTTTTGCAGGTAACACTAGTATTATAATCAATCCAAGCATATGTACAGAAACATAAGAACTGGTAAACGGAGTTCTTAAAGTATCATTGACTGGTTTTCTGCAAATGATCTCACACTCAACTCTAAAAGACACAACATATTCACTTCTAGACATACTACATCAATGACAAGTGTAACACATAGTGAGGAAATAATAAAAAGGATGGAATCTTCAAAATTCTTAGGGGTCCATTCTAATTGGAAAAAGCATATTTTGGAAATCCTAACACAACTAAGTTCCACCACATTTGCACTTACAGTCATTGCAAGTCTTGGAGAGGGACAAGTCAGTATGTTGGCATGTGTTGCATATTTTTATTCAGTAATGTAATATGGAATAATATTCTGGAATAACTCATCTTTAACAAAGAAAGTCTTTATTGTGCAAAAACGAGCTGTAAGAATAATATGTGGTGCTCACCCACAATCACCTTGTAGACATCTGTTTAAAGAGTTGGGTATTCTGACTACTGCTTCACAGTATATTTATTCCATCATGAAGTTTGTTGTAAAAATGAACAATGAGGTAAATAGTCAATGAAATTCTTCTGGGTTTGAGGCCACATTGTCAACTATAAAATTCTGAGGTTTCAGTGACTATTGCAAGATGCCTTCCTCAGGGTGCTGGATGAGCACTAGTTTGCTAAGTTACATACTATGGAGGAGTGCTGTTTGGCACAAAATTTAATGAGGTACGTAATTACAATACCAGAAGGAAAAATTACATTCATTACTCCACATTAAGGTTGTCGTTAGCATGGAATAGGGTGTGCCATACAGACAGCAAAGTAAAATTTGACAACCAACTGAGAAAGTTTCTCCTTGAGAACACCTTCTGTTCTGTAGAAGAATTTCTACTATAGGAAAAAGAAAATGGGGCATATGGCATTGTTGGACAGGAGGCCCCATCAGGGGAAGTTCAGCCGCCGCCAAGTGCAAGTCTTATTTCAATCAACGCTACATTGGGCGACTTGCGTGTCAGTGATGAGTATGAATGATGATGAGGTCAACACAACACCCAGTCCCTGAGCAGAGAAAATCTCCAACCCGGCCAGGAATCAAACCCAGGCCTGCTGGCATGAGAGGTGAGCATGTTACCACCCAGATGTAATGTGGTAAAAGGTGGTAGGCAGGAACTGCTAACTCACATCCATATATCTTTTTTTTTCTTTCTGGAAAAAAAAAAAAAAAAAAAAAAAAAAAAAAAAAAAAAAAAAAAAAAAAAAAAAAACGCTTAGAAATATCCAGAATGTAACCATATGTACAAATTAATTTGCGACATGAGTGTGAAATGATTTGTTCCACATCATTACAATCTATTGTGCAAAACCATCCATGGGACATGTAACTAACTAACTATTAATTCTATGTGTTTTCCACTTTCATTTACTACTTTCCATCAGACTGAGCGTTTGGCCTGTTCTCATCTCTTGGACCCAGTGTAGGACTTCTTTGGTCCATATACACTACATTCACCTGTTATATGTTCTGCCGACCTCCACTGCTAGCTGATCAACCCTCAGTTTTTCTACAGTTTTCACATTAAAAGTGCATATCTGACTGCTTTAACTTAGAATTGGTAATACGCATTAATAGTAAATTTTTGTTTCAAACATATAAAAAGGCTTATTTTGAAAACAATGTTTAGTTTACTGTAGGTACTCTTGAGCTTTCCACGCAGGCCCACACAACTGTGCATTTTTGATTTTAAATTTGTCATGGCATCAGTTTTCTGCAGCACTCTGGACTGCAACAATTGTGCGAGTTCCTGGCTTCTGTTTGACAGCTGCTTTGTGTTGTATTGTGACCATCAGAGTGCACCAGACCATTCCAAACCTAAATGAAAAGAAAAAGCCATGCATCGGTGAGATACATACCATATATTTCCCCCATATTTCATTAGTTTAAGTCAATTCCTGCACTATTTTAGACAGAGAATGTTTCAAATTATGCATGTAAGGCATCTAAACACATGTGGTTGTTGTTGTGGTCTTCAGTCCTGAGACTGGTTTGATGCAGCTCTCCATGCTACTCTATCCTGTGCAAGCTTCTTCATCTCCCAGTACCTACTGCAACCTACATCCTTCTGAATCTGCTTAGTGTATTCATCTCTTGGTCTCCCCCTACGACTTTTACCCTCCACGCTGCCCTCCAATACTAAATTGGTGATCCCTTGATACCTCAGAACATGTCCTACCAACCGATCCCTTCTTCTGGTCAAGTTGTGCCACAAACTTCTCTTCTCCCCAATCCTATTCAATACTTCCTCATTAGTTATGTGATCTACCCATCTAATCTTCAGCATTCTTCTGTAGCACCACATTTCAAAAGCTTCTATTCTCTTCTTGTCCAAACTATTTACCGTCCATGTTTCACTTCCATACATGGCTACACTCCATACAAATACTTTCAGAAATGACTTCCTGACACTTAAATCTATACCCGATGTTAACAAATTTCTCTTCTTCAGAAACGCTTTCCTTGCCATTGCCAGTCTACATTTTATATCCTCTCTACTTCGACCACCATCAGTTATTTTGCTCCCCAAATAGCAAAACTCCTTTACTACTTTAAGTGTCTCATTTCCTAATCTAATACCCTCAACATCACCCGACTTAATTCGACGACATTCCATTATCCTCGTTTTGCTTTTGTTGATGTTCATCTTATATCCTCCCTTCAAGACACCATCCATTCCGTTCAACTCCTCTTCCAAGTCCTTTGCTGTCTCTGACAGAATTACAATGTCATCGGTGAACCTCAACGTTTTTATTTCTTCTCCATGGATTTTAATACCTACTCTGAATTTTTCTTTTGTTTCCTTTACTGCTTGCTCAATATACAGATTGAATAACATCAGGGAGAGGCTACAACCCTGTGTTACTCCCTTCCCAACCACTGCTTCCCTTTCATGTCCCTCGACTCTTATAACTGCCATCTGGTTTCCGTACAAATTGTAAATAGCCTTTCGCTCCCTGTATTTTACCCCTGCCACCTTTAGAATTTGAAAGAGAGTATTCCAGTCACATTGTCAAAAGCTTTCTCTAAGTCTACAAATGCTAGAAACATAGGTTTGCCTTTCCTTAATCGTTCTTCTAACATAAGTCGTAAGGTCAGTATTGCCTCACGTGTTCCAGTATTTCTACGGAATCCAAACTGATCTTCCCCGAGGTCGGCTTCTAGTTTTTCCATTCGTCTGTAAAGAATTCGTGTTAGTATTTTGCAGCCGTGGCTTATTAAACTGATCGTTCGGTAATTTTCACATCTGTCAACACCTGCTTTCTTTGGGATTGGAATTATTATGTTCTCCTTGAAGTCTGAGGGTATTTCGCCTGTTTCATACATCTTGCTCACAAGATGGTAGAGTTTTGTCAGGACTGGCCCTCCCAAGGCCGTCAGTAGTTCCAATGGAATGTTGTCTACTCCAGGGGCCTTGTTTCGACTCAGGTCTTTCAGTGCTCTGTCCAACTCTTCACGCAGTATCGTATCTCCCATTTCATCTTCATCTACATCCTCTTCCATTTCCATAATATTGTCCTCAAGTGCATCGCCCTTGTATAGACCCTCTATATACTCCTTCCACCTTTCTGCTTTCCCTTCTTTGCTTAGAACTGGGTTTCCATCTGAGCTCTTGATGTTCGTACAAGTGGTTCTCTTATCTCCAAAGGTCTCTTTAATTTTCCTGTAGGCAGTATCTGTCTTACCCCAAGTGAGATAAGCCTCTACATCCTTACATTTGTCCTCCAGCCATCCCTGCTTAGCCATTTTGCACTTCCTGTCGATCTCATTTTTGAGACATTTGTATTCCTTTTTGCCTGCTTCATTTACTGCATTTTTCTATTTTCTCCTTTCATCAATTAAATTCGATATTTCTTCTGTTACCCAAGGATTTCTACTAGCCCTCGTCTTTTTACCTACTTGATCCTCTGCTGCCTTCACTACTTCATCCCTCAAAGCTACCCATTCTTCTTCTACTGTATTTCTTTCCCCCATTCCTGTCAATTGTTCCCTTATGCTCTTCCTGAAACTTTGTACAACCTCTGGTACTTTCAGTTTATCCAGGTCCCATCTCCTTAAATTCCCACCTTTTTGCAGTTTCTTCAGTTTTAATCTACAGGTCATAACCAATAGATTGTGGTCAGAGTCCACATCTGCCCCTGGAAATGTCTTACAATTTAAAACCTGGTTCCTAAATCTCTGTCTTACCATTATATAATCTATCTGATACCTTTTAGTATCTCCAGGGTTCTTCCATGTATACAACCTTCTATCATGATTCTTAAACCAAGTGTTAGCTATGATTAAGTTGTGCTCTGTGCAAAATTCTACCAGGTGGCTTCCTCTTTCATTTCTTAGCCCCAATCCATATTCACCTACTACGTTTCCTTCTCTCCCTTTTCCTACACTCGAATTCCAGTCACCCATGACTAATAAATTTTCATCTCCCTTCACTATCTGAATAATTTCTTTTATTTCATCATACATTTCTTCAATTTCTTCGTCATCTGCAGAGCTAGTTGGCATATAAACTTGTACTACTGTAGTAGGTGTGGGCTTCGTATCTATCTTGGCCACAATAATGCGTTCACTATGCTGTTTGTAGTAGCTTACCTGCATTCCTATTTTCCTATTCATTACTAAACCTACTCCTGCATTACCCCTATTTGACTTTGTGCTTATAACCCTGTAGTCACCTGACCAGAAGTCTTGTTCCTCCTGCCACCGAACTTCACTAATTCCCACTATATCTAACTTTAACCTATCCATTTCCCTTTTTAAATTTTCTAACCTACCCGCCCGATTAAGGGATCTGACATTCCACGCTCCGATCTGTAGAACACCAGTTTTCTTTCTCCTGATAACGACATCCTCTTGTGTAGTCCCCGCCCGGAGATCCGAATGGGGGACTATTATACCTCCGGAATATTTTACCCAAGAGGACGCCATCATCATTTAACCATACAGTAAAGCTGCATGCCCTCGGGAAAAAATACGGCCGTAGTTTCCCCTTGCTTTCAGCCGTTCGCAGTACCAGCACAGCAAGGCCGTTTTGGTTATTGTTACAAGGCCAGATCAGTCAATCATTCAGACTGTTGCCCTTGCAACTACTGAAAAGGCTGCTGCCCCTCTTCAGTATGGTGAGCCAATTGGATTTTATACATGTTTGAATTTTGAGTAGCATTATAATATTAGTGAGATCTTGAACAAACTATCACCATGCACATTTTTTCAGTATTTTTACCCGATTCTACATGTCATAATGTATGGAAACTGGTACATATTGGGTAAAGGCTTCAGAACTTTTCTCTCAGTGTGGAAAGAGCTATGAAATTTTTACTTATCTACTTATTAATATTGCTTTTCATACAGTCATTGTCTTTATCTCTCATAAATATGGAAATTAGTCATCTGTTGCTATTACTTTATTGTTAATAGCTGTGTCCCATGGTGTTACAGTTATTTATACAAAAAAGTGCCTGGGTATGAATTTATTCCAATCTTTTATTAGTCCATCTCCTACTCCTCCCTCTCTCTGTCCATATTCTTCATGCCCCACTCTCTGTTGATCTCCCCCTCTTTCCTTTCTCTGTCCTTTCCCTCCTCCCCCTTTCTCTATCTCCTCCTCCCCCCCCCCCCCCTCTGTCTGTCCATCTCCTCCTCCTCTTCCCTTCTCTCTCCATATTATTATGCTCCCCCCAATAGGAGGCTGTGGTGGCTTTTACCACCACAGTATTTCTTTACAGATCATAACTAATAAAATTTGGTTGAAATCATTCCATGGTTTACAATGAGCTACTTACCTGTGGCTTTGCCCACAAATGCACATGTCAAATATAGTTCACGTGTACTTAACATATTTCACACATTTCTGTACATGTATTGCACCTGTATCTCTTGTGAATTTCACCCTGCAGATTTATTGTCATGACATCACATCTTTTGAGCTATGTGTTGTACAATGATATAATTTTGCATGTACACCCAGTGGTATATGTGGCTACTGTCTGTGAAATTGTATTGTGAATAGAGCTAGTAGTGAAAAAGTAATAAACTGGAATGTCGTACAAGATGCAACAGTTTTTCACTTATCTCAGTATTTGATGTCATATCTCCTGAACTATGTGTCATGTAATAATATATTTTTGTAGCTACATTCAGCAAGATACTCTCGACGAAATGTATTGGGAATAGAATTACTAGCAAAGAAGTAATAAATTTGAACTTCATACATGATACTGCACATTTTCATGCAAATGCCGTCATATCTCCCGAACCCTTGTGTTGCACAATGATGTACTTTTGCTGATACTTTCAATTGTATATGCAGATACTGTCTGCAAAATGTGATGTGAATACAGTTAGTAGTAAAAGGCAATAAATTAAATGTCATTCTTCATCCAGCAGTTTTCCTGAACGTAACAGTGAATATCTAATAAGCAATAAACTCTTATCTGTTCATCATTTTGTGGGGATAGTCAGTGAGAATAAGTTTGATAATATGGGTAAAGTGATGAAATGCCCTTATTCTCAAATACTGGTTGAATAATGTATGGGTATTCATGTGTTGTGTGCTACACTTCTTTTTCACCCCCCACCCCAACTCTGTTGATATGTAGGTATATATAAGGTGGGGGTCTCTCTCTCTCTCTCTCTCTCTCTCTCTCTCTCATTTACAATATACAAAGTACAACTTCCTTTTTGACATGCCGAAAATACATTATTTTAGTCCAATCAAACTGATTTTACAGACTTTCTTTCAAACTTCCATTGAGATCTACAATGCACGATGTCAACAGCAAAATGAAAGTGGTTTAAATATGTTTCATAAACACACATTCCTTTAATGTTTTCAAAATTAAAAGATCTGAAAATGTCCTCTAGAATTGCTGGCAAGAGTTCAGATGATATGGAATCTCCTTGCCTGATTCTCTTTCAATTCTGGCTTTTCCACTGTCCAGATGAATTTTAACTGAATCTTCCACATAAACATACATTAACAGAATAGCTTGATACCATGAACACCTTGACCAGATTTTTACCAAAATGATACTCCTGTATTTACATGACTATCAGATATGTTGACTAAAATTTTATCTTTAGGCAAGCTATTTTCACACGGAAAGCATTCATTCCAACAGATGGAGAATTGTGTGAGTACGTGATAGGAATTGAGTGTGTATAACATTACTGGATCTTTTCAGATGGAGACTGCAACCCAGCCAGCTTATCATTATCTTTCAGACTTTGAGAAAGCTGGAATAATTCACATGATGGGACATGGGAGTATCATACCAAAAAAAATAGCAGAAAGTTGGATGTAGTGCAATGACTGCAGTATGAATGGACACAGGACAACAGTGGCAAGAAGAGGAGGTATGGCTCATTCCAGAATGATTACACCACGAGAATATCACTGGACTATTCGAACAACTCTCACAAATAAACAGCTAACAACTGCTGAAATCTGGGCATAGGTTACAGGTACTCTGATACCATGAACCATTGAGAAAAGGTTACTTGAAGTTTAGTTGACTCTCAAGTTGCCAAACATCATTTACCTCTGAAATAATATCAAAGGCAACAGAGACATACATGGCACAGAGTGAGATTGAGTGGTATTTTGTGGGGTTCAGCAATGAGTCTTGCTTCCACTTGTGGTGGTCAGTTTAACACCAATGTGTTCACAGATGACCTGTTGAAAGGTAATAGGAGGTAGAAATTCTTGAGGCCCAGTTACTGGAATCATGATGTGGAGAGCTGTTGGATATGGCAATTGGTAATTGTTGAAGAGAGACTGAATATTCACCACTATATGGCAAGAATGTCAAGACTTATTGTCATATCCTTCATGATCAGGTTATGAAACAGCGTTCTCCAGCTAGATAACACAAGACCTCACACTGCCGTTTAATCCACAAACATCTCGGGTGCTCGGAGGTCTCTAAACTGGTCTGACTAGTCTAATGATTTGTCACTTACAGACTATGTCTAGGATGGAATGGAAAGACATACATTTTCATACATCTACATCTACTTCCAAACACTTGAAGCCACCTTATGGAGCATGATATTTTGTGTACCATTGTTATTTCCCCCTTTCTTGTTCGAGTTGCATATAGTCTGCAGGGACAAGGATTGTTAGCAAGAGCACGGGTTGGACAAGGGTTTTGTACACTAGTTCCTTTGTGGGTGGGCAACACTTTATGAAGATCCTTCCAATGAATCTGTTGGAAGTAGTTTTACTTTGTCGTTCCACTTTAAATCAGTCCACATCCATATTCCCAGGTATTTTACAGATGTTACTGTTTCCAGTGATTGTTCTGCAATCATGTAATCTTATGCAGGTTTTCCTGCATTTCACTGCAGTTTTCTCTGTACACAACATCTGCAAAAGGCCTCATGGAACTTTCGACATTATCCACTAAGTCATTTACAAATAATGTGAAAACTAATTGTCCTGTAACACTCACTTGGGGTAAGTCCAAAGTTACTTTTATGGATGAAGATTTATCTCAGTTAACAATGACAAGCTATGTTCGGTTTGCTAGGAACTCTTCAATCCAATCACACAGCTGGTCTGATATTCTACATGCTCATTTTGTTCCTAGGCACCAGCACACAATCATATCAGAAGCCATCTGGAAGTCTAGATACACAGCATCAACCTTGGTGCTGGTTATCTACTGCCTCCTGCATACTCCTTGTTTATTTCTATTGAGGAGATTTTTTGTCTCCAGAAATATCAGAACATGAAAACACAGTTTCGTACATCTGCTCATCAACCCTACATGAAAATGGAAGTGTCCTGCACCTTTCCCTAGAAATCCTTCCTTCCTCCAACAACCTACAAAACACTGCTGATAGAAGAGGAACAAGTTCTTTCAAATCCAGAATCTCATAGACGTCCCATTAGGTCCAGTGGCCAACATCCAGTTCAGTGATTTAAGTTGTTTTTCTATCCTGTAGTTACTTATTTTGATACCTGTCGTTCAGATGTTTGTATGTCAATGTAAAGGAGCAGCTGCATCACTATGTCCCTTAGTGAAACAGTTTTGGGAAAAGGAGTTTAGTATTTCAGCATTTTCTCTGTCATCTTTTGTTTCGACGCCATTATGCTCACAGATTGTCTGGACAGATGGCTTTGATCCCTTTATTGATTTAATGTAAGACTGAAAGTTCTTACTAGGAACCCCTTGAGTGCAAGGTCACAAAAGGCCAACAGCATTTATGGCATTTGATACCCCATATATTGTCTACCATACAGTCACAATATTGGCTGCTAATGGCAACAGGGGGCACTATTGGAGGTATTCAATGGAGAGCACGGCATGAGGCTATGGAGAGTAGTAAAGCTGCTTACTGAGCTGCTTAGTCGACGAGTAACTCACAACAGTGCTATAGTGCTAGAGGTGTTGACACAAGGCAGAGCAATGGCAATAATAAACAAAGCTATAATATCTAATCAAGAGTGCCAAAATGTCATCAGGCAGACGCATTATTTTAGATCTTTCAGTCAGATGAGGCTTTATCAATGTCACTGCTAAATTCTTCAATAACATTTCTTCTTGCATGCTGTTATCACCTCACACTTGAAACTAACTGTCTTCACCAAACATGCCACCTGCATGTTGGAACTGAGGATGGCCTCTGAATCCAGATGACAGATGTCATTCATCCTGACATGAGCCACAATTTGCAGCTGGGAGCACCCAGTGCCCTCAGTCACTGCCAGCAGAGCCTCCTACACATATTTGACATGGTTTCCAGCCTAACAGATAGAGTGGACACACCTTTCTTCCAAATCTGCTCACTATTTCTCTAGGGAGCTCCATCAACTGCTTAATGCTGGTATACCCGATGACCAGTAAAACCACACTCTGCACCTGTCTGAATCTTTCAGGAAGATTGGCCCAGCCACAACAGACAAGGTGTCCTGTGCTGGTTCAAATGTACTTTCAGCAGTGGACAATATCTCAAACATGTTTTTAAGGCATAATGGGAAAACTTTGTTACTACTATCCAGTTTCACCTTGGGCTTGGGATTTTGTCACCTCACCACTTTTCACCATTCACCATCAGGAGAGTATCAACTGGCCAAGATGAGCAAAGTGGAAAGCCCTGCAACTTTAGGGATCTCATGTAAGCTTTGGGTGCCACAGATTCCAGAGTATTTTTGTCAGGTGCCCAAATACCATCACAACCCAGGGCAGCACAGCTTCCAGCTGTTTCCAGAAAGTGTCTAATTTCTGATGCATCAGTACACAACATACTTTGTATCCATTTTTAATCACTATTTGTCTATACCACAAGGAAAATAACACTAACCGAAGCAGTCACTAAATGCAATCTAAGTACTACTCCTACATTGCTTATGGTTTTTACTACACTACAAAGTCAGCTTGTGTGACACCAGTGCTTGAAAAATACACAAACTCTTAAGAATAAGTTGATCAATGTGTTTCAACAAAGTTAGATACACAGATACTATTCACTTTTTCAAAAGAGAACAAATATTAAACTAAATGATATGCAGAAATCAAAACTGCTGTTGCAGGCACGTCTGCTCAACCCCATGGCTCTGGCTGCATTGTCTATTCTAAGTACTATATGCAACAGCTGCAAAATTCATATTGAATCAGGTGACATTGGTGCTTATGGTGGCGCAGAACCACACTACAAACTCAGCTCAAGCAATACAAATGCACTAAAAATTACAGGAACACTTAGATTAAATTAATTAACACAAGGAACACTGTTAAACACAATACTATTAATTTCTTCACTGAAGCTGATAGCTAACGGTCTTCATGAAGTGACACAGCATGTTCCAGATAAGGAAAAAAATTCCTTCAGATGACATTTGGAGATTATTTTCTTCAATGCCACAATGAATATAGATTTTTACCTATGAGAGGCACACCGCATAGTGATGGACATAAGTTCTGAATGGAGTGAAAGTTAAATAATTTCATACTCATTATGTAATGCACAGCTCCAAAAACACTGATAAATATCAGAGCGATCCTTTGAGGCATAACATTTTCCATTTCCATCCATGTATACATTTTTCACCACACTCATGTATATTACATCAACATGTTATTTCTCAAGGGCTATTGACATAGTTTTAGCTGAAATCTGTCCCAAAGTTGTGAATCACAGGCAACATAGTTTTTTTTACTGTGGCTCCATTTTGTAATTTCACCGCAGCTTGCAAGTGCGTCGCTGCTATTTAGCTTTACAAAAATTAAATCCTGTATTCCTTCTGTATCACTGGTGATAATTATAGTACATATCTTGTATATTATGAAGAGAAGACCTCTAGGCCAATAGCTTTTCATGGTCTCTCAAGATACAAGACAAATTTTGAAGGGTTGTAAAAATAATAATGAAAAACTGATAATAAAATATTTACAATAAGACACTGATTACCTTATGCTCCCATGTGGCACACCTCAAAATATTGTGCCTAATTGCTAACAAGTTTCCCTTAAATGTTCCTTCCATGGCTTTTAGTACATACCAGACAGTTCAGTATTGTTTAGGCTCTATCAACCTTCAAAGTATAATGTTCATCAAACAAACTGCTTATGAGCTCACTGGACAAAAAATTAGATACCCCAGAATGCCCCCACAGAGGTCACGAAGCCTTCACAGAGGGTGCAGCGATGGTGTCACATGCTGAACCGCAAGTGCACTGCCTCTATATGAGCATAAGGCAGTAGCAATCAGTGAGCATTTATGATTTTAGCAGACATTGTACACAAACATGGGTAAATGTAAGGATGTGACACAGTGTAAAAAGCAGGCAATCATGTTTGGCTGTCCCCATGGGCACAGGATGTGTGAAATTGCTAGATTTGTTGATGTCTCGTGGTTGACTGCTGAGCGTGTCTACAAGCTGCGATGTAACACTTGGCCATGAAACAGAATTGTGGTCAGAGAAAAATCCTGACAGACAGAGAGAACAGAGACTTGTTTACAGTTTGTGAATCAAAATCATTTCCAAACCAGATAGGAATTACAATGAATGAAGGTCTATCCCAGCCAGTAGTTAGAAGAGACAGATGGGAACTGCACACAATGAACATTTGTCATTGGTCACTTTACAAGGAGCCACTGCTCACACAGGCACATAAAGATGACAAAAGTGAACTTCATCAGGCTGGAAGAATGGGTGACTGGTTTTCTGAACACTCTTCTGCCTTATTACTCGTGACTGGACCAAAAAATCACCAGAATTGAACCCCATAAAAATCTGCAGGACATGATGGAACAGCGGCTAAAATGTCAACGTCAGCAACCACACAATTTGGTGGTATTGCACGATCAAATTCTAAGTGAATAGCTTAATCTGAATGTGACCTACACCGTTGACTCACTTCCTAACTGAATCCACATGATTATCAAGTCCAGGAGCAGAATTACACAGAATTAGATTACACTTGTAATGATTTCTCTATAGACAACCAATTTTTTGTCTGGGAGCTTATTGTTTTTCCAGTATGCCATATACCTAGATGCAGGTCAGTTGCTGATATCTTTTTTACCATGCAGCTGTGCTTTTTCATTTTTCAGTACGGCATACACTGATTAGCCAAAATATTAAGATCATTTTTTTAATGGCTTGTTGGTCCACCTGTGGTACACAGTACAGTGGCAATTCAACAAGTCTCTGATAGGTTTCCAAAGGTATGTGGCACCAGATGTCTAAGCAGAGGTTTTGCAACACTTGTAAATTATGGGCTGCTGATTAGTGGGAGTGGAGTTGGTGGGTGCCTGGTACCATACCAGGCATGTTCTATTGGGTTCAGAGCAGGCAAATTTGGTGCCCAAAATATGAATGTAAGTACTCTGTCATGCTCCTCAAACCACTGCAGCACATTTCTGGTCTTATCACATAGACCATTATCCTGCTGAAAGATACCAACAATGTTGGGGGAAGACATCAAGCACAAAGGGAAGCAAGTAGTCTACAATAATATTCACATAGTCCATAGCTGTCATGGTGTCTTCAATTACTACCACATGTTCCATGGGAGACCAGGTGTATGTACCCAAGAACATAATAATGCCCCACTAATCTGTGTCATTGGTCTGGTTCATGTTTCAAGCAGCCATTTGCCTGGATGATGGTAAATCTGGCGATGACCGTCGAACTAGCCTAAGAAGAAATATGGTCTGTCCATGCAAGTGACACACATCTATTGATCCACAGCCCAATCTTGATGATCCTGTGCAGCCTGAAAACATAACTGATGATGTTGTAGAGTCAAAATGGAAAGACAAGGGGTTGTGTGTTATGAAGCCCCATGTTCAGCAATGTGCCCTGAATGGCTTGCTCTGACAATATTGTGTCTGTACAAGCACTGTAATATGTCATCAGATCTGCAACCCTGCTTTAAAGAATGGGAAAGCCTCTGACTGCCAAGTTCTATGATGAGGCATGAACATTCAGTACCATGTCACCTATTCCTGGTTTCATTGTCTTTCAACAGCATTCAACAGGTGCTCATTACAGTAGTCCGCAAGCAGCTGATCACCTTCTCTGTTTCCAAGAGGCTCATTTACAGGTGCTGGACCATAACAATCTGTTGTTTGCTACAGTGGCTGGTGTCAGTGGACTTTCCCTTCTGTGGCCTGGACTATCATTAGAATGATTCCTTATTTGTCTATGCTCCACTTACGGTGGGACCTCACCTAATGAGCACCGCCCATAACATGCAATTCACATAACAAGCAAATCAAATTGAAAAAAAAAAGACTCGCTTAATGAGTGATGTTTTGCATAACGAGTAACAATGATTTAGTGTGAAACAATGACTTAGTGTGATGTCATCAGCAGTCTGTGCAGCGGGAGAATGTTCAACAATATGAAGACCTTTACTTGTTGGCAGTGGCATATGAACAATGTCTTTAGTACATACTGTGGTCTGGGTTTAGCGCTTGTTCTGCTACCATCTTAGTGCAGCTTGTGATCACACATTTTTCTAAACTTGTGTTCAAACAGTGTTTTTTGTGTGCAAATTTTGATAACCTTCATAGAAATGTCCCCCATACATAAAGCCACAAGAAGAGAATCATAAGAGAAAGAAAATTATCTTAGAAATGAAATGTAAAATCACTGAAAAGCGTGAAAGTGGTGTGAGTGTTGCTGATTTAGCATGCACACACAATTGGTCTACATCAATTATTTGTATTATCCTCAAGAATAAGGACAAGGTTAATGAGATAGATGCTTCAAAGGAAGCTCCAAGAGTATCTAAACAATGGTTTCATATTCTGTATGATGTTGAAAGGATGCTTCTTATATGGATGAATGAAAAGCAATTGCAAGACAACACTACTAACAAGAACATCATTTGGGAGAAGGCGGAATGATTTTCGTCAACCTCGTTAAGAAGACACCAGAATCATCAGTGGCCAAAGAAGTGTTTAAGGGAAGACGTTAAAGAGACGAATGACAACCACATTGTTGTGACGCATGGTGAAGCAGCCAGTCCGACACAAAGCAACTTTGAGATGCTTGTAGATTCTGAGGCTGACTGGCCATGAAAGGTTTTTAATTGTGATTAGACAGGTCTATCCTGGAAAACGATGCAGAAGCATAACTTTATAACATCAAAGGAAAATGCACTGCCCAGTCACAAGCCAATGAAAGACCATCTCACACTGCTATTCTGTGCTTAGTGTGCGGTAATGTGAAAATTAAACAGATAGTTTTTTTATGATTCAGAAACTTCACGATCCTTGAAGAAGTGTGAAGTCCAGAAGAGCAGGTTAAAATGATGTGGAGGTCCAACAATAAGGCTTGGACGACAGGTCATTTTTTTCATGATTGAATCAATGAAGTGTCTGGTCATTCTGTGAAAAAATATTTGCTTGAGATGAATCTGCTACTCCATGTATTCCTTGTTACGGACAACGTTCCTGCCCATTCTCCAGGCCTATAGGACCACCTCCCTGAAGAATTTCAATTCATTAAGAACCAGTTTCTGCCTCCCAATGCCACTCTGTTGCTCCAGCCCTATGAGCCAGCAGATTATTCCTAATCTTAAGAAGCTCTACACTAAAGCACTCTTCAAGCATTGCTTTGAGTTGTCTGAAGCTACCAATCTCACTCTCAGAGATCTTTGAAAATACCACTTCAACATCGTTGCCTGTATCAAGATGATCAAAAAAGCATGGGAAGGGGTTATCAAGAGAACTCTCTCCCACTCGAAAGAAGCTTTGGCTGGAGTGCATTGTCGAAATTGCCTCAGGCATTAGCATCAGTACTTGTGGAGCATGTAGTCAATGAGTCTTTGGCCAAGAACATGGGACTAGAAGTGGATAACAATGATAACCATGAGTTTGTGGAAGATCACAGCCAAGAAATGACCACCAAAGAGCTTATGGAGTTGCAGTGTGTTTCACAGCAGCAAGTTGTGGAGAGGATTTTGGAGGAGGAGGAGGTGGTAACAACAAAGCAGCCATCTTCTGTCACAAAAAGAGAAATCCTGAAAGCACGGGAATCAGTTGCTTCATACATTAAAAATTATCACCCCAATAAAGCAGTAGCTACATGCACTACAAATTTATTTGACGATAATGTGTTGCATTTTTGCCAGGTGTTGAATTGTCAGCAGAAACAAATGACTATAGGTAGCTTCCTAGTAAAAAGTATTAGTTATGTATCGTGAATAATAAAGTACATAATACTGTGTGTATAATTTTCTTTGAATATATGGCACGAATAAGATAAAACTTTTAGTACTTTTTCTACATGGAACAAATTATCATATTTATATTAATTTATATGGGATAAATTGTTTCGCTTAACGAGTGTTTCGCACTATGAGTAAGATTCTGGAATGAATTATGCCTGCTATGCGAGGTTCCACTGTATATGCTTTCATCGTCACATCATATGCCTGCAATGCCCCCAGATGGCATTCAGTCTAACGGTGGGCAATGGATATATATTTTACTTAATAAGAAAAAGACATACAGATGTGAGTCAGTATTTCTTAGCTGCCACCTTTTACTCATTAAAATAATAGAAATTCTTCTGTGGACTAGAAGAAGTTAAGGAGAAACTGTTTCAGTTTAATTTCAAATTTTACTTTGATGTCTGTCAGACATTTTATGTCACTGGGTAAATGATAAAAAATTTTGCTTGCAGCATTGTGCACCATTTTTTGTGCTAAAGATAAGCTTAATGTGGCATAATGAATGTCATTTTTTCTTCTGGTATTACACCACCTGGACATTGCTGGGGAAAACAGCTCCATTATTTAATACGCTTTTCAACAGCCATATCCAACATCAATCTGTACCAACATGTGCCACAGACCCATAGTTCATTAACTGGTACATGGTCCATGTGGTGTCACCGTCAGACACCACACTTGCTAGGTGGTAGCTTAAATCGGTCGCGGTCCATTTAGTACATGTCGGACCCGCGTGTCGCCACTGTGTGATCGCAGACCTAGCGCCACCACAAGGCAGGTCTCGAGATTCGGACGAGCACTCGCCCCAGTTGTACGACGACATTGCTAGCGTCAATACGGACGAAGCCTTCCTCTCATTTGCCGAGAGACAGTTAGAATAGCCTTCTGCTAAGTCCATGGCTACGACCTAGCAAGGCGCCATTAGCCTTACATAGCTTGAGAGTTATAGTATAAATGTCTCCAGAAGAACGCTGTATTCATCAACGAATAAAGTTAAGTATAAAGCAGCTACGTACTTTTCTTGCTACCATTCAATAGTTATCCTGTTCCAGAATTCACGCCCGTTGCGTTAGATAGCGTGCCTATCGGCCCCCTCAAAATAACACTGTGTCGGCACTTCTGTCGACACATCATTTGGCGACGAGGCTTAAAGGAAAAGTGTTCTTTCTGATTGCTTACATTTATTTGTGTCATGGCTTCACCACAATCTCCAGATGTACTGTCCGAATTTTATCGCTTGCAGCATCAGCAGACGCAGGCGTTATTGGATGCCCTTGGACAGCTCGTCCAGGTTCAACGTGCCATTCAAACCGATGCGGCAGCTGCCGCTTCACCGGTACCGCAGCCACAACATGCAGTTGCACCGCCGTTTCGCAGTTTTAATGCGGCGCACGAGTCGTGGCCAGAATGGTCCCGACAGTTCGGCTTCCATCTAGCCGCCTACAGAATTCAAGGTAATGCGCAGCAGCCGTTTTTGCTTTCTTGTGTCGGTGTGTCCACCTACCGTGTGATAGTGAAATTGTTTCCCCGACGCGACGTAGCAACTCTGTCCTACGAGGAAATTTTGTCTGCTTTAGATGCCTATTTCAAAGAAACAGTTAATGTGGTTGCAAAACAGTATACGTTTTTTCGTACAAAACGTACGGCCGGTCAAACTAATAGGGAGTGGGTAGCAACATTGCAAGGACTTACTAGGGACTGTGCCTTTGACTGTGACTGCGGCCTTTCTTATTCAGATACAATGGTACGTGATGCAATTGCACAGAACGTTTCTGATGTTCGCATACGGGAGCACATTTTGAAACTAGTTAATCCCTCCCTTCAACAAGTGATAGACATATTGGATAGACAAGACACACTTGACTGTGCTCAGGAGTCTTTTGAAACTTCGCCAGCAGTGTGTAACATTAACCGACCCGCCGGGCGAGCTGCGAGGCCCGGTCAACTGCCCTCGCGCAAACAAGCGCAGCTGCCGCCGCGTTCTAAACCAGGTGTGCCGCGCCAGCCCACAAATGCAGTGAAATCATGCCCGCGGTGTGCTACTAGACATTCGCGTGAACATTGCCCGTCACGCCAAGCTATTTGCTTTTTCTGTAATAGGAAAGGACATGTTCAAAGTGTTTGCCAGAAAAAGCTCCGATCAGACGATCACAATCATTCCAGGCCCTTTGCTTCCCGCCGGAATCGAACCAAGGACACTCAGGATCGTGGACCTTCGCCCATGGACATTCATGTAGTTAATTCCGATTCGTCCAGTGCCACTTTCTCTAACAGTGACTGTGTTCGTCCCACACAAACTGTGCGTCGACGTCGCCGGAAATCACGTCAATTAGCAAGTGATTATGTACAAGTGTCTGTTCAAATTGCACAAAACAGTCGCTCTTGTCGTCAGCAGGACAAAAAACTTTTTGTAGATTTGGACTTTAATGGCAAGGTCATACCGTTCCAGCTCGATACCGGAGCTGCAGTTTCATTGCTCAATCACGACACGTACAAACAACTGGGCGCACCTCCGTTGCGTGCCGCAAATGTTAAGTTACATAGTTATTCAGGACAGAATATACCTGTGTTAGGACAGTGCACTCTTCTTGCGACATATAAAGGACAAACAAAACTTGTGTCATTTTACGTTCTTCGTTCTTCTTCTGCAGTGAACTTGTTTGGTTTAGATTTATTTCAGTTGTTTAACATGTCTATTGTAAATCAGGTCCTATCAGTGAATCAAACTGTGCCTTCAGACAGTGTTTCTCGTCTGTGTGACGAATTTGCAGACATTTTTGCACCGGGCTTAGGTTGCGCTAAACACTATGAAGCACATTTGGAACTGAAAGTAAACGCGCAACTGAAATTTTTCAGAGCGCGCAATGTTCCCCACGCATTGCGTGATGAGGTCGCAAGAACATTAAACGATCTAGAATCACAGGGTGTAATTGAACGTGTGCAAGCTTCTCTCTGGGCCTCACCCTTAGTAATTTTGCCAAAACCTTCCGGAAAATTGAGACTTTGCGTGGACTTCAAGGCCACAGTGAATCCACAACTAGTGACTGCTACTTTTCCTTTGCCCCGCCCGGAAGATCTTTTTGCTAAACTGTGCCCAGGAAAATATTTTTCAAAGTTGGATCTTGCCGATGCGTACTTGCAAATACCGGTGGACGACGAATCCCAGCGCGTATTGGTGGTTAACACGCATCTTGGATTGTACAGGTTCAAAAGACTGCCGTTCGGGTGCGCATCCGCCCCTGCATTGTTTCAGCAATATTTACAAACTATTTGTGCGTCGGTCCCTACTGCAGCAAACTATCTGGACGATATAGTGATCTCCGGACAGACAGAAGAAGATCATCTTGCGAACCTACGAACGTTATTTCAGGTCTTGCGACAAAATGGTCTTCGCTTGCGGAAGGACAAATGTGTGTTTTTTGCTCATGACTTACCATACCTGGGCCATGTCATCAATGCCCAAGGCATACATCCGAGTCCAGACCACCTCCGTGCCATACAAGATTTGCCTTCCCCTCAAAATGTGAAGCAGCTGCAGAGTGTGTTGGGTAAAATTACCTACTATCATCGCTTTCTGCGCAATGCCTCTTCCATTTCAGCTCCGCTTCATAGCTTACGCCGTAAGGGTGTTCCGTTCGTCTGGACGACGGAATGCGAGAGCGCCTTTTGCCAGTTGAAATCGGCGTTGCTTTCCAATACTTGCCTTACGCCATTCGATCCCCAGAAACCCCTTTTGTTGATGGTAGATACATCGGATTTCGGGATCGGTGCTGTGCTTGCGCACAAAGTTGGCTCGCATGATCGCCCTATTGTCTTTGCGTCAAAATTGCTCTCGTCTGCGCAAAGAAATTATTCCCAGATAGAGAAAGAAGCTTTGGCTCTCGTGTTTGGTGTTACTAAGTTCCATGATTTCTTGTATGGTCGTCACTTTACCATCATCACAGACCACAAACCTTTGACATCGCTTTTTCATCCGAACAAGCCTGTACCTCCGCGTACAGCGCAGAAATTCATTCGCTGGTCTATTTTCCTCTCGCAGTACCGCTACGATATCTTGTATCGGTCCACTGCTAAGCACGGCAACGCTGATGCGTTGTCCCGTTTGCCTGTTGCTGAGGATCAAGCATTCGATTCTTCCGAACTTGCTTGCCTGTTCATTGATTCGGAAACCGATGAAGTGGTCGAATCGTTTCCGATTGATTTTCGTCGTGTAGCTACCGCCGCAGCTGCTGACCCTGTCCTTGCTACTGTTTTGCGTTTTGTTGCTACGCAATGGCCTTTGTCAAAGTCTCGGATCGAGGATCCGTTGGTTCGCCGATTTTTTGCTCACAAGGAGAGACTTTTTGTTCGACGTGGTGTTTTGTTGTTGCGTTCTGATAATGATCAGTCCAGAGTAGTGGTCCCACGTTCGTTACAGTCCTCTGTCTTACGGCTTCTTCACCACGGACATTGGGGTATAGTGCGAACGAAATAACTTTCTCGTCAGCACTGTACTTGGTTCGGAATCGATGCTGCGATTACGAATATGTGTTCTTCTTGCATGATGTGTGCCAAACAACAATCCGCGCCGCCGCGGAAAGTCTTTGCGTGGCCAAAAGCCACTTCTCCTTGGCAACGCTTGCACATTGATTTTGCTGGTCCATTCTGGAATGCTCGATGGTTGGTTCTGGTCGACGCATTCAGTAATTTTCCTTTTGTTGTCCGGATGTCTTCCACGACGTCCTCCGCCACCATCCAAGCGTTGTCTGCTATCTTTTGCATTGAAGGTCTTCCGCAGACTATTGTTTCCGACAATGGCCCACAATTCATGTCCGCAGAATTTCAGTCATTCTGCCAGGCCAATGGTATTCAACATCTGACATCCGCGCCGTTTTCGTCTCAGTCAAATGGTGCCGCTGAACGATTGGTCCGGACTTTCAAGTCACAGATGTTGAAGTTGAAAGAGTTGCATTCTCGGGAGGACGCGTTGTTGCTCTTTTTGTCATCGTATCGCTCTCAGCCCCGAGATGGTCGCTCGCCGGCTGAGTTGCTCCATGGTCGTCCTCATCGAACCTTGATGTCTTTGCTGCACCCGCCGCATCAGGTTCCTGTGCAGTGGCAGACTCCTGCTTTTGCTCCAGGCGACGTTGTATTTTATCGCAACTATCGAGGTTCACGGCGTTGGCTCACAGGGCGCATTCTTCGCTGCCTCGGCCGCGCGATGTATTTGGTTTTGGGGGCCTCTGGTGAGGTACGTCGGCATCTCAATCAGCTGCGCCTCTGTCGTCGTTCGGGTTCTGCCGCTCCCCGTCTGCTTTCAGCGCCGGTGCCATCCGGTCAGCGCCCTGGGGACCCATCTACTGGCTCGCCTCATCCCCAGGTGTTACCGACGATGCCTTCCATTTTGCCCCATGGCGACGCGCCGCCACCGCAGCCGCCGCCGCCGCCGCCGGTACTCCAGCCGGCGCCGCCCACATTCGACGCTTCGCTGCAGCCAAGCGCCTCCCAGGGTCACGCGCCGCCGATCGCTTCCCGTGACCAGCTGTCCTCCACCATGGAACTCCCGCCCGCTCCGGACCACATGACGTCATCGCGCGTCGGCTACCCCGACGCAATGGAGGTCGACCCTTCGGCCCCTCCTGTCTCTTTACGGGCGCATACACCGCATGTTGACGTGCACCCTGGACTAGGTTTTCAGGCGTTTCCTAGCTCCCCTCGGACTGAATGGCCGGGTGCGGGTGGCACAGCCTCGCCTGTTGTTAGGCTCCCCACCTCATCGCATACATCAACATGGGGTCCTCCCCACAGCGGGCAGCAGCCTTATAACACGACCGTTCGCCGATTTGCGGGGGAGGAATGTGGTGTCACCGTCAGACACCACACTTGCTAGGTGGTAGCTTAAATCGGTCGCGGTCCATTTAGTACATGTCGGACCCGCGTGTCGCCACTGTGTGATTGCAGACCTAGCGCCACCACAAGGCAGGTCTCGAGATTCGGACGACCACTCGCCCCAGTTGTACAACGACATTGCTAGCGACAATACGGACGAAGCCTTCCTCTCATTTGCCGAGAGACAGTTAGAATAGCCTTCTGCTAAGTCCATGGCTACGACCTAGCAAGGCCCCATTAGCCTTACATAGTTTGAGAGTTATAGTATAAATGTCTCCAGAAGAACGCTGTATTCATCAACGAATAAAGTTAAGTATAAAGCAGCTACGTACTTTTCTTGCTACCATTCAATAGTTATCCTGTTCCAGAATTCACGCCCGTCTGCGTTAGATAGCGTGCCTATCGGCCCCCTCAAAATAACACTGTGTCGGCACTTCTTTCGACACATCAGTCCACGCATGGGTTAGAGTCCAATCTTTGTGTTGCTGCACACATGTTAATATTGTGTCCTTGGTATATGGCACAGTGATTTCTGAACTTCATAGTGAGGAGATAATTTTATATATTAGGATTGACCATACACTATTATGCACTATTGGAAAGATGAGCAAAATGTTATACCAAGGTAAAATAGTTCATTTCTCAAATTATAGTTCTCAGAGGCAAGTCTCGTGAACCACAGATTGTTCCTCATAACAGTTGACCCTAAATCAAGATATTTTCTATGGGACTTTGATCTTGTGACCTATCAAAAGCCCCTGAATATACGACTAAGCAATCTGAGTTGCTACTTCTTTAAACCTCAAACAGAGTGTGTTGCTTATTTAACTCTCAACCTGTGGTGTGCCCATCTGGTGCAAGACTATCAGTCAGATATTGAATGTAATAAAGAGGGAAGCTGGCAGGACAACAGGGAACATGTCTCAGGTAGAGATTAAAACAGGGGACAGTATCATAAAGAAACCTGAGTTGGTTGCAGAAATATTTAATAACCACTTTTTGAGAGCAGCAGAGAAGACAGGCTGTAATGGTGCTATGGAAGAATCATTGTCTCTCCTACAGAAAGCTATTAGCAACAGAATCCCACAGTTATCCTTACCTCCAGTTACTGTAAGCAAAGTCATAAGAGTAATTAGATCATTGAAAAATAAAAATTCTGCTGGTGTGGACAATATTTCTAGTAAAATACTGAAACACTGTTATAAATTTGTTAGTCCCGTCTTATGCAACATATACAATGCATCCCTACAAGATGGGATTGTCCCTGACAGACTTAAGTTGGCTGTAGTGATTCCTCTCTTTAAAAAAGGTGATAAAAGAATTGTTACAAACTATCGCCCAATATCCCTATTAACTACCTTCTCGAAAATTCTAGAAAAACTGATGCACAGGAGGATTGTAGACCATCTCAACTTCCACAGTATCTTAAGCAAAAATCAGTTTGGTTTTCGTGCCGGTCTTTGTACTGAACAGGCAATATTCTCTTTCAGCAACCAAGTTTTGGAAGCCATTAACAAAAAAATGTCTCCAGTGGGTATTTTTTGTGATCTTGCGAAGGCCTTTGACTGTGTAAACCACCAAATTCTTTTGAAAAAGGCAGAATACTATGGTTTAGGTGGTACTGTTGGCCTGTGGCTACAATCATATCTACAGGATCGGAAGCAGACTGTAATGCTAAATGGCTCTTCAGGAGAACCTGCCTCGTCTGAATGGGGCACGATAACGTGTGGTGTGCCTCAAGGCTCCGTTTTGGGCCCACTGCTTTTCCTCATCTTTATTAATGATCTTCCTCTTTGTTCTGAGACAAACAGCAAATTTACCCTGTTTGCCGATGATACCACAATTCTAATTGACGATTTGATTGATCATGATCTTGAACAAACTACAAATACTGTTTTTAATGACATCTTAAATTGGTTCTCCTCAAATGGTCTCTCACTCAATGCAGATAAAACTCATTATATGAGGTTCCATACATCACAAAGTAATCCCGATGAAATTAACATAAAATGTAGAGATCAACCAATACAGAAAGTTGAAGATACAAAATTCCTGGGTGCTTACATAGACAGTAAATGTAATTGGTCAGTTCACATTCTTCATCTATGTAAAAAACTTAGCTCGGCAACATTTGCGTTACGGGTAATTTCTTCAGTGGCCGAAGTTGACACTATTAAGGTTGCCTACTTTGGCTACTTCCACTCATTGGTGTCATATGCTATCATATTCTGGGGGAACCAACCACTTGCAAAAAAAGTTTTCACCATCCAAAAAAAAAGCAATCAGAATAATGTGTGGGGTCCATCAAAGACACTCTTGCAGGCACTTGTTTCGGAAGATAGGTATCCTAACAACTGCCTCACAGTATATTTTTTCCTTGCTGACCTTTGTGTGCAAAAATTATTCCATCTACCAAGACAACAGTAAATTCCATGGTTATAACACCAGAAACAAAAACAATCTACATTTCGAAATGAAACGTCTCACTCTGGTACAAAAAGGAGTTTACTACTCCAGCATTAAGCTGTTCAATGCTCTACCACTACATATCAAATGTGTTCATACAGAACTGCCAAAATTTAAACAAGTTCTCAAAGATTACCTGACAGAGAAATCTTATTATACTGTGGATGAATATCTGAAAGAAAATGTATACCATCACTAAACTTATTGTGTCTAGAAGTAGTTGAATTGATTTTATTGTGCATTTGGGCATTAGCACACTTTTTGTAACAACAGATTGGCTGTACGTGTATTTACTCTTGTAGGCCTAATATCTGATTTAACTTTGTGCTCTTATCCTTAACCTTTATTTGAAACTCCTTTTTCTGTTAAATGGTTGTTATGTTATCTAG
Organism: Schistocerca piceifrons; assembly: GCF_021461385.2. Classification (NCBI taxonomy): domain Eukaryota; kingdom Metazoa; phylum Arthropoda; class Insecta; order Orthoptera; family Acrididae; genus Schistocerca; species Schistocerca piceifrons. The sequence continues at coordinate 261,803,840 of NC_060144.1, read as the reverse complement.
CTGACATTGTATCTGTTACTGTATTTATAGTATGTCTTACTTAAACTATGTACAATTTGCCATTAAATTGCCCTTGTATTTATTGTAAGTTTAAATTGAAACCTGTACAATTTGACACGTTCCATATCCTTGTGATTGACTCACTAACTGGATCTACGGAACAAGAAATAAATAAATAAATAAATAAATAAAGATATTATATATAAAAACAAAGATGAGGTGACTTACCGAACAAAAGCGCTGGCAGGTCGATAGACACACAAACAAACACAATTTTGTGTGTATGTTTGTGTTTGTTTGTGTGTCTATCGACCTGCCAGCGCTTTTGTTCGGTAAGTCACCTCATCTTTGTTTTTATATATAATTTTTCCCACGTGGAATGTTTCCTTCCATCATATTGATATCATTAATTTGAATAAATAAAGATAGTCATTGAAAATGGGAAAACATCAATAACATCCCACAATGAAAAACTCCACTGAACAAGGCAACGGAAATACTTTATTTTTTATTTTTCAACATGTCAGTTTCTTCTAATTCTACCTTCAGAATGGGGCACTGGTGAAAGTGAAGCTGTGAGGGTGGGTTGTTAGTTGTGTATGGATAGCTCAGCCAGCAGAGCACTTTCCTACTAAATGCAAAGGTCTCAGGCTCAAGTCCCAGTCTGGAACACAGCTTTAATCTTAGGTCCCAGGCTCAAGTTCCAGTCTGGCACACAGTTTTAATCTACCAGGAAGTTTCTATTTCTAACGCCTGTCATTAGCGGCCTTTACACGGGCATACCTGACTGTTCTTGCATGCCAGTCAGCAGGAATATTGGCAGAACTATGGCATGCTGAGTAAATTGGCAAACCAGTCTCTCACACGTAGGTACGTCTCATTCCCTGCACAGCTGTACGGTTCTTGGCGTTTTGGGCTTTTCAACAGTTCTTCATGGTGACTGTCAAGCCAGCATGTTGCAAGTTCAGAGAAATCATGTTTGTGGGACTGCTGCAGCTGGAATGCGTGTAGCAGTTATAGCAAGCAAAACAAATCAATGTGCTGTCTTTGGGTAAAAGAATATGTGCACCTTCACGATCAATTGCCTTTAATTAGTGAACTGCATGATAATTTCCCATATGTTATAAATACTACTTACAGATGGATTGTGTCTCATTTTATATTTTATTGGATTTGGTTAAGCATTAAATTAGCAAAACAGATTCAATGATGAGAAAAAAAAGCATTTCAGCAGAGAAACCCTAACTGCCACACTAAGGTTTTTAGCAACTGGTCACTCTTTTGAGGACTTAAAATTCAGTTCAGGAATTTCAGCGCCATTGCAATTATTCCAGAGACATGCAAAGCAGGCAAGCATGAAAGTAAGTGAGGATGCTGATGCTGATGATTTGAGATGAGGGGCACTCAACATCATAGACATCAGCACACTGACAAAAAGTCACCTTTGCCACCAATTTAGGGATGAGGCCTAACAGTTTGCAAAATTTCATCACCCTTGCAATGCTGTAACCAGTATCTGTAAGGATGGGGGTCAGATCTCCATCAAGAGTGAGGGCTGCCATAACATCATTATATATATAACACATTGCCAAAATATGCTGAACTGAAAGTGGCACACCACAAACTTCAGAGAGTGGTGGATGCTCCCGCCGGAGGAGGAAGCCATATGTTAAAGCACTATGTCCAATGCACTGTCTGGTAAGCAGAACCTCCTTTCAATGGTGAGGCTGACATGAAGTCCGCCATGCCTGTGTGGTCAATCTGATTGACCGCAGTTTCTTTTCTGTCACCTGCAACCATTCAGTCTCCCACTGTTGCATGATGTGTCTGTCAGAAAAGGAGGTGATCGCATGCAATGGGATGGGACATTGATGGACAGCACCATCCAAATATGCTGCTTTGGCGGCTTTGGCAGTTATGTCGTTTCCCTGTATCCCTAGGTGGCCAAGTACCTAGACAAAGATCACTTCGATGCCACGGTACTGGAGTTGCTGTACAGAGTCACGGACGAGCTGAATCAGTTGGTCTACTGGATGCATTTGGTCAAGTGCTTGTAGTGCACTAAGCAAATCAGAACAGACAAGAAACAATGTAGTGTGAGGTCTGTGAATCCTCCCCAGTGCCATCAGAATGCCATAAAATTCTGCATCATAATTTGTAAATTGTTCTGGAAGAAGCACTTTAAAAACTCTTCTCAGGGAAAACAGCAGAATAACCAAGGACAGTCTCCCACTGGGACCCATCTGTATAAACAATGATAAAACTGCGGTACACACTTAAAATTGAAGTAAATGAAATTCTCAAAACATAATATGCAGTACAAGTTCTCTTGTACTGTGTCAGGCTTAAAATCACTTTGGGCCTCTGAAGACACGAAGGCAGCAATGCGTTCCATCCCAGGCTGTGTATTTTGATATCTGACGGATGCAGATCCTTGAGACAATCTGTAGCACTTGTCCCAAATGGCTTGGTCACATGGGGACGATAGCTTGGTCACATGGGAATGATACCTGAACAGCTGTTCAAAGGTGGATTGGACCACTGCACTGTGGTGAAGCTGAGATTTTCAGTGCCTCTTGAGCCAAAACAATATGTCACCAAATCCAGAGTGGTGGTTCAACAGCCTCTGCTCAGACTCGGAACAGGGCTGGTCCCAAAGGCTCCAATCGATATCTGAATGCCCCCATGGTGGACAGCATCTAACATCTTGAGGTAGAAAGTACAAGCTGATCCGCACACCATCCACCCATAACCTAAACATGATTAAACAAATACCCTATAAAACTGCAGGTGCCTAGAGACTGTTCTACCTCAACAGCCATTCACCTCATCAGAACGTAGCACACCTTGAGGTTCAGGTTTTTTTTTACAAAGGTGCATACCCTTCTCGCAGTCTGGGCGGTGAAGCCAACACCCCAGTTCTCCGAAATACACAACATTCCACCACTGTGCCACACGGTGGTTGCTGAAGCATGCCTGGAGCTTACAGTAACAGAGGACTGGTGGTGCTTACCAGTCCACAGGCAAACCCATACCCAGCAGCTCAATGCTGAGCCCGTAGGGGTAAAAGTAAGTGAAAACGACTATCATAATTTCCAACATTCTAGGGCTACAGTTACTTAATTTTCAGAGATGTACAAAAGTGGTGCAGAAATTATTATATTGTTACAAATACAGAAGTACCTGAAATAAGACTTTTATAGTTCCTATTATATATGTCACCATTTGATATGTGTCTAAACAAGTCCTGTGACTTTCATAGCCTTCCTGGCTCCCTGATGTTCATGGAGGGATAGAAACAGCTGGCACAGATGGAATTATGTGGACCATATTGTTACACATCCATGTGGGGATGAAGTTTGTTGAGCAATCCTAGACCTAGTACTGCAGTTATTAATGTCTCCACATAAACTGCTCATGTGAGATCCATTTTCCTCAGCTTTTTTGCAATGCCTATTCCAGTTGCATCACATTCATCCATTGTGTCTTTGGAAACAGATTCAATTAAAGCATGACTGCAACCACTTTAGATCTGACTGCAGTTTAATTCCCGTGCCTGCAGCTTGTGTTGGTTTTGTAGTGTGATTTCTCCATCTGGAAAAAAAACCTTGGTTATATTTTTTGTTATTCACTGTCCTACAGTGAGGAATGAATGGAAAGAAATTGCAAACGGATTTCAAGATATAAGCAATTTATAAACTGTGGTAGAGCAGTGGATGGAAAACATACACATATTGTACCTCTACCTCATTCAGTAGCCCAGTATTACAAATATAAGAACTTTTACAGTATTACTCTGTTGGGTACTTATCGTAAATTCGAATTATGAGTTTCTATTATTGGTTCACGTAGAGAAAAATGGACGAATTTTTGACGGTTGAGTAACTGTGTAAACTGAATTTTATAGCAGATTGAGACAAAAACAGCTGTATTTGTCTGACAATCACGATACAGTACAAAAAACTGAGCTTTATTTTCGTTGAAGATGAAGCTTTTCTGTTGACCGAAAATTTTTTGGAACCTTACTTGCAATGACCTGTGGGTTGCATCACAAATTGCACTGGCAGAACTGTCTATCTAAAGGCTGCTAATAAGTGAGACATCTCAAAATGTTAAACCCGCACAGGCTACTGAATTTAGATACAGGTGAGGCCCACTGTGAACCCAAAAATGATTTTAAAATTTAAAGCACAAAATGCAGCAATATACCAACAGCCACCTCTTGATGACACTACCAAAGACTTTCACAAATACCTTTAACAAAAGGACTTGACATCAATGATCATCACTTATTAAGCTTAGTACTAGTCATTCACATTATTAAGGAAGTGTATAAAATTAACTGTGAGCACTACTAGATATAATGGCAGAAGATCACGGGCAGCAGCATGGCAGTGAAATTAAAATAGAACAACATTGAGGCAATTAAATTAAGTTAAAAGCTGAATTAGAAAAAAAAACAGTTAAAACATTCAATGATTGCCTACATCCAGCAACACTGATACTAAATACTTCAGCTTAAGCCCAACAGGGCAGCAGAGGGAATCAAAAAAATGCACAATGCAATAGTAGCGCAAGAGACAAGCACACTCAAATGCAGCAAAACAGTAAACAATTTACAGTAAAGTGCATACATGAAATTATCTGGCCAGCTGTTTTACAAAGATATAGAATACCTCTGTCAAATGGTGTGTAAAGCATTGAACAGAAACCTGGAACACATTTTGTTCCCTTTTGTTTTTGAATTAGCTGTGAACTTAGTTCCACTTGGAGACACACAGGACTATACAGCTAGGCTCTCTTCCAGGCTCCCTCTTGTATTTTTTTTTTAAAAAAAAAAAAAAAAAAAAAAAAAAAAAAAAAAAAAAAAAAAAAAAAAAAAAAAAAAAAAGCCATGCTCTGAGTGGGGCAAGCTTGGCAAGCATGAGAAATACAAATGCTAGGAAATTTTTAGTTCAGTTAGTTGGCATACAACTCCCTGGACAATATTAAACGAGGAGCTTGTACAGGCACTAACAAACCACTGCATTTTGCTCAGCAGCATGGCAATAGAATCCCAAAAATGCCAATACTAAACTTTTTTGATTAATCACATTTGCAACAAGTCGTGAAACTTGCTCAAAATGTCTAGGGATAGTCCAGTAGAGAAACAAATGAGAACATACATGCTCCACAGTATCAGGCCAGCCCCAGGGAAATCACTCACAAATTAGAAATGAAACCAGGACACCCAGAGCTGCAACACTTCTTTATCAAATTCAAATTTGCTGTCAATAGCTGGAAATAGGTACTCACCACAAAATCCACAGTAAAAGGGAGAGGCAGATCCCCTTGCCAAGTCTGCTTCCTCCAAATAGTCGAGTGGCTGACAGCCTGATTTCCATCCTGGGCCTCAGTGGCAACAACACACACACCCAAGCCAAGTTGCCAACTTCATGCAATTTTTAGCCCACAGGGAAGTCAATCTTTATGTGGCAACCAAGGACCACAGACTACATACTGTTCTGCCGTCAAGAGAAGCCTCTCTGAGTATTCCGCTCACATCCATATATTGCCACTAGGTGCCACCTCCCTGTCCCATGGTGAGGCCATCCTTCAATTACCGAGCAATTCATCAGAGACATTTACTGTGAACAGCTAATATCAATATAAGCGAGCGACCCTGATAAGGAACATGCATGGCTCAACCATAAACTTACTAAGCTGTCGACTGCTGAATAGAACAGATAAATTTCTGTTGGATTCACTACTCTTGGAAGTGCATATCTTACCACTGGAGAATTTCAGGAATTATGAGAGACCTAAAATTACCTTTACTGTAGTCATTGCAGCGATTTTTTAATTCTCATGACAGTGAATGGATATTAGACCTACTCAGCTTTCTCCAGCCTTAGTAAATTTGTTGATGAGATATACATAAAACATTTAATTTGTTTAAATTATTTGTAGTGTCACATATTATTTCAGTTGTAATATACAATATTAATAAATTTGACACATTCTGTTTAGCTATAGCTGGTGAATGATACTGATCTGATAATAAATGGTACAACAGTGACGTAAGTTTCATCAGTGCATTCTTTTCTGCAAGTTGTCAGTACACTTTTTGTTGAAACTAAATCAAAAGCTTTCTTGAAATATGTAGATCCTGGACAAAATGGCAGTTCGCACTTATCATTGCAGTCCACAACTTTATTCATAAATTCCAAATGGTCCATGGTAAATGTGGTGTCACCGCCAGACACCACACTTGCTAGGTGGTAGCCTTTAAATCGGTCGCGGTCCGTTAGTATACGTCGGACCCGCGTGTCGCCACTATCAGTGATTGCAGACCGAGCGCCGCCACACGGCAAGTCTAGAGACACTTCTTAGCACTCGCCCCAGTTGTACAGCTGACTTTGCTAGCGATGGTTCACTGACAAATTACGCTCTCATTTGCCGAGACGATAGCCTTCAGCTACGTCATTTGCTACGACCTAGCAAGGCGCCATTATCATTTGCTATTTATCTTGTGATGCATGTACCGTCAGACCGATGTTCACCAATTATGAATTAAAGTTAAGTATTCCAGTAGTTACTTATGTTCTTTGCTACTATAAATTCCCTTAACTGTTCCAGACCTCACGCCAGCCTGCGTGAGCTTAAACGCGTGCCTTTCGGCTATCTCCTAGTGGCTTGGCTGTCTTGCCAAGTCACAACAGTAATATATCCTCTTCTAAATCCAGCTTCTACTTTTGTCTGATTATGTTACAATGTTTTTATACTTCTGGGCATGATTTTAGTGATATGATGATTATGTAGCAAGGGAGTTATAGGTCAGAAATTTCACAGCTTGTCTGCCTCATTTCTAGTGAAGCAGAACAATTGCAGTGCTATTTCAGTTTTGAAAATTTGTTTTCTTCCACAAACATTCAGTAAATAATTTCCAAGCTCTATTACTGTATAATACCTTTTCTTCCAGTTTTAATGACTTATACTGAAACAGTATCATTTCTCAGTGGCCAGAGACAGTACTCATGTGCATGATCTGTGCTTGTGTGAATGTGTATGTGTGTTGCATACTTCAGAGGAGGGCATTTTGGCCAAAGTCTCTCATGCTTAGCAGTCTTTTTGTTGTGCCTGTCTGCAGTTCAGCATCTCCTCTGTATGGTGAGTAGCAATCTATCATTTTCATAACATTGGCATTACTCCATCCTGGATTTTCCACTGTTTGAAATACATTATAAACAATATTACCGGTAGTGCACTATACAAAAATCCCAAAATATTCACTGACCTGCCAAATCAAGTAGTGAACAAATAATTGTGAATCAATGTATCAGCATCTTAGAAATATGTGACCACTTGCAATGCAAAACTTAGATTGTAAAAGCGCCAAGGAATAGTGAACAGAACAATACACATGAAGGAGTTAGATAGCATCTCTTAATTTCTAATATTTTAAACAGATTAATCAAATGGTAAAAGACAATCTAAATAAAATATTCAGAAAAGCAGCTGTATTTGAACTAAAATTGCCAACATCATAGTTGCTGATAAAGCATCAGAACTACTATTAGAGAAATTAAATGAAACCCTTGAGGATGTTTACACAATTGGGCACTACGTAATAAATTACTGTTAAACATAAAGAAAACAAACAGTATGCATTTCAGCATAAAGAGAGGAAGCAACACTGTCACTTTAAGTGTAGATGATAACTCTATAGATTGTGTAGTTAACACAAAGTTTGTAGGGATGAACACTAACTGTGAGCTAACATTGAGTGCACATACAAAGATAATGGCAAAAAGAATGTCATCAGCATGTTACGCTCTTAGGATTTTAGTATCAGTTTGTAACAGCTAATATCTTGTGGGGTCATACTATGCCTACATACTCAATTCTTAGCTATGGAATTGTTTTCTGGGGATCGAAGGTACAAAACATGGACACAGTTTTTAAACTGCAGAAATGGGCCATAACTGGTGGCAATCATCAGCCTCATTGTAATGGGCTATTTAAAAAACTATGCACTCTTACTGCACCAAATGAGTACCTGTACCAATCTGTGGTGCATATCATGGAAAATATTACTAAGTACTGCACTAATAGTTCCATACATAATCATGGACCATGAGCTAGTTTGGAGTTACATTTAACCAGGAAAAACAAACAAAAACTCAAAATAGCATTCTATATCAGGGGATTAAATTATGTAACTAACTGCCACAGTAAGTGAAAAAGATTACTAAAACACTTTTCCAGAATGAGATTTTCACTCTGCAGCGGAGTGTGCGCTGATATGAAACTTCCTGGCAGATTAAAACTGTGTGCCTGACCGAGACTCGAACTCAGGACCTTTGCCTTTCGTGGGCAAGTCCTCTACCAACTGAGCTACCGAAGCACGACTCATGCCCGGTACTCACAGCTTTACTTCTGCCAGTACCTCGTCTCCTACCTTCCAAACTTTACAGAAGCTCTCCTGCGAACCTTGCAGAACTAGTGCTCCTGAAAGAAAGGATATTGCGGAGACATGGCTTAGCCACAGCCTGGGGGATGTTTCCAGAATGAGATTTTCACTCTGCAGCGGAGTGTGCGCTGATATGAAACTTCCTGGCAGATTAAAACTGTTTTAATCTGCCAGGAAGTTTCATATCAGCGCACACTCCGCTGCAGAGTGAAAATCTCATTCTGGAAACATCCCCCAGGCTGTGGCTAAGCCATGTCTCCGCAATATCCTTTCTTTCAGGAGTGCTAGTTCTGCAAGGTTCGCAGGAGAGCTTCTGTAAAGTTTGGAAGGCAGGAGACGAGGTACTGGCAGAAGTAAAGCTGTGAGTACCGGGCGTGAGTCGTGCTTCGGTAGCTCAGTTGGTAGAGCAATTGCCCGCGAAAGGCAAAGGTCCCGAGTTCGAGTCTCGGTCGGGCACACAGTTTTAATCTGCCAGGAAGTTTTAAAACACTTTTGTTTACAAAAGCAGCTAAAATGTTCTTCATAAGCAATACATATTACACAATTAAAGATTCTTAGACAACTCAGAGTAGTGGGCAGTAATGAAAGGAGCTAACTGCTAAATCTTATCACATTTCAATACATGATTACGGTTTAATGCTTTCACAATAATTGTGTGTCAAGATGGATAATGCATGATAGTAATGTCCATTGGCTTGGTTTTTCAGGGGGACCGTTGAACAAAGTCAAACATGGAGTCTGGAATTGAGGCAATGGGCACAGTATCCTAGTCCAGGAGTCATCAGTGGGTGTTTTAGGGAAAGCAGCACTGAAGAATGGAAGTGTGTTTTACATTTCATGTGACTGGAAACAGTCCACAAGTCATCAGCAGGTGTCCTTAGTGTGTGGTAGTGAATAACTAGATTATTCTTTATATTACAAGTTACCTAAAAAATTTTGCGTTTAAATGAAGGAACATTGTTGTTGTTGTTGTTGTTGTGGTCTTCAGTCCTGAGACTGGTTTGATGCAGCTCTCCATGCTACTCTGTCCTGCGCAAGCTTCTTCATCTCCCAGTACTTACTGCAACCTACATCCTTCTGAATCTGCTTAGTGTATTCATCTCTTGGTCTCCCTCTACGATTTTTACCCTCCACGCTGCCCTCCAATGCTAAATTTGTGATCCCTTGATGCCTCAAAACATGTCCTACCAACCGATCCCTTCTTCTAGTCAAGTCGTGCCACAAACTTCTCTTCTCCCCAATCCTATTCAATACCTCCTCATTAGCTACGTGATCTACCCACCTTATCTTCAGCATTCTTCTGTAGCACCACATTTCGAAAGCTTCTATTCTCTTCTTGTCCTAACTATTTATCGTCCATGTTTCACTTCCATACATGGCTACACTCCATACAAATATTTTCAGAAACGACTTCCTGACACTTAAATCTATACTTGATGTTAACAAATTTCTCTTCTTCAGAAACGATTTCCTTGCCATTGCCAGTCTACATTTTATATCCTCTCTACTTCGACCATCATCAGTTATTTTACTCCCTAAATAGCAAAATTCCTTTACTACTTTAAGTGTCTCATTTCCTATACAACAGAAAATTACCAAATGAGGCAGTGCAGCTATTTGGGCACTGACCTCATGTTTGGGAAGGTGGAGCTGCTCTATCTGGCCATCCTGATTTGTGTTTTCTATAGTTTTTGTAGATCATTAAGGCAAATGCTGGGATGGTTCCTTAATCAAAGCCAAGGCCAGCCTCATATACTGTCCCTTTATGCTACTTGTCCTATCCTCTTAAAGCACATTATGTTTGCTGTGTGTTATGTTTCGGCCTGTTGATTGGCATTGTATTACCTTGATAAATCCCATATCATTGTGAGATGTACCTTGGATGATAAAGACAAATAAATAAATTGTGTCTTATTCTCATTTTGATTGTCTGATTTCTATACCTCATCATTATCAGTCACATCCACAATGTTGATTTCTTACTAATCATTGCTTATGTGGAGGAATCATCCGACAGGTACACAACTCCAAACTTCTGCTTTTTAAAAGATTCTTCTGTGTTTTGGCTACACTTTGAAATATTTTTCGAGACAAAATAGTTTTTTTAGCTTAGGTGTAGTTATGACAGCTTCCTACTATAACTATTTTAAAATGAAACAATATTGTTTAGAAATCTGCATAAAACAGGGGTAACACTCAGACTACTGTGTACCAACTGTAGCTGCAATTGAGTACTCAAAATATGCATATATTGAATAGACTGGCAGGTAACATACTCCCACAATACTGTATTTGTCTGTCTCATGTATTGTAAACACATGTTCACACCATTACAGAAATTACCTCTATAATAATAGGCCTTCATTTTCTCAACATACAAAGAGCCTCCTCTACTTAGCATTATATCTATTATAGTCCATTATGAAAATTAGCCATATATTTATATTTATGTCCATAGCAGCAACACTAATGCACCATTGCTGTCATATGCACAAATGTGTGGCAAATGCTTATAGTACTCATTATCCTGGTGTTATGATGGTACCAATTTGATTGAGAACATGTGTTGTATGCTATGCCGATTCATGGGATATTTGTATTCTGAGTCTCACAGACTGATGAAATAGACTGATCAAAGGGCAGCTAACTGCGTTAAAGCTTGAGAACAGCTATGAGATGCAGAATATCAATACGAGTTTAACTTTATGAGAGATGGTTGGCAGCATGAGGAACACTGTTTGTTGTGCAGAACTATCATGAGCAAACATTAATGTGAAACACGTCAAAAAAAATAATAATAATAACATCCATGGTGGAATATGGAATGCAAAAAGGCAATTCAAGTTCGTACAGAAGCCTTTGCGAAGTACAGTTCAAATAAAAATGAGAAAACTCTTCAAAACTTTTTAGAAACACGGAAACTTTCAAATAAACTTATTAGACAAGAGAAGAGAAAGTATGTAACTCAGCAACTGGAATCAATAGAAGCAGATTTTAAAAATTATAATACGCATGGATTCTACAAAACTTTTGCAAACCAAATTAAAGGGTATATCCCTCAAAATGTCTGTTTTCGGAAATCAGATGGGAATCTGGCACTAAGCGATGAAGAAAACTGTGAAGAATTAGCCAAATATTTTGAAACGCTACTAAACTGTCCAGAACCAACAGAAGCTCTTCCAATATCCAGCACTAAAGCCCCGCAACAGCAAGACTCTGTACCGCCAACTGAAGAAGAAATTATCAAACACATAAACAAACTCAAAAATAACAAAGCATCAGGAGAAGATGGAATTGTAGCCGAATTTCTCAAAAGTCTAGGGTCTAACTCAAGAAATGAGCTAGTTAAAATTATTCAAAACATATGGGTTACTGAAGAAATACCAGAAGATTGGAAATGTGCCCTAATACATCCGTTACATAAAAAAGGGGATAAATCAGATGTGAACAACTATAGAGGAATCTCCTTACTTGCCGTCACATACAAGATATTATCAGCTTGTCTTCTTGAAAGAACACAAAAACTGCTAGAACCCAAAATCTCAGATTTCCAAGCTGGTTTCAGACCAAACAGATCATGTCCAGAACAAACTTTAAACTTGAAATTGATTACAAGGATGAGACAAATGCGAAGGAAGCCTACAGTATATGTCTTTGTTGACTCGGAACATCATAGAGCAGACATTAACAAATACAAAATGCAAAGTGAAATTCATGGGAAAACTTTCAAAATCATTTGAGATAAAAACTGGGGTTAGACAAGGTGATGGATTATCACCTCTGTTATTTAACTTAGTTCTGGATAGAGTCATGGCAGAATGGGAAAAAGAACTCAAAAAAGAAAAGTACTGGAAACCAATATCACTGGGAACCAAAAAAAGATGACCTACAAATCCCCTACTTAGCCTACGCAGACGATCTTGCAATAATGGCAGATTCTAGTGAAATGGCAGTCAAACAGATAGAAACCTTAAAAGAGTGTGCAGGAAAAGTTGGCCTACAAATATCTTTTGAGAAAACGGTGTTTACAACAACAAATCTAGAAATTTCTAAGTTACAAACCAAATATGGAGAAATTAAGAGGGTACCATACTTTAAATATTTAGGAGAGATAATTTCTGAAAAATACTCACAACAAGAAAGAATATTAAAAGCTCGTAGGGGTCTAGGGCTGGTCCAAAACATTTACAATAAAAAATGTCTATCTATAAATACAAAAATTAAACATTATAAGTCGGTAATTAAACCAATAATGCTATATGCCAGCGAAACCTTGACACTTAAAAGGAAAACAGATATGGAAAACCTGAAGAAAGAGGAAAGGAAAGTCATTAGGAAAATTCTGGGACCAAGATGGACCAAAGAGGGGTATAGATTACAGAAAAATTCTAAAATTGAAGAATATTCTAACATAGAGATAGACATGAGGAAGAGGCGTCTAAAATTCTATGGCCACATAATGAGACTTCCCGATCACAGACTTACAAAAAAAATAGTAAGATACGTAGCATCCCTTGTTAATGGAGGAGAATGGATCAAAAATGTAAAGAAAGATCTGGAATTAGCCAACATTACTACTGAAGACATGAACAAAAGAAACAATTTCAAACTTAAAGTTGACAAATGGGAGGTCAAACCAGAGACAAAAGCGCCGAGAACTGGAACAAAATGGAGCGAAGAAAGAAAAGCTGAATTCTCGCAAAGAATGAAGACCTGGTGGGCAAACAAGAAGAATAAGAAGCCCCAGAAGTGAACCATCTTTACTTAGCGTCTTCCATGTTGGGAGCTTTACGACTAATAATAATAATAATAATAATAATAATTTATAAAATGAAATATGTGTACTACTATCCCTTTGACTGATCCAAATGAAAGGGTCTGGGAGTGAGTGTAAGCAATCGAAAATCTTAAACATGTTTTCATTCGCAATGTAATATATAACTTGACACTTACATTGAAACATACAGGTACATTCAAAAGTGCATTCAGATAATTGCTAGGGTGTTCTAGCAAAACATCACCAAAAGAAAACAGTTTACATTGTTTATGTACACAGGCTGCATTAGTGTGTTGAAGAGGTGCAGAAATCAGATATTACATAAAACTCAAGTTATGTGACATTGCTATAATGTGAACATAAATTGGTTTTATTAAGGAATTTGTCAAATGAGTAGAAGGAGCTGATCACTAACAAATCCCATAGGCTCCTCTTGAGCTGTTCTTTACTAGCAGCTAACTTTTAAAATGGCTAGCAAGTTTTTGAAAATGTGTGTTCCAGGATAGTGGACACACATCATGATGTTCATATTATCCACAAGTGAAACAAACTTAGCAACTTGTTATATTGATGATGAAAGGTCATTAAGTAATATTTTCGACGATATTATTACAAAATGCATTTTGCAGTGTACTTTTTATTGGGTCACTCCCTTGTTAAGAATTACTAGCTTCCCATAATGCAGTGAACTGATACTCAGTTGCCCAGCACTTTTGCCATACAGTGTGTGAAAGAGGGCAATTCTCTTTTGGTTAACATACTATTTTCTATCATAAGTTTGACATTTTGATGTCCAGTGTAAAAACATATGGAGTGTGTTCCACTATGTCCTGCTAAGATGCAGTGTTTTGGGTACTGTTCTGGAAATCTCGAAAACCTAATAGTAATTTCTTGAAATTTATCTTTGAAAAATTTTATATGATTTTTTAAATTGCACAGAATAAGTCTTTTAGATATTACAGTTATGAAAAGGAAACTTGCTGCTCACCATATATGGAGACACTGAGTCGCAGATAGGCACAACACAAAGACTGTTCCAAATAAAGCTTTTGGCCTGTAAGGCCACCCATCCACCAACACACACACACACACACTCACACACACACACACACACACACAATATAGCAGTGTGCCTAGTTGCCTTAGACTGCAGTCACATGTGTGTGTTTGTGTTCTATTTTTGACAAAGGTCTTATGGGCCGAAAGCTTTATTTGGAACAGTCTTTTTGTTGTGCCTATCTGTGGCTCAGCATCTCCACTATATGGTGAGTAGCAACTTTCCTCTTCATAATTGTTACATTCCAGCCTGGATTTTCCATTGTTTGATTCTTTTAGATATTACTGTTTTGTCTCCAACCTCTCCCTCCATAGTTAGTCTCTCATTTCTTGCATTACTCCATATACTTCATCATTTTCATAAAAAGAGTTATGTGCTGTTTGAACTATGGACCTTGCCATTGGTGGCGAGGCTTGTGATCCTCAGCAATACAGATGGCCGCACTATAGGTGCAACCACAAAGGAAGGGTATCTGTTGAGAGGGCATACAGATGTGTGGTTCATGATGAAGGGCAGCAGCCTTTTCAGTAGTTGCAGGAGCAACAGTCTGGATGATTGACTGATCTGGCCTTGTAACACCAACCGAAACGGCCTTTCTGTACTGGTACTGCGAACGGCTGAAAGTAAGGGGAAACTGCAGCCGTAATTTTTCCCGAGGGCATGCAGCTTTACTGTATGGTTAAATGAAGATGGTGTCCTCTTGGGTAAAATATTCTGGAGATAAAATAGTCCCCCATTCGGATCTCTGGGTGGGGACTACTCAAGAGGATGTAATTTTGAAGCTTTGTTTTGTTTTGTTTTGTTTTTGGGTGCAAAAACAACGGGTCACACGCGCCCATGTCAAAACTATAGAACACAAAAGTGCCACTTATCAAATTACGATGGCTAAAAAGACAGTGCCCAATACGCAACCTAGTTAAAATGACCTCCTCCCAGCAGGATGGCTGAGAGGAGGTCGTCCAAGCCATTGGAAGAGGCTCAATAATCCTGAGTTTATTCCCATGAAGGGAGGACCAATGGTGATGCGGAAGGGACACCACCTCCTGACAGACAGCAACAAAGGGAATATAGGAACTAGTAGGCTGAGGTACAAGAACTTCAGCCTTGGCAGCAGAGTTAGCAGCCTCATTTCCTGGCAGACCGACATGACTAGGAACCCACATAAACTTCACAGTGGCTCCAATAAGAGTGAGCAAGTGACAGTTTTCCTGGACCCGTTGCACTAAGGTATGGGCGATGTACAGCGCACATAGGCTTTGAAGGGTGCTGGGAGAGTCTGGGCAGAGGACACAATTGAAAAGCCTGAGTCACCGGATGTACTCTGTGGCCTGATGCAGGGCGAAGAGCTCAACTGTAAATACTGAGCTGTGTGCCGGAAGTCGAAATCTCAAGATGTGGGCACCAATGACAAAGGCACACCTGACACCACAGCAGTCTGAGAGCCATCAGTGTACACTAAGTTACTGTTGCAAAATTCCATGTGAAGGTCGTGAAACTGAAGGTGATAGAGCTAGGCTGAAGAAGTGTCCTTAGCAAGCGAGTGAAGGCCAAGGTTAAAACAGACCGCTTCACAAAAGCGAGGTGGCGAAGGGTTCACACCCACTGGGAAGTCGCAGGTACTGTGAAGTTAAGTTGCCAGTGCAAGCAACTCCAGGAGGTAATAAATAAGAGGGATGCATCCCTTACTGGAGATCAAAGGGATCATCGAAGAAGGAGGCATAGGATGGGTGGCCAAGCATGGCAGACAAACAGCATGCATACCTGCTGAGGAGGAAGTCATGGCAGTATGACAGTCGTAGTTCAGCAGCTTCAGCATACAGATTCTCATCTGGGCTAGTGTAAAAGGTGCCAGTGACCAAACGAATTCCACAATGGTGGGTAGTGTTGAGACGGCATAAGAGGGACAGACATGCAGATGCATAAACAAAACACCCATAGTCAAGTTTCGAACGGACAAGGGACCAGTATAAACGGAGGAGCATGGTTTGATTGGCACTCCAAGAAGTATCAATGAGGACACGTAGGACATTGAGGGACTGCATACAGTGGGCTGCCAGGTAACATGCATGGGAGGACCAAGAGAGTTTCCTATCAAGCATGAGTCCCAGGAATTTCATAGTTTCATCAAATGGAAGAGCAACAAGCCCAAGATGTAAAAATGGTGGGAGAAATCATACTGGCGGTTTTGTCAGTGGAAAAACGAAAGCCATTATCAATTCTCCAGGAGGAAAGACGATCAAGACATCACTGAAGACACCGCTCAGTGAGACGGGTCCATGGAGAACTCCCATAGAAGGCAAAAGAATCAACAAAAAGGGAGCTGGAGATGCCTGGCAGGAGACAGGCCATTATAGGGTTAATGGCAACAGCAAAGAGGACAATGCTCAGGACAGAACCCTGAGGCACACCATTTTCCTGAATAAAGGTGTCTGACAAGGCAGATCCAACACGCACCTTCAAAACTTGGTCTTTTAAAAATTTCTGAAGGAAACAGGACAGGCGGCCACGGAAGCATCATGTGTAATGAGTACGGAGGCTACCAGTTCTCCAGCAGGTGTCATACCTTCTCCAAACCAAAAAACACGGTCACAGTCGGATTTCTGCAGAAAACCATTCATGACATGTGTGGACAAAGTAACGAAGAACACCACGCTCGAAATCCACATTGTGCAGTCACTAGTAAATTGTGAGACTTGAGCGACCATACCAGCCGGGAATGAATCATATGTTCCATCACCTTGTAAAAACAGCTGGTGAGAGAGATGGGGCAGTAGCTAGAAGGAAGGTTTTTGTCCTTACTGGACTTAGGTATGGGTATGACGGTGGTTTCATGCCAACATCCGGGAAATGTGCTCTCTGTCCAGATACGAGTGTATGTGTTAAGCAGAAAGTACTTGCACACAAGAGAAAGGTGGTGCTACATCTTAATGTGGAATCTGGCCCTGGAGCGCAGGATCATGATGAACTGAAAGCATAATCTAGCTCCCTCATACTAATGGCAGCATTGTAGCACTCACGATTCTGAGAAGAGAAGGATATCACCCGAGCCTCCTCTGCTTGTTTCCGATAGAGGAACACAGGGTGATATTGGGTAGAGCTTGAAATTTCTGCAAAATGGTGGCCCAAGGTGCTGGAGATAGCAACAGGGTTCACAATAACATCGTCTGCTACTGTCAGGCTGGAAATTAGCGAATGGATCTTGGTCCCAGAGAGTCATTGGAAGTTGGCCCACACAACAGAGGAAGGGATGAAACTGTTAAAAGAACTAGTGAATGAAATCCAGCTAGCTGTTTTGCCACCCATGACATTTTGCATGCATCTGTTGATAATGAATGCAGATTGCCATCGTAGGATGATGGTTAAAAACGCAGAGAGCATGTCTCCAGACAGGAATGGTGTCATGGCATGCCTCAGTCCACCAGGGGACTGGGACAGGGTATGATAAAGAGGAAGTGCGAGGAATGGAATGTTCTGCATCAGTAAGGATAATGTTTGTAAGATATCCCACCTGGTCATCACAACTGGGGATATCCTGTTCTTCAAAGGTCACCAGGGAGGAGTAAAGCCACCAGTCAGCCTTAGCAAGCTGCC
This sequence comes from Schistocerca piceifrons, assembly GCF_021461385.2. NCBI lineage: Eukaryota > Metazoa > Arthropoda > Insecta > Orthoptera > Acrididae > Schistocerca > Schistocerca piceifrons. The sequence goes on along the minus strand of NC_060144.1, from coordinate 261,785,963 downwards.
ATTTGGGTGTGCACACAGGCGGGGCAGGAGTCATCAAGTGAATAGTGCATGGGACATGGTCACTCGAGAAGGTGTCAGAAAGAATGGACCACTCAAGACGATGGGCAAGCTGGGCATTGCATAAGGATAAGTACAAATGGGAATAAGTGTGTGAGGAGTCTGAAAGGAACATGGGTGCTCCTGTGTTAAGGCAGAAGAGGTGAAGGTGATTAAGGTCAGCCATGAGGGCACCACTCAGACAGGTTCTGAGAGAACCCCAAAAGGGGATGATGCACATTAAAGTCACCGAGTAGCAGAAATGAGGGAGGTAGCTGCCCAATAAGCTGGTGACACTGAATGATGGAGGGACATGAATGGTACAGAGTGAAAAAGTCAGGTGAAGAAGGAAAAGGGGAACTGCAAAAGCTTGACGATGGGTAGTAGGGGAGATGGGTTGACTATGAATGTCATCCCATATGAGTAGCATGACACCCCCATGACATGGGATGCCAACCTCAGAGGGAAGGTCAAAACAAACTGGGAAGAAAGGTGAATGGTCAAAGCGGTCATGGGGACGCAATTTTGTTTCCTGAATGAAGAGTACAAGGGGATGCTGTGACGCTAAAAACAGCCATAAATCCTCTTCTTGGGACCGAAGGCTGTGAACGTTCCATTGGAGTAGAGTCATGATGAGGAAGAGATGAAGGGGTGTCTCCTCAGCTGCTGCTGAGTGACAGTCTGAGAAAGAGTTGCTGCTACAGGACACAGAAGCAGGAGGATACTGATCCATGAGGGGATCCTGCTCCATGAGGTCCAAAGAAGCATCGGCTTGCTTGTGGTGTCAGTCTGTGAAGTCTAATGTATAAAAATGATTGGTGGTGCGCACCGGTGACATGGAGGCTGGCCGGGCTATGGTATCACATGGCTACACCACTGAAGAAGATCCTCAAGCTGGCAAAGGAGAAGACTGTTTGCCTTTGGTGGACTTCTTCAAGCTTTTCTGGTTAGCAGAGGAAGACTCGGGTGTGGTTTGGCTGGAGGGACATAGGAAGTCTTCATGGGAGTACTCCTTCTATCCTTTCTGGCCTACCAGTTGTGCAGATGGTGGCTTCGTCCCTTGAGGTGGGAGTTTGATGGCTTGTTGCACAGCTGGACACAGGAATGGTGATGCTACCTTAACACTGGGTGATTTCACAGTCTAAGAGCTGAATTTTTAGGTCACATGTCTGCGTGGCCATGTCCTTCGTGGAGCAAGGGGTAACGAGAACAGAACTATAGTTGCCAGATGGGAGAACTCAGGGTTTGTGAATAGCCAATAACTTGCGAGCGACTGGGTAAGGCACTTTGTCCTTTACCTGGTTCTCCTGGACAGCCCACTCATCAAGATATAATCCCGGAGGAGGTGGCATGGCCGCCATTGCTGTTGATACAGTGGGGAGGAGGAGGCAGACAATTGCTCTCATGCACATCTTTACCACAGGTTACACATTTGGCTGGGTATCGACAAGAAGTTCTAGCGTGGTTGAAAGATGACACTGGTAGCAACACATGGTTCGGAATATATGGTCGGAATTTGATAATTTCATAGCATGCTTTGATCTTGGATGGCAGCACCACTTTATCAAAGGTGAGAAAAAGAGTGCGGGTGGGCACTAAGGAGGAATCTACTTTATTCATCACCCAATGCAAAGGCTGGAGCCCCGTGGTTGCCAAGCACGAACCAGCCAAAGAGTGGTGAGCTCGCTGGGCGGTCATTATCATGTGAAACAAAACTGGCATTCTACAGATCACAGCGTGGAATGTCAGATCCCTTAATTGGGCAGGTGGCAGGAGGAACAAGACTTCTTGTCAAATAAATACCGGGTTATAAATACAGGAGTGGGTTTAATAATGAATAAAAAAAATAGGAATGCAGATAAGCTACTATGAACAGCATAGTGAACACATTATTGAAGAAAAGGTAGACATGCAGCCCACATCTACCACAGTAGTACAAGTTTATATGCTAACTAACTCTGAAGACAATGAAGAGATTGAAGAAATGTGTAATGTGATAAAGGAAATTATTCTGATAGTTTAGTAGTCGTGGGGGACTGGAATGTGATTGTAGGAAAAGGAAGAGAAGGAAAAGTAGTAGGTGAATTTGGACTGGGGGTTAAGAATGAAGGGGAATTTTGCACAGAGCACAACTTAATCATAGCTAACATTTGGTTTAAGAACCATAAAAGAAGGTTGTAAACGTGGAAGAGGCCTGTAGACACTGGAAGGTTTCAGATAGATTATTTAATGGTAAGACAGAGATTTAGGAACCAAGTTTTAAATTGTAAAACATTTCCAGGGGCAAATGTGGACTCTGACCACAATTTATTGATTATGAACTGTAGATTACAACTGAAGAAACTGTAAAAAGGTAGGAACAAAGGAGACAGGATCTGGATAAACTGAAAGAACCAGAGGTTGTAGAAAGTTTCAGAGAGAGTATTAGGGAACAACTGACAAGAACAAGGGAAAGAAATACAGTACAAGAATAATGGGTAGTTTTGAGAGATGAAATAGTAAAGGCAGCAGAGGATCAACTAAGTAAAAAGACAAGGGCTAGTACAAATACTTGGGTAACAGAAGAGATATTGAATTTAATTATGAAAGGAGAAAATATAAAAATGCAGTAAATGAAGCAGGTGAAAAAGAATACAAACATCTCAAAAATGAGATCGACAGGAAGTGAAAAAAAGGCTAAGTAGGGATGGCTAGAGCAAAAATGTAAGACTGTAGAAACTTGTATCACTAGGGGTAAGATATATACTATCTACAGGAGAATTAAACATACCTTTGGAGAAAAGAGAACCACCTGTAGGAACATCAAGAGCTCAGATGGAAAACCCATCCTAAGCAAAGAAGGGAAGCAAAAATTTGGGAGTATATAGAGGGTCTATACAAGGGTGATGTACTTGAGGGCAATATTATGGAAATGGAAATGGATGTAGATGGATGAAATGGGGGATATGATACTGCAGGAAGAATCTGACAAAGTGCTGAAAGACCTAAGTCAAAAACAAGGCCCTGAGATTAGACAACATTCCATTAGAATTACTGATGGCCTTGGGAGAGCCAGCCATGACAAAACTCTTCCATCTGATGAGCAAAATGTATGAGATAGGCAAACTACCCTCAGATTCAAGAAGTATATAATAATCCCAATCCCAAAGAAAGCAGGTTTTGACAGGTATGAAAATTACCAAACTATCAGTTTAATAAGTCACAGATGCAAAATATTAACACAAATTCTTTGCAGACAAATGTAAAAACTGGTGGAAACCGACCTCGGGGAAGATCAGTTTGATTCTGTAGAAATGTTGGAACATGCGAGGCAATACTGACCCTACGACTTATCTTAGGAGGTAGGTTAAGGAAAGGCAAACCTATGTTTCTAGCATTTTTAGACTTAGAGAAAGCTTATGTCACTGTTGACCGGAATACTCTTCTTTCAAATTCTGAAGGTGACAGGGGTAGAACACATTGAGCGAAGGCTATTTACAATTTTTAGAGAAACCAGATGGCAGTCATAAGAGTCAAGGGGCATGAAAGCAAAGCAGTGGTTGAGAAGAGGGAGAGACAGGGTTGTGGCCTATCCCCGTTGTTACTCAATCTGTATATTGAACAAACAGTAAAGGAAACAAAAGAAAAATTTGGAGTAGGTATTAAAATTCATGGAGAAGAAATAAAACTTTGAGGTTTGCCGATGACATCGTACTTTTGACAGAGACGGCAAAGTACCTGGAAGAGCAGTTGAATGGAATGGATGATGTCTTGAAAGGGGGATATAAGGTGAACATCAAACAAAAGCATACTGAGGATAATGAAATGTATTCAAATTAAGTCAGGTGATGCTGAGGAAATTAGGATTAGGAAATGAGACACTTAAAGCAGTAAATGAGTTCTGCTTTTAGTGGAGCAAAATAACTGATGATCATCAGAGTAGAGAGGATATAAAACGCAGACTGGCTATGGCAAGGAACGTGTTTCTGCAGAAGTGAAAATTGTTAACATCGAGTATAGATTTAAGTGTTCGGAAGTCTGTTCTGAAAGTATTTGTATGGAGTTTAGCCAGGTATGGAAGTGAAACTTAGACGATAAACAGTTTAGACAAGAAGAGAACAGTAGCTTTCCAAATGTGGTGGTACAGAAGAACGCTAAAGATTAGATGGGTAGATCACATAATTAATGAGGAGGTACTGAACAGAATTGGGAAGAGGTGGAATTTGTGACACAGCTTGACTAGATGAAGGAATTGGTTGGTAGGACATGTTCTAAGGCATCTAGGGATCATCAATTCAGTACTGGAGGGAAGAGAGACCGAGAGATGAATACGCTAAGCAGATTCAGAAGGACATAGGCTGCAATAGTTACTCGGACATGAAGAGGCTTGCACAGGATGGAGTAGAATGGAGAGCTGAATCAAGCCAGTCTCTGGACTGAAGACGACCACAACAATAACAACAACAACAACAACAACTTCTTGTAACAGATTCTTTCACGGTGTTTGGTGAGAACTTTCTAATACATCTCTTTCCTTCAAAAGCCATTTATCCAGGCACACCATCACCATGCAGTTAGAAGTACTGAACTGACACTTTACCTTTCTTATACCTCAAGACTCAGAAAAACAAGTTAATAGCATTACTTTCTTTTTCCTACCACTTGAAGAAATGCCCTTTTTCATATTACCTGTGACAGATTGTTCCAGTGACTCACATTAATTTTCTGAGGTTCCTGTGCATTAGCAAATAATTGTTTCTCAAGTTCTAACCCAGTGATTTTAAATGTTTGCTTGAATACTCCTTCATCTGTAGTTTTGTACTATGTACAGGGACACTCATAACTCCTGAAGAGTTGTATTTAGTGCATCCAGAACAGCTGAAAGTACAGATACAGTTTGTTCCATCCTCATCATAAAGTTTTCTGCAAATCATTATTTTCCTCCATATTTTTCAATGAATCAATTTGCTTCCTACATCTATCACAAGTTTTTGATAGCTTTGGGATATATAGGAAACACATAACACATACATTCATAAACATTTCTTAGACTTTTTAAGTTTTTCACAGAATGGTTGTTTTTTAAATGATTGTGACATTGTAGATTCCGATGCCTTCCTTTCTGAGCCATTGTATAATATCACACAACTCTGGAGCAATTAAAAATTAGAAATGTGTATGGAGAAAATGTTAAGAAAAAAATATTTAAATAATGAGTAACTACTTTGATAATAATGTTTCTCATTTCCAATGTCTCACAAAATATTAATGAAACTTGTACCGCCACATTAATCACTAACAATTTATTCACATACAACTGTCTCTACATCAGTATGATACTGGTAAGTCTGTGGTTTCAACCAGCGGGAACACATTTAAAGTGCTTTAAACCTACTGATACAGGTTGAAAGCAGTTGAGTCAAAACATCTCCAGACTCAAGACAGTTCCAGATGTATTGACCCTGAACTGGCTTCTACGGTAGAGCCTAAGCAGATACAATAAACTTTCAATTAGCTGTTTATGATAGTTGGAATAAACAATTAGGTATTTTTTATCCCAACCTGTACTTTATATACAGAGTGTTCCACTGATCGTGATCGGGCCAAATGTCTCATGAAATAAGCGTCAAATGAAAAAGCTACAAAGAACGAAATTTGTCTAGCTTGAAGGGGGAAACCAGATGGCGCTATGGTTGGCCCGGTAGATGGTGCTGCCATAGGTCAAACGGATATCAACCGCATTTTTTAAATTAGGAACCCCCATTTTTATTACATATTCGTGTAGTACGTCAAGAAATATGAATGTTTTAGTTGGACCACTTCTTTTGCTTTGTGTTAGATGGCGCTGTAATAGTCACAAACGTATAAGTACGTGGTATCACGTAACATTCCGCCAGTGTGGACGCTATTTGCTTCGTTTACCAATTATGGAAAAGGTTGATATCGTGTTGGTGTAAGGCTATTGTAATCAAAAATGCCCAACGAGCGTGTGCTATGTATGCTGCTCGGTATCCTGGACGACATCATCCAAGTGTCCGGACCGTTGGCCGGATAGTTACGTTATTTAAGGAAACAGGAAGTGTTCAGCCACATGTGAAATGTCAACCACGACCTGCAACAAATGATGATGCCCAAGTGGGTGTTTTAGCTGCTGTCACGGCTAATCTGCACATCAGTAGCTGACAAGTTGCGCGAGAATCGGGAATCTCAAAAACGTCTGTGTTGAGAATGCTACATCAACATCGATTACACCCGTACCATATTTCTACGAACCAGGAATTGCATGGAGATGACTTTGAACTTAGTGTACAGTTCTGCCACTGGGCACAAGAGAAATTATGGGATGATGGCAGATTTTTTGCACAGTTCTATTTAGCGACGAAGCGTCATTCACCAACAGCGGTCACGTAAACCGGCATAATATGCACTATTGGGCAATGGAAAATCCACAATGGCTGCGACAAGTGGAACATCAGGACCTTGGCGGGTTAATGTATGGTGCGGCATTATGGGAGGAAGGACAATTGGCCCCCATTTTGTCGATGGCAATCTAAATGGTGCAATATATGCTGATTTCCTACGTAATGTTCTACCGATGTTACTACAAGATGTTTCACTGAATGACAGAATGGCGATGTACTTCCAACATGATGGATGTCCGCCACATAGCTCGCATGCGTTTGAAGCGGTATTGAATAGTATATTTCATGACAGGTGGATTGGTCGTTGAAGCACCATATCATGGCCCGCACGTTCACCAGATCTGACGTCCCCGGATTTCTTTCTGAGGGGAAAGTTGAAGGATATATGCTATCGTGATCCACTGACAACGCCTGACAACATGCGTCAGCGCATTTTCAATGCATGTGTGGAACATTACGGAAGGCGAACTACTCGCTGTTAAGAGGAATGTCGTTACACATATTGCCAAATGCATTTAGGTTGACGGACATCATTTTGAGCATTTATTGCATTAATGTGGTATTTACAGGTAATCACGCTGTAACAGCATGTGTTCTCAGAAATGATAAATTCACAAAGGTACATGAATCAAATTGGAACAACCGAAATAAAATGTTCAAATGTAATTATGTTCTGTATTTTAATTTAAAAAAACCTACCTGTTACCAAGTGTTCGTCTAAAATTGTGAGCCATATGTTTGTGACAATTACAGCGCCATCTATCACAAAGCGAAAGTAGTAGTCCAACTAAAACATTCATATTTCTTGACGTACTACACGAATATGTAATAAAAATGGGGGTTCCCATTTTAAAAAAAAAGCAGTTGATATCCGTTTGACCTATGGCAGCACCATCTAGCGGGCCAGCCATAGCGCCATCTGGTTTCCCCCTTCAAGCTAGACAAGTTTCGTTCTTTTTTAGTTTTTTCGTTGGACGCTTATTTCGTGAGATATGTGGCCCGGTCACGATCAATGGACCACCCTGTATATCTATTCTTGTTTTCTTGATTAACGTTTCATTTACAGTTGCTCAGTAATGAGAAATGTAGTAAAGCAGGACCTTCTGTACTTCCAAGAGCGTTAACAACACCGGTGTACATGTGCTACAACTGCTGACCAGACATCGTGTTTGTGTTTAGGTTTATTCTGATGAAGGATGGAAAAAAATGACCGGTTAAAACTGATACCGATATTTTTTCGGCAATTGTTTGGTCTCGGCTGTAACAGGTGTTTTTTTAATTTTTTTACTAATAACCGATAAAATACCTAAATTTCAATATTCCATAGCAGCTGTGCTAAAATTTTTTGGGTTTAAATAATCCTCTTCTTAAAAAAAGGAGAAACAATTATTTGTAAAATCTGCTTTGAAATGTTGCGTGATTATAGGAAACGGGAAAAGCGATCAAACCTATTTGATTAAATGTCGACAGAAACGAGCATCAGACACACGGCATAAGAACTGGTACTGCCTTGCCGATACGAATGTCCTTGTTGCTGTGTGTCGTACCTAAAACAAGCGTATACGTGCAGTGGGCAAGACTTGTTTCATCTGGTCTATATGGTAGTTTCTTGTCGCCGCCGGACATCCAGTGCATTGCAGAATGACACAAACCTTCCGCCTGGAAATATTTTTACGAAATGACGTAGCAATCTACGTCTACATCGGTATTCTGCAAACCAACGTGAGGTGCCTGGCAGAGGGCACGACCCGCTATACTAGTTATTAGGGTTTCTTCCTGTTCCATTCACGTATGGAGTGTGACAAGGGTCATTGTCTGAATGCCTCTGCGCCTGCAGTAATTGTTCTAATCCTCACAATCCCTGTGTTAGTGATGCGTATGGACTTAAGTATATCCCTAGAGTAATCATTTAAATCCGGTTCTTGAAACTTTAAGAGACTTCGTCGGGGTGGTTTACTTCTGTCTTGGAGAATCTGTCAGTTCAGTCCTTTCAGTATCTCTGTGACACTCCTCCACGGATTAAAGAAACCTGTGACCATTCGTGTTTCTCTTCTCTGTGTACGTTTATCATCCCGTGTTAGTCTCATCTGGTACGGGTCCCACACACTTGAGCAATACTGTAGGATGGGTCGCATGAGTGATTTGTAAGCAAATTTGTAAGCAATCTCTTTTGTAGACTGATTGCACTTCCCCAGTAGTCTGTCAATAAACCGAAGTCTACCATCCGTTTTATTAACACCCACGACTGAACTTTGTGATCATTCCATTTCATATCCCTACAAAGTGTTACACCCAGGTATTTGAATGATTGGCCGATTCCAACAGTGACTCATTGGTATTATAGTCATGGGGTACTACGTTTATTCGTTTTTCTGAACATTTAGAACAAGTTGCCATTCTCTGCGCCACGTTGAAATCATGCCAAGATCTGAAGTACAATGCTTCATTTGGTTTAAATGACTGATTTGGTTTAAATGACTGAAGATATATAGGCTATTCAGTTTCAAAATGGTTCAAATGGCTCTGAGCACTATGGGACTTAACATCTGAGGTCATCAGTCCCCTAGAACTTAGAACTACTTAAACCTAACTAACCTAAGAACATCACACACATCCATGCCCGAGGCAGGATTCGAACATGCGACCACAGCGGCCTCGCGGTTCCAGACTGCAGCGCCTAGAACTACTCGGCCACTCCGGCCGACTGTATTCAATTTTAATGACATAATAAATGAGGAAGGAAATTATGTAACAGAAATAAATTAAAATCTTAACAATAATTCATCCATAGAATACCATAAAAGCAGAACGTAGCTGGCGTCTACACAATACGCTTGTATCTACTTGTAGCCCTTGAAAACGGAACATGAAAAACAGAGTTCTTCATCCTCAGTTTTCACCCAAACAGTGGTACGATAACTGATTACAACATGATTATGGCGCAGAGTTTCAAAAAATTTGAATCAATAAGGGAATTCCGGTTATTTTTTGTAACATTCAAACGCTTATCACTTTTCGTAAAAAGCGGCGAACGGTGAACAGACTAGGTTTTTTTTAGTTGCCTATTTATGTTGCCTATTATGTTGATTCTATGTTTTGCCCGATTTCTATGTTTATTACAGGTAGTAATAGGAATAAAAAACCGAAAAGCGGTTATTTAAGAAACTGCTTATTTTGAGCGTTTTTAATAGGTTAAACTGGCGTGAACAAAAAAATGTAACCGAAAACCTGTTGTTTCAGCGATAACCGCCGTCCGTTGTACACAGTCGACCTGTTGCTCTAAGTTTCCCTCGTCTTCTCAGCCGTCAAATGATGTTGCAGGAGTCATTCCGCTACCAGACGACCTCGAGCTACATGTGGCTGATCTTCTAATCTGCCCACAATTGAAACTGTCGCGTACCTCAAAAGTAAGAGATGTGTGACAAGAGGCAACGTCCTATTGCAAGCAATAATAAGGATCATCTCCCTCAAGAAGAGAAATACACTGTGTAATGACGTGTTGGCACACAACATCGTTCTGTGTTGTTTCTAGGAAAATAGGGCCCCACTATTCGACAATGCGATACGGCACAAAACACTCCAATTTGTTGACATTGTGAGGCGTTATCTTGAAAGATTTGGGGATTTTTGACTGCCCAATTTCTACTGTTTTGACTGTTTACGTATACATTTAGGTGAAAAAATGTCAACAGTCAGAACTTGACGAAAATGTCGACAAATGACCAGAACCATGCAGTCCACAGTATGCTAGACGCTTTTCTCTATCCGACACCCACAGTTGCTGCCCACTACGAAGTTGATGTGCACGAAATTTTAACTTTTGCATAAATTTATGAATACGAAATATGACACTGAACAGAAAGTCTCGTCGTGCTTTTCGAAGGCGAACTCAACATCACATCACTCATCTTCAGCGCCTGTCAAAATGTAGAAGGGATGGGTGGGGTGGGGGGTCCGATTTGATCACAATTTTTTTCCTGGAGACCATCATACAAATACTTAAAAACTAAACTAAACTCCATCCCAACAGGCCACAAGGTCCAACGGTACAGACAGGCCGCTGTGTCATCCTTAGGCCACAGGCGTCACTGGATGCGGATATGGATGGGCATGGGGTCAGCACACCGTTCTCCCGGCCGTATATCAGTTTACGAGACCACAAATAATACTTGGACTATAAAATTAAGCAAGGCAAGCTTTTCTTAAAAACTGTAGTATATATTCTCAATAGCACATATGATCTGAGAAATGCCCAAATATTTCTTTATTGAAAATATGGTTTTGCCCTTTGGACAAATGGTGATAGAATTTTGGGTAATTTTTTAAAGAATTGCAACCATAGGTGCTTGAGCGATATTTTTGTTCATTAACACCGTTTTCGAGCAACACAGACAAATCCAAGTATATTTTTATGCGCCGATTTCAATTTAATGTTAATTTTAATCAGGTTTACCGCTTCAGTCTCTTGTGAAATACTGCTAACCCAATGTTCTACCAGTCTCCAAATAACGACCCCAGTGCTAACATTAAACTGCTTTCATATGTAATTAGACTACTATAGGAATGCGTACATATTTTTAACGTACCGTAACGCTAGTGGACGAATCAAAATTGGTTTTCCTCTTCGTTCTTGTTGCAAACTATCACAACGGCACTAAGCACAAAACGATAAACTGCAGCACTTATATTAAATTCAACTGCAAGTAAGAACTGAACTGATTAAGTAAACAACAACTGAGATCAAATAAGGCCAACAATGTACAGTAATTTCTCTTGGCTAAAGTAGGAGAGGGCAATCGCCGATGGTGCTATCGATATATCGAGAGTTTAAATCTATCAATGGCCTTATTTACTATCGATAGTGTGCGTCCCCTTTTTTTGTATAATTGAAAAGCAAAATAACTTTCTGTTTCACTACACAACTAGGTCGTGAGTTCTTCATTGCTGAATTTTTCGCTGGTGCAGGGTCTGGATATTTTCCACAAAATGCGCATACAACAGCTGCATACCAACGTTTGACAAAATAGGTACTAGAAAAATGAAAACCTGTTGCTCATAGGAAAGCAACATATTCACATAGCAATGAAGCGCACAATACAATAGACATCATGTGATACATTGCACTGGCGCCTCAGTTTGTTGTCGCAGTTTTGTCGGTAATACCTGTGGGGCTATCTTGAGATGGATGATCGAATGAATGTAATGCGTCTCAAATTTACCGACATTTCTTTTCATGTGTACGACTATTCAGTCGATCTATATTCCTGCCATAGTTTAGTCCCGTGGAAGTAAAAAAAATAAAGGGTAGGTGGTACTATAGTCTTACGCTGTACGTTGTTTTGAAGCCAGAGTGGTCGCCATTTTAAGTAGCCCAAAATATTAGCAGCCTACTGGTTACAAGTGCTTCTTGTTCGTTGTTTCTATTGTGTGCACGAAATAACTGTTTACAATACTATAAATTATAGAGCTTACATGAATAACATAGTGGCAGAAAGGCAATTAGGAACGTTCTTCTGTTCTTGAATGCGTATATGCTCTAGTAGTACCACAGCCTAACATGTTAGACTGTGGTAGTACGACACAGTCAGAGTGACATCACAGGGAAGTATCACCGCGGTGAAGTATGAGAGTTTGAATGCTATGGCCCTAACGTTTTGGGCTAGTTAATATGCCGGACATCAGTTTCAAGTAACGTAAAGCCACCTCACCTCTTTTTTTACCTCCAAATTTAGTCTGCACAAAGACGCAATGTCTCAGTGGTGTCAAAGATGACATAACATATGAATGCGACTGTATAATTTCCGTGACAAATGAATCTTTACGTATGGTAAAATATCGTCTGATTTCATAACTGTTGTGACCAGCGTATTTTGTTGATGGTCTCAAAGACCCAATTTGATTGTAACTAGAGCCCAGATTTTCACACACTATCAAATCGCAAAACATTCATGAATTCATGCAGTATCATTGTCATAAAACATGAACAATGCAGCAAGAAAACAATAAAAATCTGCAATGTCAATATCATTTCTACATTTATTTATATTTCCTTCTCAAACAGAATACAGTAGCCAATTTTTCCTAATTTTCTACGGATAGATTCATGCATTTGTCGGGTGGAACTTTTCTGTACATAGAAAATGACCTTTTTGCGTCACAGGAAGTGGCGGGTGCATATTTAAGTGAAGAAATTTCGGACAAAATCAGATCAAGTTGAAAGATTTTTTTTGAATTTTCACCACAAAATACATTTTGTCAACTTCATAAATTCAAAATCAGGATCTGACCTGATATCTTTGCTGCAACACCTAATTCTCCATAGGATGATTGCAAAGATTTTCAACCTCTTTAATGATTTTTAGAGATCCCAGCAGTTACCTGTGCCTTACATCATTATCGCCGGATGCAAATGTGAAAAATTTAATGTGATACTACCAATCTGTTTTCTTTAATGGCACTTCTCGTCCTTAACACAAGTTGCATTAGTGGCTTCAAAACTGCCTACCATCCAGAAGTGGAATAAAGCACTTGGGGAGTAGTATCTTAGGCTTTTCAATAGAATGAAGCAAACATATATCAACTTCAATAAATTTGCGGTAATTTGCAGTTTCGTACCGACTTAACTTCGACAAAATTATAATTGTAAAAGATGGCAGTATTCGCCCAGGTACCGCATGTGGCCCAAATTGGTTGTGATGGCAAAACTAAATCTGGCAGCAGTAACAGGTGCATTCAAGTATACCTTCAATAGGACAAAAAGTCAGCATACGACTTAATTATTGCTGTCAGAATGAACAAACCTTTGTATTTTGCGTCTATTTGCCTTGTTTGTGGAGGTTATAAGCATTTTTAAACTGTCATGTTTTAGATGTGTTGTTTCAGCGACACAATGTAGCGCATGGTCTAAACAGATAACGCGCTTTACGTTAGGAATAACTACGAGATTTTAATTGCTTTCCCGGTCTTAATCACATACTGGACAGCTTTGCTTAACAACGATAGGATTCTTATTTATTTAAATTTATTGACATGTAGTATATTGACTTCTACCAAGCCGAAATAGGGTACTTGAGTTCAGTATGATGTTTAGAGACAGGAACTTTTCGAGAAATTCCTCTTCATGTTCTGCACTTAGGGCGTAATTCACATGAAAAAAAAAAACACCAGTAGAGGGTGCTATCATGTAACTTACAGCAACATATGCACAGAGGCCACAATAATGATGGAATATAAATGTCTAAATCCATGCAGTATATCGATGAAATCTTCGAAATACGCATTTACTGCAGAAGTGGCCGAAACGAGCAAACATGTTTGCAGCATGCATCTGCATGGCAGTCTGGGCTCTAATCGTGACGAATAAGAGTAAATTGCTCAATCGGTCCGATAGATTTTCTGCACCGCAGTGCAAACAGTTGACGTTAGTTTCCAATTTTTTTTAGTGTATTATGCCAATATCCGTAATTCAGTATTGTCACGCCAACATATTAGCTCTGGAGTTTGGAAGACGGCACACAACAGAACTAATGCACAATGGAACTTAACATTAAAATTGCAGATTTGTTTAAAAGGAACTGCATCTTTTTCAACAATTTAAGAAGAAGGGCGAGATTACAATATAACGTCCCGTCGATGAATAGACAATCGGAAACCAAGTATACTATGTGCTCGGTGGTGGGAATAATTGAGTCAGGAGATCAGCAGTGCTTCTTTCAAAGAAACCATCCCGGCATTTGACTTAAATTTTCTAGGGAAACCAGAGAAATCCTTAACCTGGATGGTTCCATGGAGTATCGACCCTGTCTTGCCGCATGCGCTTCCATTGTCTTAATTATCTGAAATATTTCGCTCAGTAGCAGTTTAATATCTTTGTGGTTCTTCTGCGAAATGTACGATGGGGGTAGTAGAATCGGACTGCAGTCGGCTTCAAATGCAGGTTCTCAAAATTTTATCAATAGTGCTCCTCGAAAAGAAAGTCGCCTTCCCTTTTCTCAATAGTGCTCCTCGAAAAGAAAGTCGCCTTCTCTCTAGGGATTCCAATTGATGTTTGCAAATTATCATTGAAAAACATAGCAATAGGTGTCTCGTAATGATATGCCGCATTTCCAAGGCCAGCAGAGATGAACGTCCATCGATAACAGCTATAATCTCGCGTTTCGTGAGTGAAATAGTCTGTTTTGCTGGAAGACCTCCAACTTGACATTAAAAGCAGTGGTGTAAATATTTGCTCACTGGTGTCACGATAACAATCGGCACTGTATCTACAAAGAAGGTCGGTGTCAATGAGATAAGAAACTCAATCGAGTTAACACGGATGATTTAGTTTTAAGAAATTCTTGAAGGTATAGTCCTGATAAAAGTCTTTTACTGAGCAACTTGATTACGTCACTATGGGAATTCCATTACATCTCCATGTGTCAGTTCGTAATAAATTACAGTGTCTGTGACTTATGTTTCTTAATAGCAGCAGCACTAATTCCCTGCGAGGGAAAGATTTTTCACCAGTGTTTCATCTACCCTATTCTTTCGATAGACTTTTGTTATACGACATAGCTTCGTAAAAGGAATAGACACTGTAATTAGTTGCCCATTCGGCATGACCATAGTTGTTTTCACTACTTGTGAAGCTTTTTAAATCTGTAGTAAGTGATTAAAAGTGTTTCTACTGACACAACTAAGCAGTTTTTGAACGAAAGATATGTTCAAAATTTATGAAAAGTCTTTGATGCATTATGCAACGTTGTATAAGATATATTAAAATAGTTTCATGTTAATCAGCAACATGACCCAGACGTAGACTATACGCCTTAAACATCTGGAGAAAAGACTGTAAGACAAAAAGTATGCATGTATAAGGTTATCCCATAATGAGTAACACGTTCCGAATACCGTGAATACAACGTTAGAAATGATTACAATAATAATGAAACGATAAGGGGGGAAGCTCGAAAATGTGTGAATCAGAAAAATCGGACGACGTTGCAAGAAATATAGGGAGTATTCAAATGAAAAAGAAGCAGACAGAAAAACGTAAGTAAACTGTTCGTTATTTCAAAAGAAGTCGTCATAACTGTTAACATATTTATTCCAGTATGGGGCAAAGACTGCCAGTGCCTTCATGGAAAAAAGTTTTTGGTTGCCCACGGAACCATGATTGTACCCTAGAGTACGCTTCTTCGTCCGAAACAATTCTACGATCACGAATATCTTGTTTCCTCCAAAAATATGAAAAATGCATGGGGAGAGAGGTGGACTTCATGGATGACGTATAAGGGCTTCCCAGCGAAATTTCTGCAGCGTACTCGAAACAACCTTGGAAACTTGTATGTGTGCTTTTAACAAAATTGAGTTCCATAATCATAAAACAAAAACAATCACAGAGTTTACAATCTACTGCAAATCACAGATATTAGCCCACAAATAGTAAAAGCTAACAGTTATATCAGATAGTTGATATGAATAAAATTACTAAAATTTTATGTCCCAAAGTTAACAAAGTACAGAAAACAACCGCTAATGCACTCTAGGAAGTGACCAAACGCCTCAGTGTGGCCAGCCTTGGCACGATTCACATTCAAACGAAATGGTGTACCCGCTTCAGTCCCGAGATATAGTGTATTACGACACCTCTAGGATTTATTTTTTTCTCGGCCGCATATGCAACTGAAGCTTTTCTGGCCTGTTGTGTGACACACGATACATATCGCACTTGACACACTCACTTGTGCGTCCTACTGCCAAGAGCTACGAGGTGGCAGCACTGACTAGAAATTTGGCTTCTTCGGCTGCACGACATGTCACAGCGAAATAAAGTTAAAGACATATCTTTTTTCAGATGTTTTCAAATGGTTCAAATGGCTCTGAGCACTATGGGACTCAACTGCTGAGGTCATTAGTCCCCTAGAACTTAGAACTAGTTAAACCTAACTAACCTAAGGACATCACACACATCCATGCCCGAGGCAGGATTCGAACCTGCGACCGTAGCGGTCTCGCGGTTCCAGACTGCAGCGCCAGAACCGCGCGGCCACTTCGGCCGGCTCAGATGTTTTCGCTTGCTTTAAAAAGTATTATAAGAATACAGACGTTCCTCAGTTTTTTTTTTCTTTTTTTGAGTCATCGATCTTCTGACTAGTTTGATGCGGCCCGCCACGAATTCTTCTCCTGTGCCAACCTCTTCATCTCAGAGTAAATGGCTCTGAGCACTTTGGGACTTAACTTCTGAGGTCATCAGTCCCCTAGAACTTAGAACTACTTAAACCTAACTAGCCTAAGGACATCGAACACATCCATGCCCGAGGCAGGATTCGAACCTGCGACCGTAGTGGTCTCGCGGTTCCAGACTGTAGCGCCTAGAACCGCTCGGCCACCCCGGCCGGCTCATCTCAGAGTAGCACCCGCAACCTACGTCCTCAATTATTTGCTGGATGTATTCCAATCTCTGTCTTCCTCTACAGTTTTTGCCCTCTACAGTTCCCTCTAGTACCATGGAAGTCATTCCCTCATGTCTTAACAGAAGTCCTATCATCCTGTCCCTTCTCCTTGTCAGTGTTTTCCACACATCCATTTCATCTCCGATTCTACGCAGAACCTCCTCATTCATTACCTTATCAGTCCACCTAATTTTCAACATTCGTCTGTAACACTACATCTCGAGTGCTTCGATTCTTCTGTTCCAGTTTTCCCACAGTCCATGTTTCACTATCATACAATGCTGTACTCGAGACGTACGTTCTCAGAAATTTCTTCCTCAAACTAAGGTCTATGTTTGTTACTAGTAGACTTCTCTTGGCCAGGAATGCCCTTTTTTCCATTGCTAGTCTGCTTTTGATATCCTCCCTGCTCCATCCATCATTGGTTATTTTACTGCCTAGGTAGCTGAATTCCAACTTCATCTACTTCGTGACCATCAATCCTGATGTTAAGTTTCTCGCTGTTCTCAATTCTGCTACTTCTCATTACTTTCGGCTTTCTTCGTTTTACTCTCAATCCATATTCTGTACTAATTAGATTGTTCATTCCGTTCCTCACATCATGTAATTCTTCTTCACTTTCACTCAGAATAGCAATGTCATCAGCGAATCGTATCATTGATATCCTTTCACCTTGAATTTTAATTCCACTCCTGAACCTTTCTTTTATTTCCATCATTGCCTCTTCGATGTACAGATTGAACGGTAGGGGGGAAAGACTACATCCCTGTCTCACATCCTTTTTAATCTGAGCACTTCGTGCTTGGTCGTCCACTCTTAGTATTCCTCTTGGCTCTTCTACATATAGTATATTACCCGTCTCTCCCTATAACTTACCCCCATTTTGCTCAGAATTTCGAACACCTTGCACCATTTTACATTGTTGAAGGCTTTTTCTAGGTCGACAAATTCTATGAATGTGTCTCGATATTTCTTTAGTCTTCCTTCCATTACCAACCGCAACGTCAGAATTGCCTCTCTAGTGCCTTCATCTTTCCTAAAGTTAAACTGATCGTCATATAGCGCATCCTCAATTTTTTTTCCATTCTTCTGTGTATTATTCTTGTCAGCAACTTGGATGCATGAGCTATTAAGCTGAGTGTGCACTTGTCAGCCCTTGCAGTCTTCGGAATTGTGTGGATGATATTTTTACGAAAATTAGATGGTATGTCGCCAGACTCATACAATCTACAGACCAACGTGAATAGTCTTTTTGTTACCACTTCCACTGATGATTTCAGAAATTTTGATGGAATGTTATCTATCCCATCAGTCTTACTTGATCTTAGGTCCTCCAAAGCTCTTTTAAATTCTGTTTCTAATACTGGGTCTCCTATTTCTCCTAAATGGACTCCTGTTTCCTTTTCTACCCCATCATACAAATTCTCTCCCTCACAGAGGCTTTCAGTGTATTGTTTCCACCTATCCGCCTTCTCCTCTGTATTTAGTAGTGGAATTCCCTTTTCACTCTTAATGTTACCACCCTTGCTTTTAATGTCACCGAAAGTTGTTTTGACTTTCCTGTGTGCTGAGTCTGTCCTTCCGACAGCCATTTCTTTTACGATTTCTTCACATTTTTCCTGCAGGCATTTCGTCGTAGCTTCCCTGCACTTCCTATTTACTTCATTCCTCAGCGACTTGCATTTCTGTATTCCTGAATTTCCTGGAACATTTTTGTACTTCCTCCTTTCATCGATCAAATGAAGTACCTATATCTTTTGTTACCCATGGTTTCTTCGCAGCTACTTGCTTTGTACCTATGCTTTTCTTTCCAGCTTCTGTGATGGCCCTTTTTAGAGATGTCCACTCCTCTTCAACTGTACTGCCTACTGAGCTATTCCTTGTTTCTGTATCTATGGCTTTAGATAACTCATGCGTATCTCGTCATTCCTTAGTCCTGCTGTATCCCACTTCTTTGCGTATTGATTCTTCCTGACTTATCCCTTAAACTTCAGCCTACTCTTCAACACTGCTATATTGTGATCTGAGTCTATATCTGTTCCTGGGTACGCCTTACAACCCAGTATCTGATTTCGGAATCTCTGTATAACCATGATGTAGTCTAATTGAAATCTTCTCATATCACCCGGACGTTTCCAAGTATACCTCCTCCTTTTGTGATTCTTGAACAGAGTTTTCGCTATTACTGGCTGAAACTTGTCACAGAACTCTTTCTCCTCTCTCATTCCTAGTCCCAAGCCCATACTCTGCTGCAACCTTTTCTTCTAATCCTTCCCCTACAACAGTATTTCCCTCTCAATATCCTCATATACTTTGTCTATCTCTTCATCTTCAGCTTGCGACGTTGGGATTTATATGTGAACCATCGTTTTCGCCGTTGGTTTTCTGTCGATTCTGGTAAGAACAATCCTTCCCTGGACTGTTCACAATAACACACTGTCTGACCTACCTTCCTACTCATAACGAATCCTACTCCCGTTATACCATTTTCTGCTGCTGTTGATATTACCCTATACTCATCTGACCAGAAATCCTTGTCTTCTTTCCATTTCACTTCACTGACCCCTACTATATCTAGATTGAGCCTTTGCATTTCCCTTTTCAGATTTTCTATTTTCCCTAGCACGTTCAAGGTTCTGACACTCTACGCTCCGAATCGTAAAACGTTATCCTTTCCTCGATTATTCAATCTTCTTCTCATGATCACCTCCCCCTTGGCAGTCCCCTCCCGGAGATCCGAATGGGGGACTATTCCGGAATCTTTTGCCAATGAAGAGATCATCATGACACTTCTTCAATTACAGGCCACATGTCCTGTGGATACACGTTACGTGTCTTTAACGCAGTGCTTTCCATTGCCTTCTGCATCCTCATGTCGTTGATCATTGCTGATTCTTCCACCTTTCGGGACAGTTTTCCACCCCTAGGACAAGAGAGGGCGCTGAACCTCTGTTCGCTCCTCCGCCCTCTTTGACAAGGGCGTTGGCAGAACGAGGGTGACTTCCAATGCCGGAAGTCTTCGGCCGCCAATGCTGATTATTAATCATAATTTAAGTAGTGGTGGGATTCGAACCCGGGACCGAGGACGTTTTGATTACAAATCAAATACGCTACCCTTTTTTTAAAAAATCTCATTTTGTTCTATATTGTTCATTGAATTTGTTCGGGGCGGGCGTCCGATGTAACCCGTTCAGGTGAAACGTCCCCTTTTGAACAATTATACAGGACTGACCTTAAACTGACACACAATATTTTGTTAGCGCAACGCAATCTGACTTTCAAAATTCCCTACAAAAGAATGGCCCTGACTAGCATTAAACTATACCTTTCACAAATCACTTACCTCACAAAATCTTCGCTGCTCAAGCTACTGCAATACAGCGAGCGCCACTACTGCCAGCTAAATAAAAGATTCAAACTACTGAAGGCACTAACTACTGATAGGGATAGTTAGCAAATGAAAGATATTAATAGAGAACAAACAATGTATTTACCTTGATATCATCATATATAAATATACCAGTTCATGAAAAATTACAAAACTCCGCCATCTCTCTCCACACATCCACCACTGCTGGCGGCTCACCTCCAACTGCCAACGTTACGCGCTGTTCACAGCCAGCTGCCTAACACTACAATGGCGAGTATTACAACAATGCAAAGCTGCCACGGACTGCACACAGCACAGCCAGTGATTTTCATACAGAGGTGGCGTTACCAATAAAAAAGCTAAACAGCCTACTTACATAAAGAAAACATAAACAGCCTACTTACATAGAGAAAACATAAACAGCCTACTTACATAGCCCCCATGCTCCCCACAAAAAATTTTACAAAATATTTTTGGGCAGTGGCCAATAATGATTTGAAAATTTTTTTTTCATAATTACAATAACAAAGAAATCAAATGCACACACTTATTGATATTATGTTGGTCAAAAGCTCAAATTTTCTCACAGTCCATAAAGACAGTCCTAATCGTACATAACAGGAGAATAGCAGTGTTTTTCTCAAAGTCTGAGCAGTAAAAGAAAATGCACACAGAAGTAGTGGATTTCCATGCAGTCTTGCAGAAGTAGTGTTGTCCTTCCAACGGAAAGACAGTGCTGACTCTCGACATGCAGACAAGTATTGGTCCACAACAGAGCAAACCCACAGCAGAGTCAGTCGAAGTTTTGATGAATATTGGTAGGTAGGTCATCACAGAGCAGACCCACTGTAGTCCTGGTATAGATTACGGTATTGGTGGGCCACCAGAGGTGCAGACCCACTGCAGTCCTTGTAGCAATTGGTGGGCCATCAAAGATGCAGACCGACTGTAGTCCTGGTAGAGACAGCCAGCAGCCATCTGTTGCGATTGTGCAGGTGCACATTCACCATCGAAGAGTCTTGCGGGGAATATAGCAAGTCCATAAACCACCACTTGTGCACTCACAAAGTTTTTGGAATTGTCCTTAGAACCAGCAATGCTGTTATCCAGTCCCTTGCTGAATTAGTAACACACGTGCAAACACTAACAGTCCCAACTTCTCACATATTGTCCATGTACTATGACCAACAGAAACGTGTGCAGTGAAATGTAACTCACAAGTTACTTAATTTGATGAAGTGGTCTCAATTACAATATTATAACATGAGAATACAATAACAAAGGTACACAATACATCATTAAAAACATAACAATATAGATAACATTTGTAGTAATAGGGGCTTGACAAAAGAATAGAAATAGACATATACGTCAGTGTTACAGGAATTATGACATGAGTACATACATAAAAGATCACAATAACTTTTGAAACATCAACTTCACACATTAGCATTAACACAAAACAGAGTAAATAATGTCTAAACATCTTTACAAAGTAAATAACATATTATTAATGCCAATTATATTCGAGGATAACAGTATTCCTCACCATAGTGACTGTAGCTTAATATTAAAAGAAGAAAAAATTCTATGAAACTACACAGAGACAGGAAGAAAACAAATACACAAGGGTACACACACACATAGTGGGATAACACCAATAGGAAAGGACAGGGTTCGTTTTCAGTGTAACATTTGGTACTGCAGTCCAACCTAAAACTTCATATATCTTTCCTTTTATTTCATCCTTTGTTTCCACAAAAAAAATTCTAACTAAGCATGCTTTCTGTGTTTATATGTTCACACATTTCGTACCTCATTTTTATTTTCCATTATCTTACCTCATCATTTATTTCCAAGAAAATCCTACCTAAACCTGTTTTCTCAATGCATTTCTTCCAATTCATCGCAACTCATTCTCTTAGAGGCTACCCCCTCTTAAGCTAACTTAAATCTACTGAGCTCAGATGCTAAACTAAGGAACGAGGCAATGCAGCAGCACAAAACAATTAACACAAGCAGCAATGACAAAAATTACAGATTGGCAAAGCTAGCAGCAGCAAATGTAATAACTTATATCAAAACATGACATAGCTCAAGCAGAAAAAATAGTACACTAAGATAACAATGCAGATAAGGGAAATGTATAATCACATCTTAATGTCTATGTAATTAAAGTGGTGCACCACAAGAAGTTATTCTACCAAAAAGTTACCAATTACTTGAAAAGAAAATTATGAATGCAGTTACTAGTTCCTTCTTATTGTTCTTTCCTTTCCAAGTGCTCCTTTTTTAAAGAATGTGGATCATAAAATAATTATTTAATAGATCTGTTGACAGAAAGTGTTCACATTAGCAAATGCATTTAATTTTATTTTATGAAACCAATGCTGCAACACAGCTGGAAAACAGATGTCAAATGAAATAAGCAATTACGCAAACCAAAGCATAAAAACATCATTCAATAGCTATGTGGCATTTCGTAAGTCAGTAGCTCTCAATTCTCGTAGAAAGACACTTGTCATTATCAGGTTTGCAGATGTAAGAATATTTCCAAGGATAATGGCCTCCCCTTTTTTTTTGTGCTACCTGTGCCGCTGAAAAGGGCTCGCAATAATGGCTTTTTCTCCAGGCGTCTGACACAGCTGGGTGCCCGCGACGCATTACGTGCAGGTGGTCACTTAACTTTCGTACGGAAATATTTACGACAGGAGATTCTGCTACCGTGGTAGTCTCATATAAAAATATTTCACAGGTCAAGAATTAGCGTTGCAAATCTGTAGAAACAAAACCCTATAAATATAACAGTGTCCAAAAAAATTTTCAGTGGCATTGTGATACATTCATGCATATACACACATTTCATAACTCTTAAAGTACGATTCTTGGTTTCCAACAACCTTTTCATAAATCAGAGTCCCTAACCCCTACTCCTTATTCCTTACCTTATTACACATATACATATTCATATTCATCAACACGTCTTCAATATTTCATCATAATAGCTACATAGCATAATCAGATTCCTCATATAGCATCAGCTTATTTATCATAAACATACCTCAACAGCATAGTACACATCGTCGTCGTAATAATAACATCATAACACTTCAGTCAAATCTTAAAATCGTCGTAACTTCCTCCAAAAATTTCAAAACGTAAAAAAAATTCTCTGCTCATTTCAATAGTTTCATCTACCTCAAACGTACTTTAAAATCATGCTCCCTTACCAAATATATCATTCAAATCTCTCATAGTATCACAATGGTTCCGAAAAAATATGAACAGTTTACAAAGTACAGACAATATACAGTTTCATAAGTGTGAAGTTATCCAACCGTGTAATTGCGTAAACATGTGTCACTGATGCAGTAAAATAAATGTTTGTCTCTCTCAGTTAAATAATCAGATAGCTGTGTAATTTGTGTGTTAGAGAAATAAGGTACCGATGTGTAAAGTTGTATAAGCAAATACCATATTAGCTAGGGTTCCTTGTGGTTGCCACACACATGGTACACAAAGTAAGTGTGTACCCCCCTGAGGATTAATGTAATTATACCCTCAGGTGTTACAGATTACACCAATGGAATGAAATATATCACGGAAAACTTTCTTTGTAATTCAAAAATCTTTAAAAATAAATGTTTTAAGTATAAAATTGATCACTGAAATGCGTGTCCTGTAGCGCTAAATGTGCATCTTGTTGTAAGATAATCTCTGTGGAAGTGTCGTAGTTATTTTCCTCCGAAAGCTAAGTTCTGCAGAAGCCAATGTACTTACCTCATAATAAACAAAAGTGAAATGCTTTGCGTATAGATATCATACTTATAATGCTTATTGGCGTGATGAAGAAAGTACTGTACAGTAACGTAATGTTGTGCCACGAAAAAGGCTGTCTCATTGTTGCTATACCACAAAAGTTACTACTAAAACATGTTTTTCTTTCCAGAAGAATTTAGAAAACTGTGCAGATATAAAACAGATACACCGCAAAAGCAACATTGTTAATTGTCACTCATTAGTAGCGTCGTGATAAAAATCGTGTAGCTATCACATAAACTAACCACTGTGTCGTCTGGTATCTCACAGAAAGTACTTTAAACCCAGAATGTATTTTCAAGTAAACCAAAATGTTGCATTAAAATCTCATTAGCAGTACCAGTATGTGTCCTAAGTATGTAACCCTGATAGTCGTTACGTAATCGTGCAACTAACAAGCAAGAATGTACAAATACAACACTGTGTCGTCTGTTCACTATAACAATGCATTCGTAATTTCTGTTTTAAAAATGTTCCCTAGGTTCTAGACTGGATATTTAACTTCAAACATTGTTGCATGTTAACAGTTTCTTAAGTCTGACAAGCATACTAGTAATGTGAAGTGAAAAGTTTTATGGCAATGACAAAGTTAAAAAGCAGATTATCTTTCAATAAACGGTTTTGCATGTGAAATGTGGTGTAAACCTTTACTCTTCCTAGTACGCAGAGTTTCAACTTCAAAGCAATTATCATGTTGTATACATCGGTAAAGAATGCTAAAATTTTTCTCAAGGGTAGCGTCTTATGTTATTTTTCTCGGAGCCAGCGGGCGCACGCGGCTGCCTGCTGTGCGAGTCATTGCCTATTGTCTCTTTGTTGGCGCGCGTCGTTAATGGGATTTGGAGACCTAACTTCTACAAATTCGCGTTGCCGAGAGGGCCCTGCTCTGTTTGAATCCCGCCAGTTCTGATGCAATTCAGGTCTGTCGTTACGATCACATCGTCTGTCGTCATGTTGGTAGTTGCTGTAGTTTCTTTCTTGTCGGTTAAGTGGTGGAGAATTTCTCCCTGAATCGTAACTGCGCGCTGGACCGTTGCGTCTAAAGTTATTCTGTCTCCCTTGATAATAATTGTTTTGGTTCCCATATTGTCTGTTTCTCTGATTGTCTCTGTGATAGTCATTACCACGGAGAGGTGATCTTTCCCTGTAGTTATTACTACTCTGCCAACGGTTGTCATACGGGTGGTGTCTATTTTGGTCACGATTTGTGTTGTGAGAATAGCCTTGTCGTGTCCAGTTATTACTTCTTTCATCGCGGATTTGCGACGGATGTGACCTGTAATTGTTGTGTTCCTGGTTTCGCGTTCCGCGATTGTCAGTGTCAATTTCTAATTCTTGTAACAGTCCCTGAAAAGCTTCAATGTCGTCTTTGCAACGTCCTGCTAAAATAATATGTCGTAAATGTTTAGGCAGTTTGATTAAGCAAATGCGGATGAGTTCTGAGGGGCTGTATGGGTTTGACAGGTATTGATTCTTGTGCAACATGTCTTCAAAATATTTCACAAGACTGGAAAATTCAGATTGTTCGAAATGTTTCATCATTATGATACCATGTTTTACCCGGTCTTGTGTGGCTTGAGACCAATATGCTGAGAGGAAGGCATGGTAAAATTCTCCTTCACTGTGGCAATCGTGAATGACCGATCGCATTCTTACAGCTGGTTCATTCTCTAAGTAGCCACACATAAATTCTAACCTGTGCTCCAATGACCAGTTGGGAGGGAAACAATGAGAGAATTGATGGAGCCACGCTTGTGGATGAATGTCGTTGGCAGAATTCTTAAACGTTTTGAATTTACGTGTAGTAATGAACAGCTTATAGTCAAAATCATCATGTCGGCGAGTCGCATATCGGTCATTGTTAGGTCGTGTCGGCCGTTCCATCTCAAAATTCGGTGCACATTGCCAATTTCTTTCATAACTTCCGAAATGCCCTGTGTTATTATTTTGCAGCTTTTCCGTGTTTCTAAGTCCCTCTTCCCGTGTTGGAGCGCGAGTGTTCTCTGAAATACGTAATTCTTGTATTACCTGTGTCAGCTGATCTTGTACTTCCCGGATTTCTCTTTGGTGTTGTGTATTAATTCGATTCTGATTTTGTTTGAATTTCCTAATTTGTTCATACTCTTCTGTGTCAGTGAAGGCTACAGGTGTTGTGTCATTCAGATCATCATCTACCTTTGTAGATAAGTTAGTGAACTGATCTGAAAGTTCGGCTACTTTATCCGATAGTGTACTTATTTCCTCAGTGTGTTTTTCTGAACCAAGTTTCAGAGTGTCCATTTGTGTTGAAATCGTATCTACTGTGTCTTTTAAGTTTTCCTGAGTTTTTGCAAGTTGCGTAACCGAATCGGTAGATGCAACTGAGTCAATTTTAGCCCACAAGGTCTCATGATTTTCATGAACAATGGCTTGCAGTTCTTTTATGGCTGCTTCGTGATTCTGTAATGCATTTTCATGCCGCGAAAAAATAGGTTGAAAATGCTCACAAATTTGTGTTTTTACGTCATTACAGACTTTTTGACATTTCGATTCAATGTTATGTAACTCAGTGGTTAAATCTTCACGTGTTTGTTCAAGTGTAGTGTCTAACTTTTGAAGATTTTGTTCCATTGTGTCTAACTTTTTGAGATTTTGTTCCACTGTGTCTAACTGTTGCTGTGTTTGTCTCTGGTGTTGTTCCATTGTGTCTAACTTTTTAAGATTTTGTTCCACTGTGTCTAACTTTTGAAGCTTTTGCTGTGTCTGTCCCATTTGTTGTATTAATTGTAATAACAATGCATTGGTGTCTGAAACATGTTCCTCAGTGCCTTTCGGCAGTGAATTTACACCGGAAACATTCACATTTTGACAAGCAGAAAATGTGTCTTGACTTATTTGAGAAAACGGTGAGGATCCAAAACCTGAATCTACAGTATTTGCGAGATCGTGTCGTGTCATTTCGGCTTCCTGAGGCGAGCTATTGCCGACCGGTCGATCGATAATGCTTCCCTCTTCACTAATTGTTTCACTGTCCACGCCATTGTTTGACGCCCGCTCCATTTCCCTGTGCACAGTTACCAAATTACTACTTTGAACATTAGTAAATTCATTACTCGGCGGCGCTGATAAGCTACGCTCGTCATCACTATTATTTCTCAGTTTAGTTTGGAGCCTAGTGTTACGTTTTTCACACGCCATTATTGTCACAGTATTTCACACGACAACACAGAAAAACACAATTTGAAGATCAAAAATAAGAGAACACATTAACATAGCACTGAAAATAATATCTAGTTAATTGCAAGCGCAGCTGCGAAATACTTGGTGCAAATCTACATGCATGCCACAACTGTTTTACTATACAACAATGAAAGACTGCAACTACAAAGGAAATTCTCTCTACAATTACGCGCTAGCAATAAACAAAAGCTACACTAAATACACAAACTACAAGAAAAAATCAGAAGATTCCAGTGAGGTATCCTAGGCTAAGGGTCGACATATGAAACGTCCCCTTTGAACAATTTATACAGGACTGACCTTAAACTGACACACAATATTTTGTTAGCGCAACGCAATCTGACTTTCAAAATTCCCTACAAAAGAATGGCCCTGACTAGCATTAAACTATACCTTTCACAAATCACTTACCTCACAAAATCTTCGCTGCTCAAGCTACTGCAATACAGCGAGCGCCACTACTGCCAGCTAAATAAAAGATTCAAACTACTGAAGGCACTAACTACTGATAGGGATAGTTAGCAAATGAAAGATATTAATAGAGAACAAACAATGTATTTACCTTGATATCATCATATATAAATATACCAGTTCATGAAAAATTACAAAACTCCGCCATCTCTCTCCACACATCCACCACTGCTGGCGGCTCACCTCCAACTGCCAACGTTACGCGCTGTTCACAGCCAGCTGCCTAACACTACAATGGCGAGTATTACAACAATGCAAAGCTGCCACGGACTGCACACAGCACAGCCAGTGATTTTCATACAGAGGTGGCGTTACCAATAAAAAAGCTAAACAGCCTACTTACATAAAGAAAACATAAACAGCCTACTTACATAGAGAAAACATAAACAGCCTTCTTACACAGGTTCATCGTTGATAGCTAACCCTTTGACCGAACACGCGTTTCTTTTATTTGTTCGTTGCATCTGCTCGGGGCGGACGTCGTAAGACATTCGTTTAAGGTCGTTGTTGATCGATTAACTCAGTTTTTTTTATTACAGAGGCAGCTAACCCTCTGAGCGAACACGCTGAGCTAGCGTGCTGGCCTCTGAGCTACCGTGACAGCTCGTTAGACTTCACTTAATAGCAAACTATAAATGAACATTATAAAGGATTTATAAGCTTTAAACTTTTGAGTAATGTATATGCTTGACTGATAAAGAGATCGTTGAGTTGGTCGACAGAATTCATCCAGATGAGGCTGACATGGGGTCTGACAAATTTGATGAAGAAGACGACGTCTTGATGCAACAGGATGATAGTGAAAAAGGGCGTCAGAGGTAGAATCAGTGTTTATTGTTCAAATTCGAGAAATAAACGAGTCCTGGAAGCATACAAATGAGTAAGAATAAGTGTGCTAAAACCAATATGGGGTGTACGGACCTGTCAGACAGGACGGTGGAAAATTATGTCTTGAGAGCCTAGACCCACATGTGGACGGTCAGATTGATCCATCAGTTTATGAATTTTGCAGATGCTGCTGCCCCGGATATACGATATTTCCGAACCGGAGTAAAAGCATGTTAGTGGCGCCCCCCCCTGCCCCCCTGTGTCTCGAGTGTTAAGAGATAGGACGTAAAAAATTAAAAAACAATCGATTTTCCAAAAATATGTTCATTTTGTAGGGAAAATCTTTCTGTAAAGTTTGATGTATAAAACATGTATGTTCGAGGAAATGCAAGACATGTTATTTGCTCTTACGTGTGCCGCACTGCAGAGCCACGCATCATTTGGTGTTGAGTGTGCCGAAGTGCAGAGCCACGCCTCTTCACACAGCATTCTTCTATCGTACGTCACTGTATTTTCCTCTGTGGAATTCAAACGTGTATATTTTGTAATGGAAGTCATCAACCATATATTCAGGACAGTGGAAATTAAGGTGTCCTGTGGTGCCTCTCCTACTCCCAGTCGGCCGGTTTGATATCCTACAACACTTTAAAAAAACTCACAATTAATACCGGGTGTGAATATTTGTGACAGAGAGAATAACAATTCTTCAAAAAATTGGCATTCTTAATTGTCTATTAGCAAATAACTTATTCTTACGTGTGACGTAAAATTAAATATCGGAAACATAAAACCAATAACGGCAAGACACAAGCTAGACGGTACACACTTCTTCAGTTCTCAGGACCCACCATTTTTTTCTCTCTAATCTTGCTACAGCTTTACACGCCTTTCTGTGAAAGAATCGATTACATTATCAAAGTTCCTCAAACGTTTTGCTACATGAAAAATTAAAATGTCTTTTTCTAATACAGAAAAAGCTGTTAATACGAATAGTACCCAATCTGGTTTCTCGATTCGATTACATCTATTTTGTCACTGTCTGCTAGATAAAACGAAATAGGCCTTTCTAATGCTGCAGCAATTGTATGTTGTTGTTGTTGTGGTCTGTCCAGAGATTGGTTTCATGCAGCTCTCCAAGCTTCTTCATCGCCCAGTTCCTAGTGCAACCTACATCCTTCTGAATCTGTTTAGTGTATTCATCTCTTGGTCTCCTTCTACGATTTTTACCCTCCACGCTGCCCACCAATACTAAATTGGTGATTCCTTCATTTCTCAGAATATGTCCTACCAAGCGATCCCTTCTTCTAGTCAAGTTGTGCCACAAATTTCTCTTCTCCCCCATTGTATTCAATACCTCCTCATTAGTTATGTAATCTACCCATCTGATCTTCAGCATTCTCCTATAGCAACACATTTCGAAAGCTTCTATTCTCTTCTTGTCTAAACTATTAATCGTCCACGTTTCACTTCAATACATGGCTACACTCCATACAAATACTTTCAGAAACGACTTCCTGACACTGAAATCTATACTCGATGTTAACAAATTTCTCTTCTGCAGAAACGCTTTCCTTGCCATTGCCAGTCTACATTTTATGTCCTCTCTACTTCGAGCATCATCAGTTATTTTGCTCCCCAAATAACAAAACTCATTTACAACTTTAAGAGTCTCATTTCCTAATCTATTTCCCTCAGCAACACCCGATTTAATTCGACTACATTCCATTATCCTCGTTTTGCTTTTGTTGGTGTTCATCTTATATTCTCCTTTGAAGACACTGTCCATTCCGTTCAGCGGCTCTTCCAGGTCCTTTGCTGTCTCTGTCAGAGTTACGGTGTCATCGGCAAACCTCAAAGTTTTATTTCTTGTCCATGAATTTTAATACCTACTCCGAATTTTTCTTTTGTTTCCTTTACTGCTTGTTCAATATACAGATTGAGTAACAACGGGGATAGGCTACAATCCTGTCTCACTCCCTTCCCAACCACTGCTTCCCTTTCATGCCCCTTGCCTCTTATAACTGCCATCTCGTTTCTGTATAAATTGTAAATAGTCTTTCGCTCCCTGTATTTTACCCCTGACACCTTCAGTATTTGAAAGAGAGTATTCCAGTCAACATTGTCAAAAGCTTTCTCTAAGCCTACAAATGCTAGAAACGTAGATTTGCCTTTCATTAATCTGTTTTCTAGAATAAGTCGTAGGGTCAGTATTGCCTCATGTGTTTCGACATTTCTACGGAGTCCAAACTGATCTTCCTCGAGGTCAGCTTCTACCAGTTTTTCCATTCGTCTGTAAAGAATTCGTGTTAGTATTTTGCAGCTGTGGCTTATTAAACTGATCGTTCGGTAATTTTCACATCTGTCAACACCTGCTTTCTTTGGGTTTGGAATTATTATATTTTTCTTGAAGTCTGAGGGTATTTTGCCTGTCTCATACATTTTACTTCTCAGATGGAAGAGTTTTGTCATGGCTGGCACTCCCACGGTCATCAGTAATTCTAATGGAATGTTGTCTAATCCCTGGGCCTTGTTTTCACTTAGGTCTTTCAGCACTTTGTCAAATTCTTCCCGCAGTATCGTATCTCCCATTTCATCCATCTACATCCTACTCCACTTCCATAATATTGCCCTAAAGTACATCACCCTTGTATAGACCTTCTATATACTCCCACCTTCCTGCTTTCCCGTCTTTGCTTAGGATGGATTTTCCATCTGAGCTCTTGATGTTCATACAGGTGGTTCTCTTTTCTCCAAAGGTATGTTTAATTCTCCTGTAGACATTATATATCTTACACCTAGAGATACAAGCTTCTACGTCCTTACATTTCTCCCCCAGCCATCCCTGCTTAGCCATTTTGCACTTACTGTCGATCTCATTTTTTTAGACGCTTGTATTCCTGTTCACCTGCTTCATTTACTGCATTTTTATATTTTCTCCTTTCATCAATTAAAATCAATATATCTTCTGTTACCCAAGGATTTCTACTAGCCCTCGTCTTTTTACTTAGTTGACCCTCTGCTACCTTCACTATTTCATCTCTCAAAGTTACCTATTCTCCTTCTACTGTATTTCTTTCCCCCATTCCTCTCGATCGTTCCCTAATGCTCTCCCTGAAACTCTCTACAACCTCTGGTTCTGTGAGTTTAGCCAGATCCCATCTCCTTAAATTCCCACCTTTTTGCAGTTTCTTCAGTTTTTATCTACAGTTCAGAACCAATAGATTGTGGTCAGAGTCCACATCTGCCCCTGGAAATGTCTTACAATTTAAAACCGGTTCCTAAATCTCTCTCTTACCATTACATAATCTATCTGAAACCTTCGAGTATCTCCAGGCCTCTTCCTTGTATACAACATTCTTTTATGATTCTTGAACCAAGTGTTAGCTAACATTAAGTTATGCTCTTTCATTTCTTACCTCCATTCCATATTCAACTACTACGTTTCCTTCTCTTCCTTTTCCTACTATCAAAATCCAGTTCCCCACGATTAGTAAACTTTCGTCTCCCTTCACTATCTGAATAATTTCTTTTATCTCATCACACATTTCATCAATCTTTTCGTCATCTGGGGAACTAGTTGGCATTTAAACTTGTACTACTGTGGTAGGCGTGGGCTTCGTGTCTATCTTGGCCACAATAACGGTTCACTATGCTGTTTGCAGTAGCTTACCCGCACTTCTATTTTGTTGTTCATTATTAAACCTACTCCTGCATTACCCCTATTTGATTTTGTATTTATAACCCTGTATTCACCTGACCAAAAGTCCTTTTCCTCCTGCCACCGAACTTCACTAATTCCCACTATATCTAACTTTAACCTATCCATTTCCCTTTTTAAATATTCTAACCTACCTGTCCGATTAAGGGATCTGACAGTTCACGCTCCGATCCGTAGAATGCCAGTTTTCTTTCTCCCGATAACGACGTCCTCTTGAGTATTCCCCGCCCAGAAATCCGAATGGGGGACTATTTTACCTCAGGAATATTTAACCCAAGAGGACGCCATCATCATTTAACCATAAAGTAAAGCTGCATGCCCTCGGGAAAAATTACAGCTGCAGTTTCCCCTTACTTTCAGCCGTTCGCAGTACCAGCACAGAAAGGCCGTTTTGGTTAGTGTTACAAGGCCAAATCAGTCAATTATCCAGACTGTTGCCGCTGCAATTACTGAAAAGGCTACTGCCTCTCTTCAGGAACCATACGTTTGTCTGGCGTCTCAACAGATACCCCTCCGTTGTGGATGCACCTACGGTACGGCTATCTGTATCGCTGAGGCACGCAAGACCCCCACCAACGGCAAGGTCCGTGGTTCAGGGGGGGGGGGGGGCAGCAATTGTAACACACGTCAAATAAGCGCGATTGTTTTGGCACAAATAGTGATTTTTATATATCTGACTTAAATAACTAACATGACATAATATAATTCACGAAGTACCAGTATCAAATACCTATTAATGGCCTATTACGAGGAAAAAGTTTTATGTTAGGAAATAGTTTCACATTTCATTCATGTGCTTCAGTTTCTCAAGCAAGAGATCGAAAAGTAGTAGCAGCACGAAATTATTATATAAATTTGGAATCGTCATATTCGTCCATAAGATTTGTGGATGTTACCATTTCTTCTCTTTCCTCGTTCTAACAAAGAATATTGCTATCAATAATTCTGTAACTATTCCTGCCATTGTAAAAGCTTATTGTCTGGTTAACTTCACTAACCCTGCCAGAATCACCGGGTTAATTATCACGCGTTTATTCTCCGGTTAGGCATCATTAAGTGCTCGTACAACGCGTTTTCCGCGCTATTCCGAGAACTGAACTTACGCGGCTACTAACCAGGTACTGTACAACTGACCGTTAGTAGTCTAGCGATGTGGCAATAATTTTCTGTCAAAATTTCATTTTCGTGGATACACCGAGATGATAATATGAACTCTTTCTTAGTTGTTATTCCTGTTAGTTGTTTATTTCCACTCTGGAAGTCTGAGTCTATGGATTTCGCACACCCAGTCAACCATATTTCTTCAAAAATCAACATATGATTCGTTCAGAAATCAACTTAGAATGTGTTCAAAAATGTTAAGAACCTACAGGGATGCGTTTCAAAATCATATGAATAATTGATAGACCAACGTTCGCTGGATGCTAGGCGCTCTGTGAAACAAGGTTTTTCTTTCTTTTCTTCAAGAATATGAATTTGGTGGCTCCTGAATTTGCCGCCCGGGGCAGATACCCTGGTTCCTTCCCCTCCCCCCCCCCCCCCCTGCTCCCCTCAACAGATCTTGGCCTGGCTGCATCTGCATGGTTAGAATAGAGGGAGACTGCGATGCTGCATTATGATATTACGTAGAACATACAATGCCATACTATCAGTTCAGTCTAGATACTGCAGAAAACTTATACATTTTCAAGTTTGCGGATAGAATCTGTGCAGCAACAGCTAGACTGGAACAGAGATGGAGATTAAATGATTGAAGGTAGTCTCCACCAGACAATATAAGGAGCTTCTGATGTTATTCATTGGAAACGGTATCGACCCTAAAATAATCCTCTAGCCCGAAATTGCTAGTACATCTGTCGATTTCGTCCGCGTGGTGGAGTTTCGAAGATTATACTTTTGTTCACTAACCGAACCAATTGGAGTATGCGTGTCTACATCGGAAAAGATTGTTACACCAGGTCACGCATCATATTCGTCGCACTTTCACCATTATTTCGCGACGATACAAAATGAGATGCCCTTTTCTAGCTTTTTTTCGACGTCCTCCATTACAGGTATCTGGTAAGCTCGGTAAATAGCTACTGCAATTTCCTGATTTTTGACGTTTCATTTAAAATTTGTAGGGAATTGGATTCTTTAAAAAAGTGCATTCTTGTCATTATTTCTGTCTGTAATTCTTTCTGCTCTAAAAATAAGAATGTACTACAAAATCTGTAAACTTTTTATACCACTCGCATAAATTCTTTAACTAGCAATACTCATTTGAATCAGGGTGTCTTTTTATTACTATCATACAATGCATGGAGAGCTGCATCAAACCAGTCTCAGGACTGAAGACCACAACAACAACAACATACAATAGTGACATTTTCTTGTCTTCCTTTTTCAAGGCACAAATAGTTTCTTTCACTTGCAAAATCGAAAATTCAGAACCGTGGAAAGTAAAAAGACAAGACTGGGAATTACTACTCACATGACTAACTTCATTGGAACTGATCGAAAAACGCTGCATTCTGAACTCCCAACTCTGTGTGATGCTCTAAAGATATGGGCTTCTCCTAAGAAAGCAGTCGGGAGACTATCAGAAATTATCCAACAGCCACTCTTGCAATGGATATTTATATAAAAATGCTTGAAAAGTTGGTGCTAGCAAACAGTTATTTTGTGGCGTCAATTTTAAACTCGAGAGTGACAGTCCTGAAGAATGGAGAAGAAAACTGGGAAGAGGCTAAAAACATATCACTTGACAGAAGAAAACTGGATGTGAAAGAGGCTTTCATAGCAACGTTATATAATTTCTTTGACTTCCTCGGTTGCAAGTGTGAGATTAAGCTTTGCTAGTACTTGAGGCTCCATGACCAAATGGTGCCGACTAAGCTTGAAGTGCACATCTTCTTCTCTTGTTCTAAGTATATGAAGTTCTCCGTTAAAGAACTATTGTTTGTTGAAGGTCAGAGAGAGGAGGTTGGATTTGCTGGACAGCATCAAATTTGGTTACCAGATCTGAAGACGAAAAGCAGAAGAGGCAAGAAGGTGATCTAAGAAGAATTTCTGAATATAAGCAGAAAAGGAAAGAAGAGTTAACATTACAACCAAATGAAACTTTTCTCCGAAGAAGATGGAGAAACAACTGATGCTAAAGATGAAGATCCTTTGCAGATACCATGTGATGATTCTGATGTACCTTGTACTTGAAGTACAAGTCAGTATAATACATTGCAATTGGGGTATGTTGCATTGTCAAGTGTTAGGTATGGTTTGGGTCTATATACTATGTCATTGTAACAGCGGCATATATGGATAGTGATTAATAACTGAAGGAGACAGGGAACATGTATCTGATCACAATAAAGCTAAAAAAGGCCCAAAAGTCATGAAATCACTTGATGAAGAATTTAATGCTCGGTACAGGAGAGGCGAAATTGAATATATCTCCTTTGATGGACGAAAAGTTTCCATTAAAGTTCCCTTTCAAGCTGATATCTCAAGTCGTCAGTTTCCAAGTATTGTGAAAGAAGAGCATTACACTGTTTGCATTAAGCAACGTGGAAGTTATCTGCCATTTTACTCTAGAGAAAGACTTACCAAAAAGCAGACCTGCTGAAGTTCTTGCTAACGACCTTGTGGATTTCATAAAGAAAAACATGATGATAAAAGTTTGCAGGCTACTGGTGGTGACTGTACGAATTTTAACACTGGTTAGGAAAGGGGAGACATGCATTAGGATAAGACAAAGCTGAAATGTAAAGAGATCTGGTTGGTTTGTGCTCTTAATACTAATGAGCTACCTTTGCGCCAGTTGGCCGGCCGAAGTGGCCGTGCGGTTCTAGGCGCTGCAGTCTGGAACCGCGAGACCGCTACGGTCGCAGGTTCGAATCCTGCCTCGGGCATGGATGTGTGTGATGTCCTTACGTTAGTTAGGTTTAACTAGTTCTAAGTTCTAGGGGACTGATGACCTCAGAAGTTGAGTCCCATAGTGCTCAGAGCCATTTTTTTTTTTTTTTTTGCGCCAGTTGTTCAAACGCTTGGGTGGGAAAACTTTGTCTAGCAACAACTAGTGTGGTAAGATTGGCGACTTGATATCGCAACAGAACTTCATTTTGTCAGAATATCTTTTCCAGAGCTTTTGGTTCCATTGAGTGACATTGTTGTCAAAGATCTCTCTACTGATCAAGCCTATGGTTATAGGATAACTCAGACTATGAGGACAGGTGCACTTCCAACTGACCTAGTATTATCAGAAGTTAGTTCACATATTCAAATGTTTGTGAATGCCTGCTGAGGTCATCGGTCCCTAGACTTACACGCTACTTAAACTAACTTATGCTATGAACAACACACCCACCCATGCCCGAGGGAGGACTCGAACCTCCGGCGGGAGGGGCACCCAATCCGTTCATGGCGCCTCAAACCTCTCGGCCACACCGCGCGGCTCAGAACTTAGTCCTGCGAGCCAATCCTAGTACTTAAAACTGCAAAAAGGATTTGATCTTAAATGCAACAACTTGAAGACATTACAATTGCTTATGGAATACATTTTCGGCATTTGCTACCCCAGCTGGTTTACAATTAGTTCGAAATTCTATTGAGTGGAAGTAATCCGCCACAGCCTTTACCAACTGAAGCTCCCAAAAACCCAGAAAACGCAGTAGCAGATATTGTTTTGACAGCAATCAAACGTTCATCGTGGTTAACATTTAGTGAATCGCCGCTTCAGGCTCTTTTATGCTCGGAAACCAAGAAAAAAGGAAAGTAGGGGCCCAGAAGATAATTTAATTGAGAAATGAAAATGATGATACATCAGGAGACTAACGTGTTCGGCCTAGGTAACCACCTGCAATAAATCCATATGTTCACTTCTGAGCTGATAAACTGGCCAGAAAAAGTGTATGAACCCCTACTTATTCGTAAACTCAAAACATCAGAAATAATAAAGATTGTTCAAGAGCCAGTGCAAGTTACAAAATGCCCGTGTCATGGAGAGGTTTTTGAAACAAGTAACACAAGCTTCTGGCAAAGTGTATACTCTTGAGAAACGAGAAGGTTACGTTAGAGGCCAGGAAACAAGCAGAACAATGATGTCTAGGAATGAACCGAAGCAAAATTTAATGAATATTTTTGGTTGAACTTTTTTACATTTTTTGCAATGTATTTTCACTGTTTTATAATAGAGACAGAATGTAAAGAAGAGTGCATGAGCTTGTTATACCACCTTAAGAGCAAATTTTGATGAGGTTTATATTAATTCATACCCTTTTGTCGGAAATTTCAATATACATTATATTCAAGCGCAAATTTGCCAATTAATAAAAAACGTTTTAAATTAGGATTTTATGCATCGCAAGGCATAGTTTCGGAACACTATCATTCACAAAAATCACTAAATTTTATTTTCGCCCTCTAAAATGACACAGCCTAATGCTGTAGTACTTCTGAAGAGGAGAAAAAGCGTTGTGTGGGCATACTCTTTTAGAAGATTTGTTGCAGTGACTAAATATTCTGCCAGGAAAAATGCACTCTTTCACTCACCCTTGCACGTGGTTTAAACGTAGTTATAGGGGGTAATCATGTTTTTTCGCCCAGTTTTATGCGCCTGCAGAGATATTATTTAGAACATGAAATACATTAGCAATTTATAGTTATTACTAACTTAAACGAGGTATATTTCTATACAATGTGTGTCCCAATAGTAAAATGCAGTACTGCTGTAACACACAGCAATACACATTAGCTTACATGATACTTTAGACACGAGGAACATAGAAGATATGTAAACGTTTTGTCTGTTCTTCATACTTAACACTCCTTTAAAGATATGCAGTCAAAAATCCTTTGGTATAACCAAAGTAACATAATGTGTGTATTACACATCTAAATATTTGTGTACACACTCTGACTTCTCCCTGCATTGTGTTGCCATCTCGTGGGAACGAAGTATTTTCTGTGAATATACACATCTTGAAGTAAGGTGGGATAAGAGGAGGGGGGGGGGCACAGTGGGTGGATTCATATGATATAAATTAGAAGGGATAGCTGGGGGCATGGATGGGTGCCAGGTGTCTGGTGCAGTCCTTATTTCACAACGTCACTACAGACAGGAATTTGTGAAGGATATGAGCACTGGATGATGTGTGGCCTTACACCCGATGTTTATGCCCACTGGGCACAAGTCACAAGTGACAACATGCAAGATACTGAATAATCCTACTACATACAGTGGCAATTGCTCCATTATATATAGTTTTTTCAAAGTATTATCGTTTGTTGCCTCCGGCAGGTAGCTAGGGACAACACACGCAAAATGGAGCACTGCCTGGGGTCTGTTTGCACGGCTGCAACTGTGGGTGATATATCAGCATGCTCCGAACTCCACCCACGCCCTCCTCTACTTACATCATGCAGCATCGCCGTAGAGTAGTGGGGTCTCTGTCAATGCAAGGCCTGTGGTCAGGCGAGATGGTGTGTGTCTCACAATGCAGAGTTGTAGGTGATGAAACAATGCCTCATTGAGGATTCTCCCACCTCCTCCAGCCTGTACCCCCCTTTCCCCCCCCCCCAAAATCTTTCGTAATTCCAGCAGCTGCTCGCAGGAGTGTGGCAGCAGAGGGGAGGTGTGGGGTGTTGGAGACAGTGTGGTATTTGCTTAAATGACGATGCAGGGTATCCATCCTATCCAGCTATGCTGGGCCGTACAGTGATAATTGTTCAACATGGAACAGATGCTGTCTGTGTAATTTGTTCATCCTTCTACCCTGTACAGTTGTGTCGTGGCAAGAGTGTATGTGACGCGTTATGTTGGGTTTGTCTGTAGGCAGTGTGATAATGGGCTTCATCCACTGTGACAATAACGCATCAGTAATTGGTTTAAGAGGCACTATTATGCGTTTTTTAGAATTTCCCACTGTTCTTGGACAGTAAATTATACTAAATGGGTGATAAGTTATAGCGATCAGGGCACCACAGTAGTCCTAACTGGATAATAAGCAGGGATAATAATTTACAGCAGAATAACTGGATAATAAAAAATAAGTTGGAAGTGCAGTTTACTGATAGGAATTTGGAACGACTATTTTTGGATGAAAATACTAGTCAGCCAATTTTGGATCATATATTAAACTAATTAGGCAACAAATTATAAAAAGGCTGTGGCTGAAATATATAAGAGATGAGTGCAGTGAAAGTGCAGATAGCAAATGGGACTCAGTTCACAAAATAGGAAAGGAATAAATATTGGAGGGTGGGAGGGGGGGAAGGATATCGGAGGCCTGTTCTGGACAATAAATTACACTCACCAGGTAGTAAATCGTAGAGAGGCTGTGACAGTCATAAATTAAAGTAACAGCGCAGTAAATTATACAGGGGGTGTGACTGAAAATGATATATACTAACTGGGTGTCCTCTTGGATAAATCTGGCTGCCATGCAGGTTGCACAAACTTTACTGACGAATAGGATAATGCATCTTTGAATTTCCTGCCATTTATAACTCACTAAATTAGCATAGAGAAGGGGAGGGGTGAAGGGGAAAGAGGAAGAGGCATTGGGAAGGGGAAGGGGAAGGGGAAGGGGAAGGGGAAGGGGAAGGGGAAGGGTGGTGACCTTTGACCTTTAACTTGGGGAAATCTGTCAACAAAGCAGACTGTGCCAGTTTGTATCCAGCCCCATTACTGATGGTCATCTGATATTGCTTGCTCTCCATCCTATGCTGACCTTGCATTTTTGTCATCAGTTTTCTAATTGATCAGGTGCGGCCCACCACGAATTCCTCTCCTCTGCCAACCTCTTCACGTCACAGTAACACTTGCACCCTACCTCCTCAGTTTCTGTTTCCAATTTCCATTTCCCCCTGCATTTTTTTAGCCTCTACAGCTCCCTCTAGTATCAAGGTATATTTCCTAAAGTCTTAACAAATGTTCTTTCATCCAGTCTACTCTTCATATCTTTTACTTGCATATATTCTTTTCCTCACCGAGTCTATTGAAAACCTCTTTGTTGTTTATCTTATCAGTGCCCTAATTTTCAACATCCTTCTACAGTATCACATCTCAAAAGCTTCGATTCTCTTCTTTTTTTGTTTTCCCACAGCCCATGATTCGCTAGTATGCGATGGTGTGCCCCATAGATACATTCTTAGAAATTTCTTATTCAAATGATGACCTATGTTTGATACTGGTAAACCTCTTTGCTTCTGATAGTCCTACTTGCTTTGTCCGCCATGTGGTATTTTGCTTCCAAGGTAGCAGAATTCATTCACTTCGTCTCCTTCGTTGTCACGAATTTTGCTGTTAAGCTTATCGCTAATCTCATTTCTGCTACATTTAATTACTTTCATCTTTCTTCAGCTCACTCTCGATCTGTATTCTATACTCATTAGATTGCTCATTTCATAGAACAGATTCTCTAATTCTTCCTCACTTACACTGAGGATAGCAATGTCATTAGCGAAACTAATCATTGATATCTTTTCACCTAGAACCTTAATGCCACTCTTGAACCTTTTTTTTTACTTGCTTCGTTTGCTTCTTCAAATATTCAGATGTGTGTGAATTCCTAAGGGACCAAACTGCTGAGCTCATCGGTCCCTAGACTTACACTCTACTTAACTAACTTACCTTAAGGACAACACACACACCCATGCCCGAGGGAGGGCTCGAACCTCCGGCGGGAGGGACCGGTCAATTCGTGATATGGCGCCTCTAACCGTGAGGCCATTCCGCGCGACTTGCTTTTCGACGTATAGGTGGAATAGTAGGGACGAAAGCCCAGATCCCTGCCTTCGATTCTTTCGAATGCGATCATTTAGTTCTTGGTCTTCCACTTTTATTTTGCGTTCTTGGATTTTGTTCAAATTGTATATGACAGGCCTTTCCCTATAGCTTACTCCTGTTTTCCTGAGAATTGCAAACACATTGCACCATTTTATATTGTCGAATGTCGTTTCTAGTTCGACACATTGTATGAACGTGTCTGGATTTTTCTTAAGTCTTCCTTCCATTATCAATCACAATGTCTGAGGCCTTTACCAGTCCGAAAGCCAAACTGATGATCGTGTCACAGTGTCTCAATTTTCTGATCCCATTATCAGCATGTATTTCTGCCCTCTCTAATCGACAGATATACAGGGCTATTACAAATGATTGAAGCGATTTCATAAATTCACTGTAGCTCCATTCATTGACATATGGTCACGACACACTACAGATACGTAGAAAAACTCATAAACTTTTGTTCGGCTGAAGCCGCACTTCAGGTTTCTGCCGCCAGAGCGCTCGAGAGCGCAGTGAGACAAAATGGTGACAGGAGCCGAGAAAGCGTATGTCGTGCTTGAAATGCACTCACATCAGTCAGTCATAACAGTGCAACGACTCTTCAGGACGAAGTTCAACAAAGATCCACCAACTGCTAACTCCATTCGGCGATGGTATGCGCAGTTTAAAGCTTCTGGATGCCTCTGTAAGGGGAAATCAACGGGTCGGCCTGCAGTGAGCGAAGAAACGGTTGAACGCGTGCGAGCAAGTTTCACGCGAAGCCCGCGGAAGTCGACGAATAAAGCAAGCAGGGAGCTAAACGTACCACAGCCGACGGTTTGGAAAATCTTACGGAAAAGGCTAAAGCAGAAGCCTTAACTTTTACAATTGATACAAGCCCTGACACCCGATGACAAAGTCAAACGCTTTGAATTTTCGGCGCGGTTGCAACAGCTCATGGAAGAGGATGCGTTCAGTGTGAAACTTGTTTTCAGTGATGAAGCAACATTTTTTTCTTAATGGTGAAGTGAACAGACACAATGTGCGAATCTGGGCGGTAGAGAATCCTCACGCATTCGTGCAGCAAATTCGCAATTCACCAAAAGTTAACGTGTTTTGTGCAATCTCACGGTTTAAAGTTTACGGCCACTTTTTCTTCTGTGAAGAAAACGTTACAGGACACGAGTATCTGGACATGCTGGAAAATTGGCTCATGCCACAACTGGAGACCGACAGCGCCGACTTCATCTTTCAACAGGATGGTGCTCCACCGCACTTCCATCACGATGTTTGGCATTTCTTAAACAGGAGATTGGAAAACCGATGGATCGGTCGTGGTGGAGATCATGATCAGCAATTCATGTCATGGCCTCCACGCTCTCCCGACTTAACCCCATACGATTTCTTTCTGTGGGGTTATGTGAAAGATACAGTGTTTAAACCTCCTCTACCAATAAACGTGCCAGAACTGCGAGCTCGCATCAACGATGCTTTCGAACTCATGCTGCGCCGAATGTGGGAGGAACTTGATTATCGGCTTGATGTCTGCCGAATCACTAAAGGGGCACATATCGAACATTTGTGAATGCCTAAAAAAACTTTTTGAGTTTTTGTATGTGTGTGCAAAGCATTGTGAAAGTATCTCAAATAATAAAGTTATTGTAGAGCTGTGAAATCGCTTCAATCATTTGTAATAACCCTGTATATAATGTAGAGGTGGCTTCAGAAGCCAGAAGATGCACTGCCGCCGACGGTTCTACATTGTCCAACCACGCTAATGTGACCACCTGCCAAAAGCATGCACAGACCACAGCAAGACATGCTGGAAGAGAGGCAGTGAGGTTGTGGAAGGTACCGACGTGCCCATCTGCACTAGTTTTCTCTGTTAAGGATCCATGGCTCGAAGAAACTGATCGAGGTGGTCCCAAAGATGCTCGATTGCGTTTAAATCTGGAGGATTTAGTGGTCAGGGGAGTAAAATAAACCCATCCTCATGCTCTATCCTTAGGAGTGTTGATTCACTGTGGCTTCCATAAGAACGAGATCACCCAGGGAAAGTCACGAAAACATTCCCACCACCACAACATATGTTTGCTTTCAGATGTTTCATGCCATACATGCCAATTGTGCATAGTGGAGCATAAAAAGTGATTAAACTGAAAAGACCAACTGTCGTCATTAAGTGTACGACTAGTTGCGGTATTATCATCATGAAGGTTCCAGCCTTCGTCGCCGATGAGCGGCAGTCAGCATAGGTGCATCAACCAGACGCCTGCTCTGGAGACCCGTACATACCAACGTTTACTGAACGGTCGTTGAGGATACACTGTTGGTAGCCACTCGATACATATGGGTGTTAATACTTTCGTATTAAATCAACAGGTCCAATCCTCCATCCTCCAAACTTGCGTTATTAGTAAATATAAACGTCGCACGGCATACTTGGCTGGGATATCCTGTAGGAGTGTAGCCGTTCAGGTGCCTAAAACGGAAGGATACTCGTATTTTATATTCTCTTCCATTGCGCATATTTCTTTCGCGAAGCTTGATGGTGTTTTCTAAGTGACTATTTA
The DNA here is from genome assembly GCF_021461385.2 of Schistocerca piceifrons. Taxonomy (NCBI): domain Eukaryota; kingdom Metazoa; phylum Arthropoda; class Insecta; order Orthoptera; family Acrididae; genus Schistocerca; species Schistocerca piceifrons. The sequence goes on along the minus strand of NC_060144.1, from coordinate 261,742,349 downwards.
ATTCAGGTGTCTATGTTGAGTGTATGTGGAGAGTAGCTTCGTGTCTAGGGAGAGGTACATATTTTAATCCAGGACATTGGCGCAAAGTGTGGTGATTAGAAACTCGACGCCACCTCACTTTTATCCTTCTGGGTTGAGTATTAGTGGGGACATTTTTTCCCACCACCAAGAGATGAACCGACTAACCTTGAGTTGGCGACTGTCGTAAAGTAACTATTGTTGGCAACGCCTATAGAGTGGAAATGGGGAAAACCGACCGGTTAAAATCGATACCGGTATTTTAGTCCTGAATAACCGTTATTTTTCGGTGTTTGTTTAGTCTCGATTTTGATAGGCTTTTTTTTACCTACAACCGGGTAAAAAAAACATATCAGTTTACCATAGCTGCAGTGCTAAAATTTCTGGTTTTGCGAATAACGTTTTCTCGTAAAATTTCCATTGCTTTGACTATTGGCTTGTTACAAAAAATATGAAAAGCGAACAGTGCTCTTATAATAACAACGCCGACCGTTAGAAACTAGCAACAAACACATGACAAGAATCGGTACAGCATTGCTGCGGCAACAATGATCTTTTGCCTTGTGGCGTGGCCCATTAGACGGTATCAATAGCGCCCATACCATAGTCTGTAGGGGGGCGGGATAGACGTCGGGATATGGAGTACTTGTAACAGTTTTGGAAGACAGATGGCGACTTGTAAGTAGCCGTAAAAAGTTCTAGTTCCGAGCCTGTTAGAAACCCGCGTAATACCGACTTTTAAAAATGTTTTCCTGAAAGAAAAATACCTGACCACACTATATGTTTTTTCCCTTCTCTGAGTGCTAGGGTAGGGGGAGGTGGGCGGCCCTTGGGCAGTATGCGAGTACGTTCATCGCGGAAGGCCTGCGTCCACCTGGTCTATACATTAGTTGCTTGCTATCGCCCGAGGACATCGGTTGCAGAATGACACCATCTCTAGTTTGGAAATATTTTACGAAGTACAGTAGCAAGGAAGTACAATGTTCCATTTGCTTTAAAAGATTAAAAATGGGAGGAGACCCAACAAACCAGCTACGTCATATTATGAGAAATCTTCCACAATGTTCCTTGAGAGAGAAGGTAAATTTGATTGGTATATCTATAATTTTATTGAGATGCTATTAGCTTGGGATAACAATTGAACCCTTAATTTTGTGGTTGCTTCAGGGTGAAAAATTGATCTTCCAAACGTACCGTTCCGCGCATGTCTCCTTCGCCTTTGTCGTCTTTGCTGGAGACAATGAGACCGAATTCTGTCACAACCTCATCCCCATATCGATGGAGATCTACTCCGTCACCTTCATCAGGATTTTTCAATTTTTATTCGAAGTCTACGTTTCGTGCTGGAAAGAAAACGAAAGTAGGTTATTTCAGAAACATTATTTTGAGCTGTTTTAACAGTCAGCTTGAACTGGAGTATAACCGAAAACCGATTGTTTCAGCGATAATCGCCATCCCTACTAAAGAAGGTTTCAAATTTTCAAGCTGCAAACCTCGTTTGCTGTCCCTTACGAACATATTTTCAATAGCAGACGTCGATGTGTAAGTGAAGAAAAAGGTTTCTGGAAGCCTAGGAACATCGAATCCACTTACCATATTTTAAGCACTGTAAGACGCTACAGACTATAAGACGCCCCTTAATTTTCAAACATTTTTTTTAAATAACAATTTTACCAATTTTATTATTAGATTGCAAAGCCTGGCTACAAAAATTCTCAGTTTGTAAAATCGAACTGACTCTTAGAATCCCTGAAAATCGCCGTATGAACTTTCTTCTTCTTCTACTTCCCCTTTGTCGTCATCGTTGGTCTTCACTGCCATCGAGAACGTTACTTCTGCCGCACTTCTTGAAAGATTTAACAATAATGTCTTCTCTCACTCTAGATCACAACTGTTCCACCCGCTGACACACTTGTTTGATTTTAGGTGGTTTTAAGGCTCCCTTCGGGGTGAATTCATGTTGGGTTTCATTCATCATCCATTTGTTACATCCCTCTCTCGTAACACTTATGAGACATCAAGAGGCTGCAATTGTGAAGTGAGTCCTGCCGGAATAACAGAAAGCTCTGTATTTCCCTGTCTCAATTTCTCTTTCACAGAATTTTTCAAATGACTACTAAACTGATCTAGCACAAGAACTCTTCTTCGATAAAGCTCCTTTCTATCTCTTCCACACTCTTTTAATAAATAATTTCATACCAGCCTCGTCCATCCAACCCTTGTCATGTATGTAAACACCTGGCGGTATTTCAGATGATTTTGGCGTTGTTTTGCGCTTGAAAATGATCATTGGATTAAGTTTAGTACCGTAAGCATAACGTGAAAGGACAACAGTGGTAGTGCATTTCTTCTTGTCCATTTGTTTTATCGTTACAGTTTTAGCACCTTTCATGGCAGCAGTTCTGTTACTCGGCACCTCAAATGTCACAGGAGTTTCGTCCACATTCGCAATTTATATTACTTTCACACTGTTTTTCTTTTGATGCTGAAAAATAAAGCTACGGAAAGATAATACTTTCTATTCATACTCTTGTGTCATATTCTGAGATGTTTTGGGTTTGGTTCGCATGCTAGCCCAATACGCTTCATAAACCTGTAGCACCAAGCAACTCCAGCCTTAAAGTCTCTTTAAGTTACACTGTAGCGCTAGCTTACGGGCGTGTATTTGAATCATTTCTGTATTAATTCCAATGCCATTTTGACGGTGTCCTTGAATCCATTTCAATATGTCATCTACTAGTTGTGGCTATTTTGCATTCAGTCCTCTATTTGCACATTTAGTATTTCCCATTTTTTTCAGTTCTTCTTTAGCAGGCCACCAAGTGCGCATGGTTTTTTTTTCTGTTGGCGGAGGGCCGAAATGGCGCTCAGCCACTCTGTTTCCATGTTCTTCTGTATAAGCTATTACCGTACTTTTCAGCTTATAGCCCGCGTGATATGATTACCATTATTTTGTTCATTATGAAACTAGCTACTAACAAAAATATTGTACTGTTACAGATAACAAAAATCACTTTCAAGTTCACTGGCACCGTAGACTGCAGTGACGCAGCATAGGCTAGACAGTGTACTGGATTTGTGCTGGCGGGGTGGTAGGGAGACAGTATTAGCGAACTCGTGAATACCAGCTACTCATATTCGACGCATCGGTACACCGCAGCTGCCAGTTGAATACAGTGTTACCAGATAGAGATACGTTTGTCGCGGTATCGAATATATGGCCATTTTTAAGCCTGACGGAAACTTTAAATCAAACACTGGACATTTTTATACACTACTGACCATTAAAATTGCTACACCAAGAAGAAATTCAGATGATAATCGGGTATTCATTGGACAAATATATTACACTAGAACTGACATGTGATTACATTTTCACGCAATTTGGGTGCATAGATCCTGACAAATCAGTACCCAGAACAACCACCTCTGGCCGTAATAACGGCCTTGATACGCCTGTGCATTGAGTCAAACAGAGCTTGGATGGCGCGTACAGGTACAGCTGCTCATGCAGTTGGTGAGAGATGTGAAGAATGTGCTGGCCAGGGCGGTAGTCGGACATTTTCTGTATCCAGAAAGGCCCGTACAGGACCTATAACATGCGGTCGTGCATTATCCTGCTGAAATGTAGGGTTTCGCAGGGATCGAATGAAGGGTAGAGCCACGGGTCGTAACACATCTGAAATGTAACGTCCACTGTTCAAAGTACCGTCAATGCGAACAAGAGGTGACCGAGACGTGTAACCAATGGCACCCCATTCCATCACGCCGGGTGATACGCCAGTATAGCAATGACGAATATACGCTTCCAATGTGCGTTCAGCGCGTTGACGCTAAACACGGATGCGACCATCATGATGCTGTAAACAGAACCTGGATTCATCCGAAAAAATGACGTTTTGCCATTCGTGCACCCAGGTTCGTCTTTGAGTACACCATCGCAGGCGCTCCTGTCTGTGATGCAGCGTCAAGGATAACCGCAGCCATGGTCTCCGAGCTGATAGTCCATGCTGCTGCAAACGTCGTCGAACTGTTCGTGCAGATGGTTGTTGTCTTGCAAACGTCCCCATCTGTTGACTCAGGGATCGAGACGTGGCTGCACGATCCGTTACAGCCATGCGGATAAGATGCCTGTCATCTTGACTGCTTGTGATACGAGGCCGTTGGGATCCAGCACGGCGTTCCGTATTACCCTCCTGAACCCACCGATCCCATATTCTGCTAACAGTCATTGGATTTCGACCAACGCGAGCAGCAATGTCGCGATACGATAAACCGCAATCGCGATAGACTGCAATACGACCTTTATCAAAGTCGGAAACGTGATGGTACGCATTTCTCCTCCTTACACGAGGCGGTTGGAAACTTTCCTCATGTCAGCACGTTGTAGGTGTCGCCACCGGCGCCAACCTTGTGTGAATGCTCTGAAAAGCTAATCATTTGCACATCACAGCATCTTCTTCCTGTCGGTTAAATTTCGCGTCTGTAGCACGTCATCTTCGTGGTGTAACAACTTTAATGGCCATTAGTGTATTAATGTTTCCCTAAGGTGAGGTTCAACAGCCGTAAAGTATTTTATGAATTGCATTTTAACCGTCAGCAGTTCATTTGTTCCATTATTCATCTACCGGTCTTGTTTCTCCTGTGGTGTCTGTTTAGTTGACATAAGACATGGCTGTCGGTATTCTAAAACAAATTGTTTGTACAATTGCACTGGATAATTTCGATATTGTTCAGCTTCAAAGGAATGTGGGATGCTTTCAACTAATCTGTTGTACCGTACATCCCGGATGACGGTTAATAACCGAATCCGGTAGATAACTAATGGGACAAATCAACAGCTGATGGTTAAAAGCATATTATAAAAAAAATTACATTAATATCGAGTATAAAACCATCTGCATTTTGGTAGCAATTTTTAGAAGAAAAAAGTACGTCTTATAGTTCGTAAAAAACCGTAGTTAATGCTTTCATACTTCTCAGAAGGTCTGCGAAAAACGTGTCTAGAAGTTTCACGTGATTGATGTTTTCGGAATCGAAGATGATTACCATAGAGAAGTTAATTTTGTTGCTGGTGAGTCATAATGTTTTTATTGCCAGAATGTTCTCGAGTTCTGGAACAAGTTAGAGGTAAATGATGTGAAGATGCAACAACAGTAACCTCTTATCAGCAGCCTACTCTGTCTAGTCTCCTCACATAGACAATGTTTACGACCATGAGTGACGGTCATTCACCTACGGTACAGCACACCAACGTAAATCTCAACGCTTAGCAGCACGAAAAATCAGTGGCTCGTCAAAAGTAGGGTGGCAGCAAGTTATACACGGATGTAGGAGGGGGAGGCGGCGCTGTTAGAAACCAGATCTCATCCCTCTTCGAAGAAATGAACCCTAGACCCGTACCTGGCGCACAAGTTGTTCATGACCTTCATGCGATACCGAGAAAGCCACATCGCCTCTCGTTCGTGTAGAGCCGACGATCAAAAAGGAGATGGAATTGAAAATCTCGCCAGATGCGCAATCTGTACTCTAATAAGCTGTTTGGTGGCGTAAATCTGAAAGCTGGGGACTTTCGTTACGAAATAACCCCACCGAACTTAATGCGACATGAGTGAAGATGCGTGTCAGTTGTGTCGTTTGTGTAAGTATCGAATGACTAATGTTCATTATAATGATGGAAGTGGCCGTCCATCTGGAGTCAGCAAAGAACTGGTGTAGAAAGCTTACGGAAAAGCCAGTTGAAACCGGCGTAACCCAACCGTCGATTGACTTTCCCACCTTTTGTTTGCTTCGTAATAACGGTACGACAAAACTACTTTATGAGGACCACATAACTCTATGAATGACTGAGTCTCTGGTACTGAACAGACTAATGATCTTTTAAAGCACATGAAAAATGGCTTGACTCTCAACGCTTTGACGCTTTGTCTCAGACGTTGTCACAGGTGGCCTGCAATTTCAGGTGGCAGAATTTTATGCAGAGGGCGCCTATCAAGATGTTGAGAGATACGATAAATGCTTGAACGTAACTAGTAATTACATAGAGAAGTAATACAAAGTTGTATTTTTACGATATTTCCCATGATTTTGGCTCGTTTATTCCAGTTTTTTTTCCTTTATAGCCCAAGAGAAGTTAGATTCGGGACAGCAGTGCAACTAACATGCTGCCACAGAACTTCATCGTTAATTAACCCATCTGGAGAGTAGTTCTGAAAATCCTCCAGTTCTGAACGTTAGTACATTGGACTTTGAAATACATGCCGGCCGGAGTGGCCGAGCGGTTCTAGGCGCTACAGTCTGGGACCGCGTGACCGCTACGGTCGCAGGTTCGAATCCTGCCTTGGGCTTGGATGTGTGTGATGTCCTTAGGTTAGTTAGGTTTACGTAGTTCTAAGTTCTAGGGGACTGATGACCTCAGCAGTTAAGTCCCATAGTGCTCAGAGCCATTTGAATCATTTTTTTTTTTTAAATAAGTATGTTTGATGTGTGTAACCGCGAACTTGTGGCAGATTTATAGTGGGGCATCACGAAAATTGGGATTGACTAAGAAACACGTTCTAATAGCATATGACGATAAGAGGAAAGGTTATTTTTTAGCTAAAAATGAAGTTTCGATTTTGATCGGTGCACTTTACCCGTCGTGTTCCAGACACGATGAGCGATCCTAAAATATCTGTCTACGGCAGCCATAACGTTTCAGTCGAATTTACACGTTTACCTGTCATAAATTTCTTTAGAGGTAAGTACTAGGGTGGATGTTACAATAATTACAGCCTCTAATCCCTCATTATTTTAACCGAGGAAGAACTGTTGCAGAAAGGTGTAGGTCTATTGTGCTGACGAAAGACTACTTTTTCTTTTGGAATCTGGGTTGATACTCAAATACACTTCCTTGCAGTTGTTTCAGGGGTAGGACTTTTGAAATTTTTAAAACTGTTAGGAATCCGATATATCGATATTTAAAAAACTATCTTTAAACGACATTGACAAATCGAAAAATGTATCGACATGCCGAAATATCGACGGACAAAATATCGGCGTACCGGCCTACAAAAACATCGGCTGCACATTGTAAATATACTGCCGGTTTTAGACTTGTACATTCAAGAACTGATTTACTGTTAAGTATTCTGTACATCAAGAAGCTACCAGCCTGCTTATCCCCCTTAGAGCAAGAATTGAAAGGAAGACGATGTACTTTCACGCTTTGCTATAACCACTTTGCTGACAATGGTAACTGCACGTAAGTGGCACAATACAAAGATGGATCCATTGTTCGGTTTCGTCACATATCGGGTTTGTACGGAACACTTCATGTCGACTTCCCTGTTTTTTCATTTCTGCGAACGCCAATGACCAAGCAGTTGAAGCCAAAATTGCGTGGTGAAGATAAATGTTACAGTTTCTGTTGGTAGAGCCGATCGCCGATTGCGTCAGCATTTCCCCTCACACGTCTCTGCCCACCGCAAAAGAGCAATCTTGTTATTTAGATTTTTGTTCATCATTTTCAGCAACTGTTTTTGAAGATTACCGATGTGAAGAAATATCATACTGATTGCGTTAATATGTTTTCTTTTACCCAACTGGAGTGCTATTTCTTCACAGCGGAAATCTAGTTATTGTATTCAGTCCCCCATCCCCCTCCCCCCCCCCCCCCACCTCTCGACCAGTGCAGTAGTGGAATCGGATTTCTAATTTGTGCCAGCATCTGAAACACGCACAATACGATTAATTTAAAGAAATCTAGTATCAAAACTATTCTGCATGTTATGTTTACACTTGATTACGGCACTGGGCAATTAATACACACAGAACATAATCAAAATTTTAGTGATATCCACTTCACCTCGTTTCAGGATGACAAATTTTCACTTTGTCCACGTACATCGATAATCATGTTTGACGGGAAGCGGTTGTTCAATACATGGAAGACCAGAAAAAACAACTGGATAGGAGCGATGATCAATAGGACGTTGACGCTAGCGGCGCTGAGTCAGCTGGTCGGTACAGCTGTACTCGCTCTCTTCTGTCACCTCGTCTGCGAGCATTGATCCATCGTAACATGCTGCAGACGTCCGAGACACTTTCATCTGTCTGTCTGGTTATATGCACATACCCATACGAGGATAAGCCAAACGAAACATTAATTATTCATTATTATGCATATGAGGTTATAAATTACAGATATTTTATTTTTCTACATAATCCCCATGACACGTAATGAACGTAATTCATCGCTTTGGAAGTGCATGGCTACCTCATGAGAATAATTCCTTTGGTCGTGAATGCAGCCATTCGTGCACATGGTTTTTATCTCGCTATCGCTTAAGAAACACTTGGTTCCTAGCGCTTCACTGAGCCGTCCAAGCACGTGAATATCACCCGGGACAAGATCTGTTGAATAAGGGGGGGGGGGTGTTCGACACATCCAGATGTCATATTCCACGTTGTTGCTACGGTTGGACGGGCAGAATGGGGGCGAGCATTGTCGTGTTACAACAAAACACTTAGAGAGTACCACAGTTGAAGATAAATTAATGGTCATTTTAATCCCATTTCCACGTAATTTACCACAATTGTCCATTTTGCCAAAAAGAGAGTGACCATGCCTTATCCTGCTGCTGGTTGAGTGTGGATTTTTTGTTTTGGTCAATAGCTATGGCGTCATTCCTTGCTTGATCTTTTAGTTTCAGGATGGTGATACTGTAATTCTGTCCAGAAATCCGTTAGCTTCGGCCTGGATACGACGCGTTTGTTCCTCACAGCCATAGATGCGACGATCTGTCTGCTCAGCAGCGGCCGGGGTGACCGAGCGGTTCTAGGTGCTACAGTCTGGAACCGCGCGACCGCTACGGTCGCAGGTTCGAATCCTGCCTCGGGCATGGATGTGTGTGATATCCTTAAGTTAGTTAGGTTTAAGTAGTTCTAAGTTCTATGGGACTGATGACCTCAGAAGTTAAGTCCCATAGTGCTTAGAGCCATTTGAAACATTTTTGTCTGCTCAGCAATCGTCTAACGTGACAACCTTCTTATGGACACTTTACTGAATCGCAATGCATTACGAACAATATCGCGTGTTGAACCAATGCTAATATCCAAAAGAGTGGCTACTTCGTTTACAGTGATAAGCCGGTTTTCTTTCATAGCTTCTTACAAGGCGGCAAAGTTTTCGTCCGTCATTACGTGGTGTGGCTGTACTATGTGCGGCATGTCTTCCGCAGGAGCTGTCTTTCTTTTAAACTTTCTGCCCTACTCGAACACTTGCTGAGGGGATACACAGAGTCACCGTACCATTCTGCGATGCATTTCCACACGTTTAACACACGTTTAACAAATTCATTATTAATACCGCAACACAGATCGCTGTTCCAATGCAGTGGCAGTCGGCATTAGGGCGGCCGTCTTTGCACTGAGTCAGCCTCCTTTTCTGTGACGGAACAAAAGCGTGGCAACTGTTGGTCATTTGTCGCAACACAAGGATAACTCAAGCCAACTGTCAAATCGATAGTACGATTTATAGGAATTTTGTTACATTTGTAAGGTTTTCATTTGAGTCACTTTCGTATAATGAAATACTAGACCAATTCGTGTTACGCAAGACATTATGCGTAATACAGATAAATAATCGTAATTATACTACAATGTATCAATTATCAGAAATGCCCTTCTAATTAACACTCTGACGACTGAACTGCTACAGATACCCCACAAGTGCAGCCACAAAATCAGGTTATTGCAGTTGCGAATACTTTTTAGTTTTCTCTTATAGATAATGTTTAATTACTACCTAAACCCTTTCTATTACACAACGTTCGTAGAGTTTTCCTTCTGTAAAATGTCAGGCAGCATGTACACATCTAAATTTAACACCCCGCATTCTGCCTCTCTTCATTCTAACCTAGACTTCCACTTTGCACTAGAGATACTTAGAGAGACATCTTTGTATAAGATTTTATTAAGAATTTTTTCGTTACCGTATAATTTTTCTCAAAGTGGCCTGGACATCTAGCCAGGTATTGTATACTTCTGTTCCTCTAGCACTGAGATAGGAGATATATTATGAGTTGTCCTCCCCCCCTTTTTTTTCTTGTAGACACTGATTGGTGTTTGAGGTGAGTAGCAATACTGTATTACATATATTCACGTCAGCTGATTACTTATACATCACACAGATGCTGTAGGTATCTGTTCGTGTTGTGTTCACGTTCAAGGTTTTGTCGCTAAATGGTCCTTATAGAACTGCTTTGACATCTGGTGTTACGCTAGACACCTCGACAGTACATATTGCAATGAGACATGATTCTTATACGATGCACAGTGCTGTCTTTGGTTATGTTCTCATCCTGCACATATTTAACATGCATAAGCTGTGTAATACCTGTAATCCTTCAATTGCAGCTAGACGTCTAGTGAATATTCATACGCCGAGAGAATTATGTTAACCTGATAATCACAGGTGTTCAGTATACATCATTAATACCCTTCTTTGCACATAATGTTTTACGTCCCATATAAGATATAAAAGAAGACAACATTCGTATGGCATAGTATCTGAGGTTTGTATTGACACTTATATAATATTTAAAAAATGTAGTGTAGTAATTATGGACCATTGTTACAGACGTAAGGATGCATAAGCGTTCTTTCATGTTTATTACACTGTTCATTTTAAAATTTTTTAAAGGAAACTCGCCTAACGACGAACGTAAAACTACGGGACATCACACTAAAAGGCAAATACAGATGGTCGTCTTCAGATATTCGTCAGTGTATGTAAGGAAGTCGTCCAGATGTATATATTGCTTGGGAGATGAACTGGTATGGTTTCTCTTACACTTGGTCTTTTAGCCCTGATTCTGGTTAACATTTTACGTTTTTATGATTTATAATTTTATACATCGTATGTCACGCAACGGTTTGCTTATGTACATTCCAGAGATACTGTGTCTTCTGTACCCAGCATTAATTTACGCTGAAGTGCCAAAGAAACTGGCACAGGCATGCGTATTCAAATACAGAGATATGTAATCAGGCAGAATACGTGGATACGGTCGGCAACGCCTATGTAAAACAACAAGTTTCTGGCGCAGTTCTTAAACCGGCTACTGCTGCTACAATGGCAGGTTATCAATATTTGAGTTTGAACGTGGTGTTATAGTCGGCGCACGAGCGATGGGGCACAGCATCTCAGAGGTGGCGATGAGGTCGGGATTTTCCCCCACGACCATTTCACAAGTGTACCTTGAATATCAGGTAACTGGTAAACATCAAATCTCCGACATCGCTGCGACCGAAAAAGATCCTGCAAGAATGAGACCAATGACGACTGAAGAGAATCGTTCAACGTGACAGAAGTGCAACCCTTCCGCAAATTGCTGGGCCATCAACAAGGGTCACCGTGAGAACCACTCAATGAAACATCATCGATATCGGCTTTTGGAGCCGAAGGCTCGCTCGTGTACCCTTGATGACTGCACGACACGAAATTTTACGCCTTGCCTGGACCCTTCAAACCGACATTGGACTGTTGATGACTGGAAACATGTTGCTTGATCGGACGAGTCTCGTTTCCAGTTGTATCGAGTGGATGGACGTCTATGGGTATAGAGACAGCCTCATGAAACCATGGACCCTGCATGTCAGCAGGGGACTGTACAAGCTGGTGGAGGCTCTGTAATGGTGAGTGGCGTGTACAGTTGGAGTGATATGGGACTCCTGATACGTCTAGATACGACTCTGACACGCAATACGTACGTAAGCACCCTGTCTGATCACCTGCAACCATTCATTCCACTGTGCATGCCGACGGACATGGGTAATTCCAGCAGGACAATGCGACACCCCACACGTCCAGAATTGCTACAGAGTGACCCCAGGAACATCCCTCTGAGTTTAATCACTTCCTCTGGCCATCAAACTCCCCAGACATGAACATTATTGAGCATATCTGGGATGTCTTGCAATGTGCTGTTCAGAAGAAATCTCCATCCCCTCGTGTTCTTACGGATTTATGGACAGCCAGGCAGGATTCATGGTGTCAATTCCCTCCAACACTACTTCAGACATTAGTCGAGTCCATGCCACGTGGTGCTGCGGCACTTCTGCATGCTCGTGGGGGCCCTGCACAATATTAGACAGGTGTACATGTTTCTTTGGCTCTTCAGTGTTGGAGAGTTGTTGAAGAGCGACCGCCCCCTCTCCCTCTTTCACTTACACGTTTTTGCTTGATGTATGTTCGCATCAGCTGGCAGTTTGCATACAGTGTGACGGTGCTAGATGTGTTTTTTCCTTAGCTCTCATGTGAGGGTTTGTCACTGAGGGTCCCTCATAGTCGATACATGTTTGCATACCATTTGCTTCGACACGAGGTCAGACTGGATCCGCCTCCATGGAGCTCTCATAATAGAGACCTTTCACTATACAATGTGGCAGGCAGTCGGTAATACGTTCCCTCGATCTTGTACACATGATATCTGTTATGCTTTTCAGTACTTGTAATCTGTTAATTATACTTAGATATCGAGCGACATACTTATATAATGGTAAGTTTATTGTGACTGAATAAACACAAGTGTTCTAAAGACATCATTTACATCCTTCTTTGTATATTTTATTATATCTGTATATAAGTTGTTAAGGAAGATAGGAATCGTATATTTCTCTTAATTTACATCATGTCGTTGGACGACAAGGAACTTATAATGACCCAATAAATTCTGAAAGTATAATGCAATAATTTTGAATTATTGTTTTAGATACAGAAAATGCATTAAACAGTTTTGAGATCCTGTAAGAAACGACAGCATACTTCTTTTTCAGTGTGACATTTTCGATAAAAAATGTTCTAAATTTCTATGTATTTCTTAGATTTCTATTATTTCCTGTATAAATTCTAAATACTATTCGAGAATATTTTAATTCCATTTGATGAGATAAATCATGATAAACGTTTCTCACTCATATCCCCATCAGGCGACGTATGCGATGTTGATTAATATAGTAATTCCGTGGTTAAAATCACATATAAGGTTGTTATTTTTTAACTGTGGTCAGTTTATTATGTTATGTGTATATCACGGTTTTTCAACAATAAAAAACGAAAAATACATTGCCTAACCATTAGATGAGAAATTCGAAACATAACTATGGACATTGAGATTTAAGTTGTGAACATGGCAAAGAGTACACCAGAGTATTGCCATCCTGCCTGAAGAATTTCTTTTCAAATTCTTGTCTCCCTTTAGCATTCTGCGAGCCTAGTTCTTGTTCCCTAAAATGTCATACACATCTTAACCTTCAAAATTGTCAGAGGTACATACATTAATTATATGCAAAATTTCTATAGTTCTCTGAGTTGGATTGTATAATTATGTAAATAAAAACGGTCCTTAATGATGTATTACCAATTGTATGAAATTATATATCAATGTCTTACTCTGTATACAAGACGAATATCCAGTCAACCGCACCTGGTGGATGTACGTTGTGGTCGTTGTGTTTATACCACTCCTCTGTCAGTTGTCAGCTGGTGGTGAACAAGAATACTTGTTATCGGCGCAATATGCTTACGTTTATGTTTGTACATAATATTCTTACATTTGACATGCCGATGTCTAGTGATCTTCGTGGTAGTGGGAAATGGATTTGCAATCTGAAGCGACTTTCAACACTGTTGGTCAATGTCTTGTGACAAAATAAGATATGTTATAATTCCATAGCTTATGTACTAAGACAGTTCATCAATTTGTAACATCATGACTGTAAAATATTTCATACCAACTTCTGTTCATTCTATTGCAGCACAGCTCTGTCGAAACCGGTTATCCAATAAAATGATTTTTAGCGATCTTGGCTTGTAAACTTTCCGTCAGTTACCATACACTGCAGATCGCCCACAGACTGACAACGTCAGGAGAATATAAATAATCATTCAACTTAGCTATAGGAAGCTTAGCATCGTTTTAACGCCATTACTGGAGATGTGACTTGATGCAAATGTGATCGATGACCTCTTGTGTTATTCACTGTACGCACACCCAGCCGTGTTACGTGGACCAAGGTGAACCAGGACCCATAAGTCTAGAAGACGTTTTACCTTCTTAGAGCGACCACTGACGATGTTCCTACACCCATTCTGAACTCCGTACTCTGCGACGTGCGGCAAGCAGCGTTGCACGTATGAAGTCACGATCTCAGTACCTCATAGCAATAACATGATTCCGGATGGCAATCACGGCCCTCCATTGACACGATGGAACAGGAAGACTCCAGTGCCTGGAATCGGAGTGTCTAATACGTGCGGCAGTCACGATCTGACGGCGGTCAGATGCGCTGGTATCGTGTGTCTTGGCCATCCTGCAATCGACAGTTATAGTAGTTCAAAAATGTTTCAAATGGATCTGAGCACTGTGGGACTTAACGTCTGAGGTCATCAGTCCCCTACAACGTAGAACTAGTTAACCTAACTAACCTAAGGACATCACACACATCCATGCCCGAGGCAGGATTCGAACCTGTGACCGTAGCGGTCGCGCAGTTCCAGACTGTAGCGCCACTTCGGCCGGCATTATAGTAGTACTTGGTCTAACATCATCTCAGTCATGAGAGACCTTGAATTGCTCCGTTTGTCGTGGCGACTCTACCTCTCCAATACAGTGGCTATCTCTATTATCGTATAGCGCCCAACAGAAAAAATCGCCAGCTTTTTCAGATTGTTCGTAGTTGACAAAGATGTTCGTAGAGATACATTCTCTTATGGCATTTGCTGAGACATTCAGAGGACTTGTCATGTATTCACCAAATATACTTCGCGTCAAATATAGGTTGCGGGAAGGGTACCCGTTACCACTGAAGTTTTTGTTATGAGGTAGTTTGCTTGCACGTAGTGCATATGCAGCCTTGTCACCCGGCTAAATAGGGTTAAACAACACTGTGATATAAGATGAAGGCAACACAGACTAGCAACAGTTTACAGGAATTTTTGAATGGAAACATTACAAATACTTAACTGTACTACGACGGTGGTATGTGGCAGTAGATCAACGATCACTTGCATTGCGCTTGTTTTAACTCTAGCCAAGTCCTGAATCCAGTGAATGATAATTACGATCACATGTAGAAAGATTAGTTTGGATCTACTTGAGGCAGCTGATGCTGTCTACAGATACTGTTGATTTTCCTAATACTGTCAATATTGTGGATGAAACCAACTGTGTGGGGTGGTGCATTGACTTATATCCACATTTGTTGGATAGATGTCCACTTGCGAACAGTTTGAGTGACGTACAGAGGAAGCGTGAAAAAGTCGAGTGGTTTTCTTTCTGGTAACTACCCTTAGCTCAGTTGTACCTCAATACGAGATAGTTTGGCGCTCTTCTATGTATAGCTGTGTACCGTATCCTCTGGAGAACACAACAATTAGAAAACGATTAGAGCTTGATGATCCACTGTGTTGTTCGAATATGGAAGTGATGTATCATGTATAACCGTTGGCATCACTTACGTACCTCATTTAGAATGATTTAAATGTAAATTTAAGAAAGTACAAAATTATGGTCGTTGTGAAGCGTAGCGGTCAGTAAATGAGACACATGACAGACTGCAGTCTGTTCTGAGGCAGTAGCTAAGAAGACGTTCTCCATCTCAACTGCTTGTCAAGTGCTACTCTAATGCCATGCCAAGTTGGATTAACTGATAAATCGAAAATATCTAAGAAGGGCCGCGTGATTTGTGGCAGGTTTATTTGCCGGTGTAAAAACATTTACAAAGATTCCATCACGTGAAAAAGTGTCACGCAGAATATGGAGAAATACATTTAAAATTTAAAGGTTCTGTGTTTACAGAATATTCTATTACAGCTCACTACATATGTATCACAAACAGGCTTTGATGCCAAGTTAGAACGATTAGTTAATGCAGACAAACTCAGTCATTTTTCCTGTGCTTTGTCCATGAATAACAAGGCAAGGATAGCAAGGACCATATGCAATATGTACTGTGTGTGTTTACTACGAATCGAAATGCGGGGTATGAATTTAGATGCATACAAAAAAAAAAAGCACTCCGTCTTCAGGGTCACAAGTGGCCCATCGGGACCATCCGACCGCCGTGTCATCCTCAGTTGCGGATGCGGATAAGAGGGGCGTGTGGTCAGCATACCGCTCTCCCCATCGTTATGATGGTTTTCTTTGACCGGAGCCGGTACTATTCGGTCGAGTAGCTCCTCAATTGGCATCACGAGGCTGAGTGCACCCCAGATGCGTACAAGCTGCCTGACATTTTGTAGAAGGAAAACTCGGCAAGCGTTGTGTAACCAGAAGTGTCTGAGGTAGTACCTAAATATTATCTCTGAGAGGAAACTAAACAGTATACGCAACTATTACAGCCTCTTTTTGTGGCTGCACCTATGTAGTTTCTGCAGCAGTATAATCACCAGAGTCTTAATTAGAAGGGAATTTTTGATAACAGATAGGTTGTAGTGTAATTACAGTTACTTGGTTTTAGTACGTATAATCTATCATGTAACACGAGAGCTGGTTCTGTATTTCAGTATATGAAGGTGACTCAATTGAAAACCTTACAACTGTAATAAAAGTCCTATAAGTTGTAGAGTCGGTTTGACAGTTGACAGGAGTTATCCCTGTGTTTAGACAAATGATCAGTAGTTGGCAGCCTTTTGTTGTACCACAGAACAAGATGCTGTGTCAGTGCAAAGATGGCCGCCCCAAAGACAACTTCCACTGCGTTGGAGCAGCGATCTGTGTTGTCTTTTTTTTACTTTAAAATTTTTTCTTTAGTTAAGCTGTTAAACGTGTGGAAATGCACCGCAGGATGATATCACAATACGGTGGCTTGTGTGTGCCCTTCAGCAAATACGTGCGTGGTGCATAATGATTAAAAGAGACAACTTCTGTGGAGTTTGTGAAGGATAAGCTGCTAGTTACTGTAAGCGAATTAGCAACTCTTTTGAATGTGTGTGTGTGTGTGTGTGTGTGTGTGTGTGTGTGTGTGTGTGTGTGTGTGTGTGTGTGTGTGTGTGTGTTTTGGAATCTTATGGGCACCCAACGGCGAGATCATCAGCGCCCTTACACTTATTAAAACAAACGAATGATGACTGTTGGTTGAACACACAATATTGTACGTGACGCGTTGCTATTCAGTAAAGTGTCCATAAGATGGTTGCCACGTCAAATGACCACTGAACTGACAGAGTGTCGCGCCTGTGCCTGAGAGGAACTTATACATCATATCCAGGTCGAAAGTAACGAATTTCTGGACTGAATTGTTACAGCATGTGTACACTACCTCCAACCTGAAACTAAGAAATCGAGCAAGCAAAAAGAAAAATTTACACTCAACCATCAGCAGGATAAGGCATACTCACTCTGTTTGCGATTCAGGAGGGGAAATTCTGGCGCATTACGTGAAAATGTGATTAAAAATGTCCATTAATTCAAGTTCAACTCTGCTACGAGATCACATTCATCCTGCCATCAAGGACAAAGTGAGGACTTTTGAGTTCAGGTCTGTTGTTGCAACACGATAATGCTCATCCCCATATCGCCCATTCAATCGTAGCAACAATGCGGAATATAAAATATGAATGTGTCAAACACCCCATCGTACTACATCTTGTCCCGGGTGGTTTTGCTTGTGCTTGGATGGCTAGATAAAATAATGGGAGACAAGCATATCAGAAGCGATGGAGATGAAGAGATGAAAAATATGGTGCACGGATGGCTGCAGTCACGACCAAAAGAATTCTGCTCATCAGGTATCCACGCACTTCTCAAGCGACGAACTGCATGCATTGGGTCTGTGTCGAATAACGATGTATCTGTATCTTATCTGTATAACCTCATATGGAGAATAGCAAATAATTAAGGTTTTCAATTGAGTTATCCCCGCTTGTGTATGTATATATAACCACACAGACGGATGAAAGTCTTCCTGACGTCTGTAGCAGATGACAAAGGATCAGTACTCGCAGACACGGCGACGAGAAGACAGCGAGTAGAACTGTACCGGCCAGCTGACTCAGCGCCACTAGCATCAACTTGTGCTGACAGGCACAACACGATGGGTCATAAACCAAACTACTCGGGGATTGGTTCTTTGTTTCGTCCCTACTGGATTCTCGTTCTCGTCCAGTCGTTTTGTCTTGTAATACATCAATCAATAACCGCATCATGTCAGACGTGACTAGCGATATGCCGGCCGCTGTGACCGAACGGTTCTAGGCGCTTCAGTCCGGACCCGCGCTGCTGCTACGGTCGCAGGTTCGAATCCTGCCTCGGGCATGGATGTGTGTGATGTCGTTAGGTAAGTTAGGTTTAAGCAGTTCTAAGTCTAGGGGACTGATGACCTCGGATATTAAGTCCCATAGTGCTTACAAGGGAACCTCCCCATCGCACCCCCCTCAGATTTAGTTTTAAGTTGGTACAGTGGATAGGCCTTGAAAATCTGAACACAGAGCAATCGAGAAAACAAGAAGAAGTTGTATGGAACTATGAAAAAAGTAAGCAAAATATACAAACTGAGTAGTCCATGTCCACGATAGGCAACATCAAAGACAACTTGAGTTTAGGAGCACCGTGGTCCCGTGGTTAACGTGAGTCGCTGTGGAACTAGAGGTCGTTGGTTCAAGTCTTCGCTCGAGTGAAAATTTTACTTTATTTTCGCAAAGTTATGATTTGTCCGTTCGTTCACTGACGTCTCTGTTCACTGTAATAAGTTTAGTGCCTGTGTTTTGCGACCGCACCGCAAAACCGTGCGATTGTTATTGAAGTCGCGAGCTATATTTGCTGGATTCATATTGCCCACGGAATACATCTCACGTATTTAGTGCACTTTCGTTCAAAGTAGTGAACAGTAAACTGCCAGCCAGGGAGCATCGTTTGCAGGACTACTCTCTTCCGTGCGCTGTAGTCGACTGACGTGTGTTTCGATGTATGTTTAGGTGTGGCGTCCCCATACTACGGCGCAGTTATCTCGCATCGGACGGACGGACGGACGGACAGATAATAATTGTCTGAAAACAAAAAATTAAAATTTCGGTCGATCGACGACTTGAATCAAGAACCTCTCGTTCCGTAGCCGCTCACGCTAACCACGGGACCACGGCGCTCTAGAGCTCACATTCTCCTTGATGTTGCCTATGTCCCGCATTGACTACTCAGTTTGTATATTTTGCTTATTTTTTCATAGTTCCATACAACTTCTTCCTGTTTTCTCGACTGATCTGGATTCAGTTTTTCAAGGCCTATCCACTGTGCCAACTTATAACTAAATCTGAGGGGGGTGCGATGGGGAGGTTCCCTTGTTAGAGCCATTTGAACTAGCGATATAGGAGGACAAAGTAGAAATACGTCAACCTGAAACGAGATGATGTGGTTACCAACAAAATTTTGTTTTGGTTATGTTTCTATAAATTACGCAGTAACCTATTAAGTACCGACTTGACATGCAGAAGAGTTCTGCATACTGCACTTTTTTTAAAAAAGTAGTCGTGTTGTATATGTTTCAAATGGTTGACATCGAATTCTGTACCGTCATAAAATTCTATCTTTTGGACAGGTTTTCACCAACGTAAAGTGATTCATAGTTAACTCTGGTTTATAAGCAACGTGCTTCTTCATTTTTGTCACCGGGACAAAATTTAACGCGACAGTACCCATCTTACTGATAATCCTCGCCAAGAATGTCTCAAGACAGCAACCGGAGATGAAAGATCCGGAAAGTGGACAACGTGGAACTGGACGATCAAAGATCATAGCTTTATGAAATATCTGATGCATGGGTGCATACGGAAAAAGATAATGGTACATGAAAGTGGACTTCGAGGAAGATTAGTACAAAACTGGTACCACATTCGCTAAATGTATCCCAAGAGTAAATGTGAAAACGAATTTCTTGGTGATATTTCGAACGTTTCGAGGGAAGCTTTCTGGGTTTATGCCGATTTGCTACCGTAGATAAGACGTTAGTTGACTACTTCGCGCCGAAACCGAAATAGTCACAGCAATGCTGAAAGCCGATACCGAGCACCGAAAAAGCGGAAGACCTTTGTATCTGCCGTAAAGGCTACGGCAGGCGTACCCTTGGATGCAAGGGGGTTCCTTTTATTGATGACTTTGCAACGGAGAAGATTACATAATTCTTCTGGAACAATTGCAGGTAGACGTACCTGAGAAGGAGCTCAGGTTGTAAAAACAAAAGCCGTTTTTCATCACCACAATAAGCCTACATATGACTGCTAAAGTTCCTTTTCAGTGAGAATACTGAGGGTCTTGAGGCATTAATTGCCGTAACATCCACCTAGTCATTAGATAAGGCACCCTCTGGCTAATATACGTCCACACTTCTACAGGAATTTGTGACTGGCGGACTGTAAATCCGGTTGAGACGTTATGGTGGACCTTAGAATTACTAATCACGGGTGTACCATACTGGGCAAAGTGCACTGATCAGAATCCAGACAGTACTTTTTCCCTAAAGAATTTATCATATACTATTACAGAACCACAATTTTCATGATACTGCAGTGTGTTGTAAGTTTGCGGTTACATATACTACACATATTTCAAGTCCTATGTACCCGACGTCCAGAAGTGGAGGATTTTGTAGACTATTCTCCAGTTGTGTTAACTAGCGACCAATTTCTGTGGCAGAATGTCAACTGCAATGCTATCATGAATCTGTTGGACTACAAATCACTATGCCTGACTAATAAAATAACATTCTAGATGAGATGGGGTGGTTGGGGGGAGGGGGGGTGGGCTAATACTGTCTACTGATACCCACGACTGCATTGGTAATGCATTTGCAAATTCTGCGAATGCTAGTTGATAGAATTCCGCACTGTCCATAGTGTAAAAAAAATATATGGAGCGATTCCTAACAGGTTAGATTCTGCATTGAGGAAAAAACTTAGATTAATTCCTCGCGATGGATTTTCGCACTATTGCGGCACACCATACTGATGCGTACAGAGATGGTGATTTTCACCTCCAATGACAGCCTCATATGCAGCTACAATATTTCTCTCTTTCTCCATGTGAACATTCACACTCCGCCTTCGTAAGGCCTGACGCTGCGTCCTCCTCCACTCCGCCCGCCCCCCCCCCCCCGTCCACCCCCCCCCCCGCCCCCCCCCCCTCCCTCGCCCCCAGTAACTCGCTCTCTGTCTCTCTTTAGGAGGGAGTCAGTGACTCCAATGCTTTTTGAAATATGACGATCACTAGTGTCGGAAGTCTGACCGACATTGTGATGGTAAATACACCTCAGATGACAACGACAGCGAGGAGTTGCAGTTACCTGATACAGAGATGGAATCAAGTTCTGGACTAGATCGCACTGTAATATCGGATGATTAGTCTCCGACAGACAACGCTGGAGAGCAGTTAGTGGGTAAATTTCATAATACAATGCTGCGCTCCATATACACGTTCATAGAAGTACCCTCTATGGTACCATTTTACTTGCAATCCATATTCATAAGGGAATCTTATGACTGAAATGATTTGCACGTTGTGAAGATTCCAACACGAAAATAGTTTATTGGTTGGTATGCGTGAGATATTCCCATATTAAGCACCTTTCCTGTGGCATCGCACCGACAACGGCTTTATTTTACAATTCATAGCTCCAGGTCGAGTGATAGGGAAATAATCTGAGCAGATGTTGCGGAAATGTAACTAAATTGTTGTGGTCTTCACTCCGAAGACGTTCATCCCACTATTCCATCCTGTGCTGGTCTCCATTAGAAACCCACTTCTGTCCACAATTTTTTTTTTACCATCCAATACCAAATTTGTGATCTCTTCTTTAAACTATACATAAATTTCCTCTTTCTCTCTCGTTACTTACTTACCTCATTAAAACAATCTGTATTGTGGGGGAGGGGTGGTAGTATATATATAATTTGCAGGCCTTGGCGTCGATGATGTATTCGAATTCGCGGATGCGCAAATGGATGAGTTACTGGAGATAGTCGAGGAAGATGTAACTGACACCCTACGGCTATATATGGAAGCGTATCATGTCGAAAATGAGGCGAATGTACTAATAATGAAAACTGATGAGTAGGAGGATGAGGAGTAGAGTATGTATGCTTCTTCAATGCCATTTATAACTTCTCAACCTGAATTATTCATAAATCTGCGATTTACTATATGTAATGGATTGGTGCACAAGTTCATAGCGTTTCTTCATAACTTTAACAAACACGAAAGAGACACAAAACAGAGACTCTAGTCATCAGTAACATATTCTCCTTCAGTCTGCCAACGCTGGCTAGCTTTTCGAATCCACCACTGTAGAAGTCACGTGGTTGTGAGGCGAAGAACTCATCAGGCCATGTACGGAGAGCACTTTCACTCGGGAAGGAAGTTCCTTGGAGGCTGTTCGGTAGAGAACGGAAAAAGTGAAAATCTGAGGGCGCAGGATCAGGTGAATAAGGTGAGTGCGGACGGCTTACCAAGCCAGCTCCTGTACAGCGTTTATTGCCAATCAAGCAGAATACGGGCGGGCGTTGTCGTGGAATGGCATCACTTGACGCAGTCCACCTGGACATTGTTCTTGGACTGCGTCTGCAAGACGTCTCAGTTTTTGACTGAGGTGGTAAACACCTCGGGGAAGCATTTCGTAGTTCACCACACTGCCGCTGTTCTACCAGTTGCACAACATTATCTTCTGTGGGTACGCACAGGTGTTTGTACGGCGAGTTACTGCTTTGTTTGGGCTCAACCATTCCTTAGTTTTCCTTATGTTAGCGTATAGACACCATTTCTCATCACCAGTAACGATACACGATAGGAATGGTTGGTGTTGTCCACGAGCCAAATTGATGATGAAGAGAGCAGAGCTGCACCCGCTAGTTTGTGTGATTAGAACATGCGGAACCCATATACCTGATTTTTGAACCTTCCCACAGCATGCAAATGCCTCACCATCACATTTGCTAGTTCTCGTTACACTAACATGGGTCATTGTGGATTACTGCGTTTAAACGATCTTCATCCAACCCCGAAGGTCTTATGAACGTGGTGACTCACTAACGACAATGCTCCTCAAAATGAGAAAACCATTTTCTTGCCGTGCTCTGGCCAATGGGCCTTACACGGCGCAAATGTTTCCATGCTGCCTCCACAATTGTCACCATTCTACTGAAATCAAACAGAAGAATATGTTGGACATGTTGCGATTTCTCGACTTAGCACTCCATTTTCTACCGTCCACAGCTCCAGTAAACTCAAATAGCAACAGTCAACAACAAATAAAAAAATGATAATCGATAAACAAACCCTAGCAACCAGAATACCAACATGCAAAACAAAACCGCTACGAACTTACGCATCTCATGTCATGCCAATGCTGTGGAGTGCAATGTCCTAATGTTTTTGTATTTTTTATGATACATTCTCAAATAAAAGGAGAAGGATGCGTTTTTTACAAACATTGTTTTTGTAATGTAGCTTCGACCAAGATGAATAAAAAAGTTTTTTTGGTTTGACCATCTGAATGGCTGTGTAAAACGTAATTAGTACGATCTCCATATCCCACGAGGTTGAATGGTTTTAATGTGTTAATATAGATATAGAAAAAAAGTTCCTTACTAACCATCATTAACGCATCAGACACTTACCTTAATTCAGGTGATAGTGTACTCATTCTACCTATAGTTTTAAATATATACCTGCAAACTAGGAGGAGACTGCAAGCACAAAGAACGTGGGTGCTGTATTTGTTTTAAACTGCGGAGACATTTTTTCTCCATCAATCCAGGATCCTGATAACACACCACGAAATTTTATATAGAGACACCAAACTTGCATTTCAAGCGTAAAGCACTCTTCTGTAGTCCACTGCAGAACATGATAGAAGCTCTGAAAATTAAAGATGTAATTGAGGATTTGATATTAAGTACACAGTATATTTCTGCAATAGCAGGATCGTCGTTTAGTAGAACCTCTGCCATCAAATTAACAAGCGTTGTTATTTTTGCTTAACATTTATAGCAATGGAAGGTGGTTACACAGAGAATGTAATTAATTTATCGTCGAAATAATGTGTGATATGTATTCATAGAACAGATGCTTTTGACTAGACAATGCGTGACAGTAGGGGTCAGATACTGAGTCTTACAACCATATCAACTAGCAGATCACTAATAGTATTCTGCGGTAAGTGATACATAAATCTTATAGAAGCTTTGCCAGTCTTAGAGGCATTGGTTATATTTCAAGGCAAGCCGGCTTATCATGATACTGACATTTCCTCAACATCGAGACGCTGCACTGATCTTGTATCTGTGCCTCGCAGACATTACATCGCATAGTGGCTCTTAGAACTTGAAACGCAGTGCCCAACTGACGCATGCAGTGTGACCGCTCACTGAAGCAGTGGACGCCTGTGACCTGAATGAATAAATACAGGATATCATTTGTTGATAACTCTGAGGAATCGAACATAGAGGAAAAGAAGGAGGTTCCCTTTCTGACTGATCAGTGTACATCAGTTCACATGTTCTTCAATATTCGGAGAGGCACGCACAGGTCCCTAGCTACAAGCAGCCATCGATCGTACTCATTTCTGACGCCACAAAGAGAACGTCTCTAAAATTATTACTCCAATTCTTCATGAGCAGCATATGCGATAATGTTGAAATATATGCCTGAAGCCTGTAAGTGAGGTTATAGGGGAACATAATGATAGAGCGGTGCTGATATCGGAAGATTTCGATATTGAGCAGGATCATAATGCAGCTGATCTCAGCACTCGAAGTACAGACCTCTGACAAATTGAACTAAGCTTCTTTTTCTTCATTCACATAGGTCGATGTTCTCATACACAGAACATCTACTATGAGGAGGTGATAAGGTTAGTTCAAGAAAGAAGTTTGTGACATAGTGAGGAATATAAGGACTGAAATTACAACTTTTAGGCAAAATCTCTAGCGGAAATTTTAGGCCTTCTATTATAACCTAAAATAAAACAAGAATTTAATCAAGTTGGAAGGGTGATATATCTTAAAGTTTTTTTGCGGGGGCAGGATTGTGGTTGGTGGGTAGTAGCTGTCTACATATTATTACTGCTTACTGACTGTCTCACGTTAGTGGGGCACTGATCTGTTATGAGGTGCTTTAAACATGTGGGATACCATATGTAATTCCACTTTTCAGTCCTTCATGTGTTTGGAGTGTCTTATTGTAAAATTTAAAATTTGTCTGGTTTATCCAGTAATTAAGGAAAGGGTGTACACTACTCACCGCCTTCTTGTTAAGGCAAATAACTCAAGGGAGTGATATAGCAACGAAAAAAGTTGATGATAGAGCTAGTTCCATTATTTATTTTAAAAGATGTATCAAGGCCCACGCATGACCAGAAAGTGAGTCTCCTTTTACTGAGAGTGCATTTAGAATGGAGATATGACCACATTCAACCCCGGATTCAGTAATACACTGTAATTCAATATATGATGTGTGAGGCATTGGGATAGCCCACCCTAAAAATAGAACATATGAGTGAGGTTAACTTTCTTCGAGGGCTGACAGTTATGAAGCAGCGCCCTGAAAAACTAAGTGAGGCGGGATTCTTCTATATAGGTGATGGGGACCAGGCTGCATCCTCTTTTGGCGTTGCTGGAAAGAAACATTCGATTTGTGGGTTGAAAATGCTGTTTGGTTTTCGAAGTGCCCGTTCATAATCGCTTTAAAGGTCAAAGATTTTGTGGATAATATTTGTCACAACAAAGATGCGAAAATTATTGCAAGACAACTGACTTATATTAAACCTCCATTTTTTCTGCTTAAAATAGCATCTGAGTGCCACACAACTGTAAGAGGTTCCATCACTACCCACCTGTGTAAAACCTGCTCCCAGGAAGAAGTGGCAGTAATGTTCATCCCATGCAGGCATATCGTTGTTTGTGTTAAATGTGTACCTCCGCTTTCCTCGTCCTCTCTATGCCAAAGACCTATTTCAGCAACTGTAAGAGCTTTTTGTGAGAATTAGCATTATTTTTACCATCAGTATCGTGATAAAGGCTGTATCTATTGCTGTGGAAATATGATAATAATAAACACATTGATTTTAGTGATACACAATCAGTTAAATACAGCTTTCCATGATTTTATAGGTATGTAAGCAGGACCATTCTAAATGAATGTTTTTCTGTATATGACTCTAAATAAAAATAAAAATATAAGACATGACTCCACATTATTATTCGTGTGTGTATGAGCCTCCCCGACACTAGATTAAATTTTTGATATGTCGTTGAATGATTTTCTTTCTGTCACACCAGAAGCTGCTGCGTATCTCATATATAGACTGAGGGTCAACACACAGCTGAAGAGCTGGCACATAACCTTGTCTTTTTGGTAAATATTAATATTTATTACAATGTTACAAGTCCATGAATTGAGGATTCAAAACAAACTCTCATGTTTTGCTCATGTTAGAGAGATGTGTGAATATTTTACCAGCTGATACTGCAGCACATTGCTCCGGTCCTCTAACCCCTCTAGACTCATGTAATGAATGCACGTAAAATCATCGTTAATAAAGCATTAAAGTTACTATCTGCAGGATCTGGTTGATGTGGAATAATACAATTTTGTATGAAAATATTTTTCTTATGCATCAGTAAAACCATACACTAAATACAGTGACTGATCATCTTTAGCACAAAGCAGTGATAGTGGTAATAGTTGTGCCACTGCACTGTCAGAGCTGCATCCACCACAATATACATCTCTTTATTACTGGGTAAACCCAGTATACTATCATCACATGTCTTTCCATACTCTATGTGTTAATTGCTACTTATTGTGTGGTGGAGATTTCAGAAATAGCAAAGAGTTCCAGAAAATACAGCACACTGTCTTGGGGAGCCCCCTCAGGTAACTCATATTCATACCTTTCTGGTACATTGAAGTTATTTTCTGAACAGTAATCCTGCTTATACATCTCCTAATTTCTGGGTATCCGAATAAACTATCATATGCTCTCCCATTATCTCTCTATTCGAGCTAAAGGTGCCTAATAATACACTACTGGCCATTAAAATTGCTACACCAAGAAGAAATGCAGATGATAAACGGGTATTCATTGGACCAATATATTATACTAAAACTGACATGTGATTACATTTTCACGCAATTTGGGTACATAGATCCGGAGAAATCAGGACCCAGAACAACCACCTCTGGCCGTAATAACTGCCTTGATACGTCTGGGCATTGAGTCAAACAGAGCTTGGATGCCGTGTACAGGTACAGCTGCCCTTGCAGCTTCAACACGATACCACAGTTCATCGAGAGTAGTGACTGGCGTATTGTGACGAGCCAGTTGCTCGTCCACCATTGACCGGACGTTTTCAATTGGTGAGAGATCTGGAGAATGTGCTGGCCAGGGCAGCAGTCGAACATTTTCTGTATACAGAAAGGCCCGTAAAGGACCTGAACATGCGGTCGTACATTATCCTGCTGAAATGTAGGGTTTCGCAGGGATCGAATGAAGGGTAGAGCCACGGGTCGTAACACATCTGAAATGTAACGTCCACTGTTCAAAGTACCGTCAATGCGAACAAGAGGTGACCGAGACGTGTAACCAATGGCATCCCATACCATCAAGCCGGGTGATACGCCAGTATGGCGATGACGTATACACGTGTCCAATGTGCGTTCACCGTGATGTCGCCAAACACGGATGTGACCATGATGATGCTGTAAATAGAACCTGGATTCATCCGAAAAAACGATGTTTTGCCATTCGTGCACCAATGTTCATCGTTGAGTACACCATCGCAGGCACTCCTGGCTGTGATGCAGTGGTCTCCGAAATGATAGTCCATGCTGCTGCAAACGTCGTCGAACTGTTCGTGCAGATGGTTGTCTTGCGAACGTCCCCATCTGTTGACTCAGGAATCGAGACGTGGCTGCACGATCCGTTACAGCCATGCAGATAAGATGCCTGTCATCTCGACTGCTAATGATACGAGGCCGCTGGGATCCAGAACCGCAATCGCGATAGGCTACAATCCGACCTTTATCAAAGTTGGAAACGTGATGGTACGCATTTCTCCTCCTTACACGAGGCATCACAACAACGTTTCACCAGGCAACGCCGGTCAACTGCTGTTTGTGTATGAGAAATAGGTTGGAAACTTTCCTCATGTCAGCACGTTGTAGGTGTCGCCACCGGCGCCAGCCTTGTGTGAATGCTCTGAAAAGCTAATAATTTGCATATCACAACATCTTCTTCCTGTCGGTTAAATTTCGCGTCTGTAGCACATCTCCGTGATGTAACAATTGTAGTGGCCAGTAGTGTACAATCCTCTGATGGATGCTTGCAGGAAAGTTCTCCCTACTCGAAATAAGTGCATCATCAATTGGGTACATGCGATCTGGACATGTGTACAAACAGTGAAGGAATAATGGAATTTTCTTCTGTGTTGTAATTTTTAATCCCTCTTTTCTACAATAAAAAAATCAATACACACATCCTTAAGCAATGTAAATAAAAAAAGAAAAAGTTACTATCAATAAAAGGAAGTTCTCATGACTTGTTGGCCATAATATAGCACACTCAAGGACTGTAATGCCAATATTGGGAAGAAGGCAAAGCTTCACCTCAATACACACATCCTGAAAATATGTAAGGAAAAAAGGAAAAAATATTATAAATAAAAGGGGGTTCCCATGACTTCTTCCCTGTAATATGGCACACTTAAGAATTGTAATGTCAATATTGGGAAGAAGGGAACTCTTCGCCTCATATTTTGTAAAACAGCATGTGCTCTTGGAATCAATCTATGTGTCATGGCTACTGATTGTTAATGTTCGCTAGTAGAATTTTTTTCAGCATGAAGTAGAATGGTGCATTATTTAATCAAGTGCTTTGATAATTCATTTGTTTTCCAGCACTGAAGCTGACGGTGACATGTAAAATTACAGGTGTGAGGCCAGCTCATGACATCTCTCATGGATGCATATCAGTGTCTGTGCTATCTCCCCATGAGTCTGGCATCACGCGCACAGACAGACGCGGACACGCGCGCGCGCGCGCACGCAGACAGACGGACGCGCGCGCGCGCGCAGACAGACGGACGCGCGCGCACGCAGACAGACGGACGCGCGCGCGCGCAGACAGACGGACACGCGCGCGCGCAGACAGACGGACACGCACGCGCGCGCGCGCGCACGCAGACAGACGGACACGCGCGCGCGCGCGCGCGCACGCAGACAGACGGACACGACGTCTGTCTGTGTGCGCGCGCGCGTGTCCGTCTGTCTGTGTGTGCGCGCGCGCGCGCGCGCGCGCGCGCGCGTGTCTGTCTGTCTGTGTGCGCGCGCGCGTGTCCGTCTGTCTGTGTGCGCGCGCGCGCCCGTCTGTCTGTGTGCGCGCGCGCGCGCGCGCGCGCCCCCCGCGTCCGTCTGTCTGTGTGCGCGCGCGCGCGTGTCCGTCTGTCTGCGTGCGCGCGCGCGCGCGCACACACAGACAGACGGACGCGCGCGCGCGCGCACACAGACAGACGGACGCGCGCGCGCACACACACGGACGGACACGCGCGCGCGCGCACGCGCACACAGACAGACGGACGGACACGCGCGCGCGCGCGCGCGCACACAGACAGACGGACGGACACGCGCGCGCGCGCACACAGACAGACGGACGGACACGCGCGCGCGCGCACACAGACAGACGGACGGACGCGCGCGCGCGCGCACTCACACAGACAGACGGACGGGCGCGCGCGCGCGCACACACACAGACAGACGGACGCGCGCGCGCGCGCGCACACACACAGACAGACGGACGCGCGCGCGCGCGCGCGCACACACACAGACAGACGGACGCGCGCGCGCGCACACACACAGACAGACGGACGCGCGCGCGCGCACACACACAGACAGACGGACGCGCGCGCGCGCGCGCACACACACACAGACAGACGGACGCGCGCGCGCGCGCGCACACACACACAGACAGACGGACGCGCGCGCGCGCGCGCACACACACACAGACAGACGGACGCGCGCGCGCGCGCGCACACACACACAGACAGACGGACGCGCGCGCGCGCGCGCACACACACACAGACAGACGGACGCGCGCGCGCGCGCGCACACACACACAGACAGACGGACGCGCGCGCGCGCGCGCGCACACACACAGACAGACGGACGCGCGCGCGCGCGCGCGCACACACACACACAGACAGACGGACGCGCGCGCGCGCGCGCACACACACACACAGACAGACGGACGCGCGCGCGCGCGCACACACACACAGACAGACGGACGCGCGCGCGCGCGCGCGCGCACACACACACACAGACAGACGGACACGCGCGCGCGCGCGCGCGCGCGCGCACACACACACACAGACAGACGGACACGCGCGCGCGCGCGCGCGCGCGCGCGCGCGCGCGCGCGCACACACACACACACAGACAGACGGACACGCGCGCGCGCGCGCGCGCGCGCACACACACACACACAGACAGACGGACACGCGCGCGCGCGCGCGCGCGCGCGCACACACACACACAGACAGACGGACACGCGCGCGCGCGCGCGCACACACACAGACAGACGGGCGCGCGCGCGCGCGCGCACACACACAGACAGACGGGCGCGCGCGCGCGCGCGCACACACACAGACAGACGGGCGCGCGCGCGCGCGCGCGCACACACAGACAGACGGACGCGCGCGCGCGCACACAGACAGACGGACGCGCGCGCGCGCACACACACACATTTTTTTTTTTTTTTTTTTTTTTTTTTTTTTTTTTTTTTTTTTTTACATTTAATTGTAACATACATTACCCACTGTCTAGGTTACAAAAGTGGGTACTAATTACTAAACAAAACTACATTTACATCAAGCAGTACTTCTACTCTAAGAATGTTATTTGCTACAATTGTGTTTCAAAATCGGCCTCTTTGCCGCTCCGGATTTCCAGGAGCGTTGCCCGTCCCTACCGCGAGGAGGTGGGCCGTCTACTACCTAGAGAACCACTGCTGTTATTTTTTAATATTTTTACCTCCCTCCACCACCCTTTATTTACACAGTTCTACACAAAACTACAACTACAACATACAATAATTACAATATACAGCGCTTCTGCGCTATCTACAATTACAAAAAACTTTAAACATGAAAAATTACAAAGTTATAAAATGCACGCTTTTGCACTAATTGTATACATGATAAATAATGTTTATGAAAGATCTATTGATTAATTCTTGTCTCAATATTTACAAATGCAATGTCCAGTCAAGTTTTCAAGATTTGAGTGGGGTTTTAGGTTTGGACTTGAAGGAAGGCAACAACTACCTTGTTGGAAACACCCCAGGGCATCCCACGCACCTATGTCACCATAGATCGGGGAGCCCCACCATCTCTCCCTACTTGCCCTCTTTTCAGTCCATGTACTCTTTTGTTCGTTTGGTAAGGAAGGCGGACGGGTACCCCTCGCTAACGGAAATCCAGTATGCAAGGGACAGCCGCCATTCCATCCCCACCAGGGTAACTCATGTTTGTTTTAGAAATGTTGCCGCTCAATACTCCTCAGACCTGTTGAGGAGTACGGCTTTTCTCGCGTTTAACTATCGTAGTTAATCAAAGATTAATTTGGCGAATGCGGACACTGAATCAACCAGACTTTGTAAGACTTTATAGGCATCAGGGTTTCTTAAAAGAAGTGCAACATCCTGATTAGGTAGTTCCTGCCTTAGCTCAGAGGCAACTGGTTCGAAGTCTGGACAATCAAAGACCACATGTTCAGGCGTCCCCATAGGGGCACCACAAATACACTCAGGTGTTGGTTGGCTGCCTATCCTATGGAAATATGTAGGATAGGGGCCATGTCCCGTCAGAAAATGAACTATACCTTGTGAAGGTATTAGGTGCTTAATGCATAGTCTCTCTTGTACGTTAGGAAGGAAGTCGTAAACTCGCCTTCCTGTATCTGATGTGTCCCATTGTTCTTGCCAAGATGTTAATGTCTTTTGCTTAATTTCTTTTATATTATTTAGATGTTCACCCATAATTTGTGTTACTTTTAGAAAATCCCGTTTTACCAGCCAGTGTACTGCCGCGTTTTGCCGTATTATCAGATCCAGTGGGCATAGGCCCATAATGATACTAAGAGCATCTGTTGGTGTGGTGCCAAAGGCACCTATGCATCTAAGAATAACATTGCGTTGAATTCGCCTGACCATAAGCGCAGGCCTCACCTGAGTGAGTTTGTGGGCCCAGGCACTGGAGCCGTATCCTACTATTGGTGCTAAAATGCAGTTATGATACATTTTTGTTGCCAACGGAGGTAGATGAAAACGCCGTTGGGCTATACTAATCAGTTTATTTAAGACTGCTAATGCTTTTGAAGCAACATGATTAATATGTGGCACATAACTCCATGCCTCATCTATGAGGACGCCCAAATATTTCGCAACTCGTGTACGCGCCACTACTTTATTGTCTAATCTTATGATGGGGTCACGGGCCAATTTGCCCTTAAGGAGAATGTATTGAGATTTGTGAGGTGCAATTTCTAACTTAGAAGATTTACACCATTGTGTTAAGATCTCGAAAACATGGCCTGCATTTGTCTCTATTTCGGTACGACTGTCGCCCCCGATAAGGACGAGGAGATCATCTGCATATGCCACGACTCCTAGTGCTACATTGTTCTCCTCAAGAGTTCTCAGCAGAGGATCCATGTTTATATCCCAGAATAAAGGGCCGCACACAGAACCCTGTGGACAGCCCTTTGATATGTTCTTGAACACCACAGCACCAGGAGCCGTGATTTTAGCAACCCTATTCCGGCAGTAGTCCCTCAAACAACCGTATAGCATTACCGGACACTCAATCTCCCGAAGACGAGAGAAGAGCGCCGGCCACCACAGGTTGTCGAAGGCGCCGGAGATATCCACCATGACTCCAAGAACATATTTCCTTGTAGATGAGTGTACAATACTTGCGACCTTATTTACGGCATCAGATGTTGATTTGCCTTTACGGAAACCGTATTGCATGTCACTCATTCCACGAAGGATTCTGTGACTTGACAGCCTTGAGACCAGCAGCTTCTCAAGCGTCTTTCCCAGGACATCCAAGAGGCATATAGGCCTGTAGGACTTTGGTATTGTTGGATCTTTTTCTGGTGACTTCTTTATTATTATCACTTCCGCAGTCTTCCAGCGAGTTGGGAAGGACTGTGTTTCCAGACACCTGTTGTATATCTTTGCAAGGCCTGGGGCTATCTTGTGCACAATATTCTGCAGAACTTCCGCAGGTATTGCGTCTGGCCCTGGGGCCTTGCGTCTGGCAAAAGAGAGTATAGCTGTTTGTACCTCCTCAACCGAGAAGGGGTATACTTGTAGTTCATTATTGTACTCCGTCTGATCCTGGATCCTAATCTCCTGTTGCATCTCGTTGTCCGTTTCCGGTCGGTCGTCAGGGAGGAGCACATTAAGTAACTCCTCAGCCGTCTCCACCCAGTCTTTCGTCATACTGTTATTGTCTCCAAGTCTTACTGTCGAGAGATGCATTGGAGAATGTATTTTCTCTCTCACCATTTTATATGGGATACCCCATGGGTCTAGGGTAAGATGAGACTTTACAAAGTCCTCCCAACTTCGCTGGCGATGTTGCCTTAGGGTTTCTTTGAAAATCCATTTTCGTCTCCTGTACAGGGCAAGATGGTATTGCCTTTCGTCCCGGGTGAAAGACGCCTGATAGCTGCGCCGTGCCCTTCTCATAGACTGCCTGAGCCGAGTGAGCTCCGGAGTCCATGGAGAGGTCGTTTCGCGTATGAGACGTCTTCGCGTCGGTATCGCTGCGGCCACTGCCGCCTTTATAGAGACAATCAAGGCCTCAACAGCCTCTTCCACGTTAAACGGGCCATCTTCCAACTCTGGAGGATTGAACTCTGCCTCCAGCAGGCCCCAATCGGCTCTCCCATAATCATATTGCGTTGTCCACCCCTCTGGCACGTGTTCCGCAAGTAGTGCGACTGAAAATTCAATTATGTTATGGTCACTTGTTGTGAGATTTTCTAGAACTTTCCAGTTCTGAATATTATTTGCTACGTTAACTGAACTCAGCGTCACGTCTATGTGAGACGCTGCCCCGGCTCGACTCCTATAAGTAGGAGGGTTGCCAGGGAGGTTTATTACATGTAATTGATGTTCCATTATGAAATCCTCGAGCGCAATTCCTCTTTGGTCCTGGGCTCCACTGTGCCAGAGAGGGGATTTTGCATTACTATCCATTGTAATAATGAGCGGTTTGCCAGCCAGGGCACGCAAAACAGTTGTCAAATGCCTCAGGTATATTTGTATTTGGTCTCTGTATTGACAGTAAACATTTATGAAGAACCAGTGTGTATTACAATAATTTATCTCGATTACAGTCACATGTGTATTACAAAACTGTGTTAGAACAGTAGTTTTGATTAACTTGTTTATTATAACAATGACTGACATCGGATTTTGACCGATCGAGATCACCTGAGCTGTTCCAGGGAGGCCCGGGACCCTGCCTGAGGCAGAGTACGGCTCTTGTATTAATAAGATATCAGTATACCTTTCTTCAGCCAATTTGCAGAGCTCCTGAGTAACCAGTGAGCTCCGCATTGTATTTATCTGCAAACAATTTATTCTAGTCATGGGAATCTGGTGTAAAAGTGGCTTGCAGGCCAAGCCTGGGCAGGATCAAAAGCAATTCTACCGTGCATTCTAACCATATCTTCGTAAACTTTATTTAAATCAAATTTCCTACCCCTCCGGATGTAAACTTTCGAAACCAGATCAGATAGTTTATCGTATTCTGTGGGAATGTTTAGAGCAACAAGTTCTATACAGTCTGCATCCTCCAGAGTTGGAAATGTAATTTTATTTCCACGGGGATGCCCAGCTCGGACCAGCTGCCTCAGTGCGGCGTTAAGAGTCTGTGAGTTTTCCAACCTAGACAACCGCAGAGTCTCCTCACATATTAGGTAAGTATTTCCAGGCGGACAATTGTTAAAAGATCGTTTCTGTTCTTGAGTGTCTACCTCTACATCATCTACATTTACACTATCATCCAGAGTTATTTTATTTACAGATGTAACTACTTTGATCAAGTCTACAGTCTCATCTACCTCATCCATTTTTACACCATCACCAAAAGTTAATTTATTTACAGATGTGGCTACTTTAATCAAGTCTGCAGTCTCTTTATCTGTTCCCTTTGCAGGACCATCAGACGCAGACGCCGACGGCTCCGCCCCATCTCGACGAGAAGCGGAGCCCACCGCCATGGCCGCCGACGGTCCCAGTGACTCCGGAAGGCCGCCCCTGGAGGCCAGGAAGGACCCGACCTGACAGGAGAAGTCCTCCGTCTCGGGCTGCACTTCAGGCACCAGCACAGCATAGATCTCCCCCTCCCTCCGCGAGGAACTGTCCCCACCCGGGGAGGGGAGACCCGCCAGCCCAGCCGCCTCCACCACCATCGAACCTGGAAGACTCCCCCGGCAGGCCGGGGAACCTCCGACCTGGCACGAGAAGTCCACTGTCTCCGGTTGTACAGTTGGCACTGGAACAGAGTAAACATTAGCTATTTCCTCCTCTTGCTCACCATCCAAAGAGGACAGTGACTCTTGTAATTTCCTCCACCTTCCCGCATCTCTCAATGTTTTACTTGGCGACTTTCTACGAGTGACCTTATAGCGTGTCGCCATAGTCGGTCCTTTGGATTAGTCGCTGGAGAAGTATCTTGTAAGTCAAACACTCCTTACCAGGAGTGTTACATGTTCGCTTTCGATATCTGCATGGGATACACAGTGGAGTATCTTTTGTGCAATTCTTTTTGTCATGGGTGTCACACCCGCAGTTTCCACACACGGGCTTCAAAAAGTTACAATATTTAGCGACATGGCCGTAGTCTTGGCACTTAGAACACTTTGCTAAGGCCGTATAATCTTTCACTGAGATTGCATTATAGCCAATATATAGCCTATTTGTCACTATTATCTGCTTTCTCAGTGCAGGTGCAACCTCAATTGCGTAGTGTACCGTATTTCGGTCACGAGGACCTGCTTTAAATCGTATTTTTAACTGCTCGTTAAACTCCTCGCGAGTCATTTTTTCCTCAAAATTCTGTGCGTATAGACAATCCGTTACATCGTCCTGAGACATGTACGACGGTACGTCGTACATCATCATTAGGGGGCGACGTTTGCGTGGTTTCTCACATATAAATGAGTCTTTTAGTTTCTGGTTGTTAATTATTTTGTCGCTATCCTCAGTTGAGGCCACTTCTACAATTAGTACATTTTTTGTTGTTCTTATATTGTTAATTTTAATCTTGTCTACACGCGGGTTTATGCTCTGTTCGAATTTTTCTTTGGCCTTTTTAACATCCTCACCCTTTTTTGGTTTTATAAACAGAGTTGGGACTGATTTTTCTACGTTTTGTTTTATAGTCTCCTGGACTGTTCTTTTAATTGCCGGTGCTGCCGCTAACGCAGCTGCATAAGTCTTTTGTGGTCTCTGTTGCTCTTTGCGCAGGCGTTCATTTTCCGCCTTTACCTCTGCGTACTGACCCTCTAGTTTGGCATGAGCCAGGGCCCAGTTCGCAATGTCTTCTTTAATCACCCTGATTTGATCAGCAGTGATCTTTCCATGCTTAACACTTCGGTCAAGCAACCTTAAAAAGCGTGCATGTCTTTCAATCACAGTCTGTTCTGCATTCAAATCGATAGGAGCTTCCAGCTCCGAAAGCGCCGTTTCACCCTCTGTTTGCTCAGCCATGATTAGAGAGTGAAAAAAGAAAATGGGGCCCGTCTGTTTCCCCCGACCGGCACCTCTGGCATGGGGGGGGGCTATTGTGCAGCTCGCTCACCAGTCCCGCCCCTTGACCAAGAGCATTTTGAGCTGCTGGGTTTAGCGAGCCGTTTCCAGCTCACTAGTCCCCTTCCACGACCGCATCACTGAAGATTTCACCCGTCCCTCCCCGGCAAATGCCCACCGCATTCCGGAGAGGCGGATTCACCCCTCGGCCTTCGCCCCCTACTAGGCCGAGTTTCCACCTTACGGCCAGGGACCCAGTCCTACCCAGGTGCTGGGTCGGTCTCCCAGACGTTCGGGGGTCTGGCCCCATCTAACCTAGCCAGGGACATGTCACCACGCCCTGGCTTGGCGGAACATGTCCGGGACTTCCCGTTCACGGCGATGAGCCTTTGCCGGCTCAGGCCGTGATCCCTCCCCAGCAAATGCGGCCGTGGGAAGACAGGGCACTGGTGTTGTTGTGCCCTGTACAGGGACAGGTGTTGTGTCCCTTCAGACGCAGCTTCCCCTGCGCCACGCACCCTTTGCTTTCGCTTTGGGTTGGGGGACATTTAACGTCGTCCAGGACGTGAGGAACTGCAGCAGCCAGACCGCAGGGTTCCGGGATCGTCGTGAGACTTACCCTCATACCCTCGCCCAGCTACCGCGCTCAACTCAGGAGAGACCGGTGTCATGTCTCTCGTAACGCAGCTCCCCCTGCGCCATGCACCCTTTGCTTTCGCTTGGGTTGGGGGCATTTAACGTCCTGCCAGGACGGGAGTTTTACGTCCTACCTTGACACACGACAACCCACACCTATCGACGCAGCCCGGAAGGTGTTAAAGGAGTCAGTCCGGGTCTTATCCGTGGAGTTTTACATCAACGAGACGGTGCGGCACTCAAACCCGAGTTACGTTCCCCGGAGGGTCTCCACACGTACTGGGGGATCATGACCGACCATGTCTCACCCACCGCTTTTGTTAATTCACGGTGGGCCAGTGCGGACCAGTGTGGGTTGCACCCAGTTAAGGGCTAGCCTTTTTAACGTCGTGCATGGACGGCCCTTCCCGTGTTAGCTTCGCCCCATCTTGTGGGGGTACTGAGCGCCAGGGCCACGACAAGGCCACGGGATAGGACATTACGGTCCCCGCCCCACTCAGGTTCCTCTGAGCCCTGCTGAAGGCAAAATTTCAGGGAATCAGAGGGTCTCCTGGCGGTTTTAACCCAGTTATCGGGAGGCAACACACCTCCCCCGGGTGGCGCCACGCAGACCGCTTTCCCGGCGCACACACACACAGACAGACGGACGCGCGCGCGCGCGCGCGCACACACACACAGACAGACGGACGCGCGCGCGCGCGCACACACACACAGACAGACGGCCGCGCGCGCGCGCGCACACACACACAGACAGACGGACACGCGCGCGCGCGCGCGCGCGCGCGCGCACACACAGACAGACAGACAGACGGACACGCGCGCGCGCGCGCGCGCGCGCGCGCACACACAGACAGACAGACAGACGGACACGCGCGCGCGCGCGCGCGCGCGCGCGCACACACAGACAGACAGACAGACGGACACGCGCGCGCGCGCGCGCGCGCGCGCGCACACACAGACAGACAGACAGACGGACACGCGCGCGCGCGCGCGCGCACACACAGACAGACAGACAGACGGACACGCGCGCGCGCGCGCGCGCACACACAGACAGACAGACAGACGGACACGCGCGCGCGCGCGCGCGCACACACAGACAGACAGACAGACGGACACGCGCGCGCGCGCGCGCGCACACACAGACAGACAGACAGACGGACACGCGCGCGCGCGCGCGCGCACACACAGACAGACAGACAGACGGACACGCGCGCGCGCGCGCGCGCACACACAGACAGACAGACAGACGGACACGCGCGCGCGCGCGCGCGCACACACAGACAGACAGACAGACGGACACGCGCGCGCGCGCGCGCGCACACACAGACAGACAGACAGACGGACACGCGCGCGCGCGCGCGCGCACACACAGACAGACAGACAGACGGACACGCGCGCGCGCGCGCGCGCACACACAGACAGACAGACAGACGGACACGCGCGCGCGCGCGCGCGCACACACAGACAGACAGACAGACGGACACGCGCGCGCGCGCGCGCGCACACACAGACAGACAGACAGACGGACACGCGCGCGCGCGCGCGCGCACACACAGACAGACAGACGGACACGCGCGCGCGCGCGCGCGCACACACAGACAGACAGACGGACACGCGCGCGCGCGCGCGCGCACACACAGACAGACAGACGGACACGCGCGCGCGCGCGCGCGCACACACAGACAGACAGACGGACACGCGCGCGCGCGCGCGCGCACACACAGACAGACAGACGGACACGCGCGCGCGCGCGCGCGCACACACAGACAGACAGACGGACACGCGCGCGCGCGCGCGCGCACACACAGACAGACAGACGGACACGCGCGCGCGCGCGCGCGCACACACAGACAGACAGACGGACACGCGCGCGCGCGCGCGCGCACACACAGACAGACAGACGGACACGCGCGCGCGCGCGCGCGCACACACAGACAGACAGACGGACACGCGCGCGCGCGCGCGCGCACACACAGACAGACAGACGGACACGCGCGCGCGCGCGCGCGCACACACAGACAGACAGACGGACACGCGCGCGCGCGCGCGCGCGCACACAGACAGACAGACGGACACGCGCGCGCGCGCGCGCGCGCACACAGACAGACAGACGGACACGCGCGCGCGCGCGCGCGCGCACACAGACAGACAGACGGACACGCGCGCGCGCGCGCGCGCGCACACAGACAGACAGACGGACACGCGCGCGCGCGCGCGCGCACACAGACAGACAGACGGACACGCGCGCGCGCACACAGACAGACAGACGGACACGCGCGCGCGCGCGCGCGCGCGCGCACACAGACAGACAGACGGACACGCGCGCGCGCGCGCGCACACAGACAGACAGACGGACACGCGCGCGCGCGCGCGCACACAGACAGACAGACGGACACGCGCGCGCGCGCGCGCACACAGACAGACAGACGGACACGCGCGCGCGCGCGCGCGCACACAGACAGACAGACGGACACGCGCGCGCGCGCGCGCACACAGACAGACAGACGGGCACGCGCGCGCACACAGACAGACAGACGGGCGCGCGCGCGCACACAGACAGACAGACGGACACGCGCGCGCGCGCGCGCACACAGACAGACAGACGGACACGCGCGCGCGCACACAGACAGACAGACGGACACGCGCGCGCGCGCGCGCACACAGACAGACAGACGGACACGCGCGCGCGCGCGCGCGCACACAGACAGACAGACGGACACGCGCGCGCGCGCGCGCGCACACAGACAGACAGACGGACACGCGCGCGCGCGCGCGCGCACACAGACAGACAGACGGACACGCGCGCGCGCGCGCGCGCACACAGACAGACAGACGGACACGCGCGCGCGCGCGCGCGCACACAGACAGACAGACGGACACGCGCGCGCGCGCGCACACAGACAGACAGACGGACACGCGCGCGCGCGCGCACACAGACAGACAGACGGACACGCGCGCGCGCGCGCGCGCACACAGACAGACAGACGGACACGCGCGCGCGCGCGCACACAGACAGACAGACGGACACGCGCGCGCGCGCGCACACAGACAGACAGACGGACACGCGCGCGCGCGCGCACACACAGACAGACAGACGGACACGCGCGCGCGCGCGCACACAGACAGACAGACGGACACGCGCGCGCGCGCGCGCACAGACAGACAGACGGACACGCGCGCGCGCGCGCGCACAGACAGACAGACGGACACGAGCGCGCGCGCGCGCACACAGACAGACGGACACGAGCGCGCGCGCGCGCACACAGACAGACGGACACGAGCGCGCGCGCGCGCACACAGACAGACGGACACGAGCGCGCGCGCGCGCACACAGACAGACGGACACGCGCGCGCGCGCGCACACAGACAGACGGACGCGCGCGCGCGCGCGCACACAGACAGACGGACGCGCGCGCGCGCGCGCACACAGACAGACGGACGCGCGCGCGCGCGCGCACACAGACAGACGGACGCGCGCGCGCGCGCGCACACAGACAGACGGACGCGCGCGCGCGCGCACACACAGACAGACGGACACGCGCGCGCGCGCGCGCACACACAGACAGACGGACACGCGCGCGCGCGCGCGCACACACAGACAGACGGACACGCGCGCGCGCGCACACACAGACAGACGGACACGCGCGCGCGCGCACACACAGACAGACGGACACGCGCGCGCGCGCACACACAGACAGACGGACACGCGCGCGCGCGCACACACAGACAGACGGACACGCGCGCGCGCGCACACACAGACAGACGGACACGCGCGCGCGCGCACACACAGACAGACGGACACGCGCGCGCGCGCACACACAGACAGACGGACACGCGCGCGCGCGCACACACAGACAGACGGACACGCGCGCGCGCGCACACACAGACAGACGGACACGCGCGCGCGCGCACACACAGACAGACGGACACGCGCGCGCGCGCGCACACACAGACAGACGGACACGCGCGCGCGCGCACACACAGACAGACGGACACGCGCGCGCGCGCACACACAGACAGACGGACACGCGCGCGCGCGCACACACAGACAGACGGACACGCGCGCGCGCGCACACACAGACAGACGGACACGCGCGCGCGCGCACACACAGACAGACGGACACGCGCGCGCGCGCACACACAGACAGACGGACACGCGCGCGCGCGCACACACAGACAGACGGACACGCGCGCGCGCGCACACACAGACAGACGGACACGCGCGCGCGCGCACACACAGACAGACGGACACGCGCGCGCGCGCGCACACACAGACAGACGGACACGCGCGCGCGCGCGCGCACACACAGACAGACGGACACGCGCGCGCGCGCGCACACACAGACAGACGGACACGCGCGCGCGCGCACACACAGACAGACGGACACGCGCGCGCGCGCACACACAGACAGACGGACACGCGCGCGCGCGCACACACAGACAGACGGACACGCGCGCGCGCGCACACACAGACAGACGGACACGCGCGCGCGCGCACACACAGACAGACGGACACGCGCGCGCGCGCACACACAGACAGACGGACACGCGCGCGCGCGCGCACACACAGACAGACGGACACGCGCGCGCGCGCGCGCACACACAGACAGACGGACACGCGCGCGCGCGCGCACACACAGACAGACGGACACGCGCGCGCGCGCGCACACACAGACAGACGGACACGCGCGCGCGCGCGCACACACAGACAGACGGACACGCGCGAGACAGACGGACACGCGCGCGCGCGCGCACACACAGACAGACGGACACGCGCGCGCGCGCACACACAGACAGACGGACGGACACGCGCGCGCGCACACACACAGACAGACGGACACGCGCGCGCGCACACACACAGACAGACGGACACGCGCGCGCGCACACACACAGACAGACGGACACGCGCGCGCGCACACACACAGACAGACGGACACGCGCGCGCGCACACACACAGACAGACG
Organism: Schistocerca piceifrons; assembly: GCF_021461385.2. Classification (NCBI taxonomy): domain Eukaryota; kingdom Metazoa; phylum Arthropoda; class Insecta; order Orthoptera; family Acrididae; genus Schistocerca; species Schistocerca piceifrons. The sequence continues at coordinate 261,699,882 of NC_060144.1, read as the reverse complement.
GACACGCGCGCGCGCACACACACAGACAGACGGACACGCGCGCGCGCACACACACAGACAGACGGACACGCGCGCGCGCACACACACAGACAGACGGACACGCGCGCGCGCACACACACAGACAGACGGACACGCGGCGCGCGCACACACACAGACAGACGGACACGCGCGCGCGCACACACACAGACAGACGGACACGCGCGCGCGCACACACACAGACAGACGGACACGCGCGCGCGCACACACACAGACAGACGGACACGCGCGCGCGCGCACACACAGACAGACGGACACGCGCGCGCGCGCACACACAGACAGACGGACACGCGCGCGCGCGCACACACAGACAGACGGACACGCGCGCGCGCGCGCACACACAGACAGACGGACACGCGCGCGCGCGCGCACACACAGACAGACGGACACGCGCGCGCGCGCGCACACACAGACAGACGGACACGCGCGCGCGCGCACACACAGACAGACGGACACGCGCGCGCGCGCGCACACACAGACAGACGGACACGCGCGCGCGCGCGCACACACAGACAGACGGACACGCGCGCGCGCACACACAGACAGACGGACACGCGCGCGCGCACACACAGACAGACGGACACGCGCGCGCGCACACACACAGACAGACGGACACGCGCGCGCGCACACACACAGACAGACGGACACGCGCGCGCGCACACACACAGACAGACGGACACGCGCGCGCGCACACACACAGACAGACGGACACGCGCGCGCGCACACACACAGACAGACGGACACGCGCGCGCGCACACACACAGACAGACGGACACGCGCGCGCGCACACACACAGACAGACGGACACGCGCGCGCGCACACACACAGACAGACGGACACGCGCGCGCGCACACACACAGACGGACGGACACGCGCGCGCGCACACACAGACAGACGGACACGCGCGCGCGCACACACAGACAGACGGACACGCGCGCGCGCACACACAGACAGACGGACACGCGCGCGCGCACACACAGACAGACGGACACGCGCGCGCGCACACACAGACAGACGGACACGCGCGCGCGCACACAGACAGACGGACACGCGCGCGCGCGCACACAGACAGACGGACACGCGCGCGCGCGCACACAGACAGACGGACACGCGCGCGCGCGCACACAGACAGACGGACACGCGCGCGCGCACACAGACAGACGGACACGCGCGCGCGCACACAGACAGACGGACACGCGCGCGCGCACACAGACAGACGGACACGCGCGCGCGCACACAGACAGACGGACACGCGCGCGCGCACACAGACAGACGGACACGCGCGCGCACACAGACAGACGGACACGCGCGCGCACACAGACAGACGGACACGCGCGCGCACACAGACAGACGGACACGCGCGCGCACACAGACAGACGGACACGCGCGCGCACACAGACAGACGGACACGCGCGCGCACACAGACAGACGGACACGCGCGCGCACACAGACAGACGGACACGCGCGCGCACACAGACAGACGGACACGCGCGCGCACACAGACAGACGGAGACACGCGCGCGCACACAGACAGACGGACACGCGCGCGCACACAGACAGACGGACACGCGCGCGCACACAGACAGACGGACACGCGCGCGCACACAGACAGACGGACACGCGCGCGCACACAGACAGACGGACACGCGCGCGCACACAGACAGACGGACACGCGCGCGCACACAGACAGACGGACACGCGCGCGCACACAGACAGACGGACACGCACGCACACAGACAGACGGACACGCACGCACACAGACAGACGGACACGCACGCACACAGACAGACGGACACGCACGCACACAGACAGACGGACACGCACGCACACAGACAGACGGACACGCACACAGACAGACGGACACGCACACAGACAGACGGACACGCACACAGACAGACGGACACGCACACAGACAGACGGACACGCACACAGACAGACGGACACGCACACAGACAGACGGACACGCACACAGACAGACGGACACGCACACAGACAGACGGACACGCACACAGACAGACGGACACGCACACAGACAGACGGACACGCACACAGACAGACGGACACGCACACAGACAGACGGACACGCACACAGACAGACGGACACGCACACAGACAGACGGACACGCACACAGACAGACGGACACACACACAGACAGACGGACACACACACAGACAGACGGACACACACACAGACAGACGGACACACACACAGACAGACGGACACAGACACAGACAGACGGACACAGACACACACACACACACACACACACACACACACACACACACGGACACAGACACAGACACAGACACACGTCATGCTGAGCAGCTGATGAACAGTTAGCATAGTGTATTATTGTTAAACAAAAGGCAGTATCCCACCAAAGTGCATTATTTTCAACAAAGAATTCGAATACTTTGAGAGCTTATTTCCAATGATTTTTTTTCTCTGGCTTCCTGCATTGGTGCTGTGTAAAGATGGCGTGGTTGCTAAGTGCATGGATCTGATGTTGGTGGTGGATGTGTGTCCTAACCAAGGTCATCCCGATCACGGTGTAAGATACACATAGCTGGTGACAATGTCTCGACCACAAAAAACTGTTCGACTCTTTCCATCATCTAGATCTGATATTTCTCTCTTCAACTTCACATTTATTGTTTCTTCATGCTGTTACTCGCCTATTTGACTTAAAACAGATCAAACCAACTCTCGTCAGTAGATGGAAATGAGCGTATGGCGTCAGTGGCCGAGAGTTCCCAGTCGGGACGTTCGGCTGCCAAGTGCAGGTCTTATTGAGTGCGACGCCACATTGGGCGACCTGCGCGTAGGCAATGGGGATGAAATGATGAGGACAGCACAACATCCAGTCCATGAGGGGAGAAAATCTACTTCCCAGCCGGGAATCGAACCCGGCCACCATGCGTGGCAATCCAACACGCTTACCATTCAGCTAATGGGGCAGACCTCGTCAGTAGATGCTACCATACAATGTTCTTCCAGTAATCAGACCCATTGGATTTATGTTCTCTTGAAAATGGAACTCACTTCCTTCCATTGATGGAAGGTTTTCTAGGGGCTTCTTCACTTCTCTAGGTATCTGTCAGATAGAAATGCAAGACTGTTTGATTGGTTTTTAGTATATTTTGATCTCCTTAAACCTATATATATAGGTGGGTCTGCTAGTGGTTTCCACAATTTAAACAATATGGAACAGTAGTGTGTAAAGGTAGGATGAAGCAAACAGCTTGGTGGAATGATACAGTCAAAGCAGTTGGTAAAAGGAAAAAGAAGGCGTATCAAAAATGGCTACATACTAGAACTCAGGTAGACAGAGAAAGTTATGTTGAAGAAAGAAACGAAGCCAAACAGATAATTGCAGCGTCCAAGAAGAAATCTTGGGAAGACTTTGGAAACAGGTTGGAGACTTTGGATAAAGCTGCTGAAAAACCATTCTGAAGTGTAATTAGCAGTCTACGAAAGGGAGGTAAGAAGGAAATGACAAGTATTTTGGACAGGTCAGGAAAACTGCTGGTGAATCCTGTTGATACCATGGGCAGAGGAAGGGAATATTTTGAAGAGTTGCTCAATGAAGGTGAAAATACGATCAGTAATGTTTCAGATTTCGAGGTAGAATGGGATAGGAATGATGATGGAAATAGGATCACATTTGAAGAAGTGGAGAAAATGGTCAATAGATTGCAGTGCAATACAGCGGCTGGGGTGAATGAAATTAAGTCGGAACTCAACAAATACAGTGGAATGTCAGGTCTTAAATGGCTACATAGGATAATTGAAACGGCGTAGGAGTCGGGACAGGTTCCACCAGACTGGACGAAAGCAGTAATCACACCAATCTTTAAACATGGAAACAGAAAAGATTGTAACAACTACAGAGGTATCTCTTTAATCAGCGTTGTGGGTAAAATCTTCTCAGGTATTATTGTAAGGAAAGTGCGAGTATTAGTTGAGGACCAATTGGATGAAAATCAGTGTGGGTTTAGGCCTCTTAGAGGTTGTCAGGACCAGATCTTTAGCTTACGGCAAATAATGGAGAAGTGTTACGAGTGGAACAGGGAACTGTATCTATGCTTTATAGATTTAGAAAAGACATACGACCGCGTTCCTAGGAGGAAGTTATTGTCTGTTCTACCAAATTATAGAATAGGAGGCAAACTTTTGCAAGCAATTTAAGGTCTTTACATAGATAGTCAGGCAGCAGTTAGAGTTGACGGTAAATTGAGTTCATGGTTCAGAGTAGTTTCAGGGGTAAGACAGGGCTGCAACCTGTCTCCACTGTTGTTCATATTATTTACGGATCATATGTTGAAAACAATAGACTGGCTGGGTGAAATTAAGATATGTGAACACAAAATAAGCAGTCTTGCATATGCAGATGACTTAGTTGTGATGGCAGATTCGATTGAAAGTTTCAAAGTAATATTTCAGAGCTAGATCAGAAATGTAAGGACTATGGTATGAAGATTAGCATCTCCAAAACGAAAGTGATGTCAGTAGGAAAGAGATATAAACGGATTGAGTGCCAAATAGGAGGAACAAAGTTCGAACAGGTGAACGGTTTCAAGTACTTAGGATGCATATTCTCACATGATGGCAACATAGTGAAAGAACTGGAAGCGAGGTGTAGCAAAGCTAATGCAGTGGGCGCTCAGCTACGATCTACTCTCTTCTGCAAGAAGGAAGTCAGTACCAAGACTAAGTTATCGGTGCACCGTTCAGTCTTTCGACCAACTTTGTTGTACGGGAGTGAAAGCTGGGTGGATTCAGGTTACCTTATCAATAAGGTTGAGGTTACGGATATGAATGTAGCTAGAATGATTGCAGGCACTAGTAGATGGGAACAATGACAGGAGGGTGTCTACAATGAGGAAATCAAAGAAAAACTGGGAATGAAATTTATAGATGTAGCAGTCAGGGCGAACAGGCTTAGATGGTGGGGTCATGTTACACGCATGAGAGAAGCAAGGTTACCCAAGAGACTCATGGGTTCAGCAGTAGAGGGTAGGAGGAGTCGGGGGAGACCAAGGAGAAGATACCTGGATTCGGTTAAGAATGATTTTGAAGTAGTAGGCTTAACATCAGAAGAGGCACCAATGTTAGCACTGAATAGGGGATCATGGAGGAATTTTATAAGGGGGACTATGCTCCAGACTGAACGCTGAAAAGCATAATTAGTCTTAAATGATGATGATGATGAACTCAAACAGTATTTTATTTTGTGATTTCAGATATTAGTTATGCTCTATAACAAATGATTTTTTTGTGTACATGAAAACTTATTTAAAAATTTAATGTTGTAATATGATTTGCCACTCTCCATTAGTACTTACTTACTTACTCCATGGCACTACGGTCCTCTGAGGACCTTGCCCTCCTCAATCACGGACTTCCAGTCACCTCGGTCTTCAACACGCCTGCGCCACCTCCTCACTCCCACTGCTCTGCAGGTTGGCATCCACATCTTCCAGTCATCTCACATAGGGTCATCCTCTCCTTCTTCTACCATCAGGATGTCCCATCAACTTCTTTGTGAGCCCTTCTTTGTCATCTGCTGGACATATCCTAACGATTGTAGCCTTCCCATTTTGACTGATGTTACCAAATCAGGTTCTTTGTACAGAGACCTTCTTTCTTCATTAGTCCTAATTCTCGCCGGCTGCAGTGGGCGAGCGGTTCTAGGCACTTCGGTCCGGAACCGCCCAACTGCTACGGTGGCAGGTTCGAATCCTGCCTCGGGCATGGATGTGTGTGATGTCCTTAGGTTAGTTTGGTTTAAGTAGTTCTAAGTTCTAGGGGACTGATGACCTCAGATGTTAAGTCCCATAGTGCTCAGAGCCATTTGAACCATTTTTCCTAATTGTCTATACCTCTCATTCTTTTACAGGATCAAAAATCTTCCTCAGCATTTTTCTTTCCCAGATATTTAGCTTCTTCTCCAAAGCCTCCGCCAGTACCTACGCCTCACTGTCATACATAAGAAGTGGTTTGATCATTTTTTGTAAAGTGTCAGCTTTAATTTCCTGCTTAGGTTCTTACTTTTGAGCATGAAGTATAGTGCTCTATATGATCTGTCGGCAGCCCTAATTCGGTTTGCTATATCTGCCTCCACTTTGTTTTCTGATGTTATTACTGAGCCAAGACATATAAAACTGTCTACTCTTCCGAAGCTGTACCCTTCTAACTGAAGATTATCTTTGTTTCGTCTAACTCTCTCAGATACTTAGATTTTGTCTCACTAATTTCTAGACTAAGGTTTTTGGAAGCAGCTTCAAACTCTTTGAAAGCTGATGTAAGTGCCTCCATACTTGTAGCACTGATTACCACATCATCTGCATAGGCTACCCCATTAGTACAGTGTATAGAAGTTCACTGTATCTACCATAGATACTGGGTTCTTAGGTGCTCCTCAGTTGCCTATATGAAGGTGGTACAGCAGCTTGTGATGGCTTTTTTCTTTTGAAATGATGGATACAATGTTCTCCTGCCTCAAAAGAATTGCTGATTTATTATATTTGTTGTAAAATAAATACTGATTGATGATTGTGGCTTCAGTGACTTGACAAGCACGCTGTTTTGGGAATATAGTTACCCACAGAATAGCCCCATAACAAAAAATCTTCCTTTCAATCTTTTTCTGCTGTTAGTGTTTATTTACAGGGTGTTTATAACTAAGCTTTCAAGACTTGAACTAATGTAGACGAAAAAACTATTTCCCCGTAAGAGCATCAAGCTTTATAGGAATGACATTCAGACTGTTTACCATTTGGTACAGTGAAACACATGCACACAGTCAACACGAGTCTCTACAAGGTGAGCATGGCTTAGTTTCATTGGGCGGAGACACTGTTTCTGCAGAAGAAAGCAACAATTTCCATTGATGCAGCACATAGATGATACCTCTCATCTAGGGATAATATTGCTTCAGTGTCACCTTGTAAACAGCATTATTTGGGATGAAACGAAAGTTCTCACGCAACTGGGTGGGTGATTTATCAATAGCTATTATTAAATTGTATTTAGTGGAGTGTTGGTAACAATTTATTTCCAAATATAGATGTTAATGGATGCAAGGAAAATAATTATTTTCCCTTTTTTTATCTCAAGCAACATTCTGGCCAGGAGTGACAATGACATAAGCATTAATGCCGATTCCTCTCTTCTGTACTATCTCATGACACAAAATAACACTGTCCATGCCATTTCTGATTGTAATGCTCACTACATTCAAACAAATTTGACGGTTTATTCTTCCATTTGTAATAAAATAAGGTTACTTGACAACCACTCTGTTACAGAGTCTGTGTGATCCTATCTCTAGCTCATGTTAATGCTGCCATTCATTATACAGCTTGGCTATGTTGATATCAGGAAACTGGATTTTATATATATATATGAAATTACATATTTACAGGAATAATATGCTGTGGGCTCCAGGCAATGTAATTATAGACATCGCCACAAACTCGAGCATAAGTGGTGCATGGCGTAAGTGCAGCGTCGATGTCCACATCGATGCTGGCATCTTAGCAGTGCAACAACATCCTCCCATTGATTGGACAATTTTTAAATAATAATTTGTTACAAAAATGGATCAATTGTCCTCTCACAACAGAGAACAGATTTCGATTAATTTCTATTGGATGAGACAAAATTGCAGAGTGAGTGAGTGAGTGAGTGAGTGAGTGAGTGAGTGAGTGAGTGAGTGAGTGAGTGAGTGAGTGAGTGAGTGAGTGAGTGAGTGAGTGAGTGAGTGAGTGAGTGAGTGAGTGAGTGAGTGAGTGAGTGAGTGAGTGAGTGAGTGAGTGAGTGAGTGAGTGAGTGAGTGAGTGAGTGAGTGAGTGAGTGAGTGAGTGAGTGAGTGAGTGAGTGAGTGAGTGAGTGAGTGAGTGAGTGAGTGAGTGAGTGAGTGAGTGAGTGAGTGAGTGAGTGAGTGAGTGAGTGAGTGAGTGAGTGAGTGAGTGAGTGAGTGAGTGAGTGAGTGAGTGAGTGAGTGAGTGAGTGAGTGAGTGAGTGAGTGAGTGAGTGAGTGAGTGAGTGAGTGAGTGAGTGAGTGGAGGGGGGGTGCAGGAAGGAACTTAATTCACATTGGACAACCTCTTCCTCCACCTTCATTCCCTCCCCTCCTCTTGTCTCCCTTGGGTGGACTTGCCACATGGCGATAGTGACCTTCAGTATGAAATGCAAAGCTGTAATATGACAACGCTCAACAACTGCTGAGTCAGCCATTTGGGCTATCTCTCCCACTGCCCCTCTACTCACAGGCCAATGGACGAGGTGATTGCATGTTTACGGTAGCTTCCGTAAGACAGCCGTCGGAAGACGCACAAAGCGTGTGGCGAATATTATGGTCAGTATTATTCGACAAAGCGAGGCGCAGAGACAGCCACAATGGGAATTAATTTAGTGTCGTGGCAAAGCAAAGCCGCTATCCAGTTCAAAATATTTACGCTCTTATCCCGCAGCCCAGCTACGAATTCGATAGCGGAAAACGCCTTCATGGGAAGTCGCGACAGCTTGCCGTTACGTCATTAAATTTATTGACGGTGAGGAAGAAAAGATGAGACGGAACGTGCAAGAAAAATATTAAACCTCAGTAACTTTCTGGTGTGCAGCTAATGGTAGTAGGGACACGATGCTGAGCGGATGTAGATTGGAGTATCTACCCCAAATGAGAAGACGCAAAATACACGCAATAAATATTCCGTTTGCACACTCATCCCTAAAGTAAATGAGGACGCTGAGGGTAACTTTCTTCATTATCATGTAGCCAATGTTTTTTCGCCTTGGGTTTAATATTTTACGCAATGAACTAAAACTGTGTGTTTGTGCTCAGTCACTGGAACCCAGTATTACCTTGGAGTGTTTTACACAAATGATCTATGTTTCAAAATTCCTTACAATGGATATCGTTTGTTAAATTAGCTACTAATTTTTCAGTATTTCAGCTGTGTTTACCACTCTTTATAACTGCATTAAAGGAATCATGTAGTCAACAACAATGAAGTAAGTTATCTTGTGAGGTCTCATTTAGTGAGGCTTTAATCTGAAGATATCGGTAAGCTCCACACCGATCGTTCTTTGGTTGAAGGGGGAATGCCCGAACCCTGCAAAAGGGGTTGGACAATAATATGGAAACACCTGAACAGCGCATTAATATGCCTAATACTGCGTAGGAAATCGGTAGGCATCAAAGCACCCTCCAGTCCTTTCGGAATGAATAAATACAAGTCCTGAATGCTTTTCAAGGGAATCTCATACCATTCTTCTTGCAAGATAGGGGCAAGTTGAGGTAACGATGATGGAGGTGGATAGTGATCACACATCCTGCTCTCCAAAGTAGAGTCCACAGCTCGTGGTCTCGCGGTCGCGTTCTCGCTTCCTGAGAACGGGGTCCTGGGTTCGATTCCCGGCGGGGTCAGGGACTTTCACCTGCCTCGAGATGACTGGGTGTTTGTGTTATCCTCATCATTTCATCATCATTCATGAAAGTGCCGAGTTTGGACTCAGCAAAGGTTGGGAATTTGTATGGGCGCTGATAACCGCGCAGTTGAGCGCTCCACAAACCAAACATCATCCTCATCATCATACAAAGTAGACTACAAAGGCTCAATATTATTGAGAGCTGGTGACAGTGGTGGTCAGGAGAGATGCGACAGTACATCATCGTGCTCACAAAACGAGTCCTGGATGATGTGAGCCGTGTGAACAGAGGTATTGTCTTGGGACATTGTACCATGAGATAGAGCTCATCAGCTGAAATTGTCGCTTACTCCTTGGCAATAACTCAGCCTTGTAGAGTAACCATGACGTCCGTTTGTGGTCAAATACAACAGCGATACCTACAGGCCCGGCTAGCAGCAGTGTTCCTGTATTTTTGTCCAATCCGTGTACCTTGGCCGCAAGGAGAATATCTCCCATTATAATGGTCATCGGCGACAGTGTGGGAAAGGTGCGGTGCACTTTCTGACGAGTGCCTGGGAAGCCGGAAGGCAGATGGAACTCCGAAGCTATTTGAAAACACCGAACGGAAGTGGGTAGGCAGTGTTACTTCCCTATTAATGGTAATGTAGTGGGAAATTCACCTGGGTGCAGAAGGGAGCGGAAGGGAGCGAAGTGACCAATATGAGCAGATCTCTGTGGATGTCTATGAGACAACCAATCAGCAGAGAGGCAAAGAATGTGTATTGAGGTATGAATGCTGGAAAGGAAAGGGTGAGTTGATGTTAGGTCGGTGTTGGTGACCCAAGGACTAGAATGCGACGAGAGACATTAAGGCATCAGAGGGTGTGGTGTATGAGGGAAGAAGACCTTTGGTAGGGGATTGGAGGATCCATAGTTTTGTGGTACTGTGAATAGTTTCCAGGAGAACCTATGAGCTATGAAGCGTGTTACTGAGACTTAGCAGCATATTAACAACTACCTAAGTTAAGATATGAAGCTAGGAATTGCTGAGCATTACTGTAATCATTACTCTAATGGTGTAACTTTCGATTTGAAATTTAATAAAAGAAGTTTACTCTCAACTTATGTCGACGTTTCGTTATTAGTATAAGCGGCATCAACTGAAACGAAACAGATGAGGATGGTTGGTTGGTTGTTTGAGGTTAAAGGGACCAAACAGCAAGGTCATCAGTCCCTTGTTTCAAATAGACTCCATTCTGCTAACGGGATATCTCAGAAAAGTCAGAACAATAAAACGGAAAAAGGGGAAACGTAAAAGGGCAGTCACGTTGTCAATAGTAAAAACAAATGAGGGAAGTTGGCAAGAGAACGAACCCAACACTATGCTGAAGCAGCATAGGCAAGACCACCTGTGACTTAAAAGGTACAACTGCTATAACGCAGAAAGTACGTATGGGAATAGAAAAACTAACCAAGCCTTAAAAAGAAGGGGTAAAAACAGAGTAAAAGGGAAAGAAAAGAGGATTCCGGTCAGGGAGGTGAATCGGGAAAAAACAGATGAGGACACTTGTGTGTCCCTAACCTACACCAGTTATCCGAACAGGGATAGGGAACCTACAGTTTAACATGAAATTCGAACCAGATGGTGTTTCTGGCAAATTATCGCTCCGTTGAGAGGCGAAGGCCATGTTAAACCTGAGACTGAAATATCTGTGATCCGACCGAGACTTATCCTCACGACATCCGTACTTCGAGAACGCGCTTTACTGCCACACGATCAGGCCTGATAGGTATACAGGTAGTTAATTTACAGGTTTTGACGAGAGTTTGCGAGTATCTAAATTATGTGACAAGTAGCCGTATCTTTTGAATGGATTCACTTAGAAGCTTCAATTTTTTACGCCACCAAGGAATCGTAGACCTTAATATGTGACACAAAATTTCAGTTTGACGCCTGCATCCGTTCCTGAGAAAAACGGGTCTTGACAGACAAACAGACAGGTAGGTAGATGGACAACAATGTGACCCTATAAGGGTTCAGTTTTTACCGGTTGACGCACGAGAACTAAGTAAACTATTTGATATTTCAAAAGTACTCGCCATAACTGTTAATCCATTTATCGCACTGTGAGACAAGACGGCCAATGCTCTCATGGAAAATTGTTTGCAACTGCCTACGGAACCATGATTGTACTCAGGCTTGCATTTCTTCGCCCGAAGCATATTGACGGCCTCTAATGTCTTTCTTCAGGGATCCAAAAATAAGGAAATCGCATGGGAAGAGACGCGACTGTATCGAGTACGTAAAGGGTAACAGTTATTGAACTATATGAAATAAAATCGTCACAACTTCTGAACGGTTAGCGTTAGGACGTTCAAACTGCACGGTTGGCCCCGGGGCATGATGAGAATTAGTATGCGCTGTATGCTTTGGTTTAGCGACGAAGCCCATTTTCATTTGGATGGGTTCGTCAATAAGCAAAACTGGCGCATTTGGGGGACTGAGAATCCGCATTTCGCGATCGAGAAGTTTCTTCATCCTCAACGCGTGACTGTATGGTGTGCAATGTCCAGTCACGGAATAATCGGCGCGATATTTCTTGATGGCACGCTAACTAACGAACGTACGTACGTGAAGGTTTTGGAAGATGATTTCATCCCCATTATCCAGAGTGACCCGTGGTTCGACAAGACGTGGCTCATGCAAGACTCAGCTCGACTCCATCGAAGCAAGATAGTGCTTGATGTCCTGGATGAGTACTTTGGGGACCGCATTCTTGCTCTAGGACACCCAGAGGACACTGGCACGGGCCTTGATTGGCCGCCATATTCTCCGGATCTGAGCACATGGGACTCGTTTTTGTGGGGCTATATTAAAGACAAGGTGTACAGCAATAACCTCAAAACGATTTCTGAGCTGAAAACAGACATTCAGGAGGTCATCGACAGCATCGATATTCCTATACTTCAGCGGGTCATGAATTTCGCTATTCGTCTGCGTCACATCATCGCCAATTATGGCAGGCACATCGAACATGTCATAACCTAAATCCGAATATCTGTACTGACGTTTACATGTTGAATAAAGCGCGTGCACGCCGTGGTTTGTAACTAATTTACGTTTTTTTTCGTATAGTTCAACAATTGTTACCCTGTATAGGGGCTTTCCAGCGAAACTTCTACAGCGAACTCTAAAGAACCTAGAACCCTCCTATCTCTCTGACTAATTAGGCTTTTCTATATGATCGTGTACCTAAAGTCCCTAAGCTGCGGTGAAAAGGGATCTACCCCGAAGAATACTACAAACCGAGAGAAGTAGATGAAGCTATAAGCGAATCGTCACTGCTCAGTACTTTAGCAGTGACGATTAGGAACAAAGTTCAGATGAACTTTATATATTTTTATTACGTAAACTGCCCGCCTCCGTAGCGTAGCGGTAGCGTTACCGCATACCACGCAGGGGGCCAGGGTTCGATTCTCGGCAGGGGACTGGGTGTTGTGTCCATCATCAATATCATTGACTCGCAAGTCGCCGAAGTGCCGTCAACTAAAAAGAACTTGCAATACGGCGGCCGAACTCCCCCGAATGGGGCCTCCCGGCCAAAAATGCCATACGATCATTTCATTTCATTACGTAAACTAATTTTTAATTAACAATAGTTAGTGGAAAATTTGGAAAAAAGGTTTTCAAAGTATTCCATTAACGAAAATACCCAACTGTCGCCAGTTCCTTACCGGAACAAGAATAATTAAATTGAAACTGAACTTTATACTCGTAAGCAATCTTACTAAGAATAGTTATTGGCGTCCTAACGTAGGAACCGTACCTAACGCACACTTTCAAGTACTTCAGACCACACAAGTCACACTGGTCAAATAATAGTCAAATAGCAAACATCTACAACATATTATATTAATCATCAAAGATCAATTAAAGTAAGATTGTTTACTGGCTGTGGACAGAAACTTTTTGTTACGTTACTCACCGTAATACTGACTGTCGTAATTGTAGCAAACAGAAAGATTGTTTGAATTTACTCATTGGTAAGGACTGTCATTTACCTAGCAGTTGCTCTGAAATTTCTTTGTAATGAAAGTTATAAATTATACCGCAAGCTATAAAGTAGAAACTGCTTTGATAGTGAAATGTAGTGTGTAAGTTGCGTAATTTTATATTGTGAAAGTAGCTTCATTTTTAGGAAATGAATTAATACTGGCTTTTGCATCATTCTGTTTCTGAAATTATTCATACTACAGCCAAATATTTCATTATTACGTAATTGTCCAAAAGTTGGATAAATTATGTTTTGAGAATCTAATAAATTAATGTTCACTTCATTTTCGATTCATTTTCTGATTTTCTCGGTTCGTACAAAGGGATGGGATGGATACTACTTGGATAACGACTTAGGAAAATACGCGCGAAAACAATGTTATTTAAGCAATAAAAATTTAACTACGCTGGTCAGCCTATTACACTTCTAGTTATAAAAAGTCTAGATCTTACTTTATGATGCCGTTGGTTTGTCGAGCGACTTCATTTGGAGGTAAAATAAGGCACAGGTTCATCATCTTGCCATACCATTGCCAATAATAAGGGCCCACAGTGCTCTTGATGTTATGTGAATTACTCTAGCTGCATTTGTAATGCGCCCAATAAATGCCATATACATAGCTTGCCCATATTAAACATCCGCCAAAACAACTATTTCAGTTTTCACTGCTCCGCATTTTGGAGACAGACTTTTTATCTCCGCACTTTTGCATAGCCATACCAGTGAAGAAACGCAACCAACGACAACAACAGTTCCCCCGCGACTCCGAACTCTTACGTTTTTGGTAAGGTCGCACGTCCAGCGATAATGCATTTAAAATCTATTATACTCTTTGACAATAGCTTTTCCCTGACTAGGCCAGCGGTATACTTACAAAATGTTAACATTTCATGCGTATTCTCTTTCTTAAATAACAAATAGCATTTGTAACTTGACAACATATTTACAACTATAACATTCAGCACAACTAATAAAATAAACTTCATAAAACACTTAGAAACTGTATGACCATCCACAAAGTTGTGGTGTTATAAACCTGCCGACAAAATGCCAGCCCACATGTTGACAACGTTATTTTGATGATGCTGCAGAAGTCTTGCTGGGAAGTCGTTGCACATCCTGCCTATAGTCCCGAACTCTACCTACGTAATTTCCATATTTTTTGAGCCCTGAAGAAAGATATTCGTGGACGTCGATTTCCTTCAGACAAAGAGGTGCACGCATGCGTACAATCATGGTTTTGGTGGGCAACTGCAAACATTTTTCCATGAAGGCATTAGGGGTATTTTCTTCCACTAGGATAAATATATTAACAGTTATGACGATTAGTTTTGAAATAATGAACAGTTTGCTTCCTTTCTTTCTATCTGTGTCATTTTCATTTGATTATCTATCTATCTATCTATATCGCTTGCTCCTTGTCCCGCGGTTACGCAGGGTCAGCCATGGTTAAACGGATTTGGCATGTTCATGTTAAGGGGTGGACAGATGCCCTTCCTGCTGCCACCATTTACCCCCAGGATGGAATAAGTGTACCTCAACTCTCTGTGTCTAGTGTAAATCGTGAAATAGTGCGAACGTGTTTTCAAATGTCTGCAACGCGTGTAACTGAGGCGGAACGGGGACCAGCCCGGTATTCACCTAGCGGGATGTGGAAAACCGCCTAAAAACCACATCCAGGCTGGCCGGCACACCGGCCCTCGTCGTTAATCCGCCGGGCGGATTCGATCCGGGGCCGGCGCTCCTACCCGAGCCCAGGAAGCAGCGCGTTAGCGCTGTTGGCTATCCTGGTGGGTGTCTCATTTTCATCTGACTGCCCCTTATAATTAGCCTATCCTTCCTTTAAAATTTTTCAACTCTGTGTTGTCATATTCCAGTTTGATCAGTAATAATTCGTGTGTGACAGATCATAATGAATAGAAGAATTGTTAATTTAATCCGATATATTATTACGCAATTTCCACCGTTGATACCCCTATAGTTCGTCGATTCTTTTATAGTGAGGCTGTGAGGCTGGCGCAATTGATCTACAAAACTGATCTACAACGCTGCGGTGGCCTGGACTCTACTGAATCCAATTTCACGAAAGCTAAGGCGGTATTTTGGTGTCGCGTATCGCAGCCAGCCTGGTGAGTTATCGACTCGAGTTACGCACGCAGTGTCCCCGAGACCCAGTTCGGCTATCAACAAGGGGGCCTCTGTCAGACGACTACCGCCGCGACCCCCAGGCTGAGCGGGGCAAAGCCGCACTGCCGGAGACAGAGGTGTACATATTCTCCTTCCAGCCTGCCTGCTCGTGTCTCCGCCGTAGCCATTAAAGCAGCTCAATCTGCCTCATCTGAAGCACAGGAGTACACGTGTACCGAAGCACAGCGGTCAAAGCAGTCCAACCTGGGTTTCCAGATACCTGGCGACTTTCACGGGACCCGTTCAGCCTGATGCGCGTGACAACAGGTTGCGCTTTCAATCCGGCTTGACTACAGAATAGCCAAGTAGATGTCTGCGTAGGTAGTTTCACTGCACCTCATTTAGCGTAACAGTGGAAGCAGCAAAATAAACTAACCATACTTACACGAGACTGTGGAGAAATCAAGAACTAACGAATATACAGGGTGTAAATTTTAAGTTGACAAACCAGAATAATCCGAAAAATAAGCTTCACACGAAAAAATGTGTACAATCCAAAGTTGTTTATTTTCGAGGGGGACATCTGCTGGTGCTAAAATTAGCCCGCCACCCCATCCCCTTAGGGGTGGGGCGGGTGGAAACTAAAATTTCAAAAGGGAACGTACATTTTTTATTGCTGAATCAGATTGTACATAAAAAACTACGTACATTGTCTTAAACATTTGTTCTGATTGTTGGTAGTTGGCGCTGTAATTCAAGAAAATCCGTGTTCTCATTTTTGAGTGAAAAATGGCTACGGATAGATAAAAAATACTTATTTACTTTGTAAATTTTGATTCGCTAAAACGAAAACTCTCCCTCTCTCCCCACAGGGTGGGGTTTGAGAGAGAGGAACTAGAGTTTTACAAATGTTGACCACAGAACAAACAAGACATCCGAATGTGCAGAAAAACTTAATATTTGGGTCAACATTTGTAAAACTCTAATTCCTCTCCGTTAAACCCTACCCTATGGGGAGAGAGGGAGAGTTTTCGTTTTAGCGAATCAAAATTTACAAAGTAAATAAGTATTTTTTATTTATCCGTAACCATTTTCCACACAAAAATGAGAACATGGATTTTCTTGAATTGCGGCAACTACCAAGAATCAAAACATGTTTAAGACAAAAATGTAGTTTTTTACGTAGAATCTGATTCTGCAATAAAAAATTGGGGTTACCATTTTAAATTTTAGAGTTGCCTCCCGCCCCACCCCCATGGGGCTGGGGTGGCTGGCTAATTTTAGCACCAGTCTCCCTCGAAAATAATCAACTTTGGATTCTACACATTTTTTAGTGTGAAGTTTATTTTTTGAGTTATTCTGGTTTGTCAACTTAAAATTTACACCCTTATACTAGTCACGAAAGAGAACCCAAGTCGAGCAGGGGAAGAGTCTTCGTCTGTTAATGACTCAGCTTCAAATAAAATAATAGGTGTCTCGTAATGGAAATTTTGTAAAAAGTTACTAAACACTCATTCGGGGACTTCGAGTAGATTACGACATGTTTCCAAACTTGGTCAAGTTTCTTCGCTCCACAAATATTTTGAAAGAGGACAAAGACTTAGTGACTGACAAGTGTGTGAAACGTATATTAAGCTCTTGATTCTATTTAGCAGTATATAGGCTTACTAAATTTGGGGCACACATTGACTGAAATAGGAAAAAAAAACATGGCTCAGTGGATATTAAACACCACATTCTGGTGGTATCCAATGTAGTGTGGAGAAAGCTTATGATAAAAGAAAAGCTTTTTTCTTTCAGACATGTGTTTTTTAAATTAATATAACATGAAAAACGAACTTCGTGTTTGCA
Source organism: Schistocerca piceifrons (assembly GCF_021461385.2). Lineage (NCBI taxonomy): Eukaryota > Metazoa > Arthropoda > Insecta > Orthoptera > Acrididae > Schistocerca > Schistocerca piceifrons. Next base: position 261,682,395 of record NC_060144.1, on the reverse strand, counting down.
AAAATGCCTTTCGAGAATTTAGAGTGAACTATTTTGGCCACTTAGAATGAATTCAGTGAAACCGCAGTTCGCATCCTGGAATAATTGCTGTAACTGGGGTCTTTATTCGGCTCGGAAACACTAACGTTACAGAAACTAGACTACCAAAACTCTAGTTGACGTTGTATTATAACAGACATCTTCGGGTTCTTAGCTGCGAAGGATAGTTCTCCTCACTACGGGAGTTCAAAAAGTCTCTCCGCAGTGCGGTATGATTGTTAGCCGTGCGTGCCGTATGCCGTAGTGAATATACCGAAATGAAACTCAGGGTGTTGTGTTGGCAGGAGAGCAACACCGTGTTACTAGGGGAGGCCGAAAGGCACGCGTTTTAGCTCACGCAGGCTGGCGTGAGGAGCGAAGAACTATACTGACGTGAGGTCTGGAACATGACAAGGAATTAGAATTCAGAAAGCGGACGTAGCTAGTTTGATACTTAACTTTAATCCATTAATGATGAACGTCGCTCTTGACGGTACATGATTCACAATATTATCTGTTCAGAAGACATATAGTAACTGAATATGGCGCCTTGCTAGGTCGAGCAAATTACGTAGTTGAAGGCTCTGCTAAACTGTCGTCTCTGCAAGTGAGTGCGTATGTAGACAGTGAACCATAGCTAGCGAAGTCGGCTGTACAACTGGGGCGAGTGCTAGGGAGTCTCTCTCGACTAGACCTGCCGTGTGGCGGCGCTCGGTCTGCAATCACTGATAGTGGCGACACGCGGGTCCGACGTATACTAACGGACCGCGGCCGATCTAAAGGCTACCACCTAGCAAGCGTGGTGTCTGGCGGTGACACCACACAAGGAAATACAAATTATTAATTTGTTGAATATTCATTTTTACTTACAAATGTTCACATTAAATGTTGAACGTGTTCACCCTGTTGTTGAATACACAATTCAATTCGTCTAATCATGTTTCCAAACACAAGCTGTAACATTTCTTCTGTAACACAAGCAGTGAATATTGCAGTTTTCAATTCATCGATGGATTTTGGACGGTTTTTATAGACAGTTCCTTCGCTGCACCCCAGAAGAAAAAGTCAGGTGGTATTAGGTCAGGCTATCGTGGAGGGCCGGCCGCGGTGGTCTCGCGGTTCTAGGCGCGCAGTCCGGAAGCGTGCGACTGCTACGGTCGCAGGTTCGAATCCTGCCTCGGGCATGGATGTGTGTGATGTCCTTAGGTTAGTTAGGTTTAAGTAGTTCTAAGTTCTAGGGGACTGATAACCACAGCAGTTGAGTCCCATAGTGCTCAGAGCCATTTGAACCATTTGATCGTGGAGGCCAAAGTCCCTGTGAAATTATGCGATCACCTAAAACATCAGCAAGCAGTGACATTGAAACTCGAGCTGTATGCGCGGTTACACCATCTTGCTGAAAAAAAGCATTCAGTATTTCATATAACACAAGTTCTCCTATGAATGGGTACAGAATATCACTGCAGATCGTTGTGCGTTTATTGTTTCGTTGAAAAATATGGGATCCGCAATCCGACGTCTAGAAATTGCAATCCAAACTCCTATTTTCAGTGAATGAAGTGATTCCTCATGAACACACAATGGATTTGCAGTACTCCATATACGAGAATTTCGCGAGTTCATGTACCCGTATAAATGAAACCACGCCTCACCAGTGAAAAAAGTTTCATTAAGAATATCCCTTCCATTTTGTTGAACGAAATTTTTGAACCATTGACAACAGTGCAGTCTCTTGCCATGATCAGTATTTTTCAGTTCTTGCAAGTCACTTTGTATGGGAAAAGTTTTAATTTTTTCCTTACAGCTGTATGGGCCGTTCCGACACTAACGTCGATTTCCTGGGCGAGTTTTCTTACTGACTTGTTCGGACTCATGGACATTTTATCGGAAATATCGATTAGTTTATCTTCAGATAAAATGCTAGGACGACCACTTCTTGGTGCATCTGTCACTGAACCCGTACTTTGAAATTTGTTAATCAAATTTCGCACAGTACCGCGATGTGGGAGTGTTGTCTCCGTGAAAACTGAATGAAATGTTTGACGAATTGAAACTGTGTATTTACCGCCAGCTATGAACACTTGTTCGATTAAAAACACACGTTCTTCAATGGGTAGCATTTTAACAGTGACAAAAACGAAACAAACGAACAAAGAATTAAACGTTCACGTCAACACGTAACGACACACACCAACGATACTACTGACGCTGGGTGAGATAAACGAAACAGTGAAATGCTGGGAGAGTCCACTTGAAGGGAAGTAACCCAGGCAGGCGAACAGTCATACGGCACGCGCGGCTAAAAATCGTACGGCACTGCGGAGAGACTTTTTGAACACCCCGTATTAGAGGTGACCTGATGGTGGTTTGAATTGAGAATAGCCAGTGCTAGTAGAAACAGGGTAGAGTTGTAGAGAAAAATGTCCATAACGAAATAAATTAATAAGAGCTAAATAATACGCCGAATAGGAAAAAGGGGGCAAATAAAATCCACCACTTCAGTCTTACTCTGACCCAAAATTAATACACATTTTGCTGAGTCTCGTCTTGTGATACTGGGGTAAAAAAGACTTTTCATCAAGTTATGAACCCTACTCATAACATTAGAATGGAGGCATGCTGAATAAACTGCTATGTAGCTTTGCAATGCAGGCAAGCAAGCAAATAAGATTCCTGTAGGCTGCTTAGATGGAGCAGAGCAGCCTGCCCGTTCTGCTGATAACGTGCGGCAGCTTGCCTGTCTGGCTAATACATAAGCATGGGCAGGTTGAACGTGGGATGCGTACACCTCTGGCTGGAGAGTCTAACGAAGCGCAGGAGAGAAAGGGTTTCCATACGCCATTGGTATGGATGCTATAGCTGTTTATTGCTTAGTTTACTAGAGGAAGTTAAGGATGCAGAGATGGTTGCAAACTTTCTACATATACACCAACTACATCAATACTCCGAAAGTAACGTTGTGGTGGGTGGCAGAAGGTACTTATACCGCTAACTGATGCCCCTTCCCCGTTCCGCTCGCGAATGGCGCATGGGAAGAACGATTGTCGGTAAGCCTCTGTACTGGCGCTAATTTCTCTAACTTTCTGGTCGTGGTCCAGTCCAAGATATATGTGGAAGGAAGTAAAATGTTGTTCGGCTCTTACCGGAATGTGCTCTTTCGAAACTTCAATAGTAAATGTCTCTGTGATTCTCTACGCCTCTCTTTTAGCGTCTGCTACTGGCCACGCGGAGTGGCCGCGCAGTTTAGGGCGCCATGTCACGGACTGCGCGACCCCTCCCGCTGGAGGTTCGAGTCCTCCCTCGGGTGTGTGTGTGTTGTTCTTAGCATAAGTTAGTTTAAAGTAGAGTGTAAGTCTAGGGACCGATGACCTTAGCAGTTTGGTCCGTTTGGAATTCACACACATTTGAACATGCTGCTACTGCAGTATCTCACGCCGACTAAACGATTCCGTGTCGAAACAGCCACTCTTCGCTGGATCTTCTCTATCACTTCTGTCAGTTATAGCTGGCAAGGGTCCCAGATTGATGAACAAAACTGAAGAATCGGTCGAATTAGTGCCTTGTATGCCACCTACTTCGTGGATGAATACATTTCCTTACGGTTCTTGTTTTATGTGGTCATTTCACTTAAGATCGCTCTGCATAGTTACTCCTAGAAATTTTATGGTAGTTACTTTATCCAGAAATTTGTCATCAATAGTATAAATGGACAGTAGCACGTTTCTTTTCCTACATACGATCAATATATTACATTCATTTACTTTCAAGTTCAACTGTCAGAGCCTGCACCATTCATCAGTCTTCTGTAGGTCTTTCTGCAAATGGCTCAAATGGTTCAAATGGCTCTAAGAACTATGGGACTTAACATCTGAGGTCATCAGTCCCCTAGAACTTAGAACTACGTAAACCTAACTAACCTAAGGACATCACACACATCCATGCCCGAGGCAGGATTCGAACCTGCGACGGTAGCAGCTGCGTGGTTCCGGAATGAAGCGCCTAGAACCGCTCGGCCACACCGGCCGGCAGTAAGTTTCTCATTGAAGCCTCTTTCGCGGAGCATTTCCATAACTTTATCGTACTGCCTAACCACAGACTGCAGTATTCTAAACAAGCTGTTCCATCAACTCTCCGTTTCTTGCTTCAAGCTAGTCTGCATCGAATTCACTTCACCAGTTTTGTTCATGAAATGTAAAGTATATCTGGCAGCATAAGTCGTGGAACAAACCACTACCACCTCATTTATCAAATAATCGTCGTCGAAAAAGTGTTTCAGAATTGTTTCCAAACGCTGAAAGGATGCAGTGTCTTCCATACATTAGCACCTCGGCCAGTGACAAATAAAATTTTACTAAATTGCTGGGAATTTAGTCCTAACAATTAAATAATGTTTCCTCAATGTAATTCTTAATATATTCCTCAGATTTTTTCTTCACAGAAAAGAGACTTGACAGTGATATGTTTCGCAGTGCCTAATCTTGATAAACAAAGTGCGCAGTAATAGATATGTAACACATTTTCCCGTTATGTATCGATCCAAATATCCGCTGTGCATCCATATGCATTCAATCCTGTTGCCTGGATAATGCTGGGAATCGTATTGGCCTATTTTTATCGACTTGCCTTTAAGTTTATCGCGAGACTGCCGTAGGATTAGGCAAAATATTCGAGACGTCTACATGTCCCAATTCTGAACCGACGTTTTCAAGTTCCTGACGTGAAGCGCGAAATCCTTCACCAAATATTAATGTAAATGGTCGAAGATCTCTGGTACTCATTTCTACGCACCTTTTTTTAAATTACCGTAGCTTTTAATGAAACTAGTAATGCTTCAGAACATACACTGTGTCATGTTCTTCAGACGTGTGATGGTGGACTTGTAAGACAGGAGAGCAGGGCCCTTGCCACCGTGCATGTAGTCGACGTTCTCATCGGCCATTAATAAAACTCCCTCTCAGTCATTGTTACGACCACCGCCTTTCACACTCAGAATATATTCTTTCGAATCGAGTTTCGCTTTCGCACTAACCTTTATCACAAGTTCACGCACCACGATCCAACAGAGGGTCTAAACCGCACTCGGGTATTAGAGTAGACGGCTGGGCAAACCGAGCATGAGACGCTCGAAAGAGCGGTACGAAGTCCGAGTGCAATTTCTCCCTCAGTCCAAAGTGTGTGTATTGACATCTGCTGGACTTAACGCGAAACTACGTGCTCCGAGCAATTCGAGCCAGCGTAAACGTCAGTCGTAGACCTCTAATTGACATTATTTGATCAACTTTCCTGCTTCGCTGATACAAGCTGCAACCCTCTGCTGCTAGATGTCTCCGACTTGTAGCGTGTAACATGGCAATGTCTAACGTAACTATACTGGTGCGTGGGAAACAGCATACTGTAACCGAGTTTCTAACCGCAGAAGAGTAATTCCACACGTGCAACACCCTCCATTCAACATGACAGTGCCCGTTCTTAATCCCATAGAAAATGTCTGAAACTGTTTGCAGCTGTGAGTGTAACGTAACGATCAACATCAGCGCACTTTAGTAGCTGTGTAAGTAATCACCAATAAGTGATTTTAGCATGGCATGGTATATTTGAAGAAACCTGTCGCCTCCCTCCTTTGGTGAACTGACGCCTTTATCAACGCTTAGAGGTGGTGTTGGACAGTATAAGGGTGATGTCTGCTGGGGGCGATTAATTTTTTTTGTCTGGTATGCTTACAATTGTAAGGAGCGCCCAACAAGTAACGCAAAAATTTTTTTTCTCGGCCAGTTTCGGTTGAAAAAATGAAGAATTTGTTGTGAGATATGGTGGAATATTTTCACTCCAGCCCCTATAGTTTCATGGAGCTCCGATGTTTGCCGGCGCTGTCGTTAGACTTCAAATTGGCGCCTACAACGGAGTTGCGTTCAAAGCAGAGAGCTTTCACTGAGTTTTTCTCATCGAAAAACAAGAGCATCGCAGATGTTCATAGATACTTGCAGAACGGCGCGGAGACCTAGCAGTGAACAAAAGTACGGTGAGTCGTTGGGCGAGGTGTGTGTCATCATCGCACAAGGCCGCGCAAACCTATCCGATCACTAGCGTGCAGGCTGGCCACACACAGCTGCGTAGCTCCCGTAACGTTGCAACGTGCAGACACTCTCAATCGCGGCGAACGGCGGATGACAAGCAAACACTTCGCTGCACAACTGGATGGCTCTGATGGTAGTGCTGCCACGCTCGCCCACCGGTTGGTGCACTCAAGGGCGTGTGGCCAGTGGGTTCCACACCGCCTAACAGAAGACTATAAAGAGCAACGAAGGACCATTTGTGCGGAATTCCTTGCACGTTACGAGGCTGACCGTGACAGCTTTTGTCGAACACCGACACAGACTATGAAACATGGGTTCATCACTTCGAACGAGGTAATCCATGGAGAGGCGTCACATCTCCTCTCCTCCAAAGAAAAGTTCACAGTTGCACTCTCAGCTGGTAGGATCATTCTGTTTCATGTCTTCTCTTATGGGACAACGATCAATTCTGAAGTGTTGCTACCCTCAGGATATTGAAGAAACGACTTCACCAAATTCGTCGCCACAAAAATGGAAATGAAGGTCTCCTTCTCCATGACAACGGAAGTCGTCACATAAATCTGAGCATCCGAGATAAGCTCATAAAACTTCATTGGACTGCTCTTCCTCATCTACCCTACAGTCAGCATATTGTATCTTCCGACTTCCATCTGTTTGGCCCAATTGAGGAGGCATTTTGCGAGAAGCAGTTAATGGATGATGGGGAGGATGATGCAGCAAGTCATCGTTGGTTCCGACGTCGACCAGTAGAGTGATAGCATGAGGGCATACAGGCGTACAGGTGGCGTGAGGCCGGAGATTATGCTGAAAAATATGGTTTTGTAACCAAATGAGTGGGGAATAATATGGTGTATTGGAATCCTGAATGAAGTTAACCTGTTTTCAAAAAAATAATATGTTGCATTACTTATTTAACGCCCCTGGTATTAAAAGCTTCATCCCTGTGGGCTTGTCACTACAACCTCATGTCGACCACCCTCTCGGCCTTTTTTTTAGTCTGTGTGAAAGTGCCACTGAAATAATAGTAATCTACGGTTGCACGGTGGGTTGCTGCGCCATGTGAACGAATGGTTCAAATGTCTCTGAGCTCTATGGGACTTAACACCTGAGGTCATCGGTCCTCTAGAACTTAGAACTACTTAATGCTAACTAACCTAAGGACATCACACACATCCATGCCCCAGGCAGGATTCGAACCTGCGACCGTAGCGGTCGCGCGTTTCCAGACTGAAGCGCCTAGAACAACTCGGCCACACTGGCCGGCATGTGAACGAATGGAACAAGAACGGGATGTACATCTAAATCTATATCTGTACTCTGCGAATCACAGTGAGGTGCACGGCAGAGGCTACGTACCATTGTACCAGTTATAAACGTTTCTTCCATTTCTATTCACATATGGACCGCGGGAAGAATGATTGTTTAAATCCTCTGTGCGTGCAGTAATTATTCTAATTATATCCTCACGATCCCTGTGTGTGCGATGCGTAGGGGATTGTTGTACATTCCTAGAGTCAATATTTAAAGCCGGTTGTTGAAATTCTGTTAATAGATTTTCTCGGGATAGCTTCTGTCTATATTCAAGAGTCTTCCAGTTTATTTCCTTCAATATTTCTGTGACACTCTGCCACGGATCAAATAAACCTGTGACCATTCGTGCTGCCCTTCTCTGTACACGTTCAATATCCCCTGTTAGTCCTATCAGAACGCTGCATTCCCGCCACGCACCGTACGTTAGTTTCGATATATGTATGTCGATGGTGAGTTCTAGCATTCCCCAGATTGGACTTGACATTTTGGATGTGGAACCAGTATTAACAAGTCGCTGTCTGGGATATTACTGCCAAAATGACGACCATTACACAGGCAGCTAAAAACTGAAGAGATAATTAATCAAGGCCTCAGGGAAGGATATTCTTTTGTCATCGTTTAATATACAAATTGAGGATCTCATAAGAAAATGGAAGAATGAAGTACATGAAGACATACAAATGAAAAGAATCTATCATCTGAACGCCTTGTTGTATGCAGATGATGTAGTGTTAGTACAGAATAACGAAGCAAATTTACAACATCCAGTCTATAGATTAAACTAGGAAGACAATGCTACAGCCAATGAAATTGGCACCCTGTGAAAAACACCCAGTCCGATCAAAAATTATCATTGAAGATAAGGCACTGGAACTACTCTGTTTTAGATACTTAGGGTAAGATATCAACTTAAATAACGATGATGATGCGCAGAATAAAATCAGCAATTTTCATCATATATGTGGAACTATAAATAAAACCATAAAGTACAAAATGAGGAACGACACAACATTTAAGTTTGACAGAAAATGACTGTGCTTGTCTTGCTACACAGCAGCGAATCTTGGATTGAGAAACAGCGAGACAAAATGAGCGTACATTCGGCTGAAAAGAGATTTTTAAGATCTGTGAAAGGTTGCTCGATGAGGGATTGTATAAGAAATTAGAAAATAGATGAAAATTAGAAATGATTCAAATGGCTCTGAGCGGTCGCGCGGTTCCAGACTGTAGCGCCTCGGCCGGCTGAAAATTAGAAATATTCAACATAAGGGGAGGTTCTGGTCGAGACCGATAAAATATTGATTTTTTTACATGATGTAGATCCCTAAGGTACATAAATTATGCCTGCAAAAGGTTTTTTTGTTCGTGAAACTATTTTTAGAAATCACAGCATGTTGAACGGAACTGTGCGCCGACCGAAATATAGGCAGCTGTAGGCGCTCGATGAATCAGTTTAAGAATTTGGTTGATCAGCATACGAATTTCTGTCCAACGATGATTTGCTGGAAAGATGCACCGATTCCAGTACGCAAAATGACAAGGAGAGCTTGAACGCTTGCTTACGGAAAGTGGTACCGAAACATTTTCATTGCGGGGAAAACACTGTTGTAACAGTAGCATATATAGCTCCAGGTATTTGTTAAAAGAGTCCTGATTGAAAAAAATTACGGCACCATATTCAGAACCTGAGCATGTCTGGGGAATAGGGAGGATACCTCTATTGTACTGGGGTCGTAGATTAATCGTGTCTTGAAACAACGTATTTTTTGTTACTCCAAACTTTAAAGCGTTTTTCTCAAAAAAAATCAAAAACAAAAACAAAAAACAAGTCTCCACAGATTTTAAAAAATGAAATATAATTAAATTTAGGGGCCCTAGCGAGCGTTTTAACTGTTTTAGAAATTTAAATGTTTCTTTTAGACATTTGAAATTAGAAATTGACATGTTTTTCAGATAGCTGCCTTTTTTTCGAGAATTTTTCAAAACTTCCCAAAACTCATTACATTTTAAGACATTTCTATTTTTATGAGTTTCAGAAACAGTCACGAGTCTGTACACTGCTTCGCGCGAACCAGGATGCGCCGCAAGCCATATACTTTGACAAAGGCGGCAGCTGACATTTTTAATTGGTATGAGATACAAACGTATTTTTCATACATGAATGTTTGTCTAATAAAGTAGAGATATCCACATTTTAATAAAAACAACTCTTGTATGAAAAAATTGTAAATTTCGCCCATTTTTCGTGCCTCTCGACCAGAATCTTCGCTTAAACGACAAAATGGAAGAATATAGAGAGAAATCGAGGCAAGATTTTAAACATATAGGTAAAGACAGAATTTTTGTCATTGTGATCAAGTGCAGGCACTCAGGAAAAAGAGGCGTTGGAAGACAGAAAAAAACGGTCGTAATATGTGTGGTCAGGACAGACTTAATAGGCTAAACTTTGAAGTGAGGAAGAAGATGACAATTTAACCGCCTGGCCATATCTCTCAGAGTCTCACCCATAATTACAGCTCGACAGGTAAATGATACACGATCGCCATCGCTCAAGTTGATTTTCCCTCGTTGCCGTCAGCAACTACTGCCGTCCGAACGTTAAGATCTACTAAGATACAAACGAGGCAAGATGACTGCGGCGCCATTGGTCGCTGCTGTTCCTGTCATTCCCTCGTACTTCCAAACTTGTCGATACTAGTTTACTTAGGAGCTACCAGCACAGTAGTTCCCAGGCTTCCTGAGAAATCCCAGGACTTCAGGCTGCCAAACCTTTGTGTATGACCACTGCCAATAACAATAATAATAATAATATACAGGCGCTATATCACTGTAGTAACAATTACGTAGTTGCTGTTGCGTTGTGCACCGAGCGAGGTGGCACAGTGGTTAGCACACAGGACTCGCATTCGGGAGGACGACGGTTCAATCCCGCGTCCGGCCATCCTGTAGTAGGTTTTCCATGATTTCCCTAAATGGCTCCAGGCAAATGTCGTGATGGTGCCTTTGAAAGGGCACGGCCGACTTCTTTCCCCGTCCTTCCCTAATCCGATGAGACCGATGACTTCGCAGTTTGGTCTCTTCCCCCAAACAACCCACCCCCAACTAGGTGCTAGGTGCTTGTGTTGTGCAGTCAATTATTTCGTTTGTTATTGCGAAGTGAATAATAAATCATTTTCTAGTCTGTTGTGGGAACTGCCTGTAAGTGGAAGATGGCATTTTCATGAGACATTTTAGTACAAGCGATGTACAATAAGGTGACAAAAGTAATAGGATAGCGATATGCACATATACATATGGTAATAGTATCGCGTTCACAAGGTATAAAAGGGTAGTGCATTGGTGGAGCTGTCATTTGTAGTCAGGTGGTCCATGTGAAAAGGTTTCCGACGTGATTATGGCCGCACTAGGTGAATTAACAGAGTTTAAACGCAGATTGGAGCTAGACGCATGCGACATTCCATTTCGCAAATCGTTAGGAAATCCAGTGTTCCGAGATCCACAGTGTCAAGAAAGAATGTGGTGCCGAAAATACCAAATTTCAGGCATTATCTCTCACCACGGACAACGCACTGCCCGACGGCCTTCACTTAACGACCGACAGCAGCAGGGTTTGGGTAGAGTTGTCACTGGTAACAGACAGCCAACACTGCGTGAAATAACCGCAGAGATCAATGTGGGACGTACAACGAACGTATTCGTTCGGACAGAGCGGCGAAGTTTGGCGTTAATGGTCTGTGACAACAGATAACCGACGCGAGAGCCTTTGCTAACGACAAAACATCGCCAGCAGTGCCTCTCCTGGGCTCGTGACCATATCGGTTGGGCCCTAGGCGATTAGATAACGGTGGCCTGGTCAGATGAGTCCCGATTTCAGTTGGTAAGAGCTGATGGTAGGGTTCGAGTGTGGCGCACACCCCACGAAGCCAAGGACCCAAGTTGTCAACAAGCCACTATGCAAGCGAGTGGTGGCTCCGTAATGGTGTGACTGTAAATGAACTGGGTCCGCTGGTCCAACCGAGCCGATCATTGACTGGAAATGATTATTTTCGGCTGCTTGGAGACAATTTGCAACCAGTCATGGACTACATGTTCTCAGAAAACGATCGAATTTTTATGGATGACAATATGACATGCAACCGGGCTACAGTTATTCGCGATTGGTTTAATCAACATTCTGGACAGTTGGAGCGAATGATTCGACCACACAGATCACTCGAGAAGAATTCCGTCGAACAATTATGGGATATAAGCGAGACATCAGTCTGTGCACAAAATTCTGCACCAGCAAAACTTTCGCAATTATGGACGGCTATAGAAACAAAATGGCTCATTATTTCTGCGGTGTCTTCCAACGACTTGTTGAGTCCATGCCACAATGAGTTGCTGCACTTCGCCGGACAAAAGCAAGTCCGATAAGATATTAGTAGGTGTCACGTAACTGTTGTCACCTCAGTATACGGGGTGGTCCATCGATAGTGACCGGGCCAAATATCTCACGAAATAAGCATCGAACGAAAAAACTACAAAGAACTAAACTCGTCTAGCTTGAAGGGGGAAACCAGATGGCGCTATGGTTGGCCCGTTAGATGGCGCAGCCATAGGTAAAACGTATATCAACTGCGTTATTTTAAATAGGAACCCCCATTTTTGTTACATATTCGTGTAGTATGTAAAGAAATATGAATGTTTTAGTTGGACCACTTCTTTCGCTTTGTGATAGATGGCGCTGTAATAGTCACAAACTTATAAGTACGTTGTATCACGTAACAATCCGCCAGTGCGGACGATATTTGCTTTGTGATACATAACCCGTGTTAAAATGGACCGTTTACCAATTGCGGAAAAGGCCGATATCGTGTTGATGTATGGCTACTGTGATCAAAATGCGCAACGGACGTGTGCTATGTACGCTGCTCGGTATCCTGGACGACATTATCCAAGTGTCCGGACCGTTCGCCGGATAGTTACGTTATTTAAGGAAACAGGAAGTGTTCAGCCACATGTGAAACGTCAACCAAGACCTGCAACAAATGGTGATGCCCAAGTAGGTGTTTTAGCTGCTGTCGCGGCTAATCCGCATATTAGTAGCAGACAAATTGCGTGAGAATCGGGAATCTCAAAAACGTCGGTGTTGAGAATGCTACATCCACATTGATTGCACCCGTACCATATTTCTATGCACCAGGAATTGGATGGCGACGACTTTGAACGTCGTGTACAGTTCTGCCACTGGGCACAAGAGAAATTACAGGACGATGACAGATTTTTTGCACGCGTTCTATTTAGCGACGAAGCGTCATTCACCAACAGCGGTAACGTAAATCGGCATAATATGCACTGTTGGGCAACGGAAAATCCACGATGGCTGCGACAAGTGAAACATCAGCGGGTTAATGTATGGTGTGGCATTATGGGAGGAAGTATAATTAGCCCCCATTTTATCGATGGCAATCTAAATGGTGCAATGTATGCTGATTTCCTACACGTAATGTTCTACCGATGTTACTACAAGATGTTTCACTGCATTACAGAATGGCGATGTACTTCCAACATGATGGATGTCCGCCACATAGCTCGTGTGCGGTTGAAGCGGTATTGAATAGCATATTACATGTTAGGTGGATTGGTCGTCGAAGCACCATACCATGGCCCGCACATTCACCGAATCTGACGTCCCCGGATTTCTTTCTGTGGGGAATGTTGAAGGATATTTGCTGTCGTGATCCACCGACAACGCCTGACAACATGTCTCAGCGCATTGTCAATGCATGTGCGAACATTACGGAATGCAAACTACTCGCTGTTGAGAGGAATGTCGTTACACGTATTGCCAAATGCATTGAGGTTGACGGACATCATTTTGAACATTTATTGCAATAATGTGGTATTTATAGGTAATCACGCTGTAACAGCATGCGTTCTCAGAAACGATAAGTTCACAGAGGTACACGTATCACGTTGAAACAACCGAAATAAAATGTTCAAACGTACCTACGTTCTGTATTTTAATTTAAAAAACCTACCTGTTACCAACTGTTGGTCTAAAATTGTGAGCCATATGTTTGTGACTATTACACTGCCATCTATCACAAAGCGAAAAGAGTGGTCCAACTAAAACATTCATATTTCTTTACGTACTACACGAATATCTAATAAAAAATGCGGGTTTCTATTTAAAAATACGCAGTTGATATCCGTTTGACCTTTGGCAGCGCCATCTAGCGGGCCAAACATAGCGCCATCTGATTTCCCCCTTCAAGCTAGACAAGTTTCGTTCTTTGTAGTTTTTTCGTTTGACGCTTATTTCGTGAGATTTTTGGCCCGGTCACGATCAAAGAACCACCCTGTATATCTGTCGGTTTCACTGTTGTAAATGCATGCTAAAAAAGTAGAAAATATTTGGGATAGCGGATTGACAATGTGTGGAAGACGTTCACAAGCTGTAGCCTCCAGCATATGTGCATATTGGTAAGTTTTGGAATCAGTATTTACACTCTTACGAAATAGCGATAATGGTAATGATATTTTAAAAATTGTTTAGTTTGCTGGCAGAAACACTATTCAACCCTTTCGTTTTATCCCTCAGAAAATTACATTTTACCGCGCAGGCGGTAATTGCCCATAACCTGGGTAGTGCTGTACTAGCGGCTGTGCAATGCAAACAGTTACTTAGTTGCTTGCACAACAGTTGGCTGCGCAGTACTCGCTGTCGGCGAGGAGTTGCGAAATTCCGGAAGGCGGCCAGCCAGCGGCGGGATGCCGTGCGTAGCGGGTGGGCGGTGCCCGGGCCCCGGCCTGCCTACGTCACGCCGCATCAGCCGGTCACGGCCGTGTCACGGTCGCCAGATTTTCGGCTGTCGTTCCAGGCGGCCTCGCGTCTGCAGACGCATCTCTCATTCGATTTGTTTCTTATTTATTCTGAAATAGCTCGTACTGCGTGGAGATATTACCGCCAGCGGGATAACCCTGACATGTCGATGAGAGCACTGATTATTCTTCCATTAGATAATGCCGTTAGAATGGAGGTAACATTTTCATAGTTCCATAAAGGCATCATGAATAAATTGTGATTGCTGTGTAATTCACCCTACCGAAGCATAATGTTGTTTCACTTAACAAATATTTACGCGCGGTTTCATTCTGCATCAGTTAGTGCTACTACTTCGTCAACACAGGTCATAGCTCTACCTAAAAAAGAGCTCATCCAAGAGCTTGTGAAACTGAGGCAAAATGGTAATTCACATTTTCATAAATTTTTGGCAAACCATTAATGTGACATTAAACGCTACGAAAACATAGACTACCTGCTTAAACAATGAACCACTGTAACAAAGATGGTTCAAATGGCTCTGAGCACTATGGGACTTAACATCTGAGGTCATCAGTCCCCTAGAACTTAGAACTACTTAAACCTAACTAAACTAAGGACATGACACACATCCATGCCCGAGGCAGGATTCTAACCTGCGGCTGTAGCGGTCGCGCGGCTCCAGACTGAAGCGCCTAGAACCGCTCTGCCACAGCGGCCGGCGAACCACTGTAACAAAATAAACAAAATATTAGAAGTGGATGAAAGAGAATTATCACATTCTGAAGTTTAAGGGCACTGAAATAATTTAAAGACGACTAGTGAAAAATTGTGACGGATGGGACTCGGACACATACTTCCCATTTTACGCGAGCGGTCGTCTTAATCGCTTCGGCTATCCAAGCACGCTTCACGTCCGACTCAAATTCCCAATTTGTTGCACATTACTTCTGTAACCCCCCCCCCCCTCCTCCCCCCCCCCCCGTGCATTTTCCTCATTGCTCGCAGCATCTCGCATGATTCCCGTAATAGGTCCAGCCTACGCCGCATACACACCGAAGATATCATGAGATGCTGTCAACACTAACATATTACTATTATATGAGTGGTGTCTGTTCTTTCAGACGCTTCCTAAAGAACAGACACCGCACAGTCATGATTCTTTCGCCATAGATACACAAGAAGAAAGAGAAATACCAACGTCAGCTGCTGAATGGCACTGAAATTTGGGTCGAACTTGAAGAGTCCTCTGACAGCCGAGAGGTTAATGTGATTGCTCGTGTAAAGTTCGAGTCCCAGGCTGGCACAAATTTTCACCTGTCGGCTTTGAACTATTTCAGTGCGATGCCCTTAACTGACTGACGTCGGTATTTCTCTTTCATCGCACTTATACGGGGTGAATCAAGAAGATATGAAAATAATTTAAAATGTTAATGTTATTCTACAAGTAAAACTAAAGAAAAAAGTTCATATAAACATAGGTCCGCAAATGTTTAGTTACGGGGTTACGGCTAATAAAAGATTTTGCCTGAAATTTAGCAATTTCGCTAGTATGAAGCCATCACAGAACTGTACGAGGTTAAAGTAAAGCACGATTTCCATTTATTTTGTTGTTATTGATCTGGTGAATCTAATAAAACATGTCCCAGACGTGTATCTGCAGCAGTTTTCCCGAACATCCAGAGTAGCAAAGAGGTAATTTCATAAAATGTTTAATTTATTATCTATTTGGCCCAATTTGTTTTTTAAATTCCAGACAATTGCACAAAGTTTTCAACAGAATTTGTAGAGAATTTAATTTTGGAAAAATGATGGTAACAACGTTAACTGAAACTGTATGAATGTGTCAGATAATCTGCTTTAATTAATACCATAGCATACGTGAATTCATTTTAAACCGGAAAAAATAAACATTCACAATACATGTTCGATGCATTTAGCTGCACGTGTATGAACATTCGAAATACTCCGCTAATGGTTCGTGCATTCGAAATCCTCCGAGTTGGATAACATATGCGATATTCTTCAACTGCATCAGTAGCATTACCACCACATTTGCAATAAAAAAACACCACATCGTCGTATTCCCCTGTCGTAAATTTGAAAGGAATCCCTGTTTCATAAATAATCTACAAACTACAACAGTTGCTATGTGGTTTCACTTAAATACACAGTTGTTATTATGTTCTTTCAGTCAACAGTACAGAAAACTAACTCGCTTCAAGGCTAGGAAACGACTGAAACAACTCACTATCGGTTGCCAACTATAACATAAACGTTTCTACATTCTTAATGAAAAGTAAACAAATTTACTTGGATAGTAATCTCTGCTTCTCTGGATGTTCTGGAAAACTACTGCAGATACGCGTCTGGGACATGTTTTATTAGATTCACCTGACAAATAAAAACAAAATAAATGGAAATAGTGCTTTACTTTAACCTCGTAAAATTTTGTGATAGCTTGATACTAGCGAAGATGCTAAATTTCAAGCAAAATCTTTTATTAGCCGTAATCCCGTAACTAAACATTTGCAGACCTATGTTTATATGAACTTTTTTCTTTAGTTTTACTTGTAGAATAATATATTAAAATATTTGCATATCTTCGTGAATCACCCTGTATACGACCGTAGAATCATGACTGTGTGGTTTCTGTTCTTTAGGACATGTCCGAAAGAACATACATCACAAATGTAATTGTAACATTGGAGGTGTTGGCCGTATTGGAATTATGAGACGCGTAATGTAAATAATGTTGCAAAACAGATAGCTGACCCATACATTTACAGTAGTTCATCTGGAATTGTTATTTCTGTAGCAAAGCCCACTACTTAAGTCCGTGTTTATTTGAAGAATACATAGGTTTGGAAGATTCTGCCTTGTGCAAGACACAATTCCTACTTTTTTTCTCCTCACCCAATACATTTTTCGATGATTCTACTCTATCATCAATTTTTTTTGTTATACTTAACAGCTCATTACGTAGTCCTAGTAGTAATGTGCCATCTGAAAACTAAATTATCAACTGTACTAACACACAGCCGGCCGGAGTGGTCGAGCGGTTCTAGGCGCTACAGTCTGGAATCGCGCGACCGCTACAGTTGCAGGTTCGAATCCTGCCTCGGGCATGGATGTGTGTGATGTCCTTAGGTTAGTTAGGTTTAAGTAGTTCTAAGTCTATGGGACTGATGACCTCAGATGTTAAGTCCCATAGTGCTCAGAGCCATTTGAACCATTTTTAAACTAACACACATAGCGATCTCAACAACATGTGTGGAGTCATCCGAAGAGTGAGCTGCCACACCAAGGTTGGGATCGAGCGAGGTGGCGCGTTGGTTAGCACACTGGACTCGCATTCTGGAGGATGACGGTCAGAACTTAGAAATACTTAAACCTAGCTAACCTAAGGACATCACACACATCCATGCCCGAGGCAGGATTCCAACCTGCGTCCGTAGCAGTCGCGCGTTTCCAGACTGAAGCGCCTAGGACCGCTCGGCCACACCGGCCGGCCTGAACTCTGCATAAAAGTTTGTACTCAACAGTACTATATGAGAGAAGACTAGTATTTTGTCTGTATCAAATAATAAATTAATCTTGAGTGACGGTATGAATACCCATGACATTCCTGTGGACATGGATCGTTACAAAGTTAAGTGTTTCATCTTGTTCAAATTATAATTAAAGTGACTTGATATTTTATATGCTGCAATATCATTTCGGCCCCTCCAGGAGTAAAGCTAAGAACCCACCACTACACTGACGAGTGTTATTTCGTCCGGTAGAACAATAGATGCTGTTAAGTAGGAAGAAGTGGAAAAATGCTGATCATGACAAAATATCATCGAACCTTACATTGGACGACAAAAAAATGAAGCACCGAGAAGGGAGCGGGAAACGAAATAAAACTTTATGTCTTAACAGGCTGTATGATGTTATGTCAGTGATTACAGAATCGAGCCGCAGTTAAAAAGAATTGGCCAGTATGACCACGATTATCAGCATGACGTCCAACCTACTCTGATCTCGATGCATGCACTGATTCCGTTGGGAAGGCGCTGTATCCTTTCCTGAAGAAAACTGGTCCACAACTGTTGTAACTGGTCCTTGATATCCAGGGTGCTGGCACTAGGAAACCAAACAGCAAAGTAATGATTTGGGGTGTGAGAAAACCCTGATCCTAATAAGAGGAAACAATGAAGTTTTCAGTATATTAACCAGAACTTCAGACAAAAGCAATAGCGTTTCATGAAAAAAAGCCAGTTGTGAGTTAAGCAGAGAGAACAGAAGACAAAAGAAGAGAGGGTACACCCACATAACTTCTGCTTCCTGACTTCATCTGAACAGACAATGGAAGGCCCATCGGCACCGACCGACCATCGTGTCACCCTAAGCTGGTAGACGTCACTGGTTGCGGATATGGAGGGCATGTGGTCAGCGCATCCCTCTCCCGGCCGTAGTCAGTTTTCGTGACCGGAGCCGCTACCTCTCAGTCAACTGGCTCATCAATTGGCCTCTCAAGGGCTTAGTGCACCTCGCTTGCCAACAGCGTTCTCGTACGATTACCTATCCAAGAGCTATCCTCGTCCCACAGCACTTAACTTCAGTGATCTGCCGGGGATGGGTGATACCGTTGCGCAAGACAGTTGGCTGTGCTTCCTGAGGAGCCGTTAAAATTCTTGAATAAATTATTTTATATGCAACCAGTCTGGTCACGGCCCAGGCAACGAGCAGCATCTAAGAGACACACCTGATATGAAAATAATGTGCAGATATATAACCAATAATATGCTCGCATATCTGCAATTATTTCTCAAGAAATAACACTTTCTCTTTGTGCCGTCACAGCCAAATTAAAAAAAATTCACCCCGTTATTCAAAAGAATATCTATGTAATGACAGCATTAAGTAAATGTAATTGAAATAATATTTAATTTACTGGCAATTCGTCGTCTGTGAAATACAGCGATATGTGATCTTTGTGACCATTAACATTATCGCACAGTCTAACTACATACAGCCACAACACTCTCTGGTGCGAAAGTTATCGTTTGACAGCTGAAGCGACAATAGCGCTCCAAGCGGTGAGAAAGCAGACAGTCACATGTGTCGTAAAGATAATGTTGGTGTTTAATAATTTTCTATTTATTTGTCGAAATAGCTGGTATATTTTTCCGTTCCATGCGTTAGTAAGTTACCAGGACACATGAATTATCATAAAATACATGTAAAAACTGCCGAATCACACTGATTCTATGACATAAGCTACCACTCTTTCATTTGAAGAAATGCTTTCGAATATGTCTGTGTTCGCAGCTTATTCCGCTGATAATAAGAGAATATAAACAAATTTCATTAATATTTTTCTGTTGTTGTCTGTTGTTGTTGTTACAGGCACTTTCCTTGGCACTTAAAATTTTTTTATGCAGTCCTATGATTCGCCCTTTCTTACACTTCACTCGACTTTCTACTACTCGAATTTCTTTGTAAACGTAATTACATTTGCTTCAAAAGCAAATGTGTTGAAGATACTTGCCGTTTGTGGCTCAGATTTAGCAACAATTGTGAAATTGGTTTCTCCTGTGTTGGGAAACAGTTTTTTTGCTTTTGACGATTTGTTATCGGGTCTCTGTGGTTTTCCGCTAAGCTACAGTTGTGGTGGCTTATTTGGTACGTTAGCCGCGCGGGATTAGCCGAGCGGTCTTGGGCGCTGCAGTCATAGACTGTGCGCCTGGTCCCGGCGGAGGTTCGAGTCCTCCCTCTGGCATGGGTGTGTGTGTGTTTGTCCTTAGGATGATTTAGGTTAAGTAGTGTATAAGCTTAGAGACTGATGACCTTAGCAGGTAAGTCCCATAAGATTTCACACACATTTGAACATTTTTGTACGTTAAATAATGAAATGAAATGAAATGTCGTGTTGCTAAGGCCTCCCGTCGGGTAGACCGTTCGCCTGGTACAAGTCTTTCGATTTGACGCCACTTCGGCGACCTGATGAAATGATGATGATTAGGACAACACAACACCCAGTCCCTGAGCGGAGAAAATCTCCGACCCAGCCGAGAATCGAACCCGGGACCTTAGGATAGACATTCCGCCACGCTGACCACTTTTTTTTTTTTCACTTACACCTCTCAGAATCCCCTAATTTTAAGAGCAGGCCTTTTTTGCCTGATGCACATTGTCTTTGAAACTTCCTGGCAAATTAAAACTGTGTGCCCGACCGAGACTCGAACTCGGGACCTTTGCCTTTCGCGGGCAAGTGCTCTACCATCTTTTTTTTTTTTAATATTTTAAGAGTGTTCAGATATGGGTAGGTGGAGACAAGGCGGGCAGGGGTCGAAACCCGAGGCCTGGCCGCGATGTCTCCCCCCTCCCGTCTCTGAATCACTCCCTCAAAGTATCTTTTTGATTTATTTTATATATATATATATATATATATATATATATATATATATATATATATATATATATATTTTACCAGGAAAAGGGTAAATGAAAAAAAATCTTTATTGGTACAAACTTAAATACAACAGAAATGCCATCCTTCCGGCGAAAATAACACAAGACAATATACTCGTACAAGGCGAGGAATTTTTTTTTTTTTTATGAACATGGTGTAGGGAAAAAAGAATAATAAGTCTGATGTAATCTAAGAGGTGTGAAGCAATATACAGTGGAGTGAGGGAAAGACCATTGTTGTCTGGGGTAGTGCATTAAAGAAAGGAGGCGCGTGTCCATGCGCCTATTCCACTGTGGGTTACAATGTAGAAAGTAGCGCGGGGAGTCTCAGATGTCAGCAAGGGGGGCGGGAGTGCTGTCGGCGTGTGGCACCATCCAACTGAGCGGGGGTGAAGTAAAGATCGCGTGTAGGTAATTGGCGAAGAAGGCGCGGTAGCGCGGTTGCTGTTCGACTTCACTGTGGGCGGTTTGTAAGTACTGCCAGAAATCAAGGCGTGATTTGTCGCCACCATTATACATGTAGGTGATCGTCCATCCCTTGACCCATACAATCGCATGATTTTTGGAGGCGGGGAAATAAGTATTCTCAGGATGGATAAAAGTCCGTGGGTCAATCGAGTCCGGCGGAACGCGGAGGTAACAGGCAACGAACTGTCGGGCAAGTTTCCAGACGTCACTGGTGGCAGTACAAGTCAGTTGATGGACATCGTCATCCACGAGGTGGCAAATGGAACAAAGTGGAGAGTCCTGTAGTCCGATGGCGTGAAGGCGATGATTTGTGGCGAATTTTTCATTTGCGACTTGGTACCACGTTGCCCGGACGTTGGAGGGAAGAAAAGGCTGGTGGATGTGACGCCAAACCGTTGGCCACCGCGTGGACGGATGTCTCAGTTCGATATTGTTGCTGGATATGGAACGAAGGAGAGGGGTGTAAAAATCTTTAGGTCGAGGAGAACGCGTGGTCGGTAAGTGTGTGTGAGCATAACTGAAGTCGACGATGAAATCAGAAATGTGCATCAAATGGTGCTTGATGTGTCCGACTGGTACTGGTGGTGTTATGGTCGCGGGCACAAGAATTTCCAGCAAGCTGCGCGTAAGGGAGGTGCCCCCGTGCCACTGCTTGTGCATGGTGGACATGTACAAGGACGCCGCTCGGAGTCGCACATTGACAAGGCCGAGGCCTCCTGCTCGCGGCGGGAGGGTGAGCGTGTCGCAGCGGACCTTAAAGATCGTACCGGCCGTAAGGAAGTATCCAAGGGCAGCCTGGAGGCTGCGTCCAATAGTTGATGGCAGCGGGAGGACCTGTGCGATGTGGACCATTCTGGCCGCCACATGTTGATTGAGGTATTGGACACGTTGTAAAGAATCGAGTCGTCGGAGAAGATTTTGTCGCACCGTCGTGCGGATAGTTTGGAGTGCACGCCGAAAATTGATGGCAGCGGAGCGGCGCACGGTGGAGGTGAAAATGATACCAAGATATCGTAGTTGTTGTACACACGGGAGAGGTGCTAAGTCTTCGTGTGAGAGGCCGCGTCCAATGGGCATCGCCGCGGATTTAGCCACATTCATGTTACTGCCCGCTGCAGTGCCGTACGTTGATATCAAATCAAGTACCGTGTGTGTTTCACTCCGTGAGCGGATCAAGAGGAGGAGGTCGTCCGCATACGCACGACATCGAAAACTGTGTTGTCGCAAAGTGAGACCAGAAAGGCGGCTCGTCAGACTCCCGATGAGTGGCTCCAGGCTTATGGCATACAGTAGGGTCGAAAGTGGGCAGCCTTGCCGTACGGAACGCCGGATCGCCACTGGTCCCGCCACACGGCCGTTAACCTGAATCAGAGATTCGGCGGTGCCGTACAGGCGCCGGATCACGTCGATGAAGGCTGGTGGAAAACCCATGCGGTTCATCACTGAGAACAGAAAAAGATGCCGCAATTTGTCGAATGCGCTGTCAAAATCAATGGCAACCACTGCGGCGCGGAGTCTGCACGCCGCTGCCAGTGCAATTAAATCGCGACATTCTCCTGTGGCCGTTTGTATATTAACTGAGCCGCCCGGAGTTGTCTGTTCCGGGGATAGAATGCTAGGCAGGATCTTGCGGCATCGCGTTGCCAGTAGGCGTGTAAAAATTTTACAGTCTGCGTTAAGCAGAGTCAGGGGACGGTAATGTGCTGTCGTCACACCTGGTGTCGGTTTGTGGATGGGTATAATAATTCCCGTGACGAAGGACGGCGGTACGGCGTTCCCTATCGTCAGCAGTTCATTAAACATCGTTGTCCACCGTGATGCCATTAGTGTGAAGAAAGCGCGATAAAATTCTATCGGCAATCCGTCGACACCAGGTGACTTATTCAGAGCACCTTTTTTGATTGCATCGTAGATTTCGTCACGCGTAATGGGCTCCAGCAGCTCGTTCGCTTCGTCGCTGGTGAGGGTGCGAGTTACGTGTGGTAACACAGACTCCTCAGCGTGGTTGTTGGTAGTCTCCTCCTGGTACATTGTGCGGTAGTGGTCGACAAAGGCACTGACGATTTCGGCCTGGCAAGTGACGTGCTGGCCGCGACAGGTGGTGATCTCGGTGATGAGTTGTCGTCGTCGATGTTTCCTATCGGAGGCGATATGATGCATGGTCGGATGTTCTTGTTCCGCCGAATCTTGGCGTCGGGTTCGCACCATAGCCCCCTGCAGTCTACGGCGTGTCAAAGTTACAATTTGCGCCTTAATCCTGCTGCGTTCCCTCTGGGTGTCGGGGGTGGGCGGTTGGGCGTCCAGGTCGCGGAGAACGGCGTAGAAATAGTCGGTAGTGTGCCGGCGCCATATAGCAACTTCCTTTCCATACTGAATCAAAGTACGTCGAATGGCAGGTTTGGCACATTCTAGCCACCAGGTCAAGGTCGTGCAGTATTTAGGTAAGCGACGTTCACAGGTGGCCCATGTCTCGGTAACACGTTGAAGACATTCGGGATCATGAAGATGGGAGGTGTTTAGCTTCCACGGTGCACGACTACGCCAGACCACTTGCTTGGGGAAGAGAGTGTTGCAGATGTAGGCACAGTGGTCCGAAAAGGCCAGGGGCCAAAGTTCTGCACCTTGGACTGCAGGTGTGAGTTCCCGAGAGACGTAAATTCTATCGAGGCGGCTCGCGGAGTGACTCGTCTGGTAAGTATGTCCAGGCGCGTCGCCGTGCCGAACTTCCCAAGTGTCGCGGAGCAACAGATTTCGGACGACAAGACGCAGTTCTTGACAGGTGTTGTAGTGGGGCACTTGATCTTTAGGGTGCAAGACACAATTAAAATTGTTATGTCCTAGCCAGTAATGCCACCCGAGCC
This sequence comes from Schistocerca piceifrons, assembly GCF_021461385.2. NCBI lineage: Eukaryota > Metazoa > Arthropoda > Insecta > Orthoptera > Acrididae > Schistocerca > Schistocerca piceifrons. Next base: position 261,658,396 of record NC_060144.1, on the reverse strand, counting down.
CGCTGCCAAAAGGTTGGCAGCATCAAAGTTCGGACGCCGTCCGCATAAGCAGCGCCAGCGATACAGCAAATCGCCGCAAGTCTGCGCGCGCCACCGCTGGCTTCTGGGTTCTTAAGCGCTGGAGTCGCGAGCGCTAGCACAGTTCTGCATTCGCCGCTCAGTTGTATACTCGCCACCGAATTGTGTACTTGCTAGTCAGTTGTGTGTTCATCGCGGCAGAGTTGTTGTTTGTCGTCAGCCGACGCTGACCTAGCCGCTCCGACTCGAACTAGACAGATTTCTGTAGACACCGAGTTCACTACTGTGTTTCTGTATCTTCATGAATAAAGATAAGTACCGACTTATTTAATCAGAGTGTTTGGGGTTTTCATCTTTCTGTTTACTGTTCCAGCGGACCCGTCGGCCCGCTATTAAAAGTGTGGCGGTGACTTCGTAAGCCATTTCTACAGCCAAGTGTTTGTCGCTACGAACACCGTCACAAAAAAAATCACCCCCAAGCAAGTAATGGTCGCAGCGTCCAAGAAACAAAGGAGCGATTTCTTCTGAATAGAAGAGGGCCCTGTCGCGTCTGCGGGTGGAGCCTGACGGAGCGTAAATGTTGATGATACGCGTCCCCATGACGGTGACGGCCATGCCTCTGGCAGATGGAAGGTATGTGATATCGGCCACTGGAATGCCTTCTCTGGCGTAGATGGCTACGCCGCGCCCCAGGTGGTCACCAGGAGAAAGATAAGTGTTATATCCCACGACGTCTGGTAGTGTGGCCAGGTGTACTTCCTGTAGTAGTGCGATATCGACGTCCGACGCCCATATCATCTCTCGCAGCAGTTGAAGTTTCACGGGTGAGCTAATGGTGTTAGTGTTGATCGTCGCTATTCGGTAGGTTTGGAGCCGTAACCCGCCGTGGAGGGGAACTCCACCGGCGGAGGATGAAGTGGGACGAGGCAACGGTGAGTCGTGCCGTACGCCACCTGACGGCATTATCAGCGGCGTAACGATGCTTCCGTCTGGGGTAACTCTGTCCCCAGCGTGTGGTCCGGGTCCTCATCGACGTCCTCACTCCACACCATTGAAGGCGTTGTCGTTGTGATGGTCGTACGTTCCACTTCGGTCGTAGGGGCAGAGGACGTCTCGGCGGCAGTCGCATCTGTGGAGTCCATTGGTTCAGGAGCACCTGAGCGAGCCAGTAGAGTAGGCATCGACGTATCCACAGTCGGCGTCATGTTGTCGTCATTCATATCGTCGTGTAGGTTCTCCGAGGCCTCGTCGGGTCGGACGGCTTCTGGAGCATCGGGGGGTGGTGATCCGTCTCGTTCCGAGACCGTACGGCGCCTCCTCTTGCGCCTCTTAGGTGAACGTTGTTTGCGGGTTCGTCCCTCCGTGTCGGAAGACGGGAGGGAGTCGCGTCGCTCTGAGAGGAAGGCCGTCGCGGGAACGTCAAATAAAGGGGCGTCCATATGTTCAGGCGGATGGGTGTCGGAAGTCGTCGCTGTTGGTAGTGGCGCCGGAGTAGCGTCAGGCTTTGAGCGCGACGCGTCGGCCCCAGCGGTATCCGTAGCAGCTGGAAGGGTCACCGGTGCATGGTCCGATGGGCGGCGGCCGGTGGGAGGAGAACAGAGCGCCGATGTGTAGGTGATCGGTAAAACCGTCGTCGGAGCCGGAGGTGCCACGGTAGCGGCTGGCAATTGGGTGATTCGTCGCTGAAGACACTCAGATCTGAGGTGGCCTTCTTTGCCGCACCCGGAACAGGTCTTGGGTTGGCCGTTGTATATGACAACCGCGCGGCACCCGCTAATTTGCAGGTAAGATGGCACGTGGCGATGGAGGTCGATGGTGATCTGCCGTACACCGTTAAGAACAGGGTACGTTTGGAATTGCGCCCAGCGTTCGGCAGTGTGGCCATGTACAGTGCCATAGGGGCGGAAAGCCGCTATAACGTCTTCCGCTGGAAGCTCGAACGGGAGTTCGAAAACTCGTATGGTGCGCATTCCTAAGCCGGCATGGTCGAAAGTGACCGCTCCAACATTGCCGTCGGCGTGGCAAAAGCGTAATCCATGGTTGGTGTCACGAAGTATTCTTTCACATACCGCGTCATTGACGACTTTGACGTACACAGTACCGCTTAATATGGACAAATGGATGCCCAAGATGTCAGAAGCTGGGATCTTAGCAACGTCGCGTAGGAAGCGTTCCACTTCCAAGGCCTTTGGTCGTGCGTAGTCGTTGCAGAAGTTGAAACGTAAAGTTGATTTTCGAAAACGGTTGGCCATGATTCTAGTGCACGTAAGCGACACGTAAGTGACGGCCGCTGAAATGTAAACAACAGCGAGCGCGCGCGCTCCGCAGGCGGAAATAACAACACGTCCGCACTGCACGGCGGCGAAAGCCGGACTGTCCACTCAGCTACCGGGGCCGGACACGTTAAATAATGTACGTATAGTATTCCATATAGGATTCCTATGTTCCGCATTGACTGATTGGCTGAAAGTGTAGCTAAGGAAACTCTGCTTTGTCGTATAGATATACGATGTCTTTCGGTTAATGGTTAGGTCTTCTGGTATTTACTAGGAATATTTTGTTATTAAAGGAAAACGACATTGTTCAGTACATGTCAGTAAGTTACAAGAGAATCCTAAATAAACTGTCCTGTAATGCATTGTTTCGTATCTCCCAGGGTCGTTAGGTAACTAAATAATCTCAAATATGATGTTGTTTTGTGTAAAAGCTATGTTACAAATTAATATGAACTTTAATATTACCACTCATACGATATCGTATTTAGAAATGTGGCCGCCTGGGACGCTGCTGTCGCTGTGGGTAATAAAAACGAGAAGGTGAGTGGCGGCTATTATATTAATGAAACTTCCTCGCAGATTAAAGCTGTGTGTCGGACCGAGAACCGAACTCGGGACCTTCGCCTTTCGCGGGCAATTGCTCTACCATCTGAGCAACCTAAGCACGACCCACGGCCCGTCCTCACAGCTTTACTTCTGCCAGTACCTCGTCTCCTACCTTCCAAACTTTATAGAAGCTCTTCTGCGAAGTAAAGCTTTGAAGACGGAGCGTGAGTCGTACTTGGGTAGCTCAGATGGTAGCCGGCACGATAGCTCAGCGTGTTCGGTCAGAGAGCTAGTTGGTCTCCGTAATAAAAAAACGGAGTGGAAAGATCAACAAACGAACTTGACTGGATGTCGTGTGACCAGAAAAAGAAGTATGGTAGAGCACTTGCCCGCGAAAGGCAAAGGTCCCGAGTTCGAGGAGTTTCGATCCGGCACACAGTTTTAATCTGCCGGAAAGTTTCATATCAGCGCACACTCCGCTGCAGAGTGAAAATCTCATTCTCGAAAGATATTAATGTTCATTAATTTTTGACACATCAATGCAAAAGGAGACACCAGTTCCATATCGCTTGACTAATGCCTATTGTCACAGAGCTGTTTTATTTAATGTGAGTCTTATTTTCGAGCATAAATCAAATACGCATTAAAAAGTCTAAAAATATTTCTTGCATTATGACTACGTCATTTAAAAGACCCTTCCATTGCCGATCAGAATAAAAGCTCATTATTTTCAGTAAAAGTGATATTATTAAATATAGCAGCTTTTCGTTGGGCTACGATCATTTCAAACTCCATTTTGCGGGTTCGTATTATTTACTTATTGCATTCATTAGAGCCCGCAATCATTTATTGTCACGAAGTCTCTAATATTTATGAACACAATTCTTCCGAAAGGAAACTTATTTTTTTCATTCAAATTATCAAACAAAATGTTTCCACGCTGTGGACTGTGGCTATATTTTTCAGTTTTAAGGTAACTGGGAGGTTAACTGCATTTTTTTTAAATTCCGATTTTGGCCGTCTAGGGACCGCGTTAAACAACTGTTTTTCAATGTACATTTCTCCTATTGCGCTCCTCCTCTTTTCTCTTCTGCCAATACGTCTTCATCCTCTCTCTGTGCTGCTCCCTTCGGTCTTCTGTCCACACTGTTCCTCCAGTTCTTCTCTTCTTCACTTCAAATCCTTCAAAATGTTGAATTTTGTCTCTCATTAAGTCTCTGTTGGTTATATCATCTTCTCCTATACCCATCTCCTCTAAGTCTGCTTTGACTTCTTTGAACCAGGTAATTTGGGTTCTGGGGTTCTTGTCAAAAAACATGAATATTTTCTTTGTCAGCCTTTCATCATTCATTCTTTTCAAATGGGCGTAAAAGCTTACTCTTCTCTTCCTCATAGTATCTCCCACTTTCTCAATTTTGTCATACACTTCTCTACTACTTCTAAGCTTCCAAGTCCCATTCTCAAACCTCGGCCCAAGTACTCTTCTAATGATTTTTCGCTCCTTTTTGCTATAGCTTCCATTTCCTTGTTAGTGTTCATTGCCATACATTCAGATGCATACAGACACTCTGGCTTAATCACAGTGTTATAGTGCCTTATTTTTGCGTTAATTGATACTGACTTCTTGTTGTACACATTCTTTGTTAGCTGGAATGCCATTTCCATTTTTCTTGTTCTTGTTTTATTTCCTTCTTTATCTGAAGCATTGGGCTGGATGATTTCCCCATAATATTTGAAATTAGAAACCTTCTTTATCTGGCCATACTTTGTAATCATATTGTTCGGTGCCTCTTTTACATTGGTTAGGTACTCTGTCTTTTCAAAGGAGATTTTCAGTCCTGCTTTTTCTGCTGTTTCATTCAGAATATTGATCTGTTTGACTGCTTCTTCCAAACTTCCTGCCAGAATCGCTAAGTCATCAGCAAAAGCGAGGCAACCTACTTCTAATCCATCCTTTATTCTTCCTAATCTGATTTTTTGTATTCCTTCTTCAGTCGTTTTCTTCCTCCACCCTCTAATAACTTTTTCTAACACACAGTTGAATAGGGTAGGTGACAACCCATCTCCTTGTCTTAATCCTGTTCTGATTTTGAATGGTCTGGATACCTCACCACGGAACTTTACTTTTGCATAGGTATCCGTAAGTGTTTCTTTGACGATTGCGACTGTTTTCTTGTCTGCTCCAAACTCCCTAAGGATGTTAACCAGGGTTGTTCTGTCAACGGAGTCGTACGCCTTCTTGAAGTCAACAAACGTGATAAAGATGTCTTTTCCTCTTAATCGTCTATATTTAATAATTAACTTCAAGTTTAAAATTTGGTCCACACAAGATCTTCCCTTCCTAAAGCCTGCTTGGTATTCACCAATTTCTTGATCAAGTTGTTTCTCCAATCTGTTTTGTAGGGCCTTAGATAGAATTTTATACGTTACCGGAAGTAAAGATATCCCTCTGTAGTTATTTGCATCGGTTTTATCCCCTTTCTTGAAGATGGGGTGGATTAATGCAGTTTTCCATTCTTCCGGTATACGTTCCGTTCTCCAAATCTCATTGATTATTCCCAGCAGTTTTTCTTGAGTTGTATTGTCCACACTTTTCCACATTTCTGCAATTATCATGTCTTCCCCTGGTGCTTTATTGTTCTTAAGGTTTTTAATGAGTTCTCTGATTTCTATGAGGCATGGGGGTTCAGAATTATTGTTTACTGTGTTTGGGGTGTTGGCTGGTAATTTTTCAATAGGTTCCTGACAGTTGAGGAGTTGTTCAAAATATTTTGCTAATATTTCACAATTTTCTTCATTATTCATTGCCAGTTTTCCACTGGTATCTTTAAAACACAGATTTGGTGCTACATATTTTTGTAGTTTCTGTCTGAATGTGCTGTAAAAGGATCTGTTATTGTTTCTCTTAAAATCTTTATCCATTTGTATAAGTTGGTTCTTTTCAAATAGTCTTTTTACTGATCTAATGAGTTTTGCTGTAGAAGATCTTTGCTGTTTGAACTCCAGGTAGTCCTTATCACTTTTGGTTGAGTGCCATTTCTTCCATGCCTTCATCCTTTGTTCTATTGCTTCCTCACACATCTCATCCCACCATTCGTGTTTCTTTCTCTTTTTCATTTTTGCGACTTCTTGAGCAGATCTTATCATTCCTTCTTTTATATCCTCCCATTTATCCGAACATACACTCCTGGAAATTGAAATAAGAACACCGTGAATTCATTGTCCCAGGAATGGGAAACTTTATTGACACATTCCTGGGGTCAGATACATCACATGATCACACTGACAGAACCACAGGCACATAGACACAGGCAACAGAGCATGCACAATGTCGGCACTAGTACAGTGTATATCCACCTTTCGCAGCAATGCAGACTGCTATTCTCCCATGGAGACGATCGTAGAGATGCTGGATGTAGTCCTGTGGAACGGCTTGCCATGCCATTTCCACCTGGCGCTTCAGTTGGACCAGCGATCGTGCTGGACGTGCAGACCGCGTGAGACGACGCTTCATCCAGTCCCAAACATGCTCAATGGGGGACAGATCCGGAGATCTTGCTGGCCAGGGTAGTTGACTTACAACTTCTAGAGCACGTTGGGTGGCACGGGATACATGCGGACGTGCATTGACCTATTGGAACAGCAAGTTCCCTTGCCGGTCTAGGAATGGTAGAACGATGGGTTCGATGACGGTTTGGATGTACCGTGCACTATTCAATGTCCCCTCGACGATCACCAGTGGTGTACGGCCAGTGTAGGAGATCGCTCCCCACACCATGATGCCGGGTGTTGGCCCTGTGTGCCTCGGTCGTATGCAGTCCTGATTGCGGCGCTCACCTGCACGACGCCAAACACGCATACGACCATCATTGGCACCAAGGCAGAAGCGACTCTCATCGCTGAAGACGACACGTCTCCATTCGTCCCTCCATTCACGCCTGTCGCGACACCACTGGAGGCGGGCTGCACGATGTTGGGGCGTGAGCGGAAGACGGCCTAACGGTGTGCGGGACCGTAGCCCAGCTTCATGGAGACGGTTGCGAATGGTCCTCGCCGATACCCCAGGAGCAACAGTGTCCCTAATTTGCTGGGAAGAGGCGGTGCGGTCCCCTACGGCACTGCGTAGGATCCTACGGTCTTGGCGTGCATCCGTGCGTCGCTGCGGTCCGGTCCCAGGCCGACGGGCACGTGCACCTTCCGCCAACCACTGGCGACAACATCGATGTACTGTGGAGACCTCACGCCCCACGTGTTGAGCAATTCGGCGGTACGTCCACCCGGCCTCCCGCAAGCCCACTATACACCCTCGCTCAAAGTCCGTCAACTGCACATACGGTTCACGTCCACGCTGTCGCGGCATGCTACCAGTGTTAAAGACTGCGATGGAGCTCCGTATGCCACGGCAAACTGGCTGACACTGACGGCGGCGGTGCACAAATGCTGCGCAGCTAGCGCCATTCGACGGCCAACACCGCGGTTCCTGGTGTGTCCGCAGTGCCGTGCGTGTGATCATTGCTTGTACAGCCCTCTCGCAGTGTCCGGAGCAAGTATGGTGGGTCTGACACACCGGTGTCAATGTGTTCTTTTTTCCATTTCCAGGAGTGTATAACTATGTTTTGACAGAATTCTTCTCTTTTCTCTTTCAAGATGTTTGCGTCTATCTTTTGAGTTTTCCTGTTTTGTATTTGTTTCTTTCTTTCTTTGTGGTATGTAATTTAATTTGACTGTCGATAAGTAGTGGTCAGTTACAATGTTTGCCCCTTTCCGAACTCTCACATTCATTATTTCTTTTTGATTATAGTGTGTGATGGCTATGTGATCTATCTGGAACTCTCCAATACTTGTGTTTGGTGATTTCCATGTTTTCTGTTTCGTAGGAGGTTTTTTGAAATTTGTAGACATTAATTTTAAGTTAAGACCCTTGCATAGTTCTATTAATCTTTCTCCATTTCTGTTTGTCCTTTTGTGAGCCGGGTAGTTTCCTACTGTTTTTTTGTATTTTTTTTCTTGGCCTATTTGTGCATTGAAGTCTCCAAACAGTATTTTCACATTTGATGTTGGGATTTTAGAGAATTCGTGGTCTAGAGATTCCCAATATGTATCTACTTTCTGAGGGTTTTTCTTATTGTCATTGTTGATGGGTGCGTGGCAATTAATAAGTGTATAGGTTTTATTTAGGGCGCGGAATGTGAGAAAAGACAAGCGTTCATTAGGTGACTGGAAGTCGGTTATTGAGTTTACCCAGTTAGATTTCACGATGAAGCCTGTTCCAAGGTGGGGAAGGCCTCTTCCACATGGGTTCCAGCCTTTCTTTCCTTTAAATATCCTGTATCCTTCATAATCCATTAAATCTTCATCTGTAAATCTGGTTTCCTGCAGCGCACATATTTGGATTTTATATACCTTCAAGACTTTGGTGAGCTGCTTCAGTTTTCCCGGCTTCAAGAGCGAGTTAATATTTAGGGTTCCAAAGAAATGTACGTTGTTTTTCTTCAGTTTAGAGGATTTTGAATTCCTTGAACGACATGGTGCTTCAGGCTCTCCAGAATCCTTAGGCCTGATTGCGCTGCTGTTAGCGGCGGAGGATTGGTTACCTCCTGGAGTAGTTCTATCTAGAGAAATTGACATCATGCATAGTTGTTTGAAATTCAGGGGGGAGATGGCTTTTTGGGCCATTCCGAGGTTAAAACTGGGATTGTAAGTTCCAGAGTGTGTGTTCAGCCGCTCCTAACATGGAGAACAGACGCTGTTTGTAGCAGCTCCTCTAGGAGTTCAGGCGCTACATTTCGTTAGTTTTTGGTCCGCCCTGGGTACCACCTATATCTAGGAGGTATTCCCCTATCCGCCACCTGGCGAGGCGCCCGATGGGGGTACTAACAACCCCACACTGCATTATTAATCATTCTTGATTTTTTTTACGAAAGCACCAGGAATCAGAGATATATTTTCTTATAACGTTACCGCCAAAGATAAATAATTTTACGCGATAATCAATGCTTTTGAATAGCAGATTCTGAATTTAAAGTCAATTTCACCGCAACTGTAGGCGGTGATATGGTATGTTACACAAATTTTGCATTGCAACCAATGACATGGCAGCAGTGTGCGTATAATTATGTATGTCACCTCAGTAAACATCTGCTGCTGTACGCGTCTATGCTATCGGAGTAACTGTAGAAAATAACAGCAAAACTTGGTAAATGCTTACAATTGTGTATGAAATTTTGCATTCGTTGTTTCTTGCATAAGCAAGCAGAAATAGCTTGTATTCGGCTTCGTCTGGAGTTTTGTGTAATGAAGACTTAATGGGCCCCACAGGAAAAGCTCGAGAAGAATGATTGCCCTTGCCGTCCGATGTGACTGGCCTTTCCCATATGCTTGCTGTGGAGACATACGGTCTGGGGTCTAATGATGCTTTCTTTCTTTGGAATCATAAAATCAAGCAGTTGTTTCGTTATTGATTTAAGGGAATACTCTGCTTATGTTGCTGTGCCAGATATAAGTGGGGGTACAGACGGGAAGCAGTCGTTATGACCCTGGATCCTTATTTCTGTCCACGTCGTAATCGAACCAGGTACACAGTACGTTTGATTTCCTGTCTCATATTGTCCAGTTTGGATCCCAATACCAACTAATTCGTTTTGACCTAAAAGATCAGATGAAATCTGCGCGAGACATCTAAGAGCAGTGCGATTAATTTCCAGTGAATTTCATAATTAATTTTTATTAAGTAACGAATACTGTCGTATCTTCTCGTTGGAGTAACATAATCTAAAATGAAAATAAGATTGGGAGAACCACCGAGAAATGTAACACGGGCGATGCTGTTTGAATCATATATTAACGTAAAAAGCTGTGTAAGTGGTACTGTACAGGGTGTTTGATAAGGACGGATTCAGTTTGAGAAAACTATATCTGTTAGATGAATGAAGACAGGAACTTGGGATGAATTTTAAACTTTTTAGATTCAAAAGGGTATTTTTTTAAATCTACGCATACAGAACCTTGGGATGTGTTTCACAATTACGTTTGGGATCTAAGTTTTCCTTTACCTTTCGCAAATATTCAATGCGTCCTCCACCGGATGCACAAAAAACATCGAGATAGTTTTTCGAGCATGTTTTGAGTTAACTGCAATCACTGCTTTTCTTATGCGGTGTGGCACATTTCACTGAAATTTGGAAGGTGAGACACGTAGATGGAGGCTTTCATAGAGGGCGTACATTTCTTCGGTTTTGTTCCGGGGAATTATGGACCTGCTCTGGAGAAACAGAGTACAAAAAGCAATAGAAAGGGTTCAAGAACAAGATACATTTCAACCTCACACACAGGATCGTCTCAGGTGTAATGATTTAGTGATGCAGAAGACGTCGGTCCTTTAGAATCAGTGGACAAAGAAAGCAAGGGAACTTTGAAGGAAATGATTTATTAATCAGTCACAATTTGGAAAGAAAAATATTCTTCTTTTGCTTTCTTTTCAATACACTATTTCGAAACACAGCTTTACTTATCTTTCACTTTTCCCCCTTCCCTTTCTGCAAAATTTGCGCTGTTTACAAACTGCGTTACGAAACTAGGCGCTCACGTTGGTACGTAAGAAACAGCGGCGGATAAGAATGTCTCAGTGGGCCAATTTCTATAAACAAACCACTTGTCGGTGATTTTTCTTGACCCTGACCATGACTCGCCGCTGATTTCCTGGCCGAATCTGCGAAGCGAACGCGCCACCCCACGGATTGACGTCAGAGGACCGTTACGCCTTGTCTTCTGCGGCCGGTTTGAGACGATGCTTGTATTTTATTTTTCTTGTTCAAGGAATATTATTTTTCGTCTTTTTTTAATTACATGCGCCAACAGCCTAGTTTCGATGTAAGACTTCTGCTTATCTATTAGGGATATATTTGTGGTATGATCCACTGCGTAAGTTATTTTAATGGAAAGGTGACTACAGAATAAATGTAGATTTTCATCCCAAGCTTTTACAGTATTTAAGCAAAACATACGATTTTGTTTAATCTTTCGGCCCCACTGATTAGCTGGGATTCCAGATTCCCTGGAGAGGTGGTGTTTTACTACGACAAAGTCTTTCCGGAACAACTATAAATAATGTTGCTCAATGTAATATTTTTAGTCTGGCAGGCGAGCTATAGAGAGTATCACAGAATGTTTACCCATATTTAAAGTGATCACAACACTGCAATTAACATGGATAAAGTCGCTGTAGTTGACACATGCATACAGACAGTCATAAAGTTTTCAGTTGTACGTAATATCATTTAAAACACTCAGTGTGGTAGCCGCTGGTGACAAGCAAAACATCTAAACGGTATTCTGTCTAATACCACACATTCTGTAGCATGTAAGGGGGAACAGTTTGAATGATGTGTTTATGTAATGTGAGCATATCCGCTTCAGGTGTTGTATACACATGTTATTAATGCGTCCCGCGTACCCCCCCCCCCCCCTCCCAAAAAAAAAAAAAAAATAGGCAACGCACTGGGGTAATATCTCGCTGCCTCGGTGGAAAAGGTATTGGGCCATCATTTCCAATCCACCGACACGGAAATTCTTCATCAAAAAAATTCCTGACAACTGTTATTCAATGAGGTGGTCCTCTGTCTAGTTGCAATGTTACTTGCGCTCCTCGGTACCTGCGACTGACGTGTTGTTCACCTCAGTGATCTGGACGGTGAACGTGGTAACACTGGTCATCAGATGTTCCTGACAGCCTCCGCAGGCGTAGGAGTCGGCAGCTTTTCCTCTTTTCAACGATACCCTAATTAGAAAGAATTGCATCCATTTCCCGAAAGTTGTGCTGAAATTTTTCCGCGGTGTGACAGGAGATTACGTTTTGGCCAGCCACAAAACAAATGTACTTTTTCCCGTACTAAAGCCACCATTTCATACTTTAATCGATAATGGCGCTCCCGGAAATAAATTCAGAAACTGAAACACACCATCATGAAACCTTAATGACTAAAAAGGCTTGATAACATATGGCATAAGTAAATACTTAGGGTCTTCAGTAAATAAGTTACGCATGTCGTCCCACGCTGAGGTCATTGCGGATTAAGAGTGCCACATTCTCAGATAAGAGTACATGTTCCAAGTTTCCTGAAGACACAGTTCTCCTCCGGTGCGGATAACAGGTGCATCACAGTTTGGGAATGAAACGGCACAACAACCTGAAATGTACTCCAAAGATGAAGTAGAAGAGATATAATGACTCTTGTGGGTATAGCGTCCAGATTGGACACAGGTGAAATTCTGGCGGTGTACGGATCAAATGTACTGTCGCTTCCAGTTTGACCAAGGTCGCACAGAACTGGGTAATGCTAAAGGGGAGGTCCAAATCGTGTATCACGCGATTTCCGTATTTTCAGCAGGGTGAAAGAACATCTGGGGGCAAACAGATTTTCTAACTAAGAGGACGTTTACACAGCACTTCTCGAATGGCTCCAAGGCCAAGGAGCGGATTTCTGTTCTCGGGGAACTGAACGATTTGTAGAACGTTCCGATCGTTTTTTACAGAGAATTGGTCACGATGCAGAAGAATAGTGTCATGTATCTGTTTAATTTGATTTGTAGCTCAGCATTCAACAGAAGTTACTTGGACCACCGTAATAATATGTAAGTCTCCTCGTAGTAATATCTTTTTAAAATCTGGGTAAACGATCTGGGACACACTGTACGCTACAGAAATCAACAAAATTTACCATCTAGAAGAACTCGCAGGAGAATCGCACAAACATACCGTCGTTTATGCCTTCCAGACTCCTATACTAAAGGCATAATAATAAGCATCCCTGGGACAGAGAAATAACTGAAAGAGTTGAAAACAAATAAGTCACCAGATCCGGATGGATTCCCAGTTCGGTTCTTCAAAAAGTACTCTACGGCAATGGCCCCTTACTTAGCTTGCAGTTATCGTGAATCTCTCGCCCAGCGTAAAGTCCCAAGCGATTGGAAAAAGCGCAGGTGACTCCTGTGTATAAGAAGAACAAAAATGGAGCTGCGGAATTACAGATCAATATCCCTAATATCGCTTTGCTGCAGAATCCTTGAACATATTCTCAGGTCGAATATAACAAATTTTTTTGGGACCGAGAAGCTTATGTTCACGTATCAACATGGTTTTAGAAAGCATCTCTCGTGCGGAACTCAGCTTGCCCTTTTCTGACATGATGTACTGCGAACTACGGATGAAAGGTAACAGGCAGACTCCATATTTCTAGATTTCCGGAAAGTGTTTGAATCGGTGCCCACTTGCAGGCTGTTGAAGAAGGTGAGAGCATCTGGGATAGGATCACAAAGATGAGAGTGGTTCGAAGGCTTCTTAAGTTGTAATACACGGTATGTTGTCCTCGACGGCGAGTCTTCACCAGAGACAAGGATGTCGTCAGGGGTCAGTGTGACAAGAACACTGTCATTCTCTGTATACATTAATGATTTGGCAGTCAGGACGGGCAGCAATCTGCGATTGTTTGCTGATGATGCTCTCTCGCTGGTGGCAGTTAAATTTAAGTGTAGAAAAACATAAGTTAATGCGGATGAGTAGGAAAAACAAACCCATAAGTTCGAAGACAACATTAGCAGTTTCTTGTTTGACACAGTCACATCGTTTAAATATCTTGTCGTAACGCTGCAAAGCGGTATGAAATGGAACGAGCATTGTGGATTGCGATTGGAAAGGCGAATGGTCGACTTCGGTTAACAGGGAGAATTCTACGCAAGTGCGGGTCATCTGTAAAAGAGACCCCATTTACGACGCTAGTGCGATCTATTCTTGATTACTGGTCCAGTGTCTGGGATCCGCAACAGGTCGAACTGAAGGAGGAAGACATCGAAGCACTTCAGATTTATTACCGGTGGGTTCAAAGAACACGTACGTTTTAGGGAGGTGTCTCGGGAAGTCAAATAGGAATCGGTGGAGGGAAGGCGACGTTCTTTTCGAGGAACATTACTGAAAATATATAGAGAAACGGCATTTGAAGTTGACTACAGAACGATCCTACAGCCACCAACATCCATTTTGGGTAAGATAAGATTCGAGAAATTAGGGCTCATTCGGAGACATGTAGACAGTTTTTTTTCCCTCGTTCTGTTTGTGAGTGGACCAAGATAGGAAATGACAAGTATTTGTACGGGGTACTCTCCGCCATGCGTCGTAAGGTGGACTGCGGAGTATCGATGTAGATGTAGAACGCGAATAAAAAAAAACAAAAAATGAACATTACCTCTACTGCTCAGACACACAACAACAAGTACCGTTCGGTAGCTATTGCAATACAGGTACTGCTGTTATTAATATTACTACTACTACTGCTACTACTACTACTACTACTACTAATGTCAAGAAAAGCAACTGGGCGATGCGAATCTCAGTTTTTTTCGCAAGACTGCTGTAACACTACCACACCACCATCGGAAATTACACTGTATTAATGAGAATTACGTCGAACGAATTGAGTAACAGTTTAAATTATTCAGACGACATCAGTTGCATGTAAATATTTGATAGTGGATGAATAAATAAATGAAATAAAACTTTGAATAATAATAATAATAATATACACCAGTGGCAAGACGCAATCAATACCTTCACTGCTTGATAACAACGGTGAAGTTACTAATGACAGTGCCGCTAAAGCAGAGTTATTAAACACGGTTTTCCGAATCTCCTTCACCAAAGAAGACGAAGTAAATATTTCTCAATTCCGATCAAGAACAACTGCCAAGATGAGAAACATCGAAGTAGATATCCTCGGTGTAGCAAAGCAGGTTAAATCATTTCTAAAGCCAAGGCCTCCGGCCCAGATTGTATACCAGTCAGATTCTCCTCAGAGTATGCTAATAAATAGCTCCATATTTGGCAATTATATACAACCGCTCGCTCACAGAAAGATCCGTACCTAAAGACTGGAAAATTGCTCAAGTCACACCAATACCTAAAAAGGGAAACAGGAGTAATCCGTTGAATTACAGGTCCAGATCACTAACGTGTATTTGCAGTAGGGTTTTGGAACATACGCTGTATTCGAACATTATGAAGTACCGCGAAGAAAACGATTTATTGTCACATAGTCAGCACGGGTTCAGACAATATCGTTCCTGCGAAACACAACTAGCTCTTTATACTCATGAAGTAATTAGTGCTATCGACGGAGGATGTCAACTTGATTCCATATTTTTAGATTTCCAGAAGGCATTCGACACCGTTGCTCACAATTGTCTTCTCACCAAACTGCGTGCCTATGGAATATCGCCTCAGTTGTGCAACTGGATTCGTCGTTTCCTGTCAGAAAGGTCACAGTTCGTAGTAATAGACGGAAAGTCATCGAGTAAAACAGAAGTAATATCCGGCGTTCCCCAAGGAAGTGTTATAGGCCCTCAATTGTTCCTGATCTATATTAACGACATAGGAGACAATCTGAGTAACTATCTTAGATTGTTTGCGTATGATGCTGTCATTTACCGTCTTGTAAAGTCATCAGATGACCAAGACGAATTGCAAAATGATTTAGATAAAATATCCGTATGGAGCGAAAAGTGGCAATTGACCTTGAATAAAGAAAAGTGTGAAGTTATTCACATGAGCACTAAAAGAAATCAGCTGAATTTCGATTACGCGATAAGTCACACAAATCTGAAGGCTGTAAATTCAACTAAATACTTGGGGATTACAATTACAAATAACCTAAATTGGAACCATCACGTAGATAATGTTGTGGGTAGAGCAAACCAAAGACTGCGATTCATTGGCAGAAAACTTAGACGGTGGAACTAAAGGGACTGCTTACACTACGCTTGTCCGCCCTATTCTGGAGTATTGCTGTGCGGTGTAGGATCCGCATAAGATGGGACTGACGGATGACATCGAACAAGTACAAGGAAGGGCAGCTCCTTCTGTACTATCGCGGAATAGGGGAGATAGTGCCACAGACATAATACGTGAATTGGAGTGGCAATCTTTAAAACAAAGGCGTATTTCGTTGCGACGGGATTTTCTCATAAAATTTCAGTCACAATTTTTCTCCTTCGATTGCGAAAACATTCTGTTGGCACCCATCTGCATAGGGAGAAATGATCATCACGATAAAATAAAAGAAATCAGTGCTCGTTTTTCCTGCGAGCCGTTCGAGAGTGGAACTGCAGAGAGACAGCTTGAAGGTGGTTCACTGAACCCTGTGCCAGGCACTTTATTGTGAATAACAGAGTAATCACGTATATGTTGATGTAGATTGCAATTATGAGATATCTATGTGAGTTGTCAATTTCAGATGACAAATAATGACCAAAGAAATAAGGGTGGAAATCTTTGGATTTAATGTCAGATCGAAGGCGGCGTTGTCTGAGAGGAGGCACAAGCTCAGATGGATAAGGATGGAGCGAAAATCGGCCATATCCTTTGCAAAGAAACCATCCCAGCATTTGGTGTGAGCGATTTAGGAAACCATGACAAACTTAAATACGGATGGTCGGAATGGTATGTGAATCATTGAATAACGAACTGGGACGGTAATTACCATGATTCATACACGATCCAGTCACATCAATGTGACCAAGTCCTATGTTCGATGTCAGCGTGCAATAACGGCTCGTTTTCCGTGATTTCCCTAAATCGTTCCAGGTAAATGCGGGGATCATTCCTTTCAAAGGGCACGGCCGACTTCCTTCCCCGTCCTTCCCTAATCCGATGAGACCGATGACCTCGCTGTCTGGTCTCCTTCCCCAAAACAACCAACCAATAGCGGCTCACAGTAGGCAGATGGCAGCACTAGCAATGGAAGCCATGTAAAGCATGTCGGCGGACGTGAAAAAGAATGCAGTCGTTACCCTAATGCGGAGACGGAGTGATGTATCTGATGTAGAAAGTAGGGAAACCCTATCACATCCTATCCATATTTTGCAGCAGAGTTAACCCCTTTCTTAACATTAATGTAGATAACTCGAACAAATAATTGTGCACATTGGTCTGAGAAAGCACACGTTATACCGTCTATAGTGCGACCAGCAAAGGTTCCTTGCTTGACACAGCATTCCCGTCATGAATATATATGCCGCTGCAGGACGATGAGAATGTGCACCTCCCATGGACCATTAGTTCTAATACGATACAGCTTATATGCAACGGCCGGCCGCAGTGGTCTAGCGGTTCTAGGCGCTCAGTCCGGAACCGAGCGACTGCTACGGTCGCAGGTTCGAATCCTGCCTCGGGCATGGATGTGTGTGATGTCCTTAGGTTAGTTTGGTTTAAGTAGTTCTAAGTTCTAGGGGACTGATGACCACAGATGTTAAGTCCCATAGTGCTCAGAGCCATTTTTTTTATATGCAACGCGCTGGGAAGTTCTTCGAGAAGATCGTCCAGCCTTCTACAGATAGTGGTGTGCTGTCTGTCACAGTCACGTCGATTAAATATTCGGGCGTAACGCTGCAAAGCGATATGAAATAAAATGAACATGTAAGGTCGGTAGAAGAGAGGCAAATGGTCGACTTCAGATTATTGGAAAAATTTTAGGAAAGTGTGGCTCATCTATAAAGGAGACAATGTACAGAACACATGTACGACTCATTCTTGAGAACTGCTTGAGTGTTTGGATCTCCACCAAGTCGGATTACACTAAGACACTGAAGCAATTCAGGGGCGTGCTGCTAGATACGCCACCAGTAGATTCGATAACACGCGAGTGCACTGAAGAAAAAAAAATGCAATTACAAAAAACAATCAGTGTAGAGCAACGAAATTTCGGGAATACATTCGCATAGGTAAAATGTTTAAGTGATTAACATTGCAAGACCACATGTTAATGCAAGCGCGAGATAAGACATTGCAAATGTGGAACGCTGGTACATTAATAACCGGTGTAACCGCCAGAATGTTGGATGCGAGCATGCAAACGTGCATGCGTTGTGTTGTGCAGGTGCTGGATGTCGGTTTGTGGGGTGGAGTCCCATGCCTGTTGCACTTGGTCGGGCCGGCCGGGTGGCCGAGCGGTTCTAGGCGCTACAGTCTGGAACCGCGCGACCGCTACGGTCGCAGGTTCGAATCCTGCCTCGGGCATGGGTGTGTGTGATGTCCTTAGGTTAGTTAGGTTTAAGTAGTTCTAAGTTCTAGGGGACTGATGACCTTAGAAGTTAAGTCCGATAGTGCTCAGAGCCATTTGAGCCATTTGAGCCACTTGGTCGGTTAATGCTGTTTATGGATGACGCTGGGGTTGTCGTCCGATGATGTCCCATATGTGCTCGATTGGAGACAGATCTGGTGATCCAGCAGGCCAAGGCAACATGTCGACACTGTAGAGCATATTGGCTTACAACAGCGATATGTGGACGAGTGTTATCCTGTTGGAAAACACCCTCTGGAGTTCTGTTAGATTGACGCACAGATTTGCAGTCAGGGTGCGTGAGATAACCACGAGAGCCAGCTGCAGTCATACGAAATCGCACCCCAATGAGCTCTCGCTTAACACCACTGAAGTCGTAAATGGCGGTAGTTTGAGGCCAGTGGAATGCACACTGCAGGGCGTGTGGCTCGGAGGCGTCCTTGAAGTAACCGATTTGTAACAGTTCGTTGTGTCACTGTGGTGCCAGTTGCTGCTGAAATTGCTGCTGCAGATGTAGTGCGATGCGTCGGAGCCATACGCCGAACACTATGGTCTTCTCTCTAGGTAATGCCACGCGGCCGCACATTCTCGTGACCACCGCTGCCAGCAATCATGTACAGTGGATACATTCCTGCCAAGTTTTTCTGCAATATCGCAGAAGGAATATCCAGTTTCTCGTAGCCCTATTACAAGACGTCGTTCAAACTCAGTGAGGTGTTGATACTGGCGTCTTCGCTACCTTAAAAGCTACTCTTGACTAACATAAACTCACCAAGTCCAATCTGAAAGGTAACTGACGCTCACGACCGTTAAAGCCTGCATTTAAACTAAACCTGATTTGCATCCTAATAGCGACATTACTTGCGCCATCCTTATGCGACAGACGCGAAATTTGAATAGACATCATCTTTCAGATGTAGAAACACGCCTACCAACTTTCGTTTATGTCGCACAACTCTTTCTTGGTGATGTGCGTGTGGTTTTTTTTTTCAGTGTATTACGGTGATGAATCACGAACTCAAACGGGAATTGGTGGAAGAAAAACAGTCTACTTTTCTAAAACTCTTTTGAGAAAAGTTAGGGAAATGGCATTTGTGGCTGACTGCAAAGTGATTCTACTGCCATTGTTGCAAATATTGTGTAAGGACCGCAAAGAGAAGATATAAGAAATTAGGGTTCTTATAGAGGCGCATAGACAGTAGTTCCCTTGTTCCATGTGCGAGTGAAACAGGAAAAGGAATGACAAGTAGTGGTTGTGGAGTATGCATGTTGACGTAGATGTAAGTGTATGTATAGATGTACGTGCTGGCGACTAGCTGGTAAGTTCTGCGATCTATGCTGCTCCCTGCAATGCATCTCTAGAACTATCATATCTAGTGAAAATGGTTCAAATGGCTCTGAGCACTATGGGACTTAACATCGGAGGTCATCAGTCCCCTAGAACTTAGAACTACTTAAACCTAACTAACCTAAAGACATCACACACATCCATGCCCGAGGCAGGATTCCAACCTGCGACCGTAGCAGTCGCGCGGTTCCGGACTGAAGCGCCTAGAACCGCTCGGCCACCGCGGCCGGCTATCTAGTGAAAAAAAAAACCGGTCTCTGTATAGTTTTCCCACATGTGTATTTGAAATTCGAACCATTTTAATTGTTTCCTATGCAAGCAGCGTAGTTACTTGATCTGCTGCCATTTTGTCGTTCAGCTTTAACATTTTACGGGCTACAGTAAACGAACTTCTCTACCTCTTTAATACATTTTCATTTCATTTGTTTTCCCATGTGTAAAAGAGATATTTCCATTTATAACTCAATATTGTCGATTAGTGGTTCCCATAGCAGTAAGGCTATTTAAACTTTCATTTGTGTTGAGAAATATATTTAAATCGCATTAAAAATTCTCGTAACATTTTTTTCTGTAACCAACCAAATCGTTCAGTATATTCATAAGGCAAATTTCGGCAGAAACACGTGCAGTACGATGAGATGTCCGATGTTGAGCTTGTCAGGGTGACAGGAGAATTTCTGTGGAGGTAAGAAATTGCTTATCTGACAGTAAGGAAGGAAGTGACAGAGATAGCCCGTCCCCAAGATTTACATAGTGTCCGGTATCATACATTACTATGTCGAACCAGCTGCTTCTTTCGTTGTAAAATATGAACACCTATCAACGGGGACTCACCTGACAGGCTGCAGATGTTGTGTGAAAAGCACTAAGCGCACACAGTAGTGGATGTGACCACCTCGCCTGTCACGATGCGAAACTTTCCTCGTACCCTTCGTATACACACACAATAGTCGCATGCTATCAAGAACGTCAGATGTTTCCTCCGCCCCTGATGCGTTTGATTTTCAGTCTACAAATAGTTACTCTACCGAAGACGTCATTACATTTACGCAGGAATTTTCCGCAAGGACACACTGTCACATGCTGTGGACAGACGCAAACAGGATTGCGCAACTGCTCTCCACGAAATGAAACAGTCTCATTCAGAAGCGCTGTAGTGTTACGAAGCAGGTTACTAGATGCTATGCAGGTCGTCCAGATGTACGGGATAAACTACCGTAGCGATCTAGACGTTTCACTGATAACTAATCCATTCTCTAAACTTCGTTTCATATTACTTGTGCTTCTTTCAACCAAGTCCAAGGAATGGTCTCCATTAAAATTAGAACAGAGATATTAAATTTTAAATTAACCACATTGCCTCTATTATTACGCTTCTTCTTTAGAGTTACTTTGACTATTTTTGCACTTACGTCTCTACATAGTACAGCACACAAACCTTAGGACAACCACGGTAGTCGTATTCGTTCCAGAAACGCCAAGTACGTGACTAATTGCATTAATTACCATATCTTCTTGTCACTAATCTCCCAGACATACTACCTTCACTTATGATGATAAATGTTGCTCTTGCTTGTTTTCCAACATCATCTACTCACTTTCCAGCCGGCCGAAGTGGCCGTGCGGTTAAAGGCGCTGCAGTCTGGAACCGCAAGACCGCTACGGTCGCAGGTTCGAATCCTGCCTCGGGCATGGATGTTTGTGATGTCCTTAGGTTAGTTAGGTTTAACTAGTTCTAAGTTCTAGGGGACTAATGACCTCAGCAGTTGAGTCCCATAGTGCTCAGAGCCATTTGAACCTACTCACTTTCCGTTAGGCGGTCGCTTTGGGATTTTCTTGTTTCTTCGAATTCAGCAAAGCACTTCTTAGTCAATCACTCATCCATCAATGAATTTATAGATCCTGCTCACTTCCATTTGAACTTAACAGCGACCATAACTACACTCTCTGATCAAAAGTAACCGTACAACCCTATGTAACGCGAAACTGCCCACTAGGTGTCACCAGGGGCGGACACACCAGTATTAAAGGATACATTAGCCCTTTCGTGGGCAAAATTATTAAGCAGTTTTTTTAATGAATGGAGAGCAGGTAGTAGTTAACAGATTTATCGTACAGAATATCAAATTTGCTCCAACTGTGAAAGTGAGGTCACACAACATGATGGGAAGTATTCTTCCCACTGCCCTTCCTTGGAGTTAAATGACAAAAAGAACTTTTTCAATATATGCCATATTTATTTGATAAATTTACTTCTCTTGTTACAATGATTGTTCACAATTACTTGCCATGAAATTATCTGAAACATGGGTCTATGCAAAGTGGTATTTGACAATATGTACAAACACAGCGAGTGCTCTTTTCCGCAGCTTTGGTACTACAATGACGGCACGTCCAGTAGGTTTCTCCTAAAATGGGTTGATGCTCCCCTACAGCCACATGACGAAAATCTTCAGGTACTTTACCCCTTTTTGCCAGAAAGACAGGTTTTTGTCCACGCCTTTTTTGGGATGAGAAGCCAGCGTTCAATTGTCTGGCTATATGGATCCTGTATGTGAGCTGATCATGCTGTCCACTTTCTCTTTTACTTATTTTCCACAGCATAAAAGTGTTCACTGCAGCAACGTCCACCAGGAAATAAAATATTACAGAACGTCTGCCAAAAGCATACCTTTCTCGTAATTGATCAAACTCATCGACACCACCCATTATTTTGTTGTATTCTACCACAACTTCAGGACAAGAAATCTCTGTACTAGTACCATCCTTGTTTTTCCTTTTCACTGTGGCTGTTTCTCATGGGTCATGAATTGAGGACAGCAAAGTGACTGGACGGTTATCCATCCATTTTACTGCAGAAATGGCTCCTTTTGTTTCAAACTGGAATTCTCCTCGTTACAATTTTACGTTTTCCTTCATAAATTTGGGTAAATCAAAAGTATTTACCTTATATTATAGCTTTGAGGAAAAAATCACAAAATGTCACGCAGACAGCACTGAAACGCTCCTCTACAGAGCAACACTCAGTTATACAATGCCTCCGCGCGAAGGTACAGCAAAAACGGGGGGAACTTCCGATTGGAAGTAGTACCCTATACTGTTCACTAGGTGGTAGCACCGTACAGAGGTGGGAACTGTGAATCCCACGGGACTAGGACCGAGTTCATTGTAGTGGGAAGATTTCTCACGGCTCACGAAAGGGTTAAATGTATTCGCAGTTGCGAATATGTACAACCATCAGATATACGTAATGAAATGATGACAATGAAAATTTGTACCGGACAGAGACTCGAATCCGGATTTCCCGCTTGTCACAAGCGGTCTCCTTACCATTAGGCTATCCGAGCGCGAGTCAAGGCCAGAGCCAGACTACTACCATATGCTGTCAACCATGTGTCTACAATCTGCACTCGTACATTTGTGTTTAAATTCCCGTACAGGTCAGACAGTGAGACATTTCAATCGAAAGTCGCATGCCCGGTGCCGGCGGATAAATACGATATTTCAGTGCCTGTGGTGTTCAGAAATACACTCCTGGAAATTGAAATAAGAACACCGTGAATTCATTGTCCCAGGAAGGGGAAACTTTATTGACACATTCCTGGGGTCAGATACATCACATGATCACACTGACAGAACCACAGGCACATAGACACAGGCAACAGAGCATGCACAATGTCGGCACTAGTACAGTGTATATCCACCTTTCGCAGCAATGCAGGCTGCTATTCTCCCATGGAGACGATCGTAGAGATGCTGGATGTAGTCCTGTGGAACGGCTTGCCATGCCATTTCCACCTGGCGCCTCAGTTGGACCAGCGTTCGTGCTGGACGTGCAGACCGCGTGAGACGACGCTTCATCCAGTCCCAAACATGCTCAATGGGGGACAGATCCGGAGATCTTGCTGGCCAGGGTAGTTGACTTACACCTTCTAGAGCACGTTGGGTGGCACGGGATACATGCGGACGTGCATTGTCCTGTTGGAACAGCAAGTTCCCTTGCCGGTCTAGGAATGGTAGAACGATGGGTTCGATGACGGTTTGGATGTACCGTCCACTATTCAGTGTCCCCTCGACGATCACCAGTGGTGTACGGCCAGTGTAGGAGATCGCTCCCCACACCATGATGCCGGGTGTTGACCCTGTGTGCCTCGTTCGTATGCAGTCCTGATTGTGGCGCTCACCTGCACGGCGCCAAACACGCATACGACCATCATTGGTACCAAGGCAGAAGCGACTCTCATCGCTGAAGACGACACGTCTCCATTCGTCCCTCCATTCACGCCTGTCGCGACACCACTGGAGGCGGGCTGCACGATGTTGGGGCGTGAGCGGAAGACGGCCTAACGGTGTGCGGGACCGTAGCCCAGCTTCATGGAGACGGTTGCGAATGGTCCTCGCCGATACCCCAGGAGCAACAGTGTCCCTAATTTGCTGGGAAGTGGCGGTGCGGTCCCCTACGGCACTGCGTAGGATCCTACGGTCTTGGCGTGCATCCGTGCGTCACTGCGGTCCGGTCCCAGGTCGACGGGCACGTGCACCTTCCGCCGACCACTGACGACAACATCGATGTACTGTGGAGACCTCACGCCCCACGTGTTGAGCAATTCGGCGGTACGTCCACCCGGCCTCCCGCATGCCCACTATACGCCCTCGCTCAAAGTCCGTCAACTGCACATACGGTTCACGTCCACGCTGTCGCGGCATGCTACCAGTGTTAAAGACTGCGATGGAGCTCCGTATGCCACGGCAAACTGGCTGACACTGACGGCGGCGGTGCACAAATGCTGCGCAGCTAGCGCCATTCGACGGCCAACACCGCGGTTCCTGGTGTGTCCGCTGTGCCGTGCGTGTGATCACTGCTTGTACAGCCCTCTCGCAGTGTCCGGAGCAAGTATGGTGGGTCTGACACACCGGTGTCAATGTGTTCTTTTTTCCATTTCCAGGAGTGTACAATGCAATGTTCCTTCGGACATGGATGCATGCATGCGACTTTGAGTTAAAATGTCTCATCCGGAATATACATATGATTATACGAGTGCAGAGTGTAGACACATGGTGACGACGTATACAGGGTGGTCCATTGATAGTGACCGGGCCAAATATCTCACGAAATAAGCATCAAACAAAAAAACTACAAAGAACGAAACTCGTCTAACTTGAAGGGGGAAACCAGGTGGCGCTATGGTTGGCCCGCTAGATGGCGCTGCCATAGTTCAAACGGATATCAACTGCGTTTTTTTAAATATGAACTCCCATTTTTTATTACATATTCGTGTAGTACGTAAAGAAATATGAATGTTTTAGTTGGGCCCCTTTCTTCGCTTTGTGGTACATGGCGCTGTAATAGTCACAAACGTATAAGTACGTGGTATCACGTAAGATTCCGCCAGAGCCGACGATATTTGCTTCGTGATACATTACCTATGTTAAAATGGACCGTTTACCAATTGCGGAAAAGGTCGATATCGTGTTTATGTATTGTGATCAAAATGCCCAACGGGCTTGTGCTATGTATACTGCTCGGTATCCTGGACGACATCATCCAAGTGTCCGGACCGTTCGCCGGATAGTTACGTTATTTAAGGAAACAGGAAGTGTTCAGCCACATGTGAAACGTCAACCACGACCTTCGACAAATGATGATGCCCAAGTAGGTGTTTAAGCTGCTGTCGCGGCTAATCCGCACATCAGTAGCAGACAAATTGCGCTAGAATCGGGAATCTCAAAAACGTCGGTGTTGAGGATGCTGCATCAACATCGACTGCAACCGTACCTTATTTCTATGCACCAGGGATTGCATGGCGAAGATTTTGAACGTCGTGTACAGTTTTGTCACTGGGCATAAGAGAAATTATGGGACGATGACAGATTTTTTGCACGCGTTCTATTTAGCGACGAAGCGTCATTCACCAACAGCGGTAACGTAAATCGGCATAATATGCACTATGGGGCAACGGAAAATCCACGATGGCTGCGACAAGTGAAATATCAGCGGGTTAATGTATGGTGCGGCATTATGGGAGGAAGGATAATTGGCCTCCATTTTATGGATGGCAATCTAAATGGTGCAATGTATGCTGATTTCCTACACGTAATGGTCTACCGATGTTATGACAAGATGTTTCACTACCTGACTGAATGGCTATGTACTTCCAACATGATGGGTGTCCAACACGATGCGGTTGAAGCGGTATTGAATAGCATATTTCATGGCAGGTGGATTGGTCGTCGAAGCACCATACCATGGGCCGCACGTTCGCCGGATCTGACGCCCCCGGGTTTCTTTCTGTGGGGGAAGTTGAAGGATATTTGCTATTGTGATCCACCGACAACGCTTGACAACATGCGTCAACGCATTGTCAATGCATGTGCGAACATTACGGAAGGCGAACTACTTGCTGTTGAAACGAATGTCGTTACACATATTTCCAAATGCATAGAGCTTGACGGACATAATTTTGAGCTTTTATTGCATTAATGTGGTATTTACAGGTAATCGCGCTGTAACAGTACGCGTTCTCAGAAATGATAAGTTCACAAAGGTACATGTATAACATTGGAACAACCAAAATAAAGTGTTCAAACGTACCTTCGTTCTGTATTTTAATTTTAAAAACCTACCTGTTACCAACTGTTCGTCTAAAATTGTGAGCCATATGTTTGTGAATATTACAGCGCCACCTATCACAAAGCGAAAAAAGTGTTCCAACTAAAACATTGATATTTCTTTACGTACTACACGAATATGTAATAAAAAATGAGGGTTACTGTTTCAGAAAAGTTTCGTTCCTTGTAGTTTTTTCGATTGACGCTTATTTCGTGAAATATTTGGCCCGGTCACGAACAATGGACCACCCTGTAGAAGTCTGGGTACGGTAAGGCGAACGCTCGCGATAAGCGGGAAATCCGAGTTCGAGTCCCGGTCCGACACAAATTTTCACTGTCGTCATTCCATTATACACCACTGGCCATTAAAATTGCTACACCAAGAAGAAATGCAGATGATAAACGGGTATTCATTGGACAAATAGATTATACTACAACAGACATGTGATTAAATTTTCACGCAATTTGGGTTCATAGATCCTGAGAAATCAGTACCCAGAACAACCACCTCTGGCCGTAATGATCGCCTTGATAAGCCTGGGCATTGAGTCAAACAGAGCTTGGATGGCGTGTACAGGTACAGCTGCCCATGCAGCTTCAACACGATACCACAGTTCATCAAGAGTAGTGACTGGCGTACTGTGACAAGCCAGTTGCTCGGCCACCATTGAGCAGACGTTTTCAATTGGTGAGAGATCTGGAGAATGTGCTGGCCAGGGCAGCAGTCGAACATTTTCTGTATCCAGAAAGGCCCGTACAGGACCTGCAACATGTGATCGTGCATTATCCTACTGAAATGTAGGGTTTCGCAGGGATCGAATGAAGGGTAGAGCCACGGGTCGTAACACATCTGAAATGTAACGTCCACTGTTAAAAGTTCCGTCAATGTGAACAAGAGGTGACCGAGACGTGTAACCAATGGCGCCCCATAACATCAGCCGGGTGATACTCCATATATGGCGATGACGAATACACGCTTCCAATGTACGTTCACCGCGATGTCGCCAATCACGGATGGGACCATCATGATGCTGTAAACAGAACGTGGATTCATCCGAAAAAATGACGTTTTGCCATTAGTGCACCTGGTTCGTAGTTGAGTACACCATCGCAGGCGCTCCTGACTGTGATGCAGCGTCCAGGGTAACCACAGCCATGGTCTCCGAGCTGATAATCTATGGTGCTGCAAACGTCGTCGAACTGTTCGTGCAGATGGTTGTTGTCTTGCAAACGTTTCCATCTGTTGACTCAGGGATCGAGACGTGGCTGCACGATCAGTTACAGCCTTGCGGATAAGATGCCTGTCATGTCGACTGCTAGTGATACAAGGCCGTTGGGATCCAGCATGGCGTTCCGTATTACCCTCCTAAGCCCACCGATTCCATATTCTGCTAACAGTAATTAGATCTCGACCAACGCGAGCAGCAATGTCGCGATTCGATAAACCGCAATTGCAATCCTACCTTTATCAAAGTCGGAAAGGTGATGGTACGCATTTCTCCTCTTTAACGAGGCATCACAACAACGTTTCACAAGGCAACGCCAGTCAACTGCTGTTGGTGTATGAGAAATCGGTTGGAAACGTTGCTGATGTCAGCACGTTGTAGGTGTCGCCACCGGTGTGAATGCTCTGAAAAGCTAATCCTTTGCATATCACAGCATCTTCTTCCTGTCGGTTAAATTTCGCGTCTGTAGCACGTCATCTTCGTGGTGTAACAATTTTAATGGCCAGTAGTGTATATAGCTGATAGTTGTCCATATTCGCAATTGTGAGTACAGTTAATGCATTTGATAACTGCCATAGAACCCGCAATGCATGTCCGAAGCAACATTACATTGCATTTCTGTGTAATACGGGCACTGTAGTATCTTAGTATAAAAGGAGACGGGGAGTATTGTGTTGTCAGTAGACAAACAGGAACAGCAGAATATGCTGGTCAGAAGCACTCAGTGACCTGGAATGTGGACTAGAGTTTGTCACTTGGGTAATAAACTCATCAGGGACATTTCAACCCTTCTAAGGCTGTCAAGTCGACTGTTGATAATATTATCGTGAAGTGGAAACGCGAAGGAACAACCACAGCTAAACCAAGACCAGGCCCGCCCGGCTAGCCGTTTGGTCTAATGCAATGCAGGACGAGGTGCAGAGGATGGACGTTTGATGCAGGGATTTGCAGCAGACGCTCAATATCAGAAAATATGAGGTATTGCTGATAAGCAGTCTTCAGATGTAAAAGCAGCTTGAGGCAAACTCCAGAGGAGTATTGCAAGACCAACACTTCTCGTACAACATGCACGGTGTTTCACAGCCTTTGCATCAAACGGCTAGAGGCCGCAGATAACGTCGTGAGGAGTGCCCGCCCGGCTAGCCGTGCGGTCTTCCGGGCTGCTTCCCGAGCGGGAAGGTGTGCCGGTCCCTGGCACAAAGCCGCCCGGCGGATTAATGTCGAGGTCCGGTGTGCCGGCCAGTCTGTGGATGATTTTTAAGGCGGTTTTCCATCTGCCTCGGCGAATGCGGGCTTGTTCCCCTTATCCCGCCTCAGTTACACTAGGTCGGCGATTGCTGCGCAAACACTGTCTCCACGGACGCGTACACCATAATTATTCTACCACACAAACATCATTTGGGGTTGCGCTCGTCTGGTGCGAGACGTTCCCGGGAGGGGATGGGGTCCGCTGGCGTCCGAACCGCACAATAACCTTGGGTTCGCTGAGGGACGGCGGTAGGGTGAGCGGACTGATGTAGCCTGTTGTGGGGTTGTGAACCACTGATGGCTATGGCGGGGACGACGCCTCTCCATCGTTTCTAGTTCCCCAGTTCAATACAATACAATACAATAAGCTAAGAAAGGTAGACCACATGTACTGATGGACAGGGAGTTCCACAGTGCTACCAGCAGTCCAGCTAGCAGGACTACTGTTAGTGAAGGGTTCAAAAAATGGGCTACAATGGTCGAGCAGCTGCTCGTAAGTCACACATTTCAGTAGTCAGTTCTAAGCGACGCTTGGGATGGTGTAAATAGTGACACCACTCGACAACGACGATGGTTGGACAAACTGGACAAAGGAAATAGTTTGCGGAAAATAACACTCCTGAAATAGTCTTATCTGCTCACAGTCCCGACCCGACCTGAACACAATGGAACACCTTTGGGATGAGTTAGAATGTCGACAAAGCTCCAGAGCCTAGCGTCCACATCACGCCCTTCTCTGGTTCCGGCTATTCAGGAAGAATGGGCAGTATTCGTCCACAGACGTCGATACTTTTCATCAAAATGTTTCTCGCAGATTTCAAGCCGTCGTAAGGGCGGAGGGCAGACAAACTTCATGTTAATTTCCACTAACTGGTGTCGGCCACAGTTGATGACATAGTGTATGTCTTCCACCCTAGTAGATTCTCTGATCCCCCTCTTTGTTTTCCTTTCTCTCCTCGTAAGTCTCAACAGATATCTTTGCATCACTCATACAACTTTTGGATAATTTTCACGTTAAAGGTCTATGCCTCACTGTCATAAATCATGACCGGCAAGCCTCCCCGCAAACTTCTCTTCTCAGACATATCGGAAACTTAACGTAAAAGTTTCCGCTTACAGAGCCACATCATATTGTAAAATAAGTGTGTTGTCAGGGGTCCACTTACATTTCATCATGATCTCCCAACTGTGAATGACATGTCACCATTTTAACTGTTAATATGATAGAGTTCCTACTGAGGAAACTGTGATTTGTTCCCCGTGGCGGGAGGCGTGGGAATCTGCTGTTATCTATTGTCCCCATTCAGTCTGAGTAATGAGTGACAGTCTACTCCAGTGAGATGTTAAGTTCTAATCTTGTATCGTTTTTAGAGTACCCATTGCGTCATTTGACATAATCGACTCAGGGAAACCACAGAAATCCTAAATATGATCGTCTGGATGAATATATGATGCTCGCTCTTCCCGAATATGTAGTCAGTGTCTTCGAACTGAACTGCTTCGTTCGGTCGAAAGCCAAACCTGAGAATGTACCTCCATATCGTCATACGAATCTTCACCGAACTTCTCCTCGTCACAAAACAAGTATACATCGCTCGTCAGGTCCACAGGTGCCGCACTTTGAACATTTTTCATCCATTACAATATCGTCTATACCGCCTTGAGCGCCATCTTACAATCGTTCTTGTGATCAGTGGCTTAGGGACAGGACGACGACTATAAAAAAAGGAGTCCTGTCACCTATAAGAGCTCGTTCTGTAACTAAATTTAGCTTAACTACTTTCAGACATTGTTATCATTTTAATTGTTACGTCAATCACAGCAATTTAGCGGCTTTCAGAGGTTCATAACAACTTTGGTAACAGATATGGCTGCATATAACTCGTATAAAATCTCTCTGCCCGAGTGTCTGAAGTTGAGGCCTTAAGCCATGCCATGTTCATACTCAACTATTTTCGTTGATGCCATTTGACCGAAAACGTGTCTACGATGTTGACTTAGTTTTCATACACTTGTATACAGCAGAATGCTCAGCCTTATATGATATATGAGACGTAGGGTAGCGTTCGGGGACAATTTTGGTCACCTATGCTGCTAGACAAAAAAAGTGAAACACGATTTGTTTAATTTTTGGAGGGCAAAATACATAAATTCCGTAAACAGAGATTTTGCGAAACAGCTCGCTATGTTCATCCATGATATTTAGAGCGGTAGACAACACCACTCTGGTTGATTCTGTGTTTCTTGATTTCAGGAAGGCATTCGAACAGTTCCGTACTATAGTTTATTGAATGAAACACGAACTTACCGAGTATCGGAGCAGATTTGTAACTGTGTTCATGAGGGTTGGGTTGTTTTTGGGGAAGGAGACCAGACAGCGAGGTCATCGGTCTCATCAGATTAGGGAAGGATGTCGGCCGTTCCCTTTCAATGGAACCATCCCGGCATTTGCCTGGAGCGATTTAGGGAAATCACGGAAAAGCTAAATCAGGATGGCCGGACGCGGGATTGAACCATCGTCCTCCCGAATGCGAGTCCAGTGTGCTAACCACTGCGCCACCTCGCTCGGTGTGTTCATGAGTTTTACCTGCTTTACTGAAAGCTGCTTTTAGTAGATAAAACTATATATGTTTTTCTTAACGATACGAAATCTACAGACGTAAGGTAATTTCGAGAATATTTCGGTGGATTTTTGTATCGTTGTTACTGTTTACGACAGCTATAAATGATCTAGTAGATAATGTCGGAAGCTTCATCTATTGGGCTTAAAAGGAGAAAATATCCACTACTGTTCGATCACACTGTGATCAGTGAAAATAGTAATAACTGTAAAATACATAGGACTAAAATGTGAGGCTTCCTCCACATAAAACTAATTATAGGGAAAGCAGATCCCAGGCTGAGATTCACTGGAAGAGTCTTAAGGAAATACAATACATCCACGTATGAAATGTCTTCGCAAACATGCGAAAGGCCGATTCTTAAGTATTTCCCACAAGTTTGGGGCCTTTATCTGATTGAATTAATAGTAGAGAGAGGGAGGAAGGGAGGGAAGGATCAAGGGAGGGAGGGACAGAGGGAGGGAGCGAGAGAGACAGAGAGAGAGAGAGAGAGAGAGAGAGAGAGAGAGAGAGAGAGAGAGAACCAATAAAGAGACGTACATTTCGTAACGGTATCGTGAGTGTTACGGAGATGATCAACAAACTTCAGTGGCAGACTCTACAACAGTGGCGTTGTGCATCACGGAGAGGTTTCCCGTAAAGATTCCAGGATCGTAAGTTCCGAGAAGAGAAGGGCAACATTTTAGTTTCTCCCACGTACGTATCGCGAAATGATCGCAACTAGAAAATCAGATCTCATGCGGAAATTTACCAATCGTCGTTCTTCACGCACCATTCGTGAATGGAGCAGTGAGGGAGGACGGGGGGCGGGGGAAGGGGGATGATAGTGGTGCCAGATGTACCCTCCGACATAGACCATAAGGTGGCTTCCGGGACGTAGATGTAGATAAGACGCCTGTGAAAGATTTGGGTCCGACGTTAGAACGCCAGCAACACGGTTAAAAATGCAGAGATTGCTCCCAGCGACAGTGCTTAGGCTTCTTCAAATAACTATAGAGATCTCTGGTCGAAGTAATAATGAATATTAGTAGGCTTTTAAATGCTTTATGTCTGTAGAGGCAGTAGAATGACGGAATAACATTTCAATGCTTGGCCTGTTAATCGTTTATTTCCGTAAAGAAAACCGCCAAACTTTAACCCTTTCACAGTTAAAATTTATTTTGCATGTATATGAAAAATAAAAGGTAAAAACCTGTCTACCTCTGGCATAAATAATACGCTTTCAGAAACAAAATTTTAAGCTGACCAATTTTGAAAATCGATGAAGTGGGTCACACGTGTCCCATGAGCCTAGCTCGATCGATGTATTCATATGAACGTAGGATTTTCAAAGTTAAATTTTTGTTTCTAGAATTATTTTATCAGGCTTGCAAATATGTAAGAAAGTATAACAAATCAGTATCAAAGCACATTTATTTTCGTGACAACGAAAAACATGAAATATCACACATAAGCTTTCAACATCAGGATGGCTTTGACTTACCGTATATCAATGTTCTCTACATTCTGTAAAGTTTTCTGGGGTCTATAAGTCGTACTAATACAAATTATGTAGAAACCAGTTGAATTACTGAGGAGTGTAGTAAGTTTCAAAACAATGTCAATGGTGTGTAAGAAAATACAGTTAGTTACTCGTATTTCAGACTCCCAGCCTTCTATGTATCCACCTCATGACTAAAATTTTTCTCCAAGTTCTGACAGCATCTCGCTACATGATAGCACCAGACAGATATGAGATGTAGACGTCCTAACTCTCAAAACTGAGCATTACTTCAGTGGGACATAATTATGTGTCCCATCAACCACGAAATGGTTAAGATCAAAATCATACCGAAGACAGAAGGTGCTAAAATGGTTATTTGGAGGTAAGAAACAAGTGATTTGAAATGAATCTTTAAGGTGTTACCGGGCGTTGAATAAGCCCTGCGTGTCAGGCACAGCTTTGTAAATTGCTTGGGTGTCGTAACAACTGCCTGCCGCACGACGTCGGTAGCGCTACCTGGGAAACCTGTAAACGCTCGTCTATGAAGCGTCCTCAGAAGAGTTTACCACTGTTTACAATTAGTTACTCATCGTCTAAACAGTTAAAGAAATTTAGGAACATGCACTTAATGTATGATGCTGTAGGATGTAGTTCTCAGAAATATAAGCGAATGCACAGAGGAATTCTTGGAAACAATTGTTATCTTAATTGGGAAAAAAATTATTGCCATGGCTAGAAGCGTTCGAGAAACTGAGTTTTCAAGCTACAGACGGGTAGTCGAGGTTCTGCACAAAGATTTGTACATACAGTAGAATGTGAGGAGCGCGGGTGGGATCCTGTGAGAGAACAGTCATCAACTTGAATGAACTTTTCACTCTGCAGCGGAATGTGCGCTGATATGGAACTTCCTGGCAATGTGTACCGGACCGAGAACCGAGCTCGGGACCTTTACCTTTCGCAGGTAAGTGCTCTACCAACATTTTTTTATCTGATTTTGTTCCTGATTGTTCGTTCAACTTGTTCTTGGCGAGATATCCCTTCACGCTTTTTCAAGTTCATCGTGGTTCCATTAACTCAGTTTTTTTTTTTTTTTTTTTTTTTAATTACAGAGGGCGGCTAACCGTCTGGCCAAACATGCTGTGCTACGTGCCGGCACCAACTGAGCTACCCAAGCACGACTCACGCCCCGTCCTCACAGCTTTAGAGTACTTGCCCGTGAAAGGCAAAGGTCCCGAGTTCGAGTCTCGGTCCGGCACACACTTTTAATCTGCTAGGAGGATTCATCAGTTTGCTTGGTAAATGCACACTTCCGAGTATACATAGTGGAGACTATAGATGGAGAAGAAATTATAATTCTATTGTGAACAAAGTGTACAACCGAAATCAATTAAAACCCAGAGTGTAATTCTGTCAACGTGTTATGTTATAATAACTCAAGAACTTTTGAGACTAGTGTTCGTCATTTTAACTATTGATATGAACGTCAATTGTAGCTATAAATAGATAATTTTCTACAATGTTACTGAAATACATTCTTAGCAATTCTGAAGGCAGCAGGGGTAGAAACAGAGAGCAAAAGCTATCTACGACTTGTATAGAAAAGAGACTGGACTGATAAGAGTCGAAAAGTATGAAAGAGAAGCAGTAATTGGGAAGGGAGTAAGACAGGGCATTAGTCACTCCCCGATCCCCGATGTTTTTGTCTGCGCGCTGCGCAAGCAATAATTGAAACGAAAGAGCAATTTGGAAAGGGAATTAAAGTTCAGGAAGAAGAAGTAAAAGGTTTGACGCTTTCCCATGAAATTACAATAACATTAGAGATACCAAAGGACTTGTGAAGTCAGTGGATCGGAAAGGATAATGTCTTGGAAAAAGGTTATAAGATGAACACCAACAAAAGTAAAACGCATGTGTTGCATGCAGTCGAATTAATTCAGGCGATACTGATAGAAGTAGATGTTAAATGAGACACTAAAAGTGGCTGACGAGTTGTGCTATTTTGATAGCAAAGTAACAGATACTGGCCGAATTAGAGAGTATATAAAATTCAGGCTGATACTAGCAAGAAAAGCATTTCTGAAACAAACGGAAGTTTCGTAAAAAATCTGTTAAATTTAAGTGTTAGGAAATCTTTTCTGAAGGTACTGAAATGTGGGGCTGCAGAAGAATGATGAAGATTGTATCGGGAGATCGAATAACTAATGAAGAGGTATTGTATCAAACTGAGAACAAAATAAACTAGTGGAGCAACTTGACCAAAAGAAGAGATCGGGGGATAGGATTTCATCAAGGAATACTTTAGTTGGCAGTGAAGAGGAACGCGGAGGAACAAATATCGAAGAGGGAGGCCAAAGCTTGACTACTCTACGCAGGTTCGTATGGAGGTAGGTTTCAATAGTTACGCAGAGATGAAGACTTGCACTGGATAGACTAGCGTGGAGACCTGCATCGAATCAGTCATAGAACTGAAGCTCACAACAGCATGAAGTGTTGAGTCCTTTATGTCAGTAAAAAGTAAACATTTATTTCCGACTATTGTCTCAAAGTACACAGCATAAGGTCCTTCACCAGACATATAATTTTGAAACTAAAAGTTTAGGACAAACTCTATTTATATTTCACGTGCTTCCTAAATACGTAATCAAAGTGCCTTTCGTTGGTTGCTTGCTTTGGACGGGGGGGTGGTAGGGGGGGGGGGGGAGAGGGGGCCGAACAGCGAGGTCATCGGTCCCATCGGATTAGGGAAGTCGGCGGTGCCATTTGAAAGGAACCATCTCGCCATTTGCCTGAAGTGATTTAGGGAAATAACTGAAAACCTTAATCTGGATGGCCGGGCGCGGGTTTGAACCGTCGTCCTCCCGAATGCGAGTCCAGTGTGCTAACTGCTGCGGCACTTCGCTCAGTAAAAGCGCCTTCGGCCCACTTCAGTTTCTACTAGAGCAAGATGACGCGTACACATAATAGGCGAGTTACTCGTATTTAATGCGCAGTGTGTTTACAGGAATGCATCTATTGTGCAATTGTGTAGAAGTTACGTGTGAAACATTCTCCATTGTCCTCTTCCTTCTGATATTTTCTAGTCAGAGGCTGGTCTGGAGGTGTGGGCGGAGGTAGGAAAAGTAGGTTAGACTTACAGCCAGAGTAAAACATCGAGGCTGTGTGTTATTCGTTCTCGGGTCATCCAAATGAAACAGCTTTTTATATGAAACTAAAGGGTGGGTAATCGATTACTGACTCAGCATGTGACTTTACAGACAGCTAGCTCTTGTTAGCGTTGAGGTGCCCCGCCATGATTGGAACGGCGAATGATGAACGAGCACTCTCCACATCTACTACGTATCAAGCTACAATTTCGCATTGAGCATTAGCCACCCGGATGCCGAAGTGCTGGAACGCGGTGTATATGACACGATCTGAATTTCAGTAAGATTATGGAGAAATTTTCTCGTTTGAGAAGCCAGACTGATCATCTAGATCGGCGATGGCTTGTCATGACCGATACGTCGCTAATAGAGGGATTAGCTATGAGATTATGTGAATACCTGCACATTAGTCACTTGATATCAGCACAACGGGAACTGCGTCGTAAAATTTGCTTGAGATAGTATCACTGGTATGCCGCTCTTTGTAAAGTACTGCATTCGTTGTGTGAGTGTTATTTAAAAAAATTGATTTTAAAGAATCACCGGCTAGTGGAATAGAACCCTAGCTTTGCTGACTCAAGAAGTAGCCTTCAACAACTGGAATATCATAAGACGGTTCCGCACACCAGCGGGGACATGTACGGCATTAGTGAAGCAATCCTATCAGTAAGAAATGAAGACACTCCATCATATTTCGCAATGATACAGGGACGAAGTAGCGAAAGAGAGCATTCGTGTTTATAGAAGACAGGAGGCACAGTTCCCACGCATGGGCTTCTTATCACAGAGTGCAAGAAGAAGCCAACCACCGACAATTCAGAGAGTAGAACGCAACACAGCACGCAAGACCAAGACGTTACATTACCCTTCAATCCAACATGCCTAAATGATCCTGGTGCAGTCAAATTTAACAAGAAGACATTCTATCTCCATCATTAGCTGACGATTAGATGACGCACATTACGCAGTCCATCTTTACCGAATACAAGTTATCGAATCAGACAACTGCCAGTGTCTTGTGGTGAAAGCAGAATATCTAAACCATTTAATCATTGGCTAAACTAGGTTCGCCGCTCATTGAGCGAAACTATATGTGACTTCAAGAAGACCTGGCGTCCCTCATCCTTTCTTCTGGACCACATTGCTGCATACATCGAACAAGCAGCGAACAACGCCATCAGAGATAACTTTATGAGCAACACTCATAACATTTCTATTACAAAAATAATGCATCAATGAGCGTTAAACTTAGCGGTACAGCTGAAACTGTGTGTTAATGTAACGTGTCTACATTCAAATACAGCACTTAGCTATTATTGTTGTAATTTTTATTTCAAGTTTTAAACAAGGAAAAAGAAACGACTTTCCATGAGTTATTATGTACACTGAAGCGCCAAAGAAACTTGTATAGGCATGCGTATTCAAATACAGAGATACATAAACAGGCAGAATACGGCGCTGCGGTCGGCAACGCCTATATAAGACAACAAGTGTCTGGCGCAGTTGTTAGATCGGTTACTGCTGTTCCAATGGCAGCTTATCAAGGTTTAACTGAGTTTGAACGTAGTGTTATAGTCGGCTCACGAGGGATGGGACACAGCATCTCCGAGGTAGCGATGAAGTGGGGATTTTCCCGTACTAGAATTTCATAAGTGTACCGTGAATATCAGGAATCCGGTAAAACATCAAATCTTCGACATCGCTCCGGCCGGAAAAAGATCCTGCAAGAACGGAACCAAAGACGATTGAAGAGAATCGTTTAACGTGACAGAAATTCAACCCTTCCGCAAATTGCTGCAGATTTCAATGCTGGACCATCTACAAGTGTCAGCGTGCGAACCATTCAACGAAACATCATCGATATGAGCTTTCGGAGCCGAAGGCCCACTCCTGTACCCTTGATAACTGCACGACTAAGCTTTACGCCTCGCCTGGGCTTGTCAACACCGACATTCAGCTGTTGATGACTGGAAACATGTTGCCTGGTCGGACGAGTCTCGTTTTGAACTATATCGAGCAGATGGATGTGTACGAGCCTGGAGATAACCTCGTGAATCCATGGTCTCTGCTTGTCAGCAGGGGACTATTCAAGCTGGTGGAGGGTCTGTAATGGTTGGTGCGTGTGTAGTTGGAGTACTATGGGACCCCTGATTCTTTTAGATACGACTCTTGACAGGTGACACGTACGTAAGCATCCTGTCTGATCACCTGCATCCATTCATGGCCATTGCGCATTCCGACGGACTTGGGAAATTCCAGCAGGACACTGTGACAAAAATGTTCAAATGGGTGTGAATTCCTATGGGACCAAACTGCTGAGGCCATCGGTCCATAGACTTACACACTACTTAAACTAACTTACGCTAAGAACGACAACCATACCCATGCCCCGAGGGGGGATTCGAACCTCCGGCGGGAGAGACCGCGCAATCAGTGACATGGCGCCTCTAACCGCGCGGCGACAATGTGACACCCCACACGTTCAGAATTACTACAGAGTGGCTCCAGGAACACTCTTCTGAGTTTAAACACTTCCCCTGGCCACCAAACACCCCGCACATGAACATTATTGAGCATATCTGGGATACCTTGCAACGTGCTGTTCAGAAAAGATCTCCACCCACTCGTACTCTTACGGAATGACGGACAGTCCTGCACGAATCATGGAGTCAATTCCCTCCAGCGCTACTTCAGACATTAGTCACGCCCTGTTACGGCACTTCTGCGTGCTCGCGGGGGCCCTACTCTATATTAGGCAAACATACCAGTTTCTTTGGCTCTTCAGTGTATATAGAAGTAGCATGATTCAGGAGGAATAGTAATATTTTAGGATATGGTACTATAGAATAATTCAAATAAAGTAGTCCGTATTTGTCCAATTTTTGTTGGCTACAGAGATACAGCTGTTAGAATGTAACCCAAACAAACACGGAAGGTGTTAAGCAAAGGCAAATGATTAAATTCAAAGCTGATTTTCGTAGACAAGGCCATAATTCCTTCACTCGCTGGCAAGTTAGGGGGTAAGGTGCGGCCGGCATGAGTGGTCGAGCGGTTCTAGGCGCTTCAGTCTGGAACCGCGTGACCGCTACGGTCGCAGGTTCGAATCCCGCCTCGGGCATGGGTGTGTGTGATGTCCTTAGGTTAGTTAGGTTTAAGTAGTTCTAAGTTCTAGGGGACTGATGACCTCAGAAGTTAAGTCCCATAGTGCTCAGAGCCATTTGAACCATTTTTGGTAAGGTGCGAAGGAAGTAAAGGAGCTCAGAATGATCGTGAAAATCGATTAAACCCACGCCAAGTAGTATTGTAGCCTTCACAGAAAATCCAAAACGCTTTGCGGATCTGTTAATGGAAATATCCGTTCGCTTCGAAGATACTCTTGACGTTAGAGTTCATGCAGCAGGGAGCCTTTGTCAGAGAAACTGAGTGACCTATGCATCAAAGTTTTGAGGTCATCAGTTGTTTCTGAAGAGTCATGGTAACTGCAGGTCATATGCGTGTTTTCTGATATACTGCCTGTCCTAATGTCGCATCAACTTTACGACGAACAAGAACATCCAGAAACGGGGGGCAGCAATGTTATTACTATTTCCATGGAGAACTGAGTGCTTGCATGAATTTAATTCAAATGCTCCAAAAACCGGTCCAATGATTCTTTTTCCTGAGGGCCTACGACAAGCATGTCGTTTCCAGGAAATCGTTGGTTTAAAACTTGCTGAGTCCAGATCTTGTCTTCGAACTCTTCCATAAATGAATTCGCCACCAGTGGTCACAGAGGACTTCCAGTGCGACTATGTCATTTTTTCATAACGTATTTTTGGAGTACAAGCCCAATTCGCGCACGTCGTGCAATATAAACCGAAAATACACATATTTTTAAAACTAGCAATAAAATAAATTTTCATTATTGTCAGTTTTCTTCAAGACAATACGAATTTGTACTAAGGCACCACAGTGACGGAGCGACTGGAATCTATAGCTAACAATTTCTCCAAAAAAGATGATTCAGCTGGGGCAAACGAAATTGAAAGACTTGTGTACCACATAACAAAATCGACAACAATGACGAGACACCAGATCCTAACGTTCTAAACGATTTTCAGTCACTCCTCGACGAACACATGGTTATGTGAGTGTGTTGCAAACATTCGGCTATGGAATAAAAGGCCTTATAACGTCAGTGAAATTACGAAGCATCCTGGTTATAAAAATAAACTAATGACTTTCTTCTTGAAAAAATGCTCACTCTCCCTTTATCTACCGCTGAGCCCATGCAGATAGTAAATGAACAGTATCGAAATAAAGAAATATTTTGGGACAAGGCGGAACAAAGTATTACAACTATTAAGCCAGATTAAAGGCAGATGTACGCTGACATTGTACTTTGACTTCATCACCTTTTTTCTCTTGAATGCTCACCACCTCACCAGGACACTACGGAAACTATTACTGCAATTTTGGTGGTTAAGGATGCTCTCCTTACTGTGCTGTCCGCTAATGGCTTTGTTGTACACACGCTATTATAAGAGTTTTTAATAGAAAACCGAATATGTATATTGTAAACAATTATACGTGAAGAACTCATTTTATAGCTATATACTGTTTTATTATTCGTCTACCGAATATGTTATAATTTTACAATAATACGTTTTTGCATCTGAATACGTCTGAGGGAGCAGAATGGCCCAAGTCCCAATAAAAATGAAAATAAATAAATATTCTTACCCAAAACGTTAGATATATTTTAATACTTATTTCTTTTTCCTCTTTCTCCTTTTTTCTACATACATGTTCTCACCATCTGTTTGAAAGGTTTGATTTTGTTATAGTTACTAGACCATAAGCAAAGTCCTTTTGTTAATTATAGTACATGTAGGATAGTTTCCGTTATGATCACTATTATACATCCCGTATCGTTAACACTTTAGCTGTCTGACATCCATTGCTGGATAAAGACTTCCTGTAAACTTTTCCATGCACCACAAACTTCAGCCATGTGGTTCTCACCCTTTCTAATACCATCTACTCACTCTCACTTAAATCGTCGTTTTATTTTTCTTGTTGTTTTTGTAGTCTTCAGACCAAAGACTGGTTTGCCCGTTTTATTTTTCTTGTTGTTTTTGTAGTCTTCAGACCAAAGACTGGTTTGATACAGAGCTTCACGTTAGTTTATCCTGCGCAAGCCCCTTCATCTCTGAATTATTACTGCAACCTACATGCATTTGAACCTGCTTACTGTATCCATGCCTTGGTCTCCCTCTACAATTTTACCCCCAACACTTACCTGCGTTATCAAACTGACAATCCCATTACGCCTCCGGACGTGTCCTATTTACGAATGCCTTTTTTTAGTCAGGTTTTGCCATTTATCTCTCGTTTTCCCAATTCGATTCAGTACCTCTCCTTTAGATATTAGATGTACTTACCTAGTTTTCTATATTGTTCTGTAGCGCCGCACTTGAAGTTCCATTCTCTTCTTGTCTGATCTGCTTATCGTCCACATTTCACTTCTGCACAAGGCTACAACCCAGGCAAATACCTTCGGAAAAGACTTCCTAACATTTAAATTTTTATTCGATGCTACCGAATTTCTCTTTTACATAAATGCTTCTCGTGCAGTTGCTAGTAGCATTTTAAATCCTCTCTGCTTCGTCTTTCTTCAGTTATTTTGTTGCCCAAATAGCAAAACTCATCTACTGTAGTAGTTTTGCTTCTTATTTTGTAATCTAATTCTATCAGCATCACCTGATTTAATTCAACTCATTCTATTACCCTTGTTTTACTTTATTTGATATTCATCTCATTTCTCTTTTCAAGACACTATCAAGTCTGTTCCACGTCCTTAGGTGCCTTTGATAGAATTGCAATGCCATCGGCAAACCACAAAGTCTTTTTTTCTTCTCCCGGAAACTTAATTCTCTTTCCGATTTATTCTTGGTTTCTATTACTTCTTACTCACTGTACAAATTGAATAACATCAGGGAGAGTTTACAATCCTGTATCACTTCGCCGGCCGGAGTGGACGGGCGGTTAAAGGCGCTACAGTCTGGAACCGCACGACCGCTACGGTCGCAGGTTCGAATCCTGCCTCGGGCATGAATGTGTGTGATGTCCTTAGGTTAGTTAAGTTTAAGTAGTTCTAAGTTCTAGGGGACTTATGACCACAGCAGTTGAGTCCCATAGTGCTCAGAGCCATTTGAACCATTTTTGAACCTGTATCACTTCCTGTTCAACTACCGTTCCTCTTCCGTGTTCTTCGACAATTATAACTGTAGTGTGGGAGCTGTACAAGTCGTAAATAGTTTTTCGCTCCCTATATTTTAACCCTACTAACTAAAAACTTTCAAAGAGTGTATTCTAGCCAACGTTTTCAGTAGTTTTCTCTAAATGTAGAAACGCCTTAAACGTAGGTTTGTCTTTCTTTAGCCTGTTTTCTAAGATAATGTGTGGAGATTAGTACGGCGTCCCATTTTCCTATATTGCTCTGGAACACAAACTGATCTTTCCCAAGGTCAGCTTCTATCAGCTTTTTCATCCTTCTGTAAATAATTCATGTCATTATTTTCCTACCGCGACTTATTTCTTTTCCTGTATCTTGGAATTGAACAAGAAAGTCCTTACACCCACTGTTCATTTGGTTAACTGTCTCGCCCACTCTACTTCATTTACATTATTTTTGTGATTACTCTTTACAGTCCAGCCTGTTCCCTGGCTCATTTGCTTCTCCTAAGTATTCCCAACATACACCTCTCCATTTCCTGCTAAGTAATACTCAGTTTTTGAACGGTTTTCGCTTTAAAAATCTCTGTCACACTGCCATACGACACTACTTGTAAACATGCGTTTCCAGACACTTCAAAAGCTCGCGTCTCAAGTTGTGTGCGATCTGCCAGTCTACACCAACCTTGAAGCTCGCCTCACATGGAGTAAGATTCGCTGTAAGCTTATTTGCTGGCTCGCGTGACGTCTTCTATGTAGTCTCTGCCAAGTGCAGGGAGCTTCGCATGTTTTTACGTGTTAGCTCCGGTGCTATCTCCATTGTAGAGTATTGCGCTGACCAATCAGGAAGCATGTCGGCATGTGGCACCACAGCGTGGAAGACGCGGCCTCACTGCAAATGCTGTCGCGCTAGGAAGGTGTTCGGCTGGAATATAACGTCAATGTAGGTTTTAGTTACCGCTGATGCTTCCGCAGTGGACCAGAGTAAGTATTACAGGTTTAGCTGATACACACAGGGAAGTGTTGCTCTTACGCTGAAAAAACTCCCTGTTATTCTAACAAACATCTGTTCGTCTCTCTGTTGTGGGGTCCCTACAGCTATCGCTGCATCACACATGTTGTGAGGTTCCTAAAGCTGTTGCTGCATCACACACACTGGTTAGCCAGAACATTATGACCACCGACCTACCATTGATATAAACCCGTCCAGGCGTTAGCAGCGTCACCTGGCGAGAAATGACTGGTAGTCAGACACACACACCGTGCATATCAGTGACCGTGCTGCCCGTGTGTAGAATGGGGAAGGTGCGCGATCTACCTGGAATTGACTGAAGGCAGATTGTGATGGCCCAGAGGTTCGGCCCGAGCATTCCGGAAAATACACAACTTGACGGGTGTTGGAGAAGCGCAGTGGTGAGTGTCTCTGACACGTGGCGAAACCAAGGTGAAACCATGCCCAGGCGGCGTGGGGTTGGGCAGCCATGCCTTATTACAGATTTTGGACGTCGTAGGCTGGGAAGACTGATAAAACAGGACAGGCGGCGAACTCAGGAGGAACTGACATCAGACTTTAAAGCTGGGCAGGACACAAGTGTGTGTGAAAACACAGTGCACCGAACACTCCTAACGCCGGCCGCGGTGGTCTAGCGGTTCTAGGCGCGCAGTCCGGAACCGCGCGACTGCTACGGTCGCAGGTTCGAATCCTGCCTCGGGCATGGATGTTTGTGCTGTCCTTAGGTTAGTTAGGTTTAAGTAGTTCTAAGTTCTAGGGGACTGATGACAACAGATGTTAAGTCCCATAGTGCTCAGAGCCATTTGAACCATTTGAACACTCCTAACAATGGGCCTTCGCAGCCGACAACCCATGCACGTGACCATCAGCACTGACGTTGGCGCCGTGGCAGATCGTTGTATAGTCTGATGAATTCCGATACCTTCTTAATCATGCGGATGAGAGGGCGCGGGATCAGGTCCTTGACATCTGTACTGCGGGACGGATACAAGCTGGCGGCGGCTCCATTATGCTCTGGGGAACATTCACGCGGGCATCCATGGGTCCAATGCAGCTCATGCAAGGCACCATGATGGCCAAGGAGTATTGTACACTGGTTGCAG
This sequence comes from Schistocerca piceifrons, assembly GCF_021461385.2. Lineage (NCBI taxonomy): Eukaryota > Metazoa > Arthropoda > Insecta > Orthoptera > Acrididae > Schistocerca > Schistocerca piceifrons. The sequence goes on along the minus strand of NC_060144.1, from coordinate 261,614,443 downwards.
ACCACGTGCACCCCTTTACGACGATCTTATTTACCGACCGTAGCGGCGTTTTTCAACAAGACAATGCACCAAGTCACATGGCCAGGAGTGTGCACGGTGGCGAGTTCTGGTTGATGTGTTGGCCCCCAATTCGCCGGATCTGAACCCGATCGAACACTACTGGGTTGTGATTGAACGTGGCGTCAGAGCACAACTCCCCCTGCCCGGAATTTACGGGATTTACGTGACTTGTGTATGCAGATGTGGTGCCAACTCCTTCCAGCGCCGTACCAAGACCTCACTGCTTCCATGCCACGACGCGTCGCTGCTGTTATCCGGACCAAAGGTGAACATACCGGCTATTAGGTAGGTGGTTATAATGTCCTGGTTGATCACTGTGTCTTTCGTTACGCGTTTCTGTGTTCCATTGCATCTCGTCTTCTCCTATTTGTCTTCTTCTCACGGCCTCCTTTACTCCAAGCAGTCAGGGAACCCTCGGTCTTCCTCTTCTCCTTCTTCCCTGAGGATAGTACATCAAGATCTTGTTTGACCATCTGTTCAAAAATGGTTCAAGTGGCTTTAAGCACTATGGGACTTAACATCTGAGGTCATCAGTCCCCTAGACTTAGAACTACTTACACCTAATTAACCTAAGGACATCACACACATCCATGCCCGAGGCAGGATTCGAACCTGCGGCAGTAGCAGCAGCGCGGTTCCGGACTGGAGCGCCTAGAACCGCTCGGCCACAGCGGCCGGCTTGACCATTTGTCTTCTGCCATTCGCATTATATGTTCGTACCATGTGCAGATCACCCGATAAAAAACAGGAGGGAGGGGACGGAAGCTAAAATATTTTCTATCTTTTTAAAGAATTGAGAAATTTGCTGACGTAGCGTTCGTCCCAATTTTAACTGCTCGGAAGTCAGGAAGAATCAGAGTTATCACCGCAGGAATTGAACAGGAAACTCATAACTGAACAGAATAAATAAGGCTGTACAAAATTTCTACTGCGGATGGTCTGCAATGATTAATTTGCTTACCTGCTTTGATGACTGTCAGGTTCCGAATCGATGTTGGCGAGCAGATAAGTTTGGTGATGGCGACCGTGTTTGTATTAAATACAAATGCAATAAATTATTTTTCATCACACTAAATAACAAAGACCGAACTTCGTGTAGTAAATTGAAATTGCAGAGGTTGGAAGTTTCTGTGATGTGCAAATCTGAGCATAATGGCGCGTGGTTGGCACGCAAATCGACACGTCAGGAAACTGCTCTCCTTCCAACACCAATTACTCTGAAATACAGATACTTTTTATATCATTAGTGAGAAGGGGCAACAACAGTTTTCTTTAAGTGAAATACGGACAAAAGCAGAGTCTACTACAATTATTACCCACCAGCTCAGATTTAATTACACTGATGCTTACATGTTAAGAGTTGCAAGACAGAAGGTCGAAGGAGAGGTGACAAAAGATAGAAGCCGAATCGTGCCTCTCTTATTTACAAAAGAATGTCGCAATTCACACCAGCGACTGCTGTTGGAATGTAGTGGCAACATCTTAGGTTTACTTTGCTATCGAAGTATTTACTTACACAAATGAGCTATCGTTCTACTCTATCTGTGAAGCGTTCTTGAGTCTATGTCTTTTCCCCAGTTGTTGTATTTTTTCCGTGGTCTCGCAGAGTTATTCTACACAATTTTCTGATATAGTCCATTTCTACAACTCTCAATTACTTTATATTTTTTACAGTAAGTTTCTAGCACTCGTATCCATAGGTCGTTATAGGCTCTACAGTATTTCTACAGAGCATCTTTTTTACTTTCCAACTTATTTTAGAAGACCATGACAGAGAGTTGAGACGAGGCCCTCCCGTGGGCCACCCTTCACTGTAGCCTGCAGTTACCTGCTCCGTCCCCCGACAGGACGCTACCCAAATATTTCAGTTTTTGACGTGCCTTGCTAAGCTGGCCCTCTACTATTGAGGTTACTACATTTTATGCATTGCATGGGTATTCAGTCTCTTGAAAATTTACTTTCAGTCGCCAATTACCATTTAATAATTTTCGTAGCATAAAGCAGTATCATCTTCTTCACTTCCCACCACTACCTGATCATCTGCGAAGATCAAGTTGTACAAGCGTTGATCCTTTGTTATCTAAATGTCCATTCCTGTTCATTTCCTATTTTTGAGGTAGGAATCTTGCTACGATACACCTTGCATCAGATTTACAACGTGTGAGGACTTGGTCATGCGAGCTAGCCGTCTCCACTCCCTGCTAGCCAACAATTTAATAGAAAACTTAGGCGACCTAAGTCCGTGTGAGATGGGCTTAAGGTCCAGGCTGTGTTAGCCTCTCCCGAGGAGGAGACAGATGCTCTGCACACTGCTGGCGAGTACAGGTGGGCTGTGAGTGCGGGCAGAAAATTACCTGTGGCCGAGCACCAGAAAGAGCCCAGCGGACCGCCTAAACAGCTTGAGAACGACCGTTAAACCGTCGGCACACAGATCGTGCATTTTTTTTTTAAATTAAGAGCCTGAGACAATGATCGAACACAAAGAGGGCAGGGGACGTCTTCCGAGGTCTGACCTCAATGTCCCGTGCATCCAAACGTTGAGCTTTGAGCGTGCCATGTTTCTGACGTCATAGCGTGGAATACCACGTTCGGGAATCTTTCCGAACGTGCAGAGCAATAACTAGCATGTCAGATATTCTGAACATGCGTCTGAGCGTTGACCAATGAGGTGGCAGAACGCCACCTACGTCACACGCATGCCATCTTTCAGCACAGAGTTGTGAGGCGCCATATTGCCATTCATTTCAAGCCTATACGTATACAGAGTGAGTCACCTAACGTTACCGCTGGATATATTTCGTAAACCACATCAAATACTGACGAACCGATTCCACAGACCGAACGTGAGGAGAGGGGCTAGTGTAATTGTTTAATACAAACCATACAAAAATTCACGGAAGTATGTTTTTTAACACAATCGTATGCAACAGGTATGGTCGTAGCACGCAAACGGGTCCGTAACAGGCCCGTCACGGGAGAAGCGTGTGCAGTTGGTGTGTTAGCTGCTGAACCCACACATGAGTACACGGGACATTGCGAGAGCCGGTGGATTGAGTCAAAGTACACTCCTGGAAATGGAAAAAAGAACACATTGACACCGGTGTGTCAGACCCACCATACTTGCTCCGGACACTGCGAGAGGGCTGTACAAGCAATGATCACACGCACGGCACAGCGGACACACCAGGAACCGCGGTGTTGCCCGTCGAATGGCGCTAGCTGCGCAGCGTTTGTGCACCGCCGCCGTCAGTGTCAGCCAGTTTGCCGTGGCATACGGAGCTCCATCGCAGTCTTTAACACTGGTAGCATGCCGCGACAGCGTGGACGTGAACCGTATGTGCAGTTGACGGACTTTGAGCGAGGGCGTATAGTGGGCATGCGGGAGGCCGGGTGGACGTACCGCCGAATTGCTCAACACGTGGGGCGTGAGGTCTCCACAGTACATCGATGTTGTCGCCAGTGGTCGGCGGAAGGTGCACGTGCCCGTCGACCTGGGACCGGACCGCAGCGACGCACGGATGCACGCCAAGACCGTAGGATCCTACGCAGTGCCGTAGGGGACCGCACCGCCACTTCCCAGCAAATTAGGGACACTGTTGCTCCTGGGGTATCGGCGAGGACCATTCGCAACCGTCTCCATGAAGCTGGGCTACGGTCCCGCACACCGTTAGGCCGTCTTCCGCTCACGCCCCAACATCGTGCAGCCCGCCTCCAGTGGTGTCGCGACAGGCGTGAATGGAGGGACGAATGGAGACGTGTCGTCTTCAGCGATGAGAGTCGCTTCTGCCTTGGTGCCAATGATGGTCGTATGCGTGTTTGGCGCCGTGCAGGTGAGCGCCACAATCAGGACTGCATACGACCGAGGCACACAGGGCCAACACCCGACATCATGGTGTGGGGAGCGATCTCCTACACTGGCCGTACACCACTGGTGATCGTCGAGGGGACACTGAATAGTGCACGGTACATCCAAACCGTCATCGAACCCATCGTTCTACCATTCCTAGACCGGCAAGGGAACTTGCTGTTCCAACAGGACAATGCACGTCCGCATGTATCCCGTGCCACCCAACGTGCTCTAGAAGGTGTAAGTCAACTACCCTGGCCAGCAAGATCTCCGGATCTGTCCCCCATTGAGCATGTTTGGGACTGGATGAAGCGTCGTCTCACGCGGTCTGCACGTCCAGCACGAACGCTGGTCCAACTGAGGCGCCAGGTGGAAATGGCATGGCAAGCCGTTCCACAGGACTACATCCAGCATTCTACGATCGTCTCCATGGGAGAATAGCAGCCTGCATTGCTGCGAAAGGTGGATATACACTGTACTAGTGCCGACATTGTGCATGCTCTGTTGCCTGTGTCTATGTGCCTGTGGTTCTGTCAGTGTGATCATGTGATGTATATGACCCCAGGAATGTGTCAATAAAGTTTCCCCTTCCTGGGACAATGAATTCACGGTGTTCTTATTTCAATTTCCAGGAGTGTACTGCATCGTCACCGCTTTCAGCCGTTTCATGTGTCGCTACATCAGCAATTACATGGTGATGACTTTAATCATCGAGTGCAATTCTGTCAATGGGCATTAACAGAGAATGCGTTGCAGTTCTACCTGTTTACCGATGAAGCGGGTTTCACAAACCACGGGGCAGTGAATCTGCGGAACATGCATTACTGTTCCGTGGACAATCCTCGCAACGTTGCTCGATAATGTCCCACTGGAAACGCGTCGACGTATGTGGTATCAGCATGATGGTGCACCTGCACATTCCGCAATTAACACTAGGCTGACCCATGACAGTATGTTCGACGGGCGTTTCATAGGACGTGGAGGACGCATAAATTGGCCAGCCCGTTCTCCTGATCTCACACCTCTGGACTTCTTTCTGTGGGTACGTTAAAGGAGAATGTGTACCGTGATGTGCCTACAGCCCCAGTGGATATGAAACAACGAATTGTGGCAGCCTGCGGCGACATTACACCAGATGTACTGCGGCGTGTACGACATTCATTACGCCAGAGACTGCAATTGCGTGCAGCAAATGATGGCCACCACATTGAACATCTATTGGCCTGACATGTCGGGACACATTCTATTCCACTCCGTAATTGAAAACGGAAACCACGTGTGTACGTGTACCTCACCCCTCATGGTAATGTACATGTGCGTCAGTGAAAAAGATCAATAAAAAGGTGTTAGCATGTGGACGTAATGTGCTGTTCCAGTCTCTTCTGTACCTAAGGTCCATCACCGTTCCCTTTGGATCCCTACGTAATTCGGTGCTCTCCGATACACACGATCGAACAGCGGAGGAGTAGTACTCAAGCGTCAACTTTAAGTTACAATATCTCCGGATGTAATTAACATTTTACAATGCAACAAACGGCACTGATTACGTATTTGTTTATATGTTCAGATGTGCTAACAAAACTAACGGGGTTCCATTTTAAAAAACGTAGGTTTGTGTGTTAAAAAACATACTTCCGTGCATTTTTTTATGGTTTGTATTAACCAATTACACTAGCCCCTCTCCTAACGTTCGGTCTGTGGAATCGATTCGTCAGTATTTGATGTGGTTTACGAAATATATCCAGCGGTAATGTTAGGTGACTCACCTTGTATATGCCATTTCTGAGCACCAGCAAATTGAGAATCACTCAAAACACGTTGTTAACTGTGTGATTCGTTGCAATAAAATAATGAGAAACATTATATTCGTGGCAAAAGAATTATTGTAACTACGCCAAAAAAATGGTTCAAATGGCTCTGAGCACTATGGGACTCAACTGCTGAGGTCATCAGTCCCCTAGAACTTAGAACTACTTAATCCTAACTAACCTAAGGACATCACACACACCCATGCCCGAGGTAGGATTCGAACCTGCGACCGTAGCGGTCACGCGGTTCCATACTGTAGCGCCTAGAACCGCTCGGCCACTCCGACGGGCTAACTAAGCCATTTGAAGGCAACTACACACTGAGAATCCACCAACAACGCATTGTTCTTGGTACAATTTGTTATAGTTAAATTTAAATTAGTAACATAGCTACGAGTACAGCTTTTAGCAAGTGGTAAAATGGGAAGATTGGCTGCAATGTATGTGTCGTCGGTTCAGTGTAGTGAGTAGCGTTACTGATTCCTGTCCTGAAGGAGATGTGTGATTGGCAGTGGTTAGCGTCTAACATTTTTTCCTTACATTTGCATTTTTAATACGTTCTGATGCTTTACTATTAGTTTAATATGACTATATACTATAATATTTTATGTTATGTAAATATAAGTTCATCTTTTTTTGAGGAGTGAGTTTGTTCGATTGGTTTAATCTACAGGACAGATTGCGGTACTTGCATAGAGATATTTTGCTGCTTTTTCTTTTACGTTTCGTAATTCACATGTTGCGAAGATTCTGCTACTTAATAGGAACAGTGATCAAGTATGAACTTGGGGTTTTACTATAATGTGGAAATCATGAAATAATGTTTATCTTATGTGCAGAACTATCGCAGATTAGTACCGCACTGTTTGTAATGGAGCGTTTATAGGCCTGTGTCCTTATCGCTTGGACATGGTACTTTCCTTTTCGTCTTAAAATATGTACATGGATATTGCAGTTTTTATTTGAATATATTACATATAGAACAACATGACTAACATATGGACAATGGAAGAAATGTGCGGTTTTAATAGAGCTAACGTGGGAATTTTACGCGCGCCAGTTTAGTAGGCTGTGTGATTTACAAACTAGAAACATCCCGCAACTGCCGCTGGAGTGCGTTGTGGTAGCGTATACCACGTTGGGGCCCACGTACCGTATCAACAAGTCGCATCGTTTCTGAGCGTTCACCAGTACGTTGAACTCGGCACGCTCAACGTTGACGTTCGACAGCACGGTCCGTGTGCCGACGCCTTTACTTACAAGTAACTGCCGTTGAGAGACACGAGCCCGGCACGAGGAAACCTGGGACCTACAACCCATTTGCCGATGGGTGCCACAGTTTATGGGGCAACAGACAACAGCAAATCCCTGTTCTCCATCACTGGAAACCTGTTTAATAAAGTTCCTCACCCTTCCACTACAGGAGACCAATTAGATCAGTAGTTTCCACACAGTTGCGCTCTTCCAAAGCAGCAATCACACAACGTACAAGGAGGTGTCGATAATGTGCAGACGTTATGGTACACCTGACGGTCCCTTAGGTGTATTATCTTCGAAGAAGAACGGACTGACAAAGGTGTGGTGTCACCGCCAGACACCACACTTGCTAGGTGGTAGCCTTTAAATCGGCCGCGGTCAGGTAGTATACGTCGGACCCGCGTGTCGCCACTGTCAGTGATTGCAGACCGAGCGCCGCCACACGGCAGGTCTAGAGAGACGTCCTAGCACTCGCCCCAGTTGTACAGCCGACTTTGCTAACGATGGTTCACTGACAAATTACGCTCTCATTTGCCGAGACGATAGTTAACATAGCCTTCAGCTACGTCCTTTTCTACGACCTAGCAAGGCGCCATTATCAATTGCTATTTATCTTGTGATGCATGTACCGTCAGACCGATGTTCACCAATTATGGATTAAAGTTAAGTATTCCAACAGATACGTACTTTTTTTACTAGTCTCACCTCCATTAACTGTTCCAGACCTCACGCCAGCCTGCGTGAGCTTAAACGCGTGCCTTTCGGCTACCCGTCACTGTGGATTGGCTGTCTTGCCAGCCCACAACAAAAGGTGCTTGGGAACACACACCACTCAGTGTTACGACAAGTGCAATGGCTCTTCTTGCACCACACGCGGTTTAAGAGTACGCTAAATCCGGCAGTTCTGTGTATTCACTGCACCCTGTACTGTAAAATGTGCCTCGTCACTCCACGGATTATTGTCCGGTCACATGTCATCAGTATCGATATGTGCCAGAAACCAAAGAGCAAATTCAGAACGTTGCTACGGATCACGAGGTTTCAGTTGCTACACTGTCTGGATCTTGTACGGTTACTAGTGTGAAATAGACCACAAAACTTTCCGTACTGTTGACCACGGGATGGACATTTCTCGGGACAGTGCACGAGCACCAGCAGTCCCCGTGGCATGTGCTGCAAGGTCAGTTACAACAACAGCAATCTCGTCAATAGCTTCCATTGGGTTAGGACGCCTTCCTCTTTCAAGTCCCACAACCTCACACGTGTTTTAGAATTTCACTATCATCTCTTTTAAACCATTTAAAGACATCATGCCTATCCTCAGACTTTTCAATCGGCGATATGCTCTCAATGCGGCACTGTAATCGCTGCCGTTTACATAAAAGCGTTTCACTTACAATGCACGGTTTATTTTCTCGATAGCCGTATTTTTCACTCACTTTATGGCTTGTCAAATGACACAGTGGACGTCGCACCATCAAACAAACATTGCACAGTGTGAGATTTGCACCTGGTGGCCAAAATTGGAATAGATTTTTTCCAGTGTAAATCAGTTCCGCATTAACGCATTAGCATATCTACAAAGTTTGGCTGCCAAACGGTAATTACAGCCGACATGCGACTTCCGTGAGTAGCTGCATTTTAATGATAACCACCCGGTAACTCCTCAGTTGGCATCACGAGGCAGAGTACCCCATTCCATCCAACCACCAGGAAAAAATCCCTATCAGTGCCAGGATTAGAAACACGAGTCCTCCGCATGAAATTCAGATACGCTGAGCACTTGTTTTTCTTCTATCTTTCGATCCGTTTCTTCTTCGTTTTTACGTCAGTGGTGCTGTGGAGGTGTCGCAGGACACCTTCCAAATTCAATAGACTTCACTGTTTTTTCATTACAGGGGCTGGTCAATGCCCTAACCATAGAAGGTGAGCTACGCGCTGGCTACGTCGTCTTGCACTGCCGCCTAAACTTTAAGAATTAGTACAACAATTGCCCACGTACAATCTACCGCAGAATACTGTGCTTCCGTCTGGATCAATACCTGCCATACCAGCCTTGTCGACACACAGCTAAACCAAGGAATGCGAACCATAACTGAAACTATCAGAACAACTCTACTCCATTGGCAACTGTTACTGATTAATATCGGCACCTCCCCAAACTAGACGGCTGGCAGCTCTCAAATTATAGGTGGAAAAATGTAATGCCAACCCATCCCTTCCCATTCATGACGATGCAGATACTCTTAAACGTCTGCACAGTCGCCAACTAACTAAACGGCTTCAATATTAATGATTACTCGGCATAACTTTGGCAAGATCAGAATGTCACGAACTCCCACCTTGTAGCAGATCCAACCCTGAAGGTACCAGAGTGGTGCAACATCAATAGCGTTCGTACAAATGTTCAAGAAAGGCGATAGGAGTAATCTACAAAATTACAGACCCATATCATGAACTTTGATGTGCAGCAGGATTTTGGACCATTCATTGTGTTCTAACATTGTGAATTACCTCAAAAAGAGCTATCTACTGATATACAGTCGACACGGATTTAGAAAACATCGTTTTTGTGAAACACAAGTAGCTCTTTGTTCTCGCCAAGTGTTGAGTGCTATCGATAAGGGATTTCAAATTGATTCCGTATTTTAAGATTTCCAAAAGGCTCTTGACACTGTACCTCTCGAGCGGTTTATAATCAAATTGCGTACTTATGGAATGCCGTCTTAGTTATGCGACTAGATTCGTGATATCTTGTCACAGAGCTCATAGTTCATAGTAATCGACGGAAAGTCATCGAGTAAAACAGAAGTGAAGGTAGTGTTATAGGCCCTCTGTCGTTCCTTATCTATATGAACGATTTAGGAGACAATCTGAGCAGCCGTCTTATGTTGTTTGCAGATGCTACTGTCGTTTATCATCTAGTAAAGTTATCAGAAGTCAAAACAAACTGCAAAACAATTTAGAAAATATGTCTACATGCGTTAAAATTGGCAATCAACCCTAAATAATGAGAAGTATGAGGTCATCCACATGAGTGCTAAAAGGAATCCTTTGAACTTCGGTTGCGCGATAAATCAATAAAACCTCAACGCCATAAATTCAGCTAAATACCTAGGAATTACAATTACGAGCATCTGAAATTGGGAAGAACACACAGAAAATGTTGAGGGGAAGGCGAACCAAAGATTATGTTTTATTGGCGGAACACTTAGCAGATGCAGCAGATCTAGTAAAGAGACTGCCAACCCTATGCTTGGTCGTACTATTTAGGAGTACTGCTGCGCAGTGTGTGATCCTTATCAAATAGGATTAACAGAGCACATTGACTACACTGAGAAAGTCCAGAGAAAGGCAAAAAGTTCTGTGCTATCGAGAAATAGAGCAGAGAGTGTCACGGACATGATACAGGATTCGGGATGGACATCATTAAAACAAAGGCGTTCCTCATTGCGGCGGAATCTTCTCGCAAAATTTCAATCGCCAACTTTCTCCCGCGAATGCGAGAAGTATTTTGTTGAAACCGACCTACATAGGGAGAAACTATCATCATAATAAAATAAGGGGAATCAGAGGTCACACGGAAAGATATATGTGCTCGTTTCTTCCGCGTGCTGTGCGAGAGGGGAATAATAGAGAATTACTGTGAAGGTGGTTCGATGAACCCTCTGCCAGGCACTTAAGTGTGATTTGCAGAGCATCCATGTAGATGCAGATGTAGATGAAGATGCAGAAACCATGCTATCTGCAACAAGTGTCTGACAAGGGGGCAATGGGGAGCTAGAGAATGCACCCGATGCTACTGATAATACAGCTGAAGAGCAAACAATCGCCCGCCTGGCCCTTGTTTGTCCCTATACATCCGCCAGGGATGCGTTACAAGACATCCGTGACCTCACCACTGAAGCATTGTAATGGCTGGCCCACTGTAATTTGTGTTTGTGATAAAAAAGTGTGCAATGGACAAAACAGGTATCTGTTCCTATAGAAACTATTTTACAACATAACACAGTACCACACCAAAAGAGCTTTTATGTTCTAAGTTTTAGTGTGCATATAGAGTGTGATATTGTGTTTGTGTTTTTGTTGGTTCCTGTAGATGAAGATGAGAGAGGAGGGAGAGGACAAAATACGATGCCAGGCCACACACATTCCCGAACAGCACCAAAGTTCGCCTTGTAACTCGCTATTCCCGTCTGACGGACATGATCATCAGCAGATGCTGTGGTTACGTAATTGTGGAGTGGTTGGGAATTTTATCCAGGACACTGACACTCAATATGACAATCAAGAACTGCATCGTACAAATCATCCTTCATCTGATATGGCCAAATGCTAGTGATTTCGTCCGTCGTCAGGAAACGAATCGCCTACATCCGGATCTTACTAGCGGGCGTTATGAACCCTGAGTACGGAAAACACAAAAGGGTAATACACTGTTGCAGAAACAACGAAACAAACAAGCTAAATCTAAACAGACGCAAAATCCCCAAGATTAGCCATCTTTTACAGAAGCTCGAAATTTAGGGCGGACTTCAATGCGAGGTGCCAATAACAGTTTCCACAACGAAACTTTGTCTCGAAACCTGGCAGAAAATCCAAAGAAATTCTGGTCGTATGTGAAGTATGTTAGCTGCAAGAAACAATCAATGCCTTCTCTGCACGATAGCAATGGAGATACTATCGAAGACGGTGCTGCCAAAACAGAGTTACTAAACACAGCCTTCCGGAATGCGTTTGCGTGATGCCTATAACAGTTTCCACAACGAAACATTGTCTCGAAACCTGGCAGAAAATCCAAAGAAATTCTGGTCGTATGTGAAGTATGTTAGCTGCAAGAAACAATCAATGCCTTCTCTGCACGATAGCAACGGAGATACTATCGAAGACGGTGCTGCCAAAACAGAGTTACTAAACACAGCCTTCCGAAATGCCTTCACAAAAGAAGACGAAGTAAACATTCCAGAATTCGAATCGAGAACAGCTGCCAACATGAGTAACGTAGAAGTAAATATCCTCGGAGTAGTGAAGCAACTTAAATCACTTAATAAAAGCAAGTCTTCTGGTCCAGACTGTATACCAATTAGGTTCCTTTCGGAGTATGCTGATGCATTAGCTCCATACTTTACAATCATATACAATCGTTCGCTCGACGAAAGATCCGTACCCAAAGACTGGAAAGTTGCACAGGTCACACCAATATTCAAGAAAGTTAGTAGGAGTAAGCCACTAAATTACAGGCTCATATCATTAACGTTGATATGCAGCAGGATTTAAGAACATATATTGTGTTCGAACATAATAAATTACCTCGAAGAAAACGGTCTATTGACACACAGTCAACATGGGTTTAGAAATCATTGTTCTTGTGAAACACAACTACCTCTTTATTCAGATGAAGTGCTGAGTGCTATTGACAAGGGATTTCAGATCGATTCCGTATTCCTGGATTTCCGGAAGGCTTTTGACACTGTACTACACAAGCGGCTCGTAGTGAAATTGCTTGCTTATGGAATATCGTTTCAGTTACGTGACTGGATCTGTGATTTCCTGTCAGAGAGGTCACAGTTCGTAGTAATTGACGGAAAGTCATCGAGTAAAAGAGAAGTGATTTCTGGCGTTCCCCAAGGCAGTGTTATAGGCCCTTTGCTGTTCCTTATCTATATAAACGAACAAGGGAGACAATCTGACCAGCCGTCTTCGGTTGTTTGCAGATGACGCTGTCGTTTATCGACTAATAAAGTCATCAGAAGAGGAAAACAAACTGCAAAACGATTTAGAAAAGATATCTGAATGGTGCGAAAAGTGGCAGTTGACCCTAAATAACGAAAAGTGTGAGGTCATCCACATGAGTGCTAAAAGAAACTCGTTAGACTTCGGTAACACGATAAATCAGCCTAATCTAAAAGCCATAAATTCAACTAAGTACCTAGATATTACAATTACGAACAACTTAAAGGCCGGCTGGAGTGGCCGTGCGGTTCTAGGCGCTTAAGTCTGGAGCCAAGCGACCGCTGCGGTCGCAGGTTCGAATCCTGCCTCGGGCATGGATGTGTGTGATGTCCTTAGGTTAGTTAGTTTTAATTAGTTCTAAGTTCTAGGCGACTGATGACCTCAGAAGTTAAGTCGCATAGTGCTCAGAGCCATTAGAACAACTTAAATTGGAAGGAGCACGTAGAAAATGTTGTGGGAAAGGCTAACCAAAGAATGCGTTTTATTGTCAGGACACTTAGAAAATATAACAGACCTACTAAGGAGATTGCTACACTACGCTTGTCCTTCCTCTTTTAGAATAATGCTGCGGGGTGTGGAGTCCTTACCAGGTAGGACTGACGGAGCACATCGAAAAAGTTCAAAGAAAGGCAGCACGTTTTGTATTATCGCGAAATATGGGAGAGACTGTCACAGAAATGATACAGGATTTGGGATGGACATCATTAAAAGAAAGGCGTTTTTCGTTGCGACGGAATTTTCTCACGAAATTCCAATTACCAACTTTTTCCTCCGAATGCGAAAAGGAAATCAGAGCTAGTACGGAAAGATATAGGTGTTCATTCTTTTCGCACGCTATACGAGATTGGAATGATAGAGAATTGTGAAGGTGGTTCGATGAACCCTCTGCCAGGCAATTAAATGTGATTTGCAGGGTATCCATGTAGACGTAGATGTAGAAATGGGTAGCTAGCTCTGAGCACTATGGGACTTAACATCTGAGGTCATCAGTCCCCTAGAACTTAGAACAACTTAAACCTAACAAACCTAAGGACATCACACACATCCATGCCCGAGGCAGGATTCGAACCTGAGACCGTAGCGGTCGCGCGGTTCCAGACTGAAGCGCCTAGAACCGCTCGGCCACCTCGGCCGGCAAATGGATAGCTCCATGCAGTATTTATTATAATCAGCGGAAACGTAACGGCATATTTCTCGTCTACCACTACGTTAATAATCAAAATCCGTACCAGATCTCTTAGTTCATAACCACTTCTAATATCTACCAAATATCTGTACACCTCATTTAGAGCGAAAAATAGGAAAAAGAAACTACAGGGTACAGGCGAGATGCGACATGTCCGAAATCGGCCTCGTCAGTAGGAGAAGTAAACGTAGTTACGTAGTTTCCGTCTTCGGTTGGCTGGAGGTGCCCAAGTAAGATGCGTATCGGACAATTCGTCGGTCCGCACGACGGCATCCGCTGCACGAGACAACACTGTTCCCTCGGTTCTCCTGCTGGCTAATTGCCTAAACAGACACCAGTTATCTCTAGCTCCGTACCTCCAAACAAGCCCGGACCAAGTCTCGTGACACGGGTCCCGATAATCTACAAACAGAAATGTGTACCCAAGACGCTCTGACTAAATACACAGACATCGTACGATCCGAAGGGGCGTGATCCTCACACACCCAGTGGGCGACCTATAAGCGCTGATCAGTTCCAGCGTGGCTGTCGCAACAGGGATGGTGGTCACAAAGCGTCTTAATTATCAACGGACGACAACAGCCCGTAACTCGATAACGTCACTGAAAAGAAACACGGTGACGCGTGCCTTTACGTAGGTGCGCAGAAGAACATTGCGATAAATTGAAAATAATCTCAGTAAGCATATCTACGGACTGAACAAGTGGCCACGAACCCTTAACAATTTTGTCCTTGTCTATGCATTTAATAACTAAATGTTTCTTTTTATCCACACAGAGTATTACTAACAGAGGTAGAGGAAGCAATTGAGATTTCGGCGAGGGTCTAAAATGGGGCTAGCATGATATTTGGTACTGGGACGTTCTGCAGCCTAGCGAAAACGATGTAGAATAGTGTTTCAGGCCATGTCAGTTGTTCTGTAAAACCTCCACTACATTTCATTGTCGCATGCGATTGTAATAAAAAAAATGGCTCTGAGCACTATGGGACTTAACATCTGTGGTCATCAGTCCCCTAGAACTTAGAACTACTTAAACCTAACTAACCTAAGGACATCACACACAGCCATGCCCGAGGCAGGATTCGAACCTGCGACCGTAGCGGTCACGGGGTTCCAGACTGAAGCGCCTAGAACCGCACGGCCACACCGGCCGGCATGAGGAGAGAGTTTCTGACTGAAATTTCATGTGAAGTTCCTGCCGCAACGAAAATCGCCTTTGTTTTAATGATTGCCACCCGAATTCGTGTCTCATACCCATGGCATTCTCTCCCCTATTTCGCGATAAAACAAAACCAGCTTCCTTTCTTTGAACTTTTTCGATGTCCTCCGTCGATCTTGCCTGATGCGGATCCCACACTGCACAGCAACACTGCAGAAGAAAATGGACAAACGTACTGTACACTGCAGAAAAAAGTGGACAAATGTAGCGTACCCAGTCTCTTTAGTACCCCTGTTCCATTTTCTAAGTGTTCTGACAATAAATCGCAGTCTTCGATTTGTTTTCCCCACAACATTATCTATGTGATTGTTCCAATTTAAGTTATTCGTAATTATTGTAATTCCTAAGTGTTTACTTTAGGTTACAGCCTTTAGATTTGTGTGATTTATCGTGTAACTGATAATTAGCGAAATACTCTTGGTACTCATATGGTCGATTTCACACTCTTCATTATTTAGAGTCAATTGTCGCTTCTCGCACCATACAGATGCGTATTCTAAATAATTTCGCAATTTGTTTTGATCATCTGATGAGTGTAAGACGGTAAATGATAGAATCATGTGCTGACAATCTAAGAGGACTGCTCAGATTGTAAATCG
The DNA here is from genome assembly GCF_021461385.2 of Schistocerca piceifrons. NCBI lineage: Eukaryota > Metazoa > Arthropoda > Insecta > Orthoptera > Acrididae > Schistocerca > Schistocerca piceifrons. The sequence goes on along the minus strand of NC_060144.1, from coordinate 261,598,733 downwards.
TTTATGTAAATCAGGAACAGCAGAGGTTCTGTAACACTTCCCTGGGAACGCCAGATATTACGTGTGTTTTACTCAATGACTTTCCGTCAGTTTCTATGACCTGTGACGTTCCTGACAGGAAATAACGAATCCAGCAACACAACTCAGACGATATTCCATAGACACGCAGTTTGATTAGAAGTCGCTTCGTAGGAGCGTTGTCAAAAGCCTTCTGGAAATCTAAAAATATGAAATCAATTTGACATCCCCTGTCGACAGCACTTATTACTTAATTAGAATAAAAAGCTAGATGTGTTTCACAAAACAATATTTTTGGAATCCATGTTGGATGTTCGTCAATAAATCGTTTTCTTCGATGTAACTCATAATGTTCCAATCTGTAAATGTTCCAAAATTCTACAGGAAAATGACGTTCGCGATATGGGTCATTAATTCTGCGTATTACCCGTATTTCCTTTCTTGGGTATTGGTATGAGTTGTGCAACTTTCCAGTCTGTAGGGCATGGATCTTTCGACGGGCGAGCGGTTGTATATAATTGCTAGGTATGGCTCTGAGCATTATAGGACTTAACATCTGAGGTCATCAGTCCCCTAGAACTTAGAACTACTTGAACCTACCACACCAGCCGGCTGCTAAGTATAGTGCTATTGTATCAGTGTACTCTGAAAGGAACCTGACTGGTGTACAATATGGACTGGAGGCCTTGCCTTTGTTCAGTGCTATTAGCTGCTTCGCTACACCGAGGATATCTACTTCGAAGTCACTCATGTTGGCAGGTGTTCTTGATTCGAATTCTGGAATATCTACTTCGTCTTCTTTTGTGAAGGAATTTTGGAAAATTGTGTTTAGTGGAACTGTTATCAGTAACATCACCATTGTTATCGCGCAGAGAAGATCTTGATTGCGTTTTTCCGCTCGTGTTCTTTACATACAACCAGAATGTCTTTGGATTTTTTGCTACATTTCGAGACAAAGTTTCATTGTGAAAAATATTAAAAGCATCTGTCACTGAAGTTTGCGGTAAATTTCGAGTTTCTGTGAAATTTCACCAATATTCGGGGTTTTGAGTTCTTTCAGAACGGCGTGCTTTTTTCATTGTTTCTGCGACAGTGTTCTAACCTGTTTTATGCATCACGCGGGATCAGTACTATCTCTTATTAATTTATTTAGTATATATTACTCAATCACCGTGGATACTATTTCTTTGAATTTAAACCACATCTGGACTACGCTTACATAGTCAGTTTGGAAAGAGTGCAGACTGTCTCTTAGGATGGCGTCAAGCGAATTATATCTGCGTTTTTAAATTGATGTTTTTTGTGTTTATTTTTGGCGAGGTTGGATGTTACGCTAGTCAGTCTCGTTACAACAATCTTGTGGTCACTAATCCCAGTATCCATCATGATGCTTCCTATTTGCTCAGAATTATTTGTTGCAAAGAGGTCAGGGATGTTTTCGCAACACTTCAATATCGGACGTCGTTTTATACTTACCACCGAGTTTAAATATGTGTCTTCGCCAATATATCGAGAGTCGATTGAAGTCACCACCAACTATAATTGTATGAGGGAGTACCCATTTGAAATGAGATTCAAGTTTTCTTTGAACTGTTGAGCAACTGTACCAACTGAGTCGAGGACTCGGTAAAAGGAACCAATTATTAATTTTCTCCGGTTGCCAAGTATAGCATCTACTCATTCTAACTCACAGGAACTATCTTCTTTAATTTCACCATAAATTCGTAATTTTTTCATACTGGTTTACGAATAATCTTCTCCATAGTACGCTGTGTTAAGAAATATCTTACCTTTTAGAATAGCTACTATTTTTCGTTGTTTTCCAAGCAACTTAAAACTTATGTGGTAGTAATGGTCTAAATTCGGGCTATCACGTATGTTCCAAACTTGAGCGTTAGCCAGATTTTGGACCGTTTTGTCAATATTACTATCGTGTGCTGGTTTCTTTCTAGAACGTCGAGAATAAAGCAGAAATACACTCCTGGAAATGGAAAAAAGAACACATTGACACCGGTGTGTCAGACCCACCATACTTGCTCCGGACACTGCAAGAGGGCTGTACAAGCAGTGATCACACGCACGGCACAGCGGACACACCAGGAACCGCGGTGTTGGCCGTCGAATGGCGCTAGCTGCGCAGCATTTGTGCACCGCCGCCGTCAGTGTCAGCCAGTTTGCCGTGGCATACGGAGCTCCACCGCAGTCTTTGACACTGGTAGCATGCCGCGACAGCGTGGACGTGAACCGTATGTGCAGTTGACGGACTTTGAGCGAGGGCGTATAGTGGGCATGCGGGAGGCCGGGTGGACGTACCGCCGAATTGCTCAACACGTGGGGCGTGAGGTCTCCACAGTACATCGATGTTGTCGCCAGTGGTCGGCGGAAGGTGCACGTGCCCGTCGACCTGGGACCGGACCGCAGCGACGCACGGATGCACGCCAAGACCGTAGGATCCTACGCAGTGCCGTAGGGGACCGCACCGCCACTTCCCAGCAAATTAGGGACACTGTTGCTCCTGGAGTATCGGCGAGGACCATTCGCAACCGTCTCCATGAAGCTGGGCTACGGTCCCGCACACCGTTAGGCCGTCTTCCGCTCACGCCCCAACATCGTGCAGCCCGCCTCCAGTGGTGTCGCGACAGGCGTGAATGGAGGGACGAATGGAGACGTGTCGTCTTCAGCGATGAGAGTCGCTTCTGCCTTGGTGCCAATGATGGTCGTATGCGTGTTTGGCGCCGTGCAGGTGAGCGCCACAATCAGGACTGCATACGACCGAGGCACACAGGGCCAACACCCGGCATCATGGTGTGGGGAGCGATCTCCTACACTGGCCGTACACCACTGGTGATCGTCGAGGGGACACTGAATAGTGCACGGTACATCCAAACCGTCATCGAACCCATCGTTCTACCATTCCTAGACCGGCAAGGGAACTTGCTGTTCCAACAGGACAATGCACGTCCGCATGTATCCCGTGCCACACAACGTGCTCTAGAAGGTGTAAGTCAACTACCCTGGCCAGCAAGATCTCCGGATCTGTCCCCCATTGAGCATGTTTGGGACTGGATGAAGCGTCGTCTCACGCGGTCTGCACGTCCAGCACGAACGCTGGTCCAACTGAGGCGCCAGGTGGAAATGGCATGGCAAGCCGTTCCACAGGACTACATCCAGCATCTCTACGATCGTCTCCATGGGAGAATAGCAGCGTACATTGCTGCGAAAGGTGGATATACACTGTACTAGTGCCGACATTGTGCATGCTCTGTTGCCTGTGTCTATGTGCCTGTGGTTCTGTCAGTGTGATCATGTGATGTATCTGACCCCAGGAATGTGTCAGTAAAGTTTCCCCTTCCTGGGACAATGAATTCACGGTGTTCTTATTTCAATTTCCAGGAGTGTATATTCCACAGGGAAATAGGAAGAAATGAAACGAAACTGGTATGACCAAGGCAATTCGTGCAGTCAGGGACAGAAATATGTGGACAATCGTCTCAAAACCTCCCATTCACCTCGGCTGGGCCATACGCTAAGAACATCTGGTGTGTCATCCTCTTTAATTCATTATCCTCAGCCAAATGGGTCTACCTCATCGGCTGTTGGTCCTTACGACGTTACTGCTGTTCCTATGAGAAACGACGTAAAACGCAACAAAGACGAAAAGCCTGGAGGATCTGCCCTGACAATTGGTGCTTCTAACAAAACAATGTCACAAACGCTGCTGCTGGAGACAAAATTTCTAGTAATTCCTCACAAACGAAACGCTGTAAAAATAAACTGTAGTTTAAAAAATAGTGTGAAATATCATAAAAAAGTGAAGGATGACAAAAATAAAAAATACAAATGGAAAGGGACGAAAAAAGCGCGAAGATAGCTCTATTGATGAGTTGAAAGATTTAGACTTTCCAGCTGGGAAAAACAAGCCAGACACTAATGATGTAGAATGCATTTTCTGTTGAGGAAACGTTTCTGATGGTGTGCATAAAGGGTTGTGTGTTATGTGCACCAAGTGTAATACGTGGGCACACAATGAATGTGCAGGGCTAATAAACACATTTAGATTTGTGACTTTCGTCAAGTGAATAGAATGTTTTACATTATGTGGCCACATATTTTTATAAACGACGGTGAGTTAAAAGTAAAAATATGCCTTACTATTGTTCAACTAGTTTATGAAATGTTTCTGATATCGGATTCCATGAATAAATTACTTTTAATCCATTGTACTTAGTTTGTCCAATGATAACTAATATTTTTAGGACTAACCCAAATTTAGACCACACATCTAAGTTGTGTTAACTTGCCAATATTTTTTAAATTCAAAATATGAAAAAATATTGAAGTATATTACATTTCAGCATAATTGTTTGCAGCAGGACACTTCAACGTGACGTTTACTTTAACATTCTCTAATTTATTTTCCACAGAACGTGAGTTATGCCTTCAAAAGTGACTTTTAGCTCAAAATTCCACCACTTCCTCTATAGTCACGGTTCTGTAGAGACGTTGTAATGCTGTATATTGTGATGCACATCATGTGATAAGCAAGAACAAAGGGCGTTTATAAGGAAAAAGGTTATTTACGTGCGTCTACGGTGAAACTGCGAACTAATGGCATCATCGTGAAAAAGTTGTGAAAACTGGGAAGCACCGAGTACCATTGATGACCAAGGTGAACGATAACTGCTGCGTAGCGTGAAGGCCAATCACCAAGCTACAGTGGATAAGCTCATCATAAAAATAAAACTAGAAGCAATCAGACAATTCGGTGAGTCCGTTGTGTGTAGCATTATGAAGCTGGTGCATTGTTTCTAGATTGAATACATCTAGAAACAGCCCCCAGGGTGTGGCTAAGCCATGTCTCTACGGGATCGTTTCTTCCAGGAGAGCTAGTCCCGCAAGTTTCGCAGGAGGACTTCTTTGATTTCTGGAAGGTAGGAGGTGAGGTACTGAAGAAAGGAGAGCTACGAGAAGGGATTGTGAGTCGTGATTCGGTAGCGCAGTTGCTAGAGCACTTGCCGGTGAAAGGCAAAGGTCCTCAATTCGATTCTCGGTCCGGCACACAGTTTTAATCTGCCTGGAAGTTTCAAGCGCATAGTGTTGGCACCAATGATAGTGAGGCCACAGCAATGAAATACAAAAAGTGTAAAACCTCTCAAAGTTACTCGACTTTATGTAAGCCTAACTGCTGCTGATTGGTACTGAGTAGGCTTTGAAATGTCCCGTCCTCGGACAGCGGCGACGTCAGAGTGTGTTCTTGTAAGAATTGCAATGTGTGGCTTCGTCGTGTCATTATCTTTACTTATTATATTTCATCTACACCAGGTTTTTTTCAACACTAGAGAACAATTAAGACACCAAAACCTCTCAATCAAAGTTCTATGTTCTCTGTTATGTACCAAATTTCTTCACTGACTGAGAACATTAATTCCCATTTCTAGGTTGCAGGTTAGGCTTTGCACAGCGTGAGAGGGAAAAGATAACAGGATACTTAGAGCAGGGGTGACGACTGTGACAAATTTCTGAGATACGTGTTACGAACAACATTCATTAAATCGCTACTAATCGGCCTATAACTTCCATATGCGGTTCAAATATATTAAATCGAATTCGTCTCTCTTAAAACTGTCTTCATAATTATGGCTAAATAACCCACCCACCTTTTGTCGTACATCCCAAAAGCTCCTCTGCAGGCTGCAGCGTATAGTAATAATTAAAATAATTTTATCCGATAAAATTAATGATCGTGTCGTCCATGAAAGTCAATATATTCAAATCCAGAGCAAATATTCATTTAATTACCAATATTAGACAATCATTTATTGGTGTTACAAGCATTATACCTTAAAAGGAAAGAGCCTGATAAACTGAACTCAACTCAAGCCGATTTCATCAACATAACGTTACCAATTCCGATTAATGTCACGCGAAAAAAAAAAAAAAAAAAAACAGGGCCTTATGCGATCGTTGCTGTGGGGGGCGATGGCCTTTGGCGCGTTGGGCATGTGACCAGATACTCGTATTTGACAGTGCCGTCCGTCTCCAAAGGCGTGCCGGCCGGAGTGGCCGAGCGGTTAAAGGCGCTACAGTCTGGAACCGCACGACCGCTACGGTCGCAGGTTCGAATCCTGCCTCGGGCATGGATGTGTGTGATGTCCTTAGGTTAGTTAGGTTTAAGTAGTTCTAAGTTCTAGGGGACTTATGGCCACAGCAGTTGAGTCCCATAGTGCTCAGAGCCAGCCATCCAAAGGCGTCACACATTCTCCCCGTGATCAGCCGTTACACGGGTAGATAAAAATAATGTTTCTGCAACAAATATATATTTTAGTGTATCATACAACTTGTAAAATGGCTTCTACATACATAAATAGAGTCGGCGATTACTGCGGCGTCGCCGGCAGTTTTAATGGACAGAACGATAACAGACCTGCGTTAGCGAACCCTGAATGAAGGACACAACACCATGAGAATCCCATATTCCACATCAAATTATTAGTTTAGATGCGCCAACTACCTTCGACTGATCCGTCATTAGTTTCGACATCTTCCCAGTAGCTGCGATTCTATTTATTAGATCTCCGTGCAAACAGAAATTAGTTTCATCCTTAAACAGTACGTCGCAAGGGAAAACGACAATTTTCGTCAAGATTTTGTGTCACTGAACCCAGCAAACTGGATTGTTCTCGATGAGATGCTGTCACATTTACATTTTGTAACTGCCCCATTTATGTACGGCCAAAATTCTCATTATTGTGTACAGCTCATAACACTACACCAAAGTGCCTCACAATTTTTCAGTCAATTAACTCTGTAATTTTGATGTAATTTCTTGGATGTGTATTTATGAATTTTCCAATGTTTATTACTTAAAAAACTGTAATGTAATCATGAAAAAACTATTGAAAAACAATATTGTAAAACTTCGTAGCACAAACGCTGGCAAAGTCAAAGAATGTGTTAGTATGGCAATAATATAGTTGGGGGCGAGCGTGCGCAGCGAGGCAGTAGGAGTTGCAAGTTATCGGTGGTGAAGCATGGACCCAGTGTGGTGCCGCTAAGGGCGTAACGAAGTGCCTTGTCGAAATGACTAGCAGAAGTGGTAAAGGCTGCCAATCTTGCTTGCAAGGTGAAAGCAGAGCTGACCATTTGCAGCACAGCCGACAGGACCGATTGCGGAACTCTGGTACAGAGCCGAGTGGAGGGTCTGAATCGGAGGCTCAGACGGTTCTGCGACCGTGTAGGCTGCAGATTCCTCGACTTGCGCCAAAGGGTGGTTGGGTTTCAGGTTCCGTTGAATAGGTCAGGTGTCCGCTATACGCAGGAGGCGGCTACACGGGTAGCAGGGGCTGTGTGGCGTGGACTAGGCGGTTTTTTTGGTTAGTGGGTCTCGGGAAAACACAAGAAGGGCTTCAGTCACCAAGGGCGCAGGCTGAACACAGGAGAACATAGATACAGGAACCATTGGTATAAAAGCTGTAAATTGTCGTAGCTGTGTTGGGAAAGTACCAGAGCTACAGCTAATAGAAAGCACTGCTGCTCAAATCGTTATAGGCACTGAAAGCTGGCTAAAGCTGGATATAAGTTCAGCCGAAATTTTTGCGAAGAACGTAACGGTGTTCTGAAAGGATAGGCTAAACAAGGTTGGCGGAGGCGTGTTTGTTGCTGTTATAAGTAGTTTAACTTGTCGCGAAATTGAAGTAGATACTTCTGTGAGTTAGTAAGGACAGAGGTCATTGTTGGCAATTGGAATAAAATAATAATTGGATACTTTTACTGACCTCCCAATTCAGATGCTACAGATGCTGAAAGGTTCAAAGAAAATTTGAGTTTGATTTCAAACACGTACCCGACTCATACGTTAATAGTTGGTGGTGACTTTAATTTACCCTCGATATGCTGGCGAAAACACATGTTTAATTCCGGAGAATAGTTGGTGGTGACTTTAATTTACCCTCGATATGCTGGCGAAAACACATGTTTAATTCCGGAGGTACGCATAAAATATGGCGCTAAATGCATGCTCTGAAAATTATTTCGAGCAGTTACTTAAAGGACCCACGCGAATAGAAAACGGTTATGAAAACACACTTGACCTCTTAGCAACAAAGAATCTTGAGTTAATAACGAGCATCAAAACCGATTCAGGTATCGGTGAACACAGGGTTGTCGTAGCGAGATTGAATATTGTAATCCCAAATCCTCGACAAATAAGAGAAAAATATACCAATTCAAAAAACCAGATAAAAATTCACTTGACGCGTTCCTGAGAGACAATCTCCACTCATTCCAAATTAATAATATAAGTGTAGACCCGATGTGGCTTAAATTCAAAGAAATAGTATCGGCAGCAATTGAGAGATTTATACCAAATAAATTATCAAACGACGGAGCTAATCCTCCTTGGTACACAAAACGGGTTGGAACACTGATGCAGAGACAACGAAACAAACATGCCAAATTTAAACAGACGCAAAATCCCCAAGATTGGCTATCTTTTACAGAAGCTCGAAATTTAGCGCGGACTTCAATGCGAGATGCTTATAACAGTTTCCACAACGAAACATTGTCTCGAAACCTGGCAGAAAATCCAAAGAGATTCTGGTCATATGTGAAGTATGTCGGCGGCAAGAAACAATCAATGCCTTCTCTGCATGATAGCAATGGAGATACTATCGAAGACAGTGCCGCCAAAGCAGAGTTACTAAACACTGCCTTCCGAAATGCCCTCACATAAGAAAACGAAATAAAAATTCCAGAGTTCGAATCGAAGACAGCTGCCAACATGAATAACGTAGAAGTAAATATCCTCGGAGTAGTGAAGCAACTTAAATCACTTAATAAAAGCAAGTCTTCTGGTCCAGACTGTATACCAATTAGGTTCCTTTCGGAGTATGCTGATGCATTATCTCCATACTTAACAACCATATACAACCGTTTGCTCGACGAAAGATCCGCACCAAAAGACTGGAAAGTAGCACAGGTCACACCAATATTCAAGAAAGTTAGTAGGAGTAATCCACTAAATAACACGCCCATATCGTTAACGACGATATGCAGCAGGATTTTTGGAACATATGTTGTGTTCGAACATTATGAATTACCTGGAAGATAACAGTCTATTGACGCAGAGTCAACATGGGTTTAAAAACATCGTTCCTGTGAAACAAGTAGCATTTTATTCACATGAAGTGTTGAGTCCTATTGACAAGGGCTTTCAGATCGATTCCGTATTTCTGGATTCCCGGAAGGCTTTTGACAGTGTACCACACAAGCGGCTCGTAGTGATATTGCGTGTCTACAGAATATCGTCTCGGTTATGTGACTGGATTTGTGATTTCCTGTCAGAGAGGTCACAGTTCGTAGTAATTGACGGAAAGTCATCGAGTAAAAGAGAAGTGATTTCGGGCGTTCCTCAAGGTAGTGTTACAGGCCCTTTGCTGTTCCTTATCTATATAAACGATTTGGGAGACAATCTGAGCAGCCGCCTTCGGTTGTTTGCAGATGACGCTGTCGTTTATCGACTAATAAAGCCATCAGAAGAACAAAACAAACTGCAAAACGATTTAGAAAAGATATCTGAATGGTCCGAAAAGTGACAGTTGACCCTAAATAACGAAAAGTGTGAGGTCATCCTCAAGAGTGCTAAAACAAATTTGTTAAACTTCGGTTACACGATAAGTCAGTCTTCTCTAAAAGCCGTAAATTCAACTAAATATCTAGGTCTTACAATTACAAACAACTTTAATTGGAAGGAGCACATAGAAAATGTTATAGTGAAGGCTAATCAGAGACTGCGTTTTATTGGCAGGACACTTAGAAAATGTGACAGACCTACTAAGGAGACTGCCTAAACTACGCTTGTCCATCCTCTTTTACAATACTGTTCCGCGGTGTGGGATCCTTACCTGATAGGACTGACGGAGTACATCGAAAAAGTTCAAAGAAAGGCAGCACGTTTTGTATTATCGCGAAATATGGGAGAGAGTGTCACAGAAATCATACAGTATTTGGGCTGGACATCATCAAATGAAAGGCGTTTTTCGTTTCGACGAAATCTTCTCATGAAATTCCAATCATCAACTTTCTCCTCTGAATGCGAAAATATTTTGTTGACACCGACCTACATAGATCACCACGATAAAATAAGGGAAATCAGAGCTCGTACGGGAAGATATAGATGTTCATTATTCCCGCGCGCTATACAAGATTGGAATAACAGAGAATTGTGAAGGTGGTTCGATGAACCCTGTGTCAGGCACTTAAATGTAATTTGCATAGTATCCATGTAGATGTAGATGGTGTTATACCGTGGCAAGGCATTTTAAATGGTTGAGCGAGCTCGTATCTGGTAACAGTACAACGTATGCAAGAAAAATTGGTAATTGAAAAAGAATTATTAAAAGTTGATCGTTGTTGAAGAAGAGCCTGTTGCCATAAATTGTTGCCACGGAATGCGTTATGCGATTGGTTGTGTATGCGGCTAGCCATATCTTAAGCAGTGTAATGTTTTAGAATTATAATTGTCTTGAATGTGACTCATCATCCTACATCACTAACCATTATCAGGCTGCTATTATTTCACCATCATTGTTGAGTAAATCATAAATGAAATTGACAACATTACTTCAACTAAGAGACATTTAGTTGTATTTGCCAGTTAACTTAAAATCAAACAGTTCACAAACTAGGTGCAGTAATAGTTAACTAAGGTTCATTTTGCATTGTTACATGCATACGGAAACCTTTAAGTAGCCAAGATAAACTGTCCAAAGGAAAACTAACTTCAAATTGCAAGTAAAGTGAATATTCTATTTTGGCTAAAGTGACATTTATAATTTCGTTGTGTGTTTGCAAATATTTCATGTGTTTTGATTTTCGCAACACTAACGTTGCCAAAGTGTTTTTTTTAAACAAATGGTTCAAATGGCTGTGAGCACTATGAGACTTAACTTCTGAGGTCATCAGTCCCCTAGAACTTAGAATTACTTAAACCTAACTATCCTAAGGACATCACACACATCCATGCCCGAGACAGGATTCGAACCTGCGACCGCAGCGTTCGCGCGGTTCCAGACTGTAGCTCTTAGAACCGCTCGGCCACTCCGGCCGGCAAAGTGTTTTTTACTAGTAACGAAGTCATTATGAGCTTTTCTGAAGTAATATCTACTATAAAATAGAGATGAGTCGTGGGTATTTGCTTCACTAAATGTAAGGACAGGTAGCATTATAGTGAATGATGATGTTTAGTTTGTTTTACATACTACTAGTAGGTAATCCGTATCGGATTCTGTTACTTACAAAGGATTCCAAAGCACTATTAATTATCATAAATGCAAAGAAGCGTACATGGCTTTTCCATTCACGCTCGCACGTGTGCATTTTAATTCCATTTCTGCCTATCTATACATTGGTGATTATTTACGTAATTTCATTTTCAAATCAGTAATTAACAATTATTAACTATTGTATATGAAGATTGTCCGAAAGAACAGACACCATAGGTGACCGTGCAGCACGTTAGAATGAAGTTACAATTAAATCAATACTATGAAATGAATACCCTTAGCTGCATACAGGAGTTGATATACGTCAACGGGGACAGTTGAAAATGTGTACCCCAACTGAGACTCGAACCCGGGATCTCCTGCTTTCATGTCAGACACTCTATCCATCTGAGCCACCGAAGACACAGAGGATAATGCGACTGCAGGGAGTTATCTCTGGCTCCACAAAATAGCATCATCATCATCATCATCATCATCATCATCACCATCATCATCATCACCTGAGGCAAGGTGGTCCGCAACTTTTGTAACTGGTCCTTGATGTTTGCGATACTAAAGCTGGAAAGAACTTACGTCCGAGGTAGTTTCACACATTGACCAGCATCTTGCTGGTCATGGGAGACCTCAACGTCACGCAGGAAGTGCATAAAGACACGCTCCATGAGTGAAGGAGCATTGTTCTGTTGAAAAATGGGACGACAATACTGTCGCATGGGAGGTAACACATGAGAACACAGGATGTCCATGACCCCGTTGTGCTGTCAGGGTTACCTCAATCGTTACAAGCTGTGATCTGAAGTTATATTCCACGGCTGCCTACACCTTGAAGTCATGGGTAAAAATTCTGTGTCTCACCAAAGCAGTGTAAGAATGAGACCTTGCCCAGGTCACCTCAGTACGGTGGAAGCTGTTCATTTCGGGGTCGTGCAATACCCCTGATTACAGTGGGACGCTATTAATCAGCAGTCCACGCTTTCTGATCGCGTCACGACTCCAAACGCATCCTTTTCTGTTGTGGTTTTAACGATAGCCTACGCATGGGACGGTAATTCCTTAATCCGTCTGCTGGAAGTCTCGACCAATGGTGCGGGATTGCGGAGTATGTTGCAGGAGTGCATTGCTTGTTCTCGGATGACAGGCGCTGATGTGAAGGGGTTACGATGTGCTCGATGCACAGTACGGAGATCATGCCTTGTGGTGGTCAGACAAGATTGACCGGAACATTGGCGACGAGTGTACCTTCCATCACGATCCCATGTAGTCCAGCGTTGGGGCGCTGTCACATCCGAACGCTCAACATATCTCGATATCTCACGTTTCGACCAGCTGGCCTAATGGAGACCCAGAATGAGGCCTCATTCAAACTCTATCAGGTGTTGATAACGCTGTCTCACACGATATTCCGCGTGCTACACAATGATCACTCAACGTGTGACGCTTTCCACGTCCCTTATATACCCTACCAGGTCTGGTTACATCAGTAAAGAAGAACACTAATCCATTCTGGTGACCGTTCTAACGATACTCAGTAAGTCAGTTTCTAGTCACGCAGTGTATTTGACTTTATCCACATGCTATTGTTTTTGCTTGAGAGGGGTGGTTCACAGCTGTGGAGCACCTTGTACAATCTTAGAACGTGAGCGAATCTATGTATTCTGGTACGGCCTGTTAGGTTCGTTGTAAGTACGTCTACATCTGCCTCTACATGTACGTCACATCTGCACTCCGCAAGCCACCACACAATGTGCGGCGGAGAGCACAAAGTGCACCAGTATCACGTTCCTCTCTTTCTCTTCTGTTCGCCAATGGTAGATAGGAAGGAAGACTGTCACTGCCTCTCTGTATGGGTCCGAATTTAGCTAATTGTAGCGTTTATAGAGTCCCCGTGGATACTTTTGACAACTAAATATAAAATATACAAACTATATGGACTTCTGTTAAAAGGGAAATATTATTCTGATACTAGAAAAGTGATGAAATCTGTAATTATGTACATTTAGTAAATAATTCGTTATGCTTGCTAAAGACCATAAGAAGTATGTGCATGGAAGGAGCCAAGATTTATTCGCTGGCTGCTATGACTTAATAGACAATGAAGCGCAAAAGAAACTGGTATAGGCATGTGTATTCAAATACAGAGATACATTGAAGGGCCAAAGAAACTGGTATAGTAAACAGAATACGGCGCTGCGCTCGGCAACGCCTATATAACGCAAAAAGTGTCTGGCGCAGTTGTTAGATCGGTTACTGCTCCTATAATGTCAGCTTATCAAGATTTAAATGAGTTTGAACGAGGTGTTATAGTCGGCGCACGAACGATGGGACACAGCATCTCTGAGGTAGCGATGAAGTGGGGATTTTCCTGTACGACCATTCCACTAGCGTACCGTGAATATTAGGAATCCGGTAAAACATCAAATCTCTGACATCGCTGCGGCCGGAAAAAGATCCTACAAGAACGGGACCAACGACGACTGAAGAGCATCGTTCACTGTGACAGAAGTGCAACCCTTCCGTAAATTGCAGCAGATTTCAATGCTGGGCCATCAACAAGTGTCAGCGTGCGAACCATTCAACGAAATATCAGCGATACGGTCTTTTGGAGCCGAAGGCCCACTACTGTACCCTTGATGGCAGATGACTGCACGACACAAAGTTTTACACCTCGCCTGTGGTCGTCAACACCGACATTGAACTGTTGACGACTGGAAACATACATTGAACTGTTGATTATTGGAAACATGTTGCCTGGTCGGGCGAGCCTCATTTCAAATTGTATCGAGCGAATGGACGTGTATGGAGACTACATCATGAATCCATGGACCCTGCATGTCAGCAAGGGACTGTTCAAGCTGGTGGAGGCTCTGTAATGGTGTGGGGCGAGCGCAGTTGGAGTGATATGAGACCTCTGACACTTCTAGACATAAACAGGTGACAGTTGAAACGTACGTAAGCATCTTGTCTGATCACCTGTATCCATTCATATCCATTCTGCATTTCGACGGACTTGGGAAATTCCAGCAGGACAATGCGACATTCCACACGTCCAGAATTGGTACAGAGTGGCTCCAGGAACATTCTTCTGCGTTTAAACACTTCCGCTGGCCACCATAGTCCCCAGACACGAACATTATAGAGCGTATCTGGGATGCCTTCCAGCGTGCTGTTCAGAAGAGACCTCAACACTCTTGTAATCTTACTGATTTATGGACAGCCCTGCAGGATTCATGGTGTCCGTTCCCTCCAGCACTACTTCAGACGTTAGTCGAGTCTGTGCCACGTCATGTTGCGGCACTTCTGCCGGCTCGCGGGGATCCTACACTACATTAGTTAGGTGTAACAGTTTCTTTGGCTATCCAGTGTACATAATCGTACAGTAAGATGATGGCTTTGGGATTCTATTCGTTTTGCTCTCTCTTCCTATTGTCTTGTCTGTTTGTTCGTTTGCTATTGATCTGATGTACTCTATGTAATAGAGAATTGCTGTACTCAGCTCTACAAAAGGTATAGAACTGATGTAAGTAAAAAAGTCCAGAATCGATAACGGCTTGGCTTAAGGTAAAATAACTAATTCTCTGTTTATGCTGGTGTGAAAGTGAAAGATATTACACCTTTTAACAACATTACTGAGTCAAGCGGGATATTTTGCAGTACTGAAACTGTGTTTTTATGGTGTCTAATTCATACCTTACGCGCACGTAGGTACAGACACTTAACATCGCGAGATTGTTTTTCTTGCACAGAGAGACTAAATTATTTTCACTTGTACTGGAATACTTTTAAATACTTAAGCTCCATTTACTTTCAATATATCAAGCACTGAGTACAAAAGTGGATAATTATTATGTCTGTGGCCTACGTGTAATGCAAAAGTGTAGTAACAAAAACCCAAGCAGTTATTTTCACGAAGTATTAAACTTCTGATCTTGAAGAGTGTGCAACCTTTGATCATTTATAACGTACACCACCTGCAAAAAACGCTTCGTGTCCATAACAATAGAATTTTTCCTTCCAAAAGACACTAACAAAATAAAATATTAGTAATATTTTCCACTAAGATATTACACGTTGTGGTCACTAAATGAGATATTTTTTGGAGAAATTAGTCTGTTTCTTTACTCAGTTTGGAACGCTATATTTCGAAATTATGTGAGTATGACTCTCTGCACACTCAACGTCTTTCTCCATTTCCCACTGCTGTTTATCGGTCACCTCTCAGACACTCTCACGATGATTAAACAAAGATCTTACGAACCGCGCAGTGCTTCTTTGACTATTTTCGATATTTTACATGGAAAGCTACCACACCGACGAACAATACCCAAGAACTGAATGAACTGGGGTACTCACAATTCTTCCCATAACTGTGAGTCTGGCACCTGCCTTCCCCATGTGGTCGTGCAGCCTTAAATCTCTCTGGGACTGACAGTCCTAGGTACTTGACGGTTGTCTCTGATTCCAGTGACTAATCGCCGACAGCTTAGTCAAACAATATATATATTTGTTCAATTTACGTTCATATTATTACATCCATTAATGTCAGAGTCATGAACCAATCAATCTAACCAATCAATCTTTACATGTGGAGCTGATCATCTGGACTTCGTAACGAAATTTTAACGATTTCACCTCCGGGTACTCAGAGATGATCGTTATTCGAAGAAATCTCTACGTAAGTAATTATTCGAATAAAAACTAGTTAAAATTTTTTTATAAATTATTCGCCAGATGAAGGGATTACTCATATCTAAGAATAAAGTAGTCATTCTTTGTAAATTGTCCACAGATCGTGGCTTAGTGGTTAGCGTCGTTGTCTCTAGAATTTGGGATCCTGTTCTCAATTCCTGGCTGGACCACAGGTTTTCTTCGCTCGGGGACTGGGTGTCTGTGTTATCCTTATCATTTCACCCAATCTTAATCGACACACAAGTCGCCAAAGTGCCGTCAAACAGTGAGCTAAGAATTAATCTAATTAACTTTTTATGTGACTGGTTACCATGATTTCTTTCTAATGCGCGTATTTTTTTGCATGTGCTCGTTAATTTTAATTATATTAAAGCTCTATAGCTACAGACATCAGTCAGCTACCAATCGCATGTCTGTTACCGACTCAACAGTATCTAATCTGTGAAAATCGTTTTGTCATAACGACAATAAACATGGGATATATCTGTGTTCCATTACATTTCATCCGTGAACAGCATTGCAGTGGTTTCACGTCACTGATACTGAAACGCACGATTTTCCCTGTGGGTTGTCATAATAAAAGTTCCTGTTTCCTTACTATTTTGCTTACAATAGAGGTTGTTGTAATAATGGTTCCTTTTTTTTAACAATTGCTATACATCTACACTGCGTCCAAGAAGTATCATCTGACAGTGCAGTTTTTAATAAGGTAGCTCTGCGACAAGTGAAAAGAAGCGAATACAAAATCTGAAAAGCTAGTCTCGTGGATAGTACCGCAGTAAACCATTTTTATTGAAAAACAAGGAGCAAAACACAATTGTTGTGGTAACAAGATTAACAAAAAAGAAAATTTCATACAAAAGCTACTTCATTGAAAACTCGTCCATTCACCTTTTTTTGACATCTACAGACAGAAACATAGTTTAAATTACAAAAATTAATATTTAGTGGGGTTCCTCTTTGCAGTTATTACTGCTTGCAGTCGTCTGTGCATAGAGCTAACTAAGTCTGCTGTCAGAGAGGATGCAGTTTTGTCCCATTCTTTCTGAAGAGCTTGTTTTAAGTCCCCCTCGTTAGAAATTTGCCTTTTTCTGATGTTCTCTTCCAGCACTAGCAAAAGATTTTAACTGCGATTAATATCTGAGATTTCTCTTGATTTCCCTCACGATAAACCTGACATCTGTATCGATCAGTGAGCGAGGGCTTCCGATCCATGGCTAGTTTCTCAAAGTTTAGTTTAGGTTACGCAAAAGCGATCTATTATCGACTGATCCGTCGATATAGGCCTACCAATTACTTTCGCAATCTCGTAAGAGGTCTTTAACTGATTATGCAAGCGTAGAATAAGTTTTTTTTAGTTAGTGTCTTCTTACTGCCCTTATGGCCCATGTTACAGACTACACTGTCACGGCGTCGCTCAAAACTACAACAGGCTGTGGTTGCGGACGTTTGACGCTGGAGAGTGTCACGTGTCAGCATTACAGTTTCGCCCTGGACGCGAATTTTTGGCATATTCAGGTGGTGGACGAATACTCTGTGAAGTAGCTTTTGTATGAAATAGTCTATTTTGTTAACCTTGGTGTCCTACAAATGTATTTTGTTCCTTGTTTTTCAATAAAAATCATTTACTGAGCTGTTTTCTACAGGATTGGCTCTTCGGAATATGCATTCGCCTCTTTTCACCTGTCAAAAACTTATTTTTTTTTTTAAAAAAAAGATGTACAGCTAGACGAATACTGTTGGGACTCGCTGTACATCTTGAGATCTTGACAAAGCAGTGTATTTTTAAATAACTGTGTCAATGTTAGCTGCGCAATTTGTGTGTATTCGTATGCAAATGTCTATGCACATCTTAAAAAATGTGATCCATTATTTAAACACTATAGGATACCCAATAACGGCTTACGAATTAATTAACCATTCACATGTCACAGATATTTTGTGACCTGGTACACATTCTGCGTCTAACGTTACCTAGCGACAGAAGATACTTACTTTGTAATACGCCAGATGGCTTGTACCACTTTGGCCACTGATGTTAAGGATGAACGTTGGCAATTCAGCAGGTACTATTTATCGATTACGATATGTAACTGAACTCATCGTGTCAAGTACAAACAATTGTTTCTCCATCTAGCGTTATGTTATATTTGGTATATTGCATCATCGTACCGTAATTGTTTTCCATCTTTCCTCGTGTTATATTTTGTACCATAGACCTGGTGATGCCGAGAGCGAAACACATCACGAGGAGTGAAAAATAAAAAAGAAATACTGTCAACCAAGACAGAAGCAATTTATTAATGCATTTAATTTTTTGTTATAAATTATTCGTAACTTTAACGCATAACGTAGTGTATCACCGGATTTTCTCAATCAGCATTCTCTCACATATAACCATCCTTTTCTTTCTGTGATTCATCACGATATGTGGTTGATAAATAATTTGTTGACACTTTACACAGAGTGAGAAATGCAACATAAAAAAGTATGGAATAAATGGGAACAGGAACAGGATAATATAATCCTTGGAAAGATGAGTAAACATGAATAATATGATGATGAACATCCTTGAAAAATATCTGACAACAGTCTGAACTGACTGTCCAAATACGGTTCATCATACATGGTCCAGTCACATTAATGTGTGCCGAGCGGTCTCAGGCGTTGCAGTCATGGACTGTGCGGCTGCTCCCGGCGGAGGTTCGAGTCCTCCCTCGGGCATGGGTTTGTGTGTGTTTGTCCTTAGTATAATTTAGGTTAAGTAGTGTGTAAGCTTAGGGACTGATGACCTTAGCAGTTATCCCATAAGATTTCACACACACATTAATGTGACCGCCAGCCATCCTCGACGTCAAAGTGCAATAAACACTCACAGGCGGCAAATGGCAGCACTACCACTGGTGCGTATGAAAAGCATGTCGGGGTGACGCGGGAAAGTCGTTGTCGTAGTGCGAAATCGGAGCGATTTATCTGACTTCCCAAAGGGCCAAAGGTGGAGGAATTTCAGAAACGATTAAGTTTTTAAACTGTTCGCGTGCCGCCGTGGTTAAGGTATACCGTGCATGGCAAAATGGCGCTACCCAAAACCGGAGTGAGGCAGCTGTGTTGCACCATTGACGATAGAAGACAGCGGTGAACGACGGCTGCGGAGATGTGTACGGGCGAACAGACGTGCCACCGTCGAGCAGCTGACCGCCCAGACGAACCAAAGAGCTATTAACAGTGTCTCCTCAACGACTGTTCAGCGGAAGTTGCTACACTACTGGCCATTAAAATTGCTACACCAAGAAGAAACGCAGATGATAAACGGGTGTTCATTGGACAAATATACACTCCTGGAAATGGAAAAAAGAACACATTGACACCGGTGTGTCAGACCCACCATACTTGCTCCGGACACTGCGAGAGGGCTGTACAAGCAATGATCACACGCACGGCACAGCGGACACACCAGGAACCGCGGTGTTGGCCGTCGAATGGCGCTAGCTGCGCAGCATTTGTGCACCGCCGCCGCCAGTGTCAGCCAGTTTGCCGTGGCATACGGAGCTCCATCGCAGTCTTTAACACTGGTAGCATGCCGCGACAGCGTGGACGTGAACCGTATGTGCAGTTGACGGACTTTGAGCGAGGGCGTATAGTGGGCATGCGGGAGGCCGGGTGGACGTACCGCCGAATTGCTCAACACGTGGGGCGTGAGGTCTCCACAGTACATCGATGTTGTCGCCAGTGGTCGGCGGAAGGTGCACGTGCCCGTCGACCTGGGACCGGACCGCAGCGACGCACGGATGCACGCCAAGACCGTAGGATCCTACGCATTGCCGTAGGGGACCGCACCGCCACTTCCCAGCAAATTAGGGACACTGTTGCTCCTGGGGTATCGGCGAGGACCATTCGCAACCGTCTCCATGAAGCTGGGCTACGGTCCCGCACACCGTTAGGCCGTCTTCCGCTCACGCCCCAACATCGTGCAGCCCGCCTCCAGTGGTGTCGCGACAGGCGTGAATGGAGGGACGAATGGAGACGTGTCGTCTTCAGCGATGAGAGTCGCTTCTGCCTTGGTGCCAATGATGGTCGTATGCGTGTTTGGCGCCGTGCAGGTGAGCGCCACAATCAGGACTGCATACGACCGAGGCACACAGGGCCAACACCCGACATCATGGTGTGGGGAGCGATCTCCTACACTGGCCGTACACCACTGGTGATCGTCGAGGGGACACTGAATAGTGCACGGTACATCCAAACCGTCATCGAACCCATCGTTCTACCATTCCTAGACCGGCAAGGGAACTTGCTGTTCCAACAGGACAATGCACGTCCGCATGTATCCCGTGCCACCCAACGTGCTCTAGAAGGTGTAAGTCAACTACCCTGGCCAGCAAGATCTCCGGATCTGTCCCCCATTGAGCATGTTTGGGACTGGATGAAGCGTCGTCTCACGCGGTCTGCACGTCCAGCACGAACGCTGGTCCAACTGAGGCGCCAGGTGGAAATGGCATGGCAAGCCGTTCCACAGGACTACATCCAGCATCTCTACGATCGTCTCCATGGGAGAAGAGCAGCCTGCATTGCTGCGAAAGGTGGATATACACTGTACTAGTGCCGACATTGTGCATGCTCTGTTGCCTGTGTCTATGTGCCTGTGGTTCTGTCAGTGTGATCATGTGATGTATCTGACCCCAGGAATGTGTCAATAAAGTTTCCCCTTCCTGGGACAATGAATTCACGGTGTTCTTATTTCAATTTCCAGGAGTGTATTATACTAGAACTGACATGTGATTACGTTTTCACGCAATTTGGGTGCATAGATCCTGAGAAATCAGTACCCAGAACAACCACCTCTGGCCGTAATAACGGCCTTGACGCGCATGGGCATTGAGTCAAACAGAGCTTGGATGGCGCGTACAGGTACAGATACCCATGCAGCTTCAACACGATACCACAATTCATCAAGAGAAGTGACGTGTCTTGTGACGAGCCAGTTGCTCGGCCACCATTGACCAGAGGTTTTCGATTGGTGAGAGATCTGGAGAATGTGCTGGCCAGGGCAGCAGTCGAACATTTTCTGTATCCACAAAGGCCCGTACAGGACCTGCAACATGCGGTCGTGCATTATCCAGCTGAAATGTAGGGCTTCGCAGGGATCGAATGAAGGGTAGAGCCACGGGTCGTAACACATCTGAAATGTAACGTCCACTGCTCAAAGTGCCGTCAATGCGAACAAGAGGTGACCGAGACGTGTAACCAGTGGTACCCCCATACTATGACGCCGGGTGATACGCCAGTATGGCGATGACGAATACACGCTTCCAATGTGCGTTCACCGCGATGTCGACAATCACCGATGCGACCATCATGATGCTGTAAACAAAACCTGGATTCATCCGAAAAATGACGTTTTGCCATTCGTGCAACGAGGTTCGTCGTTGAGCACACCATCGCAGGCGCTCCTGTCTCTGATGCAGCGTCAAGGGTAACCGCAGCAATGGTCTCCGAGCTGATAGTCCATGCTGCTGCAAAAGTCGTCGAACTGTTCGTGCAGATGGTTGTTGTCTTGCAAACGTCGCCATCTGTTGACTCAGGGATCGAGACGTGGCTGCACGATCCGTTACAGACATGCGGATAAGATGCCTGTCATCTCGATTGCTAGTGATACGAGGACGTTGGGATCCAGCGCGGCAATCCGTATTACCCTCCTGAACCCACGGATTCCATTTTCTGCTAACAGTCATTGGATCTCGACCAATGCGAGCAGCAATGTCGCGATACGATAAACCGAAATCGCGATAGGCTACAATCCGACCTTTATCAAAGTCGGAAACGTGATGGTACGCATTTCTCCTCCTTACACGAGGCATCACAACAACGTATCACCAGGCAACGCCGACCAACTGCTGTTTGTGTATGAGAAATCGGTTGGAAACTTTCCTCATGTGAGCACGGTGTAGGTGTCGCCACCGGCGCCAACCTTGTGTGAATGCTCTGAAAAGCTAATCAATTGTATATCACAGCATCTTCTTCCTGTCGGTTAAATTTCGCTTCTGTAGCACGTCATCTTGGTGGTGTAGCAATTTTAATGGCCAGTGGTGTACATATGGGTCTCCGCAGCAGGCGCATGGTTCGTGCACCAATGCTGGCTGTTGTTTTTCGGCGACGAAGGCTGGAATTTGAACGCCAGTACCGCAGCTGGACGTCCACTTTGTGGAACCAGGTGGCCTTTCTGGATGAATCGCGTTATTTACTCCACAGTTTGCCGTTGGCGTGTACGGCATGAAACATCTGAAAGCAAACAGCTTGCAACGATCTTTGGAAGGCTCCAGGCCGGCAGAGGGAGCATTATAGTCTGTGGAATATTTCCATGGCATTCCCTGGGAGACCTCATCATTATGGAAGACACAATGACCCAATTGAACTATGCATATATCCTTGGGGACCATCCACTCCTACATGGAGTTTGTTTTTCCTAGGCACAAAGGCATCTGATAGCAGGACAATGCGACGTGCTACACAGCTGATAGTGAACATGCGTGGTTCGAAGAGCACCAGGATGGGGCTGTCTTACTCCCGTGGCCACTAATCTCCTCTCAGATTTAAACCTAATCGAGAGTCATGGCATCATTCGATGGGCTGTTCGCGCCGTGTATCCTCAAGCGAGAAAGTTAGCGCCGCTGATCACAACACCGGAGTCGGCAAGGCTCCATATACCTGCCTGTATCTTCCAGAAGTTCATTGAGTCTCTTCCTGCACGTCCGCGGTGCAAAAGGTGGTTATTCAGGCTTTTTGCAGGTGGTCGCATTAACGTGACCGGCCCATACATAATCTCTTTCAACAGCCTTATACAGAGGGGTCCAAAAAAATGTATCCACTGTTTAAAAGTCCATAACTTGCAAACTAATTGACGGAGTTGTCTCATTTTTGGTGAAAGCGTAGCTTAAAGTCCAACTTAAAGATATCACTGTAGGTGTTCGAAATGGTCACCGTTAACATCCACAGACAAACGCTGCCGCTGAACGGCAGCACGAACTAATGACTGCAACGTGGTCAGTTGGGTATTTGCACATGAATGTACGATGGATTCTCGAAGTTCATCCAATGTGCGTGGCTTTTGTCGATAAACGACGTCCTTTAGTGTTCCCCACAGGTAAAAGTCCAGAGGAGTTAGGTCTGGGGAACGTGGTGGATACTCCGTAGCATCTCTACGGCCTATCCATCTTCCTGGTAGATTTTCGTCGAGATACGCCCTAACACGATTTTGCTTGATACTCATTTAGCCATTGCCGTTGAACCTCATTAATGTTTTCGTACTTAAAATACCACTTCAAAACTGACTTCCTTTCATCGAGTGTAAGCCTTGCGCTAACCATGTTTACTCGAGTAACTAGGTGCAACTAAGAACAAAACACTATCTGGCGACTGTCATCTGGCAAAACAAAACAACGCAATACAGCGCTTGTGTGGCGATTGCCGGAACTACAAACTACCAAAGATGGGACAACTCCGTCAATTAGTTTGCCAGTTATGGACTTTTAAACTGTGGATATATATTTTTTGGACCCCTCTGTATACAGACGATTATAGTGACAATAAGAATTCAGATATGAAACTTCGTGTCTCGATTTGGCACACAATTTCAGTTCCTCATGAACTCGGCACTTTAACTATTGCGAGCTATGCTGTTACCGATTGTGCTATCCAGCAGGCACAGTGAAAATTCCGGAAACACTTCCGGAATATTTATTTCCTTCTACCATAAAACTAACACAACAAACAACATAGTTCATAAGCAATGAAAGACGACGAAGGAATGATATCATGCTATTCTGTGGGACGCTGCATAATCGGAAAGAAGTTCTTTGAGCGATATCATAGTTTTCCACCGCACTACCTCTGGACTGGAACCACACGATGGGAGTGTCATCAGCCAGTAGCAGGCGACGTGCTCAGTTGCACTTCGCAGTGTTGAACGCTATTTGCCGGTGATACTGATTGTTTTTCGTAATTGTTTGTTAAACAGAATGTAGCAGTTTTCTTTCTTGCACTCATTTTGCTGAAAATACTTCTCAGTGATATCAAGCTCCCAGTATCTCACATCCGTTTGATAACATCAAGTTTTAACTCTTTACTAAGTATTATTATTATTATTATTATTATTATTATTATGGATTATTTCGTCACTTATTGGTATAACAATTTAATACTTCGGAGAGAAAAGCAAATAAATTGAATTTTATTCCTTTAATGTTTGTTTACTACTAACTGGTTTTCCTCCTATTTGGCCATCATCAAGAGGCAACTAACAGTTATTACTCGAAGATGGCCTAATAAATCCGATACACATTATTAATAAACAGATACTAATGGGAAAAAAGCAAATTGTTTGCTGTTTACTCTTAAAAAAGTCGCGTAATTTCAGTTTTGGTATACAGTAACTACTTCTAAGCCCTATTTCCTTCTTTACAACATCCACACAATGTCCAACGAGTTAATCTTCCAAACCCTTCTCGTTTCCAAAATCTTGACATAGAGGTAACATCCTTTTATGGCACTGTAATGTAAGTACAGACAGCAGACGGTGTCTCTGTTCTAGAGAATTACACAGAAGCTCATTAAACATTTTCACAACGATTGGCGTTTATTTATCTACCGGTAGAAACGACATTCGAATTCTGACATTGAATGATTTATCTTAGGAAATGAAAGCACAAAAAAGAACAGAGAAATACAGGGTGATTCAAAAAGAATACCACAACTTTAAAAATGTGTATTTAATGAAAGAAACATAATATAACCTTCTGTTATACATCATTACAAAGAGTGTTTAAAAAGGTTTTTTTTCACTCAAAAACAAGTTCAGAGATGTTCAATATGGCCCCCTCCAGACACACGAGCAATATCAACCCGATACTCCAACTCGTTCCACACTCTCTGTAGCATATCAGGCGTAACAGTTTGGATAGCTGCTGTTATTTCTCGTTTCAAATCATCAATGGTGGCTGGGAGAGGTGGCCGAAACACCATATCCTTAACATACCCCATAAGAAAAAATCGCAGGGGGTAAGATCAGGGCTTCTTGGAGGCCAGTGATGACGTGCTCTGTCACGGGCTGCCTGGCGGCCGATCCATCGCCTCAGGTAGTTGACGTTCGGGTAGTTACGGACAGATAAGTGCCTATGTGGTGGCGTTCTATCCTGCTGAAATATGAATTGTTGTGTTTCTTGTTCGAGCTGAGGGAACAGCCAATTCTCTAACATCTCCAGAGACTATAGTCCAGTTACAGTAGCACCTTCGAAGAAAAAGGGACCAAAAACTTTATTGGCTGAAATGGCGAACAAATGTACAACTAAATGAAACTTTATAGCTCCCTTAATTCGCCGACAGATAGTGCTTAGCTCTACCTTTTGTCGTTGCAGAGTTTTAAATTCCTAAAGTTGTGGTATTCTTTTTGAATCACCCTGTATATTTACTTTGATGTGGCCAGTGTATTATCGAATCGAATGCTGAAAGAGTAGGTATAAAATTAGTGTTGGGCAATTCTTAACAGAATAGACAGCAATGTCGGAACTGATATCAGAGAGTTGCACACGCCGTACTTGCAGAAATGTTGCAGGTGAATTTGCTGTGGATAATGTAGAAAGAAAGGCAAAACGAAGCACAAGAGTTCGCTCATGCATATACTGTACACGTTCTCTTTCTCGCACACATAATCGATTACTTCTATGGAATTCAAAACCTACGGTTACTATCAAGGAAAACAATACGAGTTTACACTTACTGTTTTTGCTAGACATTATACACTGCAAAGCGCTTATAGACAGCTATACATGTATGCAATTTTTTTCTTACCTGAGTCTAAGCTACATCTATTTTCTTCTGATGTTGTGTTTATGAATCTCACCAGCTTTGTCATCGTTGTGGCTATTTGTTAGTTATAAATATCACGTAAATTTTTGTCAGCAACCATAATTTGTTAAATAGATTGGTAACAGACAGAAAAAGTAGCACCTTCACGTTTTACATTATACTTTGATTTAACAATGAGTGTTATTAAAGCAGTGCACCATGGAAGAACAGCGAAAGAAAACGTGCAAAATTGTAATAACTTTGCGATTTCGATTTTCAAATTTCAGTGGGTACGCTTCGTGAAAGAAAAGCAACTAAACTCAGTTTTTCTTTAGGAGATTCAGAATATAATTCGTCCAATTAAGTGCTTAGAAACATGTACCGGTAAGCGACTGATCCCTGCTAGTGTTTTAAATTTAAATCTCCCTTATCAGTGTAGTAACTATTCAGAGTTACGAATAAGCCTGTTTATCAAAGTTGGGGAATCTGATTGTAGCACAACGTTACTCCACATATTTGATACAACTTTTGTTATGAAGCAAGGGACAATATCTATGGGCAATATAAAAAGATTGCTTCGAAAGGGGATGTTGGGTGTCGCTAAAAGATTGCTTCGAAAGGAGATGTTGGGTGTCGCTCAAAGTCTTTGGATACTTTACAATGGGAAGTGCCATTAGTAATGGTTTAGAAATATTGAATCTCATAAGTAATTGAATAAATATTTCGTACAACGGCTTTCATCAAAACAAACTTCGACCATAGTCTGATTAACACGAGTTGTTTCGTTGACTGTTCGTAAATGAGGCCACCGAGGCAGAGGTCTCAACATGACGCGCCAAGTGTCCGTCAATGCCAGTGTGCCACTAAATGCGTCACTCCACTTGCACAGCAACTGACGCGCTCGGAATAAACGCCATTAACGACACTGACGCTGAGATCTGTCCTGACGTCAGTCAGTCTGACAACAGCTGACGGTGGGAGTCATCAGTTGTTCGCCGGAGTTTAAAAAGATGGCACCCTGACAGCCGTAGTGGCATCGCTCAAGTGATGTAGTACGTACCTGGCACAGTCTGTTAAAGAACTTGGCTCTCGTACCTTCTAACATCTTATCAGAAATGTTTTCGACATCTGTTTTAGTTTTCTTTTTGAGAAATCGCACTTTTTGTCAAGTTCAAAGATAGAATTAGAAGAACGTTTAGGGTTTAAGGTCCTGAAGGCGACAGTGTCATAACATGTAACACATTCTGGAGACACACCATAGGCTGTGCACATGAAACTACTTTATTTCACTGGACCCCCAGACGGTTTCGACATTCTTGGTTTCTACCAAGTGCCTGAATACGTAAAAATATATATGAATTCAAAACTCCATTTGAACGACTGTATGAGGAAAGTAACAAATATATCACGCTATTCACAGAGTGAGGGATAGTTACATACAAACTACCAGGTGCCTTTCCTGTAGTCACATATCTGAACAAATACACGATCCACTCACGTTAATGTGACCACCACCTATGGAAATTTCTGGTAAGGTGTTATGGGACCAAACTGCTGAAGTCATCAGTCCCTAAGCTTACACACTATTTAATGTAACTTAGATTAACTTACGCTAAGGACAACGTGCAGACCCATGCCCAAGGGAGGACTCGAACCTCCGATGGGGGGAACCGCGCGGAACGTGTCAAGGCGCCCTGGACCGATCGGCTACCCCGCGCGGCCCACCACCTATGTTCGACGTCCAAGTGCAATAGCCCATCAGAGACGGCACATGGCGGCAATAGCGGCAGAGTGTATATGAAGAGTATCGGGATGTTGCGGAAAACTGTGCAGTCGTTGTAGTGCGGAAACGGAGCGATTTATCTGACGTCTAAAAGAGCATTATCATTGGCTTTAGGGTCAAGGGTGGAAGTATTTCGGAAACGGCTAAGTTTGTGAACTGTTCGCGTGCCGACGTGGTTGAAGCGTACAGTGCTTGGCAAAATGGTGCTATCGAAAACCGGCACCAAGGTAACTGTAGTGCACCAGAGGCCGTAGATGACAGGATGAACGATGGCTGTGGATATGTGTATGGGCGAATAGATGTGCATCTGCTGAACAACTGACGGCCCAGATGGACCAAGAGGCTACCAACTATGTCTCCCCAAAGTTCGGCAAATGTTTCTGAGTATGGCCACAGCAGGTACTTGATTCATGCAATCATGCTGACTGCTGTTTATCACTGACGAATGCTGGACTTCGCACGCCAATGCAACTGGATGTCGACTGAGTGGCGACAGGTGACGTTTTCAGATGATTCACTTCTTATTGTCTATCGGACAGGTGGCCGTCTGAAAGCGAACACCTTGCAACTATCGTCGGAAGGGCCCAGGCTGAGGAAGAGAGCGTTATAGTTGCATTCCCTGGTGATCTCGCCATTCTGAAGGCACAGTGGATCAACACAAGTATGCAACTATCGTTGAGGACCATGTCCACCCCTACATGCAGTTCGTTTGTCTCCTGCACGATGGCATCTACCAGTAGGACAATGCAACGTATCACGGCTCACACTGTACGTGCGTAGTTTCAAGGCCACCAGGGTGAGTTTACCGTGCTCCCTTGGCCAAAAAACTACCTAGATTCAAACCCAATCGGGAATCTGTCGGACCACGTTGACCGGCTTGTACACACCATGGATTTTCAGCCGTGAAACCTAGCGCAAATGACCACAGGCGAGGAGTCGGCATGGCTCCACATCCTTGTCGCTACCTTCAAGAACTTTGTTGACTCTCTTCCTGGAGGTCTCGCAGCAGTCCGCGCTGCATAAGATCGTTATTCAGGCTTTTGATAGCTGGTCAAGTTAATACGACAGGACAGAGTATCATTGTCAAAAAACACGATTCTAAAATATTAAAAAAATATGAAGCTAAATGGAGGTACATGAAATTCGTAATGGGGTGCTTGTGGCTCGATGTGAAAACAGATAAAGTACTGTCTGTCAGAAGAATACATGAAATATTCGCGAAATTGTTCAGTTCAAATGGCTCTGAGCACTATGCGACTTAACTTCTGAGGTCATCAGTCGCCTAGAACTTAGAACTAATTAAACCTAACTAACCTAAGGACATCACACATCCATGCCCGAGGCAGGATTCGAACCTGCGACCGTAGCAGTCACGCGGTTCCAGACTGAAGCGCCTAGAACCGCACGGCCACATCGGCCAGCCGAAATTGTTCAGTGTCCACGGCAGTATTGCATAACACTTGAACTAAAGATATTGAGTCTCTCTGTCGCATTTGAATGGGTAACGCTCGTTTCATAACAGTTCTCACAAATTGGTCGTCATTTTGACGGTACACACAATATCGACGACCACGAGATCGGCTATCGACTTTCATTAGCATTCGGTACGGGCCTCTCAAAAGATTTCATGCACGCGTGTGTGTATTGTGCTTAGCGTAAGTTAGTGTAAGTTAGATTAAGTAGTGCGTACGCCTAGGGACCGACGACCTTAGCAGTTTGGTCCCATAGTCCTTACCACAAATTTCCGATTTCCAACAAACTTGTTTTGTTATTTGAAGTATGCCGTTTCAATGTAACGGAGCACTGATACATCCCATTATCATTAAATGTCACTTAATAATGCATAAACGGTACAAGCCTTCAAGATAGACTATGAAAACCAAGACCGAAGTTGAACATCGCATGGTTAAGTGAGGGCTTAAAGAATGATGTGGTTTCTGGAGTCCGAAGTTGTCGGTTCCCATCCCGTTACATGCATTTTTCGTCGTGTTAGCGTTGTTAACACGTTCTGTTTCTTTCTTATGAATATAATACAAGTATGTTCTGTAATAATGGATGTTATTCACATTCAATCTGATCTGAGAATGAAGAATGAAATAAATGTTCAGCGATTTCTGAGTAGGTGGTTGGTTAGGCAGAAACCTAAGAGGGCAACTTAAATTGCTGCGACTGAAACAAGCAAGAAGAAAATTCATATTATTCCTTCTCACAAACATTTGGCTCTTTATTTCCGAATATGTGCTGTCTCTGAAGTGTGTGGTTAGGCTGGAACGTAAGAGAACAGTTTGAACTGCTACGAGAGAAACGAGGAGCATTAACATTCATATTCTTCCTTGTAACAAATATTTCGCTGTTTATTAACGAAAGTGTGGCGTTTACCGAGGGTGTGGTTAGGCAAGAACCTAAGAGGACATCTTAAACTGCTACGAGTGAACCGAAAAGCAATAATATTCATATTCTTCCTTGTCACAAAGTCGATAGCCGATCATGCATCCGGTCGTCGTCATTGCGCGTGACGTCAAAGTGGCATCACGTTTGCGGGAAGTGTTGTGAAACGAGCATTACCCCAATTCAAAGCCTCAGTGGCGAACTACATCAATATCAGAAGCAGGAGTCCGTATGTATAGAACTTTCAGCGGTGACCATAACCTACTGCAATATTTCAATTACAAGCCATAAATCTTTGTACTGTGAATGAGAACGAGCTATACGAGGTGCATTCAAGTTCTAAGGCCTTCGATTTTTTTTCTAATTAACTACTCACCCGAAATCGATGAAACTGGCGTTACTTCTCGACGTAATCGCCCTGCAGACGTACACATTTTTCACAACGCTGACGCCATGATTCCATGGCAGCGGCGAAGGCTTCTTTAGAAGTCTGTTTTGACCACTGGAAAATCGCTGAGGCAATAGCAGCACGGCTGGTGAATGTGCGGCCACGGAGAGTGTCTTTCATTGTTGAAAAAAGCCAAAAGTCACTAGGAGCCAGGTCAGGTGAATAGGGAGCATGAGGAATCACTTCAAAGTTGTTATCACGAAGAAACTGTTGCGTAACGTTAGCTCGATGTGCGGGTGCGTTGTCTTGGTGAAACAGCACACGCGCAGCCCTTCCCGGACGTTTTTGTTGCAGTGCAGGAAGGAATTTGTTCTTCAAAACATTTTCGTAGGATGCACCTATTACCGTAGTGCCCTTTGGAACGCAATGGGTAAGGATTACGTCCTCGCTGTCCCAGAACATGGACACCATCATTTTTTCAGCACTGGCGGTTACCCGAAATTTTTTTGGTGGCGGTGAATCTGTGTGCTTCCATTGAGCTGACTGGCGCTTTGTTTCTGGATTGAAAAATGGCATCCACGTCTCATCCATTGTCACAACCGACGAAAAGAAAGTCCCATTCATGCTGTCATTGCGCGTTAACATTGCTTGGCAACATGCCACACGGGCAGCCATGTGGTCGTCCGTCAGCATTCGTGGCACCCACCTGGATGACACTTTTCGCATTTTCAGGTCGTCATGCAGGATTGTGTGCACAGAACCCACAGAAATGCCAACTCTGGAGGCGATCTGTTCAACAGTCATTCGGCGATCCCCCAAAACAATTCTCTCCACGTTCTCGATCATGTCGTCAGACCGGCTTGTGCGAGCCCGAGCTTGTTTCGGTTTGTTGTCACACAATGTTCTGCCTTCATTAAACTGTCGCACCCATGAACGCACTTTCGACACAGCCATAACTCCATCACCACAGGTCTCCTTCAACTGTCGATGAATTTCAATTGGTTTCACACCACGCAAATTCAGAAAACGAATGATTGCATGCTGTTCAAGTAAGGGAAACGTCGCCATTTTAAGTATTTAAAACAGTTCTCGTTCTCGCCGCTGGCGGTAAAATTCCATCTGCCGTACGGTGCTGCCATCTCTGGGACGTATTGACAATGAACGCGGCCTCATTTTAAAACAATGTGCATGTTTCTATCTCTTTCCAGTCCAGAGAAAAAAAATTGGAGGCCTTAGAACTTGAATGCACCTCGTACACCTACGTACAGCGTCAAAACATCTAAGTATACAAAAACAAAAGAGAGAACTGTATGAGTTTCAGTTCCTACACGCATTTTAACGATGTATATCCTTTCTTGGGTCGCGTGATTACAGTTTTTACAGCTGTTTTTATATGGTAGGATGTTTTAGTATAGTAGGATATTTAACACTGTAAATTGGAATACAGTGCATCCACACTCACAGTATAAATACCTTGGCTTATAATCGAAAGTTTACGCTAAGAATGTGGCCACAGCTAATGTTTATTTGCATGGTATACACAGAGAGTTGTATCTTCGCATCTGTACGACGTCTCTGTGGAGTCAGAGAATGCTCGTTCGTTTCTTTTCTTATACTCTAGCTAAAGTAAACTTCTGGATTCGTGTATATTTTTCTGCATTCAGGTATTTGGTAATGGCAAAGAAGGTCGAATCCGGTTTTGCTTCAATGAAGTAAACGACTTCGCTTTTCCACAACGTCTTTCATTAAATTCATAAAGGCTGTTAGCAACTACTAACACGCAACATTTTGTATCATTAGAGTTGGAGCACGAGCTCCAACTGCACCAACAGAGAGAAGGATCTCTACAATAGCCTTTTCAAAGGTGCCAGGAAGATACTTGGTGGATTTAATTTAAGAAAACCACTACAAAACAAAATTTGGGTGCCCCGTCGGTGTTTGAACACCAGGAATAACGAATGTAGTGAAGTACAATAATTGTGTATTCCGTGCATTGCTTCTTCACTTTTCCGTTGTGATTTATCTTCTAATCCACTGTCGCGTAAATTTAAAAATAATTGAGTCCAAAATTACACCCGAAAGTGGATCACGAACCTAGTCTTTTGTTTCTGAACACTTCTATACACCGTAAAGCGATATTTTTTTCTATATCCTCATAACTGTCATTCAAAGAAGTGATATAATGGGAAAAACGCATCGTCGTACATTTTGTCCTCCATCAGAACGAAGCTGAAATCGTTATAGGTACGGAAAGCTGGCTGAAGCCAGAGATAAATTCTGCCGAAATATTTACAAAGGCACAGACGGTGTTTAGAAAGGATAGATTGCATGCAACCGGTGGTGGCGTGTGAAGTAGAAGAGGATAGTTCCTGTGAATTATTATGGGTGGAGGTTACACTCAACAACCGAGCTAGGTTAATAATTGGCTCCTTTTAACGACCTCCCGACTCAGCAGCATTAATGGCAGAACAACTGAGAGAAAATCTGGAGTACATTTCACATAAATTTTCTCAGCATGTTATAGTCTTAGGTGAAGATTTCAATTTTCCAGATATAGACTGGGACACTCAGATGTTTAGGACTGGTGGTAGGGACAGAGCATCGAGTGAAACAAACAGACCCGAACTTTTCGACTCTGTAAGCGCAGAACAGGGAATCAGTTATCATAAGGCCGTTGCAGCATCCATGAAGATGGAAGTAAATAGGAATATAAAAAAGGGAGGAAGGTTTATCTGTTTAGGAAGAGTAATATAAGGCAGATTTCAGACTACCTAAAAGATCAAAACGAAAATTTCTGTTCCGACACTGACAATGTTGAGTATTTATGGAAAAAGGTCAAGGCAATCGTAAAATGCGTTTTAGACAGGTACGTGCCCAGTAAAACTGTGAGGGACGGGAAAAACCCACCGTGCTTCAACAACAAAGTTAGGAAACTACTGCAAAAGCAAAGAGAACTTCACTGCAAGTTTAAACGCAGCCAAAACATCTCAGACAAACAGAAGCTAAACGATGTCAAAGTTAGCGTAAGGAGGGCTATGCGTGAAGCGTTCAGTGAATTCGAAAGTAAAATTCTATGCACCGACTTGACAGAAAATCCTAGGAAGTTCTGGTCTTACGTTAAATCAGTAAGTGGCTGGAAACAGACACTCCGGGATGATGATGGCATTGAAACAGAGGATGACACGCGTAAAGCTGAAATACTAAACACCTTTTTCCAAAGCTGTTTCACAGAGGGAGACCGCATTGCAGTTCTTTCTCTAAATCCTCGCACAAACGAAAAAATTGCTGACATCGAAATAGGTGTCCAAGGAATAGAAAAGCAACTGGAATCACTCAGCAGAGGGATACCAATTCGATTCTACACAGAGTACGCGAAAGAACTTGCCCCCATTCTAACAGCCGTGTACCGGTCTCTAGAGGAACGGAAGGTTCCAAATGATTGGAAAAGAGCACAGGTAGTCCCAGTATTCAAGAAGGGTCGTCGAGCAGATGCGCAATACTATAGGCCTATATCTCTGACATCGATCTGTTGTAGAATTTTAGAACGTGTTTTTTTGCTTGCGTATCATGTCGTTTCTGGAAACCCAGAACCTACTCTGTAGGAATCAACATGGATTCCGGAAACAGCGATCGTGTGAGACCCAACTCGCTTTATTTGTTCATGGACCCAGAAAATATTAGATACAGGCTCCCAGGTAGATGCTACTTTGCTTGACTTCCGGAAGGCGTTCTATACAGTTCCGCACTGTCGCGTGCTAAACAAAGTAAGAGCCT
Organism: Schistocerca piceifrons; assembly: GCF_021461385.2. NCBI lineage: Eukaryota > Metazoa > Arthropoda > Insecta > Orthoptera > Acrididae > Schistocerca > Schistocerca piceifrons. The sequence continues at coordinate 261,564,574 of NC_060144.1, read as the reverse complement.
ACGGAATATCAGACCAACTCTGTGGCTGGATTGAAGAGTTTTTAGCAAACAGAACACAGAATGTTGTTCTCAATGGAGAGACGTCTACAGACGTCAAAGTAACCTCTGGCGTGCCACAGGGGAGTGTTATGGGACCATTGCTTTTCACAATATATATAAATGACCTAGTAGATAGTGTCGGAAATTGCATCCGGCTTTTCGCGGATGATATTGTAGTATATAGAGAAGTTGCAGCATTAGAAAATTGTAGCGAAATGCAGGAAGATCTGCAGCGGATAGGCACTTGGTGCAGGGAGTGGCAACAGACCCTTAACATAGACAAATGTAATGAATTGCGAATACATAGAAAGAAGGATCCTTTGTTGTATGATTATATGATAGCGGAACAAACACTGGTAGCAGTTACTTCTGTAAAATATCTGGGAGTATGCGTGCGGAACGATTTGAAGTGGAATGATCATATAAAATTAATTGTTGGTAAGGGGGGTACCAGGTTGAGATTCATTGGGAGAGTCCTTAGAAAATGTAGTCCATCAACAAAGGAGGTGGCTTACAAAACACTCGTTCGACCTATACTTGAGTATTGCTCATCAGCGTGGGATCCGTGCCAGATAGGGTTGACGGAGGAGGTAGAGAAGATCCAAAGAAGAGCGGCGCGTTTCGTCACAGGGTTATTTGGTAAGCGTGATAGCGTTACGGAGATGTTTAGCAAACTCAAGTGGCAGACTCTGCAAGAGAGGCGCTTTGCATCGCGGTGTAGCTTGCTGTCCAGGTTTCGAGAGGGTGCATTTCTGGATGAGGTATCGAATAAATTGCTTCGCCCTACTTATACCTCCCGAGGAGATCACGAATGTAAAATTAGAGAGATTCGAGCGCACACGGAGGCTTTCCGGCAGTCGTTCTTCCCGCGAACCATACGCGACTGGAACAGGAAAGGGAGGTAATGACAGTGGCACGTAAAGTGCCCTCCGCCACACACCGTTGGGTGGCTTGCGGAGTATAAATGCAGAATGTAGATGTAGATTGTATCAGGGGGTCTAGGAAGAACCATCTAGAAAGATAAAATCCACATGCCGGCCCAGATTACTATCCTTCAGGGACCAGAGCTTTTCCCGTACTTCAGGGCAGATTGTACTGACTGCTGTAAAATGATTAATCATCTACAATATCCTCATCAACATTACGTTATTTCTGTAGTTAAGTAACACCCAGGCTTGGCGTGAAATATTACGAAGCAGAGGCCGAGCTGCTTTGGAATGCAAACTGAATGGTTTTACGTTATTTTCGATAAGACAAATGTGGATCAGTAATGTTCCAGACAGCAGTCTCACATGTGGCGGATATGCTGATCCGAAACTCTATTCCTATCAGCCTACAAGGAATTCGTTCCATTCAAGAATTCCCAGCAAAGACATGGGGAGTCCGAAAGTAGCTAGAATTTCTTTCCTGCATCTACATAGATACTCCGAAAGTCCCCTTCAGGCGCGTAGCGGAGGGTACCCTGTACCACTACTAGTCATTTCCTTTCCTGTTCCACTCGCAAATAGAGCGGGGGAGAAACGAGCGTCTGTACGCCTCCGTATGAGCCCTAATTTCTCGTATCTTATCTTCGTGGTCCTTACGCGCGATGTATGTTGGCGGGAGCAGAGTCGTTCGACAGTCAGCTTCAAATGCCGGTTCTCTAAATTTTCGTAATAGTGTTTCCGGAAAAGAACGCCGCCTTCTCTCCAGAATTTCCCATTTGAGTTCCCGAGGGATTCCGTAACACTGACGTTTTGTTTGAATCTACCAGTAACAAATCTAGCAGCCCTTCCAAGAATTGCTTCGATGTCTTCCTTCAATCCAACCTGGTAGGGATCCCAAACACTCGAGCACCACTCATGAATAAATGGTTCAAATGGCTCTGAGCACTATGCGACTTAACTTCTGAGGTCATCAGTCGCCTAGAACTTAGATCTAATTAAACCTAACTAACCTAAGGACATCACACACATCCATGCCCGAGGCAGGATTCGAACCTGCGACCGTAGCGGTCGCTCGGCTCCAGACTGTAGCGCCTAGAACCGCACGACCACTGCGGCCGGTCACTCAAGAATAGGTCGCACCAGCGTCCTATATGCGGTCTCCTTTACGGGTGAACCACTCTTCCCTAAAATTCTCCCAATAAACCGAAGTCGATCATTTGCCTTCCCTACCACAGTTTTCATATGCTCGTTCCACCTCATATCGCTTTGCAACGATAAGCTCAGATATTTAATCGACGTGACTGAGTCAAGCTGGGCACTGGTAATACTGTGTCCGAACATTACATTTTGTCTGCAAGCTGAACGCAGCGATGAGGTTTTCACTGTTGGGTCACTTTGTTACTCACTATTTTCATCAGATGACCAGTCGCGACCTATGTAGAAACGTCACATCGACTGGAACATATGTTCATTGAGAACGCTTTGTCTCCTATTTCGGGGATGTTACAGATGTGTGCAGGAAAGAACTACGCGGAGGGTATAGTCGATCGTGAATGTTTCATTCTTTTTTCGCAAGGGACCCCAATTAACCATTATCACTATTTTGATGTACTGAAGTCACTGAGTGGCCATGGCGTAAAAAACGGCCCACATCGTGGTGATCAAAGGTTTGTTTTTGGTGGCAGCACCACCAACTACACAGCGTAAGGATAAAGAACAACAGCTTCACACCAACCCTACATATTGGATCTTATTTCTTTCTGTTCTTCAGAAGGAAAACGGACCTAATAGGTTGTTGTTCTGAGCGTGAAAGAGTTGAAACAAAAGGCACTAAACAGCTAAACAGAGTTTACGAAACCACATCACCGAAAATAACTGACGTGTCCGCACTGATGACGGTTGGTTACAGTGTGTAGTAGATGCGTCGAGCAGGAGAGAATTCTAATTACTTTTAGGTCCCCTCCTCATGCTTATGTAGATAAGGTCGAAGATGTTGGAGGAGGAGGCATACAATGGAATCGACAATCTCATTACATATTTAGTATTTTGATAGCTAGCATCCAATTAGGCACTTACTGATTGATTGTCTCCTTAACTGCGGCTACCAAAACAACTGTTCGTAAGTACCATGAAACTGTCAGGACTTGAAACTAACAATATCATTGAGAAACGAGCCTTAAAAAGTGGGAAAGCATGCACTATTAATTTAAAATTATAAGAGACAAATGTTATGAAAAATGACATGCAGAGATTCTCCAGGAACCTTGGTTTAGTTTGTTTTGGGGAAACACAAAACAAACAACATCGTTAACGAGTGTGCGATTAAGGCGCGTTACATTTCCTAGTTGTATGCATCGAAGCAAGATTGCTGAGTTACCATGATGTAATGGAACAGATTTGAACCATGTGTTTCTTTTTCCTGCTGGAAGGTTTCTTGGGGAATGGCAGCCCATTCATCACGAAGTGCTTCGGTCGGTGATGCCTGGCACGAAGTCGGGATTCAGGTCAGGACTATGTGCAGGCCAGTCCATTACAGGGATGTTATTGTCGTGTAACCACTCCGCCACAGGCCGTGCATTATGAACAGGTGCACGATCGTGTTGAAAGGTGCAACTCCATCCCCGAATTGCTCTTCGACAGCAGGAAGCAAGAATGTGCTCAAAACATCAATGTAGGCCTGTGCTGTGATAGTGCCACGCAGAACAACAAGGGGTGCAAGCTCCCTCCATGAAAAACACGACCACACCATTACACCACCGCCTTCGAATTTTACTGTTGGCACTATATACGCTGGCATATGACGTTCACTAGGTATTCGCCATACCCACAGCCTGCCATCGGATCGCCACTTTATGTACCGTGATTCGTCACTCCACACAAAGTTTTTCCGCTGTTCAATAGTCCAATGTTCACGCTCTTTACACCAAGCGAGGCGTCGTTTGGCATTTGCAGGCGTGATGCGTGGCTTATGAGTAGCCGCTCGACCATGACATCCAAGTTTTCTAACCTCCCGCCTAACTGTCATAGTACTTGCAGTGGATCTTGATGTAGTTTGGAATTCCTGTGTGATGATCTGAATAGATCTCTTCAACTGTCGGTAGTCTCTGTCAGTCAACAGACGAGGTCGTCCTGTACGCTTTTGTGCTGTACGTGTCCCTTCACATTTTCACTTCACTATCACATCAGAAACAGTGGACCTAAGGATGTTTAGGAGTGTGGAAACCTCGCGTACAGACATATGACACAAGTGACACCCAACCACCTGACCACGTTCGAAGTCCGTGAGTTCCGCGGAGCCCCCCGTTCTGCTTTCTCACGATGTCTATTGCCAGCACAATGCACCTAACATGAAAAACGTATGTTTTTGGAGGTGTCCGCATACTTTTGATTACATAGTGTAGCTTGGATACACACATGGTTTTTATAGACTTGCATAAGGCTTATGACTATGTACCACAGCCTAGGATGTGGGAAGGAATGAATAGGCTGTTGATATACTTTCCGGAATGTGAGGCCGTGGTCCAAAGTGTCACCTGAACCACGCCTCCCTTTCTCACAATATATAAGTCGCTCTCAGACACCCGACCAGTCAGTCGGCAAGACTCAGCGGAGCAGCGCCTCTGAGTAAGTCCAGCGCAGTTCTGGACGAAACGTAAGGAGCAGAAAAGTTCTTGGACCACGACCTCACATCCCGGAAAGTATATCAACAGCCATGTCACCCGGTCGTGAAAGCCTTCATTCTACAACAAGGATTGAATAACCAGAACATTCATGAATGTTACGTACAACCCTTCAGAAGCCTGCATTCAGATAACACTTGTCGTGTTGGGAAGCAACGGTTAGCAAAGGACTGAGACAAGGCTGCTTAGCGATAACTTTATTTAAAAGATATGTGAACGAAAAACTGAAAAATTGGAAAAGGATGTGTAAAAAGATGGGAACTGGCATAGATGATGAGATCATGTTCTCCCTAAATTTCGCCGACGATTATGTCATTTTCGCTGAGGAAGAAGGGGATGTGCATTACATGTTCAGAAAGCTTAAGGAAGAATATTAGCGGGGGATACGAAAATTAACTTTACAAAGACTGAATACTTGGTTGTCAGAGGTAATGGAAGGCATCTTGTTGCGGGGGATGGATCTATAGTAAACTGAAGCCGATTACATAAATATTTAGGGACAATAATTTCGGACAAAGGTGAAAGCAATGGGGGAATAAAGCGCAGAATAGAAAAAGGAAAGGTGACAATTAAGCAGTTACATTCCAGGATTTGGGATAAAAATACGCCAAAGAATTTGAAAAGGAGGATATACAAAAGTGTAGTTGAGAGAATTCCTTTGTATTGTGCCCAAATGTCCGAAGTCTTCAGAGTCAATGAGAAGAAATTAAAGGCAGTGAAAATGGAGATTTGGAGAAAAAGTTGTGAAGTAAAAATACGACACAGAAAAAGAGGAAGAACCCGGCTACGTGGGAACGATGGAGTGAGGTGCGAGATGCAGGACGGAGCCATGCAACAAGAGGAGTGGCAAGATAGAAGGAGATGGATACTTGGATGGGACAGACGCCGCTATTATTTTTCATATATATCTTGAAGAAGATGAGAGATATTTCACACCCCTGACTAATTTTCTTGTGATTTGATGATTTGCTCCCAGTTCTAACGGCGATTAGGACTTGCGTGTAAATACTGTATATCTGTCAATATTCAGGATAGTTTGTTGTGGTGTACGTTATCTAATGCTCAGTATTCACAAAAATACTGAAACCAGTTGTACGTTAAGTCAGTAGCGTTTCACTCCAAGACAGAGTTACGTAACTTAAATACAGGAACTAGTTGCGTGTCTGGTAATACGGCTGTATAACAAACATTATTTCAGAGAAATACGAGGAAACATTCACGGCTTGTCGGGGGTTTTATAAACTCCCACAATCTTAGAGAGTTGCTTCTGAGCGGCTCTAAAGTATCTCAAATACTGTATTTACCGTTATAAACTACTACTCTAAGTTGCAGGCGAGATTGCTACTTTCGTTAATTGAACCCTCTCCTTGTTAATGTCCTGAATTACGAAGATTCTTGCCAAGCGAGATGCGTGTTGTCATTTTACCAAAAAAATGGTTCAAATGGCTCTGAGCACTATGGGACTCAACTGCTGCGGTCATTAGTCCCCTAGAACTTAGAACTAGTTAAACCTAACTAACCTAAGGACATCACAAACATCCATGCCCGAGGCAGGATTCGAACCTGCGACCGTAGCGGTCTTGCGGTTCCAGACTGCAGCGCCTTTAACCGCACGGCCACTTCGGCCGGCTGTGTCATTTTACCGCATCATAAGATTTTAATTGCAGCCTCAGTTCCACTTCTGGACGCCAGTAACTGCCAGCCGTGAATTGTAGAATTTAATTGCAATTGCTGTGCCAGAATAACAATTTTGTGTTATCAACCTACCTGATTTTCATGAAACGAAGGGTTTGTTAAACGTCGTTATTCTGAGAAACCCTGAATGGGATACATACATGAAACAGGTACTGCTAAAATCTGTTTCGTCTGATGCACGCAAGCCTACAGAAGGTAGCATATGCTTACCTTCCAATTTATGTTGTTGCGTCATACAAAAGGAGCACTGCAATGTCGCCAACTATCCTCCCGTCGTCACAAGGCAACGAAATTATAACTTTTTCAGCTATTTGTATCCCAAGTGCCACAATTATCTTCCACACTTGCCAATCTTCTTCTACAGTAACAAGCTACTTCGTATTACACTGTTTTTTAGCCTTTTGGCCATTCTTTCTTGATATTTCTTGCTGTCTTCTCCTTCCAGGGATTCTGTTCCAAACTCTTTGTGGTGGTATTTTTACGTGCTCTTCTGATAACGGTATCTCAAAACAGCTGCATTTTCTCTTTCGAATGTATGAGGGTATACGTAATCTATTCGTAACTTCAATAAATCTGATTTTATTTTGTAGTGTAACACAATAATTTCGTCTCCAGAAGCTGTTCTTCACACTACTGATCACTGATTTTATATGTTTATTTGACCAATGCACAGATCTGCTTTTAGAAAATGACTTTAACGTACGATTCTTAATCATGTTCCTGATCAGCGGAAAAATGCTAGTGTCGGATCACAAAACAAGGCAAATATGTTCCTCCTAAAGAAGAAAAAGAAAAAAAAACTCTGATGGAAAGATTTGGAACCAGCTGCCTGATTCCTCCCTCTTCAACAAAACTTTTGGCGTTCATGTATTCACGCTCTTTTGACACTGAACATTCTATATAATTTTATCCAGTCTCTCTTTGTGATTAAGCTTTCATACTCAGCGTCTGCCTCTCACTGACACTGCCTTGGTACGTCTCTGTCCCATTGTCTCCTTCCCTCCCATTGATTTACAGTATATCTCTCTGGCACTGCCTCTTGTCTCGCTTACGCTGTCTCCTTTTGTTTTTCTTTCCCACTGCCACTGCCTCCACCATAGCCCAGCAGCTCAAAAATTCTGTTGGTTCAACTTATTTTGCTCCCTATACCCACGTATTTACAATTTTGGCCCAAACTGTACTCTCCACTGTATCTACATCTTACAGTCCACCGATCTGGAAGGACCCAGACCCCACCCCCTGCCCCAAGCCTATGTATGGTCTCCACTTATCTGTATTTTTCATTTCCACTGCCTCCTCTCTCCTTTGCTCCCACTGCTTCTATCTCCACCCATCTCTCTTTCTCTTTTACTGCCACTATCTCTCACTGACCATCAATATTTCCTCTCTCTTTGGCTCCCAGTGGTATTGTCTTCATCTTTCTCTTCCACAGCCAATTTCTCACTCCCCACATCACTGTGTCTCTCACTTTCTCTCCCACTGGAACTGACTTCTCTCTCTTCCACAATCACTCGCTGTCTCTGCTACACTCATTCAGCACAAAAAAGGTCAAGTATGTTCGCCAGCCAAAATTTTGGTAAGGAAGGCGGAATGAAGATAGAGGCAGCTGGATCCCCACTTTTCTGTCACTCTTTCGAAGAGGAACACACTCGCCTTTTTCTGCTGATTCCCATCTTTTACGTGATACAGCAGGGTATGCTGCTTATATGAAACGAATTAGCAATAGGTCAGTAAAGTTTTGACATTTTATTTATATACTTCGACACATTTATATATTTTGACATATATAAACAGCAAATAAATGCATAATCTAGGGTTATCACAAAATCGTTTGCTTTAAATCTTTTCTGGCTACATTCTCATCGATCGCGATTCATCTAAAACGCCCTGCTTATGATTTGTTTCTTAAAAGAGTAAGAATGTTATAAGGTACATTTTACTGAATTTGCAATCTTTCAGTTTTACTTAATTTTTGACAGTCATTTTCAGTTCTTTTCAGGCATGGTAAGACCCGTTTTTCCCATTTTTTTGTCGCTGCAGTACCACTTTGAGCATATTTGTACAGGCTTGAAATGCCCATTATATAGAGATAGCACATCAGAAACTTTTATTGATGAAAAATGATGATTAAAAATATAGTTTGATGACCTCAGAACACCTGCGATGACCCTAGAACCTTTGCTATGTGTTCACTATGCCAGTAAAACTACATTTACGCCTCAGAGAAGCTATTACGTGCATATTTTACGAGCATAATTATGGTAAATTTTAGATTTTGGATCTCTTTAACGGACAATGATATCGAAAAAATTTGGGGGTTCCCCAAGAACATCATCTTAAGAAAAAACGGTAAAAACTTAGACCATTTGCCATGAATATAAATGGTAGAAGTGGCCACCCCCAAAACTGTTACTTTACGTACCCATTAGTCATAGTCTTTCGAGGTTTTATCAGGAATCGCCCATGAACAAATGGTGCTTTTATAAACCCCCTAAGGTCTATCCTAGACCCACACCTAATGCAACAGAACAAACTGATTTGCTCAATTTGTCAGGGCTGGAGGAAGAGTGTAATGTTTAAATTTTGACCCTGTACTATAGTATAGCTACAGTGTGCCTGTTCTTCCAATAGGTATGCAAATGGTCGCTAGGCCAAGAGCTATACAAAATATTTGACCACTTATCGCTGTGATCAATAGAACTCGCTATATGACCCCAGAAAAACTATGTTTTAGAGTGCGGCATTTTGAAACATACTGGTACTGTGCACTGTCATTCACGGACCGATGATTGTGTTCCACAAGCTGCAAGTAACGAATCTTGTTAGTTTTACCTCCACCAACTAACTCTACCTTTGCTTTCCCATCAGTTTTTATAGGTTTTAACATACATAGGAAAACACTCTTTTTGGTGCTGCAAATTGTTTTTCTTCTACACGTAATTGAAGTTTCGAACGATTCCGACAGATGGCAGCACGGTAGCGTACCACCATAATGGGGTCTACGCAAGGCACTCGTGATAAGCTACGTCCTGTAATTGCATTCTTTGTTGCGGAAAAAAACATCCATAAACGTTTGTTTCCAGTATACAGTAATGATGCAGAATTAAAGCGTCAGTAAGCGCAGAAATGAGCTCCATGATCGGCCAAGTACGGGACGTCCTGTCACAACCACTGCACCCGGCGTGGTGAAACGCCGCGGATGCCATTATTCGTAAAGACCAGCCCATCAGATCTCGACAGTTGCCTCTGCAGCTATCCGTGATCAGTGGAACTGTGTGAGCATTGATTGAGACTCCTGTATACTGAATGCGTACTCAAGGTGGTTCTCACGGATGCTCACAATCGACTATAAGATTCAAAGAAATCCCGTTTCATATGAACTGTTGGAAGAGTTCGAGGTCAACTGAGAGGCCCTTCTGTCGCGGTGACGAAACTAAGGCACATTATTTTGAGTCGGAAACTAGAAAGTAGTCGTTGGAGTCGCACCACTTGCAGTCACCAAAAAAGAAGAAATTCAAAGCAGCTGCCTCTGCTTTCAATGTTTTGATGAGAGTCTTTGGAGGTAATGATACGTGCAATCTCGTGGATGTGTTGTCAAGAGTCAACAATTAATTTAGAGACCGACGTGAAGACTCCGAACAAAGTCATGAACTGTTTATGACGTGTTCGGTCTTATAAGAATCCAAAATAAATCTTGTTGCAACACGACAGTACACGTCCACACCCAAGTCTCGGAACACATCGCCAGATTGGGTTGAACATCTTTGGCCCGTCCACCTATCCACAAACCTGGCCCTTTCGGACCTCCATATGTTTGGGCCACTTAATGACTCTCTGCGTGGAACCCAAGCTGAAGATTATGAGAGCGTAATTCGTGCAGTGAAAATATGGCTACGGACATAGGAGAAGAGCCTGTAGCAACAGGGAATACGTGCTCTTACACAACGCTCGCAAAAAGACCACAGAACGTGACGGAGACTGCGATTGCAGGAAAATAGTGTACCTAAAATATACGTTGACTGATATTGCCACCTAATTCTAATTTTTAAGAACAAAAACGTTCTGAGAAAAGAACTATGGGGCATCAAATACTGAACAACCCTCATATGAAACCCAAACAATGCATCATTTCTTAAAATGATTCCTACTTCTATTGCTAAGGTTCGTCCTGTATTTCTACTAGTACATAATACGCCTGCTCGATATTTACTTCCAAATAAGATGAATGCGTCTATGTAACTCATTTCGATCCTCACCAGCTTCATAGCAAATAGGAGATTATTTATGTTTGGTTACCCAACTCGAACAACTTAGAAATTAAAAGTTGTCATCTATTTACACCACAATCTCAGACTTCCAGAGTATCCACAAAAGGAGTAAACCAGTCTTGATCGTCACCGAAGTTCGGTTGTACACGTATACAAACACAATGAATAATATTTCAGCCCAGAAGCAACTTTTAGGCATATCTGTATCCTACATTTTTCTCTAGAGATGTTAGTTCTACTTTTAGGGAAAATTTTGTGGAGTATGAAATTGTGGATCGGTAATGTAAAATTAGCGAAAGGACTGCACCCGCGAGAAGTTGTCAGTTTTTCTAAAAGTTGTAGGAAAATCGTTTTGCCCCCTAGATAACATGATAGGACGTTTGATTTGTTGTAGTGTTATTTATTAAGATATTTACATAGATTATTTGTACCATTTTCACAAACTCGTTTGAGAAATCACATACGTTGCTCTGTTTGCTAGGATGTCTGAAGTCCAGTCACAAAGCTAGTCTAATATTCCATACTAAACTAAACTCATTCCGAACAGGTCTCGGAAGGCCCAACGGACCGACCGATCACCGTGTCATCCTCAAACGTTAATCATCACTGGATGCGGATATGGAGGCTACCTCTCAGTCAGGTAGCTCCTCAATTGGCCTCACAAGGGCTGAATGCAACATTCTGGCCAACAGCGGTCGGCAGACCGGGACGGTCACCCATCCAAGTGCTAGCCCAGCCCGACAGTGCTATGTTAGCTGACGGAAACTGGTGTTAACCACTGCGGCAAGGCAGTTGGCCTAATATTCTAAACGCTCGTATTTTGGTCACGTGACAGTGTAGAACAGCGTCGAACGGCTTTCGTAAATGAAGCATCACAGTATCAATCTGGACACCGGTAAACTCTGCCTTCATGGTCTCGTTAACGGAGAGTCGGCTGTTTTTTTTTTTTTTTTTTCACGATCATTGTATGAGAAGATTTTCAGCCACAAGAAAGATCGTAATACGCGAGCATAAGACGTGTTTCAAAATTCTGCAAAAAACTGCGGTCAGCATTACAGGCCAGTGATTGTTTCTGTTTGTTCGATGAGCTATCTTTAAATCGGGAATAACATGCACATTTTTCGAATAACATCGAATGTTTCTTTCATCTTGTGATCTACGGTCTCTTGCTGCTAGAAGAGGAGCAAGCTCTTTCGTATACTCTATGAATAAGGGACTGTCAAATGAAAACCAGCCAGATGGGAGAAAAATTAAGTAAACGGTTTACTATTTCAAAAGTAATCGCCGTAACTATTAATACATTTATCCCACTGTGAGACATGACACTCAGTTCCTTAATGAAAAATGTTTGCGGCTGCCTATGGAACCATAATTGTACCTAGCCGCGCACCTCTTCTTCCGGTGCAAATCAACGGCCACGAATGTTATTGAAAACTCATGGGGAGACATGGAGACATATGTTGCCGAGATTGTTTCGAGTACACTTTAAATGTTTCGCTGTTTTAAGTCCCTGCGCGTCCTCCATACATTCCCATCTCTCTCCACGCGATTTCAAATATTTTTGCAGCCTTGAAGAACCATGGAACCGTAATTCGTGGTTGTCGATTTGCTTCGGAAGAAGTGCACGCCTGGGTACAATTATGGATCCGTAGTCACCCGCAAACATTTTTCCATGAACGCATTGACCGTCTTGGGTCACAGTGGGGTAAATGTATTAACAGCTATGGCGGTTACTTTTGAAATAATAAAGAGTTTACTTACTTTTCGCATCTGTCTCGTTGTCATTTGACTGCCCTTTATAGAATCGTACACGATTCCCATTAGGGCAAGTCGCTTTCATCTGTTGAGCGAATGTAGTTGGCTTGCTATCCGGCAGTCACTTATTTCGATGTCATTTTGACGTTCGTGCAACGATTGAAGGGAGGACCTGTCTTACTATCTCCGTTTATGAAACAACTTTAGAAATAGTTATACATCATTTTAGTGTTCTCCATGTCAGTGTGTGCTTCAGTGTCATTATGGTCACTGAGTGGATATGTTACTGATTGAAGACCACAACTTCTTAGGATTTTTTGCGAGATACTAGACAGGTTTTAATTACTTTTCAGGATTTTTTGCCAGATAGTAAATAGAATTGGTAATTCGTGGCTATCTTTACGCTAAATTTAATTTCGATTCGTTTCCGTTCACCTACGAGGCATTGGCAACGTTTCAGTCTTCCGTGAAGTATTAATTGTTGATGTCGCTTTGGGTCGATGAGCGAGGTTTTTCGATGTGAACAAAAACGGCCTTGGAAGCGATACGGAGCGTTGCTGCGAGCAAGCAGTGAATCATCGGATGCTACAATAGAAACAAACAAAACAAGCCGTGTGATATGGCGAGCATGCGCCGCTACTTGGGGGTCCGTCAGAGGTGGGGCAGCGCCACGAACAATATTTGTCTCTGGCTCTTGCGAGACGAGTCATCTCTTTGTACACTTGGCTACGCTGCACTCAGACATCATCATCCACCAAAATTTTCCCCTTGTGACACCACTGTGCTCAAATATCTATTCCCGACGACCCAACATAAGTTGCAAAGTCCACACAAAAATATTTACCATATAAATCATTGTCTTGTTTCTCCATTATCGATAAATAGGAAATCTAATTTCCTTACGCTTTTTTTACATGTCTGGATTACATTATTTAAATTAGATAACAGTTTAACTTACTAATTCTCTTGTACAAGTAATAGTAATATTCTATTCGGTACAAAACCCGTATGTACTTCAGCGCTTTCTGAAATTTTGCAAATTCTGAATAAAAAATAGTCTCAGTTATAATACTCTGCTCTTGAGTGACAGTGGCCTTGTTTTGGATGTTTGGTGTGAAATTTTGTAAATTCTGATAAAACATATTCTGCTGCAGAGCAACAGTGGTCCTGCTTTAGGATGTTTGGTCTACCTGTAGGTGCGATACAGTAGACTCTTGCTAATTTTAATCTCGTTAAATCTAATTCCTCTATATAAGGTACTAGTTGTTAAGTCTGTGGAAGAAAAGTCTCAACAGATCGAAAACATTCTACGAACGAGCGGCTTTCGATAAGTACTGCAACAGATTTTTTTTTCTCGGGCAGTTTCGGTTGAAAAAATGTGGCATTGTTGTGGGACATCGTGGAATATTCCCGCTTCAGCCCTTATAGTTTCATGAAGTTCCTATAGGCGCTGGCCTTATATGTAGCCTTCAAAATGGCGTCTGTAACGGAAGTGCATTCCAAATAGAGAAATGTCATTGAGTGTCTTTTGATGGAAAACCAAAACATTGCAGGTATTCAGAGGGGTTTGCAGAATGTCAATGGGGACCTGGTACTCAACAAAGGCACGGTGATTCGTTAGGCGAGGCGTCAGTCATCATCGCAATAAGGTCGCGCAAACCTCTCCGATCTAGCACCTGTTGTCCGGCGGCACACTGCTGTGACTCCTGCAGTCTTGGAACGTGCGGACACTCTCAGTCGAGGTGATCGACCGATGACAATCAAAACCTTCGCTCACGCAAGCCTGCGCATCGGAGAGGATCTCAGAAAACGTCAGTGGACTGTTCTTCCTCAACCACCATACAGCCCGGTTATTGCACCTTCCTACTTCCATCTGCTTGGCCTGATAAAGGATGCACTATGTTGGAAGCAGTACGTGGATGATGGGGAGATTATTGATGCAGCAAGGCGTTGGTTCAGAAGTCAACTAGTCGAGTGGTACTATGCGGTCATCTAGCCCTTCCCAGTAAGGCTGCGTAAGGTCGACGTATTGAACGGAGATTATATTGAAAAATAGGGCCTTGTAACCAAAAGGATGGAGCATAATATGGGTTATAATGCTGAATAAAACCAACATGCTTTCAGAAAAAATGTGTTGCATTACTCATTGAACGACCCTCGTTTTCTGGTATAGTCGATAAATCGAAGCGATTGTTACAACAGACCGCCCGGCAGAAATGTCTCTTATTTGAAGTATGTGGCTGTGTAACTCTTGGTAATTCGAATTCTTTCGTTAAACGTTCAGTGAGTTGTTTCTCATTTAAATTTTCTCGAAACTGCTTTGTTTCCTCGACTATGGGTAACTTGCTACAGTATACAAGCAAGTTGTAGAAATTAATTCAAAGTAATATGATTGCAAATGTTTGACTCTCGCAGAAAATAAACAGGTTACTGCGACCGTGGAATGCTGCGAAAACTTTCGAAATTCCGTCATTCTTGCGTTCGACAATCCTGAAACAGAAAGACTGCCATCTCTGAACTAGAGCCCAGTTGCAGTGTCCCTGTCTAACTGCGTCCAAGAGCAATATAATTTTTTTCTTTCAATATTTCGTGTAGCTATTAGCCGAGTTTAAAAAATTAAAATGCAGTTATTATCTCATTAAAAGGTGTAATCTTATGTTAATGTTAAAAGTTTAACACAATAATAAAATTGTTACAGTTAGATACTGTGTTTGTCTTGAGAGAACGTAACTGATGGCGCCCAAATATCCCGAATATATTTATCCAGTTTTTTTGAATGAGAGCGCTTAGCGAATTCCAAAGAACCTTACACATAGTTGCAAACGTTTACGAAACTTTTTCTCGCTGACACTCCCACAAAAAGATGAAAAGGAAAGTTTACCGCTTATTACATTTTTGCTATTCGGGCAGTAATTGTATTGTATTGTACTGTATGGAACTGCGGACCCAGAAACGAAGGAGAGGCTTCGTCCCCGCCGGAGCTCTCAGTGGTACACAAAGCCACAACAGGCTACAGCAGTCCACTCACCCCACCGCCGCCCCACACCGAATCCAGAGTTATTGTGCGGTTCGGCCCCCAGTGGACACCCCAGGGAACGTCTCACACCAGACGAGTTTGCGTAGTAGAGTAACTATGGTGTATGCGTATGTGGAGAAAGTGTCTGCGCAGCAGTCCCAACATAGTGTAACTGGGGCGGAATAAGGGGAACAAGGCCCTCCCCCCCCCTTCGCCAAGCAGATGGAAAACCGCCTTAAAAACCATCCATAGACCGGCCGGCACACCGGACCTCGACACTAATCCGCCGGGCAGATTCGTGCCGGGGACCGGCACGCCTTCCCGCCCGGAAAGCAGCGCTTTAGACCGCACGTATAACCGGTCGGGCTCATGCAGTAATACTTCAGCATCAGGCATTATGTTTTAATTTATTGTTTCTTTACCACCAACTCCAGTCACCTCACTGCTTGCAGACAGTTTCCAAATATACCACTCAATATACATGCAAAATTGTATCATTGTACAACGCGTAGTTCGGGATATATGACGTCATTCACATATAGATGCGTGAAAAACTTGCTTTTGCTTGACATGGCGCTCAGTAATATCTCATCCCGTTTGACGTTTTCATTTATTACTTCTTTAATACTAATTCTATTCGCAGCACACTTTGCAGACAGTATCTAGACAAATCACTACATATAAATGCAAAATATTATCATTGTACGACACATAGTTCAAGGGAGATACTACCATAAAGACTGAGATGCGTGAAAAACCAGTTTTTCTTGAAATGGAGTGCAAATTGTCCAGACTATATTCATCTAGTGCTTCATAATGAGAGCACATGGCGACTTCCAACAAAATCAGAGTAAAATTTCAAACCTTTCCTAAACTTTTTCTGACTTACGTGCTTAAGGGCAAACATTTAACACTTATCTCATTTTTAAAGTAAGCACACGTTTGAAGCAGTTTTATTTCCGATTTTCTGGTAAACTGCTGAAAACATACCGTAAAGAGTAGGGGAAGAGCACCCATGCATGTGAGATACCAGCGCTTGAATGTTGCTAAATGAAATTGCTCTGTCAATGTTGTATCATTGTTAAGAAGATTTATGTAGAAAACGGGAGTGTCGATGAAAGTTTGTTCAACACAGTGAAGTAAATGAAATTGAAGTTTTCTCATGCACTCTCGTAAATCTGTATGCGCCTTCGGTTTGAAATGTTAAAATAAATAAAAATAATTACATAAGTAAGAAATCAGCTTTGTTTTAATTTGAGTTCTAGTTGTTATTCTCTGCTTCCTTTTGTAAATAAATACGGATGTTATTGAAACTACAGTACCACTGTTTTAATGTTTGCACACATCAAAAAAAGTTCTGCATCACCTCGGTTCCGAGAGGTCCGGAGCCTGTACAGAAAATTGGAACAGAGATCAACATAAAAATCATTTCCGCCATTTTTATTGCTCATGAAAACCACACATTGCATGTTGTACCACCGTACAACGAGACCTTCAGAGGCGGTGGTCCAGATCGCTGTACACACTGGTACCTCTAATACCCAGTAGCACGTTCTCTTGCATTGATGCATGCCTGTATTCGTCGTGGCATACTATCCACAAGGCATTGCTGGTCCAGATTGTCCCACTCCCCAACGGCGATTCGGCATGGATCCCTCAGAGTGGTTGGTGGGTCACATCGTCCATAAACAGCCCTTTTCAATCTATCCCAGGCATGTTCGATAGGATTCGTGTCTGGAGAACATGCAGGCCACCCTACTCGAGCGTTGTCGTTATCCTGAAGGAAGTCATTCACAAGATGATTGCCTCGCCAATATGCTGTCGATATGGTTCGACTAACGGTCGGAGGACAGCATTCAGGTATCGTAAAACTATTATGGCGCCTTCCATGACCACCAGTGGCGTACGCTGGCCCCACATAGTGCCACCCCAAAATAGTAGGGAACCTCCACCTTGCTGCACTCGCTGGACAGTGTGTCTAAGGCGTTCAACCTGGCCAGGTTGTCTCCAAAGACGTCTCCGACGATTGTCTGGTTGAAGGCATATGTGATATTCATCGGTGAAGAGAACATTATGCCAGTCCTGAGCGGTCCATTCGGCATGTTGTTGGGCCCATCTGCACCGCGCTGCATGGTATCGTGGTTGCAAAGATGGACCTCGCCATGGACGTCGGGAGTGAAGCTGCGCATCATGCAGTCTATTACGCACAGTTTGAGTAGTAACACGACATCCTGTGGCTGCACGAAAAGCATTATTCAACATGGTGGCGTTGCTGTCAGGGTTCCTCCGAGCCATAATCCGTAGGTAGCGGCCATTCATTGCAGTAGTAGCCCTTGAGCGGTCTGCGCGAGGTATGCCATCGACAGTTCCTGTCTCTCTGTCCTCCATGTCCGAACAACATCGCTTTGTTTCACTCCTAGACGCCTGGATACTTCCCTTGTTGAGAGCTCTTCCTGGCACAAAGTAACAATGCGGACGCGATCTAAACGCGGTATTGACCGTCTAGGCAAGGTTGAACTACAGACAACACGAGCCTTGCACCTCCTTCCTGGTGGAATGACTGGAACTGATCGGTTGTCGGACGCCCTTTGTCTAATAAGCATTACTCATGCATGGTTGTTTACATCTTTGGGTGGGTTTAGTGACATCTCTGAACAGTTAAAGGGACCGTGTCTGTGATACAATATCCACAGTCAACGTCTATCTTCAGGAGTTCTGGGAACTGGGGTGATGCAAAACTTTTTTTGATGTGTGTATTTCGATTTTTTCTAGATTCCACTCTGAGCAGACTTTTGCTAGATCGATCTTTCAGTTACTGGCACTTTTGTTAGGCCCCTTGAACTTCGAATTAATGGTTTCTTAAAATCGAGCAATGCCTTCAAACGAGTAAGTATGCAACAGTTTACAGACACAGCCCTTTTTGTAGTTACACTGTGTGTTATCAAGAAATACATTAGGATTTAGAACAGAAAAAATCTGAGTAGAACGAAAAACAAGTCCAAGCTGCAAATTATTACTCTTTATTCATTCGATGATCATTTTCGGGCCCATACTCATTTTCAGATAGTCATAACGAAGTTGAAAATGGCATTTCCGAAGATCTCAAAACTGTGCAGTAATATTTATAGTGCATATAGAGACAGTTACAGTACATACAGATACAGTTATCCGTATGCAGTGTAAATGTTTACTGCGCAGTTTTGACATCTTCGAAAATGCCATTTTTAACTTTGTTACGACAATTTGAAAATGAGTCTGGGCCAGAAACTAGTCATCGAATGAATAAAAAGTAATAATTTGCAACTTGGACTGATTTTTCGTTCTACTAATTGACATAAATTGCTGACCCAAGCTACTCCAGCAAGCTGGAAGTTCATAAAAATGTCACATTCAAGACTATTCCTCCGTTAAAGAATCGTGTATAAGAACTTTAACTTTATTATCAACTTCCCAGATAAATAACTTTTCACTTATTAGGACAGTTACAAGTGAAAAATTCGGTGTCATATGGAAATTTTTAGTCTGTGAGACGTATTGTCCTTCTACGCTTGGCACGGCGAATGAAGCAGTAACTGCTTGCTCTCCGCCATATTTGTGAGGAGCACAGCTTTAACAAGACAAATTAGTATGGTAAAATATTGTGGGATAACTTGGTGGCGTCTTTATTTTCTGATATGAGAGGCTAATCTATTCAGCAAGCGAGGAAAGAAATTTCTCAGAAGGAAAAACCGAAATGACATTGTAATCCCCTTCATCCTTTGCCACACTTGCTGATTACTTGATAGGCAACATTATCACCAACCTTATCTTCCTGAAGAAACTTTCCATATAGCTCCAGTGAGCACATAGTCCTTCTTATTGCAGACTGCAGAAAAGAAGTAATGCTTGATCGTTATCACGCAAACGTTAAGAGAAAGGAAATTCGTAAGGTCTTCTAGTCTGATCAAGAAATGTGTTGGTAGATGAGTGGCAGTGACTCTTAACTTATTCTAATCTTATTGGAAAGAGGGACGTCATTATAGAACTACCGAAAGAATTCTAAGCCAAAAGGCAAGCGCTAGTTTACTTAACACTGAGGTGACAGAAGACATGGAATACCTCCTAATATTGCGTCGGACCTCCTTTTGCAAGGCGTAATGCAACAGCTCGACCTGCCATGGACCCAACAAATCGTTGGTAGTCCCTTGCAGAAATATTGAGCCACTTTGCCTCTATAACCGTCCATAACTGCGAAAGCGTTGCCAGCGCAGGATGTTATACACGAACTGACCTCTCGATTATGTCTCATAAATGTTCGATAGGATTCATATCGGGCGATATGGGTGGCCAGACAGTTCTTGAAACCAATTGCGAAAAATTGTGGTCCGGCGACAAGATACATTTCCAACCATAAAAATTCCATCGTTCTTTGGGATCATGACGTCCATGAATGGCTGCGAATGGTCTCCTAGTGGTCGAACAGACCAGAGGACGCAACGCACACCGTTATGTAGCCACCACCAGCTTACACAATGCCTTGTTGACAACTGGGTCCATGGGTTCTTGGGGACTGCGCCACACACGAACCCTACCATCAGCTCTTACCAACGGGAATTGGGACGCTTCTGACCAGGCCACGGTTTTCTGTTTGTCTAGGGTCCAACCGATATGGTCACGAACCCAGGAGAGGCGCGGCGGATGATGCCTTGATGTCAGCGAAGGCATTCGCATCGGTCGTCTGTTGCCATAGCCCATTAACGCCAAATTTGGCGGCATTGTCCAAACGAATAGGTTCGTCGTACGTCCCACATAAATTTCTGCGGTTATTTCACGCAGTGTTGTTTGTCTGTTAGCACTGGGAACTTTACGCCGGTGCTTCTGCTCTCGGTCGTTAAGTGAAGGTCGTCGGCCACTGCGTTGACCGTGGTGAGAGGTAATACCCGAAATTTGGTATTCTCGGCACACTCTTGATGCTGTGGCTTTCAAAATATTGGATTCTCTTCAGATTTCCGAAATGGAATGTCCCATGCGACTAGCTCCAACTACAATTCCACATTCAAAGTCTGTTAATTCCCAAGTCACGTGGGAAACTTTTTCACAATAATCAACTGAGTACGAATGACAGGTCCACCAATGCATGCCCTTTTATACCCTGTGTACAAGATACTACTGGCGTCTGTACATGTGTAAATCACTGTCCTATGACTCTTGTCACCTCTGTGTAAAGTACCATTAACAGAGCTCCAGCCGTTTACATATCAGAGCAAGTCCTCTTGGCCGTTGTCCGTCACTACAAAATCTGATTCATTACGTAGCATCAATTTTCGCAATCGCTGCTTGGCGTTTCAACCTTACTCCCAGGATCTTCCTTAGGAGCCACTGTTTTTGTGGCATTTTTCAGCCAAGTGTTATAGTTTCTAGTAAAGAAGTTAGCAATAGGTCTGAAAGTCATTAGGAAAATGCGACTGCTCTGTCTATACACAAATACCGCCTGCGTACAAATTTAGAAAACCGTTAGTCACGGAAAAGCAGTCGGTAAGTACATAATGTGTAAGTCTAGAAATACAACCTAATGCAATTTTTCAGGTTAACCATTTACCAAAGAATTATAATTTCAGATGCAGCAACAACTTTTGGAAGGGTAAAGCAAAGATTTGATGATAGAAAATACGTTTAAACTAATTACATATAGAGAAAAAGTATGTCAGTAGTAATGAATTAAATATTTCGTTACAATAAAAATGGGAGAAATAATGTCGGCAGACTACCGAGAATGAGCTGTGGTAAAGAAGGTGGATCGGACTTCAATGCCCGCAATCCTAGGCTTATTAAAGAAGATAAATGGACAAATAAAACGCTAGTCATTGTCGTACGTTCTAGCCTTTTCTGCAACAGAGATAAATCTGTCGGCAAGAAAGGTATTGGTATTAGTGTGATGGAGTGTTACAGACAGAAAGAATGCGTATAGATAAGACAGGTGAACAACCCAGAGGGAAATGTTTGGCACCGAATGACAATCTTGGTTTCAGTTTCTTGCTATTGTCCCTTCGTGACGGTAGGTGTCATCAGTGCTGTAGCTGCTTGGTTCGCAGATGAGATACGAGCATCAACTTAGTTTCGTATGGAGAGCAACAGACGATTTAAATTTAAGAGTATGGGGAGGATTCTCGTAAATTGTACTGTATCTCAGTTTGAACTGCAGGTGTACTGTCAATTTATTTTATTTCCACTACGCTTTTCAGAGGTTTAAACCTCCATCGTCAGTTGTGAATTAATACATGCCTGTCTTATGTTTGCGCTTTGGTGTAACATCTAAATTTACACACGCCAACGCACAGTGCGTGGCAGAGGGTACCATGTGGTATTACTAGTCCTTTCCTTTCCCGTTTCATTCGCAGATAGAGCAATGGAAAAACCGCTGTCTACAAGCCTCCGAATGAACCCTAATTTCTCGTATCTTATCTTCGTGGTCCTTACGCGAAATGTATTTTGGCGGCGGTATAATCGTTCGGCAGTCAGCTTAAAATGACGGTTCTCTAAATTTTCTCAACAGTGTTCCTCTAGAAGAACGTAGCCTTCACTGCAGGGACTCCCATTTGAGTTCTCCGTAACAGTTGCTTGTTCCTAGAACCTACCAGCAACAAATCTAGCAGCCCACCACTGAATTGCCTCAATGTCTTCCTTTAATCCGACCTGGTGCGAATCCGTAACACTTGAGTAGTACTCGATAATAGGTCGCACTAGCGTCCTATATGCGGTCTTCTTCACAGATGAATCATGCTTTCCTAAAGTTGTCCCAGTAAACCGTAGTCGACCACTCACCATCCCTATGACAACCCTTACAAGCTCGTTCCATTTCATATCGCTTTGCAACGTTACTCCCAGACATTTGCACGGCGTGACTGTGTCAAGCAGGACAAACCTATTACGGGTTTGTTTCTCCTACTTATCCGAATTAACTTACCCTTTTCTATATTTAGAGCCAGCTGTCATTCAACACGCCAACTAGAAGTTTTATCTACGTCGCCTTGTTTCAGCATACAGTCATCGACTCCTCCCCGTACACCACAGCACCATCAGCAAACAACCACAGATTGCGCCCACGCTGTCTGCCAGATCATTTACGTATACAGAAAATAATGTAGGTCCTATCACACTTCTCTAGGGCACTCCTGACGATACCCTTATATATGAGTCATCTGCGCTTTTTTCCAGTCGCTTCGAGCTTTGCGCTGGGCGAGATAATCACGATAAATTGAAGCAAACTAAGGGCCGTTGCGACTGAGTACTCTTTATAAAACCTGTGGTACTGTGAAAGAAGATCACTGACAGTTGCCGTGGTGGTCGAGCGGTTCTAGGCGCTTCAGTCCGGAACCACGCACCTGCTATGGTCGCAGGTTCGAATCCTGCCTCGGGTATGGATGTGTGTGATGTCCTTAGGTTTAAGTAGTTCTAAGTCTAGGGGACTGATGACCTCAGATGTTAAATCTTATAGTGCTTAGAGCCATTTTGAAAGTTGCAGTGGGCCTGGCGCAGCTGCTTCGCAAGTTTACCTCAGCCAATCACGATGTTGTCTCTATGGTAATGTGTCACTGCTGCCACTGCTGTACAGACAATTGTTTTCGTTTGCAGCTGTTTTCTTTTTGCAGTTGAATTACAGACTCTACTATTGTAGCGGATTCTTAGTGGGTGTGAAGGTGAGGTGGTGACGGTACTGGTGTAGGAGGCCGAGCTTGGAACCTGGTGTGGATGGTAGTCATACGCTCTGAGGCGTCAGTGATACAGAGTTTCATGGAGTGATATTTATTGCCAGTGATATTACAGTACATGTTGTCTTCTATGGCGCGATGGTACGCTTCTTGATTCGCACACTTTAGAGCTGTATATTTAAGTATTGCTTTATTAATAGGTATTCTGTACATCAGCAAGCTAGATGGCTGCTTATCCTCCTTGGAACAAGAACTGAAAGGGAAACGATGCACGTTCACGCTTGGTGGTAACCACTTTGCTAACATTGGTAACTGGATGTAAGTGGCACAAAAAAGGCGTCCGATGGGTCCGTGGTTCGGTTTCGTCACGTATCGGATTTGTCTGGGACACTTCACGCCAACTTCCCTGTTTTTTTTTCACTTCCGCAGACGCCAGCGACCTAGCGGTTGTAGCATCAAAACTGCGTTGTGAAGTTAAACGTTGCAGTTTCTGTTGGTGGCGCCGAGGACCGATTACGTCAGCATGTCCCCTCACACGTCTCCGCCCACCTCAAAACTCGCCCTTGTCATTTAGATTATGATCATCTTTTTCAGCATCTGTTTTTGAAGAACGCCAATGCGAAGAAATAATACACTAACTGCATTAAAAATTGCTATTTGTCCACATCGGAAATCTTGTTATTCCATTCACACCATCCCCCCCGCTCCATTGCAATTAGACCTCTTCTTTGTGGCATCTATACTTACTTCACATAGTCGAAGAGAGAGACAGTGAAAGTAAAATTATGTTCTACTACAATTTCAAAAGAACTATTTCATATATTTGCCGAAAACTGCGGAAAGAATTTAGTTTAAAATAAAAATATCGGCACTCGATATTGTTGTACGATACTGATATATCGATATATTGGGTAAGTACATCAACGATTTACTTCTACATTTTTGGTATAAACATCGATATACAGATATTTTATGAACTGCCCTTGTTATCACCCAGAAGGGTACGTGCGCAGGTGGCTTAGACAGGACTCGGTAGACGCAAGCCTACCGCGGCTCAGTGGCACAGTGCGGCTTACCCCAGCGATCTCGAAGAGTGACTCGTGCTTAATTGGGCGCCGACAGCGCGTAACGGAGCTTGAGTATTGTGAAGGCGGAATCCCAGGACTCAGATCAGCGACGCAGCGTACAGCCAGGGAGGTGGTACCCCCCAGTCACACTTAAAAGGTTGTCGGCGGTAGTTTGCAGTCACATGGTGTGGCTTTTTACCAGGGGAAGGCCCAGACTCGCCCACATCATCTTCAGCCACGGCGACGACCAAACAGCAGTGGCCGCGGTCTCGGAGGCAAGGTATTCTCTCAGCAGGAGGCAACACATCACGATTCGCCAGTCAAGTTTCCTGTACCTGGCGAGACTGAGATCCCGTCACAGTCGGGGTTGCAGACAGGACGACCAGATACTGAGAATGAGGCTTCGGAAACGGTTGTGCTTAAGCTGGATATAACGTCATTTGCCCTCATTATCCGCGCCATCTAATGGCCTTAAAAATTTATTTGCCCACCTGGGAACTGAAATTTCTGTACGAAAATCATCCCTTCTTCAAGAAATTCGTCTCGAATTTTACACTGGTGTACCTAGAGCGACACCGGTTTACACAGATTTCAATGACACTAGATTTTTACGTGCAATGGAGGTCAATATGCCGCGAGAGTGAGTTATATTATTTGCTCCCGCTTAAATCTAGGTTTTACTCTCTAATAAAAATTGAGATCTGTCTCACTCTACTTGCTATGAATTACAAGTATTGGTACAATTGGTTTCAGATCTTATTTCTTACTTATAGTGTCAAACCATTCTACGGGGACATCGTGAAAAGGTAGGTCGAGAGGATTGGCAGCTTTACGTCTCAAGTATAGGAAGAGTGTTTAGGTTGCCATAAGAAACACTGCTAAGCTATCTCCATTTCTGTCCCCATAAGCTATAACCAGTTTACAATTTTTTCTTATATCGAGAGGTTTTTTATCACCCAGAACCTCGCCTTCAAAACAAAAATTTCCAATGTGTTTTCTTAAAACACACTTCCTTATAACTATGCTTATACACCAACTACGCGCAATACTGCAACATACAATATACTGGTTGGTAGTTCTAGTTACCTCTCTTACTTCAAATTTATTTACAAACTGACTACGCCCTGCAATGCCATGTTTTCTTATATTTTTCCTTTTCAAAACCAACTTCATTATGTTCTTCGGCACTTTATCATGCGCGTTGAATTTTAGTGATACCGCAGACAGTTCAGTTGGGTCCACTTTTATGGCAATAGACCCTTGCGACGTTTTAACACTTGCAGCTCTCTCCTTCGGCTAAAATAATGATTCCCTGAATTTACCTGTGCTTTTACGAACAATTACATGACGGTTTTACTTAGCCTCATTACCTCTAACATTGTCAGGATCGTCAAATTTACCCTGATCCCCAGGCACAGATTCCTGAAACGATTCAGTCTTGACGGCTCGATCTGTAGCCTTACAAGCATTTTTCTTCCTCCTCCTCTTTCTCCCTCAAACCCAAATGGCGATGAATTTGCGTCCTTCGTAAATAAATGGGTGTGTTTTTCATCATCCACAGCATTCACAATACAACTATCATCATAAATAGCTCTCTGTCCATTCTCCAAAGTATCTACCTTAAAATCACCGCCTGAAGTCCCACTCTACACGACACAAAAATCTGTAGAACATGTACTTTCCTGTACGTATGGCCCAGGCTCCAAGGCCTAAAAAAAAAAAAAAGAAAGAGTTTCGAACAGATACTACTGCACCTAAATATTACTTATCTTGCTCCCAACAAACCCATTTACTTTCGTAAAACACACAGTTACTTCGTTTGGCACTTTAGATGCTTCAGACTCCTCATTTTCACAAGATACTGAAGCTCACACTTCTAAACTACTCTAGGTTACTTCAACAACGCCATTACTTACAGCATCTTCCACAACCTTCGATTCCTGACACCTGTTTGCCCTGTCTAGTCTCAGACGAGGACTTTTCAATCGTAATTCCTGCCTCCTCACAATGACAGCGTGTACTATTGCTGGATTAGTTCCCTCACGTTCTTGTACCTACCAAGCATCCCATTCCTTCTCTTGTATCTTTATTTGTTCTACAGCTGCGCCCGCTTATTTCTCGGCACGCAGTACCTCTTCCTGGTCCTTCTAGTGTTCTAATATCCCACCTTTGTGTTAAAGTGCCGCTCGTAATCTAAAGATCTGCTCCGACAGAGCAACAACAGAAATTCTCGTTCTAGCGATGCGTGTTTATAATGGCGTTCTGCGCATTCTACTGCTGCCAGAACAATATAGAAATATACAGAACAAAAAGGAATGACACCAGGTTCACACCACAGAATACACAATATACAATGAGATGCCCTACACTCGTTATAATCTCGTGCTAGTGCACTCAAAATCGATAAGCTTAACATATGGTTGGTACAGCAACTCGTCCCCTGAAAGACTGTAAATGTAAACCTGATGGGTGTTAAATATGACTCACGACAGTTTTCCTTAAAAGCAGACAATTCAGGAGGTACACACCTTTGTGCAGGAGTTACCTTGAGATTAAAATTACCATCCCTACGATCTATCATGGCTAATGAATTACGTAAGGAAAATGGCCAATTACAAGGTAAACAAAATGTTTCTCGCTCACTACCCAGCATTGTGCGAACGTCGACTGCAAGATGAGCGATGCTGCTAATCACCATTTGTATCAGCATGGTATGAGGCCCACTAGTTGCAGTTGCAGGGCAAGCAGCCATTTCTGACACCAGTTAAGTTATTCTGTAAGTAATGAGACAGTATTCCGTCGGAATCGGCGTTGCAAACACTGAGCCCTCAGAAACGGTTGTATTTCAGCTGAACATAACGTCTCTGCAGCCAGCGATGCTGTCACTTGTCCTCATTATCCGGAGGTGTTAGGGTCTCAGTTATCGTCACTTCCTCTTGTCTTCGCACTTGCCGTCAGTGCTAGGACGCCGTGGCGTGGCTGAGCCCGGACATTACATGTTACGACTCCGTAGTGCAAGGCTCTCACAATGACGCATTAGGTGCTGACATACTGTGCCGATCGCGCTTCTTGATTACGGCTCGGCTCGATGTGTAAATGCATCTCGAGCGGCGCCCTGCCTTCTGCTGCGTAACGCTCCTTGCGCGCTCAGATACCGTTTGTGACACGCAGTATGAGCCGGATCTGAGCCTCTGCAATATGCGTCAATTAATAACTTTAAAGAATTATGTGCGCACCCGGTAGTTCAATTTGTTGTACAAAACTGTAATAGCAGAAGACAAAACACACAATTTTAGTACATGGCTTGAAGTTTTGTGTAGGCATTTGATTTGCAAGAAGGAATGAAAATTGAATGCAAAAGTAAAAATACTTACAGTGATCGTGGGATCCATTTTTGTGTTACATCACGTATAGTATGATTTAAATAACGTATAAACTGGTAAATTATCTATACGAATATAATTCAATTGCCGCATGAATGAAGGATCATCACTTGAGAATGATCGATCGTTCGGCTGTTTTTTTGTTTATATATATATATATATATATATATATATATATATATATATATATATATATATATATATATATATATATATATATATATATATTAGTAATTGTCAGCACAATGTCTGTATGAAAGAAAATGTTTGGCGGAAATTTGGGTGGTAATTTTGTACGAAAATCTCAAAGAAATAAATATGACGGTTACTTTGACATTTCTGCTGTAGCATGTGTTCACAACGGCAACGAATTCCGCATTGATTATTGATATTTTGCGAAAAAGGATGGAATTGAAAGTGATATTTCAATGCGGTGGTGAACGTATCTTTGGTGGGTTGCAAAGATTGAACTGATGTCAGTTCGTGGTAATTTGGTGTCTTGTAAACGTTCAGTTTATTTCAGTTCGTGTTTTATTTTTTTGGAGAAAATATCACCAGTGAAAAGTCGAAATACCGGTCGGCGTACACGCAACGCGGACAACCTACACGATCGTCCAGCCACTGAAACTGACGAAGAGCGTAGAGAACGTTTGGAGGCCAATAGAATTTCTCGACAACTAACGGATGTAGTCGATTTCGACGCGCTCATTTGGTGCTTACGCACAAAATAATTTGGAACGTCGACAGAACAGACGGCTAAAAGTGACAATTCGAACTGAACGTTTGGCGTTCAGATTAGATTCAACATTCGATTACGTCGCGGCTCCATTGGTCAATCTCGGAACATGGAACAATGTTTGTCAACATTCCAATGCTTTGAGGTGTCAACACGAACCGCCAGGATTATGTTGTGTGAGCGGAAAGGTCAAATCACCAAAATTGAAACGCCAATGCCATCGTTGCTTTCCAGCCAAGAATATCGATAGAAGCATTTCGTGTAGAATAGACAAAAGTACAACAGTTCCTTTCTGAAATTGTTTTATTTCAATTCACAAAATTTCAAGGGAAGATTCGATAGGACAAATCCCTCTCGACCGATTGACTGACTGACTGACAGAAAATGCACAGCTTAAACTACTGGAGATGGACATGATATCATAAACATTTTCAGTTAAACCGGCTGCTAGAATGATCATTTTAAACTGTGCTGTGAAAATTTGCGGTTTTGTTTTCTTTTTCGCATTTTAACTGAAAACAGTAAAGTTGTGTTTATTGCTAACTTTATCATCTTACCTGTTCGCAGATTAAAAGCATGCGACATACTGTCATTAAAGCTACTACCCTCACAGATCCAGCACCTGGAAAGGTTTCCCTCATACCTCGTGTACTAATGATTCCAACCGATTTACTCATTCATTTTGAATTCTATTTCCAATCAAAGTTTTGTGTGCAATGAAAACAAATTAGATCAGAGGGAGAGAGAGAGGGGAGGAGAAATTGGACAAAGGAGGGGTGAGAATGGATAGAGAGAGGACAAGTTACTCTCTAACCTATTTTTCATAAAGATTTTGTTAAAGGTTACGCAACTTGAGCGAGACTCTAGAAAGTTAACGGCCTGAACATGCGCTAAAAGCATGAGGTATTTTTATGTTCTTAGTTCGTAGAAACGGCATGTTGGAAGTTGAAAGCAAGTAGCAGCGAGCCCATTCCTCAGTAAATCTTTCCGTACAGGCCTACGGACGTACAGGGCAGACAGAGAAACTCCTAGTCGAGACAGATCTCCAGCAGGACAATCCCGAGCTATACCTGCATTGGCGGCACACGGCTAGCCAGCTGCAATTTACATCACTGCACCAAGCAAAGAGGGTAAATTACTGCTGCTCCAGCCTTGTCTGGGCGTACAAATCCCAATAGACACTTGCTCTCAGTTGCACCTATCGAGAATTCTGTAGATCATCGATCAAAATCTGCTCGGCGTCAGAACAATTTAGATTGCGTTACACACATTTTTAGGGTCAGAGTACTTCACTCAGTTTTTCCACGCAGGATACTTGTCCATTGTGGTCTTAAACCACCTGTTAATTGTTTACGATATTCTACCATAATTTGTTTAACATTAATTATGTCTGTCTTTGTTTTCATTTTTGCATATCGGATAACGATCAATAATAACACCCAACAATCTATGGATGGAGACCGCCACAGCCCATGGAATCTCGACCCTGTTTAATACCCGAAACTGAGTAACTGACATTTCCGGTTGTTTACCTGTGCTCCCGTGAGACGACAAAATGCGTCCAAAACATCCTTGAGCACCGGTATGTCGTCATGAGTACGAAGAAGTACCATAACGTGACTGGCATACGTCCCTGACGATAAACCTTACTCTCAATAATGAGCAGATATCCAATCGAGCAGCTATGGACCGCAGTAATTGTCCCAGAAAAGCACGAAGAACGACATAGATTGGGTACTCCCCACACCCCTGCAGGACATCTCTACGTCTCTATACACTACTAACAGGTGGGCTGGGCGGAGGGGGAGGGGGTGGGGGAGGGAGGGGGGGGGGGGAGCGGGCGAACATCCGTCGTGCAGTATCACTGAAACAACCGTCAACACTCGCGAGAGAAAGTCATACCCCTTTCGGTTAAAAGCATGATTAAAGTCAGTAAATATAAAGCTCCCGGCACAAGAACAGTGGAAGCAATCGAGATGAGATCACGACATTCGGCAACGGAAGTCAGGTGTGTATGACAGACGGCTATTTAAACAAAATTGAGTGGCGTTAACGGCCTGGCCTGATCCACAGTCAGACGTCCCGTCTTTTTGAGAATTAAAACATTTTTTCCAACCTTAAAGGAGGGCGAGATGTGTACCCTTTGAGCCACTTCATTCACCATAGATGATGTCGTATCTTCTATCACAGGCCAAAACGGAACAAAAAATTCTTTGAGAGGGTCATCCAAACCCGGCGATTTGGGGGAAGCAGAGCGAGCTATAATTTCAGATACCTGACACGGTAAAAGGCTGCCAAAAGCTCTTCATGGAGATCTGGAGTAACACTATTAAGGAGGAAAGTAAAATCAACAGACGATATACCATCTGATTTCTCTCCAGTGTAAAAATCGGAAAAATACCGGAAAACTTATAGCATTATATCAGGTTGGGATGACCATTCACGTCGATACATAGAAAGAATGGTAGTGTGGCAAGTCCTTTGAGATCGCGTTCGATACCGAGTTAGATGACAGAGAGACTCCAACTCATACTAGAAAATCGAACGTGGCTGGGAATGCAAAAGAAGACTGTCTAATTGCAGCCTTTTGAGGAGACACTCGTCTATCCACCAGGGCACAGGTCGCCTTTAAAGATGACCTGAGGAATTTGGAATCGATAGGTCTGTGGCACGATGGCTCACTTGTCTGATGTGGTCCACTTATGCCTGGTAGATGTCGCTTTGCTCAGACACAGCCAGCTGGTGAACAGCGTGCAATTAGCCCTGTTGGCCATCTATTTTGGTGGCTTCTGTTCAGTAGGTGAATGCTGACTGGGAAGTGGTCACTGGAAAGAAGGCCGTCAGAGACTTCCCACTGAACAGAGTTTATGGCGGTTGAAGAGCAAAAAGAGAGGTCGATGGCTGAGAATGGCCCAGAATTGGTGGGAGTACCAGTGTTGAGGATGCACAGCTTGTGAGATGTGATGAGGCTCTGCAAGCGCTTAACAGATTTTAGGGTTCCCACAATTCGCTCTAAACCTCTTTGTATACAGAATGGCAAAACCTTCTCAAGGCTATCCTCCGTCCGCTTAACTATGATAAACACATTCTGAAAACCAGTATGCATTCTGTTACTATTAAATGGAAGACTGTCTACTTGAGATGTCTCGTTTAATTGGGTGCTGCTGCCTTCCAGCGGCCCACTCTAACTGCTTGGAGGAGGATGAGGAAATTTCAAAGAATCCAGCCTGGTCCCACAAGCAATTACGGAAATAAAAGTCCACCTAGATGCAGTTGTATAAAACTGACCTCTGCGACAAGACGAGGACAATTGGATCTGAAATGGCCACTTTTATTACAAAGGAAGCGGGTTCCTCTTGCCCTGCGCACATAACATAAATCGGTAACCACAAACATTTAGGTGTGAAGGAATATTGTCTTGAACACTCATGTCTCAGTTCGGATACCACTGTAAGATTGCAAGCGATGTTGTGCAGACCAGCGTTCCTTCCGGATGTACCGAACGATACCAAAAGGAAACAACGTCGTCTTAAGAAATGAATCGTCCAATTCGGGTGGAAGATTGTGAACTCTTAACAGGAATACACTCGATCGCTGATTGCAAGAAGGACTGCGCTAACGGAACCGTTACGATGTGTAAACATCGCGTGAGAACCAACCCGAGAAAGAAGCAGGTCTATTTGCAGGTGAACTTGAAACTTCACAAAATATTCATACAAATTAGAATCACAATAAGCAATAACTGCAACTCAAATCGTATCGACCAACCAATCGTGAAGTTCTAAAGATCATGGTTGAACACGACGCGTACTCTTGTCAAAACTGAAATGAACGGTAGTCCGACGAGGATTATTCTTGGGAGACCCGACAGACATCATGGCGCGGCCAGAGAATAAACTATCAACAAACTTTGCCAGGCGAGAACGATGCGACGCCGACCGACACACACAAGACAGTGCACATCAGTTCGACACACGCGGCACTGCGATACGGTCGGAAGTAAGGACAACGTGCTCGCTTGAAGCGCAAGGCAGTACTGCGTCGGCTACCCAGGTATACTACTTCCAGGACCGACCCAAACCTCCATATGTCACTGAATGTCCACGTTCCGCACTCGCACGGCTGCTGTGATTCCCTAACAGGAAGAGACTTTATTATTATTACGAATACTAAATTTCAGTGCCTGTGTCGTGAAGAACTACGATGCAATGTTCCTTCAGGCATGCTAGCACGTCCGAAGGAAAATGCACTGTGGTGACTACACCTGTTACGAAAGACAAAAAATGTATTCGCAGTTGCGAATATGAACCACCTCCAGCTGTATACGACGATGAAAAACGCATGCTTCTTCGAAGAAACATAGCGTCCTATTTCTTCACAACACAGCCACTGAAATTTCGTACTTATCGGCCGATACCGGGCCTGCGACTTACAAATAAACTGTCTCCCCTGTGAGGGATTAGGATTAATGGGTTGTATGAATATAGGTATGACACATGGACAACAGCATACGGAAGTTTGGGACTGTGAGTCAAGCGCGAATAGCCAAAGCGATAAGCTCGCGTGAAGCGGGGAAACCGGGTTCGAGGCCCAATGTGGCACAAATTTCTTTATTTATTTCAGAACAATTTATTTAGGGACGGATTTCACATAGTTTATTTATCACACTGATACAAAACACTCGCCCTGGCGTGCTTGGGGTCACACTACATAGCCTACAGACCTGCAAACTATTCATAAGCCACCGAAATAATACAGTACATTGATGTGCAGACACGTAAACAACTCGTAAATTGTCAAAATAATGCATGTATAACGCTCTGCAAACAAGCTGACTAATTCTAAACTGTCCAAATAATGCAGAACACAGCATACAGACCTGCAAACTACTCGTAAATTACCGAAATAATGCAGTACAGTGATGTACAGACACGCAAACAACTCGAGAATTGTCAAAATAATGCATGTAAAAGACTCTGTAAACACACTCAAAACGCTTAAACAGCCGAAAATAATGCAGTGCACAAACACTCAGTGCATGTAAAAAACGCTTTCGAACTATCGTCAACCACAACGTATCAGGGAACTGTCCCCAACAAAGGTTTTAACACGTGCCCGCACAGACACTGCCGACTCCAGATGCGAGCCACCGCCGGAGAGACAAACACAGGACCGCGAGCCGTTGCTCTCAGGTCGTTGCCGCCTACAGCCAGCAGGTGAAAGTCGTCTATTTTCTGGTATACAGTTATTATTCTTTGTGTGTTATACTGACATCACATGTCTATGTAAATAAGGGCCAAGACACCCTCTGGATGCGCACGTGTTCAGCTAACCACCGTGGCTAAGGCCGGTATTACACTATCAAATTTCTTTGTCAAATATCTTTGTCCAATATCTTTGTCAAAGATATTTGATGGTGTAATAGGGAACTTTGACAAATGTCGTCCAATATTTGATCAAATCCAGGGCCTCGCTGTAGATTTGATCAAAGAAGTCGCTTGTCTTCTGTTCACTGCAATGTGACATGTTACCACATGGAGCGCTAGCATCGCTGCATTCTGTCGTCTGTAGTGTTTTTATAAACATTGCCGGTAAATACAATTGGTGTGTGCCGACAACTACAAAATTAATAGATATGTATGAGCTGATGAGGCGCTTTACAACGTGACGCACGCTGAATACAAAAATAGATTACGAAGATTGGAGACCTGACCTAACCTAACCTAACATAACCCTCTCCTGTAACAAGGAATCCGAGTGTTACAGTGAGCCTTTCTTCTGAAGATGTAGCAGTTCTTAAGTGAATATTGTGCTTTGTGATATGAGGATACACTTCACTGAGCACATACAGAAATGTATGCTCATCCATTCTTAAGTAATTGTTGTACGACTTGACGTCTTCCACTGTAAGCTCAAGTAACAAGTTTTGTTGAATGCTTTTATCGTGTCGTCGTAAAACCCACGGCTTCACCCAGATTAGATTAGTTTTTCGTTCCATAGATCCGTGCTGAGGAGATTCTCGTGAATGTGGAACATGTCAATTTTTTAAAGCTGAAATAACAATACTAATAGTATGAATAAATACAATACATCATTTGTTTCTATTAAAAATTTCGTCAATGTAGTAGAAGGAGTTGGCCACTAGTAAGTCTTTCAGGCTCCTTTTAAATTGATCTTTATTTGTAACTAAATTTTTTATGTTTGCTGGCAAATTATTGAAGATGAATGTTCCTGAGTAGTGCACCACTTTCTGAACTAAAGTAAGTGCTTATAAGTACTTGTGCAGATCATTTTTGTTCCTGGTACTGTATGTATGAACTGAATTGTTTGTTGGAAAAAGAGATATATTATTTAGGACAAATTTCATTAAGCAGTAAATATACTGAGAGGCAGTAGTTAGTATACCCAGTTCTTTGAACAGGTTTCTGCAGGACGTCCGTGAATTTACTCCACAAATAATACGTATTACACGCTTTTGGACTCTGAAAACTTTTGTTTGACTTGAAGAGTTACCCCAAAATATTATACCATATGACATTATGGAATGAAAGTAGGCAAAGTATGCAAGCTTTTTCATTTTTATGTTGCCTATGTCTGCTAACACTCGAATTGCAAATACAAATTTGTTAAAGCGTTTCTGCAGTTCTGTGGTGTGCTCCCCCCAACTGAATTTATTATCAAGTTGTAATCCCAGGAATTTAAGACTGTCAACCTCGTATGTATGGTTCCCTTTTTCCCCCACTTCTTTTCCACATGTGCACACAATGCAATGGCGGTACGTGCAACTGCTGCGGTTAATAACAAGTTGTTGTCAGCCATCTTGAACTTTGACGAAAAATTTGATGACAGTGTAATACCCCTTCTAGGGCTACGTCAAAGATCTTTGTCAAATATATTTGACGGAATATTTGATCACATCTTTGATCAAATCTTTGACAATGAAATTTGATAGTGTAATACTGACCTAAGGCATACCTACCGGTCCAGTGCTGTGAGAGATGTTTGCATAGCGGCTCACCCTTTCAGACACAGCTAAGAGATTCTCAATATTATACTGGTGTCACAAGTCTATGTAAATAAGAGTCGTCTCTCCTCTGAACGTGCTACAGAAGTCTGTTGCAATGCTTCCCAGAATATAACAGGGTGCATTCTCCCTAGCGATCCTAACAGGACATGCGCGAAGCTTCCGGCTGCAAACATGTTCAACCACCCACCACGCGTACCTGCCGGTCCAGCGCCGGTCTAATTGCCAAGCGAGAGATGTCTGCGTAGCGACACCCGCGTAGGTGCAGCTAAAAGGCTGTTACAATGATATCTCATGTCTATGTAAATGACAGCCAAATCACCCTCTCGACGCTCCATAGAAATCTTCTGCAATGCTTTCAGAAACTGTTAAAGAAAATAGTCCCGAATAATGCCGAATGCATTCTTCCCGGTGCTCCTAACGGCAGAGCCCATCCATCACATATCAGTCCCTCACGTAAATCGTAAAAGTCACAGAAATGGTGAACCGTCGCTTTTGTAGGAGCTTTCTTGATGTCTCAGCTTTTCTGCATGGAAATTCTTGTCCTAACAGGACCTGTTTACGAAAATAGCCCAGTAAACGCCGAATGCATTTCTCCTTTTTGGCCAGAAGATCCTGGTTGAGATTTTCGGCAGCTTGGTGCAAGTCTCTACATTTGCGCTACTTCGGTGACTTACACATCGATGATAATAAAAGGATGATGAGGACAACGCACACATCCAGATGCAAGCAGGAAAAAAAATAAAAGAGCCAGATCTCTGCGTGAATGGAACCCAGGAACACACCATCATGAAACAGGAATGCTAGGTGTATGGCCACGAGCTGCTCACAGAAATTTCTCTGCAACAAAGAACTTACGAGAGATGCATCCCGCTGAGTGGCTAAAGCCTGACAGGTTTGTGACTCATATTAGTATATAAGAATGGATTAAACACGTAGAAGATTGTGTAAACATTGTATTCATTACGTTGAATCGTATTATGTAGAGCATATCAAACAATAAAAGCATTTTCAGAAATGTGATAAAGTTCAAAAGCGAAAGAGTAAATAGCCTTTTCGAGGAGTAATTATTGTTCCAATTTTCACGTTATATTCTTCAAATCAATAAATATATTGCACTACAAACTTTCTAAAGTAGCCTTTGTTCTTCCTCAGCGTTCATGCTATCTCCATACCCTGTATCATCAAAATCAGTTCATCGGTTTAGTCGTGAAAGCGCAACGGAAATAGTTACTTTCGCGTTTACAATATTAGTACGGATTTGGAAGTATGGATAGTACCGTATGAATCCCCATTTTTTATTCTGAACGTAAGATAAATATTCCTAGTAAAATTACAGGTGTATTGAAGAAAAAAAAAACGTTGTGCATATTATGGGGGAGAACCTTGCATTGAAGAAGTGATTACTGCCTCACTGTACATGAGTGTTAAAATATGCACATGATATAGTAATTACACAAATCATTTGATTGTTTTAATAGTTTTCCCCATCTATTAAAAGTAGTTTTCTAGCATGATCAGACGTTTATACCTAGAGTCTCATTTAAATTAATTGTCGTATGACGTTTAAGATACAAAGTTACGGCATTTTCGCTAAAAGTAGAGCTGCCACAGCAGTCCACTCTCTGAGGTGACAGTAAATAATTTTAAAGTCTCTGTCTGCTACAACCGAAGTGATATCTGTGATGCTTCAAGTAAGTGTTGTAGGCCCTTTGGGGTTATTAATCTGCGTACACAAACGAATCTGGAAACAATTTGAGCATACCTCTTAGTCTGTTTGCGGATAATGCTGCCTTTTACCGTCTAGTAAAGTCTTTAGGAGATCACAACGAACTTCAAAATGATGTAGACAAGATATCTTCATGGTGCGAATGGTGCGAGCTGACTCTAAGAAATAAAAGAGTTCAGCGAAATAAGTAGGCGTTACAGTTACGAACATCTTCAACTGGAAAAATCACACAGAAGGTGTTGTGTGAAAGGCGAACCAAAGAACGTGTGTTATTGGCAGAATCCTTGTAAGATGCAGCAAACCTACTAAATGGACTGTCTACATTTCGGCTTTCAGTCCTTTTCAGCTATGTTGCTGCGCAGTTTAGCATCCTTACCAGATAGAATTGACGGAGGACGTAGAAAAAGCGCAAACAAAGACAGCTCGTATTGTATTGTCAACGAAATAGGGGAGAAGGTGTCACAAATACGGTAAGAGAGTATGGGTGGCAATCATTAATGCGACGGTAATTTTCGTTGCGACGAGATCTTTTCATGAAATTTCAGTTACCCCAGCACTGTCCCCAGATTGTTAAAATATTTTGCTGACTCTCTCTCACTTTGGGAGAAATGACCATCATAACAAAGTTAGAGAAATCAGAGCTCACGAGGAAAGACTTGGGTGTTCATTTTCCCCACAACGTATTCGGGAGTGGAACGGTGGAGAAATAGGTTGAAAGCGCTGCTGTGAACACTCTGACAAAAAGTTATTTCAGAACTGCAAAGCAGTCATGTATATGTAATAAACATTTTGTCTCACGTTTTCTACAATAGTGTTGCGTAATGGTATTTTGAGGGACTATTTTGTGATTACTTTGTCTTTTTATGAAATGCGTAGCAACCAGTGATAGTCCGAGCCACAACAAATCCCAGATATTGTTCATAATAAACAATAGGCAAAGTATTAGAGGAAATTAGATCTTATGTGTGTCGCTGCTCTGCAGTATATTACAAATCCGACACACTGTTGCTGACAACGGCTCTCCATATTGCTATATTACGACAGCGTAGCGCCATAGTAACACGTTCACTAATTTGCGTTATGCGAACTGCAGGCGAAAGCCCCATATGGCAGAAGCATCAGAATAGTTTTATTTGGTACCTTAACAGCTGTTACGCTACAAAAAAGCATTGAGAACTGGTCTTACCAACGTTTCGTCTCGGCGTGTACCAGCGTAACCATTAAAGTCATTTGCAGTTTTCAAATTATGCCCACAAGGTTCCAGTCAATGGCAAATAAATGAATTCTTAAAAGTCTCCATATCTTCCGTCTCGAACACTGCGCCGGTTATCGTGGATATGAGCGGCGTAAAAAACGTGAGAGCGAAATTAGAATTATAGCCTGGCGGACGGAATGCTTTGTTATTTCGATGCCGTTGCTTTGATCTTGTCAGGCGGGCGAATGGCATGCCCACTAATCGTTAACGAGATTGTCAGTCGAGCAGCGCGGACATCTGTCTGTTTATGCAGATAAGATAACTTCCAGCAACACTCAAACTACTAGTCGACGGTCAATTTTAAAACAAAGATTTCGAAACTTAAGAGAAGTAAGTTCGCTTTCGCATTCCCAGTCATCGAGAAAACTTTTTTCTACCGCCTGGATTATGTGACGTAAACAGTGTGTTTGCACGTATGTGACGCAAAAGAATGGATAAAACCTTGTTTGCTGTCAGTATCTGCCTTCTTTGAGGCAACAGTTTTCATGAAGAGGTACAACTCTGAAACGCCGAAAAAACTGGTATAGGCATGCTTATTGAAATACAGAGATATCTAAACAGGCAGAATAAGGCGCTGCGTTCGGCAACGCCTATAGACGTTTCTGCCGCAATTGTTAGATCGGTTACTGCTGCTACAATGATAGGTCATCAAGATTTAAGTGAGTGTGGACGTGGTGTTACAGTCGGCGCGCGAGCGATGAAGTGGGGATTTTCTCGTACGACCATTTCACGAATGTACCGTGAATATCAGGAATCCGGTAAAACATCACATATCCGACATCGCTGCGGCCGGAAAAAGATCCTGCGAGAACGGGACCAAAGAGAATCGTTCAGCGTGACAGAAATGAAATTTCTGCAGATTTCAACCTTGGGGCATCAACAAATGTCAGCGTGCAAACCATTTTACGAAAATCATCGAGGCCGGCCGTGGTGGTCTCGCGGTTCTAGGCGCGCAGTCCGGAACCGCGCGACTACTACGGTCGCAGGTTCGAATCCTGCCTCGGGCATGGATGTGTGTGATGTCCTTAGGTTAGTTAGGTTTAAGTAGTTCTAAGTTCTAGGGGACTGATGACCACAGCAGTTGAGTCCCATAGTGCTCAGAGCCATTTGAAAATCATCGATATGGGCTTTCGGCACTCGTGTGCCCTCGATGATTGCACTACACAAAGCTCTACGTCTCGCCTGAGCCCGTCAACACCGACTTTGGACTGTTGATGACTGGAAACATGTTGCCTGGTGGGACGAGTCTCGTTTCAAATTGTATCGAGCGGATGGGCGTTTACAGGTATGGAGACAACCTCATGAATCCATGGACCTGCATGTCAGCAGGGGACTGTTAAAGCTTGTGGAGGCTCTGAAATGGTGCGGGGAGTAGTCAGTTGGCGTGATATGGGACCCCTGACATGTCTAGATACGACTCTGACAGGTGACACTTACGTAAGCATCCTGTTTGATCAGCTGTATCCATTCATGTCCATTGTGCATTTCTACAGACTTTGACAATTCCAGAAGGACACTGCAATACCCCATACGTCCAGAAGTGCTATAGAGTGACTCCAGGAACACTCTTCTGAGATTAAACACTACCGCTGGTCACCAAACTCCCCAGACATGGACATTATTGAGCATATCTGGGTTGCCTTGCAACGTGCTGCTCAGAAGAGATCTTCGCCCGGTCGTACTCTTACGGCTTTATGGACAGCCCTGCATGATTCATGGTGTCAATTCCCTCCAGCACTACTTCAGACATTAATCGAGTCCATGTCACGTCGTGTTACGGAACTTTTGCGTGCTCGCCGGGGCCCTACACGATATTAGGCAGGTGTACCAGTTTCTTTGGCTCTTCAGTGTATTTCCTGTACAACATTCAAATGTGAGGAAGGAAGATTAGGTTTACAAGCTCATCGAAGACAAGGTCATTAGAGACAGAGACAGACTGTTACTTTAAGAGGCTTTTGGAAAGCATGAAGAACCTTAATCTGCAGGAGGTTTGCTGGCTGGACTTTACATGCGATTTCAGTAGTTTAACACCATTATATCTCTCGGTGTCTCAACATGCACAACGATATGCTATACAGAGCATACGTTTCTAGAGGTTGATTTAGACGATAGATCTAGTTATTACATCTTTTGATATTGCTTGCTTTTACCTATACTGTTACTATTACCGGCTGTATTATCAATGTAAATGATTTCATACAGCTGTAATGCTAGCCTTATCATGGGTATAGGTGGGGCAGAAACTTGAATGCGAAGTCATAATGATAGCTTGGCGGGCGGAACGCTTTGTTATTTTAATATAGTTGCTTTGATCTTTATCTTTGGTCTGTAAGATAGATTTAGTGAAGATGTTATTTTGAGAAAAGAATAAAGCAAGCTAGTGAAAATTGAGAATTGTACCTACGTTGACAGATGTGCTCCAAAAGCTCTTTACACGAAATAGTCTTGATGAATTATTCACAGCGATAGGAATATGAATAATAACGCCTTCAGTCACAAAATATTTAGTGTTTCCTTAGATAACTCGATGCATTTCGGGCCTTATTGGTCCATCATCAGGGGCACTGGTTTATTAAATTGGTTTTCAGAACATGTCCATAGAGCTATCACAGGACTGGAAAGACGATACGACAGAGTGTTACGCCAATTCAAAGTATTGAAAGGTGGCTACACTGAGCCACTGCGCCAGAGATTGCGCCAAAGAGTATTATTAAGCCGCCTCCACAGTGCTTGTTGAGAGCTCGTAGTAGTCAGTGCGTGGGCAGAGCTCGTAGTAGTCAGTGCCTGTTAAGAACTCGTAGCAGTCAGTGCTTGTCCAGAGCTCGTGGTAGTCTGTGTTGAGATGTTGTAGCAGACAGTGATTATTGAGAGGTAGCGGCAGGCAGTTCTTGCCGAGAAGTTGTGGTGGGCACTGCTTGTCGTGAAGTCGGAGTGGATATGTGGTAGTAGGGAGTGTTTGTTCCATGTTTTATGCAGTTATTTGATGGGAGAGATAGCAGATGTTATTCTAATGAAGATATTGTAACGATCAGAGTGCTTTTCGTCAATATATATGAAGGTAAAATATTGCGTGTTTTTTTTATTATTTCCATGTTTTAAATAATGCGTCATGACAGGTTCAGTCAACAAAGCATCTGGCTTGTGTTCTTGTATTAGAGTGTAATTCTGGTTTTCCTGAGTAATTATGGTATTTTTATTTCCTTTAGTTACTTCTGTATAAATGGTATTTAAAAATTCTTGTCTTGTTGAAGAAGAACCGTGCCAGATGTACGTTGAGTCACACTCCCACATACAGAACAGTTATACTTGTGCTTTGATTTAGTAGGTTTTATAGTTGCTGGGGACTTAATTAATTAACTGTGTTTATGAAAATTTTCATTTCATTCTTTGTTGTTGTTCTTTGCAGTCAGATAGCGTAATAATACTAGTCAGGGCCAACCGTTTACGAGACACAGCGTAATCGGACATACAGCTACGAAAAATTTAAAAAGTATTTTCAATCATATTTAATTAAGCCCCCATGCAGTATTCATTAGCGTCAGTCAGTATGTATCCTGCTACGTAGTTACATAGGCTTAGACTTGTCATGTGATGACATGTAGGCGATTTTCGTGTCAGTTATGACAATACGAAGGTAAGGATAACACAACACCCAGTCCTCGAGCGCAGAAAATCTCCTACGCAAGGGGGAATTCGTTTAATACGTTACTTACGTCAACTGTTGAGTGAAGTGACGCGAAATGCCCATTCTAAAAGATACAGGAAGGTAGTCTCGAACGCTGTTATGCCAGCAAACGTTGATTTATCCATTCGGAATCGCTCATCACGCCACTCAAGTGGAAAACAAGTTTGTAAAAATGTGAATTTATAGAATGGAAAAATCAGCGTTCATTGACATTACAGAGTTAAAAATGATCTTTCCTCTGGAACGTACATTTCACATCACTTCGCTCAAGTGTAGAGATAAATAACATATTTAACGATTTCCATCTGATGATAGGCCCCCAGGGTCTGAAATGTTTCATGTGATTTAATTAAAGGCGAACTATTTTGTGACTGAAGGTGTTATTATACTTCCCGTATATTAAATGAATTCATGTAAACAACTTTAAAATATGGATAAAAGTAGATTATTCTGATTGTTTCACTGCGGCATCTAATACTGCAACCCACTTCCGTGGACGAAGTGGTTAATTCATGCCTACGGAGTAGGTTCAAGTGGCTCTATGCACTATGGGACTTAACACCTGAGGTCATCAGTCCCCTAGAACTTATAACTACTTAAACCTAACTAACATAAGGACATCACACACATCCATGCCCGAGGTAGGATTTGAACCTGCTACCGTAGCAGCAGCGCGGTTTCGGACTGATGCGTCCAGAACCTCTCGGTCGCAACGGCTGCGCTTACGGAGTAGGAAAACGGTTGGTGGAAGGTAAGACCATACAAAAAGGAAGGTAGGCCTAGTGGCGTCGAGCTGTTGTACAATAGCCTTTGCCCAAATGCCATGGTTTAAATTCCAGACCTCCCTTTATGACGGGGATTCGAACCGCCGTCATCCCTAATGGGAGCCCGGTGCGTTACTTCTATGCCATATCGCACGGATGATGCTATTTGAATGAACAGCTATGTATTGATACTAGGTTTCATTCTCCCTCTTCCATTTTAACAACACAAAAACAATCTTCAGTAACTTCTACACAAAATAGGTACATACCTTACGCTCCGTACCAGATAGCCGGCCGGAGTGACCGTGCGGTTCTAGGCGCTACAGTCTGGAACCGCGAGACCGCTACGGTCGCAGGTTCGAATCCTGCCTCGGGCATGGATGTGTGTGATGTCCTTAGGTTAGTTAGGTTTAAGTAGTTCTAAGTTCTAGGGGACTGATGACCTCAGAAGTTGAGTCCCTTAGTGCTCAGAGCCATTTGAACCATTCGTACCAGATAACAGGGTGGCGAAGGAAGCCGTCTCGAGTGGGTCCTTGCTCAAGTCGGCATGAGGGATTCCCGTACCTGCACCCTCCCACGTCGATACTCCAAAGCCACCGTGCGCTGTGTGGCGGAGGGTACCCATGGTACCACTGTCATTCTGACCCCACACTGTTACCTTCGCGAATGCTGCGTGGGAAGAACAACAGTCGGTACATTTCCGTATGAGCTCTGAGTTCTCTAATTTTGTCGTCGCGGTCATTTTGCCAGACATGTGTGGGAGTAACGTGTTGCCCAACTTTTCTGCGAATGTACGTTCTCGGAATTCCAACAGTGACCTCCTATAGCGTCTCTCGCTGGAGTTTGTCGACCATCTCCGTAAAGATATTGAGATTATTAAACTATCCTGTGTTCGCAGATCGTTGTCTACTGGTTAGCACTGCTCCCTCTGGATCATGGGATTCTAGGTTTGGTTCTCAGACGGGTCGGGGATCTTCTCCACCTCGAGACTGAGTCTTTGTGTTGTCATCATTATTTCACCATCATTCAGGAAAATGGCGAGACTGTAAAATGGAAAGATTGGGAATTTGTATGGGCGCTGATAGCCACGCCGTTGAGCAAAGAACCATCATTATCAGCAAACTATACCTTGACAAAGCG
This sequence comes from Schistocerca piceifrons, assembly GCF_021461385.2. Taxonomy (NCBI): domain Eukaryota; kingdom Metazoa; phylum Arthropoda; class Insecta; order Orthoptera; family Acrididae; genus Schistocerca; species Schistocerca piceifrons. The sequence continues at coordinate 261,520,724 of NC_060144.1, read as the reverse complement.
TGCCGCTCTTCGTTGGGCCTTCTCTCTATCTTCTATGTTACTCCTAGTCGGGAAGGGTCCCTGACTGGTAGACACTACTCAACAATTGGTCGACCAAGTGTTTTGCATGGCACGTCTATCGTGCTTGGACTACATTCCCCGAGAGTAAAACTGAAATTTGAAATTTGATGTGATACGTAATGGGTGTACCTCACCTCTGCAGTTACAATTGCGTATACATCAAACGGTACATAGAGTCAGGATGCAGTCAAATAGTGTTTGAATGCGCCTGTCTAAGCAAGATCATGCAGAGGAGTAGCTCACTGGCTTTCCGTGTTCACAGTACATAAAATGAGTAAAACTGTGTTTATAAAATAGATATTTTTGTTTCTGTCATATATGATTCGTTTATGATAGCGTACGAATACCTACTGATAATGTCCACAAAGTAGGCAAAAATTTTATTTAGTGGCATAAATGACCTAGTAGATAGTGTCGGAAGTTCCATGCGGCTTTTCGCGGATGATGCTGTAGTATACAGAGACGTTGCAGCATTAGAAAACTGCAGCGAAATGCAGGATGATCTGCAGCGGATATGCACTTAGTGCAGGTAGTGGCAACTGACCCTTAACATAGACTAATGTAATGTATTGCGAATACATAGAAAGAAGGATCCTTTATTGTATGGTTATATGATAGCGGAACAAACACTGGTAGCAGTTGCTTCTGTAAAATATCTGGGAGTATGCGTACGGAACGATTTGAAGCGGAATGATCATATAAAATTAATTTTTGGTAAGGCGGGTGCCAGGTTGAGATTCATTGGGAGAGTCCTTAGAAAATGTAGTCCATCAACAAAGGAAGTGGCTTACAAAACACTCGTTCGACCTATACTTGAGTATTGCTTATCAGTGTGGGATCCGTACCAGGTCGGGTTGACGGAGGAGATAGAGAAGATCCAGAGAAGAACGGCGCATTTCGTCACAGGATTATTTGGTAAGCGTGATAGCGTTACGGAGATGTTTAGCAAACTCAAGTGGCAGACTCTGCAAGAGAGGCGCTCTGCATCGCGGTGTAGCTTGCTGTCCAGGTTTCGAGAGGGTGCGTTTCTGGACGAGGTATCGAATATATTGCTTCCTCCTGCTTATACCTCCCGAGGAGATCACGAATGTAAAATTAGAGAGATTCGAGCGTGCACGGAGGCTTTCCGGCAGTCGTTCTTCCCGCGAACCATACGCGACTGGAACGGGAAAGGGAGGTAATGATAGTGGCACGTAAAGTGCCCTCCGCCACACACCGCTGGGTGGCTTGCGGTGTATAAATGTAGATGTTGAATGTAAACGTAGATGTAGACCGTTAGCAACAGTGTTTCTTGTAAGAGTTCTATGCAAATTCCAAACGCTTGCAATTCGAAGTTGTTTGTTGGCAGCTATCTTAAATCATCAATGTCAAACATTCCGTAGACGTGACTCAAGAAATGTTTTGTACAATGATACAACATCTGTCTAGCTATGTATCTCTTCTATAAGTATACAGATTAAATGCCCCTATTTGTTTTCTGTCTGTATGTTCGGGCTAATCTCATGAAGTACTGTACAAATGTTGGAATGGTTTCCATTAACAGATAGATTGATTTTTGACGAAGGTTTGTGTACATAATTTGTAACTGTTGACTGAACTATGATGAATTAAAGTCCTGCACTGCTGTGAAAAGATATCGCTGCATCTAGCAGCAAACATTTGGAGCAGGAGATAGGTGTAACGCCGTCCAACTGCAGTGCTACCGCTAACGGGAGGACGTCGCGAACTACCGCCGCCCACACAGACGTACCTGATATTAAGCTAATAAGACCAGATTTTTTGAATATAGACTTAATGTTTACCCGGTGTGAAGTGAAATACGGGAAAAAGTCACATAGAAAATGTTGCTTGCCACGGAATAATCTTGGGAATTACGTTCCGGTCCGAAAATAAGCTGCAACCGCATGTAAGCTGCACCTCTAAATTTCGAGGAAGAAATAAAGAATAAATGAATGAATGATCGTATGGCATTGTTGGCCGGCAGGCCCCATTCGAGAGAGTTCGGCTGCCGTATTGCAAGTCCTCTATAGTTCACGCCACTTCGGCGTCAATGATGATGAAGGACACTCAATAACACCTAATCTCCTGCTGGGAATCGAACCCGGGCCCCCTGAGTGATAGGCGGTAACGCTACCGCTACGCTACGGAGGAGGACGAAATATAGAAGAAAAGATTTTATGTGACAATGAGCCACACAGTGACGGAGACGAAAAAAACAATAAATTATTTGTACTTACATGTAAGACGCAGGTGTGTACAATAAACATTTGTTCTAATATTTCATACTACATCTCGAGAACATATTTTGTCTTATTTATTCTCGTCACTATCAGTACCAGTATTCATTTCATCATTCTGTCACTCCTACCATTTTCTTCATTCTCTTCCTCCAGTACGTCATCCTCACTGCTATCCAGCGCATTCGATATGCAGCATTTCTGGAACCCGCTGATGATGGGCTCTGATGGTTTTGAAGACCATGATGCAAGAACCCACTCTCGCACAATGATGACTGGTGGTCTCTTAATTTTACCAGACAGTGTAAAGGCAAGGTCTTCTTCCAGGAGACAATATAAATACCTTTCTCGGAGGTTGTCCTTGAATGGTAAGTTTATATCCACATCTAGTACGCATAGTTTTGAAGTCATTCCTCCCGGTGTTACAACAAGATCTGTCTTTTGTGCAGCCACTTTATCTTATACCTCAGCAGTTAGATGTCCCTTAAAAATATACAAAACTAGCATGGATCTCAACAAGCAGTGCCCCAGGTCTCCGATTACAAACAGAAGACAACCAGTCAGCTATCAGTTACATGGGCATCCAGACCTTTTTGTGGCAGCGAATTACTAAGCCCATAATAAAGTTACCTTTGGGCATGGTTTTTCTCTTGAGAATGGCATAACGGGGTAACTTTTCCCCATCAGATGTAACAGTTTATTTCACAGTTATTCTGCCGGCCGGTGTGGCCGTGCGGTTCTAGGCGCTTCAGTCTGGAACCGCGTGACCGCTACGGTCGCAGGTTCGAATCCTGCCTCGGGCATGGATGTGTGTGAGGTCCTTAGGTTAGTTAGGTTTAAGTAGTTCTAAGTTCTAGGGGACTGATGATCACAGATGTTAAGTCCCATAGTTCTTAGAGCCATTTGAACCATTTGAACAGTTATTCTATTTCTTTTCATTTCAGTTTCCTCTCAATGAGATATTTTTTGCCCCTTTCATGTTTAATGTTGTATTGCTCGGCATGTCAAATAATAATGGGGTTTCATCAGCAATGCCAGTCTGATGAAAACGGTATGAGTGATACTTCCGCAACTGGTAGTCGACCAGCTTCTCCTCGAAATCTGCTGGCATTCTCTTTGTTAATGTAGTTCGTCAGAGAGCAATGCCATTTCTCCGCACAAACCAATGAGACCGACCAATACTCGCACGAAATCTCGTTGTGGTACGTTTAAGACTTTTTCGATTTCCAAGGTCTTCAGCTGGATAATTTCTCGTGAGATGTGAATCCCATCTTTAGTCTTATCTTGCGCCTTAGCTTCAACTTCCGGATACTTTCCACATTTCGGTTCCCTGAACGATTTTCTCGTTGAAACTGCTCCTTCCATTTTCTCCTGAAGCAACGCAACTAGCACATTAGATTCGTCCATTCCATAATTTCTTCCGGTCTCTCTGTGGATGGCATAGCGACAACCTTAATAAGTTGTAGCTTGTATCGTTACTACGCCGTATTCCTTGGTTTGATGATGCTTTTTACTGAAAATGGTCATTCTTATCGTCATAATCAGGTTTTCTAACCAGTATCCAAATGAAAATGAATTATGAGCTAACGAAACGATTCAGGTAGACCTACACAATATCAACACCAATAAAACACCGGTAAAAGTTAACACTGTTGCGTAAAAAAATGCCTTGTCGCCATTTTCGGCTACAGGCGCTAGTTGTGTTGTTGCAAATGAGGTTAATTTTTATACAGCAATTGTCTGTAAAAAGAAAATATAGCGGATATCAGCCGCAGCCTAACTTTTCGGTGGTGAAATTTGAGCAAAAAGCGGGGCTTATTTCCGTTTCAATACGGTACTGCAGGGATTCTGATACGGTTTTTACTATTAGATAGAATGATTCACGTGGAAGGTTTATGTATAGAATGTATAAATTGGATGGACTATGTTATATTACAGTCGTCCGCCACTTCTTTCTGCCGTATGTGGAGACTAACCTCAGAAAATTATTCACTGACGGTTGCTGATGATTCTGATTCGTTTTTCACTAACAGGTAGACTGGTTCACGATAAAGTTTTGTGTATATGATTTGTTACCGCTACAGCAGACACGTCGTCCGGCAATAGATTTTAGTGTTATCCTTGTGACGCAAGGGTGAATCACAGGTTTTAACTCTGGTCCAGAAAAAAGAAAGGTAATTCAGGTAGATACATGTAACTATTAAATTTAAAATAGCCGAAGAGACATGCTGTTGTTCTATTACTTCACTGACTACAAACCACTAGGAGCAGTATCGATCGTAAAAAAATATCTGGACGCGAGCATCCGCATGATGGTGAATGTGTCCCTGAAAGTTAGTGTGCTTCTTTTCTCGTTGTGATAGCACTCTAAATAGCCAGTGACGGGTAGAGGGCTAGACGGCCTTCTAACTAACTGAACAGTGCTGTCGCAACATGGGATTTCAAGAAAATTAGCAGGGTTTATGACTTGGCTGGGATATATATTATATAACAGAGAGTGGAAGATTCGGGAGAATATGGAGGGTAGGTGATGCTCTGACAAAAGGGAGTCTGAGAGATAATCTCTTTACCGCTTCCTCTAATTGTTTTGAGCAAACATATTACTCTCTCCTACATACGTCTCGTGAACTCACTGCAGTGAGAAAACTAGCGGCTGTACCTCTACTGACAAATGAACTGATCGAGGAAGTATAAAAATGTTCACGGAAAGACTTTAATACAGCTATATAAATACCTTAGGAACGAAATAAATAGGAAGTGTAGGAGAGCCAAGGCCATATGGCTGCAGGAAGCAAGTGAAGAAATCTAAAGAAAAATTGTCGTCGGAAGGACTGGCTCATTTTATATCATCATCATCATCATCATCATTTAAGACTGATTATGCCTTTCAGCGTTCAGTCTGGAGCATAGTCCCCCTTATAAAATTCCTCCATGATCCCCTATTCAGTGTTAACATTGGTGCCTCTTCTGATGTTAAGCCTACTACTTCAAAATCATTCTTAACCGAATCCAGGTATCTTCTCCTTGGTCTCCCCCGACTCCTCCTACCCTCTACTGCTGAACCCATGAGTCTCTTGTGTAACCTTGCTTCTCCCATGCGTGTAACATGACCCCACCATCCAACCCTGTTCGCCCTGACTGCTACATCTATAGAGTTCAGCCCCAGTTTTTCTTTGATTTCCTCATTGTGGACACCCTCCTGCCATTGTTCCCATCTACTAGTACCTGCAATCATCCTAGCTACTTTCATATCCGTAACCTCAACCTTATTGATAAAGTAACCTGAATCCACCCAGCTTTCGCTCCCATACAACAAAGTTGATCGAAAGATTGAACGGTGCACAGATAGCTTAGTCTTGGTACTGACTTCCTTCTTGCGGAAGAGAGTAGATCGTAGCTGAGCGCTCACTGCATTAGCTTTGCTACACCTCGCTTCCAGTTCTTTCACTATGTTGCCATCCTGTGAGAATATGCATCCTAAGTACTTGAAACCGTCCACCTGTCCTAACTTTGTTCCTCCTATTTGGCACTCAATCCGTTTATATTTCTTTCCCACTGACATTACTTTCGTTTTGGAGATGCTAATCTTCATACCATAGTCCTTACATTTCTGATCTAGCTCTGAAATATTACTTTGCAAACTTTCAATCGAATCTGCCATCACAACTAAGTCATCTGCATATGCAAGACTGCTTATTTTGTGTTCACATATCTTAATCTCACCCAGCCAGTCTATTGTTTTCAACATATGATCCATAAATAATATGAACAACAGTGGAGTCAGGTTGCAACCTTGTCTTACCCCTGAAACTACTCTGAACCATGAACTCAATTTACCGTCAACTCTAACTGCTGCCTGGCTATCTATGTAAAGACCTTTAATTGCTTGCAAAAGTTTGCCTCCTATTCCATAATCTCGTAGAACAGACAATAACTTCCTCCTAGGAACCCGGTCATATGCCTTTTCTAGATATATAAAGCATAGATACAATTCCCTGTTCCACTCGTAACACTTCTCCATTATTTGCCGTAAGCTAAAGATCTGGTCCTGACAACCTCTAAGAGGCCTCAACCTACACTGATTTTCATCCAATTTTTCAATTTTTCCTCAACTAATACTCGCACTTTCCTTTCAACAATACCTGAGAAGATTTTACCCACAACGCTGATTAAAGAGATACCTCTGTAGTTGTTACAATCTTTTCTGTTTCCATGTTTAAAGATTGGTGTGATTACTGCTTTCGTCCAGTCTGATGGAACCTGTCCCGACTCCCACGCCATTTCAGTTATCCTGTTTAGCCATTTAAGACCTGACATTCCACTCTATTTGATAAGTTCCGACTTAATTTCATCCACCCCATCCGCTTTATTGCACTGCAATCCATTGACCATATTCTCCACTTCCTCAAATGTGATCCTATTTCCATCATCATTCCTATCCCATTGTACATCGAAATCTGAAACATTACTGATCATATTTTCACCTTCATTGAGCAACTCTTCAAAATATTCCCTCCATCTGCCCACCGTATCAACAGGATTCACCAGCAGTTTTCCTGACGTGTCCAAGACTGCTAATTACACTCCAGAATGGTTTTCCAGCAGCTTGACCCAAAGTCTCCAACCTGTTTCCAAAGTCTTCCCAAGTTTTCTTCTTGGATGCTGCAATTATCTGTTTGGCTTTGTTTCTTTCTTCAACATAACTTTCTCTGTCTAACTGCGTTCTAGTATGTAGCCATTTTTGATACGCCTTCTTTTTCCTTTTACAGGCTGCCTTGACTGTGTCATTCCACCAAGCTGTTTGCTTCATCCTACCTTTACACACTACTGTTCCAAGACATTCTTTAGCCACTTCTATTACCGTGTCCCTGTGCCTTGTCCATTCCTTTTCCAATGACTGTAATTGACTTCATTCAACTAATTGGTACCTTTCTGAGATCACTGTTACGTACTTGTGCCTGATTTCCTTATCCTGAAGTTTCTCCACTCTTATCCTCCTACATATGGACCTGACTTCCTGCACTTTCGGCCTCACAATACCAATTTCACTGCAGATTAAATAGTGATCAGTGTCATCAGGCTCATCTTATAGAAAAGTAAAATTAAAAGCAAGGTAGAAGAAGAAACTGGAGTCCATAAGGGGATCCAGTATTTGAGTCAGAATTTCAACCATCTCTGAAAGACTTGAGACACAAATGAAGCAGAAGGGACAGATAAGATTCCATCGGAATTTCTAAAATCATTAGGAAGAAAAGGCGACAAAACGACTATTGCAGTTGGCCTTTGGAATCTATGAGACTGGTGGCCAACCATCAGACTTTCGGAAAAATATCAGCCACACAAATCCGAAGATAGCAAAGGTACACAGGTGCGAAAACCATCACACAATCAGGTTGACATCTCATGCAGCCAAACTGCTGACAAGATTAACGTACAGGAGTGTGTAAAAGGAAAACTGAGGATCTGTGGAGACATGATTTCGATACGTACAACAAATAACGTTCACACATAAGCATCTGTTGGGTACAAGACACAGATGTGCAAATAACTATACAACAGTGATTTGAAAATGCGATTTCACTGAAGGTTACTGATGATTCACATAAAACTACAGCTTGTGAGACGTACATTCGAAAATCAGAATAATGTAAGCTATGAATGTGTATTAACATCCACTAATAGGTCTTCAGATACATTTGATAGGATAGTGTTATGGGTGGATGTGTAAATTTCATCAGCATATTGGACTTCTGTCTACTCGGAGATACACGCGGGTTGGAACTTTAATAGTGGCGACCATTTATTTACAGCTCGTACAAAATAGATACGTGTTTCAAAGTTTTACTGATCTTCAAAGGAGTCACCAGCATTGTGAATAACCCGTTGCCAGCGATGTGGAAGTCGTAGGATACTCTTAGCAGTGCCAGTTGTGTTGACAGTTCGAGCGGCAAATTGGAAATTTGTGGTAAGGTCTTAAGAGGACCAAACTGCTGAGGTCATCGGTCCCTAAGCTTACACACTACGTAATGTAACTTAAACCAACATACGCTAAGGACAACACACACACCCGTGCCCGAGGGAGGACTCGAACCTCCGGCGGGGGGAGCCGCGCGAACCGTGACAAGGCGCCTAAGTCCGCTCGGCTACCCCGAGTTCGAGCGGCGCGGTCTAATTGCCCGACGAATTTGTAGCAGTTCTGAAGCGAATGCCGTGAAGTGTTTCCTTCAGTTTAGAAATCGAGTTTAACTCACGAGGGCTTAGGTCAAGGGAGTGCAGTAGGTGGTATAGCACTTAGCATCCCCCTCAGTCAAACAAATCAGTAACAGCTTGCACTGTACGTGCTTGAGCATTGTCCTGCAAAATGATGGTCAGGTCCTGCAGAAAGTGTCATCACTTCTGTCTCTAAGCTTTTCGTAGGTTGTCTTCCAAAAATGAACAGCATGGAGACAGAAGTGATGACACTTTCTGCAGGACATGACCATCTTTTTGCTAGACACTGCTCAAGCACATACAGTGCAAGCTGTTACTGGTTTGTTTGACGGGCCTGCTAAGAACTATACCACCTACTCCACTCCCCTGACTTAAGCCCTTGTGAGTTCAACTCGTTTTCTAAACTGAAGGAAACACTTCACAGCATTCGCTTCAGAACTGCTACAAATTCGTCCGTCAATAGACCGCCGCTCGAACTGTCAACACAACTGGCACTGCTAAGAGTATCCTACGGCTTCTACATCGCTGGCAATGAGTTATACACAATGCTGGTGACTACTTTGAAGGTCAGTATAAATTTGAAACACGTATCTATTTTGTACGAGCTGTAAATAAATAGATGGCACTATTAAAGTTCCAACCCTCGTATATACTCAAGCCCCACCCACTCATCTGGGGAGAACCAATAGCAAGGCTTTTTCTAGGTTGCAACGTGTGCAAAGCCCAGATTTGCAGGCTCAGACTCGTTTGGAATTGGGTGGTCTGCAGGCAGGTATTTTGCTATTGCTCAAAAGGAAATAGCGTTCTTTAGCCTTTCCGGTCGTTCTGTGAAATATGTTTAACGGTTTTCAAGTGGGAAGAAAGGAAACGTATTGTTCAGTGTCCTGGTATTTCTCCCAGTGATATTTAGGCACCCATGTGTTCTGACAAGAACAGGATGCTGGATAATCTGAGGAATGCATTTAAATCGCTCTCATTCTACAGGAGCGTATTCTGAGGAAAAGCCAGGTCTGCAGGCTCATATACTTTTGGGATAGGATGGTCAGCAGAGGTATTTTGCTGCTGTTCATAGTGTTGGCCTTTCCAGCATACCTCAAAAACACATCTCAGAATGTTTTGGTTTGCAAGTGAGAAGACAGGCAGCATATTGTTAAATATCCTGATATTCCCCAGTTATATTTAAGCATTCTGGTGTTCTGAGAAGAATAGGATTGCCAGACAAGCTGAGCAATATCTCTGAATTACTCTTATTCTACAGCTTTCTACAAGCCAAAGACCATCAGTTTTGTTCAAATGTGTGTGAAATCTTATGGGACTTAACTGCTAAGGTCATCAGTCCCTAAGCTTACACACTACTTAACCTAAATTATCCTAAGGACAATCACACATACCCATGCCCGAGGGAGGACTCGAACCTCCACTGGGACCAGTCGCACAGTCCTCGACTGCAGCGCCTCAGACCGCTCGGCTAATCCCGCGCGGCCATCAGTTTTGTAATGGCCTTTGTGAGAAAATAGGAAGCACTTCATTTGTAATGTTCTAGACACATTGTTTTTTCTCTAATTTGGGTGGTCAGTGTGCAGGTGTTCCTCAGATGTCTGGCAGTTGCCAGTCAACAACAAAGCAGTCCATCAATAGCACAAGTCCCCTAGGGCATTATGAACCACCACAAGCTGCCGACAGAGATGATGCTGTGATCAAAAGTGCCACCCGCAGTGATAATTGCTCAACCCATCTCACACAAACAAAGGGGGCCATCTGACTGCACAATCCTTTAGTAGTTAATGCAGAGAGTGCTAGATGATGCGATTGTGCAGTCTGAGCACCAGTCATTGCATTAGTTCCAACAGCCATAGTTTGGCATGGCACATGGTGGCTCCTCTCTCAGTGCGCAGATGACTTTGTGCTGCGGCAGTGACTGGAATTGCTGCCATGGGTGCTGACAGCACTCCATCCACATTGGTGATCGTACCATGGTTGCACAAACAGATTTAATGCCCCTCTCTCGGAATATGCAGGCAGACACCTTTTCACCATATATAGACTCCATGTGCGGTATGTAGGTTGCGTCTTTATGATATGTAGGTGAAGTTTAGTAGAGTTGGCACACTGTATTTCATATTTGCAATATATTTCGATCTGTAACTGTGCCTATAGATGTTTATGATATTTTTTATCTATAGGTGGTGTTTAGGCGAGGTTTTTAGCTGTTTTGGTGCACTACTTCTCACGATCTATGTAGTGTGAACTGGATCTTTACATGATCTGTAGGTGAGGTTTTTAGCTGTACTGTTCTTGTAGTACGTTTTGGGTCTCTGTAGTTATGCATATGATTTTTTAACTGATCTAGATTGATGATCTGTGGCAGTGTAATTAGGGCATGTAGTTGTTGTTTGATCCAACAGAGTAATACTTGCACCTTCTTGGGCTTTTCCTGCTAATTTCGAGTCGTATTCTGAACTTATGAAAATTCCTTGGAAACCTACCCGTCCCAAAAATAATGAAATAAAGAGACTACCCTACATCCTTCCACACCAACAGCTCAGTACACATTGAGCAATTCACACCAGTTCTCAGATAAGGGGATGGGGGAGGAGTGGGGACAGAAGCGGTGAGGATGGATGGAGTTATCTCAGTGGGATATCCCAGTGGGATTTCCCATGGGGGTGATGGATTAATTATCAGTTTTCTATAACACCTGGGTATCCAAGAGGGATATACCAGTGGGATTTCCCAGAGAGGTGATGGATTAGTTATCAATTTGATATCAAAATTACACCAGAACGCCCTTTGTCCCACTACTAACATGGACTAATCGTTGGATGTCTCATGAACAACAGATCCACCAGGGACATTTCAACCTCTCTAAAGCTGCCCACATCAGCTGTTGATGAAGTGATTATCGAGGGGAACTGCGAAGGTAAGGCTACAGCTAAAGCAAGATCAGGCATATCTCATTTACTGATCCAAATGCTCATTTCAGGAATGTTTTTCAACAAACCATTGCCTTACAAGTGCTGCTTTGCAAGGGAGTGCTTTGACATGCTGAGGGAAACAATCATTGTCTCCAAAATTGTGGAGAGTGGCTTTAAAAATTTGTAGGAAATCATCGAAAGATAACACTGTCACGGTATGCTTAGCAAATACAAACAACATGCATGAATCAAGATTGAAGTGGCAGGTGGTCGGAGCGCTAACAATGTTTTCAGGGACTGTGTGAGGCGTGTGGTGATACAGCAATGCCATATTGTACAGTGACGAGATGAGTGAGAGTGTTTCGGGACGGGAGGATGTCATTCAAAATTGGCCCCTGTCAGGGCGTCCCCCATGGACAGCACGACACTAGACTTCTTGCCTCCCTGCTCTATGTGGATCGCCGTGGCCTGCATCCCATCGTTTTCTTCATGACAGTTCACCATGCCACATGGTGAAACCTGTGCAGGAGCTTCTGCGTATGTAGGCGTATCAGATACTGGAACATCCGCCGTATTCAGCCATATGAGTCCGTGTGCTTACGACTTGTTCGCCAAAACGAAGGAAACGTTTAGTTGCATGCACTACGACACAGGAAACAACGTCATCCGTGCCATAGGGCGGTCCTTGCGAGACACCGACAGAGATGGACGTGCTGACGGTGTACGACGCCTTCCATCAGTGTGTTGGAAGGTAATGGATATGGGGAGCGAGTATATTGAGGACATAAAATACTGTGAATGTCTGTCAGTGAAGTCTGGTAAGAATTATAATAGTGTTGCCAGTCCTACACAAGTAGATATTCTGATACTTTTGATCAGTAGTGCAGATGAGCTACACATTCCTAATATTCTCACAATAAATGGAAGTCGACCATTCTAATTCCCTTCGTCGACCTTACGTCCTCGTTCCATTGCATGTCGCTTTGTAACGTTACGCCTAGATATTTAATCGACTTGAGTGTGTCGATCAGCACACAATACTGTGTTCGATCCCCCCCCCCCCCCCCCCCCTCAACTGCATGAACGTACACTTTTCCACATTTCAAGCAACCCGCCATTCATCACTCAAGCATAAACTCTGTCCGAATGATCCTGCATCCTCCTACAGCTCATAAAACGACGCTTTGCCATCAGCAAAAGTCGCAGGCTGCTGCTCGCCCTGTCCGTCGTATCTTTATGGAGATAGACAACAAGAGCTCTCCTACCAGACATCCCTGTGGTACTCTGTTAATACCTTTGTCTCCAGTGAAACTCACTTTCCAGGACAACGCACTAGGTTCTGTTACTTAAAAAGTCTTCAAGGCACTCTATAATATCTGAAAATCTACCTGTATCCACGGACCTTCGTTAACAGTCTGCAGCGACAGTACAGAGAGAGAAACATACAGATGGAGAGGAATCTGAATTGAGTACTTTCAGACGAGGATACAGTCAGATGTAAAGAATTTACATAGTGTCCCAACAAATTAATCACTGCAAGTGTTACAAGTGACGACCGTCTTTCTTAGTCCATCAGTTGACAAAACTGACTCTGAGTTCAAAATAATTCGGACCCCGTTGCTTTGGATGTACTGTTACTGCACCAGTACACTCCACATGGTTTTCTTTGAAGAGTGCATTTCACGGGAAAATTGATGGATGCATATTACAGAATCTTCTCCCACACATCCCAACACTATCCTTTCAAATACTGTTGTGGGAACATTTGCCAGTTGTCGGTGTCTTTAATGACCTAGTTTCTAGCAAGTTTCTTTCCATGGTGATTAGTTTCTTCTTACCAGGATGATGACTACTGCGGATCTTACCTCTACACTTCCATCCAGCTCTTCAGTACTACATCCTACTGTACAATATCAATATATTACATGAACGTTTCTAAGTTGCTGTAACCAGTAATGCCTCATTTTCGAAAACCAGTCAAGTGTAAACAGTGGCAAATACCGTCGTGGACATACAGACGATTTGTGACACTTCAACTGAAGCCAGCCTCGCTACGTGCTGAGATGCATACATGAACACTCTCGAGTGGTCAAATAACATAGAAAGAGTCACCAGTTAATTAAATTCACATTCATATTCATACTGTCAACCTGAGACCTTTCCACGACGTATCAAAATGGTTCAAATGGCTCTGAGCACTGTGGGACTTAACATCTTAGGTCATCAGTCCCCTAGAACTTAGAACTACTTAAACCTAACTAAGCTAAGGACATCACACACATCCATGCCCGAGGCAGGATTCGAACCTGCGACCGTAGCAGTCCCGCGGTTCCGGACTGTAGCGCCTAGAACCGCACGGCCACCACGGCCGGCCACGACGTATCATCTTCAGGTGAAGAGGCCTCAGTGGTTGTTTCATTCAATCCTTTACAAAGGAAGACAACTTAGTTAACTGATTCATAATATTTCCAATCACCACTTCAGACATAAGTCATAATTATAAATCCAATGAAAGTAATCATAGGCCAATTGTGTAGATATTCAACAAGTGGGAAAACTTTATAGGCAATTATCGGCTACAATTTAATTTTTTGCGATCGTCTGGACCCATCAATATGTTGCCTGGGTGTAGAACCATCGGATGGTGGTGTCGAATCATTTTAATGTCAGCTGAGCAAATAGTTTGAGAAAGTGCCAAGATGGCGTAAGTCGGTAAAAGACAGAGCCCTTGTTTTCATATCGACGGCACAGACTGGCGGGAGTCGCCTTCCTGGCGTCACTAAAGAATGAGAAACTCAAGTACCATGGAACCTCCCCCACCTCTCCAGTCAAAGGCCACTGGAACGGTCGGCGCTGATCCCTAGAGAGACTGGTACAGGATCTAATTTTTTTCCCTTATTAGGCACTCTGTAGTGTTACCTCTGACACAGTAAAGTCACAGACACCTGCTGTTGGAACCCACTCTCACACAGACATCAGACACAGAGCCTATTGAATAGCAGATTCACGATGTCATTATTGAATCGTCTGTGAAGAAGTCGCCACGGTCTTTAATTGGCATGAACTGGCTTCCATTACTTTCGAATTAGTCATATGTAAAATCAGTTCACTTGAATTCTGCTCGTGCCGTCAGAGTACGCATTTCTTACCTCGACCACTGCAACAGTCTCCGTTCGCAGATTGGTACATGAGCTGCCTGTACAACACTAAATTATACTGATGGGGTACGACTTACTGTGCTTGCCACTCTCACTTCGAATCTCTCATCTCTCATGATCAACAACATCAACTTACCTTTCTTAAACTGCACCGGTTAGGACTCTAGGAGCTGGACTATCTTTTATTCCTGTTCGAGTGTTTTCTCTTGTTACTTTCAATGCCTCACTGAGGGATGAGATACCTATTACAAGCAAGAGATCATCTCTTCATTCTATGGAGGAGTGTCTCTGACTTGCTGACATTTTTTGAATAATGTAGTTCTGTAACAAAAAATAAAGCTTGTTGTAGACCTAGTAAACTGTCAGTACATTTTCACGACACAACATTTATTGGTACCGAAACACAGAAAAGGAACGAGCAGAGGAGAAAATGTCAGAAATACAAAACGTGCTGGACGACAGGAGGTGATACATTTACCTCTCTTCTTTTTTTTCTTTATTGTATTTCAATTCCCCGTCTGGGGTAGGCTGGCAGCAGCATAGGCTCTGATCTTCAGCCAAAAAACATGAAGTAAATAACAGAAGACATTTAATATAACATAAAGGAGAAAATATGGCGTAACACAGACATAAAAGGGGGAAAATAATGGAGGAGAGCATACAAAATCGGGTGACTGTAAAAATGGAGTTAAATATCTGAAAAGGTATTTTACACAGAAAACCACACACTGTAAGGATTACAAGAACACAAGGCACAGTACAGCTGGAGCATAAAAGTTGCGATGGGCGGCATAGCACAAAACAATCACGGATAGCAACACTATGTACAAGTGAGGCACACAATTAAAACCACAGCACGGAACGAAACGGTAGATCTTCAAACGACGGACGGCATAATAAAATGCCGCTTCACCAGCTGCCCATTCGGCCTTACTGGCAGCCCATTTGTACTCTCTGCAGCTTTAAGAGAATAGGCTGAAAAATGTATGACATCATTTCCCACCGCAGCGCTTCTTGTGTAAAAAGGAATGCAAACAAGGACGACTTTGCAATCGCAATAGAAAGTGATAACTTGGTGATCACCACATACTATGAATTTGAAGGCCTAATGAAATTTATCAGCCTCCCCTTATCGAAATCGGTTACCAACTCCGACCACCTTAAAACTGTTTGGAAAGCCGAATGGCGAGAACTCCAAGCACAGACTCAAGTTTTAGGTGCCTACTTCTGTAATGACTCCAGCGAAATCACCAGAAAACCATCAGAAGAGCCAGCCACCAAACTGCAGTTCTTGTAATGTAGATTCTACGATCCACTTGAACTGTACTTTCCTGTCTCTCTTGTTAGAAAATTGTTATTTCAGGAAACATGGTGCAGAGCTAATGGCGTGCATGACGTTATACCCTGAGACCTAGTAGCGCGATGACGAACGTTGATGTCTAGCTTACCATCGTTGGCAAAGGTATGTGTCCTCAGAAGGCTTGCCGCAATCATGGAACGATACTCACGTGGACGTATTCTGCGATGCATCTGAAAAGACGAAGGGAGCAACTCTTTACGTCGTACAGCCTAAGAGAAGAACTTCCTAACTCATTTCCTCTGTTAGACACTGGACTCGCATTCGGGAGGACGACGGTTCAATCATCCTGATTTAGGTTTTCCGTGATTTCCCTAAATCACTCCAGGCAAATGGCGGGATGGTTCCTTTCAAAGGGCACGGCTGACTTCCTTCCCCGTCCTTCCCTAATCCGATGGGATCGATGACCACGCTGTCTGGTCTCTTTCCCCAAAAACAACCCAACGCTCATTTCCTCTGTAGCAAGAACAGTCTTGCTCCTAGTAAGTGGGTGACCTTGCCACGACTGGAACTTGCAGCGGCAGTGGTAGGAACCTGACTACTGTGTTACTTCTGCCGTGCAACAGATTCGCTCGTGCGATAGTGAGGGCGGACGTTACAGTCACACTAAGTTGGATTCGCAGCGATCCAAACAGATGGAAGGCCTTCATTTGTAATCGTATAACGGACATACAAACCGACACGACTCCCACGCAATGGAGAAACTGCTTAGGACAAGACGATCCAGTTAATCATCTCTCTCGAGGGTTCCTCGGAGGTCAGATACGTAACCTGGATATTTGATGGCAATGATCGCCTTGGCCAACTGATACTCTGACAGTGAATCGACTGTCTCCTCAGGAGAAGACAAGGAAAAACCATAGCTAAGTTCTGTAGATATATTCACCGACCAGCCTCATGAACCCGTCTACAGCACGGACTTCCCGTTTTCTACATAAAATTCGCCAGACGGAGGACTCTTCGGGACAGCTTACAGCCACAAAACTATCAGCCGCCCGAATGTATTGTATACGAGAGTACAGAGGGAATCCTTCGCTGGGTAACCACAGACTCTTCAAAACAGCCTAATACTACCAAGAGAGTCAAAGATCGCACGGTAAAGCTCTTTCATAGAATACAGTCGGGTACGCCTAGGAGGTCGATTGCAGTGCAGTAGCCTCTACAGGGAACAAAACTATCGGTGCTCCTTGACGAATCCCACCATTTCACACAGTTGGTTATTCGAAAGGCACACGTCCTCCTCCATCACTTTGGCGTTCATTCTGTACTGTCCGAACTTCGAACTGAATTTTGGACCATCAGACTTCGTCAAGCAATCAAAAGAATCCTACATTCTTGCTTTGCACGTAAGATCTTGAAGAACCCATGAGGGCAACAAATTGAAGGACCGCTGCCATATGAATGAGTTACGCCTGCTACACCATTTGCTGTACCCTCATTAAAGTGGGAAGAGGAATAACACAGCACCTTTTCACATGAGATACCACACGAGCAGTGCACCTCCAACACTGCAGAGACTTCTCAACAGATAAGTTTCCCATGGCACTCCAGCGACTCCGAAAACGTGGACTACCTCACACGATTTAGACAACGCGAAAATATTCTACGCGACAAACATGGAACGAGCACAAATGTGGAAGGCGTTAACCACCAGAAGGACTTACCAGTTTCTTTCCCACCTCGTTACAACATGGAAATTCATTACCTCACGAGCGGTTAGGTGGAGATAACTGTATGAGAGAATGGTTGGCACTATAAAGTGTTGCCTGTGGAAGGTATTTGGACTCGCAAGCCTCAGTGTGGAACAATTGGACGCCACCTGATTAGTGCTGAAGTCGCTCTGAACTCAAGAACCATCACACATGGAGACAATGCAGATGCACTGAACCCTTCCCATTTTCTGACTGGAGAGAAACTCGTAACATTCCCAACAGGACTAGAGCCTAAGTCTGACACGAGCCTGGAAAAAGAATTCCGGTTGAGACAGCAAATCTCCGATAGCTTTTTGAAACATTGGACGAAAGAATACCTGTTGGGGCTGAGGAACTTCGATAAAGTTACACGTCCACCGGGAGCACTCATCGAATTACGCGCTGGAGACGTTGTTCTGATCCAAGAGGACATACGCCCGAGGCACATCCGGAGGAAGACCAGCGTAGAGAGACCAGTGAGATGTGAGAATATAAGAGCCCTGTGCAGCTGGTAGTATCTTTAAAGGTCAGCCACAGTGGGGAGGATTCTGCGGAATGAGATACCTTTTACGAGTTAGAGAGTCTCTGTTTATTCTTTTGAGGTGTATCTGCGACTTGTTAATCTTTGTTTATATACGTAGTTGGGTAACGCAAAACAAAATTTGTTGTGGGCCTAGTACACTCTCTCATTGCTACATTTTAACGAGATGCAGAGTAGAGGATACTCGTCGAGTAATCCAGAACTGTGGCTAAATATTGTCCGTTGCCGTAACAAGGCTACCTTGCATTTAAACTTGTATTTATAAGGTCATTGTATAAATATTTCACTCATTTATTGCTTGTCTGTTATGAATTTATGGCCTCCTCACTGTCCCTAACTATATAAATTTTTGTAGCGAAGCTTCTGCTGTAGAGTCGAATTCCGATGCTATCATGGTTAAACACAAGATCTGCCCTTCAGGTGCCTTTTATCCGATAATGGGGAAGTGTAACAGACAGAACAACTAATTCAATTCAATTCCCCTACACATCGGCTTGATTCGTACTCACTACACTACAGAGTATTGATACTGTTTTTGTAATTAACACTCTAGTGTATTTCATTTTTAATATTAATTTTATTTCAGTGTATGTGTATCTTTACACGTCGCTTTCCTCCTCAAAGAAAAATTAGAGAGTAGAAAAGCTATCGAGCTAAACAGTATCCCGGAATCTTACCTATGATACAATAATCATGAGAAAACTTAGCAATTTCTACAAAACTGCAACAACCGTTAGAATGTGCTGAAAAATTTGGACTGCAACCCATTCAAAGGCGCTTCTTGAGTTAGAGAACATTCTCCTTTGCATCTATTGGCCCCTAGGCATGAGGGACCCTTCTGAGAAACAAACGCGTTTATCTACTCTCAGTGTGCCAGCAACTACAACTACGTCGCTGCCTTTCTCAGCAGTTGGCACGAGGCGTAATTTTTGAGATCGGAAGACTACTGAGCACCGATCACTCCGAGAACTCCTTCTCAGGCCTCATTCTTCTTGTTTGGCCATCGGTAGTTGCACGTTCGGAAAACGCCAACGGCCCTCGCTCTCGCACTTGATTCCACGCACTTGCTGCCTGGTGTCTCCTTACAGTTTTTACTGTTTATTGGCTTGGACGCCGGGGATAAAGAGCCACCGTTCTTACGCGGTGTGAACTACTGTTAGAGGGAGCGATGTAGCGGCCTAAAGAATCAAATGAAACTACACTACTGGCCATTAAAATTGGTACACCAAGAAGAAATGCAGATGATAAACGGCTATTCATTGGACAAATATATTATACTAGAACTGACATGTGATTTCATTTTCACCCAATTTGGGTGCATAGATCCTGGGAAATCAGTATCCAGAACAACCACCTCTGGCCGTAATAACGGCCTTGATACGCCTGGGTATTGAGTCAAATAGAGCTTGGATGGCGTGTACAGGTACAGCCGTCCATGCAGCATCAACGCGATACCACAGTTCATCAAGAGTAGTGACTGGTGTATTGTGACGAGCCAGTTGCTCAGCCAGCATTGACCAGACGTTTTCAGTTGGTGAGAGATCTGGAGAATGTGCTGGCCAGGGCAGTAGTCGAACATTTTCTGTATCCAGAAAGGCCTGAAATGTAGGGTTTCGCAGGGATAGAATGAAGGGTAGAGCCACGGGTCGCAACGCATCTGAAATGTAATGTCCACTGTTCAAAGTTCCGTCAATGCGAACAAGAGGTGACCGAGACGTGTAATCAATGGCACCCCATACCATCACGCCGGGTGATACGCCAGTATGGTGATGACGAATACACGCTTCCAATGTGCGTTCATCGCGATGTCGCCAAACACGGTTGCGACCATCATGATGCTGTAAACGGAACCTGGATTCATCCGAAAAAATGACTTTTTGCCATTCGTGCACCCAGGTTCGTCGTTGAGTACACCATCGCAGGCGTTCCTGTCTGTGATGCAGCGTCAAGGGTAACCGCAGCCATGGTCTCCGAGCTGATAGTCCATGCTGCTGCAAACATCGTCGAACTGAATGAGATTTTCACTCTGCAGCGGAGTGTGCACTGATATGAAACTTCCTGGCAGATTAAAACTGTGTGCCCGACCGAGACTCGAACTCGTGACCTTTGCCTTTCGCGGGCAAGTGCTCTACCATATGAACTACCGAAGCACGACTCACGCTCGGTCGTCACAGCTTTACTTCTGCCAGTATCTCGTCTCCTACTTTCCAAACTTTACAGAAGCTCTCCTGCAGGAGAGCAGTTTGAAAGGTAGGAGACGAGATACTGGCAGAAGTAAAGCTGTGAGGACCGGGCGTGAGTCGTGCTTCGGTAGCTCATATGGTAGAGCACTTGCCCGCGAAAGGCAAAGGTCCCGAGTTCGAGTCTCGGCCGGGCACACAGTTTTAATCTGCCAGGAAGTTTCATCGTCGAACTGTTCGTGCAGATAGTTGTTGTCTTGCAAGCGTCCCCATGTGTTGACTCAGGGATCGAGACGTGGCTGCACGATCGGTTACAGCCATGCAGATAAGATGCCTGTCATCTCGACTGCTAGTGATACGAGGCCGTTCGGATCCAGCACGGCGTTCCCTATTACCCTCCAGAACCCACCGATTCCATATTCTTCTAAGAGTCATTGGATCTCCACCAACGGGAGCATCAGTTCGCGATACCATAAACCGCAATCGCAATAGGTCACAATCCGACCTTTATCAAAGTCGGAAACGTGATGGTATGTATTTCTCCTCCTTACACGAGGCATCACAACAACGTTTCACCAGGCAACGCCGGTCAACTGCTGTTTGTGTATGAGAAATCGGTTGGAAACTTTCCTCACGTCAGCACGTTGTAAGTGTCGCTACCGGCGCCAACCTTGTGTGAATGCTCTGAAAACTATTCATTTGCATATCACAGCATATTCTTTCTGTCGGTTAAATTTCGCGTCTCTAGCACGTCATCTTCGTGGTGTAGCAATTTTAATGGCCAGTAGTGTATATGGATCCAGAGACCTTTTCAAGTCTCATTTACGATGTATATGTGCAGACTGAAGCGACGAATGAAAATTTGAACTAAAGCCGGGATTCAAACATGGATTTCCTTCTCACTAGGCAGATGCGGCAAACACTACGCCAGTCTGGCACAGCGGCTATGCACAACTGCAAGGACTACCTAGCACGTCTCCCTCCTCAGTCCAAATTCCCATTCACGGCTCAGCCCACTTGGTATCCTCTCTAAACTCGAACAGCTTTGCAGAGGCTTTCCAACTGTATTGGAATAGCACCTCAACATCGAATGAAACGGGGGATTCTGCCTGAAACCCAGGCATAGATGCTTTAACCAAATGAAACTATACAGTTCCAGGGATCTTCCTGTCTCAAACATCTATGATTGATGTATATACACTGAAGCTTAGCTTGCATTTATCGCGAATCTCTTGGCCAACGTAAAGTCCCGAGCGACTGGAAAAAAGCGCAGGTGACGCCTGTATATAAGAAGGGTAGAAGGACGGTGCAGGATTCTCGAACATATTCTCATTTCGAATATAATGTATTTTCTTGAGACAGAGAAGTTGCCGTCCATGCATCAGCACGGCTTTAGAAAGCATCGCTCCTGCGAAACGCAACTCGCCCTTTTTTCACATGATATCTTGCGAACCATGGATGAAGGGTGTCAGACGGATGCCATATTCCTTGACTTCCGGAAAGCGTTTGACTCGGTGCTTTGACTCGGTGCCCCACTGCACACTCCTAACTCAGGTACGAGCATATGGGATTGGTTCCCAAATATGCGAGTGGCTTGAAGACTTCTTAGGTAATAGAACCCAGTACGTTGTCCTCGATGGTGAGTGTTCATCGGAGGTGAGGGTATCATCTGGAGTGCCCCAGGGAAATGTGGTAGGTCCGCTGTTGTTTTCTATCTACATAAATGATCTTATGGATAGGATGGATAGCAATGTGCGGCTGTTTGCTGATGATACTGTGGTGTACAGGAGGTCTTGTCGTTGAGTGACTGTAGGAGGATACAAGATAACTTCGACAGGATTTGTGATTGGTGTAAAGAATGGTAGCTAACTCTAAATATAGATAAATGTAAATTAATGCAGATGAATAGGAAAAAGAATCCCGTAATGTTTGAATACTCCATTAGTAGTGTAGCGCTTGACCCAGTCACATCGATTAAATATTTGGGCGTAACATTGCAGAATGATATGAAGTGCGACAAGCATGTAACGGCAGTTGTGGGGAAGGCGGATAGTCGTCTTCAGTTCATTGGTAGAATTTTGGGAAGATGTGGTTCATATGTAAAGGAGACCGCTTATAAAATACTAATACGACCTATTCTCGAGTGCTGCTCGAGCGTTTGGGATCCCTATCAGGTCGGATTGAGGGAGGACATAGAAGCAATTCAGAGGCGGGCTGCTAGATTTGTTAATGGTAGGTTTGATCATCACGCGAGTGTTACGTAAATGCCGCAGGAACTCGGGTGAGAGTCTCTGGACGAAAGGAGGCGTTCTTTTCGTGAATCTCTACCGAGGAAATTTAGAGAATCAGCATTTGAGGCTGACTGCAGTACAATTTTACTGCCGCCAACTTATATTTCGCGGAAAGACCACAAAGACAAGATAAGAGAGATTAGGGCTCGTACAGAGGCATATAGGCATTCAATTTTTCCTCGTTCTGTTTGGGAATGGAACAGGGAGAGAAGACGCTAGTTGTGGTACGAGGTACCCTCCGCCACGCACCGTATGGTGGATTGCGGAGTATGTATGTAAATGTAGATGTAGATGTAGAAGCAATGAATAAAAATTTGTATCAAGGCAGGGATTGAACCCAGTTCTCCTGTTCTCTAGGCAAATGCACCAACCACTACGCCACCCTGGCACAGTGACTATGGACAACTGCACAGACTATCCTAGCATACCTCCCTCCACAATGTCGCATTTACCAAGTGACCAGGAGATGCAGGTTCGAATCCCAGTTTTGGTAAAAATTTCCACTCGTCGCTTCAGTGTGCATATATGCTGAATGCTGCAAGCCACCTTCGACATCGCCTTGTGGTAAGAAGGCACCGCGGCCGCAACCTTTTGTCCTCTCTAATGATCACAGTGATGTGTCTGATATCTCTGTCTTATCACCCTGAGATATATCGTAAATGTTCTTCCAACAATATCTACAGTGAAGAGGTTAAATTTAGCTACGAGTCACATTGTCCGCCACTCTGTAACCACTAACTGTTTATTAATTTGCGAACACTGCTTCTTCCCGTTTACGTGTCAGTGTTTTGTGCATAGTTGTCCGCAGTGAATTCTTGCTGTATCCGTACAGTTGTAAAGGCTGTTCTCGACAGAGAGAAAGTTCTTTGTTTTAACATGAGAATGTTTTAGTGATACCCTTTTCGATTACGAGTTGTAACCACAGTCCACGTCCTCTGCTTCTTAATTAATCGATTTCGAACCCCATGCAAGTAGAGTCGAATTCGATTGATTTCACGCTCATGAGTGGAACCGAAAATCAGAGATAATTTCCCGTGGACAGAATGCAAGACGGAGGAGTCCTCTTTCCTCGTTTCAACAGAGTTACTCTGTATGCAGCCTAGTTAAAAACTGTGTTCTGCTTCTAGAAATAGCGCCACCGACTAGTATGGGATTGACGACTGTGTGATGCGAAACGTAAGTTTACATACACTGAAGAGCCAAAGAAACTGTGAAACGTCCCCTTAGAAAAATTTTACACGTCTTTGCTTATCCTGATATGAAACGTCCCCTTTGAACAATTATACAGGACTGTGCTTAACCTGACACACAATATTTTTAGCGCAACGCAATCTGACTTTCAGAAATCCCTACAAAAGAATGGCCCTGACTAACATTAACCTATGCATTTCACAAATCGCTTACCTCACAAAAATCTTGGTTACTCGAACTACTGCAATACAGCGAGCGCCACTACTGCCAGCTAAATGAAAGATTCAAACTGCGGAAGGCACTAACTACTGATAGGCATAGTTAGCAAATGAAAGATTTTAATAGAGAACAAACAATGTATTTACCTTAATAGTCATAATATATATAGCAGTTCATCACAAATTACAAAACTCCGCCATCTCTCTCCCCACATCCACCACTGCTGGCGGCTCACCTCCCAACTGCGCAACGCTACGCGCTGTTCACATCCAGCTGCCGCTGCCCAACACTACAATGGCAGACAACAATGCAAACTAGACACAGACTGCACACAGCACAGCCAGTGATTTTTATACAGAGGTGGCGTTACCAATAAAAAAACCTAAACAGCCTACTTACATAGCCCCCATGCTCCCCACAAAAAATTTTACAAATTGTTTTGGGCAGTGGCCAATAATGATTTGATAAAATTTTTCATATTTACAATACCAAAGATATCAAATGCACACACTTATTGATACAATGTTGGTCAAAAGCTAAACTTTCTCACAGTCCATAAAGACAGTCCTAATCGTTCATCACAGTAAAATAGCAGTGTTTTTCTCAAAGTCTGAGCAGTAAAAGAAAATGCACACGGTAGTAGTGGATTTCCATGCAGTCTTGAAGAAGTAGTGTTGTCCTTCCAACGGAAAGACAGTGCTGACTCTCGACATCCAGACAAGTAATGGGTCACAACAGAGCAAACCCACAGCAGAGTCATTCGAAGTTTTGAAGAATATTGGTAGGTAGGTCATCACAGAGTAGACCCACTGTAGTCCTGGTAGAGAGTATGGTATTGGTGGGCCACCAGAGGTGTAGACCCACTGTAGTCCTGGTAGAGATTGTGGTATTGGTGAGTCAGCAAAGGTGTAGACCCACTGTAGTCCTTGTAGAAATAATGGTATTGGTGGGTCATCAAAGGTGCAGACCCACTGCAGTCCTTGTATAGACGGCCAGCAGCCATCTATTGCGACTGTGCAGGTGCACAATCACCATCGAAGAGTCTTGCAGAGAAGATAGCAAGTCCATAAACCACCACTTGTACACTCACGAAGTTTTTGGAATTGTCTTTAGAACCAGCAATGCTGTTATCCAGTCCCTTGCTGAATTAGTAACACATGTGCAAACGCTAACAATCCCAACTTCTTACATATTGTGCATTGCTATGACCAACAGAATTGTGTGCAGTGAAATGAATGCTTACAAGTTACTTAATTTGATGAACTGGTGTCAATTACAATATTATAACATGAGAATACAATTACAAAGGTACAAAATATATCATTAAAGAACATAACAATACAGATAACATTTGTAGTAATACAGGCTTTACAAAAGAATAGAAATAACATATACATCAGTGTTACAGGAATTATGACATGAGTACATACATAAAAGATCAGAATAACTTTCGAAACATCAACTTCACACATGAGCATTAAAACAAAACAGAATAAATAATGTCTAAATATATTTACAAAGAAAATAACATATTATCAGAAAAATTCTACAACATAGCTATCATCAGCTAAACACATAAAGACAGGACAAGGCAAATAAACAAGGGCACATAAACACATAGTGGGATAACACAAGGAAAGGACAGGGTTTCTTTTACTGCAGTATTTTGCAAACAAAACTTTCTTTACTTCTCGGAGATCTCCCTTCATTCGTCATTATTCCCAAAAAGTCCTATCTATACCTCCTTCCTGTATTCTATTCATATTTCTTTCAAAATAATTATTTCTCAGTGGACAATACTTATTTTTGCCAAATCTGTTTCTTATAGCTTCTCAATGCATTTCTTCCAATTCATCACAACTCGTTCTCTTATATAGCCTACCCCATTTTAAGCTAACTTCAATCTACTGAGCTCAGATGCTAAACTAAGGAACGAGGCAATGCAGCAGCACAAAACAATTAACACAAACAGCAATGATAAAAAATACAATAGGCAAAGCAAGCAGCATAAATTACAACTAATATAAGGCAATGAGCAGCAAACAAGAAAAATAAATCAGTAGTAAACTGGCTTAACAGAGTAATGCAACGTGAAATTTAGTAGCACTACACCTGGCAAACAGCAGCAGCATCTAAACATGACAAAGCTCAAGCAGAAAAAATATTACACTAAGAATGGCCATGTCTAATACCTATGTCACATCTTAACACTAGAGTGATGCATCACAATTTATTCTACAAAAGAAATTACCAAGTACTTGAAAAGAAAATTCTGTATGCAATTCCTGTGAAGGGAAATGTCTTTTTGTGCTCCTTCGTTTTCTTTAAGTACATCATGAAGTTATTCTTTACTGGGTCTGTAGGCATAAAATATTTATATTAGTACATCTATAAAAATTTATTTTAACCAATGCTACAGTGCAGTTAGAAACTAAATATTAAACAAAATGAGCAAATATTTACAAAGGAAGGCATGAAACATCAGTCATTAGCCATATGGCACTTCATAAGGTAGTAAAAAATTCTCTCAATTCTCGAGAAAGACGCTTGTCATAATCAGGTGTGCAGATGTAAGTATCTTTCCAAGTAATGAGCGTGTCGTATTTGCGGTGCTTTCTACAAAGGAATGTCAATAGCGAGGATAATGGCCTCCCTTTTTTTTTCCACCTGTGCCTCTGAAAGGGGCACACACTAATGGCTTTTTTCCAGGCGACTGTCGCCCAGCTGGGTGCCTACGACGCATTACGTGCAGGTGGTCACTTAACTTTCTTACCGAAATATTTACGACACCAGTTTCCGCTACAGTGACAGTCTCATATAAAAATATTTCACAGGGCAAGAATTTGCGTTACAAATGTAGAAACAAAATCCTGTAAATATAAAAGTGTCCAAAAAATTTTCGCAGGCATTGTGATACATTCACGCATTTACACACATTTCGTAACTCTTAAAGTACGATTCTTGGTTTCCAACATCCTTTTTCACAAGTCAGAGTCCCTAACCACTACTCATTATTCCTTACCTTATTACACATATACATATTCGTCGACACTTCTTCAATATTTCACAATAAGAAATACGTAGCATACTCAAATAACTCATATAGCATCAGCTTATTAATCATAAACATACCGCAACAGCATAATACACATCATCATCGTAATAATAACATCATAAAACCTCAGCCAAAGCTCAAAATCGTCGTAACTTCCTCCAATAGTGTCAAAACCTAAAAAAAATTCTCTGCTCATGTCAGTAGTGTCATTTACCTCAAATGTACTTTAAAAATCATGCTCCCTTACCAAATATATCATTCAAAGCTCTCATAATATCACAATGGTTCCAGAAAAATATGAATATTTCACAAAGTACAGACAAAATACAATTTCATAAGTGTGAAGTTATCCAACTGTGTAATTACGTAAACATCTGTCACTGATGTAGTAAAATAAATATTTGTCTCTCTCAGTTAAATGATCAGATAGCTGTGTAATTCTGTGAGAGAAATATGGTACCGATGTTTAAAGTTGTATAAGCAAATACCATATTAGCTAGGGCTCCTTGTGCTTGCCAAACACATGGTACACAAAGTAGGCGTGTACCCCCCTGAGGATTAATGTAATTATACCCTCAGGTGTTATAAATTACAGCAATGGAATGAAATGTATCACGGAAAACCTTTGTATCATTGTACTTCAAATATCTTTAAAAAAATAAATGTTTTAAGTACAAAATTAATCACTCAAATACATGTACTGTAGCGCTAAACTGTGCGTCTTGTTGTAAGATAATCTCTGTGGAAGTGTCATAGTTGTCGTCCTCCGAAAGCTAAGTTCTGCAGAAGTCAATGTACTTACCTCATGATAAACAAAAGTAAAATGCTTTGCGTATAGATATCTTAGTTATTACGCTTATTGCCATGATGAAGAAAGTACTGTGCTGTAACATATTGTTGTGCTATGGAAAAGGCAGTCTCATTGTAGCTATACCACAAAAGTTACTACTAAAACATGTTTTACTTTCCAGAAGAATTCAATAAAAATGGGCAGATATAAAGCAGATACAGCACAAAAGCAACAATGTAAATTGTGTCACACATTAGTAGCGTCGTGATATAATTGTGTAGCTGTCAAAGAAACCAAGTGCTAAGTCATCTTTAATCCCACAGAAAGTACTTCAAATAAAGAATGTCTTTTCAAGTAAACCAAAATGTTGCATGAAAATCTTATTAGCAGTGCCGGTGTATGTTCTGAGTATGTGAGCCTGATAGTTGTTACGTAATCATGCAACTAACAGGCAAGAATGTACAAATAACAACATTGTGTCGTCTGTTCACTATAACAATGCATTCATAATTTCTGTTGAAATAAGTTCTCTTGGTTCTTGACTGGATATTTAACTTCAAACATTGTTGCATGTTAACAGATTCTAAGTCTGACAAAGCATACTGGTAATGTAAAGTGAAAAGTTATATGGCAAAGACAAAGTTAAAAAGCAGATTATCTTTCAATAAACGGTTTTGCATTTGAAATGTGGTACAATCTTTTACTCTTCATAGTACTCAGAGTTTCAACATCAACCCAGTTATCGTGCGGTATACGTCGGTAAAGAATACTGGAATTTTTCTCAAGGTTAGCGTCTATGTAATTTTTTCCTGAGCCAGCCGGCGCAGGTGGCTGCCTGTGGCGCGAGTCATTGTCTGCCTCTTTGTTGGCGCGCGTCGTTATTGGGATTAGGAGACCTAACTTCTACAAATTCACCTTGCCGAGAAGGCTCTGCTCTGTTTGAATCCCGCCAGTTCTGATGCAATTCAGGTCTGTCGTTACGATCATATCGTCTGTCGTCATGTCGGTAGATGCCATAGTTTCTTTCTTGTTGGTCACGTGGTGGAGAATTTCTCCCTGAATCGTAACTGCGCGCTGGACGGTTGCATCTAAAGTTATTCTGTCTCCCTTGATAATAATTATTTTGGTTCCCAAATTGTCTGTTTCTCTGATTGTCTCTGTGATAGTCACTACCGCGGAGGGGTGATCTTTCCCTGTAATTATCACTACTCTGTCAACGGTTGTCATATGGGTGGTGTCTGTTTTCGTCACGATTTGCGTTGTAAGAATAGACTTGTCGTGTCCAGTTATTGTTTCTGTCGTCACGGAATTGTGACAGATGTGACCTGTAGTGACTGTTTTCCTGTTTTCGCATCCCGCGACTGTCTGTGCCAATTTCTAATTCTTGTAAGAGTCCCTGGAAAGCTTCAATGTCGTCTTTGCAACGTCCTGCTAAAATAATATGTCGTAAATGTTCAGGCAATTTGAGTAAGCAAATGCGGATGAGTTCTGAGGGGCTGTATGAGTTTGACAGGTACTGATTCTTGTGCAACATGTCTTCAAAATATTTCACAAGACTGGAAAATTCAGATTGTTCGAAACGTTTCATCATTATGATGCTATGTTTTACTCGGTCTTGTGTAGCTTGAGACCAATACGCTGAGAGGAAGGCATGATAAAATTCTCCTTCACTGTGACAATCGTGAATTACCGATCGCATTCTTACAGCTGGTTCATTCTCCAAATAGCTACACATAAATTCTAACCTGTGCTCCAATGACCAGTTGGGAGGAAAACAATGAGAGAATTGATGGAGCCACGCTTGTGGATGAATGTCGTTGGCAGAAGTCTTAAACGTTTTGAGTTTACGTGTAGTAATGAACAGCTTATAGTCAAAATCATCGTGTCGGCGAGTAGCATATCGGTCATTGTTACGTCGTGTCGGCGGTTCCATCTCAAAATCCAATGCGCCTTGCCAATTTCTTTCATAATTTCCGAAGTGTCCTGTGTTATTATTTTGTGGTTGTTCCGTATTTCTAAGTCCCTCTTCCCGTGTTGGAGCGCGAGTGTCCTCTGAAATACGTAATTCTTGTATTATCTGTGCCAGCTGATCTTGTACTTCCCGAATTTCTCTTTGGTGTTGCGTATAAATTTGATTCAGATTTTGTTTCAGTTTCCTAATTTGTTCGCTCTCTTCTGTGTCATTAAAGACTACTGGTTTTGTGTCATTCAGATTATCATCTACCTTCGTAGATAAATTATTTAGCTGATCCGAAAGTTCGGTTACTTTCTCCGATAGTGTACTTATTTCCTCAGTGTGTTTTTCTGAACCAAGTTTCAGAGTATCTACTGTGTCCTTTAAGTTTTCCTGAGTTTTTGCAAGTTGCGTAACTGAATCGGTAGATGCAACTGAGTCAAATTTAGCTTGCAAGGTCTCATGATTTTCATGAACAATAGTTTGCAGTTCTTTTATGGCTGCTTCGTGATTCTGTAATGCATTTTCATGCCGCGAAAAAATAGGTTGAAAATGCTCACAGATTTGTGGTTTTACGTCATTACAGACTTTTTGACATTTCGATTCAAAGTTATGTAACTCAGTAGTTAAATCTTCACGTGTTTGTTCAAGCGTGGTGTGAAGATTTTGTTCCATTGCGTCTAACTGTTGCTGTGTTTGTCTCTGGTGTTGTTCCATTGTGTCTAACTTTTTAAGATTTTGTTCCACTGTGTCTAACTTTTTAAGATTTTGTCCCATTTGTCTCTGATTTTGTTCCATTTGTTGCATTAATTGCAATAATAATGTATTAGTGTCTGGAATCTGTTTCTCTACGCTTTTCGGCAGTGCATTTGCACCGGCAACATTCACATTTTGACAAGCAGAAAATGTGTCTTGACTTATTTGAGAAAACGGTGATGACCCAAAACCTGAATCTACAGTATTTGCGAAATTGTGTCCTGTCATTTCGGATTCCTGAGGCGAGCTGTTGCCGACCGATCGATCGATAATGCTTCCCTGTTCACTACCTGTTTCACTGTCTACACCATTGTTTGCAGCCCGCTCCATTTCCCTATGCACAGTTACCAAATTACTACTTTTAACATCAGTTAATTCATTACTCGGTGGCGCTAACACACTGCTTTCGTCTTCACTGTCATTTCTCAGTTTACTTTGGAGCCTAGTATTACGTTTTTCACACGCCATTATTGCCACAATATTTCACACGATAACACAGAAAAGCACAATTTGAAGAGCAAAAATAAGAGAACACATTAACATAGCACTGAAAATAATATGTAGCTAATTGCATGCGCAGCTGCGAAATACTTGGTGCAAATCTACATGCATGCCACAACTGTTTTACTGTACAACAATGAAAGACTGCAACTACAAAGGAGATTCTCTCTACAATTACGCACTAGCAATAAACAATAGCTACACTAATTACACAAACTACAAGAAAAAATCAGAAGATTCGAGTGAGGTATCCTCGGCTAAGGGTCGACATATGAAACGTCCCCTTAGAAAAATTATACACGACTGTGCTTATCCTGATATGAAACGTCCCCTTTGAACAATTATACAGGACTGTGCTTAACCTGACACACAATATTTTTAGCGCAACGCAGTCTGACTTTCAGAAATCCCTACAAAAGAATGGCCCTGACTAACATTAACCTATGCATTTCACAAATCGCTTACCTCACAAAAATCTTGGTTACTCGAACTACTGCAATACAGCGAGCGCCACTACTGCCAGCTAAATAAAAGATTCAAACTACGGAAGGCACTAACTACTGATAGGCATAGTTAGCAAATGAAAGATTTTAATAGAGAACAAACAATGTATTTACCTTAATAGTCATAATATATATAGCAGTTCATCACAAATTACAAAACTCCGCCATCTCTCTCCCCACATCCACCACTGCTGGCGGCTCACCTCCAACTGCGCAACGCTACGCGCTGTTCACATCCAGCTGCCGCTGCCAAACACTACAATGGCAGAAAACAATGCAAACTAGACACAGACTGCACACAACACAGCCAGTGATTTTTATACAGAGGTGGCGTTACCAATAAAAAAACCTAAACAGCCTACTTACAACTGGTACACCTGCCTAATATCGTGTTGGGCCCCCGCGAGCGTGTAGAAGTGCCGCAACAAGACATGACATCGACTCGACTAATGCCTGATGTAGCACTAGAGGGAACTGACACCATGAATCCTGCAGGACTGTCCATAAAGCCGTAAGAGTACGAGGTGGTGGAGGTCTCTTTCGAACAGCACGTTGCAAGGCATTCCAGATATGCTCAATAATGTTCATGTCTGGGGGAGTTTGGTGGCCAGCGGAAGCATTTAAACTCAGAAGAGTGTTCCTGGAGCCGCTCTGTAGCAATTCCGGACGCGTAGGGTGTCGCATAGTCCTGTTAGAATTACCCAAGTCCGTCGGAGTGCACAATGGACACGAATGTATGCAGGTGATCAGGCAGGATGCTTACGTACGTGTCACCTGTCAGAGTCGTATCTAGACGTATCAGGGGTCCCATTACACTCCAACTGCACACGCCCCACACCATTACAGAGCCTCCACCAGCAGGATCCATGGATTCATGAGGTTGTCTCCATACTCGTACACATCCGTCCGCTCGATACAATTTGAAACGAGACTCATCCGACCAGGCAACATGTTTCCTGTCATCAACAGCCCAATGGCAGTGTTGACGGTCCCAATCGAGGCGTAAAGCTTTGTGTCGTGCAATCATCAAGGGTACACAAGTTGGCTTTCAGCTCCGAAAGCCCATATCGATGATGTATCATCGAATGGTTCGCACGCTGACGGTTATTGATGGCCCAGCATTGAAATCTGCAGCAATTTGCGGAAGGGTTTGCTCTTCTGTCACGTTGAATGATTCTCCTCAGTTGTCGTTGGTCCCGTTCTTGCAGGATATTTTTTTTTACCGCAGCGATGTCGGAGATTTGATATTTTACCGGATTCCTGATATTCACTGTACACTCGTGAAATAGTCGTACGGGAAAATCCTCACTTTATCGCTACCTCGGAGATGGTGTGTCCTGTCGCTCGTGGACCGACTATAACGCCACGTTCAAACTCATTTAAATCTTGATAACCTGCCATTGTAGCAGCAGTAACCGATCCAACAACTGCGCCAGACACTTGTTTGCCGACCGCAGCGCCGTATTCTGCTTGTTTACATATCTCTGTATTTGAATACACATGCCTATACCAGTTTCTTTGATGCTTCAGTGTAAAACGTGACTCCCACGCACTGTTCATTCAAAATATCCGCATACCGACTAAAATACTCATTTTCGACGATTGTTGCCACTGATCTCAAAATACTAAGCTTAATATTCTCTACTATATTCATACTTTTGGTTCTAAAGGTTCGGGAAACCTTGTATTGAAGAATCAGAGAGCAAAATGGGCTGGGTTTTTGTTGACTAGAGAAAAGAAACACTGAGAAAATAAATTTCAAAATCTTGTTCGTAGGTGTTGAGGCATAATCAGAAGGCGTTTGATGACCGTAGACGAATAGTGACTCCATTACTGCACCCAGCAAACAAAATAGTAGTATAAATAGTGCATTCCCGAAGTGTCCACTGGAAAACAAAAGTTTGTCTGTAGGAAAAGTGACTTCGGCTGATTTTATGAAATTCGCAGGACATAATCAGCATTGGATATTTAGAAAAGAATACACCTGGCCCTTATGACACAACTCTACTGAACCTTTTTCATAACGGCTAGATGAATCAATCTGGATTGGTGGGCCAAATACTGTTTTTGCGCCGTGTGGTTTGGTGACTAAGTGCACGAGTGTCAGGCTACAAATATAAAGGTTCGGAGTTCAATCCTTGTACATCCCTAGAGTGATTTCCGTGATTTATTGCTTTTTTCACACATGGCAATGATTAGTACTTCACGAAAATGTAACGTCGCACCATGGCTTTTGTAACATCTCTTATGCTTTGCGCCTTCTAACGTGAGTACATATTACGTCGTAAATTTTTAAGGTATTAATCCAATTAATAACCTTAGTCTGAGATAACGTAAACTGACTGATAAGGAATATATATATATATATATATATATATATATATATATATATATATATATCATTGCCTATCTTTTTATCTATTTTTATCTTTCTCCCTACCACACGGCGAGATGGCATGTGCATTCACTCCGTTAGAGAAGAGAGTTCGACTCACTGTTAGAGAAAGGGCACGCAGATGGTCTACAGTCGTAATTTTAGTAATCTGCGGCATGAAGTGGACCTGCCTGATGTAAGACTGATGGTATTATGACATAAAAGATTAGACATCGCATACTCAAACATTTGTCTTGGAAACACAATAGACCAAAAGGTATATGAAATTATTTTACAAACCATATATCCCATTTAAAGACGTGTTCCGAGACCCAGTCTAACTCCACAGTCTAAGTTAATTTTTATGATATCTGCTCCATGTTTAATTGTTTGTCCTGGGGACCACGTATCATAAATTAGAAAAGCGGATGTGAATCCTATACTGGTATTCGACATGAAACTGTGAGTGGCGGGTAACCAGCTCGAAGTTTGAGGAAGGACAGAAAATAACACCACCAACACGACCGTGCCTTGTAGGAGGTCAAACCCACCTGCCGGTTGATGACACTTTAGTTTTCAGTGATAGAACAATGGGTCTTCGCACACATCGACTGTTCTGGTGGCACAGTTGCACGAATTGCGCTTCTATACACTGTAGCTTCCCACCAGCCTTACTCCCAGAATGTGCACCCGTACTGGAATAGATGAATGCACTGATTCGGTTGAAAAGGGGGACATAAAGCCGTTGTATTCTCTATTAAAGAAACTGTTATTGTAACTGTTTCTTCATATCCTGGATAATGACACTGAGACAGAGTTCACGTAAGGGCACGTGGCACACATGTTCTGTTGGGGAAATATCTGCGTATCTCGTTGGCTGCAAGAGTATCTCAGTATCACGTAGAAAATTGTTAGGGAGATGTACCCTCTGTGGAGAAGCATGGTTCGGTTGAAAAGTGGCATCACGATACTACCGCATGATAGGTAACGCATTAGGACGAAATATGTCCTTAACGTACAGTTACGCCGTCAGGGTTCCCTCAATTTCCACCAGCCGTGATCTGAACTCACGTCCAATGGCACCCCACGTCAAAACGCCAGCAGTAACACCGCTGTGCATCTCCAAAACATTGGAAAGACGAGACTTCTCCCCAGATCGCTGCTATACTCTCCGACAACGAACATCGGGGATAGGGGAGCACTGTGATTCATCACTGGATACAATGCGACGCCGTTTACAACAGTCGGTGGTTTCCGGTCACGGCACCAATACGAACACAGCCCTTTGTATTGTGGTTTTAACGGCATTCTACGCATGGGACGGCAGTTCCATAGTACGACTGTTGCTAGTCTCCGGCCAGCCGAGGGGGATGACACATGAAGTTGAAGGAAGTCCATTACTTGTTCCAGAATGTGAGGGGGTTAGGATGTGCTTGATGCACGAACTGCGATCCTTCCATATGGTAGTCAGACGTGGTCAATTAGAATCTTGATGAAGAATATGTTCCCATCACTTTCCCGTGTAATTCAACATCTGGTCACAATGACATCTGACTGCCCCACATATCTGCTGAAATTGCACGGTTCGATAGGCTGACCAGGTGAGGACAATGAGGCCCTATTCAAACTATCTCAGCTGCTGATAACTCTATCTCATACGGGTACGCGGCATCTCTGTGTACTTTAGAGTGGTCTCTCAAAATCTGACGCTGTTCATACCCCTGTAGCGTCCAATGAAAATTTATACTTAGTTCGGGATTCGAACCCCGATATTCTGCTCATTAGGCAGATACGCTAATCACTACGCGATCCTGGCACAGTGGCTTTGCTCGAATGCACGGACTATTCATTCTAGCACGCCTCCCTCCTCAAACCAAATTCCCCACTCATGCCTCAGCCCTCTTGATCGTCGCAAAGAAGTCGAACAATACTATAGAGGGTCTCCAACTGTATTGGAATAGCACCTCAGCATCGAACCAAACAGGTGGATGTTGCATGAAACCCAGGCGTAGGTGTTTTAACCAAATGAAAATGTATGGTTCCAGTGACATTTTCAAGTCTCGAACATCAATGACGTAAACATGCAGACTAAAGCGACGAATGAGAGGGGGGGGGGGGCGTAATGATTGCCGCGTCTGCATAGTAAGCAGGAAACCTGGGTTCGAATCCCAGCTTTTAACCTGCCACGAGATGACTGGGTGTTTGTGCTGTCCTCATCATTTCATCATAGTTCATGAAAGTGGCGAGATTGGATTGAGCAAAGGCTGGGAATTTGTACGGGCGCTGATTACCGCGCACTTGAGCGCCCCAAAAACCACACATCATCATCATAATCATCGCATCCCACCGTTGTTACAAATGTTCATTCGTCACTTCAGTCTGCATATATACATAATAGACCTTTGATACACTGATTGGTATTTTTACAGCTGAAGAGTAATTTTCGTACTTCACTCTAGTTGTATTCAGAAAGAGTGTGGGATATGTTTGAGAAAGTCATAAAACTCCCGAAAATATTTTCCTCGAACCTGAGTCACGAAAGACGCAGACCTGCGACTGAACGAAGCAGCCTGCACAGTGCCAGACGGAGAGCTGTTGGTCAGCGCTGTCGGAAGCCGTAGCGCTGCGGAGGCCAAGGCTGTGCCTAATGACCACTTAAAGAGGACCGCCCACCGACCTACACACGTTGTCTTTCCTCAGGACATTGGATTTCGTAGTAATGAGGAAGGCACAACATCACAGAGTGAATCCAATTGTCTTCGTCGTTTGCTCCTATCTTGAGTAACGCTTTACTTTAAATAAATTAATAACACATTATTGGAAGAATTAATCAGCCACGAACAGCTCGGTTGTGATTTTCCTAAGTAAGTGAAATCTTGTTGCGTGATTCGTAATGGAACATTCTGGCAAACCCGTCATGTTCCTTAATGCTCATGACATCTCGCATCTCGACTAACTGCGTACTGAGTAATGATAATGTGGTTTAAACTGCAGTTTTACGGATACTTTGTTACCCTTCCCGTAAAAGCTTCCTTCCATCTAGTGTTCCGGCTTACTCTTGGCAATGATTTCAGCAGGTTCCTTTTGTAAATTACGTATACTTAATCGATTCTGTTGTCACTTACAATGGAACACTGATGAGAAATGCAGGCAGATTTAACGACATAGAACTTGTGTCGCGGAACTCTGACAGCGCGACGAGCTTTCATCCAGTCGCCGGGAACAATACCCAGCTGATCGACGACTTTCCACTGCAACGAGAAACTACAAAGGACTGATGACCCTGTAGTTTGGTCCCTTTAATCTCTAAACCAACTAGCCAACCAAGAAACCACCAGCCACACCACATCTCCTGCGGCAATAACGATCTTACAATCAAATAAATAAATCAATATTCAGTGTAATGTACTTCTTTTAAAATGCATTCAGTTTCTTCTTGGCCACTTTCGCATCAGGTTCATTTTTATGAATTAATCAAGACATTCTATTACATGACCTAACTTTGTATATCATTGGTGTAAATAAGCCTCGTGAAGGTATTTTATGACATATAATTAATATTCGTTGAATGACGCATACCATATCTTACGTATCCAAAAAGAAGACAATAATTTCAGTTGTCTTAAACAGCATCTTATAAGAAGTTGTTTTATTCTTTATTTTGTTTTTACAAAGAAACTTGTAAAACATTTTTGTCAAAGTAAACTTCTATACGAAAACTACATTCCTTTTTCTAAACAAGCAAACCTTTTTTGAATTTTGTAATATTTCACTTCTCTGTTAGAATTCGATGTACTAAGAGGTACCTTTTATAGAGCACTATGTTACATATTCTTTACTAGTAATAATAATAATTTTCGTTCATAAATATCGGTGTCTGCAGTTACACCACTGAACCCTTACATGTCATGATATTGAATTTGTTTACAGCTTTTATAATTTTCAGGTAGATGTATCAGGAAGATGTCCTCTTATTGTCTGAAGGCAAAGCGACTGATAGCTCACCGCAGTGAGTCGTTTAACTATTTTACTCTCCGCAAGTCGACTCTTCAGGTCTGTTGTTTACCATGTCCGATCTAACATTTATTACCACTTTTTACGTGGTAATCGCAATACTATTTTTCGGGTCAACGGGCCTTCAGACAGTGATGAACTCTCATTAACCACCAGGGCCCGAAAGCATCGAAAGAATATAACAACAATAGCTTAAGAGTATGGATTAGGTACCAACGGTTCAATACTCTATAGGAACTAACATTAAATATGGGGATGTGCAAAATTTCTAACCACATAGTGCCATCGCATTTGCAATGTATCTTTCCCGAGACAAACTCACACTTTCGCACAGTATATTTTTATTAATTAAAAATAATTATCTCACTTTTATCTGTCACTAAGGGGTGTAGCCATGTATGGAAGTGAAACATGGACGATAAATAGTTTGGACAAGAAGAGAATAGAAGCTTTCGAAATGTGGTGCTACAGAAGAATGCTGAAGATTAGATTCATAGATCACATAACTAATGAGGAGGTACTGAATAGGATTGGGGATAAGAGGAGTTTGTGGCACAACTTCACTAGAAGAAGGGATTGGTTGGTAGGACATGTTCTGAGGCATCAAGGGATCACCAATTTAGTATTAGAGGGCAGCGTGGAGGGTAAAAATCGTAGAGGGAGACCAAGAGATGAATACACTAAGCAGATTCAGAAGGATGTAGGCTGCAGTACGTACTGGGAGATGAAGAAGCTTGCACAGGATAGAGTAGCATGGAGAGCTGCATCAAACCAGTCTCAGGACTGAAGACCACAACAACAACAACATGAATTTCTATTGAGGAAGTTCATAAAGAGTGAGAATTTGTCCGTTATGATCTGATGGTTCCTCGACATCATCGGTCCGCAGTTTCATCTTCTTAGGTCTCAGCTCCTGCTCCCGTCCTTCGGTTTGCAGCCGTTCCTCCCCACCACTGGTGGGTCATTTCAGCTTGTTGTGGGCAGGGCAAGTCGCCACCGCCTCGTCTGTCCGCCGTTCTGGTTTCGACGGGTGTTGTCCCCATCCTCTTCTTCTTTGCCGGAGCATTTTCGCGGTCGGGGCTGCCACCTCGCCGCAGGACTGGCTGCGGTTTGAGAAAGTAGGGCAGCCTCGCCTGTTGGCGACATGGGGTCCGCCACATCGAGCGCACGTGGGAGTCTCCTCTTTGCGCCTCCCGCGAGTTTGACTCTCGTGTTCACCTGAACACTTTACGCTCTTCGCGGCATTGTTGCAGAACTTGGCGACGTGTCCTTCTTCCTGGGACCTGAAGCACTGCGGCTTCGGGTCTAGGGCAGTTGGGAAGGCCTTGGTCTTCACGGGGAATCCAAGCAGCTCCCCCAGCACGAAAATCCCGCCTAAACAGTCAGCTGTTTGCACTGCGACGATGAGTAGCTGCTACTTCCTTCTGATGGTTCGGTTGTGCAGCTTTACGGCTGCGTATCCGAAAGGAGCCCGTCGCAGTCCTTCCTTGACCGCTTGTTCGCCCAGAAACGATGGCGGCCCCCTCAGGAGGGCCTCGCTCAGCTGGTCATGGTGCTTTGGCAGCGTCGACTTCACAGCAGGTGATTGCACGGTGAGGGCGGCGACAGTGCTATTCAGGGTTCTGTGGTCGGCTATGCTCGCTGCCTGTAATTCGATAGTGGTATTAGAGTCGACAGACTTTACACTCAATTTGTCCTCGCAACAGCGGGCGACACGCTATGTGATCAAAAGTATACGGACACCTGGCAGAACCTACAGCAAGTTCGTGGCGCCCTCCATGCATTGTGAAAGGGTGCTCGATCGTGTTGAAAGATGCAATCACCATTCCCGAATTGCTCTTCAATAGTGGGAAGCAAGAAGGTGCTTAAAACATCAATGTAGGCCTGTGCTGTGATAGTGCCACAAAAACATGAAAGGGTGCAAGCCCCCTCCATGAAAAATACGACCACACCATAACACCACCGCCTCGGAATTTTACTGTTGGCACTACACACGCTGGCAGATGACGTTCACCGGGCATTCACCATACCCACACCCTGCCATCGGATCCCACATTGTGTACCGTGATTCGTCACTCCACACAACGTTTTTCTGCTGTTCAATCGTCCAATTTTTACGCTCCTTACACCAAGCAAGGCGTCGTTTGGTATTTACTGGCTTGATGTGTGGCTTCTGAGCAGCCGCTCGATCATGAAATCCAAGTTTTCTCCCCTCCCATCTAACTGTAATAGTACTTGCAGTGGATCCTGATGCAGTTTACAATTCCTGTGGTCGGGATAGATGTCTGCCTATTACACATTACGACCCTCTTCAACCGTCGGCAGGTCTCTGTCAGTCAACAGACGAGGTCGGCCTGTACGCTTTTGTACTGTACATGTCCCCTCACGTTTCCTCTTCACTATCACACCGGAAACAGTGTACCTAGAGATGTTTAGAAGTGTGGAAATCTCGCGTACAGACGTGTGACACAAGTGACACCCAGTCACCTGACTACGTTCGAAGTCCGTGAGTTCCGCGGAGCGCCCCATTCTGCTCTCTAATGACTACTGAGGTCGCTGATATGGAGTACCTGGCAGTAGGTGGCAGCACAATCCACCTAATATGAAAAACGTATGTTTTTGGGGGTGTCCGGATAGTTTTGATCACATAGTGTATCTTCGAGAATTGCTATCCATGATATGCCTCTGCCCTGGATGTACAGAGGCGGCACAGGTGTACGATCTTCCTCTTCTTTCTTTTGGCGTTCACGATCGGCGCATTTGGTAATCCGGACGTCAGAACCTCCCTTTATAACGTAGGTTTGCACATGAACTGCTGTACTTCCCTTGTCCACGCTGCGGCGAAAAAAAAAAAAACACTAATTTTGCTTTGTGCAGTTAGAGCAGCACTCGACAATTTGCCGTCCACAGTCGCTACAGCGTAGGTAAGTCTTAACCGCCCTTTATCAGTACATGTCCTGGATCGTGCAACAGCCGCTATGCGCTCGCTTCCGCTGCTCGAGCTGAACGACTGCTGACATCCTGACATCCTGTCTCTAAGCTGGTCTTAGGTCGTGTTCCAAAAATGAACAGCATAGAGACAGAAGTGATGACACTTTCTGCAGGACAATGCTCAAGCACACACAGTGCAAGTTGTTACTGATTTGTTTGACAGAGCTGCTAAGTGCTATACCACCTACAGCATTCCCCTGACTTAAACCGTCGTGAGTTCAACTCGATTTCTAAACTGAAGGAAACACTTCACAGCATTCGCTTCAAATGGCTCTCAGCACTATGGGACTTAATATCGGAGGTCAACAGTCCCCTAGAACTTAGAACTACTTAAACCTAAGTAACCTAAGGACATCACACACATCTATGCACGAGGCAGGATTCGAATCTGCGACCGTAGCGGTCGCGCGGTTGCAGACTGAATCGCCTAAAACCGCTCGTCCACACCGGCCGGCCAGCATTCGCTTCAGAACTGCTATCAATTCGCCGGGCAATAGACCGCGCCGCTCGAACTGTTAGCACAACTGGCACTGCTAAGAGTATCCTACGACTTACACATCGCTGACAACAGGTTATACACAATGCTGGTGACTACTTTGAAGGTCAGTAAAACTTTGAAATACGTATCTATTTTGTACGAGTTGTAAATAAATAGTTGCCTCTATTAAAGTTCGAACCCCCGTATTAACTGTCAGGATTTTAAATACAGTGTTGTAATGTTGAGGCAACCACACACGAACACAAAATTGACGTATTACACCGCAACCAAGTTGCAAAGATTTGAAGATGGCCTCGGACAGCCTAATCCCGCTTTCAACAGTGTTACATCGCGACCGTGACTGTAATAGAAAATCAGGGAGATACTTATTGCTACAGTCAGTCTAACTTAATGATAAAAAAAACTTAAAATAACAGTAAGAAGGGTGTTCAGTAATAACGTAACACATGTTTCCTCTCGTCAATATTAGTTGAAAATATACAGAATTCGTTGTGGGACATCGTGAAATATTCCCCCTTCGGCCCCTACAATTTCATGAAGTACCGACTGGAGGCGGCGCTAGGGGTATCCTTCAAAATGGCGTCTGCAATGAAGGTGTGCTCCAATCAGAGATCTGTCATTGAGTTTCTTTTAGCGAAAAACCAGAGCATCGCAAATTTCCACAGGCGCTTGTAAGGTGCAGGCAAATCCAACACCTTCCATGAAAACCCTGACATGATAAGCAAATCCAGTAGTATGTCACATAGCTCCGAATAAATCGTGACATTAAATTAACCAAAGTAATACGAGTAACGAGGGAGCAAATGGAATACCACAGACTAACACAAGAATGCCTAAATGCATGTCATACCTTCCCACCGTGAGACAGACGCAGTTCCGAGGGGAGAAACGAGAACAGAAGCCGAGAGCAGAACCGTGTTAAGCTGGAAGGCCCTACGATAAGGGACGGACGGACACCCACGTCGCAAGCTAACTGCTAGGACCACACCACCTGCAAGTTTTAGTGTGAGATTTTTTCGCGTCTCTGTTACGTCAAGACCACCCCCCAAGCCAATGTTAAAAGCTGGAGCCCTCCAGAAGAACAGTATAGATCTTACGATAACACAAGAAGGGCTACACCACCCGCAAGTGTTAGCGTGAGACTTTTTCGCGTCTCTGTTACGTCAAGACCACCCCCCAAGCCAATGTTAAAAGCTAGAGCCCTCCAGAAGAACAGTATAGATCTTACGATAACGCTAAAAGGACCACACCAGCTGCAAGTTTTAGCGTGAGACTTTTTCGCGTCTCTGTTACGTTGCAAACTTTAAAACACTTTGCCCCACCACGAAAAGTATAACGTTTCTCATTGGATAGACAGAATTTTTGTAGGCGGAGCTTAAGGTTAACATTGAGACCCTGATTGGTCAGATGAAGACACAGCCAGATAGTTTTTTTTAAACCAACTTCGGTAAATTGTAGTAAGGAGAAGTTAGGGGAGAGTTGCTTCAGAGAAGGCGAGCTGGACGGAACTGCGCCGGCCGCCACCCCCTGACGAACACCGACAAGGTAATGAACGCACGCGATGCCGCATTTTTGAGCGCATAAGGCTTCACTCAGAACTGCAGAAGTCTCATCTGTTACATCCCATTTTTGCGTAATACTAGTATCGATCGTCAATTAAAGCTTATGGTGTTCACATTTGCCACTTGAAGTAAAAATCTGAAACGCGATGATTTTTCTGTTATATAGTTATTGAGAAGCCACATCAGCCACTGTAATTTACGACAAGTTAGATAAGTAATTAAAGATAATTGACGGTCACCATAGACCATTTTGATAGTTTTCTCTTTTGTGAAAC
Source organism: Schistocerca piceifrons (assembly GCF_021461385.2). Lineage (NCBI taxonomy): Eukaryota > Metazoa > Arthropoda > Insecta > Orthoptera > Acrididae > Schistocerca > Schistocerca piceifrons. The sequence continues at coordinate 261,477,400 of NC_060144.1, read as the reverse complement.
TTAATTTAAACCTAGATTATAGATGTGAGATGGCATAGGTCATCCTTCGACCCATTGTAGAACTTGGAAACCTATTCAGGGAATATTCGTTCACATTTTTGTTGAACGCAGTTGGTTTTTACCATCCTGTATTAAAACATTTCCTTTTATCAATAGTGCAATTTATAAACGATGTTTTGTGAGTAGAATAAAATTTCCAATGGTAAACTTAACTGCTTTTTCGACGTTATTTTACCAGCTAACTAAAAATAGGAAAGCCTTGAACCCCTTCCACTAAATTTAGTTAGTATTAAGATTCTTTTACAGGGAGTGCAGTGGAGCTGACGAAGATTCTTTTACAGGGAGTGCAGTGGAGCTGACGCTGAAATCATTAAGTATTTGGTTATATCTCACTGAACTCTTCTAAATTCTACATGTCATGTGTGGTCTGGCGTCTCCTTACCAGCAACAGGTCCCAGGTTCAAACTAGTCAATTCCCTAAAAAACACGCTCAGAGCATCGTTGCACGAAAGTGGTAGGGAGACACGATATAGAACAAACAGACACCACGCGAATGTTTAGAAAATGGCGACTCTGCCAGGATGGTAAAATCCCATGATTGAAGGTCGACCACATGCCTAACTAGGTCAGAAAAATATCCTGTTGAAAAATTTTTGTAGTAAAAATTTTTTTTTTCCTAAAGTTTTAAATACTCGAAAACAGTAGCTGCAGCGATAGATAGTAAGAAAGTGTCAGAGAAAATAGCATAATTAAGTTATGAATTTTAAAAATTGTTAGAATTAAGTTTTCTCTCCAATGCAAGCGCACAGGTGGCGGATACATAGTTGACAAGTTGGTTCTGACCCAACAAGTAAGTGAATGGATTGTCAGTCTTGGTAGTGTCAAGTCGTGTGAACAAAAAGTTTATGAAACGCGTGAGATTGTATGAGCGCATGTTGACTCGAAGTAGGGCGCGTGAATTGCTTTTAAAACCGAAAATAAAGGGTTCGGAAAGATTAGCAATAGCAGATCGAGACCTTGACCGAATTGAGGTAGAGACCCAGCATGAAAATGGACAGAGAATAGAGGACAGTACAACAGACGATGCAGTATCGCGAGAAATAGGACATATAACGCACCATAACGAGGATAATGTACGTGAAGGCATAGAAAACGTAAGTCAGCATACGACAGAGGAGCAGGAAAGTAGAGAGACTGTCGATGAGGATTCTAACTTGCGTCTTGAATACGTAGAACCCATAGTACAAGTAATCAGAGCTCCCTCACCACAGAGTACAAGGAATGCGAGCAGAAACGTTTCACAGCACAGTTCAATGCAATCGGTTGCAAACCAACACTTGGGCGAAAACACAGAGCGTAGGACGTCGGAAGAAAACGCAATAGGACCCACCAATCTGGCAGAATTATTACAATTAATGACGGAAACCATGACAAGACAAAATAAAGAAATTGCGAACCAAATTAAAATTCAGAATGCAGAAATGACGAAACAAAATGCAGAAACCACGAGACAAATGCGTGAGATTAAAGAACAAAACAAAAAAATTCAGTTACACCTAAGTCATATTGAAGACGAGGTAAAAGAATCTCGAGAAGTGATAGGAAACTTAATAACAGGTTACAATCAATTGAGAACAGACATTGACAAGGTACAAGCGGAAGTACAAACATTGCGTAATGACATTCAGGACGAGATCAAAACATTACGTAAAAACACCCAGGGAGAAGTCAAGAAACTAGAGAAACAGATAAACGAAATTACTAGACAAGCAGCAGGTACAGCGCGTGAAATTGTTGAAAACAGTGTGTTACACAAACGTATCACAAAAGCAGCGCTGAAAAGATATGATAACCGCGTAGTCAAAATAGAAGCGCAAACGAAGCGACAATTTCAGAAATTGCGAACAGAGTTGTTGCAAACCATTGAAGAGCGTAGTGAAAAGGATCGAACAAGCACAGAGTCTACAACCACATCCGTATCTGTAACAGCACCGGAAAAACAAGCAATTAACGAAGATATTACACATTTGCAATTCCAATCACAGGCGGAAAGTAACATACTTGAAATCAGACAGCCTGCACCGCGGTTACGGGAAAGTTACAGTGGACAATATCCAATGGATCTACCACAACCGGACAGAACGACGGGAGAAATGATCAGAAACAAAAGTGGCGAAGAATCGCGAATTTCATATGGAACTATGACGAAGTACGACAGCGATCATTTCCTCACAGTCAGAAAATTTCAACACTTTCGAGAAAGAAACTCATTAGATCCAAGAACTTTTATTGATCAATTACGAGTAGGATTACCAGAACACTGGACGCTAGCACACAAATTAGACTTTATATGTGCACACATGTCAGGAACAGTCGCAGAAACCATGCAGAATGTTGTAGCGACATGCCGATCGTACGAAGATTTCAGAGAGAAGTTTCTCTCACGATATTGGTCCAGCGAAGCACAGAACAGAGTGAAGTACGAATTATTACAGAATCCATATTTTGAAAATTCAGGAGAGAAGAGTCCAGTGAAATTTTTCGAATTAATGGCAAGAAAAATCAATGCTTAGATATACCATACAGTGACGGAGAGTTGATTAAATTATGCGCGATGAAGCTACCATTGAAATACCAGCAATCATTAGTAGGTCGCGGAGACAATGACGTCGAAGCATTTAAAGGTATTCTAAGGGAACTAGAGTTCATATTTTCGGAAGATTATGCAAGAAAAAGACGAAGCGCACGTAAAAACGAAAGCAAAAAGCAGTGGAATCCACAAGACACAGTATGACGAAACAATAATTACGAACCATGTGATAACTTCGCACCAAGAACGACAATAGATTTCAACAAAGAACCGGTTATGGATTTAGAACAGAATATGGCAATAACTATAATTCACCCAGGAACGGCAACAACTATTACACAGAGAATAACGACAACCGGAACGAGTACTGGAGAACCAACAGACCGACAAATTATCAACAAAGAAACCACTATCAACAAGCTGAACAAGAAAAGAGAATACACATAGAAGCGGTGGAGGTAAGACCTCCAAACCCCAATAAACGTTCGAATTGACAGCTAAGTGCCCATGCCAAAGAGAATGACGCACCGACCCAGGACAATTGCAGCACCTTGAACAGAGAAGTAAAAATCTTATCACGAGAAGAGAAGAAGGAAGAAACAAATCCGCAGGGACCAGATGAAAACGAACACAAGAAAATAACAATATCGTGTTGGGACGAAATTAATTGGGAGAATACTAACGAGGAAGATGAATTACCAGAGGCATGCACAACGAATGTAGGAGAAAAGGACGAAGTAATAAGTATTGCAGAGCTATTTGAGATGGAAACCAGGGAAAGCGAATTCAATGAGCATAATGCGCAGTCGACAGAAGTTGAAAATAAGTTACGAGTGGGCACACAACCCAACGTATATAATGAAGGAAGTTATGAAGCGATAATTAAAGCATCTAGATGCGATTATGTGGAAGTAGCGACGAAGAAAGAGAAGATAGACGAGGATGAGGAAAAGGTAGAGGATGTAGAAGAAAGCGTAAATGAAGGAAGAAATAGAGAAGGGGAAATAAAATAGAGAGAAGTAGCAGTCGAAGCTTATCCTACAGAAAGTTCGAATTCATAAGGGAAATTCCTAAAAAGACTCATGTATGATTCAGTGGAGGATTCGTTGATGCAAGAAGAAGAAGAACAGAACCAACCCTTTCAAATTCAACCAGTTGTGAAGGCCATGGTAAAGCATATCCCAGCCAATATTGTAATTGATAGCGGAAGTGAACTGACTGCGATCTCAGAAAATTTATTCATGCAGTGTAATGCCAATGAGGAATTGCCAGTTCTGAAAACACGTAAGATTAAAGTAAGAGGTCCTATTAGAAACAATGCTGCGGAAGTTACGAGACAAACAAGGTTAACTCTTTCGTGCCAAGGTCAAAAGATCGAAGCCAACTTCGTGATTATACCTAAACTAACTGTAGATTTGATTATAGGTGCAGATTTTTTAAATGAGAGACGAGCGATAATAGATATGTGGAAAGGTAGCGTAACATTCGGGAATTTCACACTTCTTTTTGAGCAAAAGCTAAAATTAGAAGAAATACCAGTTATAAACAAACAATTAAGAATGACGCGAGATAAAGAGGATGAAGAATTAGAATGGTATGCACAAAAGGGGGAATCGCCTCAACTCATGTTAGAAGTCCATAAAGAAATCGATGAAAAATTGCAAGAAGCGCAAGGTATTTCGGAACACAGTAAAAGAGAATTAGAGGGTATTTTACGAGATAAAGCAGAGGTATTTTTATCTAATACTGGCAGTATTAAGCACTTTCAGTACAAGTTTGAAGTAAAACAGCAAAAACCATTTAGAGTCCCACCCTATACAATCCCATTAAGCTACAGGAATAAAGTATTCCAGGAAATATCTAAAATGTTAGATGACGATATTATTGAACCAGCTACCTCCACATATAACAGCCCGCTCCATATTGTACAAAAACGAGATGGGTGCATCAAGTTAGTGCTTGATTCCAGACAGATCAACACTATCATAATCACTGAGACAGATCGCCCAGAAAAATTAGAGGAATTGATACAAAACTTCCACGGTGCTAAGATATTTTCATCAATTGATTTACGGAGTAGTTTCTGGCAAATAGAATTGGTACCAGAATGTAGAAAATTTACAGCATTTATCGTATTCGGTAGATGTTACCAGTTTAAACGATTGCCATTTGGTTTAAACATATCATCAGCAGCGTTTATTAGGGGATTTAATACTATACTCAGTCCTGAAATTTTACAAAAAATTACTTGTTATGTTGATGATGTGATTATAGCAGAACCCTCTTGGGAACATCACAACGACACATTAAATCAGTTTTTACAGATCATGAAAGAGCATGGGGTCACAGTAAATATAACAAAATCAAAATTTGGAAGGCGAGAGGTCAAATTTCTAGGACACATAATTTCAGAGAAAGGGGTAATGCCCGACCCAGAAAAATTAACGGCAATCAAAGAATTCTGTACTCCATATAAAAAGAAAACTCTCAGAGGATTTCTAGGTCTCACCGGATTCTATAAAAAATTTATTTGGATCGATTCTCTCGCAACACCACGCCTATGTGCATTGACTGGAAAAAACACGCCATGGGTATGGGATCAACAAGCCAATGAAGAATTTTTAAAAGTAAAAAACGCACTAACAACAGCACCGATTTTAGCACATCCTGATCGAACACAAAATTTTTGTATGGCCACTGATAGCGCGAAAACTGGTTTAGGAGTTGTTTTATTGGTTGGTTGGTTGTTTGGGGAAGGAGACCAGACAGCGTGGTCATCGGTCTCATCGGATTAGGGAAGGAAGTCGGCCGTGCCCTTTCAGAGGAACCATCCCGGCATTTGCCTGGAATGATTTAGGGAAATCACGGAAAACCTAAATCATGATGGCCGGACGCGGGATTGAACCCTCGTCCTCCCGAATGCGAGTCCAGTGTCTAACCACTGCGCCACCTCGCTCGGTCGTTGTTTTATTCCAAGAATACGAACAGGCAGGGCTAAGATCATATAGAACAATTGCATTTGCCAGTCAGGTACTCGCAAAAACCGAGAAAAACTATTCAGTAACGGAGCTGGAAGCATTGGTAATTGTATGGGGCTTCCAACGTTTTCGATACTTCCTATTCGGAAGAAAAACAAAAGTATACACTGACCACAAAGCATTAGAATTTCTGTTATCCGCCAAACTAACTCATGGGAGGTTAGCCAGATGGATGTTAATACTACAAGAATTTGACTTCACTATTACACATATACCAGGACCAGCGAATGTATTAGCAGATGCTTTATCACGATGTCCACAGGGTGCATCCAATAACATAGGTTTGGAAGCAGCAGAAGACCAGTTTACAATGTACTATATGAAACAAGTACCTTTCGAAAACTACATTACGACAGCATTGAAAAACATAGGCAAAGAACAGGACAGGATTCCGGAATACTAGGAATCAAACACAAGTGGAGAAGTAAGGATTTTCCAGACATTCGACAGCACTATCTCGTAAAAAACGTTTTATTTTTTAGACGAAATGTTGCAACGAATGAATGGTTAATTTATTTCCCAGATGAACTAATTAATAAGTACATATGGTATACACATTTAAGTAATGGCCACTTTGGACCAAAGAAATGCTTTTTAAAAATAAAACAAACAAGCCATTTTCCTAATATGGAAAGACGAATTAGAACATATTAGTCAAATGCAAAAAATGTATGAGGGCTAAACACGTCACTTTCCAAACCAAACCACCTATGTTTCCAATAATCCCTAAAAGATTAAAACAAATAGCTGCAACAGATTTGATGGGGCCCCTCCCACACACAAAAAATGGATATATTTTCATATTTGTCGTTTTGGAACTTACTTCTAAATATGTTACCTTGACACCATTAAAACGGGCAACAGGTCTTACTATAAGTAAAGCATTTAGAGAAGATTTTCTCAGACAAGTAGGTCGCGTGGAACGAATAATTTCGGATAATGGCCGACAATACAAGTCAGTGCAATGGCAGAACACGTTAAAACAACACAAAATAAAACCCATCTACATATCTAAGTACAAACCTAGCGTAAATCCAGCAGTACGATCTATGAAGGACATAGGCACTTTATGCTGATTATATGCAAGCAAAAGACACAACACTTGGGATATATACCTTAAAGATTTTCAAGAAGTAATAAATGAAATGCCACGTAGCACTACACTACTACCTCCAGTTACTGTACTTAAAATATTGAATCCCAAAACATAACCACAGAAAATGTTAGATTACCTATTGTACCACATAAACAGCACAAACAAGTCATAGCAACAGCACTCTCCAATATCAGAAAGGCAGCCATTAAAAGAAAAGAAAAAGGAGATAGAACAGCAATTAAAAGAACATTCTCAGTAGGCCAGAAAGTATTTATAAAAACACACCATCTCTCCAGCAAACAGAAACACAAAAGTTTTACGCTGCATACAAAGGCCCTGCCATAATTAGCTGAATTGCTCATGATAATGCTGTGGAACTAATGAACCCAAAAACAGGCAAAACCATAGGACTTCACCATGTGAGCCATATCAAAAAGTTTGAAGATTAATTTTATTACTGGTAAATAATCAGCACAATATTTCAAGATTATGTTGCAGATAAGATCGTCAGGCGAAAGAAGAATGAAGAGAGAGGAAGGTGGGAAAAAGAGAGTAGTTTCAATAAAAACAAAAACAAAAATAACACCAATAGTACCATAGATTAAGGTGAAGGGATAAAGTGTAGATAGTCTAACAGCATGAAATACTAAAATGCTATACACCATGACACTACACAAAAATAAAAAACGAATTTGAGGTTTCTTGTATAAGTTAAGACTCAAAATATCTCAGAATTGTAACATGGAAAGGGCGCCGAAATTTGTAAAGCTTTTAAAAAGGCGCAAAATAATGCAGGTACTAGACATATGTTAGATGATTATAAGTAAAACTTTTTGTAAGAACAATTGTAAAAACTCCAGCAAAGACCAGATGCAACGACCCACAAGTTGCAACGCGAGAAGTATCAAGAAAGAAAAGGACATAATTAGCAAGACACGATTCCTACAAGGCAGAAGCGTTGAGAGAAGGGAAAGGACAGCGAGACCAACAGAAGGCCCTTGTAACTGAAGTGGGCAATAAATTTAACCGCTAGGCGGAACCCTGCTGGGACGGAACACCCTGAAGTGACGCAACGCAATGCCCAATGCTGGAAGGGTTTCTGAGCGCCCCCACTCAGTGGAGCGAGTAAAAAAAACGGCCCGACGAGAAGACTGCTTGGGCAAGCCACCACTGGCAAAAAATATGTGTAAAAGTCACACTACCTCCATTAAACAGCACACTGATGCACGAAACTGAAGAAAACGTACACAAAGTAGAAATGACATGTCCAAACCATTTATCAAACTGTTACTAAGAGGAGAACTTCAAAGCGACTAGTTACCAATAAATATTTCCATATCCTGCCCAGAGAAGAACCAAGAATCAAGTAAGAAGCAGAGAAAAAGCAGGAAGAACAGAAGTTGAAGATTCGCAAGATTGAGACCAAGAAAGAAGATGGCTGAAGAATAGACAACATACCTTCCCAAATCCCTATCCTATTGTAAACTAGTCGTCTGCGAAGTATTACAACGAAAAACGACCGCTTTCAGCGACACATAACGATGACTTTCACGCATACAAAGCCAGTAAACCACGAGATTCTGCACTCACAGCTCCATTCCATTATGGGACCTCCACAACAGCAACACACACTTGCAAAGCCAACAAGGAACGACGAACAAAGCTGTACATCAAATACTTGCCCACATACATCTCGCTCAAGTCCATCACCTTTGTGCAAAAACATTCGCCAACCTCATGCTTAAACATTCATAGATTGTGTGAATGTGTGAAATCAAATTATGTGATGTAGAAATTGTGAAAAGAAACCTGTGAAAAACTAAATAAGTTAAGCACACCAGACAGCTAATAAACTACAAAATAAGAGTCATTGACTATGGACTTAAATAAAAAATAGATTATCAATAAAAATAAGTCATTAGTTCTGAAATGGACAGTATATAAAGAACAAAAGTAAGGCATAATAAACACTAAAACTATATGCCACTTATTTTCTCCTCATAAAAATAAAAGAATAACTATATTTTACTTCTCCTTATAAAAACAAAAAATAAAAAATTATCTTGTTGGATGTTTTCCCTTTTTTTAACATTTGTACCAATTGTTAGGATAATATCTCAATACTTGTGTATGTGTATTTCTTTGTCAAAGCAATTCTTGGAAATAATTTTTATTTATTAGTGTAACAATGTTGAAATGAGTGTCTAGAAACAAAAACATTTTACTTGTACATGATATTTATAAAATGTGTTAGGAATAGATTTTACTTAATTACTACATTTATATATATATATATATATATATATATATATATATATTTCTAAGTAAATCAATGTGAAAGACTCCTCACTTTCGATAACAAACTTCTTAAAAAACAAATTTCACACTTAAATAAAGAAAGAAAATAATTAAAAATTAATAATAGCATAAAAATATTCTTCTCTTGTCATTTTTGACAATAATGTGGAAGCATATAAACATATAAATTAGTATTACAAACTAGCATAGAACCAGAATAACATGGCTGAAGAGTAGGCAACAAAATTTAGCTAAAGCAATAATTTTTGACTGACTTAGACAACGATTCAATCATTGCCTAACTTCAGTGCAAAAATTAAGGTCGAATGGTGGTGATATGTAAGGTGTCAGGCAAATCCAATACCTTCCATGAAAACCCTGACATGATAAGTAAATCCAGTAGCATGTCACATAGCTCCGAATAAATTGTGACATTAAATTAACCAAAGTAATACGAGTAACGAGTGAGCAACTGGAATACCACAGACTAACACAAGAATGCCTAAATGCATGTCATACCTTCCCACCGTGAGACAGACGCAGTTCTGAGGGGAGAAACGAGAACAGAAGCCGAGAGCAGAACCGTGTCGAGCTGGAAGGCCCTACGATAAGGGATGGACGGACACCCACATTGCCAGCTAACTGCTACGACCACACCACCCGCAAGTTTTAGCGTGAGACTTTTTCGCGTCTCTGTTATGTCAAGACCACCCCCCAGCCAATTTTAAAAGCTAGAGCCCTCCAGAAGAACAGTATAGATCTTACGATAACACAAAAAGGGCTACACCAACTGCAAGTTTTAGCGTGAGACTTTTTCGCGTCTCTGTTACGTTGCAAACTTTAAAACACTTTGCCCCACCATGAAAAGTATAACGTTCTCATTGGATAGACAGAATTTTTGTAGGTGGAGCTTACGGTTAACATTGAGACCCTGATTGGTCAAATGAAAACACAGCCAGATAGTTTTTTTAAACCAACTTCGGTAAATTGTAGTAAGGAGAAGTTAGGGGAGAGTTGCTTCGGAGAGGGCGAGCTGGACAGAACTGCGCCGGCCGCCACCCCCTGACGAACACCGACAAGGTAATGAACGAACGCGATGCCGCATTTTTGAGCGCATAAGGCTTCACTCAGAACTGCAGAAGTCTCATCTGTTACATCCCCTTTTCACGTAATACTAGTGTCGATCGTCAATTAAAGCTTATGGTGTTCACATTTGCCACTTGAAGTAAAAATCTGAAACGCGATGATTTTTCTGTTATATAGTTACTGAGAAGCCACATCAGCCACTGTAGTTTACGACAAGTTAGATAAGTAATTAAAGATAATTGACGGTCACCATAGACCATTTTGATAGTTTTCTCTTTTGTGAAACTTAATTTAAACCTAGATTATAGATGTGATATGACATAGGTCATCCTTCGATCCATTGTAGAACTTGGAAACCCATTCAGGGTATATTCGTTCACATTTTTGTTGAACGCAGTTGGTTTTTACCATCCTGTATTAAAACATTTCCTTTTATCAATAGTGCAATTTATAAACGATGTTTTGTGAGTAGAATAAAATTTCCAATGGTAAACTTAACTGCTTTTTCGACTTTATTTTACCAGCTAACTAAAAATAGGAAAGCCTTGAACCCCTTCCACTAAATTTAGTTAGTATTAAGATTCTTTTACAGGGAGTGCAGTGGAGCTGACGCTGAAATCATTAAGTATTTGGTTATATCATCGCTAGTCTCACTGAACTCTTCTGAATTCTACATGTCATGTGTGGTCTGGCGTCTCCTTACCAGCAACAGGTCCCAGGTTCAAACTAGTCAATTCCCTAAAAAACACGCTCAGAGCATCGTTGCACGAAAGTGGTAGGGAGACACGATATAGAACAAACAGACACTACGCAGAATGATTAGAACACCGTACACATATGTGACTCTTGCAATGGTGGAATGTGCGGACACACTCATTCGAGGTGATCGACGGACCACAGTTAAACACTTCGGTGCACAAATGTGCGTCTCTGTTAGTGGTGCTGTCACAGTGGTCCACTCAACGATGTGTACACTCTGGGTTCTTCGCTGCTTAACAGAAGGCAATAAAAAGCAACAAAGGACCATGTGTCCGAACTGCTTGCGCGTTACGAGCCTGATGGTGACAATTTCTTTGTAGAACATTATCACAGGCAGTGAAACTTGAATTCATCAGTTCGAGCTCTTGGCAATCCTTGGAGTGGCGCAAGAGTACCTCTCCTCGAAAGAAAAAGTTCAAGAATGCGCCCTCAGCTGGTTCAATCATGGAGACTGTCTTCTGGGACTCTGAATGGGTTATTCTGTTTGACGTCCTACCTCATGGTGCAACGATCAACTCTGAAGTGTACTGTGCTACATTCAGGAAATTGAAAAAAGGACTTCAGCGTATTCGTCGCCATAAAAATGCAAACGAACTTATCCATCTCCATGGCAACGCAAGGCCTCTCACAAGTCTGCGTACCTGGGAGGAGCTCACAGAACTTGGGCTGTTTCTTCCCCATCTACCCTACAGCCCAGACCTCGCACCATCCGGCCTCCATCTATTTGGCCTAAAGAAGGATGTGCTTCGCGGTAAACGTTATGGAGACGATGGGGAGGCAACTGATGCAGCAAGACGTTGGCTCCGACGTCGACAAGTTGAGTGGTTCCATGTGGGCATTAAGGCCCACCCAGTAACGTGCCGAGAAGCAGTCGCATTGAACGGAGACTATGCTGAAAAATACGTTTTGTAGCCAAAAGTGTGGGGAGTAATACAGTGCATTGGGGTCCTGAATAAAACCAACCTGCTTTCAGATAAAATATGTTGCGTTACTTATTGAACGCCCCTCATAATTTTAAAAATGCTGTATTCTTAAAGATAAAATTGTTAGAAATGATATAAACATACAAAAATATGTAATTATTATTAATATAATTAAAATGAATACACTACTGGCCATTAAAATTGCTACTCCAAGAACAAATGCAGATGATAAACCGGTTTTCATTGTACAAATATATTGTACTAAAACTGACATGTGATTACATTTTCACGCAATTTGGGTGCATAGATACTGAGAAATCAGTACCCGGAACAACCACCTCTGGCCGTAATAACGGCCTTGATACGCCTGGGCACTGACTCAAATAGAGCTTGGATGGCGTGTACAGGTACAGCTGCCCATGCAGCTTCAACACCATACCACAGTTCATCAAGAGCAGTGACTGGCCTATCGTGACGAGCCAGTTGCTCGGCCACCATTGACCAGACGTTTTCAAGTGGTGAGAGATCTGGAGAATGTGCTGGCCAGGGCAGCAGTCGAACATTTTCTGTATCCACAAAGGCCCGTACAGGACCTGCAACGTGCGGTCGTGCATTATCCTGTTGAAATGTAGGGTTTCGCAGGGATCGAATGAAGGGTAGAGCCACGGGTCGTAACACATCTGAAATGTAACGTCCACTGTTCAAAGTGCCGTCAGTGAGAATAAGAGGTGACCGATACGTGTAACCAATGGCACCCCATACCATCATGCCGGGTGATACGCCAGTATGGCGATGACGAATACATGCTTCCAATGTGCGTCGACCGCGATGTCACCAAACACGGATGCGACCATCATGATGCTGTAAACAGAACCTGGATTCATCCGAAAAAATGACGTTTGGCCATTCGCGCACCCAGGTTCGTCGTAGAGTACACCATCGCAGGCGCTCCTGTCTGTGATGCAGCATCAAGGGTAACCGCAGCCATGATCTCCGAGCTGATAGTCCACGCTGCTGCAAATGTCGTCGAACTGTTCGTGCAGATGGTGGTTGTCTTGCAAACGTCCCCATCTGTTGACTTAGGGATCGAGACGTGGCTGCACGATCCGTTACAGCTATGCGGAAAAGATGCCTGTCATCTCGATTGCTAGTGATACGAGGCCGTTGGGATCCAGCACGGCGTTCCGTATTACCCTCCTGAACCCACCGATTCCATATTCTGCTAAGAGTCATTGGATCTCGACCAACGCGAGCAGCAATGTCGTGATACGATAAACCGCAATTGCGATAGTCTACAATCCGACCTTTATCAAAGTCGGAAACCTGATGGTACGCATTTCTCCTCCTTACACGAGGCATGACAATAACGTTTCACCAGGCAACGGCAGTCAACTGCAGTTTGTGTATGAGAAATCGGTTGGAAACTTTCCTCATGTCAGCACGTTGTAGGTGTCGCCACCGGCGCCAAACTTGTGTGAATGCTTTGAAAAGCTAATCATTTGCATATCACAGCATCTACTTCCTGTCGGTTAAATTTCGCGTCTGTACACGTCATCTTTGTGGTGTAGCAATTTTAATGGCCTGTAGTGTATATTAATTATATAATAATTATTAATGTAATAAAATTATTACAAGTTATAAAAAATTGAATCAGACTTAGGTTACAGTAAAAGAGAACAGAGTTCACTGAAAAATTGTACTACTTGTCAAATAACCGAACGAGGTGTCGTTGTTGAAGGGCACCGGAATCGCATGCGGGTGGACAGCGATTTAAACCCCATTCCAGAGATCCAAATTTATGTTTTCCGTTATGTCCCTAAATCGCTTAAGGGAAATGCCGGAATTATTTGTTTGAAAGGGCACTGACGAGTTCCTTCCCCAGTGCGAATTTGCGTTCCGTCTAATGGCCGCGTCGTCAACAGGACGTTAAACCACAATCTCCCTCTTCTTTGTTGCTGACTTTGGTCATAGCTTCACAATATCAGTTTAGTGCTTATTTTTCCTGATGAAGTATTATTCACGTGAACTCATTGTAAATGGGCAGTACGACAGACATAGTCAACTTCATAAACCAAGTTCATTATCGTGCTCATAGTTCGTACAAATATCCATCTATATCTGCATCTACATCCTTACTCTGCAAACCAGAGTGAAGTGCGTGGCAGAGTGGTCTTTCCATTGTACCAGTTATTAGGGCTCCTTCCCGGCCCATTCACGTACGTAGTTCGGGAAGGAAAACCGACTTATACGCTTTGTCATGAATCTAATCTTGCCCATGCGATCTCTGCTGAAGCGATAAGTATGGATTTATAGTATAGTCCTAGATTTCACGTTTAATGTTGTTTCTTGAAACTCTGTACGCAGGGTTTCTCGCGATAGTTTACGTCTATCTTTAAGAGAATCTGCCAGTTCAGTTTCTTCAGTATCTCCGTGGCATTCTGCGATGGATGAAGCAAATGTGCGACCGTTCATTCTATACGATCAGTATCAATATCCTGTTTAGTTTTGTTCTCTCACACCTGAGCAATATTCTAGAATGGATAGTACAAGTGTTTTCTGAGCAGTCTCCTTTGATTTAACCTGGTATTGGTCTGTAAACTAACCATATCTGTTACCACCGCAACATGAATTATCAAGAAAATTTAGGCAGTTATCCAGTTGAACTTATATCCACAGTACCGTAACCAACAAATCTTTCGGATTTTTTGTTTTTTTTATTTGACATAAATAAGTTGTTGGCCCCCATTTTATGATATGCAGCTGGTACCAAGCTACACGTAGAACACTATATGAGCAACATTTTGTAGTTATTTGCACAATCGTCTTGAATTGTCCTTTGTTTTTCATTCCTTGATCGAATCTGTGGCGAGTTACTTGTGATTCAGTCCACTCTACATATACGTTTACATGATTATCTGCAATACACAATTAAGTACGTAGCAGGGCGTTCGTCGAACCACCTTCAAGCTATTTCTCTACCATCCTACTCTGGAACAGCGCACGGGGAAAACGAACACTTAAATATTTCCGTGCGGGCTCTGAGTCCTCTTATATGATCATAATTATCATATCTCCCTATGTAAGGGGGCACCAATAAAATATTTCCGCTCTCAGAGGAGTAAGTTCTTGATTGAAATTTCATGAGCGAAGATCCTGCCACAGCGAAAAACGCCTTCCTTTAAATGATTGCCAACGCAGCTCGCGTACCATATCCGTGACATTCTGTCCCCTACTTCGCGATAGCATAGAAGGAGCTACCATTATTTCAATTTTTTCGATGTCCTCCGTGAATCCTATCTGATGCGGATCCCACACTGCGCAACAGTACTACAGGACTGGGCGGACAAGCAGTCAGTGTCTTTAGCAGACCTATTGCATTTTCACAGTGTTCTGCCTACTAATCACTGTTTCTGGTTCGCTTACCCAACAACTTTATCTTTGTGATCGTTCCGATGTGAGTTATGGTAACTGTAATATAGAATACTACTACGTAATCTGAATCGTCCGAAACTTTTCAATACTACCTGTTTGCAGATTAAAGCCATACAAAATACTGTCGTTGAAGCTATTGTCCTCACAGACCCAGCACTTGAGAAGTCTCTCTCATACCCCATATACCGATGATCGCAACTATTCACTTTAAGCGACCTCAATTTCCAATCAAGGTTTCCTTTGCAACACCAAGAAACAAGGCTCAGAGTGAAAATAGGAGGGACGAGGAGGTGGTCAAAGAAGGGGGAGGAAATGAACACAGAGAGTGGGATAGTAGGAATGGGGAGAGAAAGGGGGAGGAGGAGTACGACAGAAGGAGTGAGAAGGTGGTAATGGACAGAGAAAGGGGAGAGGAGGAGGAGATGGACGAAGAGGGAGGGGGGGGGGTGATGGACAGAGCGAGGGGGGAGATGGAGATTCGGACCTACATCCAATTACCATACATATTTAGCAATTGCGAAGCACTGACGGGTTCGCTAGTCAATAAAGACAAGGCCGCCGGTCCAGATTTTATACCGGTTAGGTTCCTTGCAGAGTATGGTGATACAGTGCCCGCCCAGCTAGCCGCGCGGTCTAACGCGCTGCTTCCCGGGCTGGAAGGCGTGCCGGTCCCCGGCACGAATCCCCCCGGCGAATTAGTGTCGAGGTTCGATGTGCCGGCTAACCTGTGGATGGTTTTTAAGGCGGTTTTCCATCTGCCTCGGCGAATGCGGGCTGGTTCCCCTTATTCCGCCTCAGTTATACTATGTCGGCGATTGCTGCACAAACACAGTTTCCACGTACGCGTGCACCATAATTACTCTACCACGCAAACATTTGGTGTTACACTCGTCTGCTGCACAATAACGCTGGGTTCGGTGTGGGGCGGCGGTGGGGTGAGTGGACTGCTGTGACCTGTTGTGGAGTTGTGGATCACTGATGGCCACGGCGGGGACGAAGCCTCTCCGTCGTTCCTAGGTCCCCAGTTCAATACTCATACATATACACATGGTGATTCAGTAACTTCGTATTTAGCAGTGTATACAAACGCTCGCTCGTCGAAAGATCCATACGTAAAAACTACGCAGTTGCGCAAGACACACAAATACCCAAGAATTGCAGACTTGTATCTCTAACGTCGATTTTCAGTAGAATTCTGGAACATGTAGTGTGCTCGAACATTATGAATTACCTCCAGGAATACGATTTACTCACAAAAAGACAACACAGATGCAGAAAGTATCCTTCTTGTGAAACACAACTAGCTCTTTATTCACACGAAGTAATGAGTGCTATCGACAGGGGATACCAAACTGATTCCGTATTTTTGGATTTCCAGAAGGCTTTTGATACCGTTCCTCACAAGTGACTTCCAATCAAATTGCGTGCCTATGGCGTTCGTCTCAGTTGTGCGACTGGATTCATAATTTCCTGTCACAGTTCGTAGTAATTAACGGAAAAATAGTTCAAATGACTCTGAGCACTATGGGACTTAACAGCTGAGGTCATCAGTCCCCTAGAACTTAGAACTACTTAAACCTAACTAACCTAAGGCCATCACACACATCCATGCCCGAGGCAGGATTCGAACCTGCGACCGTAGCGGTCACGCGGTTCCAGACAGAAGCGCCTAGAACCGCACGGCCACACCGGCCGGCAATTAACGGAAAGTCATCGAATAAAACAGAAGTAATATATGGCATTTCCCATGGAAGTGTTACAGCCCCTCAGCTGTTACTGATCTACACCTTCCTGGTTTCTTTTAAAACCAACTGTGAGGACTAATATAAGGAGAAGAGATATATATACATATGAGAAGCAATTTGTCTAATAGTTTAAATACCTGATATCGTAGTTAAAACAGACTACGGGAAAACTAAACCACACATTTTTTTCTCCCTGTCATGTTTAACAGAAAACCTATACAATGCTGTTTACGAAATATGTAGCCTATGTCCGTCTGAATGTTAATTAGAGTATTGCGCTAAAATCCGAAGTAAATCACTCAAGAACTTTTCCGGATTTTAGTCAACAACGTTTGCCTATTTTATGTATGTATATAGTCTAAGGTAGTCCAGATTTTATTGGAGTATCGTGGGAAAATTTGAAGCAAAAATGTAAAGAACTTTTCGAGACGTTTGGTAACAAATAAAACTATGGAAATTTTTGGAAAATTGTGGTAAGTTCCTATGAGACCAATCTACTGTGGTCATCGGTCACTAGGCTTACACACTACCTTATCTAATTGAAACTAACTTAAGCTGAGGACAGCACACACACCCATTCTCGAGGGAGGACTCGAACTTCCGACCGTGGGAGCCTCGCGAACCATGGCAAGGTGCCTAACACTGCGCAGCTACCCCGCGCCGCGTTAAACTATGACTTGTCATTATATAGTGGCATAGATTTCAGCTGCTTCGATACACCGAGGATATCTACTTCCAAGTTACCCATGTTGCCACTTGTCCTTGAATGGAATTCTGGAATATTTACTTCGTCTTCTTTGGTGAAGGAATGTCAGAAATCTGTGTTTAGTATCTCTGCTTTACTCGCACTGTCATCGCCATTAATATCACACAGTGAAGATACTGATTGCGTCTCGTCGCTGGTGTACATAACTTGTTTCTTTTAAGCTAAGTAACAGCGAACCGGAAGAGGGGCAGGGGGATTCAAAATTGAGAACAAAAACCTTCCTGAAACTCTGATTGGAGTGCGGAGATTGGGCTTAATTTTTGCTTCCTTTTTAATTTAGTATGTGCCAGACAAATACATGAACATTTAGCATGTGTTGTGTACATGTCACAGCGTGTACAGGATTAAGCCTCTCTTACCTGACATATGCACTGTTTTAAGAGGAACCACAAACATTTTGGGAAGTAGTAGTATCGACTAATTCGAATAAATCGTTCCGTGTATGCACATCAACAGACGTTTGGCATGATCACTTTATTTAGAAATCCATGGCACAGAAAACAATAAACGGCTGTGACGCATGCATATATATTCATTTTCAAGGTGTACAGATTCCTAAATAAAAGTATAATGACAAAACCGTCTGTTTCGCAAGAGAGGTTTTTCACAGCACACCTGAGAGAAGTCAGCACTTGGTAGAACGACGCCTGCTCGGATGCTGGCTTGTATCCGCCGTGCCACACCATCGACGACATCATCAAGCCAGTCCTGGTTCCAATTGCCCCACTCTTAAATGGTGATTCTGGGTAAGTCGAACAGAGTACGTGGTTGATGTTGACGTCCGAAAATAGCTCCTTGCAACTGATCCCATACAAGTTCATTTAGATTCATGTTCAGGGAACAGGCAAGCAGCTCCATTCTGGTTATCCTAACACGCTGAAGGAACGTGTTCAAGAGAACACCACAACGAACTCGCGAGTTATCTTCCATCAAGGTTGAATGTCACCGGAATATTGGTGATAGATCCTAGTTTGTTAGTTAGTTACATGTTCCACAGGTTATTTGAACGATTCTTTTACCGAAATGATGTGGAACGAATCAATTTACAGGACAGGTGTACATGATTACACAATTAGTATTACCACTAATCAACACATAATTATTTTTAGTCCTACTCATACAGCTTCACTGTTTTTTTTACTGGCTACCATCTTTCAAGAAGAAATTCATCAATAGTATAGAAGGAGCTGCCCAGGAGAAATGATTTTGAACTATACGTAAAACTTGCTTCGCTCTGTGTGAGACATTTTATGTTATTGAGCAAAAGCTCAAAAACTTTTGCTGCTGCATACTGAACTCTTTCTGAGCCACTGTTGGTTGTAGAATTTCGTCTCTTTGCCCTACTGCAGTGAGACTTTCAACAACCACGAGACGTGTACGATGGCCCCATGTAATGCCACCCCAGAACATCACTCCGCTTCCATCACCTTGCAGCACATGTGAGACACAGTGTTGGATCCGTTCCATATCGTCGGATTGTCCCCAAACACGTTGTCGCGATTAGCAGTGTGCAAAGAGATCCGAGTCTGTAAACAACAACCTGGGGCGTCCATTCTGGACGATTTCTTACCCACTTCACACGAAGGGCTAGGTGCTGTGGAATACGACATATGCTCACCATGGCCGTCGTGATTGGAGATTCCCATCATGCAGTCGTCTCCTAAGGGTCTGATACGATACTTGAGTCCTGTAGCCTCTTCGAACGCTGAACTCAGTTGTGGAGCAGTCGGTCCAGTGTTCCTTTGATTCAAAAGTCGTAAGCTATCGATCATCCTGCGCACCTTTCGAACGTGGACGGCCTGTTTGGAGTAATTCCGCAACACTACCTGTCAAGTGGAACCGATTGTACGTATCCGCCACATCATTTTGACTCCAGTGCACACGTCGAGCAACTGCCCCAGTTGACAAACATTCTGCACATAGCGTGATGATGTCGAACTGATCATTGGTCGCGTTTGTCCTTCGTGGCATGATGGATGTTCATTCTATTGTTTCACACAAACGTTTCTAAACCATCACTATTGGCTCTTTACTTTCAACTGAAACGCTGCTGCACATTCGAGTGTGGCGTTCTACCCATAGGCTGGGCTCGTGTTAACTGTGTGAATTGTTTACATACAACGTCAAGGGCATATTTCGATAGGCACAGGAACAATCACAATAGCAACACACTTGTATAACATATCTAGGTGATGCTATATTTCTGATGAGTGTGTAATATGTGTCAAAGTTTTACAGAGATACATCTCTTAGAATGTACTCCAAACAAATAATCACAGAAGGCGTTAAGTAAGGGCAAGTGATTAAGTCCAAAGCTGATTAGGTCCAAAGCTGATTTTCACAAATTCCACCTCATATTTCAATCCACTACCGAATTATCTTGACAAAAGGATGTGTAGCTCTTCTCAAGGCGTTTTGGCGTTCTTTTCACAAGACAGCACTATTCATAAACCGAATGATCAATTTGTCTCTTGAGTAAACTTTTTATTTATAGACTTCGCCCTTCAACCATCCCCACAGGCAAAAATCTAAAGGAATAAGGCCTTAGCACAATGATGGTCAGGAAATGTGGTCACATCTGCCGATCCCTCTTCTGGGGAATGTCAAGTTCAGTTGATGAGCCACTTGAGGACTAGACTGTACAGGGATCCCGTAATGCTGCAAGGACATTCCCATTCATGTAGCCGAAGGAATCTCTTCTAATAATTCTGGCAGCTGTTTTTGCGGATAGTTTACATAACGAAGCGCTATAAGGCCATGCAGTGATTCTGAGTTGGCCCTAAGGCCTGGCGTTTTTCTTAAGTGATCTGTGTGAAAAATAAAATGTTTTGGCCGTGCGGTTTCATGAAATTCGATAGAAAATTATGTGATCTACAAAATTGCTTAGATTTTCAGGTCATAAAGATGGTGTGCCAAGTCTACGTTTTCTAACCTTCTGCTTTTTGCGTTTAATCGAGGTGCTAACGCCGCAGGAGCTGCTCCAGAGATTTGTTAAGTGTGTGGCGAAGAAGTGATGCCTTTTAGAAGGGCTAAAAATTGGTTTAAGCAATTCAAAGACGGAAATTTTGACCTGAAAGACAGGCATGATCCACCACGAACTGCCGTATCAGAACCAAGCAGTAAATGCAGAACTTTAAGTCCAACAAATGAAACGACTCATCAGCGCTATCGAGCGAAAACGACCTGATCGGCGAAGTGGCGTTCTTCTGCAACATGATGATGATGATGATGATGTTTGGTTTGTGGGGCGCTCAACTGCGTGGTTATCAGCGCCCGTACAATTATCCAATCTTTGCTCAGTCCAATTTCGCCACTTTCCTGGATGATGATGAAATGATGAGCACAACACAAACACCCAGTCATCTCGAGGCAGGTGAAAATCCCTGACCCCGCCGGGAATCGAACCCGGGACCCCGTGCTCGGGAAGCGAGAACGCTACCGCGAGACCACGAGCGGTGGACATTTCTGCAACATAACGCCCTCGCATCGCTAAGGAAGCCATTCGGTCGTTTGGCTGAGAAGTGCTTCCACATACTCTACATTTTCCCGGCTAGGCGCCTTCGGATTTCCGTCTGTTCCCATTCCTTTCGAATGAATTGCATGGCATTTGGCTCAATAATGACGTAGAACTGATGGCTTGGCTGGCGATTTCTTCGAGTGGAAACCGGGTGATTTCTACAGTCAAGGCACTGAACAGCTTGTTGAACTTCTGGGAATAAGTTGTAAACAACAACGGAGGATACATTATTGATTGATTTGTTGTTCATTTCCTGTTTACTTTTGTGGAAACTTTACAGTTAAAAAACCCACCAGGACTTATGGGCCAACCCAATACAACAGGCACAATAACTGATTGTCTAGATGTATGTTACCCTCTATTTTGAAACCAAGGAATACACTGAGCGTAACAGTTCCATGCGAAGAATGAATCACCATCTACGTTGCCACAATACGTTAGTCCATCACACTTTTAGAGATATTTCGCTTGTAACATAAGTTAGCACAATGGTACATAGTCTGGTTATCGGGAACTCAACGCGTTGTCCCCCATTCTATTACGATCTAAATCCAGATAATACTTTCTCGACCATGATTTGAACTAGCTATCTGAAGTTCGAGGGCCACCTAACTGGTGGATCGCTAGGCAGGTAGCGTGTCTAGACCGTGTTTTCCGTATACGAAATGGAATAAATTTAAAGGAAGGAAGACGCATAACTTTATATATTTTATGCACACTTACAATAAAACATTTCAAAGAACTTTTGAACTTACTTTAGGAAAATTACTGTCATAAAATTTGGCTGTTATGAACGGTTTGTCGTCATCTTTTCTCACTTATTTGACGAAATCCTGAGCTTAGAGAATCAGATGTTGAACCTGATACCATTGTGCTGGAAATCTGTGTACCACTTCGTGACACTAACTTAAAATATCGGGACTGGTATTAATGAGTCATGACTGTCAAAAGTTTACTCACAACGTGTTTTGGTAGGAAACAGTTCAGCTGTAGTCACTGACGACAGCAGCAAAAACAACAACGAGAAATTCGCTGGGTATTTATTCCGTATCTCTCCTATACAAAGAATAAATATTTTGCTGTTGCCATTTCCTAGAATTTTTATTGCAATGACTTACAGTACCACTGCTGAGCAAACTAGAGCGTGGAACAGAGATCTACAGTGTCTTGAAAAATTTGGTCGATGCACCTTGATCGGATGTACACTCCTGGAAATTGAAATAAGAACACCGTGAATTCATTGTCCCAGGAAGGGGAAACTTTATTGACACATTCCTGGGGTCAGATACATCACATGATCACACTGACAGAACCACAAGCACATAGACACAGGCAACAGAGCATGCACAATGTCGGCACTAGTACAGTGTCTATCCATCTTTCGCAGCAATGCAGGCTGCTATTCTCCCATGGAGACGATCGTAGAGATGCTGGATGTAGTCCTGTGGAACGGCTTGCTATGCCATTTCCACCTGGCGCCTCAGTTGGACCAGCGTTCGTGCTGGACGTGCAGACCGCGTGAGACGACGCTTCATCCAGTCCCAAACATGCTCAATGGGGGACAGATCCGGAGATCTTGCTGGCCAGGGTAGTTGACTTACACCTTCTAGAGCACGTTGGGTGGCACGGGATACATGCGGACGTGCATTGTCCTGTTGGAACAGCAAGTTCCCTTGCCGGTCTAGGAATGGTAGAACGATGGGTTCGATGACGGTTTGGATGTACCGTGCACTATTCAGTGTCCCCTCGACGATCACCAGTGGTGTACGGCCAGTGCAGGAGATCGCTCCCCACACCATGATGCCGGGTGTTGGCCCTGTGTGCCTCGGTCGTATGCAGTCCTGATTGTGGCGCTCACCTGCACGGCGCCAAACACGCATACGACCATCATTGGCACCAAGGCAGAAGCGACTCTCATCGCTGAAGACGACACGTCTCCATTCGTCCCTCCATTCACGCCTGTCGCGACACCACTGGAGGTGGGCTGCACGATGTTGGGGCGTGAGCGGAAGACGGCCTAACGGTGTGCGGGACCGTAGCCCAGCTTCATGGAGACGGTTGCGAATGGTCCTCGCCGATACCCCAGGAGCAACAGTGTCCCTAATTTGCTGGGAAGTGGCGGTGCGGTCCCCTACGGCACTGCGTAGGATCCTACGGTCTTGGCGTGCATCCGTGCGTCGCTGCGGTCCGGTCCCTGGTCGACGGGCACGTGCACCTTCCGCCGACCACTGGCGACAACATCGATGTACTGTGGAGACCTCACGCCCCACGTGTTGAGCAATTCGGCGGTACGTCCACCCGGCCTCCCGCATGCCCACTATACGCCCTCGCTCAAAGTCCGTCAACTGCACATACGGTTCACGTCCACGCTGTCGCGGCATGCTACCAGTGTTAAAGACTGCGATGGAGCTCCGTATGTCACGGCAAACTGGCTGACACTGACGGCGGCGGTGCACAAATGCTGCGCAGCTAGCGCCATTCGACGGCCAACACCGCGGTTCCTGGTGTGTCCGCTGTGCCGTGCGTGTGATCATTGCTTGTACAGCCCTCTCGCAGTGTCCGGAGCAAGTATGGTGGGTCTGACACACCGGTGTCAATGTGTTCTTTTTTCCATTTCCAGGAGTGTAGATTCAGGTCACGTGCTTTCTACGTAGCTTAATAATATCAAAATCTGTCGCTATGGAATAGTATTAGGAAAAGATCACCTGCAGTCTATGAAAGCACCTATGCTTGTATTGTCAAAATAATTATACTACTCCAGTGATCTGTGCAAGCGGAAGGCTATCACGACTACCCGGGCCACAACTGCAGGAGGCCGACACCGAGGATTCGAGGACCATTTTCAACCCGACTAGTAAGTGACTGGAAGAGGCGACAACGTCCGTGCTATCCAAAGGATTAAACTTTCCACCGGTTCCGGTCACATTATCAAAACTAGAGACCAGCAGCAGCGTCGAACAGGCCATACGCAGGCTGCAGTCTGGAGCCGCTGAAGAGGTGAGAAAGGAGACCAGCAGAATCCTAGACAAAGCGAGAATGCCTAAAACCAACATCTCGGCGGCGGAACGCAGGGCGATACGCACCCTGAGAGAAGATGAGGATACTGTCATTCTACCAGCAGACAACCGGAACGTTATGGTGCTGCTTAGAGCGGCTGACTACTGGGACAAGATTAATTCACTGCTGCAGGACCAGGCCAACAAACAAGTGGAGAAGGACCCTACAACAGTGCAGCATTCCGTGAAGAATGGGTTGGCATTCCCCAAGATACCTTCCAGCACCTGACTGGACATATGCCTGCGAGAGTTGAAGCTGTCATCAAGGCTAAGAGTGAGCCAACACCATACTGAATTCCAGCATTACTGTTGGAGGGTGCCACAAACTTGTAAGTCATTTTCAGCCATGTGTCCAGATATTTTTGATCATTTAGTGTATTTCCAGTGTAGGGGCAAGTTTTACCAACAAATGGATGGAGTCGCTATGGGATCCCCACTGGCATCATGTACCGCCAATCTGTACGTGGAATACTTCGTTGATATCGCCTTGGAAACAGCACATCCTAAAATCCAAGGTCTTTTATCGGAACGCGTACGATACCTTCGCGGTCTGGCCGCACGACGAGGACACTCTAACGGAATTTCTCAACCATCTAAACAGCATACACGCGAGCAAAGTTCACAATGGAATTGGAAGAAAATGGATGCTGACATTTCCTTGATATCCGAATAAAGAAGAAAACGGACGGCACACTGGGACACTCGATCTACCGAAAGAATACACACTCAGACCTGTACCTAAACGCCAACAGCTGCCATCACCCAGCACAACGGAAATCCGTGTTCACTGCCCGTGTCCGCAGAGCTCATGACATAACGTGACAAGGACAGTTTATCTACTGAGTTTCAGAACCAGAAGAAAACCTTTCAGAAGAATGGCTGCACCGAAACGCAGATTACACGCGCTCTCAAGATGAGGAAGAAGAAGAAGAAGGACCTTCAGGAAAAAGAGAACCACAAAGGTCTGGCGTTCCTCCTGTACGCAAGCCCACGGCCAAGATTGCCAGAATACTGTAGAAGAACAAGATAAAAAGCATCTTCTGTCCTCCAGCAAAAATCAGGAACATTCTGGGCTCAATGAAGGATAACTTGGGTCTAAGAACACGGAGTGTCTACAGCATTTCCTGTAAATGTGGAAAACAATATATTGGACAGATGCATCACACAACGCATCTCTGAACATGTGAGAAGCGTTCGCCTCGGACAAAAGGAAAAATCCGCGGTAGCGGAGCACAGCCTCAGTGAAGAACACACGTTTCAATTTGAAGAAACCAAGAGACTGTGTAGAGCGAAAGGTTTCTGGGACTCTTGTTATTAAAGAGGCAGTGGAGATACGGGTCAGTGATAACCTAGTCAACCGGAATAGTGGCTTCCAATTCAGCACCGCGTGGAACACAAAATTATCAAGAATAAGACGAGAGCGCACCGATGGAGGCAGGTCGGAGGCGGCGGTTGGAATAAACAGGCCGCACCGAGACGAGACGCCAGGACCCGGCGCCCGCGGCTCTCCTCCCCCCTCCCCCCCCCCCCCCCCTCCATCACGCGTAGCCACGCCTATTCCGCTCGCGCCTGATTGGTCCGACCGGCGCCGAGGATGCAGAGAAGCCCGTGGGCCAGCGTCTATAAAAATCCGGACGAGACGAGAACCCGACACTTCACCTGAAGATAGCAAGTAAGAAACTTGCTGAAACGTTACCGGAGAACAACGTATTGACTCGTTTGTCAACCCAACAAGATTTTATCATCTAGATTGCACTAGCTCTATTTCCTGCACATACCTGTTTATACAGCTATTGATCAACCAGAAACCAATCAGTTAACGTGTATCTCCTTCCAGAAGTGATTAACACACAATTAGAAACGATCGAGAGCAATGGCCAGGGTCTTCGACATGCCGCTTAAACATCCTCGTCAGGGTAAGTTATGATCCCACCGAGTGTCACAATCTTACGTAAAATCCAATGGTTGTTGTCGTAGAAAGAATTTAGAAAATTATCGGAAATTTTCACAGCGGGAATTCAGCAAAGTATACATGATCAAATTTTGTTCCGTTACTGGGGTCCAGAGGGAAAGGAGGATTTGGCGATTCCGTTGTTCGCAGATCAGCCTGATTCACAAAAAAAGACGTTAAATTGTGCTTGCACATATGCACTCGGGAAATGTCAATAGCTTACGTGGTACGTAGCGTATCAAAGTTTCTTCCCGTTCCGTTTACGTATGGAGTGTGTGAATAATGATAGTTTAAATTCGTCTGTGGGAGCAGCTGTTCGTATAATCTTACCTCGTAGTATGGTATAGAAGCAATTATACGGTTTTGTAAGCACATCCCAGAAAAATCACCCTTGAAATGTTTTATACGTATAATACCGCGAGCTGCCGGGTATTGTTTTACGAATGCCTTCGAGTTCAGACTTTTCAGTTTTTCTGCGTCTCTTTAAAATTAGTGAACAAAAAATCGATCAATCGCGTGTTGTTCTTCGTATATTCTCAATGACCCGTGGATTTCACGAAAAATATTTTTATGAGCAAGCTCTTTCGCAGAGAAACTAGTTTCTCAGTAACCTGCCTATGAACACAAATCTGTCAGTTGTCTTGTTCCTATGTCAACATATACAATATATCGCTACGTTCCATACTGACAGGCTTTGTTACTCACAGATATTTTTATGATGTTAACGCACTCCACGTGTAGCTCACTAATTCTAACTCAAAAGATACACAATTTGAGCGAGTTGCCAATATACGCATGAAGCTCAAATCTTGTACTAATTTGAGTCGATACTCTTGAAGTTTACTGACGCTACTTTATCGATAATGGGGACACGACATAGTCCGTGCTGTGAGTAATATTATTTGCCAGTCACTGTGTCTGCTGCATAACGTCCAACCATGAAAACTTTGCTGAATCCGAACATATATTAAAATGTTAATGAAATAAAGGTTTAAAAATGCAGCATTAGGATGCCGATATGAGCGGAAAATTTCACACTCCTAACCACTGCGGCCCATCACTTGGACACCTAAGCTCTTTGTGTGATGGGCAGAAAAATGATTGACGAACAATACACTCAGTAAGGAGAAAGGAAAGTAAGAGCATTTTTTGTTGGTCTAGGTAAGGATAGAGGTATATTAGAGTAAATAATTATGTCAGTATTAGACTTATGAAACAGGTTTAATTCCCGACATACTGTGATGAAATTCGTTGAATCAATAGTCGAAACAAAAAAGGTTCCTAATTCATCTGCAGCTGTTTGTGCACCCTGAGAAATCTACTCCGTCGTTTCCTGTTCGTTCATTCGTTTGTCCTTTTGTACCACGTATAGAATGATTCGCAGCTGTTCACACGATTCGCATGTTATTGATGAGTATTATATTGATTAGGATACCAACGGGCGGCTGTTATAATGTCGCTTGCTTGCGAAATGAACCTCTTCACACGACGTCATCAACACTTGTCGGTCGTATTATCTGATATACATATGTCAGTCAAGGTCTCACGTATAACGCTGCCTTGACTGTGACTTTGAGATCCCGACGATATGCCGTTAAGATAACTTTAATTGTGAAACTGATAAAATAGGTATCAGCGATATTCCATCCGATATTACGCAGATTAAAAATAAGAAAATAATATCGTTTGCGAATATTTGCAAGAAAACCCACATAAGCTATATATCAAAACATCTTCCCACATGTTTACGATTTCTATGAGAGCGTTCAATAAATTACGCAACAATTTTTTTTCTGTGTCAGTTACGGCTGAAAAATGTGGAATTTGTTGTGGGACATCGTGGAATATTCCAGCTTCAGTCCCTACTGTTTCATTAAAAAATTCCGATTGGAGCCAGCCCTATATATAGCCTTCAAAATGACGTCTGTAACTGGAATGCTTCCAGGCAGAGGGCTGTCACTGAGCTCATTTTGGCGGAAAACCCAGAGCATCTCAGACATCTATAGTGCTTGCAGAATAATTCTGGAGACCTGGCACGGTGAGTGGCTAGGCGAGGAGTTTGTCATCATCGCGACAAGGTCGAGCAAACCTGCCCGATCTTCCGAGTGCCGGCTGGCCACAGACAGCTGTGACTTCTGTATGCTGGAACATGAAACGACTTCAGTATGTTCATCGCCAAAAAAATGCAGATGAACTTCTTCTTCTTCATGACATCGCAATGCCTCACACACGTTGGTTCATCCGAGAGGAACTCACAACACTTTATTGGACTTTTGTTCATCATCCACCCTACAGCTCGGATCTCGCACCTTCTGACTTCCATTTGTTTGCTCCACTGAAGGACGCACTCCGCAGAAAGCAGCACGTGGATGATGGGGAGGTTACTGTTGCAGCAGTACGTTGGCTCCGACTTCGACCAGTAGAGTGGTACCATGCTGGCTCCCAGTAATGGTGGCGTAAGGCCGTCGCATTTAACGGAGATTATGTTGGAAAATAGGGTTTTGTAGCCAAAAGAATGGGGAAGAATATAACGTATTGGAATCCCGAATAAAACCAATCTGCTTTCATAAAAAATGTGTTGTATTACTTACTCAAGACCCCTCGTAGAATATGGAACAATCCTTGAGATACGTGCTGTTAGTACGTCGCTTTTGTAACCTTTCCGTCAACGGGATTGGTTACAGAAAATAATTTTAGAGAGGCCTGCAGATGCTTCCCTCTTACGTCGAACTTACAGCTGATTTTATTAAAAAAATGGTTCAAATGGCTCTGAGCACTATGCGACTTAACTTCTGAGGTCATCAGTCACCTAGAACTTAGAACTAATTAAACCTAACTAACCTAAGGACATCACACACATCCATGCCCGAGGCAGGATTAGAACCTGCGACCGTAGCAGCAGCGCGGTTCCTGACTGTAGCACCGAGAACGGCACGGCCACTCTGGTCGGCCTGATTTTATTAAAAGCGATATCCTCACTTTGCCGGATGACGACAGTTCAGAAATCTACAATTAACGTACATTTACTTGAGCGTTTTTGAGAAGAGATACATGAAGAAGGCCCCCACCATATGAAACAGATCATCATTTATCGTAAGTTAAGTCAAGGGTTACATATAACATCTTTTCTGCACAGTTACCTCTTGAAGAGACTAGAAGCCAGAATTACAACGGTGGAGCAATTACCCTCCACTTAATATTACAAAAAAACCATAATAATGTAAGAGAATAATAAAAAATGAGAGACATGGAATATGAAGAAGAACAGAAAGAGGAAAGAAAGATAAACTGCCATTATTAGGAAAATATGTATATTGGGTGACTAGTGACAGTTGTTTGAGTACTCTTAGGTAATTTCAAAGGCCATGGTACTCCACATTCAGTTTCCTATTCACACCATCTTCAGTAGATTCTTGGATATGAAAACTACTCGACAGTGTACTCCAACTCCTGTATTGCAGGTGAGCTACTGAAGATCCAGTGTCCCTTTCAGACTCGACTTCAGATCCACAGAAAACTCGGCTTCGGGAAACGAAGAGTAGCTTACGGTTTACTAAACCGTTTTCCCTCCGTACCTATCCTCGTATCCTACCAATCCACTCTGCGGCACATCACATACTTCAGTCCAGTACACACAGCATTTCGCTGCATGCTCTCTTTTGACTGCCCCTGAGAAGACTGAAGCCATCCATTCAATAAGCCAAATTTCAGTTCATTTCGCACTGAGCCGTGGCTGGGAGAGCCCCGTCTGCCACCAGGGACTCACAAACTGGACATTCCAGTAGGACATGATCAGATGTACCTATGGCTCCGGAATAAAAGCTAGCTCGTTCTTTTTTTGGGATTCTGCAGAGATAATCCATGTATTGACCATGTCTTGCCTGATACTGAACAATATCAGAGGTTGTTTGGATGTTATCCGAGTGGAGTGAGAGGTGGCATGAGCCCCCTCTCATATTTCTATCTTACTCTGAGTAACTCGATTTTCCTCTCTAATTACATGTGGTGAAAAGTTGCTATTACTTCCCACGCAGCATCTCTCGTCACCCAGGTGGTCCGGTGACAGGCGAGTACTGCTGATCTTGAAAGGGTTAAGCCAACGGGTGTGGGGGAGTCGAGTGGATGCTTTCCAGACGCCGACATTGTCATAAGAGCGGGAGCGCCATGCCCAGAGGGTCCAGAAGGAGTGGCTGGGCTAGAGATTCCGTTACTTCGCAGAAACTTAGTGAAAACACTTTCTGGTGGGCTGCCAGCGAAGTGTGGGAATGACTTGTGTTCCCAGGCTGTCTTGGTGGGCATATTCTCGCGTTTTCTGCAAAATCGTTACTCTGATTGGCTTGCTCAGGGCATATCTCCGTGACGTAGCAAAATCGGCACAGAAATTGGCGCCAAGAATCTCCATTGGTGGAATGGTAGTGCTTCGGCAATAGAGGTGGAATTTTCCGCCGGTTTTCGAGTTGCTGATTGGAACGTTTAACCAGGCCGCTGTCGTGGGGGCGGAAATGTTCTGTGTTCGGTTTGTACTGGTGCTCTTGAGCTGGTCAGCTCTCGCCTTTCAGTCGGAGTAGGTTACAAGACTGGGCTCTCGCTGCTCTGGACAGCCTGCCTTCCGTTGGCTGTCTAATATACTTTAATTTAATTGTAACTGTTTGACGAAGTTGCTGAAGTTTCGACTTCAACGTAACTTTCCAAGTACAGTTGGTAATTGAGCGTTCTGCGTACAAGCGGCCTATGTTTTCTGTCTTGAGCAGTTTTGGCTAAAGTTGAATGTATCGGATTTACTGTGTGACTTTGATTGTGTGTCGGGCCTTCTCCATCTCCCTCAGAGGCGCATTTGTATTGCTATGAAGTCTTTATTCTGGAACAACAAGACCAGGATAATTTGTTTCAGGCTATACTCGCAACATTATCATCACCACGACGGGACCTCGAAGCAACCAGCCATCACCTCGGGTACGCCAGATCGTGTCCTTGCAGTTAAGAAGACAGGTGTAACGGAATCTCTAGCCCAGCCGCTCCTTCTGGCCCCTCTGGACGTGTCGCTCCCACTCTTATGACAATGTCGGCGTCTGGAAAGCATCCACTCGACTCCCCCACACCTGTCGGCTTAACCTTTTCAAGATCAGCAGTACTCGCCTGTCACCGGACCACCCGGGTGACGAGAGACGCTGCGTGGGAACTAATAGCAACTTTTCACTGCATGCAATTAGAGAGGAAAATCGAATTACTCAGAGTAAGATAGAAATATGAGAGGGGGCTCATGCCACCTCTCAGAGTCTCTCCCTGACATAGTATGTCAGCCTCCCAATGGCACAAGAGCCCCACTTTTCCTGCCACAAATCTATAATATCGTGTGAAGGATAATTTCTAGCTTTCCCACATCTCCTCATCTATTCTGAACAATATTTAGTTTCCGTTTATTTACCTTATTTCTTGGTCCACAGCCGTCAAACTACGATTAAAAGAAGTTATGGTTCCGTTAGGACAGTCCGCTATTCGAATAAAATGTTGTTTTACTCGCTATCGCCAATTTCAACCATGTAGTAGCCAAAACATTATGTCCACTGGAGTGGGCAGAGGATCGTTGGAACTCTACCTTGAATCAATGGAAACATGTCGTCTTGTCGGACGAATCACGTTCTTCAATGCACCAGCTCTCTGGTCATGCCTGGATACCATGTCATCCAGGCGAAAATGCACCGCACCACAAACACAGGCTGGTCGGAGGCAGCATTATGCTACAGCGAATATTCACCTGAGCTGCCATAAGATATGCGCCAGCAATCGAAGGCAGCAGACAACTGTGAACTACGTCAGTATTATTGTGGACTTCCTGCATCCCTTCATACTTGATGTCTTCCCAGTCAGTGATGGCGTCTTCCAGTAGGACAATTGGCTGGGTCATAAGACCAGTATCGTGTTAGAGCGGTTTTGGGAGAATGATAATGAATTCAATTTGATGTCTTGGCCACCAAATTCATCTGATCTGAATCCAATGGGACGTATTTAGGACGCTATAGGGCACCATCTCTGCATCCACATAATACCGCTCCGTAATTTACAGAAATTGCGTGACCTTTGCGGGGATATCTCCAGAAACATAGCAAGAACTTGTTGAATCCGTTTCACTCATAATCACTGCTATACTGCGTACCAAAAACAAAAGAAGTCTGAGGCATATCCGAATCCATGGTAGACCCAACTGAATATAAATCCCAATGAGAAATTTAAAAACAGGTAATTCTGTTCCCAAATGGAATACAGACCTGAAATTCATTTCATCACTAACCATTTGAATCACATTGTAAAAGATACCAGTTTCTTCTGTTCTGACATATTTCCAAATGGTACGTACAATATACTCTCATTTTCTCTTCCTGTGCAGGGACACACATGTACCAGAACATGTATTCGTATTGTACGAGACCCACTTGTCAATAAGTGTGAGCAGATGTACTGTCGAAGAACACAAGCTGTTGCAGCGCGTTTTATGTTTGCGATCACATCACGATGTAATGCTGAATGAAGTGCGCAGTTGACGTCTGCAGTAGATTCCACTAAAATTAGTGATAAATGGCATATCACTAAATCCAACTCCATCTTCAGGAATAAGATAAGCTCACTTAACCATGTTTCGGTAAATATATCTCAATAAAAACAATCTACAAGAAGCAGTTAATAAACTGTTAAGTAAAGAGTGTTCTGGCGTACTTGTATCCGCGCTCTTTATTGGGTTTTCAACGGTTTTACCAACTCCGTGCTGATTATTTATAACGCTTAGTTCGTTAATTAACTAAACTTCCTAAATTGATGAGTTCTTATGCCTAGATGTCTATTATTTATCGTTTCTTTCCCTTCTGGCCAACCAACGATCCACTGACAATTTCAGTTCCTCCTCATTTGCGCCTTTCTTTTCCTCCAACATTTTTTCACCTTGGCAGCATATCTCTTTCTTCTTTCTTCAGGTCACTTCACACTTGTTCTCTTACTCTTTCTGCCGTTAGAATCATTTTAAATTGAACACCTTCCTTGCTACTTCTTCTTGTTATATGTTGCATATTCATAATTTTTTAAACTTTTCCAGCCTGTTGTAAATTTCTTTCCCCAGAGGTACACTGTCTGATCAAAAGGATCCAGAAAAACTTATGTT
Source organism: Schistocerca piceifrons (assembly GCF_021461385.2). Classification (NCBI taxonomy): domain Eukaryota; kingdom Metazoa; phylum Arthropoda; class Insecta; order Orthoptera; family Acrididae; genus Schistocerca; species Schistocerca piceifrons. The sequence goes on along the minus strand of NC_060144.1, from coordinate 261,443,993 downwards.
ATGCGGAACTGATCACTCGACGTCACGAGAAGCGAATCCATCAGTATAAAAGGAGGCGAAGAGTACAGTACTTACGCGAATCTAATGCATCATCGAATGTAATGCGCACCCCAATTTTAAAAATTAAATTAATAAAAAAAAGGAATTTTGCCACATCGCTGGTAGGGTATTTTTGTATTGTTGAAATTTATTTTACAATGCTAACTTTATTACAAACAATAATGAATGAACTATAAAAACAACAACAATTTATTTTTAAGTTACTCATTACAGTAAAATGTGACATTTTCATTATTAAAAAAGAACGCCTAACTTGATTACCTACATGACATACAAAGAAATATACTGTAAATTATAGGCGCTATTCATCGCTATTCACTAATGTCATCATTACTGGATTCCTCAGAAGAGTCTACATCAGCAATAGATTCATTTCCTCCTTTTCCGCCATCCTCGGTGTCATTCCAGAGCACATCATCTTCACTGCCATCCAGAATATTTGAAATACAGCACTTCTTGAATGACTTTACGATCACTGGCGCTTCGATGCGTTTCTAGGCAGCCGAAACCCAGTGCGCAATAATGTAGGTTCCTCATGTTTAATTTCTCCTGTTGGAGTCAGTTCAAGATTTGGTTTCCAAAACCATTTTTCGTACTGTTCGTGAACGTAACCTTTGAAAGATTCATTTACACTAACGCCTAGGGGTTGTAATGTAGAAGTCATTCCTCTAGGAACAATAACAAGGTCACTGGGTAGGCTGTGGATCTTCTTTTTTACGTCGTCAGTGAGGTGACCACGAAATGCATCAAGACAGATCATTGATGGTTGCTTGGAAAGCCCACCAGGACGGAGTACCCCCCCGTTTCGAGGCCAGTCAAGCATCAAAGTTTCAGTCATCCATTCCTTCTTTTGATTCAGAACAATGACGTCACAGGGAATAGCTTTTAATTTTTTTGAAGTCTTGGGTCTTGTTTTTCACTTGAAGATTAAAAAAGAGTGAAGTTTGTTCCCATCTGCTGTGATTGCGAACATTACTGTTACGCGCTGTTTTTCACACCGAGATTTTTTGATGGTAACTTCTTTTGTACCCTTGTCGTCAATGGTGTAATTACCGGTGATACCAAACCAAACTGGAGTCTCACCAGCGTTGCCTATTTGGCTCATCGAAAAATTCTTCTCTTTCCGAAATATGATGACATACCGCTGAAATTCTTGAAGTTTCTTCTCAAAATCCTGTGGAAGCTTTTGGCATATTGTTGTACAGCGCCGCAGAGATAAGCCCGCTCGTTTCATAAAGCCATCAACTCATCCCCGGCTGGCGTTAAACTCTTGCTTCGATATATTAAGAGCTTCAGCCACCTCTTTTGCTTTTCTTAAAATTATGGTGTCACCGGTCACAGGTTGACCATTCTTCTTCCTTTCTCGGACGAATTCCAAAACATTTACTTCAGCGGCAGGATGTCTTCCTTTGTGAGGTCCAGTGAATTTCTTTCTAGTAGCGGTAGTTGCCAATAATCCCAATTTCTGTTTCTTCCATAAGCGAACGCTACTCTCAGCTACATTGAACTCTCTTCCTGCCCTTCTGTTACCATATTTTTCAGCATGAAGAATTACTTTATACTTGAAAGTAGCTTCATACCATATTCTTCTCTGCTTGCCTTCCGTTTCGTAACTATCTAATGCAAAAACAATGCGAAGTACTGTAGCAGGTCAACAATGATGAAACGAGGTTGAGAAGTACAACAATGCGTAGTAATGTACGAGACAGTGCCTCAATTTCAACGAGCTAATGAAAAACAAAAAAGACACTTTCTGTTTGAACCAACGACTTAAGAAAATTTTCTCTCGTGGCAGTACTGGATTTTCTTCTGACGCCTGGGAACAGAATTCAGAACTGGAAATATATACACCCAGCTCTTTTAAATCGATAATCTCTTACCCGATTTACGTCTTCCTTTCTTTAATTCACAGATACCGCACCTGTATCTTTTTGCTACCGTTTCATAAATGTTTTGCTACTTCAGATCGCACAGGGTAAGAAATATCGGTAAAGGATTCAAGTTTGTACTCGAATCTAATGCGCCATCGAATGTTATGCGCACCAGAATTCTGAGTACTTCGTATGGTAAAAGACGTGCGCACTACATTCTCGTAAATGCGGTATTTTGTTGTCAACAGACAAGCAGTAATAACACACTGGGTCAGTCAGAAGAACCGGCCGGTGTGACCGAGCGGTTCTAGGCGCTTCATTCTGGTTTCCATTGGCTTCTGCATCCTCATGCCGTTGATCATTGCTGATTCTTCCGCCTTGGCCGGACGGGGTGGCCGAGCGGTTCTAGGCGCTACAGTCTGGAACCGCGCGACCGCTACGGTCGCAGGTTCGAATCCTGCCTCGGGCATGGATGTGTGTGATGTCCTTAGGTTCTTTGGTTTAAGTAGTTCTAAGTCTAGGGGACTGATGACCTCAGATGTTAAATCCCATAGTGCTCAGAGCCATCTGAACCATTTGAAGTCATAAGAACTCAGTGACATCGAACATGGACTAGTCATTGGAGGTCACCTGAGTAACAAATCCACCAGGGACATTTCAACCGCTCTAAAGCTGCCCATGTCGGCTGTTGGTGATGTGACTGTGAAGTGGAAACGTGAAGGAACGACCACAGCTAAACAAAGACCATGCAGACCTCATGTACTAAAGGACAGGAACCGTCGAGCATTGTGGAGGGTAGTTGTAAAAAATCACAATAAATCAGAGGAAAGAATCAATTGTGATTTCCAACGTGCTCCCAGGAGTCTAGTTTCCACAACTGACTGTGTGTAGGAAGTTAAAATGAGTGAGGCACTATAGTCAAGCAGTTCCTTACAAGCCACACATTTCTGAAGGCGACACCAGAGGTGGTGTAAAGACGAAAGCCACTTGACAGTGAATTACTGGAAACAAGTGATTTAGAGTGACGAATTACGCTATACCCTGTGGACGTACGATGGAAGGATTTTGACGAATGCCTGGAGTATGTTACCTGTTCTCATATATATTGTGAAGAGTGAAGTATGGAAGAGGTGGTGCTATGGTATTTGGGTGTTCTCGTTGTTGGGGTACAGTCCCCTTATTCCTCCTAAGAAAATCCTGAACACAGAAGAATACGAACACATTTTACAGCGTTGTGTACTGCGTACAGTGCACGAACATTTCGGAAATGATGATCGTTTCTTTCAATATGACAATGCACCTCGTCATAAAGTAGCATCTATGAAGCAGTCCTTGGCGGACAATAACATTCCTGAAATAGATTGACCTGCCCAGAGTCCCGACCTGCACCCACTGGAACAATCCGCTGGAACACCTTTGGGTCTTTGGGATGGGTAAAACTTTCTCGTTCTCTCCAGACTCCAGCGTCCAAAACCACTACTTTCTCTGCTTTCTTCTGTTGAGGAAGAATCATTTGCCATTCCTCTGCAGTCATTCACACATCTCGTTGAAAGTGTTCCTAGCAAAGTTCAAGCCATCATAAAGGCTAAGCCTGAATACACCCCATAAAACGTCCACTAATAGGTGTTCGGATATTTTTGATCTAATAGTCTACATAAACGTCTGTTTTGTAAGCCTTTCGTCTTTCATCAGTGATAAATGTAAAAAAATAGGCTTCTTTTCCTTATTGCTTTTTTAATTTTTCTGTGTATTGTCATATTTCATCACTGCGTCATAATTTCAAAGATTCTCTGCTTTTCTCTCTAATACTTGTAGTTTGCCTAATTTATATTCTGGTTTCACTAGCATGCTATAATGCATTATTTTCGCGTTTCTTACCTTGGAATGCCGGCCGATGTGACCGAGCCGTTCTAGGCGCTTTAGTCTGGAACCGCGCGACTGCTACGGTCGCAGGTTCGAATCCTGCCTCGGGCATGGATGTGTGTGATGTTCTTAGGTTAGTTAGGTTTAAGTAGTTCTAAGTTCTAGGGGACTGATGACCTCAGATGTGCTCAGAGACTTTTTTTTTCCTTGGAATCTCATTCCTATCAATTACATTTCACAATTTCAGTCGGAGAATGGAAAGTCCATATTAGTATGTATACCTCATGTGGTAGCTCAGAAGAGTACGCCACTGCTTCATGCAATGCGTCGTGACGTAGCATTCTAGGGAATCTCAATCTCTGAGTTCAGGATGAGTCGGAACACGCTTTAAATCTCTCTAAAGTCGAATGTTTATCATTATTTATTATTATTATTATTATTAATATTATTGCCACTGTCATGCTCATTCCGACATTTTACGTTGCAACTTTATGTATATATTTGATTTTTCGTTAAATTAGTTGTCGAAATATAAACGCAAGTCCAGTGATCGAGTTTCGTTGACAAACAGTTCTAAGGAAATAAAATTTTTTTAGGTATACTCATATCAATAACAATACCTTTATGTCGATTTATAAAGAACTAAATAACATATGTAAGTTGCTTATGAGTATTGCAGAGACGACCACTGTGGAAACTAACAAAGCTGTAAATGAAAGAAAGAACGAATTCTTTTCGAACTCCAGTTCTCTCAGGCAACATTTGGTTTCAATTTTGTAATGCGTACCGCGCCTCTCGTTTGATATCCACAGATCTGATGGCGATATGACACGGAGCTTTTCCCCCGCACCTCTAGACTTTGTGATAAGTGCCTTGCGTAACTAATCGCAAAACAGTTACCATTTGTATGCCGATTGGACATACGCGTAAACAGTTTTGTTTACTGGTAAGCTAGTTTGCAATTCAGTGAACAATTTTGCAATTCTACGCTTCTGTGTTCTATGTCCGTTGCTCTGCTGCAGTTAGGATCGCATCTGTTGTTAGATCAGTTCGTGAAGTCCCCTCCCAAGGACATTTTATTCACGATTGGGCAAAAAAAGGTCCCCAGCTAAGTTGACAGATCGCTGAGAGTTCACGTTTACTGCAAGCTCGGTTTCCTAAAAAAAAAAAAAAGAGGAACATTGCTCACTAGGATCATTGCTCGTGGACTGTTATTATTCCAGTAGGGTATGTTTTATTCATTCACGTGCCCAGACAGATAAATTTGTGTGTCGTCACTAAAGAACACTACAACGTGTGGCAGCTCTTCAAGCAACTACCCCCAGGCATTTTGTAAAATTGCGTTCGCTGAGTTCTTGCATCGGAATCAGTTTGTATGAGTGGAAATGGAGGTCATCGTGAAGAATGATCAGAGTGTCGATGGCCGAGGAGATGGCTAAAATGACTGTCAGCGTTTTGTGATGATCTCACAGGCCGTAATAGCCCCCTTCTTCTTCTTTGTTTATTTACGTTTCCCCAGAAGGTGTCCACCCACAAATTAATGTGTTGCCGACCAGGAACAGCACTTCGCGCCAGAAATTTTCAAAATGCACGCTGCGTGCCGACAATCGATAGGCCGTCAGTAAAGTAGACCCACAGAACACCAAAATGGGCAAGGCCCATGTTACGATACGGAAATAGAGAGCGATAATGCCTCTCCTAGTGGCCTGGCAGCTAACTTCGAATACGCGAAAATATGGCACGAGAACATGTATTTTTGCTTTGCGAAATACGGGTACTAGACGATAATTTTTTCATTTATGCATTATGGATGAGCCTAGTAACAGAGTGAAAACCTCGAAACGTTTTTGTTATCTTGTAAAGTAATATATTTAAGAAATCTCTACAAAAACCAAGATTAAATTCTCGGAAGTGGAGTTCACAGCACTGTAAAACCTCGTAAATGATATGGTGGTCGTCTTTTGACTGTAAAATCATTTATTTTTAAAATACAGTACTGCAATTTCGACTGTGTGGCCGTAATCAAGTGGATATTAAGTCCTGTATTGTACTTTTGGAATTGAGTTGTAAATATGTTGCTCGCATTCTGCTTAATTTTTGCTCCCATCCGTAATATTGGGCGGAGAAAATGATTCCGTATTTGTTTTTGTTTCAAATAAAACAGAAGCTGGTTTCGTCGCATGGTATTCTGTGGACTCATGTCTATATGTTACTGCTTACGAAGCCGTGCGTGAAGTGCGCGATTTAAATATGTTGTAACTATACTGCTTGTGTTCTTAGCTATTTTTGTTCACAGGCGCTTTTGGTACTCTCGCTTCTAATGGAGGCTGTCGAAATTTTTTCATGGACTTCCGCTAAAATGTATGTATTACCCATTGATAACGTGTGAACACGTTTGCTTAGCTACTGTCTCATTGTTAGCATTTGCAAGGAAGAATGCTCTAGTCCGAAGACTACAAAGAATATTCCACTACACCCACATCCATGGTCTGTAAACCACTATGAAATGCGCGGCACTCATTGGCAAGAAGCAATACCATGCAAAGTAGAATTACATACTCATTCTGTGCCGAGACATAATAAAGCTGAATATCAACTGTGTCAAAACCTACTAACAAGAAATTCTCCATTAAAAGCGAGAAAGTACGGAAAACCAATGCAGACAAATAGTAAGTAGAATAAAAGCAACGTGCTTACAGTGCTTTAAATCGAGCAGTCCACACACAGATTCTTAAGCAGTAACAAATACACATAAATTCGCAGAACACCATGCGACGAAACGAGCTCCTGTTTTATATGATAGAGAAACAGATATGGAATCCTTTACTCCAATCAATATTACGAATGCGAGCAGAACTTAATCAGAATACGAGCAACATATTTCAATAAAATTCAAAGAGTGCAATATAGACAAAAATTCGTAGTCAGAAGGACAAAGTGGTGAAACCAGCTCCTGTTAATTACGAAACGTAAACAAACATGGTAGACTAAAAGGCAGAGGCGAGATGATGGACTGATAAACTCGCAGCGCTCCAGGTGGCCAAGAAGCGAACCAAGGTCGTGTTACTTGAAGTCCCTATACGAGTTTCACCCCCGTGAGTAGACCTCTATGGGAAACGCGCGTTGCTCCTTCGACCAATGCACTATCGATAAGAGGCACATAATACACAAATTCCCTGACCCACCGCTTCGAATGAGGCCATCTTCAACCTCTGTCTATCAGTCTTCCGTCCATAGGGTCCCATTAAGTTCATCAAGTTTCGTTGTCATATCTTGTACGTATCACTCTATTCCCCTTCTGGTGACACTCGCAGGTGTAGCGCTCATTGCCTGTAATAAAAGTCTTTACATAGGAGCCTAACCAACTGACGAAAGGATTCCGATGCACTCGTCCCTAAGTAATGAAATGATGCCATTAATTACTATTTTATTAGAGATAGCCAAGTGTATTGTTGCCCGAACTTCCGCACTGTTCATATACTTCACTTTCAGATGCATATTGTCCATGATAGTGGTCTCCAAAACTATCCAATCACACCTGCTGTGGCCTCAACCAGACCAAAGCCCTGACTGCTCTCTAAGCAGAACGTACCGAAAACACCATTCCTCCGAGTGACACGGTACAATATCTCGAGCCAAGCCGAATGCTGACTGACTTAGCGGACCGTGAATTCAAGTACCATACATTGAGGAGCCTTCATAAGATCTTCAGCTTTTGCAGGATCAGCATACCACCAGCAGTTTCTTCAAAAAATATAAATCTCATTGTAATTAGAGCTAGTATTAATACAGCAAACGGACTAAGAGCTTTATCCATAAATCCTTGTATTTATCCTAAGCTGTTATGTGTTAATAAACGAGCAGTTAACGCCTTATAGTAATCGGATCGCTAGCAGCTTTTATCACGAGCTCGGCCTGTATTCACGTTACTCTTCCACGCTACAGGGTCATCCGACGCATGTATCTTAACTGGCCCTCCTACGCTCGATATTATTTACACAATAATATTGTGTGAATGTAGCAGGCGAAAAATAGCGCAATATTACTGCGCATTACTGGCGAACATGTCGGTGCTCGACGATGCCGAACTCATGTATCTTCACTGAGCTGCTTGCCTCGCACGACTCAAACAGAAATTATGCAGAACGCGCAAAACAAGTCCGAAAATATATCTGCCTGAAAATATTTCCGCGAACGTTTCAATAGACTAGAGATTCTGTCATGGCAGCGTAGATTCGTAACCCACAACAACAACTAATTACGAGTTAAACAAATGAACTGTACAATCTACCGTGTGTAATTACTCTTTTCTGTGTATTTCGTTACTGTTGCAAACGAAATAAAACAACTATGCTGATTGAAAGGTTGCATAATCTTGAGAGTGTACGGTGACAACTGTTGCAAACAAAACAAACATGTATGCTCACTAGATAACCGACCTTATCTTATTTACCCATTCCAAGAACTGCTATAAGTAAAATAAACATTTCTGCTTATTGTCGTGACACCATAATCTTTAGTTTTCTCTGCTGTTGTTTACAACGAGGAATCTGGCGTTTCCTGATCATTTATGAACTTCACTTATGGTGCTTTCAGATATATCTTCCAGCCCGCTTCTTGATCTATTGTCACTTACTTTTTGAGTTCTTTGTGAATATTCTGTTCGCGGCGAATTTAATTTCTCTCGTTCTCGACAGGAAATGACGTGTTTCACGCAGTACCACCCTTAAAGGGAACAATACATTGCACAGTATATTGAACAAGCATCAGCATTTTAATGGATATACAGTCTTTATCAATTCATTGTACAAATTATCGCATCGACATCAGACGGTCAATATTTTTGCACATAACTCGTTACTGTGCAATCGATATTGAGTGTGGGAGGCGAGGGACCCTTTACACGTGAGCATGGTCATTCGTTTCCTCTCAGCAGCAACCCAGCTCGGGTATCTTAAGGAGACGTCTTTAATGTACTTCAGGATCTAATCATATCTTAAATAAAATTATATGGATTAATAAAATATCCGTCTACGTCTCCATCTACATCTACCTGGATACTCTGCAAATCACACTTAAATGCCTGGCAGAAGGTTCATCAAACCACCGTCACAATAATTCTCTATTATTCCAATCTCGAACAGCGCGCAGGAAAAACGAACACCTATATCTTTCAGTGTGAGTTCTGATTTCCCTTATTTTATTATGATCATCGTTTCTCCCTACGTAGGTCGGCGCCAAGAAAATATTTTCTAATTCGGACGAGAAAGTTGGTGATTGATATTTTGTGAGAAGATTTCGTCGCAACGAAAAATGCCTTTGTTTTAATTATGTCCGCCCCAAATCTTGTATCATGTCACTGACACTCTCTCCCCTAATTCTCGATGATACAAAATATGCTGCTCTTCTCTGAACTTTCTCGATGTACTCCGTTAATCCTGTCTGGTAAGGATCCCACGCAGCGTAGCAGTACTCCAAAAGATGACGGACAAGCGCAATGTAGGCAGTCTCTTTAGTACATCTGTTGCATCTTCTAAGTGTCCTGTTAATAAAACGCAGTCTTTGGTTCGCCTACCCCACAACATTTTCTATGAGTTTTTTTTCCAATTTATGTTGTTCGTAACTGTAATTCCTAGGTAATTAGTTGAATTTATGGCCTTTAGATTTGACTGATTTATCATGTAACGAAAGTTTAACGGATTCCTTTCAGCTCTCATGCGGATGGCTTTGCATCTTCCATTATTTACGGTCAACTGCCACTTTTGGCGCCATTCAAATATCTTTTCTAAATCGTTTTGCAATTTGTTTTGATTCTGTGACTTTACTAGACGATAAACGACAGCATCATCTGCAAACAATCTAAAACAGCTACTCATATTGTCTCCTAAATCGTTTATATAGATAAGGAACAGCAGAGGATATATAACACTATCTTTGGGAACGCCAGAAATCACTTCTGTTTTAATCGATTGCCCTCCGTCAATTGCTACGAACTGTGATCTCACTGACAGTAATTCACCAATCCAGTCACATAACTGAGACGATATTCCATAAACACGCAATTTGACTACAAGTCGCTTGTGAGGAGCAGTGTCAAACGCCTTCTGCAAATCTAGAAAAACGGAATCGGTTTGAAATCTCTTGTCAGTAGCAGTCGTGTGAGTAAAGAGCTAGTCGTGTTCCACAAGAACGATGTTTTCTGCATCCGTGTTGACTGCGTGTCAATAGACCGTCATGTTCGAGGTAATTAATAAAGTTTGAATACAATTTATGTTCCAAAATTCTGCTGCATATCGACGTTAACGATATGGGCCTGTAATTTAGCGGATTACTCGTACTGCCTTTTTTGAATATCGGTCTAACTTTGTAACTATTCAGTCTTTAGGTACGGATCTTTCGTCGAGCGAGCTGTTGTACATGATTGTTAAGTATGGAGCTATTACATGAGCATGCCCCGAAAGAAACTTAATCGGTATAGAGTCTGAACGGAAGACTTTCTTTTATTAAGTGTTATAAGTTTCTTCACTACTCCGAGGATATTTACTAATAAGTTTCTCATGTTGGCAACCGCTCTTTATTCGAATTCTGGAATATTTACATCGTCTTCTTTCGTGAAGGAATTTTGGAAGGCTGTGTTTAGTAACTCTGCTTTGGCAGCACTGTCGTCTATAGTATTTCCATTGTTATCGAGCAGATAAGGCATTGATTGTGCCTTGCCGCTAGCATACTTGACATGGACCAGAATCTCTTTAGGTTTTTTTTGTCAGGTTTTCGAGACAAAGTTTCGTTGTGGAAACTATTATACGCATCTCGAATTGCAGTACTCGCTAAATTTCGAGCTTCTATAAAAGATTGCCAGTCTTGGAGATTTTGCGTTCGTTTAAATTTGGCATGCTTTTTTCATTGTTTCTGCAAAAGTGTTCTGACCCGTTTTGTTTACCAAGGGAGTCAGCTCCGTCGTTTGTTAATTTATTTGGTATTAATCTCTCAACTGGTGTCGATACTATTCCTCTGAATTCCAGCCACATCTGGTCTACACTTGCCGTATATTGCTAATTTGGAAGGAGTAGTGATTATCTACCAGGAAGGCGTCAAGTGAATTTTTATCTGCTTTTTTGAATAGGTATATTTTTCGTTTATTTTGGGTGATTTAGGAGTTACAATATTCACGCCCAGATGGCATATGCTGTACGTCAGTGTTTATTCAGCAAGACACGTGAAGCCAAAGACTACGGGGTACTGTTCGAATCGGGTTTTGATCAGTAATATCGTGAGCAGAAATCACAAGTTGCTCGATATCTACACATACAGACCGCTGATAATCTACACTGTCCAGTCACATTAATGTGACCAACTGCCCGAAGAATGAATAATACCTTTTGCAGCGTAGACCGCTGTGAGAAATGAAGGAAGACTGTCAACAAGCTTCTAGAAGTTACCGACGACGTTGTGGAGCCACGCTGACTCCAGTGCCGTAACCAACTGGGCGAACAGCCCGATCGAGGCGGTCCCACAGATTCTCGACTGCGTTTAAATCCGACGAGTTTTGTGGCCAGGCGAGTACGGTAAACTCATCGTGGTGGTCTTCGAACCACGCACGTAGGCTGCAAGTTGTGTGACGCGGTGCTTTGTCTTGTTGGTAGATGCCGTAGCCCCGAGGAAAAACAAACTTCATGTAGTGGTGGAGATGGTCCCCAAGGATAGATACATACTTGTGTTGATCAAAAGCGCCTTTCCAGAATGGCCAGGTCATCCACGGAATCCCACGAAAATATTCCCTAGACCGTAATGCTCCCTCCTCCGTCATTGATCCTTCCCAAGATTGTTGCAGGATGTTTGCCTTCAGACTGTACACGACGTACACGTCAACGGCCATCTGCCCGATGGAGCATAAAACGTGATTCATCCGAAACGGCCAGCTGTCGTCATTCAGTGGACGTCCAGTAGTGGTAATCGCGTGCAAATTCTAGCCTTCGTCGCCGATGAATAGCAGTCACCATGTGTGCACGAACCACAAACCTGTTGCAGTGGCCCGTACGCAGCAACGTTCACTGCATAATTGTTTAGGAGACACTGTTGGTGGCCCCTTGGTTCATCTGGGCAGTCAGATGCTCAACAGATGCACGACTCTTCGCGCGTGCACATCTCCTTAGCTGTCGTTCACTCTTGTCATCTATAGCCCGTGGTGGACCACAGTTGCCTCGGCGACAGTTTTGGATAGTGCCATTTTACCATCCATGGCATACTTCAACCGTCGTGGCACGCGAACAGTTTACAAACTTAGCCGTTTAGGAAATGCTTCCATCTTTGGCCAGAAAGCCAATAATTAAGCTCTTTTGGACTTCAGATAGTCGCTCCATTTCCGCATCACAACAACGACTGTGCACTGTTGCCCACATCCTCCCCACACGCTTTATATAGTCTACCCTCCACTGCTAGTGCTGCTACTTCAGTCTGTGAATGGTTATTATACGATGACGCCCAACATAGGCGAGGTCACATTAATGTGACTGGACCATATATAAATCTTCACTAGTTTTCCCTTTGAAACTTCCTGGGAGATTAAAGGTCCGGCACACGGTTTTAATCTGCCAGGAAGTTTTATATCAGCGCACACGCCGCTGCAGAGTGAAAACCTCATTCCAGTTTTCCCTTTGTTTCATCGAAGTTAGAAAGACATCGAAAGCATTGCTGAGTAAATCTTAGGCCACGTGGAAAAGGATAGAATGTATATTCAACATTTTAAGTTAACAGTGTTAGGACAACGCTGCAATGGTGGATGGGCACTGAAATGGAGTTAGTCGATAATTCGATCACAAAAATAATGTGACTGTCTTCATACATTGTCATAACCACTCCGAATTCAGTGGTGTCGTTCTTTGGAACGGTTCTTTTCTCGCTCGGCGCTGTGCTGTGAGGAGCCGTCCATATAAACCTCAAATGTGAGTGCGAGACCAGGGGAAGTGAGAAAAAAAAGACAGTATGTTGCGAAGGATTCATGTTCAACACAAAATTTCGGAAGATAACTACACTACTGGCCATTAAAATTGATACACCACGAAGATGACGTGCTATAGACGCGAAATTTAACCGACAGGAAGATGATGCTGTGATACGCAAATGGTTAGCTTGTCAGAGCATTCACACAAGTTTGGCGCCGGTGGCGACACTTACAACTTGCAGACGTGAGGAAAGTTTCCAACCGATTTCTCATACACAAACAGCAGTTGACCGGCGTTGCCTGGTGAAACGTTATTGTGATGCTTCGTGTATGGAGGAGAAATGCGTACCATCACGTTTCCGACTTTGATAAAGGTCGAATTGTTGCCTATCGCGATTGCGGTTTATCGTAGCGCGACATTGCTGCTCGCGTTGGTCGAGATCCAATGACTCTTAGCAGAATATGGAATCGGTGGGTTCAGGAGGGCAATACGGAACGCCGTGCTGGATCCCAGCGGCATCGTATCACTAGCAGTCGAGATGACAGTCGTCTTATCCGAATGGCTGTAACGGATCGTGGTGTCACGTCTCGATCCCTGAGTCAACAGATGAGGACGTTTGCAAGACAACAACCATCTGCACGAACAGTTCGACGACGTTTGCAGCAGCATGGACTATCAGCTCGGAGACCATGACTGCGGTTACCCTTGACGCTGCATCACAGAGAGGAGCGCCAGCGATGGTGTACTCAACGACGAACCTGGGTGCACCAATGGCAAAACGTCATTTTTTCGGATGAATCCAGGTTCTCTTTACAAAATCATGATGGTCGCATTCCTGTTTGGCGACTTCGCGGTGAACGCACATTGGAAGTGTGTATTCGTCATCGCCATAATGGCGTATCACCCGGCATGATGGTATGAGGTGCCATTGGTTACACGTCTCGGTCACCTCTTGTTCGCATTGACGGCACTTTGAACAGTGGACGTTACATTTCAGATGTGTTACGACCCGTGGCTCTACCCTTCATTCGATCCCTGCGAAACCCTACATTTCAGCAGGATAATGCACGACCGCATGTTGCAGGTCCTGTACGGACCTTTCTGGATACAGAAAATGTTCGACTGCTGCCCTGGCCAGCACATTCTCCAGATCTCTCACCAATTGAAAACGTCTGGTCAATGGTGGCCGAGCAACTGGCTCCTCACATTACGCCAGGTACTACTCTTGATGAAGTGTGGTATAGTGTTGAAGCTGCACAGGCAGCTGTACCTATACAAGCCATCCAAGCTCTGTTTGACTCAATCCCTAGGCGTATCAAGGCCGCTATTACGGCCAGAGGTGGTTGTTCTGGGTACTGATTTCTCAGGATCTATGAACCTAAATTGCGTGAAAATGTAATCACATGTCAATTCTAGTATAATATATTAGTCCAATGAATACCCGTTTATCATCTCCGTTACTTTTTGGTGTATCAATTTTAATGGCAATTAGTGTATGAGACTGGGGAGACTAGATTTGACATAAAGACAATTGTGCAGCTATATGCTGAGCAACGATTTCCTGACTCTGTTCGGATTATGGCACGAAATTCTCTCTTACATACACAGAATTCCTTCCATGAACCTCAACCGTTTTGCACTTGTTCTACCAAGATCCGTAAAGAAACAGAGGAGTCAATTGTGCGGGTTCTTTCCACGTTAACCAGTGATGAGGTATCTTTGAATCTTTCACATGATCGGTAGCGAAAATGTTCATAGAATTTACTTAATATTTCCACTCGTGATGTGTACGGGAAAAAGTTTCCATAGTTCTCCAGATTCACACACTGTCCCAGACGCTCATCAAACAACGTACCGGACCTGCCGATACATGGTATTAATTTGTTCTTTTGCTGTCTAATATCTAATTTTCGCATTAATGAGGCACAGAGAGCGGTTTTCCCACGCTGGGATTTTGACATTCATCACATGGGTGGGTACTCAAGATAAAACTTTGAGCGATATATTGATTATCCCTAAGATATCAGAGAGCCAACAGTTTCCGGCGTAGATGCAACGTCGAGAACTCGCTTCGATCTTAGGGCAGATGGTTGAAAATTGTATTTGCAAGTCATATTCTTAACACGGCCATTTAGAAAAAAAATTGTGGTAAGTTCTATGGGACAAAACTTCTGAGGTCATCGGTCCCTAAGCTTACACACTACTTACTCTAATTGAAACTAACTTACACTGAGCACAATACACACCCCCATGCCCGAGGGAGGACTCGAACCTCCGACGGGGGCACCCGCTCGATCCGTGACAAGGCGCCCTAGACTGCGCGGATACCCCACGCAGCCGGCCATGTAGAGGTAGTGAGTTCAGTGTTTAATGTCCCATCCACGACGACGCCATTACAGACCTTGCACAAGCTCGGAAATGTCATGGAAAAGGAAGGCGAACTCCGAGCTGTAGCGTATAACACGGCGGTGCGTTAGAAACAGCGTGTTCTAATCGAGTTTCGAATTCGAAGAGTTCGTTCACACATGGAGCACCATCTTCTTTAGCATGACAGTTCCAGACCACACACGAGCCTGCGACATCTGCAACAATTCGATGCCTTGGGTTCACTGTCATCGAGCGTTCTCCGTACTGTCCCGACTTGGCCCCATCCGATTTTCATCTCTTTCCAAAACTTAAAGAACACTTTCGAGGACTTCACTTTGATAGTGATGAAGAGGTGCAAGCAAAGTTGAGGCTGTGTGACCGTCAGCAAAGTAAAAAAATCTACAGCGCCAATTACAACAAATTGGTCTCTCGTTGGAAGACTTAACTTCGTCAGAGGGGTGACTACGTTGAGAAATAAATATATATACATGAAAAATAAAGATGTTGTTTAAAAAGTTAAGAGGTTTCAAATAAAAAAAATGGAGCCATTACTTTTCATCACGCCGGCCGTTGTGGCCGAGCGGTTCTAGGCGCTACAATTTGTAACCGCGCGACCGCTACGATCGCAGGTTCGAATCCTGCCTCGGGCATAGATGTGTGTGATGTCCTTAGGTTAGTTAGGTTTAAGTAGTTCTAAGTTCGGACTGATGACTAAGTCCCATAGTTCTCAGAGCCATTTGAACCATTTATTTTTTCATCACGTCCTTCTAATTACAAACAAATGAAAAATCTAAATTCCCCGTAACGAGGTACCACAAGACCACACGGCTTAAAATAAACACCCCAAACAGGAAAGCAATATTACTTCTTTATATAATTGCTAAACTGAACTGTAACTGTCTTTGTTCTTGAGAAAATGGACCGTCGTGAATGAATAAATAAGTAAGCCAAAAGTAAAAGAAATAAACATAACGTATAAGATATCAGAGGCATTGAAACTTAGGTAAAAACCAGGATTTCTCCTGAAATGACAATGTTGGCAGTAACTTGTTTGGTGCGTAACAGCACCACTACACTACTACAGCTTTTCAACTATTTAAGCAAGCATTAAATTTCATGAGAAGCTTTTATCCCAAATGGCAGCCAATCCACCGTTGTCTTGAGCGAAACAAGCAAGCATTCAGATTCTGCGGTGCCTCTTCCAATATGCTTGGAGGTATCTGAGGTTCCTAGACACCTGATCAAATACAAAAGTCCAAGTTTCTTTGCAGTCGTCGCTGCGCACTCCTTCTAAAGGTTGACAAGCTCAAAACCACATAGGTCATTTGTCCCAACATGAAATTCTAATCACCGCCGCCAACGATCTTCGAGGGAAATGCTGGCAATCTTGTTGTGAAAACAGCTCAGGCGATCTCGATCATTAATTACGAATCATGAACAAAGCTGAATGTGTATGCTCCAGTCAATCTAGCGAACAAAATGGATCCAAGGGACGAACAGATTCTCTGGCAAGGGTTAGACGGTGTCTTCCAAAAGCCCCCCCACCCCCACCCATCCTCGAAAACAAGTCCCCTCCGCCCCCCCCCCCCCCCAAAAACACACACGTAAATCATTCTCTTTGGATACCTCAGTGCAGCTTGGCAAAGGAAGAAAATTCAAAAACATTGTTGGAGACGATGCAGAACATGGCAGAACCAATCACAATGCAGAAGGACTTGTTCATCCATGTTCTGAACCTAAAAGCCTTCAAATACATGCTGAGGAAACAAAAAATCTGTATATTCCCAAGTTTCAGTCTCGAGATCAAACTGGCCATGTAGTTATTGCATGAAAGGCAACATGAGAGATTCAAATTCCGAAAATTCTGACAAATGTCAGTCTCGAATCTGATCACTAGTTCTCTAAGATCCAAGTCCCACTTACTCACAGAAAAACCAGGAGGTTCAGATGACAAACTTTAGCAGTTTCAACTCAGAAAAGCTTCAAACAAGGCGAGAGCTCGCTCAAAATTTCAGTCTCCTGACAGAGAGACACCTCTGGTGGACACATGAATGAGAGAGCAATGTCGGCTAACCTGGTTCAAAATCAAATGGCTCTGAGCACTATGGGACTCAATTGCTGAGGTCTTTAGTCCCCTAGAACTTAGAACTAGTTAAACCTAACTAACCTAAGGACATCACACACATCCATGCCCGAGGCAGGATTCGAACCTGCGACCGTAGCGGTCTCGCGGTTACAGACTGCAGCGCCAGAACCGCGCGGCCAGGCTAACCTGGTAAAGCTTGAAATCGCTGAAGAGCTAAGACAGCCAGAAGAGAATCCCTAGTGCGAGAAATCATACAGAAAAAGTCTTTCGTGGTCTTTTGACAAAAACTAACTGAAACTACTCAGTTTTTCTACAAATCTTTCAGGCACAAACTCAGTAAATCTGACTCTCAGAGCTTACTCATCAGAAATCCTAAAGGAAAACAGGTTTACATCTTCGAGGACAATAATAAGCTCTTAACGAAATACTTCGAGTTCCTTGTTATATGTGAAGTCAAAATATTCTTTCGAGGAAAACTCACAATTCAACCCATAGTCATCTCCATCAACAAAAGAGGAACTATAGGGATCATCAAAAACATGACACTCTTGTGACGAATAGAGGCACCTGCAATTAACGTGAGCGTCACAGTAAGAGTTCATAAGCCACGAAGTTCAGCGCGGACAGTATTTAAACAAACGGAGTTTTCATTCTCTGTTTAGTTTTTAAGGGCAAGACAGAGAAAATGATCTGCGAGTGACGCAAAGAACTGCGAAACGCAGGGATCAAGCGTGGTGTCAAAATGGGCTACAGGAGCTTAGAATGCTTTGCTTTCGCAGACGATCGGCCGATCTTTTCTAATTTTGCACGCACACTGGCAAAACGAATTAAAGACGCAAGTAGCCAAGGCGAGCCTCCAATCTCCTTTGAGATAACGGAATTTGTAACTAACATCATGCCAGCCAGATGTAATTAGGAGAACAAAAAAGGTGAAGCCCCTATAAGAGCGGACAGAACCGAATGTCACTGAGAACGAAACTTTCTGGCCTTTGATTAACGAGATGAGAGTGATGTAACAGCTGACGAGAGATGTTTACAATGAGCTATTCGTATCTTTTAATACCAAACTCGGAAACAATCGTGCAGCCAATCGACCAGAGGTACTGTACGCAGCAGCATGCCTCACCACGAACAGTGAAAACCTGAACGAGAAGTTAGAAACCGAGGATAGAAATACGTTGTGGCAGATCTTAGGTCCAGTAAGGGAAAATGGCAAGTCTGGAGGAGGGCACAACAACGAACTGTGCTTGTACGTGGAGAAGCTGGCAGACACCATGCGAGAAACCAGGACTGTCGTCTACGGTCACATAACATAAATGAACTCGAATAGGTTGACAAAGTCCGCAGCTCGTGGTCGTGCGGTAGCGTTCTCACTTCCCGCGTCCGGGTTCCCGGGTTCGATTCCCGGCGGGGTCAGGGATTTTCGATTTTCTCTGCCTCGTGATGACTGGGTGTTGTGTGATGTCCTTAGGTTAGTTAGGGTTACGTAGTTCTAAGTTCTAGGGGACTGATGACCATAGCTGTTAAGTCCCATAGTGCTCAGAGCCATTTGAACCATTTTTTAGATTGACCAACTGGAGTTAACCTATTTTCTGAACAAAAATAAATAAATCCAAGTGGCTGTGGTTCAGAGGGGTTGAGTGGGATCTTTTAGACGTTTGGTGTGGCAGTGCTGTTGAATTCAGACTGTTTGTTACATTGTTCATAATTTCCTCATTAGTTCTTGATGAACTATAATTGTTGACTACGATGTTCCATTGCAGTGATAACTGATAGGTGATTCTAAATATAAGCAAGAGTCACGAATGAATATCACTAGTTTCAAAGGTCCAACCTCATTTGGTTACACATAAGCGATAAAACGGAGGAATCAGCTGCATCAAATACCTTGCACTAGTGCCGAAAAGCAAATAAGATAAACAAAATACGATAAGATTTATTGGGCAAGACTCATGACACTCTTCCATTAAGAGAAATTTGAAAGAGCCTACTTTCTCCACGCAGGAGGTCAAGTACTTAACCTTCATTCAGATCGTGCTTCAGCAGTCTTGAAGTGATTCCGACGCTTATCACGTCGAGGCTATGTAAGAGTCAGACATCGTCAGATCGACACAAAACCGTATGGAATCGAAAACTACACTCAACTGGATTGGACGGAGGACTTACTAGCATGTAGTTCATCGTTTCTTAACGAGAAGAAATCGTCATGTCTAAAAGTAACTTGTAGTAAACCCAAATGTCATAGTGTAGTTACCGTTGATCATATCATGTTTAAATGACAGTTGAGTAAAGTTAGAAGCTCTGTGAAGCCGTTCGCAAGTGGTGCTGTTGTATATACACTCATGCTGATAAATTAATGATAATGCTGATACATGGTGAAACAACGCTCTGGTGGGCGGTTTACGGGTTTAATTCACCTCGGGGTATGACCATGCGGTGCATTTGACCTGCGGTCGTCGTACGGTGGCGCTGGCAGCAGACCACAAACGCAGACGTGTGTTGGTGCATGTCAGAGTACGGTGGAGCAGGTAAGTGTGCAGACGTTTTCAGACGTGCTAATGGTGACTGTGTGTTGAAAATGGCTCAAAGAACACATATTGATGACGTTATGAGGGGTAGAATACTAGGGCGACTGGAGGCTGGTCAAACACAGCAGGTCGTAGCACGGGCCTTCCGTGTGCCACAAAGTGTGATCTCAAGATTATGGCAACGATTCCAGCAGACCGGCACGTGTCCAGGCGCTACAGTACGGGACGTCCACAGTGTACAACACCACAAGAAGACCGATATCTCACAATCAGTGCCCGCAGACGGCCACGGTGTACTGCAGGTAGCCTTCTCGGGACCTTACCACAGCCACTGGAACAGTTGTCTCCAGACACACTGTCTACGGACGACTGAACACACATGGTTTATTCACCCGGAGAACTGCAAGGTGCATTCCACTGACCCCTGATCACAGGAGAGCCCGTAAAGCCTGGTGTCAAGAACACAGTGCATGGTCATTGGCACAGTGGTCCCAGGTTATGTTCACGGACGAGTCCAGGTATAGTCTGAACAGTGATTCTCGCCGGGTTTTCATTGGGCGTGAACCAGGATTCAGATACCAACCCCTTAAAGTCCTTGAAATGGACCTGTATGGAGGTGGTGGTTTGATGGTGTGAGGTGCGATTACTATTGGTGGACGTACGCCCCTACATGTTTTTGACAGAGGAACTGTAACAGGTCAGGCGTATCTGGACGTCATTTTGCACCAGTATGTCCGCCTTTCCAGGGGTGCAGTGTGTCCCACCTTCGTCCTGATGGATGATAACGCACGACCCTACCGAGCTTCCATCGTGGAGGAGTACCCTGAAACAGAAGATATCAGGCGAATGGAGTGGCCTGCCTGTTCTCCAGAGCTAAACCCCATCGAGCACGTCTGGGATGCTCTCAATCGACGTATCGCTGCACGTCTTCAAATCCCTAGGACACTTCAGGATCTCCGATGGGCCTGGTACAAAAATGGGAGGCTATACCCCAGCAGCTGCTCGACCACCTGATCCAGAGTATGCCACCCGTTGTGCGGCCTGTGTACGTGTTGGTTATATCCCATACTGATGTCAGGCTACATGTGCAGGAAACAGTGGCATTTTGTAGCACATGTGTTTTGGGACAGTTTTCTCAACTTATCACCAATACCGTGGACTTACAGATCTGTGACGTGTGTATTCCCTATGCGCCTATGCTATTAGCGCCAGTTTTGTGTAGTGCCACGTTGTGTGGCACCACATTCTGCAGTTATCCTTAATTTATGAGCATAAGTGTAGAACAGTCTCAACTCAAGCAGTAGCAAAATGCAGTGAGACCTGCAGAAGATAGGCAAATGATGTATCTCACCCTAGGCGTAAACAAACGAAACGTACTGCGTACATGTTTGTGGAACCACCCGTAGTTACTGCACGATCGGGAATCAATGACTGGAAACAGTTACCGCCATTAAGTAGATAGGTGTTCGAGTGAGGATCTGTTTCAAGTGGAGCCTCTATGTGGAACTAGTGGTAAGGAAGGAACACGCCACTGTGCTAGACTGTGATTCATTGGAAGTACCCTAAGGTAATGTGATTCACTTACACAGGAGGTAGCTAAAAAGACTGCCGTGCCACTAATTCTTTTGCTCGTTAGTCTGTGACACTTGCATACAGATGGAGAAGAACCGAAGAAGAACGGCGTGTTTCGTCAGGGGTCACAAAACATTACATCATGGCATTTCAATTTAAACACGTGCCCACTCTGCTCCTTGTGAATGAAGCTATATTAGAGGTCTGTCGTAGCTAGTCCACAGGACAGTAAGGGTCTTGATAGGATTTTCAGTTCAATACCGAAATTTTCGTCATTCAGTTTCAAGTTCTTATTTCCTAAATGATATTGTCGAAACTTCGATATTTCACATCGCTTTATGGCTAGTCAGCAAAGGCGATCGTTGTGATACAGTCTTAGTCAGGCAGGAAAGCTCTGCTTAGCTAACAATCGCTACAAGTTTTAATTCAGTTCCAGAAAAAAATAGTGCATCATGTCATTTAGAGTTCAGACACGTGCACAAGTAACTGTTCATGCATTACGAGTACAGTAGAATTACTGCTCATATGCGATTAATGTTGAGGTTCTCATATCGCGCTCGCCGTTGTGGATCGCCTTTTTATAAACTGGTTAGTGCAACAATCAGTTTATGCAAAACCACTCGCCAGAGGAGCATTCCCTAGCAGGTGGTGGTAAAACGTTTTAGAGAGCAAAAATACTTCGGAATGTCATAAAACTTCAGGATCCCAAAACAACTCGTTCATAAAAATATTTAATTTCGACTAAGGGTTACTGAACAACATATGCAATAGAGTTAGTTGACTAATATTGTAATGAGTGTGGTAATGCCTTCGAAATGTCACTTATTGTAATAAATTTGAGTTTACAAGCAATAAGGACTGCCTCATCTCTAATAACGTGTCTCCTACTACTTGCAGTACCTGGGTGGTGAATTGGTTGTCGGAAAGAACAGTGTGCTCTAGTGATCCTTTGTGGTGTTCCTTTTGCATAGTCAAATGACTGTATCGCAAGAAGATTAGAGGATCTGCAAGACAGCTACGTTATGCGGGCTGCATGCAAATCAGGCGGAACATAATTCAGGTACGTCAGATACTTTTGAGTGTGATTGTACATGTTCACAGCAGCAGGATTTTTTAATATCATAAGCAGCGTTGAGGTAAACAAACAATCTGAACTTAATTATTAACTAAAAATGAAACATCTTTGTCTCAAGAAGCGTTTAAGATATTAACGGTACACAAAATATGCTTCTTTTTGGTGGTCTTCAGTGCGAAGATGGGTCTGATGCATCTCTCCACGGTAGTCATCTCTGCATATCAACTGCAACCTACATCCATTGAATCTGCTTACAGTAGTCAAGCCTTGGTCTCCCTATATAATTTTAATGCTTGTTTGTACAGTTTATCGCCGGCCGAAGTGGCCGTGCGGTTAAAGGCGCTGCAGTCTGGAACCGCAAGACCGCTACGGTCGCAGGTTCGAATCCTGCCTCGGGCATGGATGTTTGTGATGTCCTTAGGTTAGTTAGGTTTAATTAGTTCTAAGTTCTAGGGGACTAATGACCTCAGAAGTTGAGTCCCATAGTGCTCAGAGCCATTTTTTTGCACAGTTTATCGTGTACATTTGTTCCTATATAAAGCTATATTCTAGACAAATATTTCAAGAAGAGACTACCTAACACTTACGCAGATGGCGCCATATATATATCTTAGTAAGTATTTGTCTTCTGTGATTTAATTATGTACCACAAATGATTCTCCTTGCGATATTGTTGTACTGTAGTCTGAAAATTCTGTAGCTCATTCACCGATATATCAATTTACATTTCAGTATGGAAGCACTAGCTTTGGAACAGCTTTTGTTGATCGTAAAGACATCTTATGCAAATTCTGGACGTATCGTTGTGGTGACACGCGCATTCAACGCGATCGACCACATCTCGGTGAGTTTACAGTACAGAACTAAAGTAAAACTGTGATGATAAAATTTAAGCATCCTCTGATTCAGCATTTATGTGTTGTTTTCCGTGCTTTCTAATACTTTGATGAATTGGTTTGAACAGACCAGCTGCGGAACGAGTGAGAATCTTACTCAGTGAGGAGCCCATTACATCAATAAGAGGTGCAACATAGCAACTTAAGAGTGTCACAACGATGTCGTCAAAGGATAATGAAAGAAAAACTTAACCTTTTCCCTCACGAAACTTAATGGTGCGGAACTTCGACGGTCAGGGATTTAGAGCGGTGATATGCTTTTGTAATGAGATGATTGGGGCTTTTTATAGGGATACAGATGAGATCTGGTTTACTGGTGAAGCAGGATTCCATCTCCATGGATACGTCAACAGACGGAATTGACGCCAGAAGTTCAAGATGCTGCTCCAACTCATCACTAAAATGTCACTATTTGCTGTGCAATCAACGCAAAATGCGTTATTGAGCCTATTTTTATTTGCTGACCTGTCACAGCGGACAAATAGAGACAGGTACTGGAACATAAATTTGTACTGGCTGCACGACGTGGCCGAATGCACCGAAAATACCTACGGATGTCTTCGAGTCTTTCAGATGATGTTCAGAGATCAGATCGTTCCCTTGGATATCTTAGCATTCACTGGAAATGGTGTACAATGGCCCCCTTACAGTGGGGCAATCCTGAGGACAGAGTAAACAAAGATGCATCTGCAACACTCCAGGATGTTGTTACTGCAATTTCCAGAGAGGTTTATGGAGTCTAACTTCATCATGGAATTCAGCTCAAGGTTCTACACACGCAATGCTGCAGAAGAAAGCTCTCTGAAAACCTTCTGTATAAAATTGCAGGTTGTCTGCTATATCACGAATATAAAAACAAGAATCAATCACCCGTATCATGTTGTAGTAGACAAAAACTTTGCAACATCTGTTTTGTAACACACAGTATTCAGCATGTCACGCCAAAAAGTTTCGAGATTGGATTAATAAAAAATAGAGAAAAATTAAGATGGTGGTTTAATGCATGAGGTGTCCTACACAGTCTCCTCCCCCCCCCCCATTTACCCTCCCTCCCCCCCCCCCCGGCCTCCCCCCCCCCCCTCCCAGCTTGAGTACAACACACAGAATGTTCCTACAACCATGTGAAACTGTCAGGATAGTTCTTCTTTGAGAAGTTGTTCAGCTCGTGCGTCACAGTGGCTTGAATGACGGTTATGCCGTCTAGGCGTTAACCCTCCAACCGAATTTCTGCTGCTTGTCTTTTTGGTTAGGTTCCTATTCAGAACTCCAAGTGTCGTCACACTGATGATTTTTCCCGGAAGAGAAATGGCCGCATTTTGCATTTCAGTCAAGTGGTGACAGGTATCTACACCTCATTGTCTTGTTGCTGGAAAATATCTTGAACGCCTGATTTAGAGATGTTGCTCCGTTGCAATTTGTGACACAACAACGCTGGCACACTACGGCCGTATGTCCATTTCTTAATCCTGCTTTCACTACTTAACCCTGCTTGCTCACAACTGACTGGTCGAATGCACATGGGGTCAGGGATTTTCACCTGCTTCGAGATGACTGGGTGTTTGTGTTGTCCTCGCCATTTCATCGTCATTCATGAAAGTGGCGAGTGTGGACTGAGCAAAAGTTGGGAATTTGTACGAGCGCTGATAACCGCGCAGTTGAGCGCCCCACAAACCAAACATGATCATCATCATCATCATCATCATCGAATGCACATCTGAGATTTACAATCGTCAGTTCAAGCTGCCATCGTAATTACTGCGATGCCGTCGCTTAAAGGTCAAAAACGAACTCAGTCTCGGAATATTTTGGACGGACAATGTACATTAAATACCAATAATTTTAAGTTTTTCAGGAAAGCCTTTCTTGCTGTCACCAGTATGCATTTAACCTCGTCTTTACTTCTGCCATCTTCACTTCTCTTTCTGCTCTAACAGTAAAAAAACGTCTACTGTTTCTAGTGCCTCTGTAGTACTGTAATTCCCTCACCATCACTACAGGCTATCACGGTCTCTACAGTATGAACAGTGATGAAGTGTAGTCGAATAACCACTTTCCAAGACACTATCTACTCCATTCGATTAATCTTCCAATTCCCCAATCTTTTCTGACACAAACCTTACGCAACGACCAGTTTCAGGTTAATACACGATCTGTCTTCAGAGATAACCTGGTTACGGAGAAACTGTCAGTCTCTACTGAGTTGTAGCTGCTGTTTATATGTTGAGGCAACAGAAGTCACGCAATACCTTCTTATATCGTGTCGTACCCCTTTCTGTCCGACGTGGCAGGGACTCAACAATTCGTTGGTAGTTCCCTGAAGAAATATTTAGCTATTCTGCATCTATAGCCATCCATAGTTGCGAGTGTGTTGCCGGTACAGCATTTTGTGCACGAACTGACCTCTGAATTATGCCCCATAAATGTTCGATGGGATTCTTGTCGGACGATCTGGTGGTCAAATCATTCGCTCCAATTGTCTAGAATGTTCTTCAAATCAATTGCGAACAATTGTGGCCCGGTCACATGGCGCATTTTTATCCATAAAAACTTCATCGTTGTTTGGGGAATGGAGTCCATGAACGGCTGCAGATGGTCTCCAAGCAGCCGAAGAGACAAGCAGAAACAGTCCAGTCCATGTAAACACAGCCCACACCATTATGGAGCCTCCATCAGCTAGCACAGTGCCTTGTTGACAAATTGGATCCGTGACTTCTAGGGTTTTGTGCCACACTCGAACCCTACTATCGGCTCTTACTAACTGATCGTCCTTTCTTAACGGATACGTTCGTCGTACGCCGCACATTGATCTCTGCGATTATTTCGCGCAGTGTTGCTTGTCTGTTAGCACTGACAACTCTACGCAAGCGCCGCTGCCCTCGGTCGTTAAGCGAGGCCATAGGGCACTGCGTTGTCCGTGGTGAGAGGCAATGCCTGAAATTTGGTATTCTCTGTACACTCTTGACACTGTAGATCTCGGAATATAGTCCTCCTTAACGATATCTAAAATGGAATGTCCCATGTGTCAAGTTAAAGCTACCATTCCGAGTTCGAAGTCTTTTAATTCTCGTCCTGCGGCCATAATCACGTCGGAAACTTTTCCACATGAACCACCTGAATCCAAATGACAACTCCGCCAACGCATTGCTTTTTTATACACTGTGTACGCGATGCTGCAGCCACCTGTACACAGGGTGGTCCATTGATCGTGACTCGGCCAAAAATCTCACGAAATAAGCGTCAAACGAAAAAACTACAAAGAACTAAACTTGTCTAGCTTCAAGGGGGAAACAAGATGGCGCTATGGTTGGCCCTCTAGATGGCGCTGCCATAGGTCAAACGGATATCAACTGCGTTTTTTTTTAAATAGGAACCCCCATTTTTATTACATATTCGTGCAGTACGTAAAGAAATATGAATGTTTTAGTTGGACCACTTTTTTCGCTTTGTGATAGATGGCGCTGTAATAGTCACAAACATATGGCTCACAATTTTAGACGAGCAGTTGTTAACAGGTAGGCTTTTTAAATAAAAATACAGAACGTAGGTACGTTTGAACATTTTATTTCGGTTGTTCCAATGTGATACATGTACCTTTGTAAACTTATCATTTCTGAGTACTCATGCTGTTACAGCGTGATTACCAGTAAATACCACATTAATGCAAAAAATGCTCAAAATGATGTCCGTCAACCTCAATGTATTTGGCAATACGTGTAACATTCCTTCCAACAGCGAGTAGTTCTCCTTCCGTAATGTTCGCACATGCATTGACAATGCGCTTACGCATGTTGTCAGGCGTTGTCGGTGGATCACGATAGCAAATATCCTGCAACTTTCCCCACAGAAAGAAATCCGGGGACGTTAGATCCGGTGAACGTGCGGGACATGGTATGGTACTTCGACGACCAATCCACCTGTCATGAAATATGCTATTCAATACCGCTTCAACCGCACGCGAGCTACGTGCCGGACATCCATCATGCAGGAAGTACATCGCCATTCTGTCATGCAGTGAAACATCTTGTAGTAACATCGGTAGAACATTACGTAGGAAAACAGCATACATTGCACCATTTAGATTGCCATCGATAAAATGGGGACCAATTATGCTTCCTCCCATAATGCCACACCATACATTAACCCGCCAAGGTCGCTGACGTTCCACTTGTCGCAGCCATCGTGGATTTTCCGTTGCCCAAAAGTGCCTATTATGCCGGTCTACGTTACCGCTGTTGGTGAATGACGCTTCGTCGCTAAATAGAACGCGTGCAAAAAATCTGTCACCGTCCCGTAATTTCTCTTGTGCCCAGTGGCAGAACTGTACACGTTGTTCAAAGTCGTCGCCATGCAATTCATGGTGCATAGAAATATGGTACAGGTGCAATCGATGTTGATGTAGCTTTCTCAACACCGACGTTTTTGAGATTCCCGATTCTCGCGCAATTTGTCTGCTACTGATGAGCGGATTAGCCGCGACAGCAGCTAAAACACCTACTTGGGCACCATCATTTGTTTCAGGTCGTGGTTGACGTTTCACATGTGGCTGAACACTTCCTGTTTCCTTAAATAACGTAACTATCCGGCGAACGGTCCGGACACTTGGATGCTGTCGTCCAGGCTACCGAGCAGCATACATAGCACACGCCCGTTGGGCATTTTGATCACAATATCCATACATCAACACGATATCGACCTTTTCCGCAATTGGTAAACGGTCCATTTTAACACGGGTAATGTATCAGGAAGCAAATACCGTCCGCACTGGCGGAATGTTACGTGATACCACGTACTTATACGTTTGTGACTCTTACAGCGCCATCTATCGCCAAGCGAAAAAAGTGGCCCAACTAAAACATTTACATTTCTTTACGTACTACACGAATATGTAATAAAAATGGGGGTTCCTATTTTTATAAAAAAACTCAGTTGATATCCGTTTCACCTATGGCAGCGCCATCTAGCGGGCCAACCATAGCGCCATCTGGTTTTCCCCTTCAAGCTAGACGAGTTTCGTTGTTTGTAGTTTTTTCGTTTGATGCTTATTTCTTGAGGTATTTTGCCCGGTCACTATCAACGGACCACCCTGTGTATGCAATCGCTGTCCTATGACTTTTGAATCTTAGTGTAAATCTGAAATTTGTTTTACTGTTAAAAGCAGCCATTTGAGTAGATTTTGTAGTCGCCGACTTTTTGATGAAATTCTCATTGAGATGTAGCGACAGCGTTTATCACCGACAAAAAAAGAGTCTAACGTCTGTAAGAACGCTGGCATTATACATTTTTAACAAAAAAAGGACAAAACACTTCAGTGATTTTCTGTTCGTATATGCGGCTTCTTTCTGCAGTCAGTAGAACCCTAGCCACTCGCTGTTTTTTTATGTGCGTCTTACAGATTAGCGCGATAGGCAGCAATCACTTTTGCAGGTCGTGTGGCGCAGCTTGCAAACAGCGCACGTCACTGGTGGGAGATTATGGCGCGTGCCAAGGTCGCCTGGGGCTTGTGTCGAGCCGCGATGGGTGGGGCGGGAGGCGGCACTTCGGCTAAGTGAAAGAAGTGCCGCGCAGATAGCTGAGCTGCCCACAACCGTCGCCAGTTCACGGCCACTCCGCGGGCACGCTGGAGCACCAAAGGCGGGGTCGCGTAGTTGGCATGAACTACAGCACCGAACAGGTGGCGCCACGAATGAATCACAGTGAGTCATTGGAAGTTCCGTGCGGCTTTTCGCGTATGATGCTGTAGTATACAGAGAAGTTACAGTATTAGAAAATTGCAGCGAAATGCAGGAAGATCTGCAGCGGATAGGCACTTGGTGCAGGGAGTGGCAACTGACCCTTAACATACACAAATGTAACGTATCGCGAATACATAGAAAGATGGATCCTTTATTGTACGATTATATGATAGCGGAACAAACACTGGTAGAAATTACTTCAGTAAAATATCTGGGAGTATGCGTAAGGAACGATTTGAAGTGGAATGATCATATAAAATTTAATGTTGGAAAGGCAGGTGCCAGGTTGAGATTCATTGGGAGAGTCCCCAGAAAATGTAGTCCACCAACAAAGAAGGCGCCTTACAAAACACTCGTTCGACCTATAATTTAGTATTGCTCATCATTGTGGGATCCGTACTAGGTCGGGTTGACCGAGGAGGTAGAGAAGACCCAAAGAAGAGCGCCGCGTTTCGTCACAGGGTTATTTGGTAAGCGTGATAGCGTTACGGAGATGTTTAATAAACTCAAGTGGCAGACTCTGCAAGAGAGGCGCTTTGCAACGCGGTGTAGCTTGCTGTCCAGGTTTCGAGAGGGTGCGTTTCTGGATGAGGTATCGAATATATTGCTTCGCCCTACTTATACCTCCCGAGGAGATCACGAATGTAAAATTAGAGAGATTCGAGCGCGCACGGAGGCTTTTCGGCAGTCGTTCTTCCCGCGAACCATACGCGACTGGAACAGGAAAGGGTGGTAATGACAGTGGCACATAAAGTGCCCTCCGCCACACACGGTTGTGTGGCTTGCGGAGTATAAATGTAGATGTAGAAAGCAACCTGTTCAGTTCCCAACGAAGGAACTCAGTTCATCCCAATATGGACGTCTAATGAAAAAGGAAAGGCTTTGACTTTCCATCGACAATCAAATCACAGAGACTAACTTTAACATGGACCACGGAGGAAAACGGCCGTGGTCTTTTCAAAGGATGTTTGATACGATTTAGAGAAATCATGGAATAGTTAAATCGGTATGGCCGGAGGGGAAATGCAGCATTAAAAGAGAGGTGCGGAGGGGACGGAGAAAGGATGGGAACGACTCTTCCCACATATAAACCTGACATTCCGACTGATCGACGCTACACTAACACATCGAAAATGAAAATAGTGTTTCCAAAGCATGAAGACTATTAGATTGGTGCATATGTTCATAGCGGTTTTGTTTGCTTGTATGTATTCCGATTGCTATGGGTTTACTTATAGATTGTCATTTTTTAGTT
Source organism: Schistocerca piceifrons (assembly GCF_021461385.2). NCBI lineage: Eukaryota > Metazoa > Arthropoda > Insecta > Orthoptera > Acrididae > Schistocerca > Schistocerca piceifrons. The sequence continues at coordinate 261,413,746 of NC_060144.1, read as the reverse complement.
GTAAGTGACTTTTGCTTTTGAGTTAACATATTGTCATTTTGTCTTTTGGAGATAGTGAGTAGAGCTGTGAATGCTAGAAAATAGAGTCTCAAGTGGGGAAATCGAAACATTTCCGACATATTCTTCTGTTTGAGTTCAATAAAGGGCTGACAGCAGCGGAGGCATACAGAAACATTTGCGCCGTCTTTGGGGATAATGTCATTGGACAGATCATGGCAAGAAAATTATTCTCTCCTTTTAAGGAGTACCATTTTGACATTAGTGACTCTCCATGTTCATCAAGGGCTTCGGGGTTTGATGAAGATCATTTAATAGCGCGAATCCATAATTATCCACGTCAGTGTAATCCACAACTGGCAAATGTGGTGAACTGTCTTCATTCCACCATCGTGCGACAAAATATGGTTCAAATGGCTCTGAGCACTATGGGACTTAACTTCTGAGGTCATTAGTCCCCTAGAACTCAGAAATACTTAAACCTAACGAACCTAAGGACATCACACACATCCATGCCCGAGGCACGATTCGAACCTGCGACCGTAGTGGTCGCGCGGTTCGAGACTGTAGCGCCTAGAACCGTTCGGCCACCCCAGCCGGCCATCGTGCGACATTTACATACAATGGGGCAGGTTAAAAAATAGGGTGTATAAGTGCCGCAAGCTCTAAGCCAAAATCACAAAAATCAGTGACCATATGTGTACATCTGCTTGCTCATTATCAATTGGCTCGTGAACAACACCAATCATTCCTTTCCTGTACCGTTACTGGTGACGAGAAAAGATGTCATTATGCTAACATAAGGAAAAGAAAGGAATGGTTGAGCCCCAACAAAGCAGCAGCTCCTCGTGCAAAGATCCACAAAAGATAATGTTATGCATCTGGTGGAATAGCGACGGTCTAGTGTACTACGAATTGCTTCCCCGAGGCGTAACCATCACTGCTAGCATTTGTTGCCAACAACTGAGACGTCATGCAGATGCAGTCCAAGGACAACGAACAGGAAGAGTGCGTGAAATGATGCCACTCCACAATACTGCTCGCCCGCAATCTGCTTGACTGACAGAAACATTTTACAGGAGTAGGGTTGGGAAGTCATTCCGTGCCCACCTTATTCACCTGATTTTGCACCCTCAGATTATCACCATTTCCGCTCGCAATCGAACAACCTTTAAGGAACTTCCTTTCCACATGAAAATGCGCTCCGAACATGGCTCGACGAATTCTTCGCTTCAAAACCAGGTGATTTCTACAGTCGTGGAATCGAGAAGTTACCCTAGTGTTGGCAGGCTGTTGTAAATAGTGAAGATAATTAAATTATGCTATGTGTATCTGCTGTGTTTATTAAATTTAAGGGAAAATGCTACGAACTCATGCACCAACGTAATGATTAGAGCTTATTGGAAATGATAATTTTCGGAACACTAACATAGGAAAATTTTTGTTTCATACACAACCAAGACGGAAAAAGATATACGAGCTACTATTCATAAACCCAATTACACTGTGAATAATAGGTCAGCTCTCAAGTGGACATCACTATTAATAAATCTACGGCTCAACAAATTTGTATTTTTCCTGGCATCAACGGAACACTTGCATTGCCAACATGATTTGTGACACGTGCATAGCTGGAAAAGTTTGCAAAATGATCACAGTCGTTCTCTGTGAAGTCACAAAATTCTTACTATTCCAATCAGTAGTAACTGTGGAGAATCGTAATGACGCTCATATGGAGCAGGAAATTGATACTACAAAGCAGACGAAGTACTGATACAAAATTGCAATCAAGCATAAAATAAAATAATCAAATTTTCATTTCTTTTAACTACAAGGATTGAACTTTATGTGACTCATTGTAAAGTACCAGGTCTACTAGCGCTAATAATTTGCTGAAACAAATCTGTTTCTACTAAACAATGTCGATAACAACCATGACATATGGAGGAAAAGAAATGAGTAAAGATCACAGACATCGGATGCTTGATTACTAAAAAGAGTAGGTGCATACACGCTAAAATATTACCTTCAATTTTAGTTCAAATGTGGAGGGGGAAACCAGATAAATAACTAACTGTTGTTACTTGCTTTACCACTCCTATACTTGAAGGAAATAACCAACTGAAGTAAGTAATTGTGAGGTTAACTAATATGCAAGCTCCTAGAAATGAAATTATTTCGTGACAGGGAAGGCTATCATTAAAGTTAAGCTGCGGTAAAATAGGTCGTTATTATCTGTTCAGAGAAAATAGAAATTCCCTTCATTCGATTATGCATAGCCGAATAGCAGATAACTTCAATCATCGGTAAAAACACCTCCCAATGAGACCGTGATGCAGCTTCGAAAGAAAACATGACGAGCCAAATGTCCGAGGGTCCTACAGAAGCCTTGCGCACACGTTCACTCTTGGAAATGCACCAAGTACGAAATGAAATTTGTTTGAATACCTTTTCAACACTATTAAATCCTTTAGAAAAATTACAGTCTCTTCTCTTCAGTTCTTTTAACACATTCGTCACAATAGCAAAGTAAAATAAAATTGCCTTTAACGGTGGACAACAATGAGTTACAATTCTAATTGTACACGTCTACTCTCTATCAGTTACAGTAACAGAGTATGTCAGAGCAAAAAATATCTCCCACTCCATGGAAGGTTTCTAATCCTATCCACATGAAAGCCTTACATGCACAGAAAAGCTCACATTCTATAGAAATAATTATTGTGAGACTCTGTTACTAGGATTTTAAACGAACATTCTTTCGTGATGTTACTGCAGAGAAACGGCCGGTCTCACGATTCCCCTATTCTGGTGGCTACATCTAGCTTCACATGTTATCTTTCTCAAAGGAATCGTTCTAGCATTTCATGCAATGGTGTTTTATGGCATATAGGCCTCCCCAAGTCGCCTGATGTGCTGAGAAGCGTATAGCACATTCCATGACTTCACCTGCTTGGGTAGACGGCTTTCAGATCCCAATATGTTTATGACGCTCTCTGGCCTTTTGAAGTAAACTTCCGTCTTGTGTTAACCAGCTTCAAAGAGCTCTTCAAGGTTTCATAAAATAGCAGGTCCTCCCTAATTGTAATAAAAGGAAAGGAGCAGAAGAAGTAATGAGCTGAGCAATCTTTGGCAGTATTGAAATGGCCTGCAGTTATGATGCTCTGTTGAAGGACTGACTGAACTGACAAATGAAATGTGCATATTACAATATAAAATACGCTACTGTCCATTAAAATTGCTACACCACGAAGATGACGTTCTAAAGACGCGAAATTTAACTGACAGGAAGAAGATGCTGTGATATGCAAACGCTTAGCTTTTCAGAGCATTCACACAAGTTTGGCGCCGGTGGCGACACCTACAACGTGCTGTCATGAGGAAAGTTTCCAACCGATTTCTCATACACAAACAGCAGTTGACCGGCGTTGCCTACTAAGACGTTGTTCTGATGCCTCGTGTAATGAGGAGAAATGCGTACCATCACGTTTCCGACTTTTATAAAGGTCGGATTGTAGCCTATCGCGATTCCAGTTTATCGTATCTCGACATTGCTGCTCGCGTTGGTCGAGATCCAATGACTGTTAGCAGAATATGGAATCGGTGGGTTCAGGAGGGTAACACACAAACAGCAGTTGACCGGCGTTGCCTACTAAAACGTTGCTGTGATGCCTCGTGTAAGGAGGAAAAATGCGTACCATCACGTTTCCGACTTTTATAAAGGTCGGATTGTAGCCTATCGCGATTGCGGTTTATCGTATCTCGACATTTCTGCTCGCGTTGATCGAGATCCAATGACTGTTAGCAGAATATGGAATCGGTGGGTTCAGGAGAGTAATACGGAACGCCGTGCTGGATCCCAACGGCCTCGTATCACTAGCAGTCGAGATGACAGGCATCTTATCCGCAAGGCTGTAACCGACGATGTTTGCAGCAGCATGGACTATCAGATCGGAGACCATGGCTACGGTTACCTTTGACGCTGCATCACAGACAGGAGCGCCTGCGATGGTGTACTCAACGACGAACCTGGGTACACGAATGGCAAAACGTCGTTTCTGTTTACAGCGTCATGATGGTCGCATCCGTGTTTGGCGACATCGTGGTGAACGCACATTGGAAGCGTGTATTCGTCATCGCCATACTGGCGTATCACCCGGCGTGATGGTATGGTGTGCCATTGGTTACACGTCTCGGTCACCTCTTGTTCGCATTGACGGCACTTTGAACAGTGGACGTTACATTTCAGATGTGTTACGACCCGTGGCCCTACCCTTCATTCGGTCCCTCGAAACCCTACATTTCAGCAGGATAATGCACGACCGCATGTTGCAGGTCCTGTACGGGCCTTTCTGGATACAGAAAATGTTCGACTGCTGCCCTGGCCAGCAAATTCTCCAGATCTCTCACCAATTGAAAACGTCTGGTCAATGGTGGCCGAGCAACTGGCTCGTCACAATACGCCAGTCACTACTCTTGATGAACTGTGGTATCGTGTTGAAGCTGCATGGTCTGCTATACCTGTACATGCCATCCAAGCTCTGTTTGACTCAATGCCCAGGCGTATCAAGGTACTGATTTCTCAGGATCTATGCAGCCAAATTGCGTGAAAATGTAATCACATATCAGTCCTAGTATAGTATATTTGTCCAATGAATACCCGTTTATGATCTGCATTTCTTCTTGGTGTAGCAATTTTAATGGCCAGCAGTGTATGTTGCGTGAAGTTTGGTCATAAACTGGCACATAACAACATCAGAGAAGAGCTGAGAGTAAAAAGCATAAATGAATAGATCAGAGAATATGGCGACAACCGCAAGGACCATGTCAGAAGAATGGAAGACGACAGAATACCGAAATTAATCATGGATTGTTACCCAGAGGACAGAAAATCTTTAGGAAGACTGAAGACAAGGTGGAAAGATCAACAATTTTAACAAAGAGGACATAACAGGCAAAAGTCTAAGATTTACAGGAATAAGAAGAAGAAGAGGAAAAGAATTTGGTTATGAAGTATATCTTAAGATATAAGTATATTATAATTTAAGTAACATTTAAGTAAAACTGATAAACGTTACTCACAGTTTTAGTATTTTGCACTATAATATTCAAAGGATAAACAATTCTCAGGGTGCATTAAGAAAGAGGTTTTGGCTTCCTATTATAGGAAACGACGATGTAGGCCAATAAAAGGTTAGAACGCACTCTAAGCTTCACAAAATAAACTATTATTACAGATTTAACACTGAATCGAGGAAGTAACGAAGAATGTATGCTAAATTCTAAAGGAGAAAAATAGCGAGAGAGAGTGAGAAAAGGCGAGAGAACGCCCCGTATCCAGTAACTGAAACTTCCATTTACCAGTGACAACATGTTTCGTAGACTTTGTCCAATCATGTGACAATCTTGGACGTGAGTTCTTCACCGTATGTGGCGAAGTGGCTCCGGAATTTTCCGTGGTTATCCTAAACGCCTGAGTCAAACGCCAGGAAGATTTCTTTGAAAGGGTCATGGCTGATTTCATTCCCCCTCCTTCCCCAAACTGAGCGCGGGTTTTAATAACATCATCATCGACGAGATGTTAAACCTTAGTTCCTTTCTTTCGTCCGTATATCTCCCATGGACACAATACCGTTATCATTACTAAAATAAAAACATTTCCCAGGTAAAAAGGCAATAACATAAACAGGCAGCTCTTTAATGTTTACCGCATAAATAGCTATAATTACACATACCGCCGAAGCTACAAAAACTATAGATATTTATGCAGCAAATCTTTCTAAACCAACCCGTTTGTGTTGTAAATCCAGCGTTATTCTATTTTTTCACAGAAACTTATAGGTATTTAAACCGCATTGCTTTCAAATGATCAATACCTACGAAAAATTGACTGCTATGCATTCGTTTTCATGTACTGTTGCAGTTCTGGCTTCTGTTTGCTTGCCATTGAAAATGGGCATAATGCTTGATATTAGCTCGTAAAGACACTAAATAAATATTTGTACTACAACGCTTGATATCAAAAGTGACTTTGAATCCAAACCGTTTTTATTGAAAAGGTTTTTTAGAAACCGCTACCAGTCATAAAAATTGAAACTTGTTCAATTAATGGTTTTCGGTGAAAAATTAGATATTGTATTAACTAAATTGAACACTTTTTTAGCCTTGTTTCACATGCTTATGTCGTTAATAGAAGTCACAAAATTTGTCAGTTGTTTAAATTATTTACTGAAGCAACATAAGTAACTTCCTCCTCGGTTTACAATGGCAATACAAATCAATTAAGAAAGTACACATAGATATTATAGTTGTTCTATATTTCTTGGCGTCTGCTCTTGTCATCATATGGAGAAAGTGGAAGATAACCTGAGGGATTGTTCAGTTCCTACGTTGGTCTGCTGTTAACATAAAATTTCTTAAATAATCACTCACCTTGTTCATATGAAATGGCTGTCTTCTTGTGGTGTCTATTTGTCTCCATTGCTAAGGCTCCTTGGGTCTTGCTACCCACTGTTCATAAAGTTGCAAAGGATACTTAAAACATGACATCACAATCAATTCCCCTGTGCAACAGAAGTAAGAAGCACGGACTTAAAAGTGTTTTATTATTTTAACAGCTTTGATTATACTTCGGTGTGAAGTGGCACTTCTGAACTCTTTTTTTCTGATGAGTTTGCATGATACAGTCAGGGCCAGTTCGAAAACACAAGTGACATATAATGTGACGATCCCCCGCCCCTAACATTATTTCACACAAGCGATGCAACACTTGCCGCCACCTCCCCACTCCCTTTTCCATAGTTGTCGTTCCTTTAAAAATAACTCTAAATCTGATGAACGTGTAAATTGTAATTCTTCATGCTTTCCCGGCGATCTGTTGACATCTTGGATATTCGGGAATCCAGCCGGATATTCGCGTGGTTCTCGCACGATACTTCAACAGCGTGCCTCGCTGTCTTTTTCAGGTGCTACCTGAGACAGGTCCTTGGGTCTTTTTTTTTTTTTAGCACTTTTCATTCCTTCTCCTGAGGGGAGAAGGCGGGCTGTTCTAGGGCTTGTCTGTTTGTCCTTTATCAGCCACAGGTTACAATTTTTTATTTTATTTATTTCCATTTGTTTATATATTTGATTACATGCTATTATTTTATGTTGGGTATCTTTAATTTTACGTTACTTTTTGGTGTATATAGTGTTAAAGAATATTGATTGAGTTAATTATGCAAATTGAACTTATTTAACAATATAACTAACTTAACAAGACTAATTGCTTACTTAATTGAATCTAGGATGCAATTAGTGTATTGACTTTATAAGGTATGTAGGGGTGATATGACATTATAACTGGTAGTGACACATTAACCTAATGGGGGATTTTTATAGTGCTTACACTTATTTTTCCCTATGTAATATTTCTACGAAATGTAATATGTTGTGGGACAGTGTTGTTATTATGGTTGATATATTCTAGCTTAGACTAATCTTAATACTAGTGTTTACAAGTTCTCCTTTCCTGCTTTGCAGTACTTGAAGCTGGTTGCTACAATATTTTCTTTGCCTTATATCTAGTTTTACATGTTCTCCTTCCCCTTTGGTGGTACTTGGAGCTGGTTTTTTTTACAATAGCTCTTATCTTATCTATGATTTCCTTAATGCTATTGTGCTTTGTGTTATGGGGTGTGTTGTGTGTTGAATGCTGAATGTGGGGGGCTGTCGTGGTGCACTAGGTCATTTGTTGCTGTGTTATTGTCTTTCGTCTAGGTGGGGTGGGATGGTTTCTCCTTCCGTCAGTTGTGTCATTGTGGGTGCTAAGTCGGGGAATTCAGTTGATGTATTTTGTGCTACTGTACGCGCCGGGTAAATGTATTTCTTTTTCGGGCGTCTTGCTGTGCGTGGCTTGGTCGTCAGTATGTCTTCCATATCGGGTCGTTTGTGTAGGATGTGTGACCCGTATCTTACCCTAAATTTTGCCAGTCTTGTTTGCAGTGGGGTTATTTCTGTCGTCTCGTATACTTCGTCGCTAGGAGTGCGGGATGGTAGTTTTGCTATGCTGCGTAGTAGTCGGCGTTCTGTCGAGTATAGTCTGTTTGCTACTGTCTTTGGTATTCCGCCCAGTGGTGCAGCGGCGTATTCGTATATTGGTCGTATGTATGTCTTGTATGTGTGTATGGCTGTCCTGGTAGAGCAGACATACAGTCGTCCTTGCACTTGTCGGATTAACTGTTGTCGTTTCCTCGTTTTGTTGAGCAGGTATTGCAGGTGGGTTTGGTAGTTGAGGCGCTTGTCTGGGTAGACACCGAGGTATCTCGCGTTTTCAGTCAGTTGTAGGGGCTCGTTCCATAGTCGGAGTGTTATGTCTTCTTGTTTCTGCTGCCGTTTTCTCGTCAGGTTGCGGTGTTGGAATAGGACTAGTTGTGATTTGGTCGGGTTAGGTCGAATTCTCCATTTGGTCATCCATGTCTCTAGTTTGGTCAGGTATTTTGCAGCTTTTCTTTGTATTACGTCAGTTCTGAGTCCTGTGCACCAATATGCAGTATCGTCTGCATATAGGGCGATTTTTTCGTGTTGGTCTGTTGGGGTCGGTATGTCGTGTGTGTACAGCGCGTATAGTAGCGGGGATGATATTGCACCTTGCGGGACTCCTGCCTCTGGGGTGAATGGCTCGGATGTGGCGTCTTGCACATGTACTCTGCTGTGTCGTCCGGTGATTTGTGTTTTTATGAGGCGTACGAATTTCGGTGGAAGGCCGAGTTTGAGCAGTTTGAACAGGAGCCCACTGTGCCATAGACGGTCGAAGGCGCGCTCGATCTCCAGGAAAATGGCTAGCGTACAGTGCGATCTGTTGAAGCCCTGGGTGATGTCACATGTCAGTTTGAGAAGTGGGTCTGTGGTGGAGTGGTTGGGGCGGAAGCCAGCTTGGAGTAGGGGGAGTAGTTGTTTGCTGTCCACATATTTTGGTAGTCTGTCGGTCAGTATATGTTCGTAACTTTTTCCTATAACGTCCAGTAGAGAGGTAGGTCGGTAGGAGAGGGGGTCCGTTCGTGGTTTGTCGTGTTTGGGGATCATTGTAGTCTTGCTTGTCTTCCACGCAGTCGGGATTGTTTCTGTCGTTAGGCAGTAGTTGAACATCAGGGAGAGGATTGGGGTTAAGGCAGGGAGGGGGGCGTTCTGCAGGTGGATACGTTTGATGTTGTTTTGTGCTGGGGCTGAGTTTCGTCCGGTCCGTATAGCGTTGGTGATTTCAGCGTCTGTTATAGGTTTGGTCAGTTCGTAGGTGTTTCTGTTTCTGCTGTTGGACTTGTTAGTAGGTCAGGGAGTTGGTTCTCTACGTCGGTAGAAGTCGTTGTCGAATTTGGCGTCTGTTGGGAAGGAGTGGATGATTTGGAGGGCGTTCTGGAATGTGTCTGCTTGTGTTTTAGGGTCTGTGATTGGTTCGTTGTCTATTATTAGTGTCTGGTTGGAATTTCTTTTTTGTCCAGTCAGCGTCTTGAATTTGTTCCAGAATTTTCTGCCTTCCTTGTAGTTGAGTTGGCGGCAGGTGTCGTCCCACTCTTTTTGTTTGTGCTGGGAGACTATACGTTTCGCTTGTGCATTTCGTCGGTTCCACTGCCGTCTTAAGTCTGGGTTATTGGTACGTCTAATTTCGCACTGCAGTTGCCTTTTACGCCTTAGGACCGCTAGCGCCTCCGCCGGAATGGTGGGCCTCCAGTTCTCTATGGTCTTTTGTGGGATTGCCTCGTCTATTGCTGTTGTGAAGGTGGTTTCTAGTCGTTCGTTTAGGTATTCCAGGTCGGCGTTGTCTGTCAGGGTAGTTGGCATTGCTAGTTCGTCTTGTATGATGGTTTTGAATTTCCTCCAGTCGGCTTTTGCGTATAGGCAGATGTTGTGTTGTGTGGGGTGAGGCGGTGGTGGGTTTATAGCGGTTGCGGTGAATATGATGGAGAGGTGGTCGCTGGTTATGGGGTCTCCTAGGAAGGGATTTGAGAGGTTATTGGCTAGGATTGGGCTATGGAAGATATGGTCTGGGGTGGAGGAGCCACGGTGTCCGATGAATGTTGGTTGGTCGAGTGCAAGTCTGGATATCGGGTCGGTTGTTAGTATGTCAAAGAGTGCTCGTCCATTGTTGTTCATTGCTGTGTAACCTAGTTGCGTGTGGCGTGCGTTCAGGTCGGTTAGCAGGATGAATTTGTTGTAGGTCGTCATCATGTACTGCAAGAAGTCATGTGGGATGGGGTGTCCGGGTGGGTTGTACAAACATGCGACAGTCAGCTTGCATCTTTGTTGTGTCCTAATTTGCACCACGACAGCTTCTGTATCCTGTAATTGTTGCGGGAGAGGTACCTCTATAACTGGGATGTTGATATCTGTGTATATTGCTACGCACCCCTGCCGTCGGTTTTGGAGTGGCAGGTGTATCTGCTTAGTTTGCAGTGTTGTTGTGGACGAAGCCATGTTTCGGCTACGCCAAGGATGTGTATCTTGTGTTGGTGTATGATGTACGTTAGTGCGTGTTTTCTGCTTTGCAGCCCTTGGACATTCACAAACATGATGTTGGCGCTGTTGTTCTCTATCCGTCCCGCCATCATGATTCTGTCCGTTGTAGGGGGGGGGGGGGGGGGAGCGGTTGTTTCCGTCGTGTTTGTAATTGTTACGTGGACCCTGTTGTTACTTTGTGTCACTTCCAGGTCTTTGTTTAGTAGTTGTCTAACAGTTTGGCGTAGGACAGTCTTAATTTCATGTTTTCTGTCGTGGAAGACGTTGAGCAGGACGGTGGTAAGTGTACGGATGAAGTCTTCCTTCATGACCGCCTCTTCTTTCAGTTCTGCTGTTGTTTGGGGGCGTGGGGCAGGTTCGTCGGTTGTTTTTATGACGGCCTGTGTGCGTAGGTGTTAACTACTTCTTTGCGTCGGCTCTGGCATTTCAGTGACAGTGCAGAGTGGCTTTCTCCGCAGTTTGCGCATTTTGTGTTGTGTGGAGGTGCGTTGCACCTTGAAAGCGTGTGTTCGCCGCCACACTGTGGGCATTTTGGTTTGGCCATGCAGCCGTGCGTTTTGTGGTCGAATCACAGGCATCGATCGCATTGCGCCGGCTGGGGGGGGGGGGGGGGGGAAGGTTTGATGGTTCTACCGCTCGCACTTTGTAGTCGATCTTGACACCATCGTTCAACATTCTGTCGATAGTGTCAGGATCGTGAGTCAGTACGCGGAATTTCATCGCTGGCCCATCAGTTTTGCGGGAGGTGATTCGCCAGGTTTTGTGGACCTTCAATCCCTGCTCGATCAGCTGTTGCTTTACTTCTTCCTCATCCACCTCTTGCTCTACACCCTTGATCACTGCGCTGAGGGAGGGCTTTCTGAGATGTCTGCGTTGTAGTGGTTCCCTGGGTGGGAGCAGTTGCACTTTAACTGCTGGGGAGAGGTGGTTGCGGAAGAAGGTTTGCAGGATTGGCGCAGCTTCCTCGGACGCGTATTTTATAATTGTTGAGAGGCCTCTCCTGACATTGATGTTTATAATGTTCGCCTTCATATTTGAGCTGGCGAATTGCTTGAAGGTTGTTGCGATGGAGTTTTGTGTCGTTTCTCACGGCAAGTTGATTATTTCGTAGGTGGATACTCTGGGTCTTCGTGGCGGCGTGCTACAGTAGGAGCTCGGTGAGGTACCTCTCGATGATGGGGTCCGGCTCCTCTGGTCCCGTTGTGCAGATGGTATGTCATCTGGGGATGCTGGGCTGATGGTAGTGGGGTTGGGGAGGGGTCACCAGTCGGTCGTCCAGTCATCTCGATCGGGTTTGGTGGTGCGCTGACACGTTGTCAGCTCGATAATCTAAATATTTAGGCATGTGTGGCCGCACTTGGGGCGCTGAGTTTCTGCTTGGTTGGCACCTTGCTTTTACGTCTGAAGGTATCCACGGGAGTGATCAGCCCTATCTACTCGTGCACGGGTTACGGAGCAGTGCTGCCGGCCCTGGCACGAATTTGTCCCTATAGAGGGGGGCAGAGCTGCTCTGCTGTGCGGCGCTATGTGGTGGATGGAGCTGTGGCTTTGTGGCCTTATATTCGTTTCGCTGCCATAGCGAAACAGCATTCGACACTTTTGCTTTTTTGAATTCCACGACAATTGCTTTTCTGGATGTTACTGTTTTAGCGGCAACAGCTGTCGTTGCTTCCTGGCCTATCTCCTTTGTCTGGACGCTTCGACTCGTCCGCTGGCCACTGCTGCCTTTGTCCGATGGTGGGGACCTAACGGTGGCTTGCGACCCCCTCAGCGCTCTGCAACGACGACCTGCACGCTCCGGCTGCCACTGTTCGAATGGGGGAACGGGGTTCCTTGGGTCGATCGAGTCCAGTATTTATGCCTGGGAGGAGCTGGGCGTTCCCTAATCGGTCCGCGCCGAGGTGAGTGTTCCATCTGTGGTCCGCGCCCGCCAGACTCGGCTTCAACGAACCCCTCTAGTCGCGGGTGTTCCGACTGCCTTCGGCGCCCGTTTTGGCCGTCCTCAACGGTTGTGGTTGTCATCTGAGGTGTGTCAGACCCGATCTGAGATGTTGGGTACTCTATCTCATGACTGTTACTATGATTTCCACTTCTGTTTCGTGCTAGGCGCTCCCTAATCGGTCCGCGCCGCGTCGTGTGCTCCGTCTGAGGTCCGCGCCCGCCAGACGTTTTCAGGCCATCGCCTGCAAGATGTATGACAAAGCTGCTGCTTCTGATAATCCTCTTATCAGGACACTTGGGGCGCCTATGGATGACCGTGACCTCTGTCGGAGGCCCGTTGCGCTGCTCCATCGATGACGACGGCAGTTGCAACAATCAGAACTTTCAGTTCCCCCAGATAGTCCATTCCAAACCCCACTTCCTTAGATGACAATAAAGAAAATCCTGCCGTTTATCTTTTCCTACCCTCAGATGGTGTAGTAAATGCCTTCGGGTAAAGGCTATATTTCTCCCACTTGATGAAGTTAGAAGATAGTGTACTGGAGCCCGCCAGACGCGGCTACATCGTCCCTCTCTGGTCGCCGGTTTACCCTCCGCCGTCCGCGCCCGGCCTGGCCGTCTTCTGAAGTCGAGTTCATGATCTGGGGTGTGTCAGATCGGGTCTCTAATGTCCGACACCTTGTCTCACGGCTGTTCTCTCGGTCTCCACTTCTATTTCTTGTAGAATCCCGGAGTGATCTGTGCTGAGTTTTCACAAGCTCAAGCGCTGGATTCCATGCAGTGCTGATTTGGTATCCCGAGTCACAGTTGATTAGATTGTCTGTGACCTTAATCTCAATGGCGTCTTTAATGACACTGTCCCAAAATCTTGAGGTCTGTGTCACAATCTTGGTGTCATTGTAATCCATTGAATGACCAAGTTCCAGACAGTGCTCTGCTATGGCTGATTTAGTTGCCTGCCTGAGTCTGGTATGTCTCTGGTGTTCTTTACACCTGATTTCCACAGTTCTGATGGTCTGGCCAATGTATGACATCCCATACTGGTATGGTATGTTGTAAATACCTGGCTTGTGTAGCCCCAGGTCATCTTTTACATTTCCCAGCATAGCCCGAATTTTGGTGGGTGGGCAAAATATGCTCTTGATGTCATATTTCTGGAGAATCCTGCTGATCTTGGCAGAGATAGGTCCGGCGTATGGCAGGTATGCCATCTTCTTTGCCTCTTCTTCTGGATCCTTTGGCCGGTTGGCAGGTTGAAGTGCCTTCTGGATATCTCTAGAGGAGTACCCATTCCTGCTGAACACTGATTGCAAGAGTTCTATTTCTGTGGCCAGACTATCAGGATCTGACAGAGTTTGTGCTCTGTGGACCAGTGTTTTGAGCACTCCATTCTTCTGTGACGGATGGTGGCAACTGCTGGCTTCTAGGTATAAGTCAGTGTGTGTAGGTTTGCGGTACACACTGTGTCCAAATGTGCCATCTGCCTTTCTCTTCACCAGAACATCCAAGAACGGAAGTAGTCCATCCTTCTCCATTTCCATTGTGAACTGAATGTTCGGATGGAAAGAGTTCAGATGTAGCAGGAACTCATCTAACTTCTCTCTACCATGGGGCCAGATGACAAAGGTATCATCCACATACCTAAAAAAACACTTGGGTTGATATGTTGCTAAAGAGAGTGCCTCCTCTTCAAACCTTTCCATAAATAGGTTGGCCACCACTGGTGATAGAGGGCTGCCCATCGCCACCCCTTCTGTTTGTTCGTAAAATTGACCCCCATATAGGAAGTACGTCGATGTCAGTACATGCTTGAGCTTGTGAAAACTCAACACAGATCACTCCGGGATTCTACAAGAAATAGAAGTGGAGACCGAGAGAACAGCCGTGAGACAAGGTGTCGGACATTAGAGACCCGATCTGACACACCCCAGATCATGAACTCGACTTCAGAAGACGGCCAGGCCGGGCACGGACGGCGGAGGGAACACCGGCGACCAGAGAGGGACAATGTAGCCGCGTCTGGCGGGCTCCAGTACACTATCTTCTAACTTCATCAAGTGGGATATATATAGCCTTTACCCGAAGGCATTTACTACACCATCTGAGGGTAGGAAAAGATAAACGGCAGGATTTTCTTTATTGCCATCTAAGGAAGTGGGGTTTGGAATGGACTATCTGGGGGAACTGAAGGTTATGATTGTTGCAACTGCCGTCGTCATCGATGGAGCAGCGCAACGGGCCTCCGACAGAGGTCACGGTCATCCATAGGCGCCCCAAGTGTCCTGATAAGAGGATTATCAGAAGCAGCAGCTTTGTCATACATCTTGCAGGCGATGGCCTGAAAACGTCTGGCGGAAGCGGACCTCAGACGGAGCACACGACGCGGCGCGGACCGATTAGGGAGCGCCTAGCACGAAACAGAAGTGGAAATCATAGTAACAGTCATGAGATAGAGTACCAAACATCTCAGATCGGGTCTCACACACCTCAGATGACAACCACAACCGTTGAGGACGGCCAAAACGGGCGCCGAAGGCAGTCGGAACACCCGCGACTTGAGGGGTCTGTTGAAGCCGAGTCTGGCGGGCGCGGACCACAGATGGAACACTCGACTCGGCGCGGACCGATTAGGGAACGCCCAGCTCCTCCCAGGCATAAACACTGGACTCGATCGACCCAAGGACCAGTCTCAGGTAGCACCTGAAGTAGACAGCGAGGCACGCTGTTGAAATATCGTGCGAGAACGACGCGAACATCCGGCTGGATTCCCGAATATCCAAGATGTCACCGTGTATATTGTTTGTTTTCGCTGTTAATTACTATAGACTCTGTGCACACGTTTTACTCTAGGAATGCCTCTGGCGTCACTCTCCGTTTGACACCTCAAGTGACTGCATGTGTCTCTTGGGCCTTAAACCGAACTTGGATGCAATTCCATACATGACCTCTTCTTCTGAGCTGAGATATACTACACTCATTCTCATAAATTAAGGATAATTGCAGAATGTGGTGCCACACAACGTGGCACTTCACAAAACTGGCGCTAATAGCGTAGGCATATAGAGAACACACACGACACAGATCTGTAAGTCCACGGTATTGGTGATAAGTTGAGAAAACTGTCCCAAAACACATGTGCTACAAAATGCCACTGTTTCCTGCACATGTAGCCTGACATCAGTATGGGATATAACCAACACGTACACAGGCCACACAACGGGTGGCATACTCTGGATCAGGTGGTCGAGCAGCTGCTGGGGTATGGACTCCCATTCTTGCACCAGTGCCAGTCGGAGCTCCTGAAGTTTCCTAGGTGTTTGAAGACGTGCAGCGATACGTCGACCGAGAGCATCCCAGATGTGCTCGATGGGGTTTAGCTCTGGAGAACAGGCAGGCCACGCCATTCGTCTGATATCTTCAGTTTCAAGGTACTCCTCCACGATGGAAGCTCGGTGGGGCTGTGCATTTTCATCCAACAGGAGGAAGGTTGGAGCCACTGCACCCCTGAAAAGGCGGACATATTGGTGCAAAATGACGTCCCGATACATCTGACCTGTTACAGTTCCTCTGTCAAAGACATGCAGGGGTGTACATGCACCAATCATAATCCCACCCCACACCATCAAACCACGATCTCCATACAGGTCATTTCAAGGACATTAAGGGTTGGTATCTGGTTCCTGGTTCACGCCAGAAGAGAACCCGGCGAGAATCACTGTTCAGACTATACCTGGACTCGTCCTGAACATAACCTGGGACCACTGTTCCAATGACCATGTACTGTGTTCTTGACACAAGGCTTTAAAGGCTACCCTGTGACCAGGGGTCATTGGAATGCACCTTGCAGGTCTCGAGGCGAATAAACCATGTCTGTTCAGTCGTCTGTAGACCGTGTGTCTGGAGACAACTGTTCCAGTGGCTGCAGTAAGGTCCCCAGCAAGGCTGCCTGCAGTACACCGTGGCCGTCTGCGGGCACTGATGGTGAGTTATCGGTCTTCTTGTGGTGTTGTACTCTGCGGACGTCCCGTACTGTAGCGCCTGGACACGTTTCCTCTCTGCTGGAATCGTTGTCATAATCTTGAGATCACACTTTGTGGCACACGGAGGGCCTGTGCTACGACCTGCTGTATTTGACCAGCCCCCAGTCTCCCTGGTATTCTACCCCTCACAACGTCATCAATATGTGTTCTTTGAACCATTGTCAACACACAGTCACCATTAGCACGTCTGAAAAAGTCTGCACACTTACTCGCTGCAACGTACTCTGACATGCACCAATACACGTCTGCGTATGTGGACTGCTGCTAGCGCCACCGTATGACGACCGCAGGTCAAATGCACGGCATGGTCATACCCCGAGGTGATTTAAACCTGCAAACCGCCCTCCAGAGCGTTGCTTCACCATGTATCAGTATTATCCTTAATTTATGAGCATGAGTGTATTTGTATTTCCAGATACTTTTAAAAATCGTCTCCATGTTCGTAGCACGTATGGTTTATTCATTTAGCGTGTGGCTTACATGGAATAAGATTAATATATAAAAATAATATTAAAACAAAGTGATAAAATATCACAATGGAGTCACAAGGATGAAATAGATCATATGAACAATATTTAACCATTAATCCAGTCGAAGACAATGTTTGACGCCTCAAAGAAATCAAATTTTTCCCCTTGATATGCTGCAAGGGGGCATTCGGTGACAATGTGGTGAACAGTCTGACGACGTTCTCCGTAGTCACCACAGTTGGTGACTGTAGAAGGAGTGCCGACAGATGTCAACTGACGATCTTATTGTATTGAGGGATTTGCATGCGTAGCGAGGGCAATTCCTTTCGTGGTAGTAAGCTTGATAGTGGGGGGAGCTAGAGCCGTTTTCCGTGATTCCTTACGTTCTCTCCACATGCCATTAATTTTTAAACTGTCCGCCAAAAATTAGCTCTGCTGATAGTAGCAGATCTAGACTTTACCGTCAACAAAGCACCATCAGCCAGGTCGCTGTGTAGTGCAAGGTGGGGACTGGCTAAAATTTTCTTGAATTCCTTAACTAATCTTTCCCGTCTGGGAATATGAAGAGTGGCAATATGGCTGGAAACGAGTAACCAAGGTAGGCACGAAGTGTGTATCACGTAAATGGTAGATTTGTTGTGTCCACTCTCTTTCCCACAGGTTAGTACGTTTGTAACCATGTCAGGAAGAGGAGCTTTTACTACATCTGTAAATTATACATGAAGTTCACTGATAGTTAAATCCCCATCGGGTCGGATCTTTATTTCATTTCTTTGGGTGATACAATCGATGACCATTAATTTACTGTCCTTGTCGCCCCATGTTTTTAGCTTCACTTTCCCCTCCTCTAAAATTCATGACATCACTTTTCCATAGTTCTAATATCAAAAATTTTTCACAATAATCAGAACTTACATGGCGATTAATTGCAGTAATCTTTTCTTTCAACGGAAAACGAATCTCCGATGCGATAGAGGACATAGTACCGTCGTCAGTTCTATAGAAAAACTAGGAAGAATCTGTTCCTGGTGATACTTTACTGAGTTGGTTGGCTTGTTTATCTACTCATATACTCTGCGAAACACGGTGAAGCGCGTGGCAGAGGCTACGTTCCACGAGTTGTTAGGGATTTTTCTCGTGCCATTAACCTATGGAACGCAGGTTAAATGCCAATGTGCGTGCTGCAGTTACTCTAATCTTGTCCTCATGATCTCTATAGGAGCGATATACAGGGCGTTATAGTATATTCTTAGACTCATAATGTAAAACCGGTTCCTGAAACTTTCTTACTAGGCTTCCTTGGGATAGTTTCTATCTATCTTCAAGGGTCTGCCAGTTCAGTTTCTTCAGTACCTCTGCGATACTCTCCCGTGGATCAAACAAATCTGTGAACAATCGAACTGCCCTTCTCTGTATACGCTCCATAGCCCCTGCTAGTCCTATTTGGTGGGGGACCCACACTCTTGAGTAATATTCTAGGAGGTCGCATGAGTGGTCTACAAACAATCTTCTTTGCATACTTATTGTATTTCCCTAGTATTCTGTCAATAAACCGAAATCTGCTACCGCATTATCAGTGACTAAGCCTATGTGATCATTCGATTTCATATCTCTACAAAATATTACACCCAGGCATTTGCATTAGTTGGCGATTCCAACTGTGACTCATTGATAGTATAGTCACAGGATACTAGGTTTTTTTCTTTGTGGAGTGCTCAATTTCACACCTCTGAACATTGAGAGCAAGTTTTCCATCTTTGCACCACTTTGAAATCTTTTCAAGACCTGGCTGAGTATTCATGCAGTTCTTTCAGAGAGTGTTTCGTTATAGATAACTGCATTACCTGCAAAAAGTCTGAGGTTACTATTAATGTTGTCTGCAACGGCATTAATATACAACATGAATAGCAAGGGTGCCAACACATTTCCGTGGGATACACTCGAAGTTACTTCTACATCTGACGATGAATTTCCATCCAAGGTAACATGCTGCGTCATCGCTACCGAAAAGTCTTCGATCCAGTCACAAATTGACACTTCATTTTGACAAGAAGCGTACTTGTGGTACTGAGTCAAAAGTTTTCCAGAAATCGAGAAATACTGCATCTATCTAACTGCCTTATTCATGGCTTTCAGCACTCCATGTGAGAAAAGTGCGAGTTGAGTTTCACGTGATATATGTTTCCGAAATCCTTGCTCGTTGGCACGAAGGAGGTCGTACCACTCGAGGTACCTCATTATGTTTGAGCTCAGAATATGTTCTAAGATTTTGCAACAAATGGATGTCGAGGATATTTGATGGCAGCTTTGTGAATCACTTCTGCTACCCTTCTGGTAGACAGGTGTGATCTGTGCTTTCTTCTAGCTACTGGGCATGGCTTGTTGTTCGAGAGATTTACGATGGATTATAGTTAACAGAGGGGCTAACTCCGCCGCAAATTGGGTGTAGAATCTGATAGGGGTTCCATCGGACCCTGCGGCTTTGTGTATAGTTTGTGCGTTTTTCTAGAACGTCCTTGCATACCTTACGCATGAAGCATAACGTAAACGGCAGAGATACACCAACCGTGAGTGCCATTGGTTACAACATGTGTAATATCTGTCTCTTCATGATCTTTGCGTACCGTACGCTAGGGAATAAACATCCAGCGACCTACACTGATTATAGGCCTACACCTCTCTGTACACAGTCATGTTTGTGACAAGGAAGAATATGAACGTTAATGCTCCTCGTTTCACTCACAGAAATTTAAGCTGTCCTCTTAGGTTCCTGCCTAACCAAACACTCGGAAATCGCCACGTACTCCGAAGCAAACAGCGAAATATTTGTGACATGAAAGAATACGAAATTTATTGCTTCTTGTTTCACCCGCAGCAACTACATCTGTCATCTTAAGTTCCTGCCTAACCACGCATACGGAAATCGCCACATATTAGGAAATAAACAGTCAAGTATTTATTTCATGTTCGTTTCTTAATCAGACATAGAATCAAATAACATCTAATGTTGCAGAAAATACTTGTATTACATTGAAAGCAAATCTCATAATGTGTGCAAAACATTCTTCTATTACATTGTTGAGATAGTCTCAGGAGAAAAATTAAAAGAATTATTAGCATTTTTTTATTTTTTTATCGAGCAGGACAGGAACCTACATCCTACAACTCCGCAATCCACGATCTTGCCCATTGCGCTACTCCCATCTACACGTCTTGTGTACCAAGCTCTCGGTTATCGTTCTCTCGAAGGCTTGGATTATTAGCTGATGTTTAATGATAAGAGTGATGTGTTTGTTTTCAATGCCCCGCTGCTCTGAAAAGGCATACTACACGTTGTAATACAAAACAGCTAAGTACACCAAAATCAGCGGTGTCTTCTGCATCGAGGTAGTACATCAGTACGCACTGGCCCTAAACGGAAGTGGTATAATTCTGCCGTTAACGTATACTCAGTTATGAATAGGGCATTGTCGAGCGATGTCGATAACGCGCAGTGAACTGGCAGATGTTTGGCGATGGACGCCATCTGTCCCTGGAAAGTTTCGAGAAAAGTAATAAGTCAGACATGGGGGAGCAACCTACAATCGCCTACGTTTCGGTCTCTTGGGGACCACAAAGGCAACATTAGCCTAATTGAGCACGCTCAGAGGTGTTTGAGCAGCAACTGTTTAAGGAGATTCATACGCGAGTGCAAAGGGAAGAAACCCTTAATGTCTGATGCAGTGCACTTCGTACAGTGGACTGCAGAACACATAAAAGCCAAATGTTGTGTAAAGAGTTGGCTTGTATGCTAAAGTCACGATTACTGTCTACGAGAAACAGTATTTTCTAAAGAAGTAAGTGTGCGAACGGAAAAAGACCATTTAGATTACGGTTCTAACATGTAAACAGTTGAGTGTTATACGTCTTCTTGAGAATGGAACTAGAAATTGAACTATCATTTTGTAAATCACAAACTGCGACACGGCTTATTCCATAGTGAAAGAGGAGCTATGATAAGAGCTAAAAAATGAAAGATCGCATCAGTGATTATGACTGACTTGAATTTGTACAAACTGCATTCATTTGGGGAAACATGTCCCTCGTTAAACAACGATCCGTAGCACTGGCGTTACTAGGCAGTCGCTAGCTCGCACAGCATGATACGACATCCAAACAATTAAGCTATGAGCTATAGTTAGTCCCATCCCAATTTTGCGGTGGTATAATCATCACACAGAATTGTAACTTTACAGGCTACTCCACCGTTATTATTAGTCTCGTATCATTTCTTAACAGTAACCTCCACAGACAACATTCCCGCGACTGCTTAAAAGTAATTATTTCGGTGTTTTCGGAAAATCCCACTCTGTATTCCGGTAATCAGCATATGGGATTCCCACCACTGACGTGCTTTAGAATGAGTCATGCTGTTGCGGCACTGCTTTTCATAAAACGTTTACAGTTTCTACTCCCGCTGGAAATCGAAGCTGACACATGAGGTACTGCTAATAACAGTGTCACTGATCATCCCCGGAAGAAGTGACATGTAAACGAATATAGTAAGCAAGTGCAAATTACGCTGTCACATTGTGTTTTATTTTTACTCACTGAGGGACAAAAAATCATGCGATAGCGTAATGCACTTATACAGATGGCAGCAGTATCGCGTTCACGAGGTATAAAGAGCAGTACATGGGCAGAGCTGTCAGTTGTACTCAGGTGATTCCCGTGAAAACGTTTCCGAAGTGGTTGTGGCCGCGCGACGGGAATTAACAAACTTTGAACGCGGAACGTTAGTTGTAGCTAGACTCAAGGGGCATTCTGTTTCGGAAATCGTGAAAGACTTCAATATTCTGGGATCCACAGTGTCAAGAGTGTGCCGAGAAACCAACTTTCAGGCATTACCTCTCTCCATGGACAACGCAGAGGCCGACGGTCTTCACTTAACGACCGAAAGCAGCGGCGTTTGCATAGAGTTGTCAGTGGTAACTATCAGTACTGCATGAAATAGCCTTAGAAATCAATGTGGTACGCACGACGAACTGATCCGTTTGGAGAGTGTGGCAAAACTTGGTTTTAATGGGCTATGGCAGCAGACGACTTACCCGAGTGCCTTTGCTAACAGCACATCGCCTGTAGCGCCTTTCCTGGGCTTGTGACCATATCTTCTGCACCCTAGACAACTGGAAACCGTGACCTGGGTAGATGAGTCTCAGTTTCGTTTGATAAGAGATGATGGTATGGTTCGAGTGTGGCGCAGAGCCCACGAAGCCATGGATCCAAGTTGTCAACAACGCACTATGCAAGCTGGTGGTGGCTCCATAATGCTGTTGTCTCTGTTTACACGGTACGGACTGGGTCCTCTGTTCCGGCTGAACCGATCATTGACTAGAAACGGTAATGTCCGACAACTTGGAGACCATTCGCAGCCATTCGTGGACTTCAAGTTCGCCACGGGAGTCATATGCTGCCCAGAAGATGGTAGAAAGTAGTGGGCAGCGACAGACCAAGATTTTGAATCGTAAATGTCTTGTAAATTTTTCACAATAAAGCCTCGAACTTCGAAGTGGAAACGAAGTTGTAGATCAAATGTTACGTATTACTTCAGTTTAAATAGCTGAAGTATTCTGATAGATTCACAATGGACAAGAATTATTTACTATTGTTGAGACGAGAAAGAACAGAAAAATAAAAAGAGAGCAATGAGATTGGTAATGCCATTCGACAGGCATTTAGGAATAGCTCTGCGATTTTTGGAAACCGGCACATCATTCGAGTATGAAATTTATTTTGTTATTCGGCGGAAATATCAGAAAATGCTTCCCAGTCCGAGTACAAACCGAGCGCCTTAGTCTCTCTCCCACGAATTTCTCCTGTGGGCCGGATTGAAAAAATGGTTCGGACGGCTCTGAGCACTATGGGACTTAAAATCTGAGGTCATTAGCCCCTTAGACTTAGAACTACTTAAACTTAACTAACCGAAGGACAACACACACATCCGTGCCCGTGGCAGGATTCGAACCTGCGACCGTAGCAGCAGCGCGGTTCCAGACTAAAGCGGGTAGAACTGCTCGGCCACAGCGGCCGGCTAGGGCCGGATTGAACCCAATCACGGGCCGCATTTGGCCCGCGGGCCGCTGGTTGCTCATCTGTGCCCTAGAGGACGTTCCTATTCTGAGACTTCGGGTCCGTGTGTATGTGATGCGACGTCGAATGGCCGCTACTATCACATTTTACAACCATTTACTCGTGTTCTACGCATTATGCATGCTAAGAAAGCTGTGCAAACAGCCTTTCTGTGCTTCGAAGAAATGAATCTTAGCTGAGACGATACATGTACACTGGTGGCCATTAGAATTTCATGTCCAAGAAGGATTACGAACGACGAAATTTTAGTTATTGGTGTATACAGCATAGCAGGAAGAATACATTATTAAATTTATAGGTAATTTGCGGAGAAATGCAGTGAGAAATTTCGTACATATAGCTACTATCTTCGGCAGCAACAGTGGCTCTAAGACTGGTGAGCAGCTGAACTTGGCTAACCAATATGGATACGTCGTACTGCAGCTTCAAATCTGCCAGAGAGTTCATTAATCGTAGTCGCAGGCGAGTTGTCTTGTGCGAGTCTCTAGCTAACCCATGACCAGATGGTTTCTGTAGGCGAGAGATCTGTAGAACGTGCTGACCAGGGCAACAGTCGAACACCCTCTGAATCGAGGTAGGTCAGGACACATGGGCAATATGCGATCATACGTTATCTTGTTGAAACATAACGCCATGGAGACCTCAAAGATAGGGCACAGCCATCAACCTTAACACACCAGAAATGGAACAGCTGCTGCCCATATTAACGGCTATACCACTGGTAGGCGGTCCGCGATTGGTTTCAATCCGACTCGCGGAAGAAATTCGTGAGAGAGAGAACGAGGCGCTCGGATTGTACTCCGCCAGGGACGCATATTCTAATGTATGCCATTCTGTTGCTCATATTTTTCCAGTTTGGCTTCTCTGTAATGCAACCGATATGAGTTACGTTCAAGTGATTAGGACTTTTTAAAATGAACTAAAAACTTCAGCTTCATTATTAGATATTACAGAGACAACCCATGCCAATGCGATCATCACCAAAAGTATTTTTGGACAAATATTTCAAAAATACTTACTAGTAATGTCTGTCGATACTAACACACTGTTTCATACATAATGACCTGCTTGTGGCCAAAAATTGCAAGGTTGATCCTAAATGTTTGTCGAGTGAGATTGCCTCAATTTTCTTTCGCGTTCTTCCTCGTATTAACGTTAATAAATAATTATTGTCCATATGGGCATATTATAACACTGCAACCATAGAAACTGAAGATAATTTGTAATAAATTATCTCTAATCTAGTTGCATTTGTAGGGGTTTATTTTCCATGATGACATTGCAAGATGCGTGGCATCCCATCTTCAAATGTTTGCTCTCATTTACAAGCCGTGATCACTGTTTCTTGAATAAAAGCGTTGCAGAATTTTACAACAGAAGTTTTAAGACTGCTATTGTAAAACGTTATAACTAAAGAAACAATGTTCATTAGACGTTCATAAGTGTGAATACCTAAAGATGGCGTGAACATAAAACGAGTCTACTCTCAAAATCGTGTGTTTTGAGCCATAATCTGTTAGCACGGCGTGACGGGAAAGTTGCTGCCATTCATATCGGTGCATTACCCCTTTAACATTACCGTCATGAATGCTGCAGTTTTTACTTTATTCACGAGGCGCCCCACGAGCTAAAGTATGTGAATCACGATCGCGGGTTGGCAAAGGTTTCCTGCGCCTAGACTTGTAAAGTACCCTCTCTCTGTTATTGTTTTTTTGTTATTGTTTTTTGTTATTGTAGTTGTAGAGATATGAAATTATTGTAGCGGTTTGCTTAGTCAGCCGTACTTCGGAATTTTTTTGACATTAAATGGAGCCTGAAACTTGCGTAATAAATACTTCGCGTGAAGTGCGATTTGCGGCATAAACAAAAATTAATTGCGAAGATTCAATCCACAGAATATTAACAGAAAAGCTTTAGAACAATGCGCACGACTTGAAACACGTATGTAACGTAGCAGCGATGGCGAGGCATTGCAGAGCCTCTGACCAGAGAGTCTGCGCTTGACCGCGCGAGTGTTGCGAGCGGTTCTCAGTCAGTAGCTCTGTTCAGTTGCGTGAGTACGCAAGTAGTCGTCATGCAGAGCGGTCGGTCAGTAGTAGCAGCCCAGTGCGGTTGTGTGATGTAGGCTGTCGGCATTCTGGTCAAGAAGCTGAATGAGGTATATTGTTAATTAAGATAATCATCGGATAATGTAAGGTTTATTTATTGTAATTAATTTTCAACAAGTGCCCCCAATAATAATTTTGATTTCAAAAGCAATTTTACATAAAATTTTTATTTAATTGAGGGAACTATTTCGTTCCACTTCCCTTAAACAAAAGTTTCAGTTTTCAGTTAAATAATAAAAAAAAGGAATATTATTATTTGCAATGCAGTTCCTCCGAGCCGTGCGCAAGAATAAGAGCAGAAATTTGACTAGCTGTTACAATGAGGTAAGAATTTAATTCTGATTTTTGCACAGGGCCAAAGACTGATATTTCGGTTTAATTGAATTTTCATTGTCACTGAAGTTTCTTTAGCACTGAATTGTTTTTCATTATTTTTGTGGGAACTTATACTTGGGTCAGATTGCGATTCTCACTTTTATTGTCATTAAATTTATTTTTGTGGGGAGGTTACACTTGGCGACACCCAGTCCAGGATCGTATTTCGTTGAGAATCTTTTGAACAACAGTCAGATATCTGCTCTTATTTGCTTAGATATAATTAGGATTTGGCGCTACGGTTTTACTAATTTTGTGACTTTCTTTCTACAGGTCAACGGCAATTCGTTGCTCTGTTGTATTTGTGTGTTGTTTTTGCATTTGTGCTTATTTGTTTTGTGAAAAATTGTGACTATTGTAAAAATGCCGCGAAAGACTGTGAATAGTGTATCGCGAAGTATTTTGAATGAAATTACCGACTTAAACAGCGTGACCGATAGTAATTGTGACACGCAGTGTAATGATGACAATCCTGCGTTCACTGACAATCAATGCATTCCAACCACTAGTGATGACTTTTACCTTAATGATGAACAAACGAACCCAATTGTCTCGTCTGTTAATTTGACGACAATTGATGACGCGGAACGCTTTATTGTAATGAGCGCTGCCCAGCTTAACATACCCGATTTGGAAAATTCAAGTAACGTACAGAAAAATTTGTCTAATGAAAATGGACAGGATACACAAAGTACGACGGATCTATTTAATTCCGAAATAATGACCGACAGTGGACATTCGACTGACAAACCTTTTTGTGAATCTCAAAATAACCAAATGGTTACAGAAAGCGAAACAATTCCAGATCCACCATTAAACAGCACGGAGAATAGAAATGCTAATTTTGTGTCGGATCCACTTAAGGCATTGTTGCTACAAATTCTTGAAAAACAAGACAACAGTAGTAAAGATTTCAAACAACAATTTAGTGAACAGGACAAAAAATTTAATAAAATTGATGAAAATATCAAACAACAGAGTGAGAAAACAGACAACAATTTCAGACAACTTAGGGAAGATAACAAACACTTAAATGAGAAACTTGACAATAATGACGAAAATCTCAAACAACTTAGTGAACAGGTCAGACAACAGAATGAAAAATTAGACGACAATTCCAGACAGCTTAGTGAACAAATTAGAGCCGTTGCCGCGCAGTGCCATGACACTAAGGAACAGTTGCGCGTGGAAATTGAGGCTTGTTCACAAAAAAATAGCGAAGAAATTAAGTCTGTTGCGCAAGAATTAAGGGAAATGCAGACAGCCGCAACAGAAACACTCAGAGACGAAATTAGCGGAGTCGCTAAACAATGCTCTGAAAAAGCTACACAATTACGGGACGAGTTTAAAGCAATGACGGTAGAACTTTCGCGCACAATGGACGCAAAGATAGACGCGAAATTCGAACAGCAGAACATTCAGATTAACGAGCGCTTTAATCAACACATACAAAACAGTGATACGCGTTTCCGCAAATTTATTCAGGATCAAAATAAAGTCAAACGTCAGGTTATGGAAACAATCACTGCACAAAGACAAGAAGACAAACGTAAAATGTTCGCGAAAGCGAAGACGTATGTAGACAATAATATTGCTGCAGTGTCCGACGAAATTAATTCCATCAAACAGTCGAACACAGAATTACGTGACGAAATTTCCAAACTTAAATTAAAAACAGATACACACACAGTAAATATTCAAACAGTGACCGACAGAGTCGAACAATTAGAACTAACACAGGATTGCGATGTCGTCAAAACTGACGTTAAAAAACTGAATGAAACTACGCGTAAATTGCAAAAACAGATTAATGCCACTGACACTAAAACCGATGATCAGGCAAAAATACTGACTGAAAAATATGATGAATTGGCCAGTCGTATTGACGTCATCGAAAGTACTAATGACAATAAATCAGACGATACTGCACCGATTTCATTTAATCAAACACCAGAATTCCAAAATTTACAGCAAACAATTAATGACATAGATTCATCTAATAACACGTTGCGTAGAAAATTGTCAAGCTTACAACAAGAAGTAACAGAAATGAAAAGTATTTCAGTTAATAACACATCACAGCAGACGCCACTTTGCGAACGTTTGTCAGACTCGCGCAACGCGTATAATGTGAGCAATTTACAGAGACTACGAGACATAAAATCCGAAAAGCCACGCGACTTAAAATCTGAAAAGCTATGCGACTAGAAATCCGAAATGACACAGACAAACAGACTTTCACACAAACCTGAACGTGTTCTCAAATTCAGTGACGAGAGCGTTGATAATAAGCAATTTGTATTTGTAAGAAAATGTAAGGAATTTAATAATGGCAGAACACAGATACACGATTTGCACTGTATACGACAATTTACTTTTGTACTTTCACCGCTATTACCTGTAATGGAGAAACTAGCTTTGAACCTGAAGCGACAAATTGTTATTGTGTTTTCATCAGCATTGCCTGTAATGAGGAAATTTGAATTAGCATGGATACAACAATTTGCCTTTGAAATTTTACCGCCATTGCCTGCAACGCTAAAGCTAAAATTTATTTGCAGTGCGTAATAGACCTCAGGGGATTTATTACGCTTTAATGAATATGTCCCGTAGCGAGCATAGGGCCCCGAGCTGTAGTAGTGCTGTTTCATCTTTAGTTTTCTGCACAGCTTCCTTTTCTTCTACTATCCTTTATATCTATCAAAACTGCTCTTTAACTATTGCTCTACCTAGGATTAAGAATATGTAATGAATACCCGATGTGACAAACTTTTACCGAATGTGACAATTTTCAGTAGGCACTCCCGTAATGACAACTACCGCCGTAATTTTAATTACAGATAAAATCGTAATCATCAGTATGTGTAAAATTAAAAGTAACAGAAACGCATTTTTTGGTAACAACAGATGTTTTTCACCACAACAGCATGAAAGTCAGCCGCTTAGCATACGTAACCAACAATGCAGTCTACAAGGTCAACTAAACTTTAATGTTTCGCCGCGTGCACGTATAGTCCCAGCCCCAACAAATAGTAACGCATGGCAGCAAAGAAAGAACTACGTACAGACAACACACCATTTCAATTGCTATCGCAATGCGCCGTATAGAAATTACTATCTTGACAGACGTAAAAATAACGAGCACAATTTTCAGCGTACATTTAATAACAATCGATCTTTTCAGCAGCAACAACCTTGGCAACAACATATTATGATGAATGAAACAGACAATAGGTGTCATCTATAGCGTAACACGTCAGTAAGAAATAACAGAACAGTTCATATAGTGGATATGCCACAACATTGTCCCGTAAATAAAAACACGTACGATAGATTTTAACCAGATACAGCACAGATTGCATATTACAGTAACGCAAACATTACTTTTGACACGCAGAATTTTGTTCACGAAAATGTTATTAGTTTTGACGCCATCCGACACACGTTTGCATTAAGGACAGAATTACGACGTACGTAGACGAAATTCTTATCGCAGAAGCTAACTGGTCTGAGCACAATATGATTCTTGAACGTCTGTTACAAACTTTCCATGCACAAGGACTTACAGTTAACCTCAGTAAATCGCATTTTGGCAAAACTTCCATAAAATTTCTTGGACACGTAATTTCAGCAGAAGGCATTGCACCTGATCCGGAAAAACTTCAGGCTCTACGTGACATTAGTGTTCCTACGACGAAAAAGCAACTACGCAGTTTTTTGGGCTTAATTAACTTTTTTCGTAAATTTATTCATCACTCTGCATTAGACACACCCAGATTATGCCAATTAACAGGTAAAAACAGTATTTGGTCTTGGGATAAGCAAGCACATTCTGAATTTGTAAACCTGAAACATGCTTTGTTGAATGCTCCACTTTTATCGGACCCAGATCTTACCAGAAATTTTTCCATTGCCACCGACAGTTCTAACACCGCTTTAGGCGTACATATTTTCCAGGAAATTGAAGAAGATGGTTCAATAGTAATTAAAAACATCGCATTTGCTAGTCGCATTCTGTCACCTGCTGAGCGAAATTATTCTGTTACAGAACTGGAAACATTATGTGTTGTATGGGCTTTCACGAGATTTAGGCATTTTCTTTATGGCAGACATACCGCAGTTTACACAGACCACAGAGCGATACAATTTTTACTTTCGGCTAAGTTCACTCACGACAGGTTAAGTAAATGGAAACTATATTTACAAGAATTTAATTTTACGATTGTCCACATTCCCGGCACACAAAATGTTATAGCAGACGCACTATCGCGTTCTCTGAGCAACAATCAGCAAGACGTAGCAACCAACTTCTGCAAAACAAATTTCAGTGTCATGTACATTCAGCAAGTTGCATTTGAAAACTTTATTTCATCGTCATTACAGGACATAGCACAAGAGCAAAATAAAGACAATGTGTGGAAAGAAATTAAACACCTTTGGCAAGATAAGAATAATGTTACGATTAGAAACCACTACACTGTACGCAATGACATTCTGTTTCGCCGCTCTCATCCTGACAGCAACAATTGGTTATTATGCATTCCTGACGAACTGGTTAACAAATTAATTTGGTACACTCATTTAAGTTACGCACATTACGGAGCACGAAAATGTTTTCTTATACTGAGACAGAACTGTTATTTTACCAACATGGAGAAACGTATACGACGAGTTTTAGCGTCTTGTAAAATTTGCCAGAAAGCTAAATCAGACACCACTTCACATATTCCTCCTATATATCCCATTATACCAGTTAAATTAAGACATATGGCCGCAGTAGATATTTTTGGTCCAATTCCGAGAACTAACAGAGGTTTTTGCTAGATCTTTGTCGCTGTTGAGCTCACTTCAAAATTTGTCACTTTCACTCCGTTACGCAAAGCTACTGCTAAAACTGTTTCGAAAGCATTTGTAAAACATTTTCTATTTCATGTAGGGCATGTGATGAAAGTAATTTCTGACAATGGATCTCAATTTCGTAGTAGCGTATGGACACGCATGTTACGAACTAGAAACATTTCTCCGATTTATATATCCAAGTACCATGCTTCTTCGAACCCCTGTGAAAGATTAATGAAAGAAATTGGTAAGCTGTGCCGAATATACTGCCACAAAAGACATATTGATTGGGATACACACATACTCTCATTCCAAGATGTAATTAATTCCATTCCAAATGAATCCACTATGCTATCTCCGTGTGTTATACTGAAAAACGTTGAACCACCAAACAAAATTAAAGAATTAGTAAACTTCCCTAAATGTCGTCGCCTACGACACCATGAAATAATTGACATTTCGCTGAACAACATCAAACGTGCCGCAGAGCGCCGGAGAAGACAGCAAGAACAGGTTTGTACACGCCGCGACTTTCACGTTGGACAGAAGATATTAGTGCGTACACACTATTTATCCAGCAAATTAAAAGGTAAGTGCAGTAAATTTGAACTTCTATACGCAGGTCCATATCGGATTCGCAGCATCCCTCACCCCAATGTTGTACACGTCGAAACTTTAAGAACCAGAAAATCGAAAGGCAATCACCATATCTCAAACATTAAACAGTTTATTGAGTGAAACCACTTTATGATGTAACATGGTATGATGCCATTTACTTATGCAATTACATTCACATGACTAATTACTGATGATTATCGTATTTTTTCTTGGCAAGTGTCCGGCAAGGTAAGGTTAGCAGGTCGCTCTTCTTGTCGTTACACATCAGACCGTGCATATTTTTCCAGACGAACTTACGTATTTTGTGAATAATTATGCAATTCTATGTAATGACGTAGTAATTTTATCAAATTCTCTCTCCATTAAAGTCTTTAATTCTCGCCTCGATTAACTACACTACATACAAGCTGAACACAACGAACGTCACATTTTGTCTTTTTATGTACGATTGTTTTCATGTTTTGTTTGTATGCACTGTGAAATAGTTAAGATATAACATACACCAGTCGACTTTGACATTTTTTTTTTTTTTTTGCCTTATGACATCTCAACATCGTGACTGTTTTACATTTTCTGCTGCTGCATTGTGATATTCTCTGTACATTTTGCCTTTGAACACTGTCAATGTGTTTGACATATTACGTTTTCTGTCATGTTATGCTGTATGCTTAATTGTGTCACCATTAACCAGTCATTATTTAGTGGGTATATGATTTAAATGCAAGACATTAATCTCTGTTCATCAATTTCAGAAAGAAATGATGATTGTAAGAAATAAATTCAACAGAAATGGGAATTTAACTTACGGAATAAACGAAAGAAGATGTAATAACTTTATGAGGAAGAGTAAATGGATCAGGATTAACAAGCATTAACAAGAATATACTATACTCATCGTAGAATAGCAGTCTTAACTAATTTTTTTCTTTCAGAATACAAGGTGATTGATGCAGGCTGTCAGACAGAACTACACATCTTAGTTTTAGTGATGAAATATGCTAGAGATAAGGAATAGTTGTATAATGAGTAATGAAGTGATTTTTGCAGATGATAGTGAATGCTGACGAATAATGATGAAGAATATGCTGTTATGAATAATGAAGTTTTTCTTTACAGGTGATGATAATAATGAAGTTATGATAATATGAATAATGAAAAATGAAGTTTTTTCTTTACAGATGAGGATAATGTTGAAGTTATGTATTTATGCTACGTAGTTATTTAAGTATTTGTTGCAGTTTGTTTTGACAGCAGGTGTTATATTGCATAGTAGGATGACGGAAAGTTTTGGAAAGGACAGCTATGGAACACATTTTATACACATTTCACTACTTGTTAATTCGAAGTTCACTACTTTTCAGCATAGTGTGCGTTTCTTCTTTCAGGTCAATAATCCATTTTGTATTTTTTCCAGGAGAAGCTTTTCATGATACTTACTAAACCTGTTACTTATTATACCGGTTCTAGTACTTGCATTTTTATTTTACCCATTTGTGTTTATCATTTATAAATGTTATCACATATACTGCCTTGTTACATAACCTTGCTACAGCTGACTCATGACGAATGACGTTACCTATCCTCATTTGCAGCAATAGGTCAAAAGCAAGTAGTGTTATGCCTCAGCAATTAATTATCGATCCCAACGCAATGCATTGATAAAAGAGGTATTACCAGTCCCACATAATGTCACTAGTTTATGATAATTCTGAATAATACTGATCAACTCTCAATAGTATGTCGCTTCAGTAATGACTTCTTAATGATACATATACATATATATATATATATATATATATATATATATATATAATAATGCTTTGTAACTGGCCAAGGACTGCCACTGTTTATTGTAATGAGACTACTTATAACGCCCATGATTATTAATGCTATGACTGTAATTAGCTGATTTTTAATAATGACTTTGTAATGATCTGAATAATACTGAATGATGAACTATGTTTTATTCTATTCAATACTTGCTGGCCACTGAGTGCCAATAATTAATGTCAGTCAATGAATTATGTTATTAATTATGCCATTAATTAGCTCTTGTTTTCCATGTTGAGTTTTCATGTTTTGGTTAATGGCCAATGAGTGCCAATAATTTGTATCACTCAATGTATTATGTTAATGCTAGGCCAATAATTGACTCTCCTTATCAATTAAGACTTCTGATGAACATTATTCTGTCATACTAAATATACTTTGTAACTGGCCAAGGACTGCCACTGTTTATTGTAATACGATTATCCATGATGCCAGCTAATGATTATTACTATTGGAATGACAAATGATTAATTAATTATGCTATGCTTTATAATTGGGAAAGAGTGTGATTGTTTAATAATACTTTGTAATTAGGAGAAGGCTAATGATTCTTACTATATACTGAAATGACAAATGATGCTATGCTTTGTAATTAGAAGAAGGATAATGATTCTTAATTACTGTTTAATAATGCTTTGTAATTAGGAAAAGACTAATGATTATTACTGTTGGAACGACAAATAATTAATTAACTATGCCATACTTCGTAACTGGAAAAGAATGCGATTATTTAATAATGCTTTGTAACTAAGAAAAGAAGACTACTGATTCTGTGTAAAACAATTAATGAACATTTTTCTGTAATACTACATACTTGGTACAGAAATGTTCAATAATTGGGCTATGAATGCCACAAACTACTAATGAAGACTGTAATTGTCAATATTATGTGACATAATGTCCTTCTCCTCATAAGCTAACTACCCTGAATGACTGCAATGTCCATTTGTCCTGTTTATCCTAGTGATCATGGAGCACTATCTTTGGTTTTGCACTAATTCTACGTTGGTGTGCCTTGTAAGAGCGTGGTGTTGACACGACATGCTGTCCACCACCGTGAGCGATGAAGACGTTATTATGGTCCCACTGTTTGGTGTACCTAATGTACTGCCAAAATGAAAACATGGAATATTACTACGACAATTCAGTGTCTTGGCTACGCTGATAAATTCTGATGGGAAAAGAACTTCAAATTGTGTCACTTGGTGTTGTACTTCTGTGGAGAGATATGGACTTTCAGAACAGCTGTGTGCAATCTAAAGTGCTACAACCATGATGCAATCCTTCCCTTTCCTATCCTAATTCTTGTCACATAAGGAAAATAATTTTTTTGGTTAACATCATTTATGTTCATGGGTTATACATTTTTTAGATTTGCTGAACTCCAGTGTGAGTACACTTATGTCACTGGTGGACATGATTTTTTACCATTATGTTTATTTATTGCGAAAATGCTAAAGACATTTTTTTTTATTTGTTCTGAAGTACAGTATATGTGCACTCTTGTCTTTCATATTGTATATACATTTTTATTTTAATGATATGTTCTGAACTACAGTGCATGTGCACTTATGTTAGGTGTTAAAATGTTTTCTATTGAACTTCAGTGCCTGTGCAGTTTTCTCATTTTCCAATATGATTTGTACTCATTCTGTATGTTCAATACTTCAGTGTGTATGCACTTATGTCATTT
Organism: Schistocerca piceifrons; assembly: GCF_021461385.2. NCBI lineage: Eukaryota > Metazoa > Arthropoda > Insecta > Orthoptera > Acrididae > Schistocerca > Schistocerca piceifrons. The sequence goes on along the minus strand of NC_060144.1, from coordinate 261,379,215 downwards.
GTTACTCATTGTATATACATTTCATCATCCACTGATATGTTCTCAACTGCAGTGCATGTGCACTCATGTCACTTGTCAACATACTTTTTTTTGCCAGTCTGTTTATTTGTTCTGAATATGCTAAAGAATTTTTTCAGTGCCTGTGCATTTGGTTATCTGTAAAATAATTTTTATATACAGTTTTCTGATTTGCTACTATGTTTTGTACTCACATTTTGTCTTTGTCTGATATATTTTGTACTTAGTGCGTGTGCACAACATTTAATTTATGTACTACATCTAAATATTCTGTAAATTGTAGAAGTTTGTTAATTAAAGAAAAATTTTGCCGTGCTTGGCAAGTCCAAATGACTCACCATCACTGCCAAATTTTTGCCCCCCCAGTGGAGGGTTATGAAACACGTATGTAACGTAGCAGCGATGGCGAGGCATTGCAGAGCCTCTGACCAGAGAGTCTGCGCTTGACCGCGCGAGTGTTGCGAGCGGTTCTCAGTCAGTAGCTCTGTTCAGTTGCGTGAGTACGCAAGTAGTCGTCATGCAGAGCGGTCGGTCAGTAGTAGCAGCCCAGTGCGGTTGTGTGATGTAGGCTGTCGGCATTCTGGTCAAGAGGCTGAATGAGGTATATTGTTAATTAAGATAATCATCGGATAATGTAAGGTTTATTTATTGTAATTAATTTTCAACAAGTGCCCCCAATAATAATTTTTATTTCAAAAGCAATTTTACATAAAATTTTTATTTAATTGAAGGAACTATTTCGTTCCACTTCCCTTAAACAAAAGTTTCAGTTTTCAGTTAAATAATAAAAAAAAAGGAATATTATTATTTGCAATGCAGTTCCTCCGAGCCGTGCGCAAGAATAAGAGCAGAAATTTGACTAGCTGTTACAATGAGGTAAGAATTTAATTCTGATTTTTGCACAGGGCCAAAGACTGATATTTCGGTTTAATTGAATTTTCATTGTCACTGAAGTTTCTTTAGCACTGAATTGTTTTTCATTATTTTTGTGGGAACTTATACTTGGGTCAGATTGCGATTCTCACTTTTATTGTCATTACATTTATTTTTGTGGGGAGGTTACAGACTGACTAGACACATTCACAGGGTACGTACATTCGCGTACGAGAGGTTGCGCGATCTGATGAGAAAGATCTATCTTAATTATTTTTGTGTAAAATAATTACGTCGTAACACACTCGGAGATTGCGAACGTACAATCAGGGTAGAGGCACGTACTTTCTATCATTCCCCGTGGCCTGGGTAAAAGAATTGCAATTATTTAAATTTAAGAATATTTCTTTTTCAATCGGACTCCTATTTTTATACGAAAAGGAAGATTGCAGGTTCTGAATGTCTCAGCAAAAACACATCGAAATTAATCTTAGCGGCCACCAAAGGAAAGTAGTGAGCACAATCACGTACCTCTATTGTTGAGCAGCGCCGTCGTAAAGATCGTCGCCCCCATCTAAAATTCTCCTTCTCGAATTAACAGAATAATTTGTACTCCATTGGTATGGGATTTAGGCTTGATCTTGACAGAAATCATAAAACACATTTTTCATCATTTAACACCTTCATTTAACACACACATAGACATGAAACTATACAGTACGTCTTTACGCCAGCACATCAGGACAAAAAGGGTAGTTAATACTAGAAGTAATAAAAGAATCTCGAAATTAGTTCTTTGTCTCTCAATGATAAAAAAAGTTTTTTAGAGTATTCTTCTGGTATGACAGTCGAACAAATTTTCTTCTTGTATCTTTGAGATTAAATTACAACATTTTTTAGTTCCTTTTCAGACTATATGATAAGAATGGCGGTTATCACCGAAACAACCGTTCGTTGGTTATATCGGTTCTTTTCCATCCCTGACTGCTAAAATCACTCAAAAATCCTATTTCTAAAATAACCGATTTTCGGTTTTTTATTCCTGTTATTTCTTATAATAAACGTAGAAATCTCATTTTCGCTGCTTGCCTCGGAAAGTGGTAAGTGGTTGAATACTACAAAAAATGACCAGTTTTCTCCTTTTTATCATTTTTTTTGTAAATATGCTCAAAAATTATGTTGTAATCGGGGATCATACCACTATTCGGGCATTACCAATAGTCAAGGCCAAGGGATGAAAACTAAGGCAGCACAACTGTTAATTTGTCCGTTTCCAAATGCAACAAGAGGATAACGACATGTTATGTAGACAGAGGCAGTAGATCAGCTACTTTGTATTTTTGTGATATATTATAAATGAAATGTTGTCAGGGTTTTAAGTTATTACTGTTACCATAATTTCTATCCTCTTTTATTATTTAATGGAAATGGCAGACAAATCTTTAATATTTTAAAGCAAATAAAGCATTGTACCTCACTGCCACGTCACTTCGCAAAATATTTTTAGACTATGGTTGGCGCCATTCTGCAATACCCAGGATGCCCTGTGAGATATGAGAAACTACCGTATAGACCAGGTAGTTTTGAACACTGCACATGCACACTTACCTTCAAGCCACGACACACGGTAACAGGAACATTACTGCCTCAACAATACGGTACCAATCCTTATGCCATTTGTTTGTGTTGTGACTTGGCAAGACAGCCAAGTCACTATGAGAGGAAGCCGAAAGGCACGCGTTTAAGCTCACGCAGGCTGGCGTGAGGTCTGGAACAGATAAAGTAATTATACTAGCAAGAAAAGTACGTATCTTCTGGAATACTTAACTTTAATCCATAATTGGTGAACATCGGTCTGACGGTACATGCATCACAAGATAAATAGCAAATGATAATGGCGCCTTGCTAGGTCGTAGCAAATGACGTATCTGAAGGCTATGCTAACTATCGTCTCGGCAAATGATAGCGTAATTTGTCAGTGAACCATCGCTAGCAAAGTCGGCTGTACAACTGGGGCGAGTGCTGGGAAGTCTCTCTAGACCTGCCGTGTGGCGGCGCTCGGTCTGCAATCACTGACAGTGGCGACACGTGGGTCCGACGTATACTACCGGACTGCGGCCGATTTAAAGGCTACCACCTAGCAAGTGTGGTGTCTGGCGGTGACACCACAGTTTGTTGCTCAGTTCTGTCGGCATTGTTATACAATAGCTCTGATCACATTTCCCATTTTCATAATTCGAACCAATGTAAATTTTACAAACTTTTTCTAAATAAAAAGGTTTATTTAAAAACGAAAAGTTTAGCACTGCTGCTATGGCTAACTGATATTTCGGTTTTTGTACTCGGCTAAGAGTAAAAATTTTTAAGTACCTGGTATAACCGAGACCAAACAAATACCGAAAAATACAGGTTATTCAGAACTAAAATACTAGTATCGGTTCTAATCGGTCGGTTTTTCCCATCCCCACTATACGAAACTGAGGTGGGTGTGTTGCATACCCAATGGCATCCTGTATCATCACACTACGCCGTGTCCCATATGTCAATCAGTGCAAAGTTCTTTTTTCTGGGAGCCTCCTCACGCCTATTGTGACCATGTACGCAAAAAGAGAAATCGTCAGAATAGACGACGTGGTGCCACTGCCTGTTCATTGTAGTCGTTGGCACATCACTATTAGCACCCCTCTTGCTGCTGTCACGTCAAGGAAAGCAAGAACAATGGTCACTGTTCTGACAGACCGTGTTGATCCAAACTTTGTCACGCTGTCTATGTGAATACCTGTGTTCCCGCAAAAAACCTATTTCCTAACTCAAGGTATTTGTCGCGAATGTACAATTCTGGATGGCCAACCGAAGAATATGTCTGTCCGCTCTGGCGCCAGTCACGTAAGAATATTGTATTGTGGTGAGAATGGTTCTCCTGAACCCATCTACATCTACATCTACATCATCTACATGGATACTCTGCAAATCACATTTAAGTGCCTGGCAGAGGGTGCATCGAACCACCTTCACAATTCTCTATCATTCCAATCTCGTATAGCGCGCAGAAAGAATGAACACCTATATCTTTCCGTACGAGCTCTGATTTTCCTTATTTTATCTTGGTGATTGTTCCTCCTTATGTAAGTCGGTGTCAACAAAATATTTTCGCATTCGGAGGAGAAAGTTGGTGATTGGAATTTCGTGAGAAGCTTCTGTCGCAACGAAAAACGCCTTTCTTTTAATGATGTCCAACCCAAATCCTGTATCATTTCTCTGAGACTCTCCCCTACATTTCGCGATAATACAAAACGTGTTGCCTTTCTTTGAACTTTTTCGATGTACTTCGTCAATCCTATCTGGTAAGGATACCACACCGCGCAGCAGTATTCTAAAAGAGCGTAGTGTAGGCAGTCTCCTTACTAGGCCTGTTGCATTTTTTAAGTGTCCTGCCAATAAAACGCAGTCTTTGGTTAGCCTTCCCCACAACATTTTCTATGTGTTCCTTCCAATTTAAGTTGTTCGTAATTGTAATACCTAGGTATTTAGTTGAATTTACGGCTTTTAGATTAGGCTAATTTATCTTGTAACCGAAGTTTAACGAGTTCCTTTTAGCACTCATGTGGATGACCTCATACTTTTCCTTATTTAAGGTCAACGGCCACTTTTCGCACCATTCCGATATTTCTTCTAAATCGTTTTGTAGTTTGTTTTGTTCTTCTGATGACTTTATTAGTCGATAAACGACAGCGTCATCTGCAAATAACCGAAGATGACTGCTCAGATTGTCTCCCAAATCGTTTATATAGATAAGGAACAGCAAACGGCCAATAACACTACCCTGTGAAAGGCCAGAAATCACTTCTGTTTTACTCGATGACTTTCCGTCAATTACTACGAACTGTGACCTCTCTGACAGGAAATCACAGATCGATCCGATTCCGTATTCGCACAACACATGTGCGTTTACGAGAATCCCGCGAGCAGTAATATCGTGGGATTGTAGGCAGTGTCGGCAGGCCACGATTGTGCCGTTATCGAATTCTTACAGCTCCTAGTAACGTTTTTCCCTCTTCTCACAAACAACAAACACGCAGATGTTATTTCTGAATGAGAACCTGCTTTTTTTTAAAAAAAAAAAAAAGAAAGAGGTGGAGCCCCTCCACGCCCACACCGGCATGATGGCCAACACAAAAGGTCTACTGCCATCTCTGCATAAGGGTTAGTATTCACTAAAGTGAGGTGTCGCAGGATGTGGGTACTGCGATGTTTGCGTACGTCTCGTTAGGATTAACCATTAATACGCGCTCATCTGGAGATAGATTGGTCGAAATCTGACGAAGGGTAGCGGTTTGAAGGGCAGAGGAAAAAAAGTGCCAAGGCAAGGGCCAAGGGAAAAAAACCTCTGCGAAAGTTAGGTCGGGCGGCAAGAGCAGTAGCGGTTGTCTTGCTGCCTGCGATAGGTTGTGTAAGGATAGGCTTTGTTAGTAGTGGGTATCATGCATGTCGATACCTTGACGTTGTGCGTTTGTGCTGTGTAGTCTATACTTATATACAGTATGCACGTGGCGTTACCCCTACCTGTTTTATGGAATTGCGCTGGAACGTTAATCATTATAATATGCAAGAATGTAGCATACAGGATCGTTATAATTAAACGTCCACTACGTGAGACGGTGCAGACGGATAACTATTTACCGTGTGTGTACTCAACTTTGTGGGATTTATGTGTAGACTGTGTGCTGAAGGATTTGCGTTCTTAATAAAGTTAGTGTCATCACACGCCCTTAAGCAGCGGTACTGGTACGGCGCCGTACGGTTGAAACACAAGCATCAATGTGAATTTCTGAATTACAATCGCAGAGAGCCAAAATGGATCAGGACAAGGGAGCAAGGCTTTACTCGTAAAGCTGTTTTATCAAAACAGCAGCAATAGTACTGCTGTTGTTTTCGAATACTGACCTGTGCTTAGAAACGGATCAGTGGAGCAAGAATAGAAGGGAAAAGAAGAAAGGCAGAAGAAGGTGTGGCATGCTGAGTGATTAGTTGAAAGGGAATCCTTCCTAGAACTAAAGGAAATAGCAACGATTAGAACATTGTGGAGGACAAAGTTCATCTGCTACTCGTCTTACACACTGACGGAGAAAAAAAATCGACATATCAAAAAATTATTAATGTAGAGTAACGAAAATTTGGGAATTCATTTGTCTAGGTAACATATTTAAGTGATTAACGTTGAATGTTCACAGGGTCATGTAAGCACGAGAACAGGCATTACAAGTGCGTTCTCGTCAGAATACATTGTGTCGTACAGGTGCCAGATGTCAGAATGTGGGATGGTCGGTCAATACAGGGACGGTTAATACTGGTTGTAAACGACGCTGAAGTTGAAAATTCCTGGCAGATTAAAACTGTGAGCCGGACCGAGACTCTCTTTTTCAACACTCGCCACATACCGCTGTTGTAATGCAATATGCTCTACAGAGTCGTCATGTTGACATGGACTGCTAGATCACCAGATCTGTCTCCAACATATCATGTATTCGACATCATTGGACGACAACCCCAGCGTCCAGAATGAGATTTTCACTCTGCAGCGGCGTGTGCGCTAATATGAAACTTCCTAGAAGATTAAAACCGTGTGCCGGACCGAGATTCGAACTCGGGACCTTTGCCTGTCGCGGGTAAATGCTCTACCATCTGAGCCACCCAAGCACGACTCACGCCCCGTCCTCACAGCTTTACTTCTGCCAATACCTCGTCTCCTACCTTCCAAACTTTACAGAAGCTCAGGTGGTAGAGCACTTGCCCGCGAAAGGCAAAGGTCCCGAGTTCGAATCTCGGTCCGGCACACGGTTTTAATCTTCTAGGAAGTTTCACATTAGCGCACACTCCGCTGCAGAGTGAAAATCTCATTCTGGACGCTGGAGTTGTCGTCCAATGATGTCGAATACATGATATGTTGGAGACAGATCTGGTGATCGAGGAGTCCATGTCAACATGACGACCCTGTAGAGCATATTGCATTACAACAGCGGTATGTGGCGAGTGTTGAAAAAGAGCCCTGGAATGCTGTTCATGAATGGCAGCAGAACAGGTCGAATCACAAGACTGACGCTCAAATACGCAGTCATGGTGCGTAGGACGACAACGAAAGTGCTCTTGCTGTCATACCAAATCGCATCCCAGACCATAACCACAGGTGTAAGCTCAGTGGGTCCAGCACGCAGACAGATTGGTTGCAGGCGCTCTTCTCACGTCTTCTAAGCAACACCCGGCCATCACTGGCGCCGACACTGAACCAGTTTTAAGCAGAAAACTGCCCTCCAATGAACTCTCGCTTGACACCACAGAAATGGCAAACGGCGGTGGTTTGGGGTCAGTGGAATGCACGCTACAGGACGTCTGGTTCGGAGCTGTTCTTGAAATGACTGATTTGTAACAGTTCCTTGTGTTACTGTGGTGTCAGCTATTGTCGCAGACGCAGTACAATGCGCCAGTCATACGCAGAAAGCGACCGTCGTTCGTCCTGATAGTGCCATGTGGCCGTCCGGAACCAGTCTTCTTGCAACCGTACCTTCCCTTGATTACCGATGCCAACAATCATCTACGGGGGCAACATTCCTGCCAAGTCTTTCTGCAAAATCTCAGAACATCCAGTTTCTCGCAGCCACATTACATCACCTCGTACAAGCTGAGAGAGGTGTTCACAACGGCATCTGTGTCGCCTTAAGGTCATTCTTAACTAATATCAGCTCAGATTGGACGAATCTCAAAGCTAGCTAACGCTCACGACCGCTGCAGAGCGTATTTAAAGCAAACCGATTCTGTACACTCGTAATGGCACTATTAGCTCCACTCTTATGCGGCTGGCGCGAAATCTGAATAGACATCTTTTTAGATGTAGAAACACGCCTACCAACTTTCGTTCATCTTACACAATTCTCACTTCGTGTTGGAATTTTTTTCCGTCGGTGTATGTTGTGAAAATGGTGGCTATAGCCAGTTGTTGTTGTTGTTGTTGTTGTTGTTGTTGTGGTCTTCAGTCCAAAGACACGTTTGATGCAGCTCTCGATGCTACTCTATCCTGCGCAAGCCCCTTCATCTCCCAGTACGTACTGCAACCTACATCCTTTCGAAGCTGCTTAGTGTATTCATCTCTTGGTCTCCCTCTACGATTTTTACGCTCCACGCTTCACTCCAATACTAAATTGGTGATCCCTTCATGCCTCAGAATGCGTCCTACCAAGCGATCCCTTCTTCTAGTCAAGTTGTGCCACAAATTCCTCTTCTCCCCAATTCCATTCAGTACCTCCTCATTAAAAACATGACCTATCCATCTAATCTTCAGCAGACTTCTGTAGCATCACATTTCGAAAGCTTCTATTCTCTTCTTGTCTAAGCTGTTTATCGTCCATGTTTCACTTCCATACATGGCTACACTCCATAAATACTCTCAGAAAAGACTTACTGACACTTAAATCTATACTCGATGTTCACAAATTTCTCTTCTTCAGAAACGCCTTCCTTGCCATCGCCAGTCTACATTTTGTACCCCCTCTACTTCGACCATCATCAGTTATTTTGCTGCCCAAATAGCAAAACTCTTCTGCAACTTTCAGTGTTTTATTTCCTAATCTAATTCCCTCAGCGTCACCTGATTTAATTCGCCTATATTCCATTATCCTCGTTTTGCTTTCGTTGATGTTCATGTTATACCCTCCTTTCAAGACACTGCCCATTCCATTCAACTGTTCTTCCAAGTCCTTCACTGTCTCTGACAGAATTACAATGTCATCGGCAACCCTCAAGGTTTTTGTGTATTCTCCTTGTATTTTAAGTTCTACTCCAAATTTTTCTTTCGTTTCCTTTACCTCTGGCTCAATATACAAAATAACATCGGGGATAGACTACAGACCTGTCTCACTCCCTTCTCAACTACTACTTCCCTTTCGCGCCCCTTGACTCTTATTACTGTCATCTGGTTTCTGTACAAATTGTAAATAGCCTTTCGCTCCCTGTATTTTATCCCTTCCACCTTCGAAATTTCAAAGAAAGAGCTCTAGACAAAATTGTTAAAAGCTTTCTCTTCAGTCTACAAATGCTATAAACATAGATTTACCTTTCCTTAACCTATATTCTAAGATAAGTTGTAGGGTCAGTATTGCCTCGCGTGTTCCTGCACTTCTACGGAATCCAAACTGATCTTCCCCGAGGTCGGCTTCTACCAGTTTTTCCTTTCGTCTGTACAGAATTCATTTTAGTATTTTGCAACTGTGACTTATTAAACTGATAATTCGATAATTTTTACGTCTGTCAGCACATGCTTTCTTTGTAATTGGAATTATCATATTGTTCTTGAAGTCTGAGGGTATTTCGCCCTTCTCATACATTTTTCTCCCTAGATGGAAGAGTTTTGTCATGTCTCTCCGAAGGCTGTCAGTAGTTCTAACAGAATGTTTTCTATTCCCCGGACCTTGTTTCGACTCAGGTATTTCAGTGTTCTGTCAAATTCTTTACGCAGTGTCACATCTCCCGCCTCATCTTCATCTACGTCTTCTTCCATTTCCATAATATTTCCCTCAAGTACATCGCACTTTTATAGACCCCTATATACTCCTTCCACCTTTCTGCTTTCCCTTCTATGCTTAGGTCTGGTTTATATCCGAGCTCTTGATATTCATACAGGTGGTTCTCTTTTCTCCTAAGGTCTCTTTAACATTCCTGTAGGCGGCATCTATCTTAACTTAGTGATATATGCTTATACATCCTTACGTTTGTCCTCTAGCCATTCCTGCTTAACCATTTTCCATTTCCTGTTCCTGTCGATGTCATTTTTGAGACGTTTGCATTCCTTTTCGCATGCTTCATTTACTGCATTCTCTCCTTTCATCAATTAAATTCAATATCTCCCGTGTTACCCAAGGATTTCTACTAGCCCTCGTCTTTTTACCTACTTGATCCTCTCCTGCCTTCACTACTTCGTCTCTCAAAGCTACCCATTCTTCTTCTACTGTATTCCTTGCCCCTGTTCTTGTTAATCGTTCGCTAATTCTCCTTCTGAAACTCTCTACATCGTCAGGTTCTTCCAGTTTATCCAGATCCCGTCTCCTTAAATTCCTACCTTTTTGCGGTTTCTTCAGTTTTAATTTACAGTTGATAACCAATAAATTGTGATGAGAGGCCACATCTGCCCTGGAAATGTCTTACAATTTAAAACATGATTCCTAAATCTCTGTCTTGCCATCATAGAATCAATCTGAAACCTTCCGGTGTTTCCAGGTCTCTTCCAAGTGAAAGTATGTGAATGCAGCTTGCCGCTAACTTGGTGTAATGTCTCTCACACATAAACCTGTACAGTAACGTAAGGGCCACCTGTTTTATCTTTAGGCTGATCCGTGATAAAACAGGCAAACAATTATACTAATGGAGGATTCTGCGTATTTTCTCTAATTTCATTCGCTCTCTCTCTCTCTCTCTCTGTCCTTTATCTATATACAGTTTTAAATATAATATTTCATTACGTGAACTCAGCCCAATAGAATCTCTGGTGGAGCCATTCGTCTTAATATTCAGCGGCTGGCTTGCTGTAAAAGATCTTTATATCTACTATTATTGTTATGCGCTGCATTCAGTTGGGAAAATCGATCGTTTGAACAATTCGTTCATTTTACGACAGATTTAGAATTTCAGATGTGTCCGAAGCCTTTTTGGACGATTTTATAAAATCTCGGTGATTGCAGGCTCTCTTCGTCACAACTGAAACTTCCCCACTAATTACAGGGCCAAGACAATCATCAATGATTCAGACAGAGAACTCATTCGTCATTGACTCTAGAATAAAAGGGTCACAAACCTTATTTCTGAGGAAAATTGTATATTCAATCCATCTCCATTACATGTTCCGTTTTCTGTTGATTCCAAGTCTTACTTAATTTGCGTTTACAGTTTTTCTCTCTCTTCAAATAACCCGCTAGTGGCACAAACGTTAATAGCTCGCTTTAGCGAGAAGAAGAGCAAATATGTCTCTTTTAGCAACCCGACAATCTTCCAACAGATACTTCCGAAGCTGTCCTCGTTATCCGTCCCTAACAACCATGGAGAATACATATATGTATCTCTGTTCTTCCAAAGAATAAACGTACTAGAAAAATACCTTGGCGTCGACGAGCTGTCGGCGCATATATTACTAGAAAATCCGATCAGATACTTTCCAAAAGTGAATAAATGTGGATGATTTGATTGATAATTATTAATTATTGCGTGGTAGAGGGTAATTTTCCGTGGGGAGATTACAATGCCCCTCGCAGCGAGCGAAGTTTGTGAGCTCAATTTTTATTTGCCGAACACACTTCGCGAGCTATCTATTAGTGTGGATAACCCGGAAGTGATAATTGTCAGTCCTCCGACTGGAAAAGAATCTTATGTTTAAGACAGACGAAGAAAAGAAATATTGAAAACAGAAGAAATGAAGAGACAGGTACCGTGGCTGTATTGCTTTTACGTGCATCAAGGTGTTATGTCTGCTGTGCACAACCAAGGAAGATGATCTTTCATGAAACTGTTATCAGGGTCTACCCATTCGGGAACTTTCTTAAGCAGGGAAACCTTGGAAAACCTCTTAAGCCTTGACGCCCAGCTTACGGTACATAGAAGATAGGAAAGCCTATAGAAGGAAAAAAAATAATTGTGGAAATAGATCTCTAAAGGAAAGATAGGGATCGATTTATATAACTCTTTGGAGAAGAGTGATTTGTGCCTCTAGTAAAAAAAAAAAAAAAAAAAAAAAAAAAAAAAAAAAAAAAAAAAAAAAAAAAAAAAAAAAAAAACCATTTTACAATAAATAACGTAAGTTTTCGTTTTACAATCTTGTTCCTAGGACAATCTCTTGCGGTGGTACAACTCCCCCGGGTCTTGCATGTCCCCGACGTCCACATTTGTAGTCGGTCTTCTACGCGGCCCACTTTGTAGTCGGTCTTCTATGCGGCCCCCAATGGGAAGAGTAGAAGGAACAGGGATACCCGATTTCACATGCAACATTCATTCCGGAAGAATTAGCAATGACCAAAGGGGAAACTCTTCCTGTAAGAGAAATGGTTAGGTTGCACCGTCCAAGATTCTCCTTTTTGAAAGCAAAATCCTTATGGCTTCATGCATCCTTTTTCTTACGACGTACTTCAAGGAATTTCACCATTAACTAATGCTGTTGCCAAAACATCCTCATATTTATTCTAGTTTGAATACTCTTTCGGACTTTGCATCCCCACTTGTGCTTATAAGTCCGAAAATTCTGACACATTTCTGTCAGTGATTTGTTCTTCGTAATTTAAAGGATTCATGCAACTTACAGTAGATTTTGGATTCAAATCATCGAATAATGGAAAGTGTGGTTCATTTTATACACAGACATAATCCCTCATTTCCTTGAAAGTCATATAATTTATCTATACTCAAAAACTTTTTATCCTAAATACACATATTTCTCCAATTGATTGTTGTAATGTAAAAGTTATTAGCAGTGAGGAATGCGGATTCACTTCTTTCATTTATTCTCTGATTCATACGGCGTTCACACATGCACATATATGGAAATGGATTTTTTTTTTCAAACAAAAATTCCAAACGAACACGACCCATTAAATAACTACTAATTCTATGAATATTACTTTCTTTAAACATTCAATAATAAATTAAAAACTCTTAACTTCTAATTATAACACCTTTTCTTTTTAAAGTTCAACATGAATCAGTTTACCCTCGCGTTTGGTGCGAGTCTTTTACAAAGCATATCTGTGTCGTCTATATCGATTCTAACTCTCGCGCCGACGTCAACTTTTTTGCGCGGGAAATTATCTTCGCGGCGTTAACCGTCACTCATGATTCACTGCCTCAACACATCCCTTCACACGTTTACACATCTAAGCGTGCACTTGAAATTATATATGAACCTTCACTCGGAACCTCTTTTGATTATTCAGCGTCATTTACGGGAAACATTTCATTGTTCTTGAAGGTCAGTTAGATCCTTTATAAATCTTGATGACATTAGCAATGCTAAAGTTCCATGTTCACCCAAACACAGGTGAAGCCTATCTCCACTATCTTCTTTGCAACACTCTATAGTAATAGTTAGTCACTATTTCTATAGTCTATGGCACTGATTAATTATTTCAATTTTAAGTTTTCTAACACTACACACACAGTTTATTGTTATGTTTTTTACGAGCGTTCATCTCTGTCACTCGCAACACCATTCCTCCCTATCTTCTAATCTTCATTAAATTTTTTCAAGTCGTTATGGGAAAATAGCCCTTTTATTTTGTTCGATCCCGGGTATGCTAATAGATAAGCCCCAGGATTCGGAATTTGTAGGATAATGTATGGGCCAGTATATAGTAACTCCCATTTCTTTATACTTTTCTTTATTAAGGATGATTTGGTATGTCTTTTGACTAGTACCTTTTCTCCGACCCGGTATGTCTGTACCCTCTTGATTAATTTGTCAAATTGTTGTTTTCTCTGATCAGCTTTTTTCGTCATATTTATGATGGCTTGTCTTATTTTTTCTTCCCAAGGCATCTCAGTTTCCTGAGTTTTGGGCATATGTTCAGTCCAGAAGTTTTCCTCTTTTGCTTCGAACATCCATTCATGAGGTGTATATCCAGTTGAGGAGTGGGGCATGTTATTGTATATCTGCTCAAATTCTTCCACATAATTTGCCCACGCAGTCTGCTTATTATGGCAATACGTCCTCATAAATCGATTGAACTCTCTAAAAATTCTCTCAACCAAATTGCCTTGTGGGTGGTAAAATGATGTTAGTAGGTGTTCAAAATGGTTCAAATGGCTCTGAGCACTATGGGACTCAACTGCTGTGGTCCTAAGTCCCCTAGAACTTAGAACTACTTAAACCTAACTAACCTAAGGACAGCACACAACACCCAGCCATCACGAGGCAGAGAAAATCCCTGACCCCGCCGGGAATCGAACCCGGGAACCCGGGCGTGGGAAGCGAGAACGCTACCGCACGACCACGAGCTGCGGGCCTGTTAGTATGTGTTTCACACCGACTTGAGACAAAGTCTGTTTCCATCGGAGTCCCGTGAATATCTTGGCATTGTCTGTTATGATCGCTTTAGGGGTACCAACATGTGGAAGATAATCCCCTATCAATCTTAATACAATTACTATGGCTGTAGCCGCCTTTATCGGGTATAGCTTTACGTATTTCGTACACACATCGAGAAATGCCAACACATATCTAACACCACCTCTTGAAGTAGGTAACGGTCCACACAGATCGCACGAAATTAATTCTTTTGGTTCTTGGACTAATATAGAGCATAATGGGTGCTTACTCCCTTTTGAATCCGGCTTTGTTTTTTGACAGATTATGCATTTCTTTGTCCTCAAGTACTTGAGGACAATATTATGGAAATGGAAGAGGATGTAGATGAAGATGAAATGGGAGATATGATACTGCGTGAAGAGTTTGACAGAGCACTGAAAGACCTGAGTCGAAACAAGGCCCCCGGAGTAGACAATATTCCATTGGAACTACTGACGGCCGTGGGAGAGCCAGTCCTGACAAAACTCTACCATCTGGTGAGCAAGATGTATGAAACAGGCGAAATACCCTCAGACTTCAAGAAGAATATAATAATTCCAAACCCAAAGAAAGCAGGTGTTGACAGATGTGAAAATTACCGAACTATCAGCTTAATAAGTCACAGCTGCAAAATACTAACACGAATTCTTTACAGACGAATGGAAAAACTAGTAGAAGCCAACCTCGGGGAAGATCAGTTTGGATTCCGTAGAAACACTGGAACACGTGAGGCAATACTGACCTTACGACTTATCTTAGAAGAAAGATTAAGGAAAGGCAAACCTACGTTTCTAGCATTTGTAGACTTAGAGAAAGCTTTCGACAATGTTGACTGGAATACTCTCTTTCAAATTCTAAAGGTGGCAGGGGTAAAATACAGGGAGCGAAAGGCTATTTACAATTTGTACAGAAACCAGATGGCAGTTATAAGAGTCGAGGGACATGAAAGGGAAGCAGTGGTTGGGAAGGGAGTAAGACAGGGTTGTAGCCTGTCCCCGATGTTGTTCAATCTGTATATTGAGCAAGCAGTAAAGGAAACAAAAGAAAAATTCGGAGTAGGTATTAAAATTCATGGAGAAGAAATAAAAACTTTGAGGTTCGCCGATGACATTGTAATTCTGTCAGAGACAGCAAAGGACTTGGAAGAGCAGTTGAATGGAATGGACAGTGTCTTGAAAGGAGGATATAAGATGAACATCAACAAAAGCAAAACAAGGATAATGGAATGTAGTCTAATTAAGTCGGGTGATGCTGAGGGAATTAGATTAGGAAATGAGGCACTTAAAGTAGTAAAGGAGTTTTGCTATTTGGGGAGCAAAATAACTGATGATGGTCGAAGTAGAGAGGATATAAAATGTAGGCTGGCAATGGCAAGGAAAGCGTTTCTGAAGAAGAGAAATTTGTTAACATCCAGTATAGATTTAAGTGTTAGGAAGTCATTTCTGAAAGTATTCGTATGGAGTGTAGCCATGTATGGAAGTGAAACATGGACGATAAATAGTTTGGACAAGAAGAGAATAGAAGCTTTCGAAATGTGGTGCTACAGAAGAATGCTGAAGATTAGATGGGTAGATCACATAACTAATGAGGAAGTATTGAATAGGATTGGGGAGAAGAGAAGTTTGTGGCACAACTTGACCAGAAGAAGGGATCGGTTGGTAGGACATGTTCTGAGGCATCAAGGGATCACCAATTTAGTATTGGAGGGCAGCGTGGAGGGTAAAAATCGTAGAGGGAGACCAAGAGATGAATACACTAAGCAGATTCAGAAGGATGTAGGTTGCAGTAGGTACTGGGAGATGAAAAAGCTTGCACAGGATAGAGTAGCATGGAGAGCTGCATCAAACCAGTCTCAGGACTGAAGACCACAACAACAACATGCATTTCTTTAAGACCTCATGCACTCTGCGCTTTATGTTGAGAAAATAACAGTATCCACTTATCTTGTCTGCACATTTTGTCGCACCGAAATGTCCCCAGGTTAAATGGGTGAACCATATGAGTTTCTCTATTTGCGCCTCAGATATACAAACACACCAACGGACTTTGTTTTGCCTTCCACAGCGGAAAAATAATACGCCATTTACCAGTTTGTAATAATTTGCCATCTGATCCGAAGGTTGGTGTTGTAACCTTTGAATGACACTTCCCCATTGAGCATCTCTTTTCTGTAACTGTGCCATATGCGCACACAAATTGACGTAGTACGTCTTAAACGGATTTTCCTGCAGCAGCAATACAGGGAATTCAGAGTTATTATTTACTTCAATCTCTTTAGTCAAACCCTGCGGTGACCTTGATAGAGCGTCAGCAATAATGTTTTGCTGTCCTGAGACATGCACGATCTTAAATTGGTATTGTTGCAGAGCGAGAGTCCATCTAGCCAGTCTGGGGTGTAACAGTTTACACGTTTGTAAAAACGTTAATGATTGATGATCGCAATATACGATAGTCTTTGACCCATATAGATAATAATGAAATTTTTAAAACCCCAGACGACCGCAAGAGCCTCTAATTCTGTCGTCGTGTAAGTTCGTTCAGTTGGACAAAACACGACTGGCAAACGCAATAGGACAGAAGGTGAGTTGTCCATTTATCTTGCGTACTTGGAAAAGGCACGCTCCAAGACCCACATTCGACGAATCTGTTGACAAGTAAAATTCTTCTTGCATGTCCGGATGGTGCAAAAGCGGTGCATTTACTAATTGCTTCTTTATCTCCTCGAATGCTTCTTGACACTCTAATGTCCAGAGCCAGGGCACATCCTTCTTCAGCAAACTATTTAGAGCTGTTGCATTCGTGGCCTGATTTGTTATAAATCTTCTAAAAAATGAGGCAAGACCCATAAACCCTTTTAATTGCCTCCTATTTCTGGGTGTTGGAAACTTACTGATCGCAATTAGCTTCTCCTTGGTTGGTAAAATTCCTTTTGCGTCAATTATATGCCCCAGGAACTTGATTCTGTTTACTGCAAAATGGGATCTGTAGGTTAGCAGTTATTCTCATGGTTTTGAATACGTCCAACACCCGGCTCAGTAAGGTAATATGCTCCTCCCAAGTCTTCGATGCAATAAGCAAATCATCAACAAACACTGTTATCCTGGTTCTTAGTTGTGGGCCTAGTGCATAATCTAGAGCTGCTATAAAGATTCCAGCACTAATGTTGAGTCCGAAAGGAACTACAGTAAATTGGTAACTTCTTCCGGAATAAATGAAAGCCGTATATTTCCTTGATGACTCATCCAGCTTGACTTGCCAATAAGAACTCCGCAAATCAATGCTTGTCAAATATTGGACATCCTGGAACCGTTGTATAAGTTCGTCTATGTTTTCCGGATGTGTTCTCACTGGAATTATAATTTTATTTATTTCTCTGACGTCGAGTACCAGTCTCACAGTCCCATTTGCTTTTGGCACGACCAACAATGGGGAGCAGTATGGGCTTGTAGAGGGTTCGATCAAACCCCATTTCAATATGCGATCTATTTCTTTCTGAACTTGAGCCTTTAACCTCCAGGGAACAGGATAGAAAGTTCTACAATACGTTTCGTGCGGCTTAACGTAGAGATGGCATATGTATCCCTTAATAACTCCTGGCCTTTCATCAAACACGTTTTTATACGCTAATAATAATTCTTTTAGCTGCTTCTTCTGATCTTCAGTAATGCAGTCGGATTCATTTAACTTCTCGTACACTAATTGACCGAAATCTCCTTTGACTTGGAACTCACTAATTATATGCTGTTTAGCATTTTGTGCCGTCCTGATTACTTGCACACTGATCTCACAATTATATTTTCTCGTAAGGCTTTCTTTTTTCAACAACTCCAACTCAATTTCTTGTTTATTAACATTCAACCAAATTTTTCCTGTTTTAAAATCTATTCTGCATCCGTATTGACGTAGGCTGTCGACTCCGATAATGCAATCTACCACCAAATTTTTCACAACAAGGAATGTGCTTAATATTGCTACATTTCCGACTTCTGCACTAAGTAGTGACTGCACTTTTACATTAGCCGATCTAGCCCCAACGGCGCCTATTATTCTGCAAGTTTGAACTGGAAAAATTGGTACTCGTCTTATATTTCTGATCGTGTTGAATAGTGCCTCCGAAATAACATTTGTGGTTGCAGCTGTGTCTAAATCCGCCACTATAGGTACAGTCTCCAAAATGACTTGCACTTCGGCTACTGCCACCTGTTCCTTATCCTCTTCCTGTGGTTCTAAGTCCTCGGTCAGTTCATCTGCCAGTAATCGTCCATCATTATACGTTAGCATGGGTACACATATCCTGTTGTCCCTCAACCAATTGTTGACCGCTCCTCCGGGGCACGAGTGGGTCCTTACAAGTTTGTTGGATTTTGATTTGCCTGCTGGTTGACATCATCCGTCACTTCGGTAATTACCGGTTGATTCGTAGATGTCCGTCCCCACTGATGTTGGTTATTTGAGTTCATTCCCCCCGGTTGATTCCACTTTCTATTACTGTTATTATTGCAGGCTTGAGGTCTGAAATTCCTTTCGTTCCCCCACACGGGATTGCATCTTTTCCCATTCCTGTTGTTCCTTGGATAGCCCCTCGCAAGACTATTGCCGGTATTACTATTGAGATTTTGAGGGGTTTCTCCGCTATTTAACGATCTCTGTCCATTCCCTTGCCTACCGTTTGGCGGAGGTTCTATCTCCCTATATTGGAATCTGTTATTACGGGCTTTCTGGTTGTTCTCTTCAATAATATCTATATGGTCCAACGTCGTGAGGAACGACTCCAAGTCTTTATCATTGCCGTAAATCAATTGATTCCGGATGCTAATTGGTAGTCTTGCCTTAAGTATGTTAATTATGTCTGGCAAGGGCATAGGTCTGTCCCAGTATCTAGTTTTATTTATATATTTTTCAAAATACTTCCTAAGGCTTCCTTTTGAAAAGGAGAAAGGCTCTGGGTAGAGCACCTCCTGCCTTAGGCGTTCCTGTACCCCTTCTGACCAGAACTTTGCTAAAAACGCCTTCTCAAAATCGTCATATGTCGAGCAAACAGAAGTCATGTTCGAGGCCCAAATCGCCCCCGAACCTTGTATATATCCTGTAACGAAACTGATCTTCTGCCACTCCGACCAATTTCTGGGTAGCACTCCTCTGAAACTTCGAATAAAAACAATTGGATGGACCCCCCTTTTGTCAGTGTTAAAAATCTGGAATTGCCGATGCTTTATCATTTTTTCTTCGGCATAGCAAAGGCTTTCGTAATCTCCGTTAGATAAGACTTCACGCGAACAACTAGCTCGAGGCAATTTAATGTTTGAGTTACTTACACAAGTCGGTATCGTGTGCGAATGTGCAGTAACTGGCTCTATAGTCGCTGCCAACTTCTGCTGCTGGCCTGTATTCATTCGTTCTGAGCCTTGTTGTGAAACACGTATCGACTCTTCTATCGTTTGTTTCCAATGCTCGAAATCAGCACCTAACTGCTGTCGCACTTCCTCAAGTCCTTTCGCAAACAAATTCTCTTCCTGTTTGCCAAATAGACTCTGGAATGCTGCCTTAACATTTTGCTCAACGTTTTCACACATTAGCCTTTTGTTTTCCAATGTGATTTCGGATAATTTACCCGTTAATAAATTAATTTGGTGGTCTATAACATCTTGACGCTCTGTCAGATGTTCAACACTTTCCTTTAGGTTAGTCTGCGTACGTGCCAATTCAGGAAGTTGCGCAATTGCACATGACATGGCGTCTTGCTTTTGTACTAATTGCGGAACCATTTCCACCTGTTCCCGTACGGTATCTATCTTAATAGCCACATACTCCTTCATTTCTACACGTACGCGGTGAGTAGATTCCTCACATTGAGCTTTCACCAATTCTATTTGTGCAGTTAATTTTCGTTCCGTCTCTTCGACCTGATCTTTAAGTTCCTTTGTCTTCGCCTCTATCCGCTGCTCTAATTCGGAAAAACTGTCTTGTAACTGCTGCTTAATCTCAGTTTTCAAATTTTCCTGCCCTTCCGTAACTGAGGCTAATTTCGCGTTCAAATCATTTTGCCCTTCAGTAACTGAGGCTAATTTCGCGTTAATGTCGGTTTTCAGATTTTCCTGCCCTTCAGTAACTGAGGCTAATTTTGTATTCATATTATTCATGCTTTCGGTTATCATCTGCATCTGTCTCATGATAATGACCAATGGATCTAACCCATGTTGCGTACTTGCCGTTTCATCTCCAGCCGTGTCTACAGGGCGTTCTCTTGCGCTATCTGTAGCAATCGGTTCTACAACACTTCTTACTACATCATTATT
Organism: Schistocerca piceifrons; assembly: GCF_021461385.2. Classification (NCBI taxonomy): domain Eukaryota; kingdom Metazoa; phylum Arthropoda; class Insecta; order Orthoptera; family Acrididae; genus Schistocerca; species Schistocerca piceifrons. The sequence continues at coordinate 261,358,938 of NC_060144.1, read as the reverse complement.
ATCAGTGCTAACAGCTGAAGGCTGTTGCGTGCTGCTCTGCTCTGCTTGACTCATCTTAAACATTGCCCTAGTTAAAACCATATAAATGTTCTACCGTCAATATATATATATATATATATCCCTTCTACTGTCACTAGATGTAACTCCGTTCACACAACAGTACTTCTGTGGCTAGTTTCTTACTGTACTTATACAAATAAATGCAACTGGGGCAGGTCAATCAAACTACATCTAGCATGAACACAATTAATCAATGTTCAAATATCCAATAATACTAAATAGAAAAGCGTATACTTCATCTATACTAGCAAGCTTTAGTAATAAAATTATAGATCTGGCCTTTTCTCTGCGCCCAACGTGTTGTTTTATGTTCTTATTTGTAGATCCACTTAATGTGATTGCGAGTATTTCTTCTCTTTTCCAAGCGTCAGTTAAGTTGGCTCGTCATAGTTCACATGAAACAGAGAACAAAATTATTTTAACAACGTCCAAAAACGTGTCCTGTCACGGATTGGCCATTATAATGGATTATACTGTAAATGATGAAAGTATGTGAATGCAGCTTGCCGCTAACTTGGTGTAATGTCTCTCACACATAAACCTGTACAGTAAAGTAAGGGCCTCCTGTTTTATCTTTAGGCTGATCCGTGATAAGACAGGCAAACAATTATACTAATGGAGGATTCTGCGTATTTTCTCTAATTTCATTCGCTCTCTCTCTCTCTCTCTCTCTCGCTCTCTCTCTCTCTCTCTCTCTCTCTCTCTCTCTCTCTCTCTCTGTCCTTTATCTATATACAGTTTTAAATATAATATTTCATTACGTGAACTCAGCCCAATAGAATCTCTGGTGGAGCCATTCGTCTTAATATTCAGCGGCTGGCTTGCTGTAAAAGATCTTTATATCTATTATTATTGTTATGCGCTGCATTCAGTTGGGAAAATCGATCGTTTGAACAATTCGTTCATTTTACGACAGATTTAGAATTTCAGATGTGTCCGAAGCCTTTTTGGACGATTTTATAAAATCTCGGTGATTGCAGGCTCTCTTCGTCACAACTGAAACTTCCCCACTAATTACAGGGCCAAGACAATCATCAATGATTCAGACAGAGAACTCATTCGTCATTGACTCTAGAATAAAAGGGTCACAAACCTTATTTCTGAGGAAAATTGTATATTCAATCCATCTCCATTACATGTTCCGTTTTCTGTTGATTCCAAGTCTTACTTAATTTGCGTTTACAGTTTTTCTCTCTCTTCAAATAACCCGCTAGTGGCACAAACGTTAATAGTTCGCTTTAGCGAGAAGAAGAGCAAATATGTCTCTTTTAGCAACCCGACAATCTTCCAACAGATACTTCCGAAGCTGTCCTCCTTATCCGTCCCTAACAACCATGGAGAATACATATATGTATCTCTGTTCTTCCAAAGAATAAACGTACTAGAAAAATACCTTGGCGTCGACGAGCTGTCGGCGCATATATTACTAGAAAATCCGATCAGATACTTTCCAAAAGTGAATAAATTTTGATGATTTGATTGATAGTTATTAATTATTGGGTGGTAGAGGGTAATTTTCCGTGGGGAGATTACAAACTTTCTTTCGTGATTCTTAAACCAAATGTTAGCGATGATTAAGTTATGCTCTGTACGAATTTCTACCAGGCGGCTTCCTCTTCCATCCCTTACCTCCAACCCATATTCACCTAGTATTTCTCCTTCTCTTCCTTCTCTTACTATCGAATTCCAGTCCCACAATACTATTAAATTTTCGTCTCCCTTAACTATCTGAATAATTTCATTTATGACTTATTTATTGTGGTTGCACGATTATTCGTCATTTTCAAATAACTAAATAAAAATTTTCCTACAAGCGGTAATGAAGGCTGTGGAACTATTTCACATAAATATCTTCTGTATTATAATGATGACAATCAAGATGTCGTATGTACGTCTACAGTAAGTGCCTAACTCTTATCATAACCGACGATTTGCGTGCCAAAATGTTTTCAGTATCAGGTGAGAAATTGATTAGTCTAGTATATCTCTAGATAACAGAACTGAGATAAAACTAACAGTACGGTGCATTAGTTTAAACTCAAAGGCCTATGGGTTTGGACCGCTTATTTACTCAAAAAGCGATTCGTTTGACGTAGTTTATTGTAAATCAACTTTTTTTTTACTCTCCGTGGCTTCAGAGAGGTATCCTCTCGCAACTGTCTCGAACATAGGTTAAGGTCGCTAAGTTTTACCCCTTCAGGCAGAATTGTTGTATTTGGTAGGGAAATTTAAATATCAGAGTTTGCTTTATGTACACTAAATCTTTATTGTTTAAGCTATTAACCAGCTTCCACACAAATGCAAAAATCTTATGTCAAAATGAATTTTCAACCTTTTTAAAATCTGCAGCTTCGGTACGATTAAGACTTCTGGTCTTCTAATGCTTATGACCTATAGCCTAAGTCGTACTTAGGATAAGAAGTCATCGACGACATAATAAATCCAAGAATACTGTGATAAAACGTCACAATAACAAATTACAAACTAAAAACGTAAAGTTACTTCCATAGTTACACGTAATAAAATTACACATAGGAAACAAAATACAGCCGGCCGGTGTGGCCAAGCGGTTCTAGGCGCTTCAGTTTGGAACCGTGCGACCGCTACGGTCGCAGGTTCGAATCCTGCTTCGGACATGGACGTGTGTGATGTCCTTCGGTTAGTTAGGTTTAAGTAGTTCTAAGCTCTAGGGGACTGATGACCTTAGATGTTAAGTCCCATAGTGCTCAGAGCCATTTGAACCATTTTGAAACAAAATACACATCCTTAACTAATTAAATGGCTTAAAATGGCATATCGAAAATCAGTTGGTCTGAACACAGGTATCACAGACATAGTTCTTAATTTTACTTTCCACGCCAGCACAGAGGTCATGTACACAACGTTTACTCTTCATATACTGAATCTCGCACTTTACTCGATATTCCTTACGTAGTTGACATAACCAATTCACTCTGTCCTCTATGTCTTTTTTTCTTGTTGAATTTTTCATCTATCTGTCCCTTGTTTTTAGATTTGTGCACAGGTTTCTTCTTTTTATTAGTCTTTTCTTTGGCTTCTATTTCCTTCCTGTAAGGGCTGATGTTAATTCCACTGTTGATTTAGGTCTTTTCGTATTTTTCTTGATAACTGTTGTTATATATGGGATTGGAAACAAAGTGTTCAAGGCAGACTTATCCGTTGACTGCTAATTTCGGCAGACTGTTGCAATATTGTTTTCAGGTCCACTTTCTTGAGACATTGTAGAAGGTCCAGACTGGTCAATGAGCGGTGTTTCGTAACGTTAGGTGTCTTCCAGATTTTCGCACTGTTACTTTAGTTTCATCAGCCTATTTTCGGTCTGATTGATCAACAATATGTACAACAGCAGCTAAAAAGTCCCCTTCTTAGACGACATTTCTAACACATATCCAGAAGCCTGTTGCGTTAAAACCGTTCAGTGCTGTGTCCTTGCAAACTGAACTAGGGTATGCATCACCCAGGAGTCCTGCAACGTCAGCTTGTTTTATGACAGTGCCAGGATTAGAACATAGCCACGAAGATGCCGTTTCATTGTACCTGCTTTTCACAGTTTTAAAGAACTATCTGTCGAACGGTTGTAAACGATGAATTGTGTGAGGAGGAAAAAAGTTCTATCAGTGAAGGAGAAGAACAGATGCAGATGCTTGGTGCAGGACTCGTTAGGAGTTTGCTTCGTAAATGCATGTTATCTTGATACAGGTATTGTAAACAATCACACATTTAATATGCTACACTTTCACAGGGTATATTCCCAGACAGGCTTAAGTATACTGTTGTTAGTTATTCGGGCAGACATTAAAAATAACTATCGCTCCGTATTACTCTTAAGTTTGAACAATTTTAATAAACATTTTTGGAACAGCGATCAAAAAATCTAATTTTTTTTTTCTTTTTAAAATTCAGTCTTGATCGCACCACGTATGCTACAAGAACATAGGTGACCGGTTTCGGTCATATCACATGACCATCATCAGACCCATGGCATCCTTCGGAGATGGTAGGTAGAGCACTCTTCTCAGCTGCTGTGATGTTGACATCACTGGATACGCCATCTTCCATTTCACGTGCCAAGTATTAAAATATCACAGTGATAAAACTTCATCGACCAGGATGTTTTTGGTCATCCGTCTCAGCATTCAGCTGTGCAAATCACAACATTCTTTTGGTGAAACTTACCGTTTACGGCTTTCATGTGAGAACGAATTTGATATTTAAATAGAGGGAACCAAGGAACATGTTACCTCAAACTCCAGTGCAACCACGCAAATGTTATGCTTTCATGGTTTCTGCAACTTTCCCAAGCGGAAGGTTGGGAATGTTTCTTTTAAGAGGACGCAGAATGTTACCTACTCCTTGCTTGTTCTATGTGAAATAATTAACTGCAAAAGTTAAATGTGAATTGTAACACGATTACCTTACAATAATCAGCCGGAACATTATGACCACCTACCTAATAGTCGGCACGGATAACAGTGGCGGCGCTTCGTGGCATGGATGCAATAAGCCTTGGTAGGTCGCTGGAGAAAGTTGGCACCACATGTGCCCGCACAAGCTACCTAATTCCCTTGGATTCCGGGGAGGGGGGAGGGGGCGATGAGCTCTGACGCCACGTTCAACCATATCCCAGATGTGATCGACTGGGTTGAGATATGGCGAGTTGGGGAAGGGGCGGGTGGGGCATTGTGTTCTTGGAACCACTCCGTCACATTTATGGCCTTATGAAAAGGCTCATTACCTTGTTGAAAAATGCCACACTGGCGTCGAGGAACATGATCGTCATTAACGGGTATACGTGGTCTACAACCAGTGCGTGATACTCCTTGGGCGTCATGGTGCCTTGCACGAGCTCCAAACCCATATTAATGTCTCCCGGAGCATTATGGAGCCGCCGCCAGCTTGTCTCAGCCCCGCGGTACAGGTTCAAGCAGCTGTTCCCCTGGAAGACGACGGATTCGCGCCCTCCCATCGGCGTGATGAAGAAGGTGCCGGGATTAATCAGGCCATGGTCAAGTGCCCACTTCTGTCATAGTTGCCTATGTCGTGTTGTTAACATTGGCACATACACGGGTCGTCGGCTGCGGAGGCCAATTGTTAGGGGTGTTCGGTGCACTGTTTGTTCAGACACATTTGCACTCTTCCCATTATTAACGTCTGATGTTAGTTCCGTCACAGTTCGCTACCTATCCTGTTTTACCAGTCCGCCCAGCCTACGACGTCAGACATCTGTAATGAGGGCTGGCCGACCATCCCCACGACGTTGGGACGTGGTTTCACCTTGATTTCATCACGTGTTGAAGACACTCACCACACCACACCTCGAACACCCGTGTTCATAACGCTCTGTCTGATCAGCGTATCAGATCAATGCTATGGAAAGCGAATGGAAGATTTGCGTTTGTTGGTTAGGAGGAGGAGATTAGTGTTTAACGTCCCGTCGACAACGAGGTCATTAGAGACGGAGCGCAAGCTCGGGTGAGGGAAGGATGGGGAAGGAAATCGGCCGTGCCCTTTCAAAGGAACCATCCCGGCATTTGCCTGAAGCGATTTTAGGGAAATCACGGAAAACCTAAATCAGGATGGCCGGAGACGGGATTGAACCGTCGTCCTCCCGAATGCGAGTCCAGTGTGCTAACCACTGCGCCACCTCGCTCGGTGTTGGTTAGGCGCTACCAACGTGCAATGCGCCAGTAACGTTGATCGCATACAAAACACTAGGGCTAGCAATCCTAGGGAACTATTCTATCATTTGGAGTCCTTATCGAGAATCACAACAGATCCGAAACCCCGTTGAGTAATGTAGAGAACTGGTACTCGAGAAGAGTGTTACACAGTTCAGCTATCTCCATTGTATATGGTGGTTGCACAAAAATATAAAAACACCGCGAGAAATGGATTTTTGGACATAAATGCAATTGCTAGCCAAGCCTGTTGTATTTGACCACGAACGAAACTTTTGCAATGTCCTCAGTACGTTGCACGTGTCACTCATGACGAGAACCGTATTGTGTGTAGCTGTGAGTTTACTGTGTCGGCGCTAAGTGATTTCGAAGCTGGACAGGTTGTTGATGCTCGTATAGTGAGTGCTTCCGTAACCAAGGTAGTCGAAGTGTTTGGTGTTTCAAGAGGTACTACCGAAGATTCATACGACATATGAGGAAAGCGGAAAAACTGTATATTTCACACTTGTCGGGTTCGGCCATTGCCAACTTCAGATCGTAAAAATATTATGCTGTAGGAGTCAATGTGTGATGTATGATGTTGACACCCACATCAGAATATTTTAGGGTCTGAAGATAGCAATGAGCGAAACCGGAAATTGTGAAATGTACAATTTTTGTGATTAAGATGGACATTACAATTAAAGTGCCGTAAGAATGCGGAGTTATTTACAGACTTTATTACTTCTATCGATAAAGGCGGGAAAACATCATACGCTAAGTCACAACGCAGATGAAAGTATGTATTGAGTGATCGTGACGGACGTCACTGAAGAGGTTTGTGACGAAAAATAAAGGAGGACATCTGCAAAAGTCACTGCAGAATTGAATTTCACATTCGTGAATGCTATCAAGAGAGCTCCATGAACAGGAATATGCAAGGTGAGCTGGAATTCCAAAATCACTCATCATTGATGCAGTGGGCGTAACAAGACAACGTGGTGCCGAAGCAACAGAACATGGACTGTGGAGAATGGCAGAATGTCTTTTGGTCGGATGAATCTTGTTTCACGCTGTTTCAAACTTGTGGCCGAATTTTCGTTCAAGAGTGATCGGTGATGATTTTGGCAGCCATATCATGAGATTCCATTGCTTCATGTTTACTCTGAAGGGACGCATTATGGCCAAGGATTATGTAACAGTTATTACTGTTCGGATCCGTCCTATGCCAGTCACTTTATTGTGAATAGCAGAGTAATCACGTAGATGTAGATGGTACAGTGTTTGTTCCCCAATAGTTATGTTGTGTTCCGAGAGGACGGGCTCCCTGTTCACACAGCTCGCTTCGTTCAGCACTGGCTTGTGAGCACGAGGTAAACTGGCGATCTCCCGTCGCACCAGAGTCACCAAATCTAAATATTATTGAGCCTTTTTGGCATACTTTGGAGAGAAGGGGACGTGATCCCTATCCTCAGCCATCATCGTTACTTGAACTTGCCACTATTTTGCAGGAAGAACGGTACAGTATACCCTTGGAAACCGTACACAACCTGTATTTATTCATTCCGAGACGACTTCAAGTTGTTATGAATGCCAACTGGTTGATGTTTCCATATTTTTGTCCTACCCCTGTACATCGAGTAAGATCATGAGAACACGATAGGAAAGATTACGGTGAGTGTTCATTGACACTAACAAGAAGGCTGGAATATATCAAAACTTTTAGACATCCACACAAAAAACCCAACGAGTTCAAGTTGGGTGGATTTATAAGGGCATAGTATTGGCGAACTGCGACCGGTACACTTATTGAAGATTCGTGCTACGTATTCCCGAACAGCCACATTAAAGTGTGCCATTGATCCATTATGCCCGTATCTCGTACACATCCTTTCACCATATGCAGCATCATCCAAAAGGTCGCTTAACTTGCACAGCAGGAAATGCAGTACACTCGATAAGTGGCTCTATCAATCGATCATCAACGACACCTGTCCAAACATTAACAGAAAATATCCGCTGATGCGGCATGTGAATGATAGCATGTGGGTTCTTAAGTGTGCATGTTGTGGATGTTCGTAACACAGTCTCGGATAAAGCAAGCATCGTCTGTAAATGTCATGGGCAGGAGGAACTGTGGATCATTACAACATTGGATAAGGACCCACTGGGAGAAAGCAATCCGGGCAGGAAAGTCAGGTGTGGCCAGAGTTCGCACACTTTGTACATGACTCTTCCTCACGATATATCTGCCATGTGGTGGAGCAGTTCGCTTATTTGAACCTGTCATCACTTGTGATACACGCTCCTCCATTAGTCGTATCAACACTGTCCTTGGTCCACCTGCATGTAATGAATTCGGCTCAAATGAACTGGTCTCACGCAGGCGACGATGGGACCCAGTGAACAATCTGCTGTCTGGCTGTCTTCTCTGAGGGTAAAGATCGTTATTCAATAGTTCTGCCTCCCGTGCACTGCCACTGGCACACCCGTACAAAAGGTGGATATCAGATATTACGTCATTTGTAAATGTCTGTGGAGCCACGGCAACCTCTTCAAATGCCGCCTGTACACACTGCGTTTGCTGTTCACTGTGGGAACTGGTACCTAGAACACAACGCCAAGCATTACCCTGTGTAACACAGGCATGACTGCACTTGTGTATGCATCACATGGGGGAAACCACTGGTTTCCGGATATTTGTTTATCAGGATTATCTGCTTGTTTAATTTCCTTCTTCTCACCCACTTCGTTGGTACCTACAATAGTTAAACGCCCTTTAGACAACTGTTTTCCTTTCGCTGATTAGGCGAATGAAATAGAACAGAAATTCGCTAGTTTTGGTACGAAGTACGCAATGCCGTGCACTTCGCAAGCCGTACGGAAAATGTATGTAAATGTTGACGGGTTGTTCAACTTTTAATCTTCCTTTCTTTCTTTCTCTCTTCATAATAAGCTCAATGGTGTCAAATTATTTGCTTTCGCTTAATCGATACACAGAAAGATAAGGGCGATTCTGCAGTTCCTGTTGTCAACACGCTTCGAGTAGAATTGAGAAAGACCATTATAAACATTAGATTTTAAATGCCAGGTTAAAATGTTCCTTGTGACGCATTTGTTTCATTCTTTACAAGATCTGCAATTTATCGTTTAATTGGTTCGTTTCTTAATTTTTTAGTGTTTATAAAAATTCAATTTTTGACAGTTAATAACGTAAATGTGATTCTTGAGTCTCTCCCGGCGTATTTGATAATCAAAATATCCACGGGTGTGCTGCCGGTCTATAGTGTCCAACGGGCACAATATTTCGGCGATCATACATGTCGCCATCATCAGGTGAACTGACGGACTGAGCTCCTGTGAACGTGCCGGCACGGAGATCGGTACGCTATGGCTGCTCAGAGGGAACTGGGTTCGGTCGCACCGGTCCGCATCGTCTAAACTACCGGCAGGGATTGAGGGAAGGTAGTATTTACCCGAAGGCATTGACTACTAATTCTGGGTATGTGATATGGAACTTCAGGTGTAGGAAATTGTCATCTTTATTTGCGGATTATAGAATCAAATTCATTTGGACTTCAGTGGGTTGGACACTGCCAGGTGCATTACCTGTTGAGCAGTGCGACTGGTCTTTGGTATGTGTCCCGGACACCTGATGGGACTCCGATGTTCCTTATGAGTGGGTTTTCCGAGACCACGGATTTTTGATACAGGCGTCTGGCTTTTTGTTGAAATCTGCGAAGGACCTCAGGTTCTTGCAGAGCTTCATGTACGTAACGAGACGGGAACTGCGGGTGCACGTGTAAGACTCTTCGTAAGGCCTTATTCTCCAGCGCTTGGAGACGTTGAATGTGGCGGGTGGCAGCATTGCCCCAGGCGACGCAGGCGTAGTCCATGATCGGCCGGACGAATAGCCTGTAGATGAGGAGGCCATTTGCAACTGACAGTGAGGAGCCTTCATTAAGCAGCGGGTATAGTGCTCCCAGGCGCTGGTCCACTTTCCAGCGGGTGGCCGTGACGTGCTGTTGCCATATGAGCTGACGATCCAGCACAACTCCGAGATAAGTGGCTGAGGGCAGCCACGCGATGTCTTCGCCGAATAACCGAATTTCCGGCACTGGCGGCGGTCGTCTTCTGGTAAAGATGACTGCTTGGCTCTTTTGAGCGTTGAAGCGAATCCTCCATTTGCGGGACCATCCTTCAAGGTCGGAACAGGCTTCCTGAAACCTGCGGTGCATGGCCTGAGGCCATCGGCTGCGCGTGTAGATGGCGGTGTCGTCAGCATACATAGCTTTTTCCACCCTGGGGGAGGTGGGGATGTCCGATGTAAAGATGCAGTAAAGGATCGGCCCAAGGACGGAGCCCTGAGGTACGCCAGCGTCGATGTGCCGGAGAGTCGAGCAGGAGTTGGCAACGCGAACAGAGAAGGTTCGCCCTCGGAGGTATGATGCGAGCAGCTGTACCATTGAGCGGGGAAATCCGTGCCGCTTCAATTTCCACAGGAGCCCCTGATGCCAGACGCTGTCGAACGCCTTGGAAATGTCGAGGAATACTGCCCCACAGTATTCCCGGTTGTTGAAGGCGAGGGTGATGTCTTCGACGACGCGGATCACCTGTTGTTCAGTGGAGTGGCCTCTTCTGAACCCAAATTGCTCCGGTGGGAGTATCCTCCGTCGGTCCATTATGGTGCGGATTCTTCGTAGCAGCAGCCGTTCGAACACCTTACTGATATGAGGGAGGAGGCTGATAGGTCGATAGTTGGCCGGTTCCTTCCTGTTCTTCCCCGGTTTTGGAATGGGGATAACTGTAGCCCGTTTCCATGCCACTGGATATGTCAGCGTCCGGAAGATGTTGTTAAATACTGCAGCCAGCCAGATATAGGCTGCCGGAGGAAGCTCCTTCAGGGCTCTGTTGGGTATGTCATCTGCCCCCGGTGCCTTGGTGGTGTTCAGACCAGCGATGCATGTCCGAACTTCTTCCATCGTGACGGGCGGAATTTAGTCCTCATTGGCAGCAGCAGGTTGGTCCAGGTATTGTTGGACTTCCGCTTCCACGCGCTGAACGTGATTGACGTCAATCGGGTCGTTCACAGGGACGAAATTAGCTTCAAATACATCGGCGATGGCGTTGGCCTTGTCCTCAGGGGTGTAGACGAGTCCAGCTGGGGCTTCCAACGGAGGAATAGTCGTCCGACGTTTAGTGAAAAATCGAACCGTGTCCCAGTGATTGGCATCCGGTGTAAAGGCCTCGAGTTTCGTGGCCCACTGCTGGTTCCTGTGGGCGATGAGGGCGGCCTTGACGTCGCGCCGAAGTTGGTTGATACGTCTCTTAAGGTCTGGATCCCTGGTGAGACGCCAGTCTTTGCAGAGACGATTGCGGAGACGTATAAGGTCCAGGATGTCTTGGGGTAACCCTGGACGAAGTGGCTGCCGCTGTCTGGCCTGTGGCGTGGACTGCCGGAGAGCTGTGGTAACAGCAGTGGTGAACTCCGCCGTGGCATCATCGACGGGTGCATCCGGTGGAGTGAATGCCAGCAGATGGGGGAGCCGATCCCGGTAGCCATCCCAGTGTGTACGTCGCAGATTCCACCGTGGCGTCTGCGGAGGAAGATGGACGTTCAGCTGGAAAATGACAGGCAGATGGTTAGAATTGAGAGCATGTCTCACTTCTGCCGTCATGAACTGATTCAGTCCCTTGGTTATCGCGATGTCCAGGACATCTGGATTGCCTCTGGAGGGGTAGCATGTCGGTTCATCGGGTCCACAAGCGTGCGCATCGGCTTGCTCGAGGACGTGGAGGAGTCGCCGTCCGTCATAAGTGGTGGTGAGTGAGTTCCACGCCGCATGCTTGGCGTTAAAGTCACCGGCAAGGAACAGCTTCCCAGGAAGGCAACAATGCCTTCGCATCGTCGACGTCAATGTGCGGCTTAGGTGGGCGGTAGACGGCCACAAATGTGACGGTGCCGACCGAAGTCTCGACGGCCACAGCTGTCGCTTCCATCTTCCGCAAAGGAGGCGTCGGTACAACATAGTGCGAGATTGTCCTCTTGATGTAGATGGCTGTACCGCCACCATGAGTGGGGCGATCATTCCGATAGCAGAGATAATTTGCGATATTAGCCCTCAGGTCCGGCTTCAGATGCGTCTCACTGACCATGCAGATGTCGACATGCTCATCTTCTAGGAATTGGCGAACCTCCAGTAGGTCGTGGTAAATGCCATCCGCATTATAGGTGGCTATACAAAGGTCTTCATAGCGTCTGGGCCTAGGCATGTTGAGTAGGCGGGACTTCGCTGGTGGCTTGAAGCGAACCACGAATGGCCGCTTCAACTGTCGTGGCAAGAACTGCCGGGAGTGCTTGAATTGCTCGGCTCATCTCGGTGACGGCTTGCATCATGGTCTGCATGAGCACCAGAAGTTGGTTGACGTCAGCTGCCGCAGTGGTCGGTTGGGGACGTCCGAAGTCTTCAGTGCGCCGGCCTCGAAGAGGCGGAAAGGACGCCGAGGCAATCTCAAATGCTGCTGGTGGGAGTGCCGCCGTAGAGGCGTTGCCCTTCAAGACATCCGCCGCTGTCGGAGACTGGAGGACGTAAGCTGCGCGCCTTTGCATCAGTGGAGCTCGCTCCTGTAGCGGCGCATCGGTGTATCTGCTGCTGGTAGGTGTGCTTCTGACGACATGGGTCCCAGCACGTCTATTCTTGGCGTTGAGAGGTGGTAAACCCCTCTGTCGGCGACTAGCATCTTTGTGTTTCTGGCAGGAACGATAGCTGGCTGGGTGCTTGCCGCCACACAGTCCGCATTTTGCAGGTTCTTCTTTGGGTACGGGACACTGGCGGCTGTCATGAGGGTCGCCACACTTCACACGTACAAATGGCATTGTGCAGAGCCGCGCCACGTGGTTAAAGCCCTGACAGCGGAAGCACTGAGTCACTCCTCTTGATTTACGTAGCTTCTCGACAGAAACGGAGAGTGCACAAATTCTGTTGATTTTAAACACATCGCGATTTTCTTGCGTGTCCGGGAGAACCACCACACGTAGGCCTGATTTCTGCTGCGTGCCAGGCATCCGATGGTAGTCCACAACCGTCGCCGCAAATCCCAATGCAGACAGTTCGTCCTTGAGTCTGTCGTTCGGAAGAGAATCGACGATTCCTCGAAATATCAGCTTCAGAGTGGGCGGTCGAACAGTGGGAAACGTGTAGCATGGTATTCCCTCGGTTCCCACCATGTCCATAACCTTGACGTAGTCTTCAGTGGCTGTGACAGTGAGTTTTAACTTATCGCCTCCAGCCTGCTTCGCTGTGAAAGGCTGCTTCAGATTTTGCGTCAGCCAATCGTACAATTTCAAATAGGTGTCCGGATATTGGAGGACGATCGGTGGAATTTTATGCTGCTGCTGTTGTGGTTGCTGCTGCTGCTGTTGTTGGTGGTGGTGTTGTGACTGCTGTGGTGCCGCATTATCCTGTGTCGCCGTCCCTCCATCGTCGATGACGTCAAACCTGTTGCTTACAGGCACTACAGGTGCGTCTGCCGGTGCCTGGCTCTTCGCCTGCTTCTTTTTCGGCGGACGAATGAAGCCGTCGTCGGTGGGCGCCACATGGGGCAGTCCAGGTCCGGGATCGCTGCGTTTCCGTCGAAACTGGGACGTCGACGGGCGAGTAGCGTCGTCGTCAAAATACGCGTCAGAAGAATAATCCATTGCCATGTCCAGGGCCCTCGCTGTGGTCGTCAATAAATCATTGCCCTTACGCCTTTGCCGGGTCGTCATGGTGGGGGGGCCGGATGGGACCGCCGACGAAGTATTCTCCGCCGGGCGGCGATCCGCCACACCCTTCGCTGAGCTAGATGCCGAACTCATGGCAGCGCACGCGTAGCTCGTCTGCTCACTACGGAAGACTAACTCGAACTGGGGTTCGGTCGCGGCGGCGGGCGATTTAAATACCCTCCGCCCGCGGCGCGCTCCCTCCGCCGTCCGCGCCCCGCGCCACGGTCGCGCGGTGGAACAGATTGCGACGGCGTCTGAGATGACGTCGGTGTGATGGCTCTGTCCGCCGTGGTCGTCACAACTATACGTTTGCTCGATTTACTCTTGATTAACCCGATCGCTGGTTCCCAAGCCTTGCTAAGATCATAGCCACAGTCACGGTTTATGAGGTCGTCATTGGTGCGTATTTCGATGGCCTCTCTAACAACGCTGTCCCAGTATCTCGACGTCTGTACCAGAATCCTCGTGCGGTCATACTCCATGGCGTGATTTTCCGACAAACAATGTTCAGCAACCGCCGACTTGCTCGGATACATCAGTCGAGTGTGCCTCTGGTGTTCACGGCATCGATCCTCGACGGTACGCATCGTCTGACCAATATACGACTTGCCACATTGACACGGAATCTGGTACATGCCGGCCTTCCTCAAACCGAGGTCATCTTTGGCGCTCCCCACCAGTGCACGAGTTTTATTTGGAGGACAAATACAGTTCCGACCCGGTGTTTCTTCAGAATGCGGGCGATTTTCCCCGAGAGTGCGCCTGTGTATGGAATAAATGCAGTGCCTACCTCCTCCCTCGTGACTTCATCCATCTCAACAGGTTGTGCTGCAGTGGTTGGGCGGAGAGCACGTTGAATCTGCCACTCTGAGTACCCATTTTCTCGAAATACAGTTCTCAGATGTTCCAATTGTGGGGTAGACTCTCTGCGTCAGAGATAGTGCGCGCCCTATGTACTAGAGTTTTAAGTACCCCATTCCTCTGTGAAGGGTGGTGGCAGCTGTCTGCGTGCAAATACAGATCAGTGTGCGTAGTCTTCCGATACACCCCATGACCTAGGGTGCCGTCAGCCCTTCTCTTGACCAAGACGTCAAGGAAAGGTAATTTACCCTCCGTTTCAGTCTCCATAGTGAATTTGATGTTGGGGTGTATGGAGTTTAGATGTGTAAGGAAGTCAAGGAGTTTATCCATACCATGTTGAGATGGATGAAGTCACGAGGGAGGAGGTAGGCACTGCATTTATTCCATACACAGGCGCACTCTCGGGGAAAATCGCCCGCATTCTGAAGAAACACCGGGTCGGAACTGTGTTTTGTCCTCCAAATAAAACTCGTGCACTGGTGGGGAGCGCCAAAGATGACCTCGGTTTGAGGAAGGCCGGCGTGTACCAGATTCCGTGTCAATGTGGCAAGTCGTATATTGGTCAGACGATGCGTACCGTCGAGGATCGATGCCATGAACACCAGAGGCACACTCGACTGATGTATCCGAGCAAGTCGGCGGTCGCTGAACATTGTTTGTCGGAAAATCACGCCATGGAGTATGACCGCACTAGGATTCTGGTACAGACGTCGAGATACTGGGACAGCGTTGTTAGAGAAGCCATCGAAATTCGCACCAATGACGACCTCATAAACCGTGACTGTGGCTATAATCTTAGCAAGGCTTGGGAACCAGCGATCGGGTTAATCAAGAGTAAATCGAGCAAACGTATAGTTGTGACGACCACGGCGGACAGAGCCATCACACCGACGTCATCTCAGACGCCGTCGCAATCTGTTCCACCGCGCGACCGCGGTGCGGGGCGCGGACGGCGGAGGGAGCGCGCCGCGGGCGGAGGGTAAATCGGCCGCCGCCGCGACCGAACCCACCACTCGCTCGGCGGGCGCTGGAGACTGCGGACGGAGCGCACAGGCACGTTGCGCACGAGGCAGCAGAAGAAGCCGGCGCGCACAACCTCCACACGCTGACGAACGGACATGGCTGGACGCAGAAAGGGCAGCAAGATTGCGGCCGCGCTGGAACTCCTGGTCGATGCGATCGGGAAGGATCGCGGACGCAGTCGGCGCCACAAGAAGAAGCAGCGCACTGAGCAGCAATGCTTCAAGTGCCAAAGGATGGGGCACATCGCAAAAGCGTGCAGGGGCAATTTAGCGTGTCTGAAGTGTGCTGAGGCACACGACACACGCCAACTGCACCAAGCCCCGCGACGCGGCTGCCAAGTGGGTAAATTGCGGCGGTGCCCACGCCGCAAACTCGCGCAGCTGCGTCTACGTGCGGGGCAACAGAAGCAAGATGGCCGCCCCACGCCCTGCAGAGGTACCTGGCGTCGAGACGGACGTCCCACCCCCCTGGGAGGAACTCGTGGCTGTTCACCGCCAGCTGCAACAGCTGCGTGAGGAGCTGCGGGTCCTCAGGAAGACGCCTACCCCCACCGCCAGCTCCACTGCGAGTCGGCCAGCGGGGGTCGACGCCTTCACCCAGACGGTGCCACCCGAGCCGCCAGTTGACGTGACGGGCGGCGTAGAGGCACCCATGGACATGGAAATGGAGCAGTCTGCTCTCCCTCCTGACGGGGAGGTCGAGCCGCGGGCACACGACGAGGAGACGCACACGGAGACACCCCCAGCTGCTGCGGCGGAGACTAAATGCCTGCCGCTCCCTACGGAGTACAGCTTGGACCCTGTGCTGCAGCTGTTCGCGACTCTTCATGGCGGGACATACCCGCACCTGGACAACGCCTGTCCAGTCACTCCACCCCACAGGACGAAGACCGCTTCTTCGCAAGCTGAAGAAGCGGTAACAGACGAAGAGCTGCCCCTCCCGCTCCCAGACGAGCGGAGCGTGCAGCCCTTCTTCAAGAAGATCGTGGCGTCGCTGAAGGACGGGTCGTACCCTCACGGGGAAAACCCATACCCCTTCACGCCGGCGCACGCGAAGCCACCACTGCCTCACGTACCGTGCGACCTTAAGCTCATGCGTGCCATGTTGCGTGAGGCAGTAACGAAGAAGGAGCTGATTCTGCTCAATAGCCGCCCCCTCTTCACCCCTTCGGACTGGGAACACATCTGCCTGGTCACAGAGAAGTAGGTGAAGGAGGAGTGGCGCTCCGGCAGGCGTCAGCCTGCCCCAGAAGACATACCGATACACAACTACTTCGCTAGTCTAAACTCAGCGGGGTAGCCGAGGCCCATTCCAACGAGAGGCCACAAATACGACAACAGAGGAGTTTAAGGAGGAACAGCAGCACTGCTGCTTAGCCTCCACCATCTCCAGACTGAGGAGGTCCGTGATTTTCTAGCGAGCGAGCGAGCGACCGAACCCAGTTCCCTCTGAGCAGCCATAGCGTACGGATCTCCGTGCCGGCACGTTCACAGGAGCTCAGTCCGTCAGTTCACCTGATGATGGCGACATGTATGATCGCCGAAATATTGTGCCCGTTGGACACTATAGACCGGCAGCAGACCCGTGGATATTTTGAATAACGTAAATGACTAGTTACGAAATGATAGTGACGCTGGTTGTGGTATTGCTTCTGATGACGAAATCACCACTGTTTGTTCGTCTGCAGACAGCAACGATGGTGACGCATTAGCTGACAGAGTTGGTGCTACATCCGAAGACGTTGTGACACATAAAGAGGTAACTACGCGACTCGACAATAATGGTTTATTTGGAACGACAGACGGAGACTACTGCTGGTGAAGCGCCTGCGTGGTGGTGCTGCACATAAACAACAAACTAGTCTGGCTCAAAGAAAACTTACCACTTACTTCAGTTGATTAGTAGTCACAAGAGGAGTGTGGCTACCTGTCATCACCGATTTCGTCCAAATTTATGATATTTATAGGGCTCAGCCAGAAATGAAAGCGACGGTAATTTGGGGGAGGTATGGCCCATTTACGTTAGTGTTGTTACCAGGAAACGACTGGCGCCATTTGAGCCATTTTTTGAACTGTTTCTGGTTTTATGCTTCAGCATATCTCATTTTAACGCTCTTCGCCACCAGCAGAGGGTAATTACCCTCAGGTTACACAATGTACAATGGCTTCTGGAGAACAAATGTCGATGTGATAATAATCTTCCAGAGTATTCCGGACGTGCCGCGGGACTCCGCCGGATGCGACTGGAGAGATCAGCTGTTGGAAGCTCCCGTATGCGTCAGCGCCGCAATCGCCAGCAAAACAGAGCGCAGGTTATCGCCGGGTCACGGCGAGACGCTCAGTGAATCGTGATGGAGCTCATCTCGCGACGCCTGTCACAAGTATCAACAGGAGACGTCAGAGGCTCGCGCGTCAACGACCACTGACGATGCCGACCGGCGCGCTGCAGCCGCCGCGGTGCAGCACCTACTCCGTTACCGTCCTTATGCGGGAGACCGTGGTACTCTCTGGCGTTGGCGAATTGAAATTTAAATTCGCGTAAAAATCTCCGCAGCTCGTATGTATAGTGACGGAAAGCGTTACACCGTGAAGCACCTATCCCAAATTTGTAAAACATCGTAAATGTGTTCATCACATTGCGACATAATTCTGTTGAACCCACCACTTTCCTCACAAATCCTAGATCGATTGCGACCGTTCGACCTGCATCTAATAGACTGATTTAGATAGAAACTTCTTTACTAAGTACAACCTGAAGTTTTACGTAATAAAAATTGGTTGTGATGTAACGTAACACACATCTTTCGTTAATTCTACGTCTATGTCCATACTAGTCACTTTACTCGTATACACTTCAGTAGCTTTCTTCGTGTGCTCTAATTCTTCGCATTTTTGTTTCTTTCACAAATTATCACCATCTTCACCAATACGTGTTGAAAGTCAGAACAGTTTCTCATTCGCAGGGACATAATAAATTTTATGAAAGGTTAACACGATGTCTAGTGGTTAATTATAACTTCTTCAGATCTGTTAAAATGAAAAGAATCCATGTTAACTTTTATATTAAATAGCTAACGTGAAATACAGGTCATAAATACGTAGTTACGCACACAGTGAACGTATTTTTGGGGAATACTGAAAAATGGCTTTGAGCAATGATGTCACAAGTTACCACCGATGATGCATTGCAATTACTTAAAAGCATAGACGATTGTTCAGAAACAAACGGTTTTAACACAGAGAAAACAGATCCTGGACATGAATCATTTACATCCATATTACGAACGTAATGTGACGTGTACCGCTTTTTTCACAGTAGAAAATCCGAGTATAAATCAATATACGTTACAGTGGCACGTAGTACCTAAGTTGATATATATGTAAATTTTACGTGTGTTGGGTTGTTCGCCTTCGTTAGAACTAGTATCAAATGAAGAAGAGCATACTAGTACTAGAGAAGGCGAAGAAAGCGACAAACGTCAAATTTGTATCCTGTACTTCAGTTGACCTATATAGGTTAAATGAAGAATAGGATACTAACATTAGTGAACGCAAAAAAAAGAGACAAATGTGAAATTTGTTTCCTGTGTTTCAGTTGATCTACATAGGACACTGCTACTAGCGAAGGCGAAATAATCGATAAATGTCAAATTTGTAACCTATATAGGTCAACTGAAGAATAGAATACAACCTTCGTAGTTCAACTGAAGTACGGGATGCCAGTGTTACGTATGTTGCTTTGTTTTCCTTTCGCTAGTACCAGTATCCTATTCTTCAGTTGACCTACATAGTACAACACACGAATCGACTGCGGAGGAAACGGCAATTGGTACTGCTCACTATCACACAAAGGTATAATTCAAAACATCTACGTAAATGATTTCCAATTACCATCAGCGACAATAGATTTACACAATATCTAGCTCTTAAAAACACATTCATCTATTTCTGTTTAAGATTGACACTCCGCCACAGCAGATAACCGATTAATTATCTATGGCTCGAAAATAAAGTAATATCTACTACTAAAATATGACGTCATTGGTCAAAGCCGACGAGCTATATCCCATTCTCCAGTTGACCCTT
Organism: Schistocerca piceifrons; assembly: GCF_021461385.2. NCBI lineage: Eukaryota > Metazoa > Arthropoda > Insecta > Orthoptera > Acrididae > Schistocerca > Schistocerca piceifrons. The sequence goes on along the minus strand of NC_060144.1, from coordinate 261,339,466 downwards.
TTTTTGCACTGTGTGTGCTACTCACTTCGCTCTACGAACTTGGAGTACATGCCTCTTTCGATATAACAGTAGGAATGGTTAAAAACGCATCAGAGCCAAGCGCACCACATATCTCTGGATATGAACAAATGTTCTGCGTTTGATGGACACTCCCATCAGTCGAACCCTAAATTCGAGCTGAAATGCTAGTTTCAGAAGCGCCACAAAATCCATTCACGAGCCAGACTTTGTAAGAAGATAACAACTTACCAACGGGTAGATGCCGCCTCTTTTAAGGGAGGCTGCCTCTGGATGTGCGTCTGAGCAGCGAAGTCTGCAGAATAGCAGCGTCACCACCGCAGGTCTATCGCTAGGCAACAGATCACGACCCACTCATTGTTACCAGCTCTCCATATGTACAGCTTTGTACAATACGCGGGCCAATACGCCAAAGTTTCGCTTCAATAAAGAAGAACTCTGCAGCACCATGGACTTTACTCTGAAACGTCTTTACTTTTGTTGCATTCCACCAAGTGGCTTATAGGTTACTATTAGTCGAGCGTACAATTGTAATGCTATTGCGATTGTAATCAGGGGCGATTTAAGGCTCAAGCGAGATAAGCGGCAGATTGGGGCTTCAAGCTGAGAGGAGCACCAGAGGCAACCAAGTGTAAAATTCGTATACAGTTTGAAAAATAATGAGCAGCGAAAACTCACACTAATGAAAGTATACGATAATAGTTATAAAAGCGAAAATATACGGCTGGCCGCTGTGGCCGAGCGGTTCTTGGCGCTTCAGTCCGGAACCGCGCTCCTGCTACTGTCGCTGGTTCGAATCCTGCCTTGGGCATGAATGTGTGTGGTGTCCTTAGGTTAGTAAGGTTTAAGTAGCTCCAAGTCTAGGGGACTGATGACGTCAGATGTTAAGTCCCATAGTGATTAGAGTCATTTTTGAAAATATACCAGCAAACATAAGGCCGCAAACGAGACGTGTGCGAGGTGACGGCGAATGTGTGGCTACAGCCTAGAGCGTGTGCTTATGAGCTGCTACAGACTTCAATTTGAAATATTGTACTATTAATACAAAGATATTTGAAATACAAACTTTCCGATTAAGTCCTTCCCTAATTGGGCTCAAATTTCATCCAAGAACTACCTCAGCGAGAAAGGCACTGACGGAAATAAATCCCAACGCCAAAAAAGAGTTGTGCGAGATGAACAAAAGCTGATAGGCGTGTTTCTACATCAGAAAGATGACGTCTATTCAAATTTCGCGCCACTCGCGTAAGAATGGAGCTAGCACCGGCAACTACCAGGTTTGCTTCAAACAGGCACCGTAAAAGTCGGCGTTAGTTACCTCTGCGACTAGACGTAGCGAACTGATTTTAGTCAAGAACGCCTTTAAGACATCGAAGAGCCCATTATCAGCAGCTTGCGGAATTTGAACGAGGTCGTATATTGCCGTTATGAGAAGCTGGATGTTCCTTCAGCGATATTGCAGACAGAATTGACGGGGAAGGAGCCACCATATATGATTGCTGGTAGCGGTGGTCACGGGAAGGTACGGCCCCAAGAAGACCGGGCTCCGGACGGCGATGTGGCTTTACCGAGAGGAAAGACCGTCGTGTTCCGCTTATGGCTGTGGCGCATCGTATTTCGTCTGCAGCAGTTGGAACCACAGTGACACAACGAATTGTCAAAAATCGGTTACTTCAAGGGCAGCTCCGAGCCAGACGCCCTGCAGCGTGCGTTCCACTGACACCAAACCACCGCCGTTTGCGACTTCAGTGGTGTCAAGCCAGAGCATACTAGAGGGCAGGGAGGCTTGTTGTTTTCTGACGAAATGCGGTTCTGCCTTGGTCCCCGTGACGCCCGTATTTTGGTTAGGAGGAAGCCAGGTGAGCGTCTGCAGTCAACCTGTCTGCACTGGATCTACACCTGGAGTAATGGTCTGGAGAGGCATTTCGTATGACAGCAGGACCACTCTCATGGTTACCCCACGCTCCCTGACTGCAAATCTGTTCGTCAGTCTGGTGATTCGACCTGTTGTGCTGTCATTCACGAAAAGCATTCCATGGAATGTTTTCAACAAGATAACAATCGATCACATACCTCTACTGTAGCCCAACATCCTCTACAGAGTGTTGACGTGTTGCCTTAGCCCGCTCGATCACCAGATCTGTCTCCAATTGAGCATGTATGGGCCATCATCGGACGACAACACCAGCGTCATCCATAAATCCATAACCATCATTAATCGTCCCTGTATTGACGACTAAGAGTAACAGGCATGGAACTCCATCCCAAAACCGGTTTTTTAATGCACCAGCATTTCACATATGCAATGGCTTTCCTCGTGCTTATATTAACCTGTGAAGTAGCAACATTAATCACTTAAATATGTCACCTAGACAAATGCATTCCCGAAATTTCGTTAATCTGTATTAATTATTTCTTGGTGCTGAAAATTTTTCCCACAGTGTACAATACCACTTCAGTATCATAATTTTTAACATTTTTATGCAGCGACAGCAACTGATATTGTTTATATAAGAATATGCAGCCTACAGTTGCAGGTTAACTTTATCGTTTACCTGGATTTCAACGTTAGTAATAACGTCTTCTTCATAACATAAAATATTATTTAAATGTTTGCCTAAAACAGGCATGTCCTAAGTCACTTTATAAAATTTGATGCATAACCATAAGGTTTTTTTCACTTATATTAAACAAGCTGTAGCAAATTCACTTCAAGCCCGTTGTATGGGCCTCGTCGCTGCATGCTGTGAACTAGGAGTAGACTGGAATGGGTTGTTTTGGGGGAGGAGACCAGACAGCGAGGTCATCGGTCTCATCGGATTAGGGAAGGATGGGGAAGGAAGTCGGCCGTGCCTTTTTAAAGGAACCATCCCGGCATTTGCCTGGAGCGATTTAGGGAAATCACGGAAAACCTAAATCAGGATGGCCGGACGCGGCATTGAACCGTCGTCCTCCCGAATGCGAGTCCAGTGTGCTAACCACTGCGCCACCTCGCTCGATAGCGACTGGAATGTAGCCTGGCGTATAACTGACCTGACCGACGGTGGCGCTGAGAACTGTGGGCGTGACTTCCTTCTTCCATCTCATTGGCGTCGCCAGCGATGCTCCTTTAGCGAGGAGCATCTTTGTGCTATTGACAGCAGGCGCCAGAGCTACGCCTATCACCTACAGCACAGTTGCCAGCTAGTGCTGTAAAAGTAGCAACTAAATTTTGTACAGCAGGCATTTCGTACAGTCGAGAACCATACCCATTACAAAGTATTCGCTACGTTACTTTCGTCACCGAACATCATTATTGCTACAGTCATTACATACACACGATCCATTCACATTAATGTGACCACTTGTCGAAAGCTTAAATAACCACCTTTTACGCCGCAGACCGTTTCGAGATGTGCAGGAAGAGAATCAGTAAGGTTCTGGAAGATACCGACAGGGCTGCGGAGCCATGGAGATTCCAGTGCCGTGGCCACTGCGCTAGTTTCCTCCGTTGAGATCCATGGTGCGAACCGCCCGAACTAGGTGGTCCCACAGATTCTCGATTGGGTTTACATCCGGGAAGTTTGGTGGCCAGGAGTACGGTAAACCTGTCCTGGTGCTCTTCGGACTGCGCACGTTTACTGCGAACCCTGTGACACGTTGCACTGTCCTCCATCGTGACGAGAAAAAAAAATGCATGTAAGGGTAGATATGATTCCCAAGGATAGATACATATTTGTGTTAATTCATTGTACCTTCCAGATCACGAGACCACACAGGGAATGGTACGAACTTTCCCCAGACCATAACGCTACTCCTCCTGCCTGGACACTTTACTATTGTTGCAGGGCCATACACGCCAACGGCCATCGGTCCAATGGAACACAAAACTTAATTCATCTCGAAAGACCACTGGTTTCCATTCAGTGGATGTTCAGTTGCAGTTACAGCCTTCGTCGTCGATGAAGAGCAGTCAGCGAGAATGTCTGAGCCAGGCGCCTGCTGCGGAGGTCCATATGTAGCAGCGGTCGTTGAGGGGACACTGTTGACGCTTTGGTTGGTAGCCCCTTTGGGGGCCAGTTGCTCAACAGTTACATGTCTACTCGCAGTTGTCCTTCATCTCTGTCATCTATGGCCGGTGGCGCAAGACAATTGCCTCGGCGTCAGTTTTGGATAGTGCTGTTTTGCCATTCGCGGTGTACTTGAACAGCGGCGGCACGCGAATGGTTTACAGACCTCGCCGTTTCGGAAATGCTTCCAACCTTGGCCCGAAAGCCAATGATCATGCTCCTTTGAAAGTCATATAAATCGCTCTGTTTCCGCATTACGACGACTACACTGTTTCTTCTGCGTCCTCCGACACACTTTATATACCCTCCATTGCCAGTGATGTCACCTGCCGTCTGTGAATAGTTATCGTATGTTGATGTCGAACATAGGCGGTGATCACAATAATGTAACTGGACCGTGTATGTGTGCTTTAAAAAATGCACAAATACTTTTCGCTTGGATTATTAATAAATAACTGTTTCCAAAATAAAGAGCTTTGTACTTATTTATTCAAGTCATACTCCTCCATAACTAACATACTACCTCTTTAGATTTTACATTACAAACTATAATAAGGCAACACTGCTCATACAATTGTGTATGTCTTTAAAAAAAAAAAAAAAAAAAAAAAAAAAAAAAAAAAAAAAAAAAAAAAATCATCTGCTAATCTGCTGCTGTACGTTGTGTGGCACAGGAAAACATTAACACTGGTTCAAATGGTTCAAATGGCTCTGAGCACTATGCGACTGTAGCGCCTAGAACCGTACGGCCACTCCGGCTGGCGCATTAACACTTTCCATTACCACAGATAATGCTGTGTTGCGACCATCAACCTATGTGTATCAGTTCCAAGGCAATCGCATAAAGATAACCACTCAGCATTTGAAGCAGTCAGACAGGGTGTACCAAAAGGATTCACTTTTGGGTCCTCTGTACCCACATAAATGATCTTCAGTTTTCTGTTTCAGAAGATGGAAGTACGCTAATTTTTGTAGATGATATAAATACAGAAATAAATAACAGAAACAGTAGCCTTAATGAAAAGGAGGATAATGTGATGTAAAAAAATCAAGGGATTGTTGTAAATCTATTATCGTTGACTTTTCGCATAGCTCCGCAGATCTCATAGAACTCCACATGCTATAAAATAGGTTTTTCAAACAATGGAACACAGGTAGTAGAAAGTGTTAAGTTTTTGGGACTACAGATAGATCACAACCTCAGCTGGAAAACCCACTGCGTAGAATTAATGAAGTGCTTCATTCAGCTATTTTTGCAGTACCAATTTTCACTCCTACAAGCGATTTAAAAATAAAGGAACAGGTTTATTCTCCATATTTCCATTCACTAATGAGCTGTGGAATCATTTACCGACGAAATTCAAGTTTCATGGATAGTACTTTTACAATACAGAAGCATGTTATAAGGATTATATCTAGTGTTAATTCTAGAATATCTTGCAGGGACCTCTTCAACAAACTAGGTAGTTTGTACACACAGAAGGCGTCACGGGTATAAGTGCAGATATTTTTATGTGTGATACCTTAATATGGACGCACATCGACGTGTTGGTTGTTTTTTCTATGTGTCGAACGGTTTTCTAACAGATACGTCTCAAACTTTACTAGCTCATGTTGAGAGGTGGCATGAGCCCCTCTCATATTTCTATCTTACGATTCTCCTCTCTAATTGCATGCGGTGGAAAGTTGCTATTCCTTCACACGCGGACTTCCCACGCAGCGTCTCTCGTCACACGGGTGGTCCAATGACAGGCGGGCTCGGTCTGACTTTGAAAGGATAAGCCGACAGGTGTGAGGGGGTCGAGTGAATGCTTTCCAGACGCCGACATTGTCAAGAGGCACACCCACAGGGCCAGAAGTAGCGGCTGGGCTAGAGGTTCCGTTACTTCGCAGAAACTTAGCGAAAACACTTTCTGGCGGGCTACCAGCGAGGCGTGGGAATGACTTGTGTACCCAGGCAGCTGTGGCGGGAAAATTCCCGCGCTTTCTACAAAATAGTAACTGTGATTGGCTTGCTCAGGGCATAGCTCTGTGACGTAGCAAGATCGGCGCAGAAATTGGCGCCAAGAATCTCCATTGGTGGAATGGTAGCGTTCCGGCAATGGAGTGGAATTTTCCGCCGGTTTTCGAGTTGCTGATTGGAACGTTTAACCACGGCCACTGTCGTGGGGGCGGGAATGTTCTGTGTTCGGTTTTGTACGGGTGCTCTGGTGGGTAGTTGGCTCTCGCCTTTCGGTCGAGGACGTCGAAGCAACCAGCCAACGGCTCCGGTACGGCAGATCGTGTCCTGGGAGTCAAGAAGTCGGTTTGGTAATGTATGTCCGCAGCACCGGCAGATAGGGATTTTCCTAGGTGACAATCAGAGCTCAGCAGAGCGCGCCTGTTCGTCTTTTTCTAACTTTGTTCTGTCTTGGGTAGCAGCAATTAATGTTGGGTTGGCTATGGGTTTTCTCTAAGAATTGAGTTGCTAGGAATTGGCTGCACATATCACTTCGTCATAATCCTCACAATCTAGTTTAGGGACAACTTCACATTCACAGCGTTTGTTTAAGTATCCAATTAGAGCCAATTTGATGTATTATTAATGTTTCATGTGTTGTTGTTTATTATTTTGTGTTTAGTCTTAATAAATCATATTGTTATTTTGGACAGAACTTTCATTCTGTTAATAGGTAGAGCAACCCCATCATTCCTCACTATGTTAATGAAACCTTCGTTTAATTAACTTATTTATCAAATTAAATTATTGCAGGTGCCAAACTCTCTTCTACTCCACTGGCAGGGTTGATTAGAGTCAGTTCGCGTATTTTTTTTATCCTTGTGCAACAGGAAAAGTTGGAGTTAGAATAGGGGGGGCTTAGAGCATCATGCACATATGTAATTTCCCTAAGAATTGAGTGTTAAAAAACACTGCTATCCCCGGCACCTCGCATAAAATGGCGACCCTTAGCCTCGGATCTTCCCTGTGAATCTTCTGATAAGCAAGTATTATTAGTAGTAGGGACACTCAGAATTTTTTTTGCTTAATTTTTTTTATTGATTAATACCCAAGTTTTTTCTGGTAGTTCCGCGTTTAGTTTTAAGTAGCGGCGCATGATTACTGTTTTTGTTTTCAGTGTATATATTTTTTTTTGTCATTGTTTTTGTGTTCCTTTGATGGTGTGTCCGTATCACATCACACTTTGTTGGGTTTGTGTGCGGTTGCTGTACCACAACAAATCGTGCGTATAATTACAGCGTTGGAGCGGCATTGTTGAAACTTTATGTCTATGTGTAAAAATATATGGAGTAGATTAATTTTATTGTGCATTTTAGATAAATTTGTTTTTCATGAATGATAACGAGAAGTAAGGCACGACTATTATCGAGCGACGCTAAAACAAAAGAGGATAGCATAATGGATAAGGGGCAGTTTACCCATGGGTGACGAGGATCAAAATGATGACATTAACCCAATACTGAGCTTTCTACGATCAATGAAAGAAGAAGCTGACGAACAACGTAAGAGGGAGAAGGAAGAAGCTGACGAACAGCGTAAGAGGGAGAAGGAAGAAGAGGAGAAACAACGTAAGAGGGAGAAGGAAGAAGCTGACGAACAGCGTAAGAAGGAGAAGGAAGAAGAGGAGAAACAACGTAAGAGGGAGAAGGAAGAAGCTGACGAACAGCGTAAGAAGGAGAAGGAAGAAGAGGAGAAACAACGTAAGAAGGAGAAGGAAGAAGCTGACGAACAGCGTAAGAAGGACACTGAAGCAATAATTTCGCATATAGGGGAAATTCGTGGGGAATTACTAACAATAAAGAAAGAATGTGGAGAAGTAAAACAAATGTCAATGGCTGCACAAAAAGTAGCCGGCCTAGCCAAAACGGCAGCAACAGGGGCAATGAAAATCGCAAAAGTAACTTCTCAACTCGTACGGCGCTGGCGACGTGCGACACAAGCTCACTCAAAATCCCTAGCGTTCTTAAAAACCCAAGGTAATATTGCGGTTGCGAACATCACGAAACGAATGAAAGAAGTGGAGAGTCGAATATCAAAACTAGAGCGAAACGGGCACACAAGAACTGCGCGTTCGGATACCAATGATGGAGTTCACAGAATTGTGTCTCCGAGGAAAAGCCCGCCGTGCTCTAGCCCAGAGTGCGGAACTAACAATACACACGCAGAAACAGCGAGTAATAGCTCCAATAATTGTAGCCCACTTGTGAATTCTGAGTGCCACTTCCACTGTGATACAGAGGTAGCACATCACAGTTATCACCAAGATAGAACAGGACACTCAGCAGACGTGCAAGTATCGGAAACGAGTGACAACACCAGTGCGAGGATCAGACAGGATTTTGATCAGAATCATTTCCTGTCGATACTTAAATTCCAGAAGTTCAAAGAAAATGGAGGGTCGATGCATCCGAAGAGCTGGGTGATGCAGTTTACAAATTCATTACCGGCATCATGGCCAACCCAGGCAAAATTAGAATTCATGTGTGGACACATCGAAGGCCAAGCCGCGGAAAAGATGCGGGGTGTAGCAGTGACGTGTCGGACTTATCAGGAATTTGTTGGTGCATTCCTGCGGACCTACTGGTCAAAGGAAACGCAGGACAGGATTAAAGAGGAAATAATATTTTGTCCTGAACTGGAAGTGTCCGGGTATAGGAGCTCAACCAAATTTCTTGATGAGTTACTCAAGAAGAATCAATTTTTAGATAGTCCATATAGCAACGGAGAAATCATTAAATTTTGCTTTTCCAAATTGCCAGTTAGGTACCAACAGACACTTGTCGGCAAGTGTGGATCTGACATAGAAGCATTCAAGAGTCTATTGCGCGAACTCGAAGTAGTCTTTGATAAACAAGACGCAAAGGACAGGAAGAAGGGGCAAAGTAACAAATACCACGGGCCAGGAAGGGAAGACGACAACAGATCGCATAATCGCACTGGTCAGTTAGGAAACCAGGGTTACGGAAGTCAAGGTTACGCTATTCAAGGTTATGGAAACCAAAGACACGGAAACCAGAACGTCAGGGAGCGGGGTCAATCTAGACAAGGAATCTGGGATAGGAGGAATAACGAACGGCAAAGCGACCGTAATTGGAGAGAGCGAAACCAAGGACAACAGTGGAACCAGGAGATTGAAACTAGACCCGCAAATCCTAATGCACGTCAGAGGAGGGGGAGCTTAACAAGGGATTGACGCCAGACTAGTGCGAACACAGGCCGCCGGAATTTCGCACGTAATCTCGGACCTGGCCAACTACGGATGATACATTACGAAGATTTATCAGAAATCCTGCTCGAGGAACATAAAGCAACTCCTCGACAAGATCGGCAGCCTCTTATCACAGTAGCAATAGCTGAAAAGAGTATGAATGCGATAATAGATAGTGGAAGCTACATAACAGCAATATCTGAGGCAGCATACAAGAGGTGCTCTCAGGAGATGGACTGGCCTGTCCTATCGGTTAAGAAAACCAAAATAAAAGGGGCATTAGCGGGTAAATGTACGGAGGTCACCCAACAAACAAGACTGGAATTCTCCTGCCAAGGACACAAAATAGAGTCTAACTTCTGGATCGTGCCAAATCTGGCGATCGACATGATAATAGGAACGGACTTCCTAAATGAACATGAAGCGATAGTTGATCTAGGACGAGGTGAAGTGGTTTTGAGGAAAGGGAATCCCGTCCACATTAAGTTCGACGACCAGCTGATCCCAGCTCAACTACCGTCTAACTGTGTACGGATAAACTATGCGTGTCTGAAAGACAGAAAGGAAGAACAGGTCGACGTTGCGGGTAGGGGAGAGGACACGGATGAGAATGAAGTCGGAATAATGGGAGAAATAAAGGAGAAAATAGGAGAAAAAGTGGAAGCAATAAAGAATATAAGGTGCGACCACCGCAAAGAACTTCATAAATTACTAGTAGAACATGCGGAGGTCTTCCTTCCCAAGACAGGATCAATAAAGAACTTCCAATATGAATTTCGTGTACGTCCGCACAACCAGTTTCGTGTGCCACCCTATCCAATCCCCTTGGCATATCGACAGAAAGTAGCAGCTGAAATTGCGCGAATGCTGAGTGAACGAATAATAGAACCTACGGCTTCAGCCTATAATAACCCGTTAAGAGTAGTCGAGAAGGCAGATGGTAGTATTCGTTTAGTCTTGGACTCGCGACAAATTAATACCATAATAGAACCCGAAACAGACAGACCGGAACGATTGGAGGAACTCTTACAAAATTTCCATGGAATATCAATCTTCTCATCAGTTGATCTAAAATCGAGTTTCTGGCAGAGCGAGCTCCATCCAAATTGCAGACAGTACACAGCCTTTTTAGCATTTGGAAGATGTTACCGGTTTCGTCGTCTCCCATTTGGTTTGAACATTTCGTCTGCCGCATTCATTCGGGGACTGGACGGCATACTAAGCGATAATTTGAAACGTCATGTCACCAGCTATGTGGACGATTTGCTGATCGCGGAGAAATCTTGGGGAGAGCACAATGCGGTCCTCGGTGAACTCCTTGTGACATTCAAGGAATACGGAGTGACTATCAATATCGAAAAATCGAATTTTGGGACGTCCTCTGTCAAATTTCTAGGACATATCATCACGGGTGAGGGCATTGCACCAAATCCCGAAAAGATCGAAGCGATTGAAAAGTTTCCCATTCCTACGACAAAGAAGCAGTTAAGGGGGTTCTTGGGGATCATAAATTTTTACAACCGCTTTATACATGTCAAAACTCAGAGCAGTCCTAGGTTGCATCAACTTACAGGAAAGAAGATTCCTTGGGAATGGGATGAGGCGGCCGAATCCGAATGGAAAGCATTAAAATTCGCATTATTACAAGCACCCATCCTATCACACCCTAACTTAGCAGAAGAGCTTTGCATAGTAACGGACAGTTCATACTCAGGTCTGGGTGTCATGGTGTTCCAAGACTATGTACATGAAGGAAACAGGGTGTGGAAGACAATTGCGTTTGGTAGCAGAGTACTAGCCAAGAGTGAGAGGAATTACTCAGTAACCGAGTTAGAGGCGCTGGCTATTGTATGGGCGTTTGAAAAATTCAGATACCTTCTGTTTGGTCGCAAGACGAGGGTCTACACAGACCACAAGGCACTCGAGTTCTTGATGACTGCAAAGCTTAATCACAGGCGGCTCATTAGGTGGGCATCATATCTGCAGCAGTACAACTTTTCGATAGAATATATTCCCGGCAGTCAGAACATTATTGCAGACGCCTTGTCGCGGTCACCGATCGGATTTGAGCACAACATGGAAGAAGATCTGGAGGAAAATCACTACTGCCTTTTTTATATGCAGAAAGTAGCCTTTGAAAATTTTATTACCTGTAGTATGCAGGACATCAAGAAGGAGCAAGACAAGGACCCTGCCCTAGTGTTATTGAAACAGAAATGGATAGACAGAAGACACGCCACCATCAGGCAGTTCTACCTCTTGCGGAAAGGCATAATTTTCCACCGAAATTATGCCAATGACACTGAATGGGGGGTATGCATCCCTGAACACCTAATAAACAAGGTTATATGGCATACTCACCTCAGCTATGGACACTTCGGACCACGCAAGTGCAATCTCAAGCTAAGGACCATGAGTTACTTTCGAAACATGGAACGTCGAATACGGAGGGTACTGTCGGTGTGTAAAGACTGCCAAAAGGCTAAGCACACCACTGTGAGCATGCAGGCACCATTATACCCAATCGTACCGACAAAATTAAGACAATTAGCAGCAACAGATTTGATGGGACCTTTGCCAAGAACAAGAAGAGGATATACTTACGTATTAGTGTTTGTTGAACTAACGTCCAAATACGTTACCTTTACGCCACTGAAGAGGGCGACAGGACGAACTGTATCACGAGCCCCAATCCGGGATTTCCTACAACAGGTTGGTCATGTGAGTAAAATTATTTCTGATAACGGGCCACAGTTTAAGTCAAAAACTTGGAAGGAGACGTTGCGTCGATGTAAAATTGATCCCATTTTTATATCTTCGCACCATCCGAGCTCGAATGCTGCAGAACGGGTTATTAAAGAACTCAGAAACTTGTGCCGGTTGTACTGTAACAAACAGCACACGACATGGGACGTTTTCCTTAAAGACTTCCAGGAGGTGATCAATGAGGCACCCCATGGGATAACAAAATTGGCACCCATTACAGTACTGAAAAACCGGATTCCTAAGGACTTGATAACCAAGGTCGTAAACTTCCCACCAAGATCGCGAACGCAGCACCAAGCCATAGTGGATTTGGCTCTCAAGAGGATACGGGCTGCAGCAGAGGTCATGAAGAGACGTGCCGACAGGGGAGCTCGTCTACGACACTTCCAAATTGGACAAAAGGTGCTCGTTAAGTCTTTCCGACTTTCGAACAAACAAAAAATGAAATGCCAAAAATTCTATTCTGTTTACATCGGCCCGTACCGTATAAGGAGAGCAGCTCATCACAATGCTTATGAATTGGAGACGCTGAAAGGAAAGAAGTCCATAGGACTCCACCACATCTCTCACATAAAGGAGTTCGTGGAATAGTAGTAGTGTAAGTGGTGTACATAGTAGAATGGGCAAATACATGAACCTTGATATAGTAGTAGTGTAAGTGGTGTACATAGTAGAATAGGCAAAGATATGAACTTTTCTTCGGGGAACAATACTCGTCGCATTAATAGATTAAGATTGTTAATTAAAGTAATAACACGCTGCGTTTTCTCGCATAAGAATGTACTGCTGTTAATTTTTGTCTATGTTCGGGATCTCCTCTGTCGTTGCGATAAGAGGCACTACCTTTCCATGAGCAATGTTTTTGTCCTTTCCTATCTGGTGTCCATGTTAAGGGATAAAGATGAGTGACGAGACGTCGCACAAACGGGCGCATACAAGAACGTGCTCTTAGAAGCGTTCTGAGAAGTCGTGATACGCTCCATAGCGGCCACAGCCAGTTCGTGAGACGTTCATACCAATGCTTGCAGGCACGCGTCAGTGCACTGCAAGATTGTGGTATATTGCGTGATTTCGAGGATGAATATTGGCAGTATAGTTTTTGCAGAGCTGCGCCAGCATCGTTGTCTTGCAAGTCGGGGTGAACCTGTGAGCGTTTGACTCCAATGGTGCCCTAGACGGTAGAAATGCGGGCATAAAGCCTACCATGCCAATGTGCTGGTTGGGGATTTAGCATGCTGCTTGCGACTGTCACAGATGAATAACCAGTGACTCATACTAGGATATTCGTGACATACTGTGTAGCTGGCGTGTGGTGGGCGACTGAATCCTCAACAGGAACCAGACTTGGCTGGGTCAAATTACATTGCCTCTGGAAAGGTGCGCTTTCATTGCTAAGACTGCATCACATACAAAATTAAGTTCAACTATAAATTTATTGTCTTGTATAGCCATGGCTAACCCAGTCTCCGGAGTTTCAGTGAGGCGTAATGAAAACTTGGATGTCGTGTCGTACGGCGCGCACATCACTGTCGTCAATAGCGGCGAGCAGCGAGACATCTCAACGTAACAGGAATTATGTAAGAGTATTGTATAAGGTAAACAAAAAAAAATATAAATAAATAAAATAAATAAATAAATAAATAAATAAATAAAAGGGAAAGTACGTTATACTAGGATAAGTTAAACTGTAGGATTTAACAATAACTAGATTAATATTTTGGGGGTTTTCTACCACAAGTGTGGCGCGCGCCTGTTGGGATGCTATTTTTCAGGTCATCAAACCACACACCCGAGATGGAGGGAAGACTGGCGAGCGAAAGTAGCATAGTTGAATGTTCTTTACAGCTCAGTAAAACTTAGACCTGCGTAACAATATAATTTAATTAAAAGACATGGAATGTAGATCGTTGGCAAATGGTAGTTAATTCTTGAACATGTCTACTGTCGGTCTATATAATTAATAGTAATATTAGTGTGGGCCCGCACATTTAGTTGTTCATCCATTACATAGCATCAGTTATCACACACCATGTACAATACTGAGATCGGTCTCTACACAAATATCAAGATAAATTATTTCCATTTTTTGTTATGATAGCTACAGATAAATAACTATAAAATTAAAATTACGGTGTCTGAAATGACAGACCATCAATGTATCGTTATGTAAATTTATTATAAAATAGAAGGTCATGGGGAAAAGTTAGGCATAGGATTTTTGTAAGAATTGTGCAGATGACGGGGATCGTGGCAATCCAGAGGCCAGCCGGAGGTCATCGGCTACCTGCAGGAGGAGGGCGCGCTACCTGACGTGAGGGGCGCGAGGGCGTCCGGTCCTACAAGCTGACAGTCACCGGGCCGTGTACCTGAGGGATTAGGCGGGATCCTCGCCGGGCCACAAGTGAAAGTGAGGCTGGTCGTTGACACTGACACGCGACCCACGCGCGACAGCCCGCTAGCTCTCCGGTCGCGGCGGCCGTTTGGAGGGATTCCCTGCGGCAGGCCACGTTGTCGTGAGTACACGAAGAAGATCACATATCGTGTCAGAACCTGCGCCTCATGTGCCTCAGGACAGAAAGGGACGCTATATACTCACCTGTTTGGGTTTTTACAACTCACTAGCATTGGCCGATCTGCATACACAAAGCAGTATCGTGCCACACTAACAAATGTATGGTCTCATTTCTAACTTCTCCTCTCTATTAGAGAGCAGTTTTAGCAATCGTCGCTCCTAGTTCGATCCTGTATGGATGACCTCACACACTTGTGGAGTCACTCCACGTGCCATCATCCCTCGTCGAACTGCAATATTGGGAAACGTAAAGTACTGTCCAGCGAGAGAAGAGACCTAGACTAGTGATGTATCCCAACACGTAGACCTCAGAGACAATTAATCGACATGAGGAGAGCATATCACTGTGTTTTCCTACCGTACTGCCGTGATCATATGCGTGGGTCTGACTACAATCTCAACAGCGTACTGCAGACGCTCCAGCACTCCCTATTGCTGTCGCAACAACGTAGCAACAACACCCGACGTTTAGCCCTATGTGATGTCAGTACTGTGGCCCCATCCCAAAAGCCCCCCTCCAATGCTCAAGACATGGAACCACGTGCATCAATGCATATGACTCAACATGCCAACCCCCTCAGAGAAACTAATGAATTTGTGAAGTGTTTCGAACATTTCTAACAATGTGATTTAGTGCCTCATTCTCAGCACAGTCGTGAACAGTGTGCAATGTGCACGCACAACTTAATGTCCCATGAACCTTGTTTTTTTAAATTTCTTTCTCTAGTGTTGTTTTTGTAATGTATGTGATACCTTGTATGTGTTTGTTTTACACTGTAATTCTTATTACAAATTACTGTATTGTTCTCCACACCATGTTTTTTTTGTATCTTGTATTTATTGTTGAGTGTATGGAAACAGTGTGCCTGAAGTCCCCATAAACTGAAGCAGATATCACCACTGTCATTGTGAATGGACCATCAGTTCAGGGAACATTTTGTAAAGGTTATTCTTGCTGCAGGGAGACAGAATGAATCGGAGGTTGTAATTAGATTCTGAAAGCTCACAAAGAGATTGTTAACTTAAATAGTATCATGTGTGAGTGAGTTCAGGTTAGTTTAATGATTACAATTGTTGTAACATCTTGGGCATTTAATTGCGCAGCACTCCAACTCTGATTGTAAAGAATAAATTGCTCCATATTTGGCTCACATGCCCAGGCCATATTTAGAGAGTGAATGTCTGTGTGACTCGGTGTTTGGAAGGGGCTCCCTGGGTATGGATGTGTGATGTGAGTGTTAGTGTTCCATATTAAGAAGGTGAAGTTGGCTACATCATAAATAATCCTCCCTCTAAGAGCTGCATTTTTTCAGTTGCAGTTATTTTCTTTATAGAGTGCGGCATGTGCAGCCAGTTTGCGAGATTGTTCTTGGGCGATTGACTCACTACCTTGCTCCTCAGTGAGCCAACCGCTCACCAATTACAATCTAAAATGGCGTAGGGGCTATGAGAGGTGGCATGAGCCCCCTCTCATATTTCTATCTTACGATTCTCCTCTCTAATTGCATGCGGTGGAAAGTTGCTATTCCTTCACACGCGGACTTCCCACGCAGCGTCTCTCGTCACACGGGTGGTCCAATGACAGGCGGGCTCGGTCTGACTTTGAAAGGATAAGCCGACAGGTGTGAGGGGGTCGAGTGAATGCTTTCCAGACGCCGACATTGTCAAGAGGCACACCCACAGGGCCAGAAGTAGCGGCTGGGCTAGAGGTTCCGTTACTTCGCAGAAACTTAGCGAAAACACTTTCTGGCGGGCTACCAGCGAGGCGTGGGAATGACTTGTGTACCCAGGCAGCTGTGGCGGGAAAATTCCCGCGCTTTCTACAAAATAGTAACTGTGATTGGCTTGCTCAGGGCATAGCTCTGTGACGTAGCAAGATCGGCGCAGAAATTGGCGCCAAGAATCTCCATTGGTGGAATGGTAGCGTTCCGGCAATGGAGTGGAATTTTCCGCCGGTTTTCGAGTTGCTGATTGGAACGTTTAACCACGGCCACTGTCGTGGGGGCGGGAATGTTCTGTGTTCGGTTTTGTACGGGTGCTCTGGTGGGTAGTTGGCTCTCGCCTTTCGGTCGAGGACGTCGAAGCAACCAGCCAACGGCTCCGGTACGGCAGATCGTGTCCTGGGAGTCAAGAAGTCGGTTTGGTAATGTATGTCCGCAGCACCGGCAGATAGGGATTTTCCTAGGTGACAATCAGAGCTCAGCAGAGCGCGCCTGTTCGTCTTTTTCTAACTTTGTTCTGTCTTGGGTAGCAGCAATTAATGTTGGGTTGGCTATGGGTTTTCTCTAAGAATTGAGTTGCTAGGAATTGGCTGCACATATCACTTCGTCATAATCCTCACAATCTAGTTTAGGGACAACTTCACATTCACAGCGTTTGTTTAAGTATCCAATTAGAGCCAATTTGATGTATTATTAATGTTTCATGTGTTGTTGTTTATTATTTTGTGTTTAGTCTTAATAAATCATATTGTTATTTTGGACAGAACTTTCATTCTGTTAATAGGTAGAGCAACCCCATCATTCCTCACTATGTTAATGAAACCTTCGTTTAATTAACTTATTTATCAAATTAAATTATTGCAGGTGCCAAACTCTCTTCTACTCCACTGGCAGGGTTGATTAGAGTCAGTTCGCGTATTTTTTTTATCCTTGTGCAACAGGAAAAGTTGGAGTTAGAATAGGGGGGGCTTAGAGCATCATGCACATATGTAATTTCCCTAAGAATTGAGTGTTAAAAAACACTGCTAGCCCCGGCACCTCGCAATGTTTTCTGCATAGTCGTAACTGCAGCAGTAAGAGCACCTTTAGTGCTGCCCAGGGGAAAATAAGAAATGGTTTTGCCACATGTACTTGGAGGTAATTATACAGGTAATAAGACTCTCTCCAAACAGACCTCAGAAGGCACAACGGTACCGACCGGCAGTCGTGTCATCCTCAGCCGATAGGCGTCACTAGTTACAGATATGGAGGGGCATGTAGAAGACATCAGGTGGTAAAGTTCGTGACTTGTTTGTGGGAAGACTGTTCGAAGCTGAGAAAAAAACCAACACACTGACACACGTCCATATTAAATTACTACACACGAGAATATCTGTACTTAAACACAATACCTGTTACACCTTATTTGTAAATACATGCGCAGAAAAATGGGCTAGCCCTCAAATGTAAAAGCTTTGAGAGAAGTGTTGCTCTCTGTTGCTGGGTACACGAACTATCAAAATCAACATTGATCTCACCCCTAAATATCCTAATGTGATATATATCACATTGGCGCTATCAGTATTCCTCTTTTCACAAAAAATAATGACTAGCATGAATATAGCACTAGGGCCAAAAACAACAGCCACAAAGTCTTAAAGGGCTTAACATTAGTACACAAGGTACATGGCCAAGGCTACATGGGCACACAGGTATTAAATCTACAAAAACACATTAGATGGCAGGACTTCTTTCCATACCCCAGACAACATTCTCTCTTATATTCATGGAATACTACTAACATAAGTGTACTTTTAATATAATGAAGACAATAGTTTACTGCTTCATCCAAGTCATTAGAAATGCAGCACAGCATCTGTTGGATGAAGACGAGACAGAGATATGTGTAAGGTGGCAGCTTGAATGAATGTTAATTTCGCAACTTACATAAGATTTTATATGACGTAACAAGTAGAAGGATGTCACCTGACATACTTCGGCAATAGTGAGCAGATCTGACTATCAAAATGTGCAGTATGTAATGCAAGGGGATGACACTCGATTCGACGGTATTAACACACTGAACCCAAATCCTGCATTCAATGAGCAAAAGGTGAAAAAAGCTACTGGAAGAAACGTTGTAGTCTGGGGGCAGACACGAGTTGCGCCGTCAGGGACCGCATGTAACGGAAGGCTTCTAACAGGGGTTGCTGACCCATGCCGAGAGGAACAACGGACGAGCCGGGCAACACAACGAGGGGAGTAGATAGCGGCTCAGCGCTGCATGCAACGGAGAAATTCTTTAGAAAACTGCTTTGGGGAATTCCCAGATGGATACAAACAGACCAGCAAAGCAGTTGATCACGTGAAAGGCCCATGGTGCACTCATGATGTACGAGTGTAACTTTTAGGCGTCAGGAGCACAAAATGTCCTATTGGCTGAAACAAACTCGGAAGGAGAAAAAGGGGCGATGTTTCGATGCAGTTTAAAGGTAGGCCCTATGCGATTGGCTGGGGTAGTTTCCACAAGATAAAAGGAATGCTCCCATTGGTCTGAAAAAGCCATGACGTGAGGCACGAAAGACACAGGTGGGGGGCAGTTTGTTACGAAAGACACAACACCAAAGACTTCGGGGACTCTCCTCTGAACCAACGTCAAGTGTACAATAGAGCGCATCACGCTCCGTACGACGCCAAAAGAGGAATTTTTGTGTGAACACTGCGTTCACTTTGACTGACATTCAGCTACAAATTAGCTGAAGAGTCGTTGAGCTCCGATAGCGGAAAGACAAAACAGCCACGTAGTTAATTGTTCTTGCGAGAACTGAGAGGGCCTTGAAGCATAGACACTGCTCCATCTATGCACGTGAATATCGCCATATTTTCCAGACTAGTGATGAGTGCATGTTTTCTCGCCTAACGAGAACATATGACAGTTTCAGCTGACAAAATCAGTAAAGATTTTGATTAGCTTTTTACAGGAGTTTCAGAGGGCGAGAGCAGCCATGCAGACAACAGCACGTCGCAGCTAAAGGTAAATGGCGCTCCCAGAGGCGTAAAATTGTTGGATCACCAGCTTGCGTCCACTGTGAACTCGAGCAACCTCGAGTAATCTTTTGCTCATCTTGTCACAAAAACTAACCGTCCTCCGTAGACGTGATTGTCATCCTAAATAGTTCCGAACTTAGAACCGAAATCGGCTGATTTGTCGTAATATTGGCCAACTTCACTGTCTAGAAGTAAGAAAAATCTTGTAGAGATTCTATTTAAATTTGACATTGTCGTGTTCGGTGTTATTTCTGCTAAACAGGACATAATGCGTTATCTTGACAACTGCCCTGAAATTGTCATGTCACAATCTACATAAGCCCGTGTGCTCCTTTAACAACAATATAGGAATAAAACAAATTTAGTACAGATAAACACCGATGTGCTCTGTCATAGAATAAGGGTCCACTCCTAGCCCCAAAAAGTTATTCTAGTGACGCTAACGCACTCACAGGGTGTTTTCGCTGATGCCTGACGAACGTTAAAAGGAATTTATATATTAATACCTTCGGCAGCTGACGGGCGTTGATATATATAACGGGGACAGGTGAAAATATGTGCCCCGACCAGGACTCGAGCCCGGGATCTCCTGCTTACATGGCAGACGTCCTATCCATCCTTTTTTGTTGTTGATCTCATTTTGTTTTATATTGTTCGTTGTATATGTTCGGAGCGGACGTCTCATGACACACGTTCAGGTTGTTCGTTGATCCGGTCACTCAGTTTTTTTTTATTACAGAGGGCAGCTGAGCTACCGTGCCGGCGGCCAATCTGAGCCACCGAGGGCACAAAGAATAGTGCGACTGCAGGGACTATGTCGTGCACGCTTCCCGCGAGACCCACATTCTCACCTTATATGTCCACACACTACATTCGTAGTGTCCCCACCCAACACACTCATTACTCGTGAAAGACATTCTTACCAAGTCCCATAAGAGTTCGGGTAATGTCTGTGCATCCGCACAGAAGAGGAAGGTCATGGGCAATATTGCCAGAACGATATATACTTACACGGATATGGTGTCTGTTGTTTCGGATATGTCCGAAAGAACAGACACCATATCCATACAAGTACACGATCACATCTTTTTTGAAATAAATCTCCCAAAATCCTGTTCAGTGAGTTAGGGGAACTATGGACTTCTAGAAAGGGGCATGGGAAGTGGATTCAAGCTCTGCTACCTCTGGATACGGGTCCACTAGCCTAACCACTCGCCACCACGTCCGGTTTGCAAAGTAACGAAGCTCGCTCTTCTCACTGTTCATCACCATCACGAAACGTCGTGAGGCTGCCGTTATAAGTGTAGTCGTGCCAAACGCAGATAAGAAATTTTGCTCCTTGTACAGCTGGGGTGGAGGTGAATGCTGAATCACCATAAGGCGGAAGGTTGTGTCTGTAGCATAGTCCCCCCTCCCCTTCCCCAGACGATTTCACAGTTATATATACTCTTATGACTCCTCTATTTATCGAATGCTTTACATGTCACATCATCGCTTGAATATTAAAATGGCTTTTGCAGCCAGAGTGAACATCTGTACTGAATGTCACTACCTGTCAACACAACGTGCCTATTTTGAAAACTTTCAAGATTTGTGAGGGGTTGTTCCAGCTGACTTCTTTGCGAACACAAGGCGAAATTATTTATCAGAATTACAATTAATTTTCTTTAAAATTGAAATATTCAGAGAAAAACAAGAAATAGAAAAGGGAAATCATAGCAACAGCTACGGATTTGTAGAATAGACAGATTTTTCTTCCGTTTTTCCTTGTCTTGGATTTTCAGGAAAGAAAAAGAATAAATTTTACTATCAAGTCTGTCTGTATCGGCCGTCTTCCTCCTTCATTTCTGTCGGATATACTACTAGAAATCTGCAGGTTTTCTGTTGTCAGTCGTAAATCTTTACGTAAGGTTATTCTTCTGGAGCACATTTTACTTTGCGTGTATGTGTGGGCAGTGAATTGTTTCATTTTATGGTCATATAATTATTCTGACCCGGGAATCCTGGTGAAGCTGTTTATGTGTGGTGATCCAAAGCCGTGCAGCCGTGCAGTATCGGACGGTTTACAGTACTGACCAGTACTGTAATTTCCCTTTCCGCCTCACAATGGCAGAAGAGTACAGTAAGCAGAAGACATTTTGTGTACCATGTGCACTGGAGTCGAATATCTTCTTCCTCTCTTCATTGCATGGTCTGCTCTGAGTGCTCGATGGTGTTGCTGTAGCTCTTAGCGCACGCAAGGTATTTTGAGGTCTGTGGTGCTCGGGTTACAGTAAGTGATTCATTGCGTTGCTATATCTCGGTCATATATGTTATGTAAGGAATGACATCTAACAAGCGTTTCACGATAACTTCTGTAAGAGAACGTACTACGTGATTAGATCCTACTGCGTGTTTGTCGTACAATATCGGCCACCCGATTGCCTTTCGATACCGGCCACAACTAATTTCAATTTTTAAATTATATATTCTTCTTCTTACTTCTTTTCAGACTGAAATGGCTGAAAATGAGAAAAAAGTAATTGAAAAATGGAATGAATAGTGCATGAAAATGGCTGTGAATAAGGTTATGTCTAACCAAATGTCCGCGATGGAGGCAGCTGAAGCGTTTTCAACAATCAGAAAAGAAAAAGATTTCCACCGAAGAGAATAGATTAAGAGCAGGCAAAATAAAGTCGGAAAGAGTGTTGAAGAAAATTGAACTCAAATCGGGTGTTTCCAAAGGAATTAAACACGCAAATGGTGGCCATGAAAAGACAGTTACAAAGCGGCAAAGAATCCCGTAATGCACTAGAAATAGTCGGCCAATAGAAGAGACTGAAAAGTCCATTATGTATTTGGAGTCATCTGAAGAAGACTGGGTGCTGGGTGCCAAAAGTAAGAAGCTGGACACATGTTGGATGTGTGGATCAGGAGAATATTTCGTATTTCATTTGCGACGTCTGTAAAACAATGAGCTAAACAAGGGTGAACTGAGCAGAAATAATAGCAATAAGTTCCCATGCTTATGTGTTATATTATTATTCAATAAGTATCATTGCAGTGTATAATTAACAAGCGATATTATCACAGGAAAGGCAATGGCCTATACTGCGATACACTTTCTATAAGCTTTGTAATTGTAGCTCTTTTAACATTACGATTAACCGCCAGTTACCCAGTTAAGCCAAATACTGCACGACTCTCGCTTACGGATTACGTGGTCTACCGCTACTGGTGGGAACAATAGTTGCTTGCATTCGTAAATTTGTGGTTCTAAAGATAAGCCACTAGCACGGTATTATACAGACCTCATCTTTAAACTTTAGTGTAAATTTTTCATTTAGAAAAAGTCTCCAGTAATAACAGCTCTGTTTCTACCTATTTCTTAACTGATGACCGAAAATTGGGTATTAACTTAAACTAATTGTAGCAGAACACCCATAGTCTGGTATTTCTTGTCAAATGTGAAGTTTTTTTTTTTTTTTTTTTAAGGCCAATCAGAAACTACAGTAACTTCAGTAATTCTTTTAAGTAAAATTACTGCAACACAGCCTCATACTACTCCAATTCACCATTAATCTTCCTTCATGTTAGTTTATTATATGCATTTTTTTAATCCTTGGAGTGGTGGTTTACTTCTGTTTGTGAACTTTGTTTTTGCACTCGGACTGCTAGAGTGGTTATGTCAGCTTACATTTTAAATTTTAAGTTTCAAGGTGTATATAGCACGAAATGGCTTGAGGCTGCCGTTGTAAATATAGCTGTGCCAAATATGGAATTTTCATCAGCAAGAACCGCTCACTGCTGCTGTAGAATGCTTCAGCGTAGTATTTAGTGAACATCTTTTTCTACTTTTCCTTGTACATTTCACCCCTTAGTTTTTAAACAACGGAAAATAGACGCCAGAGCTTATTAACTTACAAAACGTTCCTCAGTTCTAAACTACATTTTCTATCAGACTGCGATATGGTGAACGAGATTTTAGAGGTCTGACTGACTGACAGAATTGCCTCAACTCCGCTCAAAACTCGATCATGTATCGACCTACACAACTATACTTTCTACGACTCAGAAATCAGTCCGAAATAGGACTCTCGTAGTCTAAAAGACATGAATTTATTATCATCTTTCCGCAAGCAACAAGAGGCGTCTTTATTGTGGTAATGAGGTGTACCAAGCGTACTATTCGCCCAGTACAGACATTTGTCACCAATCACAGTTTGGAGTTCAAAAGTTCACGCGACAGAAACACAATCATTGGCTCTATTCCCCCTTAAGTTAACATCTTTCAATCCAACATCAAAATCTAGGAAACCATTCAGACAAATTTTAACGTACCGAAATTTCTTCGATGTCACATGAATCCATGATAATTTCTTAAACATTCAGGTCAAGATAAACTCTGAGATTCTTATGAGATACCTCCATCTTCCAGGAAATCGACATCCACATTAGCCTATGGATTGCGTACTGTCTATGTTCGCATCAGTGATGCCGCATCCGTACTTTATCTCAGAATAACCTACTCTCGGGTTGAGAAGGCTCCATCCTACTAGTACCAAAGTCCAGATCCCCGGTCAGCAATTCGTTCAGTCTTCGCATTCAGGGGACTGAAACTTAACTGTAATGATACATATTGAACTGCTGAGGGTAAAGTACTGAATATTTCACTGCTTTTAGTTTATCACCTACTGCAACAAATACAAAAATTACATTTCTATGAAACGAATATTCTACATCAACATCTACACACATACTCCAAAAGCCACCGTACGGTGCGTGGCGGAGGGTACCCTGTACCACTACTTGTTATTTCCTTTCCCGTTCCACTCGTAAGTAGTGCGAGGGAAAAACTATTGGCTGTATGCCTCCGTATGAGTCCTAATTTCTCGTATCTTATCTTCGTGGCCCTCACGCGCGATGTATGTTGGCGACAGTAGAATCGTTCTGCAATCAGCTTCGAATGCCGGTTCTCTAAATTTTCTCAATAGTATTTCTCGAAAAGAACGTCGCCTTCCCTTCAGTGTTTCCCATTTGATTTGAGTTCCCGAAGCGTTTCCGTAACACTTACGTGTTGTTCGAAACTACCGGTAACAAATCTAGAAGCCCGCCGCTGAATTGTATCGATGTCTTCCGTCAATCCAATCTGGTACGGATCGCAAATACCCGAGCAGAACTCGAGAATAGGTCGCACCAGGATCCTTTCTGCGGTGTCCTTTACAGGTGAACCACTCTTTCCTAAAGTTCTACCAATAAACCAAACTCGACCATTCCCCTTCCCAACAACAGTTCTCACATACTCATTCCATTTCATATCGCTTTGCAACGTTATGCCCAGATATTTAAACGACTTCATTGTGTCAAGCAGGCCGCTAGTAATGCTGTATTCGAACATTACAAGTTTGAGCTTTCTACCTATCTGCGTTAACTTACATTTTTCCATATTTAGGGCTAGATGCCATTCATCACACAAACTGGAAGTTTTGTATCTTCCTGCAGTCACTGAACTTCGACACCTTACCGTACACCACGGCATCATCAACAAAATATCGCAGATTGCTGCCCACCCTGTTCGTCAAATCATTTATGTACATAGATAGCAACAGCGGTCCTATCACACTTCCCTGGGGCACTCCTGGAGATACCTTTGTCTCTGATGAACGCTAGCCGTCGAAGACAACAAACTGGTTTCTATCATTTAAGAAGTTTTCGAGCCACTCACATATCTGTGAACTTATTCCATATTCTCGTGCCTTCGTTAACAGCCTGCAATGGAGCACCGTGTGAAATCCTTTCCAGAAATCTAAAAATATCTTCCTGTTGCCCTTCATCCATAGTTCTCAGTATATCACGTGAGAAAAGTACAACAGAGTTTCGCACGAGCGATATTTTCTAAAAGCATGTTGATTCGTGGACATAAGCTTCTTAGCCTCAAGAAAGTTTATTACATTCGAATTGAGAATATGTTCAAGGATTCTGGAGCAAACAGAAGTTAGGGAAATTGGTCTTTAGTTCTGCAAGTCCGTTCTTTTACCTTTCTCATATACCGAAGTCACTTGGTACTTTGTGCTGTACGATAGATTCACAATAAATGCAAGATAGGTAAGGGGCCAATGCTGTAGTGTACCCTTTGTAAAATCGAACTGCGATTCCATCCGGACCTGGTGATTTATTTGCTTTCAAATCAAAAATTATACGACGGCGTGCTGAAAAGTAATGCCTCCGAATTTTTTATGTGAAAACTCTTAACGCTTTTTAAATAAACCAATCGTTATCAACATTCTACATTCTTATTCTTCGTGGCTACATATTTGCAGCCCTCTGCTGCTAGAGGGCTCCGAACTGTAGCTTGTAACTTGACGGTGCGCAACATAACTATGTCGGTGATTGAGAAACAGCGTGCTGTAATCGAGTTTCGAATTCGAAGATTTCGTCCACACATGGAGCACCCTCTCCTTCAGCCTGACAATGGCAGATCACGCAAGACTTCTGCGACGTATGCAGCAGTCCGACGGTTGGGTTCACTGTCATCAACCATCTTCCATACAATCCCCATTTGCTACCATCCGATTTTCATCTGTTTCCGGAACTTAATGAACACTTTAGAGGACTTCACTTTGATAGTGATGAAATGGTGCAAGCATAGGTGAGGTTGCGGCTTCGTCAACAAAACTTCTGCAGTGACGGTATCAACGAACTGCTCGTTACGGCCGGACGCGGTGGCTGAGCGGTTCTAGGCGCTGCAGTCCGGAACCGTGGGACTGCTACGGTCGTAGGTTCGAATCCTGCCTCGGGCATGGATGTGTGATATGTCCTTAGGTTAGTTAGGTTTAAGTAGTTCTAAGTTCTAGTGGACTGATGACCTCAGTTGTTAAGTCCCATAGTGCTCAGAGCCATTTGAACCATTTTGCTCGTTACGAGTGCTCGTCACCTGGGTGACTACGTTGAGAAGTAAACATGTAGACATCAAGAATAAAGGTGTAGAATGTCAATAACTTTTTTATTTAAAAAGCTTTAAGAGCTTTCACATAAAAACTGGAAGGCGTTACTTTCCAGTACATCCTCGTACCACAGATCAAGCAATTGAGAACACACAAATGACTAGAACTACTGAACTAAATATGGTATCTAACTAGTATGAAGACGCTAGATTTTGCAAACGAGATGGTATAACCATCGAGGCATGTTGAAATACTTTTGGCTAGTTTAACTGTAATGCTGTGCAGTCGACATAAACTCTACTGTGTGATACCTGCTGCGCCATGATCACCCACCGGGTGCGTGATCGAAAACACGAAATGACCGAAAAATTCGTTTCTCGTCTCCCATTGACTGTCCAGAACACTGTCTTATAAGGACGCCTTGACTTTTCTGGCCTCTGATTGCCAAGCATTTAAGAATAGAGAAGCCAGAAGGGTCTGATGCGGAGGGGTGGCTATGCAGTCTGAGGGTGAATCAGCATGGAGAAAGACGGGCAGAGGGCAACCGCATGCTGTGAACAGTAAAGATTTTAATTAGTCATCTGTTTTACTCCAACTGTGTTTGGTTGTTGTTCAGAGTTATTGTGAATTCGAGTGATACACATTCCACAACGATCATTTTCGTGATAAATAAAAAGCATTTCGGCATCAGACTGTACTTTCAGTTCCTTTATTCAAAGGGTACCGTTACCGGTTTCGAATCGTTGTGATTCATCCTCAGACGGTTTACAGGCTTTCATTATGACGTGTGTTTACAGTTTAATTGTCATGACTGTAAAAAACACACCACATGCCATAATGAAAGCGTGTAAACCGTCTGAAGATGAATCACAACGATTCGAAACCGGTAACGGTACCCTTTGAATAAAGAAACTGAAAGTAAATTTGTGGCTGGTTGCTGTCCTAACACCAACATTTGTCTTCAAATAACAGCCACGGTCTCCATCATGTCATCATATGACAAAATTTCATGTACAGCGTTTGCCTGGGAAAGGCCAAGTTCCCAGGATCGAATCCCCGTCCCGGTTTGGCACACAGTTAATATACGTAAATAAGTTATACAGAACTGCAACCAGACACTTTTTTTTAATAATTATGTTTTATTCCATGAACCGGTTTTCGAACCTATTCAGGTTCATCTTCAGATGGTTTCAGGAAGTTACATCATTACTGGTAGTAGCACAATGCTGGGTGCTGCCAGAGAGCCAGCACCCAGCATTATGCTACTACCAGTAATGATGTAACTTCCTGAAACCATCTGAAGATGAACCTGAAAAGGCTCGAAAACCGGCTCATGGAATAAAATATAATTATTCAAAAACAAAGTGACTGGTTGCAGTTCTGTATAACTTATTTACATTCAATACACGGTCACGGTTCTAAAATATCCGTAATGGATAAGCATAACACAGTTAATAATCTTCCAGAAAATTTCAAATCACGCATACTGCGTCGCAGAGTGAAAATCAATTCTGGAAACAATCCCTTATAATTGTTCGAATACTCGTTGTCAATAGCCAAGAAGTATGTTAATCATTTCTAGCTATGCTTATTGTCGCAACGGTGGGTACTAATAACGGACCTACAATCGTGAGATATCTTCTGCTAAGGGTCATGTTTATAGATGATGAAAGTTGAGAGGAAAGAACAATCTTATAGTGTACCTTAAATGAACATTTCCAGCTGAAAGCCC
The DNA here is from genome assembly GCF_021461385.2 of Schistocerca piceifrons. Classification (NCBI taxonomy): domain Eukaryota; kingdom Metazoa; phylum Arthropoda; class Insecta; order Orthoptera; family Acrididae; genus Schistocerca; species Schistocerca piceifrons. Next base: position 261,311,451 of record NC_060144.1, on the reverse strand, counting down.
GTGTGTAACGTATGCCCGTTACAACCAGTCTACATAAGCACGTTTGTGGCAATAATGACTAGTGGGGATGTTGCAGTGTAATCGAATAGGATATGAATATGTTCGTGGTGGATCTCCCTTGAGCCATTTTATATGCGAGCCCCCCAAAAATCAGCAGTGGCAGATGTGTACTAGAAAACTGCCACTCAGCCATGTCCCAGAAGTGTTAGATGTGGACACGCCAAACGATCGTACCTTTAATCCCTGCCACCTGAACAACGAGAGGTTGTGACGGCAGGCAGCCAAGCAATGCAGCAAAGACAGCTGAGGTCAGCAGTCACGGCAGACGGACAGCTAACAGCAAATGCCTGCGAACATCAATGTAACATCAACTCGGAAGCAGCAGATACCGAATTGCAGCAAAATTGGTCTTCACCGATGAGTTGTGCACTCTAGTAAAGACACAGGATGAACTTATCGAGTAACTGTTTTCGGTTATAAACTAAATAAACAAAGAATTATTGTGTGAGCGAAGAGTCTTGGGGAAAAAATGGGAATGTGCGAGTAGGACAAGAGCTTTGAGGGTTCTGTACAAACGTAATTATGTATACAGGTAGTTCGTCTATAGATATCGATGAGAAAGTTTGTATCACAATATTCTAGCGTGACTTGTGATTGCGTTGACTTAGGTGCTTAAATTTCTTACACCGCCAAGGGACAGTAGTCTTTCGAATTTTTGACACAAATTTCAACTTATATCACACCTCCTTTCCTGAAAAAAAGGGGCTTACATTACTTGGGCGACCTTAAGCCCATAACCGCTAGATAGCAAAGATATTGTTTTCACAGCGGCAAGGTCTCCACTTCCTTGTAGCACAGCCACTTCGCGCGAAATACACTCTAAGACAAAAATACATTGAGGTGACAAAAGTCATGGCATACCTCCTAATATCGTGCCGGACCTCCTTTTTATCGGCATAATGCAGCAACTCAAAGCTGCCACCATAGCCGTCCATAATTGCGGAAGTGTTGCCGATGCAGGATTTTGTGCACGAACTGTTCTATGGGATTCATGTCGGGCGAGTTGGTTGGCCGAACCATTCGCTCGAAGATTCCGGAACGTTCCTCAAGACAGTCGCGAACAACTGTGGTCGGTGACATGGAGCATTGTCATCCATAAAAATTTTGGGAACATGACGTCCATGAGTGGCTGCAAATTGTCTCCAAGTAGCCGAACATCCAAAGGACCCAGTTCATTCCATGAAAAAACTGTCCACGCCATTATGGAGCCATCATCAGCTTGCACAGCGCCTTGTTGACAATCTAGTCAGGCTCGAACCCTACCGTCGGCTCTAACCAATTGAAATAGGGACTCATCTGACCAGATCGCAGTTTTCCAGTAGTCTAGGGTCCAACCGATATCGTCACGAGCCCAGAGAGACGTTGCAGGTGATGTTGTGCTGTTAGCAAAGGCACTCGCGTCGGCCGTCTGCTGCCATAGCCCATTAACGCAAAATTTCGCCGCACTGTTCAAATGGATACGTTAATCGTACGTCCCACATTTATTCCTGCGGTTATTTTACGCAGTACACGTTGTCTTTTGGCACTAACAGCTCTACGCAAACTCCGGTGCTCTCGGTTGTTAAGTGGAGGTTATAGGCCACTACGTTGTAAGTGGTGAAAGGTAATGCCTGAAATTTGGTATTCTCGGCACACTCTTTACATTGTGGATCTCAGAGTACTGAATTCACTAACGATTTCCGACATGGAACGTCCCTTGCATCTAGCTCCAACTACCAATCCGCGTTCAAAGTCCGTTAATTCCTGTCGTGCGTCCACAATCATGTTCGAAACATTTTCACATAAATCACCTGAGTACAAATGATAGCTCCGCCGATGCACTGCCCTTGTATACCTTCTGTACGCGACACTACCACTATCTGTACTCGTATATGTGCATATCGCAGTCACATGACTTCGGTTATCTCAGTCCAAATGACGCACCTCAAAGTAATTGTCCGTATGGGACGAAAATCGGTAGATGTAATGTCTATGCACAGATCATCAATTGATTACAATTACAGTAAAGTTGGGTGATTTATTGAAGAAAATTAAATGAAATGAGCGTATGGCATTCCCATCCGGGGAAGTTCGGCGCCGAGTGTAAGTCTTATTTCAGTCAACGCCACATTGGTCGACTTGCGTGCCGCTGATGAAGACAACACGACACACAGTCCACGAGCAGATAAAATCTCCAACGCGGCCGGGAATCGAGCCCGGACCCGCTGCATGGGAGGCAAGCACGTTACCATTCAGCAAAGCAGGCGGATTATTTACTGAAGAGTAAGAGCATCAAAAATCGAGCAAGTCAATAACGCACTGTTGCACCTCTGGCGCCTACGCAAGCAATTATCCGGCTTTGCCTCGATTGATAGAGTTGTTGGATTTCCTCTTGAGGGTATCGCGCTAAAATTTGTCCAATGGTGCGCTTGATCGTCAAAATGTTGAGATGGTTGGGGGGCCCTGCCCATAATGCTCCAAACATTCTCAGTTCTGGAAAGATCCAGCGCCCTTGGCGACCAAGGTGGGGTTTGGCAAGCATTAAAACAAGCAGTAGAAATTCTCGCCGTGTGCGGGCAGATATTATCTTGTTGAAATGTAAGTCCAGGTTAGCTTGCCATGAAAGGCAACAAGACGGTATGCAGAATATCATCGACATACCACTGTGTTGTAAGAACGCCGCGGATGACGACAAAAGGGGTCCTACTAAGAAATGAAATGGCACCCCAGACCACCATTCTCGGTTGTCAGGCCTATGGTGGACGGTATTAAACTGCTGTCTGGGTATCTGAGGCATGTTTCGCTGTTCGTCGGGGCCCAATCTGAAACGGGTCTCATCACTGAAAACAAATCTGTCGAAGAGATTCCAGGCCAAATGCGCCCGGGCTGTTTGGTGTACATACATTAATGGTAGGCGGCGCAAGTGCGGCTTGAGCTCAATCCCCTTACTGTGACTTGCCTGTTAATGGTCCTTCTGGCCACTGAAGTACCAATTCCAAGTCGAATCGATGATAACGATGAATTCGGGGCTCTGAGTGTCTCTCAGACATGTGCTCAGCTCTCTTGTTCTGTCGTCGCTCTAGGCCGACAGCTTCCTTCTTGACTTTACTTCAGGCCACGGTTCATCCATTGCTGTCAACATCGACGAATAGTGTCATCGCTCCTATTAAAATTTCAGGCAGTTCACCGACTACTCTAACTAGCTTCTTTGAGCCCAACTACACGTCATCTCTCAATGCTGTCATTTGTGTACACTGTCCTCGCGCCTGTCTGTAAGGCATAGTTACTGTTCAGTTGAGCCCGCGGAATGAAATTCGTAAAGACTTTCCCCTGATTTACTATCCTCGCCAGCTGCACAGTATAATTGCGTTGTAGCGTCACATTCATCCATCGGTCACTGTATGAATATCAGTTTGAGACCAATTTGCATTACTCCTTCTTGGTGCGTCCTTTTTTTCTTAGAGTATCTTTGTTAATTATGTAGACGAACCCTCCTTGTAAATCACTCAACCTAATAGTGAAAACAATATAAAAATCTATAGAGCAGTTTCTGAGATTTTTGACGGATTCCCATCTGCACATTGAATGCGAATGGACTATATTCACAGCAGTGTGAATTTCACCAATTCCTATGAGACACAGGTGTTGGCTATCTCAAACCCGGGGTGAATGTGCGGGAAGCAAACTATTGCTGCTACCGAGATGACAGAGCCACCAATAAGGGCGGCATCGCATCTGTGTCAAGAGGTTGCTACGGCGTCATTGAATCCACCTACTAGCGCTTGCTATGTTGGTGTCCACTGGGTTAGCCCTCAACACTACTGCCAGAAAGATCCTTTTCTTGACAGTATACCAGCTGTCCAATAGACCACTACACGAAGCAAACTTGAGCTACTGCTGGAGGGGAGACTATTCACTGCAAGGGGCTCAATGTGAAAAACTCGGAGTGGAACTCTTGCCTCACCACCACCAGCAGGCGCTGACTCTCCTGAACTGTTCACCGAAACAGCGCAGTCAGACTGGGGCCGTGTGATCCCACATACTTCCCTACCCCGGAACCGACCGGATATGATCGACTTCGCCCTCCTGAGGAGCACTGGGCAATTCACATATGCTGAATTCAGAACGTCCTGTCATCTGATCACGTTCCATTCATCTTTAACATGGATGTGACTGCAGCCTCTCTTCCAGACTGGATTCAGAGATATCAATATTTGGATCCCAAGCGCTTCCATATGGGAAGACTCAAATCACTCAAGAACGTGCCAAACTCCGAAGTACTCAAAGCAGATGAAGTCCTGGCTTTCTTCAACCGAAGAATGTTTTGAGCAGCAAATGCTGGTACCTCAAGCTGACTGCAGCGACCATGAGATTTCTCTTGTCAGCTATGGTCCAACATGCTGGCGGTGATCACCGAGAAGAACCGACTGTTCTGTAAATGGGAGCTCAACAGCCAACGAAACACGAAATGCTACGTCCTCCGCATGTGGCGGGAGCTTAAGCAACAGTCGAAGAACACAGGAACAGGGAAAGGGCAGATCTGGTGACCACGCTCAATCATGACGACAGCAGCGCCTTGAAAATCGTGAAGGATCTCCTGCGCTGCCGACAGCGCATATCATGGCTACAGGCCGGCAACGGCCGTATTAGCGATCCTGATGAAAAAGCCAAGGTGCTGGCCGATGCATTCGCAGCTAACATCACTCTGGTGACCAACGTCGTGGATGAGGGCCACATCCGTCGAATCGACGAGCAGCTACCGATCTTCCTAGCAGCCAGAGATGAAGAATATGGCATTGAGCTGGTCACAGAGGAAGATGTCGCTATACAGCTTCGCACGCTGAACCCCGGGAAAGCAGATGCAACGATGGAATCAACAACCACCTGCTGAAGAACCTTCCACTAGGACACCATAGTCGCTTAGCTGACGTCTTCAATGAGATACTCCATTCGGGTGGCTACCCTTCAGCGTTGAAACACGCTGAAGTTGTGGCCATCTGGAAAACCAGCAAAGATCCAAGCCAGATAATCAACTACCGACCCATCAGCATGCTGCCGTCTCTCTCGAAAGTTTTAGAGATGATATATGCTAAAATTCTGATGGAAAACGACATACAGGTCGGTTTTTCAAGCGGCCACTCGACCTCTCACCAGCTCCTGCTGCAGGCAGAGCCGGCGATGAGAGGACTGGAAACAAGGGAATACCCTGGGGCAGTGTTCCTCGACGTGTCCAGAGCCTTGAATTCCGTCTGACAGGAATGCCTCTTGTACAAGCTTTTTATACTCGGACTCTCGACGTCGCATGGAGTCCTTCTCATATCGTGTCTACCCGACCGAACCTTCCACGTGAGGGCAGACAATGGTACGTCCACGGATCGACAGATACATAGGGCTACCACAGGGATTGTTACTCGGCAGCTTGCTGTACTCCATGTCCACTGCCAACATTCTGCGAACGACGTCCGTTGAACTGGCGCTTTACGCCGGTGATAAAGCGCTATTTATCTGCAGCATGAAAGTACGCATGATGAGACGTCGTCGCCTGCTTGGTTGCGACACTTGGGCACATGGTCAGCGAAGTGGCAGCCGAAATTCAATGCAGCGGAGAGTCAGGCAGTTATCTTCACCAGAAGAATGGTACCGCCGGATCTTCCGCCAGTCGAGATCCTAGGAGCACCCATCCCATGGAGCAGGTCGGCGAAGTACCTAGGGGTCACCCTAAACCAAATACTGTCCTAGGTGCTTCACATTCAAGACATCAAGGGCAGAGTCATACGGCATCTTCGCGTTCTATACCCACTGCTCAACCCGCAGTCGACACTGCCACCGCACCATGGTGTCACGTTGTACATAACACTGTTTCGACCAATGCTGGAGTACACTGTCTTGATGTAGAGAAAGGCCACAGATACACTGACCACAACGATAAGAGTCCAGAACCGAATCCTGAAGACCGCTCTGCATCTTCCGAGGGAGTACTACACTCGTCTGCTGCATGAGGGTACCAGCATTCTGCTCCTGCAGTTCAGCTTCTGGATCACCGCAAGTTCATTCTACAAGAATGCAGATCAACCCTGCAACCAGCTCGTCCATAAATTGGACCATCAGCCACACTTCAGGCCAACGATGCACTGGCCTGCTGCAAGAATAATTTTTATTAATGCAGCAAACAGAGGATATCATCACCACATCACCCCAGTCCAATACTTAAAGGTAAGGCTTTTGTTTTGTTTCTTCTCCACAGTAACAGGGGGAACAGTATTTTAATACGAGTACTTACACTGCTCAATATGCCATGCAAGGAAGGGCCGCCAATGGAGCGTCAGCCACCCACTGCCTTCGCCGCTTTCATATCAGAGTGCTCTTGACATATGAGCGTTCTTGCTAGCGCTACATCCCATGCTGAACTCTGTCCGAAACCGCCATCCCAGTTGACAAGATTATCATGGACCTTTATCTCCACTGCCTCTTTGATGATCGAGTCCCACCAGAATCCATTCGACCGGCACAACATCTCTGTCTGTTCAAAATGAAACAGAGGGTACAACAGGGCTAGTCTGCCTGAAATAAGAAATGTTGCAACAGCGCGCTAGTTCCTCACAGAGTTAAGGTCGTTTTGCAATCAGTGTGTGCCAGTATCTCTGTGTCGCCGCATGCGGGTGTAGCAAGCGTGTTTTCTGTTACATTATTGACAGGACGGAAGAACAAATTCTAGAGGTAAGCGAACTGTGATGGATTATTGCCATAGTTCAAGAATACAACCTAACAAATTAAGGTGTTCCATGCACAGTAACAGGACATTTTAAGCTCTCATTGTTGTTTATATAAGAACACAGGTTATGCAGTGTGCGCATCATCAAATATTGCCGGCTTTTTCCACAAAGGTCTGATTTGCCACGACTTTCGAAATGTCTGCACGTGGGGCTATTTCGGCCTGTACATGTGGAGGTCTTTCCACTGAATCAATCTACTAGTTTCACTGCGAAATCATAGACAACTCATTTTCTGGGCTTCTTTTAGATGGTCCATACACACAAAAGGAAAAAGTGAAGTGCTCCATGGTCCGGAAACATATGAAACAAGCAGTAACAAGTGTTACAGGCAGCTCCTCTGGATAAGGTACCAGCAATGTGTAACATGATTTAACGAAATGTGTGTGTGTGTGTGTGTGTGTGTGTGTGTGTGTGTGTGTGTGCAAAATAACGAAAAATGTTTATGTGTGGTTGATTCTGACACTGCAGTGCACTTGGTGCAGCAGCCAATTTACTGGGTGGAACAGCACCACTATTTTTATATAGTGCGATTAATAGCTTCTTCAGATACACGGTTAATACTTTGTTTACATAAATAAATTTAGAACATTTGTATACTGGAAAGTACACACAATTAAAATACCATAATTGTATCATATTGACAGATTTCTTAAAAAGTTTCATGTTATATTATATAGGGCTTGCAGTTGAAATGAACGGAATAGCCCCACTGTACCACCCTATGACCACTGTTGAGGCTGTGCTCTGTCACTGCAGATTTGTCCGTCTGGCCGACGCTAACCTTCTCACGTATTCTGGGTGACAGTGCGAAATACACCACTGCGTCTGGGCGATATATTTCTTGCACATCCGCAAATGAAGCTCTGAACTCCAGGTACATGTAGTCTCAGTATGTCTTTCATTGAGCCAAGGACATTTTTTGTTTCCGCCAATGAGCGAAAAATGTTTTTAATGTTGTTTCCCTCCAGTATCCTGGCAATCTTTTGCGTGGGTGGCCCAGATACGGAAGCGACGTTAGGCGTTTTATGTCTTCTTTCGGATAGTCTTCTTTCTTCTTCTTGCTCAGCTGGAGCGCGCATCTTATCTGTGTCTCCGAGCAGCTGTCCTTGCGAAACGCTTCCCTCAGATGCTGCAGCTCGGTGGGTAGACTCTCCTCGTTGCATATGTTTCGTGCTCTGTGGACCAGGGCGGTCAGCACAGATCCGCGTTGTGCTGGGTGGTGGCACCTATTGGCGCTCAAGTACAGGCGCACGTGCTTTTCCCAAAGACTGAATGCCCCAGGGTACCATCAGATTTCGTCCTTATTAGGATATCGAGGAAAGGCAGGCATCCATTTTCTTCCACCTCCATGGCGAACTTTATAGTGTCGCATATGCTCTTCAGATGGTAAAGAAATTCCTGTAGGTTTTCTTTGCCGTGTGGTCACACCAGAAATGTGTCGTCGAAATTATCGGTACAACTCCTATAGTTTCAGACTCATAGTATGATAGCCATTCCCTCAAAGTGTTCAGTATATACGTTTGTAATGCCTTGCGATATTAGTGTTCTAGGGTAGAGCCTTCTGACCATATCTTTCTCCAATCATCATGCAGGATGCACAAGTATATGGTCAGAAGGCTGTACCCCTGAGCTATATGGCCCCCAAAGACACAGAAGAATGAGCTCCAGTTGAAATCTGTTTTTCGCAGGACGGAGTGGATCAGGTTGTGGAAAGGTGCCAAGATCAGTTACTGTTAGTTACACAAGAACACAGAACTTTATTCCTCCAAAACACAATGCACAGTTTCTCTTTAAAACAACAAAGATCAGTTCACAGCTGAGGGCCCAAGTAACTTCTCAACAATAAAGTTTAAATAATTCCTTTTAAAACACAAGCATTTAGAGAAACGGCTGAAGGCCTTACTTAAGTAAAATTAAAATATCTTCTTGGCTAAAGGCCCAAATAATATCTCTGATCGGCAAAGGAAATTCCTTAAGAGGCAGACATTTACAAATTTTGGCCAAAGGCTATATTAAGGGAAATTTAAATTAATTCCTCAGCTGAAAGCCCAATAATATTTCAACATAATAAAAGGGAACCTTTAAAGACAAACATTTACACAGTACAACAGAAAACCATCTTAAGAAAACTTGAAATATCTTGACGGCTGAAGGCCCAAACAATTATGCAAAATAATTAAAGACAAACCTTAAGATAAGCATTTACACAGTACAGCTGAAAGTCATTATAAGAATTCAAGATAATTAAAGAGAAACCTTACAGACAGGAATTTACACAATACTGCTGAAAGTCACAGCTTTTAAAACAAACATGGCTGAGGGCCTAAATACAGAGCAAACAAGAATTTTAAATAAGACACGGCTGTAGGCCTAATCTTAAAATATTTCACATAAGGTTCGGCTGAAGGCCATGTACTGAGCATAGGACAGACAAAATTAATACACGGCTGAAGTGCTGGCACAGTACTTGCGACCAAAGAAAATCACAATCACAAACAACAGAACAATGGTGCTCAGAAGTGTTCGAAGGGTCGGCCTGGGGAGGAAACTCTAACGACAATTTAGGTGAGACATGCAGCCAAGTGTAACACTAAATAACTGGGTGGCAGCACGACCTAGGGACGGCTGAAGAACCAACCAACAACCTAATCAACTCCCGGGCTCACGCCACAGAGACTTCCTCGCTGCTCTGTCACAACCGACCGACTCCTACTCCAATACGCAGACAGCATTCATAACTGCTCAGAGGAAATAACAGAAGCTATACACAGTTCCATGTAAACACTTGCACCAAAAACTCCGACATCCTGAAACCAATCACTGTGGAACAAGAAAGAGAAATCACAAGTCCATAAGCGGTCGGCAACCAAATACATGTCGTCCGATGAGACGACCAACTGAACGACGAACCAAGGTCGTCCCCACTCATGTTATGAGTGTCGGCAATGGTCGGGTGAGTCTTAGCTGTACTGAGCTCACTGCAGCTCCAACCCAACTCAACTCAATGTCCGTTCAGAACTCAGAGACACGGCGACCCAGGTACACTGGCTAGGACCCACCCATGCAGAGGTAACTCTTGCCCATCGGTGACGACAAAAAAAATTCTGCATGAGGAAGGAACCGATCCACGTCCGGCAAGATGACCAACTAACGAGGCCCAGAAAAGGTCAAAAGACCAAATACACGTCGCCCCATGAGGCGACCTACCGTACGACCAACCAACAGTCGTTCCCGCTCCAGTCTCCTTCCATTGTACAGTTCATGTGTGTGTCGCCAGCGGTCGGCGAGTACTGACTGTCCAGACCTCACTGGCATTCCATCCCCGACTGCCTTTGGACGGACAACGTCCCAGAGACACTGGCTCGGACCCAACCATGCAGAGGGAACAATTGCCCATTGGCCACCCGACATCTCTGCACAAGGAAGGAACCGATCCACGTCCGGTAAGATGACCAACTGACGAGGCCCAGAAACGGTCATAAGACCAGATACACGTCGCCGAATGAGACGACCGACCGAACGACCAACCAACGGTCGTTGCCGCTCCAGTCTCCCTCCGTCGGACAATACATGTACGCCGCCAGCGGTCGGCGAGTACTGGCTGTCCGCATCTCACTGGCGCCCTGTTCCCAACTGAACTCCAGACACACGACGACCCGGGAATACTAGCGCTCGCTCCAGAGATAGTACGGCAGTGCACTTATCGATAAGCGCTGCTGCTGCCACTGACGGGCCAGCAAACCAGCAACCTACTGACGCCAGTAAATCGAATTAAAACAAAACGAGGCGACAGAACCATGAAAACAAGATGACGAGCAATAAACAGCATGACCGCCAGCCGCGCACGGCTCACCAGTATGTCGATTAACGGACACGAAAAATGCACCAACATATGGAACAGGTAAACACTTGCTGCAGCTACTAAAGCCTCTCATAAGTTGCTTGCATACCAAGTCAAAAACTGAACTGAGTTTGTGAAGGTGATTCGGGAGACACATCTGGAAAAGGGTGATCTCTTGGTCAGTTTCGACGTCATGTCTCTCTTCACAAGGGTGAAGAGACATTTTCTTGACATTACTACGGAGCCACTTCGACGAAAAAACTGTGTAACCGTTCCGCCATGCGCTCACTACCACTCGCTTCTAATGCAGTACAAAGTTGGACCAGCAATTAAACGGAGTCGCTATGGAATCCCGCCTTGTGCCAGGCTTCACAAATCTGGAACACTTTGAGGAAACGGCTCTCGAAACCACAAGTGTTAAACCAAAGATGTTCTACCGACACATCGTCGACACATTCGTGTTATGGCTGCATGGCGAAGCAAATCTGCAGGAATTTCTTTACCGCCTTAACAGCGTATAGGACAACGCAAAGTTCATATGGAGGTGGATGGAAATGGATGCCTGCATTTCCTCGATATCCTGATAAGGAAGAAAACTGATGGCACGCTAGGACATTCTGTCTATGGGAAAAAGGCACACGCAGATCTATACCTAAACGCCAATAGTTGCCACCTCCAGCTCACTGCAAATCTGTGCTCACCACCGTGGTGCACAGAGCACGAGACATATGCGACAAGGAGAGTCTATCCTCCGAGATGCAGCATCTGAGGGAAGCTACTTGGAGACACAGGTAAGACGCGCTCTCCAGCTGATCAAGAAGAAGAAAGAAGACGATGCGAAAGAAGACATAAAGCGTCTAGCGTTCCTTCCATACGCTGGGCAGCTCACGCCCAAGATTTCCAGGATATTAAAGTCATTTTCTGCTCATCGATGAAAATCAAAAATAAACTACTGACCATTAAAATTGCTACACCAAGAAGAAATGCAGATGATAAACGGGTATTCATTGGACAAATATATTATACTAGAGCTGACATGTGATTACATTTTCACGCAATTTGGGTGCATAGATCCTCAGAAATCAGTACCCAGAACAACCACCTCTAGCCGTAATAACGGCCTTGATACGCCTGGATATTGAGTCAAACAGAGCTTGGATGGCGTGTACAGGTACAGCTGCCCATGCAGCTTCAACACGATAAGATAGTTCATCAAGAGTAGTGACTGGCGTATTGTGACGAGCCAGTTGTTCGGCCACCATTGACCAGACGTTTTCAATTGATGAGAGAGCTGGAGAATATGCTGGCCAGGGCAGCAGTCGAACATTTTCTGTTTCCAGAAAGGCCCGTACAGGACCTGCAACATGCGGTCGTGAATTATCCTGCTCAAATGTAGGGATCCGCAGGGATCGAATGAAGGGTAGAGCCACGGGTGGTAACACATCTGAAATGTAACGTTCACTGTTCAAAGTGCCGTCAATGCGAACAAGAGGTGACCGAGACGTGTAACCAATGGCACCCCATACCATCACGCCGGGTGATACGCCAGTATGGCGATGACGTGTACACGCTTCCAATGTGCGTTCACCGCGATGTCGCCAAACACGGATGCGACCATCATGGTGCGGTAAACAGAACCTGGATTCATCCGAAAAAATGACGTTTTGCCATTCGTGCACCCAGGTTCGTCGTTGAGTACACCATCGCAGGCGCTCCTGTCCGTGATGCAGCGTCAAGGGTAACCGCAGCCACGGTCTCCGAGCTGCCAGTCCGTGCTGCTGCAAACGTCGTCGAACTGTTCGTGCAGATGGTTGTTGTCTTGCAAACGTCCCCATCTGTTGACTCAGGGATCGAGACGTGGCTGCACGATCCGTTACAGCCATGCGTATAAGATGCCTGTCATCTCGACTGCTAGTGATACAAGGCCGTTGGGATCCAGCACGGCGTTCCGTATTACCCTCCTGAACCCACCGATTCCATATTCTGCTAATTTCGCGTGTATAGCACGTCATCTTCGTGGTGTAGCAATTTTAATGGCCAGTAGTGTATCTTTGGCTAAATGAGAGAGGAACTAGGCATACGGATACGTGGATTCTACAGTATCGTTTGCGAATGTGGCAAGAAATATATTGCTCAGAAACAGCGGTGTATTTCGCAGCGCTGCTCAGAACATGTGAGAAGCGTTCGCCTCGGCAAAATGGATAAATCGACAGTGACTAAACACAACCTCAACAGAGATCATATGCTTGATTTTGAACAGAACGGAGGTGTTGTGCCGAACAAATGGATACTGGGACTCGATCATCAAAGAGGCAATGGAGGTATTGGTCAACCGGAACAGCCGTTTCCAACTGAGCTCGGCAGGGATGTAGCGCTGGCAAAAATTTATCAAGAGCGCTCTCATGTGAAAGCGGCAAAGGCAGCGGATGGAACAGACCGGCAGCACCAAGATGCGACACCAGGGCCCTCCAACACGCCGGGGTTCCCCCACTACCACTATCCGCGATTCCCCTCCACCACGGCCCGCGACATCCTTTCCGGAGGCATGCGAGTGCCCCAGCGTTGCAGACGTGTCAGATGAGCCCGTGATCCAGCAGCTATAAAGATACGAACTGCACATAAACTTGACACTTTGCCTGTAGATGAATGGTAGAAAACACGTCGAAACATTATCAAACAATGACGCCTTGACTTTGTGATAACCCGAGAAGACTTCTACAGCCACAAAATTTATTCGTTTTTCCACCCGAAAGCAAACCACCAAATGTTCAGTATAATTTAAATTCTGTAGAAATTAGATGATTAACTGCACATTTCTTACAACTGAGGAAACAAATGGAAAAACCCCGCGTCCGGTCATCCTGATTTAGGTTTTCCGTGATTTCGCTAAATCGCTCCAGGCAAATGCCGCGATGGTTCCTTTGAAAGGGCACGGCCGACTTTTTTCCGTAATCCGATGAGATCGATGTCCTCGCTGTTCGGTCTCTTCCCCCCAAACAACACAACCCAAATGGAAAAGTGGACAAAGTGAAGTGGGTGCTTTCACCTGGCGAGAAATATGAAATTAATCTAAAAGTATCATGGGATTTGATCTGAGCCATAATTGTACACCACAAGTCTTTGTGATTTTAACAATCACGGATACCATTCTCTTTAGAACGCCACGTTTATTTCCGAGGTATTGCATGACACAGCTGTTAATGTGTGGTTTTGTACTTGCAGTATTTCTGATTTGAAATGTCTCGTTTCTTTCCTTTTATTTTAATGTGTAATTCTAATACACAACCCCAAATTGATTTCGTAATCGTACATTCACAACTCAGTTTAAATACATAATTACAATTCGGCGCACTGTTGAAATCATACCACTTTACTCGTCAACTAACACAATCGCCTTTCAGAGAAATTACTTTTGCCTCCCATCACATAAAATCTTTCTCCTTCACAGTGCAGTTATCTGTCTCTCACAGATACTTAATCATCCCTAATGGCATGTCCATTGGACATCAATACTTACAATACGTCAGTATGTAGGGAAGCAGCATACAAAAATATTCCGCCCGCCGCCCCACAAGTACTTAAAACCAAATACAAAATCTGAATAAGTCTTTACATTTCCTATAACAAAACCAACAGAAAATATCTACAAATACTTTCATACGGCGTCTATAAAATCCGTCACATCCCATGGACATTGGCTGCAGACGACAATGTGTTCGATAGGAAAGTCTGACACTGGATGTTTCTTTTCCGCCTCATATTTCTTCTTCTCCTTGTGGTTCGTCTGAGGAACACATTTTACGTGCATCTCATACATTGCTGTCTTACGGAAAGTCTCGCAGTTGGTGTAGCTCCACAGTTAGGTTGTCCCTGTCATTAAAAACTGAGGAACTATGACGGAGAATGCTGTTTCGAACATGATTAATATGTTCGATATGGAACATTCACATCGCTTAGTAGAACAAATTATATTAATACGCACAGCTGTACAAAAGAGTGACGGTTGTCAAACATACCGACGTTCACTCGTAAATCTGTCCCCAATCCTAGTTTACTCTTTCGGACTTTTTCTCATTTTTCTTCAGACTTATCTTGGATGTGTGGATTAAGTAGTTTCCTGCCGCTGCAGGTTGGCGCATGTCTCAGCATAGATTAACTCAGACGTCACAGCAGCAGTGTTATCTCTACCCTTACATTTCTCAGATAAATTGTGTGGTATCAACCAGTCTCTATGAGCGAAATGTATTTATACCGAGTTACAATCACTATCCACTCTCTTTGGTTTGTCCTGCTTAGTAAAAATGACACACCAGTGATAAACGTTTAGTTTTATAGTAAAGCGATGATTTTTCTTAGCGACAGAGCACGGTCTTGGACTGGGGAATAGACGAAAAGTAAATCGGCCATCCTTTTCAAGTGAACCATCCAAGCATTTAAACGATTTCGTGAGACCATGGGATATCCAAATCTGGTTGGGCAGATCGAGCATTTGAATCATTTTACACCGAAATACGTGTCCAGTGTGGACTTCATCACAATTGTCCCAGTTAAGTGAGTTTTATTATTTGCATTTCCCAAATGAAATTTTGGTAAAGACACGCCGATGTCGTTTCTCACAGCATGGTTGGAATTAACGTATCGGATAATGTATAATTCAATTTTCTTTCGTTCATGACACTGCTATACGACTGGTCGCATTTCTAAGTATTGCAGGTCTTAACTTCATAACTTGTGCCACAGAACGAAGATGAGGCGAAACGAGCGACTGAATCCTGTTTACCTTTTAACTATTCAACGTCGTACGCCTACGATAAGTTGCAGACAAATAGTAATGTTCATGTACTGCCTTCTGTTACAGTGTTCCAGCAGTTCAAGCACTGCATAGAACAAAGAGTTTTCCATTTGAAGCAAGATGAATCTGTTAGTTCAGTTTTCAGTGTCACAGATGTTACCATTTGTAGATTCTTCTGTGGCAACAAACTTAGGTGAAGTTAAATATTGTGAACTCCGTGTTCCCACATTCGTAATATTTTTTGAACTAGCAAAATCACTTCCTATGCAGGCCACAAGTGGCCCATCAATACCATCCGACCGCCGTGTCACCCTCGGATCAGGATACGGATAGGAGGGGCGTGTGGTCAGCACACCGCTCTCCCGGTCGTTATGATGGTTCTCTTTGACCGGAGCCGCTACTGTTCGGTCGAGTAGCTCCTCAATTGGCACCACGAGGCTGGGTGCACTCCGAAAAATGGCAACAGCACATGGTGGCCCAGATGGTCACCCATCCAAGTGCCGGCCACGCCCGACAGCGCTTAACTTCGGTGATCTGACGGGAACCGGTGTATCCACTGCGGCAAGGCCGTCGCAGATGGTACAAGATGTTAGAAATTCTCAGGAAAACAGATGTCAGCTATTGGTAAAGACAGTTAATATGCAATATGTAGAACCACCAGCAGGGCAAAATAAGAACGAAGTACTCGGATTAGAAAGTAGGGATATTGTCTTGCTACTCTCTGACGGAAATATGTGAGAGGTTCAAGACTGGAATTAAAATTCAGGCTGAAAGGTTATAAGTAATAAGAATCGCTGATGGCGTTCATATCGTCAGTAAAAGAGATGGCGTTCATATCCTCAGTAAAAGAGAGGAAGAATCGCAGAACGCGTTGAACGAACAAACTAACGGGCACACGCTATGGACTGAAAGTAGACAGAGTAAAGACAAAAATAATCAGAAGGAGCGGAAATGAGATTAACGATAAGCTTAACGTCAAAACTGCGGACAACGAAGTAGACGAAGTGATGGAACTCTTCTACGCCAGCAACAAATTAATAATTGACAAACAAAACAGGGACACAAAAAGCAGTAAAGCACAGGCAATGAAGGCATACCTGGGTAAATGAAGTCTACCAGCATCAAAGACTGGCCTGAATATGAGGAAGAAATTTCAGAGAACATGCATTTGGAGCACAGCATTGTATGGAGGTAAATCAGAGACTGTGGAAAATTGCAAAATAAGAGAATCGAAGCGTTTGAGATGTGGTGCTGTAGAAATATGATGAACATCATGTTGAATAACGCACTCTGTACTAAGTCTACTCCTAACTTATTTGTCATGGAAATCTGCTGCTCCGTTGGTTTACTCTGTTGTTTGCATGAAATAACTGAGATCCAAACAAAACAATTGGATAATTTGGAAGAAATAAACTATTTCAAACAACAAAATATGGGCATAATTATTATATGCATGATCCTGTGGTCTATGTTGTCCAATGTCGTACATAATTCCAAATATTACCCAGAAATTGATAGAAAGTTTTGACCAAGATCAAATAAATGATGTGCACTGTGGTTTTACACTGGAAATAACTGAAATAAATGTGAAGTCTTTCACACTTGAACTGACAGATACAATGATTTATTCGACACAGTAACAGGATAATATGTGAAACAGTTCATAATCTGTCCACACTGAGCCAAAGAGCACTAGAGCCAAAAACAGTACAAGATAGTTTGACCAAAATATCCAAGGATTCAAAGCAGAGTCGTCATGTGCAGTTGCAAAGTCCTTCAGTGTATTAACCCAGTATGTGTCAAAGTCCACAGGCAGCGGCTCGTTTCATAGCCTGTTCAGGCGACGTTAGAAGCAGCTTGATGACCTGAAGTGATCTTGCACAGCCAATTCAGGTCCCCACATATGGGACACGTGACATAGTGGAGGGCACCACTTGACATCTTGTGACTGGCTCCAATAGTCAAGTCGAAGAAAGGTCCCCTATACACAGGCAGACTGGTCCAATGACCCACTCGATGAGTGGGTCTGTGCAAACCCATTCGCCTGTGTATAGGCGCAGTCAGCTCCGTGGTCTGCATCTGTCAGTTTGACCAGGAGACCTCTATCTGCTTTCCCCAACTGCTACCTGCCAGCCCACACTCCGTCAGTTCAGGCAGATAGGGTCTGCCAAGCAGTCGCCAGTGTCCACACACAGACGTGTCAGCGACTGGGTTGGAGGACCATTCGGCGTTCTAAATTGGTCCCTGACATTTGTACTGGGATGAATGTGGCAGCTCGTGACCTACCTCAACCCACATAACACGATTATATAAACGTCTCTTCGGGAACGCCTCAGCGGTGACACAGCTCTGTATAGAGCTATTGTTTTCCCCTGCAGCCGTTTGCTCTTTACAGTTGAATGGTGTGAACAGTGCTGCTAGCTATCTAGGAGTTGAATCGTGGCCTCAGTTATCGTCAGGACAGATACAAGAAAAGAAAAAGCTGAAACAGGAATGTAAATTTATCTAGGCAGCAGGAAAGAGACTTGATAGATTCAGTGAAAAATCACCAAGAGCATAAATCAAACTGACGACACCTCTGCACAGATTAATGTGGCGCTAAGGAAAGAAGGAAAGGAAGAGGATTAAGTTTTTGTCCTGTCCACGACGCGATCATAAGCGACAGAGCGCAAATTCCGATTGGGGAAGCTTTGGGTCAGAAAATGGCGTGCCCTATAAGAAGAATCATCCCGCCATTTGGCTTAAGCGATTTGTGGAAATTATGGAAAAGCTAAATTTTTATGACTGGAAGGGGATTTTAACCGCCATCCTCCGGGATGCGGGACAGTAACTTATCAGTGCGCTACCTCGCTCAGAAAAGTTGCACATTATCTGCGGATCAGAGAGACACAACAGGAGATTTCCACGATAAAAGATAGAGTACCGAACGAAAATAGCAATTGCCTTGGAGATAGACTCAATTTCCTACGCGTCCTAGAAGTTACCATACCGTTGCCAAACTAGGGACGTAATGGAATTGTGAATTGTTAAGTGTCTGTCACAAATCTCGTGCCATATTTTCGATTTAAGAAACTCACTGAGGAATTCAAGATGTTGGTAACTCAGGAAACACGAGACAAGTGCTCAGAGAGGAAGATGTACCAAAAATTTGGGGAAAAGTTCTTGGGAATATATTCGAGCATCTGGGCGAAAATGCATTGGAAAAATCAGTGATAGCTGAATTGTACCAGGACTGCTGCAAGAAGATAAAATTCAGGGGATGTGCATGTCTGTAAAGCAGCTTGGGATGGAGAGCGGCAAGTTCGTGGACGTCAATGAAACATTAGAACACCCTAACAATATGAATAGAGAAGATGGTTATATCAGTGCATCATCCTGTCTCCTAACCGTCACGGTCCAAAACCTTGAGATGCGAGCGTCACCAGTGAGAAAATGCAGCTAAGCTTCTGTGTCCCACATGCAGGAAACTGTAAGCTACGGCCCATTCGTGGACCACTGCCAGACATCCCTCATGCTGAACATGGCAGCAAGACAACACCAGATCCCCACCCCTTCCAGCACAGGAAACCGTCCTAATCATGTTTCACATTCTTTCCAACAGTTAATCTGCAGTTTTTCAAAGTTGTTCACGTGATCGCATGTCCAGCAGAGAAGTCACCGCCAGCTCAGTACACTAGTTTTCGCATCAGTATACCCAAAGGAAAGCCACTGTCCCATTCTCGAAATGCTGGTTTTATCTGTTGTGTTACAATTACGACGAGATTCGACACCATGGAAACTTTTTGTTGGATATGATGCTTTTTTTCATACTTTGAGTATTTTCATTTCTGCTAAACCAGAAACAACCATTAAATAAACGATAGTTTATCATTTTCTCTGTTGGTATAACGTTACTCGGCTCAGTAAAAATACTTGTATCATCTGAAAATAATTCTGCTCCCACTTTAAAATTAATCATGTGACAGGAAAACCAACGGGCCAATGATCAAACTCGGTAGAAAGCCAGCTTTAAAATGTTGCTACGACATGAGATAGTACACGAATGTGAAATATTTCAACAGTGTAGTGCAACTCTCTACACTTAAGTATAAACCAAATCATGCATTCCCCCAAAATACAACTTAGCTAATAGAAAATTGACAAAATTGTTTTCGGTAGGTCTCGAAAGGTCGAAATGATAATGTTTCATCATTCAATAAATGTATAACGTGCCCAGTTAACGTAAAAATAGCTGTCTCAAAATCAGATGACAGGTTTATGACATAAAATACATGTAAGGGATGCAGTGGTTTAGAAGGGACGGAGTTGTAACTTGTCCCCGATGTTATTCGATCTGTTCATTGAGTAAGCAGCAAATAAAACCAAGGAGACAGTTGGAAAGGAGTTTAAGATTCAGAGACAAGACGTAAAAACGTTGACGTTTGCGATAATGATGTAATTCTCTAAGGAACAGCAAAGAACTTTGAAGCGCAGTTTAACGGAATTGATACCATCTCCAACAGGGGTTGTAAAATGAGAATCAGCAAATGTAAAATAAGGGCAATGGAATGTAGTCAAGCTCTGCTGAAAGAATCGGACTAGGAAATGAGACACTAAAGTAGTCGATGAGTTTTCCTTTTGGGCATCAAAATAACCTAATGGCCGAAGTAGAGAGCATATAAAATGCAACCTGGCAATAGCAAGAAAAATATCTCGAAAAAAAAATTTTTTTTAATATTGAATGTTAATCTGAATGTTAAGACATTTGTTATGAAGATACTAAAATGGAGCGTAGGCTTGTACAGTTGTGAAACGTGGACGATAAACAGTTCAGGCAAGAAGAGAATAGAAGCTTTTAAAATACGGTGTTGCGGAAGAAAGTTGAAGATATGATGACCAGATCGAATAACAAACGAGGAGGTGCTGAATCGAATTGGAGAGAAGAAATCTATGGCCCAACTTGACAAAAGAAGGGGTCAGGTGATAATACCTATCCTGTATCATGAAGGAGTCATTAATTTAGCGATGGAGGGAACTGTGGGGGATAACACAGTCAGCAGACTCAAATAGACAACTGTACCGAAAGGGAAACCCTTCAGATTTACAAACTGTGATTGGCTACAGCCTTAAATATTTCAGTACATTACCTGCACTACATTTCTGAAAAATGATGGAAGGACCTCGGCGTCTGTTGTGAAAGTCAGCACCTGCAGTCAGTTAACGACAAAGATAAGTAATCCATGAAAAAAATGCAAACCCTCTAGAGCGTGATATCGGATGGATTTATCGAACTCTTTGGCGAGATAACAGCTGGAAACGATTAGCCAGCAAGCTTTAAAAAACATGAAATATGAATGCAGCAGGTCTCCACTGATAGCGGACCTGTCGCTTTCTCGACGAACAAAGAGTAGCAGCCGGCAGGAGAAGCCACATGGCAGACAATGGAAGGCGCCCGTGACCCTGAGTGAGGTAGTTGTACTCTACCCTACCCCGACACGGCCACGTGACGCTTCCCATGGGAACCGACGACGGACCGTTTCCGGATGGCCATTACTGACTTCCCTACTGTTGTATCAATCAGTACTCCATCTGTACGCCACTCGGAGCGCGAGGTCAGCAACCTCAATCTAAAACAAATATTCTTTTTAAAATTTTAAAGTCGTGCTTCACAGCTTCCATAAAGCACATTTTGTCGTAAATAACTATACAAATTGCTAAGAGTATATCGATTATTTTGTAACTGATATCAACCTTGAAATCATCTTCTGGAAAAAGCTGAATACGAGGTGTAGCTATAAAATAACGGAACTGATACTGTCGCAGAGGAAGTACGCATGCGCCAAAGACGAACGACCAATAGCTGCGAAGCGTGAAAACTTCCCAGCCGAATGCGGCATCTCTGGTGTCTGTGGACCAATCAGTGTGGCCATGGCCTTTGTTTGTGTAAGAGCAGTAATTATTTTGCTTTACCGGAAAAATGATACGTGTAATAAAAGAGCAACGAACTGTTTTGAAGCGGCACATGACAGTTGGAACTGTTACTGGAAACTATCTTTTACTAAAAGAAGTGTACGGCGAAGTCTTTTTATCATGTACGATTATTCACGCGCAGGACACCTTACAACATAAAAAAGTAAGTAAAGTGATTGGATCGGCTGTTGAGATAAAGAATGCGTAAGGCGAATTTTGCATAACCAGTTTCACATGAGAAAAATATGTACGAAAAAGGTGCTGAAAATTCTCACGATTGAATAAAAAGGCGGTCGAGAAAATGTTAGTACTAACGCTATAAATACCAATGAAAATAAACCTAATTTCTAAGAAATAGTAATATGTGACAAATCTTGGTTTTTCACTTACGATCCAGAAACTAAACGCCAGTCCATGCACTGGAAGGACCTCACTTCACAGAGTGAGGAAAAGCTCGAATGAGCAAATCAAGTTCATATCTATGATGGCTGTTTCTTTCGATATTCACGGAATTATGTATCCACATTGTTTTCACGAGGGTCAAAGTACACCGATGGGAAAAAAATCCCAACACCAAAAACGAACTCTTCGACATAAATGAAAGCTGACAGGCCTTTTTCTATATCTGAAAAGTGATGTCTATTCACCTTTCGCAGCAGTCGTATGAGAGTGGCTCTTGTAGCGCAACTAAGAGGATGCAAATTAGATTTGCTTTAAATACACGCTGTAACGGTCGTGAGCGTTTGTCGCCTTTGAGCCTGGACGTGGTGAGTTGATGTCAGTGAAGTATGCCTTTAAAGTGTCAAAGACACCATTATCAACCCCTCGCCGGCCGTTATGGCCGAGCGGGCTTAGCCGCTTCAGTCCGGAACCGCGCTGCTGCTACGGTCGCAGGTTCGAATCCTGCCTCGGGCGTGGATGTGTGTGCTTGTCCTTAGCTTAGTTAGGTATAAGTAGTTCTAAGTCTAGGGGATTGATGACCTCAGATGTTAAGTCCAATTGTGCTCAGAGCCATTTGAATCATTTTTTTATCAGCAGAATATTTGGCAGGAATGTAGCCACTGTACATGATTCCTGGCAGCGGTGGTCACGAGAATGTACGGACGCAGGAAAACTGGACTCCGGACAGCCGAGTAGCACTGCCAACAGGGAAGACCTTCGTGATTGGTGCACGGGTCTGGTGTATCGTACTGCATCTGCAGCAGCAGTTTGAACAGCAGTTGGCACCACACAACGGACTGTTGCAAGTCGGTTACTTCAAAGACAACCTAAAGCCAGACGCTCTGTAGCGTGCATTCCGTTGACCGCAAACCATCGACATTTGCAATTTCAGTTGTGTCAAGCGAGAGTAGGGAGGAGGCCGATTGCGTTTTCTGATGAAAGCTGGATCTGCATCGTTGCCAGTGATGCCCACGTGTTGAATAGAAGGGGGGCAGTTGGAAAGCCTGCAACCACTCTGTCAGCAGCCCGTACGTACACACTGGCCCTACTCCAGGGGTTATGGTACATTGGGTGCGATTTTGTATGACGGCAGGAGCGCTCTTGTGGTTATCCCATGTACGTTGTCTACAAATTCGTACATCAGTCTGGAGATCAACCTTCGTGGTGTAATTGTAGAACAGCATTTCAGGAGTAACAGGAAGATGCATGTAAAGCTGTGGAGTGATTGAATGAAAGTAGTTGGCATACAGTTTTGAAATACGTGTATTAAGATATACCGAATTGACAAAATCTTTAAAAAAAACAGCAATAAAATACCACATTTTGTAAATACAGACTACACTCAAACAGACTGAGTCACCAGAATGAATACCCAAGCCAGTATAAAAACACATAAACTAATAACCATTGATATAGCAGATCTAAATGATCATCAACGTATAAGGTTTCTCAGTAACGCACAAAAAAATTGAAAAAAACACACATGCAACAGAAAATTAATCATTCACTAACATTAAAAAGAAACTAACCAATAGTCCATAAAATTGCTCACTCCTCAAATCGGCGTTAATCTCATGAGCATGAGAAAAGGATTTAACTAAATCTGAAATGTAGCAATTCTCAAAGTGGAAAACTAGTAATTAACATCAATGCATCAGAAAGACTCTGTTATGGAAACCATCATGTCAAGCACTCAGAAAACCTCCTCTCCATCCGAACAGACATTGGAAGGCCGAACGGTACCGACCGGCCGCAGTGTCATCCTCAGACCACAGACGCCCATGG
Organism: Schistocerca piceifrons; assembly: GCF_021461385.2. Lineage (NCBI taxonomy): Eukaryota > Metazoa > Arthropoda > Insecta > Orthoptera > Acrididae > Schistocerca > Schistocerca piceifrons. Next base: position 261,287,831 of record NC_060144.1, on the reverse strand, counting down.
ATGGGGATATGGAGGGACATGTGGTCAGCACATCGCTCTCCTGGCCGTATGTCAGTTTACGAGATCGGAGCCGCTATTTCTCAATCAAGAAGCTCCTCAGTTTGCCTCACAAGGGCTGAGTGCACCCCACATGCCGACAGCGCTCGGCAGACCAGATGGTCACCCATCAAAGTGCTAGCCCAGCCTGACAGCGCTTAACTTCGGTGATCCGACAGGAACCACTGCGGCAAGGTCGTTGGCACCCAGAAAATCAGTCTTTATCAAACAATCGTACACTGCAACCAGAGCTTTGAAATGCACCACCTTCAAGAAACTACGACAGGAAATAACGTGGGTGCATTTAAATGATTGTGTCAGATACATCATCACCTTGAGTACTTCATGAATTACACTCTGCAGCACAAACATACACTGTAATTGTATCCTAATATTTAAAAGACAAGACACATCTTCCCTTATTCTCTGCATAGTGACAAGGGGCAAAGTTCCTCTCACAATCACATTTCCACACCAGTCGTGTCTCACGGAAGCTATACAACTTCCAGCATGTCTTAGTTTTCCACTGGGACATGCGTCCACCACTTACAAGTCTAAAGGGACAGTAGAGTGCCCAACAGGATAAACGATATCTATTCAACCAGATCTAATGCGCTCCTCTGAATATAACTGTCACACCCAGTTCTTGGAGCTGTTCCACCAAACTACCAGGACTGATAGACAGCTTGGGCACATGATTCCTGAGACTAGCAGTACGGGCACTCCAAACAAACCACAATTTGCCCAAGTTCTCTGTCACATTGCAACTGTCCACATCCGTCCCAGCTGTCACTCCCCATTCCACCTGCCACCATGTGCTCTAGTGATTGCTGGTACCACACGACATTGCTACGCCATCCAGTGGCTCAGATCGTGAACTCCCTTCTTAGAGAAGGACGACGATAGAAAATAGGTGGCATGTGTGCCGACGTGGCATGTACTCCCTCCACCCCGCAGTTCTCGGCCTGGGACGAAAACTCTCTTCATTAATTCTTAGCACTCAGCTTAATTTGAGCGAGGTGAGCTGTGACATCTACAGCTCTGTTACTGAGGTAACAAATCTTCTAATACACAAAGGCCCTCTGTAATGGGGCAATAGTTTGTTAGAGACTACTTGTGCCCCTATCTGACCCCCTGGAAATTCTTAATGTAGACGACATCACTAATTTGGCAAGCATTTAGCTGGTGCTGCTGGTTATAAAACATAGCTTCCTTCCTGTGGGCATCCTAGATATTTCTTCTTACCAATCTCCATTAAGCAGCAATCTGTTGTGGATTTCCCTTCATTCAATAGATCCTCGATTGCCCACAAGCTGCACAGTGGAGTCGCCACCTGATAAGACAGAAGGAACTTGGCCAGCACTGATCCTTGAGCCTCATGATGCACATTATTAAATGACAGTATTAGATGCCATGATCAACCAGGGCAGAGAACAGTTCCAATTTCTTTGATCCTTACCATTTTCCCAATTTTCAATAAGAAGAGATGTCAGACCTGATAAATCTTTCGTCACCCTCCTCCCCAGCTACAGTTCTCTGATATGCATATGAAAGATGCTGTGATGTACAGAGATTAAGACATAAACTCTGTTATGCCCCAGAATTACTGTAGAAATTGTATTGACTTTGTAACGTTTTTCTTTTCACGTTAAACTCTAATGATTTATGTAATTATCTGTTTTCATGCGTTTTTTCCCATAATTTCGTCCAAATGCGGACTACGTTTTTGTGCACACATGTTTAATAGTAATATTATATTAACTTGCCATAATTTTATTTTTGTGACACCAGTTATTGTTACAGGAGCACGTTTCAGCATTCCAGCGGATTTTGTACAGTGAAAGGTATTCGCCTTTACGAGTATGGACAACCACCGGCTGTGTAATGGAATGGCGATAATGAATATTTGTGCAGGACCGGGGCTCGAATCAGGATTTCCCGCTTTTCGCGAATGGTCACCTTACCATCCTTTTTTTTACTTTCTCAAACTTTTTACTTTACAGTTGGAATATAAAATGAAATGAACTATGTTTGAGGTTTCATCAGACTGATAACTTTGACTGATACTTGACATGCGATTTAAAGAAACTAGCGAATGGAGCTGACTCGAAAGCACAACTTTATGTTTACAAAGCACGAACCGTACCATTTATTTGCTTTTTTTCAACGCAGCCTCTTTCTTTGACTTCACTCTTTTATTTTTGACCAGGTCAGAACCTACTTCCATTCTCTTTTTATGTGTGAGAGCCTATCGCTTTGTCTAAGTTAAACTCAAAAACAAAAATTAAGCGAAAATCAGATCTATCTCTGCTTGGTACCGTCACTTTTACCCTACCATTAAAAAAAAAGAATTAACTTTCTTCAAGCATTGCCCCTAATTCTTCCCAAAAATCTTACAAGGCGATAGGATCATGGTTTCGTAAATTTTTATTGTTAGAATTTTTTAATGCTTTATTTTTTATTACATGATTATAGTTAGTAAATGTGTACAAATGAAACTCCTGTAAAACAGAATATTACAAAAAATGTTATTCAAAGCCTAAAGTAAAATAACTCTGTATATTACCTGTGCTTCTTCAGCTACACATGCCGCTTTGTTAACACCTCTGTGAAAGCAGCTTTCCACAAATCAGTCAGTCTCTCTCCTTCCTCACGGCTTACAATTCAAGTCAATTTGTCTTTGATGTGATACCGTGCAGAATGACACAATGAACCTGGCACTCCCCAACTAGAAGGGGGGCTTTCTCAAAACACTGCATAAATAATTTGCAAAGTGTGTACGGCACGCCGGTGTGGGTTAAAGAGCGTGTGAGCGTTTTGTAGGTAGCTCCAGTAATCAAGATCCACATCTTCCCCTTCTCTGAAGACTTAGTCGATGGTCATTCCCTTGAACGATGTAAGCACATGATATTTTGCGAGGGATAATCAATAGTCATCCCAACACAGGAGCGTCCGAGGTTCAGTCACGTCACGTGTGGCACAGAGGTAACGAGCTTAGATCTTCCGTGCCAGTCACCAATCGCCAGACGACGACCCACGTGAAGTATGTTCATCGTGTCCAGGAAGCGACAGTCGGGGTAAAATGCGGAATCCGTTAATCCGATAACATGAATCTCGTGTCTTGTCACATACTTTTTGTTGGTGGAACTATACTATGTCGCACACACGGTGGTTGGCTGAAAGTGGTAGTGTATCTGTTTTCACTCTCGTGGCCCGTTGACAGTTGCGTAGGCCTACTTGGTTTCTACCACGTTACGAGGAACTGACCACAGAAGAGTGGTGTAAAAATATTTTGCCTTCGATGGGTGCTTGCGGGGAGATCACAAATATTTTGCCTTCGATGGGTGCTTTGTGGGGAGATCACACAGCTGTATTTCAGAATGAATGTCGATACATAGGAAAGCTGTATCGCGACATGAACCACCGACACCGGCAGGACGTGAGAGTGGCGTCAATATCTCCAGTGGACCACCCATGAGACAAACGTGTTTACTGGTCCATCGTTTCCACATTTGGCTCATATAAAGGACAGCTGCCGGTGCCCAGACGTTAACCAGTCCCAGCCCTCCATTGCATAGGGGGAGGGAGAGTCATAACGTACTATAAATACGTGTTTTATTGGAAAGGAGTTAACCAAAGGGCGCCTGAAGTCTATAACCTACCACTGCTCATAGGGGGAAAACCTGTCACACGTGATTGAGTTTTGATGTCACACAGAGGTTCAGGTGTCCCACACGTTGCAGCTGATTTAAATCTCTGAGCAGCTTCTGGCACACCATATGCGTACAATCTGTAGTAATCACGACGGTTGCCGCATCTGGCAGGAGGGGGGCAACAGTGCCTAGCCTGAGACTGCGCCCGATATCCAACGCTGCCGACTTGTTGACGTATAGAGGACTGCCTGCAGCCTGTCCATATCACTCAATCCTGTTTAGTATGCTACGGACCTGATCGGTGGAACGAACCAGCAATAGTAGGACGTCGGCATACGCCCTGCAGCGGAAGGTGATGTCCCTCACTTTGTGATTATGTCCGTCAGGGTGAAACCAGACAGCCTGTGGTTGAGACCCCTAGAAGCGGCTCGAGCGCGATTGCATAAAGGTATGTAGAAAGAGGGCAACATTGTTGTAGAGACCTCTTAATGCATATTTGGTCCACCGTCCATCTGTAGACCTGGACCTCAGAGCTGGCTGCAGCCAGAGGGCGCCCCAGGGCATTAATGAGCCTCGAGGGAAATCCCATATGGTCCATCACCTGTAGGGGCAAGTTATGATGTACTCTATGGAACACTCAATTGAAATCGATGGAGACGATTGCTGCTTTCAGACGCCACTCCGGAACGATCGCTATTAAGTTTCTGCCGTCGCCGTTGGCCATTTGTATATTGGCATCTCCTCTGCTCTGAGGCACGGATCATTAGCAAAGTAATCTTAATGCGGCCTGCCAAAAGCCTGGCGAAGATCTTGTAGTTAGAATTCAGCACTGTAAGTGGCCGATAGTCAACGACTGATTGCCCTGCCGCTGGCTTATGTACCATTATGAAAAGTCCTTCGACTAAAGTAAACAGAAGAGTGCAGTCTGGAGACATAAGTTCTCGGAACGTTGTAACCCAGGAAGGCATCATGATGTCATAGAAGGCCCAGTAAAACTCGATTGATAATCCATCGGGCCCTGGATATTTATTGGCTGCACCTTTGTCCAAGGCGTCTCCCGCCTCCTCAGAGGAGACTTCCTCGGTTTATGCTACCACTGTTGCAACTTCGATAGTGTTTGTCGCCTGTTGTAATGCTTCCACAGTGGTCTCGTCAGTTATGGCTTTTTCCTTTTAAGATGACGAAAATTATCATCCATGTCTTTCACTACTGTTGCCTGGGCTGTACAGGAGCGACCGTCTCGCGTCATAAGGTGTGTGATGTCTGATTAACTGTCGGCAGTGTCGGCGCTTGTCCACCATTATGAGAAACATGGTGGGTACCTCTGGAGCCAGTCAGTCATGTTGTCATGAGCGGACCCCAGTGCCTTCTAATCGGCGCTTCGTCAATGATAGCATGTGAGCCTTGATTTGGTGTCGTTCTAACTATCTGTCCGGCGATGTGGATAGAGCGTCAAGGTCACTGAATATCATGTAGTAAAAGTCTGGGGTTTGCCGGAGCCACGCAACCGTGTCCTTGTCAAACTGAATAAGTGTCCTGCGGATTACCAGTTTGGTGTAGTGGAGATTTTCCAACAGCAGCCCAAATGCTGAAGGTGTGTTACATTCATCTTCCAATGGCCTTTTCTATGCCAGACTTGTTGAGGGTGAAGATGCATCTTGCAGATATAGCCACTGTGATCAGAGAAGGCGAGAGGCTATCCTTCAGATGCCGCCACTCCCTGTGTAAGACCTTGTGACACCTATATGCGATCCAGTCAAATGACTGGTGAGATGCGTGTGACCGGAGCTGTCGTCGTGTAGCTTTTCCCGAGTGTTACGCAAGTGAAAATTGTGAATCACCATACCCAGTTCCGGACAAGGAGTGCAGTATGCGATTTGATCTGTGAGATGAAGGACACAATTACAATCGCCAGCGAAGACGCTGTGTTCATACCGTTCTAGAGAAATTGGAGCGACGTCTATGGAGTAGAACGTGGTCTCATCATCACGACGTTTAGTGGTGCCCAACGATGCATAAATATTAATAAATCGGGTATCGAGTGCCGTGACTGGTAAACCTCAAGTGGAGGGAAGATAGTGATATCGGTGGCTTCGATACCGTCACGCACTAAAATCGCCAAGTCGATGTCTGTGGGACTACCAGACCACCTACATTGAGACACCATAAAAATTCGGGAGTGTTTTCATCCGAACTTCTTACAGGAATACCAAGTCGACTCCTGCAGCTCGTATTGTTTCTCTCAAGAGTTGGATCTTGACAGGGCAGCAAACGTGTTGGTATTCATCTTGGCCAAGTGGTAAGCCTCCCAATGCGCTAAATGGGCAGGGTTATCCACGGTGACGGTGGAGAGAAGCAGACATTGCGAATGATGTCATACCCCACTGGCCGCGACCTTTTCGGTGTTGTTCAGACCTCTGCAGGCCCTGGAACGGCGTCCTGCCAGGTCTCGAGGCCTTGGCCCACAATGTGGGCGCAGAAGTCTGTTCATGTTCCATACAGCAGTGATGGTTGATAGGAAGGGACTGAGCAGCTTTGCAGTCTGCATTGGAACCTTCCTGCTGATCACAGTCCGCCACAGAGGACTGGCAGACGGACTCAGCCCACCCCGAAATCCATTCTGCGTGGATTGTGTCAGTGTCCTGCAGGATCAGTTCTTCTTCGCCAGTGAGTGGAAGCAGCCGTATTCCGACACCGTCCTGAAGGGTCGCTTTCGGAGTTTCGGTGAACGCTGTTTTCGTGCGTTGCCTTCCATGTCGGTCCATGGCGCTGACTCGATTGTCATCCTACTATCGGCGGTGCCTTATAGTGTTTGGTTGTATCGATGGTGTCGTATGGAGTTCTGCCACTGGACCGACTGACTGACTGACGAGGCGTCGGTCCATGGTGGAGTTGTTCTGGTACTGCAACTTGGGTCTGCTGCGTCTGGACAGTCGGAGACGTCGTGAGCGCCGCCGCGTCAGTTACTGGGAGGATTGTCGGCGTCGGTGGAGGTGCCACGTCCAGAGGTGTAAGCTGTGTGACCTGATGTTGGAGCCACCTTCCTTGCCGCATCCGGAACACTTTTAGACTGGCTGTCATGAATAACTATGGCGAAGCAACCTTCTATTTCGAGGTATGATGGTACGTGTTGTCAGGGTTTAATTCGCACCTGTACTCCGCTTAAGACAGGAGAGTCTTAAATTCGGTCCACTTTTCTTCCACGTGTTCTTGCACTGTACCGTGGGGGCAGAGCGCCGTCGCGACGTCTGTCGCCGGGAGTTCGAAGGGTAGTTCGAATATGCGTATAATCCGCAGTCATATTCCGACATGGACAACCTCGACGTTGAGAACATTTTCGTCGGCATGGCAGAGGCAGAGTCCTTGCTTCATCTCTCGAAGAACACTGTCGCACGTAGCCTCGCTAATAAGTTTCACATAGACTGTGGTACATACGATCGAAAAGTGGATGCCGACGATATCGGCAGCAGTCGACATAGACTGCTTTGGTCAAGCAAAGTCGTTTCTAAAAGAAAATTTCAATGTTGATTTTCGGTATTGATTCGGCGTGGTACTTGTCGCACTACGGCGTCACGTTGGTGTCGGCCGAGGAAACAGACAAAGAGAGAGTGTTCGCGCTGCAGGCGGAAACACACAACATGTCCGCTCTGCTCAGCTGCTAAAGACTAAATGCCATTAGACTATCCGAGCACGACATGTCCGAAGGAATATTGCATCCTAATTCCTGATAACACAGACATTGCAAGATCGTATGTCTCCGCCGACACCGGGCAAGTGGCTGTCAAGAAAAATGTAGCCCGTAAATAATGACGTACGAGTACACGTTGTAGACACAGTGTTGACGACATGGGGAGGTTGGGTCTGACCGTGAGTCGTGCTGGGGTACCCTTACTCTAAGGCGCCCACACGCGACAAGTAGGAAATCCGGGTTCGAGTACTGGTCCATCACAAGTTTTCGTTGTCATCATTCCATTACACAGCTGACGGTTGTCCATATTTGCTAATCAGGATACATTTAATGTACATCGATGAGTCTAAGAAGCTGGTACAGCTGGCTAATATCGTGTAAGACCCCCGCGAGCACGCAGAAGTCCCGCAACACGACATACCATGGACTCGACTTATGTCTGAAATAGTGCTGGAGGGGAATGACAGCATGAATCCTGCAGGGCTGTCCATAAATCCGTAAGAGTACGACGGGGTGGAGATCTCTTCTGAATGCCACGTTTAAGGCATCGCAGATATGCTCAGTAATGGTTATGTATGGGGAGTTTGGCTGCCAGCTGTAGTGTTTAAACTCAGAAGAGTGTCCCTGGAGCCACTCTGTAGCAATTCTGGATATGTGGGGTTTCGCATTGTCCTGCTGGAATTGCCCAAGTCCATCTGAAAGCACAATGGACATGAATGGATGCAAGTGATCAGACAGATTACTGACTTAAGTGTCACATGTCAGAATCGTGTCTAGACGTATCAGTGGTCCATATCACTCCAACTGCACACGCCCCACGCCATTACAAAGCGTCCACCAGCGTGAACAGTCACCTGCTGACACGCACGGTCCATTTTTTCATGAGGTTTTCTTCATACCCGTACACATGCATCCCCTCGATACAATCCGACCAGGCAACACGTTTCCAGTCATCAACAGTCCAATGTCGGTGTTGATACGTCGCGCAGTCATCAAAGGTACGCGAGTGGGCCTTCGGCTCCGAAAGCCCATATCGATGATGTTTCGTTGAATGGTTTTCACGCTGACACTTTTCGACGGCCCTGCATTAAAATCTGCAGCAATTTGCGGAAGGGTTATACTTCTGTCACGTTGAACGATTCTCTTCAGTCGTCGTTGGTCCCGGTCTTGCAGGATCTTTTTCCGGCCGCAGTGATGTCGGAGATTTGATATTTTACCGGATTCCTTATATTCACGATACATTCGTGAAATGGTCGTACAAGGAAATCTCCACTTTATCGCTACCTCGGAGATGCTGTGTCCCATCGCTCTTGAGCTGACTATAAGACCACCTTCAAACACACATAAGGCTTGATAACCTCCATTGTAGCAGCTGTATCCGATCTAACAACTGCAACAGACACTTGTCTTATGTATAGGCGTTGCCGACAGCAGCGACGTATTTTGCTTGTTTACGCGTCTTTGTATTTGAATACGCATGCCTATGCCAGTTTCTTTGGCGCCTCAGAGTATTTCATAACAGCTGTAGTCGCCCCAGTACCTGTTCCTTCGGACACATAAGCATGTATAGATATATACACATTGATACTTAGTGTGTTTATATAATCGTTTGAACAGAGTCATGTTGATCATAGTTAATACGATGCTGAACTTACATGTGAGAGAAAAACTTGTCAAATATTTAGTTAACTCTCGATTTTTGCTTATTCTTCTTTTATGTTATAATGAGAATGAAGCATGATTCTTCATGCATGTTAACATGTCGTTTTCAGTGTCACATGCTAGTATACGTACGTAAACTACACATTGGTTCATGATCTAATACCTAGCCTTTTATATATAATCAGATTATTTCTTTTTGGTCTTACATATCAACGTACATTTTGTTAGTAGGAAACATGAATCTCTGTTTTGAACTGACATATGAAGTCTAGTACTTTTTGCGATAATGATGATTTAATTGCAGTTTTCTAAAATACTGAAATTAGTAGTGTCATATTCTGTTTGTAGATTTTGTATGGTGTGAGTGAAGGCAGCCACAAGTATCATTTTGACAATGCTTCATGCACAAATTTTGGAATCATGCTGGTTCGGAAGATTTTTTGTGTTTGAAAAAATTTGCACCATTAAAATAACAATTAAAAGTTGTGTTGTGGACCACTAGGGTCAAGTCCCTCCGTAGGTCCTCATCACTGTAAGTGCAAGTAACTAAAAAAATTCTTGACACTGATATCGCATGATTATAACAGGACCAGCGTAAATTTTCCTCCTGGCATTCGAATAATAAAAGGCAACCGTCTCACACTTCTTTCATGAGAGTACTTTTTGTGATGATTAACTTAGATTTACAGTTCAGCAGACTGATTTCCTGCTATTAGCACACTGGAGAAGTGTGACGTAGGGAACCAACTCCATTTATTTTATTTCCTTTTATTTCATATCATCATCCTACGTTACCCTTAATTAATAACCCAATCAAGGTGCGATGTGTAGATATATGATTAACTAGAAGTGTACCCGCAGTCGTAGAATCAGTGTTGCTTTCTTGGTTCTCGTTGTAGAGGCAGGGGAACGTCCATTAAATTTTAACTTTCGAAGCTGGCTTGTGGCGTGACTGGTGGAGAGAACGGTTTTTCCTGCTCCTTTCAAAAGTTCGTCTTACAATTGGTCAGTCAGGCCAATGTACGAACTGTGGCATTTTCCACCAAACTCTTGTTCAATTTTGTACATTTAACTCGTTGGAGGCTTGAGTAACGATCGCTGGCATTTCCAGCATCCATTCGATTGCCCGAAGCGTTTGGCGACTTGGGGACTTTTTCCGTTAATACTGGCCACCCACCACCCCCACCCAAGGGGCATTTCATCAGGCTACAGCATGCGGAAAGTTTTAGAAAGTTTAGTTATCTCTTAGTCATGGACTGATGACGATGTGAGTAACGTGTGCTGCTCATGAGTGTACTTAGGATAAAACATTTTGGTTGTGGTTCCAGTTAGACGTTTCGTTTTATTATATACATAATCCGTTCATTAATTAAGTTCAGTTATCAATGGAATTATCTGGCTAAATGTTGCATGAGCAAATTTTATCTGTTTTCAACTTAGTTTTTGGAAGGGTGACTTGTTTTCACTATTTACTAACTTTAGGGTTTCTCCACTGTAGTCTTCAGATTTTCTTGAGCGGAGTGAATTTTTACAAGCCTGGTTTTACGCCAACTGCTCACAATTCATAGGAACTGTTAGGTTTTTTTGTGGGAATTCAGGCTTTCCCGGAGAATTTTGATGATGAAGTGTTCTTGGTTCAAATGGCTCTGAGCACTATGGGACTTAACATCTGAGCTCATCAGTCCCCTAGAACTCAGAACTACTTAAACCTAACTAACCTAATCACACACATCCATGCCCGAGGCAGGATTCTAACCTGCGTTCGTAGCGGTCGCGCGGTTCCAGACTGAAGCGCCTAGAACCGCTCGGCCACAGTGGCCGGCGAAGTGTTCTTGGGTTATCAGCCGAGGCAAGGTGTCGTTTCGACAAGTTTCCTACTCGTCATCTTCAGGCGAAATTATTTTCAAATGACTTCCTTTCCCAGCTGCGGAAAGTACCCAGAGAAACAATTCTGAAGTTGAAGTTGATAGTGGAAGCAAGAATAAAGAAAAATCAAGACACGTTCATAGGATTTGTCAACATGGAAAAAGCATTAGACATTGTAAAATAGTGCAAGATGTTCGAAATTCTCAGAAAAATAGGGGTAAGCTATAGGGAAAGACGGATAACATACAATATGTACAAGAACCAAGAGGGAACAATAAGAATGGAAGATCAAAACCGAAGTGCTCGGATTAAAAAAGGTGTTAGACAGGCCCGTACTGTTCAATCTATACATTGAGGAAGCAATATCGGAAATAAAGAAAGGTTCAAGCGTGGACCTAAAATTCAAGCTGAAAGAATGTCAATGATCAGTTTCGCTGATGGCATTGCTATCTTCAGTGAAAATGAAGAAGAATTACAGGCCCTGATGAATGAAATGAACAGTCAAACGAGTACAGAATATGGATTGAGAGTAAATCGAAGAAAGGCGAAAGTAATGAGAAGTAGCAGAAATGAGAACTGGGAGATATTTAACATCAGGATTGATAATCACCAAGTAGGTGAAGTTAAGGAATTCCGCTAGCTAATCAGCAAAATAATCCATGACTGACGGAGCAAGGAGAACATAAAAAGCAGACTGGTACTTGCAAAAGGGCATTCCCGCCCAAGAGAAGTCTCCAAAAATCAAACATAGGCCTTTAATTTGAGGAAGAAATTTCTGAGAATTTATGTTTGCAGCAGAGCATTGTGTGGTAGTGAAACATGGACTATCCGGAACAGAAGAGAATCGAAGTATTTGAGATGTGATGCTGCAAACGAATGTTGAAAATTTGGTGGACTCATCAGCTAAGGAATAAGGAGGTTCTCAGCAGAATCGGCGAGGAAAGGAATATATGGAAGAGGCAGATAGAGATTGGAATACCTCCTGTAAATAATTGCTGACATACGTTGCAAGTGCTGCTCTGAGATGAAGAGGGTGGCAGAGGACAGAAATTCCTGGCTGCCGCATCAAACCAGTATGAAGAATGATGACTCACAAGTTACTAATTGATGTGCTTATTGCTCTTGGTATATAATCCTTGCAGGTAACAGGAGTCTTGAGTGAGCGTACATGTTGCACCACAAGCTACATGGATGACGTCAGCCTTAGGACGGGTGCCTGGCGTGGTGTCTTGTGCAGCCTACCGTAGCGCTATTTCTTTGTGGAACAGCAAAGCGAGACTGCTTGACTGCGGTTTTTTGTCGCTCGCCTTATCGCTCAAGTGGTGGCAGCTGCATGAGGCGCAGTGGACCTTAACTGCCAACAGCTGTGCGCGCCACGGGACAAAGCCGTGCTGGCGCCCACACAGCGGACCCGTCTGTGGGTCCAGTGGGACACTGACTGCTTACTGGGATTCCGAGCCTCCAAGGTGGTTCACAGAACCTCTCACTTCTTTCCTTTTGCGCGATCAATTCATTTATAGTTTTACTTGAAATGTTAGTCACGGCCGGCCGTGTTGGCCGAGCGGTTCTAGGCGCTACAGTCTGGAACCGCGCGACCGCTACGGTCGCAGGTTCGAATCCTACCTCGGGCATGGATGTGTGTGATGTCCTTAGGTTAGTCAGGTTTAAGTAGTTGTAAGTTCTAGGGGACTGATGACCTTAGAAGTTAAGTCCCATAGTGCTCAGAGCCATTTGAACCATTTTTTTATCTTCTCACATGGATATACCGACAACAGAAGCGGACGAGTGAACCTGAACGTATGTAACAATGAGCCTTTCAACCCTCATGTCATATTTTGAAACAAGATAGAACCCCTAAAAGAATGGAATAATCTTATTTACCGTACCTAGCGGCTAACTACGTATATTAATTAGATGATGAGGTCCCATACTCCGAGGAGCGTAGATAACACGAAATAAATCCCTTTTACTATGTCAGTTCTAATTTTTGGGCCACAATGAAATGATCTTATTTACTGTATCGAGCGGCTGGCTACAATAATTAGATAACATGAGGAAACAAATCCCTGTTACTATCTTACTTCTTTGTTCAGAGCGTAACAGTTTTTGGATAACTTTGTCCACCTTCAGATGACTACATTTATACTTCTCGCACTGCAAGACATGAGGGCTTATAATCAACATTTGGAAAACAAAACAGTAATAACTAACAATGAAGTCATGGAACTACACTTCAATTAAGATAAGTTTGTAATTAACGTTCCAGTGAGTTGGGTGGCATGAGCACCGGCCAGTCAGTACTGGCGCCTAACGGTAAGAAAATGGTTCAAATGGCTCTGAGCACTATGGGACTTAATTTCTGAGGTCCCCTAGAACTTAGAACTACTTAAACCTAACTAACCTAAGGATATCACGCACATCCATGCTCGAAGCAGGAATCGAGCCTGCGACCGTAGCGGTCACGCGGTTCCAGACTGAAGCGCCTAGAACCGCTCGGCCACACCTGCCGGCGCCTAACGGTAAGGTTTACTTTTTTTTAATTTATTGGCCTGTGACATTAACCATTTAGCCAGAGAAGTGAGTAACTACAGATTTGGTATACAATTATAAATTACATTAATTCCAGGTAAACTTCATGTTACACTTTGTACATTCACAAACTCAACACAGCCCATATACACACATAAAAAGGGTATGCATCATCCCGGTTCCCAGAACTCTTGAAGATATACGCTGACTGTGGACATTGTATTACAGACACAGTTCCTTTGACTGACGTCACTAAACTCGCCCAAAGATGCAAACAACCTTGCATGGGCAGTGCCTATTAGACGGAGGGGGTCCGACAGCCGATCAGTTCCAGTCATTCCACCAGGAAGGAGGTGCACGGCTCGTGTTGTCTATAGGTCAACCATGCCTAGACGGTCAATACAGCGGTTCGATCGCGTCCGCATTGTTACTTTGTGCCAGGAAGGGCTCTCAACAAGAGAAGTGTCCAGACGTCTCGGAGTGAACCAAAGCGATGTTGTTCGGACATGGAGATGATACAGAGAGACAGGAACTGTTGATGACATGCCTCTCTCAGGCCGCCCAAGGGCTACTACTGCACTGGATGACCGCTACCTACGGATTACGGCTCGTAGGAACTCTGACAGCAAAGCCACCATGATGCATAATGTTTTCTGTGCAGCCACAGGACGTCGTATCACGACACAAACTGTGCGCAGTAGACTGCATGATGGGCTACTTCACACCCGATGCCCATGATGAAGTCCGTCTTTGCAACGACGACACCATGCAGCGCGGTACAGATGGGCCGAATGGACCGCTTAGGATTGACATCACGTTCTCTTCACCGATCAGTGTCGCATATGCCTTTAACCAGACAATCGTCGGAGACGTGTTTGGAGGCAACTCGGTCAGGCTGAACGCCTTAGACACAGCGTCCAGCTAGTGCAGCTAGGTGGAGGTTTCCTGATGTTTTGGGGTGGCATTATGTGGAGCCGATGCACGCCGCTTGTGGTCATGGAAGGCGCCGTAACGGCTGTACGATACGTCAATGCCACCCTCCGACCGATAGTGCAACCATATGGGCAGCATATTGGCGAGGCATTCGTCTTCATGGACGACAATTCGCGCCCCCATCGTGCACATCTTGTGAATGACTTCCTTCAGGATGACGACATCGCTCGACTAGAGTGGCCAGCATTTTCTCCAGAACATGCCTGGGATAGATTGAAAATGGCTGTTTATGGACGACGTGACCTGCCAACCACTCTGAGGAACCTAAGCCGAATCGCCATTGAGGGGTAGGACAATCTGAACCAACAGTGCCTTTATGAACTTGTGGACAGTTTTCCACGGCGAATACAGACATGCATCAATGGAAGAGGACGTGCTACTGGGTATTAGAGGTACCGGTGCGTACAGTAATCTGGACCACCACCTCGGAAGGTCTCACTGTGTGGTGGTACAACATGCAATGTGTGATTTTCATGGGCAGTAAAGAGGGCGGAAATAATGTTTATGTTGATCTCTATTCCAATTTTCTTTACAGTTTCCGGAACTCTCGGAACTGAGGTGATGCAAAACATTTGTTGATGTGTGTATTACAACTTCTTACGCTGCAAACTTTGTATCTGTCATAACTGGGTATATTATTCTTGTAGAAACTGGGCTATACTGATATAGTCAGTTATGTGACGGTAAGTTATAAGAAAATCACTACTAAATCGCAAATCCTGCAGCACACAGTCTGAACATCATTCATATAAAGTTGGGTACCCGTACGGTGAATAGTTTTACGTCTACATTGGCTCGAGTAGCGAAAGTTTAATTGCAACCACCATGCAAATGTAACCTTCTAAAGACGAGCTTTGTAGGCTAAAACAAATCCTCCCTTAATTAAGTGTACGACTACTAGCAACAGAAATTTCATTATACATGATACAGAAAACGACCGTATTTGCCACACAGGAAAGTTCACCGAAACAGCTTAGAAACAATCTTTAAGACAGGGTGCAAAAGAAAGCAATTAAAGGAAAGGGACGGAAGTTTGGTGGTAATGATGAAGACAGTTATGAAGTGCCGTACGTCACCCCAAGCCCATTTCTAATGTAATCTTCTAGCGGGCAGCATATGAGGAAGAAGCTAACCATGTTAATAAAGACGTAGAAGAAACGATAAAATGACACCTCTTGGCCAGGGCTTCCCAAACTTTTCCTCTGATGGAACACTTTGAGAATTCGGGTACTTTGATGGAACACCTTGTTTGTTTTGAAGGTTAATAAAAGTAATAAAATTCTTAAAAATGAAAAAAACTTGTTTTTTTCATTGATTACTGAAATTTTAAATCATAACTAATAACGCAGAAATCATTATAAAATATTTAAAAATACGAGAAATGCCATGTTATTAAAAGCTTTTCATGGAGCAGTTATCCACATCCGGTGGAACACCAGAGTTCCGAGGAACACATTCTGGATAACCCTGCTCTAGGCATGAACCCTCCCGTGCTGGTGTTACTGAATGAGTACTCCGGACAACAGTCTTGTTATCACTAAGAAATATCCCACGCAGAGTTCCTTGAAATAGCTTGTGCAACGTTTAGCGCTTAGATGTTACGAAGAAGTAAGGGTGTCAGTGAGGACAGGTTTACTCTGAACGGAGAGAATCTGTGGAAAGGAAAAGTCTGTTGAAAGGCAACCGTGTTGTTCGATGTAAGAAGTGGACATAGCTTACCGTGTAGTACGGAAATAATGGAAGGCATTATCGTGAAACAGAAATAGTGATCGGTATTGTATCTCAGGACAATCGCTCTACCCATGAAGCTCCAGGAAATGTTTCCTGCACGCATTGTGCAATGGGTATATCGCCGACAACAACATCCGGAGGCTTGAGGCGAGTTAAAACAAAACATGACGCAGAGCGAACGTGACCTTTTCAACCTCCGTTAGCCGGACATCAGCAGCAATGGAAAATTTGTAAGACACTGAAACGGACGAAAGACTTCATTCGCAATTCATGTCATTGTTCAGGATCAAATGAAAGAAGCATTGTTCTCAGTGCAAACGACACATCTTGACAAGCAAATGTCACAATGTGTCTCGTGGTACCAAGACGCCTTGAGGAATATCTAAGTGGAGCGTTTTTATACGTTACTACACCTGCCTGTACTCTTCGTGCCTCAGAATTTGTCCTATCTACCTACTCCTACTTTTAGTGAAATTGTTCCGTAAAGCTCTTAGCTCCCCGATTCTGTTCAGTACTTCATCATCAGTTATTTGGTCTGCCCATCCAACCTCTAGCGTTCTTTCCGCACACATTGTTTCAAAACCGTCTGTTCTCTCATCGTCCACGTACAGCTTCCTTATAATGCTTCACTTCAGGCAAATACTTTCAGAATAGACTTTCTAATACATAATCTACATTGAGTGCTAACAAATTTCTCTTTTTCAGACACAATTTCTTACCAGTACCAGTCTGCATTTTGTATCCTCATATCTCCTCTCATTGTCGTTTATTTTGCTGCCCATATAGCAACACTCATCTACTACTTTTAGGGTCTCCTTTCTTAAACTAGTTCCCTCAGTATCACCCTGAACCAAATCAGTTTACGAAGTTCCTCCTTATTTTCCTTTACTGCTTGCTCTCCAGACAGAAAGAATAGCTTGGGGGAGAGACGGCAACAAAGGCAACGAAGTTTCTGGCGACAGAGTCCCCGTATAAAAAATTCTCGGTTTACCTGTCGCGTCGCCGGCCGGTGTGGCCGTGCGGTTCTAGACGCTTCAGTCTGGAACCGCGTGACCGATACGGTCGCAGGTTCGAATCCTGCCTCGGGCATGGATGTGTGTGATGTCCTTAGGTTAGTTAGGTTTAAGTAATTCTAAGTTCTAGGAGACTGATGACCACAGATGTTAAGTCCCATAGTGCTCAGAGCCAGTTTTGAACCTGTCGCGTCGAATTCTGATGAAAGTCCCAAGGTGTTGACTATTGCCTCCATCATCATCGTCAGGGGCCACGACTGACAACAACATTGCCTCATTCTTTTATCAATTATTTCTTCTTTCGTATCACTCGACTCTTACACCTGCAGTCTGGTTTCACTACAAGTTGTTGATAAGCCTTCGCTTATTGTATCTTACCAAACGAGATGGCGCAGTGTATAGCACACTGGACTCGAATTCGCGAAGACGATGGTTCAAACCCGGGAACGAACATCCAGATTTAGGTTTTTCGTGATTTCCATAAATCGCTCCAGGTAAATGCAGGGATGGTTCCTTCGAAAAGGCACGGTCGATTTCCTTCCCCACCCTTGAAACATTCCGAGCTTGTGGTCCGTCTATAATGACCTCGATGTTGGCGGGACTTTAAACTCTAATCTTTATTTTTTCTTTCTTCTCTGTATTTTATCCCGCATCACTTTAGAATCTGTTGGATGTGATAGTATAAAGTGTGCGCATTAGGAGTTTAAACTTCTGTTGTTGTATTTAGCTTGCACGTGCAGGTTCTAACCAGCGGAAATCAGCGGACCGAGATCTATTTTGTATTGCTCAAACACTATTGACCCCCACCATTACTGTCACCTCTGTCTCCTGTCGCTCGACAAATACACCCAACACTCTGTATACAGTAAGTGAAATATTAGCAGGAACCAATAAAAAACGACTTGGTCTCCAACGGGATCTCATCCCATAATGAGCAAAGCTAAGACAGGATAAGACTGTTCTTTATTATAACTTATTGATTGGCGACTCCATAGAGCGCTGTGTGCACAACGACCATATACGTGAAATTAGAAGGAAGGTCAGCGTTGGCCGTAATTTTGATGGTTTATTGACAGCAAAATCGATTTTCAAGCACATAATGATCATCTTCAGTGCTGCAGTGTACAAATTGAAACTCATAGGCACTGGTGTCAAGTTATTATCTGTAACCAAAGCTACGAAACGATCACAATAATCGTGTACTCTCGACAGCTGATTCCGGCAGTACACCCGAGAACCTTGGAAGCTTGCTAATAGTGATTGTGGATATCATAACACCGAATTTCAAATACAATCGTAGAGTTACTCCTAATGAATCGCTTGTCGACTGGGACTGTGTGTCTCATTGCTTTATTTCGTTTTCCTATTCTTTCTCGTATTAACATTAAGTATCTTCTGTAATAGACATTTTAGAATAATGCAACTTTTGAAATTTGAGGTAAATTTATAATGAATTAGCTGCAGCCAGTTTCCTTTATTTTTCCATGATGACATTTCAAGATGCATGAGATCCCATCTTCAGATGTTTACATTTATTTGCATGTCGGAAACATACTTGTTAAGACAGCTGTTGTGAAATTTCTTAAGTATCCTGATGATAGTGGAACAATTATTCGCCGAAATATCGTGGACCTTCGACGGTTGGATCCGACATTACACCCGAGAAACTTGGAAGCAGCATATATGCCGGGAAAACCTCTGACCAGACACTACTATTTGCAAACATTTTTCTAAATATTTGTCCACAAACACTTCTGATAACTGAACGCAAGGTTGTGGGCTGTTTTTATAACATTAAATTAAGCCATCATTTATTTGGTCACTTTAAAAAATTTAGAAGTCTAGATCACTTGAACTTAGAACATATTGGTTGTATTCTACAGTAGCCAAACTGGAAAAATGCAAACAACAGGATAGCGAATTGGCAGACGTAATAATCGCCCTGACATGTTCAGTACGATCTTACTGAGAATACTCTGGTCGTCATCAACATTTTTCGTCAGTAGTTCTAGTACTGACAGTATGGCAATACTAATCCTCGGATTGTCATTATATTGATATATTGACAATAACAGTGAAAGTGCGAGGGACCCTTAACTTCTGTGTGACATTTCTTGCATTGCAGATGATAGGCAAGAACCATATGTTGTTAGCACTGTACAAACTGGCCAAAAGTGCTCAAAAATACGACAGCAGAGCTCACTAAAATTTTTACAGACTGTTGTTGTTGTTGTAGTCTTCAGTCCTGAGACTGGTTTGACGCAGCTCTCCATGCTACTCTATACTGTGCAAGCTGCTTCATCTCCCAGTACCTACTGCAGCCTACATCCTTCTGAATCTGCTTAGTGTATTCATCTCTTGGTATCCCTCTACGATTTTTACCCTCCACGCTGCCCTCCAATACTAAATTGGTGATCCCTTGATGCCTCAGAACATGTCCTACCAACCAATCCCTTCTTCTGGCCAAGTTGTGCCACAAACTTCTCTTCTCCACAATCCTATTCCATACTTCCTCATTAGTTATGTGATCTACCCATATAATCTTCAGCATTCTTCTGTAGCACCACATTTCGAAAGCTTCTATTCTCTTCTTGTCCAAACTATTTGTGGTCCATATTTCACTTCCATACATGGCTACACTCCATACAAATACTTTCAGAAACGACTTCCTGACACTTAAATCTATACTCGATGTTAACAAATTTCTCTTCTTCAGAAACGCTTTCCTTGCCATTGCCAGTCTACATTTTATATCCTCTCTAATTCGATCATCAGTTATTTTGCTCCCCAAATAGCGAAACTCCTTTACTACTTTAAGTGTCTCATTTCATAATCTAATTCCCTCAGCATCACCCGACTTAATTAGACTACATTCCATTATCCTCGTTTCGCTTTTGTTGATGTTCATCTTATATCCTCGTTTCAAGACACTGTCCATTCCGCTCAACTACTCTTCCAAGTCCTTTGCTGTCTCTGACAGAATTACAATGTCATCGGCGAACCTCAAAGTTTTTACTTCTTCTCCATGGATTTTAATACCTACCCCGAATTTTTCTTTTGTTTCCTTTACTGCTTGCTCAATATACAGATTGAATAACATCGGGGAGAGGCTACAACCCTGTCTTACTCCCTTCCCAACCACTGCTTCCCTTTCATGTCCCTCAACTCTTATAACTGTCATCTGGTTCCTGTACAAATTGTAAATAGCCTTTCGCTCCCTGTATTTTACCCCTGCCACCTTTAGAATTTGAAAGAGAGTATTCCAGTCAACATTGTCAAAAGCTTTCTCTAAGTCTACAAATGCTAGAAACGTACGTTTGCCTTTCCTTAATCTTTCTTCTAAGGTAAGTCGCAAGGTCAGTATTGACTCACGTGTTCCAGTATTTCTACGGAATCCAAACTGATCTTTCCCGAGGTCGGCTTCTACTAGTTTTTCCATTCGTCTGTTAAGAATTCGTGTTAGTATTTTGCAACTGTGGCTTATTAAACTGATTGTTCGGTAATTTTCACATCTGTCAACACCTGCTTTCTTTGGGATTGGAATTATTATATTCTTCTTGAAGTCTGAGCGTATTTCGCCTGTTTCATACATCTTGCTCACCAGATGGTAGAGTTTAGTCAGGACTGGCTCTCCCAAGGCCGTCAGTAGTTCCAATGGAATGTTGTCTACTCCGGGGGCCTTGTTTCGACTCAGGTCTTTCAGTGCTCTGTCAAACTCTTCACGCAGTATCGTATCTCCCATTTCGTCTTCATCTACATCCTCTTCCATTTCCATAATATTGTCCTCAAGTACATCGCCCTTGTATAGACCCTCTATATACTCCTTCCACCTTTCTGCTTTCCCTTCTTTGCTTTGAACTGGGTTTCCATCTGAGCTCTTTATGTTCATACAAGTGGTTCTCATATCTCCAAAGGTCTCTTTAATTTTCCTGTAGGCAGTATCTATCTTACTCCTAGTGAGATAAGTCTCTACATCCTTACATTTGTGCTCTAGCCATCCCTGCTTAGCCATTTTGCACTTCCTGTCGATCTCATTTTTGAGACGTTTGTATTCCTTTTTGCCTGCTTCATTTACTGCATTTTTATATTTTCTCCTTTCATCAATTAAACTCAATATTTCTTCTGTTACCCAAGGATTTCTACTAGCCCTAGTCTTTTTACCTACTAGATCCTCTGCTGTCTTCACTACTTCATCCCTCAAAGCTACCCATTCTTCTTCTACTGTATTTCTTTCCCCTATTCCTGTCAATGGTTCCCTTATGCTCTCCTCGAAACTCTGTACAACCTATGGTTCTTTCAGTTTATCCAGGTCCCATCTCCTTAACTTCCCACCTTTTTACAGTTTCTTCAGTTTTAATCTACAGGTCATAACCAATACATTGTGGTCAGAGTCCACATCTGCCCCTGGAAATGTCTTACAATTTAAAAGCTGGTTCCTAAATCTCTGTCTTACCATTATATTATCTATCTGATACCTTTTAGTATCTCCAGGGTTCTTCCATGTATACAACCTTCTTTCATGATTCTTAAACCAAGTGATAGCTATGATTAAGTCGTGCTCTTTGCAAAATTCTACGAGGCAGCTTTCTCTTTCATTTCTTAGCCCCAATCCATATTCACCTACTACGTTTCCTTCTCTCCCTTTTGCTACACTAGAATTCCAGTCACCCATGACTATTAAATTTTCTTCTCCCTTCACTATCTGAATAATTTCTTTTATTTCAACATACATTTCTTCAATTTCTTCGTCATCTGCAGAGCTAGTTGGCATATAAACTTGTACTACCGTAGTAGGTGTGGGCTTCGTATCTATCTTGGCCACAATAATGCGTTCACTATGCTGTTTGTAGTAGCTTACCCGCATTCCTATTTTCCTATTCATTATTAAACCTACTCCTGCATTACCCCTATTTGATTTTGTGTTTATAACCCTGTAGTCGCCTGACCAGAAGTCTTGTTCCTCCTGCCACCGAACTTCACTAATTCCCACTATATCTAACTTTAACCTATCCATTTCCCTTTTTAAATTTTCTAACCTACCTGCCCGATTAAGGGATCTGACATTCCACGCTCCGATCCGTAGAACGCAAGTTTTCTTTCTCCTGATACCGACATCCTCTTGAGTAGTCCCCGCCCGGAGATCCGAATGGGGGACTATTTTACCTCCGGAATATTTTACCCAAGAGGACGCCATCATCATTTAATCATACAGTGAAGCTGCATGCCCTCGGAAAAAATATCGGCCGTAGTTTCCCCTTGCTTTCAGTCGTTCGCAGTACCAGCACAGCAAGGCCGTTTTGGTTATTGTTACAAGGCCAGATCAGCCAATCATCCAGACTGTTGCCCTTGCAACTACTGAAAAGGCTGCTGCCCCTCTTCAGACTGTACAGTAATGGAAATGTAAATGAGCGTTTGGCTTCATTGGCCGGGAGGCCCCTTGCGTGGCAGGTCCGGCCGCCTTGGTGCAGGTCTTATTACATTCGACGCCACATTGTGCGACCTGCGCGCCAGATGGGGATGAAATGATGATGAAGACAGCACAGCACCCAGTCCCTGAGCGGAGAAAATCCTCGACCCAGCCGGGAATCGAACCCGGGCCCCTAGGACTGCAACCCGTCACGCTGACCACTCAGCTATCTCTCTCTTTTTTTTTTTTTTTTTTTTAATCTCATTTTGTTCGTTTTCGTTCGTTGTATCTGCTCGTGGCGGACGTCACAAGACTCTCGTTTCACTTCGTCCTTGATCCGTTAACTCAGTTTTTTTTGTTACAGAGGGCAGCTAACCCTCTGACCGAACACGCTGGGTTACCGTGCCGGAAAAATACGACATTGCAGTGCCTGTGTTGTTCAGAAGAACGATCCAGCGTTCCTTTGGACATGCATGCATGCAGTGTTTCACGTTTGATTCAGAGCAGAGAATCAACTTTCCAAACATAAATATTTTACCAGTTGGAGGATCTTACACACAAATTACTTCCGTACCATGAGAGACAGTAAATATTCATTGACAACTAGTTTAAATAAATCTATTACTAGGTATAGACAAAAGCGTGTTTGAAATATTGGAACAGGTAAATAATGGTAGCAGTCTATCTGCATATTCCAGACGAGGTACTGACCAAGTATCCTGCCGCACTCAACCAGAGCTACAGAGAGCCTACGGCACATCCTTCCTCTATCAGATCTCAGCCAAGTGTGAAGTCCTGCACACCGACTTCAGCAGGCTGGTGCCCGCATCACACTCAAATGCACAGTTTTGAACTAATACAACTAGTGAGACCTGAGTTTCTCCTGGCGTATATAACTTTCAATAACTTCCGGGAATTCAGCCAGGTAACACTTTCAGCGACCGCTGATATTTCGGCGGGAGAACACCCCGCCATTTTCAAGGCAAACTGCAACGGACAGGCGGCGTACATGCAAATTTAGTACCTCGGTTCTCGGATAGAAGCGGGAAAGATAACACACACACTGAACACTAGTGCCACCAAAGATGACCAAAGTCAGAGCTATCGATAGTGAGACTATGAATTCGCAGGTGAGGCAGCATTGACTCTGTTCCTCTGTTTTCTGACAAGGGAGAGAGCCGGATTCCTAACAGAGTTTAAACAGAAACCTCCATCCCTGTTAACGAGATTGCTCGCTAATTTAATCTCAACTGCCTCCCTAATGACACTGTCCCAATAGCTGGACGTGCATGCCAATATCTCGGTGTTATTATATAACATGGGGTGACCAGTATCCAAGCAATGTTCGGCAATAGCAGATCTATTTGGTTGCTGTAATCGTGTGTGCCGTTTATGCTCAGTACATCTGTCCTCCACGGTCCTGATAGTTTGACCAATATATGCCATGCCGCAGCTACAAGGAATACGATATACACCCGCCTTACGCAGTCCAAGATCATCCTTAACGGAACTCAAAAGTGAGTTTCGATGTGGTCTCTCTCTACACTCGTGTTCCTCTGTCTGATTCGTTGCGGTTAATTGAAGCCAGGTTTGGTGCTGATTTAACTAATCTCTTTAGGCATGTGTTGACACCCACTTACTTTTTATTTAATGACCAGTATTACGAGCAGACAGATGGAGTTGCGATGGGTAGTCCGTTGTCTCCTGTGATCGCAAATTTGTTTATGGAGTCGGTGCCTTTAAAACCCGCCTGTTTCTTTAGATACGTTGACGATACCTTCGTTGTTTGGCCTCACGGTAGGGAGAATTTGAATGTCTTTCTAGAACATCTGAACTCGATCCACCCGAACATTCGTTTTACGATGGAGGTGGAAGAGGATGGTTGCCTTCCCTTTCTCGACGTGTTGGTTAGGAGGAAGGATGATGGATCATTGGGACATGCAGTCTACAGGAAACGTACTCACACCGATTTGTACTTACAAGCTAATAGTTGTCACCATTCGGCTCAGCGTGAAGGAGTACTTCGTACCTTGGTACACAGGGCACATGTCGTTTCTGACGCTGAGACTTTGCCAGCTGAGCTGTCCCATCTTGAAGTTACATTTCGTCAAAATGGTTATAGTGATAGACAGATTGAACGTGCGTTGCGCTATCGACCAACTGTACATCGGGTGATTGATGATAATTCTGAGTCAACACCTAAGTCTACTGCTTTTTTCCCTTACGTAGGAAACACGTCCAATAAGATTGGTCGTATTTTACGGAAATACGATGTACAATGTGTTTTCCGACCTCCATCTAAAATTAGAGCACTTTTGAGTTCCGTTAAGGATGATCTTGGACTGCGTAAGGCGGGTGTATATCGTATTCCTTGTAGCTGCGGCATGGCATATATTGGTCAAACTATCAGGACCGTGGAGGACAGATGTACTTATCATAAACGGCACACACGATTACAGCAGCCAAATAGATCTGCTATTGTCGAACATTGCTTGGATACTGGTCACCCCATGTTATATAATAACACCGAGATATTGGCATGCACGTCCAGCTATTGGGACAGTGTCATTAGGGAGGCAGTTGAGATTAAATTAGCGAGCAACCTCGTTAACAGGGATGGAGGTTTCTGTTTAAACTCTGTTTGGAATCCGGCTCTCTCCCTTGTCAAAAACAGAGGAACAGAGTCAATGCTGCCTCACCTGCGAATTCATAGTCTCACTATCGATAGCTCTGACTTTGGTCATCTTTGGTGGCACTAGTGTTCAGTGTGTGTGTTATCTTTCCTGCTTATATCCGAGAACCGAGGTATTAAATTTGCATGTACGCCGCCTGTCCGTTGCAGTTTGCCTTGAAAATGGCGGGGTGTTCTCCCGCCGAAATATCGGCGGTCGCTGAAAGTGTTACCTGGCTGAATTCCCGGAAGTTATTTGAAAATACAACTAGTGTCCGCCAGTTTCCCCACCTCAATTCAGGCCAACTACCCTTGTTGCTAAACACTGTCTTATTACACCGTTCAGTCACATTAATGTAACCACTTGTCCGAAATTTGAATGACCACCATTAGCAGACCACTGCGAGATGTGCAGGAAGAAAATCCGTGACGTTCAGGACGGTACCGACAGGGATGCGGAGCCATGTCGACTCCACTGCTCTGGCTAGCTGTGCAGGTTTCTCGGTTGAGGATCCATGGCGCGTACAGCCCGATCAAGGTGGCCCTCAGATTAGTGGTTGGTGGCCAGGGGAGTACGGCAAACTCATCGCTGTGCTCTTCAAACCAAGCACATATGCTGCGAGATGCATTGCCCTGCTGGTAGATGCCACCGCATCGAGGAAAACAAAAACTGCCAGTGGAGGTGTACATGGTTTCCAAGGATAGAAGCAGAGGTGCGTTGATCCATTGTGCCTCCAGGATGACAAGATCAGCCAGGGAATACCGCGAAGACATAGTGCAGGGTGTTTGATTTCAGGCTTTCCACGGCGTACACGCCACAGAGCAGAAAACGTGATTCATCTCAAAAGGCATCTTTTATCACACCGTGGACGTCCAGTTGAGGTATCGGCGTGCAAATTCCAGATTCCGTCGCCGATGGACAGCAGTCAACAGAGGTGCATGAAACAGGTCTCTGATGCAGAGGCCTATACACAGCAAAGTTCACTGAACGGTCGTTCTGGAGAACCTGTTGGTGGCCCCTTGGTTCATCTAGGCGGTCAGTTGCACAACAATTGCACCTTATTCGCCTGTATACATCTCCGCAGCCGTCGTTCACCCCTGCCATCTATGGCCCATGGAGCACCCGTGTTGCCTCGGCGCCAGTTTGGATAGCGCCGTTTTGCCATGCACGGTGTACATTAACCTTGGCGGCACAGGAACTGTTTACAGTCTTGGGTGGTTCGGAAATTTTTCCACCCTCTGCCCAAAAGCAGATGATCATGTCCTTTCCAGTGTCAGATAAATCACACTGTTTCCACTTTATTAACGATTGCGGGGGTGAAGCTGACTCCTGCACGTGGTGCCCCTGCATAGGTACTGGACTAGATTCTCCAGTACTGAACTGAACGTCAGCATTCCAAAAGCATTGCATTATAGGTTTCACTATGAATGGAAACCAAAGGTCTTTATCAAGACCTCACCTTGTGATTGTATCAATCAACATAGAAGGATTGTCTGTTGCCAAAGAAGAACTCCTGCAACATATTGCCAAGGAACCTAGGTGTGATATTTTATGTATACAAGAAACCCATCGAGATGACACCATGAGAAGACCAAAAATCCTTGGGATGAAACTGGCAGTTGAGCGACCCCATAGACAATATGGCAGTGCTATCTTTGTGAGGAACGATATAGCTGTTCTCTCTACCTCACTTACAGAATTCAACAATATTGAAATACTGTCTGTAGAACTGAATGGTTGTATTGTGTCGTCAATTTACAAACCCCCAGGAGCAGATTTCCAATTTTCACCTACAGACAACTACACCAATCAACAAGCTCACTTTATTGTTGGAGATTTCAATAGTCATAGCAGTGTTTGGGGTTATGCTGAGGACGACAGTAATGGTGAAGCAGTTTTGACTTGGGCTGATACCAACCATCTTAATCTTGTCCATGATAATAAACTCCCACCATCTTTTAACAGTGGGCGTTGGAAACGTGGGTATAACCCCGACTTAATTTTTGTTAGCGAGAACATAGCTCACCAATGCAGAAAAACTGTTCTAAATCCGATACCAAATACTCAACACCGCCCCATAGGCTGCCAAGTGTTTGCAGCCATTACTCCTAGAATCACATCATTCCGAAGGCGATACAATTTCAAGAAAGCAGACTGGCAGAAGTTTGCTGATCTCCTTGACTCAGAAGTTTCACGCATAGAACCCTCAGTTTCCAACTATGATGAGTTTGTAGAAGCCGTGAAAAGATGCTCAAGACTCTCAACTCCCAGAGGCTGTCGAGTTAACTACATACCTGGCTTGACAGAAGAATCCGTGAAGCATCTACATAACTATATCCAACTTTTCAATGATAATCCTTACAGCATTGAAACCTTAACTGCTGGCCAAAATTTATCCTCAGCCTTAGCCAAATCCAAAAAAGAACGATGGATAGAGCTACTCGAGAACCTTGATATGTCTAAAAGCAGTCAGAAAGCCTGGCAGTTGCTGCGACGCCTGAACAACGACCCTGTCCACAATCATGGCCATGCAAACATTGCACCAGATCAAATTGCTCATCATCTAGTTCAGAATGGAAGGGTCAATTGTTCTAAAGATAGAACAAAACTCAAAAGAGAACCTGAACGTGAAAACAACCATATATCAAATGACTTCATCTTACAAGAACTCAGAACCGCAATTCAGAAATGCAAAAATGGTAAAGCGCCTGGTCTAGACGACCTAATGATTGAGCAAATTAAACATTTTGGTCCCATCACGGAAAGATGGCTTCTGCAATTCTATAATGGTTGTCTGAAGCGGAAACAGATCCCTGCCATCTGGAGGAAAACTAAAGTTATTCCCTTACTAAAACCTGGAAAGGGTGCAGCTGATCCCAAGAACTACCGACCGATTTCGCTCCTTTGCCATTTGTATAAAATCTATGAAAGAATGTTGCTAAATAGACTCACTCCCATTGTTGAAAAACAACTCATACCTCAACAAGCAGGTTTCCGACCTGGAAAGAATTGTACAGCACAAGTCCTTAATCTGACTGAACATATTGAAGAGGGATATGAAAAAGGATACATTTCCGGGGCTGTCTTCGTGGATCTCACAGCAGCATATGACACCATTCAACATCGACAATTATTGCACAAAGTCTACTACATCACTAGAGACATTAATTTCACCAGAACTGTGCAGACACTTTTGGAAAACCGGCGATTCTATGTGGAGTTCCAAGGAAGAAAGAGTAGATGGAGAAGTCAAAGGAATGGCTTGCCTCAGGGTAGTGTCCTTTCCCCCATATTGTTCAACATATTTACAAATGACCAGCCTCAACCTTCTCTTACAAAGAGTTTCATCTATGCAGATGATCTTGCCTTAGTCACACAAGCCAGAGATTTTGACACAGTAGAAAACCAGCTTACTGTTGCTCTCAAGGACCTATCTGAGTACTACAGAGTCAATAACTTAAGACCGAACCCTGCTAAAACTCAAGTTTGTGCTTTCCACCTACGCAATCGAGAGGCCTATAGAAAACTTACAGTGTTTTGGGAAGATCAAGAGCTTGAACATTGTTTCTACCCCAAATATCTGGGTGTCACCTTAGATCGAACGTTGACCTACAGAAAACACTGCACTAACACCAAGCAGAAAGTTGCTGCTCGTAACAACATCCTGCGGAAGCTCACTGGCAGCGTTTGGGGTGCAGATCCCAAACTACTAAGAACATCAGCCTTGGCCTTGTGTTATTCCGCAGCTGAATACGCATGTCCTGTATGGTACAAGTCATCTCATGCAAAGCAGGTTGATGTGGCCCTGAACGAAACCTGCAGGACAGTAACGGGATGCCTCAAAGCTACACCTATTGATAAACTCCATAAACTAGCAGGTATTGCTCCTCCAGACATAAGGCGTGAAGTCGCAGCCAAACTTGAGAGACATAAAGCAGATCATAACACCGATCACCTGCTACATGGATACCAGCTACCAATTAGTAGACTCAAATCTAGGAGGAGCTTCATGAGAACTACTACACCCCTCACCGGTCGGACTGGAGCAGCCAGACTATCTCAGTGGACAGCAAAATCTGACAGTAACGATTGGATGACTCCTTCTGAGACCCTTCCTCCTGGTGGAAATCAAGTCTGGACAGTGTGGAAGTCTCTAAATCGGCTCAGGAGTGGCGTCGGACGAACTAAGGACAATCTGTTTAAATGGGGCTTCATGAAGGAATCTTCCACCTTGTGTGACTGCGGAGAAGAACAGACAACCAAACATTTAATTAACTGTCCTAGATGTCCTGTATCATGTTCCACACAAGAGCTTGTTGATGTTTCAGACAATGCTGCTGCCGTTGCACAATTTTGGGCTAATACCGTTTAGTTTGTTCTTTTATGATTTGACCTGATTTGTTATATTGTATATATTGTAAATATTGTTGTAATGTTTTTGACTCGAAATAAAATAAATAAATAAAAAATAAAAAATAAATTAACGATTGCACCGTTTTCTGTGTCCCCGACACGCTTTATGTATCCTCTGCTGTTAGTGCTGCACCCTGCCGTCTGTAATTGGAAGTTGGCATCTAACATAGGTGGTGGTAATATTAATGTGACTGGACTGTGTATTAAACACCCATTAATGTATCTGTATTTAATGGGAGTCATTTTTAAATAGAAACTTATTATTTGAGATCGCTCACCACGCTAATAATTCGAATTGAGGTTTCACTATTGCGTGCCTCAGTCTCTTTCTGTGGTTCCTCTGTCTCTCGAAGATTTGGAAGCGGTGGGTGGGGGGGAGGGAGGGGGGGGGGAAGGAGGGCAGTTACGCCCATTCTGTCTGTAATGGCTCCTTCGAGGAAAAAAAAACAGATTGTAGCTGCAATGTACTTGCCAACAGTCGTACAAGGAGAATGCTGATTCTGTTTTTGGTGGCCGTGAGGGGCAACATGTATTGTAGTGGGTGGTTGTAATTAAAGTGCAACTCTCATGGATGTCCCGTGTGGGCTGTGATTATCGTATGTCATCAAAATTTGGTAGATATACTAAACATTAATGCGTTAATGCGGAACCGGTATACGCTGGATAAAATTAGTCCCTGTCTTGGCCACCTGATGCAAAACTGGCGCGCGGTGCGGCTAGTCCCGGCGGAGGTTCGAGTCCTCCCGCGGGCATGGGTGTGTGTGTTTGTCCTTAGGACAATTTAGTTTAAGTAGCTTAGGGACTGATGACCTTAGCAGTTAAGTCCCATAAGATTTCACACACATTTTTGAATAAATCTGGCGCTGTACACTGTACGACGGTATGACATCCACGCCGTCATTTGGCAAGGCATAACGTGACAGAACAGCACAGCTATCGAGAAGAGAGACGGTGTGCTGTTTGAAACTGTTTTATGTGAATGGAAACAATTACAGTGTTGCATCGAGAGGGTATCACCGACTGAAAAGTCTGAGGAGAGGCCTGATGTCATGAAACTGTATAAAAAAGACGCAAGTGAGCTTGATGTGGCATCTGGCAGAGGAAGGCGTCCTATTGCGGTGGAATTTATCCAAGAGATTGCTGTTGCTGTGACTGTCCATGCAGCACGTGCCTCACGTAATGCCAGCGCTCGTGCAGTGTCACGAGAATTGTTCATCCCATTGTCAACAGTAGGAAAAGTTTTGCGGTCTATTTTTCACTGGCACCCGTACAAGACCCAGACGTTCGGAATTTGCTCTTCGGTTTCTGGCACGGAAGTTGATGACATGGGGCCAGGCAATATTCTATGGAGTGACGAGGAACATTTTACACAAAACTGCCGAATTTGGGGTCCTGATAAACCGCATGTCGTGCATGAACAGCCACTGGACTCGCTGTATGTGCCTGTGTAGTGTGGATTAACAAGCACCTTTATTCTCGTTCCACGCTTCTTTGAAGAGAGAATACACCCACAGGGCCTGTCAGGTCCATCGTGCTGTCGTGACATCTGCACATTATCGAGACCTCCTGCTTTGGAACACCGCAACTGATTGGCAGCCACTCTTTTCGTACAATAGGGAGCGAAACCTGACGTCGCTCGCTAAGTGAAACACCTGCTTAACGCAGCCTCCCACGAAAGTGATATCTTCAGAGGTTTTCCAGATGAATGGTCTGGAAGTTCATCTGATCTAAATCCAGATGGCTTTTGGCTCTGTGGATATCTAAAAGAATGCATTTACCAGAGTCACGTTCGGTCTCTACCCGATCTGAAGGCCAGTATACAGGAACACGTTGCTCAGATTCCACCGGAACTGCTGCGATCGACTGTTGATCATGTCGTTTTACCGATGCACCACCTCATCGATCGCTCTACTCGTCATACTGAACAAATTTTGTAAGCGGCGGTTTATAATAACATCAACATTATGCCTTTCTCACTTGTCTGACCTTTTCTGCCCACCTCCTGTTCCTAATCTGTTACACATGGAACCATTTCTATACGTCTTTCTTGCGTTCATAGCTCCAGATTTGCACCTGGTGGATAAAACTGGAACTAATTTTTTTCAGCGTACATTGGTTCCGCATTAACGAATTAGCGTAACTACCAGGTTTCGCTGCCATACGATAATTACAGCACACACTGGACCTCTGTGAGCAACTGCACTTTAATTATAACGACTCAGTACTTGACTGACGGGTTCTGCCTCATAAATGAGCTCAATATTAGTGAGATTTCATTTGATCTATAACGACAGTTATTCGTGTATGCGAAGATATTTACCATTTTTTATTCTTAAAACTACAATAGAACACAATAGTAACCGTACCGACCAGGACAGTCCCCTCGGTACGTGGCACAGAAGGCATCGCCCTCGCACGTGTACGTCTGCTCATCCCAGTATATAAAGATCGTAAAGGGAGCACGAATACCAGTATTAGATGCTTGCCACACCTGAACTAATGGGTCACGATGCTCATTGTCACACACCAATAGCATGGTACGAGGTCGAAAGCTGTGTGACACGAAGCATCCAGGCACCTGGTGGAAGACGTTACGGGAGATGCAGTGTGGCCCCTGGTACGTCTGTCATGGCCATCCACCGGCGAATGATCATGGATATTCGTGTGTTTGCTTACAGTAGCCCGCGCACAACGCAATACTCGTTCGTTCTGAATTTCGACACACTCTCGTACACGAGAGGTGTGGCTGCTGCAGTAGTAGTAGTAGTAGTATTAGTAGTAGTAGTAATAGTAGATTTATTCATTTGTGGGTCATTTTTAGAAGAATATGCCATGGCATTACAAATTAAGAACAACAAAAATATTATAATATGTAAATACATGCATTTATACGGGGCTATCAAAAGGTTTCCGTTCGAGGGCGTTGCTGCAACGTACATGAAACGCAGCGCTACTCCGACGCAGGTAAACAAGCACCAGCAAGAAGGGAAGGAATTTCTTGTCTTTCCGACGTGCCTGCTGTAAATTCGGAAATGTGAACTATGGCGACGTTGTTACCAAATGTATCCAAACAGAAACAACGTGCCGTTATTCTTTTATTGGCTGCAGAAAGATAAACATCGGTAGACATCCATGTGAGAATGAAGAATGTGCACCTCTGTCCAAAAACCATGTCTGGGAAAGCAGCGGCAGGGGTGCTGCTGATTCATGATAACGCACGTCCCCAGATCACAAACGTCGTAACGCAGAAGTTGCGCCGACTCAAGTGCGAGGCACTCGAGCAGCCGCCCCTATATCTCTCCCCTTGCGATGATCACGCCTTCGGTCCCTTATACATGACCTTGACGGTCGACGATGCCTGTCAGAGGAGGATGTGAGCAGGCTGTTACAGACTTCTTTACTAAGCAGGACATGGCGTTTTACCAAACGAGTTCTTCAACCAGTTACGTTGCTGAAATGACTGTCTCAACGTTTACGTCGATTTTGGCTGATTGGCATACCGATTCTGGACTGTAGGTCTTCGAAGGGGAACTTTTTGATAGGCCATTATACATAATTACCGATGTAGTTTGAAAAGGATGGGACAGATAGTTGGCCGTGGCCTTGTAGTAGGAACCGTACAGGTATTCTCCTGGTATAATTTAGGGAAATCACGGAAAAATTAAATCAGAATGTCCAATTGAAGAAGAATACAAGAGGTTTGCCCAGAAAGTAATGCAACGCATTTTTTTTCTCTGTCGAAATGAGTGCTATGAATGCGAAACGTTACGTACGTATTATTTGAAGTCTCCTCAGTGAGCGCCCCAAGTTTACATTACTTCCGACAGATAGCGTAGCTGTAGGACAGTTTCAAAATGGCGTCTGTAGGTGATGTACGTTACAAGCAACGTGCCGTCATTGAATTGCTCACTGCAGAGAAAGAAACTGTTGGGAATGTTCACAAACGCTTGTGCAAAGTCTATGGAGCATCTGATGTCGACAGAATGGGCACAGAGGTTGAGGTCATCGGAAGGCCTTTCGGCAGAGCTCCACGGTTTGCAGCGGTCAGAGAGACAATCCATGGCTGTCACACTGTAAACAGGCTGTTTATGTGTTTGTATGATGGCAGCGCTATGTAGCGCTTTGCATTAATAACTCAGACAGAGCTGTGTGCACTATGTAAGAGACTCTGTGTCTGGTCAGACTTAGAGGTGAACAGCCAGCAGTGATGGAAGTTGGGTGTGACTAGTCAGCAGTGATGGAGGTTAGAGGTCAATAATTAGCAGTGTTGGAGGTTTGCCGTATCAGCGCGATCTGGACGTGTCCGAATTGGAGATTGAATATTATTCATCATTATATAATTTTTGGAACTGGATGTCACAGACGATTATATGTTTTTTCTGAGCTGGATGTCACATTATTAAGGTAAAAATACACTGTCTGCTTTGCAACAAAATCTTTCCTTTGCTAACCACATGCCTATCAGTAGTTAGAGCCTTCAGTAGTTAGAATCTTTTACTTAGCTTATAGTATTGGTGCTTGCAGCACTGCTGTAGTTCGTGTAATGATTTTTGTGAGGTAAGTGACTTATGAAATGTATAGGTTATTGTTAGGATTTCCTCTAATTCAGGGCCATTCTTTTGTACTAATTATTTGAAATCAGGTTCCCATATTTGAGCGGTCAGATTGAATTGCACTAGGATATAGTGGGTCAGTGTTGAAATGATAAGAATAACTAAAGAGAAAGAGACAGTACGTCAGTTTCACTCAGCAATTTAAGCAGAAAATTTATATTAAGAAGTTTCAGCACCTGACTCACGTGACCTAGCTCCCTCGGACTTCCACTTATTTGGGCCGTTAAAGGACGCCATTCGTGGAAGACTTTTGAGGGACGATGAGGAGGTCATTCACACAGTGAAGCACTGGCTCCGCTTCCAGAACAAGGACTGGTACCGAGGAAGGCCGTATAACAGAATGGAGATTGCGTGGAATAATAGGGTGCGTAGATAAAGCACCATTCTTTCGTGTGTGTAATTCTCATTATGCTCAATAAAAAATAGTGAAGAAAAAATGTGGTGCATTACTTTCTGGGCAACCCTCATAAAACAATGCTATCTCATTTGGATTATCCCTAGCGTATAATACTGTTTTGCAAAGATGTGCTGCACTGTTGGTTCATTCCTCATCATCAGTCACTACACACACAACACACCCTATCAGCTGATGTCAGAAGCATAGTTCCGACATTTAGTTTCCATTTTGCGTACCGTAACTTCCCATTTGCTAACCAGAAAAACTGAGTCAGCATCCTGCTACAATAAGCAAGATGTTGAACTCAGAAAGAGGATAAGTTGTTAGTATTTTATGTTGCATAGCTTTGGGGCTAAGATTTTGCAGAAAATAAAATAAAAGAAGTAATAAACATAACGTGAAAATATTATGTGGAATGGTAGATATTTTATTATCATTATCATTATTTGTATATGTTATATCTTTCGCCAAACGATTTCTCTATCGAAGGTAGGAGACGAGGCACTGGCGGAAGTGAAGTTGTGAGGACAGGGCGTGAGTCGTGCTAGGGTAGCTCAGATGGCTGCCAGCACGGTAGCTCGGCGTGTTCGGTCGGGGAGCTGGCTGGCCTCTGAATAAGAATAAGAAAAAAAAAATGAGTGAAAGAATCAACAACGAACTTCAGAGGATGTCATGTGACATATAACGAACAAACTACAAATAAAAAAAAAGAAAGGTAGAGCACTTGCCCGCGAAAAGCAAAGGTCCCGAGTTCGAGTCTCGGTCCGGCACACAGTTTTAATCTGCCAGGAGGTATCGATTCCTCTATTTTATTTTAAGTAATCCTTCACTGTATAGATTTTAGTGTTTGACAGGTACTTTTTAACCCTCTCCACGCCTGGGTTCCCGAGTTCGATTCCCGGCGGGGTCAGGGATTTTCTCTGCCTCGTGATGACTGGGTGTTGTGTGGTGTCCTTAGGTTAGTTAGGTTTAAGTAGTTCTAAGTTCTAGGGGACTGATGACCATAGATGTTAAGTCCCATAGTGCTCAGAGCCATTTTTAACCATCTCACAGTGGCCTGGACCTCAGGAAAGTTTGCCAAAAATAGCAAAAAGCTTCAGATTTAAACGTAAGTAGATGTATAAGGGTTATCGAGGTCACTGATTACGAATTTGATATTGTTGTTGTTGTGGTCTTCAGTCCTGAGACTGGTTTGATGCAGCTCTCCATGCTACTCTATCCTGTGCAAGCTTTTTCATCTCCCAATACCTACTGCAACCTACATCCTTCTGAATCTGCTTAGTGTATTCATCTCTTGGTCTCCCCCTACGATTTTTACCCTCCACGCTGCCCTCCAATACTAAATTGGTGATCCCTTGATGCCTCAGAACATGTCCTACCAACCGATCCCTTCTTCTGGTCAAGTTGTGCCACAAACTTCTCTTCTCCCCAATCCTATTCAATACCTCCTCATTAGTTATGTGATCTACCCATCTAATCTTCAGCATTCTTCTGTAGCACCACATTTCGAAAGCTTCTATTCTCTTCTTGTCCAAACTATTTATCGTCCATGTTTCACTTCCATACATGGCTACACTCCATACGAATACTTTCAGAAATGACTTCCTGACACTTAAATCAATACTGGATGTTAACAAATTTCTCTTCTTCAGAAACGCTTTCCTTGCCATTGCCAGCCTACATTTTATATCCTCTCTACTTCGACCATCATCAGTTATTTTGCTCCCCAAATAGCAAAACTCCTTTACTACTTTAAGTGCCTCATTTCCTAATCTAATTCCCTCAGCATCACCCGACTTAATTAGACTACATTCCATTATCCTTGTTTTGCTTTTGTTGATGTTCATCTTATATCCTCCTTTCAAGACACTGTCCATTCCATTCAACTGCTCTTCCAAGTCCTTTGCTGTCTCTGACAGAATTACAATGTCATCGGCGAACCTCAAAGTTTTTATTTCTTCTCCATGAATTTTAATACCTACTCCGAATTTTTCTTTTGTTTCCTTTACTGCTTGCTCAA
This sequence comes from Schistocerca piceifrons, assembly GCF_021461385.2. NCBI lineage: Eukaryota > Metazoa > Arthropoda > Insecta > Orthoptera > Acrididae > Schistocerca > Schistocerca piceifrons. The sequence goes on along the minus strand of NC_060144.1, from coordinate 261,251,138 downwards.
TATACAGATTGAACAACATCGGGGACAGGCTACAACCCTGTCTTACTCCCTTCCCAACCACTGCTTCCCTTTCATGTCCCTCGACTCTTATAACTGCCATCTGGTTTCTGTACAAATTGTAAATAGCCTTTCGCTCCCTGTATTTTACCCCTGCCACCTTTAGAATTTGAAAGAGAGTATTCCAGTCAACATTGTCGAAAGCTTTCTCTAAGTCTACAAATGCTAGAAACGTAGGTTTGCCTTTCCTTAATCTTTCTTCTAAGATAAGTCGTAAGGTCAGTATTGCCTCACGTGTTCCAGTGTTTCTACGGAATCCAAACTGATCTTCCCCGAGGTTGGCTTCTACTAGTTTTTCCATTCGTCTGTAAAGAATTCGTGTTAGTATTTTGCAGCTGTGACTTATTAAGCTGATAGTTCGGTAATTTTCACATCTGTCAACACCTGCTTTCTTTGGGATTGGAATTATTATATTCTTCTTGAAGTCTGAGGGTATTTCGCCTGTTTCATACATCTTGCTCACCAGATGGTAGAGTTTTGTCAGGACTGGCTCTCCCACGGCCGTCAGTAGTTCCAATGGAATATTGTCTACTCCGGAGGCCTTGTTTCGACTCAGGTCTTTCAGTGCTCTGTCAAACTCTTCACGCAGTATCGTATCTCCAATTTCATCTTCATCTACATCCTTTTCCATTTCCATAATATTGTCCTCAAGTACATCGCCCTTGTATAGACCCTCTATATACTCCTTCCACCTTTCTGCTTTCCCTTCTTTGCTTAGAACTGGGTTTCCATCTGAACTCTTGATATTCATACAAGTCGTTCTCTTATCTCCAAAGGTCTCTTTAATTTTCCTGTAGGCGGTATCTATCTTACCCCTAATTCCAAAATTCAAAGTGGCAGCTCCAGTATAGCCAACCACTGTTTGGAATTTTATTTAAATAGGTATATCATGGTCTTTAAGCTCGTTAATTACGAAATTCATATTATAATTTCAAAATTAAAAATGGTAGATATCGATTATAATATTACAATTGCGAAATAAAAACAGTTTCTCTTTCTTTGATTTTCTATAGTGAAACTTGGTGAGGTACCAGCTACATTGCAGCTGTGCAGTTAAAAAATATGTAAATAAGAACACGTCGTAAAAATCAGTCGCTCTCACTAACAGGATAGTTCTCATGTTCGAAATCAAAGTCAGTATCATGCTCATCAGAAATTTCTAGAAAATTTTTAGACTCATAACCAGAGAAAAGCGAAAACCTTAGGGCGTCCATTGACAAGTTTTTACTTTTTCTGGGTTTCATTTTTCTTAGGCTCGAAATAAGTGGATCCGGAGATACCAGGAGCCAATAAAGTGCATCTCCCATTGTATTTGTGCGTGAATCTTTATTGGAAAACCCTTAACGATATTTTTTGGTAACTTTATTTCTGGCTTCCTGAGCATCTCCAGATAATTGGCTTCTTGGTAATATTGTTGATTCTGTTATCTGAGCGCCCTGCATTAAGACTTTATGAACTGCCGAAGACATGTAATAGTAGGGAAACTTGTCTACGCTTATTTTCCGAGTATCGTGACAACATTTTCGAAATTTTTCGATGTTCACTTTATAGCCATATGACGTGAACTGCAAAATCACGTGAAATCGATGAATGAAATCTTCGTCCAGCCTCATGATTTAAGCAGACACTGACGATTTCTCAAAAAAACCGTTGAGTAGTATTGCCATCATTCGAATTCCTGTATCCAACTTTTTGGAATCAGCTAGAAGCCCTAACTGCGTTTGAAGCTAATTCTGAATTTTTTTCCGAAATTCTAAACGCTTTTGTCTTCCGTTTATCGAGATTGCAATTTTTTGTTTCAAGTTTTTATCTAAAGTGAAGTAAATATTCAGAGAAACGTATCCCTGCGTATTAAGCTGATAATCCGTATCGTAAATTGGAAGCATTAATCACTATATTTTTTCTACAAAATTGAGATTATTAAATTGTTTTGACGTGGCTCCACAGAAGTAGCGTCACTAAGACATATACTGAAATTATAAAAAGAAGGCAACAGTGGTCCTAGAGGTCGACATTAGTCTCTCAAACAGTTACCCAGCCTGGCTCGGCGTCATTTATCCCTAATCTCAAAATTACAGGGACAGAGACGGACAGAATTTTCTTTCACATTCTATTAAAAAAGTAATAAGCTGTGTGTTTCATGTCGGAAATTCCAGAATAACGCTGAATACATAAGTGTTTCGCTAATTTTCGGAAAAATTATTTACAAGGAAAACGATTATGTAGACACATGTTTCACACTGGTTTGTAACACACAACAGTATAAATTAATAACATCATACGTGATAATATTCTACATGCCTTCCTTAATACCCTTCATCAAACAGAACTGAAATAAGGCACTTAAGTTATACATACTTTCAAACTTATACATACTTTCAATAACGGTGATATATCGAAGCTACTACCCGTTGTTAACGCTATGCCGGGAACAGTAACCTTAAATAGCGTAGCGTCTCAGGTATCAAAGATATCCCACTTTCCTTTCTCGGTTACGGGTATCAAAGCTTCCTCTATAAGATATCAGCTTATAGGTGACCATCACTTTTTCGATTTTCGGCTACCTTTTTTTGAGATCCAGACCACTGTGTACCATTTTAAACAACTTCGTTTTAGTAATATCTTTAACCTCTTTGGACAGTTCATTGTACTGTTTTATTCCTTGGTAGAAAATGCTGCTACATATTTATTCTTTCTCGCTAAATGTAAGTTCGGTCTAAACCTTGTTTAATGGTCATGGAATGGGCTATTTGTGCACTATTTATCAATGTTACTTTTGCTGTGCACTACTTGTTGGCGAATGTAGTCACACGGTGTAGTTAAAAATCCTCATATGATGTGCAGGTGAACATAGATGAGATTGGGGCTGGGGAGAGGGGGGGGGGGGGGGGAGAGATTGTTAGTTCATCTCAAACTGCTTTTTATCTCTTTTCTCACATTTTCTCCAGTTTAACCACGTTCATTTCTACTAATTTCGTACGGGACCTAATAACCTCGTCATTGAGCGCCACTAACCCACAAACACATACATATACACATACACACACACACACACACACACACACACACACACACTAATGTCTCTAGCGTTTCGAACAGACCTTTGCATTTCGACTATTATTTTTGCTGATTCCTCTGATGGGTCTTTTCAGTAGTTTGAAATCTGTGTTCATATTTGATGCATTTGTTCCGCAGAAAAGACTTCCATAGTTACAAACTGTGTGAAAATGTGAACAACATGTCACTAGAAGGCAGCGGCTCTTACATACTGATCACAGTATTCTAGCGGCATAACATACGACATTCTATTTACAAGTATTTTTGTATGTTCGCTTCAACTGAGAATCATTAATCATTCGTAGATATTTAGTGTTTGTTGCGCAGTCTGTAGAGGTGCCGTCTACATATAGTTTATTAGTACCACTTTCTCTCTTCAAACTGAAATTCGTGGCTTTTTTTTTCTTTTTGTCCTTGCCATTTGATTGCTAACTGACCAGTTGTAAACTTTCTTGAATGTTTTATGTGTTTTTGTGTGAGGAGTTCTCTTATTTTCTTAGTGTCTATAATATCTCTGTGAACAACAAAGGGAATTTTTTCAGCTTCTCTCTACGCCTCTGAAAGACATCTGGTACCATGTAACAGTCTCGTATTTCGGCGCAGGACTACTACGAATCCTCAGTGACCTCTGGTTGCGCCCCTTCGGAAGCCATTGCCTGTGTGCGTTCTTCCCTTTCAACGTTTCCGTCTTGAGCGTCTCTCCCTTGGAAAGAAATGTGACTTAATTTCTATTAATCATTAACACCATCACGTATTCATTGTGAATTTTGCAAAGAGGAGGTATGCCTGTAAACATATTTGTCCTTCACTTCGTGTCTCCTTTTAAAAACTGTCCGACGGAATGCTAAGATCGAAAGAAACAATTCGACTCAGATCGAAACGGTGCCTTTCCTGCAGAGATAGTGGGACGTAAATCACTCTTAATGAGACGATTTTCCCTGAGTCAATCACATCGGAACATTCAGCAGTGTTGCAAATGCTTATGCAAGCTCTGTACCGCAAAAATGATTTCTTGCTGGGTCAAGTTCAGGACACCGAGCACATTCTCCAGATCAAACGCTGCAGCTACAAGTTCTGATGGCGTCTCAACTATCCTGTCTATTTTCTTTCAAAAATCTGTTTTTCCACGTCTTTAGTGAAACATTTCAATATCAACAGGCGCCATATTAACCCTCGCAGTAGTAAGGGAGTGGGGAGGGACACTTTGTGCCCATCCTTTTCAAAATTTTGTTGTCTAGTTAGTTACTTTATACTTGAAAATGTTGCAAAAATATTTATTGTTTTCAAATTTTTCTGTTAAGCTTAACCCAAAAATTTAATAGTCATTAATAGACGTCACTTTCCCCAGTCAACGTCATATTCAACACTTTCAGGTTTAGGACTTTAATTACACATCAATATCTCTTTAAAATGTATGCTGGGATTGAAAGTCAACAACAATTAACTAAATGTGCTCTCTAAAATTTTTTAGCTTGGGTAAAAAATACCAACTCACCCCCTCCCGCCTCCCTTGGTAATACAAGTACTGAAAATGCGTCGGTGTTGCTAAGAGTGGGTTAAAAGGTACTTCCATGTTCTGGACTCTACTAACAACTCAGTACCTCTTTAAAAACTATGTTCTTAATATTCTGTAAGTCAACAATGATTAACGTGTTTAGTTTTCCTTCTTTTTTTAGGATGGGCATAATGTATCCCTCCCACCCGCACCCCATTCCCCACCCTTAATCTCGTCAGCTTAATTCACAACTGTAAGGGTGTTGTTTTAATTCGTTTTGCTTTTAGAGTTTTCCGATTTCTTCATTATTTTTCTTTTTATTTTCGTATTGATCAACTAGGATCACGTAACAACTTCAGTTCATCTTTTTTCCTTGTTGTTTCTATTTTTCAACTACTACTTCATCTTCTCCCCATGTTGTCTTTTCCTTTCTTCTGTCCATGTTATTCCCGATTTCTTATTTCTTCTGCACTGAAGGCCTTCTAAATTTAGTTTTTTATCCTTCTTTGATGTTGTTTCTTTCTAATTCTTTCCTAATTATTGTAACCCGTACTATCGTCTATTTCTTCTTCCAGAAATACAGGAATTTTTGTTTCGTGATCCTTTCTATATCTACATCTACATTTATACTCAGCGAGCCAACCAACGGTGTGTGACGGAGGGCACTTTACATGCCACTGTCATTACCTCCCTTTCCTATTCCAGTGGCGTATGGTTCGCGGGAAGAACGACTGCCGGATAGCCTCCGTGCGCGCTCGAATCTCTCTAATTTTACATTCGTGATCTCCTCGGGAGGTATAAGTAGGGGGAAGCAATATATTCGATACCTCATCCAGAAACGCACCCTCTCGAAACCTGGACATCAAACTACACCGCGATGCAGAGCGCCTCTCTTGCAGAGTCTGCCACTTGAGTTTGCTAAACATCTCCGTAACGCTGTCACGCCTACCAAATAACCCTGTGACGAAACGCGCTGCTCTTCTTTGGATCTTCTCTATCTCCTCTGTCAACCTGACCTGGTACGGATCCCACACTGATGAACAATACTCAAGTACAGGCCGAACGAGTGATTTGTAAGCCACCTCCTTTGTCGATGGACTACATTTTCTAAGCACTTTCCCAATGAATCTCAACCTGGCACTCGCCTTACCAACAATTAATTTTATATGATCATTCCACTTCAGATCGTTCCGTACGCATACTCCCAGATATTTTACAGAAGTAACTGCTACCAGTGTTTGTTCCGCTATCATATAGTCATACAATAAAGGATCCTTCTTTCTATGTATTCGCAATACATTATATTTGTCTATGTTAAGGGTCAGTTGCCGCTCCCTGCACCAAGTGCCTATCCGCTGCAGATCTTCCTGCATTTCGCTGCAATTTTCTAATGCTGCAACTTCTCTGTATACTATAGCATCATCCGCGAAAAGCCGCATGGAACTTCCGACACTATCTACTAGGTCATTTATATATATTGTGAAAAGCAATGGTCCCATAACACTCCCCTGTGGTACGCCAGAGGTTACTTTGTCTGCAGACGTCTCTCCATTGAGAACAACATGCTGTGTTCTGTTTGCTAAAAGCTCTTGAATCCAGCCACACAGCTGGTCTGATATTCCGTAAGCTCTTATTTTGTTTATCAGGCGACAGTGCGGAACTGTATCGAACGCCTTCCGGAAGTCGAGGAAAATGGCATCTACCTGGGAGCCTGTATCTAACATTTTCTGGGTCTCATGAACAAATAAAGCGAGTTGGGTCTCACACGATCGCTGTTTCCGGAATCCATTTTGATTTCTACAGAGTAGATTCTGAGTTTCCTTTCCCCATTCGTACGGTAGAGGTGTCCAAGACAAACGTTTTATTTTACTTTTCTCTATTTTTTAGCAATGAACCGACATCATATGCCTTCAAGCGTTTCTGGGAACGTTTAATTTAATATTTTATGCCTTCACTGTTCCGGAAGATTATTCACACTTGAGACTAATGACACACTGAGCTGTTCTCTAAATGTTATGCTAATTAATATGCAGGGTGCTCTAAAATTCCCCTTACAAACTTCTAGAACTTGTAGAAGGGACTGCGTAGATAATACACTCCTGGAAATGGAAAAAAGAACATATTGACACCGGTGTGTCAGACCCACCATACTTGCTCCGGACACTGCGAGAGGGCTGTACAAGCAATGATCACACGCACGGCACAGCGGACACACCAGGAACCGCGGTGTTGGCCGTCGAATGGCGCTAGCTGCGCAGCATTTGTGCACCGCCGCCGTCAGTGTCAGCCAGTTTGCCGTGGCATACGGAGCTCCATCGCAGTCTTTAACACTGGTAGCATGCCGCGACTTTTGCACACAGAATGCTCTACACGAAGACAGAAAGCGTACACTGCTTCTGTCCTGGGGAGTGTATAGGAGACTGATAACCTTACGTATTTGGTCTCTGTACTCAATCAGAATCAGAAAACTCTGCTTCATAATTCATCAGTCACGAAGCAGCGCCTGTGCAGCATGAAAAATGAAAATATCTACGTTTCATTTGAGGTAAAGATTTGTTGTAACTGCTTCTATGTCATCGGCACATTTTGATGCTGCTATTTCTTTCATCTTCTGAAGTGTTTCAGTGGTACTTACATGCACGTTTGAGAGAACAGACACTGTTGATGATCCGCAGCTCTATGAAATACCGAGAAAATAATTCGCTGACTGCGAATTCCTTGACATCGGCTGAATTAGGTATAGTTTACAACCAGATATTGACATCTGAAAATTTATGCCGTACCGAAACTCGAACCTGGGTTTCCTGCTTATCACGAGTGGTCACCTTAACCACTTCGTCTATTCTTGGTACTCCCTGGACCGATACAAAGCTGTCGACATACTTATATCATAGTCCACTAAATTCATCACCTAATGTTGGCATTACTTGGATTCCCGCAACGGGGGAAATGAGACAATGAGGAATCGAGACTGATGTTATCGTCGTGTGCCCGCATAGGCTTGTAAGAAAGAACAGACATTGTTGACGAACCATAGCTGCACGAAGTACCTCAAAACTAATTCGCCGACCGTGGAGTTCTTGACATCAGCCGTTTTAATGTAAATCTACTGCCCAACAATGATATAAGAAAATTTGGTCCGGACTAGGACTCGAACCCCGATTCTAGTACGAGTCCGGTCTGCATAAATTCTTTATGTATCGCTATTGGGTAGCAGATCTATAACTAATACAGCTACGCAAAGCAATTCGCAGTCATCGAATTCAGTCACGCGTTTCAGTGTTTCTGCTATGTTCCACTTCAGACAGTTTTTTTCAAACGCAGTGTAGACACCATCAACAGCGCTGTAGCGCTGGGAATAATTATTCTAGATATTATACAATATAATAATGCAACAAAAGTTTATAATATTCGTTGACGACAGACGAAAGGTATGTTAAGTACATTTACTATTTTCTTTGACGCAATCATAAAAAAGGTTTTATAACGTTAAACGTTATCGGCCACCATCAGAAGAATTGAATGCTGCCTTAGATGGTCACCAAGCAATACCTGTCAGTTAGATAAATCTGCTTTCAATATTTGTAATGATGGCCAATACCATTTAACGTTATTTAACATTTCCTATTGATGGGTCGCAGAAAATACTAAGCGTACAAGTAAAACGCCAAATTACTATCTCCAAGAAGAAATGCCATTTCTTGGCAAAAGTATGTTGCGTGATTATTCTGAAACGGTGGTCTGCGCTCGTGCAAACAGTTTCAGTAGTCCGTGCGTGAGTACTTTTTCGTTTGCCTGGTCGGTGCTTTCCATTCTCGTTGAGACGGCGATGAAGTTCCCACTTTCAAAAAGGACCGGTTAAGAATTCATTATATAGGTACCGAAGAAGCGACTCAGATATTTTGTGAGAAATAAAATTTAATTTAATTTAGCATAGCTTATAGGAATTAAATTTCAAAACTTCATTCTGCTCTATTTTTACACATTGCAAGATATCAACACTCCCTCCGCAAAGGACGGTGTATTACTAACTCACATCTGCGTTGTTATTTGACATAGTCAAATTGGGAGACAGGCGATCCGTTATGTTAAAATGTGTGGGTGAAAATCCTAGGTCAAGATCACTTAAACTCCTTCACTGATTACCAGTTTCAGCTCACTGACGAGCCATCTTCAAATCTAAAATACATAAAATTCCTTAAAAGAGGTGAACAACAACAAAATATTTTTGATATTTAAATTTCCATTTTATGATGCATATCAATAAAAATTATTATTTAATCCAGTGTCTATCAGCTTCCAGATTTTACACATCGTCATCATCTGTTGAGTGGAATCGCTCTTGTTGTCATAAACACACTGAAAAATTTTATAGAACGTGACCAAAATGAAGACATACAAAAGTACATTTGGTAAGTGGAATAAAGCTATAATCTTACCTTAAGCAGGTCATCATGGTTATATAATTTAGAACGTTACTCATATAAATCTCCGCTGTTTATATTGCCACACTTGTTTTTAAAAACAAGGCGATGACAGTGGTAACTTCGTTGCTTAGAAGCGCCATCTGGCAGTTAACGTTTCGTGTAGCAATGACGCTACATATGCGGCCAGTTTTGTGACAGTCGTAACAGAGCTACTGTACTACCTTGTTCCTTTATCTAGCGTTTACACCCGCGCATGGACTATACGATACAGTTCATGAAAAGATCTTGGGAAGAGACGAAGAAAAAGGAGCTGTCAGACCAAGCTAACAAGTTCAAACACGATTTTTAACGCGGCATAACGAAGGAAGACGAAGAAAATTTTAAAAAAAGTTAAAAATATTATCGCAGTAGGCATCACTTCTACATCTACATCTACATGATTACTCTGCAATTCACATTTAAGTGCTTGGCAGAGGGTTCATCGAACCACAATCATACTATCTCCCTACCATTCCACTCCCGAACAGCGCGCGGGAAAAACGAACACCTAAACCTTTCTGTTCGAGCTCTGATTTCTCTTATTTTATTTTGATGATCATTCCTACCTATGTAGGTTGGGCTGAACAAAATATTTTCGCATTCCGAAGAGAAAGTTGGTGACTGAAATTTCGTAAAAAGATCTCGCCGCGACGAAAAACGTCTTTGCTTTAATGACTTCCATCCCAACTCGCGTATCATATCTGCCACACGCTCTCCCCTATTACGTGATAATATAACACGAGCTGCCCTTTTTTGCACCCTTTCGATGTCCACCGTCAATCCCACCTGGTAAGGATCCCACACTGCGCAGCAATATTCTAACAGAGGACGCACGAGTGTAGTGTAAGTTGTCTCTTTAGTGGACTTGTTGCATCTTCTAAGTGTCCTACCAATGAAACGCAACCTTTGGCTCGCCTTTCCCACAATATTATCTATGTGGTCTTTCCAACTGAAGTTGTTCGTAATTTTTACACCCAGGTACTTAGTTGAATTGACAGCCTTGAGAATTGTACTCTTTATCGAGTAATCGAATTCCAGCGGATTTCTTTTGGAACTCATGTGGATCACCTCACACTTCTTGTTATTTAGCGTCAACTGCCACCTGCCACACCATACAGCAATCTTTTCTAAATCGCTTTGCAACTGATACTGGTCTTCTGACGACCTTACTAGACGGTAAATTACAGCATCATCTGCGAACAACCTAAGAGAACTGCTCAGATTGCCACCCAGGTCATTTATATAGATCAGGAACAGCAGAGGTCCCAGGACGCTTCCCTGGGGAACACCTGATATCACTTCAGTTTTACTCGATGATTTGCCGTCTATTACTACGAACTGCGACCATCCTGACAGGAAATCACGAATCCAGTCGCACAACTGAGACGATACCCCATAGGCCCGCAGATTGATTAGAAGTCGCTTGTGAGGAACGGTGTCAAAAGCTTTCCGAAAATCTAGAAATACGGAATCAACTTGAGATCCCCTGTCGATAGCGCCCATTACTTCGTGCGAATAAAGAGCTAGCTGCGTTGCACAAGGACGATGTTTTCTGAAACCATGCTGATTACGTATCAATAGATCGTTCCCTTCGAGGTGATTCATAATGTTTGAATACAGTATATGCTCCAAAACCCTACTACAAACCGACGTCAATGATATAGGTCTGTAGTTCGATGAATTACTCCTATTACCCTTCTTAAACACTGGTGCGACCTGCGCAATTTTCCAATCTGCAGGTACAGATCTATCGGTGAGCGAGCGGTTGTATATGATTGCTAAGTAGGGAGCTATTGTATCAGTGTAATCTGAAAGGAACCTAATCGGTATACAATCTGGATCTGAAGACTTGCCCGTATCAAGCGATTGGAGTTGCTTCGCAACCCCTAAGGTATCTACTTCTAAGAAACTCATGCTAGCAGCTGTTCGTGTTTCAAATTCTGGAATATTCCATTCGTCTTCCCTGGTGAAGTAATTTCGGAAAACTGCGTTCAATAACTCCGCTTTAGCGGCACCGTCGTCGGTAACAGTACCATCGACACTGCGCAGCAAAGGTATTGACTGCGTCTTGCCGCTTGTGTACTTTACATACGACCAGAATTTCTTCAGATTTTCTACCAAATTTCGAGACAATGTTTCGTTGTGGAACCTATTAAAGGCATCTCGCATTGAAGTCCGTGCCAAATTTCGCGCGTCTGTAAATTTTAGCCAATCTTCGGGATTTCGCGTTCTTCTGAACTTCGCATGCTTTTTCCGTTGCCTCTGCAACAGCTTTCGGACCTGTTTTGTGTACCATGGGGGATCAGTTCCATCTCTTACCAATTTATGAGGTATGAATATCTCAATTGCTGTTGCTACTATATCTTTGAATTTGACCCACATCTCGTCTACATTTGCATAGTCAGTTCGGAAGGAATGGAGATTGTCTCTTAGGAAGGCTTCTAGTGACACTTTATCCGCTTTTTTAAATAAAATTATTTTGCGTTTGTTTCTGGTGGATTTGGAAGAAACGGTATTGAGCCTAGCTACTACGACCTTGTGATCACTTATCCCTGTATCAACCATGATGCTCTCTATTAGCTCTGGATTGTTTGTGGCTAAGAGGTCAAGTGTGGTTTCGCAACCATTTACAATTCGCGTGGGTTCGTGGACTAACTGCTCGAAATAATTTTCGGAGAAAGCATTTAGGGCAATCTCGGAAGATGTTTTCTGCCTACCACCGGTTTTGAACAAGTATTTTTGCCAACATATCGAGGGAAGGTTGAAGTCCCCACCAACTGTAACCGTATGAGTGGCGTATTTATTTGTTACGAGACTCAAATTTTCTCTGAACTGTTCAGCAACTATATCATCGGAGTTCGGGGGTCGGTAGAAGGAGCCAATTATTAACTTAGTTCGGCTGTTAAGTATAACATCCACCCATACCAATTCGCACGGAGTATCTACTTCGACTTCACTACGGGATGAACCACTACTGACAGACACAAACCTCCACCACCAATTCTGCCTAATTTATCTTTCATGAACACCGTCTGAGACTTCGTAAAAATTTCTGCAGAACTTATTTCAGGCTTTAGCCAGCTTTTTGTACCTATAACGATTTCAGCTTCTGTGCTTTCTATTAGTGCTTGAAGCTCAGGGACTTTCCCAGCACAACTACAACAATTTACAACTACAATTCCGATTGTTCCTTGATCCAAGCACGTCCTATATTTGTCATGCACCCTTTGAGATTGCAGCCCACCCCGTACTTTCCCGAGGCCTTCTAACCTAAAAAGCCGCCCAGTCCACGCCACACAGCCTCCGCTACCCATGTAGCCGCCAGCTGAGTGTAGTGGACTCCTGACCCGTTCCTTATCCTGCTATGCAAGGCCATATATGGTTTTTTAACGTCTGTAATGACTTCAGATTGTCGTTGCCTTACTCCTTGCTTCTTCCCATTTCACTACGGGGTCGCCATTGTCATATTCGCCATTGTTAGTGACAATCGGATACCCTCCTGACGCCTCCATCAGTAACGCTTACCGGCAATTGTACCGTGTTCAAAGATTTGGAGATCAGCACGCCCACGGACTGTAACACCTGGACCACCAAAGCCAACCTGTTCGACTATGTTGAACGTACCCTCAAAGGGCGAGAGGTGGGAACAGGTAATGCACACAGGAGCAATGTCGAATATGATCGTTTTCGTGGTCCTGGTTCTGCGTTACCATCCTTGCAGCCTGCATGGACGCACGTTGCTGAGCATGCATTGCCTTCGCGGTGACTTCAGTTCAATTATTGACTTCGAATAAAGGTGTCATTTCTGTTCGTTTCACGGCGTATTTCTTCCAGTCACCTTCCCTACTATACTGCAGCAGTTCAAGTTCCAAGCGCTATATCGCTTGGCAGTGACACATCATACAGAAACTTTCGCACTTCAGTTTTGCACACTAGTGTGGTTACAGACAGACGCCATAGAGGGCCACATAACAGTCAGTGTTACGCTTCCACAATATGTCATTCAGATACTCCTATCCACCCGCCGTAGCTATAGTCTGACGACCCGGAAGGCGCAAACAATGCAAATTATGTCCTGCTTTCGCCTGACGTCACGCAAATAGCTCGCAAATGTACATTCTTCGGCCAAGCACAACTCCACGCAGCCAGTGTCTCCACAGTATCATAGTGTCGCAGTATCCGCCAAATGTCGCTGTGTCATGACTTACATACTGCACCGCCAGCGGAGCCAGACAGGACTTTCTATTTGTTTAGTTAAACGTCTTTCACTGGATTCAGTAATAGACCACTTTTCATACTTATATCTATGAGAGAACTTGGGGCGATCTCCTATCCTTGCGGCTCTTATTACACAGGGATGACAGCTATTTGATCGACCAACTGGCCCACTGGATCCTAAGCTAACCGGACACAAGTTATCGGCCTGGGAAATTGCCACACAACAAAGAGGCCTGTACAAACCCGTGTATAATAACCAGCAAATCGAGCGCTCAATTAATTAAGCTCTAACTGCGTACTTAGGGTCGAACGACGATAGCACACATAGCTTTTACTGTCAAACTTCGTCAAAATCACAGAATAACACACACAATAAACAATTTGTTAGTTTCATTTAAAAAAGGGTTTTCAGCTCCCTGTTAAAAATGTCCCAGGTCAGTTCTTTGTTCAGACAGGCAGTAACTCGTCCCGTCAGTTCAGTTAAACACTTCTCTAAATTCAAAACACATATCACCGTCAAAACTACTTTAAATCATCTCTCGTATTTATACAGCAGCGCGCCGTTACTGCTCCCTAACTTGATTTCTCACAAGTTGCGATTAAGCCCACTAGAAATCAGTTCGAGCTAGGCGCTTATACCTTTTCAAGACAAAGTACAACAGAGGGCTCTTTTATTTTACAATATTTTACACAGATGGCGAGAGTTCGAATAAAGACGTTCAGTTTTCACAAAAAAGCCAGTCTTTTGTTAAAAAATATTGTTTAAATTAACTAATCTAAAATCCTATATGTCGTTTACTTTGAAATATTATTTCAAAGTTGTGATTAAATTTTTAAAGAAAAAGGTTGAAATTTCTTGGAGTTGTACTGCGTGCAGTTTTGAAAAATCATATTCCGAGAAAACGCGTTTGAAGTTTTGAAATGTGTTACAGTCATGAACAAATGAAAAAATTCTTGTTTTAGAAAACTCTCACCATTAATCTTCAATCCCAGACAGGCCTGTCATACTGTTGCCGTTGCGATCGAAATCATATCCTCTATCATAGGACGATTGAAATATCCCCGTGGCAATTCATGGAATGCATAAAACTTTGCAATTACATTAGTCTTACTCGAAGCAGGCACATTGCTAGGACGAGTCGACTGTTGATTTCACGTGCGTTCCGTATAAACTTGCTACTTGATATAACCACTTTCGGGTAGTTTAGACAAACAATAATTATTGTGAGGCCTAAGCCTCGAGGACTTCGTTCTTGCAACGTAATGCCTGCATTGCACGTTTTACATTTCACTTGTTGAGAAATAACAGAGAAAATGGCAAGAACATTTACAATCCTTCAGGTCAATCCGTAAATCGCATCAAAATCTTGGTCACTGTTTTCATTTTCTTAACAGAGGCGCTGACTCCTTCCGAACTACTCTCAGCCTCATATCTACTTTTTAGACGCTTTGACACCATACTGCTTCGACGCCGTGTTGGATATGACGTTTCTGTACTTTTTCTGCCCGAGTATACTTTCTTACCATTCATTCTCACTTGAAAGACAAAACTACACTATGTGATCAAAAGTATCCAGACACCTGGCTAAAAATGACTTACAAGTTCGTGGCGCCATACATCGGTAATGCTGGAATTCAGTATGGTGTTGGCCCACCCTTAGCCTTAATGACAGCCTCCACTCTCGCAGGCATACGTTCAATCAGGAGCTGGAAGGTTTCTTGGGGAATGCTAGCCCATCAGCCTATTCTTCACGGAGTGCTGCACTGACGAGAGGTGTTGATGTCGGTCGGTGAGGCCTGCCTCGAAGTCGGCGTTCCAAAACATCCCAAAGGTGTTCTGCAGGATTCAGGTCAGGACTCTATGAAGACCTGTCAATTACAGGGATGTTATTGTGGTACCACGCAAAACAACAAGGGGTGCAAGCCCCCTCCATGAAAAACACGACCACACCGTAACACCACCGCCTCCGAATTTTGCTGTTGACACTACACACGCTAGCAGATGACGTTCACCTGGCATTCGCCATACCCACACCCTGCCATCGGAACGCCACAATGTGTGCCATGATTCGTCACTCCATACAACGTTTTTCCACTGTTCAATCGTCCAATGTTTACGCTCCTTACACCACCGAGGCATCGTTTGGCATTTAGCGGCGTGATGTGTGGCTTATGAGCAGCCATTCGAGCATGAAATCAAAGTTTTCTCACCTCCCGCCTAACTGTCATAGTACTTCCAGAGGATCCTGACGCAGTTTGGAATTCCTGTATGATGGTCTGGATAGAGATCCGTCTGTTACACATTACGAACCTCTTCAACTGTCGGTGGCCGGCCGCGGTGGTCTAGTGGTTCTAGGCGCGCAGTCCGGAACCGCGGGACTGCTACGGTCGCAGGTTCGAATCCTGCCTCGGGCATGGATGTGTATGATGTCCTTAGGTTAGTTAGGTTTAAGTAGTTCTAAGTTCTAGGGGACTGATGACCACAGAAGTTAAGTCCCATAGTGCTCAGAGCCATTTGAACCATTTGAACTGTCGGTAGTCTCTGTCAGTCAACAGACAAGGTCGGCTAATACGCTATTGTGCTGTACGTGTCCCTTCACATTTCCACTTCACTATGACAGCGGAAACAGTAGATCTAGGGATGTTTAGGAGATTGGAAATCTCGCATACGGACGTATGACACAAGTGACACCCAATCATCTGACCACATTCGAAGCCCGAGAGTTCCGCGGACCGCCCCATTCTGCTCTCTCATCATGTCTAATGAGTAGTGAGGTCGCTGATATGGAATACCTGGCAGTAGGTGGCACGACATTGCACCTAATATGATACACGAAAGTTTTTGGGGGTGTCCGGATACTTCTGTTCATATAGTGTATATACTGTAAGATGACAAATGAGCTATGAAAAGTCAATACTGCACACAAAAATCAAGATTCGAAGCGAAAGCATTGTCTTTTCCGTATATGTACTGGCGCTTGCTGACGCCAAGGTAACGTATTATTGTTGTGAAATGCTTCCAACTACACACAGGCACTACAGCGTGTGTCGTATTATCGCAGAAAGGCCGTTTCGGGTCATCCGAAGCGCTACAGGAGGAGCTCGGAATTCCGTAGTACTTTTTTTTTTTTTTTTTTGCAGGATTATACCTTTTCCTTCATATGTTAGAAGGTTCAAACTATTTTTTAACCAATATAAAAATATAAGCGGGCCACTACAGACAGGATTAGACTTTTTGCCTCATATTTTAGAAGGTTCAAACCATTTTCAAACCAATAAAAAAATATTAGAGGACCGTTACAAACTGTTTCTTGCCATGCCTCAACTTCATATTCAAGGGATGCATAAATGTTATTAACAAATTATTGTTATGTGTATTTTAATTCGTGTTGTCTTAAATTTCTTTTCGTACCGAGTGACGGAGATGATTAGTTCCTGCGTGCCTCGCAAGCAAAGTTAGTAATAGCACACTACTTCCTGTGGTAGAGGATTCTCTTCCCGCTACTTCTATGCTGGACGCCAAGCTGTGAGCACAACACCTTCGGATACCTCTGGAAGTCTAAAGGTAATTTAGGTGACGTTTGATTTCACTCTCGTTTGTTTCCGTTCGTCTTTCGCTTCGGTAAGCCCTTTCAGAACTAAGTTTTATGCTGATTACACCGACGTCAACATCATTATCGTCTGCCGTTTGACATCCGCTTCTGGACAAAATCCTCCTCTGAGCTTTTACAAGTATTGTGATCGTCGGCGAAAGAGAGGTACGTAAGAAAACACCTCTTTTACGTTATTGATCTGTCGGCCATCAGTTATTATTAATATTATAACCTAAAACATTTGCATAATAAGGAAACACCTGTTGATGAACGTAAGAGCAGTTTTCTCATCTTCAGATGATACACTTGCGGATGTACTGTACATCGATACCCACATACCTGCGCCAGGAGATAGAGTTTTGTGACTTCGAAATCGATAATAATTAAACTGTAAGACAGTACGTAGAGTTGTTTTGATGCATAAACAAAAAGAGAGCAAACACTTTATTTTCAACCTTGAAACTAATGATACACTGCGGACGATGACAAAAGTCTCTGCGATGCAAGTATCGAGGAAGATATTAGGACGTTGAAGACACACGATAGATCACACATTCGTAACTGTATTCCAGATCATGATGTTCGAATATGTCCTCAAAAGGAAGTCACAAGAATAACACGATTTCAGGCTTCTGTGCCCCAAGTGTTTTTGCGCATGGAAGAGGTACTCATATACAGTATGTAATCAAAAGTATCCGAACACCCCCAAAAACATACATTTTTCACAGTAGGTGCATTGTGCTCCCACCTACTGCCAGGTACTCCATATCAGCGACCTCAGTAGTAATTAGACATCGTGAGAGAGGAGCATGGGGCGCTTCGCGGAACTCATGGACTTCGAACGTATTCAGGTGATTGGGTGTCACTTGTACATACGCCTGTGCACGAGATTTCCACTCTTCTGAACATCCCTAGGTCCACTGTTTCCGATGTGATAGTGAAGTGGAAACGTGAGGGGACACGTATAGCACAGAAGCGTTCAGGCCGAGCTCGTCTGTTGACTGACAGAGACCGCCGACAGTTAAACAGGGTCGTAGTGTGTAATAGGCAGACATCTATCCAGACCATCACACAGGAATTTCAGCTGCATCAGGATCCACTGCAAGTACTTTGACAGTTAGGCGGGAGGTGAGAAAACTTGGATTTCATGGTCAAACGGGTCCTCATAATCCACATATCACGCCGGTAAATGGCAAACGATGCCTCGCTTGGCGTAGGGAGCGTAAACATTGGACGATTTAACAGTGGAAAAACGTTGGGTGGAGCGACGAATCACGTTACACAATGTGGCGATCCGATGGCAGGATGTGAGTATAGCTGATGCCCGGTGAACGTCATCTGCCAACGTGCGTAGTG
Source organism: Schistocerca piceifrons (assembly GCF_021461385.2). Taxonomy (NCBI): domain Eukaryota; kingdom Metazoa; phylum Arthropoda; class Insecta; order Orthoptera; family Acrididae; genus Schistocerca; species Schistocerca piceifrons. The sequence goes on along the minus strand of NC_060144.1, from coordinate 261,232,896 downwards.
CCAACAATAAAATTCGGAAGTGGTGGTGTTATGGTGTGTCGTGTTTTTCATGGAGGGGGCTTTACATCCCTTGTTATTTTGCGTGGCACTATCACAGCACAGGCCTACATTGATGTTTTAAGCATCTTATTGCTTCCCACTGTTGCAGAGCAATTCGGGGATGGCGATTGCATCTTTCAACACGATCGAGCACCTGTTCATAATGCAAGGCCTGTGGCGGAGTGGTTGCACGACAATATCATCCCTGTTATGGACTGGCCTGAACAGAGTCCTGACTTGAATCCTATAGAACACCTTTGGGATGTTTTCGAACGCCGACTTCGTGCCAAGCCTCACCGACAGACATCGATACCTCTCCTCAGTGCAGTATTCCGTGAAGAATGGGCTGCCATTCTCCACGAAACCTTCCAGCACCTGATTGAACGTGTGCTTGCGAGAGTGGAGGCTGTCATCAGGGGTAAGGGTGGGCCAACACCATGTTGAATTCCAGCATTACCGATGGAGTGCGCCACGAACTTGTAAGTCATTTTCAGCCATGTGTCTGCATACTTCTGAACAGATAGTGTGTGTAAAAGGGCATGCAGAAGAGTAATGCCTCCGAATTTTTTATGTGACAGCTCTTAAAGCTTTTTAAATAAATCAAACGCATTAACATACTACGTCTTTAACCTTCATGTCTTCATGTTGAAAGGTCTCTGTTGGATTCCTTTCATGTTAATTTCTTAAATCTGTTGTCATTTACGGCATAAATTCCTCTTCTAAATTTACTGTGGTGTTGCTGACTATCTGGGAGGTGACTGAGTAGTGGAACGTGTTACTTTTACACATAAACAAGAACGATCTGTCACACTACTACACTTTAAAACACAGTTTATATGTAATTCATGTCACACAGTCTCATACGGAACCTACATCCGCTTTCTTTTATATACTGTATATGATAAGATACTGTCAACCCCCTTCCCTTCTGTGTGAGAGGATGAATGAGCAAATGTATTTCTATTTGCATGCCTCAGGGTAGAAGACAAGCCCGTCTGCTAGAGAACAGTAGGACCAACGTCGGAACAGGTAGCTACGCTTTCTAAAAGCAAAGAGGTTTCTATCCTTAGTATGGTCCTGTCTGTCCCTTGTCATGTTGGTATAGGAAGCTGCCCCTCTGGCCACTTCCGTTTGTATTTTTGTGAGCCACCCTCAGGAAGGGACCAGGTCAGTCTGTCCGTGGCGAGCGTCTGAAGTGGTAAGATCTCCGGCTAAGCGCGTGTCTGCTAAGTCCGTAGGACAATGGATTTCTTAAGTTCAGCCCAACTGAAAATTTAATCACCTTTATTTCAGGTTTAGCTCTAAAATATCTAATGTTATCTTAAATTGCAGCGCAGTGTAATTCTCGTGTGAAGTTCAGAATATATTCCGGTAGTTGCTTTGTCACTACTTTGTGAGTAAAGTGGAACCACGTGTTGATCAGTAACTCTAACTAAGTTCATCAATCTTAAATGCAAATGTGCGTGAGATTATAACGTCTCGTCTTGACAGTATTTTTCAATATAGCAACTTTTCTTTATGTTCAACCCACGTGGGGTGTACTTTGTGAGACCACTATCACGTGCTTATATAATTTTTTGACCCATCAGGTTAATAGTAAGACGATAGTAACCAGTTCGAGGTTTTTCTTTTGTAAATTGCTTTTCGATCTAATTTATTTTAATTATCAAAATTATTGTGGAGTTCCACTCTTTGTGTAAACCAAGTTGACCACGTGAAGCATGTGGTGTAATCATCAAAGTAGCCCTCAGCTATTCTTTTCGCGAAGATTTCACAAAGAGTTAAAATGAATTTAGTATACCAGTGTGTGGTAATTACATGACGGACAGGATTGTGCTACGAACGTAACTTCTTTGGGTGAAAATTGAATCGGTTGGTAGTGGTTAACTTTCTCTTGCATATGTTTCAACGTTCTTTGTGTGTTGTTTTATGAATGCAGTGTTGTATGCAGTCTCCCAGTCTTGGCCCCATATTTGATGTGTTCCGTAAGATTACAATCTCACATTTTCACAATCCTAAATAAGGCACCAGCTTAGTTACGACTCGAGTTTAATATGCTGAAATTTCAATGATCAATGTTAAAATAAATTTCCAAATATAAACTGATTTATTTCTTTTTATTTAAATTCTCTTTATATATATATATCACCGGTTGTCGTATGACTATTAAAAGATTATAATTAATGTTAGTCTGGTTGGGAATTTGGTAAGCTACACTGGATACCTGGTGAAACAGTTGCGCAGTAATGCAAGGTTAACTTCCCCAGACAGCTCACAGCTTTTAAGCCGCTTTCATTGTCTAGCAGTACCGGTTAGGTTAGGTTAGTGTTGTTTAACGTCCCGTCGACAACGAGGTCATTAGAGACGGAGCGCTAGCTCGGGTTAGGGAAGGATGGGGAAGGAAATCGGCCGTGCCCTTTGAAAGGAACCATCCCGGCATTTGCCTGAAACGATTTAGGGAAATCACGGAAAACCTAAATCAGGATGGCTGGAGACGGGATTGAACCGTCGTCCTCCCGAATGCGAGTCCAGTGTGCTAACCACTGCGCCACCTCGCTCGGTCTAGCAGTACCGCTTTCATAGAAAAATCAAAGCAACAACGTTACAGTGTTTGCTGTCCCGTGGCGCTAGAGAGCTCCAAATTGCAGCATGGAGGTGTGCAAACTATGTCGGTGCGTGGGAAACAGCGTGCTGTAATCGAATTTCGAATTCGAGTAGTTTGACCACACGTGGAGCACCATTTCCTTCAGCATTGCAATGCCAGATTACATACGAGCACTGCGACATCTGTAACAATCCAACGCCTTGGTTTCACTGTCATAATCATCCTCCGTGCAGCTCCGACTAGGCCTCATCCGATTTTTATCTGTTTCCAAATTTTCAAGAAATCTTCGAGGACTTCACTTTGGTAGTCATGAAGCGTTGCAAGCAGAGGTGAGGTTGTGGCTCCGTCAACAAGAGCAAACATTCTACGGTGAGCCTATAGGGAGAAATATGTTCGTCGCCGGGGTGATTATGTCGAAAAATAAATATGTAGACAAGAAGAATAAAGATGTAGAATGTTAATAACGTTGTTTTATTAAAAAGCTTTAAGAATTTTCACCTAAAAAATTCGGAGGCATTACTCTTCAGCACGCCCTCGTAGAATGCTGGAATCTGCTGCTGGTGTTCGGTGGCAAGTTACAAACAACGTGAGAAAATGTGCCGAGGATCTTTAATGTTCCTTTGTTTTTGTTTTCCAGGTTAATTCCAGAATTATCTGTGTAGATACAATGCGGGTGTGTGTGTGAAACGGGCGAGGATTGTTGTTAAATAGTGCAGGCTAACAGACAGTATTCTGGTGGCTCCCACGGTCAGGTGAGTAAACTGCAGGAAACTCTATTGTCTGTTGAAGAATTGTCATTGTTCACACGTTTCCTTATCCACAATAGTGTAAATATGACCAGCGAGAAAGGTTAACACCCCGAAGGGCTGGCAGAAGCTGATGGAAACAAACCATTGTCTGCTTACAAAAATAATCAGAAGTATTGTTTAAAATATCTCAAGTCGCAGTCACCTCTCGACAGTCTCACTCATTTGTTTGATTTGTATCTCACCAGATAAGAAATAAGAAGCGCGGCTGCGCACCTATTGCGACTTCATATCTGTATTTCAAATGATACTGTTCGGCTTCCCGTTTCAGCTTTTAGATTTAGTTCCCTCTATTTTCCATAATTCCCTTGAATGTCAAGGTCTTAGCCAACTAATAACTACAATCCGCTCGTGAAAAATGCCACTAGTAAATACTGTAAGTAGATGTTATAATGTGGAGCTTATCTGTATCCTCCTGCTCCTGATTCAATGTACAATTATCGCAACTCATAACAAATGGAATATGTAAAGAAACTACACGAAAAGTGAAAATTAGCTTCCTAACGAAATTGGTCATATCTTGAAATATAACCACATTTACGAGAGCCATTACTGTATATTAAACGATCAAAACATGAAAAATGATGTTTAAATAGTAACTAAAGTTTAAATGTATTATTCACGACGCATTTCGGAGACCTAGCTCCAAATTCAGGATGCGACAATTTCTGACTTAAGATAGCTGAACACGAATCCATTAAATGCTAAGTTTTCGGTAAAAAAAAAAACAGTTATATTGAAATATTGTTAATATTACTACATAAATAGGCTGCATTTGAAGAACTGCAGCATGAATACCAACAGTTTCGTCCCAGATGTGACTAGTGCTATCCTGGTGAGTCATTCATACGAGCTTCAATGTTTTAACTTACAGTGATTAGTTTCGAAGATGGGAATATTTTTATGTACGTTTCAAGCTTCCAAATAGTAAAACGGAACAATGTAGAGAAGTGAGAAACAATATTGCATTGTAGTTAAGATCTTGCACAGACAGGAACACCATTTACAATGCTTTAAAGTGAACAATGAGCTATATTATAACAGTAAACGACCTGTCACTATCAAAAAATCGCTCCATGTAAAAGTGTATGTAAAGAAGATCCACACATTGTCATAGGTAAGGTAACACCATGTTCCAACACATAACTGTATTATTGTACTTGTACCGCATTCAACCATTGTTACAATATATTTACCGCATCAGTAATTTTTAAAAAGGATGGCTGCAGAGCTTTACTGACTGAGACCAACACATAAGTAATCTTCCACAGAAGTGAGAATAACTAAACAACTATTATTATTATTTTTGTCAGAACGATAGTAACAGTCACTTGCTACTTCCTTTTGGTAATTAACCAGCAAAAAAACTTTCTGTCGATTTTTTTTGTGTTTCATGGCATTGCTTAATACAGAATCGTTCGCACAAGAACAGGAAAAGCGTTTAAAATTTCCTCTCAATTCTCTTCGATATCTAAGGCGGATTGCAATATGTGGGAGAGATAAAGGCAGTTTTTGCTGCAGCTACTCATGGTTTGGATGCATTCTTCGACCAGTGTTTCGCTGAAAATATAGTCAAAATAGCAAATTGAATGGCAGTGATAGCGAAATTTAAAAAGATATTACGCGTCAGAGCACAGAAATAGTATAAAGAAATATCGAATACGGGTTTTTTACCAACAATATTTGGACACGCTGTGGTCTCTCAAAAGCCAGGACGGATGAAAATGTCCAAATGATTCTAAATGTATTCACTCAAAATTCACAGAAATTTCGACGGCTGGCATGGCCTGAGGTAGGTTTAACGCGACAAACATTCCAAATTTTTACAAGGAAAAAGGGAAGAGGTCACTGTCCCGTCGATGATGATGTCATTAGAGACGGAGCACAAGCTGGGATTGGGGTATGGTGGGGAAGGCAGTCAGCCTTGGACTTTCACGGGAACAATCATGGAAAAATCAAATCTCATTGGGGAATTGAGCCGCTGTCCTCAGTGTCTTACCACTGCGCGAACTTGTTCTGTTTGTAGATGTTTAGTGTTCGGCCGTGAAAATCACATTAGTACCATGAAATACGTAGTGAACGGACAGATGATAGTTTCTCCTTCGGAACAAACACTTTCGCGACGTATTCTACATGATATGAGTATATGAAACAGCCTTTCAGTTTTTGGGTTAACAGGCACAGTTAATATTAATGGATAGGAGGAGATCTGAAGATATTTTCTCCGAACAGTTAGAGCCATGCATAGGATACGATGTGCTGCGGCATTACGACCACGAAGGTCTTCAATCCGAAGACTGGCTTGATGCTCCTCTGACATGTGGTACCTCATCATCTTCGACTAACTGCAGCAACCTACTTCCACATCAGCCTGCTCACTGTATTCATCGTTTGGCCTGCCTTGGTCTCATGCGCTTCCATTTCCAAATTGACGATGGTGCCTTAGGATGAGTACTGTCAAGCGATCCCTTCTTTTAACCAAGTCGTGCTACAAAACTTTTTCCGCAATTCGATTGAGTACCACCTCATTAGTTACTTGATCTGCCCACCTAATCTTCACCATTCTTCTATAGCACAGCATGTTAAAATTTTCTAGACCTTCTTGTTTGAATTGTTTATTGTCCACGTTCCATTTCCGTAAAAGGCTGCAGTCTAGACAAATACCTTTCGAAAAGGCTTCGTAACGCTTAAGTTTATATCAGACATTAAGGAATTCCTCTTTTTCAGAGATGCTTTTCTTCCTATTGCCAGTCTGCATTTTATATCCTTTCTAATTCGGCCATCACCAGTTATTTTGCTGCCCAAAGAGCAAAACCTGTCTGATGCTTTTATTCCAACATTTCCGTATATGAATCCCTCAGCGTTGCCTTATTTACTTCGACTGCTGTCGACTACCCTTGTTTTACTTTTATTGACGTTCGTCTTATAAATTTTCGAAAGCAGTATCTATTCCGTTAACTACCGCTCCAAGTCCTTTGCCGCCTCGGACGGAACTACGTCATCGCCATTTTTTCGTGAATTTTACTGCTCTCTACAAATTCCCCCTTCGTTTCTGTTACTGCTAGCAAAATGTGCAGATTGCGTAACATTGGGGATACGTTAAATACTGTCTCATGCTCCTCCCAATCCAGGGTGCGATTTGTGCTTTTGCCAGGGGGGGGGGGGGCATGTCTTAGGGGGTTAGTAGAATTATATATATAACTAGCTTGGACCGTGGCGTTACGCGTGGTTAAACAGCTATTTATAAATAGATGTTAATGCCGAAACTCACTATTGACGCGTATGTACTATCAGAAAAGCCATCCCTTGTTATATGTTTAAAAGTACATTATAGGTAAAGCTTATTTACAAAATCATCTACATATGGGTACAGATATACGAGGGGAATTCAAAAAGTAGAGGCACATTTGTGAAAAGTTGTACTTATTCTGATGATAGAAACCTGAAACATACTAATAGTATCAATAATAAGTCTTATTAAAATCTTTCAGTGTTCGGCTCCACAAATTTAAATTATATGTAAAGTTTTACTCCAGTGCGTGGGAAATAAACATCCCAGTTTGGGATGCATAAACTAAAACCAGAGGAGGGGATGGTCTGATGCAGAGGGGGGGAAATCCCCCCCATCCCCCCCTGCAAATCGCAGACTGTCCCAATCATTGTTTCCGATTCATGTCCTTCGACCCACATGACTGGAATATGGTTCTTGAACAAGCTGTAAATACCATTCGCTACCTGTATTCTATCCCTTCTTCAGAATTTCTAAGAGTTTAGTCCAGTCAACATATCAGAAGCTTTTTCTAAATTTGCAGATGCTGTAAACATAGGTTTTCCTCTCTTTAACCTGTCTTCTAAGATTAGTCTGTAGCGATTGGAGTTTTTATCACTTGCTCGTAAAGGAGTGTCCCAGTGACCACAGCGATGACAGTTTAAAATAATGAATGATGACCTAACACTTTCTCCCTATTGTACAAGAGAGTCACTCACCTGTTGATATTCTATCCATTGACCGAATAGGGGGTTTTGTTTGCAGGGGTTTGTTGTCAAGTTGGTGATATCATTAATTAAAAAAAGGGGACTGGGGAAAGCTACAGCAAGGGAAAGACTTCACTGAAGTCAAACATGAAACTGTGTTGTAAACTAAAATGCATGTAAGCTGAGGCAGTGCTGTCAACAGTTACATTTGTTCAATCACAACTGCATAATGAATTGGCAGCCGCCTTCCTGCTGTATGCCGAGTATTACCCTTGACAAACACATTAAGAAGTTCAGTAAAGACCTAAGAAATCTAAAACCAGTACCTGAAGAGAGAGACGACCATAATTTGTTAAGGAAGATACGCTGATGAACCAAGACACAGCGAGGCTGAATGCCTCTTGATGGTGTTGCGGGCACGTGACCCAGTAAGGATAGAATGTAAGCGGAAGAGAGACGAATGGACAGTCATTATAGAGAAGATACGGGCCGCAAATGCGGGAATCCAGTGAAAGCGGTTTTGACAAAGGGCGCATTGTTGTGGCGCTGCGGGCCGGCCGGTGTGTCCGAGTGGTTCTAGGCGCTTCAGTCTGGAACCGCGCGACCGCAACAGTCGCAGGTTCGAATCCTGCCTCGGACATGGATGTGTGTGATGTCCTTCGGTTAGTTAGGTTTAAGTAGTTCTAAGTTCTAGGGCAGGGGTCTCCAAACTTTTTAGTCCTCGGGCCGCATTGACTCCTCCACGAAGTCATAAGGGCCGATCTACCTAGTGGGATTAAAACACCCTAGCACTCCACGATCACCGTAATATAAGGCTAAAGGAAAGATGAAATCGCAAAAATCTAAGGTTGTGGGAAAAGCTAGCACTGCAACGAACTACGATTTTTATTTAATCACATAATTTTGATTGGTGGACGTACCTGACCGAAATTCTGGCGTATTTTATTCTGGCGAATTTCACCGACAAAAATGTATGTCACTGCACATTCTTCACGAAAGCGTCCTGCAAAGTTAACGAAATCTCAAAATCATTGTTAGTAACACTAATACTGCAAGACGTAACAGAGGGAGAGTATGTCAACGAATTGTTATTTCAAGCGGCGCAACAATAAGTTCAGTTATGTAATCTTGCGAGTAGCAGAGCCAATGTCGCGGTGAATTGGTCGCGATAGCCCTCGAAACTCAATTGTTGGCAGTATAGGTACCACCTCAAATATTTGGGGTGGCCGGATACCGGGGATGTCCGGCCAGCTAACGCGGGCCGGTTTGCCGGCCGTCGCGGGCCGGTTTCGGCTCGCGGGTCGTAGTTTGGAGACCCCTGTTCTAGGGGACTGATGACCTCAGATGTTAAGTCCCAAAGTGCTCAGAGCCATTTGAACCACTTGTGGCGCTGCGGCTGGAAACGGGAATCTCTGAAACGGCAAAGCTGATCGCCTGTTTGCGTACTACTGTCACGAGATCCTATGGAAAGAGGTTGAAGGATGGTGAAATAACGAGTAGGCCGTATGACATTGGACGACCACGTTTCATCACAAAACGTAGAGGTCGGATGCCCCACTGTGTAATCCAGGATAGGCAACGATCTGTTGAAATTTAACTACAGAGTACAATGCTGGTGCCGGCACAAGTGTTTCGGACCACACCGTTCAAAAGCCATTGTTGAACATGGAGCTCCACATCACACGACCCCTACGTGTTCTTGTGTTGACACAACGACAACGTCAATTGCGATTGTAGCGGGCACAGCATCACTAAGTTTTCGCTGTGAATCAATAGAAACGTGTCGCCTGTCGAATGAATCGCATATGTTGTTACACCAGGTCGATGGTTGGATCCTCACACGTCGTCATCCAGGCGAATGACTGCACGAAACATGCAGGCAGATGAGGGCAGAATTATGCTATGGGGTACTTTGAGCTGGACTTCCATGGGATCTGTGGTGGTAATCGAAGGCAACGTCACAGCAGTGAACTACGTGAACATCGTTGCGGACCACCTGCATCGCTTCATGTGATGACATCTTTCCTAAGGCGATGACATCTTCCAGCAGGATAACTGTCCGTTGCAAGGTCAGAATAGTGCTACAGTGGTTTGATGGGCATTATAGTGAACTCACATTGATGTATTGGCCAGCAAATGTGGCTGATCTGTACCCATTGGAATACATATCGGACGCCAGCTGCGTGCCCGTAAACCACCATCCCGTAATTTGCGGGAATTGTTTGATCTATGCGTGGGCATCTGTTGGCATATACTTTTGGATTCTTATCAAGGACTTGCAGAATCCATGCTAAGTAGAATGTCTGCTGCACTGTGTTTGAAAAGCGTAACAACGCGCTATTAAACAAATAGTCATAATGTTTGGCTCATCGGTGTATATATTTTGGTTTGGCGTTTATGAGCTATGCCCGTGGTAATGATGCGTTTCGCCACCAAGCGACCCGCTGCACGACTCCCAGTGAGTTTACGAAATGGTTTCGCATTTTACGAGTCAGGATTGACGCCAGCTGTTTTTGACAAATGAATATTTGTACCACACCTCGACCCGAACTCGGTTTTCCCGCTTATCGCGAGCAGTCACCTTAATCACTTTGACTATCCGAGCTCACCCCCAGGATCGATCGAAACAACCATATGGCACGGAGTCCACAACTCTTATACTCGCACATTCGTCATTCTCTTGCAAGGTTACTACGATATTGTCCAAAGATCGCAGTGCCAAGCCAAAGTCGGCAATGCACATCGATATCACAGACATTAGTGATGTCTCGCCGCTTCCGCAATGACGACTAGGGAAGGCTCAAGAAGACACGCCCTCTCCCTCAGCAGAGGAGCGGCCTCACGTGGAGGTCAATATAGAGCCGAGAAGGGATGTGCTGTGACACAGTCTGTGACCACATCTGAAGCAGTCATCATCGACTAGGACCAGTGTTAGTCAAGTCTCAGATGGACGTTTACTCGTACTTTGGAAAATGTTAACCATTGTACTCCAAGAGGTGAGTTTGGTAGTTAGTGCATAAATCAGATGGCTCTGAGCACTATGGCACATAACATCTGAGGTCTTCAGTCCCCTAGACTTAGAACTACTTAAACCTAACTAATCTAAGGACATCACACACATCCATCCCCGAAGCAGGATTCGAACCTGCGACCGTAGCAGTCGTGCGGTTCCGGACTGAAGCGCCTAGAACCGCTCGGCCACCGCGGCTGGCAGTTAGCGCATCAATTGATATTTTAATAGCTAATGACAAATGTAAATATTCAAGCCCTCCCGTGGAAAAGGATTAAATGAAGTTTAGTAAATCTTTTTATTAATTTATGTAATAAAGTGAACTAATATTTCATTTGATGTAGGTCAAATGAGCCGTCCCCCGGAGCAACAAAAGTAGCCGCAGACCAATTCTAGTTTCGTCTGATCGTAACAGTGAAAGAAATATTTTACCGTCATTTCAGCCCATCGAGGCATGCACACGTCAGTGATGATTACAATGTCTGCGTTTATGCAGTGTTTTCACAGACCAGTGTCCTTCCGACACGCCTGAACGTCTGAGGGACATTACAGTGAGAAGATACAGACGTTGTGTAAACACAGATATAGTAACTATCGTTGATCCTAGCGAGGTTGTTATTTTGTGAAGTAGTAACAATCCTGCTACTCAGACTGTGTTGTTGTAATACTGAATCTTCAGTGGCGTTCATCTTACCAGTACTACAGCCTGTGTGGTGTAATACTGTGTCTACAGCATCGTGCGTCTTATGCTAGTCATGAACTCAGTTTTCTTGCTGTTAGTACTCAATGAAACATGGTGCGTGAAATTGATGAGCTCATTGACGCGTATTACTGTGAGAGGACGGGAATGGAAGGGCAGATCTTCGTATCTACGAAAACCGATTGCCTAACGGACGGTACTTTTTTGCAATTCATGGACTCTTTCGAGCAACAGCGAGTTTGCGTCCTCAGCATGTTGGCGGAAGTAGACGTCACGTGAGAAAACCAAATTTTGAGGGCGAAGTGATCCGCAGATTTAGTTATAAACCTTTAAGCAGCGAACGTTCTAATTCCCGTGCCACAGGAAGAAATGACGCATCTGTTTGGAGAGTATTGCAGGAGTGTGCCATCTTCAAATTGTGCAGGTTTTACACTCAAGAGCTAAAGAAACTCGTACACCTGCCTAATGTCGTGTAGGGCCCCCGCGAGCACGACGTCGAATGGACTCGACTAATGTCTGAAGCAGTGCTGGAGGGAACTGACACCATGAATCCTGCAGGGCTGTCCATAAATCCGAAAGATTACGACGGGGTGGATATCTCTTCTGAACGCAACGTTGTAAGGCATCCCAGATAAGCTCAATAATGTCCATGTCTGAGGAGTTTGGTGGCCGGTGGTAGTGTTTAAACTCAGGACAGTTTTCCTGGAGCCACTCTGTAGCAATTCTGGACGTGTGGTATTCGCGTTTTTCTGCTGGAATTGCCCACGTCCGTCGGAATACACAATGGACACGAATGGGTGCAGGTGATCAGACAAAGTATTTACGTACGTGTCAACTGTCTGAGTCGTACCTAGATCTATCAAGGGTACCATATCACTCCAACTGCACGCGCCCCATACCATTACAGAGCCTCTATCAGCTTGAACAGTCCCCGCTGACGTGCAGGGTCCATGGATTCATGAGTTTGTCTCAATACCCGTACACGTCCATCCGCTCGATACAATTTGCCGACCAGGCAACATGTTTCCAGTCACTAACAGTCCAATGTCGGTGTTGACGGGCCCAGGCGAGGCGTAAAGCTTTGTGTCGTGCAGTCATCAAGGGTACACGAGCGGGCCTTCGGTTCCGAAAGCCCATATCGATGATGTTTCGTTGAGTAGTTCGCTCGCTGACACTTGTTGATGGCCCAGCGTTGAAATCTGCAACAGTTTGCGGAAGGGTTGCACTTCTGTCACGTTGAACGATTTTCTTCAGTCGTCGTTTTCCCCGTTCTTGCAGGATCTTTTCCCGGCCGCAGCGATGTCCGAAATGTGATGACTTACCGGATATCTGATATTTACAGTACAGTCGAGTAATGGTCGTAGGCAGTGGATACGTTAATGTGATTGGATTGTGTTTTATGTTCCATAATAAAAAATGATGCTCTTCGTGTGTCATACCATTCCTCACAGTTTCGTCGGTGAGGTTCTGAAACACCCTGTAGATCCCATACAGTGAAACGTTCCTTTCACAAGTGCCTCGTAGCTTCCATGGTGTTGCGCGAAATCATATTCGCGCCCGCGTCAAGGATCCAAGCGCTTTTGGCGAAATACGTAGTCCGAGTCAAATTACGCGACTTGCTGTTGTGCAGATTTTATCGTCTTCTTCTGCACATCACGAAATAGGCAATATTGTCTGTTTCGGCTTCGAAACATATATGACCATTATTTCCTTGATCTCTGCGGGCATCTTGATCACTTAGGCCTATAATGGAACACTCTTCTTAGAATCCTCTCCTTCGGCATTCTATCAACACCATGTCTCCAATTATTTCTATACTTTTCAGTTCTTGCTTCCAAAGAATTTATTCCTAGTTAATCCCTTATTTTTTTCCTTTATATTTTTACCTGAAAGAATGCACCATTTTTGAGAATCTGATTTCAGTAGCCTGTTTCTTGTTTTTATCAGCTTTTGTCAATGTCTGTCTGTCAGATGAGTAGAGAACAGCGCCATTATTTTGCGAAACTTCATTTGTGTTTCTTTTCTGGTTTTAGTTTTTTGGCGTCTATTTATTGTGCTGCATATTTCTTGGAGCATGGGCAATTTATCTTTAAAATCATTTTCATATTTATAATTGATGTATACTTTTAAGTAATTAAGACCTGTGACTTTTTCTAAGATAGTATCACTGATTACATTTTGGTTCTAACAATGTATTTACCATTGAAGGCCATTGCTTATGTTTTATTTACGGAAATTTTAAAATTAAATTCTCATGTCACTGGTCTTCAGTTTTACTTATAATTATATAATCATTAGGAAATAGCATTGTCTCAAGTGTAACATTTGGTGCAATACAAATGCCTCTCTAATAAGATCATATGTATATATTGCAAACAAAATAGGGGACAAGCTACAGTCCTGCCTTACACCTTGGTTCATATGTATCTTTTTCCTATATCATCCATTTCCGACATGTATACTGATTGTTGTATATATATTTCAGTAGTTTAATTAGGTGATTCGGATATCCTATTTGAGTCAAGATTTCCCACAATTTTTTCCTACTTACTGGCTTGAACGCATTTTCATAATCAATAAAAGCTATATGAGTTTCAATGTTATATTCCCTTCTTTTTTTGTTAACTCTTTCACTGTGAAACTGGCACCTGTACATTATCCCTTTCTAAAGCCGTTTTGTTATTCAAGTAATAAAACATCTGTGATGGCTCCTACTCTTTCACTCAACATTTTCGCATCCATTTTATATCCTCGACATTTGATTTAGTATTGTGGTGTGACATTTTTCGGTCGGCACCACTCTCTTCAGCTCGGCAGAATCGTGGTGTCAGCGCTGTTTGCCCTTTGCTATTCGTTCGTGATATGAAGGCAAACCTACGTTTTTAGCATTTGTAGACTTAGAGAAAGCTTTTGACAATGTTGACTGGAATACTCTCTTTCAAATTCTGAAGGTGGCAGGGGTAAAATACAGGGAGCGAAAGGCTATTTACAATTTGTACAGAAACCAGATGCCAGTTATAAGAGTCGAGGGACACGAATGGGAAGCAGTAGTTGGGAAGGGAGTGAGACAGGGTTGTAGCCTCTCCCCGATGCTATTCAATCTGTATATCGAGCAAGCAGTACAGGAAACAAAAGAAAAATTATTATTAGGTATTAAAATCCATGGAGAAGAAATAAAAACTTTAAGGTTCGCCGATGACATTGTAATTCTGTCAGAGATAGCAAAGAACTTGGAAGAGCAGTTGAACGGAATGGACAGCGTCTTGAAAGGAGGATATAAGATGAACATCAACAAAAGCAAAACGAGGATCATGGAATGTAGTCCAATTAAATCGGGTGATGCTGAGGGAATTAGATTAGGAAATGAGGCACTTAAAGTAGTAAATGAGTTTTGCTATTTGGGGAGCAAAATAACTGATGATGGTCGAAGTAGAGAGGATATAAAATGTAGACTGGCAATGGCAAAGAAAGCGTTTCTGAAGAAGAGAAATTTGCTGACATCGAGTATAGATTTAAGTGTCATGAAGTCGTTTCTGAAAGTATTTGTATGGAGTGTAGTCATGAATGGAAGTGAAACATGGACAATAAATAGTTTGGACAAGAAGACAATAGAAGCTTTCGAAATGTGGTGCTAGAGAAGATTGCTGAAGATTAGATGGGTAGATCAAATAACTAATGAGGAGGTATTGAATAGGATTGGGGAGAAGAGGAGTTTGTGGCACAACCCGACTAGAAGAAGGGATCGGTTGGTAGGACATGTTCTGAGGTATCAAGGGATCACCAATTTAGTATTGGAGAGCAGCGTGGAGGGTAAAAATCGTAGAGGGAGACCAAGAGATGAATAACTAAGCAGATTCAGAAGGATGTAGGCTGCAGTAGGTACTGGGAGATGAAGAAGCTTGCACAAGATAGAGTAGCATGGAGAGCTGCATCAAACCAGTCTCAGGACTGAAGACCACAAAAACAACAACAACATGAAGAATGTTCACAAATCCAGTGCCTGTTTGCACAAAAAGAGGCACTCTTGCGATCTGTCGTCACACGCCTTTGAAAATGAACTGGAAAGACAGAAGAGAGATGGGAATTCTCAAATATCTATTATGCAGCCGCATGAGCGATGGGTACCGCAACTTTGCTGTGAAACGATATTACAATACCATGCCGAAAGAATTAAAGATTTATCTGACAATGAAGGAGCAAATAATTACGACGATGGACAGAAGGGATTCAAGAAGGACTTTACACTAAATTTGCATGCATGCAGCAAGTGAAGATATAGGTGGTGTGAATAATAAACTACCTGAAGTCGCACGCATTATTCCACTGTCAGCTGTAATAGTTTTTAATGGAACTGAACGGAGAGTGGAGACTTTACATACAACAGCGAAGTATGTTGGTCACCTGACATGTCTGGAACGATTTTTCGATTTAGAACTTGCTATTGTTGAATTTATGATGGAAAAAGGAAAGAAGTAACGAAAATTAGGACAACTGGAATGAATTGCAGACCTCGCATTTTAAGTGTAATTCGTAGCGTACTGCCCACGGTAAGACTGTACAAAGTGAGAAACAGCTAATTTCTGATTTGATGTGGATGGATTTAAAAAGAAATCATATTGTGGAAGGTACAAATTCTGATTAAAAAAAAAAGTCCATTTCCCTGAAGTCACTGGGGTTAAAGAAAACGCGAGGTCTCAAGAATTCATTTGTGGTTTTGAAAGAATTACAAGGACAGTTTCCTTAACAATTTTAGGACACTGCCAATCTTATATTCGTTTTCAAGCTATTTTCTAGATTGTTACCGTTTCAGTTTAAAGCGCCCCTGTGCATGTGCAGATATAACTCATTGACCTACAAAAGTGCTACAATATTTCTATCGACATATTCGTGTGAAAGACATCGTTCTGATTGTGAAACTAAATAAGTCACAATGACATGACAACCTGAGCACGGATATCTGTGAAACTGCGTCTGTCCGTATTCCAACAGTTTGTACGAGATAAAGATTATGTCTTCAGAGCACCAAAAATATTAAATAATACCGAGAATTTTTTTGTCTCTGATCAACGTTGTTGCAAAATGTGAAATATAGAAACAACGTCGTATGCAGTGTGGCTGCACATTTAAATGCGGCGCGTTCACAGATTCCCCTCTTCCCTCTCCTCACGCTCAGACAGCGTGGCATGGCGGTGTGGGTAATTTGCAGCTGGTCTGAGCGCTTTGACCGGGGCATGGCTTATGAGCCGAATTCCTTGGCCTCTCTGCTCTAATACAATGGGATCCACATTTCCATCAATAGGGTCACCGTTTTCTTCTTATTTTTACAGGGACTTATTAGACCACAAATCTCTATAATGTTGTACCCACTGTTATTCTTTGGTTGTATTTATATTTGCTACATCTCTTTTTCACTGTCTACATCAGGGGTGGGTGAACGGTGGCCTGCTGGCTGGATCCGGCTGGCTTGCGGACAGCAGAAGAAATACGAGCAAGAGAGAGTGATTCGAGGGTCCCTCACACGTTCAATAGTGTTGTCTGTACGTCAATACGATGACCATCTGAGGGCGAGTATTTTTTGTATTGTCAATACCAGAAATATTGACGAATAGTATTGATGCCGATCTAAATCCTCGAAGTAATACCTTAAGCCAGTGAGGGCGAGTATTGTCGGTTTGACAATACGCCATTCTGTTGTGTTTATTTTCCCATTTTGGCTTCTGTACAATAGAGCAATACATACAGCCGACGATTTCAAAGGATTTAGATTTTTAAACTTTTAAAAATGAACAAGGATATGATGACTTAACGCTCAGACAGCGTGGCATGGCGGTGTGGGTAATTTGCAGCTGGTCTGAGCGCTTTGACCGGGGCGTGGCTTATGGGCCGAATTCCTTGGCCTCTCTGCTCTAATACAACCCAGGCATCAGTCATCGTAAATATTTTGGGACTAACATTTAAAATGCGCTTGCTGATAATGTTTGTGGATACTAACTCACTCAAATGACCTACCTGTGGCCGAAAAGCACAAATTTACCCTAATTGCTTGTTGGACGGGAGTGCCTATCTCATTGCCGTATTTTGATTTCCTGTTCTCTCTCAGGGTGCTTGGCATCCCACATTTAAACGTTTACCTTTATTTACTAGTCGTGGAGATTGTTTCTTTACTAGTGGTGTTGCAGAACTTTGCTATGGAAGTTCTCAAGTCAGCAGTTCAAGAACATCGCAAAAAAACTGCGTTCATGAACAGTCGTTACAGCGGCACAGAGTCGAACGTATAGTACTTCCTTTGGCAACAATTTTAAAAAATTATTAATGGAATTTTGGTAGTTTGAAATGACTTCTATTTTCCAAATAAAGGACCATAAAGCCTCAAACATTACTTTAATACACGGCTTGAAAGAAAAAGTGAAGCACCCAGAAGCTGTGATCGAATGTCAACAAAACGCGTAGACATGCGCACCAGCATCGGGTATGCAAATGATTTAGAGCTGTAATTCTCTGTGACAGCTAGGGCAGTCACCAATGTACATCAGTATTGTTCGTCTTTAGTGTGGTTACAAAGCCTGCTAGGGTATATAGAGTGTGTGAACTATGTTAGATATTTAGTAATCAATGTGAAGGACACAGGTATGTCACGTATACATACGAGACAGCATTATCAGCACCTGACAGAATTTGAAAGGGATGTCATTGCGGGTAGCCAGTTGGCCGATTCCTTGAATCATGCAGTATTCATATTTGTGGAGCGTTTGGACTGGACAGAAGTCTGATGTTGAACAGCATGGGAATCTGAGGGCCGGTGTACCAGCCGTCAAAGTTCTGGTCAAATACATTTCACCACCACTAGATTGGCTCACCGAATCGTGGACCAAGCACATCCGTAAATATTTTAAACATAGCTGCACAATAGCAACGGTTCCACGTAATAAAATTATAAACAGCCGACCAGTTGCAATGGATAAAGAATTCTTTACCTAGGTTCTGACAAATGTAAATTTGTCTTCTTCAGAAGGTGGCAATTTTACATTAGTAAGGACTAATGTACCATCGCCGTTTTCACAAATGTCGGCATAGATCCATTTGTCAAAAATTAAATATAGCCGGTTGTGAGCTCTGCAAGATCCATGTACTATTTTATATTTGTGTGACAAACCCTAATTCTAGGGCTATATTTCATTTTTGACAAATGGATCTATGCCGACATTTGTAAAAATGGCGATGGTACATTAGTCCTTACTAATGTAAAATTGCCACCTTCTGAAGAAGACAAATTTATATTTGTCGGAACCTAGGTAAAGAATTCTTTATCCATTGCAACTGGTCGGCTGTTTATAATTTTATTACATCCGTAAATCCTTCTCATCTACAACTGCCATCCAGAACAGTTAATGGACTCCCTGCATGTATGTCATCCCTCACCATTGGTCAGACACTAGCAGCAGCCGCACTAGGGATTTCCGCAGCATGTGAAGGCTGCCGTTCACCACAACACAAACAGCTGGTTTGGTGTGGTGCCGTGACAGGGAAGCATGGAATGCCAATTAATGGCATGAGTTCAGTGATGGTTGGTTGGTTGGTTGGGGAAGGAGACCAGACAGCGTGGTCATCGGTCTCATCGGATTAGGGAAGGATGGGGAAGGAAGTCGGCCGTGCCCTTTCAGAGAAACCATCCCGGCATTTGCCTGGAGTGATTTAGGAAAATCACGGAAAACCTAAATCAGGATGGCCGGACGCGGGATTGAACCGTCGTCCTCCCGGATGCGAGTCCAGTGTCTAACCACTGCGCCACCTCGCTCGGTATAGTTCAGTGATGAATCTCAGTTCTACACTACCCCAGAAGACAGTCGTTGGCGAATACGGCGGCGACCTGGGCAGAGATCTCATTCTTCCAATGCTTCGGCGAACCACAGCGGTGTTACCTCTAGCGTCATGGCTTGAGGAGCCATTGGGTATGACTTTAACTCATGGCTGGTAGTGATTGAGGGAACTCGGACGGCACAACGGTACTTCATGGACATCCTGCTACCTCAAGTGTTACCTCTCATGTTACAATGTTGTTAAGCCATTTTTCAACAGCATATTGTTTGTCCACACATCGCGTGTGTCTATATGAACTGTCTATGTGAAATACAAATGAGCGTTTGGCGTCATTGGTCGTGAGACCCCTTACGGGGCAGATCCGGCCGCCTTGGTGCAGGTCTTATTACATTCGACGCCACATCGGGCGACCTGCGCGCCGGATGGGGATGAAATGATGATGAATACAACACAACACCCAATCCTTGAGCGAAGAAAATCCCCACCCAACCTGGAATCGAACCCAGGCTCGTAAGACGGCAATCCGTCACGCTGACCACTCAGCTATCAGGGCGGACTACTGTCTATGTGATGTAGAAGTACTCCTGTGACCAGTAAGATCCACAGATCTGTTCCCAATAGAACACGTTTGGAACCAGCTCGGACGTCATCTGTGTCCCACTGCCAATATCCAGGGTATCATGGACCAGTTACCAAAGTTGTGACCGGTTTGCTTCAGAAGAGGCTACAACGGCTTTAGATCACCATTCCCATCCGAATCAGTACATGCATGCAGGCCAAAGGGGGAGAAACGCCATACCGATAAGTAGACTCATACTGCAAAGTTCCTTGCATAGTTAACTCGCTATAGTAATCACTGAAATAACACCACAAATCCTCTCAACCACTAACGTTTCATTTTGTTTCCTTCTCCCCCTCGGGCTCCTCATTCTTTTGTGAGGCAGGGTAATATCGAGTATGAACCAAAAATTGGGGGGGGGGGGAGATAATTTTCAAAATTGAAGCTCATCAAAAAAAGGCTTCGAAACTCCATGTCAGAAGTCCGGTTTTACATTCTGAAAGTGGTATTTTAAGACAAGTTAGTTATAAAGGTATTACATTAGCATTACATCTTCATCTATATATACACTCCGCTAGCCACCAAACGGTGTGTGGCGGAGAGCACCATTCGCGCCAAAGTCATATTTCCCCTCCCTCTGTTCCACTCGCGGATCGCGCGAGCGAAAAACGACTGTCTGAACGCCTCAGTACGAGCTCTAATTTCCCTTATCTTTGAATGGTGATCATTGCTGATTTGAAAGTTGGTGGTAATAATATATGCTCTACATCCTCGGTGAAGATCGGATTTTGGAATTTAGTGAGCAGCCCCTTCCGTTTAGCGCGTCGTCTATCTGCAAGTGTGTCCCACTTCAAACTCCCTGTGAGATTTGTAACGCCCTCGCAATGGCTAAATGTACCAGTCACCAATCTTGTAGCTCTTCTTTGGACCGTCTCAATCTCTTGAACCAGACCTACCTGGTAAGGGTCCCATACAGATGAACAATAATACAGGACGAGCTAAAGCATTGTAAGCGATTTCCTTTATTGAAGGACTGCATCGTTTCAGGATTCTACCAATAAACCGCAATCTAGAGTTCGCCTTACCCGTTACTTGTGTAATCTGATCGTTCCACTTGAGATCATTTCGAATAGTCACACCCTGATATTTGACGGATGTTACCGCTTCCAAAGACTGGGCATTTATTTTGTACTCTACATTAACGGGGATTTTCGCTTTGTTGTACGCAGTAGGTTACACTTACTAATATTGAGAGATAACTGCCAGCCATTACACCACTCATTTATTTACTGCAAATCCTCATTGATTTGTTCACAACTTTCGTGTGATACTATTTTCCTGTAGACTACAGCATCATCGGCAAACAGTCTAACGCCGCTGTCAGTACCATCAACCAGATCGTTTATGTAAATCGTAAAAATCAGCGGACCTCTTACGCTGCCCTAGGGCACACCCGATGTTACGTTTGTTTCTGTTGAAGTCACTGCCGGCCGAAGTGGCCGCGCGGTTCTGGGCGCTGCAGTTTGGAACCGTGAGACCGCTACGGTCGCAGGTTCGAATCCTGCCTCGGGCATGGATGTGTGTGATGTCCTTAGGTTAGTTAGGTTTAAGTGATTCTAAGTTCTAGGGGACTAATGACCTCAGAAGTTGAGTCCCATAGTGCTCAGAGCCATTTGAACCATTTGTTGAAGTCACTCCATTCCGGACAACATACTGCTCTCTGCCTGCTAGGAAACTTTCTATACAACCGCATACGTCATCGGATAGACCGAAAGTGAGCACTTTTTGGAGCAAGCGACAGTGTAGAACTGAGTCGAATGCCTTTCGAAAGTCGAGGAATATAGCATCAACCTGGGAGCCGGTATCTAGAGCCTGTTGTATACCGTGCACGAAGAGGGCCAGCTGTGTCTCGCATGACCGCTGTTTCCTAAAACCGTGCTGGTTTCTGCAGATGAGCTTATCAGAGTCTAGAAAGGTCATTATGTCTGAACACAAAATATGTTCCATGATACTACAACAAATCGATGTCAATGAAATTGGCCGGTAATTATGTTTATCCGATTTTCTGCCCTTTTTATAGATTGCTATGGCCTGGGCCTTCTTCCAGTCCCTTGGAACTTTCCGCTTTTCCAACGATCTCTGATAGATGATGGGTAGGAATGGTGCTATATATGTAGCATAGTCAACATAAAATCTTACGGGGATACCGCCTGGGCCAGATGCCTTCCTGGCGTTTAAGGATCTTAACTGTTTTACAATCCCAGATATACTCTACTGTAAACGAGTTTTTGAAAGCTAGGTTTAGAATTTCGGCGTTCTGTTTGTCATCATCCGTTACATTACCCGTACTGTCAGCAAGAGACGGTATTGAATTATTTGTAGCGTTCATAGATTTTACGTACGACCAAAATTTTATTTCGTTAAAAGAATCTCTCATTGTCCTTTTGATAGCTGTTTTCATTTTGCATAATTTCTGTTTGTCAGCGGGGCAGCGACTACGTTTAAAACGACTGTGCAAAATTCTCTGCTTTCTCACAAGGGAACCGCCCCATCGCACCCCCTCAGATTTAGCTATAAGTTGGCACAGTGGATAGGCCTTGAAAAACTAAACACAGATCAATCGAGAAAACAGGAAGAAGTTGTGTGGAACTATGAAAAAATAAGCAAAATATACAAACTGAGTAGTCCATGCGCAAGATAGGCAACAACAAGCAAAGAGCAAGCTCAGGAGTGCTGTGGTCCCGTTGTTAGCGTGAGCAGCTGCTGAATGAGAGGTCCTTGGTTCAAGTCTTCCCTCGGGTGAAAAGTTTACTTTCTTTATTTTCGCAAAGTTATGATCTGTCCGTTCGTCCATTGACGTCTCTGTTCACTGTAATAAGTTTAGTGTCTGTGTTTTGCGACCGCACCGCAAAACCGTGCGATTAGTAGACGAAATGGGAACCGCAAGGTCATAGGTCAACCGATTCCTCCATAGGAAAACACGTCTGATATATTCTATACGACACTGGTGACGGCAAGTGCGTCACATGACAGGAATATGTTGTCGACCCACCTAACTTGTACACTTGGCGAATGGGTAAAAAGATTCTTCTACCTTGTCACATAAACTGAAAATAAAAAGTTAAACTTTTCACCCAAGAGAAGGCTTGAACCAAGGACCTCTCATTCCGCAGCTGCTCACGCTAACCACAGGACCACAGCACTCCTGAGCTTGCTCTTTGCTTGTTGTTGCCTGTCTTGCGCATCGACTACTCAGTTTGTATATTTTCCTTATTTTTTCATAGTTCCACACAACTTCTTCCTGTTTCCTCGATTGATCTGTATTCAGTTTTTCAGTCCGCAGCTCGTGGTCGTGCGGTAGTGTTCTCGCTTCCCACGCCCGGGTTCCCGGGTTCGATTCCCGGTGGGGTCAGAGATTTTCTCTGCCTCGTGATGACTGGGTGTTGTGTGATGTCCTTAGGTTAGTTAGGTTTAAGTAGTTCTAAGTTCTAGGGGACTGATGACCATAGATGTTAAGTCCCATAGTGCTCAGAGCCATTTGAACCATTTTTCAGTTTTTCAAGGCCTATCCACTGTGCCAACTTATAACTAAATCTGAGGGGGGTGCGATGGGGTGGTTCCCTTGTCAGCAACTTCCTAATACGTTTGTTGAACCAAGGTAGATTCTTTCCCTCCCCTATATTTTTGTTACGCACGTATTTCTCTATCGCGTGGTGGACAATACCTTTAAATTCCGACCAAAGATGCTCAACACCTTTGTGTCCTGCGGTGAGTGCTTTGAGCTGACTATGAAGATATTCATTAATGACACTTTTATTTGCTTTCCCAAACAAGAAAACTCTGCGCTGTTTCTTTGTTTTTTTTTTTTTTTTTGCAACTTCCACTGACATTGAAGCCACAACGACATTATGGTCGCTAATACCTCCTTCTAGATTAACTTCCTCAAAAAGATCAGGTCTGTTTGTCGCTAAGATATCTAATATATTCCCACCTCGAGTTGGTTTTCTAACCAATTGCTCAAGGTTGTATGTTGAGAGCGCTCCTAGAATAACTCCACACGAGTCTTTGCTTCTGCCGCCTGTAATAAACGTGTAATTTTCCCAGTCAATGGACGCCAGATTAAAGTCTCCACCTATAACTAATGAATAATTTGGATACTTATTTCCTATATACTCAAGACTTTCCCTGAAACGTCTTGCGACGTTTGTTGCGGATGCTGGTGGTCTATGAAAACATCATAATACAATGGTCACTCCTTGTCTGATTGACAGCTTTATCCAGACTATTTCATAGTCCGACCTAGTATCGATCTCAACTGCGTTTAAACAGTTTTTAACTGCAATGAAAACACCACCTCCCATAGCATCAGTCCTATCCTTCCTAAGCATTGGCCAATCCGAGTACAAAAATTCACTGCTGTTTATGTTTGTTTTCAATCAGCTTTCGGTACCTAAAATAATATAGGCATTACTACTGTTTATTTCGGAGAGTAACTCGGGGATCTTGCTACAGACACTTCGACATAGACTGACATGAGATTTAGCATATTTAAATCCTTTGTAATGACGTGCTGAGGCGAACTAACAATTTTTACAGTTGACACACACACATCAGATTCATGAGCTTGTAATTTTTCAGGCCATCGGTTTCTTTCCCGTGGGGAGGAACCTAATCTAAAGAACCCCCATGTGCACGCCACAAGCACTGTGCTACCTGTGCAGCTGCTTCCTGTGTGTAGTTCACCTCTGATCTATTGAGGGGCGTCCTACAACGTTCCACCCCATAGCGTAGGTCGAGGAATCTACAACCATTTTCGTCACAGAGTCAACGTAGCCTCTGTTTTAGATTCTGCACTCTACTCTAAACCACAGGACCCCAGTCCACCCTCGGTACGATGTTGCAAATCGTTAGCAGGGCTTGCACTAGTCGAGAGATGGAGGCCACCTTCGCCAATTTAGCCAGCCGTCGAAAGCACCCAAGGATTTCCTCGGAACCCCGACGACTGGCATCGTTGGTGAAGACATGTGCAACAATCTGCAGCTGGCTGCACCCCGCAAGCTCGACAGCCGCCGGAAGAGCCTCTTCCACATGTCGGACAAGGCCCCCTGGCAAACACACTGAGTGAACGTTGGACTTCTTCCCCGCCCTAGCCGCTATGTTCCTGAGGGGCACCATGACCCGACTAACACTGAAGCTTCCGATAACTAATAAACCCCTATCCCCACGTGCCTTTCCGGAACTTGCTGAAGGAGCGACCACTATCCTGGCAGAAGGTGCATTCTCATCCGGCTCAGCCTCCCCCCAGCATCAGATAGCACACTCAACCTATTAGCAAAGTGCATGGGATTTGGCAGGAGCCAGCGTCCCCCATGCAGCCTTTGCCTTGAGGGTCGAGACCTCGACACAGTCCGCCACCCACACTGAGGTGAGAGTGGGCCGGCCAGCTCAGTCGCACCTGAGATCAGCTCAGTGACAGAGAGTTGTGACACCCTCCCCCCCCCTTGCACATCTATACAGCAGAGGCAGCCCCAGGCACCCCATCCCCACCACACCTCAAGGTGGCACTCTGGAGCCTGGAGCCTGGAGCCTGTTGACTGTGGCCAACTACTCCGGCATCCACACACAACAGACACAGTCCCTACCCATCTAGCTAATATGTGATTTACTATAAGAAACTTAAGGAAACCTACTGCCACACAAGGTTAATAGCTACGCTCTAGTTGGCAGAAAGAATCCTCAACAATAAAAAAAAAAACAATAAAAATGTATGGTAGAAGCTAGATCTGGTGCTTATTTTCCTGCTAGGGGCTATCCAGTGAATACTAAAGAAAAAAACAGTGATCTACAGTAAACTGCCAGGGTCTATCTAGTGAATATTATTAAAGAATTAAACAGTAACCTACGGTAAGCTACACCTCCTGATTATCCCTTGTATTTATAATGTAAATAAACGTTTGCGTACACGCGAAAATGACCTAATAAAACTATAAAAACTGCTACCTTCAATGTAACGAGTGTAAATGACACTAACGTAAATACTGAGTATGGTACACTGACAGATGCAGGTACAAAACAAAAACCTTTAGCTAACAATAAGAGTTCAGAATGTAAAGTACAAATACGAACTCTACTTCATAGGAACCGACAGGCTTACAGTACACGATCACTAAAGCCCACAACAAGAAAAGGAATTTAAGCAGACGGCGAGGTGAGTTTTCGCTTTCTGCTAACTAAACCGTATGTGAGAAGGGCTCAGAAGTTGTATTGCAACACTGATTTCCTCAGATATTGTTGTGTGACACTAATTTACCACGTATTTTACGTTTGGTTAACTGCTAACACTCGCAGGTTGCGTTAGTCAAACGTATACAAGCGAAGTTAGAATTCAGTCAGTATCACTTTTCCTTATAAAACGTATAAAAACTGCTGCCTTCAATGTATCGAGTCTAAATGACACCAAAAAGTAAATACTGAGTATTTTACACTGACTTAATTGATATTCCCGCGTATTTAACGTCAGTTAAGAATGTAAACAAACGTTTGCGTTCACTCGAAACTGTCCTAAACAGAAACTTCGCTTTTCCTATTCAGACGCAAATAAAAACTGAAACCTTCAATTTATCAAGTCTATCTGACACTAATGCACGTAAATACCATAGAACATACAACAAAAACATTTAATTACCAGCTAAATTACTTATCTCGTAACACAGCAAGCGAAAAGTGTATAGAAAACAAATTACTCATTAAAATTATTTAAAAACATCATTTTTAAGGATGATTATTTGGGAAAATGTTGAATTTGAATGAAATGTAGGTAAAATTTGCTTGGTTTATAGACTCCTTTTGCTATCTTGTAGTGCTCTAACAAATATGTTTACTCATACGAGGGAACTTCAAGGAGTAAGTTACATGTTATCTACATCTACATCCATACTCCGCAAGTCACCTGACGGTGTGTGGCGGAGGGTACCTTGAGTACCTCTATCGGTTCTCCCTTCTATTCCAGTCTCGTATTGTTCGTGGAAAGAAGGATTGTCGGTATGCCTCTGTGTGGGCTCTAATCTCTCTGATTTTATCCTCGTGGTCTCTTCGCGAGATATACGAAGGAGGGAGCAATATACTGCTTGACTCCTCGGTGAAGGTATGTTCTCTAAACTTCAAGAAAAGCCCGTACCGAGCTACTGAGCGTCTCTCCTGCAGAGTCTTCCACTGGAGTTTAACTATCATCTCCGTAACGCTTTCGCGATTACTAAATGATCCTGTAGCGAAGCGCGCTGCTCTCCGCTGGATCTTCTCTATCTCATCTATCAACCCTATCTGGTACGGATCCCACACTGCTGAGCAGTATTCAAGCAGTGGGCGAACAAGCGTATTGTAAACTACTTCCGTTGTTTTTGGATTGCATTTCCTTAGGATTCTTCCAATGAATCTCAGTCTGGCATCTGCTTTACCGACGATCAACTTTATACGATCATTCCATTTTAAATCACTCCTAATGCAATCACTCCTAATGCATACTCCCAGATAATTTATGGAATTAACTGCTTCCAGTTGTTGACCTGCTATATTGTAGCTAAATGATAAGGGATCTATCTTTCTATGTATTCGCAGCACATTACACTTGTCTACATTGAGATTCAATTGCCATTGCCTGCACCATGCGTCAATTCGCTGCAGATCCTCCTGCATTTCAGTACAATTTTCCATTGCTACAATCTCTCGATATACCACAGCATCATCTGCAAAAAGCCTCAGTAAACTTCCGATGTCATCCACAAGGTCATTTATGTATATTGTGAATAGCAACGGTCCTACGACACTCCCCTGCGGCACACCTGAAACCACTCTTACTTCGGAACACTTCTCTCAATTGAGAATGACATGCTGCGTTCTGTTATCTAGGAACTCTTCAATCCAATCACACAATTGGTCTGATAGTCCACATGCTCTTACTTTGTTCATTAAACGACTGTGGGGAACTGTATCGAACGCCTTGCGGAAGTCAAGAAACACGGCATCTACGTGGGAACCCGTGTCTGTGGCCCTCTGAGTCTCGTGGACGAATAGCGCGAGCTGGGTTTCAAACGATCGTCTTTTTCGAAACCCATGCTGATTCCTACAGAATAGATTTCTAGTCTCCAGAAAAGTCATTATACTCGAACATAATACGTGTTCCAAAATTCTACAACTGATAGACGTTAGAGATATAGGTCTATAGTTCTGCACATCTGTTCGACGTCCCTTCTTGAAAACGGGGATGACCTGTGCCCTTTTCCAATCCTTTGGAACGCTACGTGCTTCTAGAGACATACGGTACACCGCTGCAAGAAGGGGGGCAAGTTCCTTCGCGTACTCTGTGTAAAATCGAACTGGTATCCCATCAGGTCGAGCGGCCTTTCCTCTTTTGAGCGATTTTAATTGTTTCTCTATCCCTCTGTCGTCTATTTCGATATCTACCATTTTGTCATCTGTGCGACAATTTAGAGAAGGAACTACAGTGCAGTCTTCCTCTGTGAAACAGCTTTGGAAACAGACATTTAGTATTTCGGCCTTTAGTCTGTCATCCTCTGTTTCAGTACCATTTTGGTCACAGAGTGTCTGGACATTTTGTTTTGATCCACCTACCGCTTTGACATAAGACTAAAATTTCTAAGGATTTTCTGCCAAGTCAGTACATAGAACTTTACTTTCGAATTCATTGAACGCCTATCGCATAGCCCTCCTCACACTATATTTCGCTTCACGTAATTTTTGTTAGTCTGCAAGGCTTTGGCTATGTTTATGTTTGCTGTGAAGTTCCCTTTGCTTCCGCAGCAGTTTTCTAACTCGGTTGTTGTACCACTGTGGCTCTTTTCCATCTCTTACGGTCTTGCTTGGCACATACTCATCTAACGCATATTGTACGATGGGTTTGAACTTTGTCCACTGATCCCCAACACTATCTGTACTTGAGACAAAACTTTTTTGTTGAGCCATCAAGTACTCTGAAATCTGCTTTTTGTCACTTTTGCTAAACAGAAAAATCTTCCTACCTTTTTTAATATTTCTATTTACGACTGAAATCATCGATGCAGTAACCGCTTTATGATCGCTGATTCCCTGTTCTGCGTTAACTGTTTCAAATAGTTCGGGTCTGTTTGTCACCAGGTCTAATATGTTATCGCCACGAGTCGGTTCTGTGTTTAACTGCTCAAGGTAGTTTTCAGGTAAAGCACTTTAAAAAATTTCACTGGATTCTTTGTCCCTGCCACCCGTTATGAACGTTTGAGTCTCCCAGTCTATATCCGGCGAATTAAAATCTCCACCCAGAACTATAACATGGTGGGGAAATCTACTCGAAATATTTTCCAAATTATCCTTCAGGTGCTCAGCGACAACAGCTGCCGAGCCAGAGGGCCTATAGAGACATCCAATTACCATGTCTGAGCCTGCTTTAACCGTGACCTTCACCCAAATTATTTCACATTTCGGATCTCCGTCAATTTCCTTCGATACTATTGCACTTCTTATCGCTATAAACACGCCTCCCCCTTCACTGTCCAGCCTGTCTCTGCGGTATACATTCCAATCTGAGCTTAGAATTTCATTACTGTTTACATCTGGTTTCAGCCAACTTACTGTCCCTAGTACTATGTGGGCATTGTGACCGTTTATTAATGAGAGCAGTTCTGGGACCTTTCTATAGACGCTCCTGCAGTTTACTATTATCAGATTAATATTGTTATTTCCTGTTGCATTTTGCCTACTCCTACCTTGCCACATCTCAGGAGGCGTCTTGTCGGGCCTTGGGAGGGAATTCTCTAACCTAAAAAACCCACATGTACACTCCACACGTACTCCGCTACCCTTGTAGCCGCTTCCTGCGTGTAGTGCACGCCGGACCTATTCAGGGGGACCCTACATTTCTCCACCCGATAGCGGAAGTCGAGAAATTTGCACCCCAGCCTTCCACTGGTTTAAGCCTTCCACTCGACTCCAAACCAGAAGACTGCGATCGGTTCTGGGAACGATACTACAAATAGTTAGCTCAGATTCCACCCCGCGAGCGAGGCATTCCGCCTTCACCAACTCCGCCAATCGACTGTATGAACTGACGATGAACTCTGAACCCAGACGGCAGGAGTCATTGGTGCCGACATGAGCAACAATTTGCAGTCGGGTGCACACAGTGCTCTCTATCGCCGCCGGCAGGGCTTCCTCCACATCTCGGATGAGACCCCCCCCCCCCCCCCCGGCAGGCAGACAGAGTGAACACTGGCCTTCTTCCCCGACCTTTCCGCTATTTCCCTAAGGGGCTCCATCACCCGCCTAACGTTGGAGCTACCAATCACTAATAAACCCCTTCCCCCGTGTGCCTGCTCAGACCTTGCTGAAGGAGCGGCCACATGTCCACTCACAGGCAGAGCGGGCGATGCCACACGGCCAGCCTCCACATTGACCCTCCGCCTCGTGCGCCGCGAACGCCGCTGAACCCGCCACTCCCCTTGGGGAGAGGGTGGCCCAACCGCGCCCGATACCAGCGAAGATGTCTCGACAGCAGGGACAGTGGGTGAAGCATGTAACACCTGGGGTGTACCATGCGACACACCAGACTCCCCACTGCCGCTACACTCCGAGGCAGCAGCCTGAAGACGGCTGACCGCGGCCATTAACACGTTCAGCTGTTCGCGAACAGTGGCTAACTCCTCCTGCGTCCTTACACAGCAGTTACACATCCTATCCATCCTAAGAAATCAATTTACTGTAGAGAGTTAATCAACTTTTAACTAGACTGCTAATTCACTATAGGCGGTTGATAGTTGACTAATCTGTGGTTACTAGACTCTTCTTGTAGAAAACAATGAAAATAGCACTACCTGTCTCTGGGCTGTATTCAAAACAAACACTAGCACTACTGGCACTATGGCTGACTAAAGGGACTCTCTCTGACTGTATTCAAAACAAACACGAAATCTATGGAACACTATTACTAGCACTCGCCAATTAAAGCTTCCTAAAAGCAAAAACACATGGAAGAAGAAGTGACAAGTAAGAGAAACACAGTTAATACTTAAATTAACGTAACTCGCCGCACAGCAGGCGTGACGCAGACGGCAGTTACGACGACAGACCGTTATCAAGGCAAGGCAAGTTACTTTCATCCAATACTGCACTACACATCAAAGTAACTGAGATACAGGACACTGTTTTTCAGCATAGTCATCAATTCTCTGTGAACAACGGTAGGGACGTTTCAATAATCGTTAGATTCCTCAACGGTAGAAATCCACTTCTCGGTCACCGTGTTATTCGAGTACCGCTGCGTGAACGTTCCCGTCACCGAAAAATATACGATTGTTGCGAATGAGTTCCTCGATTGCCTAGACCAGCTGTTCCCTCCCACATTATCATCAACTTTAGTATCTAATTAAACTGTAGAGTACAAGACTATTCTTGGAACACTTTTGTTTTTAAAATGACGAAAGATGAATGATATTTAGTTTGTGTGTGTGTGTGTGTGTGTGTGTGTGTGTGTGTGTGTGTGTGTGTGTGTGTTGGCTAGAATGAATGACAAAGGAAATCACGGTGCATCGAAAGTGCTACCCACAATTCCTTCTCAGTAAAGAGAGCTAGCTATCCTCAGTGAGGGTACACACTTGTAACAAAACATGCTCCCCCTGCATTAGTCCTCTCCACTGCGGCACTTGCTTGACCTGCATACTGTAACTCCATTTAAAACCAAACAACTGTACTTACTGTTCGTAAATCACTTCATTGCTGCACTCCTTATTCTGAACGGGCAAAAATTAGACGACTTCAGGCTGTTAATGCATTGTGCCTAACCACTCTAACAATACTGTAATAAAATTGTGTACAGCACTACAGTAGTCCTTAAGTAGTTACTGCTGTATCGTGCTCTCAATTAATTCATTTATCTGTTTCAAAGCGAGTAATGAAGCAATTTATGGACTACTGCTTGTACCATCTAAAACTTGGAGAAGACATTTTCTTCAGATGTCTCATTTTTATCATCAGCAATGTACGGGACACAGTACCATACATGTGTGTAGGAGATGGCTATGTGAGGAACCTCTAACCTCCACCGCATTAATGCTACTAATTGAGAAAAAGTAATTATTGATAACTTACATAATCAATATAAGAGTCTTACAAAACTGCGAAAATAGTAATGCTCTTTTGAAAAAAATTACTTTTGTGACTGAAACAGAATCGAATTGTTTAGTTTGTACCCCTCAGAAAATTTCATTTTATCTCTCAGAGGGTAATTACCCTCAGGTTGGAAACTACCGGCCTGGACACTGTCGTCTGTGGTCATGTCAATGATCTTCTTACCCGATCAGCACCAACCACGTCTGTGCGGTCTTGGTCTGATTGTTGGCCCCATTCCACTAGGCTAGACACAACACTGCATTTTGTAACGTCGCAGCTATTTACACGGCTGCAGAGTTTTGCAGTAAGTTTTATTCCGTTAGGTCAACTGTATTGGAGGCTGGTAATGAAGCCTCCAGCCCCGGCCGTTGTGTAGTCGGCTGCTGGCGTCATAATATCATCTGTCGCGGTGTCCAGACCGTAAGAACTGCTCTGTATGGAGTGTACTAAGATCATTTATTCATCTCACCTAAGAAACTAAATAAATATGATAAATATGATCTGTTTGTTTTCAAATTTGGTATAGGAACTTTTATAATTTAGAAGGACAGTGTGTAAAATACGTTTATACTTATGAAAGTATAAAAATCTATTAAAAAAGTACTTAACCGACACTTAGTAAAGTAAATTCAGATAGGAATCGTTACAGTTTAAGTTTCTTTGTCATTTGAAAATACTAACAGCACTCTCAGTGCGCACAAGTTATTTTTAAAAAAATTTAATTCAAAATTTTTAATAATTTTGCTTTCATAAGGAAAATAATAGTTTAAAAGTTGATATTTATATTTTGTGTTAAGGTGGGAGTAGAAGAGAGTGAATGTGAGTGTGTATCTGGGGACAAACGTCAAATTTCAATTTTGCAATGTATTACACCATCCTTAACTAGCAAGTGTTACGTAACCAGGATGTCTTGAAAGCGGTGAATCTCTCTAGCTGTTGGATGACGTATGTCTTGGAGCGTTTGCTTTTGTAATAAGGCAGCCAGAAAGACAGTAAGAGGATACGCAGTTCTAAAGTATATTTCAAGCATAGTTTTCTTTTGATTTTCGTTTGGTTTGGTTTTGTGGAACATTTTGTGAAATTTTGCAATATGAAATGTAGATGCATCTGCGAATGCTGATTGGAGTAAAGCGGTTTGCGCGCGAAATTGATCATGAAATGTTAATCTGATTGGATGATCATTTTGATCAACCAATGAGAGAGAAGTCTTTCCCACGTAATTGAATGAGTTATAAGTCCTGTGAGCGACGGCATTCAGTCAGTCGTGGACTCGCTGTCGGACGAGAAGGTCATGTTAAATGTGTCCGAAAAAATTATCTGTAAGATGAAGAAATGACGGTTAAATCGGACTCGGTTTATATCGCCGTGCTAGCAGATGCAATTACAGACATTACGGTGAAGTTCTGAGAGATTTTGGAATGTTGCAGAATAAACCACGTGTGAAACTATCGGCCTTTGTGAATATTCTGCGTGGCGTGTTCCGTATGCACGTATAAAACATTTTGGCGTGCATCTTCTTTCGAAGAATCCCCTGAAAAGGACCGAATGTGAACTCGTTTTGAAACAGGGTGTTGCCTGTGTGAATCTCGTAATATTTCGGGTTGGACCTGGCACATTTCTGGCTGTCTTACGTGTGATATAAGCTGCACGAACTAGTAGTAGATGTACTACCAACGTAAATGTGGGCTTGGTGACACAATAAATGAAAAGGACCGTAATAAAACATCAGTATCTACAAACAAACATTTTCAATGAAGGGAGGAAGCACCCACTTTGCCCGTTATTAGTAGAGATTTACAGGTTTATCTTGTTACTGGAGTTATGCGGACTTTGTAATCTTAAGTATGGACGGTGGTTTTCATCAACGCTGCTTTTCTCATCGTCTACATAGTACCTACGAATGCAGAGCAACGGGGGGTGAATGCACGCTATACTGAGGTAGGTGGACGTCCATAAATAAATCGCGAAACGAGACGCGCCAACCCCGCCCCGCCGCAATTTGGTTCAGGTTCCTCCAGATTTCCACGGCGAATCTTTGCGCAATTTAGATTTTTTGCCCACAGGAATCGCACTGTCTGCCTCGCGCACTTCAGCTTTGTTGGACGTTTCCAGCTGCTACGGCGTTTCATTCCCACACTGCGATGCACCTGTTATCCGTACCGCAGCAGAACTTTGTTTGCAGGAAACCCAGAACAAGCACTCTCTTCCAGCATTGTGCTACTCTTGTTGCGTAATGGTCTTAGCGTGGAACAATATGTGTAACGTTTTGAAATCTTCTTGTAATTATGTCGTTTTATTTTTAAAATTGAAATACCGATTTTGCATAGCCATGAACATCAGCTCTTTGTCCCTTTTTTTATGTTGTTCATAGCGTTTTTAATAAATCGTGTAGGATACGTAAATGTTTTCACTTCTTCTCATTTTTAATCCCATCAACTTATTAAATTATAAACTGTGTAGTAATATGGTCATTTTTTACGTTTTTGGGCTTTCTATACTTGCTTTTATGTTCTTGGAGATGTTCGTGTAATGCAACTAGAGGAAAGGCTGTTTTTATTGTGCCGTAGTGTTTCGCTTCTTTTTATTTGTGAAGCACCTTCAGTGCCCTGTAATGCGGTTTGTTAGTGTATATATAATAATAACTACAGGTTTGTTAGTACTTACAGATTTTTGTTATTCTTTTGTTGTTAGATGAGAAGTAAATTTTTGTAGCACAAGTTTCGTGATGTTAAATTAATATTTTTCTCTTCTTACGATATGTGATCTTTTAGTGCCTATGTGGCGCCCTGGAGTTATACTTGGATGATCTGCGTACCCAGAATGTGCGATTCTGGGCGTTTTACGGACACGCTGCGACCTGATGCTTCACTTCCACTGATAACTGTGTTTTGATTTGGTTTGTTTACTGTATGCAGTGTCGCTAACTCACACTCTTTGTTTTTCGTTCGTCTTCTGTTTGTATTGTGGTGCCTGTAAGTAGTTTAATATTCTTTTGTTTGTTTTGTGTGTTTGTGTATGTGTGTGCGGTGTAGTTTATTTAGTCTGGGTATGTTCTACATCTCTGTTTGTCATTGTTTTAGCATTAACAACAGACAGAGACGTGTAACATACCCTGCTAAATAAACTACTCTGCAGATACACACACGCACGTTCGCACGCATGCATGCATGCATGCGCGCGCGCGCACACACACACACACACACACACACACACACACACACACACACACACGCACGCGCTCTCTGTAATGTAATGTAACACAACTGGTGCTACAAAAGTTATTTCTCGCCTAACAACAAAAGAATTAAAAAATCTGTAATGTGCTAATAGGCTTACAATTATTGTAAAACGAGCATATTAGATACAAAAACAAACTGTATTACACGCAGCTGAAGATGCTTCGCAAATAAAAGAAGCGCAACGCGTAAGGCATAATAACAACAGCCTTTCATTTAGTTGCATCAGACGAACCACATCCCAAAAATGTGTAGTAAAATTTGATACTATAAAATATCTTAAACGTTGCGTTATAGGCTTTTAATTCAAAAACGCCACTAAAATCCTATTTTTGCACGCTGGTTTTCAGAACATTCCCATGGTAAGGCTCACTCCAAAGGTTCAGCCTACACGTATGTGCCGGCCGGGGTGGCCGAGCGGTTCTAGGCGCTACAGTCTGGAACCGCGCGGCCGCTACAGTCGCAGGTTCGAATCCTGCCTCGGGCATGGGTGTGTGTGTGATGTCCTTAGGTTAGCTAGGTTTAAGTAGTTCTAAGTTCTAAGGGACTGATGACCTCAGAAGTCCCATAGTGCTCAGAGCCATTTGAACCTTTTGAACCTACACGTATGTGAATCTTTTGCAAGGGTCAATCAAAATGTTTCTACGTGAGGGCGTTGCTGCAGTGCGCATGGAACCTAGCGCGACTCCGATGCCGGAATTTAAGCCCCGACATGTAGGTAGGGGATTAGTGGTGCATTTGTGTCTTTCCGACGCTCGTGCGGTAAATGTGGAAAAGTGAACTA
This sequence comes from Schistocerca piceifrons, assembly GCF_021461385.2. Classification (NCBI taxonomy): domain Eukaryota; kingdom Metazoa; phylum Arthropoda; class Insecta; order Orthoptera; family Acrididae; genus Schistocerca; species Schistocerca piceifrons. The sequence continues at coordinate 261,197,211 of NC_060144.1, read as the reverse complement.
TGGCGACTTTATTACCAAATGCTCCCAAACAAGATCAACTTCACACTAGACTCGCATTCGGGAGGATGACGGTTCAATCCCGTGTCCAGCCATACTGATTTAGGTTTTCCGTGATTTCCCTAAATCGCTCCGGCCGGCCGAAGTGTCCGCGCGGTTCTGGGCGCTGCAGTTTGGAACCGCGAGACCGCTACGGTCGCAGGTTCGAATCCTGCCTCGGGCATGGATGTGTGTGATGTCCTTAGGTTAGTTAGATTTAAGTAGTTCTAAGTTCTAGGGGACTAATGACCTCAGAAGTTGAGTCCCATAGTGCTCGGAGCCAATTGAACCTAAATCGCTCCAGGTAAATGCCGGGATGGTTCCTTCGAAAGGGCAGCAGACCTCGTTTTCTAATCCGATGAGACCAATGACCTCGCTGTCTGGTCTCCTCACCCAAAATAACCCAACCCAAGATCAGCTTGCTGTAATTATTTTCTTGGATGCCGAAGGACATCCATCGGAGAATGAAGAGTGTATGCGGGACAGCATGTCTGTAGAAACCCCCCGGTATGGAATAGTGGCCCAGGGGATGCTGCTGCTTCATGATAACGAACGTCACCGTATTGCAAATGTCGTAAGGCAGAAGTTATGCCAGAGCAAATGGGAGACACTCGAGGACCCGTCCTGTAGCCCCGATCTATACCCTTGCGATTATCACGCCTTCGGCCACTTAAAAAAGCCTTGAAGGTTCGACGAATCCTGTTGGACAAGGATGTGCAGCAGGCAGTTATGAACTTCTTCATCCAGCAGGACACAGATATCTTTAAGCTTGTGCGTCGGCGGGCTGATTGCCTTAATGCTCATGGTGTTTTTGCCTGATTGGCATATCGGTTCTGTACTGTGAGGCCTTCGAACGGAAACTTTTTGATCTCCCCTTACATTGGGTTGGTGCATAAGCTCGTAGTGTTTTTCCATAAGTTTAATAGACACAACAGATATAAATAACAGAGCCTTTACTCGTCAATAATACATTCTGTTTCACAACAGGTTTTTTTATTTTTTTTATTTATTTATTTGTTGTTCCGTGGGACCAAATTAAGGAGAAGCCTCCATGGTCATGGAACGAGTCAATACATGAAATTATAACACGATAGCAGAAACAGGTAAAATGAAATATAAGAAACGTATTCAGGCGACAATTCGTAAGTTTAAATAAAGAAAATCAACAATGTAACACTGGAGTTTGCTTAATTTTTCAGCTCTTCCAGGAGGTCCTCGACAGAATAGAAGGAGTGAGCCATGAGGAAACTCTTCAGTTTAGACTTAAAAGTGTTTGGGCTACTGCTAAGATTTTTGAGTTCTTGTGGCAGCTTATTGAAAATGGATGCAGCAGAATAGTGCACTCCTTTCTGCAAAAGAGTCAAAGAACTGCATTCCACATGCAGATTTGATTTCTGCCTAGTATTATCAGAGTGAGAGCTGCTAACTATTGGGATTAAGCTAATATTGCTAACAACAAACGACATTAGAGAAAATATATACTGTGAGGGCAATGTCAGAATTCTCAGACTATTGAATAGAGGTCGACAAGAGGTTCTCGTGCTTACACCACATATAGCTCGAACAGCCCGTTTTTGAGCCAAAAATACCCTTTTTGAATCAGAAGAATTACCCCAAAAAATAATACCATATGACATAAGCGTATGAAAATATGCAAAGTAGACTACTTTTCGTGTTGAACTCTCACTTATTTCAGATACTGTTCTAATGGTAAATAAAGCACCATTTAGTTTCTGAACAAGATCCTGAACATGGGCTTTCCACAACAGCTTACTATCTATCCGAAAACCTAGAAACTTGAACTGTTCCGTCTCGCTTGTAATATGCCCATTCTGTCTGATCAAAATATCGGTGCTTGTTGAATTGTGAGTTAGAAACTGTAGAAACTGAGTCTTACTGTGAATTAGCTTCAAATAATTTTCCACAAGCCACGAACTTATTTCATGAACTACATTATTTGATAATGTTTCAATATTACACACAAGATCCTTCACTACCAAGCTGGTGTCATCAGCAAACAGAAATATTCACAAGTGTAGAAATCTTGAGGCGAACTACTCGTCGAGATGAAAAGGAAGTTCTTGAAGACTGTTCGATAAAGAGCGCAAAAGGTGAAAGCCTGAGGGTGCAAGATCAGTTGAATAAGGTCGGTGCGAAATGACTTCCCAACCCAACTCCTGCACAACGGTTTTGTCAGTCAAGCAGAATGCGGGTGGACCTTAACATGGAGTAGCACCACTTTACGCATTCTCCCTGATCGTTGTTCTTGGATGCGTCAGCAGGGCGTCTCAGATGTTGACAGTAAATGCCAGTAGTGATGATTACACTTCGGGGAAGTAACTCGTAGTACACGACACCGTCTCTGTTCCACCAGACCATGACGTTGTCTCTTGTGGACAGTGTACGTGCGTTAAGTCTTTGTACGGTGAGTTCCTGCTTTTCTTGGGCTCAACCATTCCTTTCTTTTCCATATGTTAGCGTTTTCACTGCAGAGCTGGTGGCCTTATCTCGTGTTCTTGAGCATATCCGCTCGTGCTCTGGCGAGTCCTTTCTTGTCTGTAGTGTCTCCTTGAGCAGCTTACAAGCTTTCGACCAATGCTACCCTCACTATCCTTTGGTGGTGACCATCCAGGAGTCCGTCTATTCCTCGGAACGGTCTGGTCGTTCAGTGGTGTTGGTCTGGACGCCAGGATACATCGGAATCTCGGGCAACGAACTTGCAGACAGAATGGCCAAACAGACTACTTGGAAACCGATTCTAGCGATCGGGATCTTTGAAACTGACATGCGTTCGCTATTAAACCGCTTGGTTTTTCAGCTTTGGGAAACGGAATGGCATAGCTTTGGTACGCACAATTAACTGCGTTGCCATGAAAGTGACTATGAATATGTGGAAGTCATCCATGAGGGCCTCTCGCAGGGAGTCTGTGGTTCTCTGCCGGCTCCGCATTGGCCGCGCTTGGGTGACCCACGGCTGTCTCCTGCGCAGTGAAGACCCACCTCAGTGTCGATGCAGCCGCCGGTTGACGGTGGCCCACATTCTGTTGCACTGTCCTACTTTGGCTGCCCTGCGACATTGTCTTCAGTTACCGGACTCGTTACCGTTAATTTTAGCTGACAACGACTCGTCGGCTGATTTAGTTTTACGTTTTATACGTGAGGGGGCCTTTTACCGTTCTATCTAAGTTTTAGGGCACGTCCTTAGTCACTCAGTGTTCTCTACCCTAGTGCTTTTAGGCTAGAGGTCTGAATGTGTTGCAGAGCGCCTGACTTATCCTTTTTTATTCTCATGATCAGCCAGCCACGGTCGTCTGCTCTCTTGTTTTAATCCCCTCTGTTTCTTACATCTCTCTGTGTTTTCTTTGCTATTTTGTCCATTGTAGTGTTTGTTGCTCTTCTGTCGTTCTTGTGGTTTTTCTTTTCTCCCTGTTTTGTGCAGCAAGTTTCGTTTGTTTTATTCTTTCCCTGTGGACTTGTTTTCTGGGAACAAGGTTCAAAAATGGTTCAAATGGCTCTAAGCACTATGGGACTTAATATCTGAGGTCATCAGTCTCCTAGACTTAGAACTACTTAAACCTAACTAACCTAAGGATATCACACACATCCATGCCCGAGGCAGAATTCGAACCTGCGACCGTAGCGGTCACGCGGTTCCAGACTGAAGCGCCTAGAACCGCTCGGCCACCAGCGGCCGGCTAGGAACAAGGAACCGATGACCAAATAGTTTGGTCCATTCCCCTCCCCCCACCCCCCACCCCTTAAACCAACCAACCTTATGTTAGCATAAAGACACCATTTCTCGTCACCCGTAACAATAAAGGATAGGAATGGTCGGTGTTGTTGACGAGCCAATTGATGACGAGCATGCAGAGATGCAGAAATCGCCACCCACTGATTTTTGTGATTTTGGGCCGGCCGGAGTGGACGTGCGGTTCTGGGCGCTACAGTCTGGAGCCGAGCGTTCGTTACGGTCGCAGGTTCGAATCCTGCCTCGGGCATGGATGTGTGTGATGTCCTTAGGTTAGTTAGGTTTAATTAGTTCTAAGTTCTAGGCGACTGATAACCTCAGAAGTTAAGTCGCATAGTGCTCAGAGCCTTTTTTTTTTTTTTTTTTTTTTTTTTTTTTTTTTTTTTTTTTTTTTTTTTGTGATTTTGGCTTAGAGCATGCGGTACACGTACGCCCATTTCTGAACCTTTCTCACTGTATGTAAATGTCGCACGATGGTGGAATGATCACACCTCATCAACATTTGCAGTTCTCCAGTACACTGACGCGGATAATTGTGAATTAATGCATTTAAACGATCTTCATCAAATCGCGAAGGTCTTTCTGAACGTGGAGAGTCGATAACGTCAGAACGATCCTCCTTAAAACGAGAGCCGGCCGCTGTGGCCGAGCCATTCTAGGTGCTTCCGTTCTAGGCGCTTCAGTCCGGAACCGCACGACAGCTATGGTCGCAGGTTCGAATCCTGCGTCGGGCATGGATGTGCGTGATGTCCTTAGGTTAGTTAGGTTTAAGTAGTTCTAAGTCTAGGGGACTGATGACCTCAGATGTTAAGTCCCATAGTGCTTGGAGCCATTTGAACCATTTGTCTAGCCACCTCTATGACCTTGTTCGACCCTCATTCAAGTGCCTGTGAGTGCAAAGAGCAACAAGATGGACGATACGTTTGCAGAATACACCGGCACCATCCTTCTGTATGGCGAAGCTGATGGTAATGGAAGAGTTGCTCGTCGCCTTTATCAAGACCGTTATCCACAATATCCGACTCCACCGCATACCCTTTTTGTGACAATTACCCGACAGCTTCGAGGAAGGGATACCTACTCCAACAGAAGGCGTGATTGTGGTGCTATAGGGATACGCCGCAATTGTGACAAAGTGTTAGAAGTGTTTGGGTAGAGTGTATCTGAGGCCGAACATGGGAACCCGCCCGGTATTCACCTAGTGGGTTGTGGGAAACCGCCTAAAAATCACATCCAGGCTGACTAATACGTCGACCCCTCGTCATTAATATACCAGGCGGATTCGTTCCAGGGCCTGCGAACCACCCCATCCCCCAGAAGTAGTTGTGTGAACACGCGAGGCTAACCGAGTGGGTCGAAAGTATAGGTGCAAGCATCACTCTGAAGAGGCGAAATTATTCGGGGTGCTCTAAAATTCCCCTTTACATAATTCTAGGACTTTTCGGGGGGACCGAGCAGACAATATTTTGAACTGGATTCCATGCCCGGAAAAGGACCGTTTCTGTACTACAGCAGTTTGAAAACATGTTTGATAGGTAGGCATGCAACTGTGTAGTCATGATGGAGGGTCTGTATTTCTGATACGCTGATCTCATTTGAAGTCCACCCAAGCCGGCCGCTGTGGCCGAGCGGTTCTAGGCGCTTCAGTCCGGAACTGCGCTGCTGGTAAGGCCACAGGATCGAATCCTGCCTCGGGCATGGATGTGTGTGATGTCCTTAGGTTAGTTAGGTTTAAGTTTTGTAAGTTCATGGGAACTGATGACCTCAGATGATAAGTCCCATAGTGCTCAGAGCCATTTGAACTATTTAAAAAGAGAAAACTATTTTCTTGCGGTGCTCTCTCCAACTGTTTTATCCCCAAACACGGCGCAAATGTTTCTAGCTGCCTCCGCTGCTGTCACCCTTCTACTGACCTCAAACAGAAGAATACGTCGGAAACGTTCCGATTTCTCGACTTGGTACTCCATTTTCTACCGTCCACAGTTTCACTCCCTGTCTCCAAATGACAAAAATGACAATATGTAAACACAAGTGGCAACAGTGAACTATAAAAAAAATGAACATCGATAAATAAACCCATAGCAACCCCAATACCAACATACTAAACAAAAACTCTACGAACTTACGCACCGACACGATAAATGACTCTAGTAACCGATACGCTGCGAGGAATGAAAACGCAAGGACTTACGTCCTGTGATCTGACGGCTACTGTGTTCTTCTTCGTTTCCAGATACAGTATCGTGCCTGACGCCGCATGCACATTTTAAGGTATACAGCGTGACAAGATGCTGCAGCAGTGCTGGGACGCGTGCAAGTATTCTTCTGGCTACAGCCGTCCGCACAAACACTAGCGAACGGAGAGTTGAGGTGGTCTGATAAGGCAGGGCGCTGACACAGAGGTGACCTAAGACGGCGCGTTGTTATTTATTGTTCTGCCCACCACCGCGCCGCACTTCGCACCGCGCTGGTGGGCGAGACGCCGACAGAGGCGGCGATGACAAAAGACGTGAGCTGGCAAGCTGGTACTCGTAGCTGGAGCAGCACCAGCTGAGTCACCGTGTCAGGGGGTCTGACCGGCTCTTTATCGTCTGCGGCCACCGCTGCACGCGCCTTGACCCTTCCGTGCCACACGTGTCGGAGGAATGCACTCATTTACCGACGGCGAACAGACGTCAGACCCATCCGTAAAGAATGTTATTCCTTTTACACATTAACATGTTAAATACCCTGCTTCTATGATAGCACTGTGGCATAATTCTCTTCGGTTCTGCGCTCGATTTATACATAATCGGTTGTTCCAGAAGGAAAGCCCTTTCTTCACTGCAAACATATACATTCTAAGAGAAATAGAGACGCATTACGAAGGAATTATCCAAATCGTACGGAAACCGATAGATGTGATGTACAGACAAACAAACGATTGCAGCTCCAGTAAAATTGGATGATTTATTCAAGAGAAGAGAGCTTCACAGATCGAGCAAGTCAGTTACTCGTCGGTCCACCTCTGGCCATTACGCAAGCAGTTATACGACTTGGTATTGATTCATAGTGTTGTTGGATGTCCTGAGGGATGTCTTGTCGAATTCTGTCCAATAGGCAGGTTAGACCCTAAAAATCCCGAGCAGGTCGGACGGCCCTGGCCATAATGGTCCAGACGTTCTCAGTTGGGGAGAGATCCCGCGACCCTGCCGGCCGAGGTATGGTTTGACAAGCACGAAGGCAAGCAGTAGAAACTCTCGCCGTGAGCGGGCGGGCATTACCTTGCTGAAATGTAAGTCCAGGAAGGCTTTCCATAATGGGCAACGAAACGGGGGGTAGAATAACGTCGACATGCCGCTGCGTTGTAAGGACGCCGCGGATAACCAAATAGATCCTGCTATGGAAGGAAATGGCATCCCAAATCATCATTTCTGGTTGTCAGGCCGTATCGCATGCGACAGTCAAGTTGGTACCCCGCCGCTGTCCGGGGTGCCTACAGACAAGTCTTCGCTGTTCAGCGGGGTCCAGGTGTGACTCATCGCTGAAGGCTGCTCTACTCCAGTCCATGAAATTCACACAGATTTTATTCTTAGTAATGGAACTGTAAAATAAGTAAAGAAATTAACATAGCGAATGATAAGTACCTGAACGTGCTTCTGTTCGCAGGTGATATCGTTATTATTCAAAAATGGCTCTAAGCACTATGGGACTTAACAGCTGAGGTCATCAGTCCCCTAAACTTAGAACTACTTAAAACTAACCAACCTAAGAACATCGCACACTTCCATGCTCGAGGCAGGATTCAAACCTGCGACCTATCGTTATTATTCAGACGAATGAATATGATCTCCAAGGATCACTACAACAGCTGAACGAAATATACAAGAAACACAATTTAAAAGCTTCTAGTAATAAAATGAGAATAATGGCATTCCGAAAAATACACCCAGTCAGGTAAAAAATTGTTTTCGATAATTCAGTCTTCGAGAAATCTTCTCTAATCTCAAAGCCTGTGATACAACTTTTGATTTTGACTCCGATTTTGAAAATAAAATACACAAATTCCAAGCTGTTGTGGAACTATTACCAAGACATTGGACCATAACGTACAGAAAGAGTCCGCCATGAAATTCTATAAAGGGGTCGGCGGATCCTGTCTTACCACATAGAACCAAAAGCTGGGTTACCGCACCAAAAATAAGTAAATAAAAATTATCGTAAATAACTGAATAACTGCGAGTAGAACTCGTGCACAGAGGGTTCCGTACAAATGTAACCATATATATAGCTCCTAGGAATCGAAAATATCGGTGATTTCTGCTTATTATAATGTAAATTTTAAAAACCTCTCTCACACCGGCCTGGTTTAGCTTCACTGATCAGGATAGTAAAAACATGCGTATGTTAAGGGAATTTTCATTCACAAAGCAGGCTTATCACATTCACACAGTTCAATACTGTTCTATCCTGATTAAATTGAGCTTAACTTAAATTCCATAAGGCAGTGAAGCAATTTCGAAGTCTCGGTGCGACGAAAATTGTCAGTCGATCTCCTGGAAACATTTGTAATAATTATTAACTTTCGGTGATCACATGGGGAAGACCGGAGATCTGCTGGTAAGACCGTGTTAGCCCATTTATTTGAAGTAACTGGATATCTTGAGCATACAAAACGGCAGGTTCGTCCAGTGTAAATCAGACGTTCCCCACTGATCCCGTGCAACACAGCGTAGTAAGCAGACACTGTCAATAATAATCAGTTAAATAATACGCGAACACACTTACTTTAGTTTAGTTCATGTATTAAATTCCTTCTCATACAGAATCTCATCAAGATGGCGACTAGCTCAACAATACATACATATACATCCTCCTTCTTTCACGACTAATCGGCAAGAATTCCTTCATTCTTTTCATAAGAGAAAACATAGATAGCAGAGAAGCTATTCCATGGAGTAAATGGACGCTCCAAGGAACGATTGGGCTTGAAACTACTTTGCATTGATAATCGATAAGATAAGAAGAGATATTTCGAGATATGTACTGAGTCATATAATTCATAAAATTTCTGAAAATATCGCGGAGAGACCGCTGCAAGGGACATTACAAGGTGTCAGGCAAATCCAACACCTTCCATGAAAACCCTGAAATGATAAGCAAATCCAGTAGTATGTCACATAGCTCCGAATAAATCGTGACATTAAATTAACCAAAGTACTACGAGTAACGAGTGAGCAAATGGAATACCACAGACTAACACAAGAATGCCTAAATGCATGTCATACCTTCCCACCGTGAGACAGACGCAGTTCCGAGGGGAGAAACGAGAACAGAAGCCGAGAGCAGAACCGTGTTAAGCTGGAAGGTCCTACGATAAGGGACGGACACCCACGTCGCCAGCTAACCGCTAGGACCACCCCCCAGCCCATGTTAAAAGCTAGAGCCCTCCAGAAGAACAGTATAGATCTTATGATAACACAAAAAAGGCCACCCCAGCCGCAAGTTTTAGCGTGAGACTTTTTCGCGTCTCTGTTACGTCAGGTCCACCCCCCAGCCCATGTTAAAAGATAGAGCCCTCCAGAAGAACAGTATAGATCTTACGATAACACTAAAACGACCACACCAGATGCAAGTTTTAGCGTGAGACTTTTTCGCGTCTCTGTTACGTTGCAAACTTTAAAGACATTGCCCCACCACAAAAAGTATAACGTTTCTCATTGGATAGACAGAATTTTTGTAGGCGGAGCTTAAGGTTAACATTGAGACCCTGATTGGTCAGATGAAAACACAGCCAGATAGTTTTTTTAAACCAACTTCGGTAAATTGTAGTAAGGAGAAGTTAGGGGAGAGTTGCTTCCGAGACGGCGAGGTGAGCGGAGCTGTGCTGCACGCCGCCCCCTGACGAACACCGACAAGGTAATGAACGCACGCGATGCCGCATAACAGCGCATAAAGCTTCACTCAGAACTGCAGAAGTCTCATCTGTTACATCCCATTTTCGCGTAATACTAGTGTCGATCGTCAATTAAAGCTCATGGTGTTCACATTTGCCACTTGAAGTAAAAATCTGAAACACGTTGATTTTTCTGTTATATAGTTATTGAGAAGCCACATCAGCCACTGTAATTTACGACAAGTTAGATAAGTAATTAAAGATAATTGAGGGTCACTGTTGACCATTTTGATTGTTTTCTCTTTTGTGAAACTTAATTTAAACCTAGATTACAGATGTGATATGGCATAGGTCATCCTTCGATCCATTGTAGAACTTGGAAACCCATTCAGGGAATATTTGTTCACATTTTTGTTGAACGCAGTTGGTTTTTACCATCCTGTATTAAAACATTTCCTTTTATCAATAGTGCAATTTATAAACAATGTTTTGTGAGTAGAATAAAATTTCCAGTGGTAAACTTAACTGCTTTTTCGACGTGTTTTACCAGCTAACTAAAAATAGGAAAGCCTTGAAACCCTTCCACTAAATTTAGTTAGTATTAAGATTCTTTTACAGGGAGTGCAGTGGAGCTGACGCTGAAATCATTAATCGCCTGCTGGCTCTTATCTCGGCAATGATGGACACGTCGCAAAGTCGTCGGTCATGACGCAACATGCATAGACGATCGAGCAACGTTATATCATCAAGTTATGTGTGAAACTAGGAAAATAGGGTACGGAAAAGTTTGATATGTGTCGACACGCCTACGGCGATGATTGCCTGTCAAAACCCCAGGTTTTCAGGTGGGTGAAAAGCTATAAAGAGGGCCTGGACAGCGATGAAGACAAGGACCGCTCCGGACGCCCCTCAACCAGCCAAACTGACGAAAACATCGACCGTGTGCACGTTTTATTGAACACCGACCTTCAGATGGGTGTCAGGATGATAGCAGACGACCTCGGACTTGGTAAAATGACAGTGCACAACATCATCACCAAAGAATTGTCGATGAGGAAGATCTGCGTCAAGATGATCCCGAAGATTTTGTCAGACGTTCAAAAGCAAGCACGTGCGGACGCCTTCCAAGACAACCTCCAGAACCTTGGAGCTGATGTGGAATGTTTAGATAACATTATCACCAGAGATGAAACCTGGGTATTTGAGTACGACCCGGAGACAAAGCGGATGACTGCCAAATGGCACACCGCAGCATCCCCACGTCCAAAAAAGGCTCGCATGAGCAAATCGAAAGTGAAAACCATGCTAATTGTGCTTTTCGACGTCAGAGGCATGGTTCACCGTGAGTTTGTGCCCCAAGGCCAAACTGTCAACGGTGCTTTTTATTGCGAAGTGCTCAAGAGACTGAAAGCCAGGCTCCATCACGTGAGGCCAGCCATCACCGATGATTGAAAACTGCATCATGGCTGCCAAGTCACACCTGCTTCATGGTGGCCGGCTACCTGGCCAAGAAATGGATTCCAACGATTCCCCAGCCCTCCAGTCCCAGTGTGACCCCGTCAGGCTTTTTTTTCCCAAACTAAAAACTTTCCTGAAAGGACACCGTCATGGGAGGTCCAAGCCGCCACGATGAGGGCTTTGAAGGCCATCCCGGACTCAGCGTTACGGGCAGCGTTTGAAGCGTGGAAACCTCGCATGCAGCGGGTTTTTGACTCTCAAGGGTCACACATTGAAGAATACTAAGTGGTTGAGCCGATATCTACAATAAATTTTGTTTCACAAACTCAGTCTCATTACTTTTTACACAAACCCTGTATGAGGTCACCGACTCCAAATGTTCATTCCATGCAATTCTCGTCGCAATGTTCTCTCGCTAACTGGTTGGGATGGATCTTGATTCACTGCCTGCAGCAGTTCCTGCCGGCTTTGGAAGTGATTTTGATTCAGAAGCCAAGGAACGCTTCTCTGGTCCCCCTCAGTCCAGATCATTTTGCGACGACAATTCTGACGTGTTTCGTAGCTACGTGTGTTACACCTCTGCTCGTAGGCACGCTAAACAGTCCGACACGAAACACCAATATATTCAGCATCTTCACACACCATATGGCCACGGGTACAGGCAAACACGATTGCTTCTTTCTGCCACTCAGTCACGTCCTTTACCTATGTTTACGTGTAATGTCCGCTTGCTACTGCCTTATGCTCACGTATAGGCAGTGCGCACGTGGTTGAGCTCGTGTCTCGATCGCTGTATCATCTGTAAAGGTTTAACAACCCATCTGCGCGTTCGCACTAGCCTGACTAATTTTATGTCTGGTGAGCTTAATTTCATAAGACAAAACATACTGAAGTACGCAAAGTAGCCAATATTTTGCCTTGTAACAGAGACAGTGGTACTCAGTCTCTGTACATCACCCGGACTGTGACACATCTGCAACAGCTTCTCACCTCTCTTGAATTCTACAAATTTAAAATGTGCTGTTTCACTTATTACCGGGTAATCTTGTTATAACAAAATCTCACTTTTATAAGAGATCTGTATCAGAAACTATATTTACTGTGTTTTGTTGCGGTTGAAGGCCAGTCCGTTTTCTGCAACCCAGGTGCAGATGAAACTCACTGCACTGTTTGTTAAAACAGGTAACTTACCTCTTTCTTCTTCTCTCACAACAACACCTACTACATCTGGAAATAGCATTCTTTTAATCTTTGTGTGTCACGCAGCATGTCATTGATGCATGTCTGGAAGAGCACAGGTCTAAGAATCACCCTAATTCCATAGGGAAATGTTTGAAATTTGCTCTCTGTGGCCCGTATATAAGATCATGACGTTCCTATACCTCGCCGGCCAAGGCTCAACGACGAGAATTTCTGCAACAAGAGGGAATCGATGCGACTACAACAAAGTCCAGAGACTATCTAAGGTTCTCGGTCACAAAGCTTAACGATTATCCTGCGCCACAACATAAATATCTATAAATAATTTCAAAGAGACTTAGAACTTGAAAATGCATGGAAACGAAGTCACTTCTTAAGAAAAAAAGACACAAAATACCGCTGTAGATACTTTAAAACACGTAGTCATACCTCGCATATTAAAAAAAGCGAAATGATATTGGAAGAACTCCTAAAAGCGTTGAACGCAACAATTCACCATCTGACATCCACGCCTCTCGAGGAAACAGACACGTGAGCAAGCAGCACTTTGCCTCTCACAAATCAGTATCAGACTTGCAGCGGATTCCATCGTTATCTACGGAGCAGAGCTCGGATACACTTACTTTTCTCGACCAGAGGCGACCTCTTCTCAGAACAAATACGTAAGACCGAAACAAATAGCTCGAGACGCAGTTCGCTGCCGATTATGACGTGAGTCCTGTTATTAAAAACGGCGGACTTTAGAGAACGCCGAAGAATGCGATCCGCCCTACTCATGCTGGATATGTACAGGGTGTCCCAAAATAATATATACACTCTTTGAAACTTACTATCTCTTTAATGAAGGGGGTTAGAAATACAATTTTAGTGGTGTTAGGTGCCTCATGGTCCGACTAAAGGAGGTAAATGTTCAAACTGGTGTCCGTCCATCGCAATACACCGTCGACAATGACTTACGACTGAGCGACATGCCAACTTTGTTTCCAACGGAATGGCATCACAGGCTTGCTCAATTTGCTCTCTGAGATCATCTAGTGTGTATGGTCTCGCAGCGTAAACTTTGTTCTTGAGAGTACCCCACAAAAAAGAAGTCTAAAAACTTAAACCTGGAGATCGAGCGGGATACTCCACACTCCCTCTTCGTCCTATCCATCAGGGAGGGAATGTACGATTGAAAAATGCCCTCACATCCAGGTGAAAGTGAGGTGGCGCCCCATCCTGTTGAAAATAATAATCTTCATTTCGAAACACAACGCTAAGACCAGGAGTTATCATTACCAACATTTCCAAGAACGAGTTGCGCGTGACAGTGTTGTCAAAGAAGTACGGCCCGATTAACCCTCTAGAAGACAGACCACACCAGACTGTTACTCCTGGCAGATTAAGATGCCTTTGCTCGGTTACGTTTGCATTCTCCCTGGACCAGCGCACACAATTATGACGGTTAATTGTTCCATTAAGTTTAAACGTCGCTTCATCTGACCAAAGAATTCGATCTTGGAAAGGTTGCTCTTCTTCACATCTGTTAATGAACCACTCACAAAATTCGCTTCGCCTATCAGGATCATCCTCGTTAAGAGCATGGAGAAGTCTTGCAATGTAAAGCTTAAAGTTCTGAGACCGCAAAGTTCTATGAACGCTGCTTCTGCAGATCCCACTCTCACGAGAGCATTGCCTCACAGATTACTTCGGGGATCGTGTGTATGCCTGGATTACTGCATCAACACTCTCATGGTTGTTGAACTTCTCTTCCGTCCGCTATGTCCCATCATATCGTGCACCGTTCCTTCGACTTCAAATTTATCTCTGATTCTTGTAATCGCTACTCTTGTCGGTGGTGGCGTCCCAAATTCAACTCCCCAACGTCGGCGTACCGCACTCACATCCTCTGTTTTCCAGTAACATTCTAGCACCCATTTCCGTTGTTCATACGATAACGCAATGTTTGCTGACAATCCTGAAACAAAGCATTGTTATGTTTTTCACCGCCTTGTAAATTATTACCTATAAAAATTGTATTACTGTCTCCTTTAATGGAAGAGATATTCTGTTTCAAAGAGCGTATACATTTTTTGGGACACCCTGTATATTCCTCCATTCACCCACCACCTCGTTTGTTTCTTAGTTTTCTCGCACTCTCAGCGAGCTAACACGGAAGGAGAAACAAGGAATGACTGCACATTTAACCTAAAGGTCCTTCTCATATTGATCCTAATGAACTCCGAAAGTGTGTTGCAGAAACTGCAACATCGGCGTTCGATAAACGGATTAACAGATGTCTTGGAGGCCATAATAGACGCGCAGATATTGGGCATTGATGTCCGCTTACTTTGGATAAAAGGGCGCAAGACATTCTCGATAACGGAACTGTTGACTGCCTCGCTATAACAAGCATTACGGAAGCAGAATTCTGCCCAATGCTAATCCCCCATACGGATTTCCACTCGACGGTCAAGAAAGCTATTAATCACGCCTGGAACTGTGGATGGTACGTATCCCGGCTCTATAAGGGCGGCCACGTAGCGGCCATACAACCCAATGTCTTTTCTCGGCCGTGTATACGATTTGTATGAATACTGACGCAACCGCTTTTTGAGGACCTTATAAATGTTTGCATTGGCACCTGAACTTCCTGTGAAGCCTGACGAATTGATTTGGATCGACTTCGTTAGCGGATATTCTCAACTTGTTCTTCACAGACACACCGACCCCCTGCATTCTGTTTCGGAATACCGCCAGTGTCAGGAATTGACTATGCTATTCTGTTATTCTCTTTGCATAAGGCGCTACTTTCTTGTAGACAGAACGAAACTGTCTGTGCACCATAACAATGAGTTTAAACTTTGCATACCAAAGCAGAGTTTGTGGAGCCTGCTGAACTGAGGCCACTTCCGCTTAGATGGACGTTAATGAAACAATAGAAACGTTCCAAACGGTGACAAAAATTAGGCAGAAACTTTAGGTACTTCTGCACCCAACGGACAAGTCAGACCGGAAACAAAGAAAGATTTGTTGTTTTTAAACCGCCTCAAAAATATGACATTTCTGTGTAAACACCGCATACATATTTCAAATTTCAATTTGTTGAGAATAATAGAACTAGATAAAAATAATTCAGAGCTTCCATTACTTATATTGTGAAACACAACGTGACGAGCTCATTATGGCAAATTACAACTGGATTTTCAGTTCAGAGACAAACTTAGTTCAGTGTGCATAACGTAACAACTTTATGGACTGGAGATTGTAATAACAGGTAATAAGTCAGAAACAACTCACTAGCTCTTTGGATTGTATTTGGAACAGTTTTTGCAAGATACTGAGGCCAATATTTGTGTAGCTTCGATACTTAACTCATTACAGGTTAAGCATTTGAAAATTACAAAGAAAACTTGAAAACGAATATGAAATACGCCCTCTACACCTAATTGCAGCCTTAGATATTAATCAACAGGCCTTTTAATTGTACGTGAAACAGTTCTTGAAAGCACGAGAAGCCAATATTTACATTACATCAGTACAGGCGAGGCATTTGAACAATTAAAAGCTACACTGAAGGAAGAGATACAGAGCAAAATACACCTGTTACACAGAAACCACCAATTTTTCAGGGGGTTTAACCGCAGCTCATTAAACTGTGTCCCTTTTTATTATTCTGGGTCTAAGTTGATACAGCAAATGAAAAAACTGATGCTTCGCATTCTGAAAATTTATGAATTGCTGATTCATCTTTCTCTAGTTACTTGTAGAGTGTACGAAATTTCCGTTCTGAACCACATGATGACAACATTATTCAGACCCATCTTCTTTTGCATTGTTTCGCACTTTATTCATCGTCCACCAGTACAAGAACTTAAGCTGTAAACTCTGCATAAAAGGAGCTGATAACCATCTTTCAAAATGAGCAGTTCCCGCGAAAAACAAAACCATTTGAGAACAACTATGTGAGTTGAGATCACATGAAGCGGCGTCCAGTGTGCATACATCTTAATGTTGACATTCTGTTCCTTGAAGTCCACTTGGAACAAACTTTAAGGGTGTTTCCTCCTAGGTGCTGCTGCGTGGAAAAGTTAGCGGCTGCAGCAGGGTTGCCATGGAAACATCCTCTGGGGCATCTTTTGGCAAGTGATGCATTGTGGTTTGTGCATGTCGAATCGCCGCCGTTTGCCTCACGGAAGTACGCCCCACCAATCACAACGCGCACTGAGTGTGACGTCCGGTGTGGTCCCTTCAATTACAAGAAATCTTTGGGAAGTGCTGAAACAGACGTGCCAGTTGCTGTGAAGTATTTGTCATCCGACTGCGAGAAAACTACGAGAGTTGCCCAGAAAGTAATGCACCGCGTTTTTTTCTTCAACAATTCTTTATTGAACGTAATGAGAATTACACACACGAAAGAATGGTATTTTATCTACACTCCTTATTTTTTCCACGTAATCTCCATCTTATTCTGTGGCCTTCCTCCAGCGCGAAACTAGGGTGCGTATGTCCTGTTGGTACCAATCCTTGACCTGGTGGCGGAGCCAGTGCTTGGGTGTGAATCACCTGCTCATCGTCCTCAAAATGTTTTCCACGAATGGCATCCTTTAATGGTACAAATAACTGGGAGTCCGCAGGGGCTAGGTCAGGGCTGTAGGGAGGATGCTGTAACACTGTACACCATCAGTTTTGCGATGTATGCAGCAGTTCTCAGACTTGTGTGGGGCCGGCCGGGGTGGCCAAGCGGTTCTAGGCGCTACAGTCTGGAACCACGCGACTGCTACGGTCGCAGGTTCGAATCCTGCCTCGGGCATGGATGTGTGTGATGTCCGTAGGTTAGTTAGGTTTAAGTAGTTCTAAGTTCTAGGGGACTGATGACCTCAGAAGTTAAGTCCCATAGTGCTCAGAGCCATTTGAACCTTTTTGAACTTGTGTGGGGCCGAGCGTTATCGTATTGCAGCAAAACATCTCCTGGGCTGCTGCGGCACCGAAGTCGCCGGAAGCGCTTCTTAAGTTCTGTTAATGTGTTACCATACGCTTCTGAATTATGGTACTGGTTCTTGGCATCACATCAATGAGAATCACACCTTCACAATCACAGAACACGGTGATCATGACTTCACTGGCGGAAGCAGTTACTTTGAATTTTTTCTTCTGTCGGGAGTGTGAATGGCGCCATTCCATTGACTGTCGTTTTGTTTAGGGCTCAAAATGGTGAACCCAGGTTTCATCACCAGTCAAATTTCCAGGACAAGAAGACCTTGCCCTCGGCTCCAAAACGTTGCAACAAATCAAGACAAAAGTTGTTCCTGTGCGATTTGTGATCCACCGTTTGACACTGCGGGACCCATCATGTACACACTTTTTGGCCGTAGGGCTAGATTCTGGCCTGTCCGACCGGTTAGCCCGCTAGTTTGCGATAAATAACGCACAACGATATCTCCAATGCTGAGATGACAAGATCTTTATTCGTTCGTTCGGGAATTAATACTGGACGTCTGTTAGACGCAGTGGCAAGACTCACGCAAAAAACGAATAAGTGACTTGTTGACTGGTTACCCAAGAACTAATTATATATATAATTAAGAACTAACATGGAGAAAACAAGAACATGTAAAAAACTATATACTAAGAATAATAAATATCCGCTGCGTGAGGTAAATGTCTGCTGTAAAAATTCCACATCCCCAAAAATCGT
This sequence comes from Schistocerca piceifrons, assembly GCF_021461385.2. Classification (NCBI taxonomy): domain Eukaryota; kingdom Metazoa; phylum Arthropoda; class Insecta; order Orthoptera; family Acrididae; genus Schistocerca; species Schistocerca piceifrons. The sequence continues at coordinate 261,179,217 of NC_060144.1, read as the reverse complement.
CGCAGCTCGTTAACTGTGAACGGCCGTGAGATCTGTAGGATGGCTTCCACCTTGTCAGGTAATGGTAGTGAGCTAGACAGAGAGATTCGGTGGCCAAGGAAATCTACTTGTGGTTGACCAAAAATATATTTTTCTGTGTTGAGAATGACTCCTTATTCGTCTAGCAGTTTAAAAACTTGTATGAGATGCTGGCGAAGTTCTTCTGGCGAGACTGAAAATACCAATACGTCGTCAAGGAAGGCAAAACAGAATGGCAGACCTTGCAACAGTGAGTCGATAAATCTCTGCCATGTCTGCGCAGCGTTTCTGAGGCAGAAAGTCATGGATTTACTTTCAAACAGGCCCAATGGCATAATTATTGCCGTCTTCGGGATGTCCTCTTCGGCGACAGGTATCTGTGTGTATGCCTTGGCGTAGTCCAACATGCTCTACAGGCAGGCATCGCTCAACGCGTAGTTATAATCGCGGAGCAAAGGAACTGGGCAACGAGCGGGCACTGTACGGGCGTTAAGTGTTCTATAGTCCCTACACAACGCCACGCACCGCACTTCGTAGGCACGAGATGTGCTACTGAACGGTCGCATGATACCGTCTCGAATCATACTATAAGCTCGGCCTTGGTGATAGCTAACCGATCCGGGGCTAACCGTCGAGATCTACACGATAATGGCGGCCCTCGATGGGCTTTATATAGTGCACTGTGCTGTGCTTCACTTACTTACGCATACCTGGAGGTTTTGTCAGCGCCGGAAAATTCCGAAGAAAGGCGGCGTACTCGCTGTCTGCTGCTTCAATGAGCTTGGGGTTGGATGGTTGCGTGGCGCCGGAATCCTGCAGCCGTCAGTCCAGTGGTTTGGTCGACGAGGCGTGGGTTGGCGATGTCAGGCAGAGGGTTGTAATGTGCCACGAAGTCCGCTCCTATTATCGGCTCGGCGACGTCCGCTATCGTGAAATCCCAAGCAAACGCTCGGCGTAGGCCTAAATCTAGTTCAAAACGATGTCGACGTGTACCATACGTCGCAATAGAAGTATTGTTTACGGCAGCTAGACAGAACGACGTAGGCGGCCTACACCGGAGTAACATTGTGTCAATCAAATATTTCTTGTCTGTGCGCTAGTCACTCACAAACAGACGCTGTGACGCAGACGGGCAATCGGATGAAACGTCTACCCCCGATCGCCGCTTGAATTTCGGTATGTGCAGGGTTTGGTAGAACGACCAGCTTGATCACCAAATCTTCTGTGATACCAGCATATCCGCTGCTGAGTTTTAGTCACAGGCGCAGATGAGGCAGTTGATGATCTGCTGTGTGAGCGCTTCCGGTATCTCGGTCGGCCACAATCACTGTTGGTGTTACACCGAGACATCAGTTGGTTAGTCTGCTGCGTTAACGTATCGACCTTTGCTGTCAGAGCATCGTAGTCGGCGCGTGAAACGGTGGCTGACATGCTCGTGCATTGCACAGTTGCTACGTTAATAGGCGCTGGTGAGACAGCGTCCTGCACCTTGTCTGCTAACTCCGCCACCGTGTCTAAAGGCATTTCCGACTGCAACGCTATTATTGCTTTGATGGCAGGCGGCAACCAATTGCTTGATTGTTCTCAGCAGTCTGTCAGGCTCAATACCAGCGTCGATCCTAATTCGTAGCTGCCGCAAGTACTGCGACGGTTTACGATCTCCGATGTCCTCCTGCGTCAGAATTTGGCGGAGGTGTTCTTCTTGCGAAGCTGATACTCTGCGGATAAGTTCTGCCTTGAGATGGTCTCTGGCCGCGTGGTAATCACGTCTTGCCCTTCGGGCGCATACTGATGATAGAGTTGGCTCACGACCAGTGCAAACTTGGTAGCGTCGGCGGTTATTCCAGAGTAAAAGAAACTAGCTTCAACTTGCACAAACCACAGGGCTGAATTTTGAGCCCAAAAGGGTGGTATCTAACGGCGAGTTTGGACACAGCAGGGTTGGTCGCGGTCAGATTTTCCGTCATCTTACAGTATCACTTTATTTTGTGTGTGTGATAAATCGCATCGGGGTCACCAGTTTGGCCGCTGGGCTAGGTTCTGGCCCATCCGACCTGTTAGCCTGCTCATTTGCGGTAAATAACGCAGAACGATATCTCCAACACTGAGATGACAAGATCTTTATTCATTTGTTCGGCAGTTAATACAGGACGTCTTTCAGACGCAGTGTTCGTCAAGGCAAGGCTCGCGCGAAAAACGAATAAGTGACTTGTTGACTGGTTACTCAAGAACTAGCTATAAAAAGGTACTTCAGAACTAATACGGAGAAAACAAGAACATGTAAAAAACTATATACTAAGAATAAACGGCACGGAGTAACGGACACAACACAGCGCTCCTGGCGGCTGGCAAGGAACTAATTTATCCGCGCAAAATAAAATACTTGCGGTGAAACACACGGGTGATGCACTCGTGAACCGAACTGCACTGCACTGCACTGCATTGCTAACTGTCGTCGCTACACACTTTTGAACATACAAGAGTGCGAATAATTACATCCACACTTCCTTCTCTGATTGATAGATGCAGCACCAACTGCCGAGTCGTAATGAGTCTGTCCTCGGGAATGACATCAGCTCGATGCAACATGTCAGGTGCGACAGCCGTGGATGATCTCGCCGACCGTGCAAATCGTGCTCAGCCGAACCGCCTGCTGATGACCTAACCCTCTGTACCAGTGACTAACTGTACTTCTGTCGACAGCAGATGCTCCATAGACTTTGTACAAGCGTTTGTGAATATTCCCCACACTTTCTTTCTCTGCAGTGAGCAGTTCAAATGGTTCAAATGGCTCTGAGCACTATGGGACTTAACAACTAAGGTCATCAGTATCCTAGAACTTAGAACTACTTAAACCTCACTAACCTAAGGACATCACGCACATCCATGCCCGAGGCAGGATTCGAACCTGCGACTGTAGCGGTCGCGCGGTTCCGTACTGAAGGGCCTAGAACCGCTCGGCCACAACGACCGGCAGTGAGCAGTCCAATGACAGCACATTGCTTGTAACGTACATCACTTACAGACGCCATTTTGAAACTGTCCTACAGGTACACTATCTGTCGGAAGTAACGTAAACTTGGGGCCCTCACTCAAAAGACTTGAAATAATATGTACGTAACGATTCGCATTTGTAGCAGCGACAGTACTGCAATGGTCTTTACATGCAGGTGTCTGATATCGTGATTCAGTTTCTCATATTCCGTGATGCGAAGCATCTTGTATAACTACCTGTAATCATATTCGGAATTCACACGACCTATAGAACAATACAGCATGCTATATCGGTGTTCCCACTGATCCCAGACTAATTAGCAGTTATGTATGGCCATAATTAGCTTTATCGTGTCCACTTCAACTATAGAAACACGACAGTAGATTCGCCATTTAATTGTCAAACCACCGAATACACTTTTTACTAACCTGCATCCCCAAGACAGGTAGTAACTGAAATAAGTTTCATATGAAAGTAGCCCGCCATTTCATTGGCTTGCGTATGGTTGCTTGATGTTTGGATTCTGCGAAAAATATGTGTGACGGTGTTTGCAGAACACTGCACTACAATATTTTGGCATCGATAACTCTTACACAGTCTGAAAACTGACAGTGAATTCTAAATCATCGGAAATACATAGTTAGTTACGACAAGGGCAATCTTTATACTTCGGCCCTTACCATACCACAGCCCAAAAAAATAAAGTAATATAACAGCGATTTGTATTAAGTTCAGAAGTAATTTGCACCTGAAGTCTTCAGTTTATAAATAAACATGTTTACGTGGCCATTAACAGCATAATTAATTTGTATTACAAATGGTTCAAATGGCTCTGAGCATTATGGGACTTAACATCTATTGTCATCAGTCCCCTAGAACTCAGAACTACTTAAACTTAACTAACCTAAGGACATCACACAACACCCAGTCATCACGAGGCAGAGAAAATCCCTGACCCCGCCGGGAATCGAACCCGGGAACCCGGGCGCGGGAAGCGAGAACGCAACCGCACGACCACGAGCGGTGGACAATTTGTATTATAGACAGATGCTTAACTCTCCGTGGGACGGTACCTATTGTGCAAATTTTATTTGTAAAATTTTATCGCAGTCTACTACAGAGACGTGTACAACGTCTACGTTACAAGTGATATGGGCTAAAAGTACATTGCAATGAAATAGTGAAATACGCAATCAGTCCTACTAACGAAAGCGGTTGCTAGTTGGTGCTAGGCTGCGATAACTGGACACACAAGTCGTCTCACTATTTATTTGTTGTAGTCTTGAGTACAAAAAGTCATCTGATGTATCTCTCCACTCTAGTCTGTCCTGCGCAAGCCTCTCCATCTTTGTAAAGCTACCTACACCTATTTAAACGTTCTTACTGAAATCAGCCTGGGTCTCCCTCTATAATTTTTAACTCCCATACTTCCTTCCATTGCTAAACTGACGATTCCTTGGTGCCTCGAGACATGTCCCATCAAGTAATCCCTTCTTTTACTCAGGCTGTGCCATAAATTCCTTTTCTCTCTATTTCGATCCAACATCCTTGCGTCACTTACATGAGTTACCCATCAAATCTTCAGCATTCTTCTGTAACACCACATTTCCAAAGTATCTAGTCTCTTCTTGATTGGACTATTTACTTTCCACATTTCAAATCCGTACAAGGCTACACCCGAGACAAATTCTTTCAGAAGAGACTTCCTAACATTTAAACTTATATTCGATGTCAACAAATTTCTCTTTTTCAAAAACACGTTTCTTGTTATTGCCAATCTGCATTTAGGTTCTCTCTACTTTATAATGTTACATATCCGTTACTATCATAGCGTCTGTAGATGTACAGGAACTAACCATTCCAGTGTTGTCAATGTTTATATAATTTCATACAGGCAGAAACATATCAGCAGATAAATGTTACTTACCTCACTATGGATTTCTCGTTGTCTATGGTGTCGATTCCTGTTTATGCTTTCCAGTTAACAGATCCAAGGTTTTTTGCTTCAATAAAAGTTGCTGGAATATTGTTGCTTTTTGGCATTTTCAGCACTTATTTGTTGCTTTTTGGCATTTTCAGCAATTATTCATAGATTCTTGACACTTTCTACAACAGAATTTGTTAAGTAAATGCAACATTTCAACACAACACAAAGAACTTAATAGTTAAATTGACCAATCTCGCCAACAACTGCAACTACATGGCGCGTTGGTGCCTAAAATTTCTGTAAATATTATTTACATAACTTCCATATCCTGCTAGAACAAAATGCAGTTCAAATCAATTTTATTATAAATTTCTTAATTGAAATTACTTTTCACGCATAATTTACATAACTTTCTCTGGAAATAATTATTTATATAAAGAATAATGCACCTAACAATTAATAATGAAGGTTGCAAATTCTGACAATATAAAATCTGTCAGCTTCCTGTCTTTGTATAATTGTCAATTGAAGTATCGATGATGAAGTATAACAACATTAGTTTCACTGTAGAATGGTTTCTCACTCATTTAAGTAAACGGTTGTGATCGCTAATTTTCATGGTTCAAGGTCGATGTCGCTAAATAGATCGATATGAAAAATAAAATTGTATTATCAGCAAAATAGTGTTTTGGTGATAAAATACATGCAAAATTATCTTTAAGTGTAAAAATTAACTCAAGTCAGGCAGAAATGTATACGGAATCAAACGTTTCAATTGAAGTACGATAGGTCTGAGAAGACAAGATTCATTACAACTTCTGCCTTGTCAATTGCTGCTTTCCTTTCCTGCCCTTCAACTCATAAGTGCAGTTTCATTTCTGAACACGTTTTAGATAACCTTGTGTCCATATGTTTTATTCTTCCTGCCTTCACAATTCCAAAGAGTGTATTCCAATCAGTGAAAAACTTGTTCTAAATCCACAAATGCTATAAACACAGGTTCGCCTTTCTTCAGTCTGTCCTCTAAGATAAGTTGTAGGATCAGTACTGCCTCGCATGTTCAAACATTGCACCATAATCAAGCACTGTGTTATGGTTCGTTTGTCTAATCACTACTGCCCTTCTATACGTCCCTTCCACTTTCCAGCCTTCTTTGTTTTGTTTTGGCTTTTCGTGTAAGCTCTTGATAGTCACACACTTGTTTCTCTTTCCTCCAAAGGTTTTTTTTTTTTATTTAATATTCCTATACGCAGAATCTGTCTTTTCAATGCATGTGTCTACAGCCCTGCGTTTTTCCTCTGGTCGTTCTTGCTTTGCCAATTTGCGCTTTCTGGCAATCTTAATTTCAGACCTGTATGCCCTTTCGCTTGCTCATTTTGCCATATATTTCTATTTTCCCCCTTTTTTCCACTTCTCATGAGTCATCCAAGAGTTTCTACTGTACCTTATTCCCACATTGATTCTCTGTCACCTACACTATTTCATGCTTCATATCTTTCTGTTCATCTTGTTATGTATTCCTACTCCGTGTTTCAATCAGTCGTTGCCTAATGCTCCCTCGGAGACTCTCACCAAACTTTGGTCATTTCAATTTAGTCAGATGCCATCTCGATAGTTTCCTAACTTTGTTATTTTATGTTTTAACCTGCAGTTCATAATCAGTAAATTATGGTCAGTCCTGCTACTTTAAATGCGCTGTATAAAATCTGGTTTCGAAAACTCTGTCATAAAATAATATAATGCATTTAAGAAACCGAAACCGACAAAATCTGCACTTTTAATTTTTGAAGAGTTATTACCTTTTAGTAATAAGCAATTCAAATGAAATACAGTTGACCCTGATTCATTCGCATATCAAGCGGAAGAGAAAAGATTACTTGCAACTAACAATTACTTAGAAGTCGGATGTAGACAGTAATATACATCGTACTTTTCACTGAAAAAAAAAAATAGAGTGGACCTACATGTATAAACTTTACTGTCGACGAAGATAGAGTATAGTATTAACAGAAAAAAATGTTATTCTGTCCTGCATCAGAAAAATTAGATACTGTATAGCAATTTGCTCTTTGCACTGTACAAACAACAAAGATATAGTATTAGAGAGAGAATACATTATTTTGAACTTGATCCTCCCTTAAAGAAATCAAATAATTTGGCTTGTTTCACTTTCCGAGCATTAAATGTATATACCTCATTTTGCAATCTTATTAATGAAATCAGAGCGAAGCGGGAGGCTACTTCAAAAACAGGAAAAATCTGGGCATCCCCTGCAACCCGCTATTGCGGAAGAAAATCAACTGCACACGCTACCTGCCTCAGCAAAAGAAAATCCAAAACATGTCGAAACAGCAGAACAGGTAAATCCTGTACTGCCACAACAATGCCAGGGCACAGAAATCGAAATCACGAAATTTGACCGCCCCCAAAAACCAACAACAGATATCAGTGCGAACTCAGAAAGCGCAGCACCAACGCCAAAGGCCACCCAGATGACGTCAGAGGGCGGCAACAGGGGACAGGAGAAAACAAGTCCAGTAGCTCCCTAGGCGCAAGGGGCCCCACGCAAAATAGAAATCAAAGACCTAACAGAGGTCGAAGGGTTCCCCCTATCACTGTGTTCGAGACAAAAGGGTACACGACCTTGATAGGGCAAATCCAAGGAAAACTAACGGGTGCCCTCAGTACCACGTACAAGGGTGATAGCATCGTCTATCAGGCTACTAACCCGGAGGATTTCCAATACCTCAAGCAAGAATTCAGAAAGCGTAATCTAGAATTCTTCACGTACAACGACGACCCGAAGAGTACACTGAAGGTCGTCGTTAAAAGACTGACGCCCTACTGGACCCCAGAGGACGTCAAGAATGCACTCGCCGAGAAGGGCTTTCCGGTGCAAGACGTATTCCAAATGTCTAAGCCGCAGACAGAAATCGATGACTCTGGAAACACAGTATCAGCGCCAAGAAGAAAAACGGCCAATTTCCAAGTCAATCTATTGAACACGGCGGAGGCTAGGAAAATATTCAAAGTCGAAAGACTGCTACATATGAAAGTTACCATGGAATTATACCAAAAACCAAGTGGGCCCACACAGTGCTATCTATGCCAGAGATTTCGACATGGGGCAAACCAATGCGAACTCGCCCCCAGGTGCGTTAAATGTGCAGGACCGCATCTTTCTGGCGCCTGCACAAAGAAAAGAGAGGAACCGGCCATATGTGCCAACTGTAGGGGCAACCATCCAGCCTCCTTCAGGGGCTGCCCAGAAAGACTGAAGATCGTCCAGGCGTGGGAACGCCAGCGAGCATCAGCTCCTAGAAGGCAGGAACCACTTCCTAGGGCGCCACAGAGAAACTCCAAGCCCCCTCCAGCACCATCCATGGAAGAAGTAAACCCCCCACCATCCCCAACACCTATTAGAGCAGAAACAACAAGTCCTCCCAACCCTACTCAACCCCAGCGGAGTACACAACCATCCACTCCACAACATCAGTCACACCAAAAAGAAAGCCCTACCGGCAATAGAACCTTAGCCGAGGTTGTGAAAACTTGGCGCACTCCTCCCCCCCCAAATACCCTTAAACCAAAGCCGCAAAGATCCCCCCCTCAAGGCAACTCTGCCCATAAAAAGAACTCCACCCCCACAGGTCGTCTCTCCCCCACAAACCACACCCCACCCCACCCCAACCCAACCTGAAACAGAGAAGGCAGAGACAACACCACTGCCCTCAACATCAAAGGCCACAAATGTTCAACCACCAAGGGCCATACCAGCCCAAGCCATACCTACCGAATCCGCCCAAGCCACAGATGCACCAGCAGATTCCAACAACACTACTAACATCGTCAGTGGCCAGACCACTGCACAGGAAAGTTCTGTTCAGATCGAACAGGAACAGCCACTCCAGTTTCTCTCTAAGATTTGGGCGTTCATAAAGTCCCTCATTTCACCAGCCGTCCTTGAAGGCATAACCCAGCTATGCACCAAAATAGCAACAGCCCCAGACCTAATTTCTACAATCACAATACTCACCACCAACATCCTACCACTGCTCTCCAATGGCAAATGAAGATGAGAAGCAGCATATCACCATCGCCATCTGGAATGCAGATGGCATCTACCACGACAGGTTTGAGCTTGAGATGTTCTTGGACGATCATGGAATCGATGTAGCTCTCCTCAGTGAGACACATCTCACCCCAGACAACACCTTTCAGGTCCGCAACTACCAACTAATTAGGACGGACCGTCCTAACAGACAAGGTGGCGGTACAGGTATCCTAATAAAACGGCGCATATGCCATCGCCAGGTACCTGTACCAAGACTCATTAACACGGAGGCAACAGCAGTAGAAGTTGTTCTCAACAACCGCCCCACACACCTGGTGGCAGTATACCATCCACCGAGCACAACACTATTTCCCCACGACCTGGACGGTCTCCTGAATGGCAGTCACAACACAATAGTAGGAGGGGACCTGAACGCCAAGCACAGGGTATGGGGATGCCGCACCACAAACACCAGTGGAAATAGGTTATTAAGGTATCTTGATAACCATCTGGCAGTGCAGGTCGTCTCTCCAGACGAGCCCACTCACTTCCCGTATGATTCAAGGTGTCGACCAGACATACTTGACATATTTCTGCTAAAAAATATCAATCTAGCAACCACCACAGAAGTTGTCAACAGTCTTAACTCAGATCACAGCCCTGTGGTACTCAGATTTGAGGGAGATCAGGACGTACCCAACAACAGAGTGCACACAACACTGTACACCGACTGGGAGAGATACAAGCAACTGGTTGCCTCACACATCCCAGACCATGCACCAGACATGCCCACCCACGTGGAAATAGACCAAGCCATAGAGTAATTTACCAACATTATCAAGGCGTGTGGAAAGGCTGCCACCACCAAAATCACACACAACAATGGTCGATCCAACCTGCCCCCAGATCTAGCACAACTAATACTGGACAAAAACCGCATGCGCAAAAGATGGCAAACATACCGAGACCCACAGGATAGGAGACACATGAACCAAATGGCCCATGAAATACAGACCAGACTGAAACTCCTGAGATGTTCCAGGTGGGAACAGTCTTCAGGCAGCTGAGAGAAATCTGGAAAAGTTCTGGGGGATAATAAAAGCTAGGCGGCAACCCCACAAAGCCAACAGACCACTACACGGGCAGAACGGCTTGGTATACACACCGGAGGACAAAGCGACTGCCATGTCAAACACCCTCGAGCTCCAATTCCAGGAGAATGTCATAGAGGACGACGAGGACGAAGCAGATGCCCTGGAACAGCGGGTAGAACGACACCTCCATCGCAGACTTCGCGCCAGGTCCGACACGACCTTCGAACTGACCAGCGAGCGTGTAGTTGCAGCTATCATCAGGCGAATCGGCACTGCAAAAGCCCCTGGTCCTGACAACATCAAACCACCCTTCCTTAAGGCCCTCCCCCAACCTGCAATCTCCCATCTCACTGCCATCCTAAATAATTGTCTTACAGCACAGTATTTCCCTTCAACCTGGAAGGTTGCTAAAGTAATTTCAATCCCGAAACCAAATAAAGATCACCTATTCCCTCAAAACTATCGACCGATCTCCCTGCTCAACCACCTATCTAAGTTACTTGAAATCCTCATCCAAAACTCCCTACTACAATTCCTATCTGCCAACAGCATCCTTATCCCCAAACAATTTGGATTTCGTGCTGGACACAGCACAACACAACAAGCCATTCGTCTGGTGGAGCACATCTGCACAGAGAAGAGCCAGGGCAATAGCACAGCTGCCATTTTCCTGGACATTGAAAAAGCGTTCGACCGGGTTTGGCATGGCGGTCTGCTATACAAACTGTCGAAGATGAACTGCCCACTTCACCTGCTTAAAATAGTCCACTCGTTCCTGGTGGAAAGAAAATTCTACTCTACAGCAGATCGAGCAAACAGCGAGCTAAAACAAATAGAAGCGGGTGTCCCACAGGGATCTGTGCTTGGCCCCCTCCTATATCTACTATATACAAACGATCTGCCGAAGGAGCCGGGCGGCAACATTGCCCTATATGCAGATGACACTGCATTATACCACAGTGGCATAAACATCAACTATCTAGCCTATCGCCTACAACGACACCTAGACAAAGTGACAAAGTGGTGCAATCTGTGGAAAATAAAGATCAACGCAGACAAATGCCAGACTATCTTATTCAGCCACAAAATCAAACGCCCCATAGTGAACATCACGCACAACGACCAGGTACTACCCTGGAAAGAAGTAGTTACCTACCTAGGGCTAAAACTGGATAAGAATCTGACATTTACCCATCACATCAAAGAGGCCAGAAACAAGGGCTCTGCCCGGCTCTTTCAGTTATATCCACTCCTTAAAGGCAGGGGACTCACAGTACCTGCCAAACTCAAAATTTGGAAAACGATCATCCTGCCAGCCATGCTCTACGGTTCAGAAGCGTGGAGTATGGCAGCAGACACCAAACTCAAACAGTTGGAAATCATCCAAAACAAAGCCTTCCGTATAGTTGCAGACGCTCCATGGTTCTCGAGCAATGAGGAGATAAGAGCAATGTTAGGACAGCCCTCATTCTATCATCTCATAAAACAAAAATCATTAAAATTCTACGTATCATCCAATGCATCACCACACCAACTAATCAACTCTCTGGGAACGGATGAAAACCCTGGCCAGAGAGCACCAATCACTACCATCCATCGCCAATTCAGGCGTTAGTCATATAAATTCATGTGCAAACATACACTTACATCATCATCGCCGCCGCCTCCACTAACATCATCTACCCAGGGGAAAACTGACCCCTAGCCAATATCATATATAACCCTGAATCCGCACCATCAAGGAACATCTCGTAAGACAGAGCGTTTTCAAGGACGCTGGTTCTTCAAATACACCATGGGTATTGACCCAGCCATTTCATGTCCATAACGATCTTTAAATCCTTGTAACCATCCTGATGAAGCCTTTAAATCAGCAGTGATTTTCATCATGTCTTCACTGATCGGCAGAGCTGCAGCCCGTTTTTGCTAGAACCACGTAAAAGTGCCTTTTCCAAATGTACGTATTTCCCTTCTTGCAGCGTTCTGTTGATTTTGTATCCAATATTAAAAGCTCGTTGAAAATACTGTTTCTTTTGTTGATGACTGTGCACAGTACGGTATAGGCAATTTCTAAGTCTCAAGCAATTTCAGATTTTGTTTTGTGTGGATTAGTTCCATCTCCCGTATGAAATTTACTTTTTGATGTAGCGTGTAACTTTTGCTTTTTCTGTCCTCCATGGCTGATCTATAGCGACTGAATGACAGAACCACTGTTTAACAATAAACGTCAGCCGGAAACTTTTAACTTCCCGGCTGTTACCACGCCATAAATTCTCGTATTGAAAACAGAGTGCCTCCCGCTCTGATTAACCGTGTCTTTGTCCCTTGTTTCAACGGCGCCGCCAGCTCGCTGTACTTGCACATGTCAACGAAGTTAAGGAAAATATCTCAGGGCTTCTTTTCAAATATCATTGTTTATTACAATTACGCAAAACTCAATTTATTTCACCGGAATTTGTTACGTATAACATACGTAATGTACCTAATAGGTATCTGCCCATCCACTCATTACTCGCGCACACTAAGGTGACGATTCCCTTAAGAGTTCGGGCAACCTGTGCGCATTCGCGCAGACGAAGGTCAATGGCTGGGTAGCCTTTAACTGTATATATGAAGATAGTAACTGTTCTCGAAAGAATAGATACCACTGATGACCGTGCAGCTTCTCTAGAATAAATGATAATTAATTGAAACCCTCAGCTGCCGACAGGTATTTCTGATATACCTCGATGGGGACAGCTGATACCCTGCAGTGGCGCTATTCATCTGTGTTCTCGGTGGCTCAGATGAATAGAGCGTCTGCCATGTAAGCAGGAGATCCCGGGTTCGAGTCCCGGTCGAGGCACACCTTTTCAGCTGTCCACATCAAGTTATAATAACAACACCTGTCGGCAGCTGAGGGTTTCAATTGACAATACAATTGTTGTTACCGTCATCCGCATTATTCCTGTTACTTTCTCTACACAAAAATTGTGTCTCTCTAGCTCTTCGTGTCTTACCCGTTAATGTTCTTCTTTGAGGCATAGCCTAAAACAAATATAGGTTCCTTGTAACAAGGGACGTTGTAGCTCTTCAAAATAAAGATGCTAACAGTTAGAAACGTTCTAAATTTTGTGGTGACGGCGGCAAACGAACATAGAGCTAGTTCGGTTTATTCGTAGACCAACGTAAGTGAAAACACGAGGCTAATAGACAACGTTTGTAGTTTCGTTTTTCACTGTTGACAACATCAACGACGTAGTAGTTGCGGCATTGTAGCTGTCCGGTATGCATATGTTACTGTAGACGAACTATTTGCAAAATTTAAATATGAACGTATTTAGAATGCAGATTCACGAAACGATGTTACTTTCGTGTACGTTTCTACCATAGCAAGCGTTCTTTACGCTTGGTGGAAGTTGGTAGCAATGTCAGAGACAAAGGAAAACTTTTCTCATGTTTGTGTTTACTTTCTTTTACCTCTCGTAATGGCTATGTATACACATAATTTTCTTCTTTTGTGCTCAGCTACGGCAAAGTTCCTTTCGAATTACGTAAGTTCCATTGGCCTCCTTGTGTAATTAATTTTAAAAATCGTTACTTCAGTTTTCGAAGCTCACGTCTTAATATTATGATCGTTCAATAAAACAGATGCATTACCATTATGAATGTCCACACTGCTATTGCTTTCCCTACGGAAAAATTGTGTCTGTCTAGATCTGCGTCTTTCACTCTGACACGGCGGCGTTCTCCTTCTAGCCATACCCTAAAACAAATGTAATCTCCGCATAGTAAGGGTGGTCGGAAGTCGGAATTATTCAAAATAATGGAATTAAAAATTAGGAATTTACTTCAGATTTACTGGTAATGGCAGCAAATGACCAAACAGTTATTCTTACAGAAAAGTAAACGAAATAACAACGCCAATATACAATGTTATTTACAGACTTCGTTACTACGATATGTTGCTTTTCACTGCTGACCATATTATCGACCTAGTACTTGTCGCTTTGTAGCTTCCCGGTATGCATGTTTTACTGCATATGAACCATTTAAACATGAAAGCTCCTAGAATGTGATTACACGAAATGTTATTCTCGTGTGTCAGTTTTACTGTAGTACATGATTAGTATGCACGGCAGACATTGGTAGCTCTTCAATTTTCGATGTTCAGGTATTGGAGATTTTAATATGAGATAGAGAGTGTAACATGAGCGATATGAATGTGAAACGCTCTGCTTCCTTTTACCACTTTTAACAGCTACGTACACACATTATTTTCTCGTTGTGCACATCTATGGAGAAGTAACTTTCGAATTATATAAGCATCATTGGCCTCCTTGTACAATATATGTTAAAAACCGGTTCTTCAATTTTCGTGTTCGCATATTAACATTATGATATTTTGCCGGAACCGACAAAACTGTACATATAAATAAGAACAGAGTTACGTATAAATCAGATTCAACTGTACTAATTCCCGGAACCATAATAAATGAAAACGAATGATCCCACGTGACAGCAATCTGCTGAATCATAGTGCACGCGGTAAGAGTTGTACTGACGAATACGAGGGTTTGACAACCACGGCGACTACAGGTCTCATGTGATTAGCTGACTGCTTGGCATGCCTCCCACATGAGCCCCACCTCACTACAATTTTCGTAGCTGCCAACCCTTAAGCAATTCTGACCGGAGTACAGTATTTCATAAAAGCTGTTAAAATCTGTAGGTGGAAAGTTTTTTATAGAACGCAGGCTCCTGATCTTGAATGTTTCGTAACATATTTATGCAAAAAAACTTAGATTTAACCACAAACGGTTCTTAGTATTGACTTGATCAACGCCACAGCCACATCTGTTTTTCCGTTTTGATTTGGTGTGATAACGTTGTCACTCGACTGGGCGGATAGCAAGTATAGTCCGCCACACTGAAGGATCCTTTACAGAAACACACACGCAGGTAGATTTGCTTGGCTGTAAGGACGTATCTGAAGTAGAGTGTGTGAAAGTTGTCAGACACAGGATGAGAAGAAAAGAAAAAATACCAGAGGTATAAATACGGAATTTGCCGCTAGCATCCTTGAGTGTTAGAGGGCCAAGGTCATGATTAGGAGGGGAAGAGTTTTGCCAGTCCTAGGTGACAGTCACTAACACTTCCGAGGCTAGCACTGAGGAGGTACACGAAGCTAGTTACAGCTTCTCCGCAACGAAAAATAGTCCATAATTTTTTAAAGAGGGCTTGACACAAAAGATGTTAACTTCAGACGAATCACAATCTCGTGCGGATGTCCTGTGCACCAAACACGCACGTCACTGAACTTAAACTTCTGTGAAAAACCGTCCTCCTCCAGTAGCTGTTGTTCAGTCATTGCAAAATACATACGAAGCTCATGGTCCCGAGTAGCCGCCGCATATAACAAGTGCAGCAGATACTGTTCAACACGCAGACGTATACGTGGTATGCATTAGACAGCTGATCACGGTGTCTGCAATGTGCTCGCACTTCACGGTTTCTTGAAGAAATGATCCCCTCATTAGCTCCACCTCCCACTGGCGGTCTGCTATTCACACCACATAAGCTGCCAGTCTCACAGGATGTGTTCTACTAAGCATAGATTGTTTTGTCTGTTTGATCTTCCATCTCATATTTGATACGAAATCGTCGCTGAACCGTCACAATGCTTATTACGAATCGAAACCTGGAGAGATGCTCTATGCACTGATATGTGTCATTTCTCTGGAGTTTTCGCTCAGTCGTCTTCTGAAACCGTAGGGGTACTTACGAATAAACGGTGTACTTGCAGTCTTTTGTTACTCTATGATCTGTAATTGTCTGTGTTGTACAGATGTTGCTCGGTTAAATATGATAATTTTTCACATTACTACTGTGCAAGCAACAAAGTCGGATTTACTGTCATTCTCTTTGTGTATTCATGAGTTATAGCGGTTTTGTATTTGCTTTCAGTAATTTGTGTGGAACTGGTGTAGAGAAGGAGAGGTCTTTTTCTTAAGGACAGGTAATTAGAGTTTAGAAACTACGTCGATGGTTTGGACAAACTTAGGTAGGGAGCAAAGGTGAGAGATTTACCAGGGCATTGTTAAAGGAAAGTTCCCATCTTAGGCCTCAAACGAGTTAACAGCTGCTGATATGCTGAAGTTATGCACTTGAGAGGTTTACTGGTTATTAGTTTTGAAACAAAATAAAATTATCCTGACCTCTGTATTAATTCTTTATTTTACAAAAATTTCACAGGCTGGACCAGTTAGTAATACTGATATACAAGAAATTTTAAAAAGCTGATGTGGGACGAGGCTACATTTGTTTAGTCGATTAATACTTTATTTGATTAATACTATGAGCTAGTCAGTTTGCCCAACAATGAGTGATCACCCTTTACGAAAGTTCCTCAATCCTTTGAGTCCCAGCAACAAGAAAAGAAATATGATTTTAATTTTTTTTACACAAGTAATCTTTACTATCGTAGTAAGCAACGAACACAAGAATAAATCACAAAAAGTAAATTCCCAGTTGTTTTAAGAAGGTAGTTTCACTTTGGAACCACTAGGACATACAGTTTTCAATCACCCGCCATTTCAGGTGATATATTTGGAAGCTGATTCACATGTTCCGTAGACACAAACCCACATCTCGAAACTTCATGGACTCATAACGCCTAAAACACTTTATAGTCCTAAGAAAATAAACAAAAATGGACTTAAGACTTAGCAAATTTTCTATCAAAATTACATATTGCCCTAATGGTATCATTTAGAAACACTTATAAAAGCAGTGGTACAAACTTAAATTTACATTACACAGACTTAGGTTCATTTACTTTCACTGTCAATGATGTCCTCTATGTCGACAATGCAAAAAAACCGCCTGTCACAATATCGTACAATCATGCAGCACAATCTGCGCGTCTACTGTTGATTTGAACGCTATAAGTAACTATACAACGGGCTACGTACGCAGAAGTACCTCAGAGTACCACTATATGTCTCTGTGCTGCAACAGCATTGGTTGTTTCATGCTAGAGGCATTGGCACTTAAAAAAGTTAATGAAACGGTGGTTTCAGGCAGAATAAACTGGCGCTCAAAGGGCTAAGCAGTCTTTATCGGCTGTACGTCGCATGAGGGAAGTATGTTTACATCCGCGCAAGATAATGGCAGGAAGCCGTTGGAACTATCAGTTGTAAAAGAATGCTATCTTTATGTGGATGTAGTCTCAGGGTCCGTTAGCATCTTCATCATTAAAAACTCGGCATGTGATGCTGAGCCATTTCGCCTTCACTACATCTGAAAAGTTACTGAAGTGGTGACCCTGTACGCCAAAGTTCTTCCTAGTCTATATTAGACAGGCGATAAAATTGCACTTGCTGTATGCTACGCCGTGCCGCCATCTCCGGTTTTTAATACACTGAAGAGCCAAAGAAACTGGTACACCTGCATAATATCGTGTAGAGGCCCCGCAAGCACGCAGAAGTGCCGCAGCACGACGTGTCATGGGCGCGACTAAAGTCTGAATTAGTGCTGGAGGGAACTGACACCATGACTCCTACAGGGCTGTCAATAAATCCATACGTGTACGAGGAGTTGGAGATCTCTTCTAAGCAGCACGTTGTAAGGCATCCCAGGTATGCTCAATAATGTTCATGTCTGGGGCGTTTGGTGGGCACCGGAAGTGTTTAAACTCAGAAGAGTGCTCCTGGAGCCACTCTGTAGCAATTCTGGACGTGTGGGTTGTCGCATTGTCCTGCTGTAATCGCCCAAGTCCGTCGAAATGCACAAAGGACATATCACTAAGGTCGATTTGCAGTAGGGTTTTGGAACATATACTGTATTCGAATATTATGAAGTACCTCGAAGAAAACGATTTATTGACACATAGTCAACACGGATTCAGAAAATATCGTTCTTGCGAAACACAACTGGCTCTTTATGCTCATGAAGTAATGAGTGCTATGGACAGGGGATGTCAAATTGATTCCATATTTTTAGATTTCCTGAAGGCTTTCGACATCGTTCCTCGCAAGCGTCTTCTAACCAAACTGCGTGCCTATGGAACATCGCCTCAGTTGTGCGACTGGAATCGTGATTTCCTGTCAGCAAGGTCACAGTTCGTAGTAATAGACGGAAAGTCATCGAGTAAAACAGAGATAATATCCGGCGTTCCCCAAGGAAGTGTTATAGGCCCTCTATTGTTCCTAATCTATATTAACGACATGGGACACAATCTCAGCAGCCGTCTTAGTTTGTTTGCAGATGATGCTGTCATTTAAAGTGTTGTAAAGTCATCAGATGACCAAAACGAATTGCAAAATGATTTAGATAAGATATTTGTATGGTGCGAAAAATGGCAATTGACCCTGAATAGAGAAAAGTGTAAAGTTATTCGCCTGAGTACTAAAAGAAATCCGCTAAATTTCAAAATGTTCAAATGTGTGTGAAATCTTATGGGACTTAACTGCTAAGGTCATCAGTCCCTAAGCTTACACACTACTTAACCTAAATTATCCTAAGGACAAACACACACAACCATGCCCGGGGGAGGACTCGAACCTCAGCCGGGACCAGACGCACAGTCCATGACTGCAGCGCCTAAGACCGCTCGGCTAATCCCGCGCGGCCGCTAAATTTCGATTATGCGATAAGTCACACAAAACTGAAGGCTGTAAATCCAACTAAATACTTAGGGATTACAATTACAAATATCATAAATTGGAACTATCACATCGATAATTTTGTGGCTGGAGCCAACCAAAGACTGCGATTCATTGGCAGAACACTTTGAAGGTGCAACAGGTTTACTAAAGAGACTGCTTACACCACGCTTGTCCGCCCTATTCTGGAGTATTGCTGTGCGGTGTGGGATCCGCGTCAAATGAAACTGACGGATTGCATCGAAAAAGTACAAAGAAGGGCACTACGATTTGTATTATCGCGAAGTAGGGGAGATAGTGCCACACACACAATACGTGACTTAGAGAGGCAATCATTAAAACAAATGCGTTTTTCGTTGCGACGGGATCTTCTCATGAAATTTCAATCACCAGCTTTCTCCTCCGATTGCGAAAACATTC
The DNA here is from genome assembly GCF_021461385.2 of Schistocerca piceifrons. Classification (NCBI taxonomy): domain Eukaryota; kingdom Metazoa; phylum Arthropoda; class Insecta; order Orthoptera; family Acrididae; genus Schistocerca; species Schistocerca piceifrons. Next base: position 261,160,064 of record NC_060144.1, on the reverse strand, counting down.
TGTTGGCACCCACCTAATGGGGAGAATGATCATCACGATAAAATAACAGACCTCAGGGCTCGCACAGAAAAAATTAAATGCTCGTTTTTCCCGCGCGCTGTTCGAGAGTGGAACGGTTGAGAATCAGATTCAAGGTGGTTCATTGAACCCTCTGCCAGGCACTTAATTGTGAATAGCAGAGTAATCACGTAGATGTAGATGTAGAACGGATGCAGATGATCAGACAGGGTGCTTACGTCAGAGTCGTATCTAGACGTATCACTCCAATTGCACACGCCCCACACCATTACAGAGCCTCCACCAGCTTGAACTGTCCCCTGTTGACTTGCAGGGTCCATGGATTCATGAGGTTGTCTCCATACCTGTACACGTCCATCCGCTCGATACAATTTGAAACGAGACTCACCAGGCAAAATGTTTCCAGTCATCAACAGTCCAATGTCAGTGTTACGGGCCCAGGCGAGGCATGAAGCTTTCTGTCGTGCAGTCATCAAGGGTACACGAGTGGGCCTTCAGCTGCGAAAGCCCATATCGATGATGTTTCGTAGAATGGTTCGGACGCTGACACTTGCTGATGGCCCAGCATTGACATCTGCAGCAATTTGCGGAAGGGTTGCACTTCTGTCACATTGAACGATTCTCTTCAGTCGTCGTTGGTACCGTTCTTGCAGGAGCTTTTTCCAACAGCAGCGATGTCGGAGATTTGATGTTTTACCGGATTCCTGATATTCACGGTACACTCGTGAAATGGTCGTACGGGAAAATCCTTACTTCATCGCTACCTCGGAGATGCTGTGTCCCAGCGCTCGTGTGCTGACTATAACATCCTCCGTTCAAACTCACTTAAATCTTGGTAACCCGCAGTGGTTAGCACACTGGACTCGCATTCGGGAGGACGACGGTTCAATCCCGTCTCCGGCCATCCTGATTTAGGTTTTCCGTGATTTCCCTAACTCGCTTCAGGCAAATGCCGGGATGGTTCCTTTGAAAGAGCACGGCCGATTTCCTTCCCCATCCATCCCTCACGCGAGCTTGCGCTCCGTCTCTAATGACCTCGTTGTCGCCGGGACGTTAAACACTAATCTCCTCCTCCTCTTGGTAACCTACCATTGTAGCAGCAGTAACCGATCTAACAACTGCGCCAGACACTTGTTGTCTTGTATAGGAGTTGTCGACCGCAGCGCTATATTGTGGCTGTTTACATCTCTCTGTATTTGAATACTCATGCCTATGCCAGTTTCTTTGGTGCTTCAGTGCAACTTTCATCATCAGACGACACCGTCATTTATACAACGCGGAACTGGAGGATAGGCCCTGAATTTCTATCTTAGTTTTCGTTGCACTCTCCTCATAAGCGCGGGTGTGATGTTGCAAACGCCGTTTTAAGAGCTCAAAACGGGAAAAAGATTTATTGAGGGATAACATCAGGACTTGTGACGGGACTGTGATGTTATTTCATGAGAGGAAGCATCAGAAATTCCAATATCATGTCTATGAACTGATAAATACTAAATCTGTTATGACAGATACGGTGTCCATGTGGACCCACGCCTAGTTTTAATTAATTTGTGTGTGTGTGTGTGTGTGTGTGTGTGTGTGTGTGTGTGCGAGTGTGCGAGTGTGTGTGCGTTTGTGTGACCGTCCTATGTAATGTTAAGAATAACAAAATCAAGAGTAGCAAACTTCTACTATGTGCCTGATGAATATAGTCTTAATAGCACTAGATTTGAACATCGTCGGTAGGGTTAAAGGAGCCAAAAGGTAAATTACGCAGGGAAAAATAATAGTGCTAATAAATCCAGTAAGTTTACGATTGTATCTATGTGCTGCAGAATTATTTTACTCTGTACGTACATACTTTCTATTGAAACAGTATGTTGCTATCTAGATCCAGTAATCTGTTTAATGTGCTGAAAAACAAAATACCTCCATACCATAACCTAACAAGGATTACAGGGTGTAAAAAAGAAACGATGTAGGTTACATGACAATGTAAAAAATTATTACTTTATTCTTTTCTGTACGGTCGTACTAACATAAATGTAGGCCTACTGCCAATTGATCCATAATAATCGTGTGAGAGCTTAACATCACACCAGTATCTCGAACGCAACACTTCCTTGACTGGTTACACCAAATGACACAGACAACGTTATACTTATTTTTCTCGCTTCTCGTGCACGGGGTCCCGAGCTCGATTCCCAGCGGGGCGAGGGATTTTTCCTGCCTCGAGACGACTGGGTGTTGTTGTGTTGTCTTCGTCGCCGTCATTCATCCTCATTACAGTCGGAGGAAGGCAACGGCAAACCACATCCACTAAGATCTTGCTTAGTACAGCGGTGCGGGTCTCCCGCATCTTCCCCTACGCTCCTCGGAGTATGGGATCTCATCATCATCATCATCATCATCATCGTCGTGAAAAAATTGCTCTTCGTTATTTCGGCCATACAGCGGGCACGGCATTGTCGAAGGAAGGAAGATTAGAGTTTAGTGTCCTGTCAACAGCACGGTCTTTATAGAACGAGCAGAAGTCCTTTTCAAAGGAACCATCGCGGCATCTTCCTGGAGCAGTTTAGGGAAATCACGGAGAACCTAAAGCTGGAAGGCTAGACGGAGGTTTGAACTGTCGTCCTCTCAGTGTGCTGGCCACTGCGTCACCTTGCTCGGTGGCAGTATCGAGGTTTCTGCCAGCTATTTAAATGCACTCGCTATGTACAGTTTTCTTCCTTGTCGTATTTAATTTCCCAACATTCTATTTGTAATTTACAATTGCGACAAATTCAATTAGACAGACGTACCAAGTAGTGAGCAGCATCACTTTTACTCTTACTGACGGCTCCTACACATCGTGCCACGCACTGCACGAGATACTATAAACATTCGGATGCCATTCGTATCCGTAACCGTGCAACTAATCTAATTGTGACGTTAGAACTGAGTGCAAGCGGTCTACAGGATTGAGTCAAGCGAACTGGCCGGCACAAAAGTGTTCTCATGTACTTGAGGTGTTCAGTGAGGATTCTGACATTTAGGTAGCGTTGGGCCGGTACGTTGTTTTGCTAAAGGTACAAGCAGCGTGTAGCGTTCAATATCTGACCAAACACCGAACGAGGTGGCGCAGTGGTTAGCACACTGGACTCGCATTCGGGAGGACGACGGTTCAATCCCGTCTCCAGCCATCCTGATTTAGGTTTTCCGTGATTTCCTTAAATCGCTTCAGGCAAATGCCGGGATGGTTCCTTTGAAAGGGCACGGCCGATTTCCTTCCCCATCCTTCCCTAACACGAGCTTGCGCTCCGTCTCTAATGACCTCGTTGTCGACGGGACGTTAAACACTAATATCCTCCTCCATCTGACCAAACAAGTGTAAATGAATGACGGCCGCTGAAGTGCTACATTTCTAATGACCTTGCTATCGACAAGACGTTAAACCTAAGTTTTCTTCAATCCTTCTGCTTCATACCGTGTAAATATTCCGCACACGGTAGTATATTCACCACCAGCTTGAACGCTATCCTGTCGGCAAATGGAGTAAATCGTCTCATCTGGGTTACTGATGCGCTAGCTTCCTGTCATTGGCATGTATTGCTGTGTGGTTCAAATGGCTCTGAGCACTATCGGATTTAACTGGCTCTGAGCACTATGGGACTCAACTGCTGTAGTCATAAGTCCCCTAGAACTTAGAACTACTTAAACCTAACTAACCTAAGGACATCACACACATCCATGCCCGAGGCAGGATTCGAAGCTGCGACCGTAGCGGTCGTGCGGTTCCAGACTGTAGCGCCTTTAACCGCCCGGCCACTCCGGCCGGCGGGGACTTATCTTCTGAGGTCATCAGGCCCCTAGAACTTAGAACTACTTAAACCTAACTAACCTAAGGACATCACACACATCCATGCCCGAGGCAGGATTCGAACCTGCGACCGTAGCGGTCGCGCGGTTCTAGACTGTAGCGCCTAGAACCGCTCGTCCACCTCGGTCGGCTGTTGCTGTGTGCCGTGACTCATTATTCAGGCGTTATTTCTCAATATTTAGGGTAACTAATGGCCCTATTCCTATATCGGTGCCGATCCTTGTGTCTTGTTAGGTGCTGAGAGCAAAGCTACAGATGTGATGCGTTAGCTACTGAAACTGAGGGAGGTGCCACATTAGTTAAGGCACCGGATATAAATCTGGAGGAGTAGGTATTATATGCACAAGCAACCATCCAGATTTAGGTTTACCATGGTTTCCCTAAGACGATAAGACGTATATCGAGTTAGTTCCTTTAAAGAGGATCCGGCCATTTACATATTCATCACTATCCAACACGAGCTTATGCTCTGTATGTTATGACCTCGTTATCTTGGTGCTTTTTTTGTGATTTATGCAGCGATAGCGAGGAGATGATTCTAGATTCATGGTGACTCATCTACTGTTGTTCGCCAAGGAACTGGTGTGTGATTTGTAACATTGTGAGCTGTATATCCACTGTTACAATTTGCGACCCCCCTGCCATCAGCATATTGTTACCCACAACAGGTGGCGGCTTTTAGAGTGTAATTTGGCCCGTGGAAGCACAGTCGGCGTAGTAGAGGAGAGGACAACAGTGTTAGGGAATTATCCTCTGGGCTTTGATACTGAAGTGAATAAGGTATGCAGAAGTGAATAGTAGTAAATAGCATAGCACTGTTTAAAGTAACATACATTTTTGGCTCTGAAATGATCTCACAATTCTTCTAAACACTTTTATTACTTAACAAATTTTGTAGATAATGATAAAAAAAGCTACCGTCATTTGAGGTTACTTTGCTCCACTTTTTACAGATTTTTTAAGAAATTGTTTAAAAACAGGGGTTCCTTAATGTTTTTGTTTCTCAAAATGATTTGATTAGTTACAACAGTCTTTTCCAAAGTAATCTGTATTCATATCTCATAAAATAACCTTTTATTTCTATTTTTTATTGTTTTTTAAAAAAGTGGTGCAAAGTTTCCTTGCCCTGGGGATACCTTGCACCGGATGCCTAAATTTCATCTACATCTATATATATACTCCGCAATCCACCATACGGTGCGTGGCGGTGGGGGCTCCATTGCGTGCAGCCACCGTGCAGTAGGGGAAGCGCAGCTCGTCAGCTTAAGGCCTCTCACAAGCAGAACTTACTTGGTATAGGTAGCGACTCTGCGAACGTATTAACAGTTAATCCAGTACAGCCAATGATTGGACAAGTTAGTAGTCTCTGACTAGTGTAACAAATAAGTAAACCAGCACATAAACAACTGAGATGGCCGCTTCTAACAAAGTACATGGCTCAGCAAGCGACAGCAAACTAAAATGACGGCCCCTTTGCAACAAATGGGTGGATTTTTCCTGTGCTGAGAACGAAGATGCACTTCTGTGCAGGTGACATTTTGCATGAGCTCTACTCGCAGTACACTCTTGCCACGGTAACGTGTAAAAAGCCTGGTGTCAGCACTGTCTCGAAGATGGGAGTGCCCCTGAGCAGAGCATCCACTAACTTTCTTCAATCATATACTCTGATATCACTCGTCTTGCAACACTGACAACGATTATCGACTTCCAGTCAGAAGACACACGCACAATTATTCAGAGTACCATAGCGACAGGATCGCTTTCTCTGTAAAACATGAGCTACGTCTAAATAGAAGTAAAATCTGATAAGGTGGCTCTGAGCACTATGGGACTTAACAGCTGTGGTCATCAGTCCCCTAGAACTTAGAACTACTTAAACCTAACTAACCTAAGGACATCACACACATCCATGCCCGAGGCAGAATTCGAACCTGCGACCGTAGCGGTCACGCGGTTCCAGGGACTCGCTCACTTTCTTGTATTGCTAGCTAGTGCATTCACTTCTTTGAGAAGGTACTGTCCGAAGAAAACAAATTGTATAAACTAAATTTAGAAAATTTATGGATGTATATGCATTATGATTTTTTATCTTTCTATTCTGTTCTCCATCTCCATAACGCCCTTCAATTAATCAATTAATAAATTATTCTCTATCTCTCCTTACACATATACACATCAACAAAACTTTTCCCATTACCCCAATATGTCGTGCAGGTATGTTGCTCTTTTGGCTGTTCCTGTTGTTTGCAAACACACACAATTACCATGAGCGCTGCCTACTGGCAGCCGAATGGATTACAGCATTTAAGTTGAAAGAAAAGAGCCAGTAGCGACGCATCAGACTCGTCTGTGGACCAGTAGAATGAACGTCCACCATGCCACGAAGGACAACAGCGACTATTTATTGGTTCTGCACCAACACGTTACGCGCAGAAAGCTTGACAACCAGGGGAGTTATTCGACGTGTACACAGGAGTCAAAGCGATGTGGTGCGGGCATGGAATCGCTTCCAATTTAGTGGTAGTTCTGAGGACTTACACTGCAGAGGCCGTCCACGTTCGACAGGTGCACAGGATATCGACATCTACGACTTTTGAGTCGAAAGAACTACTTCATCTGGATGGACAATAACTCGCGTGCTCGTTGTGCTGTTCTCGAGCATAAATTCCTTCTCCATGCTAGGATCACCAGAATGGAGTGGCCTGCCTGATCCCCGGTCGTGTACTTAACCGAACATGAATGGGACGATTGAAACGAACTGTTTCCGGACATTGACAACGTTCACGTACGATGCGCGATTTGCTCGGAATCACTACCGAAGTGTGGAACAATTTCGACCGGGGTCAATAATCTCATCGATGATAGGCCACGACGGTCCACCACGTACTGATGACCCTCCCCCGCCCCTCCTTGAGAAAAAACCGCTGGGGAAAGAAAGGAATTTGTCTTTACACAAATGTTTGTTTTTCGAATTGGTTATTATCTGGACACATTGCAAATTAGCATATACGCATGCCTCTGATCCAGTTTTTGTTTTCTATACCATAAGTTTCGAAATAAAGGGGTGATGCAAAGCTTTTGTTGAGGTGATGGCCTATTTAAACTCTGAAAGCCACCAGAGTGCGTGAGGTGCGGGATGTGACATGCTGAACAAAAATAATTCTCGCACTCCGCCTCCCTTGTCTGTGGCTTTTGCAGAAAATGAGCAGGGATAAAAATTTTCTGTGGGGCTTTGTACATTGTTGATAATTAAAACTGTAATACCAGGACGCATAGCAAATAACGAAATATTGTTTATGGTGCACATAAAGTATAGTAGAAAAATACATCACTAAACACACTGACAGAAAAATAAATAAAAACTCTTTTCTACAGATTTTATGGCGGAAAAATGCCCTCTTTTGCCCCTTGCCTCCCCACCCCCCTCTCCTTGCGGATCACTATATCGCATAGTAGTTTTAAAATACACGTAATGTAATCAAAACTACGTACAAAATACCCAAAAAAACTATTTATTTACGTCATTGTACCACATGAGGGTGGTATAATGAGGCTTTTATAATGACGGAAAAAAATGAAACACCAAGAACGAGTTGCGCGACATAAATGAAAGTTTGCAGGTGTGTTTCTACATCTGAAAGATTCTGTCTATTCAGATTTTGCGCCAGACGCGTAAGAGTGGCATCACTATGAGGGCTCAAATTAGGTTTGCTTTAAATGCACACAATCGTGAGCGTTAGTTACTTTGAGACTGGACATGGTGAGCTGATGATAGTCAAGAATGCGTTTAAAGTGACAAAGGTGGCCGGCCGATGTGGGCGAGCGGTTCTAGACGCTTCAGTCTGGAACCGCGCGAGCACTACAGTCGCAGGTTCGAATCCTGTCTCGGGCATAGATGTGTGTGATGTCCTTAGGTTAGTTAGGTTTAAATAGTTCTATGTTCTAGGGGACTGATGCCCTCAGATGTTAAGTCCCATAGTGCTGAGAGCCATTTTTATTTTTATTTTTATTTTATTTTATTTTATTTTATTTTATTTTTTTTTTTTTTTTTTTGACAGACGCGCCATTGAGTTTGAACGAGATCGTGCAATAGGGCTACGAGAAACTGAATAATCGGTTGGCAATACTACAGAGAGATTTGGCAGGACTGTAGCTACTGTATGTACATGATTGCTGTCAGCGTTGGTCACGAAAATGTCCGGTCGCAAGAAGACCGGGCTCCAGACTGCCACGTGGCACTGCCGAGAGGGAAGACCATCGTGTTCGGAGTACGGCTCTGGTGCGTCGTACTGCATCTCCAGCAGAAATTTGAGCAGCAGTGGCACGACAGTGACATAACGAACTGTTACAAATAGGTTACTTCAAGGACAGCACCGGGGCAGATGCCCTATAGCGTGCATTACACTGATCCCAATGCAACGCCATTTGCGACTTCAATGGTGTCAAGCGAGAGGTCATTGGATGGCAGGGTGGATGTCTGTTGTATTTTAAGATGAAAGCTGAATCTGCCTCAGTGCCATTCATGGCTGTGCATTGGTTAGAAGGAGGCCAGTTAATGACCTGCACCCAACCTGTCTGCGTGCTGGACATACTGTACCTACACCTGGAGTTACGGTCTGGGGTGCGATTTAGTGTGACAGTAGGAGCACTCTCGTGATTATTCCGTGCACCCAGAGCACAAATTTGTGATTCAGTTTGGTGATTTGACTGTTGTGTTGCCATTCACGAACAGCAATCCAGAGGGTGTCTGCACAATGATAATGTTCGCCCATATACCGCTGTTGTAACCCAGCATGCTCTACAGAGTGCAGACATGTTGCCTTGGCCTACACAATCATCAGATCTGTCTCCAATCGAGCGCATATGGGACATCGTCGGACGATTACTCCAGCGTCATCCACAAACAGTACTAACCGTTCTGTATTGACCGACAGAGTGCAACTGGCATGGAAGTCCATCCCACAAACTTGCATCCGGTACCTGTACAAAACAATGCATGCACCTTTGCAATGGCTTATCTCGCGCTTTCAGTGAACGTTAATCACTTTCATATGTTACCTAGACAAACCTGTTCCTGAAATTTCATTACGCTACATTTATTATTTTTTAGTGTTGCTATTTTTTCAACCAGTGTATGTAGGTGACTTGGACAACGTAGTCTATTTGGACAATAAGGGAATTCCGTATACACAATTGCTACCTCTGGTAGGAAGGACCGGCGTCGAATCAATCTGAGCTTAGATAACAGGTACAGGTACGTCATTCCAAGCTGCTTCAGCTCTACGCCAGAATTCATCAAACGTGACATGGTAGCTGGTGAGTGTTTATGTGCCAATCTCTTGGCTACCCGTGACCAGAAATTTTCGGCGGGTGCGACATCTGGAGAACGTGGCAGTCAGGGTAACAGTCGACCACCTTCTTCATCGAGTTAAGTCTGGACATGATGAGCAATATCTGGTCATGCATTATCTTACTGAAAGATAACGCAACGAAGACAATGAAGAAAGGGCACAGCCACAGGTATTAATAAATTAGAAATGTAGCACATGTTATCCAAATTGCTAACTGTGTGAACCAGAGGTGATCGTTTTGTGTTGTCAGTTTCATCTCATACCATCAATGAAGTTGCTGGATCCGTATAACAATAACGAACGTAGTCTGGCAACGTTTGTTCTATTCGGAGCTTCCATGCACGAATACGGTCATCGTGACGATATACGTCGAGCCTGTACTTGTCTGAAAAACGAAGTGATGCCATCCCGGTGTCAAGTTTATGGTTGGGCGCATCATGACATGTGCTCCTCTCTATGCTGCCTTGTCAAGGAGAGCCTGATCCTTGTTTCTGGCAGATACTTGAGGCCTTCGCACTGTTTCGGAATATTTAGTAACTGCTTGGTTCCCATTAAAGGAGTTAAATAGAGTTACACGATACATAAACCCGAAAACTAAATTCCACCACTCCAAAGTTAGTCAATATCCCTATAGCCACTAACGATAACGAAATTCCACATGACAACTTATTTTGACAAAATATTACTCTCTAATCATGAAATGGGACCCACCAGAACAATTCTTACCATCAACCAGAATAAACAAGAAATATAACAATAGAACTCATACATTTAACCAGTAAATTGACGATGAAAGATAGACCTCAGTATAAATGTGTTTTTCGGGGAGAGGAGGGTGGGGGGGGGGGGGGGGGGGAGGACGCCAAAATTCTAAAATTACCAGTTGTGATATAAATTTGTTGGGCAATTTCGAGGGATGTCATGCCACAGGAACTTAATTTTGTAGATGTAATCTTGTTATATTCCAGTGAATTGTTGGCTATCCACTCACACCCAGAAATGTATGATAATTCTGTAATGAGTAAATGCTGTTACTCCAAATTTTATGGCGAATAAGTGCCCTTTGTTGTCCCCTGTCCCCCGCCGCCCCCACCCTTACGGAGACCATATTGCAAAGTACAATTAAAAATACTAACACTACGTACTAAAGTCCTGAAAAAAACTACGTAGTTACGTCATTACACTACATGAGAGTGTGCCCAGTTTCCAGCACACATCGACGAGTGCACGCAAGCCATGAAGCTCGTATATGAGATTTCGAATTGTCATTTCCCTTGGAAGACTGATGAAATGAAAAACTGATTTAGTATATGCAGTAAGCTGTTGAACATAATCCCAAAATAGGTCACTATTAGACTTCTTCTCCTCAATTATATTCTGGGCATTTTTGGGACGGTTAATGATAGATTCTAAAAAAAAGCTAGGCTGATAATAAGAAACTTTCACTGTGAAGTCAGTCAACACTGTAATTTTGTCTCATTATAACTGCGAAAAGGGGAGGGCTACCCGACTCTCAGTGTTAAGCAAATCACAATTTCCTGAATTACGCTGGTATTCAGCTTCAGTAAGTTTGAAGAACGTTAATCAACATATGAAATCTCAATTTAGTTTTAATTATTTCGTAATACCCCTTTTGTCAAGTGCGAAGATCTTCTGCTTGTCCGTAGCGTGTACTGACTTCTGAAGAGCCAGTTGCTTCTGCAATACAAGCAATCGTGTGACAATACTCACAAATGGTAAAATGTATTCGCATTTGCGAATATCGACTACCATCAGTTGTATAATGGAATGACGACAGTGAAAACCTATGCCGGCCTGGGACTCGAACCCGGGTTTCCCTCTTATCGAAAGCGGTCCCCTTAACAGTTGCCTATCCGAGAACAACTAACGGCCAGACCGGAACTTCCATATGTCGTCAGCCTTGCGTCTACAACCTGTACTCGTACATACATTATACTTATTCCCGTACAGGGGAGACATACTACATGAAAGTCGCTTGCTCGGTGTCGGCGGATAAATACGATACTGTAGTGCCTGTGTTATTCCGAATTAAGATTCTAAGTTCGTCGGATACGCATGCATGTCCGAAGGAACTTTACATCGTAATGCGGATTAACACAGGCACTCCAATATCGCATCGTACTATCACATCGATCGAAAAGAATTTCCGTCTGTTATCTCGTTGTACATGGAAAGTTATACCATTACATATATTTTTTCCAAACGAATTTCCTCCAGTCCTTTTTCTTTAGGTAGCTTTTGACCCAACTGGCGAGTAATATTTTACAAATCTTTCACTGCACTGCTGGAAGTACACTGCGCAATGGAATTAAAGGATCACTTTTTCGAAACCTCGTAATTCTCTCCCATTGCGACGTATAAGTTTGAAATTTGGCTCAAAAATGACTACAACGTTATTTTGTAATCACGCAAAAGCATATCACCCTGCGACGTCACCCTCGGTCTCTAGCACACATCAAATAGCTAGACGTTGACACATGCGAAAAAAAGTCCAAAGCTCAGAAGTTCATCTGACATATAAAATGGGTTAATCATGTCACATTTGCATAAAATTTCGTCACAATTATACCCAACGCCGTCGTGGACGTGTCAGATGATAAGAAGGTCATCATAGCCCATCATAGCGGTTTTCGTATGGGTGGCCGAGAAGAAACATTTCAGACGAATCTCTGCTCAGAATCACCACGAAAAAGCCTTAGGGGATGGCGCAGATGGCGCTAACGAAACTATCCCTTTCCCTGGGACGTTGATTCTCACACTTTCGCGGTCGAAGACGACAGTTTGCAGTGCGGTGAGCACTAAGATGATGTTCTTGACAATCTTTGATTCTGCTGGTATCTCCCTGACGCTTCAACCTTTATCTAAGGATATCGTCGATCAGAAACACCAGTAAATATGATCTCACCCCTTTGGAGTGCACTGACACCACAATTGTTTCCTCTGGGGTACAGGGTGGGACCACCAGCGACCGTTCCGTACCATTCAACGAAATTTGAACGTGTTCCGAAGCGGCAAGGGGTGCTTATGCTACTTCAATGTTCCTGTTTCACACCCTCTTGTAGCGTGCATAAAACGGCAAAGGGTCACTGTAAGACCCCACACTTCGGCAACAACCTCAATGGCACTTGCCCACATTTACTGATAATTTTAAAAATGTGTCTTTATAAAATAAACCACCCAAGTAGTGCTGAGCGTCTGCAGGAAGGCAACTGGCAGTGGAAGTGTGTCTAGTCGAAGCCTACTTGCAGGCGTGTAGCACTACTTCGAAGGTTTTCTCTGTAAAGGCACATTTTTAAATTTCTCAATAAATGTGGGCGAGTGCCACTGAAATTATTTCCGAACTGGGCTGTCTTAGAGGGGCCCTTTGCCGTTTTATTCACGCGTATGTCCATATCGCACCCCTTCATGGTTATGCAACAGGGGGACTTGAAACAGGAGCACTTAAAAAGCTTAGGAATCCTTTAGTACTTCAGATCACATTCAAATTTCATCGAATGGTTTTGAACGCTCTCTGGTGGATCCACCTGTACACCAGAGCAAAAAATTGTGGCCGCATCGCAGTCCAAAGGGGTGGGATCACATTCAGTGGCGTTGCTAGCCCAGGATGCCCTTGGATAAGAGTTGAAGAGTCGTGGGGTATTCATCAGTATCAAAGATTATCAAGAACGTTTCCTATTGCTTATCGCACAGCAAACTGTCGTTTTCGACAGCGAAATGTGTTGAATCAGCGTCCCAAGGAAAGGGATGGTTTCACCGATGCCCTTTATGCCACCCTCTGAGGACTTTTCGTGTCGATTCTGAGCGGCGGCGTGTCTGAAGTGTTTCCCTCTGCCCCTCACCCGATTTCTTCGCTAGGCGTCGCGGTTCTGACCTCCATCGCAAAGGCGCCAAAAGAAGGGGTGAAACATGGCCAAGAGGAACTGTGAAACGTTCAAGGCATTGTTGGCAGAACTATGGCGAAAATTGGTGGCAGTGTGACATCATTAATCCACTTTATACGTCATATGGACTTCAGACGTATGGCCTATCTTTCGCATGTGTCGACACCATTTTTTTATGAAGGGTCGTTGAGACCAGGGAGAAGTAGCAGGGCGCCACACTTTTGCGCCTCTACAGAGGAAGATTTAGGCACCTTTGAGCCAAATTACAAACTTATGCGTTGCAATGGGAGACAATTACGAAGTTTCGAAAAAGTGATACTTTGTGTTGCGCAGTGTAGTTAGGTCGTGGAGTTCACATCTGTTAACAAGTTCAAACCTCAGGATAACGTCATGTACACTTCAGGTGGTGCCAAAGAATATATCTGGAGATGACCGTGCATTAATATTTCGAGGAAATTATTAATTTGACTGCCATAATTTAGGTTGTCATCGACTAACTCTAAGTTACACAACAGTTATCAGACTTTTAGGGCCGTGCGGGGTAGCAGAAATGAAAAAATGGCTCTAATGGCTCCAAGCACTGTGGGGCTTAACATCTGAGGTCATCAGTCCCCTAGACTTACAACTACTTAAACCTAACTAACCTAAGGACATCACACACATCCATGCCCGAGACAGGATTCGAACCTGCGACCGTACCAGCAGCACGGTTCCGAACTGAAGCGCCTAGAACCGCTCGACCACATCAGCCGGCTCGAAAGACAGGCACTTTCCTTTTTTCTAAAAGAACGCGAGATTCTCGATTGAAGCATTACAGTTTTGTTCTGTCAGTATTCGTGTTCTTCGCAAAAAGGAGGACGGGTGTAAACTGTCTTCAGTTCCTAATTTTTAAATATTTTTGCGGTTTTCATTATTGTTCCACAATAATGTGCCTTCAAACGCCATAAAACGACTTCTTTAGAAATTGTTTCTACACTACTGGCCATTAAAATTGCTACACTAAGAAGAAATGCAGATGATAAGCGTATTCATTGGACAAATATATTATACTACAACTGACATGTGATTACATTTTCACACAATTTGGGTGCATAGATCCTGAGAAATCAGTACCCACAACAACCACCTCTGGCCGTAATAACGGCCTTTGATACGCCTGGGCATTGCGTCAAACAGAGCTTGGATGGCGTGTACAGGTATAGCTGCCCATGCAGCTTCAACACGATACGACAGTTCATCAGGAGTAGTGACTGGCGTATTGTGACGAGCCAGTTGCTCGGCCACCATTGACCAGACGTTTTCAGTTGGTGCGAGATCTGGAGAATGTGCTGGCCAGGGCAGCAGTCGAACATTTTCTGTATCCAGAAAGGCAGAAAGGTCCGTACATGACCTGCAACATGCGGTCGCGCATTATCCTGCTGAAATGTAGGGTTTCACAGGGATCGAATGAAGGGTAGAGCCACGGGTCGTAACACATCTGAAATGTAACGTCCACAGTTCAAAGTGCCGTCAATGCGAACAAGAGGTGACCTACACGTGTAACCAATGGCACCCCATACCATCACGCCGGGTGATACGCCAGTGTGGCGATGACGAATACACGCTTCCAATGTGCGTTCACCGCGATCTCGCCAAACACGGATGCGACCATCATGATGCTGTAAACAGAACCTGGATTCATCCGAAAAAAATGACGTTTTACCATTCGTGCACCCAGGTTCGTCGTTGAGTACACCATCGCAGGCGCTCCTGCCCGTGATGCAGCGTCAAGGGTAACTGCAGCCATGGTCTTCGAGCTGATAGTCCATGCTGTTACAAACGTCGTCGAACTGTTCGTGCAGATTGTTGTTGTCTTGCAAAAGTCCCGATCTGTTGACTCAGGGATCGAGACGTGGCTGTACGGTCCGTTACAGCCACGCGGATAAGATGCCTGTCACCTCGGCTGCTAGTGATACGAGGCCGTTGGGATCCAGCACGGCGTTCCGTATTACCCTCCTGAACCCAGCGATTCCATATTCTGCCAACAGTCATTGGATCTCGACCAATGCGAGCAGCAATGTCGCGATACGATAAACCGCAATCGCGACAGGCTACAATCCGACCTGTATCAAAGCCGAAAACGTGATGATACGCATTTCTCCTCCTTACACGAGGCATCACAACAACGTTTCACCAGGCAACGCCGGTCAACTGCTCTTTTGTGTATGAGAAATCGGTTGGAAACTTTCGTCATGTCAGCATGTTGTAGGTATCGCCACCGACGCCAACCTTGTGTGAATGCTCTGAAAAGCTAATGATTTGCATCACAGCATCTTCTTCCTGTCGGTTAAATTTCGCGCCTGTAGCACGTCATATTCGTGGTGTAGCAATTTTAATGGCAAGTAGTGTATTATCATACTCGCTGAGAAATCCGGCATTGCCAGGGTATTCATTTTGCCAATTTAGTATTATAAACGGAAAAAAATAACTGTGTTTGCAGTGTTACATCGAAAAAAATGTCTTTTCATGCATTCGTGAAAACATCTTCGAAATTATGAAACAGCCGCACAAAGAGAGACGCGTAATACACA
This sequence comes from Schistocerca piceifrons, assembly GCF_021461385.2. Taxonomy (NCBI): domain Eukaryota; kingdom Metazoa; phylum Arthropoda; class Insecta; order Orthoptera; family Acrididae; genus Schistocerca; species Schistocerca piceifrons. The sequence goes on along the minus strand of NC_060144.1, from coordinate 261,144,385 downwards.
AATGTATAACTGCAGCTGCTTCGCATGTCTACAACACGATTTTGTAGACGTCTAAATGGCAACGCCTCTTCATAGCTCTATTGGCCGCTATTATTTTCGTCTACAGCCGTTCGCGCTTCGCATTTGAACGGTGTAAAAAACGTTGTGAGGTGTCATGGATTTCCTTAACTTGACTCGACTGCAGGAGTTACTTAGTGAATATATTGAAACTTCATGCATGATGCGGCATTTTTTTCAGTCATCTAAGAGTTTATGACGTCATATCCTTGAACTATGTGTCGTATAATGATTTATTTGTAGGTACATTCAGTGGCATATGTGAAATAAATTGCGAATACGATTAGTAGCAAACAAATGATAAATTTAAACGTCATGCATGATCCGGCAGTTATTCGCACGTGTCAGTGTTTATGGCGTAATATCTCCACACTGAATGTGGACTCAGTTGCCTGAGACTAGCGTCATGTGTGTGTGAATTGCGTTTGCGTGAGCGTGTATATATCTGTCGTCCATTTTTCACGAAGGCCTTCCTGGCTGAAAGCTTTATTTCTGACAGTCTTTTTGTTGTGCCTATCTTCGACTCAGCTTCTCCGCTACATGGTGAATAGCAACTTTCCTTTTCATAATATTGTTGAATTTGAAGATTATTAGAACCAAAACATTTGAAAAACGTACCAAATACATCACTTAGGTAAATTTCACTTTAACGGTAACCAAACACCAATACAACAGTAGCTCCAAATAATATACTCCACTATGGTATGGTATATAAAATATACGGCTATATGCAATATTTTCTGCAGTTTCTGTAGCTTCATTTTTCCCGCTGCTTGAAATATAATAAGCCAGACCTAAGGGTGAGTTTAATTACCCTCATCTCTTTCGGTTATTGTTTTCAAGACTTGAAGGCTGTAGGGATAAATGATATTACAGAAATACTATATGCAGATTGTAATACAATCTTTACACAGCGCTGTATCCGAATCCGTAGTTTATAGGACTACGGTACATCGGGCTTCTACTGCAGTAACACATTTCTACCCGGTACAGTCAACCTAGTAATTGGAAACGTTCTTGATCCAAATCTAGATTGGTGACTGTGATCTCAACACTGGGACTCACAGTCGGGGGAGTGGGGTTCAAATCTCTATCTGGCTGTTCAGATTTAGTTTTTGGCTCGGTGCTGTAAAGTCTAGAAGGCGATTATAGGCACGCTTCCTTTGAAAAAGGATAAAGCCGATTTCCTTTCCACCCTTTTCCAATACGAGCTTGCGCCTCTTCCCTACTGACCGAGTCATCGTCGTTATGACAAACACTTCTGGGATTTGGGCAGTGTGATGCAATATGATGGTGGATACTTTTAACAATAGACGAAACCTTTGTTCATCACCCTACAACAAGATGCGATCCACAACCTAGTTGTTCCTGCTGCTAAGGTCAGCTAACAAAGGCCCTCCTTTTTCGCATCTCCTTCCGTCTTCCTCAACCTCCCATGCCCAAAAATTCAAAATTAGGATTTGAGTTCCAGAGAAAAACTTAACAGTCAGTAACCTAAGAATTATTTATCTTCAGAAGGTATTAAATTTAAAAAATGTTCTTATTTTAAAAACACGAGTGGTCATCAGATAAACATTTCATTACATGTATTCTTTAACTCTGGCATTCCATTTTCTGACTAAAAAATTTACGAATGCAAAAAACTTACCATACTGATTTCCGTTCATATTGTTTCATCGATATTATATTAGAGAACAACTTGGGAAAACATGAAACACAGATTAATATTTACAGCTTGACCTCTGCTCACCAAAAGCAGCTCTTGGAAAACTGAATAGCTTTCGCTCTTCGTGTTGGATGGACTTGGAAATTTCTGTCGTCGCCTATGCTGGACCAAATACTGTAAGAAAATTAAAATGCTTTTAACTGCGGTTCTTCTCTTTCATTATTTAATTTTACTGTTCATTCTACGTATGTTGACACTATTGTTAATTTCCCCCAAAAGAGTAAAGTGGAAACATTGATCTGACAAGATTCGCCACATTCTTTTCGTTAAGTGCTTGTAGTTAGTAGTTGGCTCTTTATACGTGACATACGAGGAAACCCTCGCGACAACGCTGGTCGCGAAGACTGACGCAGCTTATCTTCGAATTGAGAGCTCCATCCAAATCATTGGGCTGTACTTTGTAACAAAACCCAAACGAACCGTAACGACTCTTTCGAAGGCATGTTTTCCACTACTGTTACTCCTGTTCCGTGATTTGTAAGCCTCTGATGCAAATCTCTTAGTTGTAGAGAACTGCATCATCAAGAGAAAATTTGTTCGTGGCACAGCATTGCATAGATCGCTACGAATCTGAACGTCAAATAAGGAGCTAAAGACCGTCTGATCAAGGAGCCTTTATCATTTGTGTGCCCACATGTGGTTCCAGACATTAATCGCTGTTGTTTTTCCAAAAGTTTCCTTTCCGCCAGTTTCTATTAGTTCTGTATTACAGCATCAGTGCTGGTTTCGAAGTATGCTTTTCCTTCTTATTCTCTTTTGAGATTGATAGTTACCTATGACTTTAGGCGAAAAAGCATTATAAAATGTGACATCATAGTCGCGCAATGATTTATTTCATAAACAGGATCATTCTCACTAAGCGCGATCAGTGTAAATTGCGTATGAACAGACAATTAGAAGTCACAACATCACAACACTGAAGGTATTGCGCCTGGCTGAGATGCTATTCCAGAAATGAAGAAGTGTAACAGCATACTTGCGAAATTCCAATACACATGATCGTGTAACTATGGTCGTCGACCTTACCTGCTAGTGATGTAACGTCAAACACGTTAGAGGCCTCCAAAAACGAGTGACGTAATACGTTCCTTTATATTTACATTCGATAATCGAAAACAATGCAGTCTCGTTTATTCATTTTAATGAGTGACATTTTGATAAAAAGAAAAGGTAAGACACAGAACGCTACGCACGTGTCTCCAGTTCGTGTAGATAATGTGCAAGGTAAGATGGACGCAATCTAACGACCGATATTATCCCATATTTAAGACCGTATCTCCTTAACAGGCCTGAGAGACAATTCTTTATCACAATGTCTTCGTAGAACTGAAATGGCACCAGATAATTTGCAAACACATCGTTCAAAGTTTGAAGAACATTTCTACTATCGTGTCGCTCATATCTACACAAACTGAAATAATACGTACCCACTCGATTTACAATACGCTCGATCACACTATTAATGATTCATCCTCCTTTTATATGGTTTTCTATAGCTTGTCGTATTTCTTTGTGATCCAAGTGGAAGTACTTTATAACACACTTCACGTTTCAGCATATTGGGGATAGAGCTATTACTCACAGGCCAAAAAGTTTTTTTTTTTAAAAAAGAAAGTTTGAAACAATTGAGCCTATCACCGTGAAACTAAAGCAGGGCAGCCTGGACAGAAATCAGACAACGGCCACTCTGATAATGAATCTGGCATTTCAACATATTACTTTGCTACTCGTCACTCATTGGTCATGTTCTTGTCGTCGCGATAAGACTATTTTTCCTTAATATGTACTACCACCAGATGAGAAATTCTGGTGTACTGCACACCTACAGTTGATTAATACTTTTTGATTACGATGAGAAATGAATGATTGATTGATTCCTAGACTCCTTTAGTTGCCGTCTCAGGCACATAGCACCTTCACGCTAATCTCAGGCCTACATAATAAACAAACCTAGGTCTGGGCATTAGTACGAGATTCGTTTTAGTGCGTCAGTGAGCAATGATGTGAGACAACAGCAAATGAACCACATTCAGGCTGACACCAGTGTCCATAAGCTTTCAGAGTAAAGTAGCTATGATCAGACAAGCATGTGAGGAAGGTCACTATGGCTGTCGTAACACGTTGTGAATCCTCTATTATCCTTTTGGTGTGTGGCCAGACAGTGAGCTTGAAATACAGACTACGTAACTCAGTCCCGCATAGGGAACTATTTGCATCATTGTTTCAAATTAACAGGAATAACAATGAGATCACAATCTGAAGAACTTCATGATCACGTAGCCCCAATTGCGTGTAAAGCATAAAGTAGACTTGGTTCGTTGGTAGCATACTGGGAAAATGTAGTCAGTCTGTACAGTAAATTGCTTACACAACAACCCATGCGCCTCATCCTGAATACTGCTCATGTGCGTATGACTCATAATAAAAGAAATTAACAGGATTTATTTCCTATATAAAGAAGAGTAGCACGAATGGTCACAGGCCCATTGGACCCGCGGAAGGGCGTCACGGTGACGCTGAAAAAACTGAAATGGAGGACGCCAGCTATGCCACGAAAGCCCACATTTAGAATTTTAAGAAGCAGTATTACGTGAGGAATCAGCAACTATCCTAGAGCCTCCTTTATATCGCTTCCATAGGAAACGTCAAGACTAGGGTAGACTAATTACAGTGAGCTCAGAGACTCATTCTTCTCGCGCTCTACGTGCGAATAAAACATGACGGAATCTTAATACACTCTAAGACTGTAAGTAGGCTGTTTATGTTTTCTTATTGGCAATGTTACGTAGCGGTCTGTGTGAAAATCACTGGCTGTGCTGTGTGCAGTCTGTGGCTAGTTTGCATTGTTGTCTGCCATTGTAGTGTTGGGCAGCGGCAGCTGGATGTTAACAGCGCGTAGCGTTGCTCAGTTGGAGGTGAGCCGCCAGCAGTGGTGGATGTGGGGAGAGAGATGGCGGAGTTTTGTAATTTGTCATGAACTGCTATATATATTATGACTATTAAGGTAAATACATTGTTTGTTCTCTATTAAAATCTTTCATTTGCTAACTATGCCTATCAGTAGATAGTGCCTTCCGTAGTTTGAATCTTTTATTTAGCTGGCAGTAGTGGCGCTCGCTGTATTGCAGTAGTTCGAGTAACCAAGATTTTTGTGAGGTAAGCGATTTGTGAAATGCATAGGTTAATGTTAGCCAGGGCCATTCTTTTGTAGGGATTTCTGAAAGTCAGATTGAATTGCGCTAAAAATATTGTGTGTCAGGTTAAGCACAGTCGTATATAATTGTTCAAAGGGGACGTTTCATAAGTCGACCCTTAGCCGAGGATACCTCACTGGAATCTTCTGATTTTTTTCTTGTAGTTTGTGTAATTAGTGTAGCTTTTGTTTATTGCTAGCGCGTAATTATAGAGAGAATTTCCTTTGTAGTTGTAGTTTTTCATTGTTGTACAGTAAAGCAGTTGTGGCATGCATGTAGATTTGCAGCAAGTATTTCGCAGCCGCGCTTGCTATTAACTAGATATTATTTTCAGTGCTATGTTAATGTGTTCTCTTATTTTTGCTCTTCAAATTGTGCTTTTCTGTGTTATCGTGTGAAATATTGTGACAATAATGGCGTGTGAAAAACGTAATACTAGGCTCCAAAGTAAACTGAGAAATGGCAGTGAAGACGAAAGCAGTGTGTTAGCGCCACCGTGTAATGAATTAACTAATGTTCAACATAGTAACTTGGTAATTGTGCATAGGGAAATGGAGCGGGCGGCAAACAATGGCGTAGGCAGTGAAACAGTTAGTGAACAGGGAAGCATTATCAATCGATCACTTGGCAACAGCTCGCCTCAGGAATCTGAAATGACAGGACACAATTTTGCAAATACTGTAGATTCAGGTTTTGCGTCCTCACCGTTTTCTCAAATAAGTCAAGACACATTTTCTGCTTGTCAAAATGTGAATGTTGCCGGTGCAAATGCGCTGTCGAAAAGTGTAGAGGAACAGATTCCAGACACTAATGCATTGTTATTACAGCTAATGCAACAAATGGAACAACACCAGAGACAAACACAGCAAAAGCTTCAAAAGTTAGACACAATGGAGCAAAATCTTCAAAAGTTAGACACAGTGGAACAAAATCTTAAAAAGTTAGACACAATGGAACAAAATCTTCAAAAGTTAGACTCATTGGAACAAACTCTTGAAAAAACACGTGAAGATTTAACTACTGAGTTACATAACATTGAATCGAAATGTCAAAAAGTTTGTAATGACGTAAAAACTCAAATTTGTGAGCATTTTCAACCTATTTTTTCGCGGCATGAAAATGCATTACAGAATCACGAAGCAGCCATAAAAGAACTGCAAATTATTGTTCATGAAAATCATGAGACCTTGCAAGCTAAAATTGACTCAGTTGCATCTACCGATTCGGTTACGCAACTTGCAAAAACTCAGGAAAACTTAAAGGACACAGTGGAAAGACACATGGAGGAAATTAGTACATTATCAGAGAAAGTAGTTGAACTTTCGGATCAGGTCACTAACTTATCTACAAAGGTAGATGATGATCTGAATGACACAAGACCTGTAGCCTTCACTGACACAGAAGAGTATGAACAAATTAGAAAATTCAAACAAAATCAAAATCAAATCAATACACAGTACAAAAGAGAAATCCGGGAAGTACAAGATCAGTTGACGCAGGTAATACAAGAATTACATATTTCAGAGGACACTCGCGCTCCAACACGGGAAGAGGGACTTAGAAATACGGAAAAGCCGCAAAATAATAACACAGCGCATTTCGGAAATTATGAAAGAAATTGGCAAGGTGCACCGAATTTTGAAATGGAACCGCCGAAACGACGTAACAATGACCGATATGCGACTCGCCGACATGATGACTTTGACTATAAGCTGTTCATTACTACATGTAAATTCAAAACATTTAAGAATTCTGGCAACGACATTCATCCACAAGCATGGCTCCATCAATTCTCTCATTGTTTTCCTCCCAACTGGTCATTAGAGCACAGATTAGAATTTATGTGTGGCTACTTAGAGAATGAACCAGCTGTAAGAATGCGGTCGGTCATTCACGATTGCCACAGTGAAGGAGAATTTTACCATGCCTTCCTCTCAGCATATTGGTCTCAAGCTACACAAGACCGAGTAAAACATAGCATCATGATGATGAAACACTTTGAACAATCTGAATTTTCCAGTCTTGTCAAATATTTTGAAGACATGTTGCATAAGAATCAGTATCTTTCAAACCCATACAGCCCCTCAGAACTCATCCGCATTTGCTTACTCAAATTGCCTGAACATTTACGACATATTATTTTAGCAGGACGTTGCAAAGACGACATTGAAGCTTTTCAGGGACTCTTACAAGAATTAGAAATTGACACAGACAGTCACGGGATGCGAAAACAGGAAAACAATCACTACAGGTCACATCCGTCACAATTCCATGACGACAGAAACAATAACTGGACACGACAAGTCTATTCTTACAACGCAAATCGTGACCAAAACAGACACCACCCATATGACAACCACTGGCAGAGTAATAATAGTTACAGAGAAAGATCACATTTCTGAAGTAGTGAATATGACAGAGATTACCTTAGAAACGGACAATATGGGGACCAAAACAATTATTATCAAGGGAGACAGAATAACTTCAGACGCAACAGTTCAGCGCGCAGTTACGATTCAGGAAGAAATTCTCCACCACATGACCGACAAGAAAGAAATTATGAAATCTACCGACATGACAACAGACGAGATAAACATAACGACAGACCTGAATTTCATCAGAACTAGCGGGATTCAAACAGAGCAGGGCACTTTCGACAATGTGAATTTGTAGAAGTTCGGTCTCCTAATCCCAATAACGGCGCGCGCCAACAAAGAGACAATAGGCAATGACTCATACCGCTGGAAGCCACAAAACGTACGTATGAAACTAACGACGCAGCTGCCGTAGCTAGTAATTACGTAAAAATGGAAGACATTAGGGACATCTTACTCCAGGAACACGACGTAAAAAATAACAACATTGCATATCCTGTGAGTCACATTACTGTAAATGACGTAAAATTTATGGCAGTACTTGACTGGCAGTCCGATTTCAATAATTAGTGAAACAGCTTTTAGCAAATGCAACAAATCGAACGATTGCCCCACACTACCGTAAGATTAAATTACAAGGTGCAATCTTTGGAAAAAGTGTAGATGTACGCCAACAAACCAATTTAGAATTCTTTTGCCAAAGCCACAGCTTCTCTATGAACTTTCTTATTGTCCCATTATTGTCGACGGAAATTATATTGGGAGTAGACTTTTTGAATGAATACAAAGCAATCTTAAACTTTCACGATGCTGAAATAAGTTTAGAGAAGGAAGGTAAGTCAATAGCTTTGAAAATTGAAGATTGGCTCTCAAACCATGACGAAGAAATTAATCAGCTTTACCTTCTGTTGGACAACAGTTCGGAATTTTCTACGGAACTAGACACTAACAATCACTCTGCAAGTACTGACAGGGATGATATCGACGGCATATTTGAAATTAATGAGTTAATTCAGAATAAAATTCAAACAATTGAGAATTGTAATGACACTGATAGGCAGGACCTTTTTGAGATTTTACAAGCACATTCCACAGTTTTTACTCATAAAACAGGAACAATCAAGGGATTTCAATACCAATTTTGTGTTCGTGAGCATACTAAATTTTGTGTTAGACCATATGTAATTCCAGCACATTATAGGGACCGTGTTAGAACAGAAATACAATCTATGCTTGACGAGGGCATTATTGAGCCTGCAGTAAGCTCATACAACAATCCATTACATGTTGTAGAGAAGAAAAATGGATCGATCAGGCTTGTCTTAGATTCGAGACAAATCAATACTATCATTATTCCTGAAACAGACATGGCCACTTTTAGAAGTTGAAACTCTGCATACTAGGAAGAGTAAAGGTTTACACCACATTTCACATGTAAAACCGTTTATTGAAAGATAATCTGCTTTTTAACTTTGTCTTTGCCATATAACTTTTCACTTTACATTGCTAGTATGCTTTGTCAGACTTAGAATCTGTTAACATACAACAATGTTTGAAGTTAAATATCCAATCAAGAACCAAGAGAACTTATTTAAACAGAAATTACGAATGCATTGTTATAGTGAACAGACGTCACAGTGTTATTGTATGTGTACATTCTTGCTTGTTAGTTGCACGATTATGTAACGACTATAAGACTTACATACTTATAACATTTACCAGTACTGCTAATGAGATTTTAATGCAACATTTTGGTTTACTTGAAAATACATTCTGGATTTAAAGTACTTTCTGTGAGATACCAGATGATACAGAGGTTAGTTTATGTGACAGCTACACAATTTTATCACGACACTACTAATGAGTGACAATTTACAATGTTGCTTTTGCGGTGTATCTGTTTTATATCTGCACAGTTTTTCTGTATTATTCTGGAAAGTAAAACATGTTTTAGTAGTAACTTTTGTGGTATAGCTACAATGAGACTGCCTTTTCCGTAGCACAACAATACGTCACAGCACAGTACTTTCTTCATCCCGGCAATAAGCGTAATAACTGAGATATCTATACGCAAAGCATTTCACTTTTGTTTATCATGAGGTAAGTACATTGACTTCAGCAGAACTTTGCTTACAGAGGACGATAACTACAACAGTTCCAAAGAATTATCTTACAGCAAGACGCACATTTAGCGCTACAGGACACGCATTTTAGTGATTAATTTTGTACTTAAAACATTTATTTTTTAAAGATATTTGAAGTACAATGATACAAAGGTTTTCCGTGATACATTTCATTCCGTTGTTGTAATCTGTAACACCTGAGGGTATAATTACATTAATCCTCAGGGGGGTACATGCTTACTTTGTGTACCATGTGTTTGGCAAGCACAAGGAGCCCTAGCTAATATGGTATTTGCTTATGCAATTTTACACATCGGTACCATATTTCTCTAACACACAAATTACACAGCTATTTGATCATTTAACTGAGAGATAAACATTTTTTTTACTACATCAGTGTCACATGTTAACACGATTACACAGTTGGATAACTTCACACTTACGAAATTGTATTTTGTCTGTACTTTGTGAACTGTTCATATTTTTTAGGAATCATTGTGATACTATGAGAGCTTTGAATGATGTATTTGGCATGGGATCATGATTTTTTAAAGTACGTTTGAGGTAGATGACACTATTGAAATGAGCAGAGAATTTTCTTTAGGTTTTGAAATTACTGCAGAAAGCTATGATGTTTTTGAGATTAGACTGAGATGTTATGATGTTATTATTCCGACGACGATGTGTATTATGCTTTTGAGGTATGTTCATGATCAATGAGATGATGTTATATGAGGAATATGATTATGCTATGTATTTATTACTATGTAATATTGAAGTGTTGACGAATACGTATATATGTAATAAGGTATGGAATAATGAATAGTGGTTAGGGACTCTGACTTGTGAAAAAGGATGTTGGAAACCAAGAATTGTACTTTAAGAATTATGAAATGTGTGTACATGCGTGAATGTATTACAATGCCACTGAAAATTTTTTGGACTCTGTTATATTTACAGGATTTTGTTTCTACAGATTTGCAACGCAAATTCTCGACCTCTGAAATTTTTTATATGAGACTGTCACTGTAGCAGAAACTGCTGTCGTAAATATTTCGTTAAGAAAGGTAAGTGACCTTGACATAATGCATTTTTGGCGCCCAGCTGAGAGGTAGTTGTCTGACAAAAGAAAGCCATTAGGTGGAGAAAAAAAAGGAGGCCATTATCCTTGCTATTGACGTTCCTTTGTAGAAAGCATCGCAAATATGAGACGCTCATTACTTGAAAACATACGATTACTCGTACTTTGTGCTACTTACTGAAATGCTTATGAACTGATGGGAAATATTCGTACATTTGCACACCTGATTATGACAAGTGTCTTTCTACGAGAATTGAGAGAATTTCCACTAACTTATGAAGTGCCATATGGCTAATGACTGATGTTTCATGCCTTCCTTTGTACATATTTGCTCATTTTGTTTAATATCTAGTTTCTAACTGCACTGTAGCATTGGTTAAAATAGAATTTTATAGATGTACTAATATAAATATTTTATGCCTACAGACCCAGTAAAGAATAACTTCATGATGTACTTAAAGGAAACGAAGGAGCACAAAAAGACATTTCCCTTCACAGGAATTGCATACAGAATTTTCTTTTCAAGTACTTGGTAATTTCTTTTGTAGAATAAATTGTGATGCATCACTCTAGTGTTAAGATGTGACATAGGTATTAGACATGGCCATTTTTAGTGTAATATTTTTTCTGCTTGAGCTTTGTCATGTTTAGATGCTGCTGTTTGCCAGGCGTAGTGCTACTAAATTTCACTTTGCATTACTCTGTTAAGCCAGTTTACTACTGATTTATTTTTCTTGTTTGCTGCTCATTGCCTTACATTAGTTGTAATTTATGCTGCTTGCTTTGCCTTTTGTATTTTTTATCATTGCTGTTTGTGTTAATTGTTTTGTGCTGCTGCATTGCCTCGTTCCTTAGTTTAGCATCTGAGCTCAGTAGATTTAAGTTAGCTTAAAATGGGGTAGGCTATATAAGAGAACGAGTTGTGATGAATTGGAAGAAATGCATTGAGAAGCTATAAGAAACAGATTTGGCAAAAATGAGTATTGTGCACTGAGAAATAATTATTTTGAAAGAAATATGAATAGAATACAGGAAGGAGGTATAGATAGGACTTTTTGGGAATAATGATGAATGAAGGGAGATCTCCAAGAAGTAAAGAAAGCTTTGTTTGCAAAATACTGCAGTAAAACAAACCCTGTCCTTTCCTTGTGTTATCCCACTATGTGTTTGTGTACCCTTGTGTATTTGTCTTTTTCCTGTCTTTATGTGTCTAGCTAATAAGATTTACGTTGTAGAATTCTCTGATAATATGCTATTTACTTTGTAAAGATGCTTAGACGTTATTTATTCTGTTCTGTTTTAATGTTCATGTGTGAAGTTGATGTTTCAAAAGTTGTTCTGATCTTTTATGTATGTACTTATGTCATAATTCCTGTAACACTGATGTATATGTTATTTCGATTCTTTTGTAAAGCCCGTATTACTACAAATGTTATCTGTATTGTTATGTTCTTTAATGATGTGCCCGCATCTCGTGGTCGTGCGGTAGCATTCTCGCTTCCCACGCTCGGGTTCCCGGGTTCGATTCCCAGTGGGGTCAGGGATTTTCTCTGCCTCGTGATGGCTGCGTGTTGTGTGATGTCCTTAGGTTAGTTAGGTTAAAGTAGTTCTAAGTTCTAGGGGACTGATGACCATAGAAGTTAAGTCCCATAGTGCTCAGAGCCATTTGAACCATTCAACCCCCTTTAATGATGTATTTTGTATCTTTGTAATTGTATTCTTATGTTATAAAATTGTAATTGACACCAGTTCATCAAATTAAGTAACTTGTAAGTTACATTTCACTGCACACGTTTCTGTTGGTCATAGTATATGGACAATATGTGAGAAGTAGAGACTGTTAGTGTTTGCACGTGTGTTGATAATTCAGCAAGGGACTGGATAACAGCATTGCTGGTTCTAAGGACATTTCAAACAAATTTTTTGTGAGTGGACAAGTGGTGGTTTATGGACTTACTATATTATCTGCAAGACTCTTCAATGGTGATTGAGCACCTGCACAGTCACAGCAGATGGCTGCTGGCCATCTCTACAAGGACTACAGTGGGTCTGCATCTTTGATGACCCACCAATACCATTATTTCTACAAGGACTGCAGTGGGTCTGCACCTCTGGTGACCCACCAATACCGTAATATCTACCAGGACTACAGTGGGTCTGCTCTGTGATGACCTACCTACCAATATTCTTCAAAACTTCGACTGACTCTGCTGTGGGTTTGCTCTGTTGTGGCCCATTACCTGTCTGCATGTCAAGAGTCAGCACTGTCTTTCCATTGGAAGGACAACACTACTTCTTCAAGACAGCATGGAAATCCACTACTTCTGTGTGCATTTTCATTTACTGCCCAGACTTTGAGAAAAACACTGCAATGTTACTGTGATGAATGATCAGGACTGTCTTGATGGACTGTGAGAAAATTTTAGCTTTTGACCAACATTGTATCAAGAAGTGTGTGCATTTGATATCTTTCTTACTGTAATTATGAAAAATTTTTTCAAATCATTATTGGCCACTGCCCAAAACAATTTGTAAAATTTTTTGTGGGGAGCATGGGGGCTATGTAAGTAGGCTGTTTATGTTTTCTTATTGGCAATGTTACATAGCGGTCTGTGTGAAAATCACTGGCTGTGCTGTGTGCAGTCTGTGGCTAGTTTGCATTGTTGTTTGCCATTGTAGTGTTGGGCAGCGGCAGCTGGATGTTAAAAGCGCGTAGCGTTGCTCAGTTGGAGGTGAGCCGCCAGCACTATTATTCAGTTTGGTATTCATTGACAGAGTTGTCTGATATCCTCCTGAGGGACATCATGCCAAATTCTGCCCAGCTGACGCGTTAGATCGTCAAAATCCCAAAATGGTTGGAGGGCCGTATCCATACTGCTCCAAACGTTTTCAATTGGGGAGAGTTCCAACGACCACGCTGTCAAGGTAGGATTTTGCAAGGACGAAGACAAGTAGTAGAAACCCTCGCCATGTGTGGGCGATCATTATCTTGTTGAAATGTAAGCCCAGGCTAGCTTGTCATGAAGGGCAACAAAACAGCGTGTAGAATATCATCGACGTACCGCTGGGTTGTAAGGTTGCTGCAGATGACAATCAAAGGGGTCCTGCAGTGAAACGGGGACGCACCCCAGACCATTACTCCTGGTTGTCGTGAAATATGGCGGGCGACAGACAGGTTGGCTGTCCAGAGTGTCTCCAGACACATCTCCCCTGGTCGTCAGGGCTCGATTTGAACCGGGACTCGTCACTGTAGACAACTCTACTCCAGTCAATGAGATTCCAGGCTGAAGAGTTGTCTGGAGACGCCCTGTACAGCAGTGGGATACCAACCTGACTACTGCCCGCCATACAGGCAGACGACAAAGAGTAATGGTCTGGGGTGTCATTTCTTTTCATAGCAGGACCCCTCTGGTTGTCAGCAGCGGCACCCATACAGCACAGCGGTACGTCGACGATTTTCTCCCCCCGTTTTGTTGCCCTGCATGGCAAGCCATCCTGGGCTTACATTTCAGCAACGTAATGATGCCCGCACACGGGAGAGTTTGTACTGCTTGCCTTCGTGCATACCAAACACTACCTTCGCCAGGAAGGTCGCTGGATCTCTCCCGAACTGAAAACGTTCGGAGAATTATGGGTCATGGCCCTCCAACCAGCTTGGGATTTGATGATCTAAGGCGCCAGTTGAACAGAATTTGTCACGATATACTTCAGGAGGACATCCAACAACTCTATCAATCAATGCTACGCCTAAACACTGCTTGTGTAAGGGTCACAGATGGACGAGCGCGCTATTGACTTACTCATTTTGTGAAGCTCTTTCTCTTGCTTAATCGTTCAATTTTTTCCTAAGCTGCAATCATTCGTTTGTCTGTACACGTACTTCACATCTACTGATTTCCTTTTTTTCCCTTATAGTGTGTATGGTACAGTTGATGATGATGATGATGATGATGATGATGATGATGATTGTTTGTGGGGCGCTCAACTCCGCGGTCATCAGCACCCATACAAAGTCCCAAATTTTACACAGTCCGGTTTTTACACAATCCAATCTAGCCACTGCCACGAATGATGACGATGAGGAGGACGGCAGAGAAAATCACCAACCCGGCCGGGAATCGAACCCGGGACCCCTAGATCCACAGGCAGCAACGTTAGCCGCTAGACCACTAGCTCCGGACATATAGTACAGTGGAAACTATCATTTTCCACAGATTTCATAGTCGTTTGCGGAGGGTGGATGTAAATGTAGACGTTCACTGTTCCCATTAATACCACTGGAGCACTAGGAGCCGTCAACTATTCACAGGTATTTATAATTTCACCGTGCAGTTACCGAGTAATTGTTGATCATTTTTTAAGAAACTACGGCGTATCACTGTCTTTGAATCTTCTATCAAAATAAAACCAGCCATACCATTGCACTCTCAGAATATCACAAGATATATGGGAAATGGAAAGATCTCTTTCCAAAAACACTTCGCGGAATACATTGAAGTTCGAAATACTAAAGAGCCAAATATTGTTTCGACCACGGCCACTGACTGACTGCCCTCAGATGATAGGCCAAGTGTTTGTCGCTATGGCGGTTAACGCTGTATGCAGACGTCGACTGAAAAGCACTGTACGAACTAAAACTTCCTGGCAGATCAAAACTGTGTGCTGGACTGGGGCTCGAACCCGGTACCTTCGCCTCTCACGTCAGGTGTTCTAGGAAAAGGTCCAG
The DNA here is from genome assembly GCF_021461385.2 of Schistocerca piceifrons. Lineage (NCBI taxonomy): Eukaryota > Metazoa > Arthropoda > Insecta > Orthoptera > Acrididae > Schistocerca > Schistocerca piceifrons. The sequence continues at coordinate 261,129,103 of NC_060144.1, read as the reverse complement.
TGTTCGAATCCCGATCCAGCACACAGTTTTAATCTGCCAGGAAGTTTCATATCAGCGCACAGTCCACTTCAGAGTAAAAAATTCATTTTACTATATAAGCTGTCTAACGCTGAAAGACAGCCGCCGTCGCTGTCACAACGTGAAGGTTTCGTGACCCATTGCATCAAAAGTCCAGGACAGCAAAGTCTCGGGTCTTTTGTCGGAGGTAGAGGTATGAAAGCAGGGGTTAAAATCATCAGAGGTGTTAGGTCAAGAGTCTGGGGAATGTGTAAGGAATTAAAACGTAAAGTGGCAATCGACGATCAGTCGAGGATTTTTATGTTGGTGCAAGTGGGGGATGCAATGCGGACATTGAGAACGAGCATTTTTCATATATCGCAGAAGTACCTTGCGCTCAACACAAGTCATTTGTTTTGACTACAGACGTTCAGACACGTGTCGCCTCTTTCTGCAAGGATAAGCTAAAAAGCTCAGGACTCGCTTAGAGCAGTTGAGGGTTTTGACTGGCTTCAGCCAACGAGAATGCAGCACGGCAGAATTCGTTTCTGTTTCCACCACGTTTCGCGAGACTTCTTCCGTGTTCGTCGTCTGACATAGCACTTCTTCCTTCTCGTCGTCTCCTTGTACAGTACGGTATAGCAAGAAGTCTTTGCAGACATTTCGTCTAGCAGGAATGTGAGAGCATTTGACGGACAAGCGTTGAAACTTTGGTAAGATCGCAGCTTGCAGCAAACTTTGAACTCAAATCAAATGGCCCCAAGCACTATGGGACTTAACATCTCAGGTCATCAGTCCCCTAGACTTAGAACTACTTGAATCTAACTAATCTAAAGACATCACACACCTCCATTCCCGACGCAGGATTCGAACCTGCGACCGTAGCAGCAGCGCGGTTCCGGACTGAAGCGCCTAGAACCGCTCGGCCACAGCGGCTGGCCTTTGAACTCACGGAAGTTATTTGGGAACTACACTGAAATGATAGAAGTCATGCGATAGCGATATTTACATACAAAAATGGCGGTAGTAACGCGCACACGATGTATAAAAGGGCAGTGCATTGGCGGAGCTATCATTTGTACTCAGGTCATTCATGTGAAAAGGCATGACGGCATCTAACAATCTTTGAACGCGGGATTGTAATCGGAGCTAGATGAGTGGGACATTTCATTTCGGAAATCGTAAGGGAATTCCATACTCCGAGATCTACAGTGGCAAGAGTGTGCCAAGAATACCAAATTTCAGACATCACCTCTCACTACGGACAACGCAATGGCCGACGGCCTTCACTTAACGAGAGCGAGTAACTGCGTTTCCGTAATTAGTGCTAATAAACAAGTAACACTGCGTGAAGTAAATGCAGAGTTCAGTGTGGGCCGTCGACGAACGTATCCGTTAGTAAAGTGTGTCCAAGTTTGGCTTTAATGGGCTGTGGCAGCAGATGACGGACGCGAGTGCCACTGCTAACAGCACGACATCGCCTGCAGCCCCTCACCCCGTCAGCCGATGACGCCTTAGTACCGCCAGTGCTGGTTCCCATGCCTTGCTGAGTTGAAATCCCGTGTCTCTATTAGTACATATTTCGACCGCTTCTTTAATGATGGAGTCCCAGTGCGTGGACGCGGACGAAACGGTCTTTGTCTCTCCGTAATTCATGCTGTGTTCCGTGTCAAAGCGTGTTTAGCCACAGAAGACTTTCCTGGCTCACCCAGTCTGGTGTGAGGGGCTATGCTCCGCATATCTGTCCTTAACAGTGCGACACGTCTGGCCATGTGTGATTTTCCACACGGGCAACGGGATTCTTATATATATTTCTGGTCTCCTTAGATCTAGGTTGTCTTTAACAGAACCCAGCATAGTTTTCCCCATTTTATTTTATGTTTCTTGAGCGGTATGCCAATCTTAAAGGACACGCCACCAACATAGGGCAGGAAAATCCATCCTCGTGGAGTTCTCCGTTTCTTCTGGCTGTTCTTGAGCTTTAGTGCGTGCAGGTTGAAATGCACTACGGGATCTGCTTATCAGAGTATCCGTTTTGTACATACACAGAGCAAAGATGGCTAAGCTCTGCTGATATGCTGCCCGCATCTGAGATAACTCTAGCTCTGTGAACGAGAGTCCGTAATACGCAACTGCGCTGAGATAGGTGATGGCACTCGTAGCTCATAGATATAGATCAGTGTGATTTGATTTACGAAACACACTGTGACCGAAGGAACTGTCTTCTTTTCTGCGGACCAAGACATCTCAAAACTGGAGGTCTCCAATTTTCTCGGATAGAGGGAGTTAACGTGTTCCAAAAATACAGGAAGTGTTACTGATCCATGTGGCCAAAGGTGTCGGCCTCACATCTCCAGAAACATTTAGGTTCTAACACTGCTGACTGAAGTGTCTTTTCCTCGAAGTCTTCCATAAAAAGATTAGCTTCTATAGGAGACAAAGAGCTACCAATAGCAACACCGTCAGTTTGCTCAAAATATTGCTCATTAAATAAAAAGTAAGTCGAGGTAAGAAAATGTTTAGTACATGTCAGATGTCCTCCTCCAACGTAGTTCCTATAAGTGGTAATGAATCCACCACAGGTACGCATGTGAACAAAGAGACCTCATCGAAACTTACCAACACGTCAGCTTTCAGTCGTTGTATAAAATTTGCTGAGTTTCGAATGTGATGTTCACATATCCCTACCAAAGGGCTCAGAAGAGAAGCCAGATGTTCTGCTAGGTAATATGTTGGGGCTCTTATATTGCTCACGATAAGGCGAAGTGGAGCCCTTTCCTCGTGGATCTTGTTGTTGTTGTTGTTGTTGTTGCCTTCAGTCCTGAGACTGGTTTGATGCACCTCTCCATGCTACTCTATCCTGTGCAAGCTTCTTCATCTCCCAGTACTTACTGCGACCTACATCCTTCTGAATCTGCTTGGTGTATTCATCTCTTTGTCTCCCTCTACGATTTTTACCCTCCACGCTGCCCTCCAATGCTAAATTTGTGATCCCTTGATGCACCAGAACATGTCCTACCAACCGGTCCCTTCTTCTTGTCTAGTTGTGCCACAAACTCCTCTCCAATTCTATTCAATACCTCCTGATTAGTTATGTGATCTACCCATCTAATCTTCAGCATTCTTCTGTAGCACCACATTTCGAAAGCTTCTATTTTTTTCTTGTCTCAACTATTTATCGTCCATGTTTCACTTCCATGCATGGCTACACTCCATACAAATACTTTCAGAAACGACTTCCTCACACTTAAATCTATACACGATGTTAACAAATTTTTCTCCTTCAGAAACGCTTTCCTTGCCATTGCCAGTCTACATTTTATATCCTCTCTACTTCGACCATCATCAGTTATTTTGCTCCCCAAATAGCAAAACTCCTTTACTACTTTAAGTGTATCATTTCCTAATCTAATTCCCTCAGCATCACCCGACTACATTCCATTATCCTCGTTTTGCTTTTGTTGATGTTCATCTTATATCCTCCTTTCAAGACACTGTCCATTCTGTTCAACTGCTCTTCCAAGTCCTTTGCTGTCTCTGACACAATTACAATGTCATCAGCGAATCTCAACGTTTTTATTCCTTCTCAATGGACTTTAATACCTACTCCGAACTTTTCTTTTGTTTCCTTTACTGCTTGCTCAATATACAGATTGAATAACATCGGGGACAGGCTACAACCCTGTCTCTCTCCCATCCCAACCACTGCTTCCCTTTCATGCCCCTCGACTCTTATAACTGGCATCTGGTTTCTGTACAAATGTAAACAGCCTTTCGCTCCCTGTATTTTACCCCTGCCACCTTAAGAATTTGAAAGAGAGTAATCCAGTCAACATTGTCAAAAGCTTTCTCTAAGTCTACAAATACTAGAAATGTGGGTTTGGCTTTCCTTAATCTATTTTCTAAGATAAGTCGTAGGGTCAGTATTGCCTCACGTGTACCAACATTTCTGCGGAATCCAAACTGATTTTCGCCGAGGTCGGCTTTTACCAGTTTTTCCATTCGTCTGTAAAGAATTCGCGTTAGTATTTTGCTGCTGTGACTTATTAAACTAATAGTTCGGTAATTTTGACATCTGTCAACACCTGCTTTCTTTGGGATTGGAATTATTATATTCTTCTTGAAGTCTGAGGGTACTTCGCCTGTCTCATATATCTTGCTCACCAGATGGTAGAGTTTTGTCGGGACTGGCTCTCCCAAGGCCGTCAGTAGTTCCAATGGAATGTTGTCTACTCCCGGGGCCTTGTTTCGACTCAGGTCTTTCAGTGCTCTGTCAAACTCTTCACGCAGTATCGTATCTCCCATTTCATCTTCATCTACATCCTCTTCCATTTCCATAATATTGTCCTCAAGTACATCGCCCTTGTATAGACCCTCTATATACTCCTTCCACCTTTCTGCTTTCCCTTCTTTGCTTAGAACTGGGTTTCCATCTGAGCTCTTGATATTCATACAAGTGGCTCTCTTTCTCCTGTAGGCAGTATCTATCTTACCCCTAGTGAGATAAGCCTCTACATCCTTACATTTGTCCTCTACCAATCCCTGCTTAGCCATTTTGCACTTCCTGTTGATCTCATTTTTGAGATGTTTGTATTCCTTTTTGCCTGCTTCATTTACTGCATTTTTATATTTTCTCCTTTCATCAATTAAATTCAATATTTCTTCTGTTACCCAACGATTTCTACTTGCCCTTTTTACCTACTTGATCCTCTGCTGCCTTCACTACTTCATCCCTCAGAGCTACCCATTCTTCTTCTACTGTACTTCTTTCCCCCATTCCTGTCAAATGTTCCCTTATGCTCTCCCTGAAACTCTGTACAACCTCTGGTTTAGTCAGTTTATCCGGGTCCCATCTCCTTAAATTCCCACCTTTTTGCAGTTTCTTCAGTTTTAATCTACAGTCCATAACCAGTAGATTGTGGTCAGAGTCGACATCTGCCCCTGGAAATGTCTTACAATTTAAAACCTGGTTCCTAAATCTCTGTCTTACCATTATATAATCTGTCTGATACCTTTTAGTATCTCCAGGATTCTTCCATGTATACAGCCTTCTTTTACGATTCTTGAACCAAGTGTTAGCTATGATTAAGTTATGTGCAAAATTCTACCAGACGACTTCCTCTTTCATTTCTCTCCCTCAATCCATATTTACCCACTATGTTTCCTTCTTTCCCTGTTCCTACTCTCGAATTCCAGTCACCCATGACTATTAAATTTTCGTCTCCCTTCACTACTTCTATAATTTCTTTTATCTCATCATACATTTCATCAATTTCTTCATCATCTGCAGAGCTAGTTGGCATATAAACTTGTACTACTGTTGTAGGCATGGGCTTCGTGTCTATCTTGGCCACAATAATGCGTTCACTATGCTGTTTGTAGTAGCTTAGCCGCACTCCTATTTTTTTATTCATTATTAAACGTACTCCTGCATTACCCCTATTTGATTTTGTGTTTATAACCCTGTAGTCACCTGACCAGAAGTCTTGTTCCTCCTGCCAGCGTACTTCACTAATTCCCACTATATCTAACTTCAACCTATCCATTTCCCTTTTTAAATTTTCTAACCTACCTGCCCGATTAAGGGATCTGACATTCCACGCTCCGATCCGTAGAACGCCAGTTTTCTTTCTCCTGATAGCGACGTCCTCTTGAGTAGTCCCCACCCGGAGATCCGATTGGGGCGCCCGGAGATCCGAATGGGCGTGGTTCTTAGGTAGCACATAAAGTCGTGGTGAAAATGGTGCTTGTACTCTTAAGATCTTTTTGAGATGTTCAGGAAACTGGCCGGATTTGAGGTGCGCGGATGTTTGCCGTTGTACTGCATCATTTGGATCCTTGTGGAGACGACGATATGCTGAGTCCTCCAGTAAATCCGTCATCTTGCCGAAGTAAGGTCTTGCATTAAAAGAACGGCAGCGTTTTTCTTCCAGGAGGTAAAATCTGCCCTCCAACGTAAGTGCAAACTATGCTGGGTTCCGTTAAAGACAACCTAGGTCTAAGGAGACCAGATATACATAAAATTCCGTGTCAGTACGGGAAAGCATACATTGGCCAGACGTGTCGCACTATTATGGATAGGTTCGCGGAACATAGACGTCACACCAGATTGGGTCAGCCAGAAAACTCTGCTGTGGCTGATCACTGTCTTGACACTGGACACAGCATGAATTACGAAGAGACAAACATTCTTTCGTCCGCTTCCACGTACTGTGACTCCATCATTAAAGAAGCAGTCGAAATACGTATAAGTAACAACATGATTAACGGAGACACGGGATTTCAACTCGGCAAGGCATGGGAACCTGCACTGGCGGTCGCCTACGATGGCATTGTAACCCCACAGCCTGGCGCCTGCGTTTTTCTAGGGAATCAGTGTATATATATTGGCGAGCGACTGCATCAACACTTCAGTAAGCACCTGAATATGACGAACAGTTGTCTCGTTGAACTATTGTGCAGCTTCCATAACGTTATCCGACGCGATGTCTGTGAACCAACGGAGCAGTTATTACGCCGGGAAACTCTCAAACAGCACAGCATATTACTTACTACACATGCTCATGTATGGAACTAAATTTACCGAATCAAATAAATATGCTTTTACCAGAATTTATGTTCACGCTCTCATTGCTAAAATTCCACTCCATGCTTCAACCAAGTCTGATCTGGGGTACATCCTACTGCATTCGTTTTGTGCGACAGTTATATTGATGCAGTAGTTCACCATTCATGATTAACTGTACAGATAACCCACATAATAGTTTACCCTTCATATTCAAGATTAAGTATGAGAATACGTTCCATTTTAAGTAAACGCTGTAAAGGTCCTGAGTGTTCGTTACACTTGATACTGGACGTGGTGAGTTCGTGATAGTCAAGAACGACTTAAGGCGACAAAGACGCCATCATCAACATCTCGTTGTGTTTTAACGGAGTGGTTTAACACGACTACAGGAAACTGGATGTTTCTTCTGTGATACTGAAGAAAGACTCGACAGGAATGTAGCCAATATACATGACTGCTGGCAGCAGTGATCACGACAATACAGTTGCTAGAAGACCAGGCTGCAGACGGCTACATGGCACTACCGACAGGGAAGACCATCGTGTTCGGCGTATGGCTCTGATACATCGTGCTGCATCTGCAGCAGCAATCTGAGCAACAGATGGCACCACAGTGACACAACGAACTGTTACAAATAGGTTACTTCAAGGACAGCTCCGAGTCAGATGTCCTGTGGCGTGCATTCCACTGACCCCAACCACCACAATTTGCGACTTCAGTGGAGTCAAGCAAGAGCTCATTGGAGGGCAGGGTGGGTGTCTGTTGTGTTTTCTGATGAAATCTGTTTCTGCCTCAGTGCCAGTGATGGCTGTGTGGCTAGAAGGAGGCCAGTTGAGGGCCTGTAACCAATCTGTCTGTGTGCTAGACCCACTGGACCTACACCTAGAAGTACAGTCTAGGGTGCGATTTCGTATAACAGCAGGAGCACTCTCTGGTGCCACGCACCCCAATTGCAAAACTGTACGTCAGTCTGGTGATTCAACCTGCTGTGATGTCATTCAAGGGCCGGCCGTTGTGGACAAGTGGTTCTAGGCGCTTCAGTCTGGAACCGCACGATCCCTACGGTCGCAGGTTCGAATCCTGCCTCGGGCATGGATGTGTGTGATGTCCTTAGGTTAGTTAGGTTTGAGTAGTTCTAAGTTCTAGGGGACTGATCACCTCAGATGTTAAGTCCCATAGCTCTCAGAGCCATTTGAACCATTTTTTTTTTTTTTTTTTTTTTTTGTCATTCATGAACAGCAGTTCAGAGGGTGTTTTCCAACAGGATAACGCTCTCCCGCATACCGCTATTGTAACCGAATATCATCTACAGAATGTCGACATGTTGCTTTGGTCTGCTCAATCATCGTATCTGTATCCAATCGAGTACATTTGAGACACCATTGGATGACAGCTCCAGCGTCGTCCACAAACAGCACTAACTGTCCTTGTACTGACCGATCAAGTGCAACAGGCAAGAACTTCCATATGGTTCAAATGGCTCTGAGCACTATGGCACTTAACATCGGAGGTTATCAGTCCCCTAGAACTTAGAACTACTTAAACCTAACTAACCTACGGACATGACACACATCCATGCCCGAGGCAGGATTCATGCCTGCGACCGCAGCAGTCGCGCGGTTCCGGACTGAAGCGCCTAGAACCGCTCTGCTACAGCGGCCGGGGAACTTCCATATCTCAAACTGATATCCGGCTCCTGCACAACACAATTCAGGCACGTTTGCACGCTTGCATTCAACATTCTGGCGGTTGCGAATACAGAGAAGGAAGGATCCTTTATTGTATGATTATATGATAGTGTAACAAATACTGGTAGCAGTTACTTCTGTAAAATATCTGGGAGTATGCATACGGAACGATTTGAAGTGGAATGATCATATAAAATTAATTGTTGGTAAGGCGGGTGCCAGGTTGAGATTCATTGGGAGAGTCCTTAGAAAATGTAGTCCATCAACAAAGGAGGTGGCTTACAAAACACTCGTTCGACCTATACTTGAGTATTGCTCATCAGTGTGGGATCCGTACCAGGTCGGGTTGACAGAGGAGATGGAGAAGATCCAAAGAAAAGCGAAACGTTTCGTCACAGGGTTATTTGGTAAGCGTGATAGCGTTACGCAGATGTTTACCATACTCAAGTGGCAGACTCTGCAAGAGAGGCGCTCTGCATCGCGGTGTAGCTTGCTGTCCAGGTTTCGAGAGGGTGCGTTTCTGGATGAGGTATCGAATATATTGCTTCCCCCTACTTATACCTTCCTAGGAGATCACGAATGTAAAATTAGAGAGATTCGAGAGAGCACGGAGGCAGTCGTTCTTCCCGCGAACCATACGCGACTGGAACAGGAAACGGAGGTAATGACAGTGGCACGTAAAGTGCCTTCCGACACACACCGTTGGGTGGCTTGCGGAGTATAAATGTAGATGTAGATGTATTAATGTATCAGCATTTCACAGTTGCAATCGCTTATCTCGCGCTTATCTTAACTTGTGATCTTGCTATGTTAATCACTTAAATATGTTACCTAGATAACTTTATCCACGAAATTTCACTAACCTACATCAAATTAATTCTTGGTGTTGCAATTTTTTTCGGTCAGTGTATGCACATTTGTCAGATTAGCTTACAGAGCGAGGTGGTGCAGTGTTCAGACACTGGACTGCAGTCGGAAGAGTGATTTTCAAAACCCAGTCCGTTCATCCAGACCTCTGCTTTCTTTAGTTTTCCTACGTTCATTTCAAAAGAACACTTCCGATTTCTTTTCCTGTCCGAAAATTCCACTAGTAGTTTCGGAGATAAAACAATACTTAGAGTTCAGGATTTATCTGATTAGAACACGAACACGCTGTTTCGTGCGGTACTTGGTGTCTTCATACGGAACTGCCGCATCAGGCTGATGGGGCGCTCCAGCTTAAACAGAGCTAATAGCGTCTGCTCACAAAAGCGGAACAGTGGAGAAATGGTTGGACTGACACGCCGACTGGAAAGTAAAGGACGTGGCAACCAAGGCTCACCATGTAATTTTGGTAACAGGATTGCTCTTGATTTTGCCAGAGCCTTGAAAGAAAGGTACACGTCAAAAACTGAACGGATTTGTAAAACAGGTATTCAGGTAAAAACGCTGTTAAATAATAACTTAATGTCAAGATACACATTTAAACAGGAAAATCAGAAAAGAATGTGGTCCTGAAAACTTCTTTAAAATTCCAATTTTATGTTGAGTGTCGTTTCCCTGGATGTCACTGCACATGCTTTAAAAATGCGATGTTTTAAATCCTCTTGGTTCGTTGTAGCTTGTACATAGACTAAATCTCAGAGTTTACCGGAGAGAAAAATGTCGCTGTGGCGTTAATTCAGGCGAACGGGCGGGCCAATTGATAATGCCTGCACATTGTACCCACAAAGCAAGGAAGAGCTGGATGAGCGCTTTCCAAGCCACAAGCGAGTAGTGATCCAGGTGCCCACAGTGCTGGAGCCACGTACACCTACATATTTCAAGTGGAGCTTCTTCTAGAAGAGCCGATATCACTTTGGTCAGAAAAACGACGGATCTGTCATCCGTTGCGGTTAAGGACCATTCACGTATTCACCAATAATCCCTCAATAAACGTTCACACTCTAGCACCTCTGACATTCAACCTCCCGCATCACGTGCGGTTTGTTAGTCGCCCAATAGTGCATAATTCTTCATTTAGAATACCATCAATTGTAAATGTAACTTAATCGGTAAAGAGAATTCTTTGAACAAACAACCTGTTGTCCCGACGTCGCATCAGAACCGAGCGAGACCCTGTTGGTGAGGTGACACATAACACAAATGGAAGTTGTTAGCACGCGTCAGAAGTGACTGTGGTGCTTTGGTACAGAGATGAGCAGAGGGTCTCGGGGAACTACAGAAAGGGCGTCAGTCCAAAAAAGGGTGCAGGACAAACACAATAAAGTAGACTCAGCAACAGTCGGTACTCTGGTTGTAAATTGTCGGAGCCGTGTTGGAAAAGAACCAGAGCTCCAAGAGCTTATAAAAAGTACTGAAGTTCAAATCGTTATACGTACGGAAAGCTGGCTAAATTCAGAAATAAGTTCAGCCAAGATTTTTGCAAAGGATCTAACCGTGTGCAGAAAGGATAGATTAAATACAGTTTGTGGTGGGGAATATATTTCTGTCAGTAGTAGTTTACCTTGTAGTGAAATTTAAGTAGATAGTGCCTGTGAGTTAGTATGGGTAGAGATTACACTCGAAAATCGGAATAAATTAATAACTGGTTCCTTCTATCGTCTCCCCAACTCAAATAATACAGTTGCTGAACAGTTTAAAGAAAACTTGGGTCTCATTTCAAAAAGGGACCCACTTGTGACTTCAATCTACCCTCAATATGTTACCGAAAACACACTTGGAAGTCGGAGGTAAGCATAAAACTTCGTCCGAAATCGTACGGAATGCTTTCTTAGAACATTATTTTCAATTATTAGTTTAGGAACCCACTCGAAGCGGAAATGGTTGCGAAAACATACTTGACCTCTTTACAACAAAGAGTACAATGCAAATCATGACGGATACAGGAACTAGTGACCATAAGGTCATTGTAGCAAGAATGAATACCGTAACATCGAAATCCATGTATTTTCTATTTAAAAAAGCAGATTAAAATTCCCTTGACACCTTCCTAATAGACAGGTTCCACTCCTTCCAATCTGACTATATAAGCGTAGACAAGATGTGGTTTAAATTTAAAAGGCATAGTGTTGATGGCAGTTGACAGATGCCTATGGCACACAAAGCAGTCAGATCACTGTTGCAGAAGCAATGGGAAAAGCATGTCAAATTTAAAAGAGCGCAAAACCCCCAAGATTTCTGAAGTCTTACAGAAGCTCGAAATCTAGACCGAACTTCAATGGGAGATGCTTTTACTAGTTTCCACAACGAAACTATGTCTCGAAATCTGACAGATAACCCTACGAGGTTGATCATATGTAAACTACACTAGCAGAAAGATGCAGTCAATTACCTTCACTGAGGGATAACAATGATGATGTTACTTATGACAGTGCCGCTAAAGCCGAGTTACTAAACACAGTTTTCCGAAATTTCTTCACCAAAGAAGATGAAATAAATATTCCAAAATTCGAATCAAGAACAACTGCCAACATGAGTACTTTAAAAGCACAAATCCTCTGTATAGCGTATCAGTTTCAATCACTTAATAGCAAGTCCTCCGGTCCAGATTGTATACCAGTTAGATTCCTTTCAGAGTATGCTGATACAATAGTTTACACTTAGAAATCATATACAACCGCTCGTTCGTCGTCGAAATATCCGTACCTCAAGACTGGAAAGTTGCACAGGTCACATCAATACCCAAGAAAGGAAGTAGAAGTAATCCGCTGAATTATAGAACCATATAACTGACGTCGATTTCCAGTAGGATTTTGCAACATATACTGTGCTCGAACATCATGAATCACCTCGAAGAAAACGATTTATTGACAAGTAGCCAACATGGGTGCATAAAATATCATTTTGTGAGACACAATTAGCTCTTTATTCTCACGAAGTAATGCGTGCTATCGACAGAGAATGTCAAATTAATTCTATATTTTTAGATTTCCAGAAGGCTTTTGACACCGTTCCTCACAAGTGGCTTCTAATCATATTGCGCGCCTATGGATTATCCTATCATTTATGCGGCTGTATTCGTGATTTTCTGTCACGAAGACCGCAGTTTGTAGTAATTGATGGAAAGTCATCGAGTGAAACAGATGTAATATTTGGCGTTCCCCAAGGAAATGTTGTAGACTCTTGTGTTCCTGACGTACAAAAACAATTTAGAAGACGATCTGGGAAGCGTTCTTAGATTGCTTGCAGATGATGCTGTCATTTATCTTCTTGTAAAGACGTCAGATGATCAAAATCAGTTGCGAAATGATTTAGGCAAGATATCTGTATGGTGCAAAATGTGTCAGTAGACTCTAAATAAGGCAACGTGTGACATTATACACACAAGTACCAAAAGGAATCCCCTAAATTTCCGTTATACGATAAATCCTACAAAGCTAAACGCAGTGAATTCATGTAATTATTAGGGATTAAAAATATGAACTATTTAACTTCAGAACGATCACATCGATCATGTTGCTGGCAAACCAAACAAAAGCTTGCGATTTACTGGCAGAACAATTAGGAAATGCAACAGGTCTACCAAAGGGACTGCTTACATTACGCTTGTCGGCCTTCTTCTGGGGTATTTGTCGTGCGTTGTGGGATCCGCATCAGATAAGATCGACGAAGGACAATGAAAAAGTTCAAAGAAGGGCAGCTCGTTTTGTATTATCACAAAATAGGGGAGAAAGTGCCGCGGATATGATACGTATGGCAGTCATTAAAACACAAGCTTTCTTCTTTACCGCACGGTCTTCTCATGAAATTTCGGTCACCACTGTCTCTCATAGTGTGAAAATATTTTTTTTTGGCATCCACCTACATAGGGAGAAATGTTCATCGTGATAAATAAGAGAAATCAGAGCTCACAGGGAAGGATTTACCTATTCGATTTTCCCGTGTGCTGTTCGGCAGTGGAACGTTAGAGAAATAACTTGAAGATCGTTCAATGAACCGTCTGCCAGGCACTTATTGGGAATCGCAGAGTTATCATGTAGATGAAAATACTAACAAAGCTGGTGTGAAATATTCCAGAGGCACATGCAGTGTCTCTGCAGCTAACATGGGATTATGCGCAACGGTTCCCAGAACACCTATTTAGTTCGCTCCGCTCGTTGTAGGGTTGCTACTTCGCCCTGTATAGTATTCCAGTGCATTTCCAATAATTTTTTGCACAACCTCTGAGTTACCTTTCTTGTTAGACACCGTCTGTCGCGGGATATCGTTTGCGCGTACAACTCATCAATTCTCTTCGCGCCGGCCGAAGTGGCCGAGCGGTTCTAGGCGCTACATTCTGGAACCGCGCGACTGCTGCTGTCGCAGGTTCGAATCCTGCCTCGGGCATGGATGTGTGTGATGTCCTTAGGTTAGTTAGGTTTAAGTAGTTCTAAGTTCTAGGGGACTGATGACCATAGATGTTAAGTCCCATAGTGCTCAGAGCCATTTTTTTTTTTAGTTGAGTCCCATAGCGCTCAGAGCCATTTGAACCAATTCTCTTCGCATTAGATCTGCATTCTCCGGGAAGAAATGTCATATTATGGTTTCTCACGATTTGTGGAAGACATTTATTTTTTCTCGACCCACATAAACGACACAGACAGGGTGAGAGCAACATTTCCTCTGTGCCCTCATTCTGTTGGTATCGTGGTAGTGCAACTCTGTTTCCTCCTCATCCGACGTAACCTATTTTCGTATTTGGGTATAGAATCATGAACTTCTACACGAGACGGCAGTCGCGATCGTTTTGAAAACAGATAAATCCTAAGTTCTAAGTATTGTAATTACTGCGAAACTACTAATCGGATTTTGAACTGTGAAAAGCCATTGAGTTTGTCTCTTTTAGAACTACCACAGCAACCGAAATTATTCTATACTTCCATAAAAAAAAGACGTACAAGTGCGAATACGACTCGCGCTCTGAGGGTTCCGCACAAACTTAATTATGTATACAGATAGTTCTTCTACAGGTCCTGATGAGTGAGTTTGCGAATATCAAATTATGCCACACACGGCCTTTTGTTTTGACCGCATGGACTTGTCCCCTTAAATTATTTACACCGCCAACGGACCGTGGACCACAGTATTTAACATAAATTTCAATTGGATACCTGTAGCCGTTCCTGAGAAAGAAGGTCTTAGCAGACGGTAGCAAAGTGTGCTGTAAGGGTTGCGTTTTTACCGACTGAGGTACCAAACGATACCAATAACTCTATCATTAATAAAGCTATGAAAAGAGGTTAAACATCGTTTAGTGAAGTCTTTCTCACATTCATCTGGACGCAAACTATTCCGGAAATACACTACTGGCCATTAAAATTGCTACACCACGAAGATTACGTGCTACAGACGCGAAACTTAACCGATAGGAAGAAGATGCTGTGATATGCAAATGATCAGCTTTTCAGAGCATTCACACAAGGTTGGCGCTGGTGGCGACACCTACAACGTACTGACATGAGGAAAGTTTCCAACCGATATCTCATACACAAACAGCAGTTGACCGGCGTTGCCTGGTGAAACGTCCTTGTGATGCCTCGTGTAAGGAGGAGAAATGCGTACCATCACGTTTCCGACATTGATAAAGGTCGGATTGTAGCCTATCGCGATTGCGGTTTATCGTATCGCGACATTGCTGCTTGTGTTGGTCGAGACCCAATGACTGTTAGCAGAATATGGAATCGGCGGGTTCAGGAGGGTAATACGGAACGCCGTGCTGGATCCCAAAGGCCTCGTATCACTAGCAGTCGAGATGACAGGCAACTTATCCGCATGACTGTAACGGATAGTGCAGCCACGTCTCGATCCCTGAATCAACAGGTCGGGACGTTTGCAAGACAACAACAATCTGCACGAACAGTTCGACGACGTTTGCAGCAGCATGGACTATCAGCTCGGAGACCATGGCTGCAGTTACGCTTGACGGTGCATCACAGACAGGAGCGCCTGCGATGGTGTACTCAACGACGAACCTGGATGCACGAATGGCAAAACGTCATTCTTTCGGGTGAATCCAGGTTCTGTTTACAGCATCATAATGATCGCATCCGTGTTAGGCGAGATCGCGGTGAACGCACATGGGAAGCGTGTATTCGTCATCGCCATACTGGGGTATCACCCTGCGTGATGGTACGGGGTGCCATTGGTTACACGTCTCGGTCACTTCTTGTTCGCATTGACGACACTTTGAACAGTGGACGTTACATTTCAGATGTGTTACGACCCATGGCTCTACCCTTCATTCGATCCCTGCAAAACCCTACATTTCAGCAGGATAATGCACGATCGCATGTTGCAGGTTCTGTACGGGCCTTCCTGGATAGAGAAAATGTTCGACTGCTGCCCTGGCCAGCACATTCACCAGATCTCTCACCAAGTGAAAAAGTCTGGTCAATGGTGGCCGAGCTACTGGCTCATCACAATACGCCAGTCACTACTCCTGATGAACTGTAGTATCGTGTTGAAGCTTCATGGGCAGCTGTACCTGTTCACACTATCCAAGCTCTGTTTGACTCAATGCCCAGGTGTATCAGGGCCGTTATTACGGCCAGAGGTGGTACTGATTTCTCAGGATCAATCCAGCCAAATTGCGTGAAAATATAATCATGTCAGTTCTAGTATAATATATTTGTCCAATGAATACCCGTTTATCATCTGCATTTCTTCTTAGTGTAGCAATTTTAATGGCCAGTAGTGTATTTAAGGTGGACAGCTTAGCTGAATCACCCTGCATAATTTAGTGAGTAATGAGGCAGCTTTTCAGTTCACTCCGACTGGTGTGTGTGTGTGTGTGTGTGTGTGTGTGTGTGTGTGTGTTTAACGTTTTGTGCAGTTGAGAAGCTTTCAGGCAGACCGGATGCGGCAGCAGGAAGCGGTATCGTTTAAGCCCGATTACGGCCCACCGTCACAAGGGGATATAAACCCACTTCACTCATAACCCTTTGGTTGTGCATATATGCTCACGTTCTTTCTTAATCTCTTCCTGTATTTCCTGTCATCATTCTCGTTCCCTATGCTTTCTTGCACTGATTTCTCCATTGCCCTTATCTTACTTTCTCTGACCAAGACGATTGGGAAGGAAACATGATTATTGGTGAACCAGCGGAGCGAGTACCTAGCTCTGAATTACCCCAGAAATAGAGGACCACATTAAATATGATTCAAGATGGCGTGAGAAGATGCAAACTGTTGGCGTGGGTTCTTGCCAAGTATCTGTGTTGAGGTGCAGACATTGAAGCACATGTTTATGTATGTAGAAATTGGTTTCAAAGTGATAATATAGTGGCCTTGATCAAGTAAACAGCCTATGTCAAAGACTGGCTGATTAAACAAACTATATCAAAGACAACGTTACACATACCTCCAAAATTTAAATTTTTAATATAAATTTTCTATTATGCAAAAATGTACTGTCCGATGTCGTATTTGCCGAAGGCAAAATAAAGATATAATCTGACCATGTTCTCAATCCATTACAGCTATAGTGTTAATTCGTTTCCTAACACAGCCTCAACCATCACGAGCGTTGATATACGTAAACGCTATGTCACTTTAAGAAAATATTATTACAGTGATATTAGGTCATCCATTATTGTTGTCACAGTAATGGAACTGATAGGACTGATAAAAGCTGTCGCAGTTAATATGTTAATATTCGCTTCAGTGATATTCGTAAATAAAATATGAATCAGGATAGCAAATTACGTCCAAGTGGGACATGAAATCCGAAAAGTTTACAGGTAAAATAAAAGTGTAAATAAAAATAATCATCAAAAACCCTCACTTAATATAAAGCGAAAATTCGTTTTTCTTACTGTGGAATCCTTTTTCATTAGAAGGACAACAGGCACGCCACCAACAGTTACGTAACAGAGGAGCAGTAGGTCATAACGTCTGATACGTGACGCACAAATTAGAGACGTCACAATGGAGACCCCCTTTATCGCAAGAGTTCCACGACAGATGGTTCGGGCTAGCACAGTGACCTCCTACAAATGGTGGTTTCCTTGTCAGTATCTGGAACGCTCTGCGGTATATTTCTATGACTATACTTAAATCATCGTTCTTGTTGAAAGACAAATCCGTTTTCCACTTTGGCTCTTGTACAATCATTGTCATTTATTTCAGCTTACTGACATCATTCATATTTAAATGTTATTAAATGCAATATTCTTTTACGTTCTGGTACTTTTACTATTCTCATTCCCATATACGTGTCTTTCTACATGGTTGCAGTTCGTGACCAACAACAAGTGGCACATTGTGCTGTCAGTCAGTCTTACTCCTTAATACTTGTGATAAATGATAACATCTGGCTAGGCACATAATTATTCAGCTAGATTGTATCACTGTTATATTATTTACATGTAAGTTAATTATAATCGTCTGTAAGGGATACATTATTGACTTGCATTGCTAAATAACGTCAAATGTATTCTATTTTAGAGTCACTCGACTAGTGACTGACATATTATTAAAAGTTTCTTATTTCGGCAATTTATCATCTATATAGGTTTATCATTATAGATTCTGGGAAGAATTTCATTAGCCCCTGGAGTGGCCGAGCGGTTTGAGGCGCCATGTCACGGACTGCGTGGCCTCTCCCGCCGGAGGTTCGAGTCCTCCCTCAGGAATAAGTGTGTGTGTTGTTCTTAGCATAAGTTAGTTTAAGTAGTGTGTAAGACTAGGGACCGATGACCTCAGCAGTTTGGTCCCTTAGAAATTCACACACATTTGAACAAGAATTTTATTTTCCTTAAGCATATGTCATGTCCTTTTACATAGAAGTATGGGGTTTTATAAGTTTAGTGCTTTCCATTTGTACTTTTGTCAGAAGATTACTGTTAGCTACTAGGTTATGTACTTCTAAAAGTAACCCTTGCTTCCGAATAAGTCGATAAACGTTATGACTTTCTTACGAGACCGTCGTGGATTTTTCAAATCTTAGCAGGGCCTATGTTAGCTGCTCTACCAGCCCTTCTTACGTCATGTACTTTCAGCCCCTGGCCCAACATGAGAACATCTTGGCCCTCTGGCGTATTAGTTATTGCAGGTAACATCGTTTAAGATGTGCTTCTCTGTGAGATTCGTGGTACTCTAGTACCCATTTATAGCTGCTACAGTGAGGTCCCTTTCTCATTTAGCCCAGCGGCCCCTTCTGGCAGTTTTTAGAGGGTGGAGTTCCTCCATACCCGCAGCGGCGTAGGGACCATCACAAAAGCTCTACTATCACGTCTGTCTTTATTGGTTTTAATCTAGGATTTCACAGGATGCTGGTCTGTGATGTTGGCCGTTTATCTAAGTAGAATTGCCCACTGAGTCGGGCTCTTCGGAGTTACAGAAGTGGGCGAAAGCGATTGAAGGTAGCGGTTTTAAGGGCAGAGAGGAAAAAAGTGGCAAGGCAAGTGCCAAGGGAAAAACACCTCTGGGAGAATCTGGACGGGTAGTAAGAACAGTAGAGGGTTTTCTTGCTTGTTGAGACAGATCATATAGTGGTAAGGGTATCGTGAGTTATTTGGTATCTGTGGTATCGATAGCTACGATGCCATGGCGTATTTGCAAGTTCGTAGGTTGGCACTAGACCGACACCGACGACAGCGCCCTCTAGCCGGCGCTGTGCAGCTCTACGAGCGCCGCTCCAGATTCAACCCATTTGAGGCCGAGCAGACGACCAAGCAACATTGTTTCAATTTCATAGTGTGGAGCCCCTACTTGTAACTTTGTAACATGATGTACAGCTTCGCACCTACGTGCTCATCTCAGCCAAAGTTAAGTACGTGTTCTACCTTACCTGCTTCTCCTAGCTTCCTACATTCGGCCTACCCTCAAAGTTTCAGGAGCAGATCCACGCGCCGCCTATCCAGACGGGATAAAAAAGTATCCTACAAAGCTCGGTACCAGTATCATAGCTTAGGTTCGTCGTAAAGAGTATCAGTCCGAATCGATGAGAGGTACAGGTCAGGCTGGGCACCGACGATGTGTCGTGGACCAGCTGCAGCGCCTGCGTGCCTGTCACATGGTTCAAAATGGCTCTGAGCACTATGGGACTTAACATCTATGGTCATCAGTCCCCTAGAACTTAGAACTACTTAAACCTAACTAACCTAAGGACAGCACACAACACACAGTCATCACGAGGCAGAGAAAATCCCTGACCCCGCCGGGAATCGAACCTGTGACATGCCACAGTTGTCATATGAGTGGTCAGTTGGTCATAAATCCATCGCACAGGGTGACGGTTGCATCGGTTTTCTTTGTGTTTACTGTGCAAATTGGCTAGCCTGCTGTTGCCGGTTTTGCAAATGTGGTCATTCATCTGGTAGTTCCAGTCAACCTTGCTGAGATGCTGTGGTTCGCGGATATTTGCGTCGTTGTGTTCCTTTAGATTAGCACAGAAACTTAACCGTCGCTAGTAATGAGTGACTGGCATTTACCAATCGACTCTTCTGGTGTACAGCTACCCACACGTTTCGTAACCCCGTGTTATGTAATTACTGTCCTTTAATTTGTTTAGCAAAAAGCTACACGTTGCCGCTAACTTCAGGTGTTACCTTCTATCGGGTGTAATTTCAGCTCACGGCTGGTAATGCTTGAGGAAACATACAACAATAAGTCACAGATATCCTGCGTCCTCATGTGTGTTACCCCTCCTATAACAGTATCGCGGTGCCATTTAAACAGAAGAGTGCTCAACTGCATATACCCCCCAGGATACCCGAAAGCGCTAACGCGCTGCTTCCTGGACTTGGGTAGGCGCGCCGGCCCCGGATCGAATCCGCCCGGCAGATTAACGACGACGGCCGGTGTGCCAGCCAGCCCGGATGTGATTTTTAGGCGGTTTTCCACATCCTACTAGGTCCCCACGTCTCGCCTCAATTACACGACTCGCAGACATTTGACACGCATTCACACTATTTCCCGATTTACACTAGACGCAAACAGCTGGGGTACACTAATTCCGTCCCGGTGGGTATGGGGTGGTGGCAGGAAGGGCATCCGGCCACCCCTTAAAAAATTAATAATGTCAATTTCGTACTTAACCCTGCTGACCGTGCGCACAATGCGGGATAAAGGCAATAGCAAAACAAAAAAAGAAAGAAAGTGGTCGACTACATGTGACACGCGTCACTGTTAACTGGCTGCACGACGTTGACACACTGCTGTTGCCAGCAAGATCCCCAGATCTAACCCCGAAAAAACATGTATGGGACCAGCTCCGGGATATCAAAAACCAGTTAACAGCAGTTCTGGCCAGCTCGCCTAACGAGAGGGGACAACGGCTTCGTCACTCCCTTCCCAACCGAATCAATGAATGCTTAGAAGCCAGAGAGGATGAAACGTCATACTAATAAGGGGGCTCAAACTGCCAAGTTCTTTGTTAATTTCACCCGATTTTGTAACCACTGAAATAACATCACATGCCCTGTCAACCCGTGAGGTTTCATTTCGCAGTTGATAGCTGAGGATGCTAGAGCGGGCTGCAAGTTGACTGACGCCAACCAAGGAAAACAGACAATGGGGAAGCAGTGTGCCGTAAAGCAGAAAGCAGCTGCCAGCAGCAGTGGAGTGCAACTGTCAACAGGTGGCGTGAGCGGACATTGTCGGACTGTGGTCGCAGACGGCGCCTTTCTTCAGGCGCCCAGAAGAAGACGGCAGCTCGTAGACAGGGAAGAAAGACGGTGGAGAGTCTCGGCGATATGCAGCAGAGGATAAAGTATTGTGTGCTTTCTACGGGTCATAATTTCAGTTGACGAGCATTAGTAGTCATCAGAGAATAGTTGTTGTGAAGAAGCACAGCAAGGCGATGAGAAATTACATTGTACTGTAACCGTATTTCAGTGTATTTGGAAGGCAGCCATGGGCCTAACTGAGTCTACCATTATTGTTTTGTACATGAAAACGCTGCAAGGCAGTTGTGAAGTAATTGTATGTTAGCGACAAGTCATTTACTTTTTCCTTGTTTATGAATTCTCTACACCACGAAGGTGACGTGCTACAGACGCGAAATTTAACCGACAGGAAGAAGATGCTGTGATATGCAAGTGATTAGCTTTTCGGAGCATTCACACAAGGCTGGCGCCGGTGGCGACACCTACAACGTGCTGACATGAGGAAAGTTTCCTATCGATTTCTCATACACAAACAGCAATTGACCGGCGTTGCCTGGTGAAACGTTCCTGTGATGCCTCGTGTTAGGAGGAGATACGGGTACCATCACGTTTCCGACTTTGATAAAGGTCGGATTGTAGCCTATCGCGATTGCGGTTCATCGTATCGCGACATTGCTGCTCGCGCTGGTCCAGATCCAATGACTGTTAGCAGAATATGGAATCGGTGGGTTCAGGAGGGTAATACAGAACTTCGTGCTGGATCCCAACGGCCTCGTATCACTAGCACTCGAGATGACAGGCATCTTATCCGCATGGCTGTAACGGATCGTGTAGCCACGTCTCGATCCCTCCTTCAACAGATGGGGACGTTTGCAAGACTACAACAATCTGCACGAACAGTTCGACGACGTTTGCAGCAGCATGGACTATCAGCTCGGAGACCATGGCTGCGGTTACCCTTGACGCTGCATCACAGACAGGAGCGCCTGCGATGCTGTACTCAACGACGAACCTGGGTGCACGAATGGTAAAACGTCATTTTTTCGGATGAATCCAGGTTCTCTTTACAGCATCATGATGGTCGCATCCGTGTTTGGCGACATCGTGGTGAACGCACATTGGAAGCGTGTATTCGTCATCGCCATACTGGCGTATCACCCGGCGTGATGGTATGGGGTGCCATTGGTTACACGTCTCTGTCACCTCTTGTTCGCATTGACGACACTTTGAACAGTGGACGTTACATTTCAGATGTGTTACGACCCGTGGCTCTACCCTTCATTCGATCCCTGCGAAAGCCTACATTTCAGCAGGATAATGCACGACCGCATGTTGCAGGTCCAGTACGGGCCTTTCTGGATACAGAAAATGTTCGACTGCTGCCCTGGCCAGCACATTCTTCAGATCTCTCACCAACTGAAAACGTCTGGTCAATGGTGGCCGAGCAACTGGCTCGTCACAATACGCCAGTCACTACTCCTGATGAACTGTAGTATCGTGTTGAAGCTGCATGGGCAGCTGTACCTGTACACGCCATCCAAGCTCTGTTTGACTCAATGCCCAGGCGTATCAGAGCCGTTATTACGGCGAGAGGTGGTTGTTCTGGGTACTGATTTCTTAGGATCTATGCACCCAAATTGCGTGAAAATGTAATCACATGTCAGTTCTGGTATAATATATTTGTCCAATGAATACCCGTTTATCATCTGCATTTCTTCTTGGTGTAA
Organism: Schistocerca piceifrons; assembly: GCF_021461385.2. NCBI lineage: Eukaryota > Metazoa > Arthropoda > Insecta > Orthoptera > Acrididae > Schistocerca > Schistocerca piceifrons. The sequence goes on along the minus strand of NC_060144.1, from coordinate 261,106,554 downwards.
TTTTAATGGCCAGTAGTGTAGTTAGTCTACAGTTACATTTTTATTCAAGTATTTCCATCTCAGTCGTTTAGTTCATCCTTGTAATTGTTTAATTTGCTTCTAAGCCCATCCGACACAATATTAGTGACTCCCTTAAAAGACCACACGGAGGAAATGAAAGAGTTGTTTGCCACTAGAAATAATACTGGTGGCACTAGATATTTTCTGTGCCAGTCAGGACAGCAGGGAGACATGGCCAAGGCGGTAGAAGTCAAGGAAACAGTTGTAGGCTCTTCCAGGAAAGCATCTGGGCTTCTACAAAAGCATGACCGTTTTGCTTCTTAGCGCAGGCGGTGGTCTCTCACCATCAAATCGGCCCATGAGGGCGGCCCAGTCTTCAGCAGGCATTCCAGAGGCGCATTGTCCACCTCCGCTGTGCGATCGACAGACGGACGGAGAGCTCTCTGAAGGATAGCATTGTCCGCCACAGGCGTGGAACGCTCGTGCGTTTCTCTGACGCCAAGTTTACCAGAGGAGAGCATAGACTTTGGCAATAAACTTTCTCTTTGGAATAATACCGCTATGCTGTTTCTAGGCAGGAATTGTGGCGCGGTGTTATAATTATGCCATTGGTGCAATTTCCGCAAACAGCTTGGCCATTGGAGGGGACAATTTTTGGCGACTCCATGTAGATTTGGTTTCTAGGAGGGAAGCGAGGAGAGATTTTTAGACCATTTGGTGGATGTCCACTGTAGAGGATGGACTGGGCAGTTGGATCCAGGTATGCTGTATGCTTGGAAAACTGGAGGAGAGCCGCCACAGAGGACCGTTCTGGTTTTTTGTCAGCTGTGATTGTCTGCGCATCTCGGCGCCTTTGCAGTTGCGCACCTACGGCCAGTCTTTATATCACCCATTGGGCATTTCACTAGTGAGCATATCGGCAGCCCAGGCCTATTAGCAATCCTGACATTCAGCTAGCGATTCACAATCTCAATCAATACCTCACACATAGTCAGAAAGCGTTGTTGGTGTTACCATGAGGGAGGCATTGTTTTAGCTTCAGCCCCTATAAAAACTTTGCCAGCCATCGACATCATCTGTCACCGTGTATTTTGTTTCGCGTTTTTTTTTTAAATTTGATCTATATACTCATTATGGGCATTCACTTGTTGGCATTGTAGCAAACTAAGTCTGAAGAGAACAATATTTCTTTTCAGTACCCTATCCATCGTGACCTTCGGAACCATAATAATTTTTTGTGATCTGAGAGTACATACGGACAGCCAAATGAGGCCTTAAACCTGCAGTGCGTGGAGAGTAGTTCAGGCCAGAAGTGGTTCTGTGATGTTTCATGACACTTTCGTCTATACTGAATATGCTGTAGACACTTACGTCGTACAAGAACACGAATGCCATATCCTCAGAGCTGAAAAACACTCGGGCATCCTATCGCTCCTCGACTGGTCCGCTAAATCAATTCTCCTTAATCCGATAGAAAATATCTGGGACTGTTTGAAACAGCATGTGGAATACCTCCGCAGTTTGATAACTCAGTGTTACTTATTCATCAATGAATAGCTATAACTACATATGGTATAACTGAAGAAAATTGTAGGCACTGTTCCTTGACGAATTGAAGCTGTTATCAAAATTAGATGAGGTGTTACACAGTATTAGCATTATGTGTCTTGGGTGTGGTGTTTTCCAAAGATTGTAGTGTCACACCAAAGTCAACACTGTGCATTGATAGCACAGACATTAGTGATGTCTCGCTGCAATCCGCAACGACAATGTGAGGCGCTCATGAAGACACGCACTCTCTCTCAGCACCACAGCGCCATGGCACGGAGGTCGATGTAAGCCGAGCATGGATTCGCTCTGTCCAGTTCGTGACATCTACTGAAGCAGCCAACATTATCTAATTAGCACACCAGAGCTATTCAAGTAAATGTTGTTTTTGAAGAGAAGAGTTTGTGATGGTGTGCATAAAGTGATGCTTTACTGTTCAAAGACGCGTGTAAATTTTCGACATGCTCCAGTGGGAATGAATTGTTTTGAGTAAATCGTTTTATTATTCTTGTCATAAAGTGAACTCACGTTTCATATGTTGTAGTTCCAATCAGCCATCTCCCAGAGCAACCAAAGAACCTGCAATTATAACCGAAAATTATAGTTCGTCAGGTTATAACACTGGGACTAACATTTTTTTTTTTTTTTTTTGTTTAATGTGCTTATATCTTTTGTCGTAGCAGATCCTGTCCAATTAAATCTCCTTGCATTTCTCAGATCTAACGAGAGTATGACTCAAACATTTCTCGTTGATTTTCATGTTGTTGTAGTTATCGTGAGACCTTAGTCGTAGTAGCGTTCGTTAAGGGAAACAAAGCAAGCACATCAAGCGTTACATTAACGTGTGATAGCGACACTTCTCCCATATCGTTTTTTTGAGTGAGAGTCAGTAGTAACAGTGTCATTAACTGGAGAACACCCTGTTGCCAGGGGTGTGAACAGCTGTTGCGAGTGGTGATGGACAGAGCCAGAGAGCCCCCTGTCAATTACAAAAGATGTTCTCTTCCTTTCTCTGTGCACAACGTGTCAAGCACCTGTTTTCTACCTTGCACACCGTCGTAAAAGCATAAACTGCGAGAGCACGATCAAGGTATGTAATTACGTTGATGTATCATTACCCAGCTAAACATTCGTGGGACCATCTTTGTCATAGTGTTTGCTGCTTGAATACTCCACTGCAGCCTTTCAACAGTTGTCGAAGCATCGCAGACAGTTGAGCTCTTGACAATCGAAAGATGTCATAGCACTTTACTGAGACACTTCTGGCAGCTGTGCTTGCGGCAAATGACAGTCACTCCCGACACTAAAAAGGAATCAATAGTGTTCGTGAGTTAAGCATAACGGGCAAAGAGAAGTTCACTGCAAGTAACTGCTGCAGCTACTTCGCAATTGGAATCGTATTGGCTACTTAGTCAGGAAACTTGCTGCAAACAAGCACGTTATGGAAACATACGAAAAACCCATAATCTCTCAGTTGAGACTAACACAGTCACTGAGAACAGAATGTAATCTTATGGCAACCTTTACAGCATAATACAACCAGCGGAAAAATGCTCCTATCGGAGCACAAAAAAGGCTACTGTGGTCCTGTTCGAAAGGCAGACAAAATGGGGTCACTGACTGTGTCATTCTATCTTCTTCCAGCTCCTTTAAAAATTTTTCGCTCTCTTTTTAACAAGCATTTCACCTGTCACTCCCAGAAGCTCCCTGAAATGTAACCCGCCCGCACCCATTATACCATCTCTGTAAATGGCTCATACCCATCCACTCCTAAGCTCCCATTCTCACTCACTCACTCATTCAGCCCAACTCATTATTGTTATCTCTTTGTGTCTCTTTAAATGTCATTGTCTCCTGGCGCTCAGCCATCGTCTCCTTCGTTCTGCCCTATTACTACTGTCTTCTCCCACTTTCATTCTCTCCCTAATGCTCTCTCTTAATGCTACTGTTTCTTTCATTCATTCATTCATTCCCACTGCTGCTGCCTCTTTTCACTGTCATTGTCTCTCTCTTCTGCGTTTCATTGTCACAAACTCTGTCTCTCACTATCACCAGCTTTCACCTGCTTCCACTTTCTCCTTCTCTTTATTCCTCTTCCACAGGCAGTTGTCTCCTTCACTCTTTTCCTAGCACTGTTCTGTCACTGTCAATTATATTTCACTGCCATTGTGTCCCTCTTTTTCTCTCACACTGCCACTGTCTCCTTGCTCTTTCTGTACCACAAACACTGTCTAATATCTTCCAATATTTATTACATTTGCTTCGCTTTCCGATTGCCACCATCTTCTTCTCTCTCAGCATAAAAAAGCATGAATATATTGGAATGCCAAAATGTTTCCGAAAACTTTTAAATGTGCTGAGGAAAGTAGAACGAGGCAGCTGGTGCCCCACTTTTCAGTCAGAGTCTTTTGAACACGAGCATATTTGCCTCCTTAAGCCCATTAAGCACCACCGTAGATCACCTCATATGTAAATCAAACCAACCGATGTGTCCCATTTGCCTAAGCAGTGAGAAATAGTAATATTCATGCTCTGACTCCGTACTGTAGGATAGAAACACTAAGAAAATCCTTTCGTTCGGTATTCAAATGGTCCCTATCCCAAAGGCTATCCAAAACACTTGACCCTACCTTTCAATAGAACCCAAGGTATGAGCCCGGGATAAATACCGTATTTATGCGCGGCGTTTTGGAACAAATGAGATATCACATGCTGTCACATTCGTACCGACAAGGAGGTCACTGGGACCACATTTTCCAGAACAGAGTACTTACATGCCTTGTTAATCAGTAGCGAACAGTAATTTCGGCAAGACTGAATGCAGTTGCATATGATGGGGATAGTGACGCTCTATTTAACATAAAACATAACTTCAGCTAAATTCAACTTCTGAATGACATTGTTATCTTAATTCGCACTTAACTGTACCAGAAACACGAAAAGTGCATTAAGAAGATACATTTTAAATGGCTTAATTTTTATTTTGAAATGCGCTAATAATTGAAAATCATTTTCACTCACATTTGTTCGGTAAAACGCTGATATTCACAGAAATTATTAAGGTAACCTACCTTACCTTTCATTTTGAAGCGCAATGAACAGTCATGTACTTCTCCAAATTCGCTGTAATCAGAGAATGTCGTCGGTTGGAAAGAAGATTTTTGTAGGAGAAAAACAATTTCTCCGCCTCACAGGACCATGAAGGTGCAAATTTTTTGACACGAAATTTTACTGGAGGGATGTCCGCTGGAGTGTCTTCTTCTCCCTTAGCGAAACTGTTGCAAAAGTCGAGTAGTCTCGATTCCTTTCCAAAACAGTGTAACACTTATTCACTACACACTGTCCAATGCCCAATGTCGGTCAGCTTGCATTTTCATATTCTCAACAGTTTCTAACGATGTCTGCAATGCAACCCGATAGATTCCAATTCTTTAATGCTCTTGGCAGGAAAACCAATGTTCTTAGTGGAACCATTTTGTAACTCTCATACTGAAATTGAAGATGCTTTCGGAAATGAATCTGTCACAGATTTTAAAAATGTTCATTATAAAATCCTACAGCTCAACTCATATGTCCCGTCTCGTTAGAACATGCTCTAGTGGTATCGCTTCGTTCGGCTTCCGTTCTCTACAACAGAGCAACACGCGAACGGGGCTTTGAGGAACACTTTTTTGGAGTATAAACTTATTCTATGTACAAAATTATTCTATGTTCTTAAGGGCAGTTGCCGCGCGCTTCTTCAACGAAACGTTGTAGTGCGTGGGGCCGACAGGTAAAGTGGTTAAACACCGATATAACACAAGCAAGGCAACTGCCTCCTACAGCATGTAGGCTGCAGCATCGGAATACATAACAAGAACTTTCTTCTTTAATTCCCTCAGGCCACAGCACTTTGTAAGATTGTCATTCGCAAAGCGAGCTATTTTTGAATGAACTGCGTGTTTCAACACTTTGCGTAACTTCAGTAACGCATTTCGGGTGGTTCTCTGTCAAGTTTGCCAGCAATGAGATCGAAACGTCCACATGCGTCCGTTGTTTCGCCGACAGCTGTCTATATGTGATGGTTACTTTCACGGTGCTGCACACTTTTCAGATCCTCCTCGTCACAAAAATCTGAGAAGTTTTTCCTTAATGCCGATTCATCAGGGACCTATTGCAAAAAAAATGGCTCTGAGCACTATGGGACTTAACATCTGCGGTCATCAGTCCCCTAGAACTTAGAACTACTTAAACCTAACTAACCTAAGGACGTATCCATGCCCGAGGCAGGATTCGAACCTGCGACCGTAGCGGTCACGCGGTTCCAGACTGAAGCGCCTAGAACCGCACGGCCACACTGGCCGGCGAACCTATTGCACGAAATATTTTCACAGAAACACTCGATATTGAAGCACTTGAAGTTTTTACCATTGAATGCTCGCAACACCCATAGCGGCTCACATATGATGGGAAAATTCATTTGTGGAGTTTCTATTGCGTCTGCATTTGCTTCTTAGGCGGTCGCTCTGTTTTTGTACTTTGTTTGCGTATCACTGCGAACAGCATATGTTGCTGAATTTGGGACTACATAGAACACCCGATCTGCTTACTGCACGTCCCATCAGTAGTGATAGCGTCTTCCGTCCTAACGCAGTTTAGATGATAACACTGATGCAACATGATGCTGCATGAACACACAGTCGTGAACTCTTTAATAATTACTATTTGATGAACTTTTTTGGGGGCAGATACTCCGTAGCTCCGAATCGATAGAAACGCTAACGTCGGAAAACTTCTACATCTTCATCTACATCTATACTCTGCAAACCACCGAGGTGCACAGCAGAAGTTATTAAGGTTTCTTGCTGCTCCATTCCGATATGGAGCGTGCGAAGTATGATTGAATGCCTCTGTGCGTACAGTAATTATTCTACTCTTATCTTCACGATCCCTATGCGAGCGATACGTAGGGGATCGTAGTATATTTCTAGAACAATCATTTAAAGCCGATTCTTGAATCTTTGTTAATAGACTTTCTCGGGGTAGTTTACGTCTACCTTCACGAGTCTACCAGTTCAGTTCCTTCAGTATCTCTGTGACACTATCCCGCGGATTAAACAAACTTGTGACCAATTCCCTTGCCCTTCTCTGTACACATTCAATATCTCCTGTTAGCCCTATTTGGTAAGGGGTCCCACACACTTAAGCAATATTTTAGAACCGGTCGCACGATTGATTTGTAATCAATCTCCTTTGTAGACTGATGGCACTTCCCCAGTATTCTACCAACAAACGTAAGTCTACCACCTGCCTTACCCACGACAAAACGTAAGTGATCATTCCATTAATATCCCTACAAAATGCTACACCAAGGTATTATTTTGAGTTGGCCAATTCCAACAGTGATTCTTTGATATTATAGTCGTAGGATACTACGTTTTTTCCGTTCTGTGAAGTGCAAAAGCCGGCCGGTGTGGCCGTGCGGTTAAAGGTGCTTCAGTCTGGAACCGCGTGACCGCTACGGTCGCAGGTTCGAATCCTGCCTCGGGCATGGATGTGTGTGATGTCCTTAGGTTAGTTAGGTTTAATTAGTTGTAAGTTCTAGGCGACTGATGACCTCAGAAGTTAAGTCGCATAGTGCTCAGAGCCATTTGAACCATTTTTGAAGTGCAAAATTTTACATTTCTGAGCAAATCGCCAATCTCTGCACCACTTTGAGATCTGACTGAATATTTATGAAGCTTTTTTCAGATATACCTTCATTATAAATGACTGCATCATCTGCAAAAAGCTGATTTTACTGTTAATATTGTCTGCAAGGTCATTAGCATACAACATGAACAGCAAGGGTCCCAACACACTTCCCTGGGCACACCGCAAGTTACTTCTACATCTGACGATGACTGATAACATGTTACGTCCTCTCTACCAAAACGTCCTCTATCCAGTCACAAATTTCAATTGATACAACATATGATCGTACTTTTGACAATACGCGTAGGGATCGACGCGAAAGTCGCCGAAGTGGCGTCAACTCGAAAGACTTTGCCAGGCGACCGGTCTACCCGACAGGAGGCCCTAGCCGCACTACATCTCTTTCTTGAGGTAATGAGTCAAATGCTTTTCGGAAATCAAGAAATACAGCATCTACCTGACTGCCTTGATTCAAAGCTCTTAGTATGTCATGTCAGGAAGTGCGAGTTGGGTTTCACATGATCGATGTCTGGGTGGCACTGAGGAGGTCATTCTATTCAAGATACCTCATTATATTTGAGCTCAGAATATGTACTAAGATTCTCCAACAAATGGATATGAAGGATATTGGACGGTGGTTTTGTCGATCCTTTCTATTACCCTTGTTGTAGTTGGGTGTGGCCTGTGCCTTTTTCGAAAAACTGGGCACGGTTTTTTGTTCGATGGGTCTAAAATGGATTGTACTTAGCTGAGGGGCTAGCTCAATGACAGCCTTTATATACGACCAGAATTTCTTTGGATTCTATGAAAGATCACTTGACAGTATTCTGCTACAGCCAAAGGCGTTTCATTCAGAATCTCTCTATTTATAACCCTACAAATGTTACGCAGTAACCTGTTTCTTTAGAAGTTTCTTTACAATGTATACATGGATGTTCCCTCCAGTTATGCACTGTTCTACTGGTTACATATCTATAGAGTGCATCGTCAACTATTCTTTTCAACTTGAGCCAGAATTCCTCCATATGCTCCTGCCCTGTGCTGAAAGTTTCAAGTTTCTAATTGAGATATGACGCTACTGATTTTTTATCTAGTTTATTGAACATAAGTATATTGAACATATAAGTTGTTTGCAAACTCGAAAACAGAGTTAATTTACGATAAATGAATATAATGTATAGGGCTATTCCTCTATATGGGAACACTAGATGGAACACAATATGTTAGAAAAACTGCTACAGTAACTAAATCACAAACGTCGATTTTCTACAAATTTCTCGTACATTATGCAAAGGACAATGGGAGCTTCCGAAAATTCTCAAAAACGCACATTTAGTTGAGTTGATATACGATGAAGTTCAGGGATGATGTAGTCTTTGGCAGAAGTGTGAACCACAAACATTGATTTGCTACGAAGTAAATTACGTATCCAAAACACTCGTACGGGTAATTTACCAAAATATAGTTTTGTAAATATCAGAATAACCTATTTATTACGTAATCGTACGATGAATTGCAGAACGATTGTTTTGAACGTGGGTAGACCTACTGCCCTCAAAAAATTTTAAAAGATCGGAGTCAGGTTTGACCCTACAATTAACGATGACAGTACGAGTTTATCGCGGCAATCGTGAATGTTCGAAATTTCACGATGTATCACAATACAAATGGGTATTGATGCAGTCAATGACAGATTACGCAGAGACGACGCGAACAGTAAAATATGCGAATCTAGAACTTTAAATCCGCACACTATCTTCTACACGCGGTCTCACACGAAGGAAAATTCCTAAGTCGCGTATTGCACGGATTTTTCAAGCTGATTCAGTGCACACTTATACACCGGCGGGCCGAAGAAGAACACTGCTGCATGAGTTCATATCGATCAAAATCGCTAAAATGTGCAGCACCACAAAGCACATCTTATGCCTGTCACAGCTAACGATGCAACTTCGGGCCACAGGTATTTTGTTTGTCCCGCGCCCATCACTGCTGCATACCAAGTCCTTCGAGAAATTAAGTAGAATTATAACCTTTGTAATTCACTTAAAAGTGCAATTAACCACGTTTTATTGCACTATAAACTGATTTTTAGAGGTAATTTACTGTCTTCATATAATAAATGGTATTCGGAATTTATTTTGTAGGAAATGACCTGCAGAGGATGGAAGGATAAAAAAGCAATAATATGTAGTTGTACATAACGTAAAGTAGCAATATGTACTAAATGTAATTATAGTGGAATATGTAAAAATATGTAACGTTAAAATGAAAAATATAAACACTGGCAACATAATTCGCTAACATTTACAGTTGTTACCCGTGCAGGAATGAAGGAAAATAACAAGTAATTCCATAAAAATCGGGACTCTACACATTACAGTACCAGCCGTTTCGCCAATGATTTCAGTTAAACTCCATATCTCTCAGCAGTATCTCCAGGTGAAGTGGCATTCCTTTCCCTGTCGAGCTACTGCTCTATCTAAAATGATCCCGAGGTCGACGAACCTTCCTTCCAAGATTTGCAAATATCAGCGCTGCGGCAGAGACCCGGCCAAGCATCGTGGACAATGAAAACTCATTCAGGTCTGTGTGTGTATGTGTGTGTTTGCGCGCACTCGCGCCGCGCGAGCGTTTTATCAGTAGGCATGAGAAACCATGACGACATAAACCACACAAGTAAAATACACAACAAACAATAAAATGCTCAGTATTATTTCGCCACTATGGATAGCTGTTTGACGTACGTATTAAGTATGTTGTCAGCTGTCGTTCATAGTTCTATTTTAGGTTTGTATTCGTTATGTATCGTCTGTTTTTTGTAATCACACCGTATTTATCTGATTTACTTTCATTATTTGAAGGAATTAAAATTTGTGTCTGTCAAACGTTATTACAGATGATATTTTAAAAATGTAATTTGTACAATTATTACTAGCTAACCAAGGTATAGTTAATGTAAATTCTAGCTCCCACGATCATTTACCTAATTTTAAATCAATACTATGTCCTGGACATGTTGTTCACTGGAATATATCGGCAATCAAAGTTCTTGGAATATCTGAAGTGTGTATCATAAGGTCTTTGGGCAATTGTAGCAGTATGCAAGTCACTAGTGTTTTTCCAAGCGTGATGATGATTGACGTTGGATGACAGAAGTATATGATTAGTTCTATCACAAATAATACCAAAATTGTTCATTTCAATATTTTCATTAATTATTGCAATTGTGAAACGCAGCTAGCTATGGGTTTTTGAAAGTAAATTATTTGTGTTTAAGCGAGGCTGTGTATAATGCATACTTGATCAAAAATGTTTTTTGAGTCACTAGGTACAGTTATTGTAGGCACTTGATATTTCGCGAAAGAAGGAGGTGCTGTACTAGTAGGAGTTTAGAAATCACAGTTTCAGATCAGTTGTGGACGTCTACTATGGAGATGGCATGTGAAACTTTGTATATTCGTTCCATTTTTAGGTTCTGCGAGTTCTCGAATACATTTGGAGTAAGCTTCTGGCGGTTTACGGTGATTAGAGGGAACAGTGTGGTGTTGTGCAAGACTCACACTCCCCCTTGATTATTGAACTTTCGCGAAGTTGCTTTGCGATCTTTTCAGGATAGCCGGCTGCATGGTCTGCCCCACTTCTTCTCCGAAGATAAGATGCAGTTTTCGAGGAATTTTCTCTACTCTTAAAATAACTCCGTACACTCGCGATACTTTGAACTCAACCCCACTATATTTTCACAACACATAACAGTTTTCACATACAGGAATCAGTTTTCGTAAGTTCAACAATTTCCGGTGCGTCAGATACTATTACATATTCTTTACCATTAATGCAGTACTATAAATCTTTCAAAGTTCTAGCTAGTCCACCCTCCGGAGCTCACGAAAGTAAGTGAGTAAGTAAAAGTAAGTGTATTTTCTTTTCCTTTCACACAAGTCAACTGTTTACAATAATGACTGACGTAACACCGTCACGGAGTACGGCCCGCCTGCTCCTTGTGCTGGGCGTGTAACTTCTGAGGCGAGTGCTGCGGATACCTGCCCGCGCCAATCAACCGCCCGATACACGCCAGACTTGCACACACACATAATCGCGGCGCAGTAGACACTGTCCCGTTTCTCACGCTCGTACGGAAAATATCGGGTGTTCGAGTCGGTGGAAAGCGGAGGGTCTCTAGAATTTACGTCGAAATTCTCGAGGCACTACAAGCTCTCAAGTTTTCTGTAAGCGCTGTAACATTTCCACTAGATACGCATCAGTCTACATATCTTCAAAACAAGAAAAAAATTTGTTCATTGAAAAACGTGATTGAAATTTACCACATGATTCATCATATTTCTTTTAGAGACAATCACAGTAACACGCGTTTTATCGGGATCGATTCCGATTATACCTGGGAAAGAAAAGACAAAAACCTACATTACAGTGTTTAGGGAAAAAAATCCCAATTCTACTTACAACTAAAGTAAATGTTTAGAAAAAAATTCGAGTTCTACTCACAACTTGAGTAAAGTGAAATCCCTGTCATAGCCTCCAGGTGTCGTTGTATCAGAGCACGTGAAGAGCCTGTGCTCCTGACGCTATTCATCGATTTTCAGTTTACTGCAGAACAAACAGTAGACAGAAAACAATGGGCATTGTCTGAGAGGAGAATCCATTGTTCAGTGCAAACTAAAGCCTGAGTTTAAGTGGCGAGCACAGCTGTTGACCACAGATTATTACTGATACAATGACGGCAGCTGTTAAAACTGTCTCTCACTTGGCCATTTAGGTCACACTGCGCAGAAGTGCTATTGAACTGAGCCAATAATTAAAGAAAATATTATTATTCTGCGCAGTAATAACCATTACTTATTTTATTCATTCTTTGACAGGCATATGGGGAAGAAAGAAAGTGAAGCCATGACGACACGTTAATTTTAAGTTCATTAATCGTTCCCTAGTCATGACTTTTTCTCTATTCATGGTACACATGTAGGCCTCAAGCATATTAACATTTTGGGGCGTTCATATGGGTATGATTGTGAAATGATATTATGCAATATAGGGTACATTTCAGCAGAAGCAAGATTCATTGAACACAGTACGAATTTATCATGCATGCAAGAATGGGAATTCACATCTAATTACCATCGAAAAGAGACTAGGATAATCAGTAAACATATGAGACAATATAAATGAACGTAGCTCAGTTACAGGAAGTAAAACACAATAGGACAAACGGAGTTGAGGGGACTCAATTTACTTGCATACAGGCATATACAGGAACTCAACAACATTTATATCCACAATCTGCTATCATTAAGGTGATCAGAGAACAACTGAAAACATCAAGAGTGTGAGTCAGGTCTGAAGAGAAGGGAGTGGAATAAACACTGCCATTATGCTAGGGCGCCTGTTGTGCCTGAAAGTCATGAAATGGATCGCCTTACCCGTGTCATTCCACTGTGCCTCACGAAAACAAATGAGCCAAGGTTGTCCTTCCAAGCACTACTTCTTACATAAACTGTCAACGTGGAGGAGGGGATCCTAGTTCCTCATTTAGCGTACACAACTATACAAATGGGTCAAAGTACATCCATGACGTATTCAGTAGCATGAATAGCCTAATTGTGGTGCACAAAAAACTCATCAAACACTAAAACAAAAGTAATGGTTACTATCATTAGATACTATTCATGACAAATCTAACCACTCACAAAAACCCAAGGAAATGCATAACAAGAAAATACCGTAAGAGTATCAACACTGTCTGACTTCTACGTCTTATTAATTCACTAAACACTTGAACAATTATAGCTTCTGTCACTATATACAGTTGTTGGCCACATGCCACTGTTCATATAGACACAAGAAATTGTAAAATATCAATATTTAAGTAAATGGACCAAAATACATAAATGGATCACTATAAAAGAAGTGACAGTGAAATAGTAGTGCTGGTTATTTAGTTTATGTTCTCCCACTGAATTCCAAAAACCGAGAAGCAAAACACTGAAAAATGCAAGTAATATGGGCAGAGACCACAAGAGACCACAGAGACCACAAGATACTCCTCACATATCAATATAATGACCAGTTAATTAATATCACCAGTACTTCTGGTTGACTGTATTAATAATTCAACATGAAAAGACATGTTAATTATTCTAGTTATGTATTGAAAATAACTTCAGTATAGACTGGACTCTTAGACATGACATTGGATCAAAAAGCGTAGTCAACAAATAAACACACTCAGACTGGAACGCACAAACGAGAAATCCAAAAACACGTAGAAGGAAGTTATCTATATGGATGCACATAACATGAAAATTTGTGCATAATGAAATTGGGAATCAAACCATAACACAAACAACAAAAACATTGAAACTCCTGGCAGATTAAAACTGTGTGCCGGACAGAGACTCTAACTCGGGACCTTTGCCTTTCGCGGGCAAGTGCTCTACCAACTGAGCTACCCTAGTACGACTCACGCCCCGTCCCACAGCTTTGCTTCTGCCAGTGCCTCGTCTCCAACCTTCTAAACTTTACAGAAGCTGTGAGGACGGGTCGTGAGTCGTGCTCGGGTAGCTCAGTTGGTAGAGCACTTGCCCACGAAAGGCAAAGGTCCCGACTTCGAGTCTCGGCCCGGTACACAGTTTTAATCTGCCAGGAAGTTTCATATCAGCGCACACTCCGCTGCAGAGTGAAAATCTCATTCTGGAAACAAAAACATTATAGATGATAACGCTGGTTAATCGATGAATTCAAGGTGTACATATTTCACAGTACTAATTATGCAATTGTTAATAGAGATGAGGCATCATGAAAAAGAAGTGGTTATCGAATGAGTGTGTCTCACACACAACACACAATCTACAGAACTTTTCGCTCAGGATGCCCAATGCATACTCCTGTCTGTATGGAATACCCGACTCAACACTGATCTCGCAACACTAATGTACTTGGGGTATTCTCACAGTGGACATGTTGGTCTCAGGCCAATAAACACTGCACATTAACCTCTTGTGGGAGAGCCAATCTTGTTCATCGGCAGCATCAGCCATCTCTGCCTCTCTCTCAACTCAGATCTAGAGTGTTGCCTCCAATATGTAGCTTCATCTTGCGTTCACGTCCACATACTCAATACACTTTGTCTGTGGTTACCAGTGTCACCCCTGTGGACCATGACTTGTACTGAGCAGCTGTGTAACTGTTTTGTAGTGTATCACCAATACGTACTAGGTGAGCATGTCCCATTTCGAGGGAAGTTTCTGACAGGCCTAAACTGGCTCATTTGAGGTTAGCCCTCCAGGGAACAGATGTCAGACGTTCACCTTTCACCCTCAAAGACATGCCAATGAGGACTCAGTGAACTGCCCATGGATTACAAAACAGTCGAGAAACTGAACAAACAGTGAGCATGCAGAGCAAATCCAGATCTGCGAGTACAGGAAGCTGCAGTTCCATAGCATACATTTAGACCTGGTCGGGAAAGATAGTTATGGAAAACCACAGGAAGAGCAGCGGCTAGGAGATGAGTGTGTGTTAGTGGTAACAGACGTGAACGGGCACAGTGTGTGCAAAATTTTCGAAAGAATCACCGACAGGGTTGTTCAAACTAGCGAGAGCTATGCTTAAATTAAAATTTTATATGATCTAGCGAGCAATACAACACTGAACTGAGCTACTGTAGCGCAACCGAATTTGTAAGCGAGGTGTAGCAGACCTGATAAGTACTGCAATGCTTCAGGCTCGCCTGTAATTCGTTTTCGTAACTTGTGTGCTTCGAAAGAGGATTACAGCTGGGAAGCCACATGATCAAACGCAAGTTCCATGTATATTCAGCACTACGGAGTGCCACAGCAAATTTCTTCCCACTTTCAACCTATTTAACTACATAACGGAGAAACTGGGAAACGAGCAGTTACTCAAATACAAAGAAATTCCGAAAGAAACATGGACGTTATTCATTGAAAAGCGGCCATGGTCACCTCAAAATGCCGCTAGGCTGTGGACATGGTATGCTCAGGGACAACTTAATTCGATGCGAAGTGTAAGGTGAGGCGCTGACTGCATCACAAAAAGGAATGGTTTTTCCCAGGTACTGACCTCTCGTTACTGAAATTTTGTGCGAAAAATAATGTTAAATGTATATGTGAGCTAGGAAAAATTGAACATTATTAAACACGAGTATTGTGCAAAAACGAACTGCTAGTGGAACAGGAGGTGTTAGTGAAAGTGCACCACTTATCAAAGAAACAGCAGTTTTTATGTAACAACTTTTTCAAGATTTACTGCAGATCTTTTCTGATGTGAAGCCTGATGTATCAGAACGCTACCGAGTCAGTAACTCTCTGATCAAAAAGTCTAGGGCTGTGCACCATATTTCGAACACAAGTTTTTCATAGAGTAAATGGGTAATGGAAATTAGATGGGTAGTTATGTCAATATCTCTACATCATGCATTAGGGTGGTCAAGTATTTGTTTACCTCTGCATTCAAGAACAGTAACGATTATTCGTTTATTTGTGGTAACAAGCGTGTGTCGTCACTGAATATGCTACAGACGGTTTCTGATCAGATGATAAATGATTACGGTTCTTGTAGATAACGAAATTGTGGATGACTTACAAAAGCGTTGCACTCAGGAAGGAGCAAGAGTGATCTATCCTGAGAGTGTAAATCGGGAAGGGTGCTGCGTGATACGAGCACCTTACAGAGGCATTGTGCTCTGCGAAGCATACAGGATTCTTTAGTAATTATAGGAGACAATGCTGATGAATAAGGGGGAGAGTAGAGCATAACGTGCTCACTTAGAGGTACGTTGTGGCTGTGATGAGAAAAATGCCGGCTGCAGAAAGTGCTGTGCCCGTACTGATTAGTAAAAGAAAGTGAGAGATTTCATTTTTTTGAAAACTGCTGTGGAAGCACTGTGTTTGTCGTGTTTTGGTTCTCTGGGAAAATTACACTGTGAAGGTACAGCCCAAGTAAAGTGGTACAAGTCGATCTTAGATGCGTGTGGCGGGATCGCTTTGAGTAGGTTCTTTTGTTGCAGAACAGCAGCTTTTTTTCTGCCATAGAACCATGGACCCTGGATGACCACCAATTAATCACACCGAGAAGAAGAGTAATATGTGAATAACGATGATGACACCCACCTTGGACAAGAACACCAGCGTTCAACAAGGAGTACGTTCGAGGTAGGAAAGTGTACAGACAAGTAAGAACGTGGTACGAAGTAAGCAAATTACACCGTTATGACGAATGCCATGAGTTGAATTACACGGGTGAGAAAAGAACGTAGATACAATTATGTAGACTAAAAGAAATAACAGATGCGAGAGAACCACCATGTCCATTCGAAATTTTGTGTTGTATCCTGTTATACCCACGTTTAAAGTTATAGGTGCTCGCAGTTTTGGATTTACTCCGCATGCTCGCTGTTCGATCAGTTTCTCGCCGTGTCTACTATGTTCCTTGGCTGTTTTGTAATGATCTTGTGCTTTACTCTCGGTCACTTTCTTCTGACTCGGTGTCATGGTGTAACGGCTTTTTGTGGTCGTAGATGCTGCACCATTTAGCATGTTGGCAACCTGCTCATCATATTACACGCGTCCTTCCTTACACCCCTGAAGCCTACTCATCGCCTTCATCAAATGCCGCACCGAGTTTGTTGTTGTTGTGATCTTCAGGCCAGAGACAGGTTTGATGCAGCTCTCCAGCCACTATCCTGTGCAAGTTTCTTCATCTCCCAGTACCCACTGCAAACCACATCCTTCTGAATCTGCTTAGTTTATTCATATCTTTGTCTCCCTCTACGATTTTTACCCTCGACGCTGCCCTCCAATACTAAATTGGTGATCCCTTGATGCCTCAGAAGATGTCCTACCAACCGATTCCTTCTTCTAGTCAAGTTGCGCCACCAATTTCTCTTCTCCCCAATTCTATTCAATACCTCCTCATTAGTTATGTGATCTACCCATCTAATCTTCAGCATTCTTCTGTAGCACCACATTTCGAAAGCCTCTATTCTCTTCTTGTCCAAACTATTTATCGCCCATGTTTCACTTCCATACATGGCTACACTCCGTACAAATATTTTCAGAAAATACTTCCTGACACTTAAATCTATACTCGATGTTAACAAATTTCTCTTCTTCAGAAACGCTTTCCTTGCCATTGCCAGTCTACATTTTATATCCTCTCTACTTCGACCATCATCAGTTATTTTGCTCCCCAAATAGCAAAACTCATCTACTACTTTAAATGTCTCATTTCCTCATCTAATTCCCACAGCATCGGCCGACTTAATTGGACTACATTCCATTATCCTCGTTTTGCTTTGGTTGATGTTCATCTTATATCCACATTTCAAGACACTGTCCATTCCGTTCAACTGCTCTTCCAGGTCCTTTGCTGTCTCTGACAGAATTACAATGTCATCGGCGAACCTCAAAGTTTTTATTTCTTCTCCATAGATTTAAATCCTACTCCAGATTTTTCTTTTGTTTCCTTTACTGTTTACTCAATATACAGATTGAATAACATCGGGGATAGGCTGCAACCCTGTTTCACTCCCTTCCCAACCACAGCTTTCCTTTCATGCCGCTCGACTCTTATACCTGCCATCTGGTTCCTGTACAAATTGTAAATAGCCTTTCGCTCCCTGTATTTGACCCCAGCCACCTTCAGAATTTGAAAGAGAGTATTCCAGTCAACATTGTCAAAAGCTTTCTTAAAGTCTACAAATGCTAGAAACGTAGGTTTGCCTTTCCTTAATCTATCTTTTAAGATAAGTCGTAGGGTCAGTATTGCCTCACGTGTTCCCACATTTCTACGGAATCCAAACTGATCTTCCCCGAGGTCGGCTTCTACCGAGTTTATCAAGATCGTTTATCAAACAGCCTGTCTTGTTTCTGAAATTACTCCTTACTTCCCTGATTTCCCACATTTGCTTCTTTGTTGATGGGTTCCGCCGGATTCTTGAACACTGTGAATAGCTCGTTTAGTTTACCCTACTCGTCAAGTTTCTTATAGATAATCTTATTGTGTTCCTTAAATATTTCCTCTTATTGTGCTCGTCAGATTTTTTGTTAATTCCCTGAATAACTGATCTGTGTTCCTCCAATTTTTATCGATTCCCTGATATTCCTCTGTTAGCACCTGAAACTCAAGTTCCATGGGATGGTGGTACTATAGAACTTACAACAGCCGAAATCTAATGTAAACATCAACAAATGTGCATCTTAATGTGAATAGCCGTCTGAAGCTGAAGCTATCAGTTCGAAACTGGTAACTGCGATATCTGTGTAAATAAACGGCACTATTAACCCTTCGACTACCAGTGGTTTCTGCCTGAACCACCATTTTATTAATTTTGTTTTGATGTACCAGTGTCTTTAGCATGAAATTACCCACGCTCTTGCAAGACAGAGACATTTAGTGGTACATTGAGGTACTTCGAACGGTGTAGTGCATCGTAGCAGTCACTTAAGGCGTTCAGTGCAACAGTCGGTTCAAATGGTTCAAATGGCTCTGAGCACTATGGGACTCAACTGCTGAGGTCATTAGTCCCCCAGAACTTAGAACTACTTAAACCTAACTAACCTAAGGACATCACAAACATCCATGCCCGAGGCAGGATTCGAACCTGCGACCATAGCGGTCTTGCGGTTCCAGACTGCAGTGCAACAGTCGGCACAGAGATTGTGCTACATCATTGTAGAAGATAGTGACGTGGTTTTCTTTAGTGCCCTTATTGAAGAGGTCATTGACAATGAAAGTAGGCCTATCAAGTTTTTATGTCTAAAATTTGAGTTTTTACTACTGCTCTCATGAGTCGTTGTTGTTTTGATACAATTTTTTTTAACTTTTAGGCCCATTTTTGCTTGTTATTTAAGACTATAATTTGTTTTAATGTATGAGTTTATTAAAGTTTCGAGTGTGGCATTGTGAATAGCAAAATTGGGAATTTGCTTTCAAATATATCGCATGAAATGACGGTAGGGTTGCCAACTTTAACTGGATACAAAAGTGGACAACTCAAAAAGGTATTAATATTACACAATCCGCAATACATACACTATAGTTGCTACAACAGGAACCATACATTTATTTAACGAGATACTCACTGTTAATATTGCGAATCTAGCCATTTCTGCGATCCTCTAGTTTCTTTGCTAGTTATATTTTGAAGTCATACTTTATTTCTGACTTCACAGCTTTAAGAAGTTCTTTCCCGTTGTCGGGATTGACCAATTTAGCGAGTTCAGCTCATTTCATATGGTAGTTAAAATTCACAAATAGTTTGGCTTTCACCATTTCCACTTTCAGTCTGTCTCTTTCATTGCTCCAGATATTTAGCATCACACTGAAAACCTGTTCCACAAACGCGTTTCATGGTGGCTTTGCTAGCACATGTTGAACAACTTTCAACAAATTTTATACTCTGCATTTCTTGAAAAATGTCACCCATTTGTTTGAAGTGTTTGAGCCTGGTAAGTTCTTAATGAATGGCAAGATGTCATTCTATGCAAATATTTCAGAAGATAGTTTATCACCGTTTACATTATGTTGAAATAATGTATAAGTTTCATCACGTTCTCCATTTTAAGGGGTTCTTCAAGATTTAACTGAGAGCTAAATTGAAAATTGAATCTTCACTGAAGTCAAACCATTTTTCTACATATTCCAGAATCCTAGTGTAGAATTTCTGTGGTTCTGTGACAAATTTTGCTTGTTCATATTGCGGACATTTTTTCAGTTCTTGTAATATCTCGAATCCGAAGAAATTATTTCTTTGGTTATTAATAATTTCTGTACGCAGCTTCAGGATTGCAGAATATATTTCAGTTATCTGTATATAATCACTTTCCACGTGTTTTATGGTTGTATTAAATAAATGCATAAAACTGTGGACAAAATAAATATAAAGATCTAGGAGTGTTACTTCATCGTCCACTTCACTGTCGTTTTCATGGGCTACAAATGTCCAAATACGTTTGGCAGTATTTTCTTCACCCTGGCTTAGAAAACAGGACTTAGACAATGGCCAATTCTGGGACAATCTATCTACAACAGAAGAAAGTCATAAAAACGTGTAGGAACATGTTGCAGTAGTGTGGAGTACTCTGACTGCAGGAACTCAAAAGAAGTTCTTCAGCTCACTCACCTTCTTCGCGCTTGAAGAAAACTCATCAAATATCTTAACCACTAACGATTCAACATCATACTACAGTAGTGTGCAATATATGTATGTGATAATGTTATGCAATAAGATGTGGTGCTTCCAAACATTTTTTTCCAACTCCATAAAAACAAATTGGCTTTAAGCTTTTTGGCTATAGAAGTTGATGTTTCGTCAGCGTCTTCGTAAAACTCTAACTGCTTAAGTCGTTCCCCTTCACTGGGTGAAGTACTGGATAGGGACTGGAAATAATTTCATATTTCCTTTATTTGAAGCATCACATGCCATCGAGAACGGAGTTGTACCAAGTCTTTTCAGAATTTGTTGCAGGGAATGTGGAGCCAATATATTCTCTACTATAACTTCAACTTTAGTCCGTCCACAGTGAATTTTGGATCGCAGTGCCGAATCTTGAAACAAAAAGTGAGATAAGAGACCATTTCTACAGTCTTGTGAAAGGTAAATGTGACGATTTTTCACCCCATGTTATGTTAATTTAGTTCCGTTGCTGACATTTCCTCTTCGTGACTAGTTCCTGCTGGGACGAAATACACTACTGGCCATTAAAACAGCTACACCACGAAGATGACGTGCTACAGATGCGAAATTTAACCGACAGGAAGAAGATGCTGTGATATGCAAATGATTAGCTTTTCAGAGCATTCACACAAGGTTGGCGCCGGTGCCGACACCTAAAACGTGCTGACTTGAGGAAAGTTTCCAACCGATTTCTCATACACAAACAGAAGTTGACCGGCGTTGCCTGGTGAAACGTTGTTGTGACGCCTCGTGTAAGGAGGAGAAATGCGTACCATCACGTTTCCGACTTTGATAAAGGTCGGATTGTAGCCTATCGCGATTGTGATTTATCGTATCGCGACATTGCTGCTCGCGTTGGTCGAAATCCAATGACGTCATTTTCTCCGATGAATCCAGGTTCTGTTTACAGCATCATGATGGTCGCATCCGTGTTTGCCGACATCGCGGTGAACGCACATTGGAAGCGTGTATTCGTCATCGCCATACTGGCGTATCACCCGGCGTGATGGTATGGGGTGCCATTAGTTACACGTCTCGGTCACCTCTTGTTCGCATTGATGGCACTTTGAACAGTGGACGTTACATTTCAGATGTGTTAGGACTTGTGGCTCTACCCTTCATTCGATCCCTGCGAACCCTATATTTCAGCAGGGTAATGCACGACCGCATGTTGCAGGTACTGTACGGGCCTTTCTGGATACAGAAAATGATCGACTGCTGCCCTGGCCAGCACATTCTCCAGATCTCTTACCAACTGAGAACGTCTGGTCAATGGTGGCCGAGCAATTGGCTCGTCACAATACGCCAGTCAATACTCTTGATGAACTGTGGTATCGTGTTGAAGCTGCATGGGCAGCTGTACCTGTACACATCATCCAAGCTCTGTTTGACTGAATGCCCAGGCGCACCAAGGCTGTTATTACGTCCAGAGGTGGCTGTTCTGGGTACTGATTTCTCAGGATCTATGCACCCAAACTGCGTGAAAATGTAATCAAATGTCACGTCTAGTATAATATATTAGTCCAATGAATACCCGTTTATCATCTGCATTTCTTCTTGGTGTAGCAATTTTAATGACCAGTAGTGTACCTTTGAACAGTGGAGTTTCGTAACACATCCCGCACCTTATCAATATGAATCTTGGTATTGGCATGATGCTTTATCACTGTCACTGAGTTGTGTTTCATTGTTTTACAATATCCGGTATATTCATCTTGTTTCGAAAGCCACCCCGAAAAGTTGTTTCTTATAACCAATCATCATTGAAATGACGCTCACTGCAATGTCTTTTGGCTTGCTGCATTATAAAAGCTTATAAGCATTCGAAATGTGGTGCTACAGAAGGATGCTGAAGATTAGATGGGTAGATAACATAACTAATGAGGAGGTATTGAACAGAACTGGGGAGAAGAGAAATTTGTTCAAAATGTTCATATGTGTGTGAAATCTTATGGGACTTAACTGGTTCAAATGGCTCTGAGCACTATGGGACTTAACATCTATGGTCATCAGTCCCCTAGAACTTAGAACTACTTAAACCTAACTAACCTAAGGACACCACACAAAACCCAGTCATCAGGAGGCAGAGAAAATCCCTGACCCCGCCGGGAATCGAACCCGGGAACCCGGGCGTGGGAAGCGAGAACGCTACCGCACGACCACGAGCTGCGGACTGGGACTTAACTGCTAAGGTCATCAGTCCCTAAGCTTACACACTACTTAGCCTAAATTGTCCTAAGGACAAACACACACACACACACACACACACACACACACACACACACACACATGCCCGAGGGTGGACTCGTACCTCCCCTGGGACCAGCCGCACAGTCCATGACTGCAGCGCCTGAGACCGCTCGGCTAATCCCGCGCGGCGAGGAGTTTATGGCACAACTTGACTAGAAGAAGGGATCGGTTGGTAGGACACATATTGAGGCATAAAGGGATCACCAATTTAGTATTGGAGGGCAGCGTGGAGGGTAAAATTCGTAGAGGTAGACCAAGAGAAGAATACACTAAACAGATTCAGAAGGATGTAGGTTGCAGTAGATACTGGGAGATGAAGAAGCTTGCACAGGATAGGGTAGCATGGAGAGCTGCATCAAACCAGTCTCTGGACTGAAGACCACAACAACAACAACAAATACATTACATACATTCACGTATCACTCAGTCACTTCCGTTCTAAAGTAAAAGTTTGCTGTGTGCTGTTCACCTAATGTAAATGCCGTGTGGTTCAAAAATGGCTCTGAACACTATGGGACTTAACTGCTGTGGTCATCAGTCTCCTACAACTTAGAACTACTTAAACCTAACTAACCTAAGGACATCACACACAACCATGCCCGAGGCAGGATTCGAACCTGCAACCGTAGCGGTCTCGCGGTTCCATACTGTAGCGCCTAGAACCGCACGGCCACCCCGGCCGGCTAAATGCCGTGTGGCGAAGGCCTCCCGTTGGATAGGCCGGTCGCCTAGTTTTGAGTTGATGCCACTGCGGCGACTTGTGTGTCGATGGGGATGAGATGATATGATGATAAGGACAACACAACACCCAGTCCCTGAGAAGAGAAAAATCTCCGATCCAGCCGGGAATCGAACCCAGGCCAGTTGGTACGACAATCCGTCGTGCGGACCACTCAGCTACCGGGGGCGGATGGTTCACCTAATACAGCCACGACAAAATACTTCACTGCATCAGGCAGTCGCGCAAAACAATGGGTATACCTGGCGCGTTGATTTGTCCGACAGCAGTATTCCTTTTAAAATTAATGGGTCTTTTTTGAAAGAATCGATAATAAAATAAAAATGCGACATTGTCACGGCTTGTTTTGTTTGTTGCTTTTTGCCGCTGTATAACACAACTGTGCAAAAGAACAAATAGAAATAAACTGATATTGTAACTCTGCTTTATTGTCCTTTATTGCAGCTGTCATAAGAAAATATAAGCTATTATTGACCCGTCTTTCCTAATTGGTTCTTACTGGTGCGGTCTTCAAATGACTTGGCGACAATGGAAAAAATGGACACCGTGGTGTAATAAAAATACAAAGCCTCGTTGGCTTCTCTGAGACGGCTTGTCGAACAAATGACACCGCCAACTTATATTAAAACACATTGCAATACGTTACGACAAATCCACAATGCTCCTAATTCGTGGCACAATCTGGTACAAAATACTGAAACCAAATAATAATCAAATTGAAAAGTTTAACTGACTCTATTTTCGTTAAATGGCTCCTGTAAAAAAATTTTAAAAAACGAAACTAGTAAACAAGAATTTAGCTTATTTCTAGTGGACCCGAAAACCGGACTTTTGACGTCCGGTCGTGACGTTCGACCGGACACCACACTTTTTATTTAAAAACCGGACTGTCCTTTCTGGAACCGGACAGTTGGCAACGCCGAATGATGAGTGGATTGAACACTGTATGTCCCAGTGGTTCCGAAGTAAAACCACCTCCTTAAAACAACTGATTGCTTTCTTTTCGCCAAATTCTTCTTGTGGTTCTTGCATACTATGATAATAAAGCTTAATTTTGTGAAAAATTTTAAAATTGTATTCCGAAGTGTAACCGCCTTTAACAACCAAATGTTTACTTTTTACCAATTTCTTCTTGTATCCGTTGCTTATTAAGATCATAAAGGTTAATTTTGTGAAAAATTTTAAAATCATATATTTTTCGATATCGTTAGGACTCAGTGTGTTAACAATGGCTGGTCCCTGTTTTTCATTGTAAGAAACAACAGCCACGGTCTCACAATGACCGATTTCGACAAAATATCGCGAAGATATTACTTTTGCACCCTGAACTTTGATTCTCTTTGCAAATTTTTTCATGTGTTTACTTTACTGCTTGCTGAATGTAGAGAATGAGTAAGAGCGGAGACAGATTATAACCCTGTCTCATTCCTTTATAACTGTAGCTCTGTACAAGACCTAGGTTACATTTCGCTCCATATATTTTACCCCCGCTTCTTTCAGAATTTTAATTAGTTTCAAATTGTAAGGCAAAAAAACGGCAACAGCAAATGGTGCAACAGATAAAAGAAGAAGAAACAATGGGATTTCACTTCCCGTCTATAGTAAAAACATTACAGATGGACCACAAACATTGATAATTTTCAAAGATGGTACTGCGAGAGTTTCAAAGGAATCTTACGTGTATTCGCTCAAACTTATTTAGGGAAACCCCAGAAAATCCAAGTACGGAATATCCGATGGAAATTTTAACACTATTCCTCAAATAGACTGCTCCAGTGGCTTTTCTAATGCGCCATCTCGGTTTTGGCAAATAATTGGTAATAGGTTTTGACACTGTTACGAATTGCAGGTTAGATAACAGAATTAGTTACAGTGTGTAGCACATTGGCCATATCCTCATTCTGAAAAACAAAAACAAAAAAGGCACAATGCTTTTAAGCTGGAATCAAACATTGCGAGTGGGCTGTGTGCGTTAACTAAGAGAAGACAATCAAATACAGGAGACAGAAAATAAATTACATACATGAACTATGTTCAGAACCAGATGAAACTATTTGAAAGGTACACACAATCTTGGTTTTGTAATAATTAAAAGCCAAGTATCTCTGACGTGCTAACGTCATCGGACACAGAGAGAGGTTGATACTTCATCGTAGTAGATACAGTCGTAATTAGTTAGTCAGCATGGAAATACGGGATCATAATTAACGAATTTGCGCGATTTCAGGCTCTCTTAAAATGATCCGTGGGTATTCCTGGTTAATATTTAAATAATGAGTTAAGGGTTGCAACATACAGAGTCCTACAAAGTTTTGGGGATTTGCCATGCTACCTCATAGTACACAGTTTGTGTGTCTGCTAAGAACGTCTGTTACAGAGAATTAGTGGCCATGGGTTTGTCGACGAAGATGAAAATGAACGTTAATCAGAATATAACACCAGCTGAGGAAGAGTGACAAGTTTGTTCTCCTCGACTGTGTACAGTAGTGTTCAAATGGCTCTGAGCACTACGGGACTTAACTTCTGAGGCCATCAGTCCCCTAGAACATAGAACTACTTAAACCTAACTAACCTAAGGACATCACACACATCCATGCCCGAGGCAGGATTCGAACCTGCGAGCGCAGCGGTCGCACGGTTCCAGACTGTAGCGCCTAGAACCGCTCGGCCACTCCGGCCGGCCTACAGTAGTGTCTCTGCAGGATAAAGGAGAGAAAGTTGAGCTCAAGGACTACCTAGTGATTTGCTGAAGTGCAAAAGAACGATAATAAACTAGGGCAGCAAAAACTAAAAATACTCTAATATATCGTCACAGATATATAAACGAGAGAGATAGAGAGAAATAAATATATACATAACTATCTACTTGTAATGGCTTCTCTACCCCAACGATGTGAGGATACCACCTAAAACAAGTCCACTATCACAGTCAGTAAAATGGAGCAATCGTACTGAATTTCTAAACTGCATGTCATACTACGGTCAGTGCGTATTCGCCACAAGCAGAAGTTCGAGAACAGGGACGACCTGCAAATACGACTCACACAATGTCCATATATTCCCTCTGATGTGCGTGGGCACCGAAAAAAATACGCTCTAAAACAAAAAAGCGACGTACCATTAAGGAATTATCCGAATGGCGTGGAAATCAGTACTTGTGATGTGCTTGTACAAGCAGACAAATGATTGCAATTTCACAAATGTTAGATGATTTATTGAACAGAAAGAGCTTCATAAATTGAGGAAGTCAATAATGCGTTGGTCCAGCTCTGGCCCTAACGCAAGCAGTTATTCGGCTTGGCAGTGACTGATAAGAGTTGTTGGATGTCATCCTGAGGGATATCGTGCCAAATTCTGTCTAGCTGGAGCGTTAGATTGCCAAAATCCCAAGCTGGTTGGAGGAAGCTGCCCGTAATGCTCCGAACGTTCTCAGTTGGGGAGAGATACGGCAACCTTGCTAGCCAAAACAGAGTTCGGCAAGCAGGAAGATAAGCAGTAAAACCTCTTACTGTATGCGGGCAGGCATATCTTGCAGAAATAAAAGCCCGGGATAGCTTGCAATGAAGGACAAGACAATGGGGCGTAGACTATCGTCGACGTAACGCTGAGTTGAAAGGGTACCGCAGATGACAACCAAAGGGCTCTTCCTATGAAAAGAAATGACATCCCAGGCCATCATCCCTGGTTGGCTGACCATCACCCCTGTCGGACGGACCATATGGCGGGCCACAGTCAGGTTGGTATCCCACCATTGTTCGGGGAGTCTCCAGACATATCTTCGGCATGGAATCTCATTGACGGAGTAGAATTGTTTCCGGTGAGGTGTCTCGTTTCGAACTGAGCCCTGCTGACCTTCGAAGAAGTGTCTAGAAACGCCCTGGACAGTGGTGGGGTACCAACCTGTCACCCGCCATACGGCATGACAACCAGAAGTGTTAGTCTGGGGATCCATTTCATCCAAGGCACACTCACAGCACAGCAGTACGTCGACGATATTATTCTGCACTCCGTTTTATTTCCCTTCATGGCAACCCATCCTAGGCCTACATTCCAGCAAGATAATCCCCGCCCACATATGGCGAGAGTTTCTACTTCTTGTCTTCGTGCTTGTCAAACTATTTTGGCAAGCAAAGTCGCCTTCTCTCTCCCCAAATGACGAAGTTTGGAGCATTACGGGCAGCTCCCTCCAACCAGCTCGGGATTATGATGATCTAGTGCGCCAATTGGACACAATTTGGCTCTACCAGTATATCCCTTCGGAGGACATCCAAAAACTCTATCAATCAATGCCAAGCCGAATAACTGCTTGCATAAAGACCAGAAGTGAACCAACGCGTTATTGACTTTCTCAATTTGTGGAGCTCTTTCTCTTGAACAAATCATCCAGTTTTTTGAATTTGTACTCAATTGTTTGTCTGTATATGAACATCATATCTACCGATTTCCTCCCATTTCGGATACTTCCTCCATGATGTGTCTTTTTTTTGTCTGAGAGTGTCGAATAATGTTAACACACGATATATTGCTTTAAAGTAGCATTGTTTTTGCAATAATTGTACACACTCTGTTTAGTAATCCAACGTTATTGATAAAAATGAAGATAGAGCTAAATTTTTACCGCACAACTGAGGTACTTGCTAGTACTCGATAGATAGTGCTCAAAGTAAATGTAAGTTATTATTTAGCAGGCAGATTCCTACCATCACCCTAAGCAGAAACACTGTACAACTGACGCTAAGCTTGATCCATTCTTCTCAGTCACAGACTATTTCAGTCTCGCTTGGCAGTGAAATTGACTTCTCCGAACCATCAAAAAGGTCTCTGCAGCTATAAGTGTGATTTGATTCGAAGGACTTATGGTGAGACTTTATCCACATCTACACTGGCCAGTCACATTACTGTAACCACCGCCAATGTTCGACGTCTCGTGCAGTAATCGCTGACACACATGGCTCTAAGCACTATGGAACTTAACATCTGAGGTCATCAGTCCCCTAGACTTAGGACTAGTTAAACCTAACTAACCTAAGGACATCACACACATCCATGACCGAGGCAGGATTCGAACCTGCGACCGCAGCAGCAGCGCAGTTCCGGACTGACGCGCCGAGAACCGCTCGGCCACAAAGGCCGGCAATAATCGCTCACAGGTGCAAGTGGCAGCAGTAGAGGTGGAAGGTATGAAAAGCGCGTTTGCGGGCTCGGTAAACAGTGCAGTCGTTGTCGTAAATGGAGCGATTTATCTGACGTCCAAAGGGCATGATAATTGGCTTTCCGGCCAGGTGCTCAAGCACTTTCAAAAGAGCTAAGTTGGGAATCTGTTCGCGTGCCGCCATTATTAAAGTACGTCGTGCGTGGCAAAATGGGGCTGATCAAATCTGACGTCGAGGCAACTGTGGTACACCACCGGCTACAGATGAATAGATGACAGTAGTGAACGACTGTGGATACGTGTAGACATTCACCTGCTGAGCAACTGACCGCCCAAATGAACGAAGGGACTACCAACAGTGTCTCTTCAAGCACCGTCCAGCAAATATTGCTACGTATGGTCCTCCGCAGCAGGCGACTGATTCCTGCAGCTAAGCTGACTACTGTTCATCGATGACGAAGGCAAGAATTTGCCCGCAAATATCGTTACTGGACGTCCAATCACGTTTTATGCTCCATCGGACAGATGGCCGTTGGCGTGTCCGGTGTGAAACGTCTGAAACCTTTGGTCCAGGCCAGAGGAGCGAGCGTTATGGTCCAATGGAATGTTTACGTGGCATTCTCCAGGTGATGTCGCTATTCTGGAATGCCCAATGGATCGACAGAATTTTGCATCTATTCTTACGGACAACGTCCTCTGCCGGCCGGAGTGGCGGAGCGGTTCTAGGCGCTACAGTCTGGAACCGCGCGACCGCTACGGTCGCAGGTGCGAATCCTGCCTCGGGCATGGATGTGTGTGATGTCCTTACGTTAGTTAGGTTTAAGTAGTTCTAAGTTCTAGGGGACTGATGACCTCAGATGTTAAGTCCCATAGTGCTCAGAGCCATTTGAACCATTTTTTGAACAACGTCCTCCCGTACATGCACTTTGTTTTTCCTCGACACGACGGCATGCGCTCACCAGCAGGAGAATGCAACCTGGGACGCAGGACACCTCGTACGGGCTTTTCGCGCCATAGATCCTCAAACGAGAAACCTAATACAGTTGTCAATGGCACTGGCGTCATCATGGCTCCACATCCCTGTCGCTACCTTCCAGAACCTCATTGACATTCTCCCTGTATGTCTTGCAGTGGTCTGAGCCGCAAAGGGTGGTTGTTCAGACTTTCGACAGGTGGCCGCAGTAATATGACTGGGCAGTGAGTAAGAGTTGACACCAAAATTCGTTCGCAAATGATACAGGCTGCGCCTTCCATTGTCCCATGACAGCAACTATTGAAATGTACAATTACCTGAAGAAGCCTGAATGTTCCTCTCAGAGATTGCGGCAGTCATACAGAATGTTACATGCGTGTCGGAAAAAACAGAACAGTTGACGATTCACAGGTGTAAAAAACGAAATTTATTCGCTGATTGCGAATACGGTGACATCAGCTATATCGTTGTCCGTTTTTTCAGACATGCATGTAAGCATTACAAGCCCAGGCGGGAGGATGTGGATAACAACATTGGTATTCCTCGTTGTCTCATCATCGTAGTTGGGGGAATCCAGGTAATTTTTTGAGAATTGGAAGGTGAATTTAGTGGACTACGATACAAGGATGTAGGCAGTGTGACATATTATCCGGTTTCGAGTCCCTATCCGGCATAGATATGCATATGTCGCTATTGGACGATTGAACTATCTCTAATACAGCGAATGTCAAAGAATTCGGAATCAGCGAATAAATTTCGAAATACCAACACAGTTAATATACTTGGATCTTCTGTTAACATTTATGACCTTCAGGACACAGCGGGCACAAACACTGATTTAAGTCAAGCTCTGAATCAGTTCCTGCGCCACACTATGTCCTATTCTAGGTTTTGTTGCGAGTTCTTTCTCAGTGACACGTCTATTTTTCATCGTTAATGCACTCCTCCATTCTTTCCTTTTGCGTACCGCATAGGAAACTCATGGGCGACCCCTAAGAGGTTCATGTTGGCTTGTGTTCCCATCTTGAGTCTAATTTCACGTAGGTACCCCACTCACACAATTATCGTTGGTGGAGACTTCTGTCTGCCATCGATACGTTGGCGAAAATACATGTTTAAAGTCGATGGTAGGCTTAAAACGTCATCCGAAATCGTATTGGATGCTTTCTCAGCAAAGCATTTAGAACATTCAGTTCGGGAGCCCACTCAAAGTGTAAATGACTGCGAAAACATATTTGACCTCTTACCATCAAATAATCCTCAACAAATACAGTATAAAACACTTATTGACTCAGCTAGTACTTGATTCTCACGAGCCAATGAGTGTTATCGATAGCGATGTCAAATTGATTCATATGTATCTAGATTTCCAGAAGGTTTTGACACTGTTCCTCACAAGCGACTTCTAATCATATTGCGTGCCTAAGGATTATCCTATCGTTTGTGCGACTGGATTCGTGGTTTACTGTCAAAAAGATGGCAGTTCTTAGTAACTGACGGAAAGTCTTCGAGTAAAACAGAAGTAACATTTGACGTTCTCCAAGAAAGTGTTATAGACCCTCTGCTGTTCCTGACATACGTAAACAAGTCAGAAGACAATCTGGACAGCACTCTTAAATTATTAGTAGACGATGCTGTCATTTACCGTCTTGTTAGGTCAGGTGATCAAAATCAGTTGCAAAATGATTTACACATGATATCTGTATCATGCGAGAAGTGTCAATTGACCCTAAATAAGAAAGCGTGTGATGTTATCCACATAAATACTAAAAGGAATCCACTAAATTTCCATTATATGACAGATCACACAGATCTAAAACTGTGAATTCACCTAAATACTTAGGGGCGACAATTACGAATAACTTAACTTGGAACGATCACATAGATCATGTTACGGCCAATGCAAACCAACGATTGCGATTTATTGTCAGAAACATTGAGAAATCCAACAGGTCTACTATATGGACTGCTTACACAAAGATTGTCAGCCCTCTTATGGCGTTTTTGTGGTGCCGTATGGGATCCCCATCAGATAGGATTGACGAAGGATAAATTTGTTGAAATAAGGGCAGCTCGATTTGTTTTATCGCAAAATAGGGGAGAGAGTGCCGAGGATATGATACGCGAATTGGGGTGGCAGTCATTAAAGCATAGTAGTCTGCCATTGCGGCAGGCTTTCTCATGAAAGTTCAATCACCAACTTTCTCCTCAGAATGTGAAAATATGTTGTTGTCGCCCACCTACATAGTGAGAAATGATCATAATAATAAAATAAAAGTAATCAGAGCTTGCACGAAAGGATTCGTGGTCCTGTGCGTTGTTTGTGAGTGGATCGGTGGAGAAACAGCTTGAAAGTGTGCTACAAACTCTCTACCGGGCACCTGATAATGAAATGCAGCGTAATCATGTAGATGTATTTGTAGATGTTTTACCCATCTCTTGACGCTGCTGGCAACCACGCACACGTCTCCATGTGTACACTGAAGATGAGATACACGTCAGCAGCAGGTGTTTCCTCTTTAGTAGTAGTCGTAGTAGTAGCTTTATTCATCCGTAGATCTCTTTTTACAAGGATATAGGACATGTCAAAGTATTTACATGTTTAGATCAATTTAAAATAAGCTAATTCCTATACACACACGTATTAACAAAAAAATGAATGAAAGTAAGCTGTGGGAACGAAACATCGACGTCACCCATGTTGTTAATATGGCCTGCTGTGTCGCAGAACGTTAAAATAGTCCGCAATCTGTAGAAGACGATATCGCAGTAGCTTTGTAGGCATTGTTGGTGTTACAGTTGTGACATAGTGTTTCTCAAGACTTTCATAATGACGCTCATATAAATGAATGCAGTGTTCAGGAAATAATGTAAAGCAAGGCTCAAAAGCTACTAAAATGTCTTGATCTTTCGAGAACAGCAGGCGTCAATAAACTGATATCGGTTAAACATCATTCGCAGCACTCTAAGCTGTAACAATAACGTGAATCTGAAAGTAAGGAAGACAAATAGTGGTATGTGGTTGAGTGTGCGTATAACGATGAAATGCCTTTTATCTATCAAGGCGAAAGCTTACGAAATCCTCCCGCGGTCTTTTGTGAGCAGTTATTGTTCGATTTTAGCTTACGAAATCCTGCCGCGGTCTTTTGTGAGCAGTTACTGTTCGATTGTAGTCATACTTACCAAATCCAAGTGACAAAGAACGCATTAGTCCAACGTCTTTTGTGAGCAGTTACTGTTCGATTGTAGTCATACTTACCAAATCCAAGTGACAAAGAACGCATTAGTCCAACGTCTTTTGTGAGCAGTTACTGTTCGATTGTAGTCATACTTACCAAATCCAAGTGACAAAGAACGCATTAGTCCAACGTGGAGCTGTGCAAGACTTGCTTGCTGTTGAGCCAACCAGTAAGGCTACATTTATGTTTTCAGTGTTTCCTTTCATTTTCTCTATTCTTTCATTTCTTATTTCGAAGATTTGATTGTGTTACAAGACAAATTCAAGAACGTAAAAGAGAGAACATTTGAAAAATTTAAAATGATCTAGAGTTAATCTGTGGCCTGTATCAAATATAGAAATTCTGTCGTAGAATTACTATGTTAACTGTGGATTACGTGCGAAAATTGCGTCATCTCTAGTAGACTGGCTACAGTTTATTACATGAGAAAGTTTGTGCAGGTAGACACCCCATTTAACGAGCTCTGGTCTGTAGTCCAGACAACTCCTGTTCCATGGCGACTCAGTGTTACCCCAAACGACGCACATTTGTCCCGAGTAGATAAGCCAACACTGACAACTAACCTTATACTTTATCAGAAAGCAGAACACTAATGGAGACGTAGCCCACAGACAATTTGTGGATTCGTCGTGACAGATAAAAACTTGTACTAGACCAGGAATTGTACCTACATTCCGTATTATCTCGGACTGTTACCTTAACGATTTAGGTATTCCAGCGCCACTCCAAAACAGACTGATTTTGAGTATCATTGGTTTTTCCATTCTGTGATTTCAGAACACTAAAATCGGAGACCATTGCACAGAGTATAAGGGGGCGTCACTAACAGGGGAGCGGAAATGGTGAATGATTGCGACATACCCTGCGTTAGGAATGTACGCCACTTTATTTAATTACCTAGACGTTCAATAAAATTATCACAACTTGCATAGAAAAAACGATACTTTTAAAACAGGCAAATGAACAAGCTGGGTTTAGAAGTGGGTAAACTGCTATGGAGCTTATCCAAATTACAAAACGGAGCAACGAGATTCGTAGACTTTGAGAAAATTCTGGACACAGTTTCAGCAAAAATTAATATACAGGCTAATGTATAAGTCAATGTTACGCCTTCAGGACAGAGACAAATTCAGAGCTCAAAAAGGAGTATGATGATTAAATAGCTAGGTTTTGAGTATGCTGATTAAATAGTTAGGTTTTCGGTAATCATTTACAACCTCTCACTTAACGAAAGATAGGTACCTAAAGACTCGAAAGGTGCACATTTCACACCTAGACACAAGGATGGAAACACGGGTAATCCGCTGAATTTTAGACCCGCATCATTGACTTTTTTGTAGTATACTGGTTGGAAAACTTCAGGACGAAAGTAACTTTCGCTTGATGTGTCACTGCCAAGTAACATGGCTCGATGAGACTCGAACCATACAGAAACAGAACTCCTACAGTATACTAAAGAAGGTAACTGAAAGAAATGCGCAATGAGACGAACAGAAATGACACATTTATTCGAAGACAATTACACTGAAGTTACCGCGATTCGCGACGGACTCCTGAATATTAGAAACTGCCGAACGTGGGTCTTTATAAGGTGTTTGATTACCACGAACAGCCCTGCATGCTCTGCAATATGCTGCCATGCTGGCTACAGGGTTGGTAAAGAGTCTTTGTGGCAGGGCGTTCGATTCCTCCACCAGTATGACGCTACTTCATAGGGACGAAATTGATTAGAATCCGCTTGTGAGGAACACCACCAAAATCCTTCTGGAAATTTACACTGGTCTACAAAACACAGGGACGAAATTACCTTTCGCGTGACGTATCACTATCAAGTAACATAGCTAAATGAAACTTGGACGATACAGAGATAGATCCTATCCCTTGAGGTCTCTCGGCCAACAATGTTTTACTGTTTTTTCTTAGCATCTTAACGGTGTGCCTGGATTTTTGATTTCCTGTTAGATAGGTCACTGTTCATATTACTTAACGGGAAGTCATCTAGTGAAACAGAAGGTACATTTTTGGCCTTCTCGAAGGAATTATTGTTGACCTTCTGCTGTTCTTGACCTATGTAAACGATTTAGGAGACAACCAGTAAACCCCCGATACTTTAAAGAATCGAACTCCCATGTATAAAATAGCTTCAGACATCTGATTACACGTGCTTTACTTCGTTAAATATTTGAAGTTAACATGTAAGTTTAGAAAAGGTTTGCAATTATGAGTAAAGTTTGTTGACAGTGGCTAAGTGCTCTTATTCTCAAGTAGTGAATGAAAATAGTCTGGGCATTTCACGCAATGAGTTACCTTGCGCCAAGACGTGTCCACGGTTCCTAACTGTAATACTTACCTCACTGTGTTAAATCTCTAACATCAGATAATATCAAAACTATTGTCAGTAGTCCAAGGGTCATTCTTGACCTCCAAAACATACATCAATCAATTTCGTTTTGCTGAAGGCACTCTACATTTTGCATCTCATGCAAATAAATTTGAGTCGGAGAACTACATACCTGTAGTGGAAGTTTCAAAGTAGGCCTAAAACAAAATTACGACAAGAGCAAATTAATGTATAACCAACAAATCAAGAAGATGCATTTAGGACAGTGGAGATCAATAACTGAATATACAGGAAAATAAATAAAAAGCTTCGTAATGTAACACGTTTTTAAAATGAACTAAAGAGTATAAAACAGTTGCTCCTAGTCCCACACACACAGTCTTAAAAACATGTGCTTGTGAATTTTTAAGAACTATGACAATACTTACAGAATTTAAAACTGAAAACGTGGGGTGCATGCAATAGATAATGGATCCATGAATATTTCACCTAAGTCACTAACAATTTTATTCCACTGCAAACGGCATTATTTGTTTGTGATTTTTCTCAATGACAGCTGCTTTCTACACTGCTTACTATTATCTGTTACAAACACCCCATGTTTTTGTTTTACGTTTCACAAGTAATGTCTTCTAAAAATTAACAAGTGCGAATTTTCAAGACTATCTGTTTCGGGCTAGGAGAAATTATTTTATATATTTAGTCCATTTTAAAAACGTGTTATATTAAAAAGATTTTTATGTGAACGTTCTTACTGAAACTTTAGCGACTGAAACTTGAATATAGGGACATAGCAGTAATGCACAAAGTACCCTCCGCCACGCCCGCTCGGCTAGCCGCGCTGTCTGACGCGCTGCTTCCCGAGCGGGAAGGCGTGCCGGTCCCCGGCATGAATCTGCCCGGCGGATTAGTGTCGAGGTCCGGTTTGCCAGCCAGCCTGTGGATGGTTTTTAAGGCGATTTTCCATCTACCTCGGCGAATGCGGGCTGGTTCCCCTTATTCCGTCTCAATTTTCTGTGCAAACACCGTTTCCACATACGTGTACACCATAATTATTCTACCACGCAAACATTTGGGGTTACACTCGTCTGGTATGAGACGTTCCCGGGGGAGGGGGTCTACTGGTGGCCGAACCGCACAATAGCCCTGGGTTCGGTGTGGGGCGGCGGTGAGGTGGGTGGACTGCTGTGGCCTGTTGTGGAGTTGTGAACCACTGAGGGCGATGGCGGGATGAAGACTCTCCATCGTTTCTAGGTTCCCGGTTTAATACATACATACGCTCCGCCAAACACTATACACGAAAGCGACTTAATATTGCATTATCATCGAGTTTT
Organism: Schistocerca piceifrons; assembly: GCF_021461385.2. Lineage (NCBI taxonomy): Eukaryota > Metazoa > Arthropoda > Insecta > Orthoptera > Acrididae > Schistocerca > Schistocerca piceifrons. Next base: position 261,070,089 of record NC_060144.1, on the reverse strand, counting down.
AAGCTATGTTGAAAGTCTCATGTCTCTATCTCATCGGGAAAGTGGTTTAAAACCAATCACAAATTTTTACCAAACAAACAGACAAGAAAGCGACCTAATGAAAACACCTTTAAAAGAAGAAAAAACATGGAATATTTTTTGGTAAACTAAATAGAGCTTTTACAACCAAGGTGAAACTTTATAGTCATTGTCAAATAGCAGTTTTGACTTACGGCAGTGAGAAACAGGCCTTCAGTGCAAAACCCAAGCAAAACCTGAGGGTTGATTAACGAGCAGTAGAGGGAAGCATCTTAGGAAATTCCGGATGAGAGAGAAAACATATCGATCAGGGAACAGACTGTGGTTGAACATGTAGTTATCACTTTCCTTGGAAATGAAATGGAGGTGGGGGCGGGGGGGGGGGCATGCGATGGGATGGTAGATGGGCCAATGACAATCCTTGATTAACTCTCAAATAAGAAAATCAAAGATGACGCCCTGATGGGAGGTGGTAGTGTAGAGTGTCATTTCGGGACTGCACCAGTTTGCTTGTTTCTACGTCTCTTGTGTATGCCAGGAGATGGTGATGCTCCGGTCTTTCCCACATGGGTAGTGGAGGAGACCTAAATAGCTGGCTCAGGGCGAATGATTTTACAAGGAAGGCCAGTGTTTGCAAGCTCCTGCTGCGAAACAGACACTTGAAAACCCTTGGCAGCAGTGACACTGGTGAGTGATTGGCGCGAGCGGAGAATTGCTAATGAAATCGCCTGCGTGCGGCTATTGAGTCTGATAGGCCAAAACACCTGAATGTTAAATAATATATTGTAGCGGTCTGGAGCTCAAGAAATCAAGGATTCAACCGACAGCCCTCGAGGGCGTAGGTGGTGTCGTGTGACCTATGGGGCAGAGGCAGTTATGTAAAGTCAGTAATTGGTTATTACAAGAGATCAAGCCAGTTATGTCTCCAGTATGGAAAGTCTAGAAGAATCGAAAGAGTGTTCCCATGACAAGAGTGGAACTTCTCAGTTTCCTAAGCGAGTTTTGCCTTTAAGTGAGCTTTCACGTGCACAGTAGGCAGATCCCATACATTAGACTGCAGAGTTAGTTGTTAGCTGTATAGTGGTGTTTCATTGAACGAAAGAGACTTGCTGAGTTCTAACTGAAGCAAATGCATTTAAACAAATGAAAATTAGATGACGCAAATAAAACAGTTACAACAGTTGTTGCCTGAGGTGAGGATACAATGGATTTATGACAGCCTTCCAAACCGAATTATCACATGCATTTAGGCCAGAGGGGTTGAAATGCCGTACTGTTGTGTCGTACTGTCAAGTAATTTGTAAATTTGACTTAAGTCTGTAATCACTGCAGTTGCATCACAACTCTCAACACAGAGATCTTCATTTCGTTTCCTACTTCCCTTCTGTGTGCTTCAGTCTTTTTGTGTATTTTGACATGCCATTCTGTAAACCATTTTTACAGTTTCTCATGGATTTTCGTTACGTTGTTGTCAATGTAATATATCGTTGTAACATCAGCAAGGAATATGTGATAACTGGATGCAAATGTGGTATGTAATATAAAAATTTGTTAAGCAGTGTAGGTACGAAAAGGGAACACTGTGGTATGTCAAGTCCTCAATAGCTTTTTGTATCCAGTGCTGAAGATGGATGGCACTTATACTGTGGAAGATGGATGGCGTTTACACCGCCAGCGTACAGTGTCACAAAGTTGGCATATAGGCCCAGTTGGAGTTGGGCCATACTAGGTGTATCCACCGTACACTGCATATACAGTAAAGATTCACGGACTGACCCTTGTGGAACGCTGGCACATATTCCATGTTCTGAATCTAATGCAAATTGCGTTACATTCATTTACGTTTAAGATCAGTTGACAGAATTAACGCCGAATACTCACATTTTAGATGGGTAGATCACATAACTAATGAGGACGTATTGAATAGGATTGGGGAGAAGAGAAGTTTGTGGCACAACTTGACCAGAAGAAGGGATCGGTTGGTAGGACATGTTCTGAGGCATCAAGGGATCACCAATTTAGTATTGGAGGGCAGTGTGGAGGGTAAAAATCGTAGAGGGAGACCAAGAGATGAATACACTAAGCAGATTCAGAAGGATGTAGGTTGCAGTAGGTACTGGGAGATGAAAAAGCTTGCACAGGATAGAGTAGCATGGAGAGCTGCATCAAACCAGTCTCAGGACTGAAGACCACAACAACAACAACTCACATTTTAGAGTTTCTTTACACTTTGTAACAAGTTTTAATGACATAACCCTGTATACTACAACTTCATCTACAAATAGCCTCAGATAGCTGAAAGCATTGCATGCATCGTAGTTTACATGTGTTGGTAAATGAGAGGAAACTTGTGTCATAGGCAGAGTGCTCCTGTCTCCTTGGCCACATGTTGCATTACTGGGATACTGACAGATCTCGTTCTACACGGGCAGTATAGCTTGTTACTGCTCGCAGGAGATGTTGGCAGTGGAGCAATCAGCGGAAGTCGACCAGTATTCTGTTGCTTCACATCAGCACCAATCTCTATTAGCTACCAATCCTGCTTCTTAGTAGCATTGTATAATTGTATTTTATTATTGGTAACACTTGTGCAAGGTATACTGAGGTGATCCTACATTGCTAGCATAATTGTTACTTCTGCCCCCCTCCCCCTTTTCATAAACCGACTTCACTGCAATTTTTAGTAAGTGAGTTAGCAAAATGTCATAATTAAGTAGATGTAATAAAAATTAAGCATTATTATCTAAGTAATCTATACCGGTGAAAAAGTTGCACACAAAAGATTAAATATATCCTTGTGGTAAATAAGTTACAAATTATATGAACTTTCTAAAAAAATGAAAGTAATTTGAGTCTCACATTACCCGTATTCGACCTTAAGTACTTCGTTACCATCTTCAATTTGCTGAAACTGTGTTTGCAAGAGGCTGCAGTGATTGGTATTGTCATAAATATGCTCAAAGCTGTTTTGATGATTAGATAAGCATCTCTTAAGCTATACTCTGACGAAAACCTCCCAAATATCCAAGTGGGAAGCTGTGACAACGTTCTTCATCAGCTCTTCTACCTGGAACTAGGAAGCATATTGTCATAGAACTCTTGCATCGTTAGTCAGGTATACTGTTACTGCACTTATCTTGTGCATAGTTAATTGGTATTTGTAGTATAGCTAATTAATTGCACCACTTTTTAAAGTTTGTTCTACCATACAAGAACTGTCTATGGAAGTTTATGGCCCCATAAATGATTTTAATTTTTGTATAATCTAATCTAATTACAAAAGAACATGTTAGTGAAATAATCTGCAACATGCAATATCTCTACTTAGGTTCTGACTTCCACAGTCTTTATATAAAAAGTGTGTTGTGGCCCACCTTCTGCACTAGAATGGATGACTTCTGGAGTATGCCAATACCTGATTCAGTGCCTCACTCCAGCTGACATTTTCTGGGAAAATGATCCAATGAAAGAACAAACCCACAGTTACTCATCCTAAACTGTAAATTATTATTTTTCACTTTGTCTCCAGCTTTCAACATATAAAACAAGAATTGATGGTACTGCTTTGGTCAACCATGGCAGATATAATTATTTAATTATTTTACTTACAGTAATGTCTTCCTTCCACCCTCGATATCCTATCCCAAATGTTATTCTTTTCAAAGTTTTTGTGCACATTCCCATGTCATCATTGAAGCCTTCACTGCAACTACCCGACTCAAATGAGAAGACAGGCAGATTTTGGGAAGCGGAATGTACTGGATGATTATCAGTTGTAAAAGAAATACTTTTAAACTATTTGAGACTAAGTAGCACAACACAAATATAACATTACTGAACAGTTGCACTGTGCTCTATCATATTATTGTAAGTGCTCAAAATTTCTAATGAATTTAATTTAATACCTTTCAGTATGCACTAACATTTGACCAAGGAGACTGCATGGGAAAAATATTAAACAAGCTTCAAAAATATAAAAATCTTTTCATAATTAAAAACGCATTAAAATTATCTAACAACCTTCTGAAAGGTAAAAACTGTTACTATATTAAAGAATGTTCCGTAAGGCTTATGCCCCTAGACAATCTTTCATATTTATTCTGCTTTTATCATTAATCCACACAATAAAAGTAATTAAACTGACTTCTCAATATTCACCTTCCCTTTTTGAGCAATCGGGTTCCAAACAGTCCTAGTATCATTTCTCTCTGGTCTTAACGTAAACGAAGTGCTTTAGTGAATAAGATCCAAAGTTTGGAGCAGCTCATCTAAATACCAGTTTTCATTATCATTGGAAAGACTGCACTAACACTTTGACAGACATGTTACAATTATACGAAAAAACGTTCATAAAAACTTCAGTTATGCTCTAGATTCTAGAACATAAACACTTCCTACTGGTGTGACATGCCTTCGATATCCTTACTTTAAATCCTCACAAGGTCTTTTGAAGATTTTCAGGGTTATCATACCGTTTGCTCACGCAATGCAGGCGATCACCAGCTCTAATGTTCGTCATTCATGGTGGATGCTTTCCAAATCCATGCGCTGTAATCTTGGCCTTTGGCGTTGCTATCAAAGGATAAGGCTCCTGTCACAACGCTGGCCACCTCGCCTCCCATCACAAAGCCCATACATGGCCTCTGCCTGAGTGTGCAGAGGGACAGCCAGTCTACAGCACTCTCTATGTTGGTGACCACAGTTACTTCCAGAGCCTCACTTCTTACTCACTACCTGCCTCTATCTCACTCTGTGACTGTCGTCCTCTCTTCCTCTGTCCAGCGATTATCTATATACACCAAATAGTTCATGTCTTTGATGACAGCCAAATGATGGCTCAATTATAGCTCACACAATCGATAATGTAGTACGACTCATCCTCCACCTCTCCGTACTTCAACCGAAGAGCCTTACATCTCAAGCTAGGGACGGTCAAACGTAACAGAATAAGCTAATTACAAGCTCTTAAATTTTAATAATAAAAACTATCACTATTAAAATTAATATAAAGGTATATACATGCATCATTTTAATACAGTTTCACAATTCACATAAATTTGAGCAACATATTACTCATAACCTTATCACCTCCCTCACTGACCGCCCGGAACATGATCTCCGATTTTTTACACTCTTGGGCCGTCTTCCCTGCTTTAACTTTTTTATCCCTTTATGATGCACCGATGATACGTTCGCCTTTGCCTTATGTCAGTTTTCCTTGATTCTGGTAGGATCACTCTTCTTAGGAAGAAATCATCTAGCCTCTATAAATTAGAAAATGGCGCATTAGTTGCTTGAGCCGACATTAACTTAGCCAGGAAGTTCCTATGACTCTCGTGATCTGCAGTATTAAACGCGTAACTTAGCCTTGAAATGAATTGGTCCCATCTCGTGTGATCTTTCTGGTTGTACGCAATCAAAGCCACCTTGAGATTACTATTTACCCTTTCCGCAAAGGAAAGTTGAGGGTAGTAGGGAGTGGTGGTTACATAGTTAATGACGTGACTAAAATAAAAAAATTGATTGACCAGAATGCAAGTGCCTTATCGGTTACCAGAGTGTTAGATAACCCACGGCTTGCAAGAATGTTTCTCAAGGCCATTATACTTATCTACCAGACAAACCTCGAAAACCCATCGACTACCACAAACAAATAATTATTTCCATACTTCGATCTAGGAAGACGGCCCAAAGAGCCTGTAAACAATCTACCCATAGGAGACTGTTCCCTAATCGATGCCAGTCAACCCTGTGGTTTATCATTATTCACTTTACTCAGTTTACACACTTTGTCTCACTAACCTTCAGATATCCACATCTATTCCCTTCCACGTAAAATAATCCCAGATTTTCGTCCTTGTCTTGTATACGCGTAAATGGCCACCTGTGGCATACTCAAACACCGGTACCAGTAATTCTTTAGGCAGTATTACATTCTCTTACTGTGAATCTGTGTCGGTAACATAATATACAGTTTTTGAGACAGTATCCATTTACATCTTCTTTATTTTCTAGTTTTTTAATATCACTTAATTCACTATTCCTATCCTGGCATGGACGCAGGTCCTTAAAGAGTTCTGGTGGATTCACTAATATATTATTCACCGTTACTTCAACTTTCTGTAGTTTTCTCCTATTCTTTTTTTCCTGATTTTCCTCGGATTCTTCCTGGAACGTATAAAAGACTGTCTGCAATAACATTTTGCGTGCCCCATATGTGCTTGACCTCAAATTTGAGAACAGACAAAAAGTATCGCCCATCGAGCGCATTTTCCGGTTTTATGGGCGAGCCAACTCCCAACTCCAGTGCCGATTTGTCAGTTTCCAACGTCCAATTTTTCTGCTCCAGAGAGAGATCAAACTGTTCTATACAGAATAATATTGCTAGTGCTTCTGATTCAATCCATTGAATAACGAGTTCTAATTCCGACAATACCCTAGAAGCGTATGCTACTGGCCTACTTCGTCCACCATTCTCTTCCTGCAAAAGGATAGCCGCTATCCTGGTCATGGACGCATCAGCCTGAGATACAAGCGTTTTTCAAAATCAAGCACAGGCAACACCGGAACGTTCATCAATGCATTTTTTCAGTCCTTCAGAAGCAGCTTGTTGCGAATCCGTCCAACTTAATTTCTTCCCTTTTCTCCTCATTTCGTTCAGGGATGCCGCTGACTGATCAATTTGAGATCCCTGTCGATAGCACTCATCAATTTGTTCGAACAAAGTCCTCGTTGTGCAACACAAGAACGATATTTTCTCAATCCATGCTGATTATGTTTCAACAGATCGTTTTCTTCAAGATAGTTCACAATAAATCGAACATAGTATACGTTCCGAGCTTCTACTACAAATCAGAGTCAATGATTCTGTCTATAATTCATTGGATGACTTCTCCTTTCTTCAGTACTAGTGTGACCTGTGCAACTTTCCAGTTTTTGGGTACCGATCTTTCATCGAGCAAGTGTTCGTGTATGATTGCTAAGTATGGAGCTACTCTGAAAAGAACCTAACTGATATACTATCTAGACCAAAAGACATGTCTTTATTAACTGATTTAAACTGCTTCGATGCAGTAAGGCTGTCTACTTCTAAGTTACTCATATTGGTAGCCTTTCTTGATTCAAATTCTGTTATATTCACTTCACCTTCTTTGGTGAAGGAATTTTGGGAACTCTGTTTAGTAATTCCACTTTAGAGGCACGCTCATCGGTAATATTACCATTGATATCGCGACTGACTGACTTTCTGCTGGTGCACTTTACTTGCGACCAGAATCTCTGTGTTTTCTGCCAGATTGTGAGACGGAGTTTCGTAGTGAAAGCTATTAAAAGTATCTCGCACTGAAGTCCAAGCTAATTTTCGAGCTACAGTAAAAAATTGCTAATTTTTTGTGATCTTTTAAATTGGAAAGCTTTTTTCCGTTGCTTCGGCAACGGTGTTCTGACCTGTTTGTACCATGGGGGATCAGTACCAGCTTATATTAATTTATTCAGTATAAATCTCTCTTTGGCGCCAGAATTACAGAACTATTTCTTTGAATTTAAGCCACATCTGGTTTTTATTTACATGTCTGCCTTTTTAAATAGATATATTTTGCCTTTCTTTGATGGGTTTGGATGTTACGGTGTTCAGTCTAGCTACAATGACCTTGCGAGAAGTAGTGCTTAAAAAAAGTCTCTCTGCAAAGGGTACCTCGTCAGGACGTTGATTCAATGCCGCATTTGAAATTCTCGAACTGCTCCCACTACATAATTCCGTTGTTGTACCTTCCTTTCTGCGTTTTTAACATGTTTCTGTCTCTTCTGACAGTCAGGAGTACCTGCAGATGCTACCGGTTCTGCAGGAGCATGAGACAAATACTATTCTCGACGCTTCCGGTTAGTTGTCTGATCCTGCATTTTGGTTAGTTTCTCTAAGCGTTCGCTGAGATCAGTAACATGTTGTTTTACACTACGTTCAGGTATCGGAAGACGTCCTTTCTTCGTGTTTGGTATATTGTACTACCAGATTCTCATTCAGATTTTGATTTTTAACTAATTCTGTAATGGAATGTGCAATTGTACTTTGCAGTTTTGTAATGTGGACGCAGTGATTGTTAATGCACTTCCTATGTTCTTGCAAAGTGCCATTTATGTCTTCTATTGATTTTTCAATTTTTGTCATCAGTGCATTTTGTTCAAGGAGTCTCTCTTCTACTGTCTGCTTTAAATGAGAAGATCTCCCTTGTTTTTGTGCAATTTCACGTTCTTCGTTAATGTGTTTCATTTCGTATTAATTCAGTAATTTTTCCTATTTAAGTTCGAAATTTAAAACAAAAGGATCCACTTCAAAGGCTGTAAAAAAGGGGAATATGTGACTATTGTCATTTACAACGGAAATTGTTACGAACACTGATTATTTTTATTTTACAAGGAATCGTGTTCATTGACAGACAGACTGACAAAACTTGAGTTTTGGGCTATAAAATTCATTGTTGGTCAATGGCACGTTTCTTGACAAATGACCATGTATATATTTAATGCCCATAGAAAAGTACGTTATTGTGTAAAATGCATATTCGACTTTCCAATAATAAAGTAACAAAACAAGTTGCATCCAACTTAATTTAAATGACCAGAAGTTAATTACATTTATTGATTACAACAGGGAAATGAGGTTCGTCGTTTTAAAAAATGAAACAGGTTTTAAATATAATACTCCAATTATTATTAGTAAAAGTTACGGTAGGTACACTTACAGCCATATAGCTGTGATGACCGAAAAGGAAGCAGGAAACAATCTAATGTTGCTCATTCTATAGATAGAATAATTGAAGCTTCATAAAAAATTGGTGTAACATCTAGTGTCACAGAGGTTAATTTTCAGACGGCTTTGCTTCTTCATAAGTACAACAACAAAAAATATTTTTTTGCCGTTCATTCAATGGAATTGTTTCGTGGCAGTCCACAAGCAGGTATGTCACTTGACATTATTATTATTATTATTATTATTATTATTATTATTATTATCCTGTGCCTTTCGTATTATTCACTCCTGTCTAAACGTTCATCCTTGCATTTCTATCAAAAGATCCGTTATACAGTCCCCTCCAGTGATGAAGGTAGCGTTCATTAGTGTAACCTGCTTTCACTATTTAACCACATGTTATTCACTTTAATTGCTATAGAAAATTGTAGAAAAGTAGTAGATATCAGTCATTTCGTTACTGCAATTGTATGTATAGTGTTCGAAGTAAGACAATTACTTGATTTGAACAATGTTGGTCGCCATTCCAACGTGGCTCTGCAAAACAAACAGTATCATAAGCTGTGGAGTGATCTACCAATGGATTTGCCGCAGTGGCGGTTCCCGTCAGATCATCGAAGTTAAGGATGGGTGACCATCCGGTCTGCCGAGCGCCGTTGGCGAGCGGGTTGCACTCGGCCCTTGTGAGGCAAACGGAGGAGCTCCTTGATTGAGAAGTAGCGGCTCCGGTCTCGAAAATAGGCATACGGCTGGGAGAGCGGTGTGCTGACCGCATGTCATATCCGCATTCAGTGACGCCTATGAGCTGAGGATGACACGACGGCCGGTCAGTATCGTTGGGCCTTCATGGCCTGTTCGGGAGGAGACAGGGAGTGATCTGCCATTAAGTGGGAAGTGTCCTCATTTCGTTGAGGACATGTATGCATGTCAATATGAATTATCTGAGAGCATGTAAACTTTGCGGTCTAACGCACTGCTTCCCGAGTGGGAAGGCGTGCCAGTCCCCGGCACGAATCCGCCCGGCGGATTAGCGTCGAGGTCCGGTGTGACGGCCAGTCTGTGGTGGGTTTCTAGGCGGTTTTCCATCTGCCTCGGCGAATGTGGGCTGGTTCCCCTTATTCCACCTCAGTTGCACTACGTCGGCGATTGCTGCGCAAACACTTTCTCCACGTACGTGTACACCATAATTGCCGGCCGGAGTGGCCGAACGGTTCTAGGCGCTACAGTCTGAAACCGCGCGACCGCTACGGTCGCAAGTTCGAATCCTGCTTCGGGTATGGATGTGTGTGACGTCCTTAGGTTAGTTAGGTTTGAGTAGTTCTAAGTTCTAGGGGACTGATGTCCTCAGATGTTGAGTCCCATAGTGCTCAGAGCCATTTGAACCAATACCATAATTACTCTACCACGCAAACATTGGGGTTACACTCGTCTGGAATGAGATGTGAGCGTCGTCGTCTTTGCTATCGCCATTAACCCTACAATGACCTGTCTCCTGCCGAGCATCTCAGGCTCTCTTTTTGTTGACGATTTTGCTATATATTGCAGTTCTCCACCGACCTGTCTCAGTAAGCGGCGTCTTCAACGCTGTCTTGATCGTCTTTACTCCTGGAGCATAGACAATGGCTTTCGCGTTTCCCCTGACAAAACCGTCTGCATGAATTTCTGGCAGCGCAAATGGTTTCTCTCACCGTCTCTACACCTTGGGCTGTGGCCCTTCTGTTCGTTGAAACTACGAAATTTTTGGGGCTCATGCTCGATAGGAAACTCTCTTGGTCCTCCCACGTGTCTTACCTAGCAGCCCACTGTACGCAGTCACTCAGTCTCCTACGTGTCCTCAATGGTATTTCCTCGGCTGCGATTGTACCACTCTCCTTCGTTTGTACCGGTTCGTTGTCCATTCGAAACTCCACTATGGATGCTTTGTTTATGCGTCTGCGCGCCCAGCTCTCTTACGCCGTCTCAGCACTATCCACCATCAAGGCATCCGTTCGTCCACTGGCGCCTTTTACGCCAGCCCAGTTGAGAGTCTGTATGCTGAAGCTGTCCTACCGCCTGTCCTCAGCAGGTATGCATGCCGTTTGTCTGCCATGCATGGCCATCCCTCGTGTGCCTCCTTCTTTGATGATTCCTCTGATTGTCGGTATGGGGCAAGTCCCTCTTCTCTGTTACCTCTTGGAATCCGCTTTCGCCTCTTGCTACAGGGGGTCAACTTCACACTACCTGCAACTTTCCCGGTGGGTGTGAACCCTTCACCATCTTGGCCTTCAATCGTTTCCTAAGGACACTACTCCAGCTTCGGTCTGTCGCCTCCAGTTTCACGACCTTCACATGGGACTTCGCGATAGTACCTTTGTCTACACTGATGGCTCTCGGACTGACCATGGGTTCGGGTGTGCCTTCGTCATTGTCACCTGTGCCTTTTGATATTGGCTTTCGGTACACTCCCCAGTATTTACAGCCGAGCTCTTCGCCTTGTATCAGCCCACAGAGTAGATCCCGCGACACAGCCTTTCCAATTGTGTCCTCTGTTCAGACTCAATCAGTGCCCTCCAAACTCTATGTGCGCTGTACACTGCTCATCCCTTAGTGCAGAGGGTCCAGGAAAACGGTCACTTGTTTACTCTTCGTGGAGCCAGTGACATGTTTCTGTGGGTCCCTGGCATGTCGATCTGCCAGGAAGTGAGGCTGCTGACGCAGCTGCCAAGGCTGCAGTCCTCGTACCTCAGCCCACGAGTACCTATATTCCCTCCGATGATATCTGCGTTGCCGTCTGTCAGGAGGTGGTGTCCCTTTGGCATCTTCAATGGTCCTCCCTTCGTGGGAATAAGCTTCAGCTCATTAAGCCTCTCCCAGCGCCTTGGACGACCTCCTCTCGGCCCTCCCGCCGGGACGAGATTACTTTAACTTGGCTGCGTATTGGGTACTGCGTTTTTAGCCATCGTCATTTGCTAAGTGGCGCTACCGCACCACTTTGTACATATTGCACCCAAATTTTAACTGTCCACCACTTCCTGCTGGAATGCCATTTTTTTTAACAACTTATGTTCCAGCTTGGGTTTGCCGTCTGATTTGTCAGCCGTTTTAGCGAATGGCGCGCGGGCTGTCGACCGAATTGTACTTTTTATCCGCCGAAGCAATATGGCGAAGGCCATTTAATTTTTAGTCCCGGAATTCCAGTTCTGCATGGTGTTTTTTTAGTCCTTTTTCCATGTGCCTGTATTTAGCTGTCTCCTATTCTGTCCATTGGGACTGACGTATGTCGTTTAACTCCTCTCTGTGTTTGTGTTCTATAGGTTTGGCTTGGGTGCGTATGACCCCAGTTGTCTTTTTACGCCCTAAAGCAAAACAAAACCCAAACAGTACAATTCAACATATGTGTAACAACAGTAGCCCTGCGGCCAGCTGTGTGTTTGTTTTCTCTGGAAACTTCCATCAAATCTTATCAGTAATCGCAAAAGGGACGAGGTCAAATGAATTCAAAGCATCTACATTTGCCAATTATCGGAGATTGTTAATATAACTCCAAAACTAACAAAATAAATGAAACGTTGTACTAGCGAATACGAAATCACACAAAAAAAATTAAACTTTAACTCAAAATTAATACATATCCGAAAGTCTTCGAATTCCCAGGACAGATATCTAGCCATCGTACACTACTGGCCATTAAAATTGCTACACCACGAAGATGACGTGCTACAGACGCGAATTTTTAACCGACAGGAAGAAGATGCTGTGATATGCAAATGATTAGCTTTTTAGAGCATTCACACAAGGTAGGCGCCGGTGGCGACACCTACAACGTACTGACATGACGAAAGTTTCCAACCGATTTCTCATACACAAACAGCAGTTGACCGGCGTTGCCTGGTGAAACGTTGTTGTGATGCCTCATGTAAGAAGGAGAAATGCGTACCATCACGTTTCCCACTTTGATAAAAGTCGGATTGTAGCATATCGCGATTGTGGCTTATCGTATCGCGACATTGCTGCTCGCGTTGGTCGAGATCCAATGACTGTTAGCAGAATATGGAATCGGTGGGTTCAGGAGGGTAATACAGAACGCCGTGCTGGATCCCAACGGACTCGTATCACTAGCAGTCGAGATGACAGGCATCTTATCCGCATGGCTGTAACGGATCGTGCAGCCACCTCTCGGTCCCTGAGTCAACAGATGTGGACGTTTGCAAGACAACAACCATCTGCACGAACAGTTCGACGACGTTTGCAGCAGCATGGACTATCAGCTCGGAGACCCTTGACGCTGCATCACAGACAGGAGCGTCTGCGATGGTGTATTCAACGACGAAACTGGGTGCACGAATGGCAAAACGTCATTTTTTTTCGGATGAATCCAGGTTCTGTTTACAGCATCATGATGGTCGCATCCGTGTTTGGCGACATCGTGGTGAACGCACATTGGAAGCGTGTATTCGTCATCGCCATACTGGCGTATCACCCGGCGTGATGGTATGGGGTGCCATCGGTTACACGTCTCGGCCACCTCTTGTTCGCATTGACGGCACTTTGAACAGTGGACGTTACATTTCAGATGTGTTACGACCGTGGCTCTATCCTTTATTCGATCCCTGTGAAACCCTACATTTCAGCAGGACAATGCACGACCGCATGTCGCAAGTCCTGTGCGGGCCTTTCTGGATACATAAAATGTTCGACTGCTGCCCTGGTCAGCACATTCTGCAGATCTCTCACCAATTGAAAACGTCTGGTCAATGGTGGCCGAGCAACTGGCTCGTCACAATACGCCTGTCACTACTCTTGATGACCTGCGTTATCGTGTTGAAGCTGCATGGGCAGCTGTACCTGTACACGCCGTCCAAGCTCTGTTAAACTCAATGCCCAGGCGTATCAAGGCCGTTATTACAGCCAGAGGTGGTTGTTCTGGGTACTGACTTCTCAGGATCTATGCACCCAAACTGCGTGAAAATGTAATCACATTTCAGTTCTAGTATAATATATTTGTACAATGAATACCCGTATATCATCTGCATTTCTTCTTGGTGAAGCAATTTCAATGGCCAGTAGTGTAATTGTCCGGTCTTTCTAACTCATCTTTATTTTTCTCCCGGAAAGGAGAGATCAGACACTTTTAGTTATTTTGAGCCACGCCAGCCTACCCAGAACTGGGGCAGGGGGAACCTAGTTCGGAAAGATAACTTTTCTCACGGCAAGGTATGTTTGAAATTGCACAAGAGAGCAGTCGCAGCAACAAGAGCTGCAGTTGGACCCACAGGGAATACTGTCATACAGTCTCCAGCGGTTCGTGTATTCTACAGTTCGTACCTTGCGTCAGTGAGCTTCATCAGTCACCTAGTTGTATGTGTACCTATGCCACCCTAAAGTGAAGGGATTGCGGCCCGGGGGTACTAGCAAGATTGTACACCGCTGGTTTAGTGTCAATTGCCAGTTTTCGCACCTTAAATACATGAATCATTTTTCAGTTCGTTCTGATCTTTTGATGACTTTACTAGACGGCAAACAACAGCCTCATCAGCGAACAATCTAAAAGGGCTGCTCAGTTTCTCTCTTAAATCGTTTTTGTAGATTAAGAACAGAAAAGGGCCTCTAACACTTCCTTGGCGAACCTCAGCTATTACTTCGGTTTCACTAGATACTTTCCATAAGTTACTAAGAACTTTGACCTTTCTGGGAACGATACTCCCCCAGGTACGCATTTTATTAGAAGCTGCGTGTGAGGAATGGTGTCCAAAGCCTTCTGAAAATCCTGAAGTATGCAATGAACTTCAGGTCCCCTGCCGATAGCACTCGTTTCTTCGAGAGTCATCCATAGAGACAGAAATAATTCAATGCGTCCCCTTTGCACTATGATAGTGCCTTACTGTTGTTATTTACAGGTCTTTATCCCACGTAATGTGTTTATCTATGGAACAGAGCTATGCGTCAAAGAATTTAGTAGTTCAAACAAGATGTTGGCAAGAGATTGTCCTTTCATAAAGACTAACACTTAGTCATAAACAAAGATAAGTAATGTCTGTCTACAGTAACCTTCAACCATACCATTAATGAATCAACTGAAGTAAATGTTTTCGTAAAATGTGTTTGGGAATAGCAATTTGTGAGGATTTGAAACGGAAAGATCACATCAGTCCTGTCGTGACTACGGCAAATGTTGGGCTACGATTTCTTGGTGAAATATTGAGAAATCACATCATGTTTGCTGAAGAAACTGTTTATTGTGTGTCCATACAACCTGTAATTAAATGTTAAAAATATTCAGCGTATTTAACAATTCCTGAGGGTTGTATAACTGACTAAGTAGATCAATTTTTGATAAGGAATATGTGTACCGTTTGGATTTAAAATAAGTTTTAAGATCGGATCACTTTCAAATCCCCCTCTTCACGGTACGAACACAAATTTAGAAGAGGGAGCCGTCATCAGTCCCTGTTGTAATTATGCCGTAATTACCATTTTCGACCGATTGCAACAACGGTTGCGAGAAACTGGCACGTTCGCAGCTAGGAGGATTGACTGTTGTGCTCCAAGGACACGGCGCACTCTCTAGTTTGAAGGGGACGTCCTTCGTCAGGTCAGGTAGAGGAGAACCCGACGACGAGTACTCGTGACACAGCCCATGTCATGGACTCCTGTAGCGCACACATGATGGAGCTCATTGTCTCCACCGTATGCGTACCGTGAAGAGGGAGACTTCAAAGTGATCCGACCTTCAAATGCACTTTACATTCGAGCGGTACATTCCCAGCCAAGGATTCCTTATCAAAACTTCATCTACTAAGTCCCCTCCATAACCCCTAGAAGCCTATAACAGGAATTGCGAAACCCTAGCATACCACAAAGCCATCAAAACACGTACAGGAAAGGATACGTAAATATTTGTAGGCCTGTTAGACTAGCGGAAGCTTCAGTTGTGCTGGAAGACAACTGGTCCACGCTCAAGAAACCATGTCTAATATCTAAAGTCTCACGAACGTCTACTTAGAAAATCCCTTGGAGCAGTGTCCCGGGAGTAATGTGCACTTCATTCCTCTAGCGTATGACTGCTTTGGTGATAGTACAGGTAAACTTGACGAACAAGAACTCGTAGTTTTATGAGCAGTCATTCTTCCTAAGCGCCATCGGTGAATGACAACAGGAACAGTTTTTAATTCACTTCACAGTCTGCCACGCACTCTGAAGTGATTTTCATAAGAGCGTAGATGCAGCAATCTAAATGGGTCGCGAAGTACGATAATTCCTCCGTATTTTTTTTTCCGACTATTTGATCTGATTCATCCATGACGGACACCCAAATGAGGCTGTGTACCAGAGTACTCTCTGTTGTTAAAAATGGCGGGGCTTGTGGCGTAGTGTGGGCGAATGTTTCACGGTTTTTTCGTTGTTAATCTCGAAAGACAAATTAAGGCCAAACAGTGTGCGGATATTTTACGTAGCCAAGCACATCATTAGCACAGACCTTTCCTCCCCTCTCCACTTTCCTGTTACGACATCGTCTGTGATGACAATATCCCCCTTTGTCAAAGGATTGGCGTTAGATATGATCTGACGATCATCTAGATGAATCGTTACTCCTTATCTGATACCTCCAGTCACCCGACTTGAAAATTATCGAGCATCTGTAACCGGCCTTGGAGCAGAAAACTGCAAAAAATTCCCCGAAAACAGTTCACAAATTGTGTACGTCTATCCCCGCGAAGAATCGCAAAGATATGGTAGAATAAGTGCGAGTCAGGTTTGCATTACGCATTTTATATTATTTATTACACTGATAACGATTTGTGACAGCACATGTCATCCTAAAGTTTGCCTGTTTCTATTTATCAGTTTCACTAATTGTTCGTACTAACCTTCGGCGCTCACTTAGGCTCACCTGCGATCTAGAGTTTCCGGAAGAGTTTTGCATCGATTTCTAATCGAAAGAATTTGTGATCTTCGACGTCGTTCTTTGCTTGCCTATCATTTCTGAATATAAAGTCAATGTTCTGGCTGACTGACTCATCATGCCAAACCCAAACCGCTAGGGATAGAAACTTGAGGTTTGGAGAGGGTGTGGATCTTATACTGCAGGCATCATTTAAGAAGGGATTGTCCGAATTTCCACTCATGGCGGGGGTGAAATAGGGGACGGAAGGCTTTTTATAAGTATGCCGTTATTTAGGGAATTTTGAAGCTAGAACTACGAAAACTGGTATTTGGTTTCTCAGTCAGAGAATAAAAAATACGTGTTTCAGCATTTTTGGAAATTCAACCACTGAGGGGGTAAAATGATGGGTAAAAGTTCTTTTGAAAATAAATAGTTACGAAAGGATTTTTAAGGCTACATCTATGACAATTGGTATTTGACTTCTCGATTAGAAATAAAAAACACGTGTTTCAGCGTTTCTGGAAATTCAGCTTCTAAGGGAGTGGAATAGGGGATGAATTTTTTTTTTTAATATTTCGTTACATTAAAAAAAAATTTTAAGCTACATCTATAAAGTTGGTATTTCACTTCTCGGTTAGATGTAAATAAATATTTGTTAGGGAATAAAAATCGCTAAGGAAATATTCCAAGAACCCAAAAGGCATGATTAACATAAACTTTGGATTCGAACTACCAGAATCGCTTTGTGGTCAGAAGTACATTCGGAAAAGACCATGTTTATAAGGCCTTAATTAGTGTGAAAAGCTTAGAAGGTGTTGCAGTTTGTGAACAATATACACTTCTATTAAATAAAAATATAAAATATCTGCGGCCCATACAGTCTAAGCGAGCGAAGCAACGGGCGCTAAGCTAGAATAAGAAAACACTTCCCTCTTAACTGAACTATGGGTCAAAATCAGCATATACTGTGACCATATATTTGCTGCAAGCAATATGACCCGTTTTGTGAATGATCTACAATACATTAAAGTGCCTCTGTTATGTTTGAGTACTCTGGGAACGAAATGTTTCTTAATTACGTGGAACGTGGGTCATATCAAACATCATTCAATAAATTTACCATTCACTAGTCTCATCAGTTTCGGGAGACTTAACAACCAAATTTCCATTGTAAATAACGCAGCGCCAAGCAACATTTGCACACACTATCTACGTATGTGCTGTGTAAAGTTAACGGTTCAGTGTGTTTGCAGAGGGGGCGATTTTGAAATTCTGTCCTTCAAGATTTCACTAGCAGCGCGTACAAACAGAGCAAGATAAGAACTGCGTGAAGAGCAAAACTGGCAGTTGTGCCCAAAACACAAATCACGCAATGCAGAGCTATTAAACTTGATTGTCTTACAGAAAGCAACAACCTCAAAGCCTCGGACGTCAAACTAGTTGCGCCATGTCGATAATTTTTGGCAGTGACAGCATCGATTAACATCGCCGAAGCAAGTGTCTAGAAAAAAGTGGTGTGTAACAGAGCATAGCTAGATTATTAATCGTGCGTTTTAAATACTGTGTAGTGCCCCCAGGTACCGAGAAGCTGTCTTTAGAGCTATGGAGGCTTACCACTACCTTTCTGTACGTGTAAATACATGGTAACAATTATTGAAGTATATGAAAAAAACGAAAATTAGTTACAAACTACGGCGTGCACAGACTTTATTCGACATGTGAATGTCACTATAGATATTCGGATTTGGGTTATGACATTTTCGATATTCCTGCCATCGTTGGCAAAGATGTAGCGCAAACGAATAGCGAAATTCTGCATGCCCTGCTGAAGTGTCGGAACATCGATGCTGTCGATGACCTCCTGAATGGCTGTTTTCAGCTCAGCAATGGTTTTGGGGTTATTGCTGTACACCTTGCCTTTAATTTAGCCCCACAAAAAGGAGTCGCATGTGTTGACATCCGGAGAATCTGGCGGCCAATCGAGGCCGATGTAAGTGGCCTCTGGATATCTCGATGCCAAAATGCGGTTCCCAAAGTGCTCCTCCAGGACATCAAACACTCTCATACTTCGATGGGGTAGAGCTTCGTCTTGCATGAACCACATGTTGTCGAAATCAGAGTAAATTTCGATAATGAGGATGAAGTCCTCTTCCAAAACCCTCACGAAACGTTTCGTAGCCAGCGTGCCATCAAGAAATACCGCACCGATAATTCCGTGACTGGACATTGCACACCAAACAGCCACCAGTTGAGGCTGAAGAGACTTCTCGATCGAGAAATGCGAATTTTCAGTCCCCTAAATGCGCCAATTTTTCTTGTTGATGACTCCATCCAAATGAAAGTGGGCTTCGTCGCTAAATCAATACTGATACGCATACTAATTCCCATCACGCCCCGCGGCCAACCGTGCAGTTTGGACGTCCTAACGCAAACCGTTCAGAATTTATTACGATTTTATTTCATATAGTTGAATAATTGTTACTCTGTAAGTGCCAAACGTTTAATTTCACTGTATGATTGGTGAAAGCTCGTATGAGGGAGGTTCAAAAGAAAATATGCAAAACAGCACTGTGGGTGTAACTGAAGTCTTTATTCAAAAGCAATCACTAGAAGCCTAAGTTCCACTATCCCACTGTTTCACAAATTAAAGGAGTCCCTGTTCCCAGGATTTCTGTGGCTGCGAAAGGAGCCAGTCCTGCACTGTGTCCTTCAGTTTGTCGTCCGAATTGAAAAACTTCCTTCTGAGAAACTGTTTTAGCGAACCAAACACATGGAGGTCTCAGGGCGACATATTGTTCGATCTGTAGGGCGGATGCTCAGGCTGCTCCGACTTGTATTTGGCCGTTACGCTTTGTGTGACCTTAGAGACGTGTGGACGTGCGTTATGTGTAGCAGGTCACTCCCTCCACGAGCAGACCAGGCCGTTTGCTCTTCGTTGACTTCCGTAGGCTACGGAGTGTCTCACAGTACACGTCACTGTTAACGGTTTATCCGTGCTCCAGAAATTCGATGGTAATCGGACCTCGGGCGTTGAAAAAGGCTGTGAACATCACCTTGTCTGCTGAGGGCACAGCTGTGAATTTTTAGGGGGAGGTGACAACGCTACATCCGCATCCCTAGACGTGTCACAACGTTATGTCAAAGCGGCATAAGCATATTTCAGCCCGTTTGTGTGTTACAGCGTTTCGTACCTTTTCATTCGACCAGTTCTTATAAACAGGATAAATGGTTGGTTTCAATGTCCCGTCCACGTCGTAGTCGTTAGAGGCAGAGTACTAAGACTGGATTGGACAAGGATGGTGCGATAAATCTGTTCACGGTCGTTTTGAAGAAATCATCTTGGCGTTCGCCTGACGTGTTTTACGGAAACCCCGGGCTCTTACTCGGCATGCCCCAAACACACGTTCAGTGCTCTAACTTGGGGTGCCCCAGGCATACGTTCCGTATTACTCTGCCGCGTGACTAGAAAATAGTAAAAGTACACCTCAAAAACCATCGGGCTAGGATCGACTTTGAGTACCAGATCATTGAACTTAATAGAAAAATTTAGGGTTGTCATGTATAAATTTTAGAAAAGAATGGAAAGAAAAGCACTTAGTCTACTACTCCAAAAGAACATCGGCGGTGTAGCCGAGTTCAACGTCCCTATTCGCCGAATGCCTCACAATTATGGGTTCTTGTGCCCTCCATTGCATTCGCATGTGGAATTTAAGGAGTCACTTGCGGACAGTTTGGAGATCAAGAATGGTATTTTGCGCACATCTCCTGTAGCCAACTAAATCGTGACATGAAAATTACTTCCACCACCATCAACGCCCGGCTGGCTATTCATCCCATTTAATGTGCTTCAGGTAGATTGAAATAAAGATGGGTACAAATTAAGTATCAAGTTATTAAACAGGAGGTCTAAAGCAGGTCTTCTCTTTCGCCCGAGCGTGACACACCAATGACAGATGAGATTTTATAGTTGAAGCACACCGAACGAGATAGCGCAGTGGTTAGCACACTGGACTCGCATTCGGGAGGACGACGGTTCAAACCCGCGTCCGGCCATTCTGATTTAGGTTTTCCATGATTTCCCTGAATCGTTTAAGACAAATGCCGGCATGGTTCCTTTGAAAAGCCACAGCCGACTTCCTCCTCCGTCCTTCCCTAACCCGAGTTTGTGTTCCGTCCCTAATGACCCCGTTGTCGACGAAACGTTAAAAAAAAAAAGAAAGAGAAAAAAAGAAACGCGCTAGTCGAAGCATTCTAATAACTAAAAAAGAGGAAGAAAACTCCTGTTGAATATCAACGAAAGCTATCACCTATAGGTGCCACATGAATACTTTTCGAAGTGGAGAAACAGGGAAGAAACTGTAAGAAACTATTATGCAACTTTGATACTAACTACATCACTGCTTGTTTACAAACCTCCACATCTGATCACATTAATGTATTTGCCTCATTGTTTTCACGGCACCGTTTCTTTTTTTTTTTTTTAATGTTGATCGGCACAGTAAAGTTGAACAAAATGCGTTTTGAATGATGCGTTTTTTTGGATTGGCTAGGTGACGTGCAGCCTAGGACCGATATACTATTCTCAGATTGACGGGCATAATGACCTTCTAACAGCCTATGACTGAACCAAAGCTTTCCTCGTTCCTCCAATCTCTCATATTGTTGTGGATCCATGAAGACTGGACTGCAGAATTCACAGTTCTATGACAACATGTGGCACTGTTATACATCTCATAGGGTTAAGATAGCCACAGTTCGCAGTTTGGACATCGTTGGAAACTTGAAATTATTCTTATTTTTCCTTTCTTCTAGTTCTGGGAAAGTTATTTTCGTTTTCCGACTGATGAATTTGAACCTAAACCTTAAGTCTAGTTGTACACACCTACACGGGCGTGTTCTTCACAATCTACTACAGTAGCTCTGACGTGTAAAGCTGATGTTAAAATTAGCAAGCTATCACGCGTCTTCCCCGGTCGTTCACAGAAAATTGGATGTCACATACTGTGAGGTCAACGAGACTATAGCACCCCACAACACGAGTCAGTGGAAGGAACGGAAAAAGACTGTGAGACTGTGTGTCAATTAGCGAGCAGTTCACAGAGCACTGAGGTGGTGTTCTTCGTTACAACATAGCTCGGAGGCATTTGGATGATTTCACTCGGGGAAGAATCATCGGGAAACTGAAAGAAAGACGAAGTGTTACAGATGGAGCGGATGGGAGCAGATTCAGTCTGAGTAGTGATTCAGGACGTACCCTCATATGGTGAAAGGTGGCAATACGTAATGTATACAGGGCCACTGTCGCACACTATCGCTTTGGTGGTGATGGTGTGCGGAGACATAGACCTAATGTTGCATGGGCGTACTAGCCTCCAAATCTTTGACCACGGTACGCTTACTCGTCAACGTCGCTGTGACACAGTACTCCTGCCCCACACGCGTATTTTCAGGGATGCATACGGCCCTGACTTCATTTTTACGGGTGGCAATGTGCGACCGCATCGATCAGCGCAGGTGATAGAGCTCTTGGGACGAGAGGATATTCGCCAAATGGATTGGCATGTCCGTTTCCCCGTCTTAAATCTCATCAAGCTTGTGGGAGCGGTGTTAGTAAGACGTATTGCAGCACTTCTTCGCGCAGTTGTCAACTGCGCTGGTGGATGAGTGGAACGCCCTACCACAAGAACATCCTAACGAAGATGCGGCCAGCAAGGGGGCACGTTGCAGAAGATGCATTTCCGTCCGTGATGATCACACACGCTAAGACCCATGTCCCGCCTTTTGTAATGTTCAGGCGACCATCATTAATCGCGGTGACTTCATTGTAAGTTGTTGCCTGTGTATAAAAGTATATTTCAGTTCGTCTTATTGGGTATTTTTTTCAGTTACCTTCTGCAGTGTACTATAGCAGTTCTTTCTATGTATGGTCCACGTTTTATCGAGCTATATTACTAGGCAGTGACATTATGCTAAAGTTACTTTCGTCCTCAAGTTTTGCACACCAGTATGTTGTTGTTGTTGAGGTCTTCAGTCCAGAGACTGGTTTGATGCAGCTCTCCATGCTACCCTATCCTGTGCAAGCTGCTTCATCTCCCAGTACCTACTGCAACCTACATCCTTCTGAATCTGCTTAGTGTATTCATCTCTTGGTCTCCCTCTACGATTTTTATCCTCCACGCTGCCCTCCAATGCTAAATTTGTGATCCCTTGATGCCTCAGAACATGTCCTACCAACCGTTCCCTTCTTCTTGTCAGGTTGTGCAACAAACTCCTCTTCTCCCCAATTCTATTCAATACCTCCTCATAAGTTATGTGATCTACCCATCTAATCTTCAGCATTCTTCTGTAGCACCACATTTCGAAAGCTTCTATTCTCTTCTTGTCCAAACTATTTATCGTCCATGTTTCACTTCCATACATGGCTACACTCCATACAAATACTTTCAGAAACGACTTCCTGACACTTAAATCTATACTCGCTGTTAACAAATTTCTCTTCTTCAGAAACGCTTTCCTTGCCATTGCCAGTCGCCGTTTTGTATCCTCTCTACTTCGACCATCATCAGTTATTTTGCTCCCCAAATAGCAAAACTCATTTACTACTTTAAGCGTCTCAATTCCTAATCTAATTCCCTCAGCATCACCCGATTTAATTCGACTCCATTCCATTATCCTCGTTTTGCTTTTGTTGATGTTCATCTTATATCCTCCTTTCAGGATACTGTCCATTCCGTTCAGCTGCTTTTCCAAGTCCTTTGCTGTCTCTGACAGAATTACAATGTCATCGGCGAACCTCAAAGTTTTTATTACTTCTCCATGGATTTTAATTCCTACTCAGAATTTTTCTTTTGTTTCCTTTACTGCTTGCTCAATATACAGATTGAATAACATCGGGGAGAGGCTACAACCCTGTCTCACTCCCTTCCCAACCACTGCATCCCTTTCATGCCCCTCGACTCTTATAACTGCCATCTGGTTTCTGTACAAATTGTAAATAGCCTTTCGCTCCCTGTATTTTACCCCTGCCACCATTAGAATTTGACAAAGAGTACTCCAGTCAACATTGTCAAAGGTTTCTCTAAGTCTACAAATGCTAGAAACATAGGTTTGTCTTTCCTTAATCTTTCTGCTAAGATAAGTCGTAGGGTCAGTATTGCCTCACGTGTTCGAATATTTTTACGGAACTGATCTTCCCCGAGGTCGGTTTCTACCAATTTTTCCATACACCAGTATATCATGCTGGAAATCCGAGCATCACGGTGTTTGATCGGTCTTTGCTCCAGTTCGAAAAGAGCTGTCGAGGAAGAGATAGATAAGACTGAGGCACGGTTTCGGAAATGACTGCAGAGCAGCACTGAAATCTCCGCCGCAGAAAGGAATCGGCACAACTTCCCCGTAAACAGCGCGAAAACAAAACAAGATAAAGTGATTTATAAGTCTCAGTATTTCTAGTCTCGCTCGACAATGTTAAATCTGCAGTTTGGTGCAGTTGCAGACAAACATAGCTAGAAAACTGTGATAACTGTATAACGAATGAAAATCCTGTACCAAAATTACTTGAGAAGCAATGATCTTGAACTGAATGATCTCCCTTTAAGCTGCGATTCCCCTGTTGTATACAGAGAAATAAAGAGTTACTATGAAATAATGCAACAACCAATTCCTAATCAGTCTTAGCCATCTGAACTGATACATTGTATAGTGATCTAATGGTCGCCGAGATGCTCAATCTTCCTTTCTTCCAGCAACCTGAACATTGAAGATCATTCAGTCTGTGAGGTATTCGAGCTAAATTGGATGGATGTTCATTTGTGATAGTAGGCAGAGTGAAATATTCAATGGTTAAGATATGGACTCTATTTCTGGAAAAGCAGGTTTCGAAGCTTTATCCAGCCGTCATGAAAAACGTTGGCTCTATATAACTTTGTTTCTTTCAATAAGATTATTGCCATATTTTACAAAGCTGTGCAGCGATAATGACGAAATCAGTCCTTGTCTCACAGCAGACGTCTTCCATGTCTTTTTGGAGCGTCTTCGAGTATGATAAAGCTGAAGATCGAGATCCTAATTTATAAGAGCGCTGATCTAACTCGCATTTGTGCTTTTCCCCGGCTTTTGGGAATTTTCCTCCGTGATCGCAATCGCTTCATTTACCAGACGTCACTTCCGGCGTTTATTTCGCAAAAGATTTATGCTTAAGTAGTCTTATTGGAATGTGCAGTTCATACTAGTACATCAGATTATTGCAACTAATAATCGCTAAAGTTTGCCTTTTGGCATAGTACCCCTCCAATGATGGTTTGCCTGGCTTTCATCCTCGCTCTCCACAGGCACATAGCAGAATGAGGCACTGCGCGAAATGCGGACCTACATTTCAAAATAGAAAACGAATTGTTTTCTCCTTTTGTATTCGAAAGGAACATTGGAGGAACTGATTAATAGCTGCAAGTATCCCCCGCCCTCAAGGAACTGTACAGTGGCGTTCAAAGTGCATTTGCAAATGTAGATTTCAATATATTCAACTTCACGAAAGGTTCGAGATGTCAATGTAAATAGTGATTGTATTCTTAAACCACATAATATCTATGGTGTGTCTATATGTAGGTATTCACAATGGGTGACATTCACCCCAGATACGACTATGTCATCTGTAAGAAGTAACGTTATAATCAGTCAGTTTTCAAATAAACATAGGAAGAGATAAACTGAAAAACAGAGTGAATGAAAAAACTTTTCGCATTCAAACAATCGCTCATTTATGTGTTTGAATGTCTTACTAGAAATTAATTCAGGCTGAGTTAGTACGAAGCATAATATTTGAAGTGATTCCGGTCTATTGTCCGACGAATATCATTGCCAGATATACATGAAAAGCATTCATAGGCCAACGAACGACACTTTTTCTGTCGTACACTGTATCTTGAAGTTGAGGTTTCACATAGCCTTTACTGGTTTCGCTTTGGCCTTGAGAAGTTGAGCACTCATCACTTGACAGATACCTCAACATCAGCGTTATCTCGCACTTGCAGCTATCACTTGATCTGCAAACACAACTCGTCATTGTCCCTCACGTAGTGACAGCCCAGTGCGCGCATCAACTCGCATTGTTACAAGAAACCCCATGCACGGCAACGTCTTATTAATCTTACGAGAACGTATGCTTCATAGATAGGAGAACGTAACATGAACGCCCAAAGCAGAACTATTTTGTTATTGCTGGACAGACACACAACAGCAAGGCAACTGCTCCACACAGAACCAAGTAGCTACAAGAGCGCACAGCCACGACCTCTGCTGGCAAAATACTGTACATCACGATAACAGAAGGCGGAGCCTTGACCACACCACTGCGCGTCGACCAATGAAGACACGCTACGTCACGCTGACGCGCCTTTCCTTTTTCCCCTCGCACCACAGCAGTCTGCGCTCCTTTGTGACGGAAGCAACAAAATCAGTAGTACGCGCGTAAGAGACGGTAGTCCCGTGCAAGCAGGCAGCTGGGGACATACATCTAGTTTGGCAGCTGGCATAATACACAACTCCCTGGGTAGACAGCAAACAAGACGCACAGAGTCTTCGTGTTTAGCAGCACCATGGCTTCGGCTTCGAAAATGAACTTGTCGTTTGCTGGCTGCGGCTTCCTTGGAATATATCATATCGGAGTCGCCGTGTGTTTTAAGAAGTTCGTACCTCACGTGCTGTTGAACAAGATTTCTGGAGCGTCTGCTGGAGCCATCGCTGCCTGTGCGCTCCTCTGCGAGTTGCCAATTGGTGAGTAACAGCTTGCTTTATTTCCACATAAAATAGTATATGACAATGACAATATACATCAGTTTACAGTTTAATCTGAAAATTTGAATCATTGCAGAGCAACAGTGGAAGCCCTCATCAAACATAAATAATATAGGATTTTGAAACTGTTTGCTGTCTTGTGTACCTAGCTGCGAAATTTGTTTGTTATGCAATGAACCTTGCGCGCAATTTCGTTAGTGCTTCATGACAGTTACTTGGTTTTACACTAAGATTTTACCAGAAAACTTGTTAGTTAATTCAACACAACGAACAATAAATAACCAACGGTGTCATATTTATCAGTGCAACTTTGTTTACAGTAGGCTGTATAATCTCTGTCTCATAGGCCGTTCAGAAAGAAAAGATTGTAGGAAGCGAAATAAAGACAGCATCGTAGATAGGTGATTAATTCACAATGGGGAGTCTAAGAAAAAATAATTTTCTCCGCAAACAATTGCAGCTAGGGAAAACAGGAGATTGCTGTTAACCTGTTCGCTATCATTTTACTGTTTCACGAGAGCGTAATGCATAAACTCTGTTGAGTGAAATGAACGCGCTGATTCGAGAGAGCTCCTCAGTTTGGTTTTTGTGTAAGATTGCAACTACTAACATTTATTGTTCATGGCTAACGTGACTGTTTCCCCAATGACAGTTATATTTCAATGGTATTTTAAAACAAACGAGTACTATCTATTACTAACAGGGCATACCACGAGAATTCTGTCAGAGTTGTATTTGCAGGAAAACTGAGTAAATTTGAATGGAAAAAAAGACAAGGTCTACCTAACAAATTTTAGGTCACCTGTGCAGCCACGATTAAAAGGTTTGCTCGCACGCAACCCATACGAAAGGTGGTGTAGAAACTTACAATCGATAAATTCAAATAAGCTTAGACAGAAAAGTGTTACGGCACCATTACCGAAAGGAAGAACCCTTGAGAAGAAGTCTTAAATTTGGGAAACTTTAATAGCGAAAGACTGAAATTGGCGATAATGAAAGATATATTTCCTGTATTCCTGCCTTGGGGAGATACTATAGAACACAGCAAAAATTTAACTCTGAGATTTCTAGGTATAACATTTCAGTTAATGTCTTAATTTAAAAATATGTGGGGAATTGATTATTATTTATATGGAATTTATTAACTTCTTGTTCACGAAGAAATGCTACTCTTTGCTTTATTTGGACTGCAGTTCAGTACATAAAATAATCATTAAATGGGTTATGGCTGAAAGTCTAGTTTAGCGTGCATTCAAATAATCATTTCTGCAGTGGTAATTGCCTAGAGCAGATTTGCAGCGTTTCAAAGTATTCTACTAAAATCGGACACATTTGATAAGTGATCAAGGAATTTTGCGGTAGCACCAAATCCTTCTTAGCCGGCAATGTGGTTTTTTTTCCCACGTTTCTGGGGTGGAGAACGTGTGGCTGTTGTTGCGCGATACAATCCGCTTTTCAGCCATGGGGGTTGGAATGTAATGCTGTTTTGTCACAGTTTATTTCTTCAAATGGGGATTGTTTTTCCTTTTGTTTGGATTCATTCCGTTTCATCTTGGGTGCATTCTTTCTTTTCTGAATATTCAATACGCCGTGTGCTCCCGTCATCTCCAATTTTGACCATTAATACTTTTAAATCCGGATGGTAAAAAAATGTTTATCGACAACCAAATGTATTCTGTCAGTGTTTTCTCTAACAGATGCTTCAGAAAAGTATTAAAAGAGCGAATTACCACAATTTACCAAATATTTATGTCAACTTCTTATACTGGTATGGAACTTTAACGGCTCTAACGTGGAGCCTGTATTGATCTATGTCAGACTGAAATTGCTTATCGTACTAAGATTTGAGTGAAACAAAGAATCATGGTCAGTACTGTTAGGGCCCTGTCATTGAATTATGAGAAGTTACCTCTTTGTATTAGGTCTGTGATGCGAGTTCCAATAGCTGCGGGTCGGCAACTTTCATCTTTAAATCTTCTACTGGAATAAGTACAGCCCATATTTATTAAGGATTATGAATCTGTGACGTGATTCAGTATTTCTGCAGATGCTCTCAACGTTCGTACATTAAAATTTCAAAAATACCAAGGAAGATAAAACGCATTGGCTTTCCTCGCACAACCGTTCACGATTGTGGTGCATTGTTAAGAGGAATTAAACTGAAATAGGCAGACGAATATTATTCTGCATGTTTTAATATGGCTTCATTGAGAGAACACAGTTCACTATAAATTTATGATTAAATTTACGAGTGAGATCACTAATTAGGGCACTGTGCACTCAGAGTTGTTTTTTCTATCACCCATTACATTGTATACTGTAAGTAATGTAAACACATTTAATTAATTCGAAATGGCATTTACTTACTGTGTTCTAGATCAGTAGTTGCACGGGTAGTTGTTTGAGTTGCTATCTTGCTTGCGCGTCGCCCGCTGCTGCTTCAGCTGCTCAGCTGATGTTACGATACTGCCGCCTGATGCGGTGACGTCATTTCTCTCGGCCAGACCACGTGTAACTGTCGTTCCGCCATGTAGGTCACATAAGTTTTCAATGTCAGGCGCACTTGACAGAGCATCTTAAAACTTCGCAGCAAGAGCGCGTGCGCCGTGAGTTCAGTATCACGCGACCGGCGAGGTGTCATCTCAGATCAGTCCTTACCCCGTCGGTATAAGATCACGTAACCGGCTCAGCAAAACTTTACCAAATAAAAGCATCCATGTCGATGAACTGGATTCTGGATTATCAAGTGTTGCGCAACCAATAACTGAAGCTATCTGTTTAACTTACGAAGGAGGTGGAAATAACTAAGCTTAAAACAAAAACACAGTTCAAAACCTAGTTACTGATATTCTTTCACAAAGCTCACCCTACATCTCTTCCACCAAGCAAGATACAATCGACGGAACAGTTGCAGATGAGGTACAAAGGAGTATGTGCCTAATTAATACATTTTCGGGTAAGATTTACACCATCGCATTAGTTAATACTGTTGTAATAGTAGGCGTCTGTCGGTAGCTAGAAAGGAAGTTAAAATATGGTCAAAATCAGCAGTAGCGTAGGTTTGTAACAGTCTTCGTCATTCTGACACAGCGAAAGTTTGTGCAATGGTTAAAATAATGAACTCTCATTCGAGGGAACCTGTTTCAAATTCCCGTCCATCCATCTAAATTTAGGCTTACATAAGTCACTTTAGGCAAATACTGACATGGTACCTTCGAATAAGACCAGACTGTACTCCTTCCCCAACCTATTTTTGTGCATCATGTAACTCGTCTACGATACGTTAAACCACAATTTTCGTTCCTTCCATAATTGTGCAAGTTGAGACATTAATAAATAAGATTGATTAATGCGATGACTCTTCCATCTACATTCGCCGTTTCGCACATGAAGCCATTGCTTAAAACCCACGCCTTGGACGGTGTAACTTTTTAGTTCTCGATCGCCCGAAGGGTTATGAGTGGGATCCTTCGTGAAATTTGGTTTATGCCTTGAAAAATGAAATTATATACACGATGATCCAGCTGCCCCTACTGATATCGTTTTATGCAACGTGCAGTGGTAGCCGGCATCCAAAATCCACGCGCGGGATTTTAATATTCTCTCGCTGAACAGGACCTTTTGTAGGAAATTTAATTACACTTTGTATTGGGATAAGTTTTGACTAGAGACCGTAGTTCAAGAAAAAAATGGCTCTGAGCACTATGGGACTTAACTTCTGCGGTCATCAGTCCCCTAGAACTTAGAACTACTTAAACCTAACTAACCTAAGGACATCACACACATCCATGCCCGAGGCAGGATTCGAATCTGCGACCGTGGCTATCGCGCCGTTCCAGACTGTAGCGCCTAGAACCGCTCTGCCACAAAGGGCGGCGTAGTTCAAGAAAAAACGTACTGAAGTGACCAAACGCACCCCGATTCCCACTCTGTCTCCACAGGCCAAGATTTATAGTATGTTGTTCATCGTGCCAGTGTACAAAAATTTGCGACTGCACGAATCGTTTCCCACATTTAGCCGTGTTTGGTCTTGATTGCCTGCCCTTGGTACGCCACCGGTTTAGTCGAGCACTTACAAATTGTAAAATTGACGTTTGTGTACATTTCACCAAACTATTTTGAGAATTTTAACAGCATAAAATAATCAGTTATGATTGTATTTGTCCGGCCTTCAGACTAGCTGTTTTAACTACTGCGGTGTGGTACACACGTCGACCTGGGCGGGGTCTTCATCGAAATATTACACACAAACCATTAATATACAGAGGGGTCCAAAATTGTATTCACTGTTTAAAAGTCCGTAACTGGCAAATTAATTGACGGAGTTGTCTCATTTTTGGTAGTGTAATAGTTTGTAGTTCCGGCAATCGCCACACAAGCATTGTATTGCGTTGTTTTGTCAGATGACAGTCGCCAGATAGTCAGTGTTTTGTTGTTAGTTGCACCTGATTACTCGAGTAAGCATGGCTGTCGCAAGGCTTACAATCGATGAGCTTCAGAAGCTTCGGACATCCATTTTACCTGCCATCCGAGACTTGTGTGGAGACTAAGAGTTTAACCTTCAACAAGGTGGTGCTCCGGCCCACTACCAAAATCGTGCTAGGGGGTATCTCGACGAAAATCTACCAGGGAGATGGATAGGCCGTAGAGGTGCTGTGGAGTGTCCACCACGTTCCCTGGACCCAACTCCTCTGGACTTTTACCTGTG
Organism: Schistocerca piceifrons; assembly: GCF_021461385.2. Lineage (NCBI taxonomy): Eukaryota > Metazoa > Arthropoda > Insecta > Orthoptera > Acrididae > Schistocerca > Schistocerca piceifrons. Next base: position 261,038,961 of record NC_060144.1, on the reverse strand, counting down.
GGGAACACTAAAGGTCGTCGTTTATTGACAAAAGCCACGCACATTGGATGAACTTCGAGTATCCATCGTACATTCGTGTGCAAATAATCAACTGAACACGTTGCAGTCAGCAGTTCGTGCGGGAGTTCGGCGGCATCGTTTGTGTGTAGATGTTAATGGTGACCATTTCGAACCCCTACAGTGATATCTTTAAGTTTGATTTTAAGCTACACTTTCACCAAAAATGAGACAACTCCGTCAGTTTACAAGTTATGGACTTTTAAACAGTGGATACATTTTTTTGGACCCCTCTGTATAAAACATATTTTTCACGAATCGCATATATAGCCTGTTGACATTCTGAAATAACGTAGTTTCGTACTATCAGGAATTACAATGCAGAACCTAGTGCAAATCCACTATTAGCTAAGCAATTTCATCTGTAGGTTATGCTGTGACAGTTGATTAATGTCGCAAGTGAATGAGTGATGGCCAACAGACGACGCGTGTTGTTTTATGTGCCGAAAACTGGCAGGTTCTGGCGCACCTTTCTATCAACTCACATTGTGTCGTTGATGTAGTTCCACGGAAGCCGTGTAAGCCTAACAGTTGAACAACTCTTCTTGCTATTGTGCCACAGATACTGTCCATTCCGTTCAACTGCTCTTCCAAGTCCTTTGCTGTTGCTGACAGAATTACAACGTCATCGGCGAACCTCAAAGTTTTTATTTCTTCTCCATGGATTTTAATACCTACTCCGAACTTTTCTTTTGTTTCCTTCACTGCTTGCTCAATATACAGAGTGAATAACATCGGGTAGAGGCTACAGCCCTGTCTCACCCCCTTCCCAACCACTGCTTCCCTTTCATGCCCCTCGACTCTTATAACTGCCATCTGGTTTCTGTACAAATTGTAAATAGTCTTTCGCTCCCTGTATTTTACCCCTGCCACCTTTAGAATTTGACAAAGAGTATTCCAGTCAACATTGTCAAAAGCTTTCTCTAAGTCTACAAATGCTAGAAATGTAGGTTTGCCTTTCCTTAATCTTTCTTCTAAGATAAGTCGTAGAGTCAGTATTGCCTCACGTGTTCTAATATTTCTACGGAATCCAAACTGATCTTCCCCGAGGTCGGCTTCTGCCAGTTTTTCCATTCGTCTGTAAAGAATTCGCGCTAGTATTTTGCAGCTGTGACTTATTAAACTGATAGTTCGGTAATTTTCACATCTGTCAACACCTCCTTTCTTTGGTTACTACGGTTTAAATGAAACTATAATATTGTAATAAACAGCGAAATTTCAATATCAACCTATTTGGAGACTAACAACAACGCGCGTGCGAGCTGTCCATATGCCGGTTACGATAATTCTATTACGTTATGTTAATGTTCTATGTATCTTTGCCCGATACTATCATTGACTAGAGAAAATATCGAAGGAACGAAGGTGAAATTATATTACTGTCGAATAACATTTAGGCCAAGCATTGCAGTATCACTCTCGGAGAGAGCTGCTGGAGTATTATTCACCGTGACATCATTGGAGTGCAGAGTAACCAGTAGCCGCGGCCAAGGTTACCCTCTGTTGCATAGCAGGAAGCTCTTCCGGCGTCCCATCTGCGCCAACCCACTGCGTAGCGCAATTGACGTGCCACTTTCCTTATGTCTCGGTGGTTTTCTAACAAAATGCTAAAACTTTGTGTTCAAAGGCAGCAAAGAACAAGGCTGAGTCATTACTTAAGACAGCAGAGAACAGTAGACTTTGGCCACATTAGTTCCCCAGTCCACGCTTTCGCTCTGTTCCTTATGACTTAATCGTCGACTAAACGTGAACCTTCCTTCCTGCCTTGTTTTTCAAGTAGACGTTCGAGCGCAGAACCGCCACTACAACAGGCAAAGGTCTGTCCGTAACAGTCTTTCTCTGTAAACAATTAGGTAAAATTTAGGGCGCATTCTTAAACTTAATTAGTTTCCACAGTATCAGGACACAACTTTGTTTTTCCTCGCAAGTTTTGTGCTTTTTTTTATCATCGCTAAGTAACTCGATAAAATGATGATATCCTTCTCTTCTACTTAACATTTTTCTTTATACCAAGACTCTAACAAGACTGCAGCACCGTTACAGATATATCTTTTAAGTAGCAAGTTTAGAGAAATTTTTTAGCTTGAGATTCAAGGCTTCTTTAGGAACAACCTCGCCTACCTCCGTCGTACTGAAAGACGGAAAATACAATAAATCGTTTTGTCCGTCTGTTTTCATTTTATGATAAATGATCCAGACGAAAAACGTACGAAATAATTCAGGGGTGTTTCATGCAGCTATTCCTTTCAAAAAATTGTACGCATAATAAACATTCGATAGCAAAAGCTCCTAAAGTCATAGCAACAACTGTACGCGCCTTTGGCTAGACATTATAATTATCTGAATGTACCATTAGCACTGTTTTGACTGGAAAAATAATTTAGCAACGTATAGTAAAAATCGAACAACGAAAGCAAATGTCTAGAATGTAGCTAGATAGGCCTACTAAACTTCGTGCATAAATTACAGTATTATTAAAGTAAGAAAACGTTCTTAGCTGGGGTTTTGTGAAACACGATGTATGCGACTAGCCATTGCGTAAGCTCAAATGTACAGCTAGCAGGTCAGTAGCTGAAACAAGGAAATCCCACATACATATTGAAGGGCCACGTGTGATGAAAAACAGTAGAGCCTGTTAATGAAACGAGCCACAATTGGAACTGTACTTCCCACTGAGTGTAACTAGATGTTCAACTTGGTGTGTAAATTAGCCAGTAAGCACGCGAAGTGTAACATAAATAATGAAAGCCCAAGAGGGCTAGTAAACGGCTAAGCTTCTTACTTATTCAAATACCGAGTTTGTACTAAGTGTCCAAGGACCTACGCTGCTATGAGTCGGTAGACACTTGTCAAGACTTCTTAATCTGTTGTTGTTGCACTTCCCCCCCTCCCCCCCCCCCCCCAAGCGATGCTTATACACACATCAAAAAAAGTTTTGTATCATCTAGGTTCCGAGAGAGACGGAACCTGTACAGAAAAATGGAGTAGAGCTCAACATAAACATCATTTCTGCCCTTTTTATAGGTCATGAAAACCACACATTGCATGTTGTACCACCACACAGCGAGACCTTCAGAGGTGGTGGTCCAGATTGCTGTACACACCGGTATCTCTAATACCCAGTAGCACGTCCTCTTGCATCGATGCATGCCTGTATTTGTCGTGGTATAGTATCCACAAGTTCATCAAGGCATTTTTGGTTCAGATTGTACCACTCCTCAACGGCGATTCGGCGTAGATCCTCAGTGGTAGGTGGGTCACGTCGTCCATAGACTGCCCTTTTCAATCTATACCAGGCATGTTCGTTAGGGATCATGTCTGGAGAACACGCTGGCCACTCTAGTCGAGCGATGTCGTTATCCTGAAGGAAGTCATTCACAAGACGTGCACGATGGGGGCGCGAATTGTCGTCCATGAAGACGAACGCCTCGCCAATATGCTGCCGATATGGTTGCACTGTCGGTCGGAGGATGGCATTCACGTATCGTACAGCCGTTACGGCGCCTTCCATGACCACCAGCGGCGTACGCCGGCCCCACATAATGCCACCTAAAAATATTAGGGAACCTCCACCATGCTGCACTCGCTGGACAATGTGTCTAAGGCTTTCAGCCTGACCGGGTTGCCTCCAACCACGTCTCCGACGATTGTATAGTTAAAGGCATATGCGACATTCATCGGTGAAGAGAACTTGATGCCAATTCTGAGCGGTCCATTCGGCATGTCGTTGGGGCCCAACTGCATCGCGCTGCATGGTGTCGTGGTTGCAAAGATGGACCTCGCCATGAACGTCGGGAGTGAAGTTGCGCATCATGCCGCCTGTTGCGCACATTTTGAGTCGTTGTAACACGACGTCATGTGGCTGCACGAAAAGCATTATTCAACATGGTGGTGTTGCTGTCAGGGTTCCTCCGAGCCATAATGCGTAGGTAGCGGTCATCCACTGCAATACTAGCCCTTCGGCGGCTTGAGCGAGGCATGTCATCGACAGTTCCTGTCTCTGTGACAACACGAGCTGTGTAGTACCTCCTTCCTGATGGAATAACTGGAACTGATCGGCTGTCCGTCTAATAGGCACTGGTCATGTATAGTTGTTTACATCTTTGGGCGGGTTTAGTGAAATCTCTCAACAGTCAAAGGGACTGTGTCTGTGATACAATATCCACAGTCAACATCTGTCTTCGGGAGTTCTGGGAACCGGGGTGATGGAAAACTTTTTTATGAGCGTATATACAGCTACGTACAAAACAATTTTTCGATGTATGTATCTTTCGATAGTGCACCTAACCACAGAACTCGCCGAACACACATGGAATACGTAATGGGCGTCCCACTTTAAGAGGTCAACCCTAATAGGCCACAAATGGTGCATAAAGACACGAATATTTTGCAGCTATGGTTTTCTGTTAATGGAGTCACGTGTGTATTTCAGTTGCATTTCATAGATCTTGAAAAGAGGAATGCAATGGTATATCGCTATTTCACCTCGCTGGCACGCAAACGTTGCACGATAGGGCAAATACTTTGTGGTGTCTGCAGATTTCGAGTTCGAATTTAGCACCTGACACCAGCGCACCAGGAAAACTACGACGAAATATTAATGCTTTATGAAATATCAGCCTCTTCCTAGTGGCGCACTGTTGGCTAACTCGCTTAAGGACATGTACTTAATAGAAAATGGATGTAAAATCCTACAAAACTGTTGTATTTGGGTTCTTTCGGTCGCTGGTTAGGAATCCGATGTCGGAACTAAGAAAAATTCAAAACGGCGAATTCAGTATGGTGGATCAACAATCACATATTTGGCGTATTCGTGTAAAACTTTAACCTCAAGTATTGTGAGCGCTCTGATAACGACTCAGAAGTCTAAACTGCCGTATTGAAAAGTTTTATTCGATATTTTATATTTTTGAGTCGAGATCATAGTCACATTTGTCGCGTGTCATTATTGCCTTCAGAAAGGTCGCTATTGGGTTGTGCACCGGGAGGGGGCCCGAAAAGCACATATTTTACAAAATGGTCCAAATGGCTCTGAACACTATGGGACTTAACAGCTGAGGTCATCAGTCCCCTAGAACTTAGAACTACTTAAACCTAACTAACCTAAGGACATCACACACATCCATTCCCGAGGCAGGATTCGAAGCTGCGACCGTAGCAATCGCGACATATTTTACCTCAGGTAGCATGTTTTCTTGAGTTATTTGCTGGACTCTCGAGTGGATGGATCCGAAGATGTCAGAGGCCGATGGAATAATATATCCATCGTTTTCACATTGGAGTATTTTCGTGTAAAATCTTCTCGGTAATGCCGTGTATCCTTATCCCGAGCTTACTGCGCATATCCAAATAGCCGACAAATCGGCAACGAAGCTGCTTTCATTATGGGATATCCGTCCATCTATGTCGGCATCGGTCATTATTGCAGAATATTGTGAGCGAAATTCACGTTTTTTTCAGTTCTTGGTAGATATATTTAGTTCTAGAGTTCTCTGTTCAAAATATGAATAGTTCTTCAGCATTTCGGGAAACAGAGACAATATCACTCGCAGAAATTTTAATCTTGTAAAAAAAAAAAAAAAAGAAATTGGCAATTTGCGAAAAAAAATGATCACACTTCCGAATAGCTCCCCACGAATTTTATAGAAAAACCTAGTAGTGACATTTTTGTGCACATAATAGTTTGAGATAGTTGCAGTAATGAGGGAACACATTTTTACCAAGTGGCACTGCCGCACGCGAGAAAAATCACCGCCCACCAAAAAGTGCAAATATGTGCATGCTAATACATTTGAACTCGCTAACACATGCGAACTCGCCAACTGTTCTGTTAATGTAGTACGAAAGCCATTTACAAAAGTGAGACAACGCAGAGAAAATTTTGTAGCCAACGATTTCGGATAGTATCGATAGTTTAAATGGTTCAAATGGCTCTGAGCACTATGCGACTTAACTTCTGAGGTCATCAGTCGCTTAGAACTTAGAACTACTTAAACCTAACTAACCTAAGGACATCACACACATCCATGCCCGAGGCAGGATTCGAACCTGCGACCGTAGCGGTCACGCGGTTCCAGACTGAAGCGCCTTTAACCGCACGGCCACATCGGCCGGCTATCGATAGTTTAGTTTTAAGGTGATATGTCATTACATCGGTTGAAAATGACATAAACAAAACCTTTCGGTGTGCTGCCCGTCGTATTTTATCCTGACAACTGAGCAGGATCGCTGTCTTATATTAGCTAAACAGGCCACACAAACAGTATCTGAAAAAATACGTCGTTGTCCGACTCACTTTTTACCGACGACTGTCGCAACACATATCATATAGACTTGAGACATCAACGATACGGCAGATCGGTCAAGTCTGCACCAGTATAAGTTACACAAGATTTCACTGAACTAAAGTCGGAACGCGGACTTTTTTTTCCTATTCTATCCTGGTTTCGAAGCGAGTTAGCTGGCTGTGCGGCGCAGTAAAGCGAAATCGAAATTACAGCTTTGTAGTGTCGTCTCGTTGCTCCAGATGCAGTCTCATTTAACTGTTGTAGGATTGCTATTAAAGGGATTCTACTTAATAAGTATTCTGGTATAATAAGGATTCATTCATCCACCTTTGCTTACCACACAGCAGAAGACAAGCAGTAATGACGATATATGCATTTATGAAACACATCCACTGGCGAGAGTGCATACTCAGCTCGTGCCGTACATACCGGGAACATGCTACTGTTGATGGCGAGATTTGTGGATGAAACGCCAATAGCTCAGGTCTGACAAAAGGCAGCACAAGAGAACGATTTTTACTCGTTCAGTCGTGTGTGTATATGCGCTATTGAAAACAATGGTCAGCTCGCCAGCTTTACCGTTTACCTTTTACGAAACAGTCTTTATCCCTTTCCGGAATACAAAGACACCGCTACCGAATGTGTTTCGTGGTAAACCCCAGATTATGATTTGAGACTTTGGAGTCCTCGTAGAAATTTACAAACCAGGTGCAATTCGGACATTGTTGATCTGACTGGGAGGTTTGGCCTGGTGTTAAGTTGCCCTTTTCTTTGTCGCCTAAAGATTATTTTATTCACTCCTCCCCTTATCGACTCTTAACACGGGAACTGCAGCAAGTGAGGTTCTTGTAAACGCTTTCGCATAAACAGAGACGATAGAAATTGATCTCCGAAAGTATGAAACAACGAGGATAAAACTCGTGGATTCCCGCGGGCCTGTTCTCAGAGTGGCGTTATTCATTTTTCTGTTATCACCACTTACTCAAATGTTGGCTACAACATCTTCAGAGTTTCGGCACAACGCAGTTGGTCGAATATGATGTTGGCGTTGTTCATTTCAGTAGTTAGCAGTTGAAGCGTTAAGATAGTGGTATCAGTCACTTGCCGCATACTGAATTACTCACCAGACCACTGAACAGATATACGTTGGGTCACAAACAAGCGTACACGTGGTATTGACGTTCTGCGCAGCAGACAGCGAACAACGCTCGCGACCTGCTGGTCTGTCAGTGTCCAGCTATTTTTGGAGACAAACCAACATGTCAATCGATAACCCTAGCATGTGTGTTTGCGCAGCGATTCGATGGCCTCGTTTACCATTCTTGTGGATTCGTTCATAACAGCTATAGGTCAGCAGCTGATGTTTCGATTGTCCTAAAGCTTTTTCAATTAAGAAAGCAAATCGAATTATAGCTGTTAAAGTAAAGTTTGGGGGTCCCTAGGTGTGAGTAGCAGTTCAGCCAATAACATCAGAAGTCATAGTTATCGCATCGCAAAACTCTTAAATCTGTAGTCTTCATAATCATTCGCGCACGCTAAAAATTTGTACTGTTTTTTCAGGTCGAGGAATTGTACGTACATGTGCAGCCGTCAAACATGATAGGGAACACGCGATTTCGGGAGAAATTGCGCAGTGCTGAAGCCATAAAATTCGTCTTTCCGCCCGATCACCCCGATTCGTATTTACGGTGGGCTTCTCTAAATCACTTTAAAATGAATACTGAAATGTTTGCTTTCACAAAGTCACTGCCGTTTTCTTTACCCTTGTCTCGGCGACATCATTGTCGACCAGCTTTAAGGCGTAACCGTGACGCTGCTTCGATAACACACGTGTACGACCTCAATTCAGGTGTGATATACTGGTCTGATTTACAGGAGATTCTCATAGAAAAATAAAAATATTTTATTAAAAAGGAAAACACAGCTTACTTTGAAGCTGTTGCCGCGTTGAGTGCGCAGATGCTTTTTAACAAAACAAATTCGAGCTAACGTTTTCAGGCGCTTTGGTTGAAACAAAATAAAGCAAGATACTGACGTTAGTCACACCACTACAGTTTAATAAGAAGACTGGATAACCAGTAGAACTTGATTATTCTAATTAATTGATTGGCTAGCATTTATCGAAACCAGAGCTTAGATTGGACGTACCGTGTATTATACATCCAAAATGATGTCTTAAGTTATTTCTTTCTTTCTTTTTTTTCCTAGCTATAAGAGATGACCCATTCCTTCATTCGTCAATCAGTCGTGTGTTTCTTTGATTCCGTCAAACAGGAGCACCTTCAGTGATGCGGAACGTGTGGAGGGATTTACTAACAAAAGATAAGCCACTGTTAGAAAGTGAAGTGTACGCAATATTCACAATAAACCATCACCAGACTGCTTAATGCTATTCGGGTCTAAAACAGCTAAATATGAAGTAGTAAAATAACAGGAAAGCCGGAATTCAGGAAAAAGCTGCTTCTTTCCCAGTTATGTTAATGTCGTATATATTTGTCTCCTGCTGGTACGGAAGCTTAGTACTTACGTGAATACATAGTGGTTTTCCAAAGAAAATAGTAACTGAAATTTATAACAGAGGCCAATTTGCAATACGCTCTGAACGTAGCCACTTGACATGCAGCTTGCAGGATTTTTCAATCTTTAATTGTAGATAATACAGGTATATTTTGTTCAAAAAGTGGCTGATGAGGTATGATTTTACTTTTCTTTTCAGTTGGTAGAGGTTCCCAATTTATTGCTTACGTTAGAAGAGAGCTTGTTGAAGACTTCAGTACCAGATTATGTAATTGCAGTCTACTCTGCACAAAGAGGCAGAGTCGAGCTAAATGACAATTGTTTTTGTAGCTTTCATTGTGATTATGCAAATCACAGTCCTATCAGCATCTGTACTCAGCAGTTCACAGCCATAGGTGTGTAGGTTGTGGACTGTTCACAGAGAGAGCTTCGGCTCTGGATACGAGATATAAAGCAATATTCATCTTCTACTTGTAACACAACCTGTAGACTTCGAACGCTGCGAGTGCGGTTTGCTCTGCCTTTGAGCACGAAATTCTCGGTACCTTCTGCTGATGACCCATCCATCCGCATTTACCGTCCCCCCACTCGTGCGCAATAGGTTCATTTCCTTTTTCTAGCACGTGATGTTCTCGCGTGCGCTCGAGTAATGTAATGGTGATAACACCCCTGCATCGTGGATTGTGCTCGCGACGAATATTGGTGCAACGACTAACATATCGCCAGTCTCGAAAATATTTATGCTTTGCGATCATCATAAGCTAGAAGTATCGACATAAAGTGGGATAAATTATGTACACGAGTAGAAACTGAACACACCCAACAGAATGTGACAAAATTGCGATTGTTAACCGCCCATAAGTAATGGAAGATTTAGAAATGTGTGATGCACTCTAAAAACAATTGTGAGGAACTATAAATCCTATAAACGAGAGAACATATGTTACTTCAGCGATAATTGCTAATTACAGTTTTTATGATAAGCGGAAGAAGTTTTTATTTGCTATTTCTTATACTCTTTGGCGTATCTGTTTGAAGTATTAAAAAGAAGTACTTCGCAAACTTTTCTTCTTCACACCCATCTGAGCAGGACTCAGTGACATCATTATTTCATTTACTCGTATTCAAAATTGAATTTCAAAGGTGTTAAAAGACTTCCAGGAGGAAAAAAAAACATGGCCGTATGTCAGAACATTTAATTGATCCCTGCGCCCTTCGCAGCGGAAAAGTAATTATTTCAAAATCAACATTGTCTTCAGCTTCTTTCTTTTCACTACTTCAGAGATCTGACGGCAGTCTTTTTCGGTTGTACACTTTGTACGGTCTTCTGTTCTATCTAGTTACATTCGTGTCGTTTATATTTGCGTGGTATATCATGTCACTTAATCAGTCAGCCATTCTTCCCCAGTCGATTTTCCCTTTTCATGTAGAGCTTTCATATTCAAAATTGAATACCTCTGCCGGTAGTGTCACTTTCCGTGGGAAATTCGTTTTTGATGTCTGTATATTGGAATTTGGTCCCAGCACTTGAAGCATTAAGCCATATTCTTATGTTTTATCAATCCGATCTATTTTATATGATTTCCTTCCAGTTATTAAGAAGGAAATAAAAATGAAACTGCGAAGAAGTTTTTGATTTTTGTTTTTCTCTTTTTTGGCTGAGTAACACGTGATAAATCAGAAAATAGGTACTTCTCAGTCTCGCTGGCGACAAAAGAAAACTGTGTCGAAGGGGGACATTCTCAGTTAGTTCAGATCACTGTTTAGCGAGGTGCTACGCAGAAACTACTGAATGGAGGAGAAAGGTGGAAGCTAGACAGCGGCCACGGGTATAAATGAGATAATGAAAGTATCCGACACGAGGGCAGACGCACATTTGCAGTCATTTGGGGTCGACAGCCTTACGATTATCAGTTGTGACCCTGCCGCCCATAGATTTTGAGGTCAGAGCGAAAGTGTCAGGAGAGATGTTGAAAATGACGGACAGTGCGCAAATCGCGGAAACAGAGACTTCGTCACGAAATAAGTTTCATGGGCTGGACGAAACTGCACAAATACCCACCAATTTACTATGGCGCGTGAACAATATTTGGCATTGAGAGCAGATTCCTACTCCAAAAGATTTAGTTGTTTAAATCGTGATCGGTGCCCAATGATGTTTTATAGTTCTCCTTACAACAAAACTGTTCAAATTCAGTGAGAAATACTGAAGGCAAAGGCGCCCTTATGATAGTTTGTAGGAGAGAGAGGGTAGGGGCTTCTAGACCGGGGGAATGGAGTATTTTTATTATTTCGGAAGACGAATAGCGACTTTAAGTATCCCGTAAAAAAAAAGGCCCAGTTCCGAACATGTTAAAAACCTGCCTAGTATCGACTTTTAAATCATTTTCTTGAAAGAAAACCATCTGACTACACTTCATTTTTTCTTGTCCCTGAGAACTAGAGTGGGGAGGTCGTGCACCCCACCACCCCCCACCCCCACCCCCACCCTACCCTTTGCCACCAGGTACGGGTGCCCTGTATAAAGGACACTAACAGGCTCTCAACAGCCTTTTCCTCCCTGGAAAGGACGACAATGTAATATTGTAATCCAGTGTTAAGTGCAAGCTAGGAATAAAGTCATTTTGTTCTTGCATTCATCAAATCAAACCTGGATACTTCTAGTGCATTTTTGAAGACGTGATTGGTTAGAAACAATGCCTATGCAGTCCAGTGAGCATAGTGACCTAAAATGATTTAATATACCTTTTTCATGATCCCGAAATGAAAGGTACTGGTGGAACTGAAGCTGTGAGGACAGGTAGTGAGTCGTCCTTGGGTAGCTCAGATGGTAGAGCACTTGCCCGTGAAAGGCAAAGGTCCTGAGTTCGAGTCTCGGTCCGGCACAAAGTTTTAATCCGCCAGGAAGTTTCTTTTTCATGGTATTCACAGGAAACAGTAATCTGGCAGGCCACTGAACACCAAAAATATGTATCACAGCTGGTTGGAAGAAGCCAGTTTGTATTTGTTTCTCCAAGTGCTCCCTGTAGGGAAAACACTTTCTATAATAGCATGCATCTTCTGTAATACATGGAAAAATTACTTCACAGGAGTTAATGGAAACTTTTCAGGTGTACTTCTGTACGAAGAACCTCTATAGGAAAAGATTACGGAAGTTAAAAGAGGTTTCTGTGGGTTATAATTAATTACTGGAGTGTGGTGAAAATATTTGGAAATAGCAAATTGATTAATTTAGACACTGAAGCATAGAATGATCTCAGCACCAGTGATCATTATCCAGTACAATAGGAAAGAAAAGAAAATACCACATAACACAATCACATGAGTTGTTCCTTTATTTATACACTTAAATTTCTTTATAAATAGGGGAATGTGCTATAGTGATGTTAGTGTCTGGCATTCTGACCTTCAGCATGTAGATGCCGAGGGAATTTTAATCTTATTGAAGATGTGCTAGTCTAGACTCTGCAGAAATATTCCATTTAAAAGAACTTAATATTTCGTTTTTCCTATTTTGAAAATTATTTTCCACTTTGAGCTGCACTCTTATCTCATGAAACTTGCTGCAGTGTTTAGTAGTTTTTCATTTTTTGAAGATGTATGTGGAACATTCTGCTAACTTTTATGATTAGTTTAAGGAGTTACATACAACTAGTCAGTTGCAGCATGACATTGTGTTTTGCAGGTGAAATCACAACAGATGTTTTACGTGTTGTACAAGAAGCTAGAAAGAAGACACTGGGTCCATTTAACCCATCCTTTAATGTCCAGAATCTTTTGCTTGAAGGCCTCGATAAGGTTAGCAATAATTTTAAATATAACACTAGCTTTTTAGAATTTGTTGAGCTGTCTGTCTAACAGTGAAATAGCAAAATCTCTGAAACCACAAATGAATGTTCTCCATGATTTTGTGTTTAGTCGTGTCCTTTGCCCCACAATAATTTGCCCTAAGGAACTCCCTTATTTGACAACACTATTTATTACCTTGCTCTTTCTCCCATAGCCTAATCCAAATAGAAAACCTTCAGTGCACTTAATTCACTCACCGCTTTTATGTAATATATTGGTGATGTTCAATTTCAGCTTCCTTTGTGTGGGTGCTATGTATTGTATGAGTAAGAGAGAACTATTGTATCTTAACTACATCTCAGGTATTCGTATTGCAGTGTACCTTGCTTAATGCTCTGTCGTTTTTGTAATTTTTAATTTTTTGTGGCTGTCATAAGAATAGATTTTTTTCCCTGCACCCTTTCATTAATAGCTACAGTAATAATTATTTTATGGATTTGCCTCACATGAAGTGAACATTTTAATTTCTGTGTTTACAGGTACTTCCTGAAGATGCTCACCTAAGAGTGAATGGAAAATTGCATATATCACTGACAAGGGTATATGATAGGAAAAATGTAATTGTGTCGCAGTTCAACAGCAAGGAAGACTTAATGCAGGTAAGCCCTCTGCCAAAAATTTAATACTTCTGATTAACCTTGGACCTAAGCAGACAATACAGACAGTTTCTTTTTGGGGAGCTATACAAATGAAAACATGTTGTACTAAGTATAATTTTGTTTAAAATACAGCCAGTTTTACACTTTTTAAATGTAGACTTCAAATGTAAAGCCCATATTTTACCGAGATTAGCAGTGACATTTTATCATAATTTCAAAATGTATGTACTAGCTCCTGTCACAATATTCTGAGCAAATATTTCACAGGTGTGTTCCAGTGAGGCTTATAATCAGATCTCAGAATAATCAGTGGCCCTTCTGTTCTCCAATAAAGACCATTGAGTATCTATCACATTTTTTTCTGACTGTGGTTTAAAGTTAATATTCACTGAAACCAAGTGATATGCTTATTTCTGTTTCATTGGATTGAATTTACTCAGTCTGTTATATTGTGAAATAGGCTGCTGCATAATTTCCTTCACTGTAGCCTTTCAAAAGATATCCCCAATAACTTTCAGAGTTATTGTGTGTATTATACAGACTAACAGCTTTTATTTGCATGAAAATGTTGTAAAAAAATATGTGCAATAGTCATCTTAAGTGCAGTAATAATATATTGACAATGTGACAAAGAAAGCAGCATGAGGGTGAGGTCTACAGTAGTATATCAGTCAAGGAGGCAAATGAGGCACTTTGATACTGGAAGAATACTCTACAAAAGTAGAGAACATTTGAAATATTTGATGTGAAGGAACTGCTGGCTGTGAAAATGGATTTGCTAAAGTTGCTACTAAGTATACATTTACCTTGACATAGTGCTACACCTACACAGTCAACAGATCCTTATGGGCTTACGGGTGTGGCTCAGTTACATAAGAATTCTGTTACTGCTTTTGACCTTGTTTATTATGGTATTATTATTGTCATTTGCAGGCTCTACTAGCAAGCAGTTTTGTTCCAGTCTTCTCTGGGCTTCTACCACCTAGGTTCCACGGTATTCGGTACATGGATGGTGGTTTTAGTGACAATCTTCCAACTTTAGATGAGGACACAGTTACTGTTAGCCCTTTCTGTGGCGAATCTGACATATGTCCACGTGATACTTCGTCACAGCTTTTCCATGTGAGTATTTACAATCACAGTTCTATTTTACTAATATTTCACCATAAAAGATATGAAATTATTTAAATTAACATGTAAGTTAATAGCTGTCTTACTGAGACATTTCTCTTTTTGTAGATAAACCTTGCCAACACCAGTATTGAACTTTCACGTCAAAATGTATATAGATTTACAAGGATTCTTTTCCCTCCTAAACCTGAGGTGAGTTTTGAAGTAAAATGTGTTTGCTCCTATGAAATACAGTAAAACTCTTCCATGCAAAATGAATGCAGCTTCTTTAACAGTATAATAGTTATTTGTTCCGTATTCTATTCTGTTATATAATTCATTTGCAGACTTTAGCAAAAATGTGCCATCAAGGATTTGATGATGCAATGGCATTCTTGGCAAGAAGAAATATGATAAACTGTAACCGCTGTTTAACTATCCATGCGTCATATGAGATTAAAGATCCTCTCAATTTCAGCACAGAGTCAGAATCAAATTGTGAAGAGTGCATTGCACACCAAAGGGTAGGTAAATGTACCTGGAAATTTTTAAGCTGTACTCACATTGTTTTGTTCTGAATTTATTGTTATAATTATTTTTTTTTGTTACAGGCTGCAAAAATTGCTAAGTTACCAGAAGCTGTTGTCTCAGTTTTTCAAGATGCTATAGCTTCAACTAATAATGGTTTCACTAACTGGATTTTCCAATACAAAGGGATGAAGCTGTTATCAATATTGAGTTTGCCATATGTACTGCCAGTCGACATCATGTATGCCACATTCACAAAGTGAGTCGTCATCTTGTGTTGTAGTTATGTTCAACCTATTAAGCTTACAACATCCTGTTACGATGTAATACACTTTAAGTCTCACAAATAACAAGCAATTCTCTTTATTTCCTCTTCAAAGTTACATATGTATGAAAACATAATTTTTGAAATTAGTGTGATCGGCAACAAATTGGAGAAGCGTTCCCATCAAATGTGTGTAGTTGGAAACGCAATCATTCAGCCAGAATTGCATGTATGTGGCTATAATGGTGTAATTCCGTCACATGCCCACTCACTATTGGAAGCTGACAGGTAAGCAGTTCAGTGTACTTATGCAACAGCTACAAAACATGACATTGTCAATGTATTTTGTCAGCTTCTGTGATTACAAATCTGCCTACCTGTGATGCTTCCTAAGTGACATGGGCTTTGTGTGAAATGTCTCCAAGCATTTTG
Organism: Schistocerca piceifrons; assembly: GCF_021461385.2. NCBI lineage: Eukaryota > Metazoa > Arthropoda > Insecta > Orthoptera > Acrididae > Schistocerca > Schistocerca piceifrons. The sequence continues at coordinate 261,023,317 of NC_060144.1, read as the reverse complement.
TAATATTTTGTCCAAGTTATTTATGTGAGGTGTGCTTCTGTAATGGTGTTGAAAATTCAATCCAGGCATTAAACTTAGTCCTCGTTGTTCATTTTGATGTTGAAGATGGTTTACCTGTTACCCAATATAGTATTTTGGCCAAGTTTTGATCACCTATTGTTTTGCTCCATAGTTCCTTTGTGGAATGTTATATATGCTTACAAAAAAGGTGTTGGAAAATGTCACATTGTGACCAAGCTTTCCATGTGAGAATCTGTTTATGATCAATGTAGTTCAGCACTTAAAATTCTGAAGTCTTATGTGGACTATGTATGCTAGTACCCACTCTATTCACCAAATCAGGCATCCTCTAATTTTCCCTATTTCACAATCTAAAAATATTTGTGGCTCAAAAAACCGTTGTAATCTTATCTGGGATATCACTATGATGGTACCACAGCTTTCCAAATCATGAAAATTTTCTTCTTTGTAGTACTTAGATTTTGTTGATCTTGTTCCAACTGGTGTTGGGTCTAAAGTATGAGTGTTTTTGTATATTGTTTTTGTATTAAATTAACTTCTACTGTTAATATTATTTCTTAAAAAAGAGTGTCAAAACTAGAACAAACTTAAAAAGAAAAGGTTTGTGTGTGTATTGAGGTTATTTCACAATTATGATGTTGATATGATTGAAGAACCAGTCTTGTCTCATAAGTAGGGACCTGAAAAATTCATGCAAATCCTAGCTCAAAATGCAAAAATTATACAATAAATTGAATTTCTGAACAAATTGTATCCAGTTGAACAGTTTTATTAGAGATGGTCAGAAATAGCTTTTTTCTATATATAAATATTGAAAAAGTACTCGGTTTTCATTTACTGGAATTGCAAATCATCCATTGAAGCCCAATTTCTAAAGATAATATGCGTAAGAAGTGTTCTCAAAATAAAAAGTGCACAAATGCAACACCCTATCACTGCACTCAAGGATCTGATGTCACATCAATTCTGGGCATGATAATTTGGTGTGAAGCCAGTCGTGAACAGCTGATCGGTCTCTATAAAATACATGTTGTATGACGCAACATAGAACTCAATCACGGGACCTAGCAACTTAGAAAAAAGAAATTGATATGTTTGACTGCTGGCTAAAGTTCAAAAGTTGGTGTAATGCAGTCAGTTTAACATGGTAGTTTTATGTGGTGGATGTTTGGAACTGTGGTTGCATTGAACACAAGTAGGGCCCAAACTACCCTCTTTGCAATATTATCTATGTAAGCAAGCAGCTGCGCATAGCTGTTACCTAATGCTTTGCATTTTGCGTTTCTCGTTGTTTTCTTTTGTGATTTTGATAACTCTCATTTGCTCACACATACGGCCAACTGCCTGTTTATAATGTGTGCACTCCGCACTATAGTGTGGTCAGAAAGCGAAGACTGATTCGCTCTCTCATAAAAGCTTACTTTAATCCGCAAACAGTTATTTTTGGTACCACTCCTACCCAGAATACCTTGTCGGTTCTACCTGTAGTGTTTTCAAGTATGAGTCGCGTAGCTATGAATGTCCACAATAGGTCAAAATCAATACTCAGCAGATTTTATGGTTGTTGAATAAGGTGGGAAAAGAAAAATTTTGAGAAACGCCTTAAATTAGAGGCCTGAAAGCGATGTTGCTCTTGACAGAAGTGGTCATTTGTTGAAAGCTTAAATAGAGCGCCAAAAGGTGAATACGCGAAAAGATCGTTGCGGGGAAAAAAATGAAGTAGTTCCAAAGGCAAACATTCCAGTCAAAAAGACCCCAAATGGCCACTATTCCTATTTTGATGCAAGTGAAGAACATGAATTCAGATGTTTATGCACTAATTTATTGAGAATTTCAGAAAAATTTGTGTATAACATTAGAAAATATTACTATAATCTGTTTCTACCACTTGTGACAATTAAAAACAATGTCAGTAAAAGGCATGTTCATTAATAATAGCTTGTAATATTATTATTATTATTATTATTATTATTATTATTATTATTATTATTATTATTATTATTATTATTATTAGTTTCCAAACTTCTGGTTTTATCGTCTCAGGTTCGTGGCTGCAGCACCACACATTGGTAATAACTTATGGAATATCAGCAAATTTCTGATTCAGCAGGTGTCAGAACTCTTTGAAAACATTAGTAAAACACAAAAATTAGCAGCATCAATAAACTGCCAACTTGCAATCACAAACTTTGGAGGCTGTAAGTATTGCTACTGAAAATAATTAATCGGAAATAGCTTATAAACATATGCAGATTGTAACAATTTCATTTCATATTTCAGCTAAATATGACATTGACACTGGAGTTGATGCTCCCTTGAAGTCAAAAATGAATTTAAACTTCACACTGAATATGGCAAGCAGGTATGTCTACACTTTTAATGGCAGTGTAACATTACCACTTTCCTCCACCTATCATTTTTTATCATTATGTGGATGATTCCTCTTTAATTTACTATTATGGCAGAAAGTCAGTACTGCATTTTATTGATCATATGAGTAGTATAGGTTACGTTAATTTTAGGGTGGATGTGAAGTAGGAGATACAGCAGCCCTTTCTTGCAATGGGATGCTCCAATATGAAATGTAAAAATTTGCTCAGAATTTTATTTACCCACAAAGTATATACTGAAAGAAATGAGCAATAAAAATTTTTGCTGCTGAGAGAGATTGAAGGATTTTAATAAAATTTTTGCAGTTTATTTTTGTTGCACGTAGAACCACTTTTAATAGCAGTTTGTATAGTCCTACCTACAAGTCTACCTACCTAGCATGCAAATCAACAAATGGCAGAAGTAACTGTGACACAGCAAATTGTCACATAGAGTGAAAATCCAAGACCACTGAGATGAAAATTTAATAGTACCAGAAAGGTCACATATCATTCATTTTTGGATAACTTCCAGTTCACATCAACAATTGAACTGTCACAGATTTACTTTTTACAAAGGTGACTAGCAGAGAAGGAAAAATTATTGCAGAGTTTGACATCCCATTACATTATCTTCCATCACTTCAGTCAATAGTTGCTTTTTTGAAATGGTATAGCAATATTGTTGCAAGTTCTCATAACTTTTGAAATAGATGCATTTTACCTATAATGTGATAGTTCTTTAGTTTATTCCTTGTTGTTGCTTCAGAAATGTGAATTGCTATTGAGCACCTGGGACCAGTTCAGTGTTTTCTTGAAGATATCTATCTCACATATCAACACAAGATGATCACCACATAATGTTTCTTTTTTCTGTGTAGCAATACTGAGTAAAAGTACGCAAATCTTAGATGGAGGATTAAAACCATTTTCAGTAACAAATAAAATTGGAGATACTGCATCTTATGAAGGATATTCATGACCTCGGAGTTCGAGATTTGTGGTACCATATGAATGTGGCAGTAGTCCAATAGAATAGTCCAGTAAAACCATTTCTCAGCACTCTACTCAATGCTATGGGGCTATTGGCTCATCAGATACAGCAATCTAGGTAAAATATTATTGGCTGAACATAGTTAAATTTATTTATTCCATGCAAGTGGGGCTTCAGTGGAGTAGATTCTGAATTTTACATTCTGATAGGAACAGTGATACTGTAGATGACATATACATCATTGGCACTGATGTAATCGCTGATTGTAGACAGGAAGACAATCATTTAAATGTTTGGGTTTTTATCACCTCATTGACTCTCATTTGTTTCCCTGATACTTGACAATGGACGATAATGTAACACTCAGAATGTTATAATGATTTGATGTAGCAAGTCCACTTCATAATACAATATGTTTGTATGCTACATTTTGGTTATGAATGTTTGCCCATTTCTTCATGTTTGGCTGTATCTTTTTCTTGTAAGTGGTGAGTTTATGGTTATTGGATTTAAGGGATATACAGTCTATTATGTTTTGTTGCTGCTATAGTTAATACGTAAAACTTGAAAATAAAAATTCAGATGGATTCTGTCATCTTCACTGTATTATATAGGGTGATTCTTAGTAACATTTAAATACCCCTGAAGTGATGCAGATGATGTTGAGATAAGTAATGCAATGTAAGACACATGGGGTCACAAATGTTGGGAAATCACTAAAAGTGGGTCACAATGTTGAACACATGTCGTCATGTATCTTGCTGCACATGTAGCAGTTGGGCTCGTCGATCCTATCACCACTGGTAGGAGGCAGTGTTTTACGTCACCCCACTGAGGTACTCTGTTTCCATTCTTCATTATCCAGTGTTGATATGGTAGTACTTGCAGTAGTGGTACAATAATACAATTTTTGAAACTACCTGACAGATGAAAACTGTGTGCCACACTGGAAGTCAAACTCAGGAGCTATGCCTTTTTCAGGCAAATGCTCTACCAATTGAGCTATTCTTGTGCACCTAAGGACCCATCCTCACAGCTTTACTTCCACTAGTACATCTCCCACCTTCCATACTTCACAAAAGTTCTCCTGCAAAACTTGCCAGAGTAGCATACGTGGAAGAATGGAGTGCCACCTGAGTAGGAGGCAACAGGGTGCTATATATGGTTGTGATAGATATGATACAGTTATCCCAAAATGCTTAATAAGATGAAAACAAAGATTATGTTGATGACCTAGGCAAATGGAAGTCCACTCAGTGCTAAAGGTGGTTGCAAATGTCCGAAGTGACTCTTTGTCTAAAAGGATAAGATATGCTACTTTATTGAACAAAACAAACAGCCTATGGATAAAGTTGTGAGTATTTACGTGGGAACAGTTCTTGTCCTAATAGTGGCAAGTCGTGTAGAGTTGTGCAAAACATTTCTTTATAGTGACAACTAAATAATTCATGGGAACATTCAAATCAGTTTACTACCACAGATACCATATTTTTCATTCATGTAATGTGATAATTGGAAACTTATGCCAGACCAGGCAGCGAAAGTAGACCAATATTACAGGAATAGTCAGATTATTGTTATAATTCTCACGTATTGTCTCAAGACTGTGGTTGCAAAAACTCCCCAGTATTTCTAAATTACAGTTGCTTGTAAAGTCAGGCAGGACGGTATGAGTGCTGGGAGTGTACTCATAGAAATTCTCTTCGTAGTCACATTGTGGATACTTGACACGATTCACTCATGCTGCAACTCAAGAGTGGAAGCAAATTGGTTCTGCAGTCTCATCACTTCACTTAGTGTTTTTGCATATTACAGAATCTGACAACTATGACAGCATGGACTTTCATCAGAAAGCCTCAAACACCACCAATAAAAGTAAAATCCACATAGTTTACAAATTATTATCTTAGTTCTGGTGTTGCACAATTATCTGATCTCTGTTAGTTTCTCTACATTATATTGACTTTGAATCTAAAATGTTACAACCACTCTTTCATGCCAAAGGTTACTGCTCTGCTCTTTGTGCCTGTATAACAATGAACATTTCATTCTCCCAGTGACCTCACTTAAACACTGAGTACAAATAAGAAACTTTTAAAGTAACCATTGATAGATCTGCTTTTCAGTCATTATTAATCATATTTCACAAAAGATTGATGAATTTTTCTTTCAGGGAACGAAAGAATATAGTCAGAGCTATAGAACAAAGGAGATGTAGTTCGGCTATGAGTGAGATGCCACTTGATGACGACACTTTCGAGCAGATACTTAGAGTGACATCAGAGCATGAAACAGTTATAGGATTTTATTACCAAGACAAAAATAACAGGGTAAGTTCACTGCTACTCCTATTATAATAAAAATGTTTTATCCTAAGAACTTAAAAGTGTAATTCAGTTGTACAGTAGTGCTGGACATTTTATCTGGGTTCTGTTTGTTCAGGTAACAATGACTGAAATATATGATGTGACTGATGTTGATTTACCTGGAGCACTGTCACCTGAAGAGCAAGAGAACAACACTTACCTGCAATTTGATGAAGACTTTGATGACCCTACCTCAAGTACATGGCCATCTCAGCTTACTCTTAATGGACCATGTAAGTAAATAATCTTTTTTGTTTTTGTACTTTGTTGGAACTGTTAGAAATAAAAACTTTCACTTTGCACTTTAGTTTTCAATGAAGTTACACAAATGGTGATTACTGGATGAAGTCACGCTAACAAACTTTTTTTAAACGAACATTGATCTTATAAACAAGCAATTTGTAGTATGGGTTGAAGGAAATGGTGAGGAGAAGTTATGAACAGCAGCATCATGCTATATTATTGAGGCTGTATTGTAAGTTTAAGTTATGACAGAAATACATGTGCCTTACCACAAATCTCAAATCAGTTCACCAAGGAACACATTACACAGTCTTTTATGTGGGAGGAACTCATTCTGTACCTTAAAGTTCAAAATCGGTCAGAAAATAATTTAATTACCATAGTCAGTCATTTGAAGACAAATTTAGTAAATATGGAAATGTTAAAATAACATTAGTCATTACTCAGAACAAAACAACAAAAGGTGGTTTTTGAGACACTAAATATCCGCCACTTGTGATAGTCATCTGAATTGGTAAGGCACAAAATAGTGAATGGTTCCCATATTGTTATATGTGAGTCGAGTGATTGGTATTGAAACTTCAGGCGGACAGACAGCAATGTTGCCGAACATGACTTATAGCATTCTGCCCCAGTCTCTATTTGTATGTGTTCTCTAGCAGCAGAAACAAAACCATCGACAACATGCAGGTCATATTTGTACGTGCAAATTTATTTATAGTTGCTACTTGTAATATATTATCTTGAAAAATTGAAAAGAGCTATTTAGTATCTAATATGCTGCAATATCATGACGTTATGTCAAATTTCACAATATAAATGAAAACTATTTTCTCACTTCATTGTCCATGCACAGTTTTTATTTCCATTGTTAAATATTAGCAATATTAATTATTTCTAGAACGAATGGCTGAAAATTTAGCAGTATATTCTGAAGATGGTACAATATGGTGATAAGTCGATGGCCTGCTCACTCCTCACATTCTTTAGTTTGTTGTAGTTGTGCTAATCGAAAAACACAATTCTCATTACTCTCATAATCTGATTTAAAATAGTCATCTTCAGTACTGCTCGACCTATCACTGCTCCCACCAGTTCTGTAATTGAATTTTCTATGCATTCTTCCACAATGCCTTCATTTTTGGCTGCCTCTGTGATGACACTTGTACGTGAACAATTTCATGCCTGTGCCTTTTAGCGATCACATCAATTACGTATGTCAGAAATCGTGGTTTATTTTGTGTCACAATTTTGAGTAATTGTGCCTTCTTCAAAACTTCTCTGAGATCCACTTTCCATCATTTCAGCCGCTGAATAATATCTTCTTTTTTCATTGTCAAAGTTGGTGTCCTATCATGAAAAATGGAATTGATAAGGGGCATTGCCCATCATAACGCCACTACGGCAACTTGCAAGTGAATGAGGATGAAATGATGATGAAAGACACACAACACCCAGTCATCTCAGGGCAGAGAAAATCCCTAACCCCGCCGGGAATTGAATCTGGGACCCCGTGCGCGGGAAGCGAGAACGCTACCGCAAGACCATGAGCCGCGGACTTCATGGTAATCACATCTCTTTTTTGAATGAAACATTAACAAGCAGTTTGGCACAAAACTGTCCAATACGCCTGCATGTAAAAGAATAATTCGCCCTCCTTTTCCAACAGGCACTGCCATGGTCGCCTTGGGTGTTCCATCACTCCAGCCTCTACATAATGAATGGCTGGCATTAACCCGCGTTTCTTCTACCCATACTACATTTTAGAATCTCACACCCATGATTCTGTGCAGAAATCTGCACCATAATGGTTCTACATGTGTTCTTTCCATCAATATATTCGGTCTGTTAAACACTGGATAGCTGAAGCCTATGTCTTTCAGCACTGTACGTAATGAAAAGTTGCTTTCTTTAAAAGATCATTTTTCTGAAATGATGCGAGTAATTTAGGTAGTGGGATGTTCCCTTCTCTTATAATAGCCATATATATGATGAACATAGTGCCTTCCTTGTAATCTTCAAAGCTGTCACTTGCTCCTTCCTCAGCTCCTTCTTTCTGGTGTGTACAGCCTTGTGCCACTCTTACCACACTCTATACTGTACTGTTCTTTCCCTGTTGTTACAGCAGTGTTCTTGCTTATTTTCAATGCTGCTGCAGCCCTCATAACAACCTGAGCATCAGGAAATAAGTGCTTACCATTTTACTTTCCTTTTTCAAAGTCAGTTCTCACCGAACACACCAATTTGCGGGCCTGCCTGTCTAGTACACTTTACTTCGTCCATTTCACTCACATGTTGGGCTGGCACTATTTGTTGCACTTAATATTGTTTAAAAAGAAACAGAAGCAAATAAATACTAACATCAAAAATGAAATAAACCATGAACTGAACTATTAACATACGCAACAAAACGACAGCACTGGTTGCACATCACACTTGCTGGTATGCTCATGACACATGCGTGTCAGGTTTGCAGAGCGTCGACGTGGCTTGTGGTACCTGCTCAAGTGCAGTCCGTTGTTGGGTGGCTACCTGTGGTCACTAAGCAACGGAATGGCGCTACTGAGCTGTCAGTACCAAAGACTCTTCTCCCAGACTATAGCTGGGTATGTGGTTGTCATGAGACTATAGGGTTCAATAGTCTTCAGGCCTCAACCCTTGGTATTTGTGGAATAATAGTAGTCCTGTGTGACTAACCACATTTATTATTATGCTGCTGTTTTGGTATTTCCTTCATTTCCCTGCAACTGTATTTAATAGCGCCGTACACATCGCTCTTTCCATCTTATATTTAAGAGACCTACGCAGTAGGTTTAACGTAATAAATTAGATAGTATTATCATTATTTATGCTCAACCTCTTGTATGAAAAGTAGTGTATTGTTTTGTGTATACTACTTTATTCTTTTATCACAACTCAGTTCCATTAATTTTCTTTCACAGACTCTCCCTATAACAACAGCATGGCTAGTATTTCTGATTTATCACTGGATGATGCTGACCATATTGCTGCAGAATCAGCCAATGTGTTTTCGGATCCAGAAAGTGAGTGGAACGGTATGCACAGTAATGGCTCATTCTATGCCGACACATCACCAGACAATGGTGAACAGTCATTACCAGAGTCGGAGCAACAGACACCAGAAACTGAGAGACTATTGACAAGGAAACCATCTTATTTGGTGTTGACAGATTAAATGAGTCCACAAATTATGTAAAATGACTGATGTACTGCACAACACTCAAAATGTACTGTTGTGAATTACACTGTGAAGATATTCTGACAATTCAAAGTAGAATTTCCATTGAAAACAGTGTGTTTTTAAATATTAAACTGTTCAGTGGAGTCATTGCATAATGACAATAAACCTTGCTGCAAGGACCTGATATTTACATGCCAGTGTTCTTACCAATAAGTCAGTTGAACAGTTATTCATTATTTAGACTCCTAAATCAGCAGTACTAAATTGTGTCATGTAACTGGTAACTGTAACTGTAACTATAAAGTGACCTTTCTCTGTTGTGAAATGTACAGTCCTTCAAAAAAGACAGAGAAAGCAAGTTTTAAGAACATTGTAAAAGTGTACTTAGTAAGTGGAAGAGTTATTTATTATTTAATTTATTTATTTATAAATAAAGTTATCATTAATATGCGAATTTTGTAAAAATGTTTGTAAATAGAAATCAAAGCCTCCCAATACCATAGAAACGTAAATTAATTTTGCCTAGAATCTGCTTTTATGAATGTCTCAATGTTAAAACACCTAGAAAAATGTTTTCAATATAAATTTTATTATAATGACATAATTGTGGACATTCTTCTTCATATTATTATTATTATTATTATTATTATTATTATTATTCATAACCAATGAACTGTGATAACTGTATAAATGTATTATAATGTAAATATATGCCTTGTTTTGTAATTAAACCATCATCTTTGATAAAAGGTTTGCACAATTAATTACTCTTGGGCCCCTTAACTCCCATTGACAAATAACCTGAGAGTTCTGATAAAGAACCTGAATGCTTCGGTTATATCGTCAAAAACAATCTGTTAATGGTTACTGGATTCTGATCAGAATATTTACACAACACAGAATTGTAGTGACATTTATGAACAAGTACACTTACATACTCAAAAATACCTTAACTTGCACAGAAATTGAGTTGAGACATGAGTAGCAACTTAAAACCTAGATGAACTACAAGCAAAATAATAGTTACTTTATTTTCCATGGGCAATAAGTTACTTTATTGCTAGCTAAGGGAAAGGACAAGGGAAAGAGGATAAATTCTATATTAGATTTAATTGCATCCATTAATTCAGTCGTACACGGTGTTTCATAATTACCATTATGAAGGTAGGATGTGAGTCTAGTTAGCCAGTAACAGGCAGAAGCAGCCACTGCAGGCTTCTTTTGAAATGTACATTAACAACAGATTATGGTTAGTGCTAAACTTCTCATATAGACACCTGAGACAATTACCTTGTATTTAAATATCATGTCACCATAGCCATTTTTCAGGTGCTTTTATTACAGCTGTGTATTATTATTATTATTATTATTATTATTATTATTAGTAGTAGTAGTAGTAGTAGTAGAAGTAGATCACTAAGACTCGATCATCTAAAAAATTGCAGGAGAGATTATCAGGTTTTCTTTTGCTTTGTTTTTGAATATACTGGAATTTAGTGTCTGCCAGTAACCTTTTGTACCAGAATAAAAATAAAATAGACTCTATTCTGAAGTAGGGATGCACAGTTATATTGATATTTCTTTTACTTCTAGCATTGTGGTTATAAATTCTGTAGTTCACCTAAATTCACTCTTGTTATTAGACATATATAACAGTTAGGGGATGTGTATTGGAAAAGAAAAAAGGTGTAAGAATCCCTAGGTTCCTGAAGAGACTTTGCATGACAGTCAGTTGTGAACTTCACAAAATTCTCTTACTGAACACATTTGCAGAATTGTACTTTTCTGACCTTAGCTACATTGCTCCAGAAGATTATACCACAGGACAGTAGTCTAGCCATCCCATCTACACGTCAACACACTGAGATATCTGTACGTGCAAGGCAGACAGAACTGAGCTTTTTGGTTGGCTTACCCATCCGTTGGTGCCACCTGAGTTTATTGGCCATGTGGATGCTTAACAGCACAATAGCAGAATGAAAAGGAACCCCTGTACATAAAAATGGGAAGTAAACACCCATAAAACTGGGAAGTAAACACTGCCATGCACCTCACAGTGGTTTTCAGATTAAGGATGTAGTTGTACCAATGTAAGCAATTAGTTTTATTGAAAGAACTGCCACACTTCAGCAAGTAGCATGAAATATTAGACAATGAAATAATCTGTACATCATAACAGTATGGACAATAGTCCTGTTGCTAAAACAACAAAGGAGGAATTTAGACTCACCTAACCGAACTATCAGTTCAATAAGTCACAGCTGCAAAATACTAACGCGAATTCTTTACAGACGAATGGAAAAACTGGTAGAAGCCGACCTCGGGGAAGATCAGTTTGGATTCCATAGAAATGTTGGAACACGTGAGGCAATACTGACCCTACGACTTATCTTAGAAGAAAGATTAAGGAAAGGCAAATCTACGTTTCTAGCATTCGTAGACTTAGAGAAAGCTTTTGACAATGTTGACTGGAATACTCTTTGTCAAATTCTAAAGGTGGCAGGGGTAAAATACAGGGAGCAAAAGGCTATTTACAATTTGTACAGAAACCAGATGGCAGTTATAAGAGTCGAGGGGCATGAAAGGGAAGCAGTGGTTGGGAAGGGAGTGAGACAGAGTTGTAGCCTCTCCCTGATGTAATTCAATCTGTATATTGAGCAAGCAGTGAAGGAAACAAAAGAAAAGTTCGGAGTAGGTATTAAAATCCATGGAGAAGAAATAAAAACTTTGAGGTTCGCCGATGACATTGTAATTCTGTCAGCGACAGCAAAGGACTTGGAAGAGCAGTTGAATGGAATGGACAGTGTCTTGAAAGGAGGGCATAAGATGAACATCAACAAAAGCAAAACAAGGATAATGGAATGTAGTCGAATTAAATCGGGTGATGCTGAGGGAATCAGATTAGGAAATGAGACACTTAAAGTAGTAAAGGAGTTTTGCTATTTGGGGAGCAAAATAACTGATGATGGTCGAAGTAGAGAGGATATAAAATGTAGACTGGCAATGGCCAGGAAAGTGTTTCTGAAGAAGAGAAATTTGTTAATATCGAGTATTGATTTAAGTGTCAGGAAGTCGTTTCTGAAAGTATTTGTGTGGAGTGTAGCCATGTATGGAAGTGAAACATTGACGATAAATAGTTTAGACAAGAAGAGAATAGAAGCTTTCGAAATGTTGTGCTACAGAAGAATGCTGAAGATTAGATGGGTAGGTCACATAACTAATGAGGAGGTATTGAATAGAATTAGGGAGAAGAGGGATTTGTGGCACACCTTGACTAGAAGAAAGGATCGGTTAGAAGGACATGTTTTGAGGCCTCAAGGGATCACCAATTTAGTACTGGAGGGCAGCATAGAGGGTAAAAATTGTAGAGGGAGACCGAGAAATGAATACACTAAGCAGATTCAGAAGGATGTAGGCTGCAGCAGGTACTGGGAGATGAAGAGGCTTGCACAGGATAGAGTAGCATGGAGAGCTGCATCAAACCAGTCTCAGGACTGAAGACCACAACAAACAATAATTGAACTGTACAAAGCTCTCCTTTGATCTCATTGCAGTTGTGTGATGACCAGTAACACCCACTTGGTACTGCATCAACATCTATTGACTACATTTTGCATGAGAAGTGGATGAAAATCACAGCAGTAATTTGTAGCTAAGATTCAACTATTTATAAGGACACTTACAGTGGAACGGACAGTAAGGAAAGTGAATCTAGGTCGCACGATGTAGAAGCAAGAATTACCCTGCCAGCAAATAAACATGCAGCACATGTACCAAGAAGCTACTGCTGCATCCAGGTATTTTTGCCTCCTACTATTGACCTTAAGTTTCACAGTGTTTCTAGCAATGGCACCAAGTACATTCATAAAATTGTTGCTTCTTATTACTGCCAAAACGACAGTATTCTGTCATTATTTTGTTAACATAGTCACTACCCTGGACAATCCTTGTATTTGAAATCTGAATGTAGCTTACATAGGTGAGAGTGTGGTGAACAAAGCTGTAGTAACAGATCAAAAAAGGTATGAAAAGAGATACTTTGCAATAGTTGATTAGTGTTGCAGAAACCTAAAGCTGGACACAACTGCACTTACTAGTTCATGAAACTATTAGTGTTCATAGTTGTGTTTTGCATGAATTGAGCAACTACATACTTTAACAGGTTTTTAATGGAACATCTAATTTCAATGTAGGTATTTCTTAAAAAATTACATACCATATTTACTCTCTCTCTCTCTCTCTCTCTCTCTCTCTCTCTCTCTCTCTCTCTCTCTTCTCTCTCTCTCTGATTAGTCAGTACTTACCTTTAGAATGTGCAATTCTCAATAATACCAATAGGCGTATTTGTAAATGAATACGGCATTCCCAGTTTACAGAACAAAATGTTCCTACTTCAGCCAGGAAACATGATTTGTTTGGCTTACATTGGAAAATGAGGAGAGGAGGGGACACAGGAAATATCAAGACTCCACAGTGAGGGGTCCATCTGTTAGAGGAAGGGGGTGGGATGGGGGAGAGGCAAAGCTGGAGAATCTGTCGTAGGGAATAGGAGGTCAAAGGTGACATTAGTAAGAGATAATAGAAAGAACAGTATGAAGTTAAGATGGATCAGAAGAAGGCAGAAAAAAGGAAAGTAGAGGGAATAATGCTATTAAAAAACAGAAGGGAAGATGGCAGAAAGATTGAGAGGATAGGTTGGAAACTATGTTCCCATCTCCAAAGTTCAGGTAATCTATTACTGCTCAGTGGCACCCAAATAGCTCCTGTGATACAGCATATGGTCAGGTATCTTGAGTGATATTTCATGGGATGGATCTAGTTTATTCCAGTCAGAGTACTCAGTGTCACATATGAAACGTTCACTCTTGCGAAACTGCCACAACAATTTGTCAGTTCGTCTTATTTGGATTTCTTTCTTGTGTTTGGATCCCGAATCCTTGATCTGGCGCTTTAATTTTATATCTCACCATACATTAACCATAGAGAAAAAACACACACACACAAAAGAAAAAAACGATGCTAGTGATGTGCACATTTCCTACACAGCGCTAACCAACACTACCGGATCCTTCTGCACAAGACGCGTTTCAGTGTCACTTACACAGTTATTATAATCACAGAGATTGGCTTACATTAGAAAAATTCCACGTGAGATTGTATGAAATCAAATTTTTCAAGGCTGCAATTCATCGTTGCTGCTGGAATATGAGTCATATTTATATGACAACTCTCAGTATGGTATTGCCGGTGTGTAATGGTTTGTGTATTAACTTTTCGTGCAGAAAGTCGTGGGATCCAAACTTGTGCAGGACAGTGACGTTTTTCTATTTCAAAATCTAATCAAAAGACTTTCATTACTATTTTTATGTAATTAATTGATTTAAATGTATTTTTTTCTAATTTGCAATACTTTGCTGTGCCATTTTCATTATTGTATTGACTTTTTATTTGCCCTTATTCTTCTTCTTCCTATCATTCTTTAATCATTTGGAATCTGCCTGTATCATCTATAACCTACAATCATGTGCCAAACAGGACAGCTCATCATTTGGCAAAGCAGCAGTTCATGTAGGCAGTGTGAGGATGGTTTCAGGTAACCAATGAATGATAGCGAGAAATTACAGTCCATTCTTTAGAGCTGAAACAGAAATTTTTCTGTCTTGAGTTTGCTCGTAGTGGTTACCTTTAATCACCGAGAACAAAGCAATTGTGATTTTAGTTCTACTGCAGTTTGCTGATCACCGTTTGCTTGGATACATTGCACATCACAAGGTTGTGGTTAGGTTAGGACACGAGTTTAAATTCGGTGCTACAATATGTGTCATCTGCTGCAGTTGATTCATTGGTCACTTAAAATTAGCTGTCAACAGAGCATCTCACATTTCCATCATACTTCAGGGGCTGCCACTTTCAACATTGCTCCAAGTCACATATTAACAGAATTTGTGAAGTTACCTGCCATGTTTAATGTGTTACCTATAATTGAGCCATAGCTGGCAGCCGATGTGGCAACACTGCAGCAGCAAGTGACAGATATCAACTATCAAGTAATTTTAATCAGGCTCAGGCGCGGCTCGTAATTAAAGGCTCCGAGGCGGAGCCGCCCCAAAATATATGTTAAAGTAAATTTCGCAAGAACGTATTACATAATTTAAATTATCAGGACGAATTTCGCATATTTCCCGTTCCGATTGAAATAACGACGGTCAACATTTTTGGAACTGTTTGTATCGATAGATGTTTTCCGAATGGTTAGTAGTGTTTAGGCTGCGCCTTGAAACGTCCGTAAGCTGCATGTAGTAGCGGTTTGGGGGCGTGGCTTCTACAAAGTACTGCTCTTTATGGGCGACCCGAAGGCTCAGAGCTTGCAGCCTAAGGGTGTCGTACCAACCACCACATATTTTTCACGTTCCGCTATCTATGTAATAAAGGAATGTAGAGTGGCCAAAACTTCGCTATCCAATCTCTGTCTCTGCATATCTCTACTACGCTTCGATGCGTCATTAATCGACATTTAGTATTATTGTTTTGATAATGTTTTACATAGTTGTTTTGTTTCTGCTATTGGCTATTTTATCCACATTTAGAATAAGTTTGCAAATATCCCGCCAGAGTGCACTACACTACAGTAACGTACCAGTACTGCCATCTAGCGAGAGTTTCATAAGTGGTAAGAGGACAAAACGCGCGAAATTTGTCCCGTTACTTTACCTTCCTTGCTTGCTGATGCTGACTGCTTTTGTTGATACCGTGTGATATTAGCAAGTTTCTTTTTCGGAGTATATTTTGCAGGATTTTAGTGAGTTTTACTTGCTGGTGAATACCTGCAACATACCGCGAGTGTGAAACAAGCGCGATATGAATTCAGTGTGCAAATTAATAGGTAAAAACTTGGAACACGGCCATAGGATGAAAGTGAAAGAACTTGGTGCTTCCAGACCCACATTAAAGATCTCTCCGAAACGCGTCTTTTCATATGATTTGCTGCAAAGTGTCAGAAAATGCAATAATGACGTATAAAAACACTAACCAAAGATTTTAACACGAAGTTAGCTTCTAATGATATTTAATACCTGATTATAGAAGATACAGTACGTAAAATTATGGGTAGAGCGTGATCTGCCCACCCCCTCCCCCTGAATTCTTAGTTGTTTACGTCAGACTAATCTGTAGCGTAACCCGAGGTCTATGTTGGCTCTGATCAATAAATGCCACAGCCTTCCCCCGTATAGAAACCACGAGCCGCGCCTGATCAGGCTATAATTTCATATGTTACCCTGCCTTTAATGGTTATATACCTTGTCCTTGCTACACAAGGGCCCCTCTCATCCTGGGGTCCGAGTGACCTGCCTTCCCTTCTGACCTTATGCACTTTATCCTCTTTTCCCCAAAAAAGAAACTTACAGCTTTCTACAATAATGTCATCACTTTATCTTCTGTGTGTGTCTTTCAGCAGCACTTAACATTTTACCTCCTGAGGGGTAAGTAATGGCCAGCAATTAGGTCTTGTATTTATTAAATATAATATGTGTACACTTATATTTAAAAACTTGTTTATCAGTGCGGTCACATACACAAAATCTACACTTGGCTACATGATAATAAATACTGTACAGTATACCAACAGAAAAATGTTCCAGTCAGAGCATACGAAAAGTGACTATGTTCTTCTTTAAACAACTCCTGCCGGCCGGAGTGGCCGAGCGGTTAAAGGCGCTCCAGTCTGGAACCGCACGACCACTACGGTCGCAGGTTCGAATCCTGCCTCGGGCATGGATGTGTGTGATGTCCTTAGGTTAGTTAGGTTTAAGTAGTTCTAAGTTCTAGGGGACTTATGACCACAGCAGTTGAGTCCCATAGTGCTCAGAGCCATTACCAAAAATTTTAGCGTGCACACATATATATGCACTCTTTTAACATAGAACATTCCAATTCATTTTACCCACTCCCTCTTTGTAATTAAGCCTCCTTCATACTCAATGTCTGGAGTCTGAGTGATCTGCCCTTCCTTTCTAACCTTCCCCAATGTTTCCTTATCTTCTTCACAAGAGACGAACTATCAGTTTCAAAAATAAGAGCAGTTTATGTACTTTTATGTATGTATTGGTTGAACTGATTTTTCTCCTGAAGGTAACTCATGATCACCAAATCCATCTCATAATTTTACCACAATGAAAAATGCTCCTCTCATAGCACAAAGAAAGGCCCCACCCAGGAATCAAAAAATTGGTCAGCCCTCCACCTCCAGAACGAATCCACACCCAATAAAACGTATAAGTTATTACGTGTATTTTTCAGCCATATGATATTACGATTGTTTACTACGACTAGCAAATCTTCTGGATTTTCGGCACAGTATCACGGACTTTATCCTGTAAATTTCTTAACTCATAAAAAAGAGCAAGTGTGCCAAGATGTTTTGATTTAAATGTTTTTGAAGCTTCCAGATAAGTTGATAAGCTAGTTCAGTTCTTTTACATACCTAACTCTGCCCAGTGTATACTTGCCTTTTCTCTTTTTTTGCTATGTTAGCAGCATTTTCCATTCTGGTTCCCAAATGTCACTCTACCATAATTTTGTCATTACGCTGCTACACTGTTATTGCGTGGCAACCAATGTGGATTTTTGTTGTTTGGGCGATGACTGATCTGGTATCGGCTGTTTCACTGTCTTTCAAACCATGTTGCTGGCTTTGGGCAGCATTAGTGTGGCTCCTCTACAGTTTCCTGCCTCGTATGTTTGAACCTATCTTAGTATAGCTTCAGAGAACACAAACCTCACCGGCACGCCAGGGTGGCACGCCCCCTCACCCCCCCCCCCCCACCCGACGGCCTATTTTGTTTTATTTTTAATTTTTATTGATTTGTTTTATTTAATCTATTTAATTTTTCCCATATTTTTGTCTTAAAGTTAAATACATATTGTTCACATACGTATGTGGCTGTACACGCAAACACACGAAAAATAACAATAAATGCTCAAAACAATGCACAAAGTCACAGTAAAAATGAACATGGTAATGAAACGGGGTCGACAGAAGCGTCCGATCCCACGTGTCGGCTTTGACCCGTGACGTAAGGGTGCTGTCGTGTGTGACGTCATGGCGGCGCGGAGTTTGGTTTGAGTGTGGCTGTCTCCAGTTCTGTTTTATCTTATTTTATTTACTTTTCTGAACTGTTCGTTCTATCTCGTGAGATTTTTTTTAAATAGAAAAACCCTTATTACTTATTTTAATTATCTGTTTACTCCAATTTCTGTTTTAGTTTATTATATTTATCTTTCTGATCTGTTCGTTCTATCCCGTGAGATTTTTTTGTTTTAAAAAAAAGACAAAAAACACTAATCAGCTACTGAAGCATCTTTATCTTCTATGGGTTGCAGGGGTTACGACCCCTGGGGAGGAGGGTGGGTATTAATGCATGGCTGTCTTCACTTACACGTTGTAGTTACGCAAGGCGTCTAAATTTGTTTATATTTAGTTTGCCCCCCACCCAAAACACCCACCCCATTTCCCGCGCTTGTCCCGTTAGTGTCATTAGGCTTCTTGTGGAAAGTGTGTGTGTTTGTTTTTGTTTCCGACATATTTCTGACGTCATGGGTCAAACCAGACGGGCGGGATCGGACGCACCTATAGTTGACATAATTCCCATAGCCCATTTTCTTTTATAAGTGACTAGAGCTCGAAACGTGGCGAGTACAATGTTTAAAGTTTTGACACGAGCCCACTCTTACTGTTTAAAAGAATTTTAACGACATTTTACTATAATTCATAGTTTATAGTAATTTCATCCCGCTGCCCACCAGAGTGGCGTTCGATGTATTTGTTAGATTTTATAAATGGTACTTTGAACAAATCCAGGTCAAAAGTAGTTCTGGCATAATTTTTCACAAATAAAAAAGTAGTTTTTGTTGGAAGCATTTGGCAGTCAATTGAGAAATGTGGGGAAAATCCGATACAAACATAGGATGGCAGACCGCTGATTTGAAATCCCGCCACGTTTTGCCAACAGTCACGTGGTTTATGTTGGAGCCACAATAGCCCCATAGCTTCTGCACAGCAAGGCCAGTCTACTAGTATCTATGGTCGAAGGCCGCCCCACACATAACAGCATACTTCGCACACAGGCTTGCGTTTGCATTCTTTGCACATCCAAAAATTTTTCATTGATTTTGAGCCAGTGGTGAATAAAATCTTTAACGTATAAACAATGAAATGATAATCAACTGTAATAAATTAACAACAACTCAATAAAGTTTATGGACTTAATCCAAAAATTTGGTTTCAAGGTAAACTTCATGGAAATCGCAAGAGAAAACGAAAATACAGGAAGCTGTACTGATAACATTTTAACAAATTATAAACTTGATGATACAAAGAAGTTATGTGTGGAATTAGGACTTTCAGACCACTCTGCTCTGTTCATGCAAATGAACCAAGCACTAAAAATACTTATAGCAAAAGATATTTTACTGCTGAAAATTTAAAGCAGTTCTAGTCTAAATTAGAAGAGGTGGAGTGGCAAGTTGAAGATGATACTCCAATCTCTATACAATTTAACAGGTTTCTACAAAGTTTCTTACATGTATTTAATGAGATATTTCCACTTAGAGTATTCCACACAAATGTGTTAAATAAGCTAAATTGGATCACTGCTGGAATAAAAATATCCAATTGGAAGAAAAGACACCTGCACAAGGAGATGAAATACAACAAAGACCCTGTTTTCATAAATTATGTCAAACGGTATAAAGGCTTATTTAAAAGGGTAGTGAAAGCTGCAAAAGAAATGGTAAATAATCAATACATCTTGGCTCATGAAAACAAATCAAAGGCAGTCTGGTCTGTTGTAAAATCAGAACTGGGGATGAGAACTAATAGCAAAGTTGTCTCCAAAATTAAGGTGTGAAATAAAACTACAACAAATCCTGCTCTGATTTCAGAATATTTTAACAATATTTTTATAAATGTATGGAAATCAGCTGCAGATGTAGATGGTTATGCTGAAAAAGTACAATTAGGTCAGACAGGCAATAGAATTCATTAACAAATTTTTAAAAAATCAGCCAAAGGTATAGAGAACACTATACTACAGCTAAAAAACAAAAATTCCGCAGGGTGGGATGACATACCTACCAAAGTAGTTAAATCAGCTGCCAGGATAATAGCTCACTCCCTTTGCTCAATTATCAATAAATCACTCAAAGAAGGCCACTTTCCAGATGCCCTGAAGCATGCAGAGGTAAAACCTTTGTTCAAAAAAGGCTCAAGAGAAGATATGGGGAACTACCACCCAATCTCTATTCTCCCAATTTTCTCAAAAATATTTGAAAAAGTGGAAGAAATGCAAATCTAAAAAATTATAGAAAAATCAAACATACTGCCAGATAATCAATACGGCTTTCAGAAAGTCAAAAACACCATAGCGGCAATAAATGTGTTTGTGAAAAAAATTTGTTCTGTCTTAGACAAGTCTATCAAAGTTACAGGATTGTTCTGTGACCTCACAAAAGCATTTATTTGTGTAAACCATCAATTGCTCCTCTATAAAATGGAAAAGTACGGAATTGGAGGTCGTGTTTTAAAAGTGGTTCAGGTCATATCTCACAAAGAGAAAACACAGAGAAGTTACATCATCAAGGAAGGGAAATTTCTTCTCTGAATGGATGATTATTTCACAAGGCGTTCCACAAGGCTCAATTCTAGGTCCAATTTTATTCTTATTTTACATAAATGGCTTGCCACTAAACATAAATTCACACTCAGTTTTATTTGATGATGATACGTCTGCACTCGTAGAAAGCAATCACTCAGAACAAACTCCCTCAACCGTCACATATCTTCTGTCCAGTTTAGAAAACTGGTTCCAACTAAATGGGTTAAAATTGAATATTGGAAAAATACATTTACTACACTTTAAAACTAAAATCTCTAAGATAAATGAAATTCATATTATCTGCAGAAACAAATTTTTCCTGGTCTTCACTTAGTAAATAAGTTAAACAGCCTGACCTTTGCTATGAAGATTTCGTCATATTCAACTAGCATGGAGATAAGAAAAGTAGTTTATCACAGTTATTTTGAAGCTGTTATAAGGTATGGCATTATCTTTTGGGGTAATACAAGCAAAATAATTAGAATATTAAAATCACAAAACTCAATTGCTAGAAATATGTGTAAAAAAAAGACCAGAAGAATCTTGTCACCCAATGTCAAGAAATCTAAAAATATAAAGTGCCCCCTGTTTGTACATCTATTAACTGGTTATTTTTGTGTACAATAACACTACATTATTCACAGAGAACAATTTTAGTCATCAATACAGTACTAGGAATAAGACAAACTTCATGCTTCCCACTCACAGGTTCAAGTTATATGCACAAACCCTAGAATATATGGATATGAAAATCTACAACATGCTAAAAAAGAAACAAATAAACAGCATGGCGCTAGAGCAACTGAAAGCAAAGCTGCACAAGTTATTAGCAGAGAAATGCTATTACTCCAGAGAAGAATTTATGAATGATGATGTGAAAGTCTGAACAAGAAAACATCACCTCTAAATTAAGCTTAGCATTTTTGTGCCAAATAAATGATTGTAAAAATATGTTCACTACATAAATGCTGTTGTTATATATTACTTTGTAATACATGTAAACTAGAATGTTGATATATTGTTTCTGTAATACTCTATATACAAATTGTAATTGTAATGTAAATGTAATATTGACGAGTTCCCAGAACATCAGATCTGTGATTTGACTTTGTATGTTATGGGATAATAAAAATTCTGATTCTGATAAAGTTTTTTTAGTTATATCCAAATGCAGTGCTTAAAGTGCAATGCATTTCTAGTTTAAAGAGGAAAAGCTTGATTTTTTTCACTCGTAAAACCCGAACGTTGGAAGATTTTTGCAGATGCTTCTTGTAACTAAAATAGAAATGTGTTTTATCATCATCTGTATCACTTTAAACTATTTCAGCGCGCGCGACTTGTGTAAAACTGGATTTACGTTGCATTTTATGTGCATCCTTAGACCACTATTTCCTGGCACGGGTAAAGCTTTTACAAAATAACGGTACGACCATTAATTACATGTCTATGTTCTTACAAAATCTGAAACATAGAAATGACACACATAGTAAAAAACTCACAGAAAACGTTTTTTACATGTAACATCCGAATGGAGCTAGATTTTTGAAAGCTAGTTTTTCAATTTTATCGTAAGAATGCATTCTCTATTTACGTGTTTCGCTTTAAACCGTTTCTGTGCATTCAATTTACGTAAGAACTAAATTTTAAGTGCTGCATTTAGGTCGGCTTCAAAATTTCGTACGTTGACAACGAATAAAGATTATTGGATAAGAAAAAAAATTACTTTATTTATCTAGCTTTACGCTAAGCTAGCCTAGTTTACATGACGACACTAGGTTGCACGCAACTGCACTACCGGCCACTGCGCATGCGCGCCGCACGTTTGCGCAACTCGTCGGTGAAACTAAATAGTTTCGTCGTGTTCCAACTTTGGCGACACTAGCTGCGTGGGTTTTGAGGTTATATGTGTTTGTAGCATGTAGGCAAACTGAAATGTGAAGTGGGGAACGGAGAATAGTGTTCGCTTTTTGGATATCTATGCTTTGCATAGATGTTTGTGGGATTCCAGTGATGCTGATTACAAAAATAAGCAACATATTACTGCTTCTGAGACCATCGCGTGCTATTAGAACATATATATTTTGACAATATCTGAGCTGCAGGGCAAACTTTATTGAATTCGGAGCACATATACAACTGAATTAAGAAAAATATAAGCAAATGTAATTCTAGCTGTAGAAATGCTTTTGTCTACAGGACTAAGATCCCATCGTTCGAAATGGCTGACTTTTTTAAGGAGTAATGTTGACAAGAAGGAAAGCTACACAGATCAAGAAGCTACATTCTTTATTCAATATTCATTTATTTAAAACGTCGCAGCAGTACTCCCCATTCACATATGTTTGAATTTTGAAATATTGCCACAGCACATATCTATCTTTCAGACAGTAGTTTGCAAACCATTCTCTTCTTAATGCAGCCTGTTCGAATAATTACTGCTGTTAATGTTAATAATTAATACTGTTAATAATTATTGGTGTTAATGAAATAGCGTCATTACCAACTAAAACTGCATCTTATAGCATGCCGAGTGTTCTCCATCGTAATGCATGCAATGTGATATGTAATTTTAGTTCTGGCGAAGTGCTTCATGCATTACAATATCTTTATTCCTTATCGCATAATTAACTCTATTTAGAAGACATGTTAACAGTTCTGGTGACAATCTAAGATAATTAAAAAAACTTCTCGGCTCTTCCATTACAAATTATTTCAGCAAGGATGCTGAGCAATCGAGATGACGTCTTTCCTTCATCGAGTCACGAGTCGAAAACACGTTTCTTATTTTTTTTTCCCTTTCTTATGCAGCGATTCCACGCAATACGCTTTCGTTTCAGACACGACTCAGAAAACCACAAAACGACGAAACTGGAGCATATACTGGTTTTGTCGCGTCTACAGTCAAATGTGAAACCATTTGCGTGCAAATCATTCCACCCAACGAGTGGCAGAACCCAATGTCGTCGTGTAAACTAGGCTTTATATGTTTAAAGCGTAGGAGTGGCAATCTTCAAATACCTCCAAAAAATATGGTGTTGGCACGTAAAATCCAAACGAAGGAGATTTTTAAAGGTTAAAGCATATAGATCAAGATCTGATACACCGTTGGATCAGATCTGAACCATCAGTCTCGCCCCAGTTCAGTGTTACTTAAGGGTAACTTTTTGCATGTAAATTCCAAATGTGAGTGACTTGTATTTAAAATCCAAACGGTGCACGTATAAATGGCCCAAGAGCTGAGCATTAATTTCAACCGAACTAAAATCTTTTGCAAAAGGAATTAATCTATTTGCATAATTTGCCTGTGCACCAGCCTGGTTCGTTGTTCAAACCTTACTTAATATACTGTAACATAGCTATTGTAATATGTATGTTCGAATGCATATACAGGTGGCCGCTGGGCTAGGCTATACCGAACGTTTTTTCCCCATGTTCGTAGTTCAAAACAAAACCAAGCACTAAGACCCCCCCCCTCCAAACCGGAATTCTGTGAGCGACTTTTCATACATATTCGTTACAATGCTTCTGCACTGTAACAACTTTTGATGCAAAATAATTTTAAGCATAAATACTTTGAGTAATGAACTTATTTACAAAAATTTAATGAAAAATTTGAAAGGTAATGTTGACACAATTTGTTGGAGTAATTTGTTAACAGTGAAGGTGGTGGTGTAGGTGGCAGTGGAGGTGGTGCAATTAGGAGCTGAACAAAAAAGCCCTTTTGCCCCATGCATAATTATTCTGGTGTTGTCTCATTACTGCCATATAGATCCACATGATTAGAGTACAGTTCATACTTGGATATGTGGCAGAGAGTTCAGAGAACTACTTTCTGACTACTTCTCTATGGTTCCACTCTAAAAAAAAGTGAACGCCTAAATATTTCTGTGTGTGCTCCAATTTCTCTTCTTTCATCACAGTGGTCACTCTTCTCTAAGTCAAAAAAAAAAAAAATATTTTGGCATTCTGAAGTGGAAATTGGTGATTGTAATTTCATGATATGATCTCACATCAACAAAAAATGCCTTTGCTGTAATGATTGCCACCCCAGCTCACTTACCATACCTGTCTCCTGTTCTGCAATAATACAAAATAAGCTGCCCTTCTTTGAATTTTCTTGATGTCCTCCACCAGTCTATGTGGTAAGGTTGCCATAAATAGCAGTTATACTCTAAAGAGACTAGATGAGCATCATGTAGGCAATCTCTCTACTAAATTTGTTGCATGTCCTAAGTGTTCTACCAATAAGACACAGTCTGCAGTTTGCCTTTCTCACATCATTTCTGTGATTGTTCCAATATACACTGTTCGAAATTGTAATCCCTAGATATAAAGTTGAGTCAAAACCCTATACAGCTGTGTAATATAAATTTAAAGGAGTTGTTTAAAGTCTCATGTGGAAGACATCACACTATTAGTATTTTTTTTTTTTTTTGCTGCAAGGGCAAGGAGAGTAATAGTTCTGGACCAAAACTACAGGGACAGTTGATCCCCACCACCACCTTTTCTGAAGTTTGCCCAGTCTAATTTTAATTAATGGCAATTGTTTGACAGAGGATAGCATTTATTTTTGCAAAAATGAAACTTATGTTCACACAGGAGCATTACATAACCAAAAAACTAATTTGTAATATATTTTACATGCATTATCTTCAATTTCAACAGTGGTTCAGAGTCCACATTAAAAAAAGGTCCCGTCCATAACTGACTGGTAAGATGGTTCAAATTTCAGAGTAAGGGGCATACTACTACCTCCAACAGGGTCGGGCCTTATTAAGCACAGTGGTGTTGAAACAAATCTTTGGATTGTGACCAGTTTATCTGATATACAGTAAGTAATAGGTTATTTTCCTATGTTTAATATACACTTCAAATTGTTAAAATCAAACAATGGAAACACCAGGCTCGAATATCAGGAATGTAAGGGAAAGGTATGTTGCTACCTACCATAAAGATGACACATGAATTTGCAGACGCAGCTTGGACTTGTCTGAGCTGCCAGAGATGGTGGTCTTGTGTGCATGAGTCGTGCTTGCTTGTATGGATGAACTTGTGTAAGTTTCCTTTTCTGACAAAGACTGTGGCTGAAACATAATGTATAAGTGTCCTTTTGTTGTGCCTGTCTGCAACTTAATGTGTCATCTTTATGGCAAGTAGTAATCTATATTTTCCTCTTATTGCTGGTTCCAAGTGTTGTCATTCTGAATCATTATAATTTTCAGATAGCATTTCAGTTAATATTCTCACAATATATCTGTTATTTTTAAAACTTTAAATTCATTGGGTTTCAAGATTTGGTCACGTGATTGAAAACATTCTGTTATTGTCCAAAGTTATGATAAGGTCACAGTTAGATGAAGTAGCAAACTGCTTTGAATCACTTGAACCATATAAAGAGACTTTTTGCTTCCTGTTCTATAGATATGATTTAAACCACTCATATGCTGTTCCATCTACACCATAGAATTGTAATTTCTCTAACATAATGTCATGGTTCGCACAATCAAATGCTTTGGATAAGTCACAGAATATTCCTACTGGTGACATTTTACTATTTAAAGACTCTATTATGTGGATAGTGAAATTGGATATTGCTGTCTCAGTGGAACAGCATTTCTGAAATCCAAACTGTGATTTACTAAGCATCCCATTGCTGTTGAGATGGCTAACCACTCTTGAGTTCATTACTTTCTCAAATATTTTTGAAAATGCTGTAAGCAAGGATACTGGCCAGTAATTATTGACATCTGTAGTTTCCCCCTTTTCGCAGAGAGGCCTGACAATGGCATATTTTAACCTGTCTGGAAAAATATCCTGAGTCAGTGATGCATTACATATGTGACTCAAAACATCAGCTGTAATTGCTCCACATTGTTTTAATAACTTGTTAGAGATGTCATCTACTCCAACAGAACATTTATTTTTCAATGATTTAATAATTTTCCTTATTTCACCAGAGGTTGTTAGATGAAACTTAATCTGACCAAAAGTTTTCAAAACTGTCTCTTCCATGTACTGCCTGGCTTTTTCTTTTTACTGTTCTCACCAATTTTTTCTCCAACACTTAAGAAGTAATTGTTAAATACACTGGCTACCTGTGTACTGTTTGGTAAGATGGTCTCAGTCTCTTTAACAGTAATACTACCTACCCCAGTGGTTACTTTTCCTGTCTCCCTTTTAACAACATTCCATATTGATTTGATTTTATTGCTGGAGTTGTTAATTTCTTCTCTAACATACATATTTCTTGATTTCCTTACAACTTTTCTCAGTATGTTGCAATAATTTTTATAGTGTAAAACTACTTCTGGATCTTTACTAGTTCTTGCCCTCTCATGTACAGTTTTCTTTTTCTTTCCGAAGACACTTTAATACTTGTAGTAATCCAAGGTTTCTTTGAAAAGTTTGTAGTGTTACATTTCGTAATTTTCTTTGGAATGCAATGTTCAAAAAGGGATATAAATTTATCAAGAAATATGCTGCATTTATCATTAGCATTTGACTCGTTATATACATCTTCCTAGTTTACATTTCCTAAACTTTTGCTGAAGTGATCTATAGATACCGGGTTGAGCACCCTCACACTTTTACTTAATGGTTTCTGAAGTGTACACCCTGTTAGGGTTTGTAAGTTAATCAGTTGTGCATCATGGTCAGACTGACACAGGGAAAGCATGTGTTTGTTTTACATCCTCTTGCTGTAGAAATACATTATCCATTAGAGTACTACTATCCTGAGCTATACATGTAGGGGAATTGATTATTGATTCTAAGTTATATGTTGTTAACAACACTTCTAGCTCACTTTTCCTATCAGAATTGCTTAGAAAGTTAACACTGAAATCACCACAAATTAATAACAAGTGTTACTTTTTTCGTGAACACTTTATCGAAAAGCTATATGTGTAACAGTCTTTTTGTTGTGCCTTTCTGCAAAACAAAAAAACAATGAATAAGCTTCACAACAGCAGCGGTAGTGTGCTGGCCAGTGACAACACAGGCGTCCCATGACTCAAATGGAGCATTGTAGTGGGCTTTCAAATTGTTATTTGATTTTAATTTCCTTTTTTATGCTGAAATTGATGACTAAGAAAAGCAT
This sequence comes from Schistocerca piceifrons, assembly GCF_021461385.2. NCBI lineage: Eukaryota > Metazoa > Arthropoda > Insecta > Orthoptera > Acrididae > Schistocerca > Schistocerca piceifrons. The sequence continues at coordinate 260,995,369 of NC_060144.1, read as the reverse complement.
GATATAAGCATAAAATAACATAATTACCATTTAAGATTGTGTCCAGAAAAAAGCCAAATGCAGCATGACCTCACAAATGCAGTAATTTCATAAACCTAGAATATCTTCTGAAATTAAGCTGGCCTTCATTGAGCTTGACTATTACAACATATTTTCCCAACATTTAACATTTTTATATTCTAGATAAAATATGTCAGTATTACTGTACCTACAGAATGTTAACTGGTTATATTTGCATGTAGACATCAACAAATATGAGGCAGTTGTTCTTCTCATCCTTCATGGTGAATCTGAAGTTTTTATAAATCTTATTTAGCTGGTGAAGGAATTCATGAAGAGAAATCCCTCCCTAGTCACTGTAGTTACTAATTTCTACCAAGTAGCACTCTCCTTCACTCCTCTCCCCCTTCCCCCTCTCAAAGAATTTATCAATTATTATCTGAAAGAAATGCTTACGTGGATGTGGCACTTTTATTCAGTGTGATTTATTCAAATCCTCTGTGTAGAAATTTGCCATGATACGTGATAAAGGCGATCACACTGGAACCCCATCGACTTGCTTGAGGTAGTTTCCATCATGAAGGGATATATTGTTACTAGTGTAGTGTCATCCAGAGAGTGAAATCCTCATGAAGACACCACAGGCTAAAAACAGTCGCTGCCAGATGCTGGCAAAGACACACCCTCAAGAGGTTTCATATGCTGCCACTGCTGGAAGACTACTTATGTGACAGTGCACCACCACTCAGCCCCACTGTGATTGACACTTAAGACAGCAGCATCAACAAAGCTAAGATCTAGCAGAGCTTGTATTATTAGTCAGAACTGTGTACCAGAGTCTAAAATTAAAGACACGTTGAGATGTGACTGTAATTCACTATTATTCATGTATAAAAGTATTCTTGGTTTCAACAACAGTGATAAATATAGATTATGATTCAAGTGGACATGAACTGCATCCAAGTTAAGTATTATAGATTAATGGGTTTTACTTAAGTTCACTAATATTTTATGTGTGCTTCAGAAACTGCTCGACCTCTTCTTAAACTAAATCTAGATTTGCTAGGTTGTGACAGAACAAACTTAACATAGGATGTTCAAAATGTTAATCCAGTCAGGGCAGCATTTCTTGGAGACAAACACAGATGAACTGTATAACAGCATCATTTGCATAATTGATAAAATGGGCAATGATGTCAACTTTGATTAATTACTTTTCTTCCATTTTGATAAATATGTATCATTATTGCCCAGATAAGACTTGAACCTAATAATTATTTCGTGCTGTGGTTGAGATAGTCATGCCAACTAATGTGCCTCTCATAGCAAAAAATAACCAACTTTATTCACACTTGTAAACTGAATACAGTAAAATAGTTACTCAGATGTGGGTTCACACTACTTGGTTCCGATACACTGATAGTCACTGGCATTACACTGGGAGAGTTCTTATAAAGGCAACATCGGTGCACCTGTACTGATGGAAAGTGGTAGAGATCGAGGACAGTCCAGGATAAAGGTCTCAGTGAGGCAGAATCTTGTAGCCACTCAGAGATAGCACAGCTACTGTAAATGTTGTGAAGAGATGAACTCCATCTGATGGGCTACAGATGTGACCGGCATAATCCAGGATTGATGGTAAGTTGTAAGAGTTGCACTCTGATGGGCTGTAGGTACAGTTGACTTTGGGACCAGCATGGAGAACTTGTATGAGGCATAGAGTTAACACTTGCATGTGGCTAAGAGTGGATGACTGCATTTAGGCAAAAGGCGCTCCCATTGAGGGATCTACAGGACATGATTTGCACTATAGTTGGAGGCACAAATAATGGCTGTTGAATTTAGGCTTGTTCTGTGCCCCTACATCAAGCATACTCCAACAGCCAATGAGAGTTCAGTAGTGTTCTGAGCGCTGTGCTGTGAAGGTTGTAGCCAATGTGAGCAAAAATGTGATTGTAGCGAGTTATTAAGTTTTTTTTTTTTCATTTGTTTTGAGTTGTCATGGCTGACGGTGGTGGTAAGCGGCAAATACTGCACAAGCATATGAGAGGCATAATTTACCGGAGGAACACTTTCATAAAGATCAAAGCTTGTATATGTGTGTACTGCAACTGTCGCTTGGAACCTGCAGCAGTGTAGACCTTCTCTGTCTTGACCTGCGCGAACCGCCATTGTTCGTGAATCGGACTATAGGCTTGAAGTGAATCCCGATGCAAACTAGCTTTGATCAACCAGTTGGCGTTCTTATAGCCACCCGACAGAATAATACTGCCATGGGAAACAGTGGGCACGTGACTTGCTAGAATGAATCGATGCCCACGATGGCAGCGCTAGTTGCAACAACTCTTGTACCACTAGTGGTGAAGCTAGCGTCACGTGTTATCATGGTGGTGCAGGAGATGCGGTTGACAACAATGAACTGTGCTTTTGCTGTCGTCCGACTGTTTTCCTGTATCTTCAATGATGGTGGTAGCTTTCAGTACATGCCTGTGTTGCTTGGAGATGGATCCCAGGCAGTGACGGATACAGAAAAACCTCAAGGAGGGGGCGCTAAAGATCTCTTGAGCTACCTTTGGTTTTACAGTAATAATATAATCAAGTCACATGCAAAGTTTCATAAAGTTTTATTTAAACTGATTATACACATATACAAGCCTTCTTATGACATAAAAACGTTACAGTTGTTCCACAGAGATAAGCCATTAAGTCGATCCTACTTCATTGTCGACCTCAGCCATGTCTTTGTACGCTGCAATGTTGAAAAACTTGTTTCTACTGTAGCGACAGATGCAGGTAGACAAGCAAAGTAGGATGGTCAGATCTCGAACAAATACCAGACAGAATAACGTTTCGAGATTACTGGAGTGGCTGCGACTTTTCTCGTAGATATGTGTTAGCTATCTATGTGCCAGACAGAAACGTATAAAATACGATGATGCGGAGCGCGTGCTACATACGAAAGTACAACTACGTCGTGGTAACGGGCTGGCTGGCGGGGGCGGCGCGTGTAGCAATGCGGGTGGCCCCACAAGGGGGGCGGAGAGAGCGCTCCCCGCACGCTCCCCATATATATCCTCCACTGATCCCAGACAGATACAATAAATTACATTCAAATTGTGTCAGTGTCGAAAAGTTAGAATTCTACATACTTATTGTGGTGTCACCGCCAGACACCACACTTGCTAGGTGGTAGCTTAAATCGGCCGCGGTCCATGTAGTACATGTCGGACCCGCGTGTCGCCACTGTGATCGCAGACCTAGCGCCACCACCAAGGCAGGTCTCGTGATACGAGAGTGGATTCGTCCCAGTTGTACGAGAACCTAGCTATCGCCCAGTTGTACGAGAACCTAGCTACCGCCCAGTTGTACGAAGCCTTTCTCTTTCATTAGCCGAGAGACAGAATAGCCATCAGCTAAGTTAATGGCAACGAACTAGCAAGGCGCCATTTGTATCAGTGCCTATAGCTTACGAGTATTCAAGAGAGATGTATTCCAAGGATTATTAAAAAGATAAGTAATAAGCATCTACATACTTTTCTTCTTATTCATTTATAAGTTCTCATGTTCCAGACTTCACGCCCGTCTGCTTTAGCCTTGCGTGCCCTATCGGCTACAGCGTTAGTCTAGAGTTCATTTTCAACAATAAACTTCACGGTGTCGGCCCAGCTACCGACACAACACTTATAACTGCCAGTACTCAGCATATTAAAGTAAACCATGTATGTAGTAGTTTTTGCAACAGACAGGATGACAGTTATAGGTTTCTTGTCATTGAATATGGACACATCAATAATCTGTAAACTGTGACATTTTGAGATTGGAAGTCAGTTCTGAATTATTTCTGATTACCCACCCGTAAAAAATTACAGGCCTGTTCTGTTTTAATTCTCTTATATAATAGCGCAATATAAATCCAAATCAGACTTACTTTCTGTGATCACTGGGAGGGGTGGGGTACTTGTGGCAGTAAAGGAAATGGCTGAACAAGTGTGTCTTGCAACTGTATTACCTTCAGCAGCTGTGGTCAGCATGACATACATTTCATGGTTGTTTGCCATGATGCTTGTCAACAATATGTTTGTTACAAAAATGTGAATGGCAATTCTTTTTCTGTTGTGGTCACTCATTTGAAAAATAAATCAGATTTTGAGAATCATGTTCAGTTTTTTTTTACACTTACACTCTGTTTCTTAAAATTCGTGAAAACACTGCTTACTGGTTATTCCTCTGTGGCTTAATTTAAAATATTGAAGATTTAAATGTTGAAAAATAATTAGATTATGTACAGGGAAGTAGCAAACATGATCTTTCGTTCAGGTACCTACCTCCAGGAAATAAAGATTGTTTGATAGACCATCGATGAATCTTCCTTGAATGAGGAGAAACACATTGTATTTGTTGCCACTTACACCACAGCATTAGGTTGTTGGAAGTGTCTGTCTGTTCTTCTACCTTCATGAAGGTTTGTGGTTTCTGTCAATCCAGAAGAAGATGTGCCTTGTTTCTTTTTGTTATTTCTGTGGAGAGGTAACTCTGTGATCACAAGCTGGAAATTTAATCCTATTGCAAAGAAATGCCGTAAACTTTATTTCAGGTGTAAGGTTGGTGACCTGGACAAAAATTGGATGCACTCATATGCTGCTCATATACCACACTCCTGACAACCTGCATAAAACGGTCACATCACATGTCACTTGTTGTTCCAATGATTTGCAGGGAACCATTGTACCCCACATTAGACAGTTATTTTTGTCTGACAAATGTAGATGTAATCACCTAGCAAACGAGGAAAACCATGCAATATTCTAATTTACGATCTGCTACAAGGCCAGTATGTCACAGGGAACAAATTCCAACATCAATGCCGTCTGAGGGTGTGACAGTGAGTGAAGAATGCAGTGACAAACATACAGAAGACAATAAAAGAGATACGAGTGATGACCCACTATTTCAAGGCCACTGTGTGAATCAATTAAAAGAAATATCAAATTGACATCTATAGCTTGTCAGAAACTCACTTGAAAGGCTGTGGACAGTCTGAAACAGATGATGAAGTCATATACATTGCTGGTGCAGATGTTACAGCTCAGAATGGCGTTGCATTTTCTGTCAGTGAGCGTACAGCATAATATGTTGACACATATAGATCCTCAATGAGAGAATATTGATTCTCACCCTCATCACCAAACCATATAAATTACATGTTATCCAGGAGTATGTAGCCACCACTGTTGCAGACAACCAAGAAATTGGAGACTTCGATGCAAATATAGAAGATACCATTACAACCCTACAACCAAGAGGAATTGTTGTCATATTGCGAGATTTCCAAGAGAAAGTCGAAACAATTTTTATGGACAGCCACTAGCGAGAGGCTGTGGGATAAAACGGCCTTGCAACGAGAAAGGCAACCAACTGCTACAGTTTGCAACTGACGACAACTTCTCCATAAAGAATACCATGTTTAACCATGATATACACGCTCTCTTTATGTGGACATTCCCAAATGGATTTCACAGGTACCAAACTGACTACATCTTTGTTCATAAGAGATAAGAGAACCTCTTTCCACAATGTCAAAACGAAACCTACTGCCAGATATGGATCTCATCACAGTCTGCTGTGGGCCTACCTTAAAATTAATCTCAGTAACCCATAGGCTACAATATAGACGAAAAGACTGACTGTCCCTGAACCAATTATCTTCCAAGAAGCACTCCAAAGCACTGGATCACCTAACCTAGAGAGAAATTGCAACATAGCTTGGATGAGGATAGGAAACTGGATCATAACGCAGTAAGCAAGGTCCCTAGGATGAATACCATGGTAAAGAGACTACACTGGATGTCTAATGAATCTTTGGTTTTTGTTGAATGCATGAATTTCAAATTACAATTAGATTTATGTTGATCACATAAAATGTATTTACACACATACGGTCTGCAAGTAACCGAATTTAAGAACTGAATTTATTTTTTTCAAGGTAATGTTGGACAGATGGCATCCTTCTTCATGCACACACATTAAAAGTCTTTCTTTAATGTTCTGCATAACTTTTCTCCATGTGTCCTGTGAAACATCTTCTTCGGGTATTTCAATCTTCGGACACAATGTTCAGAATTTACTGTTACATTTGCGTCACCTTCTTTTAAAAAGGTCATTGAATGAATGTTTGCAGCAATAAACTTTGCATTTCAAATGATCCCATAAGAAGGAATGGTAAACCGACAGATCTGCTGAGAATGCATGCCAGTGGAGATCGCCGAAATGTGAGATCAGAAACTTAGGAAAAATTTCTGGAACAACTGCCATCAATGCATTAGTCATGTGGGCTGTGGCTCCATCTTTCTGGAACCACATTTCTGCTATGTTGATCCTAAAGCCTCACTTATTCTTTTTTTTTTGTCATCAGTCTACTGACTGGTTTGATGCGGCCCGCCACGAATTCCTTTCCTGTGCTAACCTCTTCATCTCAGAGTAGCACTTGCAACCTACGTCCTCAATTATTTGCTTGATGTATTCCAATCTCTGTCTTCCTCTACAGTTTTTGCCCTCTAAAGCTCCTTCTAGTACCATGGAAGTCATTCCCTCATGTCTTAGCAGATGTCCTATCATCCTGTCCCTTCTCCTTATCAGTGTTTTCCACATATTCCTTTCCTCTCCAATTCTGCGTAGAACCTCCTCATTCCTTACCTTATCAGTCCACCTAATTTTCAACATTTGTCTATAGCACCACATCTCAAATGCTTCGATTCTCTTCTGTTCCAGTTTTCCCACAGCCCATGTTTCACTACCATACAATGCTGTACTCCAGACATACATCCTCAGAAATTTCTTCCTCAAATTAAGGCCGGTATTTGATATTAGTAGACTTCTCTTGGCCAGAAATGCCTTTTTTTGCCATATCGAGTCTGCTTTTGATGTCCTCCTTGCTCTGTCCGTCATTGGTTATTTTACTGCCTAGGTAGCAGAATTCCTTAACTTCATTGACTTCGTGACCATCAATCCTGATGTTAAGTTTCTCGCTGTTCTCATTTCTACTACTTCTCATTACCTTCGTCTTTCTCCAATTTACTCTCAAACCATACTGTGTACTCATTAGACTGTTCATTCCGTTCAGCAGATCATTTAATTCTTCTTCACTTTCACTCAGGATAGCAATGTCATCAGCGAATCATATCATTGATATCCTTTCACCTTGTATTTTAATTCCACTCCTGAACCTTTCTTTTATTTCCATCATTGTTTCCTCGATGTACAGATTGAAGAGTAGGGGCGAAAGGCTACAGCCTTGTCTTACACCCTTCTTAATACGAGCACTTCATTCTTGATCATCCACTCTTATTATACCCTCTTGGTTGTTTTACATATTGTATATGACCCGTCTCTCCCTATAGCTTACCCCTACTTTTTTCAGAATCTCGAACAGCTCGCACCATTTTATATTGTCGAACGCTTTTTCCAGGTCGACAAATCCTATGAAAGTGTCTTGATATTTCTTTAGCCATGCTTCCATTATTAGCCGTAACGTCAGAATTGCCTCTCTCGTCCCTTTACTTTTCCTAAAGCCAAACTGATCGTCACCTAGCGCATTCTCAATTTTCTTTTCCATTCTTTTGTATATTATTCTTGTAAGCAGCTTCGATGCATGAGCTGTTAAGCTGATTGTGCGATAATTCTCGCACTTATCAGCTCTTGTCGTCTTCGGAATTGTGTGAATGATGCTTTTCCGAAAGTCAGATGGTATATCGCCAGACTCATATATTCTACACACCAACGTGAATAGTCGTTTTGTTGCCACTTCCCCCAATGATTTTAGAAATTCTGATGGAATGTTATCTATCCCTTCTGCCTTATGTGACCGTAAGTCCTCCAAAGCTCTTTTAAATTCCGATTCTAATACTGGATCCCCTATCTCTTCTAAGTCGACTCCTGTTTCTTCTTCTATCACATCAGACAAATCTTCACCCTCATAGAGGCTTTCAATGTATTCTTTCCACCTATCTGCTCTCTCCTCTGCATTTAACAGTGGAATTCCCGTTGCACTCTTAATGTTACCACCATTGCTTTTTTTAATGTCACCAAAGGTTGTTTTGACTTTCCTGTATGCTGAGTCTGTCCTTCCGACAATCATATCTTTTTCGATGTCTTCACATTTTTCCTGCAGCCATTTCGTCTTAGCTTCCCTGCACTTCCTATTTATTTCATTCCTCAGCGACTTGTATTTCTGCATTCCTGATTTTCCTGGAACATGTTTGTACTTCCTCCTTTCATCCATCAGCTGAAGTATTTCTTCTGTTACCCATGGTTTCTTCGCAGCTACCTTCTTTGTACCTATGTTTTCCTTCCCAACTTCTGTGAAGGCCGCCGGCCGGTGTGGCCGTGCGGTTCTAAGCACGTCAGTTTGGAACCGCGTGACCTCTACGGTCGCAGGTTCGAATCCTGCCTCGGGCATGGATGTGTGTGATGTCCTTAGGTTAGTTAGGTTTAAGTAGTTCTAAGTTCTAGGGGACTGATGACCTCAGTAGTTAAGTCCCATAGTGCTCAGAGCCATTTGAACCAATCTGTGAAGGCCCTTTTGAGAGATGTCCATTCCTCTTCAACTGTACTGCCTATTGCGCTATTCCTTATTGCTGTATCTACAGCGTTAGAGAACTTCAAACGTATCTCATCATTCCTTAGTACTTCCGTATCCCACTTCTTTGCGTATTGATTCTTCCTGACTAATGTCTTGAACTTCAGCCTACTCTTCATCACTACTATATTGTGATCTGAGCCTATATCTGCTCCTTGGTACGCCTTACAATCCAGTATCTGATTTCGGAATCTCTGTCTGACCATGATGTAATCTAATTCAAATCTTCCCGTATCTTCCGGCCTTTTCCAAGTATACCTCCTCCTCTTGTGATTCTTGAACAGTGTATTCCCTATTACTAGCTGAAACTTGTTACAGAGCTCAATTAGTCTTTCTTCTCTTTCATTCCTTGTCCCAAGCCCATATTCTCCTGTAACCTTTTCTTCTACTCCTTCCCCTACAACTGCATTCCAGTCGCCCATGACTATTAGATTTTCGTCCCCCTTTACATACAGCATTACCCTTTCAATATCCTCATACACTTTCTCTATCTGTTCATCTTCAGCTTGCGACGTCGGCACGTATACCTGAACTATCGTTATCGGTGTTGGTCTGCTGTCAATTCTGATTAGAACAACCCGGTCACTAAACTGTTCACAGTAACACACCCTCTGCCCTACCTTCCTATTCATAACGAATCCTACAACTGTTAGACCATTTTCTGCTGCTGTTGATATTACCCGATACTCATCTGACCAGAAATCCTTGTCTTCCTTCCACTTCACTTCACTGACCCCTACTATATCTAGATTGAGCCTTTGCATTTCCCTTTTCAGATTTTCTAGTTTCCCTACCACGTTCAAGCTTCTGACATTCCACGCCCCGACTCGTAGAACGTTATCCTTTTGTTGATTATTCAATCTTTTTCTCATGGTAACCTCCCCCTTGGCAGTCCCCTCCCGGAGATCTGAATGGGGGACTATTCCGGAATCTTTTGCCAATGAAGAGATCATGATGACACTTCTTCAATTACAGGCCACATGTCCTGTGGATACACGTTACGTGTCCTTAATGCAGTGGTTTCCATTGCCTTCTGCATCCTCATGTCGTTGATCATTGCTGATTCTTCCGCCTTTAGGGGCAATTTCCCACCCCTAGGACAAGAGAGTGCCTTGAACCTCTATCCGCTCCTCCGCCCTCTTTGACAAGGCCATTGGCAGAATGAGGCTGACTTCTTATGCCGGAAGTCTTCGGCCGCCAATGCTGATTATTTATCAAAATTTAAGCAGTGGCGGGGATCGAACCCGGGACCGAAGACGTTTTGATTTTAAATCAAAGACGCTACCCCTAGACCACAGGTACAACATATGGCCTCATAAAACTGTGTAGCATTGCAACACAACGTTCAGAATTTACTGTTACATTTGCGTCACCTTCTTCTAAAAAGCTAGGGCCCAGTGATCCCCACTTTGGAAACTCCACTCCACATGGTCAGTTTAGCACTGTACAGTGGTTTATGATGCACTTCTTTCGGATTGTCTGCTACCCAATAGTGACAGTTTCGCTTATTTGAAAAACTGTGTAAGTGAAAGTGAGCTTCACCACTCATCGTTAACAAAACTTTACCAACAGCAACAACATCAAGCACTTTTTCACAAAACAGTCTCTGTTCGCTAAAATCACATTTGTGACGCTTCCGTACGTTCATAATTTTATAAGGATGAAATGTTATTGTAACTCACAGTTCAGAATGCGCTGTAGCGAGCGACAAGACATGCCAAAACTTTGAGAACGCCACCTAGTGGAACAATGAGGACTTTGAAGAACAGGCGCTCTTACTTTGTCGACATTTGCTGGAGTTTGCGCCGTAATGGGCGACCAGTCGATTTTTTCTTCATAGATGATCCAGTTGTGCGAAAAAAGTTAACCCAACGATGTACAGTGTTGCGATCAGGTATCAAACCATTACGCTCAACACTGAAAGGTGATCAGATAAGCCATTGAACGGTGGTAATGGATTCATTATTTTCTAAATAATGTTCAACAAGGAAAAAACGATGGTGAATTGCACACTGCATCATTGTTACTGAAATGAGATGCTCTAAGCGACAGAGTAACAGTGCTGTGGGGTGACTGACTACTACCCTCCACTTCTACTATGCAACTCAAATCCAAGCATTCGTTCTGCGCTACCCTGCATTAGGGAGTATGGGTAGGGACAGCCAATAACAAATTGTGACCGCTTCCAGAAATGAATCCTGGAGCTGGATCCACCCCTTGTAACAAGACTGCCACTTATTTCCAAACTGATGGGTGGGAAGTGACAATCCTATTCAGATACATCCAGTGAGATCGCCTCACCTGATGCCAGTGCACTTCTTCCTCCGGGGTATCTAAGTCTTGTGGTCTACGAGGAGATTCCAACAACTGTGGATGACTTGGAAAAACAAAATACTGTTGTGTGTAAAGCGATTATCCCATATGTGCCATATATGTTGACAACAGCGAGTTAATCAGTGATGCAGCATATACAAAATTGTCCTGATGCAAATGGTTCTCACTTTGAGAATACTCTATAAAAAGTCACCAAAAGAAATTGTCATCACCAAAGAGATATATATTTTGCTAGCTGATAATGATGTTTTCATTGGTTTTCGTTCACAGTTTCTAGTTTCATTTATTTCATGCATTGTTTTAATGCATAATTTTTTCTCAGTCTGCATGTGATTAGAAAGTGTGAAACATATAGAATCCGGAAATTCTGATAATTTTGTCATTAACAAAGATTCCTTTGCGAGCATCTGGTATTATCATGAATATATGACCATTTGTTGAAGGTTGTGGAAGGTAAAACAGTTAATTTTCTTAATGCTGACTGAAAAACTTTTCCAGCAAGATAACATTTTCTATGATACAAAACATATTTAAACCTTTGTAAAGTCTGCTCCACAAGCACGACATTCGTTTTAACCTGTGAACACAAGTATCTTTGGAGAGTGGTGTAAACTTGCAGGCAATGGCTGAAACATAAATACAAGAATCATTATATTCAATATACTTTTACTCCGTGATTTCTTATTAGAGCTATTCGTTTCATCAGACTCTGCTATTATATTTGCAAAAATTACGTAAGCCTACTTAAAAAAAAACGTTTATGCTTATATCTGTGTTATTAATGAAGTCACGACAACATGTTTTATGAGTCCTTTGTCACTTTTTGTCTAAGTGAACACAGATTAAGACTTTCATTAACAGATCAAAAGTAATTTGAAGTGAAAAAGTTAGGCGCCCCACACTGATTAGATATGTCTATTTGCATTAATTTACCAGTTTTCATAGTGAATAAAATTATTTCAAAGGCAAGTAAACGAGGAACATTTAGAATATCATACTCAGCTAATATGGGTGGCTTCTTCCTTAAGGCCACAAAAAATACTCATCCTCTTTATTGACTTAGAAAATGATTCTGTAGTAAAGCAGTTAATACAACTGTATGCAATATGCCTGAATTACACTTCATTCATTCATTGAAGATTATAATATTCTCAGATTATGATATCTGTTCAGAGTTTCTGTCACAAGATGCCTACTTCTGTATCCCATTCCACCCCAATAGGAAGTCTTAGGCGAAAACGTCGTTAGAAAATGGCTCTGAGCACTATGGGACTCAACTGCTGAGGTCATTAGTCCCCTAGAACTTAGAACTAGTTAAACCTAGCTAACCTCAGGACATCACAAACATCCATGCCCAAGGCAGGATTCGAACCTGAGACCGTAGTGGTCTTGCGGTTCCAGACTGCAGCGCCTTTAACCGCACGGCCACTTTGGCCGGCAATGTCGTTAGAAATTCACATTCTTGGCAGTTTTGTCTTTTAATCTTTAGTGAACAAATATTTTTTTTTTGAATGAAATAAGGGCACAGAAAATGAGAGGAACAGCTTTCTTTCTTTAGTAATTACAGTTCCATTGTCTTTGTTGAGCCATTCTGAAATTCATGACACAAAAGTTCTTGCAACTTCTTGACAGATTAAAACTGTGAGCAAGACCGAGACTCGAGCTTGGGATCTTTGCCTTTCGTGGGCAAGTGCTCTACCGACTGAGGTACCCAAACAAGACTCATAACACGTCCTAACTGCTTCAGTTATGCCAGTACCTTGTCTCCTATCTTCCAAATTTCAAAGAAGCTCAACTGCGAACGTTGCAGAGGAGACGAGGTACTGGCAGAATTGACGCTGTGCGGACAGGTTGTGAGTCGTTTGTGGGTAGCTCAGTCTGTAGAGCACTTGCCCGTGAAAGGCGAAAGTCCTGAGTTCGAGTCTTGGTCCAGCATACAGTTTTAATCTGCCAGGAAGTTTCATATCAGTGCAGAGTGAAAAACTCGTTCTAAAAATCCCTAATGTGAATGGGGAACTTCTATGCTAAATCTAGTGATCAATGCATTTATATTATCAGCAAATGAAACAGATGGCTGAGAACTTGTATGCCCGCTTCATAAATTATAAGTTGTTGCAGAAGTCTTGAAAGTTGGTGCTCAGAGACAACTACATCACATGTCGCTACAGGATACAAGCAAATATGAAACTGAATCATATACTACATCATTAAAAATTGAAGTCTGCAACGAGTATGGTAAAATTACTGGTAGGATTATGAAGATCAGTGCATCATACATTAGTTCTGTACATGGTTACTTGTGTAATGTGTAGAGACTGGATTATATGCATTTGCATATTTGACTCCTTTTCACCAATTATTGCATATTTTGCCTAAAAACTAGTGACGATTAATGTTTTTGCTCTATGTTTACAATATTTTAAAAATTTAGAGGGCAGACCCTAGCTCGATCTAGTTTTGATGTCTCACAGATTGACCGCAACCTAGAACTGCATGCAATCGCTAACCGAGAGGTCACTGCCTAGCGAAATCATTACAGAAGAAGAACAGGAACAGGCAGACAGAGTCAATGCTTCTGCGCCCGTGGTTAATCCCCTTCGCTATCATATAGTATGCGTCGGCAACAATTAAATTAAACTAAGCAAGCTTTTAGTTGCATGTCCATTGTTTCAGTTTAGCTTTCTATTTACTTGTGTTTATGACGTGTAGTGTGTGGGCCATGTCACCCGAAAAAAACGTCGTTTCGTGTACAGCTGATCATCCTGGAACATTTATATATGACGGAATTGTTTTATACTGTCGAGTTTGCGAGAAAAACGTTTCGTGCAAAAAAAAAAGTTTCAAATAGGCCAGACTGTCAAGATAAGTCTTTATATCGCAGGAATGCAGAAGAAAGGTCCACAACGACAGCTACTGACAACAGCAAGTTGCAGTAGCAGGGATTTTCCAAAGGTAACTATAAATGTCGATTTAACACGGATCTATGTGAAGCATTCATTTCAAGCAATATTCCTCTTCATTAACTTACAAACCCTATCCTCACAGACTTCCTGCACAAATATTGCTTAATTCAAGATATACCAGATGAATCAACATTGCGTAAAAATTGCATACCGACAGTTTACGTAAATGTTCTGAAAGAAATACGCAGTGAACTCAAGGACTGCATTATCTGGATTTCAGTTGAGGAAACTACAGCTGGTCAGAGTGGCTGTGCGGTTCTAGGCGCTACAGTCTTGAACCGCGGGACCGCTATGGTTGCAGGTTCGAACCCTGCTTCGGGCATGGATGTGTGTGATGTCCTTAGGTTGGTTAGGTTTAAGTAGTTCTACGTTCTAGGGGACTGATGACCTTAGAAGTTAAGTCCAATAGTGCTCAGAGCCATTTGAACCATTTGACGAAACTACAGATACTTGTGGCTGTTACACTGCAAATTTAATTACTGGTGCTTTAAAAGAAGAGCCTTCTTCTTCCTATTTAGTGGCCTGCGAAGAACTTGAAAAAGTAAATCATTCCACGAATGCCAGATTTGTAAATGAGGGTATTAGAAAAATATTTCCAGAATTTTTTGCAGATGAAAGGGTGTTTGTGTTTATTTCAGACGCTGCTCCCTATATGATCAAAGCATGAAAAGCCCCCTGAGTATTTCATCCCAATTTGATTTATGCGATGTGCTTTTCTTATGAAGTACATTGCCTTGCTGGAGAAGTACAGTCCACGTTTGTGATTGTAAATAAACTGATTTCATCCATAAAGAAAGTGTTTTTAAAGGCTCCTGCTCTCATCGAGACCTACAAAGAAAAACTACCTAATGTGCCTTAACTCCCGAACCAGTGATAAGTCATTGGGGTACATGCATTGGAGCTGTGTTGTTTTGCAACGAACATTTCAGGCCCATTAGAGGACAAATAAATGACACGATAGTACACAGGCTATGGCAGTTTGCCAGTGTGAGGAATCTTTTAATGATTCCGGTATTAAAAAAGACATTGCTGTGATTATCACTCATTTTTACCACATACCTGCAAGAATTAAAACATTTTAAACTCAAGGTATGGCTTTGAATGAATCTATTCAGTTAATGAACAAAGTTATTGTAGTGAATGCCTCATTGCCCTAGTTATTCCCACGAAAACTTAAGGAAAAGTTTGCAAATATTTTAAACAATAACTGAGGCTTTGAACCCTTGTGCCAAATTGATAGGTTTATTAATGAGATGGGTGAACTTTTACCGGAAACAATAAGTGCCAACATACCACCCAAATTCAAATACTGGCCCATTACTCAGTTGATGTAGGACAGTCCTCTTCTCCTTATAAAAATGTTTTGAGTGCTCGAAGACACGATCTTACTACCAAACATTTTGAACAGTACTTGGTCGTTTATGTTTACAATAGTAGAAAATTTTTAAATAAATTGTAAATGATGCTTTGGTCAAATAGTATTAATTAAAAGTTAATGCTGTTCAAATAATTCATGATTTTATGTTGTTTTTTAAATAAAATATTACGGAATTTTTGAGCGTGCCCCTCTGCTTGCAGTATATCTCGAAGTTGGTCCTGTACATATCGATTGTTTCGCTGCGACTCACTCTCATCGCATGCCCTTGTTGTCGACAACAACAAAGAAGGAAATATTCTTGAGACACATTATGCGTCCCCATTTTGCACATTTTTAGAAAATAATCCCAAAAAGGCGCCCTTTCTAACCTTTACCAGAATGTATTCAGGAAATGATATCGGCGTCCTAAATGTACCGATTTTTCCAGTGGCTGGCGCTCTTCCTCAAAACTGATACGCACAGGTTCGACTTTGAGATATAATGCACACAACAACTACCACGTTTTTTTTATTATTTGATCTTCTATATTTCGACACTTCTCATGCATTTTGCATGTGTATTTGGTGCATATTTTAAGGTTTTTATGATGCATATAATCCTATCTGCAGCAATGTGCCTTTCAGGTGTGGTCAATTTCTTAATAGACTGAAATACTCGTTTGTGAAACCACTTTAAAAAAAGAGTAAAAGAGATCATGTAGGCAATTCAAGACAATACACGCAGTTCATTGTTAGACTCACAGTTTGGCTTCAGGAAAGGAGCATCCACAGAAAATTAGTTTAATCTTTTGTGCATGGGGCACAAGCAGGGCTAAATGATAGGTTGAGGACAGTGCATATTTTCTTTGATTTAACAAAAACATGTAATTGAAACAAAACTTCAGCATACAGATTCTGGCACTGAACTCTTGTAAAAGCGAAATTTTGCTGTCCCAAATTTATTAGTATATGAAGTCGACCATTTTAAAGTCTTAGGACATAGGGTTGATGGAAAGCTTTCTTGGAAGAATTATGTTCAGGACCTTGTGCAGATACTGAGGGCTGCTATCAACGGTTTTCTCTAATACAGAATTTCAAAGGCTTGTTTGTTTTGCTTACTGTCACTCCATTGTCTCATATGGTGTTATATTTTGGGGGAGCCTGTGCACTGATGAAGAATATTCCACTAGAGGGGGTCAGATTGCTCTGCAGTGACATTTCACAAACTTTGTGTAGGCCAGGAATGATCAAGAATCCTGCAAATGTGCAGTGCTCTAGCACACTTAAATAAGCCGTGTCGCCTGGCTGCAGACTTCCCCTATTGCACTGACTGAACAAGAATAGGGAAAAGTAGGGAAAACTGTAAAAGTGTCGCATTTAAATGGCAATGCAGTTGCCCAAGGAACTTGCACATGGAGCATACCGCTTGGTATCAGATTTCTAAACAATATAAATCACAACGAAACAAATTTTCAGTATTATTTCATTATTTTTTGAGCACTGATGAGATAATATAATTTTTATTTGGTTCAGTTTATCGGCATATGGACAGATTAAAACAATTTTGCCAAATTTCCTCAATCAGGTTTCCACATAATCATAACTTATTTAGTTTCATAGTCAAAAAAGTGTTTCATACACATTTGTTGGTTGGAATATTGCATCACATTTACAATGTTGTTATGAAGACGTGGAAACTTTTAATGAGGAAAACAATGGTGAATGCCTGGACTGTTTTGATGTAAAAGAATTTGTCTTTTAAATGGAAATTTCACTGCAAATCCATTGGTTTCATCTGCAAATGCACAGATGCGCTTTCAACTAAAATGACATATGGTCTCAAAAAGAGACCTAAAATTGGCATGTTCTAAAATGTCTAGAAAACTATCCTTGTAATCAATCAATTTTTCAAAATTGGCTTTTTCTATAATGCCAGTGAATCTATGGAAATGGATAGTGTTTTTTGTCAGAATCCATTCCTTTCAAAACGCGATTTTCTTCTTGAATGTATTCCCATAAAATGAAAAATAAGTTCTTTACCATGGGCAGCGTACAGTCAAGTCTTCTTAAAATGGAGATATGCAAACTACTTTGGAAGTTCTAATTTTCGTTCCTGAACTCCTTTTTCCTTCGGAAATTCAGCAATGGAGGGTTTTAAATAGAAGAATTGTTGTAGGCGTGCCCTCAACTTAGTCAACACACTTTTCAGTAATATATAGTCTCCATATTCTTTGTTCACTTTCATCAAAACTGTTGGAACTGACAGTGCAATAAATGGTATGGGTCTGCCTTCAGAAAATTTATTAATTGTAGTATCAATTTCATTGTGTGTTTGTTGCCTCAAATTTTTTGCTCTGTTATCAGCATCCAACTCTTTAAATTCCTTCTGCATGGTGTTGTAACATTCTACAGCAGATTTTCGGTACGCGTCGTTTATGTGACTTCATAATAGGTGTTGAAGATTCCCATCCTTCTCTCCTGTGATTCCCATTCCTTCCATACACTTGTGATAATTGATCGTTAGATTGCCTCTTTTGGTGCAAATAGCTACTATTCCTGTGAACTTCCTACATACCATGAAGGATAAACAGCGAAGGATAAGCAGCACTGACACCAGAAACCTACTGAACTGAAGAAAGTTGCGCCAACAGGAAAATGTATCAGCACATTGTTAAATGAAAAGTCGTGCTGTACTGAGCGCTTCTGAGAAGGACCAAGTAAAGCTGAGACTATAAAGTAATCCTGAGATTGGTCGAGTCTCAGATCACACACTTGCAGTACATAGTACAAGTGTACCATTTTGCACACTGTGGTCGAACTATGTGTAGGCCAGTGTTCAGATGTCTCAGAATGTAAGTGTGCCATCCCTTTGCGTTATGGGATTTTTACTGAAGATACTGTAACAGTCTTCTTGAATACAGTAGTCCCTCACAGTATTTGAGAGCTTTACCCCGTATAGTATTATTTATTAACATATGCTCTAACAACTTTTCTCGTATTTTATTAATTCTTTAATTATTTTATTCAAAAATTTCATAACCAGCATTCAATAAACGACATACTGATTCACTCAATGACATAGTATCTTTGGCGTGGATAGTACCATGGAAACAAATAAACAAACGAATAAAATTAAACATGATCACATTTTTAGGTGCTATGGAGCTATACAAGGTACAGAATTCAGTACACAGAAATGCCTCTTTTGGCAGATACTATTGCTCCAATCTCACTGAGTTTGGATGGATAACAGATATGAGTAAACTGTTACATGCTGCTTTAATTCTAAATCAGAGCCCATAAATCTCAGTGGTCATGCCTGTCAACCAACTCATAACTAGATGTTTTCAGTGTATGAGAGACCTGGAGAACATTCTGATCAGGCAACAGTCGAACAGCCTCTGTATTGAGATATGTCAGCACACCGTGGGCAACACACAGGCTTGCATTATCTTGTTGAAAGGTAACTCATTATACACTGTTGGCCATTAAACCTACAACACCATGATGGTGGCATGCAACCAGTATCAAAGTGATGTGATTGAGCATGAAAAAGATTAGCATTTACGTGCAGTTGCACAAAGCAGGCAGGGCTCGTGCCATCTATGTTCTATACAGGATGAATCAACTAAAACTCTAAGCTCAAATATTGTGGAAATAGAAAGTGCTATTGATGTGCGGTTTTTACAGATTGTATCGACAGTCAGACCCTCGTATTGTTAGCGAATCAATAGATTATAATAATACTTAGAAAGTGTATTTTTTGTGCAAACATACACTTTTCTAAATGGGTAAATGCCTATTGATATTAAAACACTAAAAGTAGGGTGAATTAGAATGTCATTGGTGTTTGTTACAGGGTTCTAGTGCGAGTCCAAGATACCGTATTTTGGAAAGTTTCCACACTGGCACTTGTCTGTGCTATTCAACCTGTGTACTTGCAAGGTACAATATTATTATGTTTGTTTACAGTTCGTTTGTGTGCTCTTTAAGTGCCTTGCGACCTTCTAGTCAGTTCCCAAGCAGTAGGCCATGAGTACACAATGGAATTTACCAATGAAGAAAAAGTCAACATGCTCATGTGTATAGAGAGTGTAGGAAGACTGTAGTTCGTTCTTGTATTGTGTATGTGGCAGGATATCCCAGCAGACTTCAACTATCTCAGCAATTATTTATCAACCTCTTTAGCCAGTTACATGAAAGTGGTAGGGTAACATCCAGCCAATGTAACAAAAAATAGTTCAAATGGTCTTAAGCATTATGGGACTTAACATCTAAAGGTCATCAGTCCCCTAGACTTAGAACTACTTAAACCTAACTAACCTAAGAACGTCACACACATCCATGCCAGAGGCAGGATTCGAGCCTGCGACCATGTAAGCAGCGCGGTTCTGGACTGAAGCGCCTAGAACCGCTTGGCTACTGCGCCCGGCTAGCCAACGTAACAGAGGGAACCAAGTGACAACAGAAGAGGAGGAAATGAATGTTCTTGCTGCTGTTGCGGTCGATCCGCACGTTTGCTCCTGCGCAATTACAAGAGGGAGTGACATGAGTCAATCAATTATCCTACACATTCTCCATCGACGTAGGTTCTAGCCCTATCACATCTCTCACCATCAAGAGCTGCACAGCAACGAGTATGAGAGTCGTGCTAACTTAGGCGTTAAGGCATGATACTCCAGATGTATCATGTAACTTGCTTAGTGATGAACCTTCCTTTGTCTGTTGTGGCCAGGTAAACCGCCAAAACATTGGTCTGTTGACAGTCCCCATTGGCTTCGTCAGGTGGAATGTCAGCGTTCATGAAGTGTAAACATGTGGTGTGGGATTGTGAACCGTCAGCTCACGGGCCCATATTTCATAGACAGAACACTGAACACACATAAGCATCACAGCCTCCAACAGGCTATCTCCTCGAATGCTAGAAGACGTTCTTCTGCAGGTGAGGAGTAATCTATGGTACCAACACGATGGCTGTCCAGCCCTTAGTACACGAAGTACTACAGCATGTCTTCACGAATTATTTCCAAATCGTTTGACTGAATGCAGAGGACCTGTACCTTGGCCGGCCCAGTCCCTGAATTTGACGCCAGTAGACTTTTTGCTGTGGGAAAAGCTGAAAGACACTGTCCACAAAGACATACCAGCTACATCCAATTATATGCAATGATGTATTACTGCAGCCTGCTCGAACATATCCACTGAAATGCTAAAATGCGTACAGCAGTCCTTTCATACCAAATTGGAGGTGTCTATTGCCACTGCTGGTGATCATTTCGAACACAACCTGTGATGGACAGTTGTCTCATTACTGATCAGAATCCACATAATTAGTGTATGCACTTTTGTTGTTCTTTAGTGTGTGCTACCACAGATATTGTACAACTGCTGGTGTGGGCACTTTTTAAAATACAATATACGATATCTCGTAAAGGACTCGCAGTAGAACACTGCAAAAAAAAAATTACCCTACTTTTCGACTGTTAATGTCAATAGACATTCTTTCATTTAAATAAGTATATGTTTGCACAAAAATATGCACGTTCTAAATATTGTTATAATCTGTTTATTGGCTAACAACACGAACTCCTGACCACCAATCCATTCTACGAGAACCACACATTAGGATCACTTTCCATTTCTCCCATATTTATGGTATAAGTTTTAAATGATTCATCCTGTATGTAAGAGAAGATTACACAATGGGTTCCTTACACAAAAATCACATTTGAATATTGATTGTTTGTGAGGAGACCATGTTATACCTCATGTAAGAGCAAGAACGTTAAAGTGCTATGAGGTGTTGTCTGTTATTCTCAATGTCTGCCTTCCGTTACTCTTATTGCAGAAGTGGTGAATATTGTATAGTTACTAGAGACTGAGTGACACCTGACGCTTACAGATGATCTTTCTGGTATTCGATGTGTTATCCCCCTTCTTTTCAGAGACACACAGAGTAGCTCACAACAATGCTACATATTAATGGATAGCATCCAGTAGCAGACAGCTGCTATCGCACCCAGCCCACCTGCAGCCCTGGCCACGCCTTTCTGATATCTGGAGACAGAGGGACATATCTGTATGAAGATGATTCTAGCCACGGACATGCCTTTATAGCATTCTGCGAGGTGATGTCTTTTTAGCCCTGGGGAAGAACGTCCACACTGAAAAAAAAGACTGCTACTGACTTCCAATTCTACATTATAGTACTAAAATCGTGACTCCCTAATACTGAAGAGTTTTTTTCGAAAGAAATGTTAACATTACTATGTATTCATAATAAGAAATGATGCATCCAAATGTTACCCGTCTCTATATAGAATCTCAATATCTGAAATGTCCATAATTATATAGTACTAGCTGATAATAAGCCACTTCCCTGGGGTTTTAATTTTCTGTCAGTACTTTTATAAATGTAGTAATGGGCAAAAAAACTGCAGTGAAAGACTTTTTCGTTTCGTTTTTCTTTATTCAGACAAATATCTTACATATAAAGTCTTTACATTAAATTATATTCTTAGGTCTTAGGTTAGTGGTGTTTAACGTCCCGTCGACAATGAGGTCATTAGAGACGGAGCGCAAGCTCGGGTTAGGGAAGGATGGGGAAGGAAATCGGCCGTGCCCTTTCAAAGTAACCATCCCAGCATTTGCCTGAAACGATTTAGGGAAATCACGGAAAACCTAAATCAGGATGGCTGGAGACAGGATTGAACCGTCGTCCTCCCGAATGCGATTCCAGTGTGCTAACCACTGCGCCACCTCGCTCGGTTTATATTCTTAAATACTGTATTTGATGTTTGGTTGCATGGTACATACACGTACATATTTTCAGCTTGTCTGACATGTGGAAATGAAATGTAGAGCTGACCATGTGAGAAACAGTGCTCTTTCAAATTAACTCCACAGTAGTGGAATGTTTGGCCCTGAGCCTTAATGATTGTCATACCATAAGCTAATTCCAAAGGAAATTTCTATAAAAGAAGAGTTGAGATCAGTGGAATTCTTGGTGTGAACACTGACTTTCCTTTTTGCTTATCCATTAAAATTATTGCTTCAGCAACATTATGAAGTAATTGTCTGACACAAAATCTGGTGTCATTACATAATTTGGGTGAGTTAATATTTCATAACAGTATTACTGCCTATCCCATTTTCAGTTTCAGTGCATGCAGATGCATAGCAGTTGGATTTAATTAGTTTAAAAATTAGGTTGGAAAGTTGACAATTTCTTCTTGATCCATTATTGTATCTATCGATTTGTAAATTGTTACAGCTCTTGGAAGCATCTTCTGTATTTGCTGGTTTATTTGTTGCACTACATCATTCCCTGGCATTAAAACTGTTCACTTAAAGAACCAGTCTTTATTTAGGCAATACATTTCTGTCGATGGATACACCTTATCAATTACTTGCTCCTTGGCATCTACCGCAATGCATAATTCTTTTGTTAAAATAAGCTTGCCAGAGTATGAATCTAGGGGGTAAGTACCATTTCCAATTTTCAATAAATTTTCGGCAAAAATGGGAGCTTTTGGATCTCCTGTCAATATTGCATGCATATATTCTTTTAAAGAAAACTTTTCAACCTTATCCCGAAATATTAAACTCTTTAAACTTGCATTTATTTCATGTGCCGGTGTTGACTGTGGAATTACCATTGATGTTTGCCAAGAGTCTCTTGGTAGTAGCAATAAAACTTCTCCCATTAATCTGTTGTTTTTGCGAAGATTTTATAATGATGCATTGAGTGCTTCATGACTTTTTTTGTAGGTTGTTGTACATTTGTCCCATATAATCATCTCCCATAGTGTTAAAAGTTTACCATGCGCTGAAGATCTCATTATAGCTGACTAGAAACTCCAGGCAGGGTTTACAGATGCAATTTGAGTTGGTAGTACCAAGTCTTAATTGCATTAAAATCACACTGTTTTCCACCCACAACCAGCCACTTCCACCCACCAAGACTATAGCACCGCAGTGCACAATGCGAAACTTAAGGCTACTTCCATGCATAAACGTCACTGGTCTGTAGTGAGTAGTTTTGGCTGCAAAGTGAATTATACAGAAACATGTCCCATTTATATATATTGAAAGTTGACTGTTAACAATTCTTTGGAAAGTTGGCCACTGATTCTGCTGTGGTGTGCATACACAAACTCTGAGTCTGAGATATCGCTAGTGGTAGCAAGCAGACAATTGTTAGTAGTAGTAGGACACAGCTTGCTCTGGAGAGAAGCTGCACAACAGATAAAGTCGAAGCTTGCCAGGACAGTGCTAGTATTGCTGGAGGAGACTTTGGTATTAATTGAAGATTTTTGGTAATTTGCTTTTTTGCTGCACATCGTTGTTGCTTTCTTGTGCACAGGAGGAGTTTTATCAGATTTATGCATACAGACATTGAGACTAATATTCATATCTTTGTTGTGTCCAGGTATGTGATAACTGATTATAGACATTGTTGTGTAATTAATGTTGCTGCTAATAAAGCAAAAGAAAAAAGGAAAGGTGTGTGTAAAGTTTGTCAGGGTTTAAACTGTCAATTTTCTGAATACAGTTAACTAAAAGTTTTTATTTTTTCCTGTCATTTTTTTACACTGCTTAAGGTATCTTGACCAAACCGCTTCTGATCATAAGAATAAAAAAACAGGAAGTAGTTGTGACCATGCATTCCACTCTGCATGGATCACAGTGTTTCTTTTGAATTATTGTTGCATGTTGCTCGATGCAGGATATTCACACAGTTCCAGCAGTAAGACGAGGTAAGTTGTCTGTTGCATGAAGGAGCATTATTAACATTCAATAATGTTAGGAGATGTTAGAGAATATTTTCATAATCGCAGTCAGATATAAGGGAAATTGATTTTTTTATGATTTGTAGTAAGAGTAATAAATTTCTGTTTTATTTTATGCTCAATCAGAATATTAATATTGTCAGAGTTGGAGCTTGACAAATTTTTGTACATCCTTCACGAGAACAATAATAATTACAAAAAATCGAGACAAACAATTTTTTCCTAGCAACCACGCCAAGATTTCGTTTCGTTGGATGATGTTGCAGTTACAAATGACTCTTCTTGCTAGTGCCTTTGCAAAATTTTATGCAATAGTAGTTGATGCATAGCATGTTTGTTGTTTGCACCCTGATTCACATTAATTGTTTTATTTCTGCAGTTTTCCAGTTGAGAATTTGTTTATTTATTTTCTAACAGTGAAGTTAACAATGTTGTGCTAAGATATTTGTTTTGCATTTTGTATCATTTTGCTACAACGACAATGAAAACTACAGCAGGTAGGAATGGAGAAGACTGTCGAAATAGCTGAAAACAAACTTTCGGAAAATTTGAGACATGCTGTAGAAAATTCTTCTCAGGATGATGAAGTCAGGGAACTTCTGAACAATGCTGTGAATAGTCACAGTGTAGTCTATTATTTGCTAATCATGTGTGATTAACTTTAGGTAACTACACGCAACTCAGGAGATCAAAATACCATGACATAATTCGATTATGTTATGAGAGACTCAGGTATGGTTTCTACTTCTACAGAGCAAAATTATTTTGTCTTCTCTCTCTCAGTAATATTGTTAAACAACTAACAATAGCTTGACTTGATGAGATTAGAAAATACAGTAATTAAATTAGAAAATCCAATGATGAAATTAGAGAATTTAGTAATGAGACTAAAACATCTAATTACAAACTTCACAGAGAGATCAAAAAATCTAGGGATGAGTTTAATGACAATTTAAATCGTAAATTCGATGAAATGTCAGAACACTTGTAAATTCTGGTGTGCGAGGAATGCAGGTCTAATATTAGTAATATTGAGTCCAGATTTGACTTGTACAGTCTATTGATGTTGTTGAGTTGAGAGCATAGACATCACAAGAATTGCAAATAGAGGAGTTAGCTCAAACTTTCGAGTCAATACAATTACAGGCTAACACTGAAGTTTCAAAAATACGAAATCAGTAATGGCTGTTGCAAAATGAGTCAAAGAATTATCCGAGAGAGTGACACAAACGAACAATGATTCAGATAAAAGGTCAAACGATTCTCAACCGATTCCATACTGATACCAAAGAATTTTAGTCTCTGCAATGTTTTAAGGAAGGGCAGATAACGATCAATCAGCAAAATAAACATGGCGAGAGAAAGATAGGAAGAACTTGCCAATATCAAAGAATGGATTGGTTGTGATGACGATACCAGTAGGTTCAATAATTATCATGTTGGGTATCACAATGAATGCCCCAGTGTTAGAAATGCTGATCACTTCTCTCGACTATGTGGTATGTTTGTAGGATACAGAAGCTGGAATGCGAGTTACAGTATGAGAGAAAACTCATCCTTTCTGATAACGATAGTTTTGATTATAAAATCTTTTTCACAGTAAGGAAATTTAAAATTTTAATCAATGCCAGCAATGAAATTCACCCAAGGGAGTGATTACAGCAATTTGACTATTCTTTGCCACCAACATGGTCAATTGGCCACTTGAATTCATTTGCAGCTATCTCGAATGAGAATCTGCTACAAGAATGAAATCGATAGCACTGGAATGTCACAC
Organism: Schistocerca piceifrons; assembly: GCF_021461385.2. NCBI lineage: Eukaryota > Metazoa > Arthropoda > Insecta > Orthoptera > Acrididae > Schistocerca > Schistocerca piceifrons. The sequence continues at coordinate 260,969,512 of NC_060144.1, read as the reverse complement.
ATATGGTGATTTTTATCACGCATACTTGTCTGCTTACTGGCCTGAAACAGCTCAAGATCGAGTGAAACGTAACATTACTGGGATGCAGAGTTATAGACAATCGAATTTCTCAATTCCTGAGCAATACTTTGAAAACATGATCTGCATGAACAGATATTTAACTAACTCCTACAGTCCATCGGAATTAATCCGCCTTTGTTTGGCTAAATTACCTATCATATTAAGCCACATAGTTTTGGCAGGACGTTGTAGGGATAACTTGGAAGCCTTTAAGCTCTTTTCCAAAAAACTTTAATTTGACAATAATGATCACACACAAAGGAACAGTAATAATTACTACTAGGAAAATTACCGTCAGCGGCGTAACCGAAAACGTAGATGGAATTTGCGTGCACGACATGATGAGAGATGTGACGAAAACAGGCATGATATGAGACATCAGTCCTATGATACAGATTACAGACACTCGAGAAATGATTCGTGTGATCCTCGGATTTATCAGTACAGGGACAGAGATTGTGGATCGCGTGAACATAGACATTATGGCAATGTAGATAATTTCAGACGCGCTGGTAATGACAGAATAAATCGAAAAGGGCGTGGTACAACTGTAGAAATCAGGCTGTCCAACCCACACAACTCCAGACAAAACTAACCGCCACAACAACGACTAAAGTTCGTGGAACGTAGGAAGACGACCCTATTATCAGCCTTTTGCGCATCCCCCACCATTAACTGTTAGCAGCCAATGAAATTCATTCTCTCTCTGAGCGGCTAGCCGCAAGTTAGAAACTAGACTGTGAGAATCTCTCTCCCGTATGCTGCGCTATTGCCATATTTCGCGACAATGCAGTTTCATTCACAGAGGGACCGAATTATTCTTTCAGATGTCGATGTTACTTTCTTGTAGCAGTATAGCTGTGAATATGTATCTATAAACGTTTTAGAGTGATTTCCAAACGCAGTTCATCACAAGCAACTTTATTTAAATTACGTGCCTATGGAGAATTGTCTTAGGTGTGCAACTGGGTTCGTGATTTCCTGTCAGGAAGGTCACAGTATATAGTAGTCGACGGAAAATCATCGTGTAAAACAGAAATGATAGCTGGCGGTTGGAAGGAAGTGTTGAAGGCCTTCTGCTGTTCCTGATTTAATAAACAGTTTAGGAGCCCTCTTAGACTGTTTACAGGTGATGCTGTGATTTACTGTCTTATAAACTCATCAGAATATTAAAATAAATTACAAAACGATTAAGACAAGCTATCTGTATTGAGATAAAATTGGCAATTGACTCTAAATAAGTCTGAAGTCATCCACACGAGTACTAAAAGGAATCTGCTAAATTTCTGTTTACAGTATAAAATACACAAATCAAAAGGCTGTAAATTCAACTAAATACTTAGGGATTACAATTATGAATAACTTCAAATGCAACGAGCACAAGGATAATGTTGTGTGGAAAGCAAATCAAAGACTAAGATTTATTGGTAGAACACTTAGAAAATACAAAAGGTCTACTAAAGCGACTACCTACACCATGCTATTCCGCCCTCTTCTGTGGTGTTTGGTGTCAGATCCACAGCAGATAGAACTGATCGAAAAAGTTCAAAGAATGGTAGCTAGTTTTGTATTATCGCGAAATGGGGAGAGACTACCATGTATATGATACGCCAATCATCAAAACAAAGGCGTTTTTCGTTTTGGCAGGAACTTCTCATGAAATTTCAGTCGCCAACTTTCTCCTAAAAGTGTGAAAATACTTTGTTGGCGCCCATCTACATAAGGAGGAATGATCATCACAATAAAATAAGAGAAATTAGAGCTCACACGGAATATTAAAGTGTTCGTATTTCCCCCGTGCTGTTCGTGAGTAGAACAGTAGAGAAACAGCTTGAAGCTAGTTCGATGAACCCTCTGCCAGGCACTTAATTGTGAATTGCAGCATAATCATGTAGTTGTAGATATAGACGGTTCACAAGCAGACGTGGAGGTTTATGTCATGCATTTACAGTATTTTCAAATGTGAATCTGAAAGCGAGACTTCTATTTTTGACACATAGAAGAATCAAGAACGAACTGCAGAAGTACGTGTCGGCAAGAGAAATGTACAGAGAACAGCAAACAAAAGTGTTGTAGCTGCAGAAAATCAGAAAAATTTGTTTCCATCGCCTGGGAAGCACCGAAATCGCAAGATATCTATAATACAAATATATGGTTTTGACAACGATATATTAAAGCGCCCCATGTTTGAAATATATATAAGAAGGAGATACCAGACATCAAAATATCGTATTACAATTACGCCTGCCAAAATTGGCTTCATAGGTAGTGCTTCATCAACGCTAAGAACTTTAAAAGACATTGGTTTCGAAAATGTTAAGAAGAGAGTTTTTACTTTGAAGAAGTGACACAGAAGCAGCATGAGCCACGTCCCTTATAAAGATGCACGATACAAGAGGAGGAGTTAGTTCTACAGCGTAATATTTTGGTGAAACATTGGTTAATCAGAAAAATTCCATGAATACCTGCTGGAAAATGAATGATGGTACTGGCTGTTTTAAAGTTCCAATAGGAAAAGGCTCTTGGATACTTATTCTGTGTACTAGCTCTTCTTCTGATATGGTTTGTGATAGTAAACTAGATTTTTAGATGTAAAATAAACAACAGTGACTATCATTTGGAAATGAACACTTGAATGCTGTCACTTTCAAGAAGTGGTTCACTGAACAATTCTTGCCATACCTTGCTTCGAAGTTGGTCATTGTAATTACCATGCCAGTTATCACTTAGTTATCACAGAGAAAAGACCAAGTACGAGCACAAGGGAAGAGGATATTGTGCTCTGCTTGAAAAATAAAAATATTGCAGACAACATAAGCCAGTCTCCTACTTACTCCTGCAGCTTGTTAATTTATAAAAGCCTCGTGACAGAATGTACAAATTTCATTTTCTTAAATGTGAATGTGATCAAAAAGTTTTTCGGTTACCCACATACCACTATCAGTATTATCCGATAGTATTAATTTGTGCACAGTTGGCAGTATGTGGGAAAAGAACAAAACATTCAAGCTAACAGACACTGAAACTCTTGTGCGTCGTGCAATAGACAGCATCCCCTTCATGGTGGCCACATTGTGTGTGGGACACTGAAAAGGTTCAGAAAGAAGACTTCGACAGGTAGATAAAGATGGATAAAAGACGTGAACCTGCCATCCTAATTTTACAGTCACATGGTTCAGATATGAACTTGCACAGCAGACAGTATTATGATGTAGACTATGAACCAAATTAAAGCAATAATCTTTCTTGGTTTTAAAGACTCATGGTTTAAAAACGTTTTTGTCAACATATCAATTGCATACATAGTATACATAAGGACTTCCTAGCTTTTATTGTGTAGGAATATGTAGTCCGTGAAGTATTCATACTACAATGTTCAACATATTGGCTCTAATTACTACCAAAAAGGCAGCCAAACAAATTCGTCAAAAATTCCAATACTTCGACAAATAAACCTTGAAACACGTATGTAACGCAGCAGCGATGGCGAGGCATTGCAGCGTCTCTGACCAGAGAGCCTGCGCTCGACTGCGCGAGTGTTGCGAGCAGTTCGCTAGTTGTCGCTATGCAGAGCAGTACTCTGTCTGTAGTCGTGGCAGTCTGTAGCTCGATTTAGTTGCGAGCAGTTCGCTAGTAGTAGTCGTGCAGTGCTGTACGCTAGTAGTCGTCATGCAGAGCGGTCGGTCAGTAGTAGCAGCCCAGTGCGGTTGTGTGATGTAGGCGGTCGGCAACACTGGTCAAGATGCTGAATGAGGTATACTGTTAATTAATATAATCATTAGATAATGTAAAAATTTATTTATTGTAATTATTCTCCAACAAGTGCCCCCAATAATAATTTTTATTTCAAAAGCATTTTCTCAAAAATTTAATTTTTTATTGAACTAAAGATTTCGTTGCACTTCCCATTTCATTCCACTTCTTTTGAAGAAAAATTTCACTAAAATCACAAAAAAAAGAATATTATTATTTGCAATGCAGTTCCTCCAAGCCGTGCGCAAAAATAAGAGCAGAAATTTGACATCCAGTTATTCTGAGGTAAGAGTTTAATTTCTGATTTGCACAGGGCCAAAGACCGATATTTCGGTTTAATTGAATTTTCTTATCACTGAATGGACTTTAATTTTTGTGAAGAATTTACATTTGAGTCAGATTGCTAATTTTGTTTAATTGTCATTGTCACTAGATTCCATTGTGGGAAAGTTATACTTAGTGTAATGTCCATTAGCATTCCTAAATAATATTGACATTTCTTTCTTTTAAAATTTTTGTGGGGAGGTTACACTCGGCTCCCATTTGTATTAAGTATTGTCATTTTCTTTTAAATTACGGTGGGGAGGTTACACTTGGCGACACCCAATCCAGGATCGAATTTCGTTGAGAGTCTTTTGAACAACAGTCAGATATCTGCTCTTATTTGCTTAGATATAATTAGGATTTGGCGCAACGCTTTTACTAATCTTGTGACTTTCCTTCTACAGGTCAACGGCAATTTGTTGCTTTGTTGTATTTGTGTGTTGCTTTTGCATTGTGTTTATTTGTTTTGTGAAAAATTTTGACTATTGTAAAAATGCCGCGAAAGGCTGTGAATAGTGTATCGCGAGGTATTATGAATGAAATTACCGACTCAAACAACTTTACCGATAGGACATGTGACACGCAGTGTAATGATGACAATCCTGCGTTCACTAACAATCAGTGCATTCCAACCACTAGTGATGACTTTTACCCTGATAATGAACAAACGAACTCAATTGTCTCGTCTGTTAATTGGACGACAATTGATGACGCAGAACGCTCTATTGTAATGAGCGCTGCCGAGCTTAACACACCCGATTTGGAAAATTCAAGTAACGTACAGACAAATTTGTCTAGTGAAAATGAACAGTGTACTGAAAGTAGGACGGATTTATTTAATTCCGAAATAATGTCTGACAGTGTACATCCGACTGACAAACTTTTTTCTAAATCTCAGAATAACCAAATGGTTACAGTAAGCGAGAAAGTTCCAGATCCACTATTGAACAGCACAGAGAATAGAAATGCTAATCTTGAATCCGATCTAATTATGGCATTTTTGCGGCAAAATTTCAAACAGTTTAATGAAAAATTTAATAAAAATGACGAAAATCTCAAACAACAATTTAGTGAACAGAATAAAAAATTAGACAAACAAAGTGAAGATTTTAAACAACTCAGTGAACAGGTCAAACAACAGAACGAGAAACTTGACAATAATGACGAAAATCTCAAACAACTTAGTGAACAGGTCAGACAACAGAATGAAAAATTAGACGACAATTCCAGACAGCTTAGTGAACAAATAAGAGCCGTTGCCGCGCAGTGCCATGACACTAAGGAACAGTTGCGCGTGGAAATTGAGGCTTGTTCACGAAAAAATAGCGAAGAAATAAAGTCTGTTGCGCAAGAATTAAGGGAAATGCAGACAGCCGCAACAGAAACACTCAGAGACGAAATTAGCGAAGTCGCTAAACAATGCTCTGAAAAAGCTACACAATTACGGGACGAGTTTAAAGCAATAACGGTAGAACTTTCGCGCACAATGGACGCAAAGATAGACGCGAAATTCGAACAGCAGAACACTCAGATTAACGAGCGCTTTAATCAGCACATACAGAACAGTGATACGCGTTTCCGCAAATTTATTCAAGATCAAAATAAAGTCAAACGTCAGGTTATGGAAACAATCACTGCACAAAGACAAGAGGACAAACGTAAAATGTTCGCGAAAGCGGAGACGTATGTAGACAATAATATTACTACAGTGTCCGGCAAAATTAATACCATAGTACAGTTGAACGCGGAATTACGGGATGAAATTTCTGATCTTAAATCAAAAACAGATACACACACAGTAAATATTCAAACAGTGACAGACAGATTCGAACAATTAGAATTAACACAGGATTGCGATGTGATCAAAGCTGATGTTAAAAAACTGAGCGAAACTACGCGTAAGTTGCAAAAACAGATTAATGCGTCCGATTCTAAAACCGATGAACAGACAAAAATACTGACTGAAAAATATGATGAATTAGCCAGTCGTATTGATGCTATTGAAAATACTAATGACAATAAATCAGACGATACTGCACCGGTTTCATTTAACCAAACACCTGAATTTCAAAATTTACAGCAGACAATTAATGAGACCGATTCATCTCACAATACGTTACGTAGGAAGTTGTCAAATTTACAACAAGAAGTAACAGAGATGAAAAACATTTCAGTTAATAACATACCGCAACAGACGCCACTTTATGAACATGTGTCAGACTCACGCAGCGCGTATAATTTGGGTAATCTACAGAGAGTACGGGACTTAGATTCTGATCAACCACAGTTCAATAGATTCTCTTACGATCCTGAATCTGTTCCATCACACAGAGATGATAATTTCGACTACAAACATTTTCTGTCAGTGAGAAAGTTTAAAGTTTTTAAAAACGATAGAACGCAGATTCACCCACTGGATTGGATTCAACAATTTAGCTTTGCTCTTCCACCGAATTGGCCTGTAACACACAAACTTGAATTTATTTGCAGTTTTTTGGAAGGCGAACCGGCAACTCGTATGAGACCGATCGCGAGGCAATGCTATTCAGTAGAGGAATTTCAGAATGCTTTTCTGTCAGCGTACTGGTCGAAGACGACACAGCGCGGAATTAAAGACCAACTAATTAGTTTGCCAAACTATGAAAACTCAAATTTTCCCAGTGTAACGCAATTTTTTGAGCACATGGTACAACAAAACCAGTACCTAAGTGAACCGTACAGTGAATCCGCACTTATACAACTATGCATCTCTAAATTACCACGGTCATTACGAGTGTCACTTCTAACGGGCCAGCAAAAAGAAAACATTTCAGCATTCAGAGATCTTTTACAGCTCTTGGAAGTACAGCAATCCGATTATTCTTTTGTAAACAAAAACTTTTCGAGTAACAACCAAGGTCAACAACAGTACTGCAATTATGATCAGGGACGTAATTTCAATCGGAAAGATAACAGACGCTTTAGGAACGACAACTACTAAAACTTTAATAACAGGCAAAATTCTAATTATCAATACCGTCAAAATTTTCAGCAACAGGAACAACACTTTAGTAACAATAGAGGTGTTTCACAACAACAACATCAAAACCAGCCGGTTAGCATACCTAACCAACAATGGAATACACAAGGTCAACCAGGCTTTAATGTTTCGCCGCGTGCACGTATAGTCCCTGGTGCAACAAATAGTAACGCACGGCAGCAAGGAAACAACTACGTACAAAGAAGGCAGTATTTCAATTCCTATCGCAATACACCGTATAGGAATGACTATTACGACAGACGTAAAAACGATGAGCACAATTACCAGCGTACATATAATAACATTCGGTCTCACCAGCAGCAAAATCATACGCAAGAACATATTCTCATGAATGAACCCGACAGTAGGTACCATCCAGAGCGTAACACGTCTGGAAGAAGTAATAGGACAGTTCAAATAGTCGAAATGCCACAGAATCCTCCTAATAATAATAACACGTCAGATAGAATCTGACTAGATAATGTACAGGACGCATCTTCCAATAATACAAGCACTACCTTAGACACGCAAAATGTTGTTCACGAAAATGTAATTACTTTTGACGACATCAGAGACACTCTTTTACAGGAAAGACCAGTTATTCAGAAAACCATTTCACATCCTGTTATCGAAATTAAAATTGGTTCATCGAAATTCTCAGCAGTAATTGATTCCGGATCACCAATATCAGTAATAAATGAGGAGACTTTTAATGAGTGCAACAAAGAGAATACCTATCCGACATTACCTTTAGGCAAAACAAAAGTGAAAGGAGCAGTATCGAGTAAAGGTGTAGACGTTAAATTACAGACGCATTTATCATTTTGTATTGGAGGTCATACTTTCCACTCTAATTTTTGGATTGTTCCTTTATTGACAACAGACATTATTTTAGGCACGAATTTTCTGGTACAACACGACGCAGTTATCAATTTTCAGAATTCTTATTGAATGTTAAAGGATGAAAATGTACAATTGGCTTTAGAATTTCAGCACTCTTTATCTGCGGAAGAACAAACAATTAACCGCACAGAGGTCATTTCCGCAACACGTAACATAGACTGTAATCCCACATTGTTCACGGATACGTACGTACACAACTATAATACTCCAGACGAAGTGGACTACGACGTAATGCAAATGATTTCCGATAAAGTTAGACAAAGCAGTGCAACTACAGACGACGAACGAACGCAATTACACAAAATTCTTTTACAGCAAGCTCCAGTTTTTGACAACATTCCTGGTACTATGTCCGGTTTTATGTATGAATTTCAAGTCAAACAGCACGATACATTTAAAGCAAAGCATTATCCCATTCCATATATTCACAGAGAACAGGTTAAAAAGGAATTGCAGGATATGCTTGACCAAGGAATTATAGAACCGGCAGTTAGTCCATACATAAACCCGCTACATATTGTTAAGAAAAAAGATGGCTCACTTCGCCTTGTACTTGATTCACGTCACATTAATGACATTATTATTAATGAAACAGATCGACCACAGACATTAGAGGAACTTCTACAGAAATTTCACGGTACAGCTATTTATTCTACACTAGATTTGAAATCGGGATTTTGGCAAATTCATCTTCATCCAAATTGCAGAAAATATACAGCTTTTCTCTGTTTCGGCGACTGTTATCAATTTTGCAAACTACCGTTCGGCTTAACTATTTCTTCTGCAGCTTTTATTCGCGGTTTGAACACTATACTTCCGACAGAACTTAAAGACAGAATTACGACGTATGTAGACAACATTCTTATCGCAGAAGCTAACTGGTCCGAACACAATATGATTCTTGAACAACTGTTACAAACTTTTCATGCACAAGGACTTACAGTTAATCTCAGTAAATCGCACTTTGGCAAAACTTCTATAAAATTTCTTGGACACGTAATTTCAGCAGAAGGCATCCGGAAAAACTTCAAGCTCTACGTGACATTACCGTTCCTACAACGAAGAAGCAATTACGCAGTTTTTTGGGCTTAATTAACTTTTTTCGTAAATTTATTCATCACTCTGCTTTAGACACACCCAGATTATGCCAATTAACAGGTAAAAACACTATTTGGTCTTGGGATAAGCAAGTACACTCTGAATTCATGAACCTGAAACATGCTCTGTTGAATGCTCCACTTTTATCGCACCCAGATCTTACTAGAAATTTTTCCATTGCCACCGACAGTTCCAACACCGCTTTAGGCGTACACATTTTCCAGGAAATTGAAGAAGATGGTTCTACAATAATTAAAAACATCGCATTTGCAAGTCGCATTTTGTCACCTGCTGAGCGAAATTATTCCGTTACAGAACTTGAAACATTATGTGTTGTATGGGCTTTTATGAGATTTAGGCACTTTCTTTATGGCAGACATACCACAGTTTACACAGATCACAGAGCGATACAATTTTTACTTTCGGCCAAATTCACGCACGACAGATTAAGCAGATGGAAACTATATTTACAGGAATTTAATTTTACAATAGTTCACATTCCCGGTACGCAAAATGTTATAGCAGACGCACTATCGCGTTCTCTTGGCAACAATCAGCAAGACGTAGCAACCAACTTCTGCAAAACAAATTTCAGTGTCATGTACATTCAGCAAGTTGCATTTGAAAACTTTATTTCATCGTCATTACAGGACATAGCACGAGAACAAAATAAAGACAATATGTGGAAAGAAATTAAACACCTTTGGCAAGATAAGAATAATGTTACGATTAGGAACCACTACACTGTACGCAATGACATTCTGTTTCGCCGCTCTCATCCTGACAGCAACAATTGGTTACTATGCATTCCTGACGAACTGGTTAACAAACTAATCTGGTACACTCATTTAAGTTACGCACATTACGGAGCAAGAAAATGTTTTCTTATACTGAGACAGAACTGTTATTTTACTAACATGGAGAAACGTATACGACGAGTTTTAGCGTCTTGTAAAATTTGCCAGAAAGCTAAATCAGACACCACTTCACATATTCCTCCATTATATCCCATTATACCTGTTAAACTAAGACACATGGCTGCAGTAGATATTTTTGGTCCGATTCCCAGAACTAACAGAGGTTTTTGCTACATCTTTGTCGCTGTTGAGCTCACTTCAAAATTTGTTACTTTCACTCCATTACGCAAAGCTACTGCTAAAACTGTTTCGAAAGCATTTGTAAAACATTTTCTATTTCATGTAGGGCATGTGATGAGAGTAATTTCTGACAATGGATCTCAATTTCGTAGTACCGTATGGACACGCATGTTACGAGCCAGAAACATTTCTCCGATCTATATATCCAAGTACCACGCTTCTTCGAACCCCTGTGAAAGATTAATGAAAGAAATTGGTAAGCTGTGCCGAATATACTGCCACAAAAGACATATTGATTGGGATACATACATACTCTCATTCCAAGATGTAATTAATTCCATACCAAATGAATCCACTATGCTATCTCCGTCTGTTATACTGAAAAACGTTGAACCACCAAACAAAATTAAAGAATTTGTAAAATTCCCCAAAAGTCGTCGCCTACGACAGCACGAAATAATTGACATTGCGCTGAACAACATCAAACGTGCCGCAGAGCGCCGGAGAAGACAGCAAAAACAGGTTTGTACACGCCGCGACTTTCACGTTGGACAGAAGATATTAATACGTACACACTATTTATCCAGTAAAATAAAAGGTAAGTGCAGTAAATTTGAACTTCTATACGCAGGTCCATATCGGATTCGCAGCATCCCTCACCCCAATGTTGTACACGTCGAAACTTTGAGAACCAGAAAATCGAAAGGCAACCACCATATCTTAAACATTAAACCGTTTATTGAATGAAGACACTTTATGATTCAACGCACTATGATGCCATTTACTAATGCAATTACTTCACCTGACTAATTACTAATGATTATCGTATTTTTTCTTGGCAAGTGCCCGACAAGGTAAGGTTAGCAGGTCGCTTTTCTTGTCGTTACACATCAGACCGTGCATATTTTTCCAGATGAACTTACGTATTTTATGACTAATTATGCAATATTAGCTAATGACATGTTAATTTCATTACATTTTTTTTATTAAAGTCTTTAATTCTCGCCTTGATTAATTACACTACATACAAGCTGAACACAACGAACGTCACATTTGTCTTTTTATGTACGATTGTATTCCAGTTTTGTTTGTATGCACTGTGAAATGGTTAAGATATACCACACACCAGTCGACTTTGACATATTTTTGCCTTATGACATCTCAACATCGTGACTGTTTTACATTTTTTTTGCTGCTGCTTTGTGATATTCTGTGTACATTTTTGCATCTGAACACTGTCAATGTCTTTGACATATTACGTTTTCTGTCATGCTATGCTGTATGGTTAATTATGTCACCATAAACCAGTCATTATTTAGTGGGTATAGGATTTAAATGCAAGACATTAATCTTTGTTCATCAATTTCAGAAAGAAATGATGCGTGTAAGAGATAAATTCAACAGAAATGGGAATTTCACCTACGGAATAAACGAAAGAAGATGCAATAACTTTATGGGGAAAAGTAAATGGATCAGGATTAACAAGCATTAACAAGAATATACTATACTCATCGTAGAATAGCAGTCTTAACTAATTTTTTTCTTTCAGAATACAAGGTGATTGATGCAGGCTGTCAGACAGAACTACACATCTTAGTTTTAGTGATGAAATATGCTAGAGATAAGGAATAGTTGTATAATGAATAATGAAGTGATTTTTTTTTTGCAGATGATAATGAATGCTGATGAATAATGATGAAGGATATGGTATTATGAATAATGAAGTTTTTCTTTACAGGTGATGATAATAGTGAAGTTATGATGATATGGATAATGAAGTTTTCTTTACAGATGAGGATAATGTTGAAGTTATGTATTTATGCTATGTAGTTATTTAAGTATTTGTTGCAGTTTGTTTTGACAGCAGGTGTTATATTGCATAGTAGGATGACAGAAAGTTTTGGAAAGGACAGCTATGGAACACATTTTTATACACACTTCACTGCCTGTTAATTCGAAGTTCATACTTTTCAGCATAGTGTGCGTTTCTTCTTTCAGGTTAATAATCCATTTTGTATTTTTTTTTAGGAGAAGCTTCTCACGATACTTACTAAACCTGTTACTTGTTATACCTGTTCTAGTACTTGCATTTTTATTTTTTACCCATTTGTGTTTATCATTTATAAATGTGATCACATATACTGCCTTGTTACATAGCCTTGCTACAGCTGACTCATGACGAATGACGTTACCTATCCTCATTTGCAGCAATAGGTCAAAAGCAAATAGTGTTATGCCTCAGCAATTAATTATCGATCCCAACGCAATGCATTGCTAACAAAAAAAAAAACAAAAAAAAATGTATTACCTGTCCCACATAATGTCACTAGTTTATGATAATTCTGAATAATACTGATTAGCTCTGAATAGTATGTCACTTCAGTAATGACTTCTTAATGATACAAAAAGTATATATATTTAATAATGCTTTGTCACTAGTTAATAACTGCCACTGTTTATTGTAATGAGACTACTTATAATGCCTGTGATTATTAATGCTATGACTGTAATTAACTGACTTTTAATAATGACTTCGTAATAATCTGAATAATACTGAATGATGATTCTATTCAATACTTGCTGGCCACTGAGTGCCAATAATTAATGTCACTTGAAGAATTGTTATTAATTATGCCATTAATTAGCCCTTTTTTTCCATGTTGAGTTTTCATGTTTTGGTTAATGGCCAATGAGTGCCAATAATTTGTATCACTCAATGTATTATGTTAATGCTAGGTCAATAATTGACTCTCCTTTTCAACTAAGACTTCTGATGAACATTATTTTGTCATACTAAATATACTTTGTAACTGGCCAAGGACCGCCACTGTTTATTGTAATACGATTACCCATGATGCCAGCTAACGATTCTTAATAGATTGGAATGACACATAATTAATTAACTATGCTACTGTTTAATAATGCTTTGTAATTAGGAAAAGGTTAATGATTAATACTATTGAAATGACAAATGATGCTATGCTTTGTAATTAGAAAGCTAATGAACCTTAATTACTGTTTAATAATGCTATGTAATTAGGAGAAGGCTAATGATTCTTACTATATTAGAATGACAAATGATTAATTAACTGTAATTAGGAAAAGGCTAATGATTACTATTGGAATGACAAATGATTAATTATTGACAAATGATTAATTAACTGTAATTAGGAGAAGGTTAATGATTCTTAATTATACTTTGCAACTGGAAAGGAATGTGACTGTTTCATAATGCTTTGTAATTAGAAGAAGGCTAATGATGCTTGCTAGATTGGAATGACAAATGATTAGTTAACTGTAATTAGGAAAAAGCTAATGATTATTACTACTGAAATGACAAACGATTAATTAACTGACACATAATTAATTAACTATGCTATACTTTGTAACCGGAAAAGAATATGATTCTTACTATATTGAAATGACAAATGATGCTATGCTCTGCAATTAGAAGGCTAATGAATCTTAATGACTGTTTAATAATGCTTTATAATTAGGAAAAGGCTAATGATTAATACTATTGGAATGACAAATGATTAATTAACCATGCTATACTTTGTAACTAGGAAAAGAAGGCTACTAATTCCATGTAAAACAATTAATGAACATTTTTCTGTAATACTACATACTTGGTACAGAAATGTTCAATAACTGGGCTATGAATGCTACAAACTGCTAATTAAGTCTCTAATTGTCAATATTATGTGACTTGATGCCCTTCACCTCATAAGCTGACTACCCTGAATTATTGCAATGTCCATTTGTCCTGTTTATCCTAGTGATCATGGAGCACTATCTTTGGTTTTGCACTAATTCTACGTTGGTGTGCCTTGTAAGAGCGTGGTGTTGACACGACATGCTGTCCACCACCGTGAGCGATGAAGACATTATTATGGTCCCACTGTTTGGTGTACCTAATGTACTGCCAAAATGAAAACATGGAACATTACTACGACAGTTCAGTGTCTTGGCTACACTGATAAATTCTGATGGGAAAAGAACTGCAAATTGTGTCACTTAGTGTTGTACTTCTGTGGAAAGATATGGACTTTCAGAACAGCTGTGTGCAATCTAAAGTGCTACAACCATGATGCAATCCTTCCCTTTCCTATCCTAATTCTTGTCACATAGTGAAAATCATTTTTTGGTAACATTATTTATGTTCGTGGGTTATACATTTTTCGATTCGCTGAACTCCAGTGCGAGTACACTTATGTCACTGGTCGACATGATGTTTTGCCATTATGTTTATTTGTTGTGAAAATGCTAAAGACATTTTTTCAGTGCGTGTGCACTTTGGACATGATTTTTTGCCATTATGATTATTTATTGCGAAAATGCTAAAGACATTTTTCGATTTGTTCTGAAGTACAGTATATGTACACTCTTGTCTTTTATATTGTATATACATTTTTATTTTAATGATATGTTCTGAACTACAGTGCATGTGCACTTATGTTAGGCGTTAATATGTTTTCTATTGAACTTCAGTGCCTGTACACTTTTCTCATTTTTCAATATGATTTGTACTATTCTGTATATTCAATACTCCAATGCGTATGCACTTATGTCATTTGTTACTAATTGTATATACATTTCATCATTTGTTGATATGTTCTCAACTGCAGTGCATGTGCACTCATGTCACTTGTCAACATAATATTTTTTGCCAGTCTGTTTATTTGTTCTGAATATGCCAATGAATTTTTTCAGTGCCTCTGCACTTTGTTTTCTGTCAAATAATTTATATATACATTTTCCTGATTTGCTACTATGTTTTGTACTCATATCTTGTCTTTGTCTTATATATTTTGTACTTAGTGCATGTGCACAACATTTAATTCATGTACTACATCTAAATATTCTGTAAATTGTAGAAGTTTATTAATTAGAAAAAAATTTGCCGCGATTGGCAAGTCCAAATGACTCACCATCGCTGCCAAATTTTTGCCCCCCCAGTGGAGGGTTATGAAACACGTATGTAACGCAGCAGCGATGGCGAGGCATTGCAGCGTCTCTGACCAGAGAGCCTGCACTTGACTGCGCGAGTGTTGCGAGCAGTTCGCTAGTTGTCGCTATGCAGAGCAGTACTCTGTCTGTAGTCGTGGCAGTCTGTAGCTCGATTTAGTTGCGAGCAGTTCGCTAGTAGTAGTCGTGCAGTGCTGTACGCTAGCAGTCGTCATGCAGAGCGGTCGGTCGGTAGTAGCAGCCCAGTGCGGTTGTGTGATGTAGGCGGTCGGCAACACTGGTCAAGATGCTGAATGAGGTATACTGTTAATTAATATAATCATTAGATAATGTAAAAATTTATTTATTGTAATTATTCTCCAACAAGTGCCCCCAATAATAATTTTTATTTCAAAAGCATTTTCTCAAAAATTTAATTTTTTATTGAACTAAAGATTTCGTTGCACTTCCCATTTCATTCCACTTCTTTTGAAGAAAAATTTCACTAAAATCACAAAAAAAAAGAATATTATTATTTGCAATGCAGTTCCTCCAAGCCGTGCGCAAAAATAAGAGCAGAAATTTGACATCCAGTTATTCTGAGGTAAGAGTTTAATTTCTGATTTGCACAGGGCCAAAGACCGATATTTCGGTTTAATTGAATTTTCTTATCACTGAATGGACTTTAATTTTTGTGAAGAATTTACATTTGAGTCAGATTGCTAATTTTGTTTAATTGTCATTGTCACTAGATTCCATTGTGGGAAAGTTATACTTAGTGCAATGTCCATTAGCATTCCTAAATAATATTGACATTTCTTTCTTTTAAAATTTTTGTGGGGAGGTTACACTCGGCTCCCATTTGTATTAAGTATTGTCATTTTCTTTTAAATTACGGTGGGGAGGTTACAACCTCTCTCATTTTCAAGTTACGAATTGGAAAATGCTTTAAAATGAAAGGAAAGGTTACCTGTCGAGAAATCGGTGGTTTTCGACGTTATCAGTCTCGAGTTATTGACGGAAGATGGTTAATTGTTTGCTTGTTCTATGAATTATGAATGTGTTCGTCCACTGTAATGTCGAATGAATCAGTTTAAACTGATAAAGTCTGTTGACACTGAAAATATGGTAACTTACTGATAGCTTTTATAATACTTTTTTGCACTAGTCATTGCTTACAGCAATTCTTTTTTATGCATCGTTTTTTACATTGAACTGCAGTGAAACACTCCCACATAAGCACATTATACACATTTAAAAATTATATGGAGTAGAAGCAGTTGTCAGGCAAATACAATGATTCCGGTTTCGGTTTGAAGTTTATTTTGTTGTGTATCACATTTTTACTTATAATATAGTCCAAATCGCAATAATTGGCAATTATTGCAATTATTTTCGATGATCTTGTCGTTACACAATCCTCATTTTCAGAAAAATAGTACTTGACGTCTTCACATAGCTGTGTCAGCTGTTCTGATGTTATACAGATTGCTGTAGAGCAGTGGACACAACCTCAGTGATGTGTAGTAAAATTTCTCTCCTGTAGAAGACCGATTGATATCGGTTTTAAAATGTATATTCGCTCATTGATTTGAATGTATAATTCGATGTACCGAAGGCAAATAACCTGATTATTGCCTGCAGCAACACATTTCAGCAGTCTCTGCCGCCGTGCATGCATAGACCACACCCCTCCAAACTTCCCTATTAATCTGCCTCTATGCACAGGAGCGCCATCCTATGTGATGAACGCTGTAGCAGCCATTCCTGCAAACGAACTGTTTGCAGCTGCCGACAGTCTACATACGAGCCGCATTAATTTTGTAGATTTTGATGACATTTGAGACAGACTGTTACAAAATAATGACAACTGTGAAAATACACTCGTACGTCCAATTGTAAAAAATTTCCATAGGAAACGTTTCACTTTCTACTGTACTTGATTCTGGTAGCCTGGTTAATGTGTTCAATCATCTATTTGTCCAACTTTGCCACTATTAAGAACTAAATTAAAAGGAGTGATTCAAGGAGGGAGTGTAGTGTACTTGTTCAAAATAGTTAGTTCTCATGAGTTAGGGGCACAAGTTTTCTGCAAATTTTGTGACAGTTCCTCTTTTGTGAACAGAAGCAATTTTGGGTGTAGAGTTTCTGTGGGAATATAAAGTGATGCTAAATTTTTGCGATACTGAAGTAATAAGTACATCATGTATCAGTAATGCTTGAATTTCAAGGATGGTTGACAAACGATGATGAAGATGTGAACTGTTTGTGTTTTTTCTTTTTGCTCAAGGCACAACACTCAGTGAATTTGTCTGAGCATTGCATGAACGACATAACAGCATTTCATTGTAAAGTTGAACAATCTATTAGCATGGAACAACCAATTAAATAGAAAGTACTCTGAGATGAAGTAGTTTCTGATGCAGACTCACGTGTATTATTCGAAATTTTAAAACCACATTCTGAATTTTTTCCCCACAAGACAGGAACTATACAAAATTTTCTTTATGAAATCAAATTTAAGGAACATAATAATTTTTTGTCCATCTTACATGATTACATTGACATATAGAGAAAAAGTAAAACAGGAGATAAAATCGATACTAGATCAGGGAATAATTAGGCATGCTGTGAGTTCATACAACAGCCTGTTACACATTGTTAAAAAGAAGAATGATTCTATTAGACTTGTTCTCGATTCCAGACAGATCAACACTATAATACAACCAGAAATAGATCGATCACAAACACTAGACGAATTATTACAGAAATTTCATGATGTAAAGATAATGTCTTCTCTAGATTTTCGAAATTGTTTTTGGCAAATTGTATTACGTCCTGTGTGTAGGAAATATACAGCCTTTCTCTGTTCAGTTCCGAAAATTACCATTTGGACTCAATATTTCATCAGCTTCATTTATCCAAGGTCTAAATACTATCTTACCAAAGCATTTGGAAGTCTGGATCACCATCTTTGTTGACGATATTTTGAGTGCTGAAATTAGTGGACAGAGTACTCAGTGAAATGTTACAGACAATTCTTGAGCAAGGCATTACAGTCAATTTAGAAAAATCAGAATGTGGTAACACGAAAACTAAATTTCTTGGTCACATTGCCTCTACAAAAGGTATCTCATCCATTCCTGAAAAATTGAAAGTAATTGAAGAAATGCCTATATCTACAAACAAATGGCAACTTAGAGGATTCTTTGGCCTTTTGGATTTTTATCGATGTTTCATCAGCTTAGAGAACTTGTCTACCCCTAGACTATTTCAACTCACAGGTAAGAATACAGGTTGAGACTGGGATAATGTCGTCTATAGCGATAATGATGGTCTGAAAACTGCACTACTTAATGCATCCACATTATCACATCTCAATTTATCTCTTGATTTTTGCCTTTTGACAGATTTCTAAAAATCTGGTCTTGGTGTGCACTCCTTTCAAGAAGTTGTGGAAAATGAAATTCTTATACAGGAAAGTATAGCTCTTGCCAGCTGGTTCTTAACCAAAGCCAAATGTAACTGTTCTGTCACTGGGCTTGAAACATTAACCATAGTTTGGGCATTTGATAAATATCATTACTTTCCATAAGGTATACAAATTAAGATATATACTAAACATTGGACACTTCATTTTCTTAAGAGAGCTAAACCAAACCATGACCATTTAAGACACTGGGCTTTGTTCCTTCAGGAATTCAGTTTCACTGTGATTTACATTCCAGTTCAGAAAACGTTATTGCTGATGCACTTGCAAGAGCACCTGTTGCTTTAGTCCAGTGTAATGAGGAAATAACAAAGAAAATAATTTTGGTTCGTTATATATGCATAAGGTTGCAAGGGGGCTTAAATAAAAAGAAATATTAAGGAATAAATGCAACAATTTTACTAGCTGTGTGACCTGTTACGAAGTCTCGTAACCGGTTGGCCTTACTAGTATTAGCATGCAATCTCACTACATAAAATAAAAATAAAGAATGACAAGGAATTTCCATTAACACAATTGATTAATTAAGTCCCCTGCAACTATAAAAGTACGAAACAACAAAGCACAAGTTAAACTGTTCTGTTTGTGGTATTGTGACTCCACGTAGATGTATCTGGCTCAGTTCTTTCTCAATATGACAAAATATTTTAAACACCATTTACAGTTAGCTAATTGAGAACCAAGAAATACTATAATTGCACATAGAAACCAGAATTACAAGTCTAATAAATGAACATGAGCCAGATGCTTTGATGACTGTGCCTGTGAGCAAGAGGGATTGTTATTAAAGAAAACTGTAATACCTTTTTACCTCATTTTATAGTGATGAAAATATTCCATTACACCATTATAAATCAAAAGCCCATCTCCTTTCTCAAATATATTCTGACAATTGCATCTTCTTCCATCTATACATTACACTAAAAGAACAGTACAACATTTCAGTCAACGCTCAGATGGTCTACTCTCTCGCCCAACACAGCAAGGACTGCTCTCGACATCGTCTGAACTACAACTGCGTCCAGTGGAGGCGGCGGAATAATAATTTTTGGCGCAATCTCTGGCGCTGTCACTCAGTGTAGCCACTTTCATATGCCCCTCCTCCACAGGCTAGGACTTGGTGGTATTTTTGCCAGCATTGGTGGTGAAAATACCACCAAATTCGTCCAAAAAAACAGACAAAAATAAAAGATGATATTAATAAGTAAATATTACCTGACTAAATAAATTTTGGCTTTGACTGACCCTTCAATAACCTAATATATAAAAATACATAAAGAATATAAATGCTTACATAAATATGATTTTACATAATAGTTTATGCAAGTATCACTTCTCAGACTAGTTAAACAGTTCAATCAATGGCACCAGCAATGACGAATAGATGCAGATAAGAGTCTCATAACATTTGATAAACAGTAAATAAATCAGTTTACACAAATATTCATATAAAATCTTTGCAATAGTTCAATAAACAAGTAGCAGTCCTCAGAGCAGTTAACATTTCCAACAGCAGCATCCAGCAATGGTCAACAGGTGCAATTAGCAGTCCCATAACATTTCATCAGCAGTATTTGAACAGCTCCAACAGTGGCACCCAGCAATGGCGAGCAGGCGCAGACAGCAGTCCCATAAAATTCACCAGTAGTAATTAAACAGTCCATCACATTTCATCAGCAGAAATTAAACAGTTCATCACATTTCATCAGCAGAAATCAAACAGTTCATCACATTTCATCAACAGAAATTAAACAGCCCATCACATTTCATCAGCAGAAATTGAACAGTTCATCACATTTCGTCAGCAAAAATTAAACATTTCCAAGTGGCACCCAACAATTATAATAGGTGTAAGCACAAACAACAGTTTGAATGCACACACAATTGCTTTTACAAAATTATTATCGATGCTCTTACACTAAACATACAAACTATAATAAATGCACAAATGATATCAGATAATTATCATATTAATTATTACAAATACACAAATATCAATAGACCTATATATTTATGCAAGCCACAACAAATAAGTAAAATAATATTTAGGCGGTAGGTTGGTACCAATTATTTGAGATTAGGAAAGGAAAACACACAAAACACACTCACTCATCTTTCATCCTCATACGAAGTACTATTGTGTAATTGAATAGTGTTAACTATGTAAATGCAATTCTGTCAAAATTCGATATGTAACACGTGTATCAAGATTAGTAGTGGCAGCAGTGTATAATACTCAGTAGTAGTTAGTCAACATCATAGTCATCATGTCAAGACCAATGTTTGCCAAGCCACATCAAAATATACTGTTGTTGAACAGTTGTCAGTTTGCCAACATATGCAAATACTTCTTTCTCCTCCCCCCAAAAAAATATATATACCGCTTCTTAATTTAACAATGTGTGTGTGTAGACAATCTTCCTTCCACTGGAGTGTTCGAGTCTGCCATCTTCATCCTTCTTGTTCTATATAAACCAACAACAAAAAGATATATGCTCCTCACTTACCTTACCTCTTATCCTCCAAAACTCCAATAATCATCAGCATCCACAATCTCAATACTTCTATAATACCTCTTCAATACGTCGATACATATAAACCTTATCACCAATATCATTTCACTTCCATAACAACTCTTTCCTCTAGTCATTCTCCTCGAACAAGTACAGATAAAATCCTAGAGCAAACTTCAATTCATCATCCCATACAATCCGAAGACACAGTGTCCACACACAACCTCTGTGTAATCCACCTGAGCCAAATCTTCAACTCATTATACTCATTATAAAATATATTTTGGTTATCTTGTCTATCATAAAATAAAAGAAATGCATACACGACCTCTAACAGCCTTCAGTTTGAATAACTTTAGTAAATAGATGTGAGTATACAGTGTTAATGATCACATTTGTATGAATAAATCGTAATATTTCACTACTTCAAGAATCATGGCAAAACAGAAGCAAACATGTGGAGTACTTCTTTGCGTCAAGTGTCACTTGTTATTTCAATTGCTCACGAAGAATGCAGTGTAATAAATGTCAGTAGTCTAAAGCTAGTGTTGATATTTCGTGTCATCAGCTTCCTTTCTATAATAATGAATTTATACAGCTTCTATAAAACCTCCAGTTCATGTGACTTCAATGTAGTTTAAGTACCCATGTAGTTCGTAGAATTATAGCAGTTAACTTTTTTATCTTAAAATGTAAAGCATTGAGTGTAAGCAAAACATGTAATAGTGAGTAAATATACCAGTAGAGAATAGAATGTCAACAAGTGGATGCAGCACAATCCCTACAATGAGGCTCTGCCAAGCGAACAACCTATAATTAATATCATAGTGTAACCTAAACTCTATGTTCGCACACAGTATATAAGCATTTCTATATACTACATTAAAGAGTAGTTATTACAACAAAACAGAAATGTGTAAATATGCAATGCATATGCAAAGCAGCAAGCATATATCTTACATAATAAATAAGTCATTAGTATCATATCAGAATAAGCAAATAAATGGCTCTGAGCACTATGGGACTTAACATCTGTGGTCATCAGTCTAAGCAAATAAATGTTCATACGCAATCTTAATACGTAAACATGAAGGCGCAAGCAGATAAATCGCAAAGTATAATTTACATACATAGCCATATCAGCACAACTAATCAGGTGACATATATAATTTGAATAAATAGGCACAACAAGCACATAATGAAAAATATGACATCTGTGAATAAGCATAGCAGCCAAGCGATGCATAATACACACAAGTAACAACCCTGTTCATTAATAAAACACTGTCAAAATCAGCAAATGTACACAAGCATGTCGCTTCACAAGTAAATTCATAGAGCATAAAACTTAACACCAGGTATAAATCACGTAATCCCGAGCAGCAAATTATGTATAAAGTACATACCTACATAAAAATATGTAACCTGAAAAATAAACACAATTAATAGTTACCTTTTTAGTTTATTACTTTCTTCCTCGAAATTATATTCTTCCTGAAATTTTCTCGATAGCAAGTCTTCTTAATGTCGGACACGCAGAGAATTTACCTGTAGTTCTTAAAGATTTTATACAACTGTGTCCTGGAAAAACTGGACATTAATAACATGATAAGTTATCAAGTCACTATAGCTTTATACTGTATTTAACCAGAGAAATTAGACTGTGTATTTGTTTACGGCTGTCAGTGCATTTGCACTGAACGCTCGATCAGCTATAGGTAGGCGTGACGTAGGAAGTAATTGTTTGCGGTCAATGGTTCCCTTGTGCGGCGCGCGGACTTATTGTCGCTTTGTATATGTGCTGCCGCTAGAACACGGCGCGGTATCCCTGTGTTCTCTGCATGTTTACGTGTAACTGTTAATTTTCTCAAAAGTATGTCATACCACAAACATTTTAACGTTCGATATATGATGTATTCCCTTAGAGCGCGGTGATTTAAGAGTTTCAACTTCGACAGTGTTATCATGAATAATTTTGCGAACTGTATATGGACCGCTATAAAGCAGAAAAAATTTGCGACACAAGCCTTTTCCTTTGTGAGACAAACGATGAGACTTAATTAACACCTTTTGACCAACTGACAAAGTTTTTAAACGACCAGGACGTTTAGATAATTTCTCTCTTCTAGCAGCTGCAGATGCAATATCATGTAGAGCCAGGTTGACAACTTCAGAATGCCACAGTTTCCGTGTAGGTGGAAAAGGAACGATTTCAGAAATACGATTTGTCGATGCTGTATTTTTTAATATCAATATAGGTGGTAAAGAAGTTGAATCATTAGGGAGTTCATTCAGAATGTTTTGAAAAATATGAAGATACTGATCCCACATTCTGTGATTATGATGACAATAAAAACGACACAATTTATTAATTTCCTTCATCCACCTCTCTGACGCGTTAGATTGAGGGTGAAAACGTGAACTGAAAAATGGTTTAATCTGACGACACCGTAGAGTATGAAACCAAATTTTAGAGCGAAACTGTGAGCCATTATCTGATATAACTTTATCAACATGACCCACTTCTTTAAGAAAATGTTTGATGAAGGCATTAGATAGTGAACAAGCTGTTGCTCTGCGTAAAGGTGTAAAACACACATATTTTGATGTCAATTCCACTACTAGCATAATGTACGCAAAACCATTAGTAGAACGAACTACTGGACCAAACAAATCGACTGCAGCCATCTCCTTTAATCTCACTGGAGTGATAGGAAACAATGGTGGTGTGTGTGAAATAATTGGCGGCTTAGCCTTTTGACATAATTTGGATTTTGCAAGAACAAATCGAATACGTTTTCCCATATAAGTGAAGTAGCGATTTTCTCGTAATTTATGAGAGCATTTTCTGGGACCAAAGTGTGCGTAGCTGAAATGTGTATAGCAAATCAATTTATTAACCCACTCATCAGGAATGCAAACTAACGAGACAGAGTTGTCAACCGATTTTCGTTTAAAAAGAATATCATTACGGACTAAATAATGCTACGCTTTCGTTTCTCCTCCACTTCTCCTTAATGTCCTTCCAGACTGGATCCTTGTTTTGCTCCTTAGCAATGTCCTGGAGCAAAGACGAAATGAAATTTACAAGCGCAACACCTTGTATATACATCAAACAATAATTGTTTTCTTTGCAGTCCTCCTCAGCATTTTGTTTCATACCCATAGGTGCACGTGATAAAGCATCAGCAATAATATTAGAAGAACCCTGGATGTAAACAATTCTAAAATCAAATTCCTGTAGACACAGTGCCCATCGTGATAATCTTCTATGTGTTAATTTTGTTCACATAAGAAATTCCAGAGCTTGATGATCGGTGTAAACCTTAGTATGTCTGCCATACAAAAAGATGTGAAATTTTGTGAAAGCCCAAACAACAGCCAAAACTTCAAGTTCTGTAATCGAATAACTCTTTTCTGATTTAGAGACAACACGACTTCCAAATGCAATAGTTTTCTCTACTACAACGCCGTTTTCTTCTATCTCTTGAAATAGGTGTGCACCTACGCCTTTGTATGATGAGTCCATTGCTAAACAAAAATCTGTAGATAAATCCGGGTGTGAAAGAAGTGGAGCAGCAACTAAAGCATCATGAAGTTGTTCAAATTCTAATTGAGCTTCCTCATCCCAACACCAATTAGAATTCTTTACAGAAAGTTCACATAAACGAGGTGTGGCCAGATTGTCCAATATAGCAAAGCGTCTAAGAAAATTACGGGCACCAAGGAAACTACGAACATCACGCTTAGTAGTAGAAACAGCATAATTACGAATAGTGTCTAGGTTCTCTGGATCAGGAAGAATACCTTCTGTTCAAATAATATAACCAAGAAATTTCACCGGTGAACGACTGAATTCAGGTTTTTCCAAGTTTGCAGTAATGCCAACTCTTGCCAAAATACATAATAATGAATCCAAAATTCTGTTATTCTCACTCCAATAACGTTTAGCAATAAGACTATCGTCAACATATGAAGTAATATTGTTACGAAGATAAACAGGTAAAATTTCATTTAAACCACGAATGAATGCTGCTGAAGATACAGTAAGTTCAAATGGTAATTACAGAAATTACCAAAACAGTTACCAAAGGCTAAAAAAGCAGTGTATTTTCTACAATTAGGGTGGAGTTCAATTTGCCAAAAATTTACACAGAGATCAATTGTGGATAAAACTTTAATTCCATGGAAATATTGAGGAAGTTCATCTAAATTTTGTGGACGGTCAGTTTCAGGAATGATTAAGGCTATTTACAATTTGTACAGAAACCAGATGGCAGTTATAAGAGTCGAGGGACATGAAAGGGAAGCAGTGGTTGGGAAGGGAGTAAGACAGGGTTGTAGCCTCTCCCCGATGTTGTTCAATCTGTATATTGAGCAAGCAGAAAAGGAAACAAAAGAAAAATTCGGAGTAGGTATTAAAATTCATGGAGAAGAAATAAAAACTTTGAGGTTCGCCGATGACATTGTAATTCTGTCAGAGACAGCAAAGGACTTGGAAGAGCAGTTGAATGGAATGGACAGTGTCTTGAAAGGAGGATATAAGATGAACATCAACAAAAGCAAAACGAGGATAATGGAATGTAGTCGAATTAAGTCGGGTGATGCTGAGGGAATTAGATTAGGAAATGAGGCACTTAAAGTAGTAAAGGAGTTTTGCTATTTAGGGAGCAAAATAACTGATGATGGTCGAAGTAGAGAGGATATAAAATGTAGGCTGGCAATGGCAAGGAAAGCGTTTCTGAAGAAGAGAAATTTGTTAACATCCAGTATTGATTTAAGTGTCAGGAAGTCATTTCTGAAAGTATTTGTATGGAGTGTAGCCATGTATGGAAGTGAAACATGGACGATAAATAGTTTGGACAAGAAGAGAATAGAAGCTTTCGAAATGTGGTGCTACAGAAGAATGCTGAAGATTAGATGGGTAGATCACATAACTAATGAGGAAGTATTGAATAGGATTGGGGAGAAGAGAAGTTTGTGGCACAACTTGACCAGAAGAAGGGATCGGTTGGTAGGACATGTTCTGAGGCATCAAGGGGCCACCAATTTAGTATTGGAGGGCAGCGTGGAGGGTAAAAATCGTAGGGGGAGACCAAGAAATGAATACACTAAGCAGATTCAGAAGGATGTAGGTTGCAGTAGGTACTGGGAGATGAAAAAGCTTGCACAGGATAGAGTAGCATGGAGAGCTGCATCAAACCAGTCTCAGGACTGAAGACCACAACAACAACAACATTATTTATCTGTCTGGAATCCAGAACCAAACGAATTGACCCATCCTTTTTAAGAACGACAAGGAATGGGCTGGTATAAGGACTGACTGCTGGCTCAGTAATGCCTTGATCTAACATGGATTGAAGTTCATTCTTAACCTTGTCTCTATAAGCCAAAGGAATAGCGTACGTTTTTCCCCAAAATGGTGTGTGTTCTTTAACTTTAAATAAATATTGTAAGCCTTGTATAGTTCCTGTGTGATGACTAAATACTGTAGCATGTGAAGTCAAAATTTGGTGTAATTCTTCTCTTGCAACGTCATCAGTCACTTCAGCTTTGTTAACCTTTTCATTAATTAATTCTTCACTATTAATCATATCATCCATCACGTCTCTGTATCTATTGTCGTTGTCATGAATGAACACATTGTCGTCATAATACCCAGTGGAAACATCAGAAGTAAGAAACCTTAAACAATTTGTGTCTGATTAAGTTTTCGTTACACACTCGAAAAATTTCAAACATCTCGGCATTCTGGCAACAGTCAAGTTCACACTTCCTTCCTTATAGTTTAAAATTGCTTTATATGTGTTAAGAAACTTCATACCTAATATAATTTGTGTACTGAGTAATGGAACAATAACGAAATCAGCAGAAAATTCATTTCCTTGAGAAATGAAATTTAAGTTGGTCTGTTGTTTGACTTCCACACTTTTTCCAGAAATAGCTCCTCAAATTGTGGTTTTAGAAACAGGTAACACAGGACAAGCAATAGTTCTTACACATATACAAAAAACTGATTCACTAATAACATTCAATGGGCTCCCAGAATCTAAAACCGCAGTGAACTTATTCTTACTCACAAATACATCAATATCAGGATGTAAAAATGCGTCTACATTATTTTCCTTAAGGTCTAGCAAAATATCTCTCATGTCTTCCAAGCATACGTAGTGTAAAGTCGTAGTGTCATTACTTTCTGAACCGTCTGTATTGCTGCCAGAAGCCGAAGCTACAAGTCATTGTCGATTGTTTGCGACACGTCTTTGATTATTCGCGTCACTTCGCGGAACAATTTCTACGATTTGCACTTGTCTCTCGGAATTTCTGTCATGTGGAGGATGCCAATTAGGTCCTTCCTGTCTGTTAGATGTAAATTTTTGGTTGGGTCTGTTACTAAAATTTCTGTTTTCATGGCTATCTGCATGACTACTTCTTGTGTAATTTCAACTGTCATTTCTGAAATTATTGTTAGGTCTACTACCCTAGTTATTTTTGTAGTAAGAATTTCTATTATTGTACGACTAACTTCTGTCTTGATGATACTGATTACTGTTTCAGTATGATTGATCATTCCGAAAAGAATTTCTGTTATTATAATTGTCTGTGTAATTTCTGTTAGAACATCTGTTATTGTCATAAGCCTGGTATCTATTGTCCTGTCTGTTTCGTCTGTCATTTCCAAAATTACCGTTATAACGTCCGTTCCGATCATTATCCCTTTTCTCTGAAAATCTATTGTGATTACCGTTACTGGAAAAATTACAAGAAGTTCCATCGTCGTTGTCATACTCAAGTTCTTGTAGCAAAGTCTTAAAAGCTTCAATGTCGTCTGTACATCTCCTGGCTAAAGCAATGTGTCTTATCGATTGTGGCAGCTTAGTTAAGCAAATACGAATTAATTCAGTCGGGCTATAAGGATTGGAAAGGAATTGATTCTTTCGAATCATGTCTTCAATGTATTCTGCCGGCGTGCGGAACTCAGACTGTTTAAAATTACGCTGCATAATAAGACTATGTCTGACTCTGTCTTGCGTGTTTTCGGACCAATATGCTGATAGAAATGCATGGTGAAAATCATTTAAATTATTACAATCTCTAATAAGTGCGCGCATGCGCGTCGCCAGTTCGTTTTCTAAATAACCGCACATAAAGTCCAGTTTGTGACTTAGTGGCCAATTTGGCGGAAGTGCGTACAAAAATTGATCTAACCATGAAAATGGATGTATGTCATTATTAGAATTGTGAAAGATCCTAAATTTACGAACAGTTAAAAAGTGATTATAGTCAAAGTTATCGCCTCGTGGCGGCAAAGACCTACCGCGTCTGTCCCAGTCCGAATGTCGATTATTGTCAAGTTCGCGCGCCTGGCGCTCTCTTGTTGCATCTCGTAAATGAAATAATTATTTTCTTCAAAACCCCCTGCTATTGGTGATTCTAAATTTTTTCTACTATCTTTTCCTACGATTTTGCTTTCAATTTGTTTAACGTGCTTTCGTAAAGCCTCAAATTCCCTTTTAACGCGTTCATTAAATTTTCCCTGATTTTCAACATGTTTATTTATATTCTGGTATGTTTCTGTTTATACAAACGGCAATGGAGCTGTATCATCTGAATCTCTGTCCCCATTTAAACTAAACTTGTCAATTTGTCTGAAATCTCCTCAACTTTTTCCGTTAAGTCACCTATTTGTTCTTTCTGTTTATATAAGTCTTCCGTAAGTGTCATGACTCAGGTTTCAGTATTGACACACTTAGTAGTTAACTTCATATTGTTGTGTTAGGTTATTTATTCTGTCATTTCGTATGGATTCATCGATTCTTTTAAATATTCCTTCCTTATCGTGTGCATGTTGTAAATTTAACTCTGAAAATTTTTCTACTATCATGCGATCTCTTTGTTCCTGTTCTCTATCCTGTTTCTTTTGTCTATTTTCTATTCAAGTTAATCTGTTATTGTGAATGTTCAAAATCGGCTGTACTTCTTCTCTAATTTGTTTCTTTAATTCATCTTTCATGTTTTCAAAACATGTCCCTATTTGTGAGTCTAACCGTATTGCCATTGTTCCCATTTCTGTTTTAAATTCAGATCCTAACTGTGTTTCCATTGTTCCCACATCAGTTTTAATTATTACTATTTGTGATCCCAAATCTAATATCGCACTCATCAACTGCTCCATATGAACTGGTTCAAAATTCATTTCGCCCATAACATTTCCCATAAAACTAACTTCCTTTGTCATAGCAATAAAGCTATCTGTGTTCAATACTATTGCAGAATCTTCTATCGTTAATCTCGTATTCTGAAAATTTTCCGATTGTGAAAAAATTTGTACTGGTTCCGGACTATTTTCCCAGCTTATTAAATTGTTTTCTACTTAATTATTCACCATGCTGTTCTCTTGTGTTGGCGAGTTCACCATGTTAAAAATTTCGTTATTCTGACTATCGATCATTCTTGCCTTTTTCAACGATCGCATAATCATTTACAAAAATTACAAAACTCTTCACTATACGAAAATTCAACACAATATAACACTGTATCACCAATAATACCATTCACACGAAATGCTTCCCGACAAACACGATTAACCATCAATTAAAACCTTCACAATTGCACAAAATTGTCAAACTGCATATGACACATCAAAAATTAAATTCTACAAAAATACCATTAGATGAATGACAAGACAACTAGAAATGTTCAATTACAAAATCTACTCATGAAATATAGACTACAATTACTAAACTACAAATTACTGCAACAATACTACTGTCTACTATTTTTGCTATCAAAAGAATTCCAAGGGATGATCCAAAGCAGCGGTCGCCACGTGCAAGGTGGCTTAATTAAAAATATTAATGAATAAATGCAATAATTTTACTAGCTGTGTGACCGGTTACGAAGTCTCGTAACTGGTTGGCCTTGACTAGTATTAGCATGCAATCTGACTGCATAAAATAAAAATAAAGAATGACAAGGAATTTCCATTAACACAATTGATTAATTAAGTCCCCTGCTACTATAAAAGCTACGAAACAACAAAGCACAAGTATAACTGTTCTGTGTGTGGTAGTGTGACTCCAAGTACATGTATCTGGCTCGGTTCTTCCCAATATGACAAAATCTTTAAACACCATTTACAATGAACTAATTGCGAAAACAGGACTACTATAATTACACATAGAAACCAGAATTACAAGTCTAACAAATGAACACGAGCCAGATGCTTTGTCGACTACACCTGTGAGCAAGAGGGATTGTTATTAAAGAAAACTGTATTACCTTTTTACCTCTTTATATATTGACGAAAATATTCCATTACACCAGCATCAAAAACCAAAAGCCCATCTACTTTCTCAAATATATTCTAACAATTCCATCTTCTTCCATCTATACGTTACTCCAACCAAACAGTACAACATTCCAGTCAACACTCAGATCGTCTACTCTTTCGCCCAACACAACAACTGTTCTTGACATCGTCTGAACTACTACTGCGCCCAGTGGAGGCGGCGGAATAATAATCTTTGGCGCTCTGCCTCAGTGTAGCCACCTTTCAAGGTAACTTTTGAAAACCTATTTTTACCTCTGTTGTATGTTATTGGTCATGAACAGGACAAAGAGCCAATCTGGAAATACATTAGGGAGAAATGGCAACACAAATCAAATACTACGATAAGACAGTTTTACCTTGTACTTAACAACATTTCATTCAGATGTAGATATGTAGATGTTCTGACAATCCTATTTGGGTATTGTTCAACCCCGATGAACTCGTCAACAAACTCATTTGGTACACATCTCAGTTAGACACACTTTGGTGCTAAGAAATGTTTTCAGTAATTATGGGATACATGGTAATTCAATAATTTGGAATAGTGAAATTGTATTCTCTTGGAAAAATGAAATAGTGCCAAAATGCAAAACCACTTACTGTTACACACAGAACACCACTATTTCTAGTCATTCCCATGAAACTAAGAGAATTAGTTGCTGTAGACATTTGCAGTCAAGTTATGAGATCTAAACATGGTCATTCATTTGTTTTTGTGTCATTCACACATTTAGAGAAAGCAACTGCAAAATTTGTTTCTACACCATTCCTAAAGAATTTTTTGAAAGAAGTAGGTCATATTGACAAAGTAATTTCTGATAATGGCCCACAATTTCGTTCGAGTACATGGCTAAAAAACTTTGAGATGTAGGAAAATTAATCCAATATTTATATCATGTTTTATGCCATCTTGTAATTTCAGAACTCTTTATGAAAGAATTAGGTAGATTTGCAGATTGTATTGCTAGTGTCAAAAGAGAAACTGGGATTTACACTCGTCAGATTTTCGAAATTACCAAATGATTCTACAATTTTACCTCCATTTCTGCATACTGAAGAATAAACAACCACTAGATTGTATAGAACCATAAAACAATCAATAGCCTTCCCTATTCAAAGAAGTTTAAGGTGCAGTGAATTAATCAATTTAGCATTGAAGAACATCAAGAAAGCTGCAGAGAATAGAAGAAGCTATTCTTTGTGTATGAAGATCCTTTTTGCATGCAGCGAAATGTACATGCAAATACTGTAGAACTTGAAACCTTACACACATAAATCACAAGGTCCTCATCATGTATCAAACATCAAAGTACAGGGTGATTCAAAAAGAACACCACAACTTTAGGAATTTAAAACTCTGCAACGACAAAAGGCAGAGCTAAGCACTATCTGCCGGTGAATTAAGGGAGCTATAAAGTTTCATTTAGTTGTACATTTGTTCGCGCTGTTGACTAGGCGTCAGCGTCAGTTGATGCTAAGATGGCGACCGCTCAACAGAAAGCTTTTTGTGTTATTGAGTACGGCAGAAGTGAATCGACGACAGTTGTTCAGCGTGCATTTCGAACGAAGTATGGTGTTAAACCTCCTGATAGGTGGTGTATTAAACGTTGGTATAAACAGTTCACAGAGAATGGGTGTTTGTGCAAAGGGAAAAGTTCTGGACGGGCGAGAACGAGTGATGAAAATGTAGCACGCATCCAGCAAGCATTTGTTCGCAGCCCAGGAAAATCGACTCGCAGAGCTAGCAGACAGCTGCAAATTCCACAATCAACTGTATGGAGAGTCCTACGAAAAAGGTTAGTTATGAAACTTTATCGTCTGAAATTGGTTCAAGTACTGCCTGCAGCTGATAAGATTAAAAGAATCGATTTCTGTGATTTTATCCTTGCTCAAATGGAAACAGATGAATCTTTCATTTCAAAGATCGTGTTTAGTGATGAAGAAACTTTCCACACTAACAGGAAAGTCAACCGTCACAATGTCTGTATATGGGGCGCTGAGAATATGTGGGAAACAACTCAGTATGAACGTGACTCGCCTAAGGTGAACGTTTTCTGTGCTATTTCAGCCAATAAAGTTTTTGGTCCCTTTTTCTTCGAAGGTGCTACTGTAACTGGACTACAGTATCTGGAGATGTTAGAGAATTGGCTGTTCCCTCAGCTCGAACAAGAAGCACAACAATTCATATTTCAGCAGGATGGAGCGCCACCACATTGGCACTTATCTGTCCGTAACTACCTGAACGTCAACTACCCGAGGCGATGGATCGGCCGCCAGGCAGCCCGTGACAGAGCACTTCATCACTGGCCTCCAAGAAGCCCTGATCTTACCCCCTGCGACTTTTCCTTATGGGGGTATGTTAAGGATATGGTGTTTCGGCCACCTCTCCCGGCCACCATTGATGATTTGAAACGAGAAATAACAGCAGCTATCCAAACTGTTACGCCTGATATGCTACAGAGAGTGTGGAACGAGTTGGAGTATCGGGTTGATATTCCTCGTGTGACTGGAGGGGGCCATATTGAACACTCTGAACTTGTTTTTGAGTGAAAAAAAACCTTTTTAAATACTCTTTGTAATGATGTATAACAGAGGGTTGTATTATGTTTCTTTCATTAAATACACATTTTTAAAGTTGTGGTATTCTTTTTGAATCACCCTGTATACAAACAATAGTTTGCTATGGAGTTCACAGTTCTTTGGTAAGCTTATGCAGTGCTCCAACTGTTGCAGTGTATTTTCTTACTTTAACTTTCACAACTGTTTCATACACTTCAAGTACCCTGAACATTTGTTAATTTATCTTTTACTGTCACTCTACTTAATAGGGAATTGTAATAACAGTGATGATCTATGATTTGTGCCTGGAAAGAAGTACTTTGAACCTGCTAAGCATAGTCTGACAAGCTGATAATACAGTGGAAGTAGACAATTCTTTGTATATATATTTGCGTTATGACAATATGGAATGGTAAGCCATCTATGAACAATTGAATTCAGGTGCTATTATTCTGAGTCCCCTGGTGAAAGCTCTGATTGAAATGTAATACTGTTATCTTATTTCATGAGTTTGGAACTTTTCTCTTGAGATCTTGGTACAGCAGAGTGGATTTGGTTTTGAGGTTATAAGATAATCATATTTTCCTCCAGAAGATAGTTTGCACACATAATAAAGTTTCTTGTGACTTGTGGTAACTTATGCATTTTCCCTTACCTGTACCAGGCGGAATACTGCGATATTTTTGAGGAAAGTGCATGAGATGACATTTTTTTGTAGGTACATGAATTATGAAGTAGGTCATGCATTTTAGAGTATATACATAACTGCTGACTTTATTTTGGATAAGAGTCTGTGTATGAGAGGTTCTGGGTTGAGAAAAGTATTTCTGATGGGCAGTAATTTAACTCAGAACATTTCCGACTGTTGCTTGTTCTGCTATTTAGAAAGTATCTTGAAGAGTGATAATTTCATGCATACACATGATGAATTTATGGAATGCTGTGTGATATGCATGTGGAACATAATGAGGAATTTTGCTTAAGAACGGACATGTGAGGCTTATGATATTATTATGGTGCAACTATGGTATATTATGGTGCAATTAAGGTATGTTCTGTGAAGTGGATACTGAAGGTTAATGAAATATACTTATTGTTTTGAGGACGACACACAAAGCAGTATATATATATATATATATATATATATATATATATATATATATATATATATATATATATATATATATAGAACCCGAAGACGTTGCTGTGTCATGGCGAGTAAGTGCCGCCATTACAATAAGCACTGTCAACACCCAAATCCAGGACGCGTCTGAAGTGGGAACCATCGGCATCCTGGTCAGCGTCTGTTCACACAATGTGCAGCTGGTCATAATGCGCCAGGAACTAACAATCCCTGGTTCTAAACACCCAGTGGAAACACTGAACCAACTTGATTACAAGCAAGTATGACACGTGCAAGTAATAACAACATTACCCCAGGTGGTAACCAATCCACCCATCAACAGATGGCAACCAGGAATTCGGATTCTGGGGAACCTGGACCTACACGATTACATCAGAGAAAGTCGGAGCTCTCTGGCAAACTTCCACTTAAAACACCTACATACATTGGAACCTTTAACATAAATACATTAATCCAACCAACAGAACTTGAAAAGCAAAAGATAGTAATACTAGCTTTACAGGAGACACGTTTTACAGATGAAGAAACATCAGATTATGGCAACTATCGCATCTTTAAGAGCAAGACGGATAAACGAATCGGAAGAGGAGCCCCCCATCTTGGGATGGCGTTTATCATACACAAGAGCGTGCTCAGCTCCATCAAGGAAGTTACTCCCGTAAATAATAGGATAATGACGATGCGCTTACAATGTGCCAACAAAACATACACAATGGTTAATGTACATGCTCCCACAAACGGAGACAACAAGAAAAACCCCATAGAAACAGAAAAGTTCTGGGAAAATTTGGAGAATATAATGGCCAAGATTCCAAAAGATGATACAAAAGTTCTACTCGGCGATTTTAATGCCCAAATTGGTAGAGAGAAAATCCACCAAAAAACCGTAGGCAAATATCCTGCACATAAATTTACCAATAAAAATGGTACAAGGCTCGTCGAACTATGTAAGCAGAATAACCTGAAGATAATGTCAACATCTCTAAGAAAATGTC
This sequence comes from Schistocerca piceifrons, assembly GCF_021461385.2. Classification (NCBI taxonomy): domain Eukaryota; kingdom Metazoa; phylum Arthropoda; class Insecta; order Orthoptera; family Acrididae; genus Schistocerca; species Schistocerca piceifrons. Next base: position 260,934,276 of record NC_060144.1, on the reverse strand, counting down.
CAAGAAAACAAAAGACATGGAGATCTCCTATACAACAAATTGGCGAGTTTCAAATAGATCATGTGGCGATTTCATACCCAGTACAAAAAGAAATTTATGTCCAAGTACGCAGAGGAGCAAACATTGATTCAGACCATTACCTAACTAGAATTAAAATCAAGTTTACAGCACGAAGAAGTCATCAGAAGAAAACAGAAATACAGAAATATGACACCAAGAAGATTAAAGAATCTAAAGTAAAAGAAGAATGGGAGAAGGAAAAGGCAAACACATGGGAAGAATTTCATTCTAAAATCACGCGAATAGCTAAGGAAACTATTCCCTTGAAAAAGATATTCAAACACCCTTGGTGGGATTCAGACTGTGAAAATGCATTGGAAAGGAGAAAAAAGGCATTTCAAGAATATAACAGTAAAAAATCACAAGAAAGTCTACATTTATTTAACGAGGTTAGAAAACAGGTTTCAAAATCTATTAGGCAAGCAAAAAGGAAGTACACAAAGGCACAACTGGATGCCATAGAAGAAAATTTCCAAAACTATAATACAAGAGACTTCTACAGAACTTTCGCAGATAAAATACGAGGATAAATCCCTCAAAATTTATGTTTCAGAAAACCAGATGGTAAATTAGCCCTAACAAACCAGGAAAACTGTCAAGTATTGGCTCAATATTTTTCTAACCTACTAAATTGCCCAGAACCTAGTTTAAGGTTTCCCAAAGAAATCTGTGCCAACGCTCAACCGGATTCATTACCACCAACACAGGAAGAAATCAAATGTCACATTAAAAACTTAAAAAATAATAGAACATCTGGCGAAGATGGCATTGTTGCAGAGCTATTAAAAACCTAGGACCAAAGACGTTGCAAGAGCTCACAAAAATAATAACAAAAATATGGGAAACAGAAAAATTACCAGAGGATTGGAAATGTGCCCTTATTCACCCGTTACATAAAAAAGGAGACAGAACAAATGTCAATAACTACAGGGGAATCTCACTTTTACAAGTCACCTACAAAATTCTCTCAACATGCCTGCTGAAAAGAACACAAGAGCAGCTGGAACGCCAAATTGGTGATTATCAAGCAGGCTTCCGCCCCGGTCGCTCATGCATAGAACAAATATTTAATTTAAAGACAATATTAAAACACAAAGCAATTAGAAATGCCCCATAATTTGTACATTTGTAGATTTTAAGAAAGCCTATGACTCAATTGACCGGCAATCTTTGTTTAACATTTTAGAGAAACTTGGACTTGACTCCAAAACACTAAGGCTTATCAAAGAATCACTGACAGACACTGTATCTAAAGTTAAATTCAGGGGAGAAATCTCTGAACCTTTTCTCATAAAAACTGGAGTACGTCAAGGTGACGGGCTATCTCCACTTCTGTTTAATATAGTCCTGGATAAAGTCATTAAGGAATGGGAAAAAGAATTAAAAAATCAATCCTACTGGAAACCAATCCATCTTGGTAGAACCAAAGACAACGTGGAGATATCTTGTTTAGCATTCGCGGACGACTTGGCCATACTTGCAGATGATGAAGAAATCGCCACCAAACAAATAGAGATCCTTAAGGAATGCGCGGATAAAGTAGGTTTACAAATTTCGTTTCAAAAGACAAAATTTTTCTGTACGAAATACCATATACACAGTTTGAACACAAAATATGGAAAAATAAATAGAGTAAAACATTTTAAATACCTAGGTGAAATTTTGGAGCCAACCGGAGGAGAGAAAGTTGCACAGAAGATCAGACAACAGAAAATGAAGAGAGCATATGGTATCACACATGAAATATACAATAAAAAATGCATCTCCTCGAACACAAAAATCAGACACTACTGCGCAGTAATTAAGCCAGCAGCACTATATGCTAGTGAAACGCTCACACTCCACACAAAATGTGATTTAGAAAAAATACTAAAAGAAGAACGCAAAATTATGAAAAAGATTTTAGGTCCAAAATTAACAGAAGAAGGATACCGGATACAATCAAGAAGAACCACAGAAACTATATCAAACCTGGCAACAGACATAAGAAGGCGAAGATTAAAATTTTATGGACATGTCACTAGACTTCCCCCCACACGACTCACCAACAGAATTCTCACTTACATAGAAAAAGTCAAATCAACAACACCATGGATTAGCCAAGTAAAATTAGATTTACAAAAAGCAAATATTCAACTTAAAGATGTCAAAGATAGAAAAACTTTTAGAAATAAGGTGGAAAAGTGGATTGTATTGTCGGAGAAGGAAGCACTAAAGAGACCAGGAACAAAATGGACAGAAGAAAGAAAAAGAAAACATGGAGAACGAATGAAAGAAGTATGGAAGAAACGATGTCAGAAAGCTTTGCGTGATCCTTCTGGGTCCATTCGCGATAAGTAAGTATATATATATATATATATATATATATATATATATATATATATATATATATATATATATATAATTTAGTGAGGAACCATCTTTCCAGCTATTTATGGAACAATACAAGGTAGGGAATGTACACTTTCTAGATACACAGGGGCTCTGTTTGTGCACACTCTTTACGAAGGTAGAGTTACAGGAATATTTCCTAGAGAGATTTATTTTGTTGTGAGAGGATTTCTGAGGGGGCAGTACTATTGAAGATTTGTTGCTACTGACGAGATATACAGGGCGTTTCAAAAAGAAAGAGCAGATTTCAAACATTTATTTCTCAAAAACTACAAATGATAGAAACACAATTCAAACGTTTCTTGTCAGAGAAAGGTTCAAAGTTTTTCAATGGTCCGCGCAGAAGTTCCATGCAAATCCGCAGTGGCGCTGGCGTTTGTTTGTAGGAAAATGGCGACGACACCACAGGAACGATCATTTTGTGTGCTGCAATTTGCAAAGTTAGAGTCCATTGTTGGTGTGCAACGTGCATTCCGCCGTCAATTCAACAAACAGCCGCCTCGTCATAAGCAAATTTATGAGTGGCATCACAGATTCATAGAAGATGGTTGCATCTGCAAGCGAAAAAGCACGGGTCGTCCACGCACATCGGATGAAAATGTCGAGCGTGTCCGTGCAGCTTACGAAAGGAGCCCTAGAAAATCCACGACACGGGCAAGTCACGAACTAAACATGTCTAAAACAACGGTATGGCGCGTTCTGAGTAACCGTCTGCACATGAAGCCGTACAAACTGCAGTTATTGCAAGCATTGCGTCCTGACGACCACAACAAAAGGTTCGAATTTTCAACTGCAATTCTACAGGACATGGAAGAGGACAATTTTGCCGAACGATTAATTTTTTCAGATGAATCAACGTTTCACATTTCTGGTAAAGTTAATCGGCATAACGTACGAATTTGGGCGAGTGAAACTCCGAGGGACGTTATTCAACATGAAAGAGACTCACCAAAGGTTAACGTCTTTTGTGCAATTTCGGTAAACAAAGTTTATGGACCTTTCTTTTTCATGGAGAAAACTATCACAGGAACCATTTACCTGGACATGTTAGAAAACTGGCTATTTCCTCAACTTCAGGAAGATTCAAATCACTTCATCTTCATGCAAGATGACGCCCCACCACACTTCTCTGAACCTGTACGACGGTACCTAAATAACACCATTCCAGGACGGTGGATTGGAAGAGCAGGAGCACAAGATCAATGTCATCGTCTGTGGCCTCCCAGGTCACCAGACCTTACTCCCTGCGATTTTTATTTGTGGGGGTACATAAAGGACTGTGTTTATGTCCCACCTATGCCCGCTACTCTTCAAGAGGTACGACATCGAATTGTTGCGGCCGTGAATTCGGTAACTAAAGACCAGTTGCGTCGTGTGTGGCAAGAAATGAGATACCTGTTTGATATTTGTCGTGTAACAAATGGTGCTCATATTGAGGTACAGCTTTGATATTTGTTGTGTAACATTTGGTACTCATATTGAGTGAAGGACCGTTGGAATTGTGTTTCTATCATTTGTAGTTTTTGAGAAATAAATGTTTGAAATCTGCTCTTTCTTTTTGAAACGCCCTGTATTATGATGCTAAGAGCTCTCGATTATGGAAAGAACAAGAATTACAGTTTGACATCAATCATATCTGCCATAAACTTCGCTAACTCCACAAAACACGGAACTTTTGCACATATGAAACATCAGCGCTTGTAGATGACATGTTTTCTTTTCACCTTTTTGGAGATGAGAGTGGATATGTCAATGCATCTGTAGAGTAATGAGCATGAATGGTTTTACAAAGATTTTTTCTCTACCGCTGCGTTATGTGATGTAAGTGTGGGATAAATTTTCTAGTTCTGGGAAGCTGTGGAATGAAATTGTCTGAGTGAAAAATTTTGGTTGTCTATTTGTTACTGTTTACACTTATTATACTTTATTTTTTGGCATGTGACATGATCGTTGCTGAATTTTTCTGTATTACAGTAGTAACAGAAAAACATAGAACTGTATGAACTAAACAGTATTTTCAGATTGGAGTATAACATACATAGTGAACAAATTATATTCTAACAATGCAAATGTTGCAGCAGTCGGTTATGGAGAAGTAGTCATTCCAGAAGAAACCAGTCATGTTAAAAACATTGATCCATGTTGTGTGTATAAATATGTTATGCATTTAACAACTTTTTGTTTTTATAATGTTACTTAAAATCCGTCTTGATTGCAAATTTTTTATTCATATGACTGGTTTCGGTTCATTCAGAACCATCTTCAGATCTGATATTTCAGTTACAGGAGTAACCCGCCCAAATCCAGCAACTTTCACATGCTGGATTTGGACGGGTTACTCCTGTAACTGAAATATCAGATCTGAAGATGGTTCGGAATTAACCGAAACCGGTCATATGAATAAAAAAAAAATTGCAATCAAGATGGATTTTAAGTAACATTATAAAATCACTGATTGCTGTTATCCCATAAGACATTACGTCTGTTTTTGCAAAATTTTTATTTTTAGTTTGTAGTATTTCTGTGCCTCAGTCCTAGTTGATCTGATTTTTATGCATGGTGTAAATAATTGTGTAAAATAAATTACTTCAATATTTCAGTGTTTTCTACTTAAACAATAATATTTCCAAATTACTCGTATGCTGGTGAATGAAGATGGAGATTCTGTTACAGCAGTGGTGCTATCCTGATTCTAGCACATTAAGTTAATGACTGTAAGATGATGACTTTCTTCTCTTGTCATTAAGCAGTACCAAAACTGAAGAGAAGCTACTTGCTTAATTTTCAGTTAATAAAACCATTTCTTTCAACTACTGCTGAACAGTTTGAGGATAAATTTTTGTTGTTGTAACTTATAGTGAGTTATGTCTTTACTGTTTTATGAGATATGTCTTTTGAACACTGCATATATTTTTACTGTTGTGATCAGGTATGTATCGCCATATAATTCTCACTCCACACACAGACAAGCTGACATTTGACATCTGACAATATGGACCTTGTGATGCTACTTGCTATTTTCTGTTCAATGATCATCATGTAAACTTTATAATGTTTTATGAGAAATATTTGTGCTGTAATAGTAAGGACTTAGCCACACTCAGGGCTTATATTTGTAAAAAAAAGTTTATGAAAACTGAACTGATTATGCAGTAATAAATAATGATATTCTTCATTAACTTATGTTGACTGGAACTTGACTCCCTTATAATGTGTAAGACAGAAACGCATGTACACTCACATCTATCTTTTTTAAATATCTGCCACAAAAATTGGATTATATAAACTTCATATTGTGATTGTTTGCATGTAATTTTACTGTATATGTCAACACATCTTCGAGTGATGCTAATTTTCTGTTGTTTCATAATTTAAATCACATGTACTTACTATGTATATATCAACCTGGGATATAAAATTAATTGTAACATATTTTAAAACATTAATGTTATTAGACAAATCTGTATGACATTCAATGATGTCTGTGTCACACATTTTGCATGTTCTGGATTAAAACAAGTACCTCATGGTATGATGTGTACTCTACTATCAGGAAATGAATTTGTATAGAGCAAGTTTGCCACCATGTGGTTGGGCTGGTCTTAATGTTACCACTGTACTTCAAGAAGCTTGCCACACTTATGTAATTATCTGTGACTGTGCATATTTTGCGCCATTAACTGAGCTTACATGCCTATTCATGTGATGTTGATTCTATATATGAAGGGCTTATTTCAATAGTGGTACAAGTCCATTTTTGTTCATCTTGAGATACAGAGTCCTAATGTTAATTGAGTGCTGAAAAATCTGCAATCTGCAGTTGAGATACTAGAAATATTCAAGCATATGGCTTTTTGCTAGCGATGAACCTTTCTTTCTGTTTGTTTATATAATTAATTTCAGAAGTATTATAGGCAGAAAAGTGGAGGTAATGGACTTGTACCACTATTGAAATAAGCCATTCAAATTGAAGTGTATAATATACTATTATTCATTTATTCATTATAATTCATTTCTGTTATTGTCATATATGAGACTTTTCATGTTCTGAGTCATTTATAAAAATCTGCTTTCTCAGAGGGATACAACTTCAATTTTTTATGATCTCATCATGAATTTTTTGGTACTCAACAAAGTATGCTTGTGCCTTATACAATCAGCATGGATTCTGTGTGGTCTCTTTATCTGAATCACTAAAACATTTTGGTGTAGTTTGTCACTGTGCATAATATATATAGATAGTCCCCTGAGTCACCTTACACATCAAACTTGTGTGTTTTTAAATGAATATATTAACATTTCGATATGGTTTTCAACGGACATAGTCTGAGTTACCCTGGAGTCTGCTTCGCCTAAAACATATGTTTCTTTACCTGGTTTTCTATTGTCAGATGATTTTTACTCACTTGAAGAACAGTAAATAATATTTTGTTATCTTGTCAAATGAACTATTGTCAGTGTCATGCAGTTATGAGTGCTTACGTGCACAATGATACTTATGTATTTATTTTTTCTCTCTTTGCACTCTATGCAGTTCTATGTAATATTTATATCTACACAACTGAAAACATTTTTTACACTCTTGGAGAACTACAAACAAATGAAGTACTATCACTCTCATATGGATAAGAGTGCTTACATGCACAAGATGATACTTGTATATTTACTCCTTGACTGCATTGTGCAACTTATCAGTTTCCTATTATGTATACAACTTAGGTAATGTTATGCTTATGTTTATCTACTTTATCACTTTTGTACATATATGACGCTATTTTTCTCAATTTTGTTACATAAAAATTTTGCATTTGCTACTTGCCACCATTTAGGCAGGAATCATCCCACAAAATCCTTAAAAGTGAGGGTGTCAGTTGTGAAAGATGGACATTAATATTTCTTTGGAAAGTTAGCTGCTGATTTTGTTGAGTTTGCTGTGGTGTACTTACACACTGAGTCTGAGATTTTATTATTGCAAGTGGTAGCGAGCAGACAGTTGTTACTAGTAGTCAGATTCAGCCTGAAATATATAGAAGCCACACGACAGATAAGGTCCCAACTTGTCTTGACCATACTAGCAGCACGGGATGTAGTTGTTGCTTGCTTGTGCACTGGTGGTATTTTATCAAATCTGTGCAGGCAAACATTGAGAGTGATATTCACATCTTTCTTGTGTCCAGCTACATGACTGTTGATTGCTGGTATAATTATTGTTGTTGCTAATGAAACAGTCGAAAAAAAGAAGACGTCTGTGTACAGGTTGTCGGTGTTTAAACTGTCAATTTTCTGAATAGAGTTAATTAAAAGTTTTATGGGATTCTTTCACTTTTTACACCACTTAAGGGTTGTTGAACTACCCCTCCTGATCATTCAATAAAAAAATCGCATTATTTGAATCAGTAGCTGTGAACATGGATTGTACTGTGCCTGGATCGCAGTATTTCTTTTTAATTATTTTAGCATGTTGCTGGACACAGAATATTCATGGAGATGAGGGAAGTTGTCTGTTCTGTGCAGAAATATTATTGTATTAAATGTTAGGACATTTTGTTAGAGAATATTTTTATAATCGCACTCAGATGCAAGAGAATTTGATTTTTCATGATTTGTGGGAAGAGTAACAATTTTTTTATTCTTAATCAGAATACTAATATCGTCAGAGGTGGAGCTTTACACATTTCCATATGTCTTTGCCAGGAACAATAATATTACAAATGCTGAGTAAAACGATTATACAGGGTGAGTCACCTAACATTACCGCTGGATATATTTCGTAAACCACATCAAATACTGACGAATCGATTCCACACACCGAACGTGAGGAGAGGGGCTAGTGTAATTGGTTAATACAAACCATAAAAAAATGCACGGAAGTATGTTTTTTTAACACAAACCTACGTTTTTTTAAATGGAACCCCATTAGTTTTGTTAGCCCATCTGAACATATAAACAAATACGTAATCAGTGCAGATTGTTGCACTGTAAAATCTTAATTACATCCGGAGATATTGTAACCTAAAGTTGACGCTTGAGTACCGCTCCTCCGCTGTTCGATCGTATCGGAGAGCACCGAATTACGTAGGGATCCAAAGGGAACGGTGATGGACCTTAGGTACAGAAGAGACTGGAACAGCACATTACGTCCACATGCTAACACCTTTTTATTGGTCTTTTTCACCAACGCACATGTACATTACCATGAGGGGTGAGGTACACGTACACACGTGGTTTCCGTTTTCAATTACGGAGTGGAATAGAATGTGTCCCGACATGTCAGGCCAATAGATGTTCAATGCGGTGGCCATCATTTGCTGCACACAATTGCAATCTCTGGCGTAATGAATGTCATACACGTCGCAGCACATTTGGAGTAATGTCGCCGCAGGCTGCCACAATACGTTGTTTCATATTCTCTGGGGTTGTAGGCACATCACGGTACACATTCTCCTTTAACGTACCCCACAGAAAGAATTCTAGAGGTGTAAGATCAGGAGAACAGGCTGGCCAATTCATGCACCCTCCACGTAATGGTAATGTACATGCGGGTCAGTGAAAAAGACCAATAAAAAGGTGTTAGCGTGTGGACGTAATGTGCTGTTCCAGTCTCTTCTGTACCTAAGGTCCATCACCGTTCCCTTTGGATCCCTACGTAATTCGGTGCTCTCCGATACACACGATCGAACAGCGGAGGAGTGGTACACAAGCGTCAACTTTAGGTTACAATATCTCCGGATGTAATTAACATTTTACAATGCAACAAACGGCACTGATTACGTATTTGTTTATATGTTCAGATGTGCTAACAAAACTAACGTGGTTCCATTAAAAAACGTAGGTTTGTGTTAAAAAACATACTTCCATGCATTTTTGTATGGTTTGTATTAAACAATTACACTAGCCCTCTCCTCATGTTCAGTCTGTGGAATCGGTTCGTCAGTATTTGATGTGGTTTACGAAATATATCCAGCGGTAACGTTAGGTGACTCAACTTGAATGTGTGTATATATATATATATATATATATATATATATATATATATATATATATATATGTGTGTGTGTGTGTGTGTGTGTGTGTGTGTGTGTGTGTGTGTGTGTGTGTGTATTGATTACTTGCTACTCAACGAAATGATCTCTAATACAATGTACACTATTCAGAATGTCAGGTATTTCCATTTACCATACTGAGTTTTTAAAAATAATTCCAGTAAAATCTTGCATTAGATACACATTCTGCAGGTGAAAAGACCTGAAAAGCACTCGATCCATTAGAACGTGCTTTTAACGTTACCTATGATGTAGCTACAAGTTTTGTGAATTTGCTCTAAACGACTTTTAGTACTTCTCTGTTAAAATTTTTTCCGATATGTCTATTGCTAACACGCCATGGTCCACATGTAGGGGACTGCGCTAGTTTCGTCTATGATACTGACACACAAAATATTATTATTGAGTTATGTATGTTTACAATAGGAGAAAGTGAATTCCTTGAACATTATTAGTATTTCTGTGTGTTACATATATAGTGAGTATAACAACAGAGAAAAATTTAAATCAATTTCACGGGTGGTTCTGAAGCTGGGTTTTCATAAGGATGAAGCCATATTTAAGACATCTAAAGTCAGCACCTCTGCCGATGATGTGCTTACTAACACTGGCACATACACCACATCCGCTACAATTCAGATTGGTGTTTAGGTGCACTAAAACACACACACAGACACACACACACACACACACACACACACACACACACACAGCTCAGTAACTCTGGACTTATCCAGGTGAATCCACCTTACAATCCTATCCTGGACTTAACGTAGATGGAGCCATCTTCAGGCACGATCTTGAATGTAACACAAGTGGATCCACTAAACAGCAACAAACCTCAGGTAAGTTAAGCAATGAGAGTATATATACAGGGTGGACCATTATGACCCTTAATCAGGACAAACTCAGGTTAGAGATGAGATTCAACAAAATGTTTTAGATGGAAGTTGTAGGTGGCAAGGATGGTCAGCCATTGTACTAATTGCCGTGGCATTAAACGTGACTTTCAATATGATTTGGAAATTAAAGTGACTTTTTAAAATGGGTACCCTAATATTTGATTCAAGATTTGAAAAGAGTGGCAAATGTTGTATATAAAATGATATATTATACAAGGTCATGGCTAGTTCAGTCAAGGTCAAATATGAAAATATGTTTTTAGTTCTAACAGTAATTAATTTAGAATAGAGGAGGGATATACCTAAATACAATGTAAGATATAAACTGAGAGAGGCATCCCAACGAATGAGAGGCCAGAGGACTCACTCAGTGATTTGTAAATCAATAATCTACGTTTTATTTACATTTGTTCTGCCTTGCAAATGCCACAATAACATTTACATGCAGTGACGTATTTATTCTAGGCAATATACACATTAATTAAAATGTAAAGTTGAAATTTCTGTTTTCTTTTTCCAAATTCAACATCACAAATTGGGGTTTCCATGAAACAAAACCCAACCTTCGAATGACCTTTGATAATTACTTTTAAAATCGTGATTATTGGTAATGATATGTGACCCATTATGGAACTTTCAATCTCCACCTAACATTGCATTTTGCTATATCCATCCTCTACTCGAGATAATACCTACTAGAACTAAAAATGTATTTGTTTGTATGACAGTGATTGAACATTGCCTTGATCTTGGTTAGTATATCATTTAATATGTAAAATTTGCCACTCTTTTCAAATCTTAAATCAAATATTATGGTGTTGGTGGTGTAAAACACAGGTAAACATACACACAAATAAGAACCTAAAACTTCTTTATTATAACATTTTATAAGACGTGAATCGGCATGTTGCTTAGGCAACGATACATTTTCCAAGTCTCAAAAACAATACAATCTCTTTTGTCTCTTGTGATATCACAGAACATATAGTTCTCAAGCCAACCTTATCGATCTCAAAACACTCACTAATTCACCAAAACACTACATGGAAGAGCAACCTGCTCCCACATCACCCCCTTCTCAGTAAGATGGTCACAATTCACTATAGCAACTCCACTAGTCTTGTGGGAAATCGAATTACGCCACCCGATCTTGATGTTCGTGGTTTTTTATCTTCAGGTTCTTTGTCCTGGGGTGGTAGTGAAACTGGAGTATCTTCTGACAATCTAACGTCTTCGTTCAGCAAATATGCAGGTGTCAATGAGTCAATGGAAATGTTTTTTACTTGGTCTTTAAATTTGAGCCCAAAATATGCTGATGTTCTTTCCATTACTTCGTATGGGCCTTCATATAGAGGTTCTAACGACTTTTTAACTCCGTCAACCCTTACAAATATGTGTGTTTAAGTTCTCAGGTCCTTGTATACAAATGGTGTCTCTTTACTTTGTGAGCTATTTACACAGCTTCAATATATTGTTTTAGTTGTGAAACAAATTTGGATAAGTCTGAATCCCTTTTTGTTCCGACTTTTTGAAAAAAATCACCAGGTATCCTGATGGGTGAGCCATAAACCATTTCTGCTATCGTAGCAATCGTGTATTCTCTGATTGAGCAACGAGGACCAAGAAGGATTACAGGTATTGTTTGAGTTCATTTTGTAGTTGAATGTGAATAGGTTGGTGCTTTAAGTGTGTGATGAAATCTTTCTATTTTTCCATTAGATTGAGGATGATATGCAGTAGTTTGAGTTTGATTACAACCACATGTTTTTGATAGTGCTTGAAAGAGCTCAGAATTAAATTGTCTGCTATGATCAGTTACTGTTTGATAAGGTGTGCCAAATCTGGTATGAAGAAAGCTTGAGCTACAGCTTCTGCTTGTATATCCTGAAGTGGTATTGCCTCTGTCCAATTCGTAACTCTATCGATGCAGGTTGAGCAATACATATATTCATCAGAAGGAGGCATTGGCCCTATCAAATTCAGATGAATTACTGTAAAACGTTCATCAGTGTCGGGAAAGTGTCTTATTGGTGAATGTACATGTCGAGATACCTTGTTTTTTTGGCAAGCATTACATGCTCGTGACCAATTTGCAACATTCTTTTTCATTTTCATCCAGACACATCTTGATGTAATCATTTTTACAGTTGTCTTGATACCTGGATGAGACAAATTATGATAATGCTGAAAAATAGTATAACAGAATTGTTCAGGAATATAAGGTCGAATACTTTGTATCGAGACATCACACCACGATTGCTTTCCTGTCTGAGTGAAATAGTATTTTAATTCAAGCGAAGTATTATTGCCAGATTGCAGTTGATGAAGCTCTTATTCTTTTTCTTGTGCTTGGGCTATCTCTTTATAGTTAATTGGAACCAAGTCTTCAAGCCTTGAAAAGCTATCAGCCACAACATTCACTTTATGAGAAATATGTCGCAAATCTGTTGTAAACTGTGAAATATATTGGAGATAATGTAATTGGATTGACGTTGCTTTCTCAATCTTCTGCTTGAATGCATATATTAGAGGGGTATGATCAGTATAAATACCAAAGTCTCTACCTTCTAACGGGTATTTGAAATACTTGACAGCCATATACAGGGTGGTCCATTGATAGTGACCGGGCCAAATATATCACGAAATAAGCGTCAAACGAAAAAACTACAAAGAATGAAACTTGTCTAGCTTGAAGTGGGAAACCAAATGGCGCTATGGTTGGCCCACTAGATGGCGCTGCCATAGGTCAAACGGATATCAACTACATTTTTTAAAAATAGGAACTCCCATTTTTTATTACATATTCGTGTAGTACATCAGGAAATATGAATGTTTTTGTTGGACTACTTTTTTCGCTTTGTGACAGATGGCAATGTAATAGTCACAAACGTATAAGCATGTGGTATCACGTAACATTCCGCCAGTGCGGACGGTATTTGCTTCGTGATACATTACCCGTGTTAAAATGGACCGTTTATTAGAAGCGGAAAAGGTCGATATTGTGTTGATGTATGGCTATTGTGATCAAAATGCCCAACGAGCGTGTGCTATGTATGCTGCTTGGTATCCTGGACGACATCATCCAAGTGTCTGGACCGTTCGCCGGATTGTTACGTTATTTAAGGAAACAGGAAGTGTTCAGCCACTTGTGAAACATCAACCACGACCTGCAGCAAATGATGATGATTAAGTAGGTGGTTTAGCTGCTGTCGCAGCTAATCCGCACATCAGTAGTACACAAATAGGGGGAGAATCGGGAATCTCAAAAACGTCGGTGTTGATAATGCTACATCAACATCGATTGTACCTGTACCATATTTCTATGCACCAAGAATTGCATGGCGACGACTTTGAACGTCGTGTACAGTTCTGCCAATGGGCACAAGAGAAATTATGGGATGATGACAGATTTCTTGCACGCGTTCTATTTAGCGACGATGCGTCATTCACCAACAGCAGTAACGTAAACCGGTATAATATGCACTATTGGGCAACGGAAAATCCACGATGGCTGCGACAAGTGGAACATCAGCGACCTTGGCGGGTTAATGTATGGAGCGGCATTATGGGAGGAAGGACAGTTGGCCCCCATTTTATCGATGGCAATCAAAATGGTGCAATGTATGCCGATTTCCTACGTAATGTAATACCGGTGTTACTACAAGATGTTTCACTGCATGACAGAATGGCGATGTACTTCCAACATGATGGACGTCCGGCACATAGTTCGCGTGCGGTTGAAGCGGTATTGAATAGGATTCCATGACAGGTGGATTGGTCGTCGAAGCACCATACTATGGCCCGCACGTTCACGGCATCTGACGTCCCCGGATTTCTTTCTGTGGGGAAAGTTGAAGGATATTTGCTATCGTGATCCACCTACAATGCCTGACAACATGCGTCAGCGCATTGTCAATGCATGTGCGAACATTACGGAAGGCGAACTACTCGCTGTTGAGAGGAATGTCGTTACACGTATTGCCAAATGCATTGAGGTTGATGGTCATCATTTTAAGCATTTATTGCATTAGTGTGGTATTAACAGGTAATCACGCTGTAACAGCATGCGTTCTCAGTAATGGTACATGTATCACATTCGAACAACCGAAATAAAATGTTAAAACGTACCTACGTTCTGTGTTTTAATTCAAAAAACCCTACCTGTTTACCAACTGTTCGTCTAAAATTGTGAGCCATATGTTTGTGACTATTACAGCGCCATCTATCACAAAGCGGAAAAAGTGGTCCAACTAAAACATTCATATTTCTTTACGTACTACACGAATATGTAAAAAATGAGAGTTCCTATTTAAAAAAAGGCAGTTGATATCCGTTTGACCTATGGCAGCGCCATCTAGCGGGCCAACCATAGCGCCATCTGGTTTCCCCTGTCAAGCTAGACAAGTTTCGTTCTTTGTGGTTTTTTGGTTTGACGCTTATGTCGTGAGATATTTTGCTCGATCACGATCAATAGACCACCCTGTACATACTAAGTAGTTCTCTGTCACATGTGGAATACTTTTTCTGTGCGTTCATGATTTTTTTAAAAATGAATCCAGTAGGTTTCCATTGTTCATCTTGCCACTGTTGCAATGCAGCACCAGCTGCAAAATCGGATGCATCCACAAATAATGCGAGTTGGCTGTGCAAACCCAGAAACGTTAAAAGTGTTACATTTGCAAGTTCTTCTTTCCATTTTTGGAACTGAGCAATTGCCGCTTCTGTCCAGTCAATATGTCTTCAGTGATTTTTAGCTGTTTCTTTTAGGTAATCATTCAAGAAGGCTTGGTTTCCTGCAGCATGTTCTAAATATCTACGACACAAATTGATGATTCCTAAAAATTTCCGAAGTTCGCCAACAGTCTCAGGTCGCTTGTAGTTCATTAGCACAGACACTTTTTCTGGATACGGCTTAGTTCCTTAGGGTGTGATTAATTGTCCCTAGAATGTGAGTTCTTGCACTCCAAATACAGATTTTGCAATATTTATTACTAGACCATACTGATTCAATTGTTTAAAGCTCATATGTTGTTTGGGAGATTCTGATGCTATTAAAATATCATCCAGATAGGGAAAGCAGAAATCCAGCTCTCTCACAATTTCGTGTATAAACCTCTGAAATGTGCTATGTGCATTTCGAAGCCTGAAGGGCATAAAATTAAATTCATAAAGACCAAAATGAACAGTAACTGCTGACTTTGGTTTGTCTTCTTCGGCTAAAGGAATTAGATAATACGCTTGTAGTAGGTCAATCTTGGGTAATATTTTCTTATTCTGAAGCATCAAATTTACGTCATCTATTCGAGGGACTGGATACTGGTCTGGGAGAGTCTTGTCATTAATACAGCGATAATCTTCACAAACTCGCCACTGACCATTGGATTTCATAACAAGGTAAAGTGGACTAGCCCATTGTGATTGTAATGGACGTAAAATACCAATATTCAGCAGAAACTGAAATTCTTTCTTAGCTATTTGCAATTTATGTGGATCCAACCTACGAGCTTTACTATACACCGGTGGACCACTAGAAGTAGTGATATAATGCTGTACTTTATGCCTTAACACCTTTGGTATTATAGATGGTTTTGTTAGCTCAGAAAATTTCTCTAACATCTTTGAATACTGACATTTTGTATAGAGTGAGCATACTGAATCGTTAGCATCCACAGCAGTTACCTCTCCAGAAATTTTTAACTTTGTAATGTTATCTATAAGCTTTTGATTTTTCAGATCTTTGAACAAACCAAAATGATGAAGAAAATCGGCTCCAGATATTCCTTTTGATACTTCTGCTACTATAAATGACCATTCAATCTTACGTTTAAGACCTAAATCAATGGTTAACAGCTTTGACCTGTAAGTTTTTATTTCAGAACCATTTGCAGCATAGAGACTAAATTCAGAGGGTTCAAGCTTCTTAGTTTTTGCCGCTGGTATAACGCAAATCTGCACCGCTGTCTATCAAATAAGATCGTCCACAAGTTCCGTCTTTAGCAAATAATCCATATTAACTGCTTACTGTAGGAACTAGGGTAGAACATTCAGCCGCTTTTGACTCTACCCTTCCTTGGTTTCCTTATTTTTGCATTGGCAAGGTTGTCCACACTTTTCAGGTTTACACCATGAGCCAAATTTGAAGTGATTATATGGTCTAAGGCGCTGCAGTCATGGACTGTGTGGCTGGTCTCGGCGGAGGTTCAAGTCCTCCCTCGGGCATGGGTGTGTGTGTTTGTCTTTGGGGTAATTTAGGTTAAGTAGTGTGTAAGCTTAGGGACTGATGACCTTAGCAATTAAGTCCCATATGATTTCACACACATTTTTTTGGACTGATAATAACAATATTTACCTTTTCTTTAACTGTGTTCTGTTTCTACTTCTGCTGCACGACCTGGATCTATTTGATTCTCAGAGCATCTTAACTTCATTTTCTAAGTCATTAATTTTAAAAGAAGATCTTGGACTGATAAGGAACTGATTGGGATGAGGTAATTTGAAACTACTCAGGAAATTGTATCTCCACTATGCGACTGGCCATCTGCGCGATGTTGTCCATCGTTTCTTCCTGTATCACTATACTTCAACTATTACTAGGAAGTTTATTGAGCAACGATGTTTTTAAAGCGTTCTCTGACAAGTTGGTACCAGCATAGTTTCGCATTTTTCGTAATAACTGGCTAGGTTTCATATCGTCAATTTTCAACCTACTCAGCAGTTTTTTTATTTTACATTCTTCACTTTCCTTGGAAACTGTTAAGAGTCGTTCCTTTGACAGCGAATATTCATTATTTTCATCAATGGTTACCAAATCCCAGATGTTTTCGACGTATTTCGGTTCAGACAGGGCCAGCAGGTAACTGAACTTAGTTGCTTCCATTGCTATGGCAGCGATTGTAAACTAAGCCTCGGCTTGGCAAAACCAAATATCGGGCTTTTCTGCCCAAAAGGGAGGAAGCTTTACACTTACCTTATTGATTTCTGGAGTACTCATAGGATTGTCCCCGTCAGGTCCACTTCCTGATTGCATTTTGAGTATTTTATTGAACCGAATTGCGCCGAATTCCAGCAGATTCCGCACTGGAAAATTCGCCGATAATTACGCTGCAGGGTTTGTTTTGTTGTCTTGCCGATCACGTCGGGGTCACCCATTTGTCGCTGGTGTCTACCACAGGTAAACACACACACAAATAAGAATGAAACTTCTTTATTATAACATTTTATAAGACGTAAATCGATATGTTACTTAGGCAGTGATACACTTTACAACCCTCAAAAACAATACAATCTTCTTTTGTCTCATGTGATATCACAGAACATATAGCTCTGAAGCCAACCTTATCGATGTGAAAACAGTCACTAACACACCAAAACATTATATGGAAGAGTAACCTGCTCCCACAATGGTTCTCATTTTAAAAAAATCACTTTAACCTTGTAATCTTCCCTCTCCTTCCTAATTCCAGTTATTGTCCACAATAAGCAAAGACCTTTATGAAAAATTTGAGAGGAGTGACAATTACAGTAAACTTTCTACTTTACTTAGCTTTTTGTGTAGAGTTGGCTGCAGTTCTTCTTGTCTAGTGATCTAATTCTTGAAGGTGAAATTCTCACATTTTAGGTCCTCATGATTGAGTTGATCTAAATAAATTTGAAGATTGTTGTTGCAGAATTTTTGTTGTTGCATTGATATATTTTGTCACATTTTAGTATATCATACAGTCTTTTGAATTTTCACATTAACAAAGCCGAAATTACATTGTTCGCCCAAAATACAAAAATATGTCCTATCACATCATAGGCATGCTTACTACTACTTCACTCTGCAGTAATAACCATATTCCACAATGTTTACAGATTTTCTTGACAAATTTCGATTATTATTTCATAAATGAATCCAGAAATAAACATTATAAACAGTACAAGATTGCACAATTAATAATAGAAATTTTAAGTGTGCCAAATAATTCATAATTTCAAGTGTTTCTAAAAAAACATTTTAACTGTACATTCAGATTGTAACATCGAAAATAAAGTAATACCTTTTCATAAAGTTTAGCTTGAAATATACCATATTGTGTATAAAATTATATGAAAGCAGCTGAGATCGTACTGACCTAACCAAAATTTGAAAAATATTACTAGTATCGTCAACTACTGTTAAGGAAAAGTAGTGCTAGCCAGCCGGAGTGGCCGAGCGGTTAAAGACACTACAGTCTGGAACCGCACGACCGCTACGGTCGCAGGTTCGAATCCTGCCTCGGGCATGGATGTGTGTGATGTCCTTAGGTTAGTTAGGTTTAAGTAGTTCTAAGTTCTAGGGGACTTATGACCACAGCAGTTGAGTCCCATAGTGCTCAGAGCCATTTGAACCATTTTTTTGAAAAGTAGTGCTAGAGAAGGATGTCCCTTACAACCTCCAAATCACCTAAAAAATCAGTTTCATAGTCATGACCATTGACAGCAATGGATGACCCTCTTTGTTACCTACAACTTCTATCTAAAACATTCTGCTGTATCTCCCCTGTATACTTATTCATTTACATGTAGAATATGGAAAATGTGGAAGATATAGAAAAATATGTAAACAACGAAAAATATTGAAAATGTGTAAAACATCGAAATACAAGCAAAAATTCAAAAAAATCTGACTACCGAATGGTATTAAAGGGTATCTGTATTTATGCAAAGGAAGTAGTCGTAATTTGAGACATAAGGAAGAGATCAAAGTTCCAAAAGCATGACATGCTCCATTACGTATGTATATGATAGCTGCAGCTGATCAGTATGTCGAACATTATTTCCAACTTGTATCTTTAGAATATATACGAAGCTTTGAGCCATAGTTGGCTGTATTCTGTGTTATTAACAATGAGCAGGTGTGGACTACTTTTTTACCATCCATCTCCAATAAAGACTCATCACTCTGTCATAGTATCTACAAAGTGAACTTCTTCCAAAATGTGTACCTGAAAAACTCCTGTAAACAATCATTGCTAGCTATCAAAAGCCAGCCCTCACATCGAGAGGTAGTGCAGTTATTAGCACACTGGACTCGCATTTGGGAGGATGATGGTTCAAATCTGTGGCCAGTCACCCTGGTTTAGGTTTTCCATTATTTCTCTAAATCACTTAAGGCAAGTTCTGGGATGGTTCCTTCAAAAAAGAGCGCTGCTGCTTTCCTTCTCCATACTTTCCCAATTCGAGATTGTGTTTCATCTCTAATGACTTCATTGCCAATGTACACTGATCTCCTCCTCCTACAGCCAGCCATCACATATACATTCAAACTCTTAGGTTGATAACTACTACTTATCAGTTACAGTGCAATCTTATTACAGGAAGCAATGAGTCTCCCAATATTTACTGAGCCAGAATTTACCCTGCATATCCATTATGGTGTTGTGCAAGTTTGCGGCCCTGCACATAGTTCCTTATACATATTTGTATGACATGACTAATTCAAGTTGTAATTTATTAATCATTTAGTTAAAGGCTGCTATAATTTGACATTTTTCATTCATTGCAGCACACTATATTTCATGGAGATAAAGTTTGGCATTATTTAAATTTTTATCATGTAACATCTTCTCATTTATTATTAAGACTTAGAATTCGGTGGAAATATTAGTCAACTTTTCCTTTACTCATACTACTTTT
Source organism: Schistocerca piceifrons (assembly GCF_021461385.2). Taxonomy (NCBI): domain Eukaryota; kingdom Metazoa; phylum Arthropoda; class Insecta; order Orthoptera; family Acrididae; genus Schistocerca; species Schistocerca piceifrons. Next base: position 260,914,223 of record NC_060144.1, on the reverse strand, counting down.
CTACATAGTCTCCATCACATTTTGTGGCCTTACGTCTTGTTCTGTAAGAGCATATATTCCCTGTCGGTAATGCCATATTTTCACTAGATGAATTGTTCTCTCATCATCTTCAAAGTGCATCCCATATAGAAAATCCTGAAGCGGTCTAAACAGATGTAAGTCCAATGGCGCCATATGTGGTACATAGGTGAATGGAGCAATGATGTCCAACCCAAACTGGCGATATATTCTCCAGTTCTGTGACTTCTGTGTGGGCCTGCCTTGTCATATAGGAGCAAGTTTGCTTTTGGAGTCTTATCAGACTGAACATGTTGGTAACAGTATTTGAGTTTGTTCTGAGTCTTCACGTATGCCTCTGAATCATTTTCTGACCCTGTTGAAAATATATCGATGAGAATGACACCATCAATATTCCAAATAACTGTCATTGTGACTTTGCTAGCAGAGAGAACTGTGTTGAAATTCTTCTTTTTCAGTGAACGCAGGTGGTGCCATTACAGTGGCTGCCTTATGTTCCTGGCTCAAAGAGATACACACAGATTTCGCCACCCATACCAGTCCATGACAGGAAGACCTCTCCATTGGCCTCAAACAGCTCCAGCATCTCAGATGAGCAGGATTTTCTCTGAGTCTTGTGATTTATTGTGAGCATTCGTGGAACCCAGCTAGTGCACAACTTTGAATATCTGAGAGTATCTGCCATTACACATGCATCGCTGATGGTCACAGATATCTGTAGGGCCAACTGTTTAGCAGCGATGCGCCGGTCTACACGAATAATGGCACCCTTGCATTTCACCATGTCAGAAACAGAGGTTGTGATAGGTTGTCAGAAATGTGGCCGATCACGGAGCATAGTTTCTGCACTCCCCGACACTCTGACTCTAACCATCGCTCAACAGTGCTCCTATTAACTACATCATTACCGTACACTGCACACAAACTGTTATGGATGTTAACCGCAGTTTCTTTTTCCTCATCCAAGAATCGCATATAGCGTGTTGCCATGTTGCTTGTAACAAATGGCTTGGGTAGACACCATTTCGATTGTTCACAAAGACTCTGCTATCTGTTGGAATTGTTCGAAAGCTCACAAACATGTAAAAGAAGCGTCAGATTTGAACCACCTAAAGGGATAGTGTCCTATATACACTACCTGACAAAAAGTGAAGCATCCAGAAAGGGAGGAGAAAAATGAAGCTTCATACTTTGAGAGGGTATGTGATGATATTTCAATGTTTACAAAGTCGAGTCAAATTCATGAACTTCAGTAATATGCGCCCACTTATCTATATGACGTTGCACCCATTCTGACCTGGGTGCATGCACTGGTGTGGTTGGAAAGGGTGTGATGATGTCGTTGCATCCTCTCCTGACACGACCAGGTGCACAACTGTTGTAACTGGTCCTTGATATCCTGCATACTGGCACTAGGATGGAGTTGAGATCTGATCTTGTCCTACACATGTTCTTATTGGGGTCTGATCTAGGGATCAAGTTGGACACAGGTGTACCTCAGTATCACACATATGGTTGATGGAGACAAGTGGCATGTGTGGATGAACATTGTCCTTTTGGAAAACGATACCATGATATGGTCACATGATAGGACGTAGACTGTCCGTGATGTACCACTGCGCCATCATAATTTCGTCAATCACTACTAGCAGCTACCTGAAGTCATATCTGATGTCTCCTCACACCATGATGCTAGAAGTAACACTGCAGTGCCTCTGCAAATCATTGGAAGAATGGGAGTTCTACCCAGGTCTTTGCCATATTCACAGACAATAGTTATCTAGAGTAGTACAGTTAATCACTGAATACAATGCGACACCATTCATTAGCGGTCTGTGCTTCCCGGTCACAACATCATCAAACACACAGTTTATTGTGTTATGGTGTTACCAGCAGACTAAGCATGGGATGGTAATTCCCTAGACTGTCTGCTACTGGTCTCCGACTAGCGATGCAGAATGACACAGGATTTTGCAGAGGATCCATTACTTGTTCTCAGCCAGCTGATACAGATGTGAAGGAGTTATGATGTGCTTTGGGCACAATGCAGTGATACTCTTTTGTGATGTTGGCCAGAACCTTGACAACAAGAAGTATGTTGGCCCTCACGTTCCCATGCAGAGCAACGCTGGGTTACTGTCACGTTAAAGTGGTCAGAAATCTGAATAGTGCACAAGTAGACCAGCTGATCAAATAGAGACGCACAATGAAGCCTCTTTCAGATTCTGTCACGTGCCGATAACGCTGTCTGACGTGATTGCATGACATCTCCGTGTCCTTCAGAATGATCACTAAACATCTGAAGCTGATTCACTCCCTTTATATACCATACAATTCGTGGTAACAACACGAAACATGAACAACACTAATGGAATCTAGTCACCACTCTAACTGCCACAGGGAATTGCAATTCTAATAATTTACACTTTTGCCGATAATGTTTATGTGTCTGAGGTTACATTAAAGGCCATGTCTTCTGGGTGCTTAACTGTTTTGTTAGTATTTATCAATGCCTGTAAAAAATTTGGGGCATTGTTTATTGATCAGTACTCATACAAGGTAAGGAATGAGGAGGTTCTACGCAGAATCGGAGAGGAAAGGAATATGTGGAAAATACTAATAAGGAGAAGGAACAGGATGATAGGACATCTGCTAAGACATGAGGGAATGACCTCCATGGTACTAGAGGGAGCTGTAGAGGGCAAAAACTGTAGAGGAAGACAGAGATTGGAATACGTCAAGCAAATAATTGAGGACGTAGGTTGCAAGTGCTACTCTGAGATGAAGAGGTTAGCACAGGAAAGGAATTCGTGGTGGGCTGGTGGGCCGCATCAAACCAGTCAGTAGATTGATGACCAAAAAAAAAAAAAGTCATACAAATGAACAATAGTGGTCTCATTACACCTGAAACTATTTCTCTCTCTATGATAACTCTAGGATCCAATTGCAAACCTGGTTGAATATCTCGTATAAACGTAGACATCAGTGTGGCCCTGAAAAAAAATTTCTAAAAAAAACACTGGATCTACCTTTTTATCTACGTGATTGACTTATGACATTATGAGTGAAGAACACATAGCATTATCAGTTATGCCAAGTTCTCCAGGACACTGACAGTGCCAGGAAGTGAACCTGTTCTATAGTTGAAAGCTTTTTTTTGTTGATTTTAACGGTAGCAGAAACCTATATTCCTTGCAGATCAATTATTTGTTTACTGTTTACTATGGCTTCGGCACCTGATGAAGTAACAAAAGCACGTTAATACTGGTTGAACAACATTTTTCCGTCATCGTCTTTAGATTACATTTTTGTCGACTGTGACAGCTGCTATCTACATCTGTTAATGCATCTCATAACATATCGTTTTCTGGGAGTGCCTGTAAGCAATTTCCTGTGGCTTTTATTTTTTATAAAACTGGTTTGTGATAGATGTGAAAGCAGGTTTTCTCCAGTGTGGTGATGATGGGCTGGTGCTTACCTAAACCTCCTAAATAGGTTGTCTTGGAGTCCTATCTAGCCAACTGAAGAGCGAGTGGCCCCAGGATGGTTGGTGTTTCCAAGCACTGGTTGGAAATAAACATTTGAAAAGCCTGGCAGAAGCAGCATTTTGCAGTGGAGTGATTAGTGCTAGTAGTAAATGGCTAATTAAATTATTTGAATGTGTCTGTTGACTCTGACTGGCCGAAGAGCCTGCAGTGTTGAATAATTTCGTGAAGTTGTTGGGAACTCACGAAATCGCGGAGTCGACCAGTAACCCGTACGGATTTCAGGTGCCAAGTCGTGGGTCATGGAGGGTGGAGTGGTTCTTCGAAAATGTTTAACAGAATTCTCGAACTAGTGTTATTTCATGATGAACACAGCTACTTTTCATATATGGAAGGTCTAGAAGAATCTGTAGGGCATTCCTGTCCATAGGTCTGATAAGTATTAACTTTTATGGTCTTCTAGGCGAGTGTTGACTTTTAGTGAGTGTGCAACTACTTAATAGAAAAAGGTCTTTTATATGAGAGTGTGAAGCCATTAGGTGACAAGGCGTAGCGATTACTGAGCAGAGTGTACTTGGAAAGGTTTAACTGAAGCAAATAAACCCCATTTGTTTCGATGTCAAATTGAATGAGTCATTGTGTGCCTTTTGACATACTGATGTTGAACGGCATTTTTGTTTTGCTGTTGTGGAGATTATCAGCTGAAGTTGCAAGAGGCGGTCTACGAACTTTAGCGGTGTGTATATTAGAGAACAGTGGTCAGATTTCGGAGTCTTTGTGGTTCTATAGCTACAAGGCTTCGAAATAGTGAGAAATTTAATCTGTCTGACAGACACAGCCAATTCAAGAACATTTTCTCACTCAAATAGCTTATCATCTGGTGTCCCCCTCCCCTTCTTTTTTCTCGTACGGTTTCACTGTTGTCAATTTTCGCTACTAATTGTGACACACATTATATACAAACTTTGCACTTGAGTGCCCCTCTCAGCTTGGCACCCAAAGTGTCTGCTGCTAATTGAGACATCTAGTGTATAGAAACCTTGCAGTTGTGTCACTTGTGGTGATTCTTTCAGCTTGGTGCCCCCAGTGGCGGCTTATGTTATTTGAGCCTTAAACTGGTCCTGATCTTGGGTCAAACCGAGGCAGAAAAATCTTATTTTGCTACAAATACTGACTTGGATGCCGATACTAGCCTTGATTTAAATCTTTCAGGCATTGTTTTCCTGTATGAGAACCGCCAGATTAGTATTTCTGTTGGAGAGACAGCCTGTTGTCAACTCTGTTGGTTCATTCATCTTCAAGTGATTTTCTTTAATGAGAGCAAATTTTTTATGCCTGTGTTTTCTTTAACATGTAGCGATTCGTGTCATACGAGAGTAAAAGATACATGCTCGAACAAGATATTATTTGAAGAGTACTTGCGCGCAACTGACTGTCAGAAAGCAGCATTATCGCTGACGCTCTCTCTATTGCTTGAACTAAGAGAGCCTTGGTTCGATGTTAACTATTGTGGAAAGATATAGTCTAGCTTCTGATCTTAATGAGTGTGGACGAATGTATTACGGCTTAAGAGAGAAGTCATTGTTGCGAGACCGCCATCTTTAATTGCAAGGCATTTTCTGACTTTGTGCCAGAATAATAAGCCAATAAACCAGTTTCTCTGCAGTATAAACAAGACGTTTATTGCATAAATTATTCTCCACCTCATGGTTTCACATTTTCAAATATTTATGCATGCCTATGAGACATTTCTTTGAACTGTGGAAGCTCGAACCTGCAAACTCTATACAGTCATTAATTTAAAGACTTTTAAACAGATCCACCTCGATGTATAAGCTTCCATAAGAAAGAGAATTGAACCGTAGTTAATGTAGACTAAGATTCCCACAGATTTGGCAGACGGTTCTACGATTGGCAAAGACATCGAATACAGCTTACAGTCAGCATGCAGCAGCAGATCTCTAGTCTACCCATGCACAATCCCCGGAACGTAAACATTGTCTAGTGACTTCTGTTTAGTTATTTATCCATTTCTAACACCTATACTCTTTTCTTAAAGAGATTGAATACTAAAGAACTAATTGCTTGAATCAGTAATAATAATTAAACCAAATTAGTAATTAAATGAATAATAATAATAATAATAATAGTAATAATAAAAGCAGTTAATCGAAGTTACTTTTTGTCTCTGAAAAGAAATTTTCAGTTCAATACAGTAACAATAACTGGGTTCAGGGTGAAATAATTACTCATCTCATGAATCACTACATCTCAGTAAAATTACAACAATTTACCTTTCATATGAGAGGGAGTTACAAACAATAAGAATGCTCTTTGAGACTGCATCTTTAACACACCACATTTTTTAAAAATTTTATTTACCTATACATGTTTTGCTAATGTTTTATCATCATCAGGGGCTTTTTTCTGAATAATAGGTAAATGTCCCCCCCATGAAACATGGACCTTGCCGTTGGTGGGGAGGCTTGTGTGCCTCAGCGATACAGATGGCCGTACTGTAGGTGCAACCACAACGGAGGGGTATCTGTTGAGAGGCCAGCCAAACATGTGGTTCCTGAAGAGGGGCAGCAGCCTTTTCAGTAGTTGCAGAGGCAACAGTCTGGATGATTGACTGATCTGGCCTGTAACACTAACCAAAACGGCTTTGCTGTGCTGGTACTGCGAATGGCTGAAAGCAAGGGGAAACTACAGCCATAATCTTTCCCGAGGGCATGCAGCTTTACTGTATGGTTAAATGATGATGGCGTCCTCTTGGGGAAAATATTCCAGAGGTAGAATAGTCCCCCATTCGGATCTCCGGGTGGGGACTACTCAAGAGGACGTCGTTATCAGGAGAAAGAAAACTGGCGTTCTACAGGTCAGAGTGTGGAATGTCAGATCCCTTAATCGGGCAGGTAGGTTAGAAAATTTAAAAAGGGAAATGGATAGGTTAAAGTTAGGTATAGTGGGAATTAATGAATGTCAGTGGCAGGAGGAACAAGACCTTTGGTCAGGTGAATACAGTGTTATAAATACAAAATCAAATAGGGGTAATGCAGGAGTAGGCTTAATAATCAATAAAAAATGGGATTGTGGGTAAGCTACTACAAACAGCATAGTGAACGCATTATTGTGGCCAAGATAAACCTGAAGCCCACGCCTACTACAGTAGTACAAGTTTATATGCCAAGTTCTCTGCAGATGATGAAGAAATTGATGAAATGTATGATGAGATAAAAGAAATTATTCAGATAGTGACGGGAGACGAAAATGTAATAGTCATGGGTGACTGGAATTCGAGAGTAGGGAAAGGGAGAGAAGGAAACATAGTAGGTGAATATGGATTGGGGTTAAGAAATGAAAGAGGAAGGTGTCTGGTAGAATTTTGCACAGAGCATAACTTCATCATAGCTAACACTTGGTTGAAGAATCATAGAAAAAGGTTGTGTATATGGAAGAATCCTGGAGATACTAGAAGGTATCAGACAGATTATATAATGGTAAGACAGAGATTTAGGAATCGGGTTTTAAATTGTAAGACATTTCCAGGAGCAGATGTGGACTCTGACCACAACTGACCAGAACTGGCGTTCTACAGATCAGAGTGTGGAATGTCAGATCCCTTAATCTGGCAGGTAGGTTAGAAAATTTAAAAAGGGAAATGGATAGGTTAAAGTTAGGTATAGTGGGAATTAATGAATGTCAGTGGCAGGAGGAACAAGACCTTTGGTCAGGTGAATACAGTGTTATAAATACAAAATCAAATAGGGGTAATGCAGGAGTAGGTTTAATAATCAATAAAAAAATAGGATTGTGCGTAAGCTACTACAAACAGCATAGTGAACGCATTATTGTGGCCAAGATAAACCTGAAGCCCACGCCTACTACAGTAGTACAAGTTTATATCCCAAGTAGCAATCTATTGGTTATGAACTGTAGATTAAAACTGAAGAAACTGCAAAAAGGTGGGAATTTAAGGAGATGGGGCCTGGATAAACTGACTAAACCAGAGGTTGTACAGAGTTTCAGGGAGAGCATAAGGGAACTATTGACAGGAATGGGGGAAAGACATACAGTAGAAGAAGAATGGGTAGCTCTGAGGGATGAAGTAGTGAAGGCAGCAGAGGATCAAGTAAGTAAAAAGACTAGGGCTAGTAGAAATCCTTGGATAACAGAAAAAATATTTAATTTAATTGATGAAAGGAGAAAATATAAAACTGCAGTAAATGAAGCAGTCAAAAAGGAATACAAACGTCTCAAAAATGAGATCGACAGGAAGTGCAAAATGGCTAAGCATGGATGGCTAGAGGACAAATGTAACGCTGTAGAGGCTTATCTCACTAGGGGTAAGATAGATACTGCCTACAGGAAAATTAAAGAGACCTTTGGAGAAAAGACAACCACTTGTATGAATATCAAGAGCTCCGATGGAAACCCAGTTCTAAGCAAAGAAGGAAAAGCAGAAAGGTGGAAGGAGTATACAGAGGGTCTATACAAGGGCGATGTACTTGAGGACAATATTATGGAATGGAAGAGGATGTAGATGAAGACGAAATGGGAGATACGATACTGCGTGAAGAGTTTGACAAAGCACTGAAAGACCTGAGTCGAAACAAGGCCCTGGGAGTAGACAATATTCCATTAGAACTACTGACGGCCTTGGGAAAGCCAGTCCTGACAAAACTCTACCATCTGATGAGCAAGATGTATGAGACAGGCGAAATATCCTCCAACTTCAAGAAGAATATAATAATTCCAATTCCAAAGAAAGCAGGTGCTGACAGATGTGAAAATTACCGAACTATCAGTTTAATAAGTCACAGCTGCAAAATACTAAAGCGAATTCTTTACAGACGAATGGAAAAACTGGTAGAAGCCAACCTCGGGGAAGATCAGTTTGGATTCCATAGAAATGTTGGAACATGCAAGGCAATACTGTCTCTACGACTTACCTAAGAATAAAGATTAAGGAAGGGCAAACCTACGTTTCTAGCATTTGTAGACGTAGAGAAAGCTTTTGACAATGTTGACTGGAAAGCTCTCTTTCAGATTCTGCAGGTGGCAGGGGTAAAATGCAGGGAGCGAAAGGCTATTTACAATTTGTACAGAAACCAGATGGCAGTTATAAGAGTCGAGGGGCATGAAAGGAAAGCAGTGGTTGGGAAGGGAGTGAGACAGGGTTGTAGTCTCTCCCTGATGTTCAATCTGTATATTGAGCAAACAGTAAAGGAAACAAAAGAAAAATGCAGAGTAGGTATTAAAATCCATGGAGAAGAAATAAAAACTTTGAGGTTCGCCGATGACATTGTAATTCTCTCAGAGACAGCAAAGGACTTGGAAGAGCAGTTGAACGGAATGGACAGTGTCTTGAAAGGAGGATATAAGATGAACATCAACAAAAGCAAAACGAGGATAATGGAATGTAGTCGAATTAAGTCGGGTGATGCTGAGGGAATTAGATTAGGAAATGAGACACTTAAAGTAGTAAATGAGTTTTGCTATTTGGGGAGCAAAATAACTGATGATGGTCGAAGTAGAGAGGATATAAAATATAGACTGGCAATGGCAAGGAAAGCGTTTCTGAAGAAGAGAAATTTGTTAACATCGAGTATAGATTTAAGTGTCAGGAAGTCGTTTCTGAAAGTATTCGTATGGAGTGTAGCCATGTATGGAAGTGAAACATGGACGATAAATAGTTTGGACAAGAAGAGAATAGAAGCTTTCGAACTGTGGTGCTACAGAAGAATGCTGAAGATTAGATGGGTAGATCACGTAACTAATGAGGAGGTATTGAATAGAATTGGGGAGAAGAGGAGTTTGTGGCACAACTTGACAAGAAGAAGGGACCGGTTGGTAGGCCATGTTCTGATGCATGAAGGGATCACAAATATAGCATTGGAGGACAGCGTGGAGGGCTAAAATCGTAGAGGGAGACCAAGAGATGAATACACTAAGCAGATTCAGAAGGATATAGGTTGCAGTAAGTACTGGGAGATGAAGAAGCTTGCACAAGATAGAGTAGCATGGAGAGCTGCATCAAACCAATCTCAGGGCTGAAGATCACAACAACAACAACCGGTAAATATTACATGAGAGCACATTGAGATTGAAATTGTAGTCATCACATTCAAAAAGTCTCATATTTCATTCTCGCATCTGTAGTGAACATCACTGTTTGGAATGTGTATTTAGCTGTTCCAAGAGAAGAGATCGTACAGATATTTATCTTGCTTATGGCATCAGCGTCTAGGGGTTGGTGTCCAACAAAAATCTGGATTAAAATACACATCGTCTGTTTGTTTTAGTTCAGTAAGACTGAAATACAATGTTGACTTTTAATTTTATTTTGGTATTTCCTCATCACAAGGCTGTTAACAAGCATTGTAGACCACACCACAAGAAAGCCATTTTAAAAAGAGACAGTTTTAACACAAGACGAAAAAATTTACTTGCACAATTTTTCATAGCAGCCTATTTGCACAGTACAGACTGAGTGCTCACATGAAGTGTCTGAACTGAAGTATCAAACTGAATTGTACCTATGCGCGAACAATGTTACTTCCAGAGATTTCTAGAAGCTTGTGTTAATCAAACAGATAACTGGTACAATTTCTGCTATTAAAAATAGAGACAAGTTTAAATGAAATTATGTTTATCATGATGGAAAAAATTCTCAGGAACATACTAGAAACGAAAGATATTGATATAGTTAGGAAAATAAATTCAATAGTTTTTAAAACTTGTTTGTTTGTATTTAGCTTTTACATCAAAGTAAGTTATTTTTGAAGAAGTGAACTATGACTTTGGAATATAAAAATGACTCTTTGTTCAGTGAACAATAAAGTTTTGTTTTACATCATATAAATTAATGTTGGAAGATAATCGTATAAAAGTGATATTTGTTGTAGATCATACATGGTGATTTTTCTCACCATGTACAAACGATAGGAACTGATCGATAAGAGAATATGGAACAAAAAAGATCTAATGAACTTATGTCTGGAATTGCATGGTTTCCATGTTAGAGAGCATTTACTCAATCACACTTTGTTACAGAGACTGTGGGCTAATACACGCTGTACCATGCAGCAATAGTTACAGTATGCATGGTTTCCTCCTAGAGGGTGGTACTGTTCCTCATACATCATGCCCTAGCGCCGTCTCCTGCCATAGTTATGTTAGATAATGGCACAATCCGAAACTGTTCAACTTGAGATGGACTCAAATGTTCCGCTGCAACTACCAAACATACTTTTATTAAATCGCCATAGTGAAGGGGCGCAGGGATTTTGCTAAAAGCAAAGCAATTTTGTAACTCACTCTGAGAGCTGCCTCAGTTGATTTTTCTTCAGCGTCCAGATCTTCTTCGGATAGCTTTCTTTTAAGTTTAATAACTTCCTGTGCACGATCTGGTCCATCACATTTTCCACTTCCGTAGTCTTTCGCGTGGTACGACATATAATGTCGCTGCAAATTAAATTTCCTAAAAGAATTCAGCGTTTTGTGACATACTAAACATTTTGCAACACCATCTTTTTCTGTAAACAGATACAATTCCTCCCAATGGGGGTTGAACTGCGAAAGTATGGTTGGGGTTACACAACGGCGACTTGACACGATTCTTAACCAGCGAAGTGACTGTTAGAGCTGATAGTAGTACTTTAAACGTTACACAGTCGGCGCTAATTCAATAGGCACGCTGCGGCCCTATTCAAACGTGCGCGCGCATTTCCCCTCCCTCCCCTCCCTCCCTACTCCGCGACCTTGCACCTGCTCGCGAGCACGTGCCTGAGCAGATGCGAGTACTCGCGCTCAAAACCGGCCAGTTGTTAAGGTCTGTATTAGAGTGACGGTAGTCCAGAGAGGGCTGAGAGGTTCAACGCCGTTGTTTACTCTTTGTAATTTACTGATAGTCACAGTTTAGTCACAGTCTAATACACATAGTCACGTCCCTCTCTGGTATAAAAGTTGTTACCGTTTGACAGCTGGAGCAGCACTAGCGCTCCAAGTGGTGAGAAAGCAGACCTCACATGCATTGTAAGGATAATGCTTGTTTTTAGTTATTTTCTCCTTAAATAGTGAAATTGTTGTCATATTTTTGCGTTTCAGGTGTCATTCAATTACTAAGAGACATGAATTACCGAGAAATACGTATAAAAACAGCCCAATCACACTGATCAACGACATAAGCTGCAATTACTTATTCATGAAGAAATACTTCCCAGTATGTGTATATTTGAAGCTTATTCTCCTGAAAACGAGAGACTATAAACACATATTTCATGCATGAGAAGCGTATATTTCTGTTGATGTCTGTTTTATTATCATAGCCACATTCCTTGACACTTGAAAAAAATTTATGTGTAGGCTAATGATTCGCCCATTCTAGTGCTACACTCGTCTTTCTAATACACGAATCATTTTGTAAAAGTAATTACTTTCACTTCGAATGCGGATGTGTTGAAGATTCTTGCAGTTTGCAGCTCAGATTTAGCAACAGTTGTGCAATTGGTTTCTTCTGTGTTGGGGAACAGTTTTATTGCTTTGACGATTGCTTATCACATTTGTATTGTCTTCCCTAAGAAACAGTTGTGGTGGCTTATTTGAGAAGTTAAATAACGTAGGTATTACATTCCATGCAGGTTTCCTACACTCTGCATTCACTGATTTGACTGAAAGAGTGATGGATAAAACTTTGCTTCGTTACGTAGGTATAAGACATCTTTCTGCAAAAGGTCCGGTGTTCTGGTGCTTATCAGCAATCTTCTGTTATTAAAGGAAAACGATATTATTCAGCAACTGCCTGTACATTACCAGAGAATCGTAAATGAATTGTCCTGTAATGTATCGTTTCGTACCTCCAAGAGGCCTTAGAAAACTAAATAAGGACAAATGTGGTGTCGATTGTTATATAGCATCATACACTCCCTGTTGTAAAAACTACGTTGTAAATTATTATAAACGCTAGTATTCGCACTCATCATCTATCGTATTCAGAAATGTCGCCTTCTGGCCACTTGGGGCCCTGCTGTCGCTGTGGGTGACAAAAACGAGACGGAGTGTCGCGACTCTTACGTTAGACTGTGATTTAGTGTTTTTCCGAGTAATAATAAAGATTTGGTTTTTCAGTTCGATACGAATCTATTAATCCAGTTATTTCGGAGAATAGTGAACAGCTACAATACCACAAACTGTAGCTGACATAGGAAATCCAATAATCTTGCGTTGTTACACGGTACAGTTGATGTTTTGACACAGCTTGTTCTGCAACTTATATAATAAGTATTTTCCTAAAGTACAGTGCTTTGTGTGGAGCGATATTTTTAGGGATAAAATGAAATAATTGAAGTGTAGATAATTTTGACCTTTCGTTATTTATCTCATTACTACCATTTATTTCTTATTTCTACTGTCAAAATCGCTTCAATCATTATGTTTATAGTGTGTTTACTAGTTAACTGCATTGTTTGCCAGCTTGTTTGTTGACAGGGCATATTAAATATGGATTTTGTAAAAGTTGTGAGTGTGAGAAATGTTTATAATTTCTTTTAATGTACCAGTACTATTTGTGGTTTCCACTTTGTCAAAACTTTATGTACTGTACTCCTAAAAAGCACTTTATCATGAAAGTTGAATGTGTCGTCAACAGAGGCGGCCGTGACCCAGTGGCAGCAATATTCATTATCTTTGGGCTGGCTTAGTAAACAAAGATGAGTGGTAAAGTTGATTGGTTTGAGGACGTAGAAGGAAGAAAGACTGCGGAGGCTTGTGTATATATATGATTTGGTAGTGTCAGTTATGACGACAATCGCCCGTCAGTTCTCAGAACTGTACGAGTCGTATAGGCAATGGGTTTGCAACAATCCACAAGTCGCAGGTGATGTTGAATCGACTGTCAAATGGGTTTCGTATTTTGTAGCAGGTGTGTATTTGGTTTTTGTGACTTCCATTTGACTGTGTCATGTAGCATGTATTTTCATAACATAATTTTCATTTCCAGGCAGAATCAGCCACTCCAGTGTACTTTCTGAACTGATATACTCTGTGTCGAACTTACTGGTGCTTTTCAATGACCGTATCATTCATAATTCGACATGTAAGATTAAAGGGGGACCTGCAGACAGGTTGAAGATATGGCTTACAGTCATAGAATATTCAGAGGTTTTTATTGAAGTAGCGGCAAGACGCCGTTGGGGATCAAGAGGAAAATGGACAGTGGCTGTCATTCTGCAGCTTATAAAGTAAGTAAATGTTGACAATTGCCAACAAAAATTCATAAAAAATGAAACAATGAGTTTAAGGTAATCTACATTTGAACAATATAAAAACATTGCTTTGCAATATTCACTTTCAGTCATAAACAAATGCAATGAAAGGGTGGCAGTTATTGTTAAAAGTGTCTCTTTGTGATATTCCTGCTGCACGTACTGACTGCTCTCCTCACTAGCAGAAAATTAATTTATCACATCCATAGTGAATCATGTTTTGTCTGTTTTAGTTGCCTTTAAATTACTTCTCCTGTACCTACTCATTCTAGTGAGGCTAAGAAGTTATTAAACACTATCGTTTGCAACTATTGTAGTTCACAATGTCATTCGCGACAGTCCTAAAGAAACAAGTTGTTAAAGTTATTCATACATACACCAGCAACCAACGCCTCTACACAAAACAGGTATTTCTGAAAATGTTTTAATGCAATAGGTCTCACCAACATAATTGCTTCAGCAGCGAGGCTTCCCACCTCCCCTTGAGGAACAAACGCTTCTGGTAACAAAGAGAAGTTAATCTTTGTTACGTATTTTACTTCCTGAAATTTTATGTGCTGCAAGTCACCTTCTGTTTTGTGGTGAAGCAACTTCTGGTACCACTATACCATTTTTTTGCCCCTTGACAAATATTGTTTAGTGAAACCTACTCTCGATAAGCGCAGGAAATGCTCCAGCATCTGTTTCATTTTTCGAGATGTATGTGCGAAGATATAATGTGTTACCCAACTCTTCCTAGGAAATATATTTTTAGGATTAACAATAATCCTCCATGGTGAACAGCAGTTCTCTTGTAGTGTTTGCCACTGGAGTTTGATGATAAGTCCATTTCTGTTGTGCACCATCTGTCATGTCAAAAACATAAACGGAAACTGTATGTACATAGAATGCACATTTGAAGGCATGCCCCCACTGGTGTAACGATATAGTGCCATAATTTCTATATGTTGAAGAAATTATTCTATTATTCTTGTTCTTCCCCATATTCTTGACATTAGCCCTGAAAGACTCTCTTCCTATCCTCCCCCTCTGTTCTGGCCACCGTGCCCCCCCCCCCCCCCCCCAATTCCCTTGTAATATGCTTACTTGGCATGACATCTGACAGTGTCGAAGATTATAATGGTGCCTGACTTCCTTATCAAGTGAAGTGATAGTGATAAGACACTGGACAACAGAAATATTTGTTTAGATTTAGATTTGCCGTGGTTTCCATTGATTACTAGAAGTTATTTTTAGGACTTTTTTTTGGGGGGGGGAGGGGGGTCATTAGTCTTCTGACTGGTTCGATGCGGCCCACCACGAATTCCTTTCCTGTGCTAATCTCTTCACCTCAGAGTAGCACTTGCAACCTACGTCCTCTGTTATTTGTTGGATGTATTCCATCTCTGTCTTCCTCCACTGTTTTCGCCTTCTACAGCTCCCTCCTCTTAGTACCATGGAAGTCATTTCCTCAGTCTTAACAGATGTCCTATCATCCTGTCCCTTCTCCTTATCAGTGTTTTCCACATATTCCTTTTCTCTCCGATTCTGCACAGAACCTCCTCATTCCTTACCTTATCAGTCCATCTAATTTTCAATATTCGTCCATAGTACCATATCTCAAATGCTTCAATTCTCTTCTTTTCCAGTTTTCCCACATTCCATGTTTCACTACCATACAATGCTGTACTCCAGACGTACATCCTCAGAAATTTCTTCCCCAAATTAAGGCCAATATTTGATATTAGTAGACTTCTCTTGGCCAGGGATGCCCTTTTTGCCATTGCTAGTCTGCTTTTGATGTCCTCCTTGCTCCGTCCTTCACTCGTTATTTTACTGTCTAGGTAGCAGAATTCCTTTACTTCATCTACTTCGTGACCATCGATCATGATATTAAGTTTCTCACTGTTCCCATTTCTACTACTTCTCATTGCCTTCATCTTTCTTCGATTTACTCTCCATCCATACTCCATACTCATTAGACTGTTCATTCCATTCAGCATATCGTGTAATTTTTTTTCACTTTCACTCAGGATAGCAATGACATTAGCGAATCTTATCATTGATATTCTTTCACCTTGAATTTTAATTCCACTCTTGACCCTTTCTTTTATTTCCATCATTGCTTGCTGAATGTATGAATTGAACAGAAAGGACAAAAGACTACATCCTTGTTTACACCCTTTTTAATACGAGCGGTTTTGGTCATCAACTCTTATTATTCCCTCTTGGTTCTTGTACATATTGTATATTACCCGTCTCTCCCTGTAGCATACCCCTACTTTTCTCAGAATTTCGAACATCTGGCACCATTTTACATTGTCAAACACTTTTCCCAGGTTGACAGATCCTATGAATGTGTCTTGAATTTTCTTTAGCCTTCCTTTCATAAAGCCAAACTGATCGTCATCTCGTGCATCCTCAATTTTCTTTTCATTCTTCTGCATATTATTCTTGTCAGCAACTTGGAGTTTCTTCTTCTATAACAGCAGACAAATCTTTCCCCTCATAGAGGCTTTCAGTATCTTCTTTCCACCTATCCACTCTCGTCTGCGTTGAACAGTGGAATTCCCATTGCACACTTAATGCTATCACCCTTGCTTTAATGCCTATTGTTGTATCTACAGCCCTAGAGAACTTAGTGTATCTCGTGATACCTTAGTACAGAAACTTCTGTATCTCACTTCTTTGTGTATTGATTCTTCCTGACTGATATCTTAAACTTCAGTCTACTCCTCATCACTACTATGTTAAGATCTGAGTCTATATCTGCTCCTCAGTACACCTTACAATCCAGTATCTGATTACGGAATCTCTGTCTGACCATGATGTAATCTAGCTGAAATCTTTGCGTATCACCCGGCCTTTTCCAAGTATACCTCCTCCTCTTTTGATTCCTGAACAGAGTATTCGCTATTATTAGCTGAAGTTTATTATAGAACCCAATCTTTCTCCTCTCTCGTCCCTTGTCCCAAGCCCATATTCTCCTGTAACCTTTTCTTCTATCCCTTCCCCTACAACTCTAATCGAGTCCCTTATGAGTATTAGATTTTTATCTCCCATTGCATACTGTATTACACTTTCAGTATCCTCATACTCTTTCTCTATCTCTTCATCTTCAGCTTCGATATCGGCATGTATACCTGAACTATCATTGTCAGCATTGGTTTGCTGTCGTTCTGATAAGAATAACACTATCACTGAACTGTTCACAGTAACACACTCTCTGCCCTACATTCCTATTCACAGCAAATCCTACTCCCGTTTACCACTTTCTGCCACTGTTTATATTACTCTATACTCATCTGACAGAAATCCTTGTCTTCTTTCCATTTCACTTCACTTCACTGGCCCCTACTATATCTGGATCGAGCCTTTGCATTTCGCTTTTCAGATTTTCTAATTACCCTACTGTGTTCAAGCTTCTGATATTCCACACCCCAACTTGTAGAATGTTGTTATTTTGTTGATTGTATAATCTTTTTCTCATGGTTATCTCCCCCTTGTCAGTCCCCTCCCGGAGATCCAAATCGGGGACTATTCCGGAATATTTTGCTGAGGGAGAGATCATCATGACACTTCTTCAGTTACAGGCCACATGTCCTGTGGATACATGTTATGTGTCTTTAATGCAGTGGCTTCCATTGCCTCCTGCGTCCTCATGCCGTTGATCTTTGTTGATTCTTCTGCCTTCAGGGGCAGTTTCCCACCCCTAGGACAAGAGTGCCTTGAACCTTGTGTCCGCTCCTCTGCCCCCTTTGATGAGGCTGCTGTTGGCAGAATGAAGGTGACTTCTTATGCTGGAAGTCTTCGGCCGCCAATGCTGATTATTAATCAGAATTTAAGCAGTGGTGGGATTCGAACCTGGGCCCGATGACGTTTTGCTTACGAATCAAAGGCGGTACCCCAAGACCACGGGTACACGACTGAAATTAGGAAATGACTTTTTGACGGATTAACCAAAAAAAGTTATGCAGGTCTCTTGTGACAGTGGAGTCATACTAGAATAAGACATATCTCTGTTTATTCTTGAAGTTTGTTACATTCATTCTCATCTTAAAAATCTCTTCGTCTTTGAATCATGACCGACTCCATGGCTAATACTTGTAATAATACAATAAAAAATCCAGGATGGAATAATGACAATATTATGAAAAAGCTACTCACCACATAGTGGAGAAGTAGCGTCACAGACAGGTATAAGAAGATGACTACTAACGCGCCCCCCCCCCCCCCTCCACACACACACACACACACACACACACACACACACACACACACACACACACACACACACACACACACATATTTACGCAAATGCAGCTCGCACACATGACCATTGTCTCTGGCTGCTGGGGCCAGACTTTGAGAAACTGTGCATGATGGGAGAAGCAATCTGTGAAGTGGGGGTAAAGGAGGAGGGTGGGGAAGGAGGAGCAGGGTACTGGTGGGGGATGGTAAAGTGCTGTTTGTGGGAGCATACAGGGATGAGGTGGAGAGAGGGTAGGGCAGCTAGGTGCAGTTAAGAGGTTAGACAGAGGGGGGGGGGGGGGGGAAGAGAAAAGGAGAGAAGAAAAAAACTGTGCATGTGCTTATGGAATAGAAGGCTGTAGAATGGCAACAGGGAAGGGGATAGGTTGATGGAAGACAATGACTGAATGGTTAGCACACTGGATTCCCATGAGGGAGGATGACTGTTGAAACCTGCATCCGTCCATCCTGATTTAGGTTTCCCTGTTTTGCCTAAATCGCTTCAGGGTTTCAGGAAAATGCTGGGATGGTTACTTTGAAAGAGCATAGCAAATTTCCTTCACTGATCCAAGCCTGTGCTCCGTCTCTAATGACCTCGCTGCTGGTGATATGATAAGCACTAATTTCCTGCTCTTGACAACAGCTAATGAAGCTTGAGGCTGTGAGGGTTACAGGGATCTAGGATATATTGCAGGGAGAGTTTCTGCCTATACAACAGAGAAAAGCTGGTGCTGGTAGGAGGGATCCAGATGGCCTGAGCTCCCAGTTGGTGCACATCGACAGCGCAGAAAGATACGTATATAGCTTCTTTTCTGTGTTTACTTCATAGATTCTTGCTTAAATTGCATGTGAGTTTCGTATAGGAGGTGTAATTTCGAGTTTTAGTTACTGTAATCGTAAATTCAGGCAGATTGTAGCGCAGTCGTTAGGCATTTGTACAGATTAGTTCATACATTCTTCACGTGTTTCCCTTGCGTTATCTAGGCATGGACTCGTGTTTCAGTAACTGTTGTTCAACATCGATTAGAATGGACAGGGACTGTGATGCTGTATTTGGATGAGGGCTGAGTTGGCATCCCTTCGCTCACAGCTGCAGGCGGCGCTGACTTCGGTCGCGCAGCTTGAGGCTGTTGCCAGTGGGCACCACTGTGGGGAGCCGGACTTGGGTATCATGGGGATGTCAACCTTGTCCCATCTGTCCCCAGATCGGTCTGCTGCTGTGGTTGTCCCGGTTGCTGCCCGCAGTGGGGCTGAGCCCTCGCCTGTGGTTGATTGGGAGGTCATTCCAAGGTGTGTCAGGCAGCAAAAGACGTCCCCGGAGGCTGATCAGAAAGCCTCCATGGTGCATCTGACAAACAGGTTTCAGGTACTGTCTCTGGCTGAGTCAGATGCAGCTGCCTGCCCTGTTTCAGAGGATGATTCTCAGCCTTCAAGGTCTGGGCAATCGCAGAGGGTGGGCTTATTGGTAGTTGCGAGCTCCAATGTTAGGCGCGTAATGGGGCCCCTTGGGGATATGGCGGCTAAGGAGGGGAAGAAATCCAGTGTGCACTCCATGTGCATTCTGGGTGGAGTCATTCCTGATGTGGAAAGCGTCCTTCCGGATGCCATGAAGAGCACAGGGTGCAGCCAGCTGCAGGTGGTGGCACATGTCGGCACTAATGACGTGTGTCGCTTTGGATCTGAGGAAATTCTCTCTGGATTCCAGCAGCTATCTGATTTGGTGAAGGCCGCCGGTCTTGCTAACAAGATGAAGGCAGAGGTCACCATCTGCAGCATCATTGACAGAACCGACTGCGGACCTTTGGTGCAGAGCCGGGTGGAGGGTCTGAATCAGAGGCTCAGGCGGTTTTGCAACCGTGTTGGCTGCAGATTCCTTGACTTGCACCATAGGGTTCACTACACTCAGCTGGCGGCTACACGGGTAGCGGAGGCTGTGTGGCGTGGACTGGGCGGTTTTTTTAGGTTAGAAGGCCTTGGGAAAGTACGGGGTGGGCTGCAATCTCAAAGGGTGCATGGCAAATACAGGACGTGCTTGGATCAAGGAACAGTCGGAATTGTAGTTGTAAATTGTTGTGGTTGTGCTGGGAAAGTCCCCGAGCTTCAAGCACTAATAGAAAGCACATAAGCTGAAATCATTATAGGTACAGAAAGCTGGCTAAAGCCTGAAATAAGTTCTGCCGAAATTTTTGCAAAGTCTCAGACGTTGTTCAGGAAAGATAGATTAGGCAGAATTGGTGGTGGAGTGTTTGTGTCTGTCAGTAGTGGTTTATCTTGTAGTGAAGTCGAAGTAGATACTCGGTGCGAATTGGTGTGGGTGGAGGTTATACTTAACAGCCGAACTAAGTTAATAATTGGCTCCTTCTACCGACCCACAGACTCCAATGATATAGTTGCTGAACAGTTCAGAGAAAATTTGAGTCTCATAACAAATAAATACCCCACTCATACGGTTATAGTTGGTGGGGACTTCAACCTTCCCTCAACATGTTGGCAAAAATACTTGTTCAAAACCGGTGGGAGGCAGAAAACATCTTCCGAGATTGTCCTAAATGCTTTCTCCGAAAACTATTTCGAGCAGTTAGTCCACGAACCCACGCGAATTGTAAATGGTTGCGAAAACACACTTGACCTCTTAGCCACAAACAATCCAGAGCTAATAGAGAGTATCTTGACTGATACAGGGATTAGTGATCACAAGGTCATTGTAGCTAGGCTCAATACCGTTTCTTCCAAATCCACCAGAAACAAACACAAAATAATTTTATTTAAAAAAGCGGATAAAGTGTCACTAGAAGCCTTCCTAAGAGACAATCTCCATTCCTTCCGAACTGACTATGCAAATGTAGACGAGATGTGGCTCAAATTCAAAGATATAGTAGCAACAGCAATTGAGAGATTCATACCTCATAAATTGGTAAGAGATGGAACTGATCCCCCATGGTGCACAAAACAGGTCCGAACACTGTTGCAGAGGTAACGGAAAAAGCATGTGAAGTTCAGAAGAACGCGAAATCCTGAAGATCGGCTAAAATTTACAGACGCGCGAAATTTGGCACGGACTTCAATGCGAGATGCCTTTAATAGGTTCCACAACGAAATATTGTCTCGAAATTTGGTAGAAAATCCGAAGAAATTCTGGTCGTATGTAAAGTACACAAGCGGCAAGATGCAGTCAATACCTTCGCTGCGCAGTGCTGATGGTACTGTTACCGACATCTGTGCCGCTAAAGCGGAGTTGTTGAACGCAGTTTTCCGAAATTCCTTCACCAGGGAAGACGAATGGAATATTCCAGAATTTGAAACACGAACAGCTGCTGGCATGAGTTTCTTAGAAGTAGATACCTTAGGGGTTGTGAAGCAACTCAAATCACTTGATACGGGCAAGTTTTCAGGTCCAGATTGTGTACCGATTAGGTTCCTTTCAGATTACGCTGATACAATAGCTTCCTACTTAGCAATCATATACAACCGCTCGCTCACCGGTAGATCTGTACCTACAGACTGGAAAATTGCGCAGGTCGCACCAGTGTTTAAGAAAGGTAGTAGGAGTAATCCATCGAACTACAAACCTATATCATTGACGTTGGTTTGCAGTAGGGTTTTGGAGCATATACTGTATTCAAACATTATGAATCACCTCGAAGGGAACGATCTCTTTATTCGCATGAAGTAATGGCCGCTATTGACATGGGATCTCAAGTTGATTCCGTATTTCTAGATTTCCGGAAAGCTTTTGAAACCATTCCTCACAAGCGACTTCTAATCAAGCTGTGGGCCTATGGGGTATCGTCTCAGTTGTGCGACTGGATTCGTGATTTCCTGTCAGGAAGGTTGCAGTTCCTAGTAATAGATGGCAAATCATCGAGTAAAACTGAAGTGATATCAGGTGTTCCCCAGGGAAGCGTCCTGGGACCTCTGCTGTTCCTGATCTATATAAATGACCTGGGTGACAATCTGAGCAGTTTCTCTTAGGTTGTTCGCAGATGATGCGGTAATTTACCGTCTAGTAAGGTCATCTGAAGACCAGTATCAGTTGCAAAGCGATTTAGAAAAAATTGCTGTATGGTGTGGCAGGTGGCAGTTGACACTAAATAACGAAAAGTGTGAGGTGATCCACATGAGTTCCAAAAGAAATCCGTTGGAATTCGATTACTCGATAAATAGTAAAATTCTCAAGGCTGTCAATTCAACTAAGTACCTGGGTGTTAAAATTATGAACAACTTCAGTTGGAAAGATCACATAGATAATATTGTGGGGAAGGCGAGCCAAAAGTTGCATTTCATTGGCAGGACACTTAGAAGATGCAACAAGTCTACTAAAGAGACAGCTTACACTACACTCGTTCGTCTTCTGTTAGAATATTGCTGCGCAGTGTGGGATCCTTACCAGGTGGGATTGATGGAGGACATCGAAAGGGTGCAAAAAAGGGCAGCTCATTTTGTATTGTCACATAATAGTGGAGAGAGTGTGGCAGATATGATACGGGAGTTGGGATGGAAGTCATTAAAGCAAATACATATTTCGCCATGGCGAGATCTATTTACGAAATTTCGGTCACCAACTTTCTCTTCCGAATGCGAAAATATTTTGTTGAGCCCAACCTACATAGGTAGGAATGATCATCAAAATAAAATAAGAGAAATCGGAGCTCGAACAGAAAGGTTTAGGTGTTAGTTTTCCCCCGCGCGCTGTTCGGGAGTGGAATGGTAGAGAGATAGTATGATTGTGGTTCGATGAACCCTCTGCCAAGCACTTAAATGTGAATTGCAGAGTAATCGTGTAGATGTAGATGTAGACAAGTGGTGAGGCAGTCATTACAATCACGAACATTGTGCTGCACAGTGTGCTCAGCAAGTGGGTGGTCCAACTGTTTGTAGGCTACTGTTTGTCAGTGGATATTCATGCAGACAGCTTGTTGGTTGTCATGCCCACGTAGAATGAAGGACAATAGTTACAACTTATCTTGTAGATCACATGACTGGTTTCACAGGTAGCCTTGCATCTGATGGGATATGTGATGCTTATGATCAGACTGGAGTAGGTGATGGTGGTGGTGGGAGGATGCATGGGACAGCTCTTGCATCTAAGTGTACTACAGGGATATGAGCCATGAGGCAAGGGGTTGGAAGCAGGGGTTGTATAGGAATGGATGAGGATATTGTGTAGGTTTGGTGGGTGGTGCAATACCACTTTGGGATTGTGGGTAGGACATTCCTCATTTCAGGGCTTGGTAAGAGGTATTCAGAATCCTGCCAGAGAATGAGATTCAGTTGCTCCAGTCCTGGGTGGTTCTGAGTCAAGAGGGGAATACTTTTCTGTGGCTGGACGGTGGGACTTTGGGAGGTGGTGGGTGACTGGAGAGATAAGGCACAGGATATCTTGTTTCTCTACAAGATTCAGAAGGTAGTTATGGTCTGTGCAGGCCTCGGTGAGACCATCAGTACCTTTTGAAAGGAACTGTTCGTCACTGCAGATGCAATGGCCACAGATGGCTAGGTTGATTGGAAGGGACTGCTTGGTATGCAATGGGTGGCAGCTGTCGAAGTGGAGGTATTGCTGCTGGCTTGATAGATTTGATATGGATGGAAGTACTGATGTAGACACCTTTGGGATGGAGGTCGACATTGAGGTAGGTGGCTTGTTGGGTTGAGGAGGACAAGGTGAAATGAATGGGGGAGACAGTGTTTTGGAGGAATCTGGGTAGTGTGTTCTCACCCTCATTCCAGATCACACAGATGTCGTCAATGAATCTGAATCAGGTGAGGGGTTTGGGATTGTGGGCAGTGACAGATGCCAACCTATTCATGTGCCTTCTAGAGGGATCCATCGTAACCAATTAGAATCCCAAACCCCTCACCTGGTTCAGATGCATTGCACCTCACAAGGTCACAGTGCAAATGGCTTGGATTGTTGTCTGCTACATGCTTTGTATTTATTTTCAAAATGACCTTAGAGTACAGTACTGAAAATCAGAAAAGTGCTAGCTAAAAATCTAATTACCCAGAAGCTGAAAAGGAAGGTAACTTTTATTTTGCAGACAAGACCATTTGCTCTTTCTAAAATGGGGAGGCACTAGAAATGTACTTCTTTTGATGACAAAACACGAAGTGATGTATCTAATCAGTGTCAGTACAAAATTGGGAATGATAGATATATTGGATTATAATGAAAACAAGGCCGATGTAGACCACAGCTACCAGCTAATGGGCTGCTACACTTTTGATAGTAATCAAATACAGCATTGGAAGAAACTTTTTTTGACACATTTTCATGATGATGATTGAAAATTTATACATTTTACATAACAAGTCGAGGCATACTAGCAAACATCTTGTTAATTTTGTCAATGAATTGGCATCAGCTTTCATGAAAAAAGAAAGCCTGGTTGAATAAACTTCCACTCAAAATAGTTCACTTGTAAACCATCTCAGTGAAAAATATTGTAAATTGATTCCAACTACAGAAACAACAAAATGCCCTCAGAGGAGACATAAGCTTTGCACAGAACAAAGCAAGGCAAAATCTGGGAAAGTAGCAAGAAAAGATAGCAGGTACTGTTGTGAAGAATGTGACACAAGACTTTGTTTTCCAAAATGTATTGAAATTTTTCATACTAAGGCAAATGTAACTAAGCTGTTTTCATTTAGAAACTAAGTTTTCAAACAGTTTTATTTTTAATACTAACAACTTCTAATTCTGTGTGCATTTAGAAAACAAAAATTTAAAAAATTGTTGCTGCAAAAACATGTTTTAATTTAAAATTAAAAGGAATGTCAGCATTGGTTGTAATATTGATGTTTTATTAATAGCGGAATCAATTTTCGATCACATAGTGGTCATCTTCGGTGGTGTACACATTAAACTTGGACACTGGTATCAAGTTATCAGTTATCAATAACCAACACTGAGAAGCAATCGCAATGTTTTAATTTTCACATAAAATAAATGGTCATAGAAAGGAAACTACTTCTTTCCAATACAATAAACTGACTTAAGTGCTATGCAGTGGAAACTGCTAGACAAAATTCAGAAAAGCTATGATAAAGCACAGTTCTGCTAGTTGAACTACACACTGACTGCACAGTCCTCACAGTGTTAACACTCTTTTCTTCAAGAATCAATAATGTACAAAGTAGATACAGAAAACTGTAATATATAATGTAGAAATCTGAGTTTTTAGGTGTTTATTTTGCACATGAATGATAAATCAGTTACAAAAAATAGAAGGGGAGGAGGGATATTGTAATTTATAGTTTTAGCTGTGTCCTCATGGTATCAACAACCGTACAGTTAACATCTGAATACCCCCTCCTGTCTCCCCCCCCCCCCGCAAGGTGCTTTCAACTATTCTGTGAGTATGTATGTGACAAGTATGGGGCACAAAGCCATTGTGTCATTTCTTCTTTTCCTGTGCCGCAGTGCTGTTTCATGATTGTCTCCCTGTCTTAAAATTAACTATGAATGCATGCCTTATTATATGTTAACTCAGCTATATGTGTGGTCTTTACTTTCAGTTCCTGAATTTTATTTTTTAGTTAAATCCACCGCCCTTTCCAGTTTATTTACAAATGGCCCCTGTTCTCATATTTGACCTACTTTATTTTCATTTTTTTTTCAGTAGTGCAGGGACATAATATGGAAAGTCACCCATTACCCAGCATGTTAGCCAGCCCATGTAAGGGTTAGTCAGGTACACTCGTACCCCCATGACCATGCACTGAACATGCTGTTGAGGCATGCTGTGTTTCCTCCCTGTTAATACTGAAGAGTGCTGTCTCCCTTATTTGAGACACAGGGGCTCTGGGCAATGACCTACATAACGGGGCCATTGCTTGGGTGGATCCGAGTGGTTGGCCCCATGGTGGGCCAATTGCAATAAAGAGAATCAAGCTGAATTATGCTGTTGGATGGATGGCCTAGAAATCTCATTAGAGTGATCCACATACACTGCCATTGAATACACATGCAAACATAATCCATTGGAATTGTAATGACTATTGTCACTACCTTTACCTTACTGACCTGAAACATCTCCCTCATCAAATACAAGCTAAGATGAAAGCCAGTTTGTCAAAGAAGTGGGGAAATGTGTGCTTCACTTTATGATCTGTACCAAGGCTGATGGTGAATCCTTCTTAAAGACTAAGCCATTATGTTTTAGGGAGGAAATCAATGACAAGTAAGGCAAGGTTACTGCAATAAACAAAACAAGGAATAGTGCTGTAATGATTAAACCAGTCGTACTCGCTAAATCTAAGGCATTGTTAAACTGTGACAAATTTGGCAACATCCGTGTCACAATCACTCATCACAGGAACCCAAGTACAGTCAGTGGTGAAAACTTATTTTCAAATGGATGAGAAATTCTTTAATTTAGAATGGTATGGTGTCCATTTCATCTGTTGGGCCCAAAAAAGCCTAAAGATAACGGATAAGATACTGGAGCTTTTATTTTGGTGTTTGAGAATGACTTGCTGCCAGATAAAGTTAAGATTATTGTTTACCTATGTGCTTCAAGTGTATGAAAAGTGGCCATATGACATCTAGTTGTATGAATATGTGTGGAGAATGCAGATGACCTCTACAAAGGAATGCCCCTATTTACAACTGCTTGCACCAGTTTGAGAAAAGTCTCTCTCCTCTGGGCATATAAGATTCAATAGTTGAAGGTATTTGATCTGTTATCATATCAGGACTCCAGGAATAAATACAGTTGTCTATTCCCTGTCTAGATTACAGCAAGCTACTTCATATGTATATCTGTGCCAGACTTGTTTCTAGGTATTCCTTGTACCAAATCAAAATCTAATGAGGAGGAGGAAGAGGATACAAAGAAACAAAAGGTGAAGGCATTCTGGCAGCTCTGAGTGCCCTGGATTCTGCTTCATTACTACCAAAAACTTCCAAGTAGATGAGAACCAGCTGATGATGATAACCCAAATGAAACTGTGATTGCCAGTGAACACACTAGCAGATGTAGTGCAGTGAAACTGTAATGGCTGTTTTCCCTACCTAGCTGAACTGAAACACTTGCTTTCACAGTACTTGATGTCTGCCTCCCACAAGGGACAGGTGACATATTGTGAGATCATCAGTTTGATCTCCCAGTTTTCACCCTATTTTCCTTTAGTGCGTGATTTTAATGCACATAACCCATTAAGAGGCAACTTCGAGACCACTGACTGTGATAATTCATTAGAACAGATATTTTTTAAATCTTGACCTTTTTGTGCTGAGTCATGGGCCTCCACTTTAGTACTACACAAGGATCCTTTTTACCCATCAACCTTATGGTCCGTAGTGCAAGTGTTAACTCTCATGAGTCTGATGTCTTATTTGTGGAGGTCACACCATCCTCATCAGTTACAACCACTGACCTGGTGACATGACCTCCCCTCGGCTTCTTTATGTCTAACCTGGACTCTCAGTACATGAAAATTCAGTGGAATTGCAATGTATATTACCATCACTTACCAGAAATACAACTTGTTTCCTCTTATTCTGCATTCTGTCTTGCTCTTCAAGCAATGCACTTCCTTGATGATCGCCACCAAGCTGAATCCTATAATGAACCTTTCACTGAATGGGTTTTCTTGCAGTCTTGTACCTCTTCGCGTGACATGACATGACATGACCCCAGTCCCGGATTCCATCCACAACCAGATGATCCAAGACTTGGACATCACCCAGAGGCATCATCTACTCAGGATCTTCAACTGCATTTGGCTCTCAGATGTCTTTCCCTCACAATGGCGAGACAGCATAGTGTTATCCTTATCCTTAATCCCAGGAAGAACCTAATGTCTCTTGACAGCTACTGCAAGATTAGCTTGACACACATACTGTGTAAACTGCTCAAGAGGTTGGTTAGCTTTGGATTATGTTGGGTACTTGATTCTCGGGCATTTTATGCCCATATCAATGTGGCTTCTGGGAAGGATGCTGTACAGCTGACCATTTACTCGGATTGGAAACAGCAATCTGACAGGCTTTACCAACTGCTGACACCTTGTTGTAGCCTTCTTCGACCTATGATGCATACAACACCGCTTGACGTTGTCACATTTTAGTTGCCCTCCATGATTGGGGCTTTCATGGCTCCCTTCCAACTTTTATCCGTGAATTTGTATCCCACTGGCTCTTCAGAGTTTGAGTTGGCATTTCACTCAGCATCCCTAAGATCCAGGAAAACGATATCCCACAGGGTGTGAAGTCTCACATTCTTCCTCATCACCATCAATGGGCTTTTATAACCTCTGTTGGTCCCCTGGTTACCCCAGTGTTGTATGTAAATGATTTATGCACCTGGTGTGCTCCCATTCGGTAGCATCTGCTGAGTGCTAACTCAATGGCGCCCACCAACAGGCCTTTGTGTGGGCCCTTGCCCCATGGCGTCCAGTTTTCTCCCTCCAAAACACATGCTGTGCATTTTTGCCATCGACCCACAGTACACCCCGAACCAGAACGTTTCTTAGGCAATCAGCAGTCCCATTTCTTGGCCCTTATTTTTGATAAAAAGCTTACGTGGCTGCCCATATTCACCACCTGAAGACTACCTTCATGCAGACACTTAATGCTCTCTGATCTCTGGTCCACACATCTTGGTGTGCAGTCTGTGCTGCTCTTCTCTCTCTTTACCACACTCTGGTTTTGTCCAGACTAGATTATTGTTGTCAGCTTCTTCCACTCTGAAACTACTTGACCATGTTCATCATAATGGGGTGCACATGGCTATCAGTGCCTTTCACACTAGTCCCGTTGACAGTCTCCTTGCGGTAGTGGGGATTCCCCCTCTACAAATATGACGGAGCCAACTCTTGGTTTCTTACGCATTCACTATTGAATGATTCCCTAACTATCCCGTGTACCCTGTCCTTTTTGCAAATGACGGATGACTCTGTCCCGATACCTGCCCTTGGGTGGGATTGCCACTTAGAATGCACCTCACTTCCCTCTGTTAGGATCTCCGTCTCCACTCACTGGAAAGTCCTCCATGTATTTCCTCCTGCACCCCCCCCCCCCCCCCCCCCCCCCCCCCCCCCCCCCCCCCCCCGGATGGTGCCTCGACCATAGATTAGGACCGACCTATTCCCAGGTCCTAAGGTTTCTGTCATCCCTATTATATTCCGGTGTCTTGTATATTCCATCTGGGAAGAGTTTCAGGGTGCTACCATCTTCTACACTGATGGTTCTAAAACAGTAGATAAGGCAGGATACAGTTTTATGTGTCCTACTGGCATGGAACACCATTTACTATTGGGATCATGTAGAGGGGCATTTGAAAAGTAGGTGCAAAGTCTGAGAGATGGCACCACTGGCACGTATTGAGGTCACATTTAGTTAGTAGCATCTTTTGAAAGAATGCACACCAAGTTTCAGCCGTATTGGTCTATTTCTTTGTGTTTGGCATTCGTGTAAATCAAGGAAGTTGTGTGATTGTCAAAAAATGGGCAAAAAAGAATTTCGTGTAGTGATTAAACATTACTTTATGAAAGGCAAAACGCCTCAGGAGACTAAAGAGAAGCTTGATAAACATTCCGGTGACTCTACACCTTCGATTAGAACAGTTTATAAGTGGTTTCAAAATTATGGGAGTGGCCATATGGGCAGAAGTGATGCTGAACGTTCTGGACTCCCTGTGGAGGTTATGACTTCAGAAATCATTGATAAAATCCATGATATGGTGATGGATGACAGAAGAATTAAGGTGCGTGAGATGGCTAGTGCTGTGGGCATCTCGAATGGACGGGTACATAATATTTTGCACAAACATTTGGACATGAGAAAGCTATCAGCAAGATGGGTTTCACGATTGCTCACACTTCACCAGAAACGGAATCGTGTGAAATGTTGCAAGGATGGTTTGTAGCTTTTCAGGAAGAATTTGCAGGACTTTAAGCATCGTTTCATTACTGTGGGTGAAATATGGATACATTACTACACTCCTGAGACCAAACAACAATCTAAACAGTGGGTTACCAAGGGAGAATCTGCACCAAAAAAGGCAAAGACCATTCCTTCGGCCGGAAAGGTTATGGCAACTATCTTTTGGGATTCGCAAGGGATAATCTTCATTGACTACCTGGAAAAGGGTAAAACTATTACAGGTGAATATTATTCATCGTTATTGGACCATTTGAAAACTGAGCTGCAAGAAAAATGCCGGCGATTGGACCACAAAGTCCTTTTCCATCACGACAGTGCACCAGCATACACCTCAGCAGTTGTGGTCGCAAAATTAATGGAAATAGGATTCCAACTCGTTTCACATCCCCCCTATTCTCCAGACTTGGCTCCCTCAGACTACTATATGTTCATTTGTTCCCCAATTTGAAGAAATGGCTTGCGGGACAAAGATTTTATTCAAACGAGGAGGTCATTGCAGCAACTAATAGCTATTTTTTGCAGACTTGGAAAATTCCTATTATTCAGAAGGGATCAACAAATTAGAACAACATTGAACAAAGTGTAAAAGTCTAAAAGAAGACTACGTTGAAAAATAAAAAGGTTTATCGCAAACACGTAAGTAGTTTTTATTTTTGCACGGACTTTTCTAACGTCCCTCTTAGTGTGTTCACAGTGAAGCTGTTTGCCATTATTAGGGCCCTCCATTTTGTTTCTCAGGCCTCCCTCCACAGTGTTTTAACATGTTCCGATTCAATGAGCATCTTGTAGGCTATAGACCGATGCTACTCTTCTCACTCTTAGGTCTCTGCTATCCATGACTTTCTCCCTCTCCTTGGCTGTGCTGCCTGCTCTGTTGTCTTTCCCTGGATCACAAGTCATATGGGTATCCCCGGGAATGAACTGGTTGACTATTTGGCTAGAGAGGCAGGTACTTAACCACTTATTCCCTTTCATGATGCCAGGTGCAGATATGAGGATATCTCTTTGCCTAAAAGTGAAGTGACATGTGCTGCATTACTGTTCTCAATAATAAATTCCGCGCAATTGAGGTGACTACTGCAATTTGGCACTCTTCCTTCTGCTCTTTTCGGAAGGAGTTCAGTATCTTATATAGTCTACGCATCAGTCTTAGGAGGCCCACTCATTGTTTTCTCTTGGATAACGAGCCACCCCAACAATGTGGCTGTAGAATGAGACTGATGGTATCCCGTATATTGGTGGAATGTCCCCTTCTTTTGGCCCTCCATACTCCATATAGCCTTCCAGATTCCTTATCTTTAATGTTAGTAGATGATTCACAGATGGATGGACTAGTCCTGTTTGCTACATGAAAGTGGTTTTTGTTTTCAGTTATAAGGTTTTGCTTTACTCCTGGAGCAGGGGCGGGGTGGTTGTGGTTGCGGCTTCTCTTCGCGTTTTCTAAGTCTGAGACCCATGACCACTCCGCTGTGCAACGACTGCTCTTATATCCCTCTGTTTTTCCAGTTTTTAGATTTCGCTTACCCTTTCATGCCTTCTGCTGTGTGTGTTTTGTGTTTCCTCATTTTATAGTTTAATCCTGACTGGATCTGACCATTTTTGGCAGTCTGTGTATCTTACACAAGTAACTTTTGAATCACCGGATTGATGACCATGCCATTTATTCCCATAACCCCCCTCTGTCAGTCAATCAATCAAGGTGTGATGGATTGTTTGAGACAAACTTCATTAGTGCATATTTCAATTGTGATGGCACAGTTGAAATGTCTAGCTCCTCGAAGAGGTATCTATGTGGTGTCGGAAGGGGTGAACACTACACTTTATTCTTGCCTTTCTTTTGTGCAGTCAGTACTTTTTTAATTATATGTGGTTTCTGTCATTTCAGATATGCACAATTTTGAATCTGCAGCTATTATGAATCAAAACACAAAGGAATTAATGACATTCAGCTGCTAGTGGGCAATGATTTATATCAGCGGGTAAAGTTGAAAATTTGTGCTGGGCCAGGATTCTAACCCAGCTTCCTCCATACCAGATGCATGCTCTGACCACTAAGCCATCTGGACACAGTAGTCATCACAACTGCGCCAACTACCCAAGCATGCCTCCCGTCAGATCCAAATTGTCAGCTTTCCCACACACTACTGACATTAGTGCACCTGTCCATTATCTTCATTAGTTGTGGCATGTAAGGCAAGGCTGGCCAATGATCCCTTCAGTGCTGATTTAAACCACACTTGAACTCTTACAGAAATTGGCAAAATGCAGCTACTGAGGCTAGAGACAGTGATATTTGTGTGTGTGTGTGTGTGTGTGTGTGTGTGTGTGTGTAACAGTCTATTCATACTATTGATGTTTGCCATCCTGGATTTTCCATTGTTTGTATGAGATGTAAGGAGCAGATATGAACTCTGATCACAACTTAGTAATGATGAAGAGGAGATGAAGTATAAGAGAATTGTTCAGAATAGACATTATGGAAAATGTGATAAAGTAGTACTGAGGAATGATGAGCTGCATTTGAAGTTGTCTGCAGCTATTGATACTGCTGTAATGAATACCACAGTAAGCAGTTCAGTCGAAGAGGTGTGAGCATCTGTAAAAGAGGACAATCACAGGATTTGGACAGAAAAACATCGGTAGGCATACAGGGAAGGCAACTGTGAAGAAACCTTTGTTAACAGAAGAAATACTTAAACTGATCGATGAAAGAAGAAAGTGTAAAAATGTCCAGGAAAAGAAAAGAAACAACAGTATAAGTCAGTTAGGAATGAAGTAAATAGAAAGTGCTGGGAAACTAAGGAAAAATGGCTGCAGGGAAAATGTGAAGAAATTGGAAAAGAAAGATCATTGAATTGATAGATTCAGCATACAGAAAAGTTGAAGCAGCCTGTGGCAAAATTGAAAGCAAAGGCATGAGCTTCAAGAATGCAAGAGGAGTTCTGCTGTTAAATGCAGAGGTACGACCAGATAGGTGGAAAGAGTACATTGATGGCCTCTACTTGGGGGAGGAACTGTCTGATGAAGCTATAGAAGAAGAAATGGGAGTTGATATGAAGACCTAGATCCAGTATTAGCCAGAGTTTAACAGAATTGTGGAAGACTTTCCATCAAATAAGGCAGAAGGCCTAGACAACATTCCTTCATAGGGAAATCAGAAATCAAATAACTATTCAAGTTGGTTTGTGGAATCTGAGTCTGGAGACTTGCCATCAGACTTTCAGAAAAATATCATCCACACATTTCTGAAGATAGCAAGAACAGATGAGTGAGAGTACTGCTGCACAATCAATGTAACAGTTCATGCATCTAAGTTACTAACAAGAATAATGTACAGAAGAATGAAAAAGAAACAGATGATCTGTTAGGCAACTATCACTTTGACTTAAGGAAAGGCAAAGGTACCAGAGGCTCTTCTGATTTTGCTCTTGATAACGGTATCAAGACTATAGTCAGTGACAACACAGCTCACAAGGAATGCTGCATTGTGAATTTGACTGACAGTGCATAGACAGCAACCACATTACGTTCCTGCATCTGGCAACATCACAGACCAGCTTGCCTGAATCTACTTCATATTTGAAGAATGAGTACGTTATACAAATAAGGTCCCTTGCCTTTTTGTGAAACACTTGGCACCCTCTAGCTGTTTAGCCATTATGAGAAAAGTTACAGAACACACAGAATACCACAAAAATCAGTCAGATATAGTTTCGTGCATGTAAACTTGATAGAACGCTCGGATATGATGGAAGTTTATACAGTATGAAATGCAAAAGCAGACTGAGTGCTGATTGGCTAGCTGTGTTGCTGTCTACTGCGCTTCCCCAACCCAGAAACCGTAAATGCTGTTGCAGATTATAAAGAAGAATAGTCATTTTCATGGGATTTGTCATCTTGGAAAAAGTGTTCAATAGTTCATGGTGCAAAATGTTTGGAATTATTAGAAAGCTAGGAGCAAGCTATAGGAAAATATGGTCAATGTTCAGTGTGTGCCTAAACTGAGAGGGAACAATAAGAAGGAAAGACCATGAACAAAGTACCCAGATTAAAAGAGTGTAAGACAAGAATGCAGTCTCTTGACCTTACTGTTCAATATAAACATCCAAGAAGCAATCACAGAAATAAAAGGAAGTTTTAGGAGTGTGATAAAAATTCAGGGTGAAAGGATATCAATGATAAGATTCGTTGATGTCATTGCTATCCTGAGTGGAAGTGAGGAAGAATTACGAGACATACTGTGTACTGAGTACAGAGTAAGGATTGAAAGTAAGCTGAAGACAGGCAGGAGTAATGAGGAGTAGCAGAAATGAGATTAGTGAGAGACTTAACATAAAAATTGATTATCACGAAGTAGACGAAGTGAAGCAACTATACTACCTTGGAAGCCAAATAATATATGACAGATGAAGCAAGGAAGACATAAATAGCAGATTTTCATAGGCAAAGAGGACATTCCTTGCCAAGATATGTCTGTTGGTATCAAACATCTGCATTAATTTGAGGAAGAAATTTGTGAGACTATAAGTTTGGAGCATCGCATTATATGGAAGTGAATCAGGAATTATGGGAAAACCACAAAGAAGAAAATCAGAATGTTTGAGATATGGTGCTACAGAAGGATGTTGAAAATTAGGTGGTCTGAAAAGTTCAGAAATGGGGATTTTTCCATAGAATTGGCAAGACGAGAAAAACATGGATAACATTGACAAGAAGAGGGGACATGTGCTAAGATATCCGAGAATAATTTCCATGGTACTAGAGTGAGCTGCAGAGGGTAAATCTGTAGGGAAAGACAGAGATTGGAATAAATCCAAAAAATAATTGAATATGTTGGATGCAAGTGTTGCTCTGAGATGACCAGATTGGCACAGGAGAGGTATTTGTGGTGGGCCACATCAAACCAGACAGAGGACTGATGACCCCTCACCCCACTCCCATACTGTGGACATTTCAGCGCACATCATTAGTTGTGGGGTTCCACAAGCATCTGTTCTCAGAGCTGAGCTATGTATCAAGAACGTTTTGTTGATAGAAGATAAATGCCTTCTGAGCATGGGACAGCACTGATCCAGTGTTATACTCATCACAAATTACTTAGCAGGATGTACTTGATGATATGCACTCCAGTAAGCAATTCCTGATGTGGATACATCTACAAGACAGCAGTGCCCAGAAGAAAGCCACCAAGATGGGTGCTCACTAAGGCAAATTGGACATTATACCGCCTGCTGGTTGTCTTTGAACATATAAGCAATATCCAGGAATAGATATACTACATTACTACCAGATTCCAGCAGATTGTTTATGCATCCAAGCTAAAGTCTTACGGCCAGCTGCAAAGATAGTTCATCCTTTGGTGGAATAGTGAGTGCTCTTCTGTTGTCAGGGACAGGCATATGGCTCTGTGGAGGTTAAAGTGCAGGCTGTCTAATGAGAAACTTGCAGCCCTCTGGGTAACAAGGGCAAAATACCATCATATAATTAAGGAGAGCAAAAACAGTTTTTTGCAACAGTTCCTGAATTACATCAACCGATCTGCTAAACCAACAGATGTATGGGAAGGCTTTTGGGGAATTTTGGAAAAAGATGGGTAGTGTCCTGGTAAGTTATTTGCATTTTCCGTAGGTCATGATTGTGAGCTCTCAGTATTATGTGGAATCTCTCTCTCTCTCTCTCTCTCTCTCTCTCTCTCTCTCTCTCTCTCTCTCTCTCGCTCTATCTACACTCCTGGAAATGGAAAAAAGAACACATTGACACCGGTGTGTCAGACCCACCATACTTGCTCCGGACTCTGCGAGAGGGCTGTACAAGCAATGATCACACGCATGGCACAGCGGACACACCAGGAACCGCGGTGTTGGCCGTCGAATGGCGCTAGCTGCGCAGCATTTGTGCACCGCCGCCGTCAGTGTCAGCCAGTTTGCCGTGGCATACGGAGCTCCATCGCAGTCTTTAACACTGGTAGCATGCCGCAACAGCGTGGACGTGAACCGTATGTGCAGTTGACGGACTTTGAGCGAGGGCGTATAGTGGGCATGCGGGAGGCCGGGTGGACGTACCGCCGAATTGCTCAACACGTGGGGCGTGAGGTCTCCACAGTACATCGATGTTGTCGCCAGTGGTCGGCGGAAGGTGCACCTGCCCGTCGACCTGGGACCGGACCGCAGCGACGCACGGATGCACGCCAAGACCGTAGGATCCTACGCAGTGCCGTAGGGGACCGTACCGCCACTTCCCAGCAAATTAGGGACACTGTTGCTCCTGGGGTATCGGCGAGGACCATTCACAACCGTCTCCATGAAGCTGGGCTACGGTTCCGCACACCGTTAGGCCGTCTTCCGCTCACGCCCCAACATCGTGCAGCCCGCCTCCAGTGGTGTCGCGACAGGCGTGAATGGAGGGACGAATGGAGACGTGTCGTCTTCAGCGATGAGAGTCGCTTCTGCCTTGGTGCCAATGATGGTCGTATGCATGTTTGGCGCCGTGCAGGTGAGCGCCACAATCAGGACTGCATACGACCGAGGCACACAGGGCCAACACCCGGCATCATGGTGTGGGGAGCGATCTCCTACACTGGCCGTACACCACTGGTGATCGTCGAGGGGACACTGAATAGTGCACGGTACATCCAAACCGCCATCGAACCCATCGTTCTACCATTCCTAGACCGGCAAGGGAACTTGCTGTTCCAACAGGACAGTGCACGTCCGCATGTATCCCGTGCCACCCAACGTGCTCTAGAAGGTGTAAGTCAACTACCCTGTCCAGCAAGATCTCCGGATCTGTCCCCCATTGAGCATGTTTGGGACTGGATGAAGCGTCGTCTCACGCTGTCTGCACGTCCAGCACGAACGCTGGTCCAACTGAGGCGCCAGGTGGAAATGGCATGGCAAGCCGTTCCACAGGACTACATCCAGCATCTCTACGATCGTCTCCATGGGAGAATAGCAGCCTGCATTGCTGCGAAAGGTGGATATGCACTGTACTAGTGCCGACATTGTGCATGCTCTGTTGCCTGTGTCTATGTGCCTGTGGTTCTGTCAGTGTGATCATGTGATGTATCTGACCCCAGGAATGTGTCTATAAAGTTTCCCCTTCCTGGGACAATGAATTCACGGTGTTCTTATTTCTATCTCTATCTATCTATCTTTATACTATTACATGTTGAGGAATTGTTCTACACTGCAGAATGATTTGTCAAGCAGATATGATTCCAGTTTTTGTTTGAAGTTAATTTAATCTTTTATGTTCTTCACATCACTGGGTAACTGGTCAAATATTTCCTTTCTGTGCCACATTATGGCTGAACGGTGGATAGTCTAAGTTATTTGTCCTTCCATGCCCACACCCTTGCATAGAAATGCAGTTGGTGCAAAACATATTTGGAACAGTTATTTTTTAGTCTTAAAATCTGAAAGCATTATTTTTTTTATTTTCCTTTTTTGTATACATTATAGTTAGAAGTTATGGAGTCCTGCAAGTTTTGCCAAAATTTAATGATAATCCATCTGCCTGGAAGAACCTGAGATTTTCGAACAGTATCCTTTCTTCCTGGAGTGCTAGTTTTGCAAGGTTCGCAGAAGAGCTTCTGTGAAGTTTTGAAGGTAGGAGACGAGGTACTGGCAGAATTGAAGCTGTGAGGACGGGTCGTGAGTTGTTAGAGCACTTGCCCGCAAAAGGCAAAGGTCCCGAGTTCGAGTCTCAGTCTGGCACACAGTTTTAATCTGTTAGGAAGTTTCATGTAATTAGGCAATTTCTCCATAAGGGTGTTAATGCTGATTTCCATTCCTATGCTTTTATCAGTCAAAAAAATATTTTCACCTTGTGCTTGTGCTAGTTGAAGACCATGTATATTAGAAACAATGAAGAGCTCAAAACATAATTGTTTAGTACACAATGT
The DNA here is from genome assembly GCF_021461385.2 of Schistocerca piceifrons. Lineage (NCBI taxonomy): Eukaryota > Metazoa > Arthropoda > Insecta > Orthoptera > Acrididae > Schistocerca > Schistocerca piceifrons. Next base: position 260,876,435 of record NC_060144.1, on the reverse strand, counting down.
GGGACTGTTTCAAAGTCTATTGCACATTTAGTGGATATGGATGTTTTTTTCTTTTCTTTTTAAGTGGTCTTTACAACACTGCTACTAAACAGCATGAAGCCATAGGCTGAAGAAATTGTAGGCCACTATCAATGAGACTTTGTCCATGGATGGGCAACTCTTGACCACATATTTATCTTGCGGCAGCTGATAGAGAAGTTTTGCGAGTTCGATCAAAAATTACATCTTATCTTCATTGATTTTCAACAAACTTGCAACAGTATTGACCACTCCATGTTGTGTAAAATATTAGAGGAATTTCATATCGCATCAAAACATATCCAGTTAATTGCCGCTTGCTACTCTCAATCAACTTGTTTGGTATGGTTTGGCAAACAAATATCACCATCATGCAGTATCCAAAATGGATTGAGACAGAGAGATCCATTGGCACCAATACTGTTCTACTTGGCATTGGAAAAGTAAGCTGTGACACTGATCAGGTCAGATCAGAGAAATGGAGATGTTGGGAGCACACACAGTCCTGGAATTTGCCGACGATGTCATGGTTCTTGGTGACATTGTGAAGCAAGTATGCACAGATACTTCCCGATATGTCCATAGTGCAAAGTAAATTGGACTGGTGACGAATAAGGATAAAACCAAATATCGTACCATGCCATTCAGCTCTCCTTCCTTCCATTGTTATCAGTGAGCATATCTGCGAATGAGTTCAGGAATTCAAAACCTGGGTTCCATGCTGACTAATAAAGTACATGATGAAAGAAGTGCGTCAACAAATAATAAACACCAATTGCATGTTCTTTAGTGTGAACAATTTATTCAAGTTACATCTGATATCACAAGAATAAGATTCAGCTTACATGACACTAGTGTAGCCAGTACTTTTGTGTGTTTGTGAAACAGTGACATCATCAGCAACAACTGAAGAAGCTACCTGTGCCTTTGAGAGGTATGGGACTTCGAAAGATCTATGGGATCCTCTGCAGTATCATGGAAGCGGAAGATAAATGGGAATGAAGAATGAAAGAGGACATGTACCAGCAGTTTTGAAAGTCACACATTTATTATTTATTTATTCCTCAAGCAGACCATGAACTATGTATTCTACAACCTTAGATAATGCTGGTAGAATACAGATCAGCCTGTAATCAGAAGGTTCTTGGCAGATTAGTGTTTGGTTAGAAGTTTAATGTGTCCCTTTTTCCAGGCCAGAATGGTTTAAAAAATGTTATTATCGATAGTAATGGGTCGATGAGGAAATTGATCATGTAATATTGTCGAGTCCTGCAGCTGCATAATGAATTCGCATAATTGACTTCATGACTGTGTTAAGTCTTACCGGCTGCAGAAAAAATTTTTAGTTGTACCAACCACAGGTACTTCAAGGGATTCGAAAGTTTGCATCCTTGTGTGTTGGTCAAGTAGAGATGTAGGCATGGTGAAATACTCACTTAGATTCTCGACTGAAACAAGAGGTTCAGCTGCAGATTGAGAATTTCCTATTCCTAGCCCTTGTGGATTTTTCCACAAAACAGAAGGCCTGTGAAGGTCCTCAGTTAATGGGTGGGTGTACCTAAATCTTGCATTTCTCAATGACTGGCTAACTCAGTTGTGTAGTTGTTTGTAGGCGAGATGATTGTCAGAGGTTGGGTGCCGTTTATATTTCCTGTGTGCTGTGTCTCTGATACTCATATGGTGTCAGAGTTGATTGGTACGCCATGGTGCAAGTTTTTCTGACTCTTACAGTGGCAGAATGTTACGGCACAAGAGGCTACAGTGAATTGGCCAAGCCCTTCGAGCTTATAGGTAAGTCCCATATCGAGTCCTCCATTCTCAGCCATGGGAACATCCAAGGATGCAAAGAAAGGATCGACTATTAACAATTCTTAAAGAAGTGGGGCCAACAGCAGTGGAAGATTAAGCTGAAGGACAGCAATGATGGACTACCATCTGCAGTGGACATCTCCTATGTTGTGACTGACCGACCTCCTTTTTTAATTGGATTTTTTTTTTTAGGTAATATGGTGTTTTGTAATTTTTGGAAGGAGTGCTGTTTTTTCTCCTTTTGTAATGTGATTATGTCTCTTGGTTTTTGTGCTCTAGGCATTAATGCAATAGATAATTACGATGATGATGATGAAAGTGTTTTATTGGCTGGTGCTGGTGCAGTCTCATATGTTTTCTGCAGTAAATTACTTTTCAACCATCTTCAGAACATAAAAGAAAGCAGTACACTCACATTGCTTCCTCTTATTATCTGAAGATGGATGGCGTTGGTTGAAACCAATAATTTATTGTTGAAGTGATGTGATTGTGTCAGACAGTAGACAACAATCACTGACATCTCCATCATAACCAAAAATTTATTCTTCTCAGATATTGAATTGTTTTACTAACAGTTTCTTATTGATACTGATGTCTGTTGTGTTCTTTTGGAGGGGAACTGATACCTTTCAGATTTACATAACCTTTTCTGAAAGCTGAGAGAGTGTTTTCATGTGACAACTACCGTAAAAGACTTGAGGATGCTTGCATTTTACCCATACAGACATTTTGTAAATTCTAATTCAGTGCTGAATACATTACAGATGTGCTGCTAAACTGCATCTCCTCTTTAATTATAAAGAACATGTGATACAAAATCCACCAGTTCCTCCTGTAAGACATAAAACCATTGAAGAGGAGAAAATTAGGAAAGAAGAAAAGTGGAAACTGGAGTCAATGTCTTTTGCTCTGAAAAGGTCAGGGAGGCTTATAAGGAAGGTTCAGGGCGGTAAGCTTTTATTAAATTGCAAATTCAAACAATACAGTGTTCAGTGTGTTCTGTATCTGTATGTTGTTGTGGTGTCTTTTCACACGCATTCAGTGACAGATATAATTTAAAAAATAGAATCCTGATACATTTAGTTCTTTAGCACTTAAGTTACGTTGAAACTTTGCCTATATGCATTTAACTGCAACTGAGTTTTTTAGTGGCATTGTATTTATTAAATTCACTTTGCATTATTGAAAAGCAGTGTACCCAATTAGTTCCAGCTTCTGAATCTTCAGGTAGTTTGGTGAATACAATGTTAGTCAGAATGTGGCAGTTATTTCCTGTACAATTGAATTAAAGTAAATCAAGAACAAATTGTGGTTTGTCAAGTACCACCAAAATACTGATAATCATGAAGCCATGGATTCTGAATGCCAAAAATTAATAATGTTTTTAGGTGCTTATGGTTCAGTGCACTTGCAAAATTTAAGTTCCTCTGCATGCATTCTTGGGAGTAGATTACATTACAGCAAACTATGTATATTTACCTTTAATAGTTCAAGGTAAGTCCTTGGGCTTGATAAACTGTTAAATCACTCTTTTTCACATTTTGTGGTTTATAATTCCTCTTCAAACCAACCATGGTAAAGAACCAAATATCAAACACAAGGACAGACTGACACACATCCTGTGGCCATTGCTGCAGATCATTTTATATGTTTTCAGCTGTTACTGTATTTTGTCTGTTATCAGTTACAATAAATGTTATTACTCAGAAATTAATTTACGAAATTTTCATGTAGTAAAAAGTGTGGATCAACAAAAGTTTTGCATCACCCTCTTTATTTCAAAATTCATGGCACGGAAAACAAAAACTGGCTCTGAGCACATGGTGGAACATCCCCTTGCTCAAATGCATGTTTGAATCCATCGTGGCATTCCATTGATAAGATCATAAAGCCAACTCTGGTCCAAATTGTCCCACTCACTGATTCTCTGTAAGTCATGCGAAGTACATGGTCATTTTCGACATCCAAAAATAGCTCATTTCAATTGATCTCACACATGTTCGGTTGGATTCATGTCAGGAGAACATGCAGGTCTATCCATTTTGGTCATCCCAGCATGCTGAAGAAACGTGTTCACAAGAACAGCATGACAATCATGCGGGTTATCATCCTCTAAGATTAAATTGCCACCAAAATGCTGACGATCTCTGCCCCTCTCCCCTCCCCTCCCTCCCAAGGGGCTCAGTACTCTTTGATGAGTTTGTGCTTGGCTACCACAGGGCCCCAGCCTTTGCAGTACCTCTTCCCTTTCCGTGCTCTATGTTATCCTCCTGCTGTTCTGTTACCCCTTCCAGGTGGGGAACATGTCTTGATAGTTTTGGGAATCCATTCTGAAGTTTCAATCCCCCAGCATTGGGACACTCCCTCATCTATTTTTTCTTTCTTTCTTTCTTTCTTCATTCTCTATCTCCTCCCCTTCCTCCACTTTGGCTTTTGAGGTTTCTCTTTATTTCCTCTTCCTTCCTGTGTGCTCTTGAATTTGCAGCTCCAGGTTGACAGGTAGGGATCACACATACCCCCTGGTAATTGCCAGGCACAGAGAGAGATGATTGCCTGTGCTATTACCTTCATAAATTGCCAATTGTTTCCTCTTGGCTGAAGTTCAGGAGGTGTGATCTGAGGTGCGAACAATCACCTAAGGCAAGTGAGCCCCCATCTGAGGGTGTCCCCAGTTCGAAGGAGTGCGCCATTGGAGATGCTACCAGTCATGAGGGATTTTTTCACAACGAGGAGCCAATCACCATGTCAGTCTACATTAAATGGAGTGAGGCTAAAGATTCAAAGATTCTCCCAGCTGCTCCTCAGTTCCTCATGGTATCACGTGCTGAGGAAGGTCAGACCTTTGCTACAGTCAATCTGTTTGTTATTGAGATAGGTGTTGATGCAGTTGCAGGCCCAGTAAAATCCTGCTCTCACACACATAATGGGACTCTGCTTTTGGAGACCAGTTGTGATTTTCAAGCCCAACAGTTGCTTACAGCTTCGCTCCTCCGTGACTATCCTGTTTGTGTCAAGGTGTATTGTACGCTGAATTCTTCATGTGGTGGTAGTTACACTTGGCTGCTTGATGGTCTGACTGAGATAGAAATCCAAACTTATCTCTCTGGTCAGGGCACCACTGCAGTCCATTGGGTACTGAAAGAGGTTGATACAAACTTAGTGCCTACATTCTCTCTTTTTCTCACATTTGATTGAGTAGTGCTTCCATTGAAGATTAAGGCAGGCTGTGAAGTCATCACAGTCAGATTGTACATTCCAAACCTGATTTGTTGCTTGCAGTGTCAACGTTACAACTGCACTTGCATGTTCTGTCGAAACACGGCCAAATGTGTTACTTGTGATAAAGATGATCATGAGGTTAATTTCCCGCCTCTTTCTCCCCGCTGTATCAGTTGTAATGGTGACGATGCCCCCTTATTCTGTGAATGCCCTGTATATCTCGATAAGTGGGCCGTCCAAGAGATTGGGTTGAAAGAAAAAGTACCATACCCTGTCACGTGCAAGTTGAAAGCCCTGCGTTTTAACATTCAGCACATGTAGTGCTGTTCTTGCTACACCTTGCTCCATGAAAGACATGGTCACGCAAACTTGCAACCTCCAATTCAGTAGTGCAGTTGTGAAATCGCTCAGTGGCACAATAGCATACCCACCTCCTCCTACAGCTGAGCAACAAGCCACCAAATCTTCACCCCTGGTGGTGAAGAAATCACCTACTACTCAACCGGCAGGCCGGAAAGGATAAAAGGAATATGCCTGCGAAAATTTTTTTACATCCCTCCAGCCAATAAATGTCTGAGTCTTCGTCTGCCAACCGTAAAGGTGCTAAGATATCAAACAAAGACAAAGGGTCTGTGATGGTCCGCCTACTTTATTTCTTCTTCTGTTGTCATTGGTGTCGATGTACTGGCTAAAAAAAAGTAGGGGGTGGAAGTGCAGTATGGTCTACTGTAAATGATGTAGCAGACAGGTGCACAGTTGTGTTTCACAGTTGTTTACTTTCATTCCCCCCCCCCCCCCCCCCATATACACATTTAATATGGCCAGTGCACTATTGTTTAACTTTCAATAAACCTCATTAATAGTTTGGAGACGAACATCTACATACTGCTACAATAGTTTACTGTTGAATATCTGTGAGCAGTAAAAAACATAAGCATATAATTCATAGTTCTTTCAGAATAATCAGGTTTGAATGGGACACACACTGTAATTGTTTTAACACATGGACTAAATGTGTAACACTTATTTCACAGTTAAGTTGAAGCATCATTGTTGTTCTAACCAATACAGGTTTCTCGTCTGAAACTCGGCCATGGACTGACTGTCTTGGGACCAAAAATTGGTTCCTTATGTATCGTCACAATAATAGGTACTAAAACTTCACATTGTTCAATGTGTAATTTACAGAAATTACAATTAAAACTTTACTTATTAAGTTAACTGAATACATCAAAAAATTGGTTCTTTTTAAGTTTCTTCTACTACGACAGTTAGGATGAATTATTTGTTTACATCATGAAATTAACATATATAGTTACACAAACTGTTAATTACTTTAGGATTAATTAATGGCTGGCTTTGCTAACATGTTTTCAAATAGTCAAATATATCTTTTAAGAATACTATTAGTGGTTCCTCCAAATGTTTATAATTAGTACAGAATTTATATTTGTTTATATGTCAATAATAGAATTTAAGTTACGAAATCCTTACTGACTTCACCCTCTAACAAAAGATACTAACTGGTAATAGTCAAAATAAATTAGCAGATCAATTACATACCTAAAACTAAGCACAGAATTAGATCTGGCGTTATATTCTTTAAAACTGAGGGCCAACCTTTCTCTTTTATGAAGATGCAGATTATACTCACCTGTGTTAATAGTAGTTAGACAAAAATGGAAAAAAAAACAACGAATTTAAGGAGGCAGATTTCAAAACAAGAGGGAAAGTAAAAATATCCCAGCTTGCTTTGTCACAGGTCTTTACCTTCCTTCGGACACCTCTTCAACAGTGTCACCACATGATACCCTCACTCAGCTGACCTCTGTTTCACTGGTTTGCACTGCTGACCATTTTTCTGCCCTGGAATCCACAGGCCCACTTGGGGAGAATGCCGACGCTTCTGTAGATTTCATGGAAGATCCTCCAGTCTCTTCACCCTATAGCAGTGACTCTTCGAAGGCTGGCAGTTGGTAGCCACCAAGGTGACTACCCTCAGTTTGTTCCCTCCTCCCCTTTCTCATGATGACTCTTCTCCAATGGAATGTTCGCAGCATTAGATCTAACAAGGAGGAATTACGGCTGCTCTTGTAATTGCAGCGTCCAGTTGTTTTCTGCCACCAAGAAACAAAATTGTGTGCTCGTGATTGCTTTGATCTCCCACATCTCCTTCTGGTCTGCTCTGACCTTCCTCTTGAGAACAGCATTCACTCTTGTGGGGGAGTCATATGCTCTTCCACGATGACATCTGTGGCCAAACCATGTCATTGAACAACCAACTGCAAGCTCTTACAGTCTGGATTTTCCTTCCACATTTCACCTTTTCTCTTTGTGTCATCTACATCTCTCCATCATCGCTGTCACCAGGGCAGACTTACCTCAGCTTATTGGTCAGCCCCCTCAATCCCTTTTGTTGGTCTCTGACTTTTAATGCCCACCAACCCCATTGGGACTCTTTGAGAACATGTCCGACAGGTTCTCTCTTGACTGACCTTCTCAATCAACTCCGCCTCATCTGTCTTAACACTGGAACACCCACATCCCATTCAGGCTCCACACACACTTCACTCATTTTGCACTGCTCAGCTTGCCCATTACCTCAAGTGGTCCGTTCTCTCTGACATGTACTTGAGTGACAATTTCCCTTGTGCTATCCGTTTGTTGACTCCTACCCTATCTGCTTGTAAACCCAATGGGCAACTTTCTAAGGCTGATAGGAGGCTTTACTCCTCCCTGGCAATCTTCGATGAACACCATTTCCCAAGTTGTGGTGACCAGGTAGAGTTCCTTAAAGACATTATCCTTACCACCGCATAATGTTCCATGCCTCACACTTCATCTTTACCCTGCTGTTTTCTGGTCCCCTGGTGGACTGAGGCATGCCACGACACACCAAGTGCGTGTGGATACGTTTTTAACTGTCATCCTACAATGGGGAACCGTATTTGTTATAAGCAGTTGTGTGCCCAGTGTCAGCCGCAATTGTTGGCATAGCAAAGAAGCTAGTTGGATTTCATTTACTGGTTCTATTAACAGTTTCACTCCCTCTTTTGTCATATGTGGCAACCTCCATTGGCTCTCTAGGACCCGGGTCCATTCCCAGATTTCCAGCCTGACCATGGTAGATGGTGTATTTGTGGACCCTATTGCTATCTTCAACACATTGGGCCACTTTTTTTTTTTTTGGAGATTTTGAGCCTTCCTCCCTCAGAAACAAGTGGGTGGGGCCCGGGTGATACCCTTCTCCTCCCCGAATCGTGAATGCCACAATGATGCCTTTACTATGAGGGAGCTAGACCATGCTGTCACTTCATACTGATCCTCTGCCCCAGGGCCAGACAGTGTTCACATTCAGATTTTGCAGCATCTTTCTCTTGCAGGCAAGCACTTCTTTGTTCATATGTACAATCGCAATTATGCCCAGGGGGCCCGCAGCTCTTTGGTGTGTTTGTGCTTTGCTACCATGGGGCCCCAGCCTTTGCAGCATCCTTTCCCTTCTGTGCTGCATGTCTGTTCTCTTGCTATACTTTTCTCCCTCCCTTGGGGAACATGACTGGGGTGTTTTTTGGAATGTGTTCCACATTTTCAGCGGCTGACATAAGTACAGTCTCACCACTGTTTTTTTATCCTGTTTTCATCCATTTTTCTTTCTTTCTTCACCTTCCCCCCATCCTTTCTTTGCTTTGGCATCTGAGGTTCCTCCTTCTTCCTCCCTGTGTACTCCTGAAGGCCGGCCCACACATCTAACTCGTAACAAATGACTGGGTAACACACAATACCCAGCCATGGGTCGACAGGTAGGGTTCACCCTGGTACAGGCCAGGCCCAGGGAGGGGTGATCGCATGAGCTGCTACCTTCCCAAATTGCTTATTGGTCCCTCTGTCAGGTGTTCGGGAGGTGTGAACAATCACCTTCTGAAGGGCACCCAGTTGGAAGGAGCATGTCATTGGAAACACTGGCAGTCATGGAGGATTTTCTCGCAATGAGCTAATCATCTTTACAGTCAATGGCTATGAAATGTAAATGAAATGAGGCTAACAATTCAAAGACTCTCTCATCTGCACCAAGTTTCCTTGTGGTTTCCTGTACTGAAGCCGGTCAGTCCTTTGAAATGGTAAATCCATTTATTATTCAGAAAGGTGTTGATGCAATTGCTGTCAAATCCTGCTCTCGTTTACACAATGGTACTTTGCTTTTGGAGACTACTTCTGATTCTCAAGCACAACACCTGCTTGCAGCTTCGCTCCTCCACAGCTGCTCAATGGTCTGACAGAGGCAGAAATCCAAACATACCTCTTTGATCAGGGTGTCATTGCCGACAATCAAGTGATGAAAAAAGTTAATGCCTCCTTAGTGCCTACATGCACTCTCCTCACTTCTGATAGTGGTTCTTCCACCAAAGATCAAAGCAGGTTATGAAGTTATCACAATTAGACTGTATATTCCGAACCCTACGCGCTGCTATCAGTGTCATCATTACAATCATACTCGAGAGTCCTGTTGACACCCAGCCAAATGTTCAACCTGTAGCAGGAATGATCATGAGCGTGATTGTACACCTCCTTCTCTGCACTCCATCAACTGCAATGGCGACCATGCCACCTGCTCCCACGATTGTCCTGTGTATCTCAATGAGCAGGCTGCCCAGGAGATTCGGATGAAGGAAAAAGTGCCTTACTCGGTTGCAAGGAAAAAGTGCCTTACCTGGTTGCTCACAAGTTGTTGGCTAGTCAGAAACCCTGCGTTCTACCATCTGGCACCTAAAGTACTGTTATTGCTACCTCTTGCTCCATGAAGGATATGGTCGTACAGACATGCAACCTCAGATTCAGCTCTGAGGTTGTAAAATTGCCCAGTGTCATGATAATATCTCCGTCCCCTCATGCAACTGTGCAACAAGCCATCAAACTCCAGCCTCACGGGGTGAAGTCACCAGCTACATGACCATCAGGCTGGAAAGGACAGACAGAATACTCCTGTGAAGACTTACTATGTCCCTCCAGCCAACCAACACCTGAGTCTTCCTCTGCTAACCATTAAGGCTCGAAGTAGTCCAACAAAGGCAAATGATCTTTTTTGCCGACACGAAGATCCTCTTCAATGGTGTTGGCACGTGATACCCTTGCCCCGCCAGCATCCATGTCTTTGGTGGGCAACACCAACCATTTTTCTGTGGCGGCCTCTGCAGGCCGACAGCAGACGAAAGCTGATGCTTCTGTAGACCTCGTGGAGCAGGATCCTCGTGCCTCACTAACATGTAGAAGCGAGTCTTTGTAGGCTGGTAATCAGCAGCCACTGACTTGACACCCCTTCATTTTTTCCTCATCAAGACTCTCCTCCAATGAAAAGTTTGTAGCTTTTGGTCCCACAAAGAGGATTTACAGTTGCTTGTAGAATCACAGTGTGCGCTTGTACTCTGCCTTCAGGAAACAAAATTACGTTGTCATGACCGCTTTGAGCTTTCGCATTTCTTCCCGGTTCATTTTGACCTTCTGCCCAATGTTGGCATTCCATCTCGTGGGGGAGTCGTGTTGCTCATAGGGGATAGTGTTCATAGTCAACCTATCTTCCTGACTACCCATCTTCAAGGTGTTGCAGTTCGCCTTTTCCTTCCTCACTTGACTTTTTCCCTTTGTACCGTTTATGTACCTCCATCATTCGATGTCACCAGGGCAGACTTCTTCCAGCTTATTGCGCAGCTACCTCACCCATTTCTGCTGTTATGTGGTTTTAATGTAGGGATTCTCGCAGAGCCTGTCAGGGAGGTGCCCTCTTGGCTGACCTTCTTAATCACCTTAATCTCTTCTGTCTTAACACAGGAGCACCCATGTTCCTTTCAGACTCCACACACACTTATTCCAATTTGGACCTATCCTTCTGCCCTGCCCAGCTTGCCCATCGTCCTGAGGGATCCGTTCTTTCTGACACCTACTGGAGCGACTATGTTCCATATGCTATCTGTTTGCTGTCTCCTGCCTCACCTGCGTGCACACCCAAATGGCAGCTTACTAAGGCCAACTGGAGGCTTTACTTCTTCCTGGTGACCTTCGACAAGCAAGATTTCCCCAGTTGTGATGACCAGATGGAACAGCTTACAAATGTTATCCTTACCACCTCAGAATGTTCCATTCCTTGCACTTCCTCTTTACCATGCTGTGTCCCCATCCCTTGGTGGACTGAGGCATGCCGTGACAAAATTCGCACATGGAGATGTGCTCTCTGCATTTTTAACCTCCATCCTACAATGGCAAACTGCATTCTTTATAAACAGGTGCATGCACAGTGTCGTTGCGCTCTTCAGGATAGCAAAAGAGCTAGCTGGATTTCATTCACTAGTTCTTTTAACTGTTCCACTCTCTCTTCCATCGTTTGGGACAACCTCCGATAGCTCTCTCGGACCAAGATCCATTCCCCAATTTCTGTCCTGACAGTAGCAGACAATGTCATTATGTGCCCTATTGCTATCTCCAACACCTTGGGCTGCTGTTTTGTGGAAATTTTGAGCTCTTCTCACAATCACCTTTCCTTCCTCCATCGGAAACGAGTGGAGGAGGCTCTGGCGATACCCTTGTCTTCTCAGAATCGTGAGTGCCACAATGCCGTCTTTACTGTGGAGGGATCTAGATCATGCTCTCACTTCATTCTGATCCTCTGCCCCAGCAGCAGACGCTGTTCACACTCAGATGTTGCAACACCGTTCTCCTGTGGACAAGCACTTCCTGCTTAATACATACAACCACATCTGGGGAGACGGCATGTTTCCCAGACGCTGGTGTGAAGCCAAGCCACTGTCGTACCCATACCTAAGCCTGGTAAGGACTGACATCTTCCATCTAGCTACTGCCCCATATTCCTCACCAGCTGTGTTTTCGAGGTGATGGAATGTATAATTCATGCCCAACTTGTATGGTGGCTCGAGTCTTGCAATTTCATACCCACTGCACAGCGTGGATTTAGAGTGCGCTGTTCTGCTGTTGACCATCTCATCGCTTTGTCCACCCATGTCATGAATGGTTTTCTGTGGAAATCCCAGACTGTGGCCATGTGTTTCGATTTGAAGAAAAACCTGACACACCTGCTGGAGGACTAGTGTCCTCCGTACACTCTACACATGTGGCTTCCATGGCTGCCGGCCTCGGTTCCTTGAGGAACTTTCAAAAGATTGAGTTTTCGAGGTACGTGTGGGTTGTGCCTTATTGGACACCTTTACCCAGGAAAACAGTGTGCCTCAGGGCTGTCCTGAGCATCGTCCTCTTTGATATTGCCATTAACCCTATAATGACCTGTCTCCCATCAGGCATCTCTGGCTGCCTTTTATGTGGGCAATTTTTCCACGGATATGTCTCATTGAGTGGTGTCTTCAGTGATATGTTGATCATCTTTACTCCTGGAGCATCGATAATGTCTTGCATTTTTCCAGTGACAGAACCGTTTGCGTTAATTTCTAGTGGCACAATTGGTTTCTCCCACCATCTTTATATCTTGGGCTTATTGCTCTTCTGTTTATTGAAACTACAAAATTCCTGGGGCTCCTGCTCGATAGGAAACACTCTTGGTCCTCCCATGTGTCATGTGTGGCAGCCCACTGTATGCAGTCCTTCAATGCCCTACATGTCCTAAATGGTACTTCTTGGGGTGCAGATCAAACTACCCTCCCCCATTTGCACTGGTCCTTTTGTCCATTCGAAACTAGACTATGGGTGCTTTGTTTATGCATCTACAAGTCTGTCCCTCTTCGCAATCTCAATACTATCCACCATCGTGGCATCCACTTGGCCACTGGCATCTTTTACACCAGCCCGGTTGAGAGTCTGTATGCAGAAACTGCCGCCGTGACTTTCTCCTCAGGAGGTATGCATGCCATTTGTCTGCCATGCGTGGCTGCCCATCCTATGCCTCTTTCTTTGATGACTCCTTTGATCACCAGTATATGGTGTGTTCCTCTTCTTTGTTACCAACTTCACGCTTCCTCCAACTTTCCTGGTGAGTGTTATACTTCCCCACATTGGCTTCATTTGGCGATCCGTCTTCACCTTGGCCTTCATTCGCTTCCTAAGGACACTACTCCAGCCTCACTCTATCTCCAATTTCACGACCTTTTCAGGCAACTTCACGATAGTACGTTTGTGTACACTGATGGCTCTCAGACTGACCGTGGTGTCGGGTGTGCCTTCGTCATTGGCACAGATAATTCTCAGTATCGGCTTCCGCCCCACTGCTCAGTATTTACAGCAGAGCTCTTTGCCATGTATCAGGCCACATAGTACATATGGCAACACAGGCTTTTCAGTTGTGTCATCAGCTCATACTCTCTCAGCACCCTTCAAAGCCTCTCAGCACTGTACACCATCCATTCCTTAGTGCAACGAGCCCAGGAAAATTGTCACTTGCTCACTCTTGATGATGCCACTGTGATGTTTATGTGGTTTCCTAGTCATGTCGATCTGACAGGAAACGAGGCTGCTGCAGTCCTCCTACCTCAGCCCCCTAGTTCTTACATTCGCTCCGATGATCTGTGTTGCCATCTGTCAGGAGTTGGTGTCACTTTGGCATTGCCACTGGCGCTCCCTTCATGAGAATAAGCTTTGGTTTATTAAGCCTCTCCCAGTGGCTAGGACGACCTCCTCTCGGCCCTCTCTCCGCAAGAAAGTCATTGTAACTAGGCTGTTTATTGGGCACTGCCTTTTTAGCCATCGCCATTTGTTAAGTGATGCTCCCCCACCTCTTTGTGCACATTGAGCCCAACTTTTAACTGTTCGCCATCTCCTGACGGAATGCCCCCCCCCCCTTTTTTTTTTTTAAACGGTTTACATTCCCATTTAGGTTTACTGTCTGAGTTATCGGCTGTTTTAGCAAACGACACATGGGCTGTTGACTTTGTTATACTTTTTATCTGTCGTCACAATATGGCGAAGGTCATTTAATTTTTAGTTCTGGACTTCCATTTCTGTGTAGCGTATATTGTAGCCCTTTCTCCATGTCCCTGTTTTTAACTATCTTATCTTCTGTCGATTGAGATTGATGTATAGTCATTTTTAACTCCTCTCTTTGTCTTCAGTTTCACAGTTTTGACATGGGCACATATGACCCTAGTTGTTTTTGCACCTTAAAACAAAACAAAAACAAACAGTTGCAGTTGGGCAGGTGGCACGTTTCCCTGATGCTGGTATGAAGCCATTGTCCTACCTGTACCTAAGCCCTGCCAGGATATACACCTTCCTTCTAGCTACCACCACATTTCTCTCACCAACAGTGTTTGCAAGGTGATGGAACGTGTGATTTATGGCCAGGTGGTATGGTGGCTTAAGTCTCGCTTTCTACTAACCACTGTATAATGTGGATTTCGATTATGCCATTCTGCAGTTGATCATCTCATCACTTTGTCAACCCATGTCTTGAACGATTTTCTGCGGAAATACCAGACTGAGGCCATGATTGTTTGATTGCAGAAAGCCTATGACACCTGCTGGAGGACTGATATCCTCCATACTCTATATGTATGGGGCTTCAGAGACTGCCTGCCCCATTTCCTTCAAGAATTTTTAAGGCTGAGTTTTCGAGGTATTTGTGGATTCGGGCTTGTTGGACACCTTTATCCATGAGAACAGGATGTCTCAAGGCTCTGTCTTGGGTGTCGTCCTCTTTCCTATCAGCTCTCTTTTCATCGACAACTTTGTATCTATTGCAGTCCTCCACAAACTTGTCTCGTTAAGCGCCTCCTTCAGTGAAGTTTCGATTATCTTTGCTCTTGGAGCATCAACAATGGATTTTGCTTTTCCACTGACAAAACTATTTGCATGAATTTCTGGCAGAGCAATGGGTTTCTTCCACCATCTTTACGTCTTGGGCCTGGTGCTTTTCCATTTGCTGAAACTACGAAATTCCTGGGGTTCATCCTTGATAGGAAACTTCCTTGGTCCTCCCATGTCTTACCTGGCTGCACACTGTATGTGGTCTCCCAATGTCCTATGTGTCCTAAGTAGTACTTCCTGGGGAGCGTATAAGACCATCCTCCTCTGTTTGTGCCAATCCCTTGTCTGTTTGAAAATAGATTATGGATGTTTCGTGTACTCCTCTGCACATCCTTCCATCTGGGATTGTCTTAACACAATCCACCATTGTGGAATCCATTTGGACACTGGTGCCTTTTACACTAGCCTGGTTGAGAGTCTCTAGAAGCTGCCAAACTACCATTGTCATACCGGTGTGGTGTCCTTTGCAGCGGTTATGTATACTGTTCATCTGCCACGCCCTGGCACCCATCCTATGCCCTCTTTTTTGATAACTCCCTTGAGTGACAGTATGGGACATGCCCTTCTTCTGTGTTACCGTCCAGAGTTCACTTTTGGGTACTGCTCTGACAGCTTAACTTCACGCTACCTGCCACATTTCTAATGGGTGTGAACCCTTCACCACCTTGGCTTCATGTGGTGGCTCATGTTCATCTTGGACTTCATTTGCTTCCTAAGGACATTACTCTGGATTTGATCTATCGCTGTTGTGGGTTACTGACCATTCATCTCGTATAGGGTGCTTAAAGGATGCTGCGTTCTTGGAATGCTATACAGCAAGTCAAGCAAATCACATCAGTAGTTTTTATTACTATAAAGAAGATAGACAATACTTAACTTTGTATTACAAGGACGCGTCGCAAGCGATGGCGACAGGCAAACAGTCAGTGTCTTTCTCTATATACTATGTCCATACTGCAGCGTGGAGGGTAAAAATCGTAGAGGGAGACCAAGAGATGAATACACTAAGCAGATTCAAAAGGATGTAGGATGCAGTAAGTACTGGGAGATGAAGAAGCTTGCACAGGATAGGGTAGCATGGAGAGTTGCATCAAACCAGTCTCAGGACTGAAGACCACAACAACAATGTCCATACAAGCAACAGATATGGATCACTAATAACTTATCATAATGCTCTCCTAGTGCCGGTCTAGTACGTTGCGGCTGAGGCTGGCAGGAGCGGTGCTTATATTCTCTTCTTGCAGAGACTGCTCTTGTCGTAGTGTGATCCTAGTCAGCGAACTATTGGCTGATGTCATCTCACAGCCTTCTCTGCTCTTGTGTTCTTCACCTTCGTACCGGTGCTTGTGGTTATGAAGAACATTCCTCTCCCCCAAAGTGACAGAGGGGACGTCAAGCTTCCTGTTGTATCCTGCCATCCGGCCTTTGCTCAGGCAGAAATGTCCCCTGGAAAACAACCAGGAGGGTACGCATCCACCTCCGATGCCATGAACCAGATGCAGAAGCTGTAAGTTTCTGTGCCTTCACATTTGACTTAGCGATAGCAACTTCGTGTATCACAGTTACAGCAATATGGTGTTTGACTGTCATGCACATGGACACACAGGGAGCTACATGTGAATGTGCACTGTTCTACAGGACCAACCCTAACATGTTGATGGTAGGCAACTTTTTACTCTATGTGTGTTGCACTTAACCATGTACCATTTTCTTGAAAGATATGAAGTGTAGAATTAGACTATTATCCTGCTTCCAGCTATTCTATTTGATTCATTTTTTTTATTTTACATATAACCTGAACAATTGCCTTGCACCCCCAGGAGATAAGTTCTATACCTGTAACTGAATTTAGACAGATAATGTTTTCACAGCTGCCTTTGCATGAGAAAGTTGATTACGAAAAGAGGTCGTTCGACACCTGATATTCTCATATCACAGCCAGGCATTGGCAACAATAAAAAATATTTTCATAACTTTACAGGTAATTCTGAATGGTACAAATGTAAAAGATTGCTTTGCAGCTGTGATGGAGGAAAAACAACACTTTTTGTTTGGAGGTTATGTAATGTGGACAAAATGTGGTTTTAGACATATAAACAAAATGAAAGAAAAACCTGAAAATAGTGAAGTCAAAGAAGCAGGTTGTAGTTTCACTGTCACTTTTAGGAACTGCTAGTATTAAGGAGAAACTTAGTGCTACATACTGACCTTCAATGAGAATAACGTAAAGTTCAAAAAGAACATGACATTTTGTCCAAAATAGTGCACCAAATTTTCTTTTGTAGATACACCCTTACATGGACAAGATGAAAAGACACTTCAATAAATCTAGCAGTATTTAGAGTAAAACTTATTAGTAATTTGTGCATCACAATTATATTCATAGTTGAAGAATTGCTTAGAAACAAGTGCAAGGTTCAAAGGTGTTTCTAAGATGATTCTAAATTAGATACTTGACTGCCTGGTACATAGGAGATAAGGGCAAAAATTAAGGAAAAGCTCCCTTTGTAGCTCTCATGGCTGATGACACAAAATATGTTATGGAACACACACACATAGTTCTTGTTCTACACTATACAGGTGTACCAAATTGAATGGAGAAATATGTGAACATTTTTGAGGATTCATTATTCCAGAAAGTCAAACTGCAATGGCATATCAAAACATGTTTTACAATAATAGGAGATAATTCTTCAAGGAAATGGTAAAAAAACTGACAAGGCAAAAAGGCAGGAGTTACAGCAAAAACCAAAGTAACATATAGCAATGCACATTTCATTCACTGTTATGCACAACTATTTAATTTAATAATGAGAGATTAATGAAACAGTAGAATATTTTTTTCTGAAAGTTCTGGCTGTTGCAATATTCTTTCCAAGATCATCGTAACGAGTATCAATTCTCAAAAAGCATTAGGATGTCAGCATTCCACATCCACCATGTACGTCCAAAGGAACTTTGCATCGTAATCATAATAACACAGGTACTGCAATATTGCATCTTCTAGAAGGTGCAACTTCAAAGTGCAAACTGTATGTCAATTTCATGAAAATTTGCAGCCTTTAAAAAACAGGCTTACTGGAATTTAGTGACGTGAAATGCATATCAAACCATTGCAGAAGTAATAGGAATTTTAAGCTAGCTGAATGATGGTAATTTCAAGTTTTGTTTAGAGTTTCATCATAAGATGATGCCTCATTTTAAAAT
This sequence comes from Schistocerca piceifrons, assembly GCF_021461385.2. Lineage (NCBI taxonomy): Eukaryota > Metazoa > Arthropoda > Insecta > Orthoptera > Acrididae > Schistocerca > Schistocerca piceifrons. The sequence goes on along the minus strand of NC_060144.1, from coordinate 260,858,426 downwards.
GATTTGCAACCAGATACAATGTCAAAAAATTAGTGTGTTTAACGCCAATGAATATATAACAGTATTCAGAACTATTATTTTAGAATTAAGAAACTCAAAGTATTATGAGAATCATGCATGATCAAAACTAAGGAAGTGTATATATGTGTTGATATCATGGACAGATGTTCTTCTACTAAACACTTACCAGCTTCTAAATTGTCCAACAAGAAATGCTCCCAAATTTTAAGAGTGAACATCATACATGAGAAATAATGCTGACAGCTGAAGCATATCCTGTGATTGACAAATAAAAGTTTGAAACTGAACTTAAAGTGTACTGCACATCTGATATTCATGAATATTGGAAATTAAATGAGCTGCTACATTTTATCTTGGAAAAAAATGTAGACATTGTTCTGAGTGAAATTATGAAACTGATTAAACTCCTCTTGACAGCTCGCATAACTACACAGAGGCAGAGAATGCTGCTTATCAACACTGGAAAGCACTAAGACGAAAAGATTATATGCTCATGCAGTGCGTTCAGTGGAGAAAAATTTTCTCAATGTCTTCCAGAGATCAGGAAAAAAATTATTGATCTTTCTGTGCAAATTTAAACAAAAAGAATGGATTTTCTTTTTAAGTGAGCAGATCAAGCTTGAACTGTATCAATTTAGGTTAAAGTAAGTAAAAATTATTTGACTGTTCTTTCAGGATTTTATCAGGTTCCTGAATAAATTTTCTTTTTATATGTGTTTCGTTGCTTTTACACAATTTTAAAACAAAGGCTAAAAATTTTGTGGAGCAGTGCTCCCACTGATTTTTACCTATGATCCACCACTATAATTAGCATAATGGTACCTTCTGATTGGTGCAGTAACAGTCACAATAGCAACATACCAGCATGACATACTGAGGTGATGCAATACATTTGTTGATGTGCATATTTACTATTTGTGCTTTTAATTAATAACATTGTAAAATTTTGAAAAAAGTAATTAATTATAATTTAACTTGCAGCTCCTCCAATTCATTTGAGAGACTGGAAGCCACTTAAATCAGTGCCAGAGAATGGGATATATGAACAGAATAGCCACAGTATTAGAGAAGGTCTGAAGAAGGAGACAGTAATAGCAGAGGTAAGAACTGAGTATAATGTTGTATTCTAGATAAAAATGCAAGTCATTGTAGTCAGCTTTTTTTTTCATTTAACAGTATGGGCTATGGAACAGTATGCAACAGAAAATTTACAAATATAAATCAGCAACATTTTATGCCAAAAAATGTGTGAACAATGTAGGTCAACTGTGTCACAAATTATGTGTGTTTTTAAAGTGGTGTTAAGATGAGATGCCAGTGATGGGTGGGACATGAGTAACTTTCATTTAAGTCGATGTTTGTGCTGACCAGTGTGGATCCTGCACAGATATTAAATATCTAATTCATATTATAGCACCCTCTGTAAGATAACGAGACTTCATACTGGCATATTATCATATTTGCAGATGCTTCAATGTTTACTGATTTATTACTGTTGGAAACTAGTTTAACCCGTAACATGTATCCCCTTAGATCTACATAAGCCCTTCATGCAGATTTGTTTACAATTTGAGTGCATTCCTAATATTTTAACCCTTAGTTACCATATACTTCTTTTCTTTTGGTAAGTGACGGGTTGTAGCACAAGAGAGCCTCACCATCATTATGTTGCTTTTGTACTATCTGTAAAGAGTCACTGCAGAAATATCTTGTTTCATTGATATTTCTTGAGACTTAGCTACAGACTAATTGCATATAGTGTTGAATAAAGTGCTACTCTTTCTAAATAATTTGTGTGGCCCATAGCCATTTATATACCTTTGTGTGTGGTGCTCCTACACACTATATAAATTCCCAAAATAAGCCCCTGACGTGATACTAATAAGTTATCTAATTGTACATGAATGTTATGGAGTTTCTTGTTCAGCTATTACTGGTTACTGGTTTTACCAATATTACACATTCATTGTTTCTCCTTTTTGAACAGGTTTTGTATATTGTTAAGCCTCTGATGCACCTTTACGCAATGTGGCGCCATGGGCCCAAATCCTGGAAACCATGGCTCATTTCACTGCTTGTTGATGTTGTCAGGTAAGACAATGCTACCTATTGTTGATACTCGTATAAGTTTTAATAAAATCAACCATCTGAGTTACCAAATTAGATTTAGTCACATAGATAGCATCAGTCTGAGTATTCATTTCACCACCTCCTCACACTGTTTGTCCTCATGGGCAGCTAGAAGCACATAGGGATTTTAATCTGTAAACTGTTGTCTTGTTAGTGCAGTTAATTCATTATCACCATAAGGAAGGTGGACTGATTGATTAGAGGGTCAAATTAAAGAATTTGTCTTCTTGCACACTTTTCACATCACAATGCAATAGGTGTAACAGATTTCCTAAAGCTCATACAAGAAATATTATGGTAAAATTTTCCAAAATAAAATGGTGAAAGATACATTATTCTGATCTATGCAACTGCTGGCAGAACTATTTGCACAAGAGGAAAGGTGGTGAATCAAAGATGTAAAAGATAGTTACATTTCGACACCAATTATTTGTTGTAGATTTGTACATCTCTTTCAAAATACAATTTTTTTTTTTTTTTTTTTTTTTTTTGCAGCTTGTGTGCCTACAGGAAGACAGTGCACAAACTTACAAGACAGCAGCGCATGGAGGTGTCACGCCGTGCCTTTGCTCTCGTCCTGTACATATTACGCTCACCTTTTTATGAGGCTCACAGCCGGGATCGTATACAATCTTTCCTGCATGCAATGTCAGAGACAGTTCCTCTGACAGGCATCTTGTGCAGACCTCTTGCACAGTACCTTCCTGTTTGGCAGGATACATATTTCTATGTGTGGTCCTCATAGGTGGTGTTTCTTGTGGTGTGATCTTATTTTGTGTGATTATTTCAGACTGTATGTGGTGGTTATTGTTACGGGGTATTATGGGCTCTTACTAATAAGCCAGTGAGTGATTGTGAATGTACATCGCACTGCAAAAAGTAATTTGTTTTATACTATCTTTTATACTAGAAATATATTTAGCAACAATTCAGTAGAAAGATCTAAAGTAACTATATAGACTGTTACTAGTTTAAAGACCATTACTACTTAAATTGCTCGACTGTGATAAATATAAACCCCAGACATTTATTTGTTGAGCATAGTTCTTTTTCTACTGTCATGTTTGACCATTTTTATTTTGTAGTCCAAATTTGTAATAAGGAATAAATAAAACTGTAAGAACTACACAGTTCTAAAAGAAAAAAAAAACACTAATGAAAACTAAATTCTTGACTAAAAATGTGTGTAACATGTAGCCAACAATTTTGCACAACTTTCTATATTAATATGTAATATTGTTGAGCAATAGACTTAAGATCTTTCTGCCAGTCCACCACTCGTGCTAATACATATTTCAAACCATGGTGCCTTATTTAAAGCTCCTTTAGAATTTAACCTCAAAAACTGTTCATATATAACTACTAAATCTTTCATGATTATGAATATGATACTGCATTTTGAAGAACAATGTTCCATATGTACATAACAACCTCGAGTATAAGACCAACCTATTACTTTGTAGAGGCTTCTTGAGATTTCCTTATTTTTGACAGATTTGGGTTAATCAAAATGATGACTGTTTGATGTAAAGAAATGCAAGATCTACAAAAAAGTTAACACTGTGGCATGCCAACCGTGTACAAGGCAGCAAATGGTTAAAATATTCTATGTCCCAGAGCAAAACTACCTCACTTACATTATTGTGGTGTCAACACAAGGCAGGAGCAAAGAATAACATTTCATCGCCGAGAGTGGGTCAGGGGAAAACGTAGCATTGGTGGTTCTGGCAAGCCAGACAGCAGATCTCAGTGGAAATGCAGTAGGCAGAACAGTTAGACAAGATCACGTCACCTATGTCATGCAATGAAAGAAATGTTACTGCCAACGCAACAATGCATGCCAAGAGATTTTATGAACCAGTCCTATACTACAACAAACTCATTAGGCAAGCACCATTGATACCTTTGTAATACAAAGACCTGTGCACTCATGACAGTTGATATCAGCTAAATATTCGCCATTATTCACTTTATAAATACCCCAGCATTTTAGCTTGAAAGGCAGTCAATCAGATGGACCGTTGGCACTCGTAATGATTGCACTCGATTCCCTGATTACAGTAACACAACTTCTGGCACAACTCTGTTGTAGATTTCCACATGCAACTGAGCAACGACAGGCACTACTAGGAGAGACTGGTACCTCACCATAAACACCAGTCACAAGAGTTCAACACCACTGCCTGCCACTGGCATATGGATGGATCCAGGGGTCTTCACTATCATCCCAGTTCAGGACACCAGCATTCCTGATAATTCGGCAGACTGACCAGTGCCTACATGAACAGCAGGCCAAGATAGTTATACTACATGGCTACATGACAAGAGTCGTCATTGTTTGATAGATGAAGAACAGCGTTGAGTGGGCGGGGTCAGAGGAACTTACTAGATTGGTGTGTGTAAGTCCAAAACATATGCCACCTTCCCTCACTGCAGAGGCGTTGGGATATGGCGGCATCAGCTACCTTGAGAAGTTCGAAGGCCGCCTACAATGCAATTCCTCGATGGGTATTGCCAGCCGATGTCAACAGTGAGTCAAGACATTGATTGTAACTTATGGAAATAGATAACTAATACTGAATCTTATTCCACTGGGCCTGCCGTTAGCGAGAAGTCACCTCCATCCTTCTGAGGAAAACCAGCAAGGAGCAAACTGGGAGAGTGCCTCCTGTTACAGAACCATCACTGCTTCTGCCCTTGCAACAGTCCGCTCTTTTGAATCTGGTGTCCAGAATTGCTCGTGCTTCTGATGCTTGTAACTCGATATGTCTTAAGAAGTGTTTCATACTGGAGCCGCAGCAGTAATAACAATTGCGGAGTGTGTCACTAAAACTCTTCGTTGCTCATACAAGTAATGTTTTGGTTGTGATCATGTCCAGAATAGGACACATGAGTTAAAAGTTACTTTCGCAAAGCCCAGTGAACCCATAGATGTATCTGAGTTTCAGGGGCATCATAATGAAGTGTATTTAGTACCTATAGATATTAAAATTTTAAAATTTCTGGCCACAGTGAACTCTGTGATAAATTTATTCCTGTGATATGTTCCTCTTGTTGGAAGTATACTCACGCAAAAGAGGATTGTGTTAAGTGTTATTGGATGTCAATAAGATGAAGTAGTAATGTTTGTGTTTGTTTGTGTGTCTATCGACCTGCCAGCGCTTTCGTTTGGTAAGTCACATCATCTTTGTTTTTAGATAGATGAAGTAATAAGTAATTTTAGGTATTCATGATAGTGTATATTGTGTGTGGTGTATAAAGCTGTCTGAGATAGAAAAGGAAATTGCACAAATATGGCACAAACATGAGCAACTACTACAGTGGACACGGTATCAGCTCTGATGGAGCAGATTAAATTATTTCTTCCTTCCTTCCTTTTTTTTTTTTTGGGACATGTTTCGGGCAGTCAGCTTGTGTAACTAGTCTGAAGAGACATCATTACAGATTGCCAAATTGAGCTTATGGGTGAGGCTAAAACATGCATCTCATACCACGAGGTTTTGAGTAAGGTAACCTTATTTACAGAATTGGCAAATGGCTTAAAGCAATGGTACAGAAAACAAAATAGTGTTCGTTTGTTTCAAGAAAAGTTAAGTAATCTGAGACAAGTGCCAAATGAGACTGCATAAAGTTTTCAGACAGGGTAAGCAAGTTGAACATCCAGACTTATGAGCTGACAAACTGACCAGATGGTGATGAAATTTTATTGAGGGATGCTGAGGATAGGGCACCAGATGTGTTACTAAGGGGGATTTCTCCAGAATTGTCTAGCAGAGTGAGAATGGGAAATCCATAAGACATGGGAGCAGCACTTTGTGTAGCCACTAATCTGCAAGAGACAGATGGTGCTACTAACAAGGGAAGTATCTCGGCTCAAACAGGAATTTGGTGTTATAATTGTATTTAGAAGCTTGACATACCACTGTGATTAGGATGGTGAAAGCATTCGACTGTATTACTATAGTTTGCTCACTATTAGTTTTTAGAAATTACATGAGGTTCCTCAACAGAACACATGAAATAAATTGCAGAATCGCAGTAGGCACATTTGGCAAAAACAGTACCTGGACAGTCCTCAGAGCCACAGTCTTGAGCTGCAAAATCAAACGTCACTTGAATGACATTCTTGAATTCAGCAACATGTGCAGGAATATTGTACCGAGCTGCTTGCTAGGAATGTTGAAGCATAGGGTGATGTACCAGAGCAGATAGCTGATTACAAATAAGACGATTCATTTTTATTATGAAAATTCTATTTCCTACTTTAGTGTAGAAGTCATTGTGGAGATTCCATACAGAGTCTGTTATCCTTCTTGTATATATATTTTATACTGCCAGAAGAAATACACATCCAAGTGCTGTACATATTTTGTTTTTGCCAGAGTGATAGTGCATTCAGCATCTTCGCCTGCAAATTAATCATTATGTCAAAGGAAGCACTCAAAGAATCACAAAGCAGTATACACTTCTGGTTATTTGCAACAGTTATCATTAAAAACATTTATGAAAAAGGATTTTGAATGATCTTTTGACATTTTCTCACTCATGCTAGCCTTAAATGTGTGTTTGGTGGAAGATTATATTGAACAGCTTTTTTGACTTTTGGGCCAAAAGCTTTTTCCAGAAGACAAATATACAGATTTTTGTTAGATGTCCAGTCATTGAAAGTCCGGCATCCATTGTATAGCCATGAGTTGCATTGTGTGCAGACTGGGCCAAGGCAACTGTTGATTTTCCCACCTTTCTAGAAATAGTGTCATACCAGAAGTTTGTTCATAATTAAAGACACTTTGATCAGTATTCCAACTACCATGTGGCTGTATATGGAAACTTACAGTTTTGTGGTTTACTTCTTCAACAAAACAGGCTCCAGAATAGCAAATATCTTGGTCTTCCTGTACATCTCTGGCTGCCATGAAAGCAGGGATATGTCCACAGCACATCCTATGTTCTTTCTTGAGATGGGCTATGAAAGCTGCAGAATATTTAAGCTTTTTGTAACCAATTTCTCTTCTTGCATTGCCCAGAATTTCAGATGCCAATAATGGACTCATTTTCCTTCAGTTTTTGCTAAGTCAAATTGGAATAGAATGTGTTGTTTCATCTCCAGTTCTTTGATTGCCTTGCTTCCTCGAAATGAATGTTCATTACGTCTTTTTTTCTTCTCGTAATCAAATGTTACTTAGATGTTTGCAGCGCTTTTTATATATGGGTGTCCCTTAAATAATGAGATGTAGGTCGCAGCTTTACGTGGAGGTGTATGAAAATCATTATAAATATGTTAAAGATGTTGTTCTGAAAATTTTGTTAAAATACTAACACTATTGGCTTTCTTTTCCAGTGAAGGTTCATAGTCACCAGAACTGTTAGCTTTTCTTTGAGAACTGTTTTTGCCATTGCCATTAGAACTACAATTGTGAACACTGTTAATGGCATTATCATCTATAAAGTTGTTTATTTCATCCACTATCCCATCCAGTGTAACAATGAAGTGAATATTCATATTCTGAATGATCAGTTCCATCAAAAACATTGTAAAAGTATCATCGTCCTGTCCTGCATTGTCTTCTCAACCTTGATACTACAATATTTAAAACATTCCAGACATTAATGGTTTCATTCATTTTTGCTGTACATTATGACAACACTGACTCAAATACACTAAACAAGTCAGATGCTTGCTGAGGTAACTGATTGACTGGTGTGTTAATCCATCCTCACCAACTTCAAGCACTGTACGAACTAAGAGCAATGTAATCGAATGCCATGGATAGAAATGTGAGGTGTGTCTGTGTACAAATGTTTAAATACAAATTCCTGTTAGAGCCAAGCTATGTCCCTTGTAAGTCTCGGAATGATCAGAAAATGTTTGTGTCGGACAAAGAATGTTACGGCTGTGGAAGAAAGAGTCATTTAAAAGAACAGTGTCACCAACTGTGACGTGTTAATTATCAATGGATTGATCATAAGGCACAGGAATGTAGACCAAAGAAAAAGGTTAACCATAATGGGAAAAAGAAGTTGACAAATGATAATGGGAATCTTCCTTCAGTCAAAAAGAGTTCCTATTAAATAGAAGTGTATTAAAAAGCATGCAGAGACAGATCATTGGTGGCTTGCTTGAAAGGGAAACCATATGAATTTTTAGTAGATACAGGGACACGTGTTGGTTGCCAGTCTGAACCCCAAGGATAAGAGCAGATTACAAGATTGAAGGTATAGTTTGTGCACAACAGGTGACAGTGCAGTTGATTCACTTGGAACAACACAGCTTGGGCTTGTGATAGGAAACACAAGGTTTGACGAGCAAATGGAAGTGTTGCCAACTGGGGGACAAAGTGTCACTGTGAAACTTGGGTTAGACTTTCTGGTTAGGCATTGTGCTAAAATCAGTTATTGGCAATGTATGGTTGAACTTCATGGTAAATTATTTCCACTGTGTACAAGTGCATTTAAATTTTGTTTTGCATGACAGAGTTCCAGCAGGTACAGGAAAACTAGGCTGGATAGCAGTAGATATTAACTTCCCACTGGATACAGTCTGTTATGTAGAACCACTAGCAAGTAACAGCATGTTGGACGAGCAATATTGTTTTGTATGTAGCTGTATATATGCACATCAAAAAAAGTTTTGCATCACCCCTGTTCCCAGAACTCCTGAAGACAAAGGTTGATTGTGGATATTGTATTACAGACACAGTCCCTTTGCCTGTTCAGGGATGTCATTAAACCCACCCAAAGATGTAAACAACCATGCATGAGCAGCACCTATTACATGGTGGGGATCCAACAGCCGATTAGTTCCAGTCATTCCACTACGAAGGAGGTACACGGCTTATGTTGTCTGTAGCTCAACCATGCCTAGACGGTCAATACTGTGGTTCGATTGTGTCCGCATTTTTACTTTGTGCCCGGAAGGGCTCTCAACAAGGGAAGTGTCCAGGCATCTCGGAATGAACAAGAGCTATGTTGTTAGGACATGGAGGAGATGCAGAGAGACATGAACTGTCGATGACATGCTTCGCTCAGGCCACCCAAGGGCTAGTAATGCAGTGGATGACCGCTACCTACGGATTATGGCTCAGAGGAACCCTGACAGCAATGCCACCATGTTTGATAATGCTTTTTGTGCAGCCACAGGACTTCAAGTTACAACTCGTACTGTGCGCAATAAGCTGCAACTTCACTCCAAACGTCCATGGCGAGTTCCATCTTTGCAACCATAATACCATGCAGTGCGGTACAGGTGGGCCCAGCAACATGCCGAATGGACCGCTCAGGATTAGCATCACGTCACGTATGCCTTCAAGCAGACAATCGTCTGGAGGCAACATGGTCAGGTTGAACGCCTTAGACACACTGTCCAGCGAGGTGGAAGTTCACTGCTGTTTTGGGGTGGCATTATGTGGGTGCAACTTACGCCGCTGGTGGTCATGGAAGGTGCTGTAACAGCTGTACGATACATGAATGCCATCCTCCGACCAATAGCGCAACCATATTGGCGAGGCATTCTTCTTTATCGATGACAATTCGCGTCCCCATCTTGCACATCTTGTGAATGACTTCCTTCAGGATAATGACATCGGTCGACTAGTGGCCAGCATGTTCTCCAGACATGAACCCTATCGAACATGTCTGGGATAGATTGAAAAGGGCTGTTTATGGACAACATGACCCACCAACGGCTCTGAGCCTTATTTCACATCTACTTGGCACTCAGCACCGAGGGTGAGACGCTTACGGTATGTTTCACACCAGGCCGACAGACTATGTGGACGGCTAAACGACAGCAGACAGCTGGGCCAAGGCTGTGGGATGCCGGTGGCACAGATGATGGGGCATGCAGAACAGTAGAGTGCTACACATCTACCTGACAAGTATTGTGTGCCGGCCAGTTGTGTTTTTCTTTGTTGGTGGTTCAATCTGTTCTGGACATTTCTAGTCTACTGTGTCAAGGTGGAAATTGACATCAAAATCTTTATAATATTAGTTCAGGAATGACCAGTTTTGTGGGACAAGACTTTAGGTACTTACAAGGACAGAATACTAACGAGTAATGCATTGATCGAAGTTTGCAAAGAACTGAACAGAAGCTTTGAACGGATGTGTGACAAAGACAGAGACAACTAAAGTAAGTACAAATCTTTATTTTTTACATTAAGTACAAAAGAATTTTTTACATCAGTGGCACATTAAATTTTTGATAATTGCCATTTGACAGATCCCTCGGGTGTCATAAAATAATCTGTCAACATTTTTTGTACTGTATTGGCAGAAATTCCACCACGTACACATTCACTTCTTGTTATACTTTCAAGTCCAGTTATGGACAGAGTATCCTTCAGGTTGTAGCCTTCTTTTTTAAAGAATGGTATTGTGCAAAACAACACACACCTTGACAATGTCAAGAGGAAAATCGGGTTTTTATTTGTAGCTCTGTGGAAAATCCTCCATTTATTAGTCAGTATCCCAAATGAACATTCTACATACCTCTGGGCTTTTGACATGCGATAATTGAACTCTCTTTTATCAACTGTTAATTGGTGTCCAGAGTACGGCTGTAGAAGGTGTTAATGCAGTCCAGACACTTCACCACCAATTAAAAAATAACGTACCTTTTGTCCTACTGTACTACAAAGGCACCTGTCTTCAGGAATTACCAGTTTTTTTCCATCAGTGATTTCCACAAAGAACAATCTTTAAATATAGTAGAATCTCTCTCTCTCTCTCTTTGCCATAACCTCAAGTTTTCCTCTCTATCAGGAACAAGAATCTGCAAATGTTGCAGTAAATAGTCAACCACCCACTACCGACACACAGTATTGCGAACAAGCAGTGGAACAATTTTCAGGAGCATCTTCCGGATCCCCACACTTCATAAGTATCTGAAAATTTAGTATTGGGTTGCTTAATGTTTAATCAAGGTTTTAATTTTGTAAGGTGAAAAAGTACATCCTTTAGGATAACATTTTTTTAAAAATTTTAGCTATTGTTTTCTTTCCCACTCACCTGATTGTAACTGCCAACATTTGTATGTACTGGATACATTTGGAAGGATTTACTGCAGCTTTGAATGGAACTCTTCATTCGTGCATGTAGATTGTCAAAAGTTAGTAAAGTCATCCAAAAATAATTAAAAAATGTATCTTCATCTCCCCTTAATTCCTCAAAAAGAAAAAAAGAATGCATCCACTTTGTTTCTTCTCATATTGAGTGGATGGACACAATGCACTGTTCTTCTGGCCCGGCAAATATGCCGGCTTGATGTGAAATAAGCCTGAGGGATCTATGCCGAATCGCCATTGAGGAGTGTGACAACCTGGACCAACAGTGCCTTGATGAACTTGTGCATAGTATGCCACGACAAATACAAGCATGCATCAATGCAAGAGGATGTACTGGTGTGTACAGCAGTCTGGACCACCACCTCTGAAGGTCACGCTGTATGGTGGTACAACGTGCAACGTGTGGTTTTCATGAGCAATAAAAAGGACGGAAATTATGTTTATGTTGATCTCTATTCCAATTTTCTGTACAGGTTCCAGAACTCTCAGAACTGAGGTGATGAAAAACTTTTTTTGATGCATGTATAACTTGTATAAGGGATGTTAAGAGTCAGTTTATGATGTCAATAAACCTGGATAATTTTGGGAAAGATTGGATGGAACAAAGAAATATCACTTTTGTTGCAACTATAGATTCTCAAATGGAAAAATGCTAACAGATGTGTACCTAATCCCTAACATTACTGACACATTAGATAATTTAGTTCAGTGCAAATTATTTTCAACTCCAGATTTAAGAAGTGGATATCGCCAAACTGATGTACACCCAGAGGATGGACCTAAAACAGCATATATCACATCTTTGGCTCACAACCAATATCGTTGGATGCCTTTTGGGATGAAAAACACACCAGCTATGTTTCAGTGTTTATTAAATGGAATCCGCAGAGGTCTGAAACCAAACAAATGCATGGTCTATTTAGAAGATATAATTATGTTTGCAAAAAGTCTAGAAGACCATGCTCAGCCTTTGGAGATGGTATTTGACAGGTTGGAAAAGGCTCGAATTATCAATACGATATATAAGTGTCACTTTGCACAATCACAAGTAAACTATCTGGGGCATATAAATGGCCAAGAAGGAGTAAGAACAGACTGGCACCTTACATCAGCTGCACATGACTTTTTGTTCCCTCAAAGAGTTATATAATTACGAATTTTCCTTGACTTAGTAAATTACTACAGAATGTTCCAGAGAGGGTTTGCCGAAGTGGTCAAACCACTAACAAAATGATTGCGAAAAGGTATTAAATTTAGCTGTACACCTGAGAATGGACAGTGTTTCAAAATTTAAGATATACATTAACTTTGGATCTAGTTTTGATTTTTCCAGATTTCACAAAATAATTATTTTTTTGCGTGATGCAAGTGGTACAGCTTTAGGAGCAATTTTTGGGGCAAATTATTGATGGGAAAGAACACCCAATAATGTTTGCATCTCATTAGCCTAGTAAGGCCAAGCAAAATTATTGTACCACTGGAAAGGAGATGTTGGCATTAACATACAGTGTTTCTTGTTTTTGATGTTATCTATACAGACGTGAGTTTGAAATGATTGTTGATTGTGCAGGATTAAAATGGCCCCTAGAGCTAAAAGATCCCTCAAATTATCTAATGAGGTGGGCTTTGGAACTTAAGTGAGATTCAATACAATGTAAATGACAAACCAAGTGTTAAACACACAAATGTTGACACACTTGGAAGGAAGACTGGGGCACTGCAAGTCTCTTTGATTGATCTCAAAGATCTGAAGAGAGTGCAAGCAAGTGATAAGAGTGCCAGGTGAATTGCATTCAATAGTTTGTCACACAAGATGGGATACTGTGTAGATCAACAAAGTGTGAACCACATGTTGTAGTTCCAGCAACTTTGCAGACAGGAGTGTTATAGCAAGCACATGATCATGTATCAGGTCATGGGGATAACAGAACAACAGACAGAAGTGGAGCAGAAAGGTCGTGATGGAGAACAAGACATGCTGATTTGCAACACTGTCAAGAACTGTGTTCCATGTGCACAACATGCTGATTTATGCCTTCAAAGGATACAATTACAAAGACTACCATTGTCCGATTACCATTTTCAGTTGATAGGATTCAATATTTTGGGGCCATTTCACAGGAGTCAATGGGGTAACAAGTATGGATTAAGAATTATCAATAACTTCTCAAGGTATTTAGTAATGGTAGCAATACCGGATCAGAAAGCGAGCACAATACCTTACGCTATGTTAAATCAGTGGATATTTAAATTCAAGGTACCACAAAGGATTATTATGGGCCAAGGGACAAATTTCATATCCTATCTTATTAAACAGTAATGCCACTTATTGAAAGTTAAGAAATGACGGACAATTCCAGTCCACCTATAGGAAATAGTTGCACGCAAAGAGTTCATAGGACTGTACAAAATATGCTAAGCCAATATGCAAATTCTCAATACCAATGTATATTTAGATTTTGTGGTTAGTGCCTACAATTCAAAAACTCATACAGGTAAAGGGTTATCACTTTATGATTATGTATGTGTATGCAAAATGCCATCTCCATTTTATGTGACTCAGCCAAATTTGGGAAAAGAAAATGAAAACATTAGGGTATTTCTAAAACTGGAAAGGAAGTCTGGTGAATGGTAGAACAGGCCAACAAAAAGGCACTAGAATGTCAAGACTATATGACGTTAAGCAGGAGGAGTTTACCACAATAATGGGTATCACTTGCAAACCCTTACATTCCAAAGATTAAGACAAAATTCTTTTTAACAAAGTCTTACAAGGTGGTTAAGATAAAGCTGCCTGTAAATGTAAAGTTACAATTACCAGGATGAATGTCAGTAGTTCATATTAATAGAATCAAGCATTTTCAAGGAGCCATAGATTCCTTTCTGAAAGTGCCAGTGGAATTGCAATGTACTGGAAATAATAAGCAAACGAGTAAAAAAATACCTGCATATGGGTTGAGGTGAAGGCATACATAGTCAAAGCTGTAGATATACATGGGTAATAGTAGGATTTTTTTCTTTGTTTTCATTGATTCAAGTAGTGTATCTAGAAATATAGTTATTTTTTTGTTGTATTCCCACTTTTTCTAAGGTGGGGGAAAGTACAAGTAAATTGTTTCCTCCAGGTGATGTCAAGGGTGGCACTTAAAGTTAGGGAATGTTTTGATCTTGCTCATTTACAGAGCAGAAGGAACTGTCATTAACCAGCCCTTGCAAAATGGATGTAGTACTCACAAACCACAGATGATAATTGAGACTGGCATTCAACATCTGAGAGGTTAGGAACAAAGAGAGAAAGTTGCAATATATGTACATAGAAGTGCTAAAGGAAGCAAAATGGGCAATATGGTAAGGGAATATTATCAACTTAAGTTTTAACTGAGAGAGGAATTGCAGCAAGTAATTGGTACAACCCATATTCTCTAGTACGGAGGAAGAGAGGATGGCTGAATGATGCGAAAAGTAGTGAGACATACAGAAACAAATAGTTGATTGGCATACAACACAGATTCCTGGTGTGGATCAAGGATTATTAAATATAACTAAAATGATGCATAAAATAACAATTGAATTACAGCAATATGCTAATGATACAATGATTTCCGTGATTGAAGACTTAGGTATAATACAGAATGATCTGAAAACATTTAGGCAGCAAATGAAGGATAGCCAGGCTTATGAGAGAGTTAGCAGACAGTTTGTGACACTAGAATAGAATTGGAAATGATTCAAGAAACTGTCCATCATGCTATGCATAAACAATTAACCACAAAGCTGTTAACACCAAAAAGATATCTGCAAGGATTTCTGCAACCAGAAAAGGAATTTTCTGCAGGTTTGCAGCATGTTATTTCTAGAAATGAGAGCAGCGTAGCATTTTACTATCTTGCTTCGATAGTTAACAGTTCCCAATAACTAGCTTTAAGTCCCAATCTGAATGTTGTGCGAGTCATGGGATTCAACTGGATGAAGTCTTATTGACTGATGGATTCAATTCTTGGTTAATGATGCGTTACTTGTATCCAAACAACAGGAAATGCACTTAGTTCTACCAGTAGAATATCTTGGTAAATGTATTAATCAATTTATTACTATTTGTCCTGCACAAATAGTTCAAAAGAATAACCGGTTGTGTGAAGTACAACCAGTTTTGAAGAATATGAATGGACCAAAGTGTAAGAAGATATTTATAAACCATGAACACATTTTCAGCAAGGTGGAAATCATTGTATTTATTCTGTGTACAAACCACAAATGGTAATAGAGAACTGTTAAAAAGGAAAAAAAAAAAAAAACAAAAAAAAAAAAAAAAGACTCTCGCAGGAATGGCAAAAGTAGAATTGCAGCTTAGTGGTATATTAATCAATGGAACAGAATGTGATATAACAGGCATAGTCTTTCATCTACCAACAGCTATCACCAGTACTACAATAAGTATTAGTGTACAACCAACATGGTATTGGCCAGAAAATCCCTTCATTATTTTACCTATTAAGAATATTTCCTTCCTAAATTACACACTAGGTACTACAGTACTAAAAGGTGTAGACATATTAATTGCTGCAGAAAATGGGCAAATTGGTGTCAATCAAATGTTGAGACATTTGCAAAAATAGGATAAGATTTTGTTTTTCCTCAAATTCAGGACTTTTTTTTTTAGCAGAGTGGTATGTTGCATGCCAACCCTGTACAAGGCAGCCAATGGTTAAAATTTTCTAAGTCCCAGAGTGAAGCTCTCTCTTATATTACAGCAGTGTCGACATGTGGCAGGAGCGATGCATAACATTTCCCCACTGAGAGTGGATTCGGGGAAAACACAACATCGGCATTTCTGGTACGCCAGACAGTGGACCTCAGCAGAAATGACGTAGACAGAGCAGCTAGAAAGGATCATGTCACATTCTTTAAGTAATGAAAGAAACACTACTGCTAATGCAACAATAAATGTCAAGACCTTTTACAAACCAGTCCTATCCTACGACAAACTTGTGATGAAAGCACAGCAAAGTGAGAACTGCTGATACCTTCATAAAAGCAACACCTATGTGGTCATGACAAGTGAAGCATGGTAAACATTCTCCGCTATATCACTCCTTAAACATCCCAGCATTTTGTTCGAAAGGGAGTCAGTCAGACAGATTGATGTTATACATAATGTTCACACTCAATTTCCTGGTTACAGCAAAGTGATGCCTGCCGCAAGTCTGTTGTAGATTACCTTCATGCTACTGAATAATGACAGCCACTACTGGGAGAAATGGCTATCTCACCATAATCACCAGTCACGGAGTTCAGAAGTATTACCTGCCGTAGTCGCAGGTGGGTGAACCCAGGGGTCACCTCTTATCATCCTAGTTCAGGACACAAGCATTCCTGATAATTCGTCAGAATAACCAGGGCCAACCTGAACAGTAGACCAAGAGTCCCTTACTACACAGCCACACGATGACTGTCATCATGGTTCGACAGATGAGGAAGAATGGCCATGACCAGGAGGCAACAGAGCAGCTCCTAAATTGGTGTGTGTAAATCCAAAACATGTGCCACCTACATTACGGCTGCAGCATTGTGGTATGGGCATTGCCAGAGCCACTGTTGGCAGCAACCCCGATAGCAGCAGCCCGCAAGGAGTGGCACATGCAGTGTTGGCTACCTTGAGTGGACTGAAGGCCACTTACAATGGGATTCCTTGATGATAATCAGCAACTGATGTCAGACACTAATCAATGACTAATACTGAATCTTATTTCATTGCGCCCGCTGGTGACAACAGGTCACCACCTTCCTTCCGAGGAAAACTGGCGAGTAACAAACTAGGAGAGTACCTCCTGACACAGAACCATCTCTACTTCTGCCCTCCCAACTGTTGCCTCTTGCAACACTACTGATTATAAAATTCTCCCAATTATTGGTTGCTGAAATTATGCAGCTAGAA
This sequence comes from Schistocerca piceifrons, assembly GCF_021461385.2. Taxonomy (NCBI): domain Eukaryota; kingdom Metazoa; phylum Arthropoda; class Insecta; order Orthoptera; family Acrididae; genus Schistocerca; species Schistocerca piceifrons. Next base: position 260,841,275 of record NC_060144.1, on the reverse strand, counting down.
CAAAAAAGTTTCATTTTCCAGAGCTTGTGATAACAACATGTTAAATACCCTTTATCTGTAACACTGGGCATATCACAATAAGTCGGTACCTCTTTACCATTGTCTATTCAATTTAGTAAATAATCACGTTATTTCTTAAGGCAGATTAACAGAGAATTAGAAACAAAACAAAATGATGTTATCTTAATAATGAAAATTAACAAGAAATTCAAAGATAGCAAGAGTGTTGAGCTTATACCTTAACACAAAGTAGAGGACTACAAAACTACCAAGTAGCACCCGAGTAGCTCTGTTCAGTAACAAGACTTCGAGCAAGCACATTAAATATTACTTAGTGATTAACGAAAAAATCATCAGTTGTAACCTCAAGATTGACAGAGGTTTCATTACAGTAATAGGGGTTCATGTTCCTTGGGAAGAAAGCCAGAGGAGTCTCATGACTACAACAAGCATCTGCTGAATGTCATTGACAATGCAAACCAGAATTATTACAGTGAGAGCAGGCAACTGCTGAAAACAAGTTTTTAAAGACAGCCACAAATCACACATGGTACATTTTACTGACTTGTTTTGCTCCTGAATTTTACAAGAGCTTCATCAGAAATTCTGGAATTTACAGTTTAAAGTGCAGTGGTCAGCTGATTACTTTGCTGGCAATGTTTATACACTGGCAATGCCATTGAAGGGAAAACTGTTACAGCTAGGTTCTGACAATGGTATAATTAATAGTGACAGATTTGTCTTGCCACTCTTGTTTGTCAATGAACAGGTGATAGTTTCAAATTCTGGAGGTATACTACAACAAGCTTTGTTTGAACTGAATAAATTACTGAAACAGGAAAATTTTGAAATTTGGGTGCATAAAACAGAATCAATGACACCTGGAGGATCAGTTCACATCTGCTGAACATTGTTCATTATTAATAAAGCCCTTAAACAGGTCAGTCAACGTACTTTGTTTGGTTGCACATTCTCACCTCTTGGAAGAACTATATATCGAAAAATTGAAAAAAATTAACAGAACGTTAATATAAAAACAAGTAAAATGCTAAGAAACATAAAAGGGTGGGAAACAATTTTGAAGTTCTGCAAGGCTATGGTGATATCTGCAGTTTTCTGTGAGACTTAAGCTTAGATCACAGTTAGTGATGACAAAAGTAGTGTTCCTTCCTCTGAAATGTGATTTATTCACTTAACTATGGGATGACAGATGGGCAGGAAAAAAAATGAAGACATGTGGCAGATACTCAATGTTTATAACTTAAACTTCAATATCTTATATTAGCATCAAAACTGTAAATCTTATATAATGCAGATGAATGATGAATGTTTGCCAAAGTTGCTAATAGCTGGTGTAAGCCTTCAGGGTTCTGCAGTTTGAAGCTTTAAATTATATGTCACTTGCTGCAAGAAAATTCTTCTTTATCTCCAGCAACTTCATACCAATCTTCTCGAGTAACGAGGGAGCCTTTGCTGTGTTTTTCTCACTTGTAGTGCCTGCTACTCCAGTTAATAAAATCTTTTCCTCTTAAGTTTCCTGAATTTTTTTGCATGTAGGACTGCAATTCATTAAAGTATTCTTTGACACCACATATCACCTATGAATATTTGCTAAACTAAAACTAAACTTTGTCCTAACAGGCCTCGGAAGGCCCAGCGGTACTGACCAACTACTGTGTCATCCTCAGCCTAGAGGCATCACCAGATACGAATATGGTGGTGCCTGTGGTCAGCACATCGCCTCCTGGCTGTTGTGGATTTACCTTCAGATCAAATACAAAATAGTATTATAAGAGGAGAACTTTATAGGCATACTGTATAAATGAAGAAGGTAAAACAGGAAAAAACAGAATAATCAACATGGATAGTGGAGAGCACTATAGCACATGCTTCCAGGATACAGGAGGCAACTCAGCTCCAGACTGAATCTGCCTCATGGATAAAGACAAGAAATGGACTACTGTCCAACATGGACGTGATTGGTGGTTTGCCACATCCAGCTAGGCAAATACTAGGCTGGTACCCATGTCCCACCTCAGATGCACATTATACCAACACTTATGAAATGTTATTACACTTGGACATGGGTGCTAGACTAGACACAGACAGATTGAGTACACAGATTCTTGCCTGGGGGCAGTGGTGGCATCAGCAAGGGGTTCAGCTACCAAATGCTACTAAACTGCTAAAATTAATATAAAACTGCTGACCCCACAGAAAAATGGGAAAAGGCAAAAGGAACAGGAAAGAAGAAATTGAAAAAAAGAGCAATAATGTGTAAAATGTTAACATATCAGCAGATTTGAGGAAGAAAGATTAGTTAACACATTGGCAACCACGTGCATGATGAGGGATATTACACAACTGGACCAGGCACACAGTGCTGCACACGAGGCTCTGCTATGATACAATTGATAAGAACGTATGTAAAAGTATTAATTCTGGGCACAAGATTATAATGGAGTGAAATGTAAATTGTGGGAATCCTCCAGAAGAAGGAACAGAAACCATTGCAATGTAGTCTGAAAATTAACTTGGCAGAGAAAGTACAAAGTAGTAGTAGTAGAAAGAATAGATGAGTAAAACATACTGTGGAAAGTTCTGTGAGAAGTAAGGGGAGGTTAATGAGACACACACACTACGTCATGTTAATGTGTAAATCGAAATAGCTGTAGAGACAAAATTGTAGGAGCAGATACAGTCCACAATATGAAAAACTACACACACAGAATAATGAGTGTGCCAGCTATTTTAAAAGACTTGGGGGATGACACATAATCAGTTGAAATGCTAATAGTAGAGAGAATGGCTATTTGAGAGCTATCTTGTGAACTTCACAGAGCTTATGGGGATTCAGTCTACTGTACGTGTCATGCAGAAACAGATCATGATGATGAAAGGGTTGCAGACTTGCAGTGAGTAGTTTTCATAACAACCAACATCCTGTTGTTATGTACTATATTCAGTTTCTTTCCCCAAGAAGGAAAGTAATAAGTAGCATATTTGGATTCGAAAAAATACAGTTGCAAGAACAAAAGGTTCTGAGGTGTATTTTAAGACATGTCTCTGTGCCTAACACAGGGTAGCTCAAGAATCTTGGAACACACTTTGTGAGTAATCAGAACTCATTTCCAAACTGACCTGTTCTGCAGTTAGTAGTGAAGCTGTTCTCAATCTGACTATTGGTTTGAGCACTACAATGCTTTACTAGGCTTGGTTGTATTGGTGGTGTGAATGGTAAAAAGAATGGCTATTTGAGAGCTTCTTTTGGCCTGTGATTTGACTAATTTGTCCAGTTATAGGTGCAACTTGCCATTTAATAGCCATAGGGGTCCATCAATGACACATGGCAGTTAATGTTTCTTTTCGGTATTATCACAATAGTGCATGGGCTGATTTGAACTTTTGGATCCTGTAATGTATATCATTTGTAAACTGTATGTAAAAGTGGGCTAAAATTTTACTAGACTAGATTTCTTCATTTATGGCAAAATAAAGAACACTGGTCAAAAATTTTTTCACATGTCAGAACAATATGCACTATTTCTGGAATATAATCTGCTATTTCTGGAATATAATCTGCCCCTGAATCCGAATCTAATTTCAGAATATCTGTATTGGCCTCATTTTTCATGTAATGGTGTTTCTTGTAGCTGGTGATAGCATCCTAGGTAGTTATATGTATATGGCAAAAGACATATTCCCATAAGTCTTCCAAATGCAAACAGCAAAAAAATCTGTCCTTACACAAAGGAATCAAAGGCATGAATAACATAAGATTAAATAAAAGTAAATAATGTACTTAAAAATATTTCCTTCTCAATTTTCTGTGATACTTTGAGTCAGCAACAAACGAAACAGATGTTAAGTAGTCTTTTTATCACAAAGAAGAAAATACAATCCTTTTAATCACAAAGCTAAAAGCTGAGCCTGTCGCGTAGACAAATGTAAATCCATGCATGAGCAGCACCTATTAGACGGAGGGGGCCTGACGGCCACCCAGTTCCAGTCATTCCACCAGGAAGAAGGTACACGGCTCGTGTTGTCTGTAGCTCAACCATGCCTAGACAGTCAGTACCGCAGCTTGATGCCTGAGATGCCTGGATACTTCCCTTGTTGAGAGCCCTTCCTGGCACAAAGTAACAATGCGCACGCAATCGAACTGCAGTATTGACTGTCTAGGCACGGTTGAGCTACAGACAACACAAGCCGTGTACCTCCTTCCTGGTGGAATGCCCAGTAGCACGTCCTTTTGCATTGATGCATGCCTGATTCGTCATGGTATACTATCCAAAAGTTCATCCTGGCACTGTTAGTCCAGATTGTCCCACTCCTCAACGGTGATTTGGCGTAGATCCCTCAGAGTGGCTGGTGGGTCACATAGTCCATAAACAGCCCTTTTCAATCTATCCCAGGCATGTTCGATATGGTTCATGTCTGGAGAACATGCTGGCCACTCTAGTCAAGCAGTGTCATTATGCTGAAGGAAGTCATTCACAAGATGTAAAAGATGGGGACGTGAATTGCCATCCATGTAGATGACTGCCTCGCCATTATGCTGCCAGTGTGGTTGCACTATCAGTAGGAGGATGGCATTCACATATCGTGCAGCCATTGCTGCGTCTTCCATGACCACCAGCGGTGTACATCGGCCCCACATAATGCCACCCCAAAACAGCAGGGAACCTCCACCTTGCTGCACTCGCTGGACAGTGTGTCTAAAGTGTTCAGCCTCACCGGATTGCCTCCAAACACATCTCCGATGATCATCTGGTTGAAGGCATATATGACACTCATTGGTGGAGAGAACATCATCCCAATATTGAGCAGTCCATTCGGCATGTTGCTGGGACCATCTGTGCCACGCTGAATGGCGTTGTGGTTGCAAAGATGGACCTCACCATGGATGTCAGGAGTGAAGTTGCACATCGTGCAGTTTGTTGTGCACAGTTTGAGTCATAACATGACTTCCTGTGGCTGCACATAAAGCATTGTTCAACATGGTGGCATTGCTGTCAGGGTTCCCTCGAGCCGTAATCTGTAGGTAGTGGTCATCCAATGCAGTAATAGTCCTTGAGCAGCCTGAGCGAGACATGTCATTGACAGTTTCTGTCTCTCTGTATCTCCTCCATGTCAGAACAACATCACTTTGGTTCACTCTGAGATGCCCGGACACTTCCTTTGCTGAGAGCCCTCCCTGGCCAAAGTAACAATGTGCACACGATCAAACTGCGGTATTGACCTTCTAGGTATGGCTGAGCTACAGACAACATGAGCCGTGTACCTCCTTCCTGGTGGAATGACTGGAACTGAATGGATGTCAGACCCCCGCCATCTAATAGGTGCTGCTCATGCATGGTTGTTTACATCTTTGGATGGGTTTAGTGACATCTCTGAACAATCAAAGGGACTGTGTCTGTGATACTGTATCCACAGTCAACATCTGTCTTCAGGATTTCTGGGAACCGGCATGATGCAAAGCTTTTTTTGATGTGTGTATTTGTCATCTATGTTATTGGCACTATAAACATACAGCCACTCTTGTTCCTTGATGAGGTTCAAAAAACTCAGTATAGCTTTTGGATTAGCTTTCCTACATAGTTCGTAGTTATATGTGACATTTGTTTGAGTACAAAAGCCTTTTAGAGTTACAATTAGTGCATCATGGTCTGAAAGGCCATTCACCCTTTTCTTAACTGAATTCCCATCTAGCAACGAAGAATGAATAAAAATATTGTGTATGGCTGTGCTACTGTTCCCCTGAACCCTAGTTGGAAAAATCAGTCTGCATCAGATCATATGGATTTAGGAGATCAACCAAATCCTTTTTCTCGCACCGTCATATACAAAATTAATATTGAAGTCACCACATGTAACTTATTTCATGTACTTCGTATAAAGTGAATCAAGAACCCTCTCTAGCATGAGCAGAAATGCTCTGAAGTCAGATTTAGGAGACCTATAGACAACAGCAATTAGAAGTTTAGTTTTACTAAATTCAACTGCGCCTGCTCAACATTCAAGTATCTGTTCAGTGCAGTGCTGTGATACATCTATGGACTCAAATGGAATACTGTTTTTTTAGGTACATGGCCACTCCCCAACTCCACAAGGAACTCCTTGAAAAACAGCCAGTTAATCTGTATCCTGGTAAAGGAAGCCCCTGAATTGTCAAAGTATTTAAGTGGTGCTCCGATATACCAATAATTTCAGAGTCAACATCTATAAGCAGTTCATTAACTTTATCTCTAAAACCTCTTATACTTTGATGAAGTATGCTAATCCCATCTCTAATTGGAAACATGGTGTCCTCTGAAAGTGATTCCTTAGTTAGAGGGACTTCCTTTAAGCAGGTATATCTATCAGCTTACTTCAATCTAAAAAATGGGGCTGCTCTAACACCAACTATTACAGGAATTTTTCCATAAGTGATCCCACCGCCACCTGTAAGCTTTGCCAGCCTCTCCTTCCCAAACTATTGACGTGCAGGCCATGCCTAGTGAAACCCGATCTACTGATAGACTCAACTGTGGCTCCACTGCAATGTTACCCATGCCCTCTGCCATCAGTGCCCTCTCCATCCCCGTGTTAACATGCCTAACAGCTGCATTAAGATGAGGTCAATCATGACGCTGAAACAGTTGCATGAAATGCACATTAGTGCTACCAGTTTGAGCAGCTATCTTTACCAGGTCACCAACTACATCATATTCCCCATCCCTATCAAGACTATTCGCCACTCCACCACTATCACCACTTGATCCTCCTTCATAAAATTCCTACATAACTTCCCTATGCTGTCAGTCACCTGAGCCAACCCTGCACTAGGCTTCACAATGCTGGTGACCTGGTACTCACTCCTCAACACTTCCTGCAGCTGCTGGCCCACATCTCTATCATGCAAACCACCAAGCTGCAGAACCTTCTTCTTTCTGTTAGACTTTTCAACTGAGTTAGGCCTCCTAACTGCTGAGGACTGCTGCATGTTTCCTACACCCAAAGCTACAAGAGGCTCCTATCCACTCAATTCTGACACTTGGTCAAATCTATTGCATATATGCAAAGTAAAACTGTCTGAATACCTCCTCCTCCTAGCTGCCTTCTTGCCAACTGCCAGTTCCCATTCCCCAGTACCCTTCAACCTCCTCAATCTATCTAGATCCCCCTTTGCATATTGTAACTGTACCTGAAGGGCACAGATCTTACGCTCCTGCTCCTCTGTTAACTTATTTCTACTACAGATTTTGTATTCCCAGGAGAGGATCTTGCTGGAATGCCCACTGGCTTCCCCACTGCATTACCCCCCCCCCCCCAAATGAAAATACTTTGAACAAATCCCACACTGCTACCCACTACTCATAAACCTACAACAGAGCCCATACTTCTCACTCATGGTAAAATTTTACAGTTACTGAAGAAAACTAAACGTCTACGTTACTTAAGTTCAGTTACACCAGTACAACTATTTATAAAACTAACAATAGTGGTCTCGAAATTCTCTCTCTGCTAAGAAGCAACAACTTCTATTAATACTACTAAACCAAAACTAATACCAATACAACAAAACTTCACAAAATTTAGTAGCTAAAACCAAAAATTCAAGTGGAATACTCAATAAAGTTAAACACAGTGAATGAAAATTTTACTGAAATATTTCACTAGAAACAATAAGAAATGTCAGCTGAAAACAAGTGCAAGAAATTTACCAAATGACTCCAACACACAGAAAACTCTAAAAAACTCAATGAGGAAATATTTCCAAAAGTTTATTAAATTGTTATTTTGCCACAAACAGCATGAAACACCATTGAGTTTAATAACTGTATAACAGAGCACAAACAACTTTGTCAGTACTTAGCTTTATAACCACTACAGCTGCAACTGCACGCCACGAAATGTAAACACACTACTGAGACTTGTATGAACAAAGTAAGCACACTCATGAATGACAGACCACTTGGGTCAATAACACAGGAAGAAAGCCTAAGATTAATGAAAATCCACTAACAAGTTACTTCTACAAAAAATATTAACACAAATAAACTTTAAAATAAATAACTGAAGACTAAAACTTTATGTGTTGTTGATTTAAAGACTATGTTCTCTGTTTTGTTCAGCCAATCTTCCTATGATGGTTTCAAGTTGATGTTGTCTGTTGCAGTTATCAGAGTGTCACCTCCATACCTGAGATTGTTAATTTTTCTGCCACTTATAAAGATGTCATTACACCATTCTTCAAGAACCTCCATCATAAAGTGCTCACTGTGTGCATTGAACAACATTAGGGAGAAAATATAACCATGTCTCATGCTGGCATCAGTAGAAAAGATTTCTGAGATGGTATTGTTGACTCTTATTGTCACTTTGTTCAAAAAGTACAGTTGCCAGATCAGATATACGAGGTGTCTCGGTGTACTCATCTGAATGAGGATAATCCGTAGCTTTGACCATTTCACCTTTTTGAAAGCTTTTTTTAAAATCCATCATGCACATGAATATCTTGATATTATATTCCCTTGCCTTCCCTATGAACTGTCAGATATTTAGGATCTGCTCTTGGGTTTTCTTGCCCTCTTGCCTGGAGCAATCCTGTTTTGTTCATCTGATATTTGCAGAAGTAAGAAGGTGTTCAGCCTCGCGTTTAATATAGTGAGCAAGATTTTACTGGCTTGGAGATGTGGGCTGTCACTTGATAGTTCACACAATTAAGTGGAGAACTTTTCTTGAACAGTGGTATGAAAATGGAGTGGTAGCGTAGGTCTGGCCGATTTCCAGACACCCAGATCCTCTGACGTGGCCTATGCAAGATGTCCACATCCAAGTTACCCATTTTCTTAGGATTTCGGCAGTAATTCCATCCTGGCCTGGTACCCTCTGATTCCACAACTTTTTCAGTGCATGTTCCACATCTTCTCTGAGGATCACTAATTCATTGTCTGTTGTGTTCTGGTATCTTGACATTGGCTGTGAGCTTCAGTGAACAGCTTGATGCCATATTCTCTCTGTACTTTGGTGATGCCTTTTGCATCTCTTATGATGTTCCCTTGGTTGTCTTTAATAATCTGAGGCCTGGGTGAAAACTCCCTTGCCAAGTATTTCACCTCGTTGTGTAGTTCTGAGCAGTGGTTCTGTCACATGTGCCTCTAGCTCTGTGGAAATTGTGATGGCGACTTATACAGGTTGGCACAAAAAGAACGCATGAATGTTTCCACAAAGTTTCATTGACCTGCAGTAACTCATTTGTTATGAGGCCATCTCAAACAGTGGAAGATCAATTGAAATCACCCTGTATATTTCCCCTTCCCCTACAAGCATTCTGTATGAGTTGAAAACTTGGGCAAGTAGTATCTGTTAGTTAGGTGATGCAATACAGTGTATTAAGGTAAAGTGCTTCAAGTGAAATGGGAAAATATAAGTATTCCATGTGTTCATATATGATTTGTGTGTGAGTGTGTAGAGAATTCCTGATGTTCAAGTTCCTAATCAGAGCTCGATTCATTGACTGGTTAATAAATTTTGTGAAACGGGAAGTGTTCTTGACAGAAAAGATAGAAAATCACGTACAGTACTCACAGAAGAAACCCTGAGTAGCAATGAACATGCTCTGGAATGGTCTCCTAGAAGATCATTTCTCTGCAAATGGTACTTTCCTGTGACTCTGTTCAAATAGCTACGAAGTTGTTAAAGTTGCAGTCCTATAAACTAACTGTAGCACAAGAACCTAAATTGGATGACCCTGCAAAAATGTTGCAGTTTTGTGAATGGATGTAGAATAGGGTACATTAAGTTATTCATTCACTGCAGAATCGAACTTGCAAGGTGTGGGTACATATACTCAACACAAAAATTTTAAGCTTCTTGTGTTCTGGCCAATGTGACCAGTGTCCCAGTTCATGCAAGCTGAATGTGTATTTCAGCAGCACAGGGTGTTCAATAACATTTATAAATTTAATATAGTGCTTTCACATCTGGACAGAAGAAACTTTGTATCAACTGAGTTACACTGTGTTGAAGGAAGTGGTTCACATTGTTATCAAGGCTGCAATTAAAAAAAATATGCAAACGTCATCACAAACAGCATAGGTGGAATTTCCACATAAGCAAAATTCAACAACAGCTAAGACAGTGGCCCTGGAACATTCATGATTATGGAAGATTATGTCACTGGCCAACATCACACATTCTGAAGTCAACCAATCACGCTGACTTTTTATGTATAACCATACATCAGGTGAAGAGTTCATGACTGCAGTTAACATGCACCTGGATTCCAAGTTCCACCCAACATGGAACCAAAGTTGCAGGTGTGCCTGGCCCTGTAATCACTGTAAACTTTCTACATAACTTCTGTCTCATGGTTGCCCCAGTGAACTGTCGATTGGTGCCAATAACTGCGGAAAATATACTGCCTGCTGCATCTTCCACATTGGGTCAAGTGCAATGCGATGTGCTTGTGGCTTCATGCATGGACATGTTCAGTTCCTCTGCAGTGTCATCTATGATTTCACACCTGAAACAGTGTAGAGTGGTAGAGTGCACACTTGTATCACACGAGAAGAACTCAGTGAGTCAGCATGATTCATGTACTACAGACACTATCACATCACTGTCACATGAAGTATTTTTTCATAACCTGCTTTAGGATTTTCCAGCACTCACCACCCCATCAGAACCAACAGGAAAAGTACACATGCTAACCAACATTATACCCACATGATGACAGTTTTGTATTCTGCCTGGAAGGCGGCGTGTGTGTCTGCTCCTGAAAACTGAAAGGTTGGTTGAAAGGCAGGAAGATAGGAGGAGCAGGTGAGGTAGAACTCTCAGCACTGCAGTGTGAACTAAAATCACCTTTACTTAACTTTGTGTACAAGTAGTGGTTCGCCCACTGTGAATCAGAAACAATGTTGCTAGGTTGTCTCCTCGGAATCAAATGGGGTGAATCCGGAGTGACCCTCGTAGAGCTCCACAGCGCCGGCTAGAGGGCGCTGTCGTTGGTGTCTCGTAGTGCCAACTTATGAACTTGTACCTACGCCGTGGCGTCATTGTTATTGATACCACATCCCTCCCCCCCAAAACAACCCACTGTTGTTGAGTATGGCTTCCGACGGTGGGTGGAGGGACCCAGGGGCGGCACAGCTGAGGGGGCGGACAGTGGAACTGCCGGGGCATGCTGTCCACCCGAGGCCCCAAATTGCTCACGAGGGGGCGAGGAAAACGCCCCGTGGAAAACCTGCCCAGGGTGCACACCACCACTGGGTATGCTCGGATTAGGAGGCGGAGCAACGACCTCCATGGGCGATGGTGGCGGTGGCGTGACAGCAGCCTCAGTGTCTATCAGTTCCGGCACCACGGAGGAACACGGCGGCAGCCACGATAATGGCCAGTGGTGGGGCCGTGGTGGTGGTGAGAGGTGCCCGTCCGGTGCATGTAACCGGTCCGGCAGCTGCGACAATGGCAGGCGCGCCCATGGAGACGCAATCGGCAGAGGCGCCATCGATGGGCTGAGGCGGCAGAAGCCGCGAAGCTTCCAATTCTGCTGGAAAACAACCAGTGGCAGAAAACCGAGGACAGCGCAAACAGATCTGGTTCCGGTGTCGCTTGACAGTGCTGGAGGGACCAGGAATGACAAATAAGGCGCGGCCAAGCTGGCAAAGAATAACCCCCTGCTTCCAGCATTGCCTGCCAGAGAGAACATGATAGAACACCAGAACATGCGGCGCCAAGTCAGAACGAGGCGAAGCAGTGGGAGCGCACAGCAGCGGGTGCAATAGCTATAGGAGTGACCAATGGGTGCGGCCATGTAGCAATTCCACTGGGGAATGGGTGCCACGTGGCTGAGAGCGATATGAATCAAGGAAAGTTCAGAGCACGTGCTCGTGAGAGTGCGTGGTGCGCAATTTGCTCATCTGCAACTTAAATGTGCACACAAAGCATTCGGTCTCGCCGTCTGACTGGGGGTGGAATGGTGCTGAGGTCAGATGGCAAATGCCATTAACAGCACAGAACGCTTCAAACTCTGAGGATACAAATTGTGGGCCATTGTCGGAGACAATAACTTCAGGAAGGCCCTCAATACAAAAAATAGTTGTCAAAGCCCGAATAGTACTGGCAGATGTAGTAGAAGACATAGGTACAACAAAAGGAAAGTTGCTGTATGCATCAGTGACTATCAACCAGCGGGTGTCCCAGAAAGGACCCACAAAATCAATATGAACATGCTGCCAAGGTGCAGTAAGAGTCGGCCATGCAAAGAAGTGCTGGCGGGGAGCAGATTGATGCTCCGCTGAAGAGTGACAATTAGCAAGCAAATTCTCAATTTGTTTATCAATTCTGACCCAAGTGCTGTGACGACGCACTAATCGCTTCATCCGCACTATACCCCAATGACCAGTGTGCAGCAATCGGAGGATTTCCGACTGCAATGAACGAGGTACAACCACACGAGACTGATCATTGTCCATTCGTAACAAGATAACACCGTGGTGTACAGACAAGATGTGACGTTGCACAAAGTAATGTCGAACAAGCGGATCACGTATCAGCGTAGCAGATGAAGGCCATTGAGTATGAAGATACTGCAAAAGAATCTGGAAAGAAGCATCGGCGGCTGTCGCGGCAGCAGTGCGCCAAAAATCCACTGGAAAACCATCAGCTAATTCCTTATCTTGTGAATCAATAAACATGCGGGACAGTTCGGTAGAATCAAACACTTCGCCAGCACTGATAGGCAGATGAGATAAAGCATCAGCATTGCCATGCTGGGCCGTAGGCCAAAACAAGATTTCGTAAATGTAATTAGACAAAAACAAAGGCCAACGTTGCAACTTTTGTGCGGTACGGGCCTGTACTGGCTTTGACGGGTGAAATAACGATGTCAAAGGCTTATGGTCAGTTACCAAATAGAACTTGCGACCATACAAAAAACCATGAAACTTAGTCACTCCATAGACAATAGCTAAAGCTTCTTTCTCGATTTGAGAATAGTTCTGCTGGTCAGAATTGAGCAACTTAGACGCAAAAGCGATCGGGCGATCAACATAATTAATGCGGTGCAAGAGAACCGCTCCAATGCCGTGGGAAGATGCATCGACAGCCAAAACAACTGGTTTGGAGTGATCGAAAGGCATCAAACAGTGGTCACTCAACAAAGCAGACTTGAGCTTGTGGAAAGCAGTGTCACATTCTGAAGACCAAACAAAAGGAACATTCTTACGCCGAAGGGCATGCAAAGGCGCAGCAATCTGCACTTCATTTGGTATAAACCGAATATAATATGTAATTTGGGTATTGATCACAAAATAGCGCCACGACTGTTTGTTGAGCTGAATCTGAAAGTATGCGTCCCACAAGTCAATCGTGGAAAAGTATTTTCCTGCACCAAGCTTATCAAAAATGTCTTTAGGATGCAGTACGGGAAATGTAGTTACCACTGTCTGGGGATTTACTGTAGACTTAAAGTCAGCAGAAATACTGAGACGACCGATTGGTTTCTTCACACACACTGTAGGCGAAGCCCATGGCGAAGCAGAATCAGGTTGGATTACACCACTGTCTTGCAAATGCGTAAGTTCAGCAGCTACGGCGCCGTGCAGCGCGTGCGGTACTGGGCATACGCGCCACAAAATAGGCATGGCAATGTCTTTAACTACAACGTGTGCTGCAAAGTCTGTGGCACAACCAAGGCCATCAGAAAATACTTCAGCAAAATCATTTCATAGTGCAGCAACACTGTCTGCATGGTCACTGGGGTTGATGCAAAGTCCTGAATTGCGAGGCCAATAAGTTCAAATGAGTTCATGCCAAAAATGTTCGTAGCATCACTAGAGCGGAGCACATGGAAAGACACTGTATGGGGCGTTGTACCATACATGGCTAGCAAACTACACATGCCGAGCACTGAGATTTCCTGTCCTAAATGCAGTCAGCGTGGAAAGCGAACGACGAAGTGGGAGTGAACCAAGCAATTCATATGTTGATTTGTTCAGTAAAGAAACTGACACACCAGTGTCCAGCTGCATGCGAACAGAACGTCCACAAATGTGCAAAGTCACAAAAAGTTTCCTCACATCACGCTGAATCCGAGAGGAAGTGTCTGGCAAAGCTTGATGCAAATGACGAGCTGTTGACGAACGTGAAGCAGAAGGCTTTGAATAAATGGCATTAACATCCATAGGCTGATGTGAATCATGATCATGGCGGTTGCCGTTGCTGGGATGCCCATGCAAATCATGCGAATGGGAGACAGATTGTGAATTAGAGTTTCTCTTACTGCACACAGCTTGCACATGTCCTTTCTTATTACAAAAATAACACTGTGCTTGACGGGATGGGCAACTGTCCCATGGGTGGGCATGAAAGCAGTTCGGACATGACTTCAGTTCTGAGTAGGTGCCTGGCTTGAAACGTGTTTATGTGCGCGTGAGCAGCGTGGCGTGGCATGCCGTGCTGGCGTCAGGTGGGAGGACATGTGTTGTGCCGCGCTAACAGTACACACACCTGGAAGTAGCCATGTCTAATGTATCTTGTCTGTCTAACAAGTCCACTACTTCCTGCAAAGATGGGTTTTTAAATTTGAGGATTTGCTCACAGATGCGGTGATCTGCCACATTCTGCACAATAGCGTCTCTAATCATTATATCTACATATGAGCATCCACACGAGCAATTAAAGTCACAATCAGAAGTTAGTCCCTGAAGGTATACTAACCAAGATTTATTGGACTGAGTAGGGCCACGCCGGAGACAAAAGAATTTGTAGTGAGCAGCTACCACATTTACACTATCACGGAAGTGGGAGTTTGAAGTGTCAATCACTTCGTCATAAGTTTTAGTTTCTGGGCAGGTGGTGGAAAACAATTTCATGAGCACACGGTACAACACAACACCTGCATTGGCAATGAAAAAAGCAAGCCGCCCTGTACCTGGTATGTTGTATGCTGCGAAGTGTGCCTCAAGCTGGGTGATGTACTCTGGCCAGCGTTCAACGTCAGGATTGAAGGCATGAAGTGGCGGCGCCGTTGGTACAGGCAGTGGTGTCGGAGGCGCCAAAGTAGCTACGGTTTGTAGTGTGACCAGTCCATTTATGGCAGCAAGCAGCTGTGTCATTTGCTGAGCCTGAAAACGTACAAGATCGGACAGCGAAGCCTGTTCCTGTGGCAAAGCCATGGTTTCCACAAACGAAAGTCTTGTAGCGACTGGGGGAAGCAGTCATACACCGACACAGTCTCACGAGGATATCACAAAAAAGCTGAAGCAGTACCGAGCAAAAAAGGAAATGATAAGAGAGGAAAGGGAAATCCTCGTCGCCAGCTTTTGATATCCCACCTGGAAGACAGTGCATGGGTCTGCTCCCGAAAACTGAAAGGTTGGCCGAAAGGTTGGAAGCTAGGAGAAGCAGGTGAGGAAGAACTCTCAGCACTGCAGTGTGAACTAAAATCACCTTTACTTAACTTTGTGTATAAGTAGTGGTTTGCCCACTGTGAAACAGAAATAATGTTGCTAGGTCGTCTCCTTGGAATCAAATGGGTTGAATCCAAAGCGACACTGGTAGAGCTCCACCGCACTGGCTAGACGGTGCTGTCATCGGTGTCTCTTAGTGCCAACTTATGAACTTGCACCTACGCCATGGAATCGTTGCTATCGATACCACAGACAGGTCTACTTGTCACTGCCTGTCTGCATTGGCTGCCTCCGGAGGAGGTTCTCATGGCACAGACAGAGACTGACTTACTTCTGAAACCAGGTATTGTGACCAGGTCTGATAATTCTTGGGCATCCCTAATCCACGTGGTCCATAAAAAAAGATAATTTGTGGAGAGTATTTGGAGACTGTATGGCATTTAATGCCTGCATGATTCAGAATCACTATTCTCATCCCAATATGATGAATTTCAACAGAACCATTAGCAGTGCCAGAATATTCAATGTTACAGAATGTGCCAAGTCTTTCCCCCACATGATTCAACCTGATTCCAAAAAACAGCAGGATCACACCATTTGGCTCACTTCAGTACTGTTTTTCCATCTGGCCTTGGAAGCACTATCCAAACTTGGCAACAATTTGTGCATGAGTTACTTCACGAATTAAAATTCATTTTTTGCTATATGGATAATATTCTAGTAATCTCCACTTCAATAAAGCAACATGTGGGACCAGCAGCAAATTTTTCACTGTCTGCAAGAGTATGGTATAATTATTAAGGAAACAAAGTGCGAGGTTAAATTCCTGGGACTGGTCTTCACTGTAGGTCTGTCACCATTGCCTGAGTGGGTGGAAGCAGTACGATCCATGCCCTTTCCCTCACTTTACAAGGGTCTCTGCAGATTCCTAGGTATTCTGGATTATTACCAACCTAGCTGCTACCCTGGTGCCATGCACAATACTATTCACTGGCAAATATGCAACAGGTAATCATAAAATACTGTGGAGTTCAGAGCCAAAACAGCTTTCCATGAACTAAAGAAACATCTGTCACAGGCAACATCATTGGGACACCCACAATTGGGCACTCCATTGATGATTATTGTTGATGTAAACCAGACAGCAGTGGGTGCTGCTCTTCAAGAAAAACTGAATCGCAAATGGCAGCCGCATGCATTATTTTCTAATTACTTAATGCTGCAGCAGCTAAAGCAGAGTGCTATTGGCTATGAGTTTCTTGCTATTTACTTTGATGTGAAGCATTTCGGACCATTTGTTGAAGGGAGACACTTCATAACAGAGATTCGCTTAAACTTGTCAGAAGTTCTGTGATATGTTCATCCCAGATGAATTTACATCAAGCTTTAATCCTGAGATTTTAAAGCTGTCAGATTCTTCCATCTGCTTGTCAGCATACCAATATTTTAGGCTGGGGGAATTGTGGTAAGACAGATAATTTTCTCATGAATAACTGCTTAGTTAGTAACTGATAACATCCATTCACTCTTGTTTCAGAAACAATAGGAAATAGAACAGTGTAACCAATGTCAATGGAAGCCACAATTCCATTTTATAGTCAGTGATAACTTTATTCACTCATTGAGGTGAAGTTAGTACATGATGCTGCCCCATCAGAT
Organism: Schistocerca piceifrons; assembly: GCF_021461385.2. NCBI lineage: Eukaryota > Metazoa > Arthropoda > Insecta > Orthoptera > Acrididae > Schistocerca > Schistocerca piceifrons. Next base: position 260,824,215 of record NC_060144.1, on the reverse strand, counting down.
CTCTCTGTTCCCCTTTTTTTTCTTTTTAGCTAGGTTTCCCCAGCTTATGGGAAAATTTGAATTTGATTTATCTGTGAATTTTCGTGAAGATGGCTGGTGCTGGTATGGGCAGCTCCTGTTCTGCAGGTATTGCTTTGATGTTCTCTACAGGTGCTGACAGTTGAGCAGAAGTGTCAGCCTCCTCATTGGGGTGCAATGTTGTGGACTGAGTAAGGAAACCACCTTCATAAGCATATGTTTGTTTGAATTTGTAGCTTCCTCTTGAGACTCCCAGATATCATCCAGAGTATGGCTAACAGCTATCTTTCAGTAACACACAGACCTCAACTCACCATGACAGTGCAGGCAGGCTGAGTTCACTGCACAGTTCATGACTGGTGTGCATCATGTTGTTGTTGTTGTGGTCTTCAGTCCTGAGACTGGTTTGATGCAGCTCTCCATGCTACTCTATCCTGTGCAAGCTTTTTCATCTCCCAGTACCTACTGCAACCTACATCCTTCTGAATCTGCTTAGTGTATTCATCTCTTGGTCTCCCTCTACGATTTTTACCCTCCACGCTGCCCTCCAATACTAAATTGGTGATCCCTTGATGCCTCAGAACATGTCCTACCAACCGATCCCTTCTTCTGGTCAAGTTGTGCCACAAACTTCTCTTCTCCCCAATCCTATTCAATACTTCCTCATTAGTTATGTGATCTACCCATCTAATCTTCAGCATTCTTCTGTAGCACCACATTTCGAAAGCTTCTATTCTCTTCTTGTCCAAACTATTTATCGTCCATGTTTCACTTCCATACATGGCTACACTCCATACGAATACTTTCAGAAATGACTTCCTGACACTTAAATCAATACTGGATGTTAACAAATTTCTCTTCTTCAGAAACGCTTTCCTTGCCATTGCCAGCCTACATTTTATATCCTCTCTACTTCGACAATCATCAGTTATTTTGCTCCCCAAATAGCAAAACTCCTTTACTACCTTAAGTGCCTCATTTCCTAATCTAATTCCCTCAGCATCACCCGACTTAATTAGACTACATTCCATTATCCTTGTTTTGCTTTTGTTGATGTTCATCTTATATCCTCCTTTCAAGACACTGTCCATTCCATTCAACTGCTCTTCCAAGTCCTTTGCTGTCTCTGACAGAATTACAATGTCATCGGCGAACCTCAAAGTTTTTATTTCTTCTCCATGAATTTTAATACCTACTCCGAATTTTTCTTTTGTTTCCTTTACTGCTTGCTCAATATACAGATTGAACAACATTGGGGAGAGGCTACAACCCTGTCTCGCTCCCTTCCCAACCACTGCTTCCCTTTCATGTCCCTCGACTCTTATAACTGCCATCTGGTTTCTGTACAAATTGTAAATAGCCTTTCGCTCCCTGTATTTTACCCCTGCCACCTTTAGAATTTGAAAGATAGTATTCCAGTCAACATTGTCAAAAGCTTTCTCTAAGTCTACAAATGCTAGAAACGTAGGTTTGCCTTTCCTTAATCTTTCTTCTAAGATAAGTCGTAAGGTCAGTATTGCCTCACGCGTTCCAGTGTTTCTACGGAATCCAAACTGATCTTCCCCGAGGTTGGCTTCTACTAGTTTTTCCATTCGTCTGTAAAGAATTCGTGTTAGTATTTTGCAGCTGTGACTTATTAAACTGATAGTTCAGTAATTTTCACATCTGTCAACACCTGCTTTCTTTGGGATTGGAATTATTATATTCTTCTTGAAGTCTGAGGGTATTTCACCTGTCTCATACACCTTCCTCACCAGATGGTAGAGTTTTGTCAGGACTGGCTCTCCCACCGCCGTCAGTAGTCCCAATGGAATATTGTCTACTCCGGGGGCTTTGTTTCGACTCAGGTCTTTCAGTGCTCTGTCAAACTCTTCACGCAGTATCATATCTCCCATTTCATCTTCATCTACATCCTCTTCCATTTCCATAATATTGTCCTCAAGTACATCGCCCTTGTATAGACCCTCTATATACTCCTTCCACCTTTCTGCTTTCCCTTCTTTGCTTAGAACTGGGTTTCCATCTGAGCTCTTGATATTCATACAAGTAGTTCTCTTATCTCCAAAGGTCTCTTTAATTTTCCTGTAGGCGGTATCTATCTTACCCCTAGTGAGATAGGCCTCTACATCCTTACATTTGTCCTCTAGCCATCCCTGCTTAGCCATTTTGCACTTCCTGTCGATCTCATTTTTGAGACGTTTGTATTCCTTTTTGCCTGTTTCACTTACTGCATTTTTATATTTTCTCCTTTCATCAATTAAATTCAATATTTCTTCTGTTACCCAAGGATTTCTACTAGCCCTCGTCTTTTTACCTACTTGATCCTCTGCTGCCTTCACTACTTCATCCCTCAAAGCTACCCATTCTTCTTCTACTGTATTTATTTCCCCCATTCCTGTCAATTGCTCCCTTATGCTCTCCCTGAATCTCTGTACAACCTCTGGTTCTTTTAGTTTATCCAGGTCCCATCTCCTTAAATTCCCAACTTTTTGCAGTTTCTTCAGTTTTAATCTACAGGTCATAACCAATAGATTGTGGTCAGAGTCCACATCTGCCCCTGGAAATGTCTTACAATTTAAAACCTGGTTCCTAAATCTCTGTCTTACCATTATATAATCTATCTGATAATAGCAGAAAAAAATCCTTGTCGCAGATTGCCTATCCCAAAGCTGTACCTGTTTAGACTCCATTCACTGAGCAGAGTTGGCATCTAAGCAACAGGAAGATCCTCTCTTATGCCATTTTATGTAGGAGAAGAGACCAATTTAAGGAATTGAGGATACTAACTACTGCTTCCCAGTGTGTTTATTCTTTAGTAAAATTAGCATTAATAATATATCTCTTGTTGAAATCAAAATCTCAGTTCATGGATTCAGTAATCGAAATAAGAATAATCTTCAGAAAGATTTAAAATCACTTACTTGGATCCAGAGATATACCCATGATTCAGGGACAGACATTTTCAGTAACCTTCTGGCAGCCATAAAAAGGTTTCATTACTGATAAAGTTCATTGTAAGAGGAGCCCTATATTTATGTTGACTCCTACTCCTCTGACGATTTTCTTAGCAGATCCAACTGTTGTGTATGTGTTATCAACAATATCAAGTAATCAGAGTATACATGCAATGTGACTTATGTACAAATTCAGTGCAGCAAAATGGGGTTTCCACATGCAAAAAAGTGGTGCTACTTGCGACACCAGGATTCCTGTGGCGCCACTTGTGTGACACCACTTTTGTCCATGTCACAAAACTTACAATTGCTTAAACTTTGTGCCGCCACTTTTTTCCCCTCACGACCAATTAGTGTCATTCGACTTAATTTTGAAGCTCCAGCATAATATTTTGTTTTTTGTGTCCCTAATTTTGCCGTGTGTTTATTTTACATACATGGCAAAGGAATGAAAAGACCCACCATAATTTAATAATGAAATTCAGCGGATGCTGAGAAAGCAGAAGCTGTTGCACTCTAGGTTCAAAATGGGACACACAAATTACGACACGCAAATATTAGTAGCGATTCGGCATCTGTGGAAAGATCTATGCTCGAAGCATACAACAACTACCACCATCACAGCTTAGTAAAGGATCTGACAGAGAACCTGAGAAAATTCTGGTCGTGTTTAAAATTGCTAAGTGGGTCTAAGGCTTTCATTCAGTCTCTTGTTGGCCAGTCTGGCGTGTCAGTTGAAGATAGCAAAGCAAAAGCTGAAGTTTTAAATTTCATGTTAAAGAAATTGTTCACACAGGAGAACCGTACAAACATAATGTCATCTGACCATCGGACAGATTCCCGAATGACAACGTAGAGATAAGAATACCTGACGTAGAGAAGCAACTTAAAGATTTGAAAGCAAATACATCAACAGGTCAAAATGGGATCCCTGTTCGATTTTACAAGGAGTACCCTACAGCATTGGCCCCTTACCTAGCCTGCATTTATCGTGAATCTCTTACCTGTCTTATTCCACGCACCAGCATGGTTTTAGAAAGCATCGCTCATGAAAAACTCATCTTGCCCTTTTCCTCACGATATACTGAGACTATGGATGAAGGGCAACAGGCAGATTCCATAATTCTAAATTTCCGGAAAGTATTTGACATGATGCCCCCTTGCAGTCTGTTAACAAAGGTACGAGCGAACGGAATAAGTTCACAGATGAGTGAGTGGCTCAAAGACTTCTTAAACAATACAACCCACTAAGCTGTCCTCGACGACAAGTGTTCATCAGAGACAAGGATATTGTCAGAAGTGCCCCAGGGAAGTGTGATAGGATCGCTGTTGTTCTCTGTATACATAAATGATTTGGCAGACAGGGTGGGCAGGGATCTGCAGTTGTTTGCTGATGATGCCACGGTGTATGGTAAGGTGTCAAAGTTGAGTGACTGTAGGAAGATGGAAGACAACTTAGGCAAAATTTCCAGTTGGTGTGATGAATGGCAGATAGCCTTAAATGTGGAAAAATGTAAGTTAATGTGGATGAGTAGGAAGAACAAACCTGTAATGTTTGGATACAGTATTACTGGTGTTCTGCTTGACATAGTGAAGTCGTTTAAATATCTGGGTGTAACGTTGCAACGCAATATGAGGGGGAATGAGCATGTGAAAGCTGTGGTGTGAAGACATAGGATCAAGTTCGGTTTATTGGGAGATTTTAGGGAAAAGTGGTTCACCTGTAAAGGTTACCGCATACAGGACACTGGTGCGACCTATTCTTATGTACTGCTCGAGTGTTTGAGATCCGTACCAGGTCAGATTGAAGGAAGACATCGAAGCAGTTCAGGGGCGGGCTACTAGATTTCTTACTGGTAGGTTTGTACAACATATACATGTTATGGAGATGCTTCAGAAACTCAAATGGGAATACCCGGAGGGAAGATGACATTCTTTTCGAGAAACGCTATTGAGAAAAATTAGAGCAAGGGCATTTGAAGCTAAATGCCGAACATTTATACTGCTGCCAACATACATCGCGTAAGGACCACAAAGATAAGTGAAATTAGGGCTCATATGGAGGCGTACAGACAGCCATTTTCCCTTCGCTTTATTTGCGAGTACAACAGGTGGGGAAATGACAAGTAGTACAGGGTACCCTCCACCATGCGCCATATGGTGGCTTGCGGAGTATGTATGAATATATGTAGGTGTACACTACCAAAGGACTCGAATACGTAGTCATTAACAAAAACTGTGCAGTTTTGAAGATTAGACTATATTCAGTTTTCGTTCCATAGACTGAAAAATGAGATGATTCTCGTGGGTGTGATATTTCGTCTTCTTTAAAAGATTTCAGAGCAAAGAAAAAAATATCACCTTTTAAATGAGTCTTTAGGGCATCATAAATGTCATTCATCCACACATCACTAAAGAAGGAGAACTTTTGAGAATGTAGTGTAAATGTCGAAAAGACAATCGCTAGATGTCAAATAACGAAATGTCTAGTTTCACTCGAGCCAGACGTCTCTCTCTATTATGAATATCGAATTTTTTAATAGATCTCGAGTCACAGCTCTAGAAGCACTCGAAGTGAGTTTTTATTTTTTTGAAGCAATTCACGAATGGGTCTTCATTTACGAGTACTACTTCCATTAGAAGTTTCTTTGACGCCACTGTGATATTCCTGCATAAAATTCAATTCCAAACCCATCATTTATACCTTCTCTTCTTCTTATTGGATTCTTGGCTCAATCATATATTGTCAGTCATAAAAATAAGTGTCACTTAATTTCAACAGAAGCACACGGCACCACTTGCTATATCTTTTGTTGCACGTTTGCCTCAGTCGGGATTCCACATGCAACAAAAGTGATGCTACGTGGCCGCCACTTGAGTGATAGCACCGAAGTCGCCTTTGAGCAACGTAAATAAGTATTGTAAAATGATTTTTCTGTTTGATGATGTATAGTTTTGTAAGCCCACGAATTAACAAAAGCAGCTCAGTGTGGAACGAAAACTACCTACATTTAATCTACTCTCATCTGTAGCACTTCGAGTAGGTGCAACGCGATGATCGATTGCCAGCAACTATCAGCTGCTCAGTGCGCGCGCGTGTGTCAATGAGCGAACTTCAGTTCTGTAATAGGTCTTGACAGGTGACTGGTGGTGTTATGGCTGTAGAATGGAAAACAGTTTTTATGACAGTTGCTGTGGTGTGTTTATGTTTTGTAGGCATTCCAATTAGAGTAGATAAGCCGATAGACACTGCTACTCAGGCGCTATTTAAGGATTACGTAAAGCGCTTTAATAAGACCTATGAGAATAATGAAACGGAGTACGCGCTGAGACTGCGTCAGTTCCAGGTAGGTTTTGATCAATTTTTATTGTTCTGCATTTGCTACAATTAGTAGTGAAGTAGTGAAACATTTACATCTCGTCTCTTTATATAACATCTCGAAGAACTTTAATTCCTAGTCAAGTTTACTCTTTTCGGTACCTTGTAATATTAGCAGTTTGTTGCCGCATTATGTAACATGCATAGTACTAATATGTCTACCCGAAATATTTTTTTTTTCTTTTTCACGTTGTAAGTGACCTTTGAAACGACACTTAGCTATCTTTTTTTTGTGCTATATGTTGTTGGTTTTGTCACTGGCTGCCTGAAAAAAGTTAACTACACTAACAAGACTATTACGTAATATACACACTACAAAATCGTATTCGTTTTAGTATGTGAATGGTAGCATAGTGTTGGTATTGACACATTAATCGACAGCTTCTCGTTGACAATACTTCATACTATACCCAACAATTAATACGAACTGTGTTATTGCAAGAAAATAATTTGTGGAGAATTTGTTGTATTAATGAACGGGCAAATTTTGTAAAATGATGAAATTTTTCACATTGAATGTACGATAGTGAATTTGTACATTCGAAATTCCACGAAGTAATTGCTGTTGTACAGCACTGTCATCACCATAAAACACAAGTTAAAGAGATATGCTTAAAATCTTCTATGTATTTCCAGCACCAGTTGTTGTTATTTCTTGCAATTTTTGAGAGAAAAAAAATCCTTTTTTGGCATTTTACTTAGTTGAACATTGTTTGCTGTCATATAATTGCACCACAATCATTTTAGTAAGGGAAGCGGTCCCAGTGTGTCAGTTTTCCACAAGTATTCAGCATAGGTTCAACATAGATTTGCCTACTACCTGATTCTGAAGAAAGCAACTTAATAGTGCACCTGACGTCTGATACTTCGTAATCATCTGTGCCAGTTTCAAAACAAGAGCAGTGTAACTAGGTAGGGACTATAGGATAAAGGTAAATTTTACCACTGTAGCACAAGTTTGTTGTGCTGGTGTGTCAGTGAGAAAACTTCAATCACAACAGTACAGTAGCTCTTGACAGCTGACTGGTGGTGTTATGCGGCTAGAATGGAAAACGTCTTAAGTTTTCCACAGTAAAAGTGAAAGGAATAACTGAAGAGAAATGTGGCAGTAGAGTATGATAGAACATCAGAGCTGTTGAATGAATGAAATAGAGTTTTATACTCATGAAGTAATACGTGCACCGTTTTCATATAGATTTTTAAAGTCATATGTGAGATGTTGATGTAAAATTGAATGTGATGAAAGCCACTAACACTGTACAACTAAACATGGAGAATGATGTACAAATAAAAGTAAGTAGGGCCTAAAAGAAACCACTTGCCAGTGTTTATTGATAGTTAGCAGAGTCAACACTTAATATTGGCAAAAGAGAAATAATTCAAAAGCAAATTGTAGGCGAGTGCTGTTACATGAGTAAGTACCATGTCAATCAGCTGTGACAGAGGTTGTCTTTCTTGGATTTCTGTGTGTTTCCATGCTCATAATATAACTATGTAGCACAGCTCCTTCAGTAAAATAATACACCACCTTTCTTAACAGAGATATAGCTAGGAAAAGCTGAAGTCAGCTGGTAGCAAATAGATGTCTTTCCTTATTTTATTTGTTGTTCTCATTTATTTACACTTAATATAATGTCATTAAATGTCATTTCTCTGTCCTGAACAGTGGAAAACCATGTACTTCTTATGCAAAACCTCTTGGTGACACTCCCTGCCCTGAAACTAAAGTACAATTGGTTAGTAGAGCATGTATCTACCTTCTTCAACAGAATTAATGAACTTTAGAAATATTTGCACTTGTTGTGTTGTATAACCTCATTCTCCTATAGCACTGTGTAATGCTCAAAGTGATATCCATTTTGATACAATTCAATAATGCTGCTAAGATAATGAAATGATCTTCATCCTCTTCATATCACCATCGAAAGAGGATCCATTCTAGAGAAAGTTGTGATTTATCTGTGAAGAGGATTAGCTATTTACTGCTTGTGGGCCAAGTCCAATTACATTTTAGGTCATGTTAGTTAATTTCGTATTCTATGAATCACTTGCATAATTAATGCTAATGCTGTGGGTGAGTCGCTCTACATTCATATGTAATGTGGCTGGGTTCTTTATATAGTTGGTTCTATGTGACATTTCTGTTTGTGATTTACAATGGAAATTATCTATGGAAGTTCATATGTATTAACTGGAATTTTTTGTGAACTAAAACTACCCAAAAAAAATGTTGAACCAGCTTTTGATGTCAGCGCACATACATCTATCTTATCTGTAAACTGCTAAATAAACCTTCAGCCTGGAATAAATATTTAAATTTTACAAAATGAATTTCATACCCACACAGTTGATGTATCTAAGGCAATGCAACCATCAGTGATACAGTTTCATTTACTCCTGTCCTCAGCAGTCCAATCTGCAATCATATTTTATACACAGCTGCCACTGACTGAAGTTGGCAGAAAACACGTATCGTGTCTGTCTCTATATGGGTCTAGGAGTCTGCAAATGTTAAAGTGCTACCAAACAGATAGCACAAAAAAGAAAGAAAGAAATAAAAATGGGGGAAAGCTCATGGATGCAGAGGAAAATGCAGTTAGAATTTTAAGTCTTGAACTAAATATGTGTTAGTAGCAGAAGGTAATGTTAAAAAGAGTCTAAAGTGACATCAAAGCTGTATGAAAAACCAATCTTGAAAACTGTGAAACTTAACTTTAATGTTAAGCATTTCTAGGTTTAGAGCCACATTATGTTTCAACCTAAAATAACTGGCACTTGGTGAATAAAACTGGTGTTTGAGTTAAGGCTGCAGTGGCCTTCTTCTGTGCCTGATGAATGGGAAAAATGGTGTTTCACCAACGCAAGCTTGATGTCCTCGATAAAAGGCAGCAGGAAATGAACACCTTAGTATGGAAACTAGTTGATGTAAAAGTTAGCTGGCTTGCACAATAGCAGCGGACATGATTACAGGGTGATATATACATATAACAAACAGGTAATATGGGCAACAGAAAATGAAACAAGTTATAAACATTTATTACAACAATCTACCAAAAATGAAATGCTCTGCTTTGGGTAATGAATGATGCCTTATTCCGTAGTCAGTCCTATATGCTAATCTAACCTAACACATTGAAAGAGAACTATATAACCTGTAGAAATTTAGCCTGGACTGCTGTATTTAACAGTTTCAATTTCTGTCTCTGAATAATAATATCATGTGACACTGAGCATTTACAGTCCGATGATCACTCATTTATAATGGCTAGCTATAACAGGGACAACTGATACACTTTGGTGGGCTATAACTGTAGGCTGGAATGGTTTCTGCAGCTGTATGATCCGGAACTGACAATTTCTGGCAGTACATCTCCATTTATCCGTGACTTCCAGAATAATCTTGCATCATCAATCTTGTTCGGAAGAGCAGGAAGCAGTTCCTGGAGCCAGTGCCGTCTGTGGCAACTGACATTACTGTAGGTTAGTGGAGTGCATGGTTGGAAGGTTGCTTGGGGGAAGCATAAGTAGACTCCAGTATATGAACACTATCTATATGGCAACATATCATAGCTGAATGGTGTTAGGCATGGAGAGTGCCTGGATGGTGGCACTCACTGTGGGTTTTGCAGTGTATAGTGAGAGACTGTGTACACAGAGTACTCCTCGTGGGTGGAGGTTCGTGGTGATGAAAATTGTGCCATTGACTTCATGCTTCATTGCTTGCCAACTGCTGATATGGTGGCTGTATACATTGTTCCCCTTGGCAGTTTCCTGTGGCACCAAGGAAAACCGCACCAAAAACCTTGGTGAGGGGGTGGTTGGACAAGTGATATGCCATGTCAATATACATTGGCTCATCATTGGGATACAGGTAATATCAACATTCATCTGGTCATTATCAGTTGGCTCCAGCTGGATGCTGCTGCCAGAGATGAAGCCAGGCAGCTGCTGGTAGAATCTGTAGGCCCCCAGATGGCTGGATGCATTTAAAACTTATGAACCTGAAAAGGAGAACAGGCTAAGAATTCTGCCCCTCCCCCCCCCCCCCCCCCCTCCCTCTCTCTCTCTCTCTCTCTCTCTCTCTCTCTCTCTCTCTCTGTGTATGTGTTTTTGTTTTTAGTCTTTTCTAGTTTTTATGGCAATTTGCAACACTATGCTGAGTTTCAGTACTAAAAATTATAATGTACGGCTGCTGTAAGACTGCTTGGTACCCAAGACTTCTTTCTATACTTATACATTGTAATGAGTACTATTATAACGTCAAGTTGAACACATATATTTCAAAACGACACAACACATATAAGTCACTGAGCAAGTTGACAAGCAAGACATGTGAACAAGGTAACATTCGAATGAACACTGAATCCAAGTCTAGCGGCCGCTGCCTGACTGATCGCTTAGGTGGCGCGGCTGCTACAAGGCCGGCAGACAGTGCCGCATGTAGAGGATGCGCGTAATTGCATGATGAATGATTGGCGAGTCACAACACTTTTCCCTCCTTTGAAATTTTTGCACTGGTCTTGATGGAGGTGGCCTGGAGATTGCTATCGTCCATAGACATTGTTTGACTGGCCGTAAAGTCTCAAGGAGGAGGCTTCCCGTACGGACGGAAGTGTCCCCGATGATAACAGGTCGAGATAATAGGAGACGTAGGGATCGAATCTGCTGGGGCCCCGTGCGCCAATCTGCCCGTTGCGGCAAGTCCAGTTGATATAACAGGAGACATGGGCGATGTGTCGGCGTCCGTAGGAGGAGGAGGCGGCAAGTAGATTGGCTCCGACAGATGATGGTCATCTGGTTCCTGCATGGGCACATCTCCTGGTGGCGTCCGTTCTTGTACTGGCACCGAGATGATGGTGAGAGGGCTGCGTTGTGGGTAATGAGAGATGCCAAGATCCCGAGCATCAGGTAGAGCTGAAGGTGGTGTAGCGGCATTCGGAACAGTCGTTGCCGACACACGAGGCTGAAGCTGGTCTGAATGACGCACTGCAACACCCGTGTCCGTCTGGATTTCATACAGGCGTCGGTCACGGTGTCGTAAGATGTGGCCCGGACTCCATTTTGGCCGCCTGCCATATTCCCGTACCCAGACGAGGTCGTCGGCGGTGAACCGGCCAAGCGAAGGCACCCGCGGCCGTGAGGTGGAAGGCCGCAGAAGATGAAGTAGCATGCGAGGCTGTCGGCCACGTAAGAGCTCAGCCGGGCTGTGGTCGCCCATGGGGGTGAAACGGTAAGAAGCCAGAAACTGGAGAAGCACATCATCAGCAGCAGAAGAAGTCAGAAGTTTCCACATCTGAGCCTTAAATGTGTGCACCAGTCGTTCAGCCTCACTGTTTGATTGTGGATGGAACGGAGGGGCTGTGACATGCATAACGCCGTGACGAGCACAAAAATCTGCAAATTCGGAAGAGGCAAATTGCAGACCATTATCAGTAACAAGAGTAGAGGGATGGCCTCCCAAAGAAAAAATGCGGGTGAGAGCACTTGTGGTTGCTGCGGTGGTAGGCGATGTGCAACGGACAATGAAAGGAAAGTTAGAGTAGGCGTCAATTACGAGGAGCCAATAAGTACGTAAAAAAGGTCCCGCGAAGTCAGCATGAATGCGCTCCCAGGGCATCTCACGCAAAGGCCACGGTGACAAAGATGACTTCGGGGCGGCGGCCTGTGACGCACAAGGGCCGCAGGCAGCGACCGTATGTGCTATTTCAGAGTTGATGCCGGGCCAGTACACATGATGGCGCGCCAGAGATTTTGTGCGAGACACACCCCAGTGCCCTTGGTGAAGGTGGCGTAAGACCGAAACACGCAAAGACGCAGGTACCACAACACACGGCAAAGCATTGTCGGTGGAAAGGAGGATAACACCATCCCTAGCCGTGAGGCGGTAGCGCAAAGGGTAGTAGTTCCACAATGGGTCAGAAGTCTTAGCAGACGGACGATCTGGTCAACCCTTCTGAATACAGGGTAAAACCCGGGAGAGAGTAGGATCAGAACCCGTAGCAGCCGCCAGACGGTCCCCGGTGATGGGGAGTCCATCCACAACCCGCTGCTCGGCAACATCCAGATGGAAACACAAAAGTTCGTCCCTCTTGAATGCCAGATTAGGACCCATGGGAAGGTGAGACAGTGCATCAGCATTTGCATGTTGAGCCGTCGGCCAGAAATGAATCTCATAATTGAAATGAGACAAGTAAAGAGCCCAATGCTGGAGGCGGTGTGCAGCCTTGTCAGGAAGTGATGATGATGGATAAAACAAGGAAACCTGTGGTTTGTGATCCGTAACAAGATGAAATTTGGATCCATAGAGCAAAACACCAAACTCATGAAGAGCATAAATAATGGCCAAAGCTTCTTTTTCGATTTGAGAATACTTTTGTTGGGCATCCATGAGTGTTTTAGAGGCATAAGCAATGAGTTGTTCAGAGCCCTCCGAAAAACGGTGCGCAAGGACTGCACCGACCCTGTATTGAGAGGCGTCCGTGGCAAGAACAAGATGTTGGCCAGGTCGATAAGTAGCCAAGCAGGGGGCCTGTCCCCTGGGAGCACTTCAGGTGGAGCTGATTATGATGGTGGTACTCCAACCCTGTCAATGTCTGCACCGACGTCACATGTGATGACCGTGGCAGGTGTCCAACCCGCCTTGTGCCCATTCTTGCGGGTCCACATGGCCACGCCGAGGGTGTAACGCTGAGAGGGCTGGGAGTGGGGGCAGGAGGGGGATGGCATCAGCAAATGGAGCAGGGTCCGCGGTGTAGTGCTCAAAAACAGGGTGAGGGTCGACGTGGTTGGAGATTTGTCGATCACCTTCGTCAGCTGCTGTTTAAATCTGCAGACAAGCCTCTCTGCCACATTATTGGATGAAGGGTGGAAAGGCGGGCTACGGATATGTTTGATACCATTGGCCTGACAGAAGTCGTGGAAGGAGGACGCCTTGAATTGGGAGCCATTATCTGAGACCAAAGTGTGAGGCAGGCCTTCAGTGGCAAGAACCAGGGCTGTGAGTGTAGCCTCCGTGGTGGTGGATGCCATGCGGAAGACATATGTTTATTTGGAGTAGGCATCAACGATAAGTAACCACATGGACCCCAAAAACGGGCCCGTAAAATCGACATGGATGTGATCCCAGGGCCGGTGAGTTACAGGCCAGGGTGCAAAAGACTGAGAGGGGGGGGGGGGGGCGGCTTGCCTGGTGATGCGCACACACAGTGCACCCACGGATCTGACGGTCAATATCGCCATCGATGCCGGGCCAATACACATGACTGCGAGCCAATACTTTCGTAAGGGACATACCCCAGATCCCGTGGTGTAACAAACTGAGCACCCGAAGCCGCAAATCCGGAGGGATGACCACCTGATGGGCATCAGACTCCGTGGCCTACAGGAGGACATCATCGACCACAGAGAGCCTGTGAGACAGGTGACACCAGGGGCTGAAATCAGACTGCATCCGACGAGTAACATAGGAGGGTCACCCATGGACTACATAATGGAGAAGGTGCCGCTAGACAGGTTTGTGGCAGGTTGCCTCGGCAATGTGAGCATCCATAAGAGTCAGACCGTCCAGCGCATCCCGGCAGGTGGAATCAATGTGAAAGCAGAGGACCTCCTGTTGGTCAGAGGCAGGATGGGGGCCTGCTGGGAGACGTGACAAAGTGTCCACGTTAGCATGGTGGGTGTTGGGCTTATACCAGATGGTGTAAGCATAATTTCGTAAAAATAACACCCAGCACTGTAGATGGTGAGCCGTCCGCTCAGGAAGTTGAGAGTGGGGTCCGAAAAGTGTAACCAATGGTTTATGGTCCATCAGGGGAGTGAAATTTGCCCCAAAGAGATAGGTGTGAAATATGGAGATGGCGAACACAATTGCCAGGGCCTCCTTTTCAATCTGGGAGTAGTTCCGTTGTGCTGGGGTCAAGGTCTTAGAGGTATAAGCGATGGGCTGTTAGGAGCCACGGCATCACGATGTGCGAGGATGGCCTCAATGCCGTATGCCGACGCAGCAGCTGCCACAACCAAGGGGTGGTCCGGAGAGAAGGGAGTAAGGTAAGGGTTGGACTTCATCATCACCTTTAAATAGAGAAAAGCCTGGTCACAGGCAGGAGTCCAATCAAAAGGTACCCCTTTGCGATGAAAGTGATTGAGGGGTTGAGCAATGGAGGCAGCCTAGGGCAAGAACTTTAAGTAATATATAACCTTGCCCCAGAACACCTGGAGTTCAGATAAGTCCTTGGGACGAGGAAGGGCCTCCTCAGTGGCCACGACATTGCGACTCAAACGGCAAATGCCATCCTTGCTAAGCCAGTGGCCTAGGTATTCCACTTCCAGTTGAAAAAACAACACTTATCCAGCTGACAGTGTAAACCTGAAGATTGCAGAGCGTGAAATAAGGTGCTGAGGTTTTGCAAATGTTCGTGGTGGGAACGCCCAGTGAAGAAGGTGTCATCCAGATAATTCACACAGGTTGTATACACTGCTCCTGGAACCACTGGAAAATGGCCGGCGCCGAAGAGACACCAAAGGGAAGGCACTTGTACTTGTATAACCCGAAAGGTGCGTACTTGTATAACCTGAAAGGTGCGTTAATAACCATGATGTTCTGGGACTCGGCATCCGAGGGTAACTGGCGGTATGCCTCAGCCAGGTTGATCTTAGAAAAGTACTCGCCCCCGGCATGCTTGGCAAGAAGGTCTTCCTGTTGGGGAATAGGGTAAGTGTCGACAAGGGACTGAGCATTGACAGTATCATTGAAGTCCCCACACAGCCGAAGGGACCCACTGGGTTTCCGTATGACCACCAGTGGTGTTGCCCAGGCACTGTATGTCACAGGCTCCAGAATGCCAGCGGCCTGGAGTCGATAAAGATCCTGCTTGAGCACCGGCCATGATGTGCGCCTGAAAATCGGAAGCACATCCGTGATCCGTTGCAAACAACGATGTGATAGCAGAGCACAGATCGTCCAAGTCCTGAAAAGGAACAGCCTTGGAAACGACCTTAACTTCATGTGAAATGGAAAAGCCAAACAGTTGAAACGCATCCAGTCAAAAAATATTCGAAGCCAACGGATGGTACACGACAAATAGGGTAAGGAGCCAAGGAACATGTTTGTACGTCACCTGGACAACGAACTGCCCACGAAGGGGAATGGAACCATCTCCATAGGCAAGCAAACGCTGAGAGGGAGGTGTCAACTCGGGAGGGCACAAGCGGGCATATGTCGCCATATTAATCAGGGAGACAGTGGCCCCATGTCGACCTGAAAACTGACATCCTCAGTGAAAAGGCTGAGTGTGAGGAAAAACTTCCGCACGGACTTGACTACGACAAACTGATTGGATGTGGCCCTCCTTGTGACACAGCATGCAAGTTTTCCAGTGATGGGGATAATCAGCTCAAGAATGTGCAGGAAAGCACTGGGGATAAGAGGGAAGGGTGCCGTGCGCCCGGCGATAAGGGGCGACCGGAGACGTCGACGCCATAGAGACGTCAGACAGCGTGTCGTCCCAATGGCGGGCGCTGGCCACTGTTGGCTGGGTCACAGTGACATCACGAGGGTGGAACCCATCAGGATGTATCGATCGCCACCACAAGACACTCATTGGCTGCCTGAGCAATTTCAAAGAAGTGGGCAATGCGGAGGATCTCTTCTAAGGAGGGGTTATCAAGCTTCAATGCCGCAGTGCGGACCTCAGGATCGGGAGCCAGCTGAACCACCACAAAAGGCATATCTCCTGGAAAGAGAGAGCCACAGGATCGGACAATGGTGCCAACTTGCGGAGAAGAAAGAACGTGTCTGGGGAGGCCCAAGACAAAAACAACCACTGCTGCAAGGATTCGTCCGTGACTTGAAAAGCCGTGAAATTTTGTTTCAGTCAATGTAAGTACGTTTCCCAGTCTTATTTAGCGCCATTAAATGGAGGGAACAATGGTGGACGTGGGAAAGCATCTAATCTCCGAGGACTCGGAAGCTGTTGTGGCAGTGAGTCCCTAGCATCAACT
This sequence comes from Schistocerca piceifrons, assembly GCF_021461385.2. Taxonomy (NCBI): domain Eukaryota; kingdom Metazoa; phylum Arthropoda; class Insecta; order Orthoptera; family Acrididae; genus Schistocerca; species Schistocerca piceifrons. The sequence goes on along the minus strand of NC_060144.1, from coordinate 260,807,865 downwards.
CTATCCGTAAGCAATCACAGTGACTGCTGTAAGATGTCTAAATGGAGTCGCTGCTGCTGCATGAGCTGTTGCTGTTGCTCCAGCAGACAGACCAACTTCGCCTCCATGCGAACAATGACCACCATTTACCTCATCACCAAAAATGTTGTAACCACAACCGGAACAGTCGTGGGGTTGCCGTGAGGGAAAGTGCGGAGGGGCACATGGAGTGGCCCGCGAACAACAACACAAACGGGAGAGGATGGACACAACAACTAAGGACAACCAACAATAAGCAAGAAACAATGGAGTCACAAGGAAACCACACGAATCAACCACGTCCACTCGTACATGGAAAAAAGTAACGTAAATATGCTGTCTGAGGCGAGATGTCGATGCATGCAATGATTAGACTGACTGGCAGAGCAAGAGACAGGCACTTAAATACATGATCGGGGACATCGCCATTGGCTGCTGGGACCACGTGTTCCACCTTGGCACCCTCACATTAAATGTGGGCCAGGAGGCACTTACCGCCCCGGCTTACGACGCGACTGTGCAGAGACCTCTAGGGGTCTTCAACATCCATGCTGTCTGGCACGAATTCAAAACCTGCGGTGCGCGCTACCAGATTCAGCCTCATACCCAGTCTCTGTGCTGAGGGTGGTTAGTCACCACTTACAATTGACCGCAACTCCTCATCGTGCAGTCTTGTAAGTTCCCTCGCAGCTCTGAATTCACTCGCATACCATACTGTTTCTCGTCCCCCTCTGGAATGTATTTTCTCCCTTTGTCCACAAATAAGGCCATTTGGGATCCTAGTGCGGCATTGCTGGAGTCACTTGCAGTGGAGCAAGTCCAAATCCTAATACAGGGTTTTAACTGTCTGCCACCTTGGCTACTACAGAGAACCAGAGTCACTTTAGATTTAGTGCAGTAAAGGAGAGATTCCACTCTCGCTTCTGTTTTTAATGTGATATTTTCTGGTATTTTATATGAGCACCACAACTATGTAGCTGTCTTTAAGAGTGGGTCTAAACCTGGGGACTCCATTGGTTGCTCTGTTGTTTTCTGGGATTGCATCCTCAAGGTCTGACTGCTTCAAACATTTACTGTCTTTGATGCAGAATTAATCCTATCTTGCAGGCACTGGAGCAGATGGGACATTCTTCCAGTGCTGAATTTCTTGTCTGATCCAATTCTCTGAGTGTTGTTCACTCTCTACGACTTTTGCACCCAGCAGATAAAGTATTCTAGAGTATCCCAGATGCCCACCTCCAACTAGAATGACTGGGAAAGAAGGTGTCTTACTGCTGGGTACCAGGGCACCTAGGTATTGCAGGGATTGAAGGGGCAGGTCTAGCAGCCAAGGAGGCATGTCATGATCCTCAGCTATTTCAGTATGTCGTCGTCCTGCATGCTATAGCCTCACTATTGAAACCCAGAGTCTTGCGTCAGTGGAAGGATGAGTGGCTGGAATTGACAGACAATAAGCTCTATAACAATGAAAACAATCCATTATTGATAAATTTATTTAATTGGATAGATAAAAAATCTACTCACCAAGCGGCAGCAGAACACACACACATAACAGACTGTTGTGATTGGCAAGCTTTCGGAGCCAGTGGCTCCTTCTTCAGGTAGAAGAGTTGAAGGGGAAGGAAGAAGCGTGAAGGAAAGGGACTGGAGAGGTTTGGGAATAGGGGTAGATTTTGGGAAAGTCACCCGAAACTGCAGGTCAGGGGAGACTTACCATACGGGATGAGAAGGAAAGACTGACTGTTAGGGACTGCCAGTAAGTAATAAATTTAAAACTTAAGCATGATGCAGATTTTTCATGCATGTTATTGTTTATGGTGTTATATTTTCTGATCTGTAATAGGTAGGTGGTTTAACCCCACAAAGATTGTTGCCTGACAATAAGGGATATGTGTACCAAGTGTGGTTGAAATTGGTCCAGCAGTTAAGGAGGAAATATGAAAAACATCAAAACACACGAGGGTGTGCACGCACACATGCACTCACCCTCTCTTATTATTTTATGTATGGATTTGTCAGATCACGATTAGATTACTGCAGTGTCATTAATGGATTAGCTCATACTTCCTATTTCAAGATGTAAGATACTGTCAACCCTGAGGACATTCAGATATCGACTGGAGCCTATTGGACCAGTCCAGTCCGGTCCAGTCCAGAGTCTCTGTGAAGGAGTCGACTGGTGAAATACTACTATTGATTTGGCGACATCTCCTTCTGGCCCGACAGACCCTGAGAATCGTAGCATTGCCTCAGTTACTATCATTTAGTGTGGGTAACGACCTCAACTTTGAGCGGCTGTTCAGGAATCAGCCTCCATATGACCACGCTGTTTGGGATATGTGTTACTGACTGTCTTGTGGATCTGGTTTATCAGACTTCCGTATACAGGGGCAGGGGTGGGACCAATTGTTGCCTTGTTGCCTTGATGTCTTCAGTGGCCCAAAGTGATTTTAAGCTTGATGCAGTACAAGAAAACTTGTACTCCAGGTTACATTCTTACAAATCTGTTTTCTTCAATTTTGAGTACATTCTATGGCTTTATCGTTGTTCCCAGCAGGTGAATACACTCAGTTGTTCATCTATTTTCCCTGATAGGATTATCCAAGTACACCGAGACATCACTCTGCAAAGTTTATCATCTCTTCTGATCCACTCAGTAAGCTAAATGTGGTCCACTGCATGTATCCAGTAGACAGACTGATTCAGACTGTCCACAATACCTTACAGTGGATCCAACACTGAGGCAAGAATGTGGCCTTGTGTTTGCTACTGAACATATCAGGATACAGGGAAATGCCAAGGCCAACAAAGCAGCCAAAGAAGCTTGTAGGGATGGTGCTGTGTGTGGATGTGCCATTCCCATGCAAGCTCTCATCTCGTTTGGCAGATGGATCATGCATCAGTGGGAATCTGAATGACTGGAAGTCACAAACCACAAACTGCTCAAATCAACTACACTGGTGTGGCAGAATTCATGCCAACCACACCAAAGGAAGTCAAGTGCTGTTCAGAAAACTGCGCATAAAATGTTGCCCACTAACACTCAGTTTCCTCCTCTGCTCAGAAGAACCACCACTCTGTGAAGTTGTGTTGTGCCCCTTTTGGTTCAGCAAGTTCTGGCTGGAGATTAACCCACCATCCTTGCTGACACCAACACCAGTGTAACAATGGGATTTAAAATTTGAGTCCTGGTTGATGGGAGGTTAGTGTGCTCTGGATGTATACCTTCCTCCAGATAGTTCAGTACTCATGAACGTATTGGCTGCACTGATTGATTAACTCCCTGAACCTTTCCTACTACCCCCTGCGGGTTCAGGGGTAAGAATTGGCCCGCGGTATTCCTGCCTGTCGTAAGAGGCGACTAAAAGGAGTCTCAAATGTTTCAGCCCTTATGTGATGGTCCCCTCTTGGGTTTGACCACCATATTTCAAAATTATTCCGAAGAGCGAGCCAATTGGGGAAGGGCGCCTTACTTGTTGCATTGTGTCCATCGTGCATTGAGACCTTTAGCCAGCTTATTCGTCATCGCATTGCAGTCCTGCTCAATCCCAATCTCCATCTCTTCGGTGAGGATATATTCCTGGGTGTGATTTCCACCATGCACTCTGCAGTGTCGCTTTTTGCGCTGATGACGACCATGGACCACTTGCCACCTAATGTCCAGCACGGTAGCCAGTCCGTTGCGGTGGGGCCATGTACCCTGTTGGTTGTAGCCCACTGACAACACAGGGATCACTCTACTGATGCCTGCACCGTTAACTCCCCACGTATGCCGAGTAGATGCCTATCTCCCTGGGGCATTGGGACTCCCGGCAATGGCCATTCTGCCAGGTAGCCCTTGCTGTGGCTGGGTGGCGCCCGTGGGGAGGGTCCTTGGTTGGAGTAGGTGGCATCCGGGTGGATGACACGCAATGAAGCATGGCACATCTTCTCTTGCTGGTGTAAGCGTTCGAAGGCTCACTTTAAAGCAAACATGTATGACCCCTCCTTGGCCACACCATGGGAGGAACGAAAGGCTATGAATGCGATCTGGGTCATTCTTGATAAAACAGCATCCTCTGCCCAGTCATGGGCATTACTCACTTGTAAGATGAGGGATGTTTCTGTTGCTATCACACCCCATAAAAGCTTAAATATGGTCCAGGGCATTATCTTCCACAGGGACCTTCTTTTACAGTCCGATGACGAGCTGCGCGCCAACTTAGAGTGACAAGGTGTCCATTTTGTTCAGCGGGTCCGCCGGGGTCTGAGGAATAATCAGTTTGGCACCGGTGCCTTCATCTTGGCCTTAGAGGTTGACACATTACCCGAGAAGGTGAAGGTGATGGTCTACTGCTGTGATGCAAAGCCATATATCCCTTCCCCTGTGTGGTGCTTTCCTGAAAGTTCGGCCATATATCTTCCTGCGGTACTTCCAGCATCACCTGTTAGGATTGTGGATGTCCTTCACATCCCAATACTACCTGTGCCCTGTCTCCCACCTGTGTCAACTGCGGAAAGCCCCATTTGCCTTGCTTGCCAGACTGCAGGATTCTCCAGGAAGAAAGAAAATAATGGAATACAGGACCCTGGACCGATTGGCCTGCACTGAGGCTGCCCCCTTGCTGATGTGGGGCACTTCCCTCTGTGTTGTGCCTGCACAATCTACTTCAGGAGCAACACCCTCCCCCTCCAACCATCTGGGACGGTCAGTCCCCACTTCTCAGCCAGAGAAGTGTAAGTCGTCTTCAGCTCCTCTCGCCAGGAAGGGATCCCTTGGGTCACTCCCTTCCCAGGTTCCTACCAGTGGCAAAGCTGAAAACTGCCAGGGGCTGCTCAGAGTTCCGCTTCTGCAAATTACCCACTGGTTTTATGCTCCCTGAAAGAGCGGTTGGAACGTTGGAGCCTTTCATTACACACGTGCCACCCTGAATTGTACAATACTCCGTTCAGTGAGTGGGAATTCCAAAGTGCCCTAGCCGCTTGCCCTGATACGGCTCCCGGGCCAGACCGCATCCACTGTCAGATGCTTAAACACCTCTTGGTGGACTGCCAGTGACGCCTCCTAGACCTTTTCAACCGTATCTGAGTTGAGGGTAATTTCCTGTTGCAATGGCGGGAAAGCATTGTAATCCCAGTGTTGAAACCTGGCAAGAACCCACTGGAGGTGGACAGCTACCACCCCAGTAGCCTCACCAATGTTCTTTGCAAGTTGCTCGAATGCATGGTGAGCCGGAGGTGGGGTTGGCTACTTGAGTCTCAGGGCCTTCTGGCTCAGTCTCAGGGTTGGTTACATAAGGGCTGCTCTGCCACCGATAATCTGGTGTGCCTGGAGTCTGCTATCTGTACGGCCTTTGCCTGCCATCAGCATCTGATCGCTGTCTTTTTTGACATGCGGAAGGCATACGATACGACATGGCGACATCACATCCTCTCTACGCTTCATGGTTGGGGTCTTCGGGGTCTGCTCCCGATTTTCATACAAAATTTTCTGTCGCTTCGTTTCTTCCGCGTGCAAGTTGCGGCCTCCCATAGTTCCTCTCGATTTCAGGAGAATGGGGTAACGCAAGGATCTGTCTTAAGTGTCTGCCTCTTTTTGATTGCAATTAACGGGCTCGCTGTGGCAGTGGGAATGTCTGTCTCAGCTTTCTTGTATGCTGATGACTTATGCCTATACTTTAGCTCCACGTGCATTGCATCTGCTGAACGGCAGCTGCAGGGCGCTATCCACAAGGCGCAGTCTTGGGCTGTAGCGCATGGCTTCCAGTTTTCAGCTGCCAAGATCTGCGTCATGCATTTCTGCCAGCGACGCACTGTTCAGCCTGAGCCACAGCTTTATCTTGACGGCGAACCTCTTGCCGTGGAGGAGACGCATTGGTTTTTGGGATTGGTTTTTGATACGCGATTGACTTGGCTCCCTCATATTCGGCAGTTTAAACAGACGTGCTGGCGGCATCTTAACGCTCTTTGTTGCTTGAGTCACACCAGCTGGGGTGCCGATTGGTCTACCCTTCTACAGCTGTACCAGGCGTTAATTCGGTCCCGTCTAGATTATGGGAGCCTGGCTTATGGTCTGGCATCACCTTCGGCATTGCAGTTGCTTGACCCCATGCTTCACAGTGGGATCCAACTCGCCACTAGAGCTTTCTGGACAAGGCCTGTCAACAGCATACTTGTTGAGGCAGGCATCCCTCCATTGCGGTTCCGGTGCCAACAATTACTGACCGCTTATGCTACACACATTTGTAGCTTGCCCAGGCATCCCAATTATCGTCTCCTGTTCCCTCAGTTGGTCGTCCATCTTCCGGAACGGTGGCCCTGGTCAGGGTGTAAGATCGCGGTTTGCGTCAGAGTTCTTCTCTCTGGGCTTTTCCCTCTTCCACCTCTTTTCTGAGCCCCTCTGTGTATACCCTCATGGTGTGTGCCCTGCCCATGCCTTCGGCTCTATTTGGCACAGGGCCCGAAGGACTCAGTCCCTCCTGAGGCCCTTTGCTGCCACTATCTTTCAATCCTTGCCATGTTTCAAGGCTCTGACGTTGTCTATACTGACGGTTCGATGGTTGCTGGTCGTGTCGGTTATGCTCTTACTCTAGGGGATCATTGTTCTTATGCACAACACTCATTGCTGGCTGGCTGCAGTGTTTTCACTGCCGAGCTGGTCACCATCTCTCGTGCCCTAGAGTATATCCGCTCCTGCTCAGGTGAATCCTTCGTTATCTGTAGTGACTCCCTGAGAGGTTTACGAGCTATCGACCAGTGTTTCCCTCGCTCTCGTCTGTTGATGGCTATCCAGGAGTCCGTCCATACTCTTGCCCGTTGCGGCCGCTCTGTGGTCTTTGTGTGGACCCCAGGTCGTGTCGGCATTCTGGGAAATGAACGTGTTGACACGCTGGCCAAACAGGCTGTTGGTGCACCAGTCTTGGAGATTGGCCTTTTGGAGAGTGACCTCAGGTCAGTTTTGTGGCAGAAGGTACTTTGCACCTGGGGTGAAGATTGGCGAACCCTACCTTCAGGCAACAAACTACCGGTATGTGGCGCTCCTCCTTGCGGGTCTCTCGCAAGGACTCTGTTGTCATCTTCCGGCTGTGCATTGGCCACACCTGCATAACACACAGCTATTTATTGCGCCGCGAGGACCCACCTTTATGCCACTGCGGATCAGCTTTGACGGTGGTCCACATGTTGTTGGACTGCCCACTTTTAACTCTGCTCAGGCAGGTGTTTGCGTTGCCCGATATGCTTCCTGCACTTTTATCAGATGACGTTGCGATGGCAGATTTAGTTTTGAATTTTATTCGTGCAGGGGGTTTTTATCACTTTGTCTAAGTGTTTGTCCTTTTTTTTGTGTTGGGTCTGGCCTTTAGCCCACGACTGGGGTTTTTAGTGCGTTTCTTGGTGGTTGGCTTTCCTTTTTCGTTTCTGTGGTCGGCCAACGACTGTCACACTCAGTGTGAGTTTAATTCCTTTTTTCTGGTCTCTGTGTCTTTCTTGTCCTGTGTCTTCTCTTGTCATCTACATTGTTTGTTAGTATTCTTTGTGGGTGTTTAAAGTTTGTGGAAAAAGGGACTGATGGCCCTAGTAGTCTGGTCCCTTCAATCCCACAAACCAACCAATCAACCTTTCGTACTTGTGGGAGATTTTAACACGCATAACCCCTTGTGGGGTGGAACCAGGCTTGCTGGCCAAGGTAGGGAGGTCGAAAATTTACTGTTACAACTCGACGTCTGCCTCTTAAATACAGGTGCCCCCACACATTTCAGTGTGGCACATGGCGCATATTCGTCCATTGAACTCTCGGATTGCAGCCCTGGCCTTCTCCCATCTATCCACTGGAGAGCACATGACGACCTGCGTAGTAGTGACCACTTCCCCATCTTCCTGTCACTCCCCTGGCATCGTGCCCATGGACACCTACCCAGATGGACTTTAAACAAGGCAGACTGGGAAATCTTCACCTCTGCTGTAACCGCTGAATCTCTCCCACATGGTGGCATTGATGATGTCATTGAGCAGGTCACTACAACAGTTGTTTCTGTGGTGGAAAACGCGATCCCTCGTTCTTTAGGGTGCCCCCGGTGGAAGACAGTCCCTTGGTGGTCACCTGAAGTCGCTGAGGCAATTAAACAGCATCAGCAAGCTCTACAGCGACATAAGCGGCACCCTTCCCTAGAGTACCTAATGGTCTTGAAGCGGGTCCTTGCCTGCATTTGCCAGCTTATAAACTAATGGGAACAGAAGGGTTACAGAGGTATGTGTCGACCATTGGGAGCAATACGTCACCTTTGCAAGTCTGGACGTAGATCAGACATCTTTTAGGGTACCAGACCCCAAAGGGCATCCCTGGCATTAACATAAATGGCGTGTTATCTACCGAGGCAAACACGATTGCCGAGCACTTTGCGGAGCACTATGCTCGAGCCTCTGCATCGCAGAACTACCCCCAGCCTTTTGCACCCTCAAACAACAGATGTAAAGGAAAGTTCTCTTGTTCGCTACACTCTGCAGTGAACCCTATAACACCCCATTTACAGAGTGGGAGCTCCTTAGTGCCCTTGCACATTGCCCTTGCACATTGTCCTGACACAGCTTCTGGGCCGGATCAGATCCACATTCAGATGATTAAACATCTCTCATCTGACTACAAGCTCCATCTCCTCGCCATCTTCAACCAGATCTGATGCGGTGGCGTCTATCCATCGCAGTGTCGGGAGAGCATCATCATTCCAGTCCTCAAACCCTGTCAAAACCCACTTGATATGGATAGCTACTGGCCCTTCAGCCTCACCAACTTTCTTCATAAGCTGCTAGGGTGTGTCAGCAGTTGGGTTGGGTCCTGGAGTCACATGGCCTAATGGCTCCATGTCAGGACAGCTTCCGCCAGGGTCGCTCTTCCACTGATATCTTGTCCTCTTGAGTCTGCCATGAGAACAGCCTTTTCCAGACGCCATCTGGTTGCCATCTTTTTTGGCTTACGTAAAGTATATGACACGACATGGCGACATTGTATCCTTGCCACATTTTATGAGTGGGGTCTTCGAGACCCGTTCCCAATTTTTATCCAAAACTTCCTGTCACTCTGTACTTTCTGTGACCAAGTCGGTGCCTCTGATAGTTCACACCGTATTCACATGAATGGCGTTCTGCAGGACTCTGTATTGAGTGTGTCTCTATTTTTAGTGGCTATTAATGGTTTAGCAGCAGCTGTAGGGCTGTCGGTCTCACCTTCTCTGTATGCAGATGGCTTCTACATTTCGTACTGCTCCTTCAGTACTCGTTTTGCTGAGTGACACTACAGGGAGCCATTCACAAGGCGTAACCATGGGCTCTAGCCCACAGCTTCCAGTTTTCAGCCACGAAGTCATGTGTCATGCATATCTGTCGGTGTCACACCATTCATCCGGAACCAGAACTTTACCTTAATGACGATCCACTCTCTGTAGTGGAGACATATCGATTCTTAAGACTGGTTTTCGATAACTGATTGAGTTGGGCACCTCACCTTCATCAGCTTAAAAAGAAATGCTGGCAGCACCTCAGTGCCCTCCACTGCCTGAGAAACACCAACTGGGGTGCAGATCACTCTATGCTGCTGCAGCTCTATAGAGCCCTTGTTCTATCCCGCCTTGTCTATGGGGGTCTGTTTTACGGTTTGGTGGCGCCCTCAGCATTGAATTTACTAGACCCAGTGCACCACTGTGGTGTTTGCCTTGCGACAGGAGCTTTCAGAAAGAGTCCGGTGACCAGTGTCCTTATGGAGGCTGGAATACCTCCATTCAAGGTTAGGCATGCACAACTGCTCGCCAGTTATGCTGCACATGTTCATAGTTCTCCAGCGTATCCGAATGACTGTCTCCTTTTCCCAAACACGGCGGTTCATCTCCAGCATCAGCGGCCCAGGTCAGGGTTTACGATTGAAGTTCGTGTCTGGTCCCTTCTGTCTGAACTGAAGTGCTTCCCGTTACCACCTCTCCATTCACGTACACCTCCATGGTGTATACCTAGGCCACAGAGTCTTCTGGACCTTTCACATGACCCTCACGACTCCGTTAACCCTGCAGCTCTCCGCTATCACTTCCTCTCGATTCTCAACATGTACCAGGGCAATGAAGTGATTTACACAGATGGCTCGATGGCTGATGGTCACGTAGGCTTTGTATATGTTCATCAAGGACAGTACTCCTTGCCAGATGGCTGCAGTGTTTTCACTGCAGAGCTGGCAACCATATCTTGTGCTCTTGAGCACATCCTCTCATGCGCTGGTGAGTCATTTCTCCTGTGTACTGATTGCTTGACCAGCCTACAAGCTATCAACCAGTGCTGCTCTCACCATACTTTGGTAGCGTCCATTCAGGAGTCCATCTGTGCCTGTGAATGGTCCCGTCATTCAGCAGTGTTTGTGTGGACCCCAGGACACGTCAGAATCCCAGGCAATGAACTTGCCGACCAGCTGGCCAAACAGGCTATGGGGAAACTGCTTCCGGAGTTGGGCTGCTCTGAAACTGACCTGCATTCTGTTTTACTCCGCAGGGTTTTTCGGCTTTGGGAGACGGAATGGCATAACAGTACACACAACAAACTGCGTGTCATTAAGGAGACTACGAATGTGTGGGAGTCTTCCATGCGGTTCTCTCACAGGGAATCAGTTGTCCTCTGCCGGCTCTGCATTGGCTATATGTGGTGAATGCATGGCTACCTCCTCCATCGCAAGGACCCACCTCAGTGTCACTGTGGCTCACAAATGATGGTTGTCTTCCCCTTGCCAGACTGCCCACTTTTAGTCACTCTGTGGAGTTTCCCAGCACCCTACCTTCAGTGTTGGGCGACAATGCCTCAACAGCAGCTTTAGTTTTACGTTTTATTCGTGAGGGTTGGTTTTATCATTTGGTCTAAGTTTTAGCGCATGTCCTTTGTCCTGCTGTGTCCTCCACCCTAGTCTTTAATGGTGGACGTTTTAATGTGTTGCAGAATGGCTGGCTTCTCCTTTTTGTTCTCATGGTCAGCCAGCCATGGTAATCTGCTCTCTTGTTCTGATCTCTTCTACATGTTTCTTGCATCGGATTTTGTCCATTTTAGTGTTTGTTGCCCTTCTGTCATTCTTGTGACTTTCTCCTTTCTTCCAGCTGTGTTTTGTATGTCTTTATTATTTTACTCTCACTCTTGTGGAATTATTTTAATTGGAATGAGGGACCGATGACCAACGACCTAGCAGTTTTGTCCTCCCCCCCTCCCCCCATCACCCCCCACCCTCTTTTAAACAAAGCAACCAACCAACCAATCAACAGTGCAGAGGTAGTGGAGTGGTGAGTTGGTGAGGTGGGAGTGCTGGTCAGGGGTGGCTAGGAAAACTTTGGTGCCAGATAAAACATATTTTTTTCATTTTGGATTACACTGTCAGAATTTTGTGCTGCCCCTGGATATGCTCTCTGCAGGCATGTGGTCCACAGGTGGTGTCAGAAAGCCACTGCTGTCTGATGGCTGATTGATACCTGTATCCAGCTTTGCTGACACTGTTAACTTCACTCAGCAATGTGTATCTGGGTTAGCACTAAGCGTGAGCAGTGTAAGTTATGCGTATGTCCACTGAATTGTTGTAGGTGGTCATGGTTACTAGGTAAGGAGCTTGCCTCAGCATGGAGGGATGATGACTGTACTGCCCTGGTTGGGAACCACTGCACTCAAAGGCAGAAGTTCGGTGCTGCTGTGGCCACTGAGGGATGACTACCCATTGCCACCCAAGTCTATGTTGGTGGAGTTAGTTGGTGGAGCTGACTGCCAGACCGATATGGCTGCTGGCTAGCACATAGTGTGCTGGAAGCCGACATGGACTGATGTTGTGGAGGGTGCTGCCAGACTGCACGTAACTGTTGTAGAATCACATGGTATTTATAGTGATTAGTAGCACACTTATTTTGGCATTACTCTGCTATCAGGCATGTACAGATCAACACATCAGTGTCCCAATGATGAAGAAATATAGAACAGGTCAGTCTGCTGTTCCAGTCTTTCTGTGATGTCACCACAATTGTGTGGCTTAACATTGCCACCTTGAAGTTTACAAACAGGCTTACTTGTGAGATACATATCAGGCACCTCTGTGCTAAACTGCTTGCCTCACAAAAGGCTACCGTGGTGTGCTTCAATTTTATAACACCCAAATTTAGCGAAGGTGGTATGGTAGTCTTATATTGAGCCTTAGAATACATCAAAACTCAAAATGAAGAACTTTTGCTTTGTAGTGACTCCATGAGCTGCCTGTGTGGATTATATCAGTGCTATGTCCAAAACATTTTGGTTTGTAACACCAAAGACTTCTTACTGGACTGTCATAGTTATAGAATCATCATAATATTTATCTTTGCTAAGTGTCACACTCTTCCTCATTGCCACAAATGGGCTTGTGACCTCTGTTGGGCCTCTGGTTACCCCGGCGTTGTACATCGACGATTTTTGAATCTGGTGCGGCTACCATTTGGTAGAATCTGCAGAGCACCGGCTGCTAGGCAGAATCTGACAGGCTTCTGCATGGGACCTCTTCCATGGCTTCCAGTTTCCTCCCTCCAAAACGCAGGCTATTCATTTTTGTCGTCGACTCACAGTACACCCCGATCCAGAACTTTATTTAGGTGATCAGCTCCTCAATGTTGTAGCACAGTGCCATTTCTTGGGCATTGTTTTTGATGAAAAGCTGACATGGCTGCCACATAGTTGCCACATAAAGACTACATGCATGCAGAAGCTTAATGCTATCCGCCTCCTGGCCTTCACATCTTGGGGTGCAGACTATACCAGTCTTCTCCATCTTTACTGTGCTCCGGTCTTATCCAGAATAGATTATGGTTGTCAGGTTTATGGCTAAGTGGCTTCTTAACTTTATCAACTACTTGACCCTGTTCACTATTGTGGGGTGCATCTGGCTATTGGTGCCTTTTGCACTAGTCCTGTTGACAGTCTGCTCACAGAAGTGAGGACTCCCCCTCTACAAATACGATGGTGCCAACTCCTGGTTTCTTATGCAATTGCCATTTGTGAATTCCCTGACCTTACTGTGTACCCTGTCCTCTTTGCAAATGAGGGATGTCTCCCTCCTGACAACCGCCCATGGGTGGGATTGCCGGTTGGCATGCGTCTCCCTTCCCTCTATTGGGATCTCCATCTCCTCTCAATGGAATGCACCCCATGTATTTCCTCCCATACCCCTGTTGGACGGTGCCTAGACCACGGATTAGGACTGACCTGTTCCAGGGTCTTGAGGTCTCTGTTGCCCCTACGTTTTCCTGGCACCTTCTATGTGCCATTCTCGCAGAGTTCCAGGGTGCTACCATCTTCTTCACTGATGTTTCTAAGACAATCGATAAGGTGGGATATACTTTCACATCTCCTACTTGCTTAGAACACCATTATTGCCAAGATCATGTAGTGTGTTCACAGCAGAGCCCTCCAATTTGTTTCTCAGGCCTCCCTCCTCATTGTTTTAATTTTTTTCGGACTCAATGAGGAGCCTGCAGGCTGTCGACCGATGCTACTCTTGTCACCCTTTGATCTCTGCTATCCATGACCTCCTCTTTGCCCTTGGCCATGCCACCTGCTTAGTTGTCTTCATCTGGGTCCCAAGTCATATGGGCATCCCAGGGAATGAGCTGGCTGACCATTGGCTCGAGAAGCAGATACTGCCACCCCCCCCCCCCCCCCACCCCCTTTTCCCTTTTATGACTTCAGCTGCGGATTTGTGGATCTACGTCAGATCTCTCTTTGTCCAAAAGTGGTATGTCATGTGGTGTGCTACTGCTCATAGTAATAAACTCTGGACAATCAAGGAGTCTACTGCAGTTTGGCACTCTTCCTTCTGCTGCTCTCAGAAGGAGTCCACTATTTTATGCCGTCTATGCATTGGTGATACCAGGCTCACCCATTCTTTTCTCCTGCATTTTGAACCAGCCCCACAATGTGGTTGCGGAGCCACATTGTCAGTATACCACATTGGTGGAATGTCCTGTTCTTTTGGCCCTTTGTGCTAAGTATAGTCTTCCTGATTCCTTAATTTTAATATTAGCAGACAATGCACAGATGGTTGAACTGGTCCTCAGTTTACTCTGTGAAAGTGGTTTTTATTTCCAGATATAAGGTTTTACTTTACTCCTGGAGCAGAGGCAGGTTGGTTGTGGTTGGGACCTCTGTTCATATCTTCTCGGTCTGGGACCACATGACGAATCCCCCATGGAAAAACTGCCCCTCTTTTCCAGTTTTTAGATTTGTTCTCATCTTTCAAGCCCTTTACTGTGTGTTTTTTAACTTCATTATTTTATAATTTGACTCCCTTGACTGGACCTGTCCACTTTTAGAAGACCCTCTTTCTTCTGTGAGTAACCTTGGAATCGCAGGACTGATGACCTCACCATTTGGTCCCATAAACCCTCCCAATTAATTAATCAATCAATCTGACAGCCAAATTAGTGTTTTTCAGTATTTATCTTTATTTAACTTTATGCTTTGTTTTATGCCTGTTGTACAACAGTCACTTTTCCTTTTGCAGTTTCTTTACAGTGGCTTTATATCGTGGAGCACCCCTCCCATTATTAACTGTTCTACTACATACGTATCTGTCCAATGCTTAGTCAACTACTTTTCTAAATGAGAGCCAAAGTTCCTCTACATTCCCTCCACCATTACTTATTTTACTGTCCACATAACAGTTTACCACTTCTCCACCCTCTTTACTTCAGTATGTGCAGTGACATCTGTTTCAGAGAAAGCAGTTAATTGTCACTTCTTTAACCATTGTGTGAAAACACCACTAATTATTTGTCTTTTATTTACTTTTGTTTCAGGAATCCTTGGAAATGATTCAGAAGTTGAACAGTGAGAGGAAATCAGAAGCCAGTGCTCATTATGGACTAACAAAATTTTCCGACATGTCACCTGATGAATTTTTGCATCATCATCTGTATGTTGGCCTTCAAAGTCACTTGATGAAATGCAATCATTGGAGGAATAGGACACATCATTCTCATGAGCGTAAAGAGAGAGCAATAAAGCCTGTATCTCTACCAGAACGTGTTGACTGGTAAAATAACATTTCTTTTTTACTGTATATGTACAGATAAGCTATATTTAGTTGAAACATCAAAAAGGATTCGCAAATTCTGTGACTTCTTGAATCTGACTTTTTTTTAACTTGAGGGTTGGGGCTTCTATTGAACAATGACGACATATGTATGTATGTATGTATGTATGTATTGATACCTCAAAAACACAAAAATGTTTACATAAATATTGATATAATCACTCGTCCAGGAAAGATTGAATTTCTCAACTAATAAGAGTGCCCATGGGTGATAAACTCAAGCATTCTACAGCAACGGTGCCTGATTTACCAAAATCCCGAAATGGTTAATCCGTTTTGGGAGTTTCTCTGAACCGATGAAATTTGCCATTTTCTATCTGATCTTCAAAGAAGAAAGAAGGTATACCCAACAGAATGTAGACAAGTTGATTGTCACGTGGAGGTGCACATGATTTTACCTTGGTAGCTTTTGCTGCAGTAATAGCAGAACAGCAGTCGCGAACTTCAAAGTCAATTGTATAGGAATGTATCATAACTTATATATGTTAGCTAGAGAAGGAATTGCTGAAAGAAGTAGATTTGATGAGATTTATTGAAGTGGGAATTTTTTCAGTGGAAACTTGAGTGTTTGTTTTTGGTGTGTCCATCTGACAATCTTAGCTTTGAACATTTATCTAAAGGCTTTTTCATTGCTGAGACTTCGGAGGACATTGAAAAGGACCAGATGGAGGTTAAATGGAGATTGTTAGCTTTTTATGGTTCCAAGCCAATAGTCAGTGGAATTCATCAATATGCATTTGGATTGTTGCATGGCTGTGATCAGTTGTGTAAAAGATGCGACCATTTAACTTTGTTTCGTGTTTTCAGGAGAGGTTGGCAGCCATTATTGAAAGTGATTTCAGTAATATAGCAGTGCAAAGAGTTCATTTGGGTCTGCCAGTGAAGTCCCTTCTCTGATAGTAGCATTGTTAAGTTGCATAACAGGATCATGTTGGCTTGCATCATATAGGTCACAACACAAATATGCTTTCATATCATCTTACTGTAAGTAGAAAATTAGTGTGAATTGTTAAACCTTCAATATTTTTTTCATATTATTCAATAATTTCCATTATGTATATGCTTAAAACACTCACAAAAATGCCTTTGGAATTTAGAGTTTGAATTTGTTTTTAATTTAAAATTATTGCCTAAGTGCGTAGAAATAACCGTAGCCCCAAATGCTGCTCACAGTTGATATGAGTGTGGCTCATCCACAGTTTCAGAACCATCTCTGAGGGAGGCATCAGTAATGAGTATTTGATGAAGTCTGATTTAGGTAGACTATTGTGTTAATGACTTCACAATTAAAATACTATGAAACATATTACTTAAACATTTAAAAATCATAATAAATACTATTAAATATAGGTTTAAAAATGGAATGTGATACTACTAGGGGATAGAACAAAAGAAAGTTTTTTGAAAGATGAGTAGCTACTCTCGTTTATACATGATACATTTGTCTCATTGGAGGCTCCGTTGTTGTTGATGTTTTTATACACATAATCATCTTGTGGTATTACAGTTCTTCTTATTTCCGTGCTTGCTCTGAAAATAGGACGAGGAATTCAACCTTATGCAAGACACCTTTTCAGTTTCATTTTACCCAGACATGTTTCAGCACTTTTTGTGCTATCTTCAGTGGGTTATTTTATTTTCTTACTGTAAAATTATTGTTATAAATTAACATTTAGTGGAACTTTTGGTACTAAATATTTATGATTGTGAATGAATAATTGTTGTAAAATATTATACATCATTTGTTTACAGTTCACAGTTGAGGTATTACATTATGTCTAAAGTTCTAGTTAGATCTTAATTGGCAAAAGAGTGGATGTATGCATTAGTTTACATACCTTACGTGAAGCTATTGGGTATTTATGTTGGCAGCTAGTCTGCTACACAATCTACAACTTGTCATCTGCACACAGCAAAACATAATTTCTATTTTCCTGTTCGTTATGCATTTACAAACAGAAATGAGCATTTATTGTTTTTTTTTGTGTAACTTATGGCTTTGATGTCGTAGTGTTTTCTCATATGGTTTGACAAGGTGAAGACATTGATTTTTGTGACCTGTGGTCATTTGACAATGCACTTTCTGTGAATTTTCAAAACATGGGGAGAGTTTTCGCCGCCATTAAGTGTTGTTGTTGCTGTGTAGTATTCATTTGTTTCGTGGCGTGTTTGTCTGGGTGAGCAGCGCAAGTTTGGAGAGAGAGAGAGAGAGAGAGAGAGAGAGAGAGAGAGAGAGTGTGTGTGTGTGTGTGTGTGTGTGTGTGTGTGTGTTATTTTATCTACTCTCTTTGCATCATATGCATTCTCCTGTGCAATTTGTTTTATTGTGTTCAGTTCTTGTGTGTAATAATTTTTGTTCATGGGTGTTTTGTTCAATCTGTGTTGTAAATATGTGAAGCTGGCTTCTTTGTGAGTTATGAGGTGATAGGATTGGTTATGAGTAATGGTGCTGGTGATTGTTAGTTTCCTGTAGATTGTAAATTCATGTATGTTGTGTCTCTTATGTATGGTGAGATCTAAGAAATTAAGTTTTCCATCTGTTTGTGATCCAATGGTGAACTTTATTTGTGGGTGGATGGAATTTATGTTGTCATGAAGTTCTTTTATGCGAGGCTGTGGTTCACCTCTTAAGCAAATTATGTCATCTATGCGTCTGTACCAATATATTATTTTACTGTTTTGGTATTACTATTTTGTCAAAGATTTGTTTTTCTATCTGATTGAAGAAAATGTCAGCTAGGAGTCCACAGATTGGGGATCCCATGGGTAGTCCATCTTGTTGAGAGTAAAATTTGTTTTTGAGTGTGAAGTAGTTGTGCTCTGTGATGAGCCTGAGTGTGGCCGATATTCCTTGTATGTTTGTTGTGGGTATGTTTCCTTGTAGTTGGAGGTTTCTTTCTATGATGTTAATGGTTACTTCTGTTGGGATGTGTGTGTACATGGAAATTATATCAAATGAAATTAATGTTGCTGTGTTTGGTATGCTTTCATTTCTTATTTTTTCTATTAAGTCACTTGATTGAGTTTTTTAGACTTCTGTTTTCAGTGTATTTGTATATTGTCTGTAGTAGAGTGTGTATATGGTTGGCTAAGTAGTGTGTTGGTGCTTTGGTAAAGTTTATCAATGGACATTTAGGTATTTCAGGTTTGTATCTTTAGGCGATGATTTTAGGGTGGGGGCCTTGGGATTTTTCTGTATTATTCTTTTAATCTGTGTTTCTGTGAAAATTGTTTCTATGTTTCTCAGGGTTTTCTGTAATTTACTTTGGTATTGATTTGTTGGATCACTTCTTAATTCTGTGACCTTGTTGCTTTGGATGAATTCTAATGTTTTGTCAATGTATTCCTGTTTGTTTAAGACCACAATCAAATTACCCTTGTCGGATTTTGTGATAATGGCATTTTCTTGTGTTAATTTGTTTTGTAGTTTTCTGTAGGTTTTTTCTTCAACAGTCCTTGTATTTTCTTTTATGGTGGTTTTATTCTCTTTGATTATGTTTCTTATTTCCTCAGAAACTAGTTCTCTTGCTAGACTTGCATTGTATCCAGGTGTGTTTAGTTTTTCTTGTTGCTTTATGATGTGTTCAGTTTCTGTTATGTTATTTTCTATTTTCCTGTGTGACACCATATGTTTATGTTATGTTTGGGACTCTGTTTTTATACACATTTGCAGTAAGGTTGACAGCTCCTATCTCATATTTATCTTGACTTTGTCACCAAATCGGCATCCTTTCATGTCCCAATACACATGTGAAAACAAGAAGAAATTGCATAGAGCTTGGTCAGCTGGCAAAAGTGGGACTGAAAAGTCATGCCAATTTTTGGCCAAAAAAACTGACACTGAAATGTATGCATGAGGGTGGTTTGGGAATGTTATGAGTGAAGGTATTGTGTGACAATGAGTGTGGTATCTTAAAACTGGTAGAACAAATATTCATGATGAAGAGAGAAATGGTAGGCCTTCTCTTGTGCCCAGAAAACTCTAGACATTTTGAAGCAATTAAAATGGGACTACGTGTATCATCCCCCCTACAGCCCAGACTCGATGCCAAGTGACGTCTCTCTTCGCTCACATGAAGAAGTGGCTTGCATCACAGCACTTTATGTGACAATGAGGAACTTGAAAATGCTGTGGAAGACTGTCTGTATGCCTAGGGCCGCAGAATTTGTAAATTAGTAAAATGAAATGACAAATAATGATTGTTGAGAAATAGCAAAAAGCCTAGGTTGAAGATATATCTAATTTTTTTTTTTTTTTTTTGCAAGTTTCTTATTTACAGCCAAATGGAGATTACTTTTCAAACTTCCCTTTTACATGCAGAAGCAATGTCTTGGTGGAAAAACAGCCACAAGTCAGGCCTTTTTTACAATACAGACTATTACACAATATCCTTAGATCCTCCTGTACAGAGCTTGAGCAACATTATGACTTGGTGGAAGTAAGTCTGCCTGCATTAACCCTGCACTAAACAAATGAGCAACATCTGGATGTTTGAATTCATTTGAAGAGCTGTTTTTATGCGAGATGACAATATCTTCCTTCGGATTGTTTGGTTTTGTGGTCATAACCATAGCACCATAACTGACTCCAGTAATGATTTTTGCAAGGAAAAAAAGCATCAGTTTGGAGCTTTTCTTTTGATATATATCACCTTTTTTAAAACAAGAAAACTTCTTGTACCCTGGAATTTTTCCTTTATCGTTGTCTTTGTAAGCTGTTGTCAACATCACAGCAGTTTCTGTGTTGTTCCTCCCAAGCAGGAAGCAAAATTTCAGTGTTGTGCATAGTTCAGTTACACCTGCCATTGTAAAAAATGAGGAGAGCAAAATAGTTGTAGTAAAAAAAATTATCATGGGACAGACAAAACCTTCTTGGGCAACACCAGAGGCAGTACTGTACTTGCAGCGAGTTTTACAAAACATCTCTTGAGAGAAAAATGCAAACTATGCTCAGGACTGTTCAGGGAATTTTTGGTACTGTCTTATATATTGTAAAGATCAACACAAGAATGCAGTTCAGAAGTTTTGCTCTGTAACAACATTATTGGAACATAAAAAGACAACTAGGATATATCTCCAAACTGTGTCGTATGAGTTTATTATTTTTTTGACAAAATGTAGCAAGCTAGTTATGCAGTTCCTCGTCCTGACCTAGGAGGAAAGATGGATAACAAAAAACAAGTTTATGACGAGAAATGAAAATTTGGACATAAGTTGGAAAAAGTAAACAATCAAAATATTTTATGTGAAATTTGCAGAACAGGTAAAGATTTTTGCAACTATCGTGCCCATCTACAGATCAGCTTAGAGGTGTGACATGGTTGTTGACATTTCTTGTTGTAGAAGTACCTGAAATACAGATAACATGCCTGCATGACAGTGAGGAAATTAAGACCATCGTGGTATGCTTACTGCAGATGTCATCCTCTCCTTAACTACCCTTCCAGTTTTTGTGAATTCATATTGACTTAATTTAAAAAAAAATGCACCATTGGGATATCTTTCCATGCATAGGCTTAGATTCAAGGGAAGCAAGGAATGAATAAGCTCAAAAATATTAATTTTACTGCGAAAGCTAAAGATAAAGCAATGACCAAAATAAAGGCAATGTTCTTTGGTACTGCAAATATTTCCATATCTGTGAAATCAAAATCTGCTGCTGGGTAATATTCAATACTGTGTCCAATCTGAGCATTTTAGCATGTCTGTATTCTCTTTGGCATGCAGTTCACAGGGTGATAAACACACGTCAGTATTCATACCTGTCAGATCCTTAGATTGCAGCCCTCCTGAGGTCATCGGGTGTGTGGGAACAGTTCCTGTGATTAAGCCCTACTGAGCATGCTTGGGACCAACTGAACCATGGTCAGTTGGTCCCAAGCATGCTCAGTAGGGTTCATAGCAGCAGATACTACACAGGCAATTCCATTCAGTTGATACCTTCCTTCTCTATGAGGTGTTAATTAGTTGGACGCAGTGTCCTTGTGCTTTATGGTCTTGAAAGATGAATGTGTCACAGAAATTTGACTGTAGGGTTGTACAACAGGTTGGAGGGTCCAGTCCTGGTTCTGCACAACTCTCAAATTTCCCTCAAAAGTGATGAGATGTGTCTATCGTCCTCATGTGACACCAGCTCAGAACTGATGCCTATCCCTGCGGAACCTATGGATTGGCATACCTGAAGCAAGCATTGGTACTTGAAAACCTCCAAAAACTTCTGTCATGTTCATTAGGGGTCAATTTAAAGAGACCCAGACACCACTGATTCATGTCCCATTCCAGGTGTTCCATTGTCCACATTGTTCATGCTCCACATTACTGGCTAGGGTTTGTATTGTTGTTTGTAACTGAAGTTAGAGGATAACTGGTTCAACTAAACCACAAAGTTGCTTCCAAAAGTGCAATGCACAGATCTTTTACATTCTTCTCAAGGTATGTAAGAGTCATAATTTGTAGGAAGTAGCTATAAGTTGGTGTTGACTGTGACCAAACATTATGAGGCAGATTTTAAGGGCTTTTTGTCTCACGACAATGGCTGAATGTTTGAATGTGTAATTTACCTTGCTACAAGGTAAAGATAAAGCAATGACATGAATTAAACACAGTGAAATGAATGGATCAGTAGACATTAAATCAGTGACGTGCTATTCCCACGTATCACGGAGAATATCCGGTAGTTGCAGTCGAGAATCAGAGGTGGAAATAGTTGCAACAAAAGTTTGAATGGGGGGCAGCTACAAGACCGATATCTCACCATCAGTGCCCGCAGACGGCCACAGAGTACTGCAGGTAGCCTTGCCCAGGGCCGTATGCACAGCCACTGGAACAGTTTTCTCCAGACACTCAGTCTACAGATGACTGAACAGTCATAGTTTATTTGCCTGGAGACCTGCAAGGTGCATTACGCTGACCCCTGGTCAAACAGAAGATATCAGGCGAATCGAGTGGCCTGTCTGTTCTCCAGACCTAAACCCCATCAAGCACATCTGGGATGCTCTCAGTTGACGTATCGCTGCACGTCTTCAAATCCCTAGGACACTCCTGGAGCTTCGACAGGCACTGGTGCAAGAATGGGAGGCTATACCCCAGCAGCTGCTCGACCACCTGATCCTGAGTATGCTAATCTGTTGTGCGGCCTGTGTACGTGTGCATGGTTATCATATCCCATATTGATGTCAGTGTATATGCACAGGAAACAGTGGCGTTTTGTAACACATGTGTTTCGAGATGGTTTTCTCAACTTATCACCAATACTGTGGATTTACAGATCTATGTCATGTGTGTTCCCTATGTGCCTATGCTATTAGTGCCAAACGTGGCACCACATTCTGCAACTACCCCCCCCCCAGGGGGTCCACAACTCTTTTGTGGATATGTGTGTAGCGAGCGCGGGACCCCGAGCTAATGTGGCCCTCCTTCCTTTCCGAGCTGCATACCTTCCTTTTCCGCATCCTTCCCTATCCCCCGTCTTCGCCCCCCCTCCCCTCACCTCTGACTCTTTCCTTCCCTTTCTCCCCCTCTGGGAGTATGGTTTGTGCCTACGTCCGGAGACGGACGCTCGTAAATGTAACGCATTCTTCGCCTTCTCTGCTTGTATGTCTTCATCCTTCCTTTGTCCTTCTTTTTTCCTTACCTCTTCTCTTTCCCCTTTTCTCTGCTGCGGCATTTGAGACCTCTCTTCTTTCCTTTCCCTTTATTTGTTTTTCCCTTTATCTTTCTTTCTCCCTGTGCGTGTCTGAAGGCCGACCCACTCATTTTTCTGTGTAGCCGGTGACGGGGTAATGCGTAATTCCCCGCCCCGGGTAGACAGGTAGGACACGTACGTACCCCCTGATAACGGCCAGGCCCAGGGAGGGGTGATTACCCGAGCTGATACCTTCCTAAAGTGCCGATTGGTCCCTCCGTCCGTTTGTCGGGAGGTGTGACCTGAGGTGTGGAGATGTGAACAATCACCTAAGGCGGGAGTGCCCTCAGAGGGGGCCCCCACAAGGGAGGAGCACGCCATCGGAGACGCCGGTAATCATGGGGGATTCTTCCGCAATGGTTTCCTCACCTTCCACTATGTCTGCTCACAAGCGTAAGTTCACTGAGTCTCAGCCACAGACAGTTCTTTCATCGTTGCCACAGTTCCTTGTTGTTTCTCGGTTTGACGAAGGTCATGACTTCTCCACGGTCAACCCTTTCATTATTCACAAGCATAAGTTCACTGAGTCTCAGCCACAGACAGTTCTTTCATCGTTGCCACAGTTCCTTGTTGTTTCTTGGTCTGACGCAGGTCATGACTTCTCCACGGTCAACCCTTTCATTATTCAGAAAGGTGTCAACGCAATTGCAGGTCCTGTAAAATCTTGTTCCAGATTACGGAATGGCACTTTGTTGTTAGAAACAGTCAGTGCCCTCCAGGCACAAAAATTGCTGCGTACTTCACTGCTCCACACCTTCCCTGTCCGGGTTGAAGCGCACCGCACTTTAAATTCCTCGCGTGGAGTCGTTTATACACGCTCCCTTGATGGATTGTCTGACAAAGAAATTCAGCACTACCTGTCTGACCAGGGCGTAACGGCTGTTCATAGAGGTATGAAAAGGGTTGACACGAACATCATTCCAACCCGCACTGTCTTCTTGACATTTGACAAAGTTCAACTCCCATCGAAAATCAAAGCAGGCTATGAGATAATTTCTGTTCGCCCTTATGTCCCAAACCCTACGCGTTGCTATCGGTGTCAACGGTTCAATCACACCAGCCAGTCCTGTTCCAATCCGGCCAAATGTGTTACGTGTGGCAAGGATGCCCATGAGGGTGCTTGTCCACCTCCATCCCCTCGCTGCATCAACTGTATGGGTGACCACACTGCTTCCTCTCGAGATTGCCCCATTTTTAAAGACGAAAAGCTCATCCAGGAAATCAGAGTGAAGGAAAAGGTGTCGACCTTTGCTGCTCGGAAATTAATCGCCAGTCGACAACCCACTGTGCCTCAGACAGGAAAATACAGCACTGTCCTTGCTTCTCCTCGGCCTACAAAGGAGGCGGCCACGCAGACTTGCGACCTCACCTTTAGTGCCACGGTTGTCAGATCGGCCAGCGCAAAGATCGCCCGTTCAACTTCACCACTTTCGCCTGCCCACTCTATGGCTCACCCTTCATCGAGTTCTGCTAAATCTCGAGCCCAAAAGTCAGACACCAAGACTTCGAAAAAAGAGCATACTCGTGAAGATTTTTTACGTACCCCAACTTCACAACCATCGGTTCCTCCTTCATCTAAACATCATATTTCCAAGAAGGCTACTAAGAAACCCAGTTCATCTCCTTCTCCACCAAGGCGTGTCCCATCTACAGCACCACCTGGCGGAAATCGCCCTCGGCCGTCTTCTGTGTCACCGAGGCGCACTGCTGGCGGCCGACCAACCAGCCGATCGCTGGTGGCAGGAGCTGCTCCTGAACAACCTATGGATCAGGATCTTCTGCCTTCAGCTGAATGCCATTCCATGCTGTCGGTCGCAAGCTCTGAGCAGTCGTTGAGTTGACGGCAACCTTGGTCACATTCCTCCATTTTCTGTTCACCCTATGTCCATTATCCACTGGAATATCCGCGGCATTCGAGCCAATCGGGATGAATTGTCGATCCTCTTACGATCCTACTCGCCGGTGATCTTCTGTCTTCAGGAAACAAAGCTGCGTCCCCATGACCGCTTTGTTCTCCCCCATTTTCAGTCCGTCCGATTTGATCTCCCCTCTGTTGAAGGCACTCCAGCCCATGAAGGACTCATGATTCTTCTCCATGATACTCTCCATTATCACCCAATCCACTTAAACACTTCCTTCCAAGCTGTCGCTGTCTGTCTTTCCCTTTCTGGATATACCTTTTCTCTTTGTACTGTATACATTACATCGTCCACACCAATGGCATGAGCTGATCTCCTTCATCTTCTTGGTCAGCTTCCACCCCCCCCTATTTGCTGGTTGGGGACTTCAATGCCCACCACCCGCTTTGGGGATCTCCACATCCTTGTCCACACGGCTCACTATTGCTAGACGTCTTCCACCAAGCGGATCTAGTTAGCCTCAACACTGGGGTCCCTACATTTTTGTCTGCCTCCACGACAAATTTCTCTCATTTGGACCTTTCGGTCGGTACTGTTCCGCTAGCTCGGCGCTTCGAATGGTTCACCCTTGATGATACACACTCGAGTGACCACTTTCCATGTGTCCTTAGACTGCAACCTCAACTGCCATATATGCGCCCGCGACACTGGAAGTTTGCCCAAGCCGATTGGACACTTTTTTCGTCTCTAGCGACATTCGATGACCGTCACTTTCCCAGCGTCGACAATGAGGTCACACATATTACCGACGTTATTCTTACAGCTGCGGAACGTTCAATACCACGCACCTCCGAATTGCCCCGGCGCCCCCCAGTTCCTTGGTGGAACGAGGCGTGCCATGACACAATACGTGCGCGGCGACGTGCTCTTCGCGTTTTCCGCCACCATCCTACTTTGGCCAACTGTATCCACTATAAGCAGTTCCGTGCGCGATGCCGTCGCATCATCCGCGATAGCAAGAAGGCAAGCTGGAAATTCCTTATTAGCTCATTTAACACCTTCACTCCCTCCTCGGAAGTTTAGAGTCGGCTTCGACAGTTCTCAGGCACGCCTAGTTTCTCCCCGGTCTCTGGACTCACTCTCGCGCATGATACATTAGTGGACCCTGTCGCAATTTCTAACTCATTGGGTCAGCACTTGGCTGAGATTTCGAGCTCTTCAAATTACCCGCCAGCGTTTCTCCTGAAGAAACATGCAGCGGAAGTCCGACGTCTTGCTTTCTCCTCTCAAAATCGCGAAAGCTACAATACTGTTTTCTCCATGCGGGAACTCCAACATGCACTCTCTTCTTCTCGCTCCTCCGCCCCAGGACCGGATGGTATCCACGTCCAAATGTTGCTCCATTTATCAACCCATAGTCTGCGTTACCTCCTTCGCCTTTATAATCGAATTTGGACCGACAGTACTTTTCCCAGACGATGGCAGGAAACTATCGTCATTCCTGTTCCGAAACCTGGAAAGGACAAACATCTCCCCTCTAGCTATCGCCCCATTTCTCTCACGAGTAGTGTATGTAAGGTTTTGGAGCGTATGGTGAATTGCCGTTTAGCTTGGTGGCTGGAGTCCTGCACTCTTTTAACACCTGCCCAATGCGGATTCCGAAAGCATCGTTCTGCAGTTGACCATCTTGTTGCTCTCTCCACTTATATCATGAACAATTTTCTACGGGAAATGCCAAACAGTAGCAATATTTTTTGATTTGGAGAGAGCATACGATACCTGTTGGAGGACAGGCATCCTCCGCACACTGTTCTCTTGGGGCTTTCGAGGTCGGCTGCCCCTTTTTCTTCGCGAATTTATGGCAGAGCGCACATTTAGAGTGCGGGTGAACACTATTCTCTCCCGTACTTTCTCCCAAGAAAATGGGATACCTCAGGGCTCCGTGCTGAGTGTTGTACTGTTTGCCATTGCCATAAATCCAATTATGGATTGCCTCCTTCCTGATGTCTCAGGCTCCCTCTTTGTGGATGATTTTGCGATCTACTACAGCTCTCAATGGGCCAGCCTTCTTGAACGACGTCTTCAAGGATGTCTCGATCGCCTCCACTCTTAGAGCGTTGAAACCGGCTTCCGTTTTTCTCCCAGTAAGACCGTTTGTGTTAATTTTTGGCGACGTAAGGAGTTTCTTCCACCCCCCTTACATCTAGGACCTGTCAATCTTCCGTTTTCGGACGTCGCTAAATTCTTGGGTCTTATGTTTGAAAACTGTGCTGGTCCTCCCACGTTTCCTATCTTTCGGCTCGCTGTCTGCGATCCCTCAACACTCTCTGTGTCCTGAATGGTACCTCCTGGGGAGCGGACCGAGTGGTCCTTCTCCGCCTCTATCGCGCCTTAGTGCGCTCGAAATTGGACTATGGAAGCATAGTCTACTCCTCTGCTCGGCCGTCTATTCTTCGGCGTCTCGACTCTATCCACCACCGTGGATTATGTTTAGTGTCTGGAGCTTTTTACACCAGCCCTCTGGAAAGCCTTTATGCTGAGACTGCTGAACCTCCGCTGTCCAATCGGCGAGCAGTCCTTCTGAGTCGTTATGCTAGCCATCTTGTCTTCCATGCCTGCTAATCCAGCCCATGACATTTTTTTCGACGCCTCCTTTGATGTAGGGTATGCAGGCCGCCCCTCCTCCCTACTACCACCGGGAGTCCGCTTCCGTCAACTGCTCCATTCTCTTTCCTTCCGCTTTCCTAAAACCTTCTTGACAACTTGGGGTACAGCACCGCCTTGGCTCTGTCCCCGGATCTGCCTGCTCTGTGACCTTTGTCAGTTTCCCAAGGATGGTACCCCTTCACTTGTTTATCGTCGGGCATTTTCTGCTCTATGTGCACAAATGAAGGAAGCCACATTTATTTACACTGATGGCTCAAAAACATCGTTTGGTGTAGGGAGTGCCTATATTGTTGGCGACACCCCAAATCAATTTCGGCTTCCCGAGCAGTGTTCAGTTTATACTGCGGAGCTTTACACTGTTCTCCAGGCTGTCCACTACATCCGCCGCCATCAGCGGATACAGTATGTTATCTGTTCAGATTCTCTCAGCTCTCTCCTCAGTCTCCAAGCTCTTTACCCTGTCCACCCTCTGGTCCACCGGATTCAGGACTGTCTGCGCTTGCTCCACCTGGGGGGCATCTCGGTGGCGTTCGTCTGGCTCCTGGGACACGTTGGTATCTGTGGAAATGAGGCGGCCAATATAGCGGCCAAGGCTGCAGTCTCTCTTCTTCGGCCAGCTATTCAATCGATTCCCTTCACTGATCTACGGAGCGTTTTATGTCGTCGTGTTGTTCTTTTATGGCACGCACATTGGTCGACACTTCCCCATAATAAATTGCGGGACATGAAAGCTCTTCCTTGTGCTTGGACCTCTTCCTCCTGAATGCGTCGTCGGGAGGAGGTAATTTTAACTAGACTCCGGATAGGGCACTGTCTTTTTAGCCATCGACATCTTTTAAGCGGCGATCCTCCCCCACTCTGTCCCCACTGCTCTCAGCTGTGGACGGTAAGACACCTTTTAATTGAGTGCCCCTATTTTACTCCGTTACGCGCCCGTCTACAGCTGTCGCCTGATATATCATCAATTTTAGCAGATGACACGCGCTCAGCCGATCGCGTTCTTGAGTTTATTAGTGCCAGTGAAATGACGTCAGTCATTTGAAGCTTTTTTTGGGGACAACCAACCCCTTTCTGTAGTGGATGTTTAAGCCTTCCTTCTGCTTTTAGTTTCTCCAATTTTTTGAGTTTCGTTCCCATTGCTGCTGGTTTCCATTTTCGGTTTTTTACTGTTTCTTAAGTCACTGACTGGGCGCTAATGACCATAGCAGTTTTGCACCCAAAAAACCAAAACAAAAAAAAAAAAAAATTCTGCAACTATCCTTAATTTATGAGCATGAGTGTAGATATGTACTCAGATGACTTAATGGTTAAGGTAGTTGCTCAAATTAAGCAAAAAATACAAGTTTGAGTCTGGTTCTGACAAAGATTTTAAATTGTCACTGTACTTGCATTATATAATGAAAAGTCCAGGTGGGAATTGAACAATAACATGAAAAGGATAGATTGCTTCTCACCATAGGGACGAAATTGATTTGCAGAGAGGCACAATAAAAGGATTGTTACACATTGAGCTTTAGGCCAAAACCTTATTCAGAAAGGAGAAAACACACACACACACACACACACACACACACACACACACACACGAACGCTATCTTTGGCCGCTCTAGCCAGAATACAGATGCTGGAGTGGCTGGAGATATACCAGTCGTGTGTGCATAAGGTGTGCTTGCTTTGTGTGTGTGTGTGTGTGTGTGTGTGTGTGTGTGTGTGTGTGTTTAATATAGTCTACTGAAACAAAAATCTGTGATTTCATGAAGCAAGTCTTTAATCAACTAGAAAGATATGAATTAAACTGTGGGCTGTTCTAGACTTGTCTAAAGCTTTTGATCTCATCAATCATAGTTTTCTGTTTAGGAGATTATACAGATAGGTTCTGATTGGAATTGCTTCTAGACGCTTTGTTTCATTTTGCCGGCTGGTGATAGAAGGTAATAGATCTTGAAAATAGAAATCACTTTGCAGGATACAGGCAGTTTTGTTTTTGAGTATCTCATGACTCTGTATCATGTTCTCTGTTCTTTATTTTTGTGAATTATGTACCATACCACTTGTCAGCAACAGAGTCAGTATTTTAATATTAAAGGACACAAAGAAGGAAATCTACAGCAAAAGATGTGTGTGATAGCAAATAGCAGGAAGTTTGTTGTGAAAATAAGACAGCGTGGATGGGCTTTGGAAATAAAAGAACAAAGGTTAAAAGCAGAATTATCACATAGTGAGGGGCTGTAACAGTGATCAATATTCTTGCACAAAGTTTTTACGAGCATGGTTAGATTAATATTATTAAACTGCACAAAGTATGAAAGCTCTTCAGTGCTGATGTCGCAATGCTTTGCTAGGTAATGTTATCTTGATATTTAATTTTTCAGTTCAGCACATATGATTTCTATATCTTCTCTCATGTTCTTGAAGTAGTGCACTCTTTGTTTTCCAACAGCTCATCTTTCTTGAGGATGTTCTGTACATGCTTGACAGATTTATGTTTCTTCTGTAGCTCAAAGTGCATGCCCAATCCAGTGAAGTCTTCTAGCTTTAATTTAAGTCTCCTGGCTTTAATTTCTGGTTCTCAGTATAGGTCACATACAAAATTTTCATTTCAAAGCTTCTCATTTTGCTACTTCTGATTTTGTTAATGTCCATGTCTCATAAGTGTATGCCAGAATAGGTATTATAAGAGTTTTACGTGTGCAAAACTTTCCATTTCTGAAATAATTTTGCTTTTTATTATGTCCAGTAATGTGAAATAACATGTGTTGGCTTTTTAGATTCTGCTATTTATTTCTTTTTTTTTTTTTACATTGTTGTCTGTAGTTAACAAGGTTCCAAGGTAAGTGACTTGAATCACTCTTTCACTCCCTCTGCACCAATTTTTAAGGTATGATCTGCTTTAGTTTGCCATGAGGCAGAATATTTGGTTTTACTGGTACTAATTTTTAATCCCATTCTAAGTAAGCTGTTGTATTCAATATTGTGGTGAACAAATTAATTTAGTGCTCATTTTCTCCTAAGATTATGATGTCATCTGTGTATGTGTGTATGTTGAAACTGTGCTGTAGTTTTGTTGCAAGTTGAGATAATTTTATTTTTGTGATGATTTACTCGATAATGAGATTGAAAAGCGATGGTGACAAAGATTTTGTTTTTTAACTCTGAAATTTTAGTTTTGAATGCACTTTTTTACTTGCAGCGTTGGTTTGCCTCGGATTCGAAATTTTTCATACTCACCAATAGGTAGTTACTGTTAATGCTATCAGATGCTTTCTTATAGTCTGTCAAAAGCATGTGTGCAGTCTGAATATATTCAAATGTCTTCTCAAGTAGGATTTGTAAAGTGAAAATTTTATCATCTACCGCTGATCTGTTGGGGAGGGGGAGGTGTTGAATTACTGAACAAATGTTCTCTCTTAAGAACTACTGCAAATATGTGTGTGTGTGTGTGTGTGTGTGTGTGTGTGTGTGTGTGTGTGTGTATTTGAATATGAATATTCCCATCCTGTGTGCCAGGCTGTACACACCTTTAGAAAGTGACTTGTCCATATTATTGTACAAAAATTCAAAGGCTGAAAAATTATATTAGGGTTGTAATATTGCCTCATTAATATGTTGTTTGATTCACTTCTTTGTTTCTGTACACGTCATGTATAAACTAAATTTAATTCATTTCTGAGAATGCTTTTATTTCTTCAACTATTGCAGCATCTGTTTGTTCTGTTCCATACCATCACAACCTTTTCATCTCTTTCCAGGCGTGAGAAAAATGTTATTGGGAAAATCAGAAATCAAAAGACATGTGGTGCTTGCTGGGCCTTTAGCACAGTTGAAACTGCAGAAGCAATGTACGCATTGAAAACAGGAGTTCTTGAAGAATTAAGTGTTCAAGAGGTACAGCATATATAATATCTGTTATATCATTATATATATTATAATAATATATATTTATAATTTTCTTACTTATAACAACTAAAGGATTATTGTAAGCACTCCTGCTTCTCTGAATTACACCCCATGTTTCCATTTTCTGAATTTCTTTCTCTACATCTTTCCTTTTTGAAAATAGTATATTATATGGCTTGAGAAAGAAAGGTTGATGATATCTAAGGTAAACTATGCACTGATAGCCTTTCACTTTCCCTGGTTTTTCAATAAACACATTTCTAAATTCCAATTACAAGCTCCTAAGTTGTTACTTTTGTATGTCACTAAGAATCATAGCTTCCCGTACTTTAGAATCTACTACAATTTCAAAATTGTGATCCTCAGTCTCATCAAACTCCATATCATCATCAAACACCTGGTACTCACCTTGGTTCACAATGTTTTGCAAAGAGTTAAAACTTTTCCCACGTTTTAAAATACAGAAATTACTTTCCACGTAAGTATTACTTTTAGGTTCAAAAATAAACAATTCTTTAGTATTCCTTCCAAAACAAGCCTCATCTTACACTATCCAAGCCATATTGAGAATTATATTTTCTTCCAGACAAGGAATAACTAAGCATCTGTGTTCAAAGCTTTTGCCTTCTATACTAAATGTTAAAAGTACCTGAGATTTTACCTGTTTGCTTTGCTTACCTGTAGCTCCTCTTATCTTTAAACCTACAATGGGCATTTCCACAAAATTCTTACTATACTGATTTTGTCTCTAAATTGTTCAGATATACCACAAATTGGGCTACCTGTATCAGTCAAACAGTTCCCTTCCCACTGATCAATGTTAATCTTAATGTAAGGACATCCAAAACCTGAATCATTGTCTCTGTTATTAGACACCTCATGTAAAAGATCACTTTCAGTTTCATCAAATGCTATATCTACACTGTTTTTGCAGGGTTTTATTAACTTTACTGGTATCATAGCATTACTTTGGTTACTCATGTTGTCAGCTAAGATTGAACACAATGAATGGATTCCATAGCACAACTAACATTAGGGGACTGATGACCTCAGAAGTTAAGTCCCATAGTGCTCAGAGCCAAAGCCAACTAACATCACTTATTACAGAAGGAGTACAAAATATGTTACTGTCACAATTACATTTCCTACTTAGATCTTCTGTTACTTCATTCCACTAAGTTGGATACAAATTTTGACTAACTGCAACTAACCTATTCCAGAACACACATTTATCTATGTTATCATCAATCTGGTCCCAAACAGATTTCAAAAAGTTTTCACCTTTATTCTCTAGGCTTACAGATAACTCACCATTACTTTTTGGGTCATAACTCTGCATGACATTAATGAAAAACTGCTTTGATTGGACTGGTATTCCGTGACTATCACAAACATCACTTACCTTACCTGTATTCACAAATAACTCTGAAATTTCATTATTCTTAAACTCCACAAATACTTCATATTCATCATCATCATCATCATCATAATATTCTTCAAAAATTACTTCATCAACATCATTAACAACACAAGTCTCATCATTATCAAAGTCAAACTCCTTACTTACATTCATTTGCAATAAGCTACCACTCTGACTTTTCACCCTCAGTCATTTCACAGGTCTCATTCACATCTACTTAAAAAATACCACCTAATTCAGATCCAATACAGTTATCACCTGTTTTACATACATCAATAACACTGTTTTCTGACCAAGAGAAGAAACCATCAGTACATACAACATCAAAATTCTCATTACCCTCATATTCTGGTTTGTGATTAGTACCTACATCACTATAAGTAAACATATTATTCTAAAACTTTTGATCAAAACATAAATGAGAAATCTGATATTCCTTCTGTTCAATTTCAAATTCCTGTGCCACATTATTAATACTGTTATTATTGTCTAATTGAGAGTGTAAATTGGGGGTCCTGTACTTGTATTTCCTCGCCCCACAACTGTGAACCTACATTGAGGCATACTGCTGTTTCCCAAATAGTTACCTCTATGACTGGTTTTCCTATTATATTGCACATAGTTATTCTGATTGTTCCCATTCTGCTGATGTTCAAAATTTCTGTCTATTACCATTCCAACCCTGATAGAAGTTATCACTGTCTGTGTTTCTGTAATTACCACCATTGTGAGCCCTATAATTTCAATGGTTACGGTACAGGCTTCTTTCTACTGCCCTATTCAGCCTGTCAATATACCGTAAAAATTGTTTAAGGCAATTGTCAGCTCCATGTACTAAATCCCACTGCAATCCCGCTGATAATCTTCTTTTTAGTGCATCAATCAATGTCATTTCGTCAAATGCTGTGTCAAGGTGTGTTAATTTCTTAAGCTGATTCTTACAAAATTCTTTCAGAGCACTGTCCCTATTCCTTTAATTAGGACCATTCAGAAATTCACTTTCAATTCTCCCTTGTTCAGCTCCTGATCAAAGTTTTTAAATAAACTTTTTTTGAAACTTTGATATGTAACCCGCTGACTTAAATTTAGATTTATCCAAGACAGAGCTTCGCCTTCAAGATATATTTTAACAAATTAAATTTTTTGATAGCCACCCATGCCTGACACAAAACTATCTCTACAGTGGTGCAGAAAAAGAAAATCCACTGTATGTAAATCGTCTGACGGAAAACTTTTGATTGGGATGTTGGGCCATGCAATACCATTATTTGAATACAGATTGTTGGGAATGCAGTTTTCCTGAACTACCAAAATTTTTTGATCTAAAACATTTACATTAGTTAGCATATTGTTTTCAACGTTTAAATTTTTTTGATATAAACTACTAAAGTTCTGTTCCATTTTTTCCTCTGTTTTTCTTGAACTTTGACGTCATTAACATTGTTCTCCTGATTTGCAGATTGGGCAACTAACTCGGTTTCCAAAACAATAAATTTATTTTCTAAGACATCAACTTTTTCGTTCACACTTTTTAATCCATCTGACAACCCATTTTTCAGCTCCGAAACCTGATTACTAAGTTGCTCTATTTGGTATTGTAAACTGTCCATTTTACCATTGGTTCCAGTTTTCAGCTCATTTTATTGTCCTTGTAGTGAAGTAAATTCTTTGGTTAACTGATCATTAACTGCATGAAATTTGCTATTGTTATCTGTTTTTCTTTAATTTAACTTATCATTAACTGCACTAAATTTGTTATTGTTATCTGTCTTCATTTCCTCTAATTTTGCTAAAATCAACTGCAAAACATCGGTTTTCACTGTTTCTTTGCTGACTACACTTTCACCTGGTTCAAACATGTTCTGGTTGGGTCCTACAGCTTTCACTTCATCACTGCTACGCTCGTCTCTATCCATTTTCCTAGCAATCACACAAGTCCACCGATAAAAATTGATTTCACAAATGGTTTGTACTTTTTTTTTTTCTTATTGATGTCCGTCGTCATAGTTGTAAAGTCCTCTTTCAATTGATCTGGTCCATCATTGTTGATAGTATCTCATTACTGTTGATACGACTTTGTTGGGCAGTCCTCGGGTCTTCTTGTGTCGCGTGATTGGGACTTCATTAATATATAAACTGCAAATGATACAAATCTTTTCTTCTTCTTCTTCTGCAATAGACAAAACTTTGAACAGTCAACAGATCCAGGATGCGCCCCCACTTGTAATCTTACCCTTCTACACATCACCATTAAAGTTCTCTTTTCTCTGAAAGTTTCAAGAGGCATAAGATGTACAAAAGAATAACGTGTGTGTGTGTGTGTGAGTGAGTGTATACCTGTCCTTTTTTCACCCTAAGGTAAGTCTTTCCACTCCCGGGATTGGAATGACTCCTTACCCTCTCCCTTAAAACCCACATCCTTTCGTCTTTCCCTCTCCTTCCCACTTTCCTGATGAAGCAACCGTTTGTTGCGAAAGCTTGAATTTTGTGTGTGTTTGTGTTTGTTTGTGCGTCTATCGACCTGCCAGCACTTTCGTTTGGTAAATCACATCATCTTTGTTTTTAGATATATTTTTCCCACGTGGAATGTTTCCCTATATTATATTCATATATATATGATTTCCAGAAGACTAAATAATTGATGAAGTACTATCCGTTGCTAAGATACTTCATAGTTTCAAATATTTCTAAGAGAAGAGTAATTTTAACTGTTAGTACATATCGATTGTAACACATTAATTTCTTTTTATACATTTCAGCCTGAAATATAATACATCGGACATGAAATCATATGAAATTCGTTTAGTTAAACAGCTGAGATAATGGTCACCTAATACTAGTTACTTGGTATTGACTATTTCTATAAAAAAAAAAAAAGATAATTTTAGAGGAGGGTGTCCAATTACAAGTCCCAACATTTTCAGTTTAATTCTGTTTAAAATTATGTGTTTTATACAATGTCATCCATTTGCTGTAATTCTGATTGTGTTTTTCCCTCACATAGTGTGACATTATAAGAAAATCAGGAAAATTTTCTTACTTTTCTGGATTCATTGTGGCTTCATATGTATCCTGAGTTTGAGGTACATACTGGTGACACTATGAGCTGGTTTACATACAAATAACATTTGGTCTAGTTAGGTTGGATAACCCGTCTCTAAGATGTGATCTGATTCATAAACATGTATTAAATCAATAAAGTTGAAAAATGTGTGTTTACTTTGTACACACATAGTTCATACTATTCAGCCACAACAAATGTGGGTGGTACTTGGACAAATTTTCATCCTGTATTTTTGTAATGAAACAAAGATGGCAGCATTATGTGTAGTTTTAATAGTGTTATAAAAGTTTTGAAATTATGTCAACAAAATTTTGTCATTCATTTGGGAGTGATTTCATCCTAACACTCAGCATTGATTTTAAAAGTGTTTTCACGATCACTAATTTCAGACTGTTATGGATATAATTTGAAAATGTCATCATAAAATCATTGAAAAGTTACTATGTGAATTATACCTTTTATTGACAGTTAATTTGTCATGTGAACATTATTCGATAGACATCCTTCATCAATGTAGCAATTAATATAAGATAAAATAAGATAATTTTTTTGTCATTAGGCCATTACAGCAAAAGACAATTTATGTACATAGCATAATCATTCCAGTAGTAAATAGAACAGTACAGCCTGTCAGTTGTTAGCTTACAATTCCATGTTTCAGTAAAAAAAAACTCCTCTCATTCATAAAAGGGGTTGGCAACAAGTCACTTATTTAATGTGTTCCTAAATGAACGCTCTGGAAGCACTTGAACCATCTGCACAAGTGTATTGAATAGTTTATGGCCCACTAGCTCATAGATATTGATTGTCTTTGATAGTCTAAGGTATGACTTACGTGTGGACTTACTTCATTGTGAGTGTGAAAATTATTCCTACATTTCACATCACACATTCTCTTTTTGTGTGGATTAACACTTGGTATGTATACAGATTTATAGCAACCATTTAGGGAACAAGGCCTTACAATCTGCTTTGTGTTGAGAACATGTGATTACTCTGTTTTCTTTTACAGGAGTAACTCGTTTTGAACTTGGCTAGAATTTCCCCAGAGAATAAGTCCATATGACAAAATACTGTGAAAAAATTCAAAATAGTATGTTTGAACATAGGCTGCTGGTTCACATTTCATAAGAAATCTTAATGAATAAATGACTCTAGACTGTTTAACACTAATGTATTTTATGTGTTGCTCCCAGGATAGTTTGTCTTCTAAATATGTCCCTCCAAGAACTTTATGTAACTGGGTTCATTAAAACAGCTTCTGTCCTTTAAGCTAAATACCATTTTTTGTGCTTTGTTCTTGTTCAGGAGAAACCCATTTGACCCAAACCAATATGATGCTTGGGCAAGTGTGTTATCAACAGAATCTTTTAACTTATTCAGATCATTGTTATAATGAGGAAGCTAGTGTTGTGTGCAAATAGCACTATATTGGATATTATAAAGGAGGGTAGGTCATTGATCATTACCAAAAATAAAAATAGCCCCAATACAGATCGCCGTGGAACTCCCAACTTAGTTTATTTCTCAGTAGACTCTTCTGTGCTAATACACACAACTTGCCATTGGTTTTGGAGGTAAGATGTTAATAGTTTTAGGCTGTTATCTGTGATGCCATAGAAATGGAGTTTCTGTAGAAGCGTGCCGTGTCCTACACAAAGGCTTTGCTCAAGTCACAGAGTGGTCTGAGCAAAGCCCTTCCACTCAAATACTTTAAGAACATTTTTATTATGGTCTGCTGCATCAGTTGTTGATAGTTTTTTTCTAAATCCAAATTTTGCTGCATTAAATATTCAGAGTTTTTCAAAATGAGCAGATAGTTGATGGTAAATAATGTATTCAATTATTTTGTCCAGGACTGGAACTTATGATACTGGTCTTAAACTTTCAGTGTTGCCTTTGTCGTCCATTTTTTTTATGCAGGGACCACACTAGATAATTTCAGCTCCTGTGGAAAGTATCCCTCTGGTATAATTTATTTATCCATTAAGTCAATGGATAAACAATAGAGTCAACGATTTTCTTCAGCAAGCTGCAAGACATGTCATAAATATCAACGCTACCTGATGACTTGAAGTTTCTCACCGTTTTTAATGAAATACTAGCCAAACCGTAGAGAAAGTAAAGCCTAGTTTACACGACATTGGGTTGTGACACTTGTTGCGTGGAATGAGTTGCGTGCAAATGGTTTCATATTTGACTGTTGACACAGTGAAACCAGTATACACTTCAGTTTCGTCGTTTTTGTGGGTTCCTGAGTCTCGTCTGAAATGAAAGTTTTGGCATCTGCACGTCGTACGAGTTGTGATGGAGTTAAAGCTTGTTGCGGGGGATCACTGCATAAGAAAAAAATAAGAAACGTGTTTCGATTCATGAGTGGATGAAGAAAAGACATCATCTTGGTTACTCAGCATTCTTGCTGAAATAGTTTGTAATGGAAGACACAAGAACATCTTTTAATTATCTTAGAATCTCTCCAAAACTGTTAAAGTTTCTTCTAAATAGAGTTAATTTTGCGATAAGGAATAAAGATACTGTAATGCATGAAGTACTTTGCCAAAACTGAAATTACATATCACATTGCGTGCATTACAATCGAGAACACTCGCCTTGCTATAAGATGCGGATTTAGTTGGTGATGACACTTTTTCATTAACACCAATAATTATTAACATTAACAATAATAATTATTAACATTAACAGCAGTAATTATTAGAACAGGCCACATTAAGAAGAGAATGGTTTGCAAACTACTGTCTTAAAGATAGATCTGTGCAGTGGCAATATTTCAAAATTCAAACGTGTGAATGGGGAGCATTGCTGCGACATTTTAAATAGATGAATATTGAATCAAGAATGCAGCTTCTTGATTTGTGTAGTCTTCCCCCATGTCAACAGATGCCTTAAAAAAAAGTCGGCCAACTCGAACAATGGGGTTTTAGTCTTGTAGATGAGACCATTTCCACAGCTAGAATTATATTTGCTTGTATTTTATTAATTCAGTTGTATATCTGCTTCTAATTCAATAAATTTTGCCGTGCTGCTCAGATATTGTCAAACTTTCTGTGTTCTGATTGCACATGAAGGTCTCAGGACCCACAATATATTGCTTATTTTTGGAATCAGCATCACTGAAATCCCACAAACACTTATGCAAAGCATAGATATCCAAAAAGCGAACATTATTCTCCTTTCCTCACTGCATAGTTCAGTTTGTCTTCACTCTACACACACACATAACCTCAAAACTCGTGCAGCTAGTGTCGCCAAAGTTGGAACACGCCAAAAGTGTTTAGTTGCGCAAACGTGCGGTGCCCATGCGCAGTGGCCGGTAGTGCTGGCCGGTAGTGCAGTTGTGTGCAACTTAGTGTCGTCGTGTGAACTAGGCTTAAGAATTTCACTGTAGGTTGCTCCATGATAATTTTTTTCTAAGAATTCTGAAGGACTTGTATTGGGTTTACTGATGCTTTTGCTGACTTTCTTCACATAATTAATAAAATAATCAATAAACTCTAATGGAAAGAGATTGATTATGACCATATGTGATTCCTTGGCAACACTGTTCGAGATTCCAAACAGCTCTGCATTTATTGTTAGAACTCGCAATGCACTAGGCATTGTGTGACTTTTTGCTTCAATAACGGCTTTTTTTTATAATTGTTTCTTTGTCATACATACAAGAATATTGCATTTTCAGACTTAGTATTATTGTGTGTATTTGACATCTTCATTACATGATGTGTTTTAGTGTACCAAGAATTTTTCTTTCTTGACACCTTTTTACAGCCTCTGTCTGGTACTTTACGTCTTCTAATTGGAATACTATCATTAAATGTTTGCAGAAATGAGTTAACAAATATTCAAACTTCACCTTAACTGTCTCATTGTTTGATAGGCAATGATTACCATCATTTCTTTGGGAGATTTAATCTCTGTCTGCAAGGGATTTCCTGAACTTTCCAATTTTTCCACTGCTCATTGACCTAGTGATCACCATTTTTTAGCTGCCCAAGGCACCACTGAGATTGACTGAGCTTGATCCAATTAACATATATTAATGACACTAATTTGTGGTCAGAAAAGGGGAACATTGTTACATCACATTGATCTTGGGCACACTTGTAATTAACAAATACATTGTCTAAGTGTGCTAGTTCTCTAGTGGGTCTATAGTTGACACACTGTAGATTGAACAGTCATAACAGTCATAATAGGTTTTTCAGATCACTGACATTGCGCTTATCAGCTGGCATGTCAAAATCAGAATTAAGATCACAACCTATTATGATGTCATAGTTGGTAAATCTGTTCGCAGTGACCGCGCATAGAAGGATGTCCATTTTTTTCTAAGAATAGACTATAAACATCACTGGGAGAAGTGATAAGACAATGAGCTTCATACTGCTCATAACAATACCAGTAGCTTCAGAATTCAGTTCTTCACTCGGATAATCTAGATATAACTTAACCATCAACTGGTGTGCTAATATAGATAGCTACATCACTATTTCGAACTCTTCTGCAATAACTGTTTAATAAACTACAGTTTTCTATGTGCATTTTCAACTTCTCGTGGCGTAATGAATAATCCATTAAATTTCGGGCATGCAGCCGCGCAAATAATTTTTTTTTTTTTTTTTGCGCGGCTGCATGCCCGAAATTTAATGGATTATACAATTTTCTAACTTACAAACTGGAAGATCCAGGATGGAGTGTAACAATATTATGAGAAGGAAAGTTGCCACTCACCATATAGCAGAGATACTGAGTCTTTTTGTTGTGCCTATCTGCTGCTCAGCATCTCCACTATATAGTGAGTGGCAATTTTCCTTCTCATAATATTGTTACAAACTGGAAGTTCGTCTTCAGTGGCCAGTGTTCAGTTAAACTTGAGAGGTCAAATTTATTCCCTGATGAAAAGCCATTCAATACCAGTTCCTTATTTTTCAATTCTTTGATGCTTAAAAAATCAATTTTTAGATCTATATTCTACTCTTCATCATTTTTTTTTTGGATGATACTTATTTTTGGTGGTTTATCCAGTTTTTCACTCTCATCAGGCCATTTTAGTTTCTTTTTTTTTTATTATTATTTTGCAAACATCTGTAAACATCCTGCTTAACATTAGAGACGCCATTCTATTTAGATGCAGATCGTCCTTTCCTAGGCAGTTTCCATTTCAGAATTTATTTGAATCTGTGAACACTGCTCCAAACCTATCACATTGTTATTTTGTGACACAGTTTATTTTGCAGGTATATTTATCACTTACGGATCTTATTATAATTATTCCACTGGTTATGAGCCAGGAACCTGCATGGACACTTCTCACTGAGCGAATCAAGTTTCTTGTCTCATTGGTGATTTCTTCTTCATTGTTACTTTTTATCAAATTTGTCCCAAAATGTAATAGTATACACCACTATTTATGCTCAAGTTAATTTTCTGTAGTATTCTGTTTTGAGTTTCCACATTTTTATAATGCTTGTTAAGCTGTTATATTTTAATTTCAGGTTGCACATCTATTTTGCATCCTGGGATGATGACATTTTTCAGTTAACGAATCGCCTGTCAATGGAAATTCATTTTCATTTCTTTGTACACTTTAGTGACTATCTTTCTTTTTAGTGTGTGTTACCTACTTCCCCTTATATTTATATACTGAATTTTGGCTTATTAATGTGTGTCAGTGATTCATTGGGCACATCTAGTATATTAGACCTAAAGTTTTGATCATTAGTACTGCTAATAGATGCATGCAAGTTCTCATGGTATTGTTTTGTTTCTGTTACCAGGCTTTCACACTCACTGGACTGTTTTTCTCTTACTAACGTATTATTTTCTTTACATGGAGCTATAATGCAATGTTGTATTGTTTCTGTTTTACAGCTTTTGGACACACTGAACTCTTTCTTGTAATAATTTATCATTTCCTTACTTTAAAATTGAGATTTCATTTTTCAGTACCTCGACATCACTTAGCAGTATCTTGATAATTTCACTTTTTGTATTCACTGCTTTTTCAAGTTTGGACAAGCCCATAAAAAAATCACCAGTGCTGTATTTTAAGTTTATTTTTGCACATTTTTTTGTGCAACCAGTGGTTGCACTTAACATATAGGGCTCCTTTTATCTCTTTCTTTTTATGTTCTTTACACAATAAACTGTTCGCTTTTCCATTTTTGATGAGAGTGAAACACTATCCTTTTCTATGGGCTCCATCTTGCAGATATTGCATTATCCACACAGGAAATCTCTCAGCATCAAATACAGATACTTAAAGCATTTATTAACGAGTCTGTCAACAGTTGCAGTATTTATATTAGGCAACTAGTTTCAAACTGTAAGGTTCATTTTGAAGCTTGACTTACTGAGGTTGCACTGACAGTGCCTGAAAAGTGGCAACACATGCATTATTAATGTTTGCAGAATGAATGCCACAATCCACATGTACCTCTTACCAAGTCAGTATCAATAGTGTTTGATTTCGGCTTGGTTAGAGGCATGCTTCGATTGTGACATCCATTCTTCAAACATTTATAAAACATGTGTTGCCACTTTGGTGTTTATTATTAAGATCAGGCACTGTCAGTGCAGCCTAAGAAGGCCAGACTTGAAAATGAACTCGTAAAGTTCGAAATGAGCTGCTTAATATAAATACTACAACTGTTGATAGAATCATTAATAAACACTTTAAGAAATTTAATGAAGTTACTGGTTCCCTGCCAACAAAAAGTTAAAAAAACTGCGCGCGCGCGCGCCCACACACACACACACACACACACACACACACACACACACATACACAAAAGAAAGGCTTTCATCCCAATGGATATAATGAGCCTTTATTAGTCTCTGTATTATTTAGTGTAGACAGACATTCAATCACCACAGACATCCAATCACTAGAATACTTTGATTTTGTTCTGAATATCCTATACAGACACATCATAAACTTTTTATATTTACTGTCGCATGGTATCAGAGCCAGTTTATCTTTCGAGTTGTTCATAATGAAATTTTTGTGATCCTTATAGGCTTTGGAGCATTGTTTTCAGAAAATATTTTAATTACATTGAAAGAAAGATCCCATACACCACCATAATTTACTCTCACAATGACATCTTTACCCTATTGAAACAGTTGCCTAACTCCTTTTGATGACACACTGACGACTTTGAATTGGCATTTTATTTGGGAACACTAAAACAGCCCTTAAGAGACTGAACATTCTTGGCACTGCCGTTTACTCACATGACTGTGAACTAACATGATTGAGGGTTGGTTTTTAATTAGGTTGCAAAATACAGAAATATGATACGAAACAGTTGCTGCACTCTCTAAAAGTGAAACCTAAGTGTGTTACAGCATTGAGTTTATTTTAATGTATAAAATATAAATAGGTTATATCTTCAGGAAAAACACATGAGAATGTTTTATGTGCTCCCTCCTTTGAGTGGTGAAATATTGTTTTGTCTGCATTCACATCATCCTATACCAAATAGTACTAGCTGGTGAGACTGAACCTATACAGAGGAGAACAGCACAAATGATCACAAGTTTGTTTGACTTGCGGGACAGAGTCTCGGAGATGTTAAAAGAACTGAACTGGCAGGCTCTTGGAGATAGTTTAAATGTATCTTGAGAAAATTTACTAACAACGTTTCAAGAACTGGCTTTAAATTAAGATTCTAGGTATATACTACAACCCACTACATACCACTCGCTATCATAGGGATCGTGAAGACAAGATTAGATTAATTACAGCATGTACAAAGACATTTAAACAGTCATTCTTCCTGCACTCCATATGTGAATGACATGGGAAAAAGCCCTAGTAACTGGTACAGTGGGATGTAACGTCGGCTGTGCACTTCACATTGGGTCACAGAGTGTAGATGTAAATGTGGGTGTCAGTGAAAAACAGTACAGGAATGTT
Source organism: Schistocerca piceifrons (assembly GCF_021461385.2). Taxonomy (NCBI): domain Eukaryota; kingdom Metazoa; phylum Arthropoda; class Insecta; order Orthoptera; family Acrididae; genus Schistocerca; species Schistocerca piceifrons. Next base: position 260,764,217 of record NC_060144.1, on the reverse strand, counting down.
GAAAACTATGTATCTGAAAGTGAGCATATTTTCTGTGGTTAAAGTCTAATACATTTCGGTATGGTGGTGCTTAAAACACAGTGAGGCACAAAAGTCATTGTTTGAGTGCTAACACAACCATTTGATGACCTTCCTTTTCAAATTGTCTTCTGCCAGAACAAAATTTTTACTAGCAAGTAGTTTGTGTTTGCAGTAGGGTAGAGTCTTCTCTGGAAAATGATGTGGAATACTACTGCCAATTTTTGTGGCTGAAATTGGTTGTTGCTGATAAAATCTCCTCCCTGATCAGCCAGTTTCTTCCCTCCTGTGTTTAGGTAGTCTAGTGGGCAAATGTTCCTCCGAGTCTTTTCTTTTTATAAAATAAAACTGTTGACTGTTGACATAATACAATACATAAGAGGACAGATAATTTGTCCTTCCTCTTCATTCTTTCGACTAATGGATGGAGAATTGATGCACTCTGTCAACACCAGTTTTTTTTCTATTGTAATTAATGACAGTCTAGCTTTATGATTTCTGCTACTGTTCCTCCAATGGTTCTCAGTAGAATTTCAATGCTAGTCATCTTATGCTTTGTGGAAAGACAATAGTTTCATTCTGATGTCCATGTGTCTGCCAAGTTTTCTTTCACTTTGAAATAAATGTGAGTCATCTTGAAAGCACAACTCTTCATTGTCTGTTTCTTCTATTTCTGATCCTAGATCTCTGTACATAATATCCAACATTTCCAGTTCTAGCAAATTGTTATTCACCATTTCTCTCTTTGTATGCACCACAATGGACACTCTTTGTAGTTGTCTAAATCATCATAAGAATGAGAGATCTGGTGAGTGCACTCTTCTTGCAACAGAACAATGAACTGTTCCCACATTATGAGAACAACTTGCTTCGGCAACCCACTGAACAACCCTCAGGCAGTACATGCTCTCCTATGTATACAGGAAAGCCAGGGCATACATACCTGTATGGTATATGGGCATCATGATGTAATTGTTAATTTCTGTGATGTTTTGCAGGATGAAATGTCAATCACGTAGCAATCTTACTTATCCAGTGGTTAAAACTTTAAAATGTTTCTGTGGTGTGGTTAGTAGAACTGCCAAAACAGTGCTTCAGTTAGTGTTAATACCAAAACTGATATTCTGCACCAGTAAAATGTGACCTGTTGTGTGCACATGTTTAAATCTTATTATCTTATATTATCTTGGTCAGTTGTGCCAAGATATATACAGTCACTGGTGCCAGTGCTTCATTATTAACTCTATTCAAATATTATGAAGTACTTAAAATAAGGGAAAGGCAACCACTTACCTATAGAAGATTGGTTGGAGTATACAGATTCATACACATAGAGCTTGAAAGCTAGTGTTAAATGTTTCCTGTTAGGGGCTTCTGTGTGCCACACTTCAATCATATATAGGTTAGTGGTTGCCTTTCCCTTATTTTTTGTACTTCTCCATTCAGGAATTTATGTCAATACACAGACGCACTCACGGAAACACAACTCACACACAAGATTGCAGTCTCAAGCAACTGAAACCACACAGCAAGCAGCAGCATCAGTGCATGATGGGAGTGGTGACTGGGTAGGGTTAAGGACGAGGCTGGGGTGGGGAGGGAGAGGGGTAGTAGGGTAGGGGTGGCGGACAGTGAAGTGCTGTAGGTTAGATGGAGGGCAGGGAGAGGTGGGGAGGACGTATGGGACAGGTCTTGCATCTAGTCTATTACAGGGGTACGAGCCATTAGATAAGGGTTTGGGAGCAGGGGTTGTGTAAGGATGGGCAAGTATATTGTGCAGGTTCAGTGGATGGCGGAATACCACTGTAGGAGGGATGGGAAGTATAGTGGACAGGACATTACTCATTTCAGAGCACGATGAGAGGAACTCGAAACCATGATTGAGAATGTAACTCAATTGCTCCAGTCCTGGTTGGTTCTTAGTTACGACGGGAATGCTCCTCTGTGGCCGGGCAGTGGGACTTTGGGAAGTGGTGGGACGCTGGAAAGACAAGGCACAGGAGATTTGTTTTTGTACAAGCTTGGGAGGATAATTAGGGTCTGTGAAGGCTTCAGCGAGACCCTCTGTATATTTTCAGAGGGACCACTCACCACTGCAGATGCGACGACCATGGATGGCTAGGCTGTATGGAAGGAATTTCTTGGTATGGAATGGGAGGCTGCTGTTGAAGTGGAGGTATTGCTGGTGGTTAGTAGGTTTGATATGGATGGAGGTACTGATGTAGACATCTTTGAGCTGGAGGTCAACATCTAGGAAGGTGACTTGTTGTGGTGAGTAGGACCAGGTGAAGCAAATGGGGCAGAAGTTGTTAAGGTTATGGAGGAATGTGGTTGGGTGTCCTCACCCTCGATCCATATTGCAAAGATATCATCAGTGAATCTGAATCAGGCGAGGGGTTTAGGATTCTGGGTTTTTAGGAAGGATTCCTCTAGATGGCCATGAATGGGTTGGCATAGGATGGTGCCATACGGGTGCCCATAACCATATCCTGGATTTGTTTGTAGATAATACCTGCTCCCAACCCCTTACCTCGTGGCTCGTACCCCTGTAATAGACCTAGATGCAATACCTGTCTCATACATCCTCCCACCACCACCACCACCACCACCACCAACGCCTACTCCAGTCCGGTCACAAACCTCATGCATCCCATAAAATGCAGGGCTATGTGTGAAGCCAGTCATGTGATCTACAAGCTAAGCTGCAACCACTGTGCTGCATTCTATGTGGGCATGACAACCTGCCTTCATGAATGGCTACCAACAAACTGTGGCCAAGAAAAAAGTGGACCACCCAGTCAGTTGCTGAGCATGCTGCCAATCATGAATCCTACATTTCAGTGACTGCTTCACAGTCTGTACCATATGGATTCTTCACACCAACACCAGCTTTTCTGAATTGCGCAGGTGGGAACTTTTTCTGCATTATATCCTATGTTCCCGCAACCCTCCTGGCCTCAACCTTTGTTAGTCATTGCCCTCTCCCATCCAGCCCCTTCTCTGGTTCCATTCCAGCACTACACAGCACTCATTCAACCATTACACTCAGTCTTTTCACTGCCCTCCATTTCTGCTACCCTGCCCCCTCTGCTCCCCACCTCTCCACTGGCCTCTGTCTAACCTGGAGCACTTCGTTGTCCACCACCCCTACCCTAATATCCCTCCCCCTCCCTGCCCCAGCCTCCTCCTTACCCCTACCCAGTCGCCACTCCCATCATGCACTGGAGCTGCTGTTTGCGGGTTGGTCTCGATTGCTTGAGACTGCAGTTGTGTGTGAGTTGTGTTTTCACGCATGAGTGAGTGAGTGAGTGTGTGTGTGTGTGTGTGTGTGTGTGTGTGTGTGTGTGTGTGTGTCGTCTATTTTTGACGAAGGCCTTACTGGCCGAAAGCTTTATTTGTGACAGTATTTTTGTTGTGCTTCGTCATCTCTGTTATACGGTGAGTGGCAACTTTCCTTTTCATAATATTGTTACATTCCATTCTGGATTTTCCATTTTTTCTTAATATACAGGGTGGTTAAAGTTAAACTTCAGCTACTTGAGCCAGTATAGATGGAAAACTATTTATTGTTTGGATACTCAGCTTTATAGGAATGATGTTCAGACTGCATGCTGCAGGATTTATGGTGTGTGTGTGTGTGTGTCATGATTTGCTGTTAGGTGTCGATACTGGAACAACGATGTAGGGTTTAAACACAAGCATCAGTGTGCATTGCACTTGCAGAGAATCAAATGAGAAGGGTTTTACTTGTAAAGCGCTTTTATCAAAACAACAGCAATAGTACTGCTGCTTTTTATGAGTATAGAAACATTAAAGGAATATATGGCTAAAGAATGTGAAGTTTGATTAACTGGTGATGTGGGAATTGCTCCTGGGAGAGACAAATGGCCAACTGCTCAACAGATTGTCGAAGAAGTTACTGTTGCCACTCCTGAGAATGCGGGATGCAATGTGCAATCTGCAAGCAGTGCATAAGCTGTGTCAGGACAACTGAACTTTGTGTGATCCGCCATTCAAAAAATGCTGTGAACAATTGTCTTGCAATCTCTAGTATAGTTCCTTGCCATTGTGGATGCAGATGGTAGTCACACTGAGCAATGACTGTAACCTGGAACATAAATGTGGTACTCAGTTATCAAATGTTACCCTCTTGGATGGAAATTCAGATGCATTTCTTTCAGTGATTTGTTAATTATTTCTTTTCTGCTTGTCATTACAATTTTTCAGCAAAGTCTCATTTTCTTAAGATCAGAAGTTTTTCATGGGGACCCTTCAAGTAATGAAAGTTTACTTGTAACAACCCTGTATTACTAAGTTCTGAATTTGTACAACTCACCCCGAATGTATCAACACACTCTTTTCTATAAGTGAAAGCATAACCTGTAAACAATTGTAGAGAGCTTTTGACATCATTCACTAAGTTATTCATACACATTAAGAGCAGCAGCAGTACTTTAATACAGGCACAGCTGATTTTCTGTTCACTCTGTTACTCTAAAGAATGCAACAATATGGGATGAAAATGGATTCAGCCTAATTATTCGCTGGAAAGAGGTGCAGATCAAACAGGAACCACCTGCTTTTCTTAATGTGCCTTGCATCACCACCACATCACCGGGATTCAGTGAGCCTTGCAAAATCTTTTTTACCCTAAATGTAATATGAACAGACACTGGTAAATATTCTAACTTGTTATATAGAGAGGAAAAAAATAATTTCTCCAGAGTGTTATAGTGGAGGTAAAACATGTAACCAAAGAGTGCCCATTAACAGCTTTCAGTGGTGAACACTCCAAATTCCTGTGTGCAACTGAAAAGGTGGTCGAATATTCCTGTAGTATGAACATCTGGCTTCAGTTATGGTTCTGTGTATTTTGTGGTTTTATAAATTTTATGTATTTTTATATCCATCCTTTTTCTCTTTTTGTAGGACTTTCTTTTATATGCACACTTAATGTTTGTGTTTTAGACCATTAGTATACAACTAACTCATGTGTTGTCGTACACCATACATTAAATAAATAAAACAGGTCTTATGATACTCCTTCTGTAAATGCATAATAGTGCTTACCTGACAAGAAATTATTTGTCCAGTCTCAATTTTGATTAAATATGCTCTAACGTAATACATTATTAATCAGTAATTTCACATTACACTATACAAGTAAATTCCCCACTGATTTGACTGCCACTGGCTAAAGTTTCTGGACATTGTGAATAAAAAGTGAAATCAATTTTTTTAATGTATCAAACATTCTTGATGAATCTGCAGAAGAGTTTGTTATTAGATGAGTTTATGTATTAGAGCATCAGACGTGTTGTATATATCTACAGTGAACTGACAATGGTAACAGAGATGCATAGCTTTGTGATTCAATTGTACAGTTGCCTTGAAAATCATACACGCTTCCATAACGAGCCAAATGACCTTCAACAAAACGTACCCTGGTGTATGACCATGCCATCACATTCTTGTACAGAGCAACACTTTGGGCATTTTTGCATATAGCCCTCAGTAGGGTGATGCATCCATCATTACCCTTGCACTTAGTCAGATGGTCTTTGGGAAATGGGCACCAGAAATAATTGTTGGTTTAGTACATAATGCAGCCTAACAGTTCATGCTCGGGTGCTTCATTTTTATTTAGAGATTTATTTCTGTTTCTGTTTATAAACATATTTCTAAATTCTTTGTATTCACTGTTTTTGCCAAACATGCTTACAACAATATTTTCTCTCTGTACACACAGAAGCCCGGAATTTTTGTCACATTTGTAAATATGTTGTTGATTTTAGATGCAAGGCAGAAGACACTGCTGACCTTTTATTCCTCCCCATTTTAAAATTTTGTGTAGATGTGAGAATTTTAGTGTAGTTGGTTGATTAACTTCTCATTTTTTCTGTTGAAGTAGATATGTTATTTTTTTATGTTTTTGAAATATCATATTTATATTTTAATGACTATTTGTTTTTAAACTTTTGCAAAATTTATTTTCAAGGTTATATTATTTTTTCAACATTTTTCAGATGATTGATTGTGCTCAGAATGGGAACATAGGATGTGCTGGTGGTGATACATGTAGTCTTCTTGAATGGATTGTTGCAAAAAATATTTCTATTGAGTTAGAAAAACAGTATCCATTAACTCTGGAGACACAGACATGTAAATTAAAAGGGTATGTTTTGCAAGAAATATTAAAGATACTGACATGTAGTTTTTCTGTTTGCAAGAGTTTTTAGTACATATTATCCCTAAACCTTTGTTACTGAAAATCATTATGATCACTGATGAACTTTTTGTGTAACATTTATAGGAGTATTTTAGCTACCACAAAAGAAGATTACTGCTCATTGTGTGAAAGTTTACAGTATATACGGTAGTTCCCATGACAGACAAATTTAATTGAGACATAAAAGGGAAGTAACACATTCTGAAAGGGTAATTCATTGAAGTCATATGAAGCCTGGCACTGTAGGAAACAAACCACACTAAAAACTCAGCTGGAGGCAAATATACTGTTACAACAGCTTCAAGAGAAGTGGTGGTGTGGATAAGACATTGGACCTTTGTGTTGGAAGACTGGGTTTCAAATCTCCTTCCAGGCATCCACATTGAGGTTAAATGCCAGTTTTTCTTTATTTTTACACTTAATGCAAAGTATAACCCCTTTAAGTTTTTGGTTTCCATGAGCATAAATGAACATATATGTTTTAGTACATGAATTATTTTGAGCTTCACATCATCTTCAAAGTTTGCTGTCAATAAGACATTTGAACATAAAAGGAAAAGCTATACCTTTGCTTATCGTGTGTGTTACTGACGTTTATTCATTCATTTATTGTGTGTGTGATGTTGTTTAACATTCAGGAGTCTGGAAGACTTGCCAACAACATAGCCATCCTCCCAATTCAACAGTTATGTTGGCACATTCTCTGCACTGTGTGCTGCCACCTCTGTGATTCTGAAGCTCCAACAACTCCTTCTTTCTTTCTTTTTTAAATAGGGGTACTTGTTCAAAAAATAACATTGAGATCAAAATATTTATAGAGATTGAAATCTTGATTTGCATGATATCAGCTCTCGCTCAGTTGATGATAGAATGTTAAGTCCTAGTCTTTCACTTCTGGAGTGAATTCACTATCTCCAATGCAGAGATACATTACATCTTCAAAACATTAGCACAGGTGAGACACATTAGAGCTACAAAGTTCATCTGCTCAGACTCCATGAGTCCAATTAAAGCCATCCAGTGCGCATATCCATTCACGTTGTCCAGAATACTCTCCTTACTTAGTTCATGTAAGGAAGAAGGTAACTTTTCCCTGGGTACCAGGGCATGTAAGAATTTGGAGATAAATTAGCAGATGCAGCAGCAAAGGACACCTCCATGATGTCTACGGTGGGATTTTGTGAATACCTCCTATATGCAGTGAACTCGCTGACGAAATACAGGGCCATGTGGTTATGGGAGGTGGTAGTGTCAGACAAAAAGAGTTTGTCACTGAACTTAACCATCCAGCCCCATTGTGCAATTCCTTCTAACCACAGAGGCATGATGAAGTGTTGCATATTTGTGTCAGGATTGGACATAGTTCACTGATGCATGTGTTCCTTGTGTAGGAAGAGGACCAACCATTGTGTCATGCTTGTGATGTAGAAGTTTCAGTATGCTGTATTTTAGTTGAATTTATTTTCTATCATGAGAGGGCAGCAACTGGTTTTCCAGCTGATCTGTCAGCTATTTTGAGCAACAATGAGACAAATGTGGAATAAAATTTGAGGTTATGCATGGTATATGACCTTCCATGTAATTTGATATGCAGGAGATTTTAGGGTGTTCTCAGGTTGCCTGGTTTATTTGAGAGATCAGCTTGCCACTATACACAAATTACTTTTTGATTCACTTGAGAAAACTAAGACTGAGAGACTGAATTGTTGGCAAATACTTACCTTCAGGATGCAAAATTTCAGTATTGCTAACAAACACTCATAAAAGTACAAGCACTATTCTAGCTTACAGAGCTAATAGTTCCTTCCTTAGGGAAGAGAGAAGGATAGCTTAAATATGTGCTATCGAGCTGATGTTTTTGCTTATATGTGGGGGTGAAACTGGTAATTGATAAAAGGACATAATTTTAAGTTTATGCCCACCCTTCAACTAAATCTTTCCCAAATAATGTCACACACTGCTTCAATTTCTATCTTGGTGGTTTTAAGTTTCTTGTCTATTGGGACAGATACATCACTACCATTTCCCATTAGCCTACCCTTTTGATATAGACATAGATTCACTGGAGCTGTCTGTGCCTAGTATTCTGTGAGCTCTACTGCGTATCAGGACTGCTTCAAACCTTGGCAGTTTGTTGTGACTGTCTTGGCAGAGTTTCACTAATATCTTAATTGTCTTGTCTGTGGCATGCAGGGGGAAGGGGAGCCAGTTATTTGGATCTTCCACTAATACTGTCTGGTCTTCTCCAGGTATCATGCACAATCACAAAAAAACACCTTTTGTGCACTTCATGTACAGTTATTTACCTAGCTAGCAGCCTCTTTTGGGTAGTTCATCTCTGATCCGTTTAGGAAGACCCTCCAGTCATGTGACCCAGGAGTAGGAAGTTGCAGTCTAGCTTGTCACAGCACCTTCAAATTCTCTCGTTCAACCCCTTCACTCAATTCAAAAGCAAAGGGAGATTGATCAGTTCCAGAGACAATGCTACAAATTGTGAACAGTATTGAAGCTCTGTGAGAGGCTAATCTTCTCAGCCTTCTCTACCTGTTGCTGGAGTGATCAAAGTATGTTCTTGGAGCCCAGATGACAGGCATAATTTATTCCAACAAATGCCACAATCTGCAGTTAGTTGCGCCCTACTCCCTCTGTGGTTGCTGGAGCAATCTTTTCAGTTTGTTGTCTAGGAATGTTTTGGTAAGGGGGTAATACCAGCACTATTGATGAACCTAGCCCCCTACAACCACAAAGATTTCACGAACTTTGTTATTAATTATAATCTAGCAATTACAATTCAAAATGCATAGAGTATGTTTGTTCAAGCTCAAAGAGAACCTATCAACAGAAGCAGTGGGCTAAGTTTGCTGGAAGCATCCAACAGTTAGCTGCCTGGAGCCTTCAGCTTCTATGTGGCTAAAATATTCAGATTTAAAAAAGTGTAGCTGTAGGTAAACATGTTTGATGGAATGACAACCATACTTGAATGGCACTTAGAGTTCAGCACATTTGGAAGAACTGAGATTGCTTGCTGTTTACTGAGGAGGTCTAGAGTTACTTTAAATTTACTGAACTAGAACAAAGAATGTGCTCCTGCACAAGTTTTTCCCTTAACTTTTTATAACATTTTAAGAGTGTTGCAGTTATATACCTGTGTTCACCAGTGCATTTAAGCAGGTTGTAATATGGCTGTAATGTTACAATGATAAAATATTAAATGTGTCTTGTTGCAGATATAAGTTTAGTATGTCTGCCCCTGTGTCTCTGGTTTGGTAACATATGTTTTTGTGGCTACTGGACTTGAGTGTGGTGGCTTTACTGAGAGAATGTGATTAGTCACAAAATAACGCTGACCATGTGCACAAATGTCTCCTATACTTTGCAGATGTTAGTTTGTTAATTAAAAGACGGAAAATGGCACTTCAAGATGATAACAGTATAAGTCAAATTACTTGTTTTTATTGCCGTTTCAGCACATAATCCACTTACACTAACAATGCGTAAATTCATCCAGTCTTATGTTAATAGTTAAGCTTGTTTCACATTCATACTGATATAACCAATGCCATATTGTGTTTCCACATTAATCAGACAGGTAAACTGCCGATAAGCCTTTCTTACTTATGTTAATCATAATATGACCTGATCACGGAGTTACTGATTAACAAATGCACTACTCTTTCAGCCATAATTCTTCCAACTAGCCCGTTGTGCCTTTCCTCAAAATAACTGAATTACTCAAACACTTTTTTCCTACAAACAAATATAACACTTTCAACTCTTAGCAGATTCTTCATGCTGTTTGTCTGGTATGCCTCAGCCACTCTATACTTAAGCCCGATGACGACTCTGTGCGCACTGACTTCCCATATGACCAGTACCACTGGGGGATTGTTGATGTTAAATACAAGAAAATGCTCCCTCCAGAGAAAAGACACACTCAGCTGTGAAAATTCCAGAAGCCAGCCATAGGCAAGGAGTAAAATATCGCTAAGTCTTAACATCAAAGACAGCTGTACTCCTTACAAGGTGACTTTCTGTGCTGCTATTTGTTTTCGTCAAGATATCCCCAAACTTTGTTTTGCTAACTGAATTTACAGTTTTTTTGGTGCAGTTGGGAGGGAAATGGCATGTTTGAGTACTTCCTCATCTGCTCCAGTTTTCTGCATGTGATTCAAGCTATACAGTGCATGTATGCAGTAGATAAAAAAATCCTAAATATCAATGACTATGTTCTAAGGTTTCAAAGTTTGAATAATGAGATGCCCTGCTGCTGGCACAGAGGCACGTAAGTATTCCAGGATACAGTAACCAAGGTAGTATGCACTGCAAATCCTGTGATTCATTGTGTGATTCCCTTCATGCGTTTTGCTTGCTATTTGAATAGAATTGCTGGTAAGAAGAGTGACGGGAAGTCGTGCAGTTAGCTGTGGCCTGGTGACACCAAGAGCTAGTCCTTCTGGGCATTCACACTTGTGTAAACAAGGCGCAATCTGTTTCAACAAGAAGACCTATCAGTGTGCAGTGCCTATAATGTGCAGATTTCAATATGATTGTGCTTGGGGAGTGGGCTTTTGTAAGATGTCTGATCTGCATCCTAATATGGTAAGGAGGAGATTTTAATGCCATGGTGACTGGCTGATCCTCTTTTTTTAAGTGATCACTGCATCACACTTCCGTGATGCCTTACTTTAGCCATTGTTATTCTGCACTGTCCATGGATTTAGCAGATTTCGGAACAGGTACTATGTTTACTGTTTTAATAGGGTGTGATTGATTGCGATTAACCTGTTAGTGTACAATGATGGATTTACCCATCATTGTATGTACAGAGACAGGTACAGCTGCCACTGTGCAGTCACCTTGTTGTGCAGTGCTTAGGCATGTACTGCATTACTGTCAGCTATATTTTTAGTTCAGGCTGCTTGTTAAAAGATAGCACCTTTAAATCTGCTAGAAATGTTCAATTGCAGCGAAATATTACAGTGCAAAGTTGACACTTTTTTTTATACATTCAGTAGTGCCTCTTGGCCTGATCCGTATGAAATCCAAGCTGAAAGAATATCTTGATTTCTTGAAGAAATGATTTGTGAGAGATTGATGGAGAAATAGATCCTGAAAACACAGAATCAGAAGTAAGTGAAAGCACAGAATCAGAAGTGAGTGACAACAGTGGTTGTGCGGACAAAGATGATTTTTCCCTCGACAATTGAGAAGCAATTACATTACCAAGAGCACCAATGAAGGTGAGGTAGACGTTGTTATTTGCAGATCCCTAGGCCAAAACCTTTCAGAATTGCTTGTAACTCTACAGTTTTTTGACGCCATAGTTCTGGGAGTCAGTGGTCAAGGAAATAAATTTATTTGCAGCTGAAACATGCAGAGCAAAGAACAACGATTGGCAAAGCACATTGGTTTCCTGTGACAGTAGAAGAGATGAAGGCCCACTTTGCACTCTGCCTACTTATGTCCAAAAGAAAGAAATGATCTGTAGAAGATAACTGGGTGAAGAGAAAATAGTACCGACCTCTATTGTCGGTAAAACCATGCCTTTTAGGAGATTCGAAGCCATCTCAAAGTATCTTCATTTTGCTACTTATTCTGCAGATACGTAGCGTGACAAAATGAGAAAGCTCAGACCAGCAGATCTGTCAAGAAGAAGAGTAATATCTTCTTATTGACAGATTTCAGAGGGTGTACAAGCCTGGAAAATTTTTTGTATTGATGAGAGCCTGATGAAGTTCAGGGGCAGATTGTCATATGTACAATACAGCCCTTCAAAGATGGCAATATTTAGTTCAAAAATATATAAATATTGCCCATTTGAGATTCGATACTGTTACAGTTTCAAAATTTCTACAGGTCTTGAGGCAGAAAAAGTATTCAGCAGCCTGGCCAGTGAGGAAGTTGTTTTGGATTTGTGTGAGACTTTACCGGATGAACGGACAACAATATACATGGATAATTGGTATAGTTCTCACACCTTCTTTCTAAGGCTGTTGGAGAGGAAGGCATGTGCAACCAAACAGAAAGTACATGCCATCAGAGTTCAAGAACTCAGTGCTGAAAAAAGGCAAACTGACTTTTGCATCAGTGAATAAAGTTAACATAAAATGGGAAGACTAAGCTGAAATCTAATTGCATCATTGATTGTAACTGAGGAATGGACGGAGTTGATGCACACGACCTTAGCATCGTATCCTCTTGTGAAAAGATATGTGAAGGGATATAAAAAAATATATTTTTATATGTTAGACATGGCAATTCTCAATGCAAGTGTAGTACACTATATGATGAACACCAGTAAAGAAGAATGTGGTTCACAGATTTTTGTCTCAACCTGACAGAACAAATTTTGAAAAATGTTTAGACTTCCTGATTACAGGATTTATACGCTTAAGCCAAGAAACAAATCCATTAACACAGCAAGGAATATACTGGGGACATTTACCCACCCAATACCTCCATCAGACAGAAATGCAGCACCATCTACAAGTTGTAAGGTCTGTTACAACAGAAGACACTGTGGAGAATCCTGCTTTGAGTGTGAAGAGTGCAAGATTTTCATACAGATGGATAAGAGTTTTAAGCTTTATCACACTTGGACAGACTATGTATGATTATATTTCATAGTGTAATAGAGAAACACAGTAAATAGACTGCTAGATGGCTCTAATATAGCTTATAGTATGTTGCTCCAGAAATGCTCTAAAATGAAATAAAATGATTGTATGGCATTTATTGGCTGGGATATCCCCTTTGGGGTTCAACTGCCTTATTGCAAGTCTTTTCAGTTGATACCACTTCGACGACTTGTGTATCAATGAAGATGAAAATAATGATGGACACACAACACCCAGTCCCCTCCCTGGAATCGAACCCATGCCCCCTAGCATAGTACGCAGTAACATGTTCAATTTATTGGTCATAACGTTCTACAGTAGTAGATAATTTTTGACTGACATTTAAAAGTAATAAAACAAACTAAAATTAATTGCAGGTTCCTTGACATTTTAGAGGAAACCCAAGTCTAGACCAGAAAGTGATGCTCGCCATTTGGTCATACACGTTTTTCAAAGATCAGATTGTCTCTTGTTTCTCCATGTTCTGAATCGCATCATCGAAAATTGGAGTTCACATGACGGTTCGTCTGAGGAAGTTGGCGTACGAGCTACAGAGGCGGACAGGAAAACGGCTGAAAAATATGTGTACTACTGTGTCACAACGTCAATAAACAGGGTGTATACAACATGGGACAACCGGGAAATCCGGAAGAAACCCGGGAATTTTTTCATCCAGGAGAAAACCCGGGAATTTTTCTTTGTTTTAGTTTTCTGTTAAAGTTTTGTAATTTTGACTGGCAAGAATTGATACTCGAGCAAAAAATGTTACTGTATCTTGCTACTCGAGAATAATACTGCTACACAAACGAGAGAGAAAGAAAATAAAACTTTAGTTGCAAAGGAAATGTGCCATTTACAACAACAACAACAACAAAACACTGTGTATGCGCAAGTGTCTGCAAACAGAAAAATATGTCAAAGGCTTTAGGGTGAAGACTATGTATTACTTCGTAACAATAAACTGCTTTCTATGAGTGTGACTTCACAGCTGTTTACATTAGATTCATTTGAACAGTTGCCAGCAGGCTTATGCGTATGAGCAGTACCACCTCCTGCCTCCGGTTACTTAAATTGTAGCTGTATCGGCAGTAGCAGCAAGTAGGCAGATGATAGTGTGAAAATTTTTTCTCGCACACCCTAGCTGCCAGATTTGTGCATGCGCAGAGTTTTATGGGTTGTAGTGAGAAGGGGCTTAGTCTCCACCTGACCCGTGTTTGCATTAAGTGATTTTGCTGCTTCTCTTCATTTACAGCTCCCATGACAAAGGAAAACAAAACTGCTTTCTGTGGCCGGCAGCTTTCAAGTGAATTAAAATAATTCGCATAAGTGCGGAAGGCAAAAATGTATTATTAATTTCAATTTTCTGATTTTATTTCCAAGTCTTGAGCAGTCAACCAGTAATTGCCTTGCAGAACAATGAAGTTATTTTTGTCAGGTTGCTAAAGAAATTTGGCTTTGTTAATCTTTTCTGCTGAGGCAATAAATTTATTTGAAACGAAGTGTTTCATTCCACAGTATTGGCTAGTTCCAATTGTTCGCTGAATTTCAAGTGCACATTATCATCTTCTGTCATGTATGGCTTTATACCATAATATAGAACCAAACATGAGATAGTACAGTACTGGTACTCCAAGAAAATATACATCCCAAAAACCACACTGAAAAGCTTTATATCAGATGGGACCTACTTCATTGTGAATCTGGGCAAACCGATGTGCACTTGTAGCCAAATTATGCATTTTAGTATCGTTTACGAAATTCCAATGCTCTTGGAGTATCCTCTGATGTCCTGTTTCTTTTATGGTGTAATGTAAGATCTGTTAATGCTTTATTCATACGAACACGCGGGCTTCCTACATCACTGCAGCTACGCACGCACAATAGTGCCTGTTTTCTGGCACTCTCTGGCAACTGCTAAAACGAATCTATTTCTAACAATCTCAGGATAGTATTGTGAATGATGTTTTGAAAGGCATTACTTTCAAAGTAAATTTCCTTTTGAGCAAGATGAATTATGTTACGTGTGAGAAAGTGGGATGAATTTCTTAAATCACAGAGCGTTTGAGTCTCGTTTAAAACAGAACACTTTGAGGACCAGCCATTTAGAAGAATTTTGAGCACAAAAGACTGAACATTTGTGTCATTATTTTATAATTACTAGCACTTTTGTGTGATGTATCTTATAGTATAACACACGCAAAAAAGATCAGTATTACATTCGAAAGCTTAGCTTCTCTTATAGGCTAGTAATCTTAGAGATCCACATTATATGTGAAAGCTTAGCTTTTTTTGTTGCTACAGTATGTATATTAATGTAAACCGTTAACTTTTCCTCTTTGTGTGTTCGTGCTACGTAACAGTGTTTCTGCTGTTGGCTGACTAAACATGTGTCCTATGCTCTGAATATCTGCTGTCATCCTCCGGCAAGATGACATGGCATGAGATATGATTGGCTTACAAAAGGACATAGCAATCTCGGTTTCAACACTCCGGAAACTAACATGCTGTGTTTGGTGCAATTCCAATTTATACTTTCGTAATACAAAAATATGCAGTGTATATGTTGCTGCACATCAAAGGTCTTTCCATAAACTTCTCTCCCCTCCCCTCTCCCCCCCCCCCCCCCCCCCCCCCCGCCCCCCTAAAGTACTGGGAAGTTCTACGCCAGTGTATAAAACATTAACCATTCAACAAAGGATTGATAAGTTTTTGGAAAAAGTGTATTTTCACCCGGGAAAAAGTTTTTTTTTTTTTTTTTTTTTTTTAACAGAGATATCTGGGAATTTTTTTCCTTGTCTTCGTATTTTGTTTGTGTGTGTGTGTGTGTGTGTGTGTGTGTGTGTGTGTTTTAGTTCAGGAAAGGTATTAATATCCTCCATGTCAAGTGGCCTAATTTTGTGCACACTGTAATTAGTTAATCTTATCTTTGCGATCCCTATGGGACCAGTACATGGGGTCGTAGTATAATCATGTATGCCTCACTTAGAGCTGTTTCAAGAAACTTGTAACTAGCCTTGCTCAGGACATTTTGTGTCTATGTTCAAGCACTTCGACGGTTCAAAAAAAAACTTGTGACCAGTTGTGCTGCCTGTCTTTGTACACATTCAGTATTCCCTATTACTTCCATTTTGTGTGGGTCCCACACTCTTGAGCAACATTGTAGGATGTGTCACACAAGTATCTTGTAGGCAATCTCTCTCTTGTAAAGTGACTGTATTGTCATAGAAACCTACCAAAGAAGTATATTTTCCTAGTATTCTGGTAATGAAGTCTGTCACCTGCGTAATATACTACTGGAGCTGCGACAATGTTTAAAACTAGTAAGGTATGTTCGATAAAATATTATAACCTTGGTTTTAAACTGTCTAATAACAAGTAAAATTAGTTAGATTGCCAATTTCAGTGTGCATAAATAAAAATAACACATCAAAAATGGTGCATGAGGTATTTTATGCCTTAGATACAGTCCATAGTCGAAAACATAGAAATACAGTAGGATTTGACACATAACTTCAACTATACTTGAAATATTCGGTACAGAAAATACATTATAAGAAAACATTGTCGAATGTCACCACTTTCATATCCCAAGACTTCACTCATTGTTGCAATAAAGTCTAGTACCTGTTCTTCCTCCTGACTGACAGTTTCCTCTTTAAAACAGGGATCCATCATATTTGCCACTGCATAAATTGTTCTACATGCTTACCTGTGCTTCAGTGTCATAGCACCTTTAATGAGAGACCTGTCTGCTGGAGAGTATATTACATTCTAGGAGTGCAGTGTATGCTTCCCTAGGAGTGCTGTCAAACACTTCATGTACTTCCGAAAGTACAGCATTATCATCTTCAACCTTGTGTATGGCTTCTGACACTATTGTAAACGATGCTATTAATCTTCAAATTGCTGCCACGTTTCATCTGCTAACACAGAAGCTTTAACTGTTCTGTTGTACTGCACAGTTAAGCACAAAGCTCCCTCATTATTCTTAAGTAAACTGTCCAATCAAATTACAGTACCTGCCCAACAGGTTGGTGATGGAAGCTTTAGTGTCAAGGTATGACCATATTTTCTGATTCTCTTTGTTTTCAATAAAGCATGGCACACCAAAAAGAATTTTACTATTTTCTTCACTAGATGGAAGCACTCTGCCAGTGTTATCCATGACATTGTATCCTTTATTAGTAGATTAAAGATAAGTGCTTCACAACCTACACTGCGTGTGTGTGTGTGTGTGTGTGTGTGTGTGTTTTTTACTCCTCTACTATTTTCCGTGAAGCACGCATATTTCACACATCATCTGTGACCACTGTCTCCACACCTGTTTAACTAATAACATCAATTAGATGCAAAACAGTATACTGTGCAGTTTTCCTTTCCTCACCAGGTCATACACTTCTAAAGAACGTTGGCTGAAGTATTGTCACAATAAAGTTCACATCATTATTCCCCGATACATCAGTCCATTCATCTGAAATCAGTGCAAGAGCAGTTGAAACAGTCCAACTTCTTTGTGACAAATGTCACCATACATGATGATATTCAGCAGAAAGCAAAGATCGTCTAAGCAGGTGGTGACTAGGAGGTTCATAGCCAGGCTGTATTGTCTTAAATGTTTCCCACTGATATCTGGAATTCAGCATAGGTAGTGGAGCTGCCAAAGCATATATAGCTCTAGTAACAATTTCGCCAGTATCACCATTACTTGCTTGATACGTATCCTTATGCCTGGATGAAGAATATTGTGGTTAATCTGTCGTAAGTTGTTTACTGTGAGAAGAACCAGAAGGCACTGACAATAGTGTAATGTAATACTTCAATGTTCTGCAGTCCATTGTTTGCTAACTACTACTTCTCTCTTTTTTTTTTTTTTTTTTCATTGTCTGAAGCTATCCGTCTAATGATGTTTGGGCAAATATCACATCTGATAAGATGTCCTTTTAATTATGATGCCAGGGCACTATGAAATTTAACTTTACAATATTTACATGTTGCCCTTGTCTTACTGTCAACTTGACTTACATCGAAGAGATTCCGCACCTTTGATTGAGTACGCATTCCGCAAACTAAACTTTCTGATTTGATTGTGTAAGATATTTTGGCATAATGTCGAATGAGGCTTGTCAGCATTGTCTGGCTTTATACAGACCTGTGACCTGAGACCCTAATTTTTGTGTGTTTTCAGACTCATTCCATTCATTCCAGTATGAATAGCCCCTGCTGCATATGCAATGCATGCAGCTGTATGCTATAGCAGGTTACATGACAGCAGGGATGAAAAGAACCATTCCTACCTTTCTTAGAGGGTTTTAAATCGTTTAAAGCAACATGCTTATCAGTTCAACAGTATTAAACATATTTTTAAATTTCTGCCTACTATGAACTCTATGTGATTGTTCAGTTTTGTATCACAACAAATTGTTATATCTTGGCATTTGTATGAGTTGACTGATTCTAATTGTGACTCATTGATAGTGTAACTGCAAGTTTTTCGTTTTGTAAAATTCAGAATTTTACATTTATGAACGTTTAAAGCAAGCTGCCATTCTTTACACCACTTTCAAATTTTATCAAGATCTGACTAAATACTGTGTCTCATCAGTAATACATAATCTGATGATTGGGATTGGAGCTTCATTCAACCAATCCCAAGTGTGATGACCCAAAATCACCATGCAGTGAAGCTGATCAGCATATTATGTGCAGTACCTAAAGCAACAAGATACATAGTTCATGACTAGTTGGCAGACTATCATAAAAATTTTAATATTCATAATAAATACAGGGTGTTTCACATTTGAGGTAAATGCTCTCTTGCTTGATAATAATACTGCAGCTGGTTATCATGACCTGTGCATAATGGAGAGGTAGATACTAAAAATATCTTTTTTTACCTTTTGGTAAAACACGTGCATTTGTAGTGTATGCAAACTTTTAGATCAATAATATTTCATTTCTGAAAATCCTCAAGAGTTACATCAAGAGTGTCTACATGACGTGAAAATATGAGTATAGTTAGCAATTAGTGAAACATGGATTATTGTACAGATATGTTTCCACCAAACTATTACTCTCAAGTGAGGTGGTGCAGTGGTTAGCACACTGGACTTACATTCAGTAGGACGACAGTTCAAACCCACATCCTGCCTTCCTGATTTAGGTTTTCCATGATTTCCGTAAATCGCTTCAGGCAAATGCTGGGATGGTTCCTTTGAAAGGGCATGGCCAATTTCCTTCCCCATCCTTCCCTAATCTGATGGGACTGATGATCTTGCTGTGGGTCCCCTTCCCCAAGTCAACCAACCAACTATTATTTCTGATTGGTATGTGGAAAATTTATTGCAACCTTTGTCAGAAAACTAACAGCTAATGAACAGTCCTCTATTTATTTAATACAAGTCAGCGATACAGCACACATCACCAATGAGTATGACGACACAAACTGTCCTAATGAGTCGTGAGCATGTTGTTTTAAACTGTGAGCAACTGTAGCCAAATTTCCACATTTTAAATGAAATGATTTGAACTGGCTGTAATATACTTTCCATTAAGTCATGACAGATTTTGTGTCAATTGAATATGCATCCTCAGATTCATAGTGCAAAGGTAACTGCCGTAGCGTCACTCCCCATCATTCATGTCAAGTTTTAAACCAAGAGCATGCTAAACCATGTACTACCATAGTTAAAATGAAGGAGATAGTAGAACCATGCCTTGAGCAGGAAGGGTGCTTAGCAGCAGCAGGCAACCCTTCTGATGATACTGAAGAAACACATTTCTACATGCTACGTTGCTTTATAAACTACATTTTCACCTTGCACCAGATTTTACATGTGTATTTTATGTGTACAGGTAGGGTAACTTTGAATGGCTGTACCTCGGAAACGGCTACAGATATCAAGGAAAGTTTCAAGGTTGTTAAAGATCAGGATCTTAGAACTATATTAGAAAGATTTCAGCCATTTGACAACATAAGCCTCTTACGGTGCACTGTAGACCACATCAATGCAAAAAAAGAACCAACTGAATTGCTCCACTTGCCTAAGCTGGAGGAAGTGTAATATTCAAACTTTGACCCTTTACTGCAGGATAGTTACAGTAAGACGATCCTTCTTTTTGGATACAAATGGTCCCTAGCCCAAGGGCTGTGCAAAACACTTGACCCTACTTTCCCCAACAGAAATTTATAAAAATCTTTGGCACTATTTTTCTTCTGTAATGTGAATCCCCTAAGTGCCATATTGCAAAATAAAGTGAATTACATGGAATTATTAACTAGCGGGTTATTTATTGCTGTGTTTCGTATGGTTCAGAAAAATCTTATTGAACTTCACTTCACTTCAACAATCATGAAGTGCACTTTGTTTGAAATTCTTATGAGAATGGCTTTAGAAGCAACCTGGAGACTGTGAAATGGTCAAATCATTGACCTATCTCTCAGAAGACATGAAGCTCAAATCCTTGTCCAGCCAAGCACATTTAAAATATCTGTAGTTTTCTTAAATCACTCTAATAATGTCAGTGTACCTCTAAACTTCGTTCTTCCTTCCTTCGTGGAGGTTAACTTGATTGAGTTTGATACAGGAGATGAACATTGTCAAACACTGTACAAAAATTTTCCTTCTTTCCCAAAGTAATTCAAATTATATATGGTGCTTAGAAGGTATGAAAATAGTGTACTTTGTATTTTGGGGAAATAATTATGCCATTACAAAACTGTGAATGATTCGAGGAACTGCATGAGATAAGTTCATTCAGTTGTGGAGCTATTTTTTCCTTCTTCTCTTCCCTCAGTTTTAAAGACTATTTTCATTCAGTAACCATGAGATACTGTAGTCCAGACATGGGGAAGTCTTTCTTCTCCTACAGTGATGGGGAAGATATACTATATGTCTGTGTGTCAGGAACTATGCCATGTTGACTAGCAGGAACATCAGATAGAGGAGCTAACTAATAAAATTCATTGCTATTATCCTGTTCTGCTTCAATCTTTCATCTTGTTGAAGCAGTACCAGCAGTTGATGGGAGCAGGCTGGACACTTGGAAGTCAGCATCATATGTCTTCTCCTCACTTTGAAAGTGAAATGCACTAATTTCACTGGTTAGATTATTTGATATAGCCCCCAATGAAAGAAATTTCTTTACATATAATTATCAGTAGAGTTATATGTTACTTTTTTTGTATGATATGTACATGCTACATATTAACAATGTTGTGCTGTATTTGATTATGAGAAGATTGCTTCTGATTTATCTGCTTGTGAATGTTACAGATAATCTAACTATAAAATGAATACAAGGCTTATCTTTGTTTGTCAGTATTGTTAACAAAACTCTAGAAGAATGTTTAATGTGCATAGAGTACATTAGCTACGTAAATATTGTGCCTTCGTATTGTAAATTTATATTCAGTTAGCAGTTCTCTGTTTTAGAATCTCTTAAGCTATGACAGTGATCATATTTTTAGTTGAATGTCTGCATGAAAATGATTGAACAATGTGTTAGTGCACGATTTAAAGGTTCATCGTGTGTGTGTGTGTGTGTGTGTGTGTGTGTGTGTGTGTGTGTGTAGGGGGGGGGGGAGGGTTGGTTTGTTTTGAGACATGTTGATATTATAGTAATATGACTAGCAGAATTTGAGCATTATATGTAGAATTATGCACCATTCTTCACTTTACAGGTCTGGTAATGGTGTCCATATTGCCCCAAATTTTACATGTGACTAGTAAGTACAATTTTCTCTTATTATGTAATAACCAACTTATCAGGACAACAATTTATTATTATTATTATTATTATTATTATTATTATTGTTATTGTCATCATCATCATCATTATATACATAACTTGTCTGCCCAAATTGTTGTGGTATTAGCAATGAGAAATTATGTAATAAACTAAGATGGAGGCTTAAGTTAGATGTTGAAGCCAGTTATCAATTCATTATGATTTTGAAAGCCATGAGATGTGTTTGTCAAGAATGCTGAGCAAATGGATATGTCACAGATGCAAGCAGAAGCTTTGGGAAAGAAACATGCAAGAAGAGACAGGGGTGGTGTCATAAGTCAAAAGTGTCTGTAATTAGTAGTACATTTCCAACAACACCTTACGTTTAGCTAGAATCCAGACAGGAAATACACAGTTTTAATATAAAGTTCTTGTTTTTCTTGCCCGAGTAACTTGTCAAAACAGAGCTAAATTTTGACAACTCACCTGGTTGGTACCACAGAACTCTGTATTCAAGGTCAGAAATAGGCTCCCCCTAAATAGGTCAGGTGTGTACTACACATCAGAGGCTGCTACTCAGTTAGCTGACTGTGTGAGGTGCACCCAAGGGTTTTTTTACATCAGGCAATTCTCCATCCAATCCATATAATGATAGCAGTAGGAAATGCACAAGTATCAGTGTAAAAATTGAAAGAAATGCCTTCCACAGGTGAGAGTATTAAAATCCTACTGTAACTCTGCAAAGCATTTGCAACAAAGTGCTAGAGTTTGAAGCATTCATGAAAAGCAGTGAAGCACACAATACTATGTACAGATATCAGGTTGAAACCTGGAACTGATAGCAGTGAGATCTTTGGGGAAAATTTGAATGTTTATGAAAAGGAGAAGCAAATGGGCAATGGAGGTGGTTTATTTGTCACAGCAGACAAGAACTCAAATTCTCAGAGATAGAAAGTGAAGCTGTGTGTGAGATTGTTTGGGAAAGACTCAGTATCATGGATCCTTCTGTCACCCACTAGACTCATCTCCTGATGTAACCAAAAACTTTAGAGAAAACCTCAGTTCACTTGTACATAAGTTCCCCAATCATACTGTAATCATTGGTGCAGGACCTTAATCATCCAACAATTAATTTGGAAAATTACAGTTTTGTTAGTGGTGGGTGCCATAAAACAATCCTGTGAAACATTACTAAATACCCTTCTCTGAAAATTACCTAGAACAGATAGTTAGGAACCCTACTCATGATGGAAATATTTTGGATCTGATGGCAACAAATAGACCTGAAGCCTTTGGGGATGTCCCACAGCGGAACTGGTATCAGTGACCAAGATGTGTTCGTGGCAACAATGATTACCAAAGCACAAAGAACAACTAAAACAAGCAGAAAGATATACATGTTCAGTAAGCTATATAAAAAATCAGTAGTGTTGTATCTCAATGAGGAACTTGAAACTTTCAGCATAAGGCAGTAGCATGTAAAGGAGCTCTGGCTCAAGTTTAGAAGAATAGTTGACCATGATCTGGATAGATATGTATCCAGTGGAACACTTCATAATGGGAGGGAACCTCCATGGTGTACAGTCACTGTAAAGAAACTTCTGAAGAAACAGATTAATGAATAATAGGTGCAAAACAAAGCATAGGGCTATAGACAGAGAGATGCTTATTGAAACACATTTGGCTGACTACCATAGCAGAATATTGCAAATGACATTTCACAAAATCCAAAGAAATTCTGGTCATATGTAAAGGCTGTTAGTGGCACTACAGTAGGTGTCCAGTCCCTAGTGAATGAGATAGGAACTGAAATTAAGGGTAGCAAAGCAAAAGCTGAAATGCTTAACTCCATTTTCAAATGTTCCTTTACAAAAGAAAACCCAGGATAATTGCCCCAATTTAATCCTTGTACCACTGAAAGGATGAATGAAATAAGTATTAGTGTCAGTGGTGTTGAGAAACAGTTGAAATAGTTAAAATTGAACAAAGCTCCAGTGCCCAATGAAGTCCCCGTCAGATTCTATACTGAATTTGCAGCTGAGTTAGCTCCTCTTCTAACTATAATCTATTGTAGATCGCTCAAACAAAAAAAAAATGTGCCCAGTTCTTAGGGAAAAAGGCATGGGTCGTGTCCGTCTACAAGAAGAGTAGTAGAAGTGATCCACAAAACTACTGTCCAATATCCTTGACATTCATTTGTTGTTGTAGAATCTTAGAATATGTTCTGAGCTCAAACATAATGAGATGTCTTGAACAGAATGACCTCTTCAGTGCCAACCAGCATGGATTTCAGAAACATCGATCATTTGAAACACAACTTGCACTTCTCTCACATGACATACTGAAAACTTTGGAATCAGGGCAACCAGGTTGATCCAGTTTCCTGATTTCTGAAAAGCATTTGGACTCAGTACCAGACCTATGCTTATTGTCAAAAGTATGATCATATGGGATATCAAGTAAAATTTGCGAGTGGATTGAGGACTTTTGGTAGGGAGGACACAGCATGTTATCTGGGATGGAGTGTCATCAGCAGTTGAGAAGTAACTTTGGGTGTGCCCCAGGGAAATGTGTTGGGACCCTTGCTGTTCATTTTGTATATTAATGACCTTGCAGTCAATATTAATAGTAAAATCGGGGCTTTTTGCAGATGATGCAGTTACCTATAATGAAGTACTACCTGAAAGAAGCTGCGTAAATATTCAGTCATATTTTGATAAGATTTCATCATGCTGCTGAAATTGGCAACTTCCTCTAAATGTTCAGAATGTGAAATTTTGCACTTCACAAAATGCAAAAACATATTATCCCTATAGCTGTAATATCAATGAGTCACTGTTGGAATCGGCAAACCTATACAAATACCTAGACCCCCCCTGTGGCTCCGGGGTTAGAATAGGCCCAAGGTAGTCCCTGCCTGTTGTAAGAGGTGACTAACAGGAGTCTCACACGTTTTGGCCTTTGTGATGGTCCCCTGTAGGGTTTGACCTCCATTTTTCAAAATTTTTCCGAAGAGTGAGCCAATTGGCGAAGGGTGCCTTACATGGTGCATTGTGTCCATTGGTGCATTGAGATATTTAGCCCACTTTCTTGTTGTTGCATTGCAGTACCACCCATTCTCCATCTCTTGGGCAAGGACACTTTCCTGGGTACGTTTTCCACCCTGCACTATGCAGCTTCACTTTCTGTGCCGACGATGACCATTGACTTCTTTGTACCTCTTATCCAGCACGATAACCAGTCCGTTGTGGTGGGGGCTGCCATTTACACTGTTGGTTGTAGCTCACTGAGAACACAGGAATCCCTCTGCTGATGCCTGTGCCACTAACTACCTGTGTATGCCAAGGAGTAGATGCCCGTCACCCTGGTGCATCCTCGGCAGCAATGGCCATTCTGCCAGGTGGCCTTTGCTGTGTGCTGGGTGGCGCTCGTAGGGAGGACCCCTGGTCGGAGTGGGTGGCATCAGGGTGGATGACACATCATGAAGTGTAGTACGTCATCTCTTGCTGGTGGTCTGCTGCCAGCAGTCTCTAAGTGGGCAAAGTCTAACTTCAATGTTAAGAAATATTACCCCAAGTCATTCTCCTCCCTGGCCACACTATTGGAGGAACGCCAGGCTAAGGATGGCAGTGAAGCTTATTCGCCCCGGTACCTGGTATGTACGAGAGTTGATGTGGAATCTTTCATGTCCATGAAGCCTCAGTTTTTTGTGGAGCATTTGGAGGACAAGTTTGGGAGGTGGAGGGCTTGTCCAAAATGCGCTCTGGGTCAGTTTTGATAGAAACAGCATCCTCTGCCCAGTCAAGGGCATTACTCACTTGTGGCAGGTTGGGGATGTTTCTGTTAGCATTGCATCTCGTGAGAGCTTAAATATGGTCCAGGGTATTATATTCCACAGGGACCTTCTTTTGCAGTCTGATGATGAGCTGTGCGCCAATTTAGAGTGACGAGGTGCTCATTTCACCGGCGCGTCCTTCAGGGTCTGAGGGATAACCAGGTTGCCACCCAGTGCCTTCATCTTGGCCTTCAAGGGTGACATATCACCCGAGAAGGTCAAGGTGATGGTCTACCGCTGTGATGTCAAGCCATATATCCCTCCCCTGATGCGGAGCTTTAAGTGCTATAAGTTCAACCATATGTCTTCCTGCTGTACTTCCAGCTCCACCTGTCAAGATTGTGGACGTCCATTACATCCCCGTACTCCATGCACCCCGCCTCCCATCTGTGTCAACTGCAGAGAGCATCATTCACCTTGCTCGCCAGACTGCAGGATTTTACAGAAAGACAGGAAAATCATGTAATATAAGACCCTTGACCGACTGACCTACACTGAGGCTAAGAGGAAATTTGAGCGCCTACATCCTGTGGCTGCCGCTACGAGAACAGTTCTCGCCCAATCAGTTCCTCGAATTCCTGTCACCTCTCATAACCGGGAGACTACACTTGGGGCACCTGATGGTGGGAGGCACTTCCCTCCCTGTTGCTCGCGCCACCACCTGCTATGGGAGCAACAAACCCCCCCCCCCCCCCCCCCCCCCCAACCATTGTTGATTTGTCCCCCACTTCTGAGTCAGATAAGCACAAGTCTTCTTTGGCTCCTCTCGCTAGATAGGGGTCCCTTGGGTCACTCCCTTCCCAGGTTTCTGCTAGTGGGAAAGATGGACACCTGCCAGCGGCTGAAGAGCCCAAAAGCAGGTGTTCGTAGGGCTTCACACTCATCCTCAGTCCTGGAGACTGATTCAGTGAAGTCCTCCCAGCCAGGGAAACCCAAGGAAAAGTGCAAGAAATCGAAAAAGAAGACCCCCAAGAACAAGGAACTTGCAGTGGTACCCACACCACCACTACCTACAAGCTCTGCGTCTGAGGATGGGGTGGAGATTCTGGCATCCGCTGAGGGCCAGGATCTCATGGGACCCTCAGACACAATGGACATAGACTGCTCAGGCAAAGTCGGTGGCAGCAGGTGACCCTGAGGCGTAAACTGCCTCATTGAATGCCTTCCCAGTCTTATGATGTCATCATCCTCCAGCGGAATTGCAGCAGTTTTTTCCACCGCCTGGCTGAGCTACGGCAACTGTTAAGCTTTACACCCCGCTTTCTGCATTGCCCTTCAGGAAACCTTGTTCCCGGCAATGCGGATCTCGGTTCTCTGTGGCTATAAGGGATATTATAGGAACCTTAGCGACTATAATAGTGTGTCAGGTGGAGTTTGCATTTATGTCCTAAAGTCAATGTGTAGTGAACCTGTACCCCTTCAAACCCCTCTTGAAGCTGTGTCTGTCAGCATATGGACGATGCAGGAAATAACTGCCTGCAACGTATATCTTACTCCAGATGGTGCAATACCCCTGAATGTATTAGCAGCACTGATTGATCAACTCCCTAAACCTTTCCTACTTTAGGGATATTTTAACGCCCGTAATCCCTTGTGGGGGTGACACTGTGCTTACTGGCCGAGGAAAAGGTGAAATTTTACTGTCTCAGTTCGACCTCTGCCACTTAAATACTGGGGTCACCACACATTTAATTGTGACTCGAGGTAGTTACTCAGTGATTGATTTATCAATTTGCAGCCCAGGACTTATCCCATCTGTCCACTGGAGAGCGCATGTCGACCCTGTGTGGTAGTGACCACTTCCCATCTTCCTGTCACTGCCCTACCGTCAGGCCCACGGACGCCTGCCAGATGGGCTTTAAACAAGCCAGACTGGGAAACTTTCGCCTCTGATGTCACCGTTGACTCCGCCCCACATGGTAACATTGATGTGATGGTTGAGCAGATGACTACCACAGTCGTTTCTGTGGCAGAAAACTCGATCCCTCACTCTTTAGGGTGCTCCTGATGGAAGACAGGCCGTTTGTGGTTGCCGGAAGTCACTGAGGCAATTACAGTGTCGACGAGCTTTACAGGACATAAGTGACACCTTTCCTAGAGCATCTGATAGCCTTTGAGTGGCTCCATGCCATGTATGCCAGCTTATAAAACAATGGAAACAGTTGTGTTGGGAGAGGTAGGTGTTGACCATTGGGTGCCATACATCACCTTCCCAAATCTGGACAAAGATCAAACATCTTTTTGGATACCAGACCCCTACAGGTGTCCCTGGCATTACCATCAATGGCATGATATGTACCGATGCAAACACAATTGCCGAGCACTTCACTGATCACTATGCTCGAGCCTCTGTGTCGGAGACATACCCCCCAACCTTTCACAGCCATAGACAGTGGATGGAAAGGAAAGTCCTCTTGTTCACTACACGCCACAGTGAACCCTATAACACCCCATTTACAGAGTGGGAGCACCTCAGTGCACTTGCACATTGTCCCGACACAGCTCCTGGGCCAGACCGGATCCGCAGTCAGATGATTGAACATCTCTGGTCTGACTAAAAGCGCCATCTCTTTGTTGTCTTCAACCAGATATGGTGCAATGGTGTCTTTCCATTGCAATGTTGGGAGAGCACCATCATTCCAGTGCTCAAACCCAGCAAAAACCGTTCTGTCAGCCTCACCAATGTTGTTTGTAAGCTGCTAGATTGTATGGTGTGTTGGCAGTTAGGTTGGGTCCTGGAGTCATGTGGCCTACTGGCTCCACGTCAGGGCAGCTTCTGCCAGGGTCGCACTACCACTGATAATCTTGTGTCCCTGGAGTCTGCCACCCGAACAGCCTTTTCTAGATGCCAACACCTTGTTGCCATCTTTTTTGATCTACGCAAAGCGTATGACACACATTCATAGTTCTCCTGATCATCTGAACTACCGTCTCCTTTTTCCACCCACAGCAGTTCATCTCCCGCATTGCGGCCCAGGTCAGGGTTAAAGATTGCGGTTCACATGCAATGCCTTCTGTCCGAACTGGAGTCTTTCCCTTTACCACCTCCCATCCAGGTCCATCCACATACATCTAGGCTGCAGATTCGTCTGGACCTTTCACATGACCCTAAGGACTCAGTTACTCCTGCTGCTCTCCGCTGTCACTTCCTCTTGATTCTTGATATGTTCCGGGCCTCTGAAGTGGTTTACACTGACGGCTCGATGGCTGATGGTCATGGTGGCTTCGCCTACATCCACAGAGACCATTTTGAGCAGTATTCCTTGCCCAATGGCTGCAGTGTATTCACTGCAGAGCTGGTGGCCATCTCTTGTGCACTTCAGTATATCCGTTCATATCCTGGGGAATCATTTCTTCTGTGTACAGACTCCTTGACCAGCCTACAAGCTATCGACCAGTGCTACCCTCACCATACTTTTGTAGCGTCCATCCAGTAGTCCATCTATGCCCTGGACTGGTCCCGTCATTCAGTGGTGTTTATGCGGAGCCCAGGACACATCGGCATCCCAGGCAATGAACTTGCTGACAGGCTGGCCAAACAGGCTATGTGGAAAACTGCTTCTGGAGATTGGCACCTCTGAACCTGACGTGTGTTCTGACTTATGCCGTAGGGTTTTTCGGCTTTGGGAGACGGAATGGCATAACAGTATATACAACAAACCGTCATTAATGAGACTACGAATGTGTGGAAGTCTTCCGTGCTTGCCTCTCAGATGAAATCAGTTGTCCTCTGCAGGCTCTGCATTTGCCACTCTTGGGCAACCCCGCAGTTACCTCTTGCACCAGTGAAGACCCGCCTGAGTGTCGGTGTGGTTTCCGGTTGACAGTGGCCCATATTCTGGTGCACTGTCCCACTTTGACTGTCCAGTGACGAAATCTTGGGTTATCAGACTTGTTGTCGCTAATTTTATCTGACAACGGCTCATCGGCTGATTTAGTTTTACGTTTTATTCGTGAGGGTGGGTTTTACCATTTGATCTAAGTTTTAGCACATGTCCTTTGTCCCTCGGTGTCCTCCATCCTAGTGCTTGTAGTGCTTCTTCATCCCGTTTCTTGCGTTTATATGGTTTTCTCGACCCATTTTGTCCATTTACATGTTTGTTGCCCTTCATCGTTCTTGTGATTTTTCCGTTCATTTCCGTTTTGAGTTGTCAGTCCCGTTTGTTTTATTCTTACACTTGTGGCATTGTTTTATTCGGAACAAGGGACTGATGACCTCGTAGTTTGGTCCCTTTACCCCCTCTTTTAATCCAACCAACCAACCAACCAATACCTAGATGTAACATTTCATAGGGATATGGTATGGAATGATTACATAGCCTCAGTTGTGGTTAAAGCAGGTTGTAGACTTCGGTTAATTGGTAGAATATTGGGAAGTGCAATCAGTCTATAAAGGAGACTGCTTACAAATCAACTTTTTGACTGATTCTAGAATATTGATCAAGTGTGTGGGACCTGTACCATGGAGGATATTTAATGTATATACAGAAGGGCAGCACGAATGGTCACTGGTTTGTTTAATTCATTGGAGACTGCCACAGAGATACTGAAAAAAAACAACTGAACTGGAAGACTCTTGAAGATAGACATAAATTATCCTGAGAAAGTCTATTAACGAAGTTTCAAGAATCGGTTTTAAATGATTACACTAGGAATATACTAAAACCCCCTATGTATCACTCACATAGGGATCTTGAGGATAAGATTAGAATAATTTCTGCACATACAGAGGCATTCAATCAGTTGTTCTTCCTGCGCTCCATATGTGAATGGAACTGGAAGAAATCCTAATAACTGGTACAGTGGGACATACCCTATGCCATGCACCTCACGGTGGTTTCCAGAGTGTAGACGTAGATGAAGAAATAGACTCATATCCTGCAGAAAAGCCTGTCTTGGATGGCAGACAGCTAAAATGCAGAGCAAAATAATTACTTAAGAGACAAGTAATTGATTTATTGAAATAGTTAGTTTGATGAGGGAGGAACTTGGAAGAATTGGTTCAAAATTTCAGGGAGCACAGGGTCCAAGGAAGAGCAGTGACAACATTGCAGCATAATGTAAATAAGCTAAGAAGGAGTAATTAGAAACATGGGAGAAAAAGTTTCCCTGTGTGCAATTTAAGGGAAAAAAGGAGATATGGAGTGAGAGAATGGAATAAGTTTCTGGAATATGTGAAAAATGGACTAATTTTGATGACTGCCATCTTGTAATGTTCCATTGTTCCCTTCTACTGTCAGTCACATCGCTAGCAATATTTGACAAGAATGGCTTTGCCAATTATCTTCAAATTTATATTTATGTCATATGTAAGTGGTGATAGGTACGAGTTGGTTACTACTAATTAAGAGCTTGGTAGTGGTTGTGACATAGCCGTGTTTCTATCTGAATGTAAAATGATTCATCTGACATCATTCTGATAAATCATAAAAATGATCCATGGAACACAAAGCTAACTAACAAAATATTACACTTCAATATATACTTTCAAATAATTGTATGGAGATTGCAAGTTTTCTGTAATGTTTAATGGAACTTGCATACATATGTGGTTACATTGTAATTACTGTACCATGAACTGAGATTTGATAAGTCAAAAAACTTGGTGTTAAATGTCCAGAAACCGGTAATGAAGCTGCAATTCTCAGAGATAGGTGTTTCCACAGATAGTGGAAGGGAAGTGTCAGCATACATTTGAACCATTTAGTTAATGAAGTAGTACTTCTCTTGAGATATGATTTTACAAAAATGAGCCCTGCAGCAAGACAACTTGCTCATATAGCTTAAGACACAGCACCTTATCTTGTGAGATAGTGGTTAGCAGAGTAGGATCAGGTCCATGTGGGTGATTAATGGCTGTTGATTTGTTATACTAGCATATCTGAGTGTCACTTTTAGGTGGTTTTCCATTCATTTAGGCAATGTGTGCTGATTCCCAATTTCCACATCAGAAAATATAATACACAAGCAGTTAAAATACAATAACACATAGAATGAAGTTTACACATTTCACTGACAAATTGCAGAGCTTCCCTCCCTTAGGTTAACTAATGACTCTAGTGTCAGGAAGAGCACTTGATCACAAAATAAAATATAAAAGTGTGTGGGTGCGGGGGATGGGGGTGGGGTTTGATTCCTTGCATAATAATGACGTCATGTTTATAATCTGTTTATCTGTTTCAGCTTAGTTGGAAATGAAGAAGAAATTCTATTAATGCTAGCAAATCATGGGCCTCTTATTGTTGCAATTAATGCCCTAAATTGGCAGAATTACTTAGGTGGAATTATTCAGTTTCATTGTGATGGCAGTCCTGTGCACATAAACCATGCAGTGCAGATAGTGGGATATGATAAATCTTCTGCTGTGCCACATTATATTCTTCGAAATTCTTGGGGGCCAGATTTTGGTGATAAAGGATATTTGTATATTGCTATTGGTGAAAATCTTTGTGGTGAGTAATTTATATGCATATAACATTAAATTGTTACCCTTCAAAGAAAAGTTTTTGGTTTTTGTATTGTCATTTTGTACCTGACTATTGGACAGAATAGATATTCTGTGTATCTTTAGATACATATAAACTTAGCTTAGCATATTGCACTAAATACATTTTTCATTTTTTCAGGATTAGCAACGGAAGTTTCATCACTAGATGTATTATGAACATCCTCCTGAGATACGCTTCACATTGTTCTCTTCCATGTCATAAAAGAAAAAAAAAAGGAATTTTTTAGATTTCTAGAGTAAATGTGAGCTGTAAGATACTATATTTTAGATGATTTTACAGTAGGAGACAATAGCATAGTGCAGATAAATGAGGATTCTGTTTTGTTTGTTTTATGAGCAGAGCATTTAACTTTTATCTTATTGTAAAAGTGCTCTACACAGAACACATGGGCAGCATGCAATCCGTCCAGTACTTTTACGTATAACATTTAAAACCTAGGGCATCTTTTATTCCATAGAATAAGGCTGTATGACCTTTTTGTGGTGCCCGTGTTACCATGACTGGGTGAATGTGTAATGAATAATGTGTCCACTGCTGATGATAATATTTTAATTTTTTAGCATAAATTTTGAAAGAAAAGTGTAGTTAGCAACATCCAGCACAGAATTTTTTACTTGGCTTCTCATGTGATTCAGATTTTCGTGTGCAAACACATGGAAAAGTATTCAATCCATTTTATAAGGGTTTTTTTTTTATCTTGGGAGTCAAGTGCGGAGAATCCTGAATGTGTTAATTGTTTTCAGTAACACTAAATGGATAATCAGATAGTTCTGATATAACATGGGTAATGTGCTGCCCAAAGTGCCATATAAAAGGAATATTTTAAATATCTAGTATTTTTTAAATTTTATAGCATCTAAATAAAAACATTTCTACATGTTATATTAGCAGATATTTTAAAATAATGTGCTGCATATTTTCAGACTGTAAAATGTGTTGAAAGAAGACTGTTACTTGTGTACAAGAGTCATATAACTTCAGCTTGTAGATTGTGCATATAATATTTCTAACATTTGGAAACAATGATCTATGCAGCATCGCCGGGTTGTCCGTAATCCACTTAGTTTTTAGCCGAAGTTTAGGAAATGTGATTTCATAAAACTGAAACTTTGGCATCATTTGATACCTTTTTGTGTACCATTTTCAGACAGTGGAATGGCAATGAGAACAGCTTGTGTGAGGCATTAAGTGAAGTTTCATCTGTTTGTGGATTAGAAAACTTTATTAGTTGTTATTATTGCTAGAGTTTTTGTTTTTTATGGATACAGTTTGTAAATAATCTTTTTATAATATTTCAAATTCATTTCAGTTTATTTGTTGTTACTTAGAGATCTACCATTCACTCTAAGAACTTGTTTATAATATCGAAGAAGAAACAGTGCAAATACACCAGTCATTTTTATGAAGCAGGCTAGTGGGAAATAAGTATTTTTTATCTGTTGTCTGTCAAGCCATTCATACCCAGCTTACTGGAATGCAAAATAAAACAATATTAGTAAAACAATATGACATTCATAATAATGGCTGATGTGTTTCTTGTGTGTCTGATAGTGTAAGATTTGATGTAATATAAAACCTTCCTCATAAACGTGGAACGGAGTGTTTACCTGACACAAGTTTATGTAACTCAGTGTCACCAGGAGAGTGTAAATAAAAATTTATGATGTCCCCCTCTCAGCAATATATTGCAAACAAGTGAGTTTGCTTGTTTCAGAACAAGGTTATATTTGTACAGATTAAATAATGTGCTTTAGGTATAGTTGGTTTAAGGCCATTTGTTGTCAGTAGCAGGTGTTTTGATTGCTGAATGAACAATTATTGTTATGCTTCTGACTGTGGGACACTTTTTTAGTATTAAATTGTGATACTTGGCTTCTCAACCAAAATTGGTGCTTTTGACAATTGTGTTGTGGCATTATCAGTCTTTCCTTTGAGTCATGTACAAATTCCAAAATTGAAGGAGTCACACAAGAGTTTTAAGGAAATGGAAGTGTGTGAATTCATGTACAAGATAATAGAAAGTATATGTTAGTGAATCTCCATATGTGGAACACAGTGCATCTTTCACAAAATAAAAGGGTCAGATAAATATTGTACATTTTGTTCAACGTCTTGATTGATCTTGCATGGAAACAACAATTAGAATATGTTCAGAGTCATCCTGTAACTGGGGGAGAGATTAATGTAAAGTTGTCCTCAATCAGAAGGTTGGTGGTTCAAGACTGCAGTGTTGTACTAAGCATGGTCCTCCTGAAAGCAGGGTGCCTTGCTTTCTTCCAACCTACAAAATGACTTATCCGGCCATTTTTATGGAATTTACTTAACAGGAGAGTAGATACATCACAGCCTGTTGAATTTTTTCATCCATCTTTACATGTAAAATGCCATACATTTTAACATCTCAGTTTCATTTGCTTTGTTAAATCAATTCTGGTCTGCTAAAATTAGCTTGTGAACATGGAAGATTCAGAAATAGCACAGCATGGTCAGTTTAGTAACGAGTTATAATGTGTGCTTGTATAATTTTTGTGAAAGGAATGTCATTCATAACTGTAAAAATTGAAGCACATAGTTTTTCACTACTGTCATTAAAATGAAGGAGTAGATGTTGTCTCAAAGTGTCTTGCACTTAGACCTAGCTTGCAGTCTCTCTCTCTCTCTCTCTCTCTCTCTCTCTCTCTCTCTCTCTCTCTCTCTCTCTTTCTCCAGAGATGTTTTCTTTCTGTGAGTGTGTCTAGTGTTCCAGGTTTGCAACATATCACATCTTTTATAATGAAAATCAGAAATCACTTCTTAAGTATCACCCATTTTTCATTATCTCCAGATGCTACTTAAGCTTCTTTAATATTCTTAATTTTTGTCACTAAACTAAATCTGCTCTCTAATCACTCCAGAACGGTAAAGAAATGAGTGTTTGTGTTGTTGTGAAGTCTACAGAATAATAAAAGTAAGATATGTGCATTTGGGTGAAGAGCATCGATACTGAAATAGTTTTTAACTGAGCTGGCAGTAGCGTCAAAAGACAGGGTTGTTTCAGGTATAATGCAAGCTCTCTTTCTGGTATTGTGTGGGAACCTATACTAGGTAACAGGAGGGAGAGGGGGGGGGGGGGAAGGGAGGGACCAGGCTCAGATTTCTACATGCTACCCATTTCTCAGACTTGGCAGGATGCGTATAAAGAATAGTTCCTATCATAAAAACAGCTGGTAATACTGTCATAGATCCTTGATGTTGTGTAGTCATGTACTGTCCTCCATGAAATAACCAAAGGTCTCTGGAAAAATGTTACATTGGGTTGAGGATGTCGATGTTCGTGAATTCACTTACCCCAATAAATGCTTCATCAGAGAAAGAGATTATTTCAGGATCAGCTTCTCCATCATGCACAGACTACAGTAGCCAGTTGCATTGCTATTGTCAAGCAGGGATATCTGAATCAGTCAAAGCAGTACTGTTTCTTTCTAAAGCTTCAGTTCAAGTTTGTGAAAAGCGTCAGTTCAAGTTTGTGAACTGCTTTTGAGCAAATGCTGAGATGCCAGTCTGAAGTGCTGTGTTTCGCAACAGTTTTCTTGGGCCTCTCTCCATGGCTGTTCTTAACTGGTCTAGTTTTGCTAGAGCAAAGAATCGACATGCCAAAGTTTGATGAATGGTGACGATTGAAGCATGTCCTCTGTCCCCCCGCCCCACACTCATCCCTTATTTCTTCATGCATATTGCCCATTCCCAAACATAGTACCTACTTGTGCCATATGCGAAATACACGGTACTAAAAGTGCTATCTTCCACAAGGTAAGAGGGGAAGGCAGTGGACAGTAATCAATAATAGAGATAGTAAATCTCCACTTTTTCAGCAAGCATTGTTCTGGGGCCATTTTTTTTATTTGGCACAAAGTTTCAACTTCTTTCTTTGACTTTAGTGATTAACTAGAACCCAAAAACAATGTAATGAACTGCCAACACCCCCACCCCATCCCCACTTCTCTTTCCCTTTTCTCTCTGCTGTTTGATTTGTAAAATGCTTTACCTATAGTAGAAATTCTAATCAACAAATGCTCATGACTTTCAAAAAAATACTGTTAAACATTCCCGAAATTTTTTGTGAAAAAGTGGTTTTAGTGAGAACTGTACCTCCATCATGAAACATATTTTGAAATGGATTTTTTTCACAAAAAGAAACGTCACTTTCTCTGCCTTCCCCAGTGATGAGCTAGTATAACATTTTATTTTTCAGGCGGAAGAGCTCACTGTAAATGCACAGCATTTTTGATGAGTGTCTCTCATCATACTGTGTGTCACGTTTTTGATGACCTCATCTGGCCGAAATTAGAGAAATTCATGTTGCATAACATTTTAATTTCAATATCATTTGTTTATACATATGAGATTGGAATTTTGGCTGATACACGACTGCAGAACTTTTCTGAAAACTTTGTATGCGACATGAAAAATAAGTATTCTTGGAAAGACTCCATTATTTTACGAGGATTGAAGAACACATTATATTGAATAGAGCATAAGGGGCCTATCCATCTATTCTATTATTTTTTTGCATTTTTATTTGTTTTTTGACCACCTATTTCAGAACTGGCTGAATTTTTTTCTTTACTGAAGGTTATTGCTGTTCTGACAACCTCTGTTAAAGTGTGGGTTTAAATTTCCTCTATTTTTGGAAAAAGTAAGAGAAAATTTGATGGTGTGCATTTTATGACTAGCATTTCCTTCGCTGCTCTTTCTGTGCCTTACATGTTTGGGCTTAATATATGTGTGTAAGGAATTAAAAATGTTACAGCATGAGACAATTTTAGCAGAGACAAAAGTACAGCATTTAGGCTGCCTGGGGAGAGTGTTTATCTTTTGTTTTTGTTTGTGTTGATGAGATGCCAGATTCAGAGAGGAAATTTTCTCTCAGTTAGTGAAAAAGTAAGTTAAGAACAACATTGTGGTAATGACCATCAATCTTCTGACACTACTATGAACAGAATATGAAGATTTGTGAGAATTATTTTTTCTGCTAATTATGTCAATTTACAACAATTGTTTACATATGTATGCTAAAGTCCTTTATTGCTGACATAATATGAGGAGGAGTAACATACTAGTATAGCTTATAGCCAAAGCCAGTTTATAACAGATCTAGTACTTTACTTTCCGGCTTTTTCAGTTGCACTGTGATCTACAGAACACAGAGATTGAGTGTGAGTGAGTTGCATTATCAAAAGTGAATTTAAGCAATAATATGATTTGATGAACTACTCTTTCACCTGCTACTGGTAAAGAAATTTAATTTCAGAAAGATGCTGATGACTTCTTTTGTGAGGCTTTCATTATGTTAAACAGTTTTCCAAAACAAATATATTGTGGAATGAGAATGTCATTTCCTTTTTGTTACTAGACAGTGCTTCTTTGTGTGCAAAACACCTAAGAGCAATGGAAGGTAACTAGTAATTTACCAGTTCTGTGATACTTCTCAGGAAAACAACATAAACATCAATAAGTCATATTAGGACGTGTTTAAGTGTGAAAGATGGCAAAGTATTTTTAGTATTTTTTATGGGTGTGAAACTAAACCATGTCAATGTTGTTGTTGCATAAAGTACTTACTTTTGTTAATTAGCTGTATCCTACTCCTGAAAGGGCCATTTTTTGATAATTTAGTATTGAATTTTGTGGAATGATGTTTCCTGTAACTTTTATCAATATGTGTTAATATTTTGTACGTTTCATAATATAATAGTTTGTACATGTGAAATTATTTATTTATTGTCTAACATTAACAGTCTGTATCAGCTGTCTATTTTGTAAAATATGAAATATGTAAATTATAAACAATCATTTACAAAATAAAATTTTAGATCAAAGTTAATGCAAAATCTGTGACTTCCTTAGATACATGCTATCAGATATTGGAAAATCAGTGATGCAGAATGCTTCATGTAGGACAGTTGTAGTCTGAGGGAAGGATATGAATATAGAAAGGTATATAAATTTTTTTGGGCAGTTGTGAAGTGGTAGATATAACAGTTCCATTTGATTGTGTATCCTGCAACAATAATTTTTTCTGTTTGAGGAATCAAGTTTTTTTGCTGTGCCCTTATTCATACATTACTTGTTGTGATGTAGGGTATTGTTTTTGCTGATACATCCTGCTTGAGTTAAAGGTCATCTAGAAGGCTGCTGTTTTGTACAGAAAAATAAGATGATAACCCAACTTAAGCTTATGAGAAGATAGACTATTACTCACCATATAGCGGAAGTGTTGAGTTACAGACAGGAACAACAAAAAGATAGTAAACAAAGTAAGCTTTTGGTCAAAAAGGCTTCTTCTGAATTAGACAACATACACAAATGTAACGCATACACAGACAACCACAGTCTCAGGCTGCTGAAGCCAGTCTCCGAGCAGCAGCGTGTGATGAGAGAAGCAGTCCAGTTGGTGTGGGTAAGGAGGAGGCTGGGGGGGGGGGGGGGGGGGCTGGAGGGACAGTGAGGTAGGAGTGGGGGTAGGAGTGGGGGAAGGTAAAGTGCTGCTTGTGATAGCATACTGGGATGAGTTGGAAAGAGGGTAGGGCAGCCAGCTACAGTCAGGAGGCCTGGGGGAAGGGGGGGGGGGGGGGGGGGAGGCATGGAATAGGAGAGAAGTAAAAAGATTGTTGGTCCGATTGGTCGGCTAGTGGAATAGAAAGCTGTGCATGCTGGGGTGGGAACAGGAAACGGAATAGGTGAGTGTATCACAATAATTAATGAAGGTTGAGGCCAGGAGGGTTATGGGAACATAGGATGTATTGCTGGGATAGTTCCCAGCAGCACAGTTCAGAAAAGATGGTGTTGGTAGAAATCATCCAGATGGTACAGGTGGTGAAGCAGTTATTAAAATGAAGAATCTCGTGTTGGGTAGTGTGCTCAGCAACAGGGTGGTCCAGCTGTTTCTTGACCACAGTTTGTCTGTGACTATGCGTGTGGGAAAGAAGCTTGTTGGTTGTCATGCGTGCATAGAGTGAAGCACAATGGTTGAAGTTTACCTTGTTGATCACGTGACTGGTTTCACAGGTGGGAACTCTCCCTGCTACATATCCTAGGTCCCCACAGCCCTCCTGGCCTCAATATTAGTCAGTAATTGTCCTTCACCCACCTATCCTCTTCGCTGTTCCCTCTACATAGACTTCTGTTTCACAAGTGCACCCACAATTGCTTTACTTTTCTCCTATTCAGCCTGCCCCCCCCCCCCCCCACCCTCCAAATCGAACTTCGTCTTATCTCACGACTGCACCTAGCTGCCCTAACCTCTCTCCACCTCATCCCTGTATGCTCTCACAAGCAGCATTTTATTGTACCCCATGCTACCCTGTTATCTGTCCCCCTCCCTTCCCCAGCCTCCTCCTTATCCCCACCACCCAGACTGCTTCTCCCATCGTGCTCTGCTGCTCGCAGTCCAGCCTCAGCAGCCAGACACAGTGGTCACGTGTGTGTGTGTGTGTGTGTGTGTGTGTGTGTGTGTGTGTGTGTGTGTGTGTGTGTGTGTGTGTGAGAGAGAGAGAGAGAGAGAGAGAGAGAGAGAGAGATATTCGGATGAAGGCCTTTTTATCTGAAAGCTTACTTGTTTGACAATCTGTGTGTTGTGCCTATCTGTGCTTATGATGAGTAGCAATCTATCCTTTTCATAATTTTGTCATTATTCCATCCTGGGTTTTCCATTGTTTGAACTTCATATTTCTTGCTAGCCAATACACTACTGTAAAAAGTGTGTTAAAGAGTCCCATTTGTTTTAACTTCCATGTCTAGTATAGAGTACCACTGTCCTGTTAGGTCGTGTTCCCGTCCATTATGTTCTGGCTACCAACAAGGTCTGAAGAGCTGGCAGTGAGTTTTCACTGTTGAAATAATTTAATGTGCTCTACTGCAGCAACAGTACTAGATTACCTTTCAGGACGAAGGTGTGATCTTTGTAACAGTACGTTATTCTATCAGTTGCTGTAAAGATATAAAATGAAGCTGTATTTTGCATTAAATGTTTGTTTTGTATATATTGTACTGAACTCTGCCTACTTCATTAATAATTACCAACACAACAGAAGATGATGTGACAGTTCCAAAGTTCACAAGGATATCTTTTTTCCATTCACTGTTTGAGGACCCAAACATACAAATAACATTTTTTTGGACTATCTTGACTACTGAAGGAGACGGTATACATTCAGGTCACGTTTGATAAATAGAAAAAATTCTTTGTTTTGTGTTTCAGCTCTTATTGTGTAATTATGACTAATTACATAATATTTACAGCTGACTGTATGCAGACCACAAAAAATATAAAAACAAAACAAAACAAAAAAATATGCAAGACCTCTTTCACCTATTTATCATAATACCGACTTAGAATGTTTTTAAACATTTTTTTTGTTCTTTGATTTGTTTGTAGCATTTTCAAAGCAGAGAAAACATTCATCAAAAATTAAAAACAGTGTGTACAATGTGAGTGTGTGATCCTCATGACTAATAACTTGAGGAACATATCATACAGTTACTGTTTAGTGTTCTTATTCCAGTTTGATTTGTCGGAGGAAATACTTATTTGTTTTACTATGAAATAATAACTAAACTAATTGAACACAATTCTTTTGAGACATGAAATAATGAAGTTCTTATTTCTATAACATGTGTAAGTAAAACTGCATTTACTTCAAACAGAAAATGACAGTGTTAAATTCTCTGCATTAAATGCAGTTAGCCATAAAACAAACATTAAATTCAAACTTTGAC
Source organism: Schistocerca piceifrons (assembly GCF_021461385.2). NCBI lineage: Eukaryota > Metazoa > Arthropoda > Insecta > Orthoptera > Acrididae > Schistocerca > Schistocerca piceifrons. Next base: position 260,723,525 of record NC_060144.1, on the reverse strand, counting down.
AAGAATGTGGTGACATTTCCCACAAAAGATCAGGAATTGTCACTGTAAATATACAGCATTCCAATTCTGTAGATTACATAACACTACACAGAAAATATCAAATTTGCAATAATCCTACACACACTGCCGATGAGAGTAACATTACAACATTTTTTTATAGTCCATGAAGAGAAGTTACCAAAATTTTGTTATGTTGAGATGTTTATAAGCAAGTTGGGCATTTTGAAAAAGCAAAATAATAATAAGTATTTATGTTATTCTTGCTAGTAACCATTGTCTAACTGTAGAACAAAAGTTATTTAACTTGGAGCATACTCTTTTTGTGTCTGGAACATTAATGCGTAGTTGCAACTATGAAATATGTATAAGTTCACTTCTTTTGTTTGTATTTTTGATATAAAATGTTGATTAGTTAATACGTCTTTGTGTTTACTTTCAAAGTATACCCATTTATCATTTACAGTTCCTTCTATATGTATTACAATAAAATGTTTCCAACAGCTGCATATCACATGTGCTGTATATTACATTATAGTGGATGACACTGTGGAACGTACTTTTAGTGTAGGAAACTGAAAAGTCTTTGGGATGTAGTTATTCTTCAGCATATAAAATCTTCCGATTTTCAACTTTGTTGGTGTATTTACTATCTAAGTAACTTGGTAAGTGGGAAAATTATCAGTGTTGCGTATTCAGATAACTGAGTGAACTACTCACATGGCTATTAAAATGTTGTCCGGTGTGTAATGTTTATCTCTGTTTACTTCTCATCTCCTAATTGGCACAAAAACATAATAAAGTAATAGTCTGGTAGAATCTTAAAATTGATAATAATTGTGAAATGTACTCTAGTGCTTAAGAGAGCAAAACATAATTTACAAAATATGAAACACAGTGACTCTAATAACATAGGAAACTTAGAAGAGCTAATCTATTCTTTAACAAAGTGATGCAGGTACGCACAAATACAGTATTACCCTTATAGCATTTGAAACTCACTCTTGGATATATTGATCAGTTACACAATAAAACATTTTTTTCTTATATTTTCTTGAAGTGATAAAGCCAAGAAGAATTTTGTCATTTAAAAAATGTACACCATTTTCAGAACAAAATAGGCTGTATCTGTAAGTTAGCCTGGTGGAAATGCTATTTTGTGCAGTTGTGACACTTCATACATCATGAACACCATAAATACATTTTGGTTATACAGGAAATTGTATTACAAATGGTAATCATAAAGAAGCTTCTGCAAATTGTTTATTGAATATATTCAAATCTTCACCATCAATATAATCTTCTTTTTCATGCTGCTGGCGTTCTAAGGAAACGGATAACTTGCTTTTCATGTGTCTTGTAAGTGGTGGTATATAGGCTCGAGGTATAAGAAATGTAGACAGATTGAATAGATCCAGGAAGACCTTGTAGCGATCACTGTTGAGAGAACAGAAAGAGGATAATCCTTAAAAAGGAAACACAACATTGTAATTATTTTAGCAAAAAGATAATGTTCATCTCTTTTACGTAAGATATTTAGAAGCTGCTCATGTGCCCTTTTACCATTTAATTAGTAGTAATTTATAGTAGTTGGAAAGTTCATTATCTGCAATCTCTTAATCATTGGCCTAGATCTTAAAATTGTTCTTTGTTTGGAACTGTTGCAGTGAAAACATATAATTTTAGTCTGGGACTGAGATAAATTATATTTATTGTTATTAGCTCTATAACTATTTTCTTCACTTTTTCAAATAGCTATGGTAAATTAATAGAGGGACAGATACATTCCTCTGCATAACTGTCAATGTGTGTCACGCTTCAGCACTGAAAAAGTTATTAATCAGGTATTAAAAGCAGACATTTGGTAATCATTATCATGTTCTTCAAGTAATCACCAAATTATGATCTGTGCAGAGATTTTGTATCTTTTCTTAATTTTATGCAGAAGTTAATACTATTTTTTCTGTCCTTTTCTTCACTGTTGGCCAAAATTGTACTGTTCCTGTTATGAGAATTTAATTCAGGTCCCATTGTTTATAGCCATTGCTAACAAAGCTTATAAAGCTGTTTCATTTGGAATCTTAATACATTTGCATGTTATTTAATGTATCATTTCTGTTAATGAATAACTTTCCTTGTTTCACAACTCGTAAGGGTACAAGGATGAATGGTGATATGCAACAGTTTAAATTCGTCATTTTTTATAGTACGTTCTTTTCTAAGCATGATCAAGATCTATAATACACCTGTAGTCATTTTCCCCAAGACAACCATGTGGTTTATTATGGTGAGTACGTTAAAGAGGTACAAAACATGGTGGGTAATGGTTTACTTTGAATTTGGCAATTGTTCTACCGTTGGGTGTATGTTTAGATGTCACCACTTCACGTTCACATAAGATGAAGAAGGAAGGTGTAAAAAGTTAAACACAGGTCCATTGTTGTAATAGATCAATTGACACTAATAAAGAACATAATATGTTGTTGGTTTTGAATCCTGACCTTGCAGTTTTAATCGTCCAGGAAGTTTCAATAAAGAACTCACACGTTTTACAGTAAGGTTTACATCACGTTCCTACCTTGCACACTAGTTCTTTACTCATTATGTTGTTTGAGTGCATCAGACTTAAAGTAATGACTCCCAAATACTCATGAGCAATTGAAATGAAGACTCTTACATAGTGGTGTAGCAACCTCTTTTGCTGCAGTTATGATGGTAGTGCATCTTGCTGTGGACTCCAGGCAATTCTAAACACATTATCGTGTTATCCTGATCCACAATCACTCAACCTCTGCACACAAGTCTTGGACATAGATTGTACTTGGATCCAAGGCATGGTATCCTGAGTAGTGTCGGATTAGCCATGTAGCAGAGTTAGCAGATGTTATGGGGCCCCATGTCTGGGTGTAAAAAAAACTGTCAAGTTAGATGTGAGTTACATTCTGCTTACCATCCAGTGGAAAGATGGTCATCTCCATATCTACAGCAACAATTTTTGCTCATTCCTAAAAGTGAGTGTTGGCCTCACCATAGATTCTCTGCAAAACTTGCAGCGGAATTTCCTAATGTTAACCGAGCTAGTCAGTATAATCCAATCAATTAGAATCTGGTTCTGTTGCTCACAGATAAGTAAGTAATTAATGGATACCATTATTTATTTTTATAAATCTGCTATTACAGTTGTTCATTGCTTCAACAGTGCACTTACTTTTCATACAGTACTTTTGATATAAGTTGTTTAGAGTGAAGGTTGCTTTCTTGTTGCTGAACTATATGTAATGTGGTGTCATTTTGCAATTCCTGTGTTTCTTTTCTGTCATTGTTTCCTTGCCTGTTGCTGTGGGCTAATGGTACAATACTACAGATTAATAACAGCAGAAGTTTTAAAAAAAGTAGGTTGTTTGTGCACCATATACAGCATGTAGGTATGAACTGTCACTGTTTGATCTGATTAAAATGTTAGCATTGTAATTCAGTTACTTCCAAATATAGTAAAGATTTCCTTGCCACTGAGACACCAGGGGTGGGACTGACCTTTTGAAACCACCCATACAGTGGTGTAGGATTGGGTGCCAGGTTTCACACTGCGCAGCTGTCCACCCTGGTGGAACCTTGTTTGTGAAAATGTGACGAAAATAATTTCTCTTGAGACACTAAACCATTAAAAATTACACTAGTTTACCCAGCAGCTTTGTACCACGATGGTTAAGGCTGTAGACTTGTGAACTAAAGGTCGCATGTTGAATACTTATAGTGTGCTATTTTTTTTCAGTCTGTATGAAAGTGATTGAGGTTCTTATTTTTATTTGCTTAATTTGGTCTTACATTCTGATTCTTGATTGTCTCATTTCAGTCATTGTAATAACTTGATTATTTTGCATAAATTTAATGAAGTGAATTTCCATAAAAAACTGTGATTGCAATAAGGTAGTGTTTATATTTTCTCAAGGTGGGAAAAGAATTTGTTTTAAATGTCCAAGAAAATGTGCATATTGCTTTTGGGACCAATGCATGACAAATGTACAATCTGTACTCTCACTTCTCACGACTGCCAGTCTGTGTGATTGAAGGGTAGGCGTGTTCAATTTAATTTCATATTCATTACTGCAAATAAGTACCACATATGAGCATGAATGTCTTTATACAATGAGCTTTTATAAAACTTTGTAACTTCTGCATGGCATTTTTACCATAGCAGATGATTGTCACAAAATTTACGTTGTAAGCCCTGATGCAACAGCTTTCTTCCTGCAGGTGAGTCTGGTTGTAAGTCATGCGTGATGTCATTATGATGTGTACACACTATATCGACGACGACAGAGACTGTGTATTGACTTTTGTGATCATTTGAGACTCTAAACTGTGGTAGTCATTTTTCAGACAAATTAAAGCAGCAGCTCATTATATCTTCAATTAGTATATTCATAGCAATTTTGGAAGCTATTGATGTCTCTTATTTTCTTTGGAAATGTGAACCTGCAACTTTTTTTTTCCAATGTAAAAATTGTTGTCAAGTAGTAGCATGGTATGGCGTCCATGTTAAACATGACACATGTAGGGAATTAGGTACTTTCAGAAATGATTCAGTTGTTAAAATTAAAGACTGAAATGACTAATGCCAAAGCTTCATTTGACAAATACCCTCCATATTGTCAACCAATTACACATATTGGTGTCTGATGTTGTTGTAGTAGTTTGTTGGTAATTATTATTGAATCTGACCTTCAAACACCCTTCTGAGATTTTCAGTCTCACCAAGGAGAAAGTCAGGTCAAAATCTGAATTATTTGCCATGAGGTATCAGGGAAATTATTGGTCACATCTAATACTAAACTTCTCATTTCATTCCTGTGAACATGATAGCTATGGCATTTTCACTGAAGATAAGTGATAAAAGAGCTTTTTTCTCAAATAACATATTCAAGTGACTGTACTGAGCTGACAATATATGAAAATCATTCTTTATATCAGTTAAATGCAGAGTTCTGCTAAGATTATCCATCTGACACTTTCAACACTTTTAAAATTTGCAATAATACTTTGATTGCAGTTTACAAATGGTGATGAATACTGAATTGAAGAATTCAATATAATAGAAGGAAACATTCCACGTGGGAAAAATTATATATAAAAACAAAGATGAGGTGACTTACCGAACGAAAGCGCTGGCAGGTCGATAGACACACAAACAAACACAAACATACACACAAAATTCAAGCTTTCGCAACAAACTGTTGCCTCATCAGGAAAGAGGGAAGGAGAGGGGAAGACAAAAGGAAGTGGGTTTTAAGGGAGAGGGTAAGGAGTCATTCCAATCCCGGGAGCGGAAAGACTTACCTTAGGGGGAAAAAAGGACAGGTATACACTCGCACACACGCACATATCCATCCACACATACAGACACAAGCTTGTGTCTGTATGTGTGGATGGATATGTGCGTGTGTGCGAGTGTATACCTGTCCTTTTTTCCCCCTAAGGTAAGTCTTTCCGCTCCCGGGATTGGAATGACTCCTTACCCTCTCCCTTAAAACCCACTTCCTTTCGTCTTCCCCTCTCCTTCCCTCTTTCCTGATGAGGCAACAGTTTGTTGCGAAAGCTTGAATTTTGTGTGTATGTTTGTGTTTGTTTGTGTGTCTATCGACCTGCCAGCGCTTTCGTTCGGTAAGTCACCTCATCTTTGTTTTTATATAGAATTGAAGAATTCTGTATACGTTGACTTTCGAGTAAAATGGGGTGAAGATATTAAACTATCTGGAAAATAATTTATGGCATGCTGTAGCATTCTACGTCTAAGAGCAGAGCATTGTGTTTCATGTGTCAGGCAGACTACTTTGCTTACATTGTCTTAGTCATGCCATACGTTTTTAGGGTTGTGATGAGTAATGGGATGAGTATGGTGGTGGCGAGGTCTTGGTGTAGGACTGCATCTTGTTGGATTGGTGTAAGAAGTTTCACATTTTCATTGTGGCTGGAGGAATACTGTTTATATGCAGAGAGGTGAAACTTCCTGATAGGTTAAAACTGTGTGCTGGAGTGGGACTCGAACCTGGAACCCTTAGCCTTTTGTGGAAAAATTCTCTATAACTGAGCTACTTGACCATGACTCGGGCATATTCAGGTGCAAAGCTAATCTTCAGTGTCTATTTGCTGTGGGCATAAGCCATTTTCTGTTGAACAAAATATAGCGCGCTAAGACGGCAGAATCACGTAAACAACTCCGCGAGCGAGCTGCGCGGTGAAGACGTAAAAAAGACATCCGTGCCGCTAGCGTGCCGAAAGACGACTGACTGTGTGTCCAACAGAGCTACCCAAGCGTGACTCACGACCTGCCGTCACAGCTTTACTTCCACCAGTATCTCATCTCCTACCTTCCAAACTTCACAGAAGTGCTCTTGCATATGTTTCGTGTCAGTAAACACTGTGCTGCAGGGTGAAAAGTCATTTTGGAAACAATCCTGCAGGTTGTGGCTTAGCCATGTCTCTAAAAACATCCTTTCTTCCAGGAGTGCTAGTCCTGCAGTCGCATAAGAGAACTTGTATGAAGTTTGGACTGTAAGAGATGAAGTACTGATGGAAATAAAGGTGTGAGGATGGGTTGTGACTAATGCTGGGATAAATCAGCTGGTAGAGAATTTGCCTGCAAAAGGGAAAGGTTCCAAGTTTGAGTTGCAGTCCAGTACACAGTTTTAATATCCCAGGAAGTTTCCTAGCAGTGCACATTGCACTGCAGAGCGAAAATTCATTCTGGATATAGAGAGATATAACAACATAGTTAACATTTTTCAAAGCTGCAGCTGCTCTTGACTTCCACTTCATGGATGATAACATCAGCCTTCTTCACAATGATCTCATGGATGAATTTCCAGGAGGTGAAGATATCCAGGTGGTGAAGATATCACTGTCCAGCAAGGCTTTTCGAAATACACACTGAGGTCATTCATGTAATATATTTAGAGATAATTACAGCCTGTCAGCCACCAACAAGCACTCTTTCAGACTAGATCTTTCTCAGGAATGGGAGTATCCCACATGGCTTGCCAACCAGATGTCACCGCACACTCTTTTAATCATTTTATTTTACGTATTTTACTTTAACTTTTATATATTTCTACAGCTTCAGAGCCTTTATATTAGGCATCCTGAATAGTGCTGTATGTTAACTGTCGTGATTAAGCTGAATTTTGGTTGTAACTTTACATCATCTTGTTCAGGAAATATGATCTCATGTTTTTAGGACGCTTAACTTCACAACACTAACAACACTAGTTGTCTCATCATAGTACTTCAGTCCCATGACAATAATCCCGGTTTTTTAAAATTGCACTAATGTGGCCCTTGTACAGTTAGGAGCTTCCAACAGCTTTCGTCCTATGATTCTTTTCTTTTGGTATCTCTTCATTAAATTTTTTTCTGTCTTGTTTATTTATCATAAACTTCTGTAGCACGGCATTTCAAATGCTCCAATTTTCCCATGGCAAATGTTTCATTTCCGTAAACTGCCCCGTTACAGTAGTTTATTTCAAAAACATCTCCCTTAATGGCACTATGTGGCACCTCCTTCCCTTCAGCCATAGCCATCATTTGCAGGCTTGTTTCTCAGATAGTATAATGTTTTCTGTTTTTTTATATAACTATGTTGATTTCTTCATTACACTTGTCTTGGTTTTGTTTGTCCTTAATCTAAACTCTGTGTTGAGAAGGCTGTCCTGATAATCATAAGGTATATGCACATCATACGTTGGACAACAAAAGCTGCATTTGATAATTGTAAATAAATGTATCAATGAATGTTGTGTAGAAACTGTCGGTTCACAGCATGTTAGATTCTCAAAGTATTTACAAAATTCTTTGGTTGAAGCTCTAGAAGATAACTGCAGAAGGTACCCTTTCTCATGATTCTCCTCTCCTTTATCATTACTTACGAATTAGTAACAGACACAGGTAAAAACAGAAATAGCAGGTTCTTAACTAGTCTGTAGTATGGGCTTGAATGAACTGTTTCATTGTACCTGCATTGTACCTTTTTCTCTCTCATCTGATCAAGGCCACTCACATGCTTGACACACTGTCTCATTTACCCCTTCTTTCTATCACTTGTGGTACAGCTCTGTAGTTATCAAGGAACAAAATCCTTTCATCTATAATTGTTGCACGTTCGTGTGACTTTTGCTCTAGCAGTTTTGACTGTAATGCTTATATTTACTGTTAGTGCAGTTTTCATTGGTACTTTCTGTTGTGACAGTGCCACGACATTTAACAGTGCCGCCACGACAGTACGCGCAAATGGCGATAGAGGCGCTCCGCAACTCGGCTGAGCGCAGGAGCGCCACCTAGCTACGAACGGCGCCGGCCGCATGTCACGGCACGGCAATCGAATAAGAGATACTGAGTTGTTGTCATGTAACGAGCTATTGTTTCTAAGTGAGTGTGTTTGAATATCCACGCAATTATTGGTGATTAAAGGTTATAACACTTTTTGGCGACGAGGATGGGATATTTTCACTGCATTGTGGATTTGTGTGTTCGTGACGGGGCAGACATGGAACAGCTTATGCAAGCGCTCATTGAACAACAAACACAGCTGACGGCTGCTATTCAGGCGTTGTCGACGTCGCTTACTCATTGTCTGTCTTCCTCTTCTCCACCTCCATTCCCTCCCTACGACGAGGCCGCTGAAGACTGGAAGGATTATGAGAAGCGTTTGCGGCAACACTTCTTGGCTTTCGGTGTTGTCGACGCTCCTATGTGTAAGTCGTTATTTCTATCTTTGATTTCCCCACGGATCTATGAGCTGCTATCTCAGTTAGCCCCTCTGTGGGAACCTGCCTCTCTGTCCTTCCAAGAAATGTGTGACTTTTTGTCTAACTATTACCGAAAAAACACCGTCGTTGCCGCCTGCGTGGCGTTCTACCGGTGTCGTAAACAGCCCCATCAATCTTACTGGGCTTGGGCGGCGGAACTACATGGTCTGAGTAGGAAATGCCAGTTTGTCACGGACACTCATCATGATTCTTATGCTGATTCAATGGTTAGGGATGCTATTCTACGGCTTGCTCCTGATAAAGAAGTTCGGCGATGTGCCCTACAACTGCCAAACCCATCGTTGTCGGAAGTTCTAAGCATCGCTCAATCCTTTGAAGTGTCTCACGCTGCTGGCGTGAAAATAGACGTGTGGTGTGATGTAGGCACTGTACAGTCAACTTTTGACACAGACAATTTGCCTGTTTCACAGGAGATTGAAGATGTGGCGGCGGTTCACTCGCGTAAACAATGTCGCGTTGGGCCGCAACGCTTGCAGCGAAAACAGCAACCACAGAAGCAGGTTCGTTCCACACTTCCTTCTTGTCCACATTGTTTCGTACAGCATGACAGGGCCACATGTCCAAAACGTTGGGCCACGTGTAATTAATGTAGGAAAAAAGGCCACATTGCTTCTGTGTGTCAGTCCCCTAAAGTTCCTGTCGACGAGGACGAGGCATTGGACATGGATGTTAACTGTGTGCGTTCTCAAACAAATAAGTTGTTTGTTACTGTTCGTGTTCTGGATAAAGACATTCGCATGCAAGTGGACACTGGCTCTGCAGTAACTCTCATTAATTCTCGCACGTATTTGGAGTTGGGCTCCCCTCCCTTGTCTCCAGTTATGTGAAATCTGAGAACTTATAATAAACAGAAAATTCCTATCATTGGCCAGTCTGATGCTTCCACTGCCTACAAGTCTGTTGTTAGGCCCCTCACGTTTTATGTGGTGGATCATGCAGGCACTGAAAACGGTTATGATGCTTTCCAGTTGTTCAGGTTCTCCATTGATGATTATGTGCACCTCATATCTGAGGATATTCCGTATCAACAGCTGGATGGATTGTGTTCTGAATTTTCGTCCGTGTTCTCTGCTGGTCTGGGTCGTGCCAAGGATTTTGAAGCCCACATTACTCTTAAACCTACAGCTCGCCCTAAGTTTTTCCGGGCACGCCCTATTCCGGTGCCGTTGCGTGCACCTGTCAAGGCTGAGATAGACAGGTTAACAGCTTCAGGGATTCTCCTTCCTGTTACCTCCAGTGAATGGGCATCGCCAATCATGGTGCTTTTTTAACCAAACGGGAGTCTGCGATTGTATGGTGATTTTAAAGCCACTGTCAACGCTCAGAGCCTCATTGACACTTATCCTCTTCCCCGTCCTGAGGAGTTATTTACCAAGCTCGCTGGGGGCCAGTTCTTTTCCAAACTTGACTTATCAGAGGCGTACCATCAGTTGCCGTTGGATGCTTCTTCCAAGGAATTTTTGGTCATCAACACTCCTTGTGGGTTGTATCAGTACCAGCGGTTACCCTTTGGCATCGCTAGCGTGCCGGCCATTTTTCAGCAGTTTTTGGAACAGCTCACGGCTTCCGTTCCCGGCTGCATAAACTATCTGGATGACATTGTTGTCACGGGGGCCTCCACTGAGGAGCACCTTCGCAATTTGCGTTCACTCTTTTCGGGTTTTGCATTCGGCTGGGTTGAGGTGCAATCTGGACAAGTCACAGTTCTTCCAACCCTCCATTATGTATCTTGGTTTCCACTTGTCCCGTGAGGGTACACGTCCTCTACGTCAGCACGTTGCAGCCATTAACACTCTACCCCAGCCGTCTATGGTCAAAGAACTTCAGGCGTTTCTAGGCAAGATTGCTTATTATCACAAATTCATTCCATCCGCGGTGGCGGTGGCTCATCCTCTGCATCAGCTGTTACGCAAAAACGTCCCTTTCTGTTGGTCCACCGAGTGTGAGCAGGCTTTTGTCCGCCTGAAGGCTCATTTGCAGTCGGTGCCTTTTCTTGCCACATTCTGTCCGGGTCAGCACTTGGTTCTGGCGACTGATGCGTCACAGTATGGCCTAGGGGCTGTTCTTGCCCATCGGTATGAGGATGGGTCGGAACGACCCATCGCCTATGCTTCCAAGACCCTCAACGATGCGCAACGGCGTTACTCTCAAATCGAAAAGGAGGCGCTTGCTATCATTTATGCTCTAAAAAAGTTCAGCGTTTTTTGTATGGTTCTAAGTTTCACCTCATCACCGACCAAAAGCCGCTGGTCTCTCTGTTCAGCCCATTGGCGTCGCTTCCGGATAAGGCAGCTCACCACCTGCAACGTTGGGCCCTATACTTGTCTCGTTTTCACTATGAGATTCACTATCGCCCCACGGCCCAGCAAGCCAACGCTGACGCATTGTCGCGATTGTCGATGGGCCCTGACCCGGTTTTCGATCGTGATGAACTACTCTGTTTCCACATTGATGAGGAAGAACGTCGTGCGGTTTGAAGGTTTTCCACTTACAGGTTCACAGATCGCGTCGGCTACTGCGTGGGACCCGGTCCTGCGTCAGGTGATTGGTTTTGTTCAACGGGGTTGGCCGGACAGGACCAAGGGCCGGGCATCGGATCCCCTTAGCAACTACCATGCCTTGCGCCTTCGTCTGTCTGTTCATGATGGTGGTGTTCTTCTGGCCACGGATGGCGCATCTCCACGGGTCGTGGTGCCAGCCTCTCTTCGCAAAGATGTTCTCAAACTGTTGCATGAAGGCCATTGGGGTATTTCTCGGACTAAGTCCCTGGCCCGCAGGCACGTTTATTGGCCCGGTATTGATTCGGACATCGCCCAAATGGTTGCTGCGTGTGGTCAGTGTGCACAACAACTAGTTGCACCTCGTACAATGCCCTCTCCGTGGCCTGATCTGGCGCAGCCATGGGAACGGGTGCACGCTGACTTTGCCGGCCCCTTCCTCGGTACTTATTGGCTACTGTTGATTGACGCCTTCTTGAAGTTTCCGTTTGTTGTTTGATGTCCGTCGCCCACTACTGCGGTGACGACGCTGGCTTTGTCCAAAATCTTTGCGCTAGAAGGGCTTCCATCCACGATTGTCACGGAGAATGGTCCTCAGTTCTCTTCGCAGGCCTTCCGTGATTTTTGTACTGGACAAGGGATTCATCATGTTACAACACTGCCCTTCCATCCGCAATCTAATGGGGAGGTCGAGCGCCTTGTCCGCACTTTCAAAAGCCAGATGAAAAAATTCCTTAGTGATTTTTCCACAGATGACGCTCTGCTGCAATTTCTGAGTTCTTATCGCTTCACGCCTCTGGGTGATCGCAGCCCTGCTGAACTCTTGCATGGCCGCCAACCGCGCACTCTACTGCACCTGCTTCACCCTGTCAGGCCTTGTGCTGTGTCCCCTAGTGCGGGAAAATACTCGGTGGGCATCGACGTGTGGGCACGAGGGTATGGATCTTGCCCTAAATGGATTCCAGGGGTGGCCAAGGCTCTTTGCGGCCGCCGGCGTTGTGAAATATGTACGGACGACGGCATGGTTATTCGCCATTACGACCAGATGCGCCCACGAGTGGTGGCCACGCCTCCACCAGCCCGAGAAGCCAGTCCTGTCGCTGCTGCCGATCTACCGTACATGTTGATGCAGCCGACGTCGCTACCGCTTCCAAGTATGCCAGAACCGGCCCCAGTCGCGACGCCGCCTTCTCCGGGACCCATCTCCCTGGAGCACACCCCCAGGTCCACGACACCTATGGATGCTGCTCCGGAGTTTTCACCCATCATCTCGTCCAGGAGGCATGTTCCATGCACAAGCTTCCGTCCTGGACATTTTCGATCATACTCTCGTGTCTCTCCGCGGGATCTTCTCGGGGCCTCACAAGAGGCCATGGATGTCTCTGCACTGTCCATGTCTCGAAGGAAGTGAGTGTTTTTTTTCAAGGGGGGGAAAAGTGTTGTGACAGTGCCACGACATTTAACAGTGCCGCCACGACAGTACGTGCAAATGGTGATAGAGGCGCTCTGCAACTCGGCTGAGCGCGGGAGCGCCACCTAGCTACGAATGGCGCTGGCCGCATGTCACGGCATGGCAGTCGAATAAGAGATACTGAGTTGTTATCATGTAACGAGCTATTGTTTCTAAGTGAGTGTGTTTGAATATCCACGCAATTATTGGTGATTAAAGGTTATAACACTTTCACTTTATTTACATTTCAGTTTCTTATGTTGTAGATTTAAATGTTGTATCAGTGTATTTATTAATGAATTTTTAGTTTCCATGTTTATTTATAATTAAATTTATTATTTCATATGTTTACTATTTCTCCCTCCAAGCTTCCACTCATCCCACCACATATACTTTTGTCAGTTTAATGGCACTCAACATCTCATTTTTCTCAAAATTATACATCCATGTTTTCTTATTACTGACAATTTAATTGTGTAGCTTTCATTTCATTCTAAATTTCTCTCAGTAGCCACAAAAATTCTGTAACAAAGTTCAGCCTTAAGTATTTTACTCACCTGAGAGTAGATCGGAGATACTGATAACCTGAGGAACCACCTGTACCAAGCTGTGCAGATCCAATCATCCGTTGCACCATTATGACATGGTTATCTGAGAATGAAGTATTGTCATTAGTGGGAGAGTTGTGATATAATTGCAGAAAACTATGGATAAATTGTCACAAGAAGGAACAGGTTTTCAACATTTAAGTGAAACAGAATTCATGTAACTATAAGGGTGAAAAATCATTAGTTTCATGATTACTCCTCCATCGAACATAAGTTTTGCCAGTCACCTGTTGCAGAGATTACAAAAACCATCGGGTCACTGACAAATGTTTTTAACTGTGATGCTGTAATACTGAATTTGTAAACAGCCAGTGAGTCAAGAGTTTCCTTAAAGTATGTGGCAATAACATCTATTTATAAAAGTGAAGGTATTCAGTTGAACTCTTAATTGCAGACTCGTCTCCCTCCTTCCCATGTTGTTATAAAGTTTTGTGAAGGTAGCTTACAACAGAATATTGAACCATTTCTCTAAGAATAACATTTTAACAACTGCTCACGCTTCCATAAAGGTTTCTCTACTGAGAAAGCATTATAAGAACTCATTTCTGGTAGGAAAAGAAAAACTAATGTTGATTTTATTCTGTGGTCTTAACAAGGCATTCAAATTCTTCAGAGGAAAATAAAATGGTTGGCATTAAAGTCATTCACCTTGCATGGATGGAGTCATACCTTATCAACAGAAAGCAGAAAGCAGAAAGTCACATTAACAAACTGTATGACAGGAATGCAGGAATGAAAGTAAGTTCAGAGTGAGAAAACAGTCCTTGGTCTCCTTCTGTTCTTGACTTACAGAAATGATTTACAAAGGATACTGGGAGAACTCATAAAAAACTGTGAGGTTTGGTAATGAAATTAGTATACTGATGAAGAGCCCAAATACACCCTCACTACCCAAGAGATTAATGGAACAAGCTTACAACTAGTTCACAACAAACAGTTTAACCCTTGACCATATTATACGATGACTAACAAATCAAATTGATTTACAATTACCGAAGGTAGAGATCAAGGAGCTCACCCGGATCAGGCTCTATGTAAGAAGCTCTTAGACATTCAAAAAAGTCCTGCATCTCACGTGTGTGCATCTGGTTAGACTATGGATACCCACAGTGCAGTCTACATATAAAACAATACATTTTCATTTCATCGGACTACTAACAAGAAGTCTTTGGGGACCATATTTTTAGAAAACTGCTTGCTTAGCTAAATATTTTAGCAAGAGAAATAATTTTGGTGCTTGGAGGTAATGGCACTATTTTAGCAATGGAAAAAGACTATAGAGTGCCACACTCATGCTTTGCAGTATGATGCAGTCAAAACAAAGTTATCATCACAAATTGTGTACATTATGGTGAGTATGTTTTGAAAACTGAAGCCCTTGTGAAATATGTTGAGATGAGGGTTCAGAGGGGCAATAATTGTTATGAGATTTAAATTTTAATTGAGGCAGGGTGCTTCTGAGACTGTCCTGGCATATAGCCATGCCATGGAAATGTGATATTACTTGTTTGTAACATAAGAGCCCACATCAGGCATACTTGGACCCAGTGAGCAGGTTTTTCTTGGTCTGCTGGCTGGACATGATGGGATAAGTTTCACTAATCTTCCTAAAGTGAGTGAACTACAGGAAAGATTCACATGGTGAGTTAAATGTTGTGCTAGAGACTTTCCAGCACCACTTAAGTTGGAAATTAACTGGCAAGAAGTCTTAGCTGGAGGCAACTGTTATCACAAGAAGGCTATTACCAGGTAAATAAGATGACTAATGAGAACATCCTTGTACTTCCCAGGCTCATTAGCTGAAAGGTCTGAATGTTGTTTGCTTCCAGAACCTTGGTGCCGGCTGGCAGCCCTCCTGGGTGCAGGAGGCAAAACATTGGACCATCTGTGACAGAGGTGATGTTTAGAAGTGTTTCACATTTATGATTTCAGGAGTTAGTGATCCTCTGAGATTGTAAATTTATTTGCCAGCACAGAAAGTTTAGAAGAATATCTGTGTACAGCCATGATACTCTAACCAGTGATTTTCTGTTCCCTATATGTTAGGAGTTGCCAAGAATTCAGCTCACAAGCTATGCCCTGGCTCATATGTCATAGTACTCAGGCTGGCTACATACATCTCTCACTGCCACAACACATATCACAAATGAAACAAATTTTCAGTATTATTTAATTAAATAATTAAGACTGAAGACATAATATAATTTTTATATGGTCCAGACTGCCAGCATATGGACAGACACAGACTATTTCCCAGATTTTCGCACTTAGGTTGCCATAACGATGGTGTATTTAGTTTCATAATTGGAAAAAGATCTTTCTCACACACATGTTGATCAAAATATTGTAGCAATTTTGCAATCTCATTATGGAGACTTGAAAAATCTACCTGAGGAAGACAATGTAGACATTTGGGACAATTTTAATATAAAAGGATTTGTTTTTAAAATACACTGCAGGTCAGTCAGTTACATCTTGCACATGCACATGAGCACTTTCAACTCAAATGGCAAACAGTTTTGAAAATAGTTCAAAAACAGAAGTAAGATTGGCAGTGTCCTCAAAACATTTAAAAACTATCCTTATAGTTCTTTCAAGGTGACAATGAACTCTTCAAACTTCCCATTTTCTTTAATGCCTGTGAGCTTAGGCGATTGGACTGTGTTTATCACAATCTGTACCTTGTACAATGCAATTTGCTTTTTGAATGCACCCGCTTTAAATCAGTAATAAGTTGTTTCTCACCTTGTAATGCTATTTTGTGGGCAGTGTGCAGCCTAGTCCACTAAAAACATGAGATGTGTAAGCCTTTCTGACAATTCTAATTTTCAGTCCTGCACTCCTTTTACCTCCATAGATTCAACAATAGTGAGCTTTAAGTGTCAGTGGAACAGTGAATCCCATCTGTCAGTTGTTACAGTTTTTTGCTGTTTCATTGTCAACTAAATCTTTAAATTCTTTCTCACGGCACTGTGATGTAATTTCAAAGCAAATTTGCAGTACCTGTCAGTTATGTGACTGTGTAATAGACATCAGGAATTCCCAGCCCTGTCTTTTGTCATTAAGTCTTTATGTGACTTGTGACAATAGGTCGCTAGACTGCCTCTTTTGTGAAACTGCTAATGAACCTGTGAACATCCTTCTTACCATGAACAAATAGCGAAGAGTTAACTGCGGTGACACCATGATTCTGATGAACTGAAGAGAAGTGCTCACTGAATGATATCAAACCGCAATGCTAAATGAAATGTCGCACTGTACTAGGTACATCGAGGAAGGGCTGAGCAAAGCTGAGACATGCTGAGTCTCAGCCTGCACATCTGGCTTGCGTGTGGTTTGGTACGCCACAGCTGTCCCCGGTGTATGTGATCAGTAGGTATAGGCTGTGTACCAGATTGAGGAACCATTAGCTAGTAGGAGGTGGTGTTTCATAAAAGAGACGAGTTTGGTGTTGTCTAATATAAATATAAGTGTTTTGTTTTGGTGTAATACCGGATAGCAATACCTGTGAAGTTCTATCTTCTTTTGCCACTGTGGAAGTTTTGCACTGTTGCAGAAGATAAACATTTCATTGTCAAGTGAAAGTGATAAGCTGAAGCAAAAGTAACATAGAAAAGTCAATGTAATCCTTGAAAATGGAACTATAACTCTGAGATGCTGTCATGGCTATCAAATTTTATTAATGTAAGAAGTGGCATGGCTGTGAGGAAAAGAGGAAAGCTGTATTAAGAATAATAGCAAGACAATGCACAAGGCATGGTGGCAGGCAGATATCAGAAAATAGGACAGTACTCTGTATGAAGTCAGACTTGGTCACAACCTACAGAGGAAGAGGTGATGCTGTGATGGCTGGGCAAGGACAACAGCATGAAGCACCAAGATGACTAGCAGATGCTGGCATACAGTCAGGATGTTTGAGAACCTTTTGGAAGGTTCTGGAAGAAGCTTAAGGAAGACCTGCGGAGAAGTCAGGGAAAATATTCCTATGGGAGATACCCACACAAAGTCCCCTGATAAACTGTTATATAAATGGCCAGTGAAGAGAGGCCAAGAGAGTGATTACCATGAAGCAGCTAGGAGCAGTGCAATAGCCAAGTGATCAGCAGCAGTCACTAAAGAGAGAGACTTTGATGCTGATGCAGTAAAAATTGTAAAAAGTCTGTACACATTTGAGGGAGGACAACTAAGTTTTTCATAAGTATCCAGTAACAATAAATATATTGCGTTTTCTGCCTGTTAGGAAAGAAAAAGCCCTGCAGAAGTTGTCCTTAGTGGTAGAAATGAATAATAGTTGATACTTTCTGTGTGTCAGAATATAAAGAGGAACAAGCACAGTCTAGCCCTTATCTCCTGTTGGGAATGATTGCATATAGTCACAGTGACTAATAGTTAATATTAATAGTTAATATCTTCTGTGTGTAAGAGTATAAAGAAGAATAAGTGTTATTTTGCACTTGTATCACATTATGGTTAAAGTATTTGATTGTGTATGAGTCGCAAGCAGACTGCTCATCTCTGATAGCGAACAGATGAACTCAGGAACTGGGAGCTGCTGGAAAGGACTAATGTATAGAGTGCTAGGGTGTAGTGATTGATTTGCAGAGACATCTCTCTGAATAACTAGTGGGAAGTAAATTGTTTTGAAATTGAATCCTTAAGTGTGTGCACCTTTATTCAGTTTCTATGAAGGCAACAACTTTTCCCCTCCATTCCAAAATCACCTGTGCTTAAGTATTCTAACTGCTACGGTTGCAGGTTTGAATCCTGCCTCGGGCATGGATGTGTGTGATGTTCTTAGCTTGGTTAGGCTTAAGTAGTTCTAAGTTCTAGGGGACTGATGGCATCAGATGGTAAATCCTGTAGTGCTCAGAGCCATTTGAACCATAAATATTCTAGGAGACTTTCTGCCTCTCACTCTGCTAAAGACAATTTGAAAATCTAAAACATTGTTGTCAGTGTCCTGTTTGCGCCACATGGGCCACTCTTTCATCCAAAGCTGGTGACTGGATGTGTGCTGGGACTTGACATAATATTTGTGGTGTCGGGTGTGTGGGATGTGTTATGTAGAGGCATTCCAAAATGGGGAATCAGGTGACAGAATATGGGAGGAGAAGTAGGAATAATATTGTCATCAGCCCCTCAAACTGTGTACAGCAAGTAGATCAATGACCAGGCCTGTGGAACAGGTCAAAAAAAGCAGAAGCCATCCTGAGAGCCCACCAGAAACTTGGTGAATTTCTGGCTGTAGGCCAACATCTGCCGGTCACCTGGGTGTCAAGTGTACTGTCCTCACCTGACCATTACAGCAGTGGCACTTCTTCAACAGGTTGTCAACAAGTCTGAATTCGTATGGGGCATTGGCCCACTTCCCAATGTCCAGAAACTACGTCTTGTGCATTGTCTTGAATATTACTCTTAATAAAGTTTGTCTCCTTTCCTAGCAAGCCGTGCCACTTCTTACATTAATTAAATTTGATAGCCGTGACACATTCCCACCTAAAATATTTCAAATGCATTTATACAATGTAACATCAATTCCTTTAAATTCACAAATACATTTGTTTTACATGATTTTTCTTATAATATAGTTATGTAATATCCATATTTCTTTTCTACCTTCTATTCTTTAAGTACACTTTATCTTCTTCTTCATGGGGATGTCTCTCATAGATGACAATGTCCCCTGCCCTTCTCAGCTGAGTAAACTCAGTTGTGTTAACTAGAGTAGTTTTAACACATGCTGACTGGCAACAATTTTACCACCAAAACAGTCTATAAAAAAACTTATATATGTATCTACAACATGGGCAATACGAGCAACAGCATCCTATAACTATGACTGTAGTTAAGTTTAAGCTATACAAGATAAAGGTTTAGAATAGTGTTGGACCCTTCTCTCACAGTCCATTTCTCTTTGCTGTTTATCCATTAGCTGCTCCATATCCTTCAATCTTTTTCCAACTACCTGTAGATCGTCTAACCTAGCCACTAAATGTCTTAATGGTAATTATAATGGTACCTCCAATATGTTTAACCTCCTGTCCAGTTCTTCACAACTATTGATTTCCATTGCAAAACTGGGGCCAATGTCCTTTCTAGCCACGTTGGTCTGCATTATTCTGTACACCTTTGCAGTTTGTATGGAATGTTAACAATACCATGTCTTGTAAGTGAGTATCCATAGAAGCCTGCCCTTCACACAAAATGGTCAAACTTTTTCCCTTTGGGCTTATGTATAACCATTCATTGTTTAAGATATGTCCACAAACGTTTTTCTAAGGTAATTAACTTTCAGGCACAATTCTTTGGAATGCCCTGCTTTGCAATAATAGCACTTCACACTCATTCTGGTCAGATATGGGAAACATTACAAAGATTTGTTTACATCTCTTTGTTCCCATAATAGTCTCTTTGCATTCTAATTGATCTGGCTAGAGTTTAACATAAATCATCTTAGAATTATCTAATATGAAATATTCTTTCTCTGGATGTACATCCCCCTTTATCATCTCTTGTTGCAACGTCAACATTCTATATAAACTGAACTCTTTGTTTTCTACCATGGAATACCGATGTCATACCCTAATACATTATCTAATACAAAGACATCTAACTCTGTTATTTTTAGAAGCACATAACCACATGCTTCTGATAAGGGTACGAGGAGTCATATATTTCTAAGATTATTTTGAGTTGACCTTAAATATTTTACTTGCTGTGTTGGATTCATGATATGTGGTGCTAGGATCTCTTTTTGTGCGTGCATGATTGCACTTACTAACACCTCATACTCAGTGCTTTATTCTGTAAATAGTGATGCTAACTGTATCATCTGTTCACTGATGGTGACAAAAGTGGCTATTTTCTTTAGTCCTGCATCCATTGTCTGTAGTGAGTGTAGAATGAATTGTTCCAACTTGTTCATATCATTTTTTAATATTTGTGCTTTAGTTACTATATAGTATACCATGTGATTCAGCCCAGACAATGTTGTATAAAATTAAGTATCCGCTACATCCAGAGCTCTGAATCAACATTACTGAATTTTCCTACAAAATTGACAAATGCCGTCCTGGACCTGGAGCTGTGTTTGGTTGATTGCTGAACTAAGTCTTTGGTTTGTTCTCATCTGGCTATATTACTATCAGTCTCATTTCATTTACTTTTATCTGCTTGTTTCAATGCATCTTCACCAAGTGTCACATTGGGTAGGTTTACTGCAGACACTTTATATGGTCCTCATAATTATGCATTTAGCTTCATATGATGACCCCTCCTTAAGGTCTCATTATTCAAAAGAATCACATCCCCTGTCCTAAATATTCTTAGATTCTCCATCTTTTCATAGTGAACATCACTGATTTCATTCACTTCTGTTACCCTTTCTTGTGCTACTCTGTGGGCTTCTTGCATTCTAGTTGGCAAACAATATATATACAATCATCATAATTATATCCAACAGTTCTTTCTTCTTTATTTAAAACTCCTGGAATGTTTACTTTTCTTCTAAATATTAAGTCAATACTACCATGAGGTGTTGTTTTAAATACAAAATACTATGTGGTACCCACAAAACGCAATTACTGTGGTCCTCTCTAACGAAATGTCATAAATATTCCACCAGCATACTGTGTGCCCTATTTGCCTGTGGGTGAAATGCTGACGTCTGGATCTTCTGGATCCTTATTAGTTTACATACCGTCAGGAACACTTCACTTAAAAAATTCAGTCCATAGTCAGACAAGAGCACTGACTGGATTTCATACCTCAACATAATTTCTGCTACATATTTCTGCACTAATGTTTTGGCTTCCTGTCTCTTGTTTGGTACTGCTACGGTGAACTTGCTCAGGTCATCTTGGAATGTCAGGCTGTGTCAATTGCCAGTTGTTGTCTAATGGACCTACAATGTCCATCTTACATTTATTGAATATTCTTGTCATCATGTCTGTAATTAACAGAGGCATTTTTGTCTTGCTCTGTGTGAACTGAATCGTGCATTTCCTTAATGATTTTGGCCTTTTCCTCTGTGCTAAGTACCTCATTTTCTTCTCCCTGTTCCTCATTTTATCTAACCACACTTATGTGTCACATATTTTCATTTATATTCTCTACATAAGCATACCGTATCTGACTTAGTGCTTCCATATTTGCATTGAGATTTCTGGGTTTATACACAATGTCATAAGAATATTATTCTAATTTCAACTTCCATTTTAGTAACTTTGACAATAGATCTTTGACAATGAAAATCCATGTCAGTGGCTTGTGATATGTTGTTGTCATAAAACTTCTTCCATAGGTATATAACCTAAACTGCTTTGTGGCCCATACAATTGCTAAGCATTCCCTCAGTTGCAGATTAGTTTCTTTTGAGTAATATTCAATGACCATGAAGCATAGGTGACTGGCAAATCTGCACCTATCTTCCTTTGTGACAAAACTGCTCCCAGTGCTTCTCTGCTGGCAACAGTAGTCATTATAAATAGTTAATCAAAATCTGGGTAGCTCAGTATGGGAGGATCTAACAATCTCTCTTTAATTTCCTCAAAAGCTGCTTGTTGCTCAAATCCCATTCATGTGGCACTTTGGCCTTCAGCAATTTATGTAATAGATTTGCAGTTTTACTTAACTTTGATATAAATTGACAGTAGTATCCAGCAAGCCCTAAATTCCTTTTTAATTCCTTGATGGATTTCAGAACTGGAAAGTTCTTCACTTGTGCCCTAAAAATATTTCCTTCTTCCTTGAGAATTTGCACTTAACCTTGTTGTGACTTAGGCCTGCATGTTCTTAATCTATCCAGGATTTCCTGTAGCTTCTTTTTATGTTCCTTTAATAAACTTCTGTAGCAAATCTGGTCACCCAAATACAGGAAACACTAGGTCCCTTGCAATCCTGGCAAAGCAACATTCATCTGTCTCCGAAATGTACTTGGTGAATTCTTTAGCCCTGTCAGCATCCTTTTGTACTCATAGTGCTGGTAATTTGCACTGAAAGCTGTCTTTTCTCTGTCTGCTGGTTCCTTTATAATCTGACAGTCCAAATCAAAATGGAGAAATACTTGGCTTTCTCTAGTTGGTCCAACATCCCACTTATGTTGCAGATTTGAAAGACTTCCCCCACTGAAATATCATTCAACTTTCTATATTCTGTTATGAACCTATACTTTA
Organism: Schistocerca piceifrons; assembly: GCF_021461385.2. Taxonomy (NCBI): domain Eukaryota; kingdom Metazoa; phylum Arthropoda; class Insecta; order Orthoptera; family Acrididae; genus Schistocerca; species Schistocerca piceifrons. The sequence continues at coordinate 260,700,977 of NC_060144.1, read as the reverse complement.
CTATTCCATTGGCATCTCATTTTCTCAGTACTAGCAATAGAGGTGCATTCCATGGACTCTGACTTTCAACAATTATATCCTCATTAACCATTTTCTTAGTTTGTTCCTGTAATAGTGCCTTTTGCACTTGTGATATCTTGGAAGGATGTACATTCACAACCTTTTCTTTGTGTTCTGCAAAAATTGGGAGTGCATGCCATAACGTTTCAGGGTATGATAATTTGTCATCTTTTAGGTAAAGTAAATCGCAGTGGTACTATGAAGTTTCTGCAATTCATATTGTTCCTCTTTATTAAAATGATCAGTTTGGATTGTTTCTCTAATCACAGAGATGTGATTTCTGTGTGTATCCAGACATTTGTTACCTCCTGTACTGTCCATATTGATGTCACTTTCTCTATCAGTTTGTGTGATACTTTCACTCAGCTCACTTGTATACAATACATTGAGAGTACATTTCCCTCACTGTAATTGTACCTAAACTCAGCAGTATACATGCCTGATATTACTTCCTGTCTGGAACTAATAACTTCTTTTTTATTACAGGGATTCAATCCTATTTCTACCCGTATCCTTAAGATTTTTTCTTCCGTAGGACCTCTTCTCATATGACTTTCTAGTGTCATTCTATTTTGCCGTAAACGTAACTCATTACTTTTCATCTCATGACTTGTCTTTGATTTGCATATTTTACTTTTTCCTTCACCATTCTATTTCGTGTGGGACATACCCTCTTATTCATAGATCCTTTTTGCCATCTGCTATTTCCATTCATTGCCATTTCTTTTGCAGTCTGATTTGCGGACCTTCTAAAATCAAGCCTTCTTTCATTACATATCACTTTTTCAGGTTGCCTGTTAATTTGTTTTCCATTAACCATGGTTGCTACCCGACCCATGTATTTCCTAAAAACTTGTGGTGCTGCTTCCATCTCTGGCACTGTTAGCAGCAGAATACTTCAACCCTGTATTCTGATCACCTTCTCACAATAATTAATCACAAACTTTTGCTTTCTCAGAAAGCAGTTTTCTACTACATTATAACAAGGAATATTCAATCCTCTCACTATAATATAGAACTTTTACTTTGCTGAAACCTTCTCTGTTATTAGCAATTGCAGTTCCATGATTCCCAACATAGAAACTGTACCTTGTGTCACATCCTTCAGTCTATGGCTATCTTCCCTGCTAATTACTGTCTTTTGTGAGCCTCTCTTCCTTTATAAGGCTTCTATGTGCCCTGATATCTATTACAGCCATAACTGGCTTCCAATTCATAGCAATATGCCACCATAATTTTATTCTTTTTGTGGTAAGATGTGACTGCTTCATGTTCCACACACTTAGTTTTCCTTTTTACTTGTGGATATGGCCACTAATTTCTCGTTGCATTGGAGTCTAATGTGACCATATCAGTTGCACCTGTAACACCCAGCTGTCTTACAATTCTGTGCTTGAGGCCGGCACCTTATGTACTTTTCACAAATGAGTATTCTTTTACATTCAACAACAGTGTCCACTTGTCTGTTGCTGTAACAACAAAAATTCTGGAAGCTGTGTACTTCTTCCTTCTTTGTGGGTATTGCTATCCATCTTACCTTTGTAATCCTCTTTGACTTCCCACAGTCTCTAGCCATGTGACTCATCTGTCCACAATTATAACATCTTCCTCCCATGTTACTTTGAATGTTATGAGCTGCACTTAGGAACTGATCCTTTTCATTCATGGACAATAATGTGCTTTCCTCTTGCAACGTTAATTCCACTGCATCAACTAAGCTACTTTGTGCATTCTGGCTTCATACAATTGTCTGAATTCTGCTACTTACTGTGCTCTGTATGAAGGAAGCCCATTCTAGTGCACATACCAGTTCTAATACCCCTTATTGTTGGACACTCTAGGGATTGGATATTTGAATGATTTTGATTATTCATCTATTTGATTTGCCCCCCCCCCCTCACCCCCCTCCCCTTGGCGTCATCTGGCTTAAAATATCATATAGATGTAATAGTCTGTGGTGCCCTTTCTGAATAATTTTTTTCCCAAGATTACCTGCATTTGATCCCCATTATTAGCTACATCCAAAATAGTCAATTTTTCCCTAGCTCCTTCCATAATTTTAGACTTGGTGTATTGAATTAACAATGGTTTATCATCTGTTTGGACTACTTCGAACACCACATTTCCTTCTCGGTCCACTGTTTGGACTACTTCGAACACCACATTTCCTTCTCGGTGCACTCCTTAGATCTGGTCATAGCCCCACTAATTGACTTATTTACTAATACAAGAGCATCATTTGCATTGATGCCTCTAACAGCTGAGCTAGTAGCTGAAGTCATTGTATGTTAATATAACGTTATACAGAGAGTCATAAAACTATTGCTGTTGTCGCTTGCCTGAACTCTTTGTGTTGATGATGCTGTAGTTTTGGTGGTTTCCCCTGTAGTTCATTACACAAATATTTCTTCCTCTGCTGGGCTCTCCTGCAACTTGTCTGGAAGATAAAGTGTACTTAAGGAATAGAAGGTAGAAAAGAAATATGGATATCATGTAACTAGGTTATATGAAATATCAAGTAAAAACAAATGTATTTATAGATTTAAGGGAATTAATGGGACACTGTGTAAGTGCTCATGAATTATTTAAGGTGGGGAAGTGTCATGGCTACCAAATTTGGTTGAATAAGAACTGGGATGAAACTTCCTGGCAGATTAAAACTGTGTGCTGGACCGAGACTCGAACTTGGCACCTTTGCCTTTCACAGGCAAGCGCTCTGCCAACTGAGCTACCCAAGCACAACTCATGCCCCGTCCTCACAGCTTTAATTCTGCCAGTACCTCGCCTCCTGCCTTCCAAACCCCACTGCAGAATGAAAATTTCATTCAAGAACTGGGATGGTTGCAAGGAAAGAAGGGAAATTTTACTAAGAGTAATACAGGGCCATTATTATTAAACTATTACTTTTTGAGCCAATGTGGAGGGAAAAATATTAATCATATGGCTACTAAACCTTTTGGGAATGAATTTCAGACCATGAACTGCAAGATTTGCTTTGTTAGTAGTGTTAGTATCACAACTTGTCATTAGGCACCAGTAAAGATATGGTGATTTAGGGTTGAAATTCAAACATCACTGTGCATTACAGCTGCTAACAGTCATCATGGGTCTGGATAAGATGAGCAGGACTTTATGGGTAAAGATGTCTTATCAAAAGAACAAAAATAGTCCTGCTGCTCTCCATGAGTATCAATGCATTAAAGGAATACAAAGAGGTCCTCTTTTCGTACTGGGTTTCAAGAACATGATTTGGAAGTTCGAATTAACTGTTGGTTTGGAAACTGCTCCTGGGAGAGGCCAATGGTCAGTCGCACCACAGATTGAAGAATAAGTTAGTGTTGCCTTGGCTGAGAATGCTGGACACAATGTGTGATCCTGAAACAGTGCATAAGCTGTGTCACGACTGCTGAACATTCCTTGGCCCACCATTTGAAAAGTGCTGTGAATAGTTGTGAAATTGTGATCATACAAACTTCCAGGCTGTGATGAAAGAGATGGTCATTACACTGAGCAACATTTGTTGCCTGGAACAGAAACATGGCATTCAATTAACAAATGATAGCCTCCCATAGGCCCTCACAAGTACTGAAAGTTTAATTGTAACCACCATGTATTTAAGACAATGCACAAGGTGTGGTGTCAGCTGGACATCAGGAAATGAGCCAGTGCTCCATATGACGTTGGCCTGTTGAAGACACGCTGATGCTGTAATGGCTTGGCCAAGACAACATCCTTGGGCACCAAGGTGACTAGCAGATGCTGGCATACAGCCAGAATGTTTGAGAACCTCCTGGAAAAATCTTTAGGAACACCTTCAGGATAGACATCCCTATGAGAGTGCAGAGGACAAAGATAGTGATCACCAGAATGCAGCTAGGAGTAAAACAGCAGCCAAATCACTGGGGCAGTCACTATAGAGTGACACTTTGATTATGAAAAAACTATGAGAAGTCTTTACACATTTGAGGGCGGAGAATTGAGTTTCTGGTAAATATCCAGCAACAGTTATTATCTTAAGTTTTCTACCTATTGATAAATAACAAGATCTGTTGAGTATGTCTCTCGTAGTACCAATGAGTAGTAGTTGAGATTTTTTGTGTATTAGAGTCTAAAGAGTGCAGGCACTGTCTCACCCTTGTCTTCCATTGTCATTAAAGTATATGACTGTGTGATGTTGGAATGAGTTGCAAGCAGATCACTCATCTGTAGAGGCCAGGAACTGGGAGTTACTAGAAAGTACTAACATATAGAGTAGTAGGGTGTATTCACTGATTTGCAAAGACACCTCTCTATTCAAAGTTGAACTATTGGGAAATAAGTTGTTCTTAAATTGAATCCTTAAGTGTTTGCATCCTTATTCACTTCCTATGAAGCCAACAACTTCTCCTCTCCATTTCAAAATCTCCTGTGCTGAGTGTTTTAGGAGACATTCTCCCTCTCACTTCAGTAAAGGTGACTTACTAGACAGCAACACTTTCATCAAGTCTGGAATGTGCTATGCAGGCCACGCCTTCATCCAAAGCTGTTGATAGGACATGTGCCAGAAAGTGACAATGCATTGGATGGGGAAATATAATACTGTGACTGTTGATTGTGTCTTCCTAGCAAAAATATACCTAACATACACGATGTGATCAAAAGTATCCAGACACCTGGCTGAAAATGACTTAAAAGTCGTGGCACCCCCCATTGGTAATGCTGGAATTCAATATGGTGTTGACCAACCCTTAGCCTTGATGACAGCTTCCACTCTCTCAGGTATACATTCAATCAGGTGCTGGAAGGTTTCTTGGGGAATGGTAGCCCATTCTTCATGGAGTGCTGCTGTGAGGAGAGGCATAGATGTTGGTTGGTGAGGTCTGGCACGAAGTCGGTGTTCCAAAATATCCCAAAGGTGTTCTATAGGATTCAGGTGAGGAGTCTGTGCAGGCTAATCCCTCACATGGATGTTATTGTCATGTAACCACTCCGCCACTGGCCGTGCATTATGAACAGGTGCTCGATCATGTTGAAAGATGCAATTGCCACCCCTAAATTGCTCTTCAACAGTGGGAAGCAAGAAGGTACTTAAAACATCAATGTATGCTTGTACTGTGATCGTGCCACGCAAAACAACAAGTGGTACAAGCCCCCTTCATGAAAAACATGACCACACCATAACAACACTGCCTCCAAATTTTACTGTTGGCACTACACACGCTGGCAGATGACATTCACCGGGTATTCACCATACCCAAATCCTGCCATCAGATGGTCACATTGTGTACTGTGATTCGTCACTCCACACAGCCTTTCTCCACTGTTCAATCGTGCAATGTTTATGCTCCTTATACCAAGTGAGGCATCATTTGCATTTACTGGTGTGATGTGTGGTTTACAAACAACCGTTTGACCATGAAATCCAAATTTCCTCACCTCCTGCCTAACTGTCGTAGCACTTGCAGTGGATCCTGATGAAGTTTGGAATTCCTGTGCGATTGTCTGGATAGACGTCTGCCTATTAAACATTACGACCCTCTTCAACTGTCGGCAGTCTCTGTCAGTCAACAGACGAGGTCAGCCTGTACGCTTTTGTGCTGTACGCGTCCCTTCATGATTCCACTTCACTATCACATCAGAAACAGTGGACTTAGGGATGTTTAGGAGCGTGGAAATCTAGCATACAGACATATGACACAAGTGACACCCAATCACCTGACCATGTTCGAAGTCTGTGAGTTCTGCGGAGTGCTCCATTCTGCTCTCTCATGATGTCTAAAGACTACTGAGGTTGCTGATATGGAGTACGTGGCAGTAGGTGGCAGCACAATGCACTAATATGAAAAAACATTTGTTTCTGGGGGGTGTCCGGATCCTTTTGATCATGTAGTGTATAACCTACAGTCGCAGACAACCCCTGATGAACCATCAGTTAAAAACAGAAAAATTATCATATTTTTTTAAAACCATTTCAATTATCAACTTGAAATAATCAAGTGGTGATCATTAAACTTGGTGATAGTGATGTTTCTTCTCTACATATTTGCTCATCAATGCAAAACATTCTTATCTAATATTGGGTGACTTGTTGGAGACTTTGGTTGTAGAAAAGTGCATTTTGGCTCTTCAAGAGATGTTCCAACTTGAAAGCTACCTCATCATCATTATAAAAATGCCTGCCTTTTCACCTGAGGAAAACAGAAGAAATCACTATGTGCCAGGTCAAAAGCATTCAAAAAGGAGGGGAGGGAGGATGCATTTGGTACTGCACAGGAGATGCATGTGTGACTGTGTGCTGGGGTGTTGCCATGGGGAAAAACACACCCTATGGCAGCTACTCATGACGTTTTGTCATTGCGCTCTCTGATAACCTTCTCAGAAGATTTCGTTAGTAAGCCCCTGTGGTGGTTTGTTGCTTATGAGCATGAGCTGTTAGCACCAGCACCACAGCACAGCATTTCTCAATGACACTCTAGTATCGTCTTATGTGATGATGTTTTGGTCTCACCTTTTCAGCAGTGGTGATTCCATCTATCCACTACTTACTTTTTTCCTTTGTCTCAGCACTCATCCATGGTGATTATGCAGCTAAGGAAGTCATGTTCACAATTTCATGTTAGATGTTGAAAACTGATGCATGACTGATTTTCACTTTTTCCATCACCTCGATTACTATATCCCAGTCTTAGAGCATTTGTCTTGTAATTCCGGTTTGAGATGATTTGCCACTTTGTTCTTCATCATTCAGACTTGTTTGATGACGCTGGAAGCATCTGTGTCGCCTATCTAGTGTCTCATACAATGATGAATTGTTGCCGCACACTTCAACTAACTCAGTGCAGATTCAATGGCAGATCCAAGGGGAGTCCAGTGGGGAGGGGGGGGGGGAGGTGGTTAGAGGTTAGATGAAAAATAATCATTTTACTAAAAGTGTTAATTTTTATATATATATATATATATATATATATATATATATATATATATATATATATATATATATAAAAAAATCAATTTACAAGTTTCTTAGGCTATTTTGGGAAAATAACATGAAAGGTTAAAATTACTATGAAGTTTTAGAAAATTGGAACCGTGTTTTACAAGGAAACTTTTCAGTTGCACCCTTGAGGGCTAGCTAGCCCCAACTATTTAAAATTTCATAGAAAGGCTCAGACGCTAGTTACAGCACTGCTTGCAGCAACCAATGCCAACTTGGATGCCATGTTTTTCATTACGAGAAGCCAGTCTGCAGCTTGTGTACAAAGTTTTAGCTGTTCTGTTATTAGTGAAATATTTAACTTTTTTAGAAGGTTTGTGTGAAAAAATATAAATTAAACATGCCTGCAGAGTCTTCAGTACACAAATCAAAATGACTTTGGTGATCACTTTGGTGACATTACTGATATTACTGACTGAGGAACCTCAGCCACAGAGTGCGATATCTACGAGATGAAGATGGAATGACCTAGTTTAGAAAATTATGCTGTGTATTCATGCTGTATTGTACTTGATCAGAATAAAGAGTTATTAATCATAACCGTGTCACCCACATTATGAGTGTGTCTGCCTGCTTATAAATGGAGATCTACCACCTGATAAAACAACAAATATTTCATATTACAAGTATGACTAAAATACATCATACGTTTTTAACATTATTAAAGAGTCAATGACAGTATTGTATTTGTGCTTAAGATAAATTCAGAAAATCACTTTGGTTCTCAGTAAAGACAGGTTTCCTTTAGAATACAAGGAGATGTTTGTTTGTTTTGGTCTTCAGTCCTGAGACTGGTTTGATGCAGCTCTCCATGCTACTCTATCCTGTGCAAGCTTCTTCATCTCCCAGTACCTACTGTAACCTACATCCTTCTGAATCTGCTTACTGTATTCATCTCTTGGTCTCCCTCTACGATTTTTACCCTCCACGCTGCCCTCCAATGCTAAATTTGTGATCCCTTGATGCCTCAAAACATGTCCTACCAACCGATCCCTTCTTCTAGTCAAGTTGTGCCACAAACTTCTCTTCTCCCCAATCCTATTCAATACCTCCTCATTAGTTACGTGATCTACCCACCTTATCTTCAGCATTCTTCTGTAGCACCACATTTCGAAAGCTTCTATTCTCTTCTTGTCCAAACTGGTTATCGTCCATGTTTCACTTCCATACATGGCTACACTCCATACAAATACTTTCAGAAACAACTTCCTGACACTTAAATCTATACTCGATGTTAACAAATTTCTCTTCTTCAGAAACGATTTCCATGCCATTGCCAGTCTACATTTTATATCCTCTCTACTTCGACCATCATCAGTTATTTTACTCCCTAAATAGCAAAACTCCTTTACTACTTTAAGTGTCTCATTTCCTAATCTAGTCCCCTCAGCATCACCCGATTTAATTTGACTACATTCCATTATCCTCGTTTTGCTTTTGTTGATGTTCATCTTATATCCTCCTTTCAAGACTCTGTCCATTCCGTTCAACTGCTCTTCCAAGTCCTTTGCTGTCTCTGACAGAATTACAATGTCATTGGCGAACCTCAAAGTTTTTACTTCTTCTCCATGAATTTTAATACCTACTCCAAATTTTTCTTTTGTTTCCTTTACTGCTTGCTCAATATACAGATTGAATAACATCGGGGAGAGGCTACAACCCTGTCTCACTCCTTTCCCAACCACTGCTTCCCTTTCATGCCCGTCGACTCTTATAACTGCCATCTGGTTTCTGTACAAACTGTAAATAGCTTTTCGGTCCCTGTACTTTACCCCTGACACCTTTAGATTTTGAAAGAGAGTATTCCAGTCAGCATTGTCAAAAGCTTTCTCTAAGTCTGCAAATGCTAGAAACATAGGTTTGCGTTTTCTTAATCATTCTTCTAAGATAAGTCGTAAGGTTAGTATTGCCTCACGTGTTCCAACATTTCTACGGAATCCAAACTGATCTTCCCCGAGGTCCGCTTCTACCAGTTTTTCCATTCATCTGTAAAGAATTCGCGTTAGTATTTTGCAGCTGTGACTTATTAAACTGATAGTTCAGTAATTTTCACATCTGTCAACACCTGCTTTCTTTGGGATTGGAATTATTATATTCTTCTTGAAGTCTGTGGGTATTTCGCCTGTCTCATACTTCTTGCTCACCAGATGGTAGAGTTTTGTCATGACTGGCTCTCCCAAGGCCATCAGTAGTTCTAATGGAATGTTGTCTACTCCTGGGGCCTTGTTTCGACTCAGGTCTTTCAGTGCTCTGTCAAACTCTTCACGCAGTATCATATGTTCCATTTCATCTTCATCTACATCCTCTTCCATTTCCATAATATTGTCCTCAAGTACATCACCCTTGTATAAACCCTCTATATACTCCTTCCACCTTTCTGCCTTCCCTTCTTTGCTTAGAACTGGGTTGCCATCTGAGCTCTTGATATTCATACAAGTGGTTCTCTTCTCTCCAAAGGTCTCTTTAATTTTCCTGTAGGTAGTATCTATCTTACCCCTAGTGAGACAAGCCTCTACATCCTTACATTTGTCCCCTAGCCATCCCTGCTTAGCCATTTTGCACTTCCTGTCGATCTCATTTTTGAGATGTTTGTATTCCTTTTTGCCTGCTTCATTTACTGCATTTTTATATTTTCTCCTTTCATCAATTAAATTCAATATTTCTTCTTTTACCCAAGGATTTCTATTAGCCCTCGTCTTTTTACCTACTTGACCCTCTGCTGCCTTCACTACTTCATCCCTCAGAGCTACCCATTCTTCTTCTACTGTATTTCTTTCCCCCATTCCTGTCAATTGTTCCCTTATGCTCTCCCTGAAACTCTCTACAACCTCTCGTTCTTTCAGTTTATCCAGGTCCCATCTCCTTAAATTCCCACCTTTTTGCAGTTTCTTCAGTTTCAGTCTGCAGTTCATAACCAATAGATTGTGGTCAGAATCCACATCTGCCCCTGGAAATGTCTTACAATTTAAAACCTGGTTCCTAAATCTCTGTCTTACCATTATGTAATCTATCTGATATATTCTAGTATCTCCAGGATTCTTCCATGTATACAACCTTCTTTCATGATTCGTGAACCAAGTGTTAGCTATGATTAAGTTATGCTCTGTGCAAAATTCTACAAGGCGGCTTCCTCTTTCATTTCTTCCCCCCAATCCATATTCACCTACTATGTTTTCTTCTCTCCCTTTACCTACTGACAAATTCCAGTCACCCATGACTATTAAATTTTCGTCTCCCTTCACTACCTGAATAATTTCTTTTATCTCATCATACATTTCATCAATCTCTTCGTCATCTGCGGAGCTAGTTGGCATATAAACTTGTACTACTGTAGTAGGCATGGGCTTCGTGTCTATCTTGGCCACAATAATGCGTTCACTATGCTGTTTGTAGTAGCTAACCCGCACTCCTATTTTTTTATTCATTATTAAACTTACTCCTGCATTACCCCTATTTGATTTTGTATATATAACCCTGTAATCCCCTGACCAAAAGTCTTGTTCCTCCTGCCACTGAACTTCACTAATTCCCACTATATCTAACTTTAACCTATCCATTTCCCTTTTTAAATTTTGTAACCTACCTGCCCGATTAAGGGATCTGACATTCCACACTCCGATCCGTAGAATGCCAGTTTTCTTTCTCCTGATAACGACGTCCTCTTGAGTAGTCCCCGCCCAGAGATCCGAATGGGGGACTATTTTACCTCCGGAATATTTTACCCAAGAGGACGCCATCATCATTTAATCATACAGTAAAGCTGCATGTCCTCGGGAAAAATTACGGCCGTTCGCAGTACCAGCACAGCAAGGCCGTTTTGGTTAATGTTACAAGGCCAGATCAGTCAATCATCCAGACTGTTGCCCCTGCAACTACTGAAAAGGCTGCTGCCCTCTTCAGGAACCACATGTTTGTCTGGCCTCTCAACAGATACCCCTCCATTGTGGTTGCACCTACGGTACGGCCATCTGTATCGCTGAGGCACGCAAGCCTCTCCACCAACGGCAAGGTCCATGGTTCATGGGGGGGAGATACAGTATCAAAAAGATGGATTGCAAATGAGAAACAAAACTGGTTTCCAACTATGCCAATTACCTCAGCTCAACTCATAACGAAGAGAAATACATGTGTCAAGCAAATAACCAGCAACACTTTTTTTCATAGGCAATATAGTACCAACACTCTTTACTTTTTCAATATATTTAGAAATAAAAATAAAATCTTACAACTACTACCCAGAATGTGAGCTTTCACCAATTTGCAAGACAGTGCTATTAGTGAGGTATCAGCAGCACTTATTAAGCCTAAAATTTAATTTTACTCCATCATATTATTGTACTGATGTCAATAATTTATATTTTTTATGCAGTAAAATTATTATTCTAATCTTATGTTGGATAATCATTGTTTCGATGCCTAGTACATCTCTTTACGATGACCACAGATATTCTTTTTCAAGTCCAGAAAAGCTGAAAACACAATATGACAGAATACAAAGAGAGAATTTGCTACTGGAGAAACATACAAAGCAACTCCATGTTTAACACAAAAGAACAATAGTGCAGTTAGAAACTTTAGTCATTGGTTTGAAAAAAAGAGTATGTAATTCAATTTCTCATATGTTAAATAATGAAAATTTAATGGATCTGTAGAAGCAGCTTTTGGATCTTTGAGCTAGTGGTAAAGTATCACAACATTCTCAGCAAATAAGGAAATTTCCTCCGACTCTTTTATTCTACTAAACACGTAGCTACTTATAAAAATTTTTGAAATCATGTCACCCAAAAACACCTCACTGTAATTGTTGAGAAGTTCCTTATTTGTAAACAGTGACCATCTTTTTACAGAAGCTGAATTTGGAGAAGAAACTGACTAAGTGCAGTTACAGTGCACCTGTTTCTTCCATTGCGTGCTACGGTTGGTAACTGAGTGATGAATGATGGGAAGTGAACATGATGGATCATGAGATGGTTGTCAGTAGTCAGTGAGTATCAATGAATGTAATGGTTTCTTTTGGTGCAACATGTGAATTGATTACATTTGTTTTTGATAGGAAGAGCAGGAAGAAAACTAGATGGACTGATCTGTAACAAAGCCAGAGGCCAAGCTTAGGTTGGTATATGACAATTTGATTGTGAATTGGCAAAACCAACAAATGTGAATGTAAGAAAACTTGATGTGCTGACAAACTAACATTTAGTGAAGCACGAGGCCTAGGTTAGGTGAGAATGTGGGAATTTCGATTTTAGTTGGTGAAAGCAATTAATGTCAACACAAAAATACGATTGCTATAATAGACTGATGCATAGCGTAGTCCGAGATATAATTTTGTAAATTCTGACCATGTGGTTAAATTTTAACATGATAGAATAAAATAACAGCTAACTTTATATAGGGACCGTAGGATTATTACAAATGAGGATTCTGATTGAAACCCAATTACTGACTCACGATTTGTTGTGTTCATACCCAACATTCATTACACAGTCACCAACTGCAGCACACAAGGTAAGAGCCAGGCACACGGCATGACACTTTTACCCACGCCTCCCTTAAAATATTTTCATTGGTAGTGGGCTGGTCTTTGAGGTTCTGGTGCGCTTAAAACAGAAAAAAATACAGAATTTCTGCGTCAGTCACCATTCCCATTAATTGAGCTCAACACGCCTCGAATGATAAACTTCAGGTGCTGCTTGCAATTTCCACAAAAGCAACTTATCGTTTGATGCCTCTCCCCTGACCCCTCGCATACTTTCACCAATGTCAATTTTCGCAACTAATTTTGATGCGCACTGAACACAAAAGATTCTCCTGGGGACCCTCTCAGCTTGGTGCATCAAGCAACCACTATTAATTATGATATGTCCTATACAGAAATATGACAGTTGCGGCGTCTCCAGTGTCCCCCTCAGCTTTATGATCCAAGCGGTGGCTTGTGCTGCTTGTCCCTTAAACCAGTCCTTGGTAGTTGGTCAGATTTATGTTCAGTTTGCGAGCAACAAAAGTTATTGTGGATGGATGAACGTGTTTTGAGTCGTCTAGCAATTTAATCTGCGCTGAAAAGTTTATTAATATTTCCACCAAATATTTCCTTGTTGCTGCCAGTTTCCTCACTAGCCGCAGCTGTTTACGGTGTTTTGAGAAAAAAATAAACCTAGCATGAGCTGTTTGAAATTGGTTAAAGGCAATTTCAAGGGGGCGTGACAAAGCAGACGATGCCCGTTACTAGAGAAAAAATGGCAGACTGGAATTCAATTTGCTTCAAATACAGGGGACGCATAGTCACTCTATGACCCACATGGGTGCGCTTGCGACCTGGCCACCTCGAGAGCATTTGAACCAGATAAAGAGGCTGGTCATACATGCTATTATCAAAAAACTGGACATGCTAGAGTCTAAAGGACTTTTCGTTAGTGGCAAAAATGTACCAACTGGCCATCTGTTGTAACGTGTGAAGTATTTGTCTCTTCATGTTCTTTATGTACGCTAGACAATTAACAGCCAGATATCCGTGACAATGAAGAATGTGAATGTTATTGCTCTTCGTTTCACTTGCGGAAATTTGAGCTGTGCTCTTAGGTTCCTGGCTAACCACACACTCTAAAATCACAACATATTCTCATCAGACGGAAATGTAATAACTTATATTGCAGGACGGCCTTGGGAGAGCCAGTCCTGACAAAACTCTACCATCTGGTGAGCAAGATGTATGAGACAGGCGAAATACCCTCAGATTTCAAGAAGAATATAATAATTCCAATTCCAAAGAAAGTAGGTGTTGAAAGATGTGAAAATTACCGAATTATCAGTTTAATAAGTCACAGCTGCAAAATACTAACGCGAATTCTGTACAGACGAATGGAAAAACTGGTAGAAACTGACCTCGGGGAAGATCAGTTTGGATTCCGTAGATTTACGACTTCCGTAGACCTTACGACTTATCTTAGAAGGAAGATTAAGGAAAGGCAAACCTACGTTTCTAGCTTTTGTAGACTTAGAGAAAGCTTTTGACAATGTTGACTGGAATACTCTGTTTCAAATTATAAAGGTGGCAGGGGTAAAATACAGGGAGCGAAAGGCTATTTACAATTTGTACAGAAACCAGATGGCAGTTACAAGAGTAGAGGGGCATGAAAGGGAGGAAGTGGTTGGGAAGGGAGTGGGACACGGTTGTAGCCTCTCCCCGATGTTATTCAATGTATATATTGAGCAAGCACTAAAGGAAACAAAAGAAAAATTCGGAGTAGGTATTAAAATTCATGGAGAAGAAATAAAAAATTTGAGGTTCGCCGATGACATTGTAATTCTGTCAGAGACAGCAAAGGACTTGGAAGAGCAGTTGAACGGAATGGACAGTGTCTTGAAAGGAGGATATAAGATGAACATCATCAAAAGCAAAACGAGGATAATGGAATGTAGTCGAATTAAGTCGGGTGATGCTGAGGGAATCAGATTAGGAAATGAGACACTTAAAGTAGTAAAGGAGTTTTGCTATTTGGGGAGCAAAATAACTGATGATGGTCGAAGTAGAGAGGATATAAAATGTAGACTGGCAATGGCAAGGAAAGCATTTCTGAAGAAGAGAAATTTGTTAACATCGAGTATAGATTTAAGTGTCAGTTAGTCGTTTCTGAAAGTATTTGTATGGAGTGTAGCCTTGTATGGAAGTGAAATGTGGACGATAAATAGTTTGGACAAGAAGAGAATAGAAGCTTTCGAAATGTGGTGCAACAGAAGAATGCTGAAGAATAGATGGGTAGATCGCATAACTAATGAGGAGGTATTGAATAGAATTGGGGAGAAGAGGAGTTTGTGGCACAACTTGACAAGCAGAAGGGACAGGTTGGTAGGACATGTTCTGTGCATCAAGGGATCACAAATTTAGCATTGGAGGGCAGCGTGGAGGGTAAAAATTGTAGAGGGCGACCAAGAGATGAATACACTAAACAGATTCAGAATGATGTAGGTTGCAGTAAGTACTGTGAGATGAAGAAGCTTGCACAGGATAGAGTAGCATGGAGAGCTGTATCAAACCAGTCTCAGGACTGAAGACCACAACAACAACAGCAACAACAACAACAAGTTGTATTACGTACATAAGAAAGTCTCAGAATGTGTTAATATTATGCTGCACAAACGTCATCAGGTTTTCGCCTTTTGTGTCTGTTATCATAGTGTCTCTTGAAGTTTGTATCACTGATGTGGCATTATCTGATACTTAATGATAAGGACGACGTCCTTGTGATAAACATGTCGAAATGGTTATGGTGTCTTCCGAATCGAGTCAAAGACAGTACCAGGACGTGTACTGCTTGCCCATATCTTGACTTATGGGTTATGGCAGCAGGTGCGTGTTGCCCTCGCTTTTATACCGCCAGTGGAGAGGAGCTGTGAGCGGAGGGCACTATCGGCTGCTTGCCACCGTGGTGGCACAGTTGCCGTTAACAATGTGTCCAGTAATACCTCGCGTCTAGGGGCAATTTAACATTGGCAGCGCTCGGAGATATACATTTATCTTTAAACTAGCGCCAGTTTACTCTGCTTGTGGCAGCACCAGTAAAATCGTCAAGTTATCGTGGATAAGCAATAACTGTCTCTGGCCCTAAACTGAACTGATATAATTCTGCCGTAACATACACCGTCTACAGCCACGATCAGCAAATCACAAGAAGATGAGTAAGGCAAGACAGAAAGGTACAGAAAAAGAGTAAAAAAGCACTGACTCTCTTGGCCGCAGGTGGAAGCGACTGAAAGAAACATCACTCCTATCACTTACAAGCTCACAATCATAGTGCTAAGTGAGGTACTAGTAATGGTGAGTTCACACTTAGGACTTTATATCATGTAAATTATTGTTATGAAATGGATTCACAAATTGCAAATAAGTTTTGAAATCAGCTGTACATTTTATTACTGACAAATGAGAAATTTGTGATGGACCACGATACGAATCCGGATCTCTCGGTTACCGTGAGCAGTCTTCTTAACCATTTCATCTATCCATGCACGCCTCCCAAACCGACCCAAACTTCGATATGCCATGTCGTCCCCTATGGTCGCACTTTGTGATTTCCACACAGGGAGAGGTAACTTTTTATTATCGTCATTTTAATCTGTCGAGGCATATATGCCATTGATTTTCACAATAACTTTGTTTGAACTGAGTCTGTGTGCAACATTACAGTGTCCTCCAGAGATGCTTGTTTCTGTGAAGGGCGTTGGAAAGTAGCTTATAGACATTGCATAAACACAGTAATTGTGAAAATCAGTGATGAATTTTTTTTAAGGTATGCTAAAGCAGTGTACCAACTAGGGTAACTAATTACATGATCGGGTCCAGATGACTGCGCGATGCCGACCAGCCACTGTTCCATCCTCTGCTATACGGTTTCATTTGATGCGGCATGGAGGGTAAGCACATTGCTCTCCCGGTCGTTGTCAGCTTTCCAGACCATGCAGCCACTACTACTCATTCTAGCAGCTCCTCAATGGACAAGAGGTGGCTGAGAAGACACCACTCCAGTCATCCATCCAAGGAAAGAGTCCTGGCAATACCGGGAACTGAGCCTGTGTACCCGGCATGATAGGGACATGCTGACCACTTAGCTACGGAGGCGGACGTACTAAGCGATAATGTAAGAATTAGTACACCTGGAAAAACTTTATTGGTGTGCGCCAATAAAGACACATGGTGACATGTACTGCTGGGAGTATGTTGGATTATAGCTCACCAAATGCTATTTATAGATGAAATTTGGATGTGCAAGAATAATTTTAAAAATGTGATTTGCGACTGATGGCTGTATTCCTATCCTTCCTTACAATAATATACAATCGCTGTGCACAACGGTTCCATATCGAGACAAAGTTGGTGAACATTTCGTCTGCGCCGGCCGGTGTGGCCGAGCGGTTCTAGGCGCTTCAGTCTGGAACCGCGCGACCGCTACGGTCGCAGGTTCGAATCCTGCCTCGGGCATGGATGTGTGATGTCCTCAGGTTAGTTAGGTTTAAGTAGTTCTAAGTTCTAGGGGACTGATGACCTCAGAAGTTAAGTGCCATAGTGCTCAGAGCCATTTGAACCATTTCGTCTGCAAAGATGGTACGTAAACAGTAGTCTGTCTGCCTTAGGGCTTGTAAAAATTGCAAACGATGGGGATTTAGTAGTAAACATCTCCTTAAAAGTCTTCACACAGATGTCACTGGAACTGCTGATTCACGACTAGCCTAACTTCGTGGGGCTACGCGTGAAAGGCTCTCTCACTCGTTTAACATGTTTCTCAGTCACTCTTGGTTGTCTCGTACTCTTCTCTTTGCAAAGACGGCTGGTGTCTTCAAATTAATGATACCATCTACGGATGTTATCACCACTTGGAGGATTACATTGGAACTTATGTGGAATGCTCGTTGCTCTGTAACAACAGATTCAGTCCTTGCAAACTGTAGAACACAAAAAGTTTTCCGTTCAACAGTCGCCATCTTTGCTACTACCGCTAACAGTGCAGGCCCACAGTTACACAAACAAAACTGTTTGAGTTGCTCTTTCATTTGACGTGTTATTTATTACTGTAAGTTGGATATAATGATGCTACAATGCCTTAAAACATCGATGTTAATATCGAAACATCCGGTATTGCCCCCCCCCCCTCCGTCCCCATAAAAGGGCACTGGTCGTTTGAAGCGTTGTAGACTGCGTAGAACTGGTACCAAGCGGTCATGTGACACTCTGTCACTGACGTAAGGAATGACACTGAAGTCCTGTGTATGGGCCAGCCTATTGTATGTAATCGGTGCAGTAAGATGGACTGACGTGGTGGCGTGACAGAATGGCAGCAAGGAGCTTTCATCTTTGGACGTGCCCATGACCACACCATGAATGAAGTAACCTGATTTGTTGATGCATGGTGTACAGCTCGCAGTCATGCGGCAGAAGTACGATGGTCGTAAAATGATTCTAACCAACAGGGATCAGAGACAACTGTCACCACTTCTCAATGACAAATGGTTTCAAACTCGACAAGGATTGTTTCTGACCGCGAATGCAGGTTCATTTCACCTAGTTCCCGAGCGAACATTGCAAAGAGAACTGCATGCAATGGACATTTGGAGTCTCGTACCTCACAGCGGCTCATTAACTTGCACGTCTTCAAATTGCCCAAACAACACACACAATGGACAGAGCTGAGTGAAGGTATGTACGGTGGGCCAAAGAATCTTAATTCTGTCTATTTTTGAGTGATGCAAGGCGGCTAGTCACGATTGTGGTGATGGCGCATTTAACGCGCATTCTCTACAAGGTGTAGTTCGGGCTGGAGGTGATACCGTTATTTTAAATTGAATCTTGGAAGTTAGCTGCTGATAGTTCCATTGTACTTCGACAGCATTGCCACAGACAAGTACATCTGCGAATATTACAGTTGGTAAATTTCATTTACTTTCGCGATATTTGTGCACTGAAGCGCCAAAGAAACTGGTATTCAAATACAGAGAATTGTAAACAGGCAGAATACGGCGCTGCGGTTGGCAACGCGTATATAGGACAACACGTGTCTGGCGCAGTTGTTAGATTGGTTACTGCTGCTACAATGTCAGGTTATCAAGATTTAAGTGAGTCTGAACGTGGTGTTATACTCAGCGCACGAGCGATGGGACACAGCATCGTCGAGGTAGCGATGAAGTGGGGTTTTCCCGTACGACCATTTCTCGAGTGTACCGTGAATATCATCAATCCGGTAAAACATCGAATCTCCGACATCGCTGCGGTCGGAAAAAGATCCTGCAAGAACGGGACCAACGACGACTGAAGAGTATCGTTCAACGTGTCGGAAGTACAACCCTTCCGTAAATTGCTGCAGATTTAATGCTGGGCCATCAAAAAGTATCAACGTGCGAACCATTCAACGAAACGTCATCGATGTGGGCTTGCAGAGCCTAAGGCACGCTCATGTAACCTTGATGACTGCACGACACAAAGCTTTACGCCTCGCCTAGCCCGTCAACACTGACATTGGACTGTTGATGACTGGAAACATGTCTGGTCGGGCGAGTCTCGTTTCAAATTGTATCGAGCGGATCGACGTGTACGGGTATGGAGACAACCTCACGAATCCATGGACCCTGCAAGTCAGTAGTGAACTGTTCAAACTAGTGGACGTTTTGCAATGGTGTGGGACGTGTGCAGCTGGAGTGATATAGGACCTCGATACGTCTAGATACGACTCTGACGCGTGACACGCACGTAAGCATCCTGTCCGATCACCTGCATCCATTCACGTCCACTGTGAATTCCGACAGACCTGGGCAATTGCAGCAGGACAATGCGACATCCCCGACGTCCAGAATTGCTACAGATTGGCTCGAGAAACATTCTTCTGAGTTTACACACTTTCGATGGCCACCAAACTCTCCAGACGTGAACCCTATTGAGCGTATCTGTGATGCCTTGCAACTTGCAGTTCAGAATAGGTACCCACCCCTCCGTACCCTAACGTATTGATGATAGCCCTGCAGGATTCAAGGTGTCAGTTCACTCCAGCACTACTTCAGACATTAGTTGAGTCCATGCCACGTCGTGTTGTGGTACTTCTGCGTACTCGAGGGGCCCCTACATAATGTTAGGCAGATGTGCCAGTTTCTTTGGCTCTTCAATGTACGAGGGCAGTTCAATAAGTAATGCAACACATTTTTTTCTGAAACAGGGGTTGTTTTATTCAGCATTGAAATACACCAGGTTATTCCCCAATCTTTTAGCTACACAACACTATTTTTCAACGTAATCTCCATTCAATGCTACGGCCTTACGCCACCTTGAAATGAGGGCCTGTATGCCTGCACGGTACCATTCCACTGGTAGATGTCGGAGCCAACGTCGTACTGCATCAATAACTTCTTCATCATCCGCGTAGTGCCTCCCACGGATTGCGTCCTTCATTGGGCCAAACATTTGGAAATCCGACGGTGCGAGATCGGGGCTGTAGGGTGCATGAGGAAGAACAGTCCACTGAAGTTTTGTGAGCTCCTCTCGGATGCGAAGACTTGTGTGAGGTCTTGCGTTGTCATGAAGAAGGAGAAGTTCGTTCAGATTTTTGTGCCTACGAACATGCTAAAGTCGTTTCTTCAATTTCTGAAGAGCAGCACAATACACTTCAGAGTTGATCGTTTGACCATGGGGAAGGACATCGAACAGAATAACCCCTTCAGCGTCCCAGAAGACTGTAACCATGACTTTACCGGCTGAGGGTATGGCTTTAAACTTTTTCTTGGTAGGGGAGTGGGTGTGGCGCCACTCCATTGATTGCCGATTTGTTTCAGGTTCGAAGTGATGAACCCATGTTTCATCGCCTGTAACAATCTTTGACAAGAAATTGTCACCCTCAGCCACATGACGAGCAAGCAATTCCGCAAAGATGGTTCTCCTTTGCTCTTTATGGTGTTCGGTTAGACAACAAGGGACCCAGCGGGAACAAACCTTTGAATATCCCAACTGGTGAACAATTGTGACAGCACTACCAACAGAGATGTCAAGTTGAGCACTGAGTTGTTTGATGGTGATCCGTCGATCATCTCGAACGAGTGTGTTCGCACGCTCCGCCATTGCAGGAGTCACAGCTGTGCACGGCCGGCCCGCACGCGGGAGATCAGACAGTCTTGCTTGACCTTGCGGCGATGATGACACACGCTTTGCCCAACGACTCACCGTGCTTTTGTCCACTGCCAGATCACCGTAGACATTCTGCAAGCGCCTATGAATATCTGAGATCCCCTGGTTTTCCGCCAAAAGAAACTCGATCACTGCCCGTTGTTTGCAACGCACATCCGTTACAGACGCCATTTTAACAGCTCCGTACAGCGCTGCCACCTGTCGGAAGTCAATGAAACTATACGAGACGAAGCGGGAATAATTGAAAATATTCCACAAGAAATTTCCGGTTTTTTCAACCAAAATTGGCCGAGAAAAAAAATGTGTTGCATTACTTATTGAACTGCCCTCGTATGTTGTTGTTGTTGTTGTGGTCTTCATTCCTGAGACTGGTTTGATGCAGCTCTCCATGCTACTCTATCCTGTGCAAGCTTTTTCATCTCCCAGTACCTACTGCAGCCTACCTCCTTCTGAATCTGCTTAGTGTATTCATGTCTTGGTCTCCCTCTACGATTTTTACCCTCCACCCTGCCCTCCAGTACTAAATTGGAGATCCATTGATGCCTCAGAACATGTCCTACCAACCGATCCCTTCTTATAGTCAAGTTGATCCACAAAATCCTCTTCTCCCCAATTCTATTCAATACCTCCTCATTAGTTATGTGATCTACTCATCTAATTTTCAGCATTCTTCTGTAGCACTACATTTCGAAAGCTTCTATTCTCTTCTTGTCTAAACTGTTTACCGTCCATGTTTCACTTCCGTACATGGCTACACTCCAGACAAAAACCTTCAGAAACGACTTTCTGCCACTTAAATCAATACTCGATGTTAACAAATTTCTCTTCTTCAGAAACGATTTCCTGGTCATTGCCAGTCTACATTTTATATCCTCTCTACTTCGACCATCATCAGTTATTTTGCTCCCCAATTAGCAAAACTACTTTACTACTTTAAGTGTCTCATTTCCTAATCTAATTCCCTCAGCATCACCCGATTTAATTCGACTACATTCCATTATCCTCGTTTTGCTTTTGTTGATGTTCATCTTATATCCTCCTTTCAAGACACTGTCCGTTCCGTTCAACTGCTCTTCCAAGTCCTTTGCTGTCTCTGACAGAATTACAATGTCATCGGCGAACCTCAAAGTTGATATTTCTTCTCCATGGATTTTAATACCTACTCCGAACTTTTCTTTTGTTTCCTTTACTGCTTGCTCAATATACACATTGAATAGCATCGGGGAGAGGCTACAGCCCTGTCTCACTCCCTTCCCAACCACTGCTTCCCTTTCATGTCCCTCGACTCTTATAACTGCCATCTGGTTTCTGTACAAATTGTAAATAGCCCTTCGTTCCCTGTATTTTACCCCTGCCACCTTCAGAATTTGAAAGGGAACATTCCAGTGAACGTTGTCAAAAGCTTTCGCTAAGTCTACAAATGCTAGAAACGTAGGTTTGCCTTTCCTTAATCTTCCTTCTAAGATAAGTCGTAGGGTCATTATTGCCTCACGTGTTCCAACATTTCTACGGAATCCAAAGTGATGTTCCCCAAGGTCGGCTTCTCTCAGTTTTTCCATTCGTCTGTAAGGAATTCGTGTTAGTATTTTGCAGCTGTGACTTATTAAACTGATAGTTCGGTAATTTTCACATCTGTCAACTCCTGCTTTCTTTGGAATTGGAATTATTATATTCTTCTTGAAATCTGAGGGAATTTTGCCTGTCTCATACATCTTGCTCACCAGATGGTAGAGTTTTGTCAGGGCTGGTTCTCCCAAGGCCTTCAGTAGTTCTAATGGAATGTTGTCCACTCCTGGGGCCTTGTTTCGACTTAGGTCTTTCAGTGCTCTGTCAAACTCTTCACGCAGTATCATATGTTCCATTTCATCTTCATCTACATCCTCTTCCATTTCCATAATATTGTCCTCAAGAACATCGCCCCCGTATAGACCCTCTATATACTCCTTCCACCTTTCTGCTTTCCCTTCTTTGCTTAGAACTGGGTTTCCATCAGAGATCTTGATATTCATACAAGTGGTTCTCTTTTCTCCAAAAGTCTCTTTAATTTTCGTATAGGCAGTATCTATCTTACCCCTAGTGAGATAAGCCTCTACATCCTTACATTTGTCCTCTAGCCATCCCTGCTTAGCCATTTTGCACTTCCTGTCGATCTCATTTTTGAGACGTTTGTATTCCTTTTTGCCTGCTTCATTTACTGCATTTTTTATATTTTCTCCTTTCATCAATTAGATTCAATATTTTTTCTGTTACCCAAAGATTTTTGCTAGCCCTCGTCTTTTTACCTACTTGATCCTCTGGTGCCTTCACTACTTCATCCCTCAGAGCTACCCACTCATCTTCTTCTGCACTTCTTTCCCCCATTGCTGTCAATTGTTCCCTTATGCTCTCCCTGAAACTCTGTACAACCTCTGGTTTAGTCAGTCTATCCAGGTCCCATCTCCTTAAATTCCCACCTTTTTGCAGTTTCTTCAGTTTTAATCTACAGTTCATAACCAATAGATTGTGGTCAGAGTCCAAATCTGCCCCTGGAAACGTCTTACAATTTAAAACCTGGTTTCTAAATCTCTGTCTTACCATTATATAATCTATCTGAAACCGTCTAGTATCTCCAGGGTTCTTCCATGTATACAACTTTCTTTCATGATTCTTGAACCAAGTGTTAGGTATGGTTAAGTTATGCTTTGCGCAAAATTCTACCAGGCAGCTTCCTCTTTCATTTCTTAGCCCCAATCCTTATTCACCTACTACGTTTCCTTCTCTTCCTTTTCCTACTGTCGAATTCCAGTCACCCATGATTATTAAATTTTCGTCTCCCTTCACTACCTGAATAATTTCTTTTATCTCATCATATATTTCATCAATTTCTTCATGATCTGCAGAGCTAGTTGGCATATAAACTTGTACTACTGTAGTAGGCGTGGGCTTCGTGTCTATCTTGGCCACAATAATGCGTTCACTATGCTGTTTGTAGTAGCTTACCCGCCCTCCTATTTTCCTATTCATTATTAAAGCTGCTCCTGCATTACCCCTATTTGATTTTGTATTTATAACCCTGTATTCACGTGACCAAAAGTCTTGTTCCTCCTGCCACCGAACTTCACTAATTTCCACTATATCTAACTTTAACCTATCCATTTCCCTTTTTAAATTTTCTAACCTACCTCCCCGATTAAGGGATCTGACATTCCACGCTCCGATCCGTAGAACGCCACTTTTCTTTCTCCTGGTAACGACGTCCTCTTGAGTAGTCCCCGCCCGGAGATCCGAATGGGGGATTATTTTACCTTCGGAATATTTTCCCCAAGAGGACGCCATCATCATTTAATCATACAGTAAAGCTGCATGCCCTCGGGAAAAATTCAATGTATAAGGAATTCAGTGTACATGTACACTTACGTCTAGATGGGCGAGACATACATATTGTATCACTGTTGAAACCTTTTGTCAGTTGTCGCTGTTTTTATGATGGTAAAATAAAGTCACGTAGTAATATGGTAGCTAGTTGACAGTTCACAAAGATGCTGTTTGTTTTGCAAAGTGGTTAACTGGTTATTTCTACTCTATAGCTATAGTCGGCAGTTTTGCTTGCGTTACAGATAATTTAGTTGTTTATGAAAACTTTGGTTGTTTAGTTTTTACCCCTTCTCATGTATCAGAATGTCAATAAAATTTTCTAGATAATATTTACGGCTGAAGTCTTTCCGTTCATGCTGGTAATTTTGCATGTTCCAATTCTGGAATATGTCAAAGGATAAAAAAATAAACAACCTAAGATTGCTCAAATAACTAAATTACGTTTAATTCAAACAAAACCATTGACTAGCTATAACCATTTTGTATACATACAAGATGGTTCAGAACTATTAACCACTTGTCAAATAACTACATGACTTTATTTTACCATTATAAAAACTGCGGCAATTTACATAAGGATTCATCAATGATACGATATGTATGTGTGGCCCAGATAGACGTAGGTACACGTGTAGAATTAACGCCATATACAAATATCGCAAAAGTAAGTTAAATTTACCAGCTGTAATTTTCGCAGGTGTACTGCCGGAATAGGCCTATTGTAGGGAATATACTAGGGTTGGAACGTAAATAGTGGCAACTATTTATCCACAACCGATACAAAAGAGTTACATGTTTGTACCTGTTACTGTCGTTTAAAGTAGTCACCAGTGCTGTGTGGAACCCGGTGCCAGCGATGTGGAAGACTTAGGTATACCGTTAGCAGAACCAGTTCTGTTGATGGTGCGAATTGAGCGGTCTACTGCCTGTCGAATCTCTGGAACAGTTCTGAAGCGAATACCACGAAGTGGTTCCTTCATCTTCGGAATCAAATCAAAGTCACAAGGACTGAAGTCCGGGGAGTATGGTGGATGGTTCAATACTTTCCAGTCCCATCGACCGGGCAGAGCAGCCACAACTTGCGCTGTATGCGCCCACATATTGTCCTGCAAAATGTTGGGTGGATTGCGCAGAAAGTGTCGCCGCTTCTTTCGCAAAGCTGGTCGCAGGTGATGCTCCAAAAACGAACAGTAATACTGTGCATTGACGGTCTGCCGTGGAGTAACGTAATGTGTTAGGACAACACCATCACAGTCGCACACGATAATCACCATAACTTTCACCATACTGGGGTCTGACGCACTTTCGACTTTCGCGGCGACCCATAATAACGCCATTCGTTGGATTGGTGTCTCAGTTTTGGCTCGTACGAAGTGGCCCAACTCTCATCCAGTGTTACGATATGGCGTAAGAAAGCCTCTCCCTCGCGCTCATAGCGCCCCAATTGCGTCTGAGCAGCGTCGTAACGAATCCATTTCTGCATTTCCGTCAAGTCATGCGGAACCCATCGTGATGCAGTTTTTCGCATGCCCAGGCGTTCGTTCAGGATGCGAAGCGCAGTCGTGTGCGCTAATCCGGTTTCGTGGGCGAGCTCACGAATCGTATGGCATCGATCAATGTCCACTACCGCGGCAACAGCATGCACTACTTCTTCTAGAGACGCTAGTACGACCAGCCCAATGCATGTCTGCCACAGTTTGCCGACCTTCGTTGAAGGCTTTTACCCAACGTGCCACTGTTCTGTACGGCAATGCCGATTCCCCTCACCCCTCTTGAAGACCTTGATGACACTGTCGTGCTGTACGATCTCTGGCATATTCAGTCTTGATCCAACTTCGTTGTACCTGTTTCGAAAACATAGACACACCGTTACGTTAGACCGCTCGCTCTCAACTGACTGTGTTTCCCTCGATTGTGCGCACGCCGGTGACATGGGACGGACGAGTCCATTTGCTCGGAGGTAAGGTGGGTATGTGAACAACATGTGCTATGAGCGACAAGCAGGCCGCTGTAGCCGAGCGGTTCTAGGCGCTTCAGTCCGGAACCGCGCTGCTGCTGCGGTCGCAGGTTCGAATCCTGCCTCGGGCACGGATGTGTGTGATGTCCTTAGCTTAGTTAGGTTTAAGTAGTTCTAAGTCTAGGGGACTGATGACCTCAGATGTTAAGTTCTATAGTGCGTAGGCCCATTTGAACCATCAGCGACAATAGTAGATTCTATTGCATAGTGTCTCCACAGCAGTGTTGCCACCAACCTACGTAATAACACTATTAGCAGCTAACTTGGGAGATTCGATTTAAAATGGCATGTTACGACATGTTTCGTGCTGCAGGACTAAGTATACAATAAATACTGATTCCGTGTGTTTCAGGCGTGTTTTCCGCATCATGACTTGGGCGTATTCATTCAAGTTTCAGTGAACAGGACTCAGGATGTTTGATTCATCATTCTAGGTGACCAGGTGCTGGCCTTTCTGCTACATCTTCATGGTGAGTATGCTGTGGACACTCCAGTCTTCCAAGATGACAATAGTCATATTCATGTGGCTACATGCATACGTTCCTGGTAGGATCATCATTCAGGCATGCTGTTGAATCTCATCTGACAGTCTAACCCATCCTCTCTTAATGCCAAACAAAAAGTCTGGGACTGTTTGGGCAGTGGGTGGATGTCAAATAGCATCCAAGCAGTTTGGTAGTTATGTTTGATCTAATCATCGGCAAGTTGATTGAGATGATATTCCTGAAGAAACGTGACTACTCTCTTTCTTTGAGGCAATTGTCCAAGCGAGAAGTGGTGATATATGGCGTTAGCTTGATGTCTTCGAAGGGTGACTAATTTATTATCTGCTATTCTTACTTTCTTATAGACAGTATCATTGTCAGCAAAAGATCTGAACGTTATGTTCTCTAGTCCTGATAAGCAGTTTACATGCTGTCCATTAACGTTAATGTGACCATCTGTCAAAAGCAGACTTTTGGAATGCAGACTACTGTGGGAGATGCAGGAAGAGTGTTCATGAAGTTCTAGAAGGTACCGACAGAGATGTGGATCTGTGCCGACAGCCAACAGCGACAAGCTTCTCGATTGAGGGTTCATGGCGTGAACAGCCCTATCAAGATGGTCCTACAGATTCCCCATTGAGTTTCAATTCGGGGAGTTTATTGGCTGGGGGGATACGGTAAACTCATCCTGGTGTTCTTCAAACCATGTACGTACACTGAGAGTTGTGTGACACGTTGCATTGTGCTACTGGTAGGTGCCATTGTGCCGAGGAGAAACAAACTACACTACTCGCCATTAAAATTGCTACACCAAGAACAGTTGCAGATGATAAACGGATATTCATTGGACAAATATATTATACTAGAACTGACATGTGATTACATTTTCACGCAGTTTAGGTGCATAGATGCTGAGAAATCAGTACCCAGAACAACCACCTCTGGCCTTAACAACGGCCTTGATACGCCTGGGCATTGAGTCAAACAGAGCTTGGATGGCGTGTACAGGTACAGCTGCCCACGCAGCTTCAACATGATACCACAGTTCATCGAGAATAGTGACTGGCTTATTGTGACGAGCCAGTTGCTCGGCCACCATTGACCAGACGTTTTCAATTGGTGAGAGATCTGGAGAATGTGCTGGCCAAGGCAGCAGTCGAACATTTTCTGTATCCAGAAAAGCCCGTAAAGTCCTGCAACACGCGGTCGTGCATTATCCTGCTGAAATGTAGGGTTTCTCAGGGATCGGATGAAGGGTAGAGCCACGGATCGTAACACATCTTAATGTAACGTCCACTGTTCAAAGTGCCGTCAGTGCGAACGAGAGGTGACCGAGACGTGTAACCAATGGCACCCCATACCATCACGCCGGATGATATGCCAGTATGGCGATGACGAATACACGCTTCGAATGTGCGTTAACCGCGATGTCACCAAACACGGATGCGACCATCATGATGCTGTAAACAGAACCTGGATTCATCCGAAAAAATGACGTTTTGCCATTTGTGCACCCAGTTTCGTCGTTGAGTACACCATCGCAGGTGCCCCTGTCTGTGATGCAGCGTCAATGGTAACCGCAGCCACGGTCTCCGAGCTGATAGTCCATGCTGCTGCAAACGTCGTCGAACTGTTCGTGCAGATGGTTGTTGTCTTGACTCAGGGGTCGAGACGTGGCTGCACGATCCGTTACAGCCATGAGGTTAAGATGCCTGTCATCTCGACTGGTAGTGATACGAGGCCTGTAACGCCGGAAATGAATATCCTCCTATTCCCATCTATTGTACTATAGATTTTTCCTTATTTTGTTACCTGAAGATATAAAATTTCTGTATCTTTGTATATTGTAATTGTTTTACTATTTGTATATATATGCATTTATGTCGATGTATAATTGGTTTGTTTTGTGAATATTATTTGTATTTATACGCTGGGTCTAGCCTAGGGAAAACTATGCTATCGAACGAATACATCGATAGGTCGTGTGGAGAACCAAAGTGTTTAGGATCTTTGGTAGTGTTAACTCTGCCGCATGGAGCGCGGGCAGAGAGGGTCTGCCTGGAGTAGTGCAGTGGAGCAGGTGTGTTGTGTGACGCTCCCGCGAGTTGCCGCGCTTTCGGGTTTGGGCAGCATGTAATTGCGCTCGACTTGCTATGATAGTTTATGACACGGTGTCGCGGACGGGATCTTAGCTGGCGCACATCAAGAGCCCGTTTCGCCTGGTGACCGTGTCGAGAAGAAGGCGCGCCAACATCCAGCTTCTGCAACGGCGACGGCCGACAATGAGTGACTGTCGCCACCTCCTCGATCGACGACTTCAAACCTTCAATCAGCCAACAACGAAGTCTGGAAGCACGTAAAGGTTTAGAACTGTATGGCAGACCTCAGCTTTTCAAACTGTTCAAATCGCAAAATTACAGCAACGTAGCATGAACCTTTGTTGCTCATTGTCCCAATTGCATTACCAAGCAGGGTCCCTTCCTTTTCCGGAATGAGCCCGAGTGTCTTTGAAATGCAAACGCCAGCATCATTCGATTTCACTGCTTTAATTTCAAAGTTCAGTTAAGGTATTCATAGCTGGCTACAATATTTAGATTACACAAGCACAAATTAAGAGTGCGAGTTTTGTTACCGTATTTTAGCTTACCTGTGACTGCAGCTCAGCTTGGTACGTACTAAATTTTACTATTGTTAATTGTTCAGAATCATTTAATTCAAGATCAAAGTTAAATCTCTTATTTCTAAATTGCGTAGATTGAAGTAGCTTTTGAAATGATTGTTGAGGTAGTCCAAGAGTAACCGTATTTTCCTGAATTTCGATGTGCTTCAGAAAGAAAGCTCACTATTAACTTCAGTCACTAAATTAACTTTCAGTTTTCCGGTTTTATTAATTCTTTTGCTAAATTAAGTCGGAGTGTAGCGAAATTTATTACTTCTGACAAACTTTCAGTTTTCACACTACACGTGTCAACCTTCAGTTGCCACGCTTCTAGTACTAATTATATGTGTAGTAACCTTTCTTTTTCAGTTACTATAGTAATTGTCCTTAGGACCGTAATTTCCCCCAAATCTCAAATATCTAATTACCGCTAGTTAATTGTTAACGTAACGGCCGCACATTTACTTTCTTTATTAACTTTACCCCTTTTCAAAATTAATTTCCACCAGTTTCATTGGCATTTTTCCTTTCATTTAGATGTAACCCTTTCCTCCCTCTTTACCGACAGATTAACTTCGGTGACGATTGCTTTCCCAAATTTCCATTAGGTACACGCGGTTTAATTTTTCACTGCCATTAAGGTCGATAAGTGAGGGGGAGGTTACAGGCCGTTGGGATCCAGCACGGCGTTCCGTATTACCCTCCTGAACCCACCGATTCCATATTCTGGTAACAGTCATTGGCTCTAGACCAATGCGAGCAGCAATGTCACGATGCGATAAACCGCAATCGCGATAGGCCACAATCCGACCTTTATCAAAGTCGGAAACGTGATGGTACGCATTTCTCCTCCTTACACGAGGCATCACAACAACGTTCCACCAGGCAACGCCGGCCAACTGCTGTTTGTGTATGAGAAATCGGTTGGAAACTTTCCTCATGTCAGCACGTTGTAGGTGTCGCCACGGGCGCCAACCTTGCGTGAATGCTCTGAAAAGCTAATCATTTGCATATCACAGCATCTTCTTCCTGTCGGTTAAATTTCGCGTCTGCAGCACGTCATCTTCGTGGTGTAGCAATTTTAATGGCCAGTAGTGTACATTTAGGGACGGACATGGATACATTCTTGTATTGATCCATTTTGCTTCCAGAATGACGAGAACCCCAAGGGTATGCCACAACAGCATTTCCCAGACCATAAGGCTCCTTCTTACAGCCTGGATCCTTCCGACGATTGTTGCAGGGTGTTCGCTTTCAGATGTTTTAAGTCGACGGAGGATGAAACTTGATTCATCTGAAAAAGCCACCTGTCGCCACTCAGTGGACGTCCAGCTGCTGTAACGGCGTGCAAATTCCAGCCTTCGTCGTCAATGAGCAGCAATCAGGATGGGTGCATGAACCAGGCGGCTGCTGCAGCGGCCCACACGCAGCAACGTTTGCTGAACCGACATTGACGATACACTGTTGGTAGCCCCTTGGTCCATCTCGGCTGTTAGCTTCTCAAAAGTTGTACGTCTATTAACCCAAGCACATATCCGTAGCCATTGTTCACCCCATTTATCTATGACCCGTGGTGCACCACAGTTGGCACGGTGCTGGTTTTGATGCACGGTATACTTTGACCGTATCGGCACGCTAACAGTCTTCTGGTCAGACGCATAATTTCGTAGGTTTTTTTGTATGACTGTAGTGTTGCTAAACTCGATACTGTACTATAGCGTCAAGCAGCATTCGGAAATATAGTTTACCTGAACTATTCGTTTCTATTTCATTCCTGGGTTTTGGAGATTATCCGTTCTTTGGAAGATGTACAACACAAAATATTCGAACAGCTCATGAAGACTGGACAAATTAAGCACAAGTGGCGTGGGTTCATGTTACTGGACGTCACATACCATATGATCGATCTTCTGAAGCATTTAAATTCTCAATTTCTGCCTTAGAGAGGCCTCGTAGAGCTGGGAGGTAAAAATTAGGACATCCCGTCGACGACAAGTTCATTAGGGACGGAGCACAAGCTCGGATTAGGGAGGGATGAGGAAGGAAATCCGCTGTATCATTAAAAAAAAAAAACCATTCCGGATATGCCATAAGCCGTTTAAAGAAACCACGGAAAACCTAAATTCGGATGGCCAGACAGGGAACTGAACCACCGTCTTCCCGAAAGCAATATCTTACCAATGCACCACCTTACTCTGTTTATAGAGATGGAAATATCAAGAAATTATCTCAGATTGCCTGTCTTCATTCCTAAACGTCTCATAGCATGGTATTTTATAGATCATTCAATCAAGAAAGGAACACAGAATGGTAACATGAGGTGCCTATTACTCGAATTCTTGTAGATAGCTATTTCTACAGTTGCTCTTGATGACGTAGAATATTTACTCCATTATGGACACAGTTTTCAGAAATCAGTTACTGTTCAAAAACGGCGTTTAAGTTTCATAGAAAATGCAATAAGGAAACTGTACGTATAAATTCGTTGCTCAGAGTTAGTATGGCTGCTGTGCTTTAATTTGATCATTTACTCAGAGAGCTAAAGCCGCAAAATTATACTAAACGAAATTTTAAAAACAGGTTAGTCACATCTACTTCAAAACTCGTTCAGCCTCACAGAAAAAGTTTTAACCGATGATACCACGTATGTTCCACATCAAAACGAAACAACAAACGAAACTAAGGGTGGAATATTTCCCCAAAACTCCATCAGGTTGTTCTAAGGCAAATGGAAAATTAGGCAGTGCAAGGCGCAGAGCGTTGATGAGGTAATGATACGAGCATAAAACAGAAAGGTCATTATGTGGAATTCTGGACAAAGGCAGAAATTTACATCATCGTCCTGATGTATTGCTATCGGACGTGTCGACAAAGCAGACACCACTGGTGGTACAGCGGCTATCTAGAATACGTTATTACGAGAAGTCAGGACTTCATCCGACTACAGGCATTGAAATAAATCAGTTGTGAACGATGGAAATTTGTGTCGGAGCAGGACTCGAACTCAAATGTTCCGCTTCTCTAGAAGAGTTGCCCTAACCGTCTCGGCCATCTGGACACGCATCCCGTCCGACCTAAATTCTCAACCTGTCACGCGCAAGTAGCGCCCTCTCCAATAGCCCAGGACTCGTAGGATTTGCCAAGTACCGCAGTGTTTCGAAGATGTGGTGGCATCCGCACGGGAAGTTTCTTGATCCTCGCTTTTAACATATGTATAAAATGACTCTAGATACTTTCAGTGCGGATGCACCGTATCAGATATAGATTGAATCGACTAAAACTTGGACCGCAAATATTGCTGAAATGCAAACTGCTGTTCATGTGCGGTTTTCACAGAATGGATTGGTATTCAGGGGCTTGTATTGCTAGCCAATCAACATGAACATGTCGACGTTTTCTGCATTGGTAAATCCCATCGTCCACTCACGACCTACTGCTTAGACTGTCACACACCAACTGACTAGCAAGTCGCAGTGCACACAAGCACATTGTAAGCAAACATAAGAACATCGCACCCAGTAACTACGCAGGTTGAACGGCACGAACCAATGTCTGTGAGGAAACTTTTCAAAATACAATATCTCGTAAACGACTCCCACTAGAATCCTGCAACAACCACCACTTATTTCTAATTCACCCTATTTTTAGTTTGTTAATGTCAATAGGCATTGTCCCATTAAAAAAGCGTATGTTTGCACAAAAAATATACTTACTGAGTATTATTACAATCTGTTGAGTGGCTGACAATCCCATCTGTGAAAACCACAAATAGGCTGCAGTTTCCATTTCCGCAATATTGGCGGTGCAAGTTTTAGGTGATTCATCCTGTATGTGGATATCAGTGAGGACGGCTCTAGATACTTTCAGTGCGGATGCATCATGTCTGCCGAGCAGTGGGGTTGATGGATGGGGGCGCTACTTGCGCGTGACAGGTTGATAATTTGGGTAGTACAGGAAGCGTGTCGGTATGGCCGAGATGGTTTAGGCAATCGTTCTAGAGAAGCGCAACCTCGCGAGTTCGAGTCCTGGTCCATCACAAATTTTCAACGTTCACCACCGATTTATTTCAATGCTTGTAAGCGGTTAAGTCCTGATTTCTCTTAATAACGTGATGTATTGCTGGTTCAGTATCCCATGTTGGTGGAGTGATCTTGTTGTTGACGCTGTGTCACTTAACCTTTCCTGCTAAAAAAGTAACATCACCATTATCTGCTTCACCTTCGTAATGGAATGCATATAAGACGATCATATCTTTCGTAAAGTACCCTTTGTGCAATATAATCTTAAGTGCCAAGTACTATAAATCTTACAGCAACTGGTACGCGTATTTAGACTGGCACAGATTCTTGACGTGGCTCAGGTTTCAAAGATAAGAATTTTTAAAGTTAAAAGAAGTATTTCTGCTAGAATGAATATGTTTCTCGACGTAATTCTCACATCTCCATTTGGTGATGAGGGAATCGATGTCCATGAGGAGCATAAGCAGCTGATGAGGTTGACTGAAGCGTGGCTCGTCTCTGTAGAAGGTAATCATGATGGCGCCTTGTAGGGCTTTGTGGGAGAACCGCCTTTCTCCCCGTGCGACTAGGGCAGCATGCATAGCAGGGTCGAAGATTGACTCGAACACATCTTTTCGCCTTTCGTAATCGAGGAGGCGCTGGTTCCGGATGACGTCAACTTCTTCTTCCTGCAATGGTTAAACATACAAGCATTGTAAAAGTGACAGTTCTAGAAAACGAAAGGGGGAAGATTAGAATTTAATTTCTTGTAGACTTCTTAGTAATTAGACACGCTAGGAAACTACCTAGGTGCTCACATGAAGTGATTTAAGAAAATATGAATTCTAATGTGAATGTAGGTTCTCTCGGCGTAAGCTGTTGATGAAAAGCTCTAGGGTTTCAAACCAGATGGCAGTGTTAGAACACCGCGACGTTTCGACAAGTGTCACACTCGTCATCTTCTGTCGAAGTGTCGAGATATGAGGATGCTGCGATATTTATACTAGTGGGGTGGCAGACAGAGGGGGCACCCCATGAGCAGTGACCTGTTTTCGTCCAAAGCGCTGGGCTAGTTCATTCGTTTGTTCGGCAGGGGAGACCGATAAGTGTTTTCCACCTTTCGGCTGGTCAACGATGATAGAATCGAGGCGCACGCCCTGCAATCTTTGTCAAACGATTTTACAGAAAGTATTCGGTAAACAATTTCAATTTTGCTTAACTTATAGCTTTATATGTCAGGTTCATGATGATGTGCCCATCATTTCGTTAATGGTCATTATTACTATGATATTTACGTGGAAGTAAGAGAGTGCGTGAAATTCGGAAAAGTTTGAAACGAAAACTAGAGGTCACTATGATTTTGCGTTTGGTGCCTATTGCATAGAATGTTGTTGAATATGAAATTTATCTAACGTACAGAATTTTTCTTTAGACTTGGGAAGAGCTATCCACCTGTCACCAATCTCGAGAAAACTGATCTGACGTGGCACCCGCATTTGTGATCGCGCCGCGCCAGCGATAAGGCCAGAGTGAAATAGCCACAACATTCCTCATATTTCATAATGGGTTTCAGATATAGAAATGAGATTTTGGCAAGTGATAACACGCAAAGAGGAGAGTATTTTACCATATCGTTATTATTTAAGATTTCATTACGTACCGTGTTATTCCGCTAACTGCAGACTTTTTCGATGAAAGAATGTAATTTTTAAGGGCCAACGATAGCTGGTGTAACGAGACATGCATTTGGAACAACACAAGCGAAGACATTACACTTTTTTGTACCGAAGGTATACTTTTTCATAAGCTACTGACCTTACTTTTCCTCAGTTCCTCACTTAATATACTTAGTAAACCACTTAGAATTCTGTTGCAGCTGTGTTTGCACAACATGTTAGTGAGGTGAGACTAGCTGTCCGCTGTGGCCGAGTGGTTCTAGGCGTTTCAGTCCGGAACCGTGCTGCTGCTACGGTCGCAGATTCGAATCGTGCCTCGGGCATGGATTGTGTGATGTCCTTAGGTTAGTTAGGTTTAAGTAGTTCTAAGGTCTAGGGGACTGATGACCACAGAAGTTAAGTCCCATAGTGCTCAGAGCCATTTGAACCATTTTTTAAATGCGTTGTCTAATAATACAGAAGTAATGTGATGTACTATACCGTGATTCGGACAAATATGTAATAAAACAAATTTATACTTAAATATACTGATCATCGGCATAGAAGCCTAACAGTTGTAAGTAGGCTGTTTAGGTTTTTATGTTGGTAAGGCCACGTAGCGCTCTGTATGAAAATCACTGACTGTGCTGTGTGCAGTCTGTGGCTGATCTGCATTGTTGGAATATTTGCTATTAGTAGTGCTGAGCAGTTGGATGTGAACAGCGCGTAGCGTTGCGCAGTTGGAGGTGAGCCGCCAGCAGTGGTGAATGTGGGGAGAGAGATGGCAGAATTTTGAGAGCGGACGATATATATATCAGTAGTTAGTGCCTTCAGTAGTTAGAATCTTTATTTAGCTGGCAGTATAGGCGCTCGCTGTATTGCAGTAGTTCGAGTAACGAAGATTTTTGCGAGGTAAGTGATTCATGAAAGGTATAGGTTATTGTTAGTCAGGGCCATTCTTTTGTAGGGATTATTGAAAGTGAGATTGCGTTGCGCCAAAAATATTGTGTCAGTTTAGTGTTGTTCAGAATAAGTAAAGAAAGAAATGTCTGAGCACGTTCAGTTTTGCTCAGCTGTTTGAAAATCAAATAACGTAGAGGTTTTTCAGCACAGTAATCTATAAATTTCTAAGGGGATGTTTCACATTGATAGGATTTCGACAACTGAGTTACACGAAAAACAAAAATTAGCGGAATAATATTAAATAGGCTACAAGATTTTAGCCAACTGTACAAGGACCAAACAGTATAATGTTTTTAACCCTTAAATACAGGAAATCCCCTACTACACGGCATGATTGCAACCCTTTCAGCGACAACCACCGGGATGGCGCTGAAATGTCTGTCAGTTGGTAAGGATATGGATAACGGTACCCATACACAGGAAATGCCATGAAATCAGATCGGAACACTTTCGTTACCGGCGGTGAGAAGTATTCCACAGCAGGATGCTTGGTTCGCCAGTCGTTCTTGTCAGCTTTTAGTTAAAATTCTTTAGGGTCAAAACTACAAAAATACTAGAGGAGCCTAAATTCAGCATTCTATGTCAAGTCAAAGCAGCCCCTTACTCAGGGAATGAGGGTAGGGGAGCAGATCCAGGAATCCTGCACAGCCGCTAATAAAAAAGTCCCAATGGATGTTTGCCACCGTCCCCCTTCGATCTGTTACGAAGTGCCAAGTGTGTATCTGTGTCTTGTGGATGACAGTGATGAGTGCTTTTACGGCACAGGGTTGAATCTGTTGTAGGTAAAGGGAAGAGAGACGGTGAAACCCAGAGCTGGTTTATAACCTACTCCTCTCGAATAGCACCAAGGGCGCCTCCATGCTTGATGTCCAAAGCCGATGGTCGATCATCATCAACAGTGTCAATGACCTCACAGCAGAGGGGTTTTGAATTTAATCCAGGACACTGTCGTTAAGATGTGATCAGGAACTTTACGCCCCCATCTCTCCTCCCCTTGTGGGCTAAATATTGGCACAGAAAATGTTCCATAGCAGGATACGAGCCGGTTTACTTCCGAGCCAACAGTATTCTACAATAAGGTACTAATAACCAGAAAGGAGTAATGAACAGCTCACATTTTAAAGTACGTGTGTACTCGTAATTGACGGCCGGTGTTGCCGTGCGATTCTAGGCGCTTCAGTCCGGAACCGCGTGACCGCTACGGTCGCAGGTTAGAATCCTGCCTCGGACATGGATGTGTGTGATGTCCTTAGGTTAGTTAGGTTTAAGTAGTTCTAAGTTCTAGGGGACTGATGACCACAGATGTTAAGTCCCATAGTGCTCAGAGCCATTTGAACCATTTTTTTACTCGTAATTCTAATTTCAATGAAAGCAGGTGCTGACAGATGTGAAAATAACCGAACTATTAGATTAATAAGACTTGGTTTGCAAAATACGAGTACTAACACGAATTATGTACAGAAGAATGGAAGAACTGGTAGAAGCCGACATCAGCGGAGATCATTTTGCATTCCGGAGAAATGTGGAACAAGCGAGGCAATACTGACCCTACGACTAAGGCTAAGGAATGACAAACCTACGTTTATAGCATTCAAACCTACATTTATAGCATTTGTAGCAGTGTGCGATTTGTGCTTTTACCAGTGGGGGGGATGTCTTACGGGGTTAGTATAATTATATATGTTACTAGCTTGGACCGTGGCGTTACCCATGGTTAAACAGTTATTTAGAAAAAGATGTTAATGCCGAAACTCACTATTCCCGCGTATGCACTATCAGAAAAGCCATCCTTTGTTATAACTTTAAAAGTACATTATAGTTAAAGCTTATTTACAAAATCATCTACATACATGTATACGAGGGGAATTCAAAAAGTAAAGGCACATTTGTAAAAAGCTGTACTTATTCTGATGATAGAAAACTGAAACATGCGTTATTTTTCTACGTAACCTCCCTGGACTTCAATGCAGTTTTCCCGAAGTTTTACGAGTTTTTTTATTTCATCAGAAAATACGTTTATCGGTAGCATCTGTAACCAATTTTGCACCGCATGACGTCTTCATCACTTTCAAATCTTCTTCCCTGTAGTGCTTCCGTTAAGGGTCCAAACATGTGAAAATCGCTTGGAACCAGGTCTGGACTGTATGGTGGATGTTCCAGAAACTCGAATCTCAACTCCTGTATTGCGTCGGCTGTCCGTTTGGGAGAATGTGGGCGAGCATTATCTTGCTGCAGGATGACACCTCTTCACAGTTTTCCACGACATTTGGATCTGATTGCAGGTTTTAGTTTCGTACGTAACACATCATATCCACCATACAATACAGACCTGGCTCTAAAGCCTCGTTTCGCTGGGGCGACGTCTTGCAACATTGTGACATGCTACGGAAATGTGGCGTGCGTCGTCTTGTCATTTAGTTCTAGATGTTTTGAAACGCTTAACTACTACATATAACTTTTTCAAAATTAATAAGCAAACATATTAATAGTAAACTTCCAGTGTTCGGTTCCACAAATTTAAATTATATGTAAAGTTTTACTACAGTGCTTGGGAAATGAACATCCCAGGTTGAGATGCATAAACTAAAACCAGAGAAGGGGATGGTCTGATGCAGAGCGGGGGGGGGGGGGGGGGGGGGGGAACCCCTCCCCCCATCCCCACCTGCAAATCGCACACTGATTTGTAGACTTAGAGAAAGCTTGTGACAACGTTGAAACTCTGAAGGTAGAAGAGGTAAAATACATGCAGGTTATTTACAACTTATACAGAAACCAGATGGCAGTTGTGA
Source organism: Schistocerca piceifrons (assembly GCF_021461385.2). Classification (NCBI taxonomy): domain Eukaryota; kingdom Metazoa; phylum Arthropoda; class Insecta; order Orthoptera; family Acrididae; genus Schistocerca; species Schistocerca piceifrons. The sequence continues at coordinate 260,662,367 of NC_060144.1, read as the reverse complement.
GTGGAAGGGCATGAAAGGGAAGCAGTGGCTGAAAAGAGAGTGAGACAGGGTTGTAGCCTATCCCCGATGTTATCCAATCTGTACATTGAACAAGTAGCAAAGGAAACCAATGGAAAATTTGGAATGGAATTAAAGTTCATGGGAAGAAAGAAAAACCTTGAGATTTGCCGATGACATTGTAATTCTGTCAGAGACAGCAAAGTCCTTGGAAGAGCAGTTGAACGGAATGGACAGTGTCTTGAAAGGCGGATATAAGACAAACATCAATAAAAGCAAAACAAGGATAATGGAATGTAGTCGAATTAAATGCTAAGGAAATTAGAGTAGGAAACGAAACCTTAAAGTAGTAGACGGGTTTTGCTATCTGGACAGCAAAATAACTGATGATGGCCGAAGCAGAGAGGATATAAAATGTAGACGGCGCAAGAAGAGAAATTTGCTACCATCGAATATACATACATCAAAAATAGTTTTGCATCAGCTCGTTTCCGAGAGTTCCGGAACAGAAAATTGGAATAGAGATCAACATAAACATCATTTTCGCCCTTTTTATTGCTCGTGAAAACCACACATTGCATGTTGTACCACCATACAGCGAGACCTTCAGATGTGCATACATCGGTACCTCTAATACCCAGTTGCATGTCCTCTTGCATTGATGCATGCCTATATTCGCCGTGGCATACTATCCACAAGTTCATCAAGGCACTGTGGGTCCATATTGTCCTACTCCTCAACGGCGATTCGGCGTAGATCCCTCAGAGTGGTTGGTGTGTCACGTCGTCCATAAACACCCCTTTTCAATCTATCCCAGGCATGTTAGATAGGGAACATGCTGGCCGCTGTAATGGAGCGATGTCGTTATCCTGAAGGAAGTGATTCACAAGATGTGCACGATGGGGGCGCGAATTGTCGTCCATGAAGACGAATGTCTCGCCAATATGCTGCCGATGTGGTTGCACTATCGGTCGGAGGATGGCATTCACGTATCGTACAGCCGTTACGACGCCTTCCATGACCACCAGCGGCGTACGTCGGCCGCACATAATGCCACCCCAAAACAGCAGGGAACCTCCACCTTGCTGCTCTCACTGGACAGTGTGTCTAAGGCGTTCAGCCTGACCGGATTGCCTCAAAACACGTCTCCGACGACTGCGCGGTTGAAGGCATATGCGACACTCATCGGTGCGATGCCAATCCTGGGTGGTCCATTCGGCTTGTTGTTGGCCCATCTGTACCGCGCTGCATAGTGTCGTGGTTGCAAAGATGGACCTCGCCACGGACGCCGGGAGTGAAACTGCGCATCATGCAGCCTATTGCGCACAGTTTGAGCCGTAACATGACGTCCTGTGGCTGCACGAAAAGCATTATTCCTCATGGTGGCGTTGTTGTCAGGGCTCTTCTGAGCCATAATCCACAGGTAGCGGTCATCCACTGCAGTAGTAGCCCTTGGGCGGTCTGAGCGATGCTTGTCACCGACTGTTCCTGTCCATCTGTATCTTCTCCATGTCCGAACAACATCGCTTTGGTTCACTCCGGAACGCCTGGACGTTTCCCTTGTTGAGAGCCCTTTCTGGTACAAAGTAGCAATGCGGACGCAAAACGAACCGCGGTTTTGACCGTCCAGGCATGGTTGAACTACAGTCAACACGAGCCGTCTACCTCCTTCCTGGTGGAATGACTGGAACTGATCGACTGTCGGACCCCCTCCGTCTAATAGGCGCTGCTCATGCATGGTTGTTTACATCTTTGGGCAGGTTTACTGACATCTCTGAACAGTCAACGGGACTTTGTCTGTCATGCAATATCCACAGTCAACATCTATCTTCAGGAGTTCTGGGAACGGGGGTGATGCAAAAGTTCTTTTGTTGTGTGTAGATATAAGTGTTAGGAAGTCTTTCCTGAAGGTTTTTGTCTGGAGTGTAGCCACGTATGGAAGTGAAACATGGACGATAAACAGTTTAAACAAGAAGAGAATAGAAGCTTTTAAATGTGGTGCTACAGAAGAATGCTGAAGATTAGATGAGTCGATCATGTAACTAATGAGAAAGTACTGAACAGAACTGGGAAGAAAAGAAGTTTGTGGCACAACTTGACCAAAAGATGGGATCAGTTGATAGGACACACAAGGGATCGCCAAATTAGTATTGGAGGGAGTGTGGAGGGTAAAAATCGTAGAGGGAGACCAAGAAGTGAATACAGTAAACAGATTCAGAAGAATGTATGTTGCAATAGTTATACAGACTTAAAGAGGCTTGCACAGGATAGAGTAGCGTGGAGAGCTGCATCAAACCAGTTTGCGGACTGAATACCACAACAACAAAAAGTTTAGATTTTCAAAGAGTGCATTCCACTCAACATCGTCAAAAATATTTTTCAGCGCGAACTTTCCAACATTTCTACAAAGTGTGATGTACAGCTCTCAGTTATGTGAAACAGCATAAGAAGAAGAGAAGTAAAAAGCCCCTAACCGACAGGATATGGAGATGAGTGACACGCCTTGCCAATGAGACTCGACAGGAATATTTGCTGTCTGTTAACGCCGGTCCATCTGACCAGTTTCTGAGCGAACAATTTTAAGGGAACTGTGTGCGATGGACACTTGGAGTCGGGTACCTCGCCAAAGACCATTACTCGTGGCGGCACGTGAAGCTACACGTTATCAGTAGGCCAAACAACACAGACACTTGGCAGTAGTTGAATGGACAAATATACTTTGATCCGACGAGTTGCGAGTTTGTTTCTTTTCAATGACGCAAAGTGTCAAGTGCACCAATGGCTCATTGATGCGTTTAGCCCACAGTGTGAGCGAGAGTGTAGTTCAGGCTAGAGGTGGTTCTGTAAGGTTGCAGTGGTACTTTTCGTGTCCTGACGTGGTCCCACTCATTCAGTTTAGCTTGAGTATGAAGTGCTGCAGGATGTTGGCCCGCCCGGTTAGCCGTGCGGTCTAACGCACGGCTTTCCGGGCGGGAAGGAGCACCTGGTCCCAGGCACGAATCCGCCCGGCGGACTTGAGTCGAGGTCCGGTGAGCCGGCCAGTGTATGGATGGTTTTCAGCCGGTTTTCCATTTGCCACGGCGAATGCGGGCTGGTTCCCCTTATTCCGACTCAGCTACACTATGTCGGTGATTGCTGCGCAAACAAGTTCTCCTCGTACGCGTACACCACCATTATTATACCACGCAAACATAGGGGTTACAATCGTCTGGTGTGAGACGTTCCCGAACCGCACAATAACGCTGGTTTCGGTGTGGGGAGGCGGACGTGTGAAGTGGACTGCGTTAGTCGTAGTGGGGTTGTGGACCAGTGCGGCTGCGGCGGAGACGGAGCCTCTCTGTTGTTTCTAGGCCCCCGGTTCTCATACAATACCATATAATACTGTAGGATGTTTATTTTCAACAGTCTTGATAATCAAATGTTTCTGTATCTTCTGCATCCCCATAATGAATGTGCTGTAGACACTCCCGTCTTTTAAGATGATAACAGCTGTGTTCAACGGGCTGCAGGCATCCGACCCTGGCTTAAAGAAAATCAGTCCTCTATTATACAGTAGGCTACATCAACTGACTAGCTAAATAATCGAATCTTAATGACATAGAAAATGACTGTAACTATGCGGAACATTAAGTGAAATGGACCAATCGACATCTATGCAGTTTTGTAGCTCTATGGTATCTAATCATCAGTATGTGACTTGAGCTGGATACCTGAAGAACCTTGTGGACTCGACACTTAGCTGAATTGAGGCCGTTATCAAGCTTAGAGGTCGAGTTATACGTTATTGGTGTTAAGACTTTTGAGGTGACAGATTTTTTGGTCGAGTGTGGTCACCTGAAATATTAGTTAAACTAATTGACATAGACGTAAAAGAGCTGTACTACCTTTTGGATTGCTTTTGGCAGCTTCCGATAATTCTTCAGACATCTTTCCGTCAGGCTAAAATACTGTCAGCTAGTTAATGCATGCATGTCGTTCGGTGTATTTACGTTAACTGCCGACATTAAAGAGAAAATTATGAATTTGATCTTCAAGTTACAAGGCCCAAGTAGCCTCCGTACCGAGACGAATTAAGGATCAATGTGAGGATTGCGATCTTCTATCAGTATTACCTCTGCTGCTTTCCGCTGCTGCTCCAGAAGTATCTCGACGGTTCTCCTGTACTTTCCCCAGAAGTTGAAGCCCTCTGCCTCCAGACCGGGAGTGCGTTCCAGCCAGCGCTGGACCAGCTGCGCAAGTGAGGGTTCCTTCTCTGACTTCTCGATGGCCTTGATGGCTTCTGGGTCGTGTCCGAACACCCTGGAGTACTTCTGGTTGTATTTCACTCTGTGTTCCTGCAACATAGCCATTGCCATTGATATCTCTAGCGTAAGGAGCGACGTTATGTGCAGAGATCAACCCTCTATGGGGTGTATGTATTACACTTCACAAAATGGACATCGTCGACAGTCAAGAAATGATCAAAACAAACCATTAACTAGCACCATGAAAAATGGCGCACCACAGTGATCGCAAAAGTTCACACCATTAAGATCGAAGGCGAACTCCTTGGGAGTTACAAACAATGCAGGACGTTCAGCAATGTGTTCACTCTTAAAGAATGCATATAAAATCATATTTGTGTAACGGGGAGAAAAGAACTGATGGAATATGATGGCATGTAAACGAATGCGAAACAGTCTGTCGTGGAGCTTATCGTGAAACTGGTTACCCTGTAAGGCTTAGCTGGAGATTGTTGTTGTTGTTGTTGTTGTTGTTGTTGTGGTCTTCAGTCCAAAGACTGGTTTGATGCAGCTCTCCGTGCTACTCTATCTTGTGCAAGCTTCTTCATCTCCCAGTACCTGCTGTAACCTACATCCTTCTGAATCTGTTTAGTGTATTCATCTCTTGGTCTCCCTCTACGATTTTTATCCTCCGCACTGCCCTCCAATACTAAACTGGTGATCCCTTGATGCCTCAGAATATGTCCTACCAAGCGATCCCTTCTTCTAGTCAAGTTGTGCCACAAATTTCTCTTCTCCCCAATTCTATTCAATACCTCCACATTAGTTATGTGATGTACCCACCTAACCTTCAGCATTCTTCTGTAGCAACACATTTCGAAAGCTTCTATTCTCTTTTTGTCTAAACTATTTATCGTCCACGTTTCACTTCCATACTTGGCTACACTCCATACAAATACTTTCAGAAACGACTTCCTGATACTTAAATCTATACATGATGTTAACAAATTTCTCTTCTTCAGAAACGCTTTTCTTGCCATTGCTAGTCTACATTTTATATCCTCTCTACTTCAACCATCATCAGTTATTTTGCTCCCCTAATAGCAAAACTCCTTTACTACTTTAAATGTCTTAGCTGGAGATAGTGCGATAATATGTTATTATAAGAACGGAAAAAACACATCCAGAGGCTGAATTTGTCCAGTGGTTCAAGATGGTATGAACTTCCGTGTCACACACTTTGCAGGATCTATAGTTTGCTCTAGGGGTGTAAGATTTTTATATGCAGACCAGAAATCAGGCAAAAGCAAGTTATTTTAACCATCTATCGGCTAAAAGCAGTGGTCATACCATATTTGTTGTTATCTTATGCTCCTTTTCCCCACTGAAAGTACCAGAGGTTGTACAGAGTTTCAGGCAGAGCATAAGGGAACAATTGACAGGAATGGGGGAAAGAAATACAGTAGAAGAAGAATGGGTAGCTTTAAGGAATGAAATAGTGAACGCAGCAGAGGATCAAGTAGGTGAAAAGACGAGGGCTAGTAGAAATCCTTGGGTAACAGAGGAGATACTGAATTTAATTGATGAAAGGAGAAAATACAAAAATGCAGTAAGTGAAACAGGCAAAAAGGAATTCAAACGTCTCAATAATAAGATCGACAGGAAATGGAAAATGGCTAAGCAGGGATGGCTAGAGGACAAATGTAAGGATGTAGAGGCTTATCTCATGAGGGGTAAGATAGATAATGCCTACAGGAAAATTAAAGAGACCTTTCGAGAAAAGGGAACCACTTGCATGAATATCAAGAGCTCAGATGGAAACCCAGTTTTAAGCAAAGAAAGGAAAGCAGAAACGTGAAAGGAGTATACAGAGGGTCTATACAAGGGCGACGTTCTTGAGGGCAATATTATGGAAATGGAAGAGGAGGTAGATGAAGATGAAATGGGAGATACGATACTGCGTGAAGAGTTTGACAGAGCACTGAAAGACCTAAGTCGAAACAAGGCCCCGGGAGTAGACAACATTCCATTAGAACTACTGAAAGCCTTGGGAGAGCCAGTCCTGACAAAACTCTACCATCTGGTGAGCAAGATGTATGAGACAGGCGCTATTCCATCAGACTTCAAGAAGAATATAATAATTCCAATCCCAAAGAAAGCAGGCGTTGACAGATGTGAAAATTACCGAACTATCAGTTTAATAAGTCACAGCCGCAAAATAGTAACGCTAATTCTTTACAGACGAATGGAAAAACTGGTAGAAGCTGAACTCGGGGAAGATCAGTTTGGATTCCGTAAAAATGTTGGAACACGTGAGGCAACACTGACCCTACGACTTATCTTAGAAGAAAGATAAAGGAAAGGCAAACCCACGTCTCTAGCATTTGTAGACTTAGAGAAAGCTTTTGACAATGTTGACTGGAATACTCTCTTTCAAATTTTAAAGGTGGCAGGGGTAAAATACAGGGAACGAAGGGCTATTTACAATTTGTACAGAAACCAGATGGCAGTTATAAGAGTCGAGGGACATGAAAGGGAAGCAGTGGTTGTGAAGGGAGTGAGACAGGGTTGTAGCCTCTCTCCGATGCTATTCAATCTGTATATTGAGGAAGCAGTAAAGGAAACAAAAGAAAAGTTCGGAGTAGGTATTAAAATCCATGGAGAAGAAATAAAAACTTTGAGGTTCGCCGATGACATTGTAATTCTGTCAGAGACAGCAAAGGACTTGGAAGAGCAGTTTTAACGGAATGGACAGTGTCTTAAAATGAGGATATAAGATGAACATCAACAAAAACAAAACGAGGATAATGGAACGTAGTCGAATTAAGTCGGGTAATGCTGCGGGAATTAGATTAGGAAATGAGACACTTAAAGTAGTAAAGGAGTTTTGCTATTTGGGGAACAAAATAACTGATGACGGTCGAAGTAGAGAGCATATAAAATGGAGACTGGTAATGGCAAGGAAAGCGTTTCTGAAGAAGAGAAATTTGTTAACATCGAGTATTGATTTGAGTGTCAGGATGTCTTTTCTGAAAGTATTTTTAAGGAGTGTAGCCATGTATGGAAGTGAAACTTGGACAACAAATAATTTGGACAAGAAGAGAATAGAAGCTTTCGAAATGTGGTGCTACAGAAGAATGCTGAAGATTATATGGGTAGATCACATAACTAATGAGGAAGTATTGAATGGGATTGGGGAGAAGAGAAGTTTGTGGCACAACTTGACAAGAAGAGGGAACCGGTTGGTAGGACATGTTCTGAGGCATCAAGGGATCACAAATTTAGCATTGGAGGGCAGCGTGGAGGATAAAAATCGTAGAAGGAGACCAAGAGATGAATACACTAAGCAGATTCAGAAGGATGTAGGTTGCAGTAAGTACTGGGAGATGAAGAAGCTTGCACAGGATAGAGTAGCATGGAGAGGTGCATCAAACCAGTCTCAGGACTGCAGACAACAACAACAACAACAATATTTCATCCATCACTTCTTTCTCATTCTGCGAAATTCCTTGGGTTCCTTTGTGACGAAATATCAGCTTCGGCAACTGTAGATATAATGCAATATTTGCTTTGTTTAACGTTGCCATTGCTTTGCTTTGTATCAACACCACTAGCACTGCAACACTGTTTTGAGTTACTCGTCGACTAAACAGTTCAACTACACTCCGTAGCCTCATGCTGTGCTCACCATCGGTTACCTCCAGTCCCGCTTCCTGTTGACATTAGCAACCAATATTGTGGTTGCATGGTAGATAATATATGGTGCACAGTGGGCCATGTAGGAGGAAAACGTGCTTCTTCATTGCTAGGTCTTTGAAAACAAAGGTAGTTGGTTGTCCTTGCCATATAGTTCCACTCAGTAGCATGGCCTGCATCTGCTTCTGGAGTTCTGTGAGGAAATCTTAAATAGAGAGCAGGAGACTGGGCTATTGTTTGAAAAACTCTCCTAGTGGACATTGTGTTTCGGCATACATCAACTCTGCTTGGGAGGCCTGCAGATCATCTTTTAATGCGCTGCACAACCCTAATAGCACTTCTGGAACTACGTCAGTCCACAAATCTGTCGTGTGGCACATTACAGCAGCCTTCAAGGAATGGTGTAAGTGCTCCGCAGTGCCACATGCGGCTGTCTGATTACGGCGAAGTCCTTGACAAGTGTATCCCATACAGCTGGGCTATTGTAAGAAAGATTTCTACTTGTTAGTGACAGCCAAAACGTGAAACCTAACCACAGATGAATGAGCACGCCATGTTCTCAGTGGTTTGTGGGAGTACCTCCAGCCACCTGATGTATCTGTCGATCGCTGTGGGGCAGTACCGGTCGTTACATGCGAGCGGTAGTGGTCCTACCAGGTCCAGATCTATGTGTGACAATCGTGTCTCTGGGATATCAAAACTTCCGAGCGAAGCTTGCAAGTGCCTATTTACTTTGGATTTCTGGCAGGACATGCAGGTGTGAGACCATGTACAAGAGTCCTTCTGTATAAGGGGTCTCACAAAACATTGCATTACTGGTGTCCTCATAGCAGAGATCCATAGATGGCTGAGTTTATGGAGGGAATCGAAGCCCTGTCATCATAGAAGAGCAGTTATGCATCGTTGCTGTCTTCCTGCTGAATCATCACAGTACATCAGCTCCTCAGTGCCTGACAGTGATATGTGACACAAGTGCAGAGCCATCTTGCTTTTCAGCAGATCTCTTAACTCATCGTAATTTTGTGCTGCCGACAGCTCGGTGAAATTCACAGGTGCGGTAATACTCTCCATTCCAGACAAGGCGTCAGTAGTGACATTTTTCTAACCACTTACATGCCTAATTCTAATAAAAATAAAATTCAGTCGATTGATTTGCATTGGGAGATAGTTATTTTTGCGGCTGCAAAAACGACAAAGTCACTGACCGATGGTCTATGTATACAGGGTGTTACAAAAAGGTACGGCCAAACTTTCAGGAAACATTCCATACAGACAAATAAAGAAAAGATGTTATGTGGACATGTGTCCGGAAACGCTTAATTTCCACGTTAGAGCTCATTTTAGTTTCGTCAGTATGTTCTTCCACCTACGCTCAATGGGGCACGTTATCATGAGTTCATACGGGATACTCTACCTGTGCTGCTAGAACATGTGCTTTTACAAGTACGACACAACATGTGGTTCATGCACGATGGAGCCCCTGCACATTTCCGTCGAAGTGTTCGTACGCTTCTCAACAACAGATTCGGGGACCAATGGATTGGTAGAAGCGGACCAATTCCATAGCCTCCACGCTCTCCTGACCCCAATCCTCTTGACTTTCATCTATGGAGGCATTTGAAAGCTCTTGTCTACGCAACCCCGGTACCAAATGTAGAGAACTCTTCGTGCTCGTATTGTGGACGGCTGTGATATAGTACGCCATTCTCCAGGGCTGCATCAGCGCATCAGGGATTCCATGCGACGGAGGGTGGATGCATGTATCCTCGCTAACGGAGGACATTTTGAACATTTCCTGTAACAAAGTGTTTGAAGTCACGCTGGTACGTTCTGTTACTGTGTGTTTCCATGCCATGATTAATGTGATTTGAATAGAAGTAATAAAATGAGCTCTAACATGGAAAGTAAGCGTTTCCGGACACATGTCCACATAACATATTTTCTTTCTTTGTGTGTGAGGAATGTTTCCTGAAAGTTTGGCGGTACCTTTTTGTAGCACGCTGGATAATGAATGCATGTCCTCCCAGCAAGAATCTGAAGTATAAAACTGCTTCATAGGCTGCTAACAATTCTGCGTAATGTACTGCTCATAAGCGCTGCTTCTCTGTAATCTTCCTGGAGAAGAAACCCAAAGGCTACCACTACCTACTCATTTTCATAAATTAAGGATAATTGCAGAATGTGGTGCCACACAATGTAGCACTGCACAAAACTGGCGCCAATAGCGTAGGCACATAGGGAACACACACGACACAGATCTATAAGTCCACAGTATTTGTGGTAAGTTGAGAAAACCGTCCCGAAACACATGTGCTACACAACGCCACTGTTTCTTGCGCATGTACCCCGACATCAATATAGGATATGATCACCATGCACACGTGCACAGGCCGCACAACGGGTTGGCATACTCTGGATCAGCAGGTCTAGCAGCTGCTGGGGTATAGCCTCCCATTCTTACACCAGTGCCTGTCGGAGCTCCTGTAGTGTCCTAGGGGTTTGAAGACGTGCAGCGATACGTCGACCGAGAGCATCTCAGAGGTGCTCGATGGGGCTTAGTTTGCAGAACAGGCAGGCCCCTCCATTCGCCTGATATATTCTGTTTCAAGTTACTCCTCCACGATGGCAGCTCGGTGTGGCCGTGCGCTATCACCGATCAGGAGGAAGGTGGGACCCACTGTACCCCTGAAAAGGCGGACGTACTGGTGCAAAAAGACGTCCCAATACACCTGACCTCTGTCAAAGACACGCAGGGGTGTCCGTGCACCAGTCATAATCCCATCCCACACCATCAAACCACAACCTCGATACAGGTACCTTTCAAGGACATTAAGGGGTTAATATCTGGTTTTTGCTTCACGCCAGATGAAAACAAAGAGAATCACTGTTCAGACTATACCTGGATCGTCCGTGAACATTCCTGGGACCACTGTTCCAATTAACATTTACTGTGTTCTTGACACCAGGCTTTACGGGCTCTCCTGTGACCAGGTTTCAGGGGAATGCACCTTGAACGTCTCCGGGCGAATAAACCATGTCTGTTCAGTCGTCTGTAGACTGTGTGTCTGGAGACAATTGTTCCAGTGGCTGCGGTAAGGTCCCGAGCAAGGCTACCTGCAGTACTCCGTGGCCGTCTGCGGGCACTGATGGTGAGAAATCGGTCTTCTTGTGGTGTTGTACACTGTGGACATCGCGTACTGTAGCGCCTGGACACGTTTCCTGTCTGCTGGAGTCGTTGTCATAATCTTGATATCACAGTGGAACACGGAGGGCCCGTGCTACGACCTGCTGTGTTTGACCAGCATCCAGTCGCCCTGGTATTCTACCCATCATAACGTCATCAATATGTGTTCTCTGAGCCACATGCAACACACAGTCACCATTAGCACGTCTGAAAACGTCTGCACACTTACTCGCTGCACCGTACTCTGACATGCACCAACACACACGTCTGCGTATGTGAACTGCTGCCAGCGCCACCGTGCGACGACCGCCGGTCAAATGCACCGCATGGTCATACCCCGAGGTGATTTAAACCCGCAAACCGTCGACCAGAGCGCTGTTTCAGCATGAGTGTACATTATGTTGCAGCACAGCACGAACAGTGTGGGATGAGGCATCTGATAAAATCGTTAGTGGGCGTCAAAGGTCAGATGTGCAAGGAGGATAGCTAGCTTGTGGCTTGTGTGACAGGTTTCATATGCTGCCTGCAAGTCATTCATCCAAGTTACAGACGTGGAACCTGGCACCTGCGCTTCAGCAGCTCTGGGTAGAAAACGACTGTAAAAGTTAATCATCCGCAGTAGCGATACACTTCACACACTGTTGTTGGGGCCGGGTAAGTTGTACGTTCAGTGATAGAATCAGTATCGAAGCATTAACACTTTTAACTGTAAGTGCTTCTGCAAAGATTCACTTGCTGTAACTCAGTTCAGTTCTATCAAACAGGAATCCAGAAGACGAAAAAGTTTAGTGTACATCAGGCACGGCAATGAATTCAGCATGCAAGTCGTGCTCTGGCATGAGTTCTGTAGCACTCAGCCTGACTGCACACTTCCACACCACCCCATCACACTGTCTGAGTGGGTGTAGGGGAAGGGCGCGTACAATAAATGCACCGATTTTAAATGATAATGCAGTCACACAGCATATGGTTTGGTTTCATATTTCGTATTTTAAAAAAAACATAGGTCACAAACGAAACAAATTTTCAGTATTATTTAGTTATTTTTGTCACAATGAATACATGATATAATTTTTATGTTGTACATACTTCGACGTACGGTCAGATACAGATAACTTCAAAGGTTTTTGCACCCAGGTTGCCCCATATTCGCGGCTTGCTTAGGTTCATAATCAGGAAAAGCCTTTCACACACATATATTGACAGAAATGTTTTATCTGGTTTGGAACCTTGTTATGAAGACGTGGAAACTCTTCCGGAGGAAAACAATATAGACCTCCTGGACAGTTTCTAAGAAAAAACATTGTCTTTTAAATGAGAATTACAACGCAGACCGATCAGTTCCATCTGCACCTGCACAAGGCCATTTTTAACTGAAACGGCAAACAGTCTGAAAACAACTGGAAAGCAGACTAAGATTGGCAGTGTCCTCAAAACGGTCAGGAAATTATTCTTGCAATGCTTTCAAGGCCGCAATGACTCACGATTTGTTTGACTCCAGTGAGCTTAGGGAAATGGACGGTATTTTGTGTAGGAATTTGTTCCTTCCACAACGCGATTTTCTTTTTAAATGCATTCCCATCATATCATAAATATGTTGTTTCTTTCTCACCTTGCAGTATCTTACTGTAGGCAGTGTGCAGTCAAGTGCACTTAAAATGTGAGCTCTGCAGTTCAACCTGTGTGTTCTAAATTACGTTTCTGCTCTTCTTTTTCCTTCAGCAAACAAAAAACCCATTCCAGGCATGTCCCTTAACTTCACCAACGGTTCGTCGTAGTAATATATAAAGTCTCCATGCTCTTTGTCCAGTTCCATCGAAAATTGTTGAAACTGACAGTGTTATAAAGCGTGTGACTTAAAAAATTTATTTATCATACCACTAATTTTATAATGTGCTCCATGTCTGCAAGTGATGATCATTTCTCCCTATGTAGGTGGCTGCCAACAGAATGTTTTCGCAATCGGAGGAGAAGACTGGTAATTGAAATTTCATGAGAAGATCCCGTCGTAACGAAAAATGATTGCCAGTCCAGTTCACGTATCATGTGTGTGACACTATCTCCCCTATTTCGCGATGATACAAAACGAGCTGCCCTTCTTTGTACCTTTTCGATGTCATCCGTCAGTCGCACCTGATGCGGATCCCACACCGCACAGCAGTACTCCAGAATAGGGCGGACAAGCGTAGTGTAAGCAGTCTCTTAGGTAGACCTGTTGCACCTTATAAGTGTTCTGCCAATGAATCGCAGTCTTTGGTTTGCTCTACCCACAATATTATCTATGTGATCGTTCCAATTTAGGTTATTTGTAATTCTAATCCCTATGTATTTAGTTGAATTTACAGCCGTCAGATTTGTGTGACTTACTGCGTAATCGAAATTTATCTGATTTCTTTTAGTACTTATGTGAATAACTTCGCACTTTTCTTTATTCAGGGCCAATTGCCACTTTTCGCACCATACGGATATCTTATCTAAATAATTTTGCAATTCGTTTTGATCATCTGATGACTTTACAAGATGGTAAATGACAGTATCATCTGCAAACAATCTAAGACTGCTACTCAGATTGTCTCCTATGTCGGTAATATAGATCAGGAACATTAGAGGGCCTATAGCGCTTCCTTGGGGAACGCCGGATATTACTTCTGTTTTACTCGATGACTTTCCGTCTATTACTACGAACTGTGACCTTTCTGACAGGAAATCACGAATCCAGTCGCACAACTGAGGCGATACTCCGTAGGCAAGCAGTTTGATTAGAAGACGCTTGTGAGGAACGGTGTCGAAAGCCTTCTGGAAATCTAAAACTATGGAATCAATTTGACATCCCCTGTCGATAGCACTTATTACTTCATGAGTATAAAGAGCTAATTGTGTTTCACAGGAACGATATTTTCTGAATCCGTGCTGACTATATGTCAATAAATCGTTTTCTTCGAGGTACTTCATAATGTTCGAGTACAGTATATGTTCTAAAACCCTACTGCAAATCGACGTTAGTGGTATAGGCCTGTAATGCAGCGGATTACTCCTACTTCACTTTTTGGGTATTGGTGTGACTTGAGTAATTTTCCAGTCTTTAGGTACGTATCTTTTTGTGAGCGAGTGGTTGTATATAATTGCTAAATATGGTGCTATTTTATCAGCATACTCTGAGAGGAACCTGACTGGTATACAATCTGGACCGGAGGCCTTGCCTTTATTAAGTGATTTAAACTGCTTTGTTACACCGAGGATATCTACTTCTATGTTTCTCATCTTGGTAGTTGTTCTTGATTGGAATTCAGGAATATTTACTTCGTCTTCTTTGGTGAAGGAGTTTCGGAAAACCGTGTTTAATAACACTGCTTTAGTGGCACTGTCATCAGTGACGTCACCGTTGTTGTCATCAGTGACCTCACCGTTGTATCGCGCAGTGAAGGTATTGATTGTGTCTTGCCACTGGTGTGCTTTATGTATGACCAGAATCTCTTTCCCTTTTAAAGGATATGACGATAGATAGCTAGGCTACCTCTTTGTGCGAACAGCCACTGGACCTATGAACTTCTTTTATACCATGGACAAATAGTGAGGGGTATACAGCGCTGACACCGCGATTCTGCCGAACTCAAAAAAGTCGCGCCGACTGAAAAATGGCGCCTAGCAATGCTAAATGAAATTGCAGGTAAATTAAAGGGGGATCACAGGTGTCAGCTGCAGCGGGATGTTACGCGTAATCAGTGGCGATGAGCGAAAATGTGTACCGGATCGAGATTCGGACCTGGGATATCCTGCTTACTGGGCAGGTGCGTTAACCAGTGTGCCATCTGGTACACAGCGTTATCGCAACTGCGCGGACTATCTCAGCGGCCGATCCACATTCCCACCGAAGACCACCTATCCACAATCCCTGTCCATTGCCTCAATGTTCGCTACTCTGAGATTCCCACAGTAGGTCGGACGTACTTTTGAATCCTCACTGAAGAAGGTGGATGAATTGCCCATTGAGGCCGATAATTTATATGAATGTGCGGTGTCTGTTCTTTCAGATGTCACAGAAAGAATAGACACCACACACAGTATCGGGTACTTCTGAGAAGTACCAAGCAAAGCCGAGGGAGGACGAGCCACCTCACAGTCCACACATTGAGCTCGCTTGCAGTGTGGCATGCTGTGGCCGACCCTGCCGTGTAAGACTGAGACGAGCGAGAGAGAGTAATGCTAGTAACGAGGAGCAAAATTGGAGCATGACGGGTGTTACCTAGCCTGTAGGCCATGACATCTCGCCATATTGTGCCAGTCGCGGCTGGCGGTTGTTCATGACGTCTCACTCTGTGATGGACATGGACGCTACATGACAGCGCTAGAACACCGACAAAAATGAGGCTAAGTAAATCTGGTGAATCCTATTTAAAAACGCAGCGCTGCCAAGAAAACAGCGGACTGTATCAGGGTAGGCATTATTTTCTATTTCATCTACATCTACATGCATACTCCGCAATCCACCATACGGTGCGTGGCGGAGGGTACCTCGTACCACAACTAGCATCTTCTCTCCCTGTTCCACTCTCAAACAGAACGAGGGAAAAATGACTGCCTATATACCTCTGTACGAGCCCTAATCTCTCTTATCTTATCTTTGTGGTCTTTCCGCGAAATGTAAGTTGGCGGCAGTAAAATTGTACTGCAGTCAGCCTCAAATGCTGGTTCTCTAAATTTCCTCAGTAGCGATTCACGAAAAGAACACCTCCTTTCCTCTAGAGACTCCCACCCGAGTTCCTGAAGCATTTCCGTAACACTCGGATGATGATTAAACCTACCAATAACAAATCTAGCAGCACACCTCTGAATTGCTTCTATGTCCTCCCTCAATCCGACCTGATAGGGATCCCAAACGCTCGAGCAGTACTCTAGAATAGGTCGTATTAGTGTTTTATAAGCGGTCTCCCTTACAGATGAACCACATCTTCCCAAAATTGTACCAATGAACCGAAGACGACAATCCGCCTTCCCCACAACTGCCATTACATGCTTGTCCCACTTCATGTCGCTCTGCAATGTTACGCCCAAATATTTAATCGACGTGACTGTGTCAAGCGCTACACTACTAATGGAGTATTCAAACATTACAGGATTCTTTTTCCTATTCATCTGCATTAATTTACATTTATGTATATTTAGAGTTAGCTGCCATTCTTTACACCAATCACAAATCCTGTCCCTAAACGACCGTGCCTACAAAAAGCTTATGTCTGTCTTGCCAGCGAGTTCTGAGGGAACCCTCCAGGTATGTTAGATTGGCATTACCTGGTTGCTCGTAACCGCCAACTACCTCCAAGGAATGTATCCCTACGCTCCTGGCATTCTTCTTCAAACCTAGAAACTTCTCTAACGCTCACTGCCATCTTGATGACCACCAATAATTACAGTTTGAAAGGCGTTGCCGAAAAATTAATCTGGCCGAAAATTACTCCCTTGAAGAGGGCACGATGTTGAGCAATTTTCATCTCACTCTCGATTCGGGGACACACAGAAAATTGAGAGGCATGAATATTTTTATATTAGTTTACAGCTTAATTCCCAAAGAAAATAAATGTGCTATCACAAACAGGCCACAGAATGAATGTGGATAGAATGTTGCTCCACAATATGGACCATATTGTTGCCTGAAGTTTCCTCACAAGTATATCACTTTCCTGAATTCATATGTGTGGTACACAGTAGAAGAACAGCTCTTTCAACAGCCTATGTCTTTGGCCTTGCTGTGATTTTCAGGATCACAGGAGAAGGTCAGATACTGCACTAGTTTCCTGTGCGAGCGCATAATAAGTGAAGTAACAAATATACGAATCAAGTACTTCTTCATTTAAGACGAATACTGGTTTATCGGAATAATAAAATCGCCTCAACATGTGAAACTGGAGCAAATTTCAAAGCGGTTTTGTGCATTAGGTGAGTCTGCGGGAGAACATTATGACTACTTTCTGCCGCGCACCCATCAGATTATGCTGAAAAATCTTCTTGGGCATGGGGCAACGACAGAGACACTATTACGACACGATTTTACACTTACACGTGGGCTATGAAACATTGTCTGAACTCAGTGCACTTCTGTGACCTCACTTTTTAAATAACCTAAGCCATATTCTTTAATCCAGTCAAAGTTGACTGTAACCCAGTGTTTGTGTTAATATTAGAATTTAGGAAGATGGGTGGAGGTAGTTGTGAGTGAGAATGTTTCTCTGCACATCACAAACACATCGGTCCAATCGGTGGGGAAGCACAGGATTCTTAGGTTACAACGTCATACATAACTGAGTCACAGAAAAGAAAAAAAATTGTGCACAAAAATAGAATCGTTAACTCGTTTATATAAACTGTGATACACAAACACTGCCTACAACTATATGATTGACATTTATTTGTCAATTTATTTAGCAGAGGGCACAGAAACAAACACATCTTTTTGTCTATTCTCTGCAGTTAGAGCTAAAGTTGAGTGTGTAGTTCGATAAGAGTTCGCTATTGATGAATAATGGTCAGTTACAAGTCGTAGATCTATTTTTATGCACAGAAATGAATTTTTAAACGAAAATACCTGCATTGACGAACACCGGTTCCATAAATTTTATACATTTGTTGACTAAAATACAATTCCAAATGTACCGACCTGTTTGACGCCAAGTTTATTCTCCAGAAGTCTGAACTGCAAGCTCTGGAAGCCGGAGGCAGGTGACAGGTAATTACGGAATTCCATGAAATCCAGAGGCGTCATTGTCTCCAGAATCATCACCTGGTCCACCAGAAGCTGCAACCAAATGAAGCATAAGAAGTATAATGTACTGTCTCTCAAATTTATTTATTCTAATTCACATGAGTAAACGTATCCTAGGTTTCAAGGGTACTGAATAAATTGATTTTTTCCTCCTAGCCGTCTGCTGAGTTAATTGTCGGATGTCTCTCGTACATTCCAGACATTTTCGAAGAAGACAGAACTTCATACTGACTGGATACAGTTCATTGGATACAGTGTTTTGCGGCAGTGGCTTTTTGGTTCAATCCCAGACTTAGTTTTATGCCGATTCCATAATCATTTATGATGTCACTGTTGGATGGGCCACAATCCTTCTTTTTTGCAACGTGCAGTTATTTTCTCGCAGTGGCGCGATTATGTTTTCGCTAGAAAATACATAAGCTCACGTATGGTGGGAATGTAAAACTGTTTGCACCCTATTAGTGAAATGACAGCATGTTCTGCCGTTACTTCAGACTTGGGGAGGAAGCCTTGGTGGGGATGGTGGTAGAGACCCTGTGAAGTATAGCTGCATACTTTTTCGAATCATGCGGCGAATAACTATTAATGACTTATATGCTCTTGATTCTAGCATCCGTACTGCTAATAACAATTTTGAATAAAATACCATAGAAAAATGTTGTTGTCGGAATAATAGTCTATTACCTAGAGCCATACTAATACGCCAGGAATAGTCGTTGCTATCCTGCGTTCAGTTTACATTTAATAATGAAAGATGATGTGCTACCAGTTTTGTAGTTGGAGCATGAGTGACGGACCAAATCGAAGTTCCAAGTTGTTCAAACAGTGTAGGATTTCACAACCGGTGTTAACTCTACTTAAAAAGTTCCGGGCTGACACGCCGTGGTCAATGTGTAAAACTTTCCGCTAACGTTTCGTCTCCGGCTAGGGGAGACATCCTCAGAGGTGAAGCGGCAAACTACAATCAGAACTCGAGGGAGCGCCAACTGAATAGGCAGTATAGGTGTTACCACAGCCCACCAAGTGACGTCGGCTACGAGATTATCTCTGGTAGTGCCAACATTCACTACTGAAAGTGATCGATCGTCATTCTGACGGTGCAGAGTCGACATCCATATTTTATCTAATTTGACACTTTATACTTTTCTGTTAGAATTATTATGGTGTTTATAAATCTCAATAGCCTCTATATACATGTGTGCAAGACAGAGTAATGTTTTCGGTATGACACTCGTCTCACTGAATTTCATTTCATGATTGCCCACTTGGTATACATGTTCCGCTATTGCCGATTTATCCGTATGTCTTCTAATGTTTAACTAAACAAGTGTTAACACTTCTTTTCGTGGTACCAATATATACTTCTAGTCCACAAGTCCTCAAGAAATTTTATATATGGGTAGCCAAAGAACGTCGTATATCTTTTGCCATTCTTAAATAGCCTTTAATGCTCCTGGTCGATCTGAAAATAGTTCCAACTTCATACTTGCCCAACACTTTCCCAGTGCGGTCTGTAATCTTAGTATTGACGAAAGAAAGACTCACTAGTAGGCCAGTCATTGTTCCTCGTTGATCCTGATTCCTTCCATAGTGCAGAGAGTTATCCATCTCATTGTTAGAATAAACGTTCTTCTTTCAGTATACATGGCTCTTCTATACACCTCTTGTCCCAGTGTCCCATCCACATATTTGAATACAGATTGGTGTCCCCCCACTGTCCTGGGCGTCTCCAGACAGCTGTTCGTTGGTCTTCGGAGCTCAGATCGAAGTGGGACTCATCACCGAAGACAATTCTACTCTAGTCAATGAGATTCCAGGCTGAAGACATGCCTAGAGACGCACCGAACCAACCTGACTTTCGCACACCATTCGGCCCAACAACTAGGAGTAATTTGTTTGGGGTGCCGTTTCTTTCACAGCAGGACCCCTTTGGTTGTCATCCGTGCCAACGTCACTGAACAGCGGTACGTCGACGACATTCTACGCCCTAAATGGCAAGCCAACCTGAGATTATATTTCAGCAAGATAATGTCCACCCGCACACGGCGAGAGTTTCTACCGCTTGTCTTCGTGCTTACGAAACCCTACCTTGGCAGCAAGGTTGCATGTTGAGAACAGTTAGAGCATTATGGGCAGGGCCTCCAACCAGCTCGGGTTTTTGGGTTATAACGCACCAAGTGGACATAACTTGGCATGATATCCGTTAGGAGGACATCCAACAACTCTGTCAGTCAGTACCAAGCCGAATAACTGCTCTCATAAGCCCAGAGGTGGACCAACGCTTAATTGGCAAGCTCAATTTGTGAAGCTCTTTCTCTTGAATGAAATATCCAAATTTTCTGTAATTGTAAGTACTAGTTTGTCTGTACAAGTACATCACATTTACCGACTTTCTCCCCATTCAGATAATTCCCTCGTGGTGCGTCGTTTTTCTTTTTTGTCTTAGAATATACTGCGGAGTGAACCACAAACTTTCACCTTACGACTGAGCATACAAATCACTTGTCCTGCTGCAAAATGACAAGAGATACACTCGGGTCAAAACATTGTTTAATATAGCTCAGCCGAACTGGTTTCATTGTTGAATGTAATGTTGTATTGAATATGATCCTGTATACTTGTATAATGGCAGAGTTCTGTTGCTAACAATGACAACATTGCGAATGTTGTCCCTAAACACACAGTTCAATATGTGTTAACCTATGACACTGAAGATATTAGATTCATCTCGTTTTGAGTCATCCCATACCACCCATACGTTATTCGTTCCTGCCTCAGTAACATTTCAAAGAAAGAGTATCTGATGAGGTTGAAAGCGATGACCTGCGAGTTATGATGTTTTGAGCACAGTGCTCGCTGCATCATTACTCTTGTGGAGGAAAGAAGCAAGAAAGGAACCAACGGGATAAAAATAAAATATTATTGGAAATGGACGAGACAGGAGCTTATCCGTGGCCTTATTGAAGGGCACACTGCGACATTTGCACAAAATGTTACAGGAGAAGCTAAATACAGGCGGTGGAGCATCAGCTTGTGTGCTGCACATAGATAAAGCAACGTGAGTTTAGTGCGCTACCTCATTATGTAGCAAGGGGAATAGCGGAGTACGGCGAGACAGTTTGAAACAAGCCAGGACTGTCGTAAAATCTCAAACTGATACAGAGCTAATACATCTATCTGTGTAGCAGACAGGAGGAGAGTTTGGTTTGTGAAGATAATTATTTTCTATTTTGTGGTGGGAGAAGAAGGCAACCTCCCCAATCTCGCACTTCGTACGCCCGTCCCCCTTCAGCAAAATAATAGTAAATGAAATACAGATGATGACGTAAGAGTTAGGCTGGAACGCCGGAATGTAGTTTGCTCCTGTTAAGAAACACTTGGAGCACGGACGGAGGTGTGAACTTGCAGCTCCCTGACAACAGATGAGTATAGTGTGTTATTCCTCCGAACTATCAGGCACTTCGGGGAGATGAGCAATGAAACAATTGAGATTATTAACATGGTGATCAGAAAACGGTACTCATCTCGTACCACTACATTTCCCGATCACAGAATGGTAGCAGTCATTTCTTCCACGAGGAGCATTTGAATCGGCTACATTAGTTGTCACCAAATATATGAAGCTTCTAAGCTACTGTACCGTCTTTAAATCCTACTGTGGCGAGTAAAAGAAACTAGGGCAGATGTAAGAACATTTTTAAATAAAACTTACATTTGTTTACTACCTGTACATTGACACAAAAGTCATAGGATACCTACTAATTTCGTGTCGAACCATCTCTTGCCTGGCGTAGCGCAGAAAATCGGTGAGGAAGTCCCCACGGGGACTGATGACATCAGATGTTAAGTCCCATAGTGCTCAGAGTCATTTTTGAAGTCCCCACAGAAATATTGAGCCGAGCTACCTCTATAGCCGTTCATAATTGCGAAATTGTTGGCGATGCACGATTTTGTTCACAAACTGACCTCCCAATTACGTCCAATAAATGTTTGATGGATTCATGTGGGGGGGGATCTGGGTGGCCAAACCATTTACTCGAATTGTCCAGAATGTTCTTCAAACCAATCATGGACAATTGTGGCCCAGTGACATGGCGCATTATAATTCATATAAATTGCATCACTGTTCGGGAACATGAAGTCCATGAATGGCTGCAAACGGTCTCCAAGTATCCGAACATAACCATTTCCAGTCAAGAATCAGTTCAGTTGGACCGGAGAACCCAGTCCATTCCATCTGAACACAGCCCACACCATTATGGAGCAACTACCAGCTTGCACAGTACCTTAATGATAACTTGGGTCCATGGTTTCGTGGACTCTGCGCCACAATCGAACACTACCATCAACTTTTACCAACTAAAAATCGGGACTCATCTGACCAGGTCATATTTTTCTAGTCGTCTAGAGTGCAACCAATGTGGTCACGAGCTGACGAGAGGCATCACAGGCGATGTCGTGTTGTTGGAAAACTCTCGCTTCGGTCGTATGCTACCATAGCCTATTAACGTGAAATTATGTCGCACTGTCTTAAAAAAATACTTTTGTCGTACGTCCCACGTTGATTTCTGAGTTGTCTGTGTTGAGAAGTAATGCCTGAAATTTGGTATCCTCGGCATACTATTGACACTATGCTTCGCGGAATATTGAGTTCCCTAACGATCTCAGAAATGAAATATCCCAAGAGTCTAGCTCCAACTACCATTCCGCATTCAAAGTCTTGATTCCCGTCCTGCGGCCATAATCACGTCGGAAACCTGGTCACGTGCCTCACCTGAATACAAATGACAAATGGTTCAAATGGCTCTGAGCACTATGGGACTCAACTGCTGAGGTCATTAGTCCCCTAGAACTCAGAACTAGTTAAACCTAACTAACCTAAGGACACCACAAACATCCATGCCCGAGGCAGGATTCGAACCTGCGACCGTAGCGGTCTTGCGGTTCCAGACTGCAGCGCCTTTAACCGCACGGTACAAATGACAGTTTCGGCAATGCACTGCCCTTTTATATCTCGTGTACGCGCAACTACTGCCATCTGTATATGTGCATACCGCCATCGCACGGCTTTGTCACCTCAGTTTAAATTTACAGTTCTAGATGTAAGCGTAGGCTTTTACGGCCGTTATCATTGACAATCAAATTCTTCTTGGAAAGTGACAGCATAGTCATTAAGTAAAATCCATTATTGCAAATGGCCTTCCTCAGGGTGTTTTGCTTACTCTCGCAAATTAACACACGCAGTCCCGCAGGAGACCACAACGGCCGCAGGTCACAGAGTACTGGCACACCTCAGCCGCCACTAGGCAGCAAGTAAACAGCGCTGCCTCATGACTGCCGCTCGTTTATCGTTCGCCTATTTCCACCAATGTTACGAAATAAAGCAAACACCAGTCTAGGATGTCTATTGCGACCAATAACAAGAAATAAAACAAAAGCCCGTAAAGGACTATAATAGCCATACTCCTCATCCTCAATATCCTATCAGATTACGAAAGCATCTTTTGCACTACTAAATAATAAACAAGTTTTCCTCATTCGGCACTTAGCAAAAGGCCCTTTGCAACAGCGGCTGAAACGTCGGAGAATTTTGCGTATTGGCATGCTGTCACATACCCTGAAGAATTTTGTTGACAGTTAAATTTCTAATATGTATGAAATGAATTTCAATTAAATTTTATATTAGAAAAATAAATTGAAATTCAGTTGTAAATAAGAAATAAACTGAAATGTTGCTAGTAATTATTTACAAATGTAAGAACGTAATTTTTTATCACTTATAAACTTTAACGAGAAGGATGGCACTTTTTTATGTTGGGAGAGCAGGTAGCGGCTGCCATTAGAATACAGTTGTACAAGTGTTCATCTATCGGTCCGTTTCTGTACTATTTTTTTTATCAATGTCATATTGTAAAAATAAAATTTATAAGCTGTACATTGTCTTCACTTCTAAGAACAACTTGAACCATAACAGACATTTTTCCATAGAACAAGAGACCAAATATTCTCAGAGCTTCAAGAAAGCGCTTTTAAAGATAAATCATTTTAAAAATCAGTCAGTTTCAACACCATGGCAGTACTGTCTTCTTTAAAAATCAAAACGAACCGTGACAAAAGTGGAGAATTCTTCAGCATCAATCACCATAAAAAACAATTTGGCAAACTGTGCAAATGCATCTGAAATCTTGGAAGCGTGTATTGAATTACCTTCTCAAATCTGAAAGATGTTCAATGTTAATCCTGTTGTACAGTGGCGTAGAAGTACCTTGCTTGTCAAGACTTTGTTTCAAATAGACAATGTTCATCTTCATATTGGATGAGATTTTCTTCCTACAGTTCCAGCTTTTTTGAGAATGAAGCAACAACTGAAATTTTTCTTCTCCGAGTTATGGTTATTGAACCTTTTGGTGACGCTTGAGAGAAAAGCAAAACCTTATCTTCTGTTTCACGGAAGATTAATCTCTTTCTTTCAAAAATTCTACTAAGGCAGCAAGCAACTCTTGAAAACGTTGTAAACTCTGCCTCTGCTAAGCCACGAATTTACGTGAGAGACTGGAGATCACCACACTGGAGTTTACTTCATCAGTCAGTGCTCTGAACAAATGTCTCTGAATTGCATGGATCTAACTTTGTTCACCACTTTAATGACTGTTTTCCTTATACTGTTCATATTAAAAATCCTTCCACAGAGTGACTGCTGGTGCCTTACACAGCGATAAGACAGAAAATCCGGAACGCTGTCATCTTTACGACACAAGGCTGTGAATCCCTCTTCTCGCTTTTCATCGCAGGAGCTTCATCAGTTGCAGGCTTTTTTATATGAGTATTTTCAGAGCTGATAACATATTTAAAGCCGGCCAGGGTGGCCGAGCGGTTCTAGGCGCTACAGTCTCGAACCGCGCGACCGCTACGGTCGCAGGTTCGAATCCTGCCTCGGGCATGGATGTGTGTGATGTCCTTAGGTTAGTTAGGTTTAAGTAGTTCTAAGTTCTAGGGGACTGATGACCTCAGAAGTTAAGTCCCATAGCGCTCGGGGCCATTTGAACCATTTTGAACATCTTTAAATGCTAAAAATATGTCCTTTCCTGTGGTGTGTCCTGTGCGTGGTATAATCCTTACCAGCTCCTCTCTTTTTTCGAAATTATCAAAAGCCATTCAATTTATTAGACACAGTTCCTGCGTTTTCGTCAATATCTACAGTAGAGTTCCGCAGCATGTGCCGATAGTCCGTTTATCTGGGTGGTTTAGTTTTCCACAGTCTTTAGTGTGGATAGGGACTATGATTGTTCTGTACCGATGGGAGCCGAGTTGGTGACACTTCGCTCTCAGCTCCAGACTGTGATGGCTTTGGTTACACAGCTTGAGGCTGCAGTGGATGGGCACCACTGTTGTGGGCTGGCAGTGGGGATCCAATGGATGCCCAGCACATCCGAGTGCTCCGATTGGTCCTCACTGGTAGCCAGCCCATTACTGCCCACACTGAGGTTGCCCTCTCACCGGTGATCGAGTGGGAGGTCGCTTGGGGGCATAGCAGGTGGCGAAAGACTTCCCAAGGGGCCACATGTAAGGCCTTCCTGGTGTTCCAGGTGTTGTAAGTGGCTGATACTGTCGCTGAGCCAGATCCGTCACCTGTCCTGTTACAGAGGAAACCTCTCAGCCTGCAAAATCTGGACAATCACAGAGGCTGGGACTATTGATAGTTGGGAGCTCCAGCGTTAGGCGCATCATGGGGCCCTTTAGGGGCATGGCTGCCTAGAAGGGGAAGGAAGCCAGTGTGCACTCTGTCTGCGTACTGGGTGGAGTCATTCCAGACCTGCAACAGGTCCTCCTGGATTCCATGAAGAGCACAGGATCCCTATCCAACTCACAACGGTACCAATGATGTGTGTCACTTTGGATCAAAAGAGATTCTCTCTGGTTTCGAACAGCTAACAGAAGTTGTAAAGGCTGCCACTGTTGTTTGCGAGATCAAAGCAGAGCTGACCATTTGCAGCATAGTCGACAGGACTGATTGCGGACCTCTGGTACAGAGCCGAGTGGATGCTCTGAATGAGAGGCCCAGACGGTTCTGCGACCGTGTAGGCTGCAGATTTCTCGACTTGCGCCAAAGAGTGGTTGGGTTTTGGGTTTCGCTGAATAGGGCAGGAGTCCACTATATGTAGGTGGCGACTATACGGGTAGCAGGGGCTGTGTGGTGTGGACTGGGCGGTTTTTTTTTAGGTTAGAGGGTCTCGGGAAAACACCAAAAACGGCTTTAGTCACAAAGGGAGCGGCAGAACACAGGAAGAACGTAGATACAGGAACCATTGGTATAACAGTTGTAAATTGTCGTGGCTGTGCTCCAAGCGCTAATAGGAAACACTGAGGCTCAAATCGTTATAGGCACTGAAAGCCGGCTAAAAGAGAGAGAAGCTCAGCCGAAATTTTTGTGAAGATCCTAATGCGTTTTCGAGAGGATAGGCTAAGCACCGTTGGCAGTGGCGTGTTTGTTGCTGTTAGAAGTATGAGGGCTTTCAAATAAAAATGTGACCCTCAACTACATACCTTCATACTCACAGTTGAAATATAAAAAGTTATGGCTGGTTTCGTTGTCTAGGGGGTGGGATACGTAGTTGCCGCATTACATGCCAACTACTGCTGAGTCTACAGTATACAAAATGAATACACACATGAATCAAATTGTCGAAGGTTCCTATCACTCAGAAATTGCGAATTTTGAATGTAACATAGAAATTTATAAATGAAAGATTGCAATTGAATAAAATCTGCAGGTCCTATTGTAACGACTTTAAATGATGAGTACGATAGCAGAAGTACTTTTAAGAATGCCGTTTATTTCTGCAAAACGCTTATTGGTGTCGATGGTCCAGCAATTAAATAAAATAGAAGTTGAATAACAGAGAAACAATAGATTTCTACTTCTCATAATTAGTTATAAACAACAACATAGCTCGCAAGATATTCACTTCTGAATGCATACTATGTCTTCACTGCAAGAGCCATAGAAATCTCACTAGTGCACAAGTCGGCACACACCGTCAGGTGGCTTGCGCAGTATAAATGTGGATGTAGATGTAGATGCGAAATATTTCTATCTCCCGCGACCATGCGCAAAGTGCTCACCACTCTCCAAGTATTTCCTGCGACTGTCCGTTGCGCCTTCCCGTCTAGCACTCCCCCGTGTCCTCTGTGACCCAATGCTCCTCCCCCACCCATACAGTCTCTCCATTGACTTCCGTAGTCGTCTACCATAGTAACGAGCGCTGTGATTGGCTAGAGGGCTCCTGCCATGTCTCCAAGCCAATGCACACTCACAAACATACTGAAACACATACGAAATACTGGATTTACATTTAAATAACTTGAAACTAATATAATATTCCTATGTGTGGACCATAAACACGCTCTAACACACATTATCAAATACATAAAGAAATCAAATAAACATATATCAAAGGAACAGAAACAAAAGTAGGCCAGTAGCCTAATGTCTCTGTGCTTTCTAAAACACAGTAAATATTTGACCAATTTCTTCATGAATAATATATATGTAGGATATAAACAAAGACAGACGAATAAATATATTTATAAGCATGTTGCTACCGTTTTTTCGTGTAACTGAGATCAATAGTAATCGGCCACTTTGACCTCCAATAATTCATGCACTATTCTAGTTATATGCCCACAATTCGTACCAATTTAGGTTTACACTAATAAATTTCTAAAGACGCGTCGATCGACAAAATCGGATGAACCGTTCAGATTTTGGAAATTCGTTGCTGGGTGTTACTTGTGTAATTTGCAGTCAGTTAAACTAACAAAGATATTGAAAATCTGATTACACCATCAGAATCGTCCTGCAAATAATGGTAATGTACATGTTTCTTTTTAAGGTATCATGATTCCTCTGGCTATTATTAATTTCTACATGAATTGTGAAATGTCTGTCATTATGGTTTCACAAAGTCCGCCATCTTTGGCACTCCCGGCATACAAATCTCCTTCATCGACACAAAGCACAGTCCTTGACACAGTGTCAACATGGACTTCCCAGCCATGCGGTTGACCTGGACCACGCGCTGGGGCTACCCCTCTTGCTCTGGCTAATGTTCGGCACTATGCGGTTGCTGACGAACCCCGGCTTGCCGAGCGGCCCGTGCGGCCAAACCAACTCCGAACTTTGAATATTTTCAGCGCGCCTCAACTCGCGTTACCTCACAAGTGTGTGTGTGTGTGTGTGTGTGTGTGTGTGAAATCTTATGGGACTTAACTGCTAAGGTCATCGGTCCCCAAGCTTACACACTACTTAACCTAAATTATCCAAAGGACAAACACACACAGCCATGCCCGAGGGAAGACTTGAACCTCCGCCGGGACCAGCCGCATAGTCCATGACTACAGCGCCTCAGACCGCACGGCTAATTCCACGCGGCTACCTCACAAGTAATTTATCTTGTCGCAAAATTGAAGTAGATAGTTCCTGTGAGTTAGTAGGGGCAGAGGTCATTGTTGGTCACCGGAATAAAATAATAATTATGTCCTTTTACCGACCTCCCAATTGAGGTGACACAATTCTTGAAAGGTTGATTTCAAACACGTACCCGACTCATACGATTATAGTTGGTAGTGACTTTAATTTACCCTCGATGTGTTGGCGAAAATACATGTTTAATTCCCGAGGTACGCATAAAACATAACCTGAAATTGTTCTAAACGCATTGTCTGAAAATTATTTCGAGCAGTTAGTTTATCAGCCCACGCGAATAGTAACGGTTGTGGAAACACACTTGACCTCTTGGTAACAAATAATCCTCAGTTAATAACGAGCATCAAAACGGATACAGGGATTAGTGAACACAGGGTTGTCGTAGCGAGACTGAATATTATATCTCCCAAATCGTCCAAAAATAAACGAAAAATATATCTATTCAAAAAAGCAGATAAAAATTCAGTTGACGCCTTCCTGAGAGACAACCCCCACTCCTTTCAATATAAGTGTAGACCAAATGTGGCTTGAATTCAGAGAAATAGTATCTGCAGCAATTGAGAGATTTATACCAAATAAATTAACATACGACGGAGCTGACCCTCCTTGGTACACAAAACGCATCAGAACATTGTTGCAGAAACAGCGAAACAAACAAGCCAAATTTAAACACATGCAAAATCCCCCAGATTGTAAATCTTTTACAGAATTTCGAAATTTATGGCGGACTTCAATGCGAGATGCTTATAATAGTTTCCACAACGAAACTTTGTCTCGAAACCTGGCAGACAATCCAAAGAGCTTCTGGTCGTATATGAAGTATGCTTGCGACAAGACACAATCAATGCCTTCTCTGCGCGATAGCAATGGAGATACTATCGAAGACAGTGCTGCCAAAGCAGAGTTACTAAACACAGCCTTCCGAAATGCCTTCACAACAGAAGACGAAGTAAAAATTCCAGAATTCGAATCAAAAACACTTGCCAACATGAGTAACGTAGAAGTAAATATCCTCGGAGTAGTGAAGCAACTTAAATAACTTAATAAAGCAAGTCTTCTGGTCCAGATTGCATACCAATTACGTTCCTTTCAGAGTATACTGATGCAATACCTCCATACTTAACAATCATATACAACCGTTCGCTCGACGGAATATCCGTAACCAAAGACTGAAAAGTTGCACAGGTCACACCAATATTCAAGACAGGTCATAGGAGTAATCCACTAAATTACAGGCCCATATCATTAATGTCGATATGCAGCGGGATTTTGGAACATTATTGTGTCCGAACATTATGAACTACGTGGAAGAAAACGGCCTATTGACACAGTCTACATGAATTTAGAAAACATCATTCTTGTGAAACACATCTAGCTCTTTATTCGCATGAAGTGTCGAGTGCTCTTGAGAAGGGATTTCAGATTGATTCCTTATTTCTGGATTTCCGGAAGGCTTTTGACACTGTACCACACAATCGGCTTATAGTGAAGTTGCGTGCTTATGTAATATCATCTCTGTTATGTGACTGGATTTGTGATTTTCTGTGAGAGAGGTCACAGTTCGTAGTAACTGACGGAAAGTCATCGAGTAAAACAGAAGTGATTTCTGGCGTTCCCCGAGGCAGTGTTATAGGCCTTTTGCTGTTCCTTATCTATATAAACGAATAAGGGAGACAATCTGAGCAGCCGTTTTAGGTTATTTGCAAATGACGCTGTCGTTTATCGACTAATAAAGTCATCAGAAGATCAAAACAAAGTGAAAAACGACTGAGAAAAGATATCTGTATGGTGCGAAAATTGGCAGTTGACCCTAAATAACGAAAAGTGTGAGGTTATCCACATGAGTGGTGAAAGGAATCCGGTAAACTTCGGTTACACGATAAATCAGTCAAATCTAAAGGCCCTAAATTCAACTAAATACCTAGGAATTACAATTACGAACAAGTTAAATTGGAAGGAACACAAAGAAAATCTTGTGGGGAAGGCTAACCGAAGATTGCGTTTTATTGGTAGGAGACTTTAAGGAGACTGCCTACACTACGCTTGTCCGTCCTCTTTTAGAATACTGCTGCACGATGTGGGATCCTTACCAGATAGGATTGACGGAGTACATCGAAAAAGTTCAAAGAAGGGCAGCACGTTTTGTACTGTTACGATATAGGGGAGAGAGTGTCATTGAAATGATACAGGATTTGGGGTGGACGTCATTAAAACAAAGGCATTTTTCGTTGCGGTGGAATCCTCTCACGAAATTCCAATCATCAATTTTCTCCTTCGAATGCGAAAATATTTTATTGACACCGACCTACATAGGGAGAAACGATCACCATGATAAAGTAAGAGAAATCAGAGTTCGCACGGAAAGGTATAGGTGTTCGTCCTTTCCGCGCGCTGTACGAGATTGGAATAATAGAGAATTGTGCTGGTGGTTCGATGAACCCTCTGGCAGGCACTTAAATGTGATTTGTAGAATATCCATTTAGATGTAGATGAAACGTTTTTTCAAGACTTCCAAATAATAAATCGGCAAATTCTGTGCAATAGTAAATGAAACCCGGAATGGCATCTCAGTTACTGCTTTGTCCTTGCCTAATGGTTTGAAAAAAAGTTGGTTGTTGAATATTAAGTTTGGATTTTAGCTGTCTTACCTTTTCTTTTCTTAGTTGAGAATCCAGCGAAAATCTCTTTCAGTCCCTGAGTGAAAGGTTTTGAAGTGTGTTTCGACGTTCCCTTTCCTCCCAACTGATTCACATTCATAGAACGGTAAACACACGTACAGGGTGTTCGGAAATTTCCGTTACAAACTTCTAGGACTTGTAGAACGGATCGAGTGCATAATATTTTTTATAGGAACCCATGTCCAGAAACGTACCATTTCCGTTCTACTGCTGTTTCAGTTCAATTGAGATGTTTAACTCATCCAATTCTGTTTGAGGAACTGAATTAGGGGTGATTCAGTACAGTTATTAGTTAACATATTCGAAAGGAAGCATAACGAAACATTCACTTATCACTTAGGAACATTTGTTTGTAACAACACTTGAACATTACGTGTTGACATTATTCCGAAACAAAAAAGAACCCAGCACATTATACGTACAGAAAAGCACCGATGCATTAAACAGTCACTCAGTGTGTTGTTACAGACATTGTACCTACGAAGCATGTTCTGGTACACACTCACCATGCCACCTGGCGTCTCTTCAGTTTCTCGTGCAGCGGCCAGAACTCGTGCCGTTATATTTTCCTCTGTCTCTATAGGAGCCTCATAAATTCAGCTTTGCATACGACGTTGTGTGACATCAAGCGACCGTTGTAGTATACATCATCTTGCTTATCCTACTGCATACCATAACAAGCAACTCTGGGACTTGCCTCTTTCCCTCAGTAGATGTGGACGCATTACAAATATGAATTGAAACCGTCATAGAATGGGAGCGGTACATTTCTGGACAAGGGTTCCTACTTAGATTATTATGCACTCATTCCGCTTTACAAGTTCTACATCTAAATATATACTCCGCTGGCCACCAAGTGGTGTGTGGCGGAAGGCACATTTCGCGCCAAATTCATATTTCCCACCCTCTGTTCCAGTCGCGGATCGCGCATGGGAAAAACGAACGCCTAATTTCTCTTATCTTTGAATGGTGATCATTACGCGATCTGAAAGTTGGTGGTAATAATATATGCTCTACATCCTCAGCCGGCCGGAGTGGCCGAGCGGTTAAAGGCGCTACAGTCTGGAACCGCACGACCGCTACGGTCGCAGGTTCGAATCCTGCCTCGGACATGGATGTGTGTGATGTCCTTAGGTTAGTTAGGTTTAAGTAGTTCTAAGTTCTAGGGGACTTATGACCACAGCAGTTGAGTCCCATAGTGCTCAGAGCCATTTGACCCATTTTGAACATCCTCAGCAAAGATCGGATTTCGGAAATTAGTGAGAAGCCCCTTCCGTTTATGGCGTCGTCTATTTGCATGTGTGTCCCTCTTCAAACTTTCTATGAGATTTGTAACGCTCTCGCGATGGCTAAATGTATCAGTCACGAATATTGACGTTCTTCTTTGGACCTTCTCAATCTCTTGAATCAGACCCAACTGGTAAGGATCCCATACAGACGATCAATACTCTAAGACTGGACGAACTAACGTATAGTAAGCAATTTCCTTTGCTGAAGTGCATCGCTTCGGGATTCTACCAATAAACCACAATCTAGAGTTCGCCTTGCCCGTTATTTGTTAATCTGATCATTCCATCTGAGATCATTTCAAATAGTCACACCCAGATACTTGACGGAGGTTACCGCTTTCAAACACTGGGCATTTATTTTGTACTCGTACATCAATGATTATTTTCGCCTTGTTATACGCAGTAGGTTACACTTACTAATATTGAGAGATAACTGTCAGTCATTACACCACGCATTTATTTTCTGCAAATCCTCATTGATTAGTTCACAACTTTCCTGTAGACTACTGCATCATCGGCAAACAGTCTAATGCCGTTGTCAATACCACCAACCAGATCGTTTATGTAAATCGTAAAAAGCAGCGGACCTATTACACCTGAAGTTACGCTTGTTTCTGTTGAAGTCATCCCAATCAGGACGACATACTACTCTCTGTCTGTTAGAAAACTTTTTATCCAACAGCATACGTCATCGGGTAGTCGGTAAGTGCGCACTTTTTGGAGCAAGCGACAGTGCAGAACTGAGTCGAACGCCTTTCGAAAGTCGAGGAATACGGCGTCAACCTGAGAGCCAGTATCTAGAGCCTGTTGTATATCATGCACAAAGAGGGCCAGTTATGTCTCGCACGACCGCTGTTTCCTAAAACCGTGCTGGTTTCTGCAGATGAGCTTCTCAGAGTCTAGAAAGGTCATAATGTATGAACACAAAATATGTTCCATGACTCTACAACAAATCGATGTCAGTGAAATTGGCAGGTAATTATGTGCATCTGATTTTCCACCCTTCTTGTAGATTGCTATGACCTGGGCCTTCTTCCAGTCCCATGGAACTTTCCGCTGTTCCAGTGATCTCTGATAAACGATGGATAAGAATGGTGCCATGTTTGTAGCATAGTGTGGTGTGCGTACTATAAGACCTTCGGTACAGACACCATCAGATTATTTGACTTGTCGCTGTAACGAAGTAGGCGAGTGTCAGCAATATGTCTCGTGGTCTTATCGTGGCGTGTTTATCTTCTGCCATTAGGTCAGACGATAGAAATGCCACTTGCACGCTTAGAGTAGCAGATTGACGGTGACCATCTTTAAACAGAACTTGATTAATTTTCACACACATTTATTTAAATAATAAAAATCATAAACCTTACTTAACTTGATTCTGGATGCTATTTACAATGGACAATCTGAAGTTCCTTTGGTCTTGCTACGTTAATCTTATTCTCACAAATCCCTGATACTTGACAAAGTGTCTATACATTTCTCGTCACGGCTATGTACAGGAATATGGTAATCTTATTAGGCACAGACTGAAACTTGACTACAGACTAATGCAGACTGACTAATCGGAGGTCTGTACACTCGTTATAATACCTCGCGCGTTCAGGTACGACTGCGCGAGTGTGATCCGCGACGAGAAAAGGTTCTACCTTAGCAGCAGTCTCATTGGCTGCGTTACATATTAATACGCGGATCGACAGAAGCAGAATTTGGTCCGCCTCTAAGACAGCGCCATCTCGTAGTGCGGAGACGGACGAGCGCTGCGCCTGCGCTGTTGTGCTTAGTGGGGCGCGCTCTAGTGGGAAAGTTGTGTACGCGCTGACTACGCGGAACTATGTACACAACACATAGTCAACATCTAATCTTACGGGGATACCGCCTGGGCCGGAAGTTTGTAACGGGAATTTCCGAATACCCTGTATTTGTCCTTTACCTGGGTAAAGAAGTGATCCGTTTCCATTCTGAATGAAAGCGAAAAGTTTTTTCACGTTAGTAAAAGTCGGATGTACACACAAAAAACATAACGTGGATAACGTGCATAGACTCACGCCTATGAATAGACAGTGTAGTATTCCTGACTGGCAATTGGGTCGGAGAAACAAGCAGTTGTTATCGTGAGCGTGGTCTAACGAGTGAGCACAGTGGTGCAATCCAGGTTAGCCAACATGAGCGTTACCACGATCTACCGAAAATGTCCCGACGATTAGGCGACCACCAGGCTACCTCCATGTCTCCGTAGGCTACGTAAACACATCTGTTCTGGTTACGGTACAGATGTCATCCGGTTGCAGCCACTTCTTGGGCGTGTTTACGTGTGCTCATAAGCCGTGCGGGTAAGCACATTAATCGCGTGTACCACTTCGCGAAAGAGTGAAAGCTTACGGCCGGAGTATTCTTCATCGTGGGAAGTGAACGGAGTGGTTCGTGGCGTGAGGGGCCCGGAATTACACAATCGGAGTTTGTGGGGGAAGGGGAGGTTGCATAACGTTAGGCGCCCACCTCCATCCGATACAGAAACCGCAAGAATGTGTCACGCGCCGCCCACCGGGATTACGTTTCACGGCCGCTACTACAGCGGCACTACGTCGTCTACAGCTGCGTCACCAGCGTCCGCCGACAAAAGCTGCGTACACGCTTACTACCCACGCTTCACTCGTCGTTATAGTAACTGACGGTACTGCTGGTCAACCTTGAACCTTCCTGGAACTAGTCCGCAGCATCTCAGGTGTCTTCTGCACCGTAGTTCCTGAAACGGGCATCGGATGATGCCGATTAGGCGTCTTGCGTTTTTCCGTCACTACATTTGCAAGTACTCTGAGTTTTTAATAAATTTTCCTGGGCAGTTTGGAGGCAGGAGGCAATATGTTGCTCACCTCCTTGACCGGGTTGTCGTATAAGGTCACTAGAACCGGTTCAAAATGGCCACCTGGCGAAGACCGGTAACTCATCGCCTTTTAAAGACGCCGTGCCATATATATAGATGAAAATTTTGTGTACTATCCATGACATACTGCATCCAATGCAAAGGTTCCCAACTCTGATGAGCCAAAACATTGTGAACAGGTGCTTAATAGCTTGTTTGTGCGTCTTTGGAACGATATACACTCATCTTGCGTATCAGGAATTCGACAGTTTGTTAGTAGGTTTGTAGAGGTATGTGTCATTAGAGTCTACGCACAGGCCGATTTGCGTACGTGGCGATGGCGCCCGATAGCGACCTAGGTGGGTTCCATAGTATTTACATCAGGCGAATTTGCACTACTGGCCATTAAAATTGCTACACCACGAAGATGACGTGCTACAGACGCGAAATTTAACCGACAGGAAGAAGATGCTGTGATATGCAAATGATTAGCTTTTCAGAGCATTCACACAAGGTTGGCACCGGTGGCGACACCTACAACGTGCTGACATGAGGAAGGTTTCCAACCGATTTCTCATACACAAACAGCAGTTCACCAGCGTTGCTTGGTGAAACGTTGTTGTGACGCCTCGTGTAAGGAGGAGAAATGCGTACCATCCCGTTTCCGACTTTGATAAAGGTCGGATTGTAGCCTATCGCGATTGCGGTTTATCGTATCGCGACATTGCTGTTCGCGTTGGTCGAGATCCAGTGACTGTTAGCAGAATATTAAATCAGTGGGTTCAGGAGGGTAATACGGAACGCCGTGCTGGATCCGAACGGTCTCGTATCACTAGCAGTCGAGATGGCAGGCATCTTATCCTCATGGCTGTAACGGATCGTGCAGCCACGTCTCGATCCCTGAGTCAACAAATGGGGACGTTTGCAAGACAACAACCATCTGCACGAACAGTTCGACGTCGTTTGCAGCAGCATGGGCTATCAGCTCGGAGACCATGGCTGCGGTTACCCTTGACGCTGCATCACAGACAGGAGCGCCTGCGATGGTGTACTCAACGACGAACCTGGGTGCACGAATGGCAAAACGTCATTTTTTCGGATGAATCCAGGTTCTGTTTACAGCATCATGATGGTCGCATCCGTGTTTGGCGACATCGCGGTGAACGCACATTGGAAGCGCGTATTCGTCATCGCCATACTGGCGTATCAGCCGGCGTGATGGTATGGGGTACCAATGGTTACACGTCTCGGTCACCTCTTGTTCGCATTGACGGCACTTTGAACAGTGGACGTTACATTTAAGATGTGTTACGACACGTGGCTCTACCCTTCATTCGATCCCTGCGAAACTCTACATTTCAGCAGGATAATGCATGAGCGTATGTTGCAGGTCGTGTAAGGGCCTTTCTAGATACAGAAAATGTTCGACTGCTGCCCCGGCCAGCACATTCTCCATGTATCTCACCAACTGAAAACGTCTGGTCCATGGTGGCCGAGCAACTGGCTCGTCACAATACGCCAGTCACTATTCTTGATGAACTGTGTTGTCGTCTTGAAGCTGCATGGGCAGCTGTACCTGTACACGCCATCAAAGCTCTGTTTGACTCAATGCCCAGGCGCATCAAGGCCGTTATTACGACCAGAGGTGGTTGTTGTGGGTATTGATTTCTAAGGATCTATGCACCCAAATTGCGTGAAAATGTAATCACATGTCGGTTCTAGTATAATATATTTGTCCAATAAATACCCATTTATCATCTGCATTTCTTCTTGGTGTAACAATTTTAATGGCCAGTAGTGTAGTCGCCGGGATATCAACGTGAGTGTATTATAATACTCCTCAAATCATTATAGCACGGTTCCGGCTCCGAGACAAGGACAGTTGTACTAGTGAAAGATGACATCGCAGTCAGGGAAGACATCAAGCATGAAGGAATGCAGTTGGTTCGTAATTGTCAGCAAGTCTTCGACTAGTATCACAGGTCCCATGCAAGGGCAGGAGAATGTCTCCCATAGTGTAGTACTGCACCCACCAGTCTGCGTCCGTTGCGTGCTGCAAGTTTTGATAACGGCGTTTGTGGAGATGAATATCGTCCTAGTGTAGCAAAAATGTGATTCACCCGAAGAGCCGACACGTTTCCATTGATCGACGTTCGAATACAGATGATCCCGTGCTCACTGCAATCGTAATTCACGATGACGTTGGCTCAACGTGTGACCACATACGGACGGTCCGCTGCGGAGCTCCATGTTCAACAATCTACGATGAACGGTGTGCTCCGAAACACTTTTGCGTGCACCAGCATTTTGCTCTTTCGGCAGAGATGCCACAGATCACACTCTATGCTACTTCACAGGGCAGGCAAGCCTCCGAACCCCTCGTTCTGGCGCTTCAGTCTGGAACCGGGCGACCGCTACGGTCGCAGGTTCGAATCCTGCCTTGGGCATCGTTGTGTGTGATGTCCTTAGGTTAGTAAGGTTTAAGTTGTTCTAAGTTCTAGGGGACTGATGACCTCAGCTGTTAAGTCCCATAGTGCTCAGAGCCATTTTGAACCCTTGTTCTGTGAAGAGTTGTGGACGTCCGACTATTTAGCGCCTAGTGATAGTTTCACTGTCATTCTCTTTCCATAGATGCTCACGACAGTAGTATGTGAACATTCGACCAGCTTCGCAGTTATCGCGATACTCGTTCACATGCTCTGCGTAATAATATGTCTTTTGTCAAAGTCGCTTCTCTCAGTTGATTTCCCCATTTGCAGCCCATATCTTCGCTAGGGAGATCATACGTCCATGTCAGCTCCGGGTACATACTTTTGTTACCGCGTCACGTACTCGCAACGTCGCCAGGTGGCACCCATCGTCACGGTGGGCAGTGGTCATAATGTTTTTCATCAGTGTATGTTTCTAATAATAATAGAACATCGAAAAAATTAATGCTAATCAAATTAAAAAATTGGTTTTACAAAGAAATCAAATTATCTATTATTTATTTGTATGGAAAACGGTTTTTTTGACGTCTATAAGAATACTATTAGGTCTGCAACTTGCTTCTGCCATTTTTTCTGGAAGTTCGAGGATTTATTGTAAAAAAAACTTACAAAAAATTTACAATTCAGAGTAAAGGCCATCGCTGCCTACTATGTTCCCCCACCTTTCAGGCAGCGTACAGATCTCTCGGCGGAATAACTGGACGTCATTTGAGGAGATCCATGAGTCCGTACAATTTTGCACTTGTTCATACGACCGGTAGTGCCGGTCAGCCAAGATGTGCGGCATTGCCAGAAAAAGTTGGTAGTCGGAGGGAGTAATACCTGGAGAATACGGCGGATGGGGAAGGGCTTCCCATTTAAACGTTTCCAGTTATGTTTTGACGGGTTTTGCGATTTAGCCTCGAACATTTTCATGCTGCACGATCACCTTTTCATGTCTATCGCTATAGAGCTCGACTCAGACGCATCAGCTGCTTTTGCTACGATCTGCCGTGATTGTTTTCGTCGTTTTCAGTAGTTTCGAAAACCTTCTCTCTTCCACCGGCATGCCGGTCTTCGACGTCAAAATCACCGTTGCTGAAGCTTTGAAACCATTCTGTGCACGTTCTTTCACTAACAGATACCTCACTTACCCAGAATTTAATGAGCCTCAACGGCAGATTAAAGCAGAAAATTAAAACTTCCCGCAAATGACGATAATTTGGCTCTTAAGTTGACAAATTCAGTCGAGAATAACTTCATGATGTAATCACAAATCGATGGCTTTACGTTTACTGATGCTAAGATTATTGTATGAAACGAACTACCACCTACCCACCACTTGCCACTACTGCTATCTGTTGCAAAACGGCGGAAGCAAAGTTGCTGACTTAATGTAATAAATAGTTCACTGTGACCACAACTGCATTCGATTGGCAATAGGAGAGCATCCGGCCACCCTCTTCGATGAACATTACCAAATCCTGATTAATGTGCCGACCCCTTGAAGAGAGGGGACAGCACCAGGAAAAAGAAGAAGAATATTTAGTATCTAACCACTACTATGGAAAAGTAGTTCGAGTATTGATCTTTGCTGTGTCCTCCAGAGTTAGGAGAGATAGTCATAGACGGAAGAGTGCAGAGGCACTGCCATCGTGGTAAATTAAGGCCTCAGTGAAGAACTGGCGGGAACACAATCAGCTGCTTCAGTGAGTAGGTGAGTTGTACAAACTAGCGTGTCTTCCTATAAAGTTTCGTGTTCTTTTCTGCTGGTATAGTGCCTTGAAGCTGTTTTGTCCCTGGCTGCAAATCTAATTGATATAAAGGGGAATATGTGCCAGATTTTTCTTTTCCTTCTGATGAAGGAAACAGGAAGATGTGAATAAAAAAAGGTTTCGGGGGAAGGTATGGTAGTTACAAAGAGTACACGAGTTTTTCATCCTACATTTTCCTAAAAATTTCGGGGGAAGGTATGGTAGTTACAAAGAGTACACGAGTTTTTCATCCTACATTTTCCTAAAAATTAAATTATTTGGGAAATCAGAGCAACTCGACCTGTCGGTAAATAATTATTAATAGCCTACAGAATGTTTTATAGGCTATGACAAGCAAGGATATTGGTACTGAAAATAACCTTATCCTTTTTTATGTTCTGTGCTAGTAATCTTCGTAAGATTCTGGATTTGCAAAGTGATGCTCTTCCATGCTTATTCCCAAATTTACTTATGTATTTGTTCTCTCCGGTTGTTTTTCAGTGCACACACCCAGAAGTACGAAGATAGGGTTTAAATGTTTACTGTAGCTTACTAATGGAATTTACTTTGCGTTTACTTTATGTTAGTTCACGGCAGTTACATCTCTGTACATGTCATGTGTCTTTTGAATTTTATTTATGTTAAAACGCAACCCAAAATATTTGTTGCCCAACGCCTTATAAGGAATCAGGGGAGTACATGTATTATCGAGATGTACTGAACCCTGTTAGTATGCTATTTGCTTGTCAGCCTCTCCTGAAAACTGCGTGTTTGAGTTATTCGTCTTTTACCTGACGCCCTACTTACTGTTCTGTAAATTGTGTGCCATAATTTGCCATGTGCATTTTACCATTTA
Organism: Schistocerca piceifrons; assembly: GCF_021461385.2. Taxonomy (NCBI): domain Eukaryota; kingdom Metazoa; phylum Arthropoda; class Insecta; order Orthoptera; family Acrididae; genus Schistocerca; species Schistocerca piceifrons. Next base: position 260,622,119 of record NC_060144.1, on the reverse strand, counting down.
TTTTTAATGTACGCGTATATGTATGTATATGCTTGCAATATTAAAGCGTATAATAACGCGAACACTAATTACGATGTAGAATGCATGTATCCTATATATGACAAACAGAGCGTTGTGTAGTGTCTGTCATAATATGTCTGTGTTGTTAATTTCCAATCATTCAAAAGTATTTTAAAATACTGCGAATATAAAACCGTATGAACGTCGTTAGTTTTACACTTTATATCAGAAAATACAACTACACGATAATTAATTTAGAGAGATCCGCTTCAGTTGTACTAATATTTATTCGAACCACGACCGGCCGCGAAATTTTAAAATCCCACCTTCAGGTGTATGGAATTTTAATATTTGGTAATAGATAACATGAGGTCGGTCCAGTCAGTGCAAGAGTTCCAATCATTGCATGATGGCGAAAATAGTCCAGCCGTCGGGCAGTCGCACGACAGGAAAACCATTTGTACAACTGAAGAACTGAAGCGGGTCTCTCTAAATTAATTATCATGCCTATCGGTTACGGATCTCCTCCGTACCAAATCTTGTAAAACCATACGAGTTGAATTTGATTTACGTTTGCTTTCGAATCTGCCGTATCATTGCCGACTCAAAGCGTGACGTCAACAAAGCTTTGCTACGTCCTTGAGTTCACGAAGGCAATGGCCGAGCTGTCTGCAAGCCAGACAGCACTGAGTTAAGGTTACGGTCCAGGGACGGCAACACACGGCAAGGAATGTTTTATGCAACCACCTTACGCGACTCAAAAAGTTCCCAAGTCGACATGTATCTGCCAAACGCGGATACACACACGGTTCCTCTCGGCAAGTATCATTCACAATATTAGCGACAGCACCTGGTGTAAAAATAGCATCTCTGCACTGCATCAGGACCGCGTCTGCAGTCGCCGCCAAGAAGAGCTAAACTGGATATTCGATAACTGATGGTAGTTTTCGGTAAATGGATTCAGGACTAGACCAGAATTAAAGCTCAGTGCAAATGAGCTAATGGCACACATGAACTTCATACTAAAGTTGTGATCAATGTGCTAACCTATGTTGAGAGACATTTTTGTTTAGCTGTAGCCTAACCTTATTTGAACCTGTGAGGAAGCCGTGTAATTGCTGCGTGCAAGCGATCCACCTCATAACAGCAACAGCATAAACCAATTTCCAAAGCTGTTTCACAGAGGAAGACTGCACTGTAGTTCCTTCTCTAGATTGTCGCACAGATGACAAAATGGTAGATATCGAAATAGATGACAGAGGGATAGAAAAATAATTAAAATCGCTCTAAAGAGGAAAGGCCGCTGGACCTGATGGGATACCAGTTCGATTTTACGCAGAGTACGCGAAGGAACTTGCCCCCCGTGTTGCAGCGGTGTACCGTAGGTGTCTAGAAGAGCGTAGCGTTCCAAAGGATTGGAAAAGGGCACAGGTAATCCCCGTTTTCAAGAAGGGACGTCGAACAGATGTGCAGAACTATAGACCTGAATCGCTAATGTCGCTCAGTTGTAGAATTTTGGAACACGTATTATGTTCGAGTATAATAACTTCTCTGGAGACTAGAAATATACTCTGTAGGAATCAGCATGGGTTTCGAAAAAGACGATCGTGTGAAACCCAGCTCGCTCTATTCGTCCACGAGACTCAGAGGGCCATAGACACGTGTTCCCAGGTGGATGCCGTGTTTCTTGACTTCCGCAAGGCGTTCGATGCAGTTCCCCACAGTCATTTAATGAACAAAGTAAGAGCATATGGACTATCATACCAACTGTGTGATTGGATTGAAGAGTTCCTAGATAACAGAACGCAGCATGTCATTCTCAATGGAGAGAAGTATTCCGAAGTAAGAGTGATTTCAGGTGTGCCGCAGGGGAATGTCGTAGGACCTCTGCTATTCCCAATATACATAAATGACCTTGTGGATGACATCGGAAGTTCACTGAGGCCTTTTGCGGATGACGCTGGGGTATATCGAGAGGTTGTAACAATGGAAAATTGTACTGAAATGCAGGAGGATCTGCAACGAATTGACGCATGGTGCAGGGAATGGCAATTGAATCTCAATGTAGACAAGTGTAATGTGCTGCGAATACATAGAAAGAAAGATCCTTTATCATTTAGCTACAATATAGCAGGTCAGCAACTGGAAGCAGTTAATTCCATAATTTTCTGGGAGTAGGGATTAGGAGTGATTTGAAATGGAATGATCATATAAAGTTGATCGTCGGTAAAGCAGATGCCAGACTCAGATTCATTGGAAGAATCCTAAGGAAATGCAATCCGAAAACAAAGGAAGTAGGTTACAGTACACTTGTTCGCCCACTGCTTGGATATTGCTCACCAGTGTGGGATCCGTACCAGATAGGGTTGATAGAAGAGATAGAGAAGATCCAACGGAGAGCAGCGCGCTTCGTTACAGGATCATTTAGTAATCGCGAAAGCGTTACGGAGATGATAGATAAACTCCAGTGGAAGTCTCTGCAGGAGAGACCCTCAGTAGCTCGGTATGGGCTTTTGTTGAAGTTTCGAGAATATACCTTCACCGAGGAGTCAAGCAGTATATTGCTCCCTCCTACGTTTATCTCGCGAAGAGACCATGAGGATAAAATCAGAGAGATTAGAGCCCACACAGAGGAATACCGACAATCTTTCTTTCCACGAACAATACGAGACTGGAATAGAAGGGAGAACCGACAGAGGTACTCAAGGTATCTCCGCCATACACTGTCAGGTGGCTTGCGGAGTATGGATGTAGATGTAGATGTACTTTCAGTTGCGAAAGGTTCTTTACGTACCACCTATTTACCTGTTTGACGCCAAGTGCATTTGGTGGACACAACTATTTGAGACATTTTTTTGTTCATGAAACATAAGTTAACATCCTTATTTCGCACTGTATTCTAAATAAACCAATTTTTGTCCAAGAACAGCTCAAACAGCTCAAGCAGTCATTGCCTTTCGATGCTGGCGATATCGGATATTATGAAGGTATCGATAAAGTTTTAATTTTTCGTATCGGTACCAAGTGAGTCGCTTTTCACTGTAAGGGGACAACTCCTCAAAAATTGGCAATGAAAATTTTGTCGTTTTCAGTTTCTTGAGACAAAGATGGATCGACTGGAATTGCCTTACTGTTTGAGAGACCAGATTTAAATCGGCAACAATCTTTCTGATAGGAGACGACTCCAGGAGCTGTCACGTTTTAGAAATAAATTTGTGGCAGGCCTGGACTCATAATATTAAGATGAGCATCTCAGAGTTTGAAGTTTCAATTTAACAAAGAAAAAAAAAAGAAAAAAGAAAACGAAGGAAAGCTAAGCTTCATTACTTTTTAGTATACTATGGGTTTTTGAGATACACTACATGAAGAAAGATGGAGGTACGTTTAACTATTATCACGATGGTGAAGGCAAGAAAGGTCCCAATGAAGTATTTACCTTTCTGTACAGCTAGCCTGGAGATCTCTAAGTCTTCAGCAATGCGCGCACAGGTCAGAATCGCAATCATACTGTTATAAGAATGTTATTGTTATTAACAGACGATGACAGATTTGACAGAATCTACAGAATCGACAAAATCTGCCACTATTTCGCCGTTGGAGGGCACTCTTGTCTACTATCTCACCACGATTTAGAGATCGTGAAAAGGAAGTTACGAATTACGACCATATCAATATATGTCACTTATCGCATAATCCATCCGCTTTGATCGCTTTGAAGTTTATGCAGCAAAAACACGCGAATTAGTGAATCGTAAAATGTGATGGATCCCTTTATGCAAAAAGGTCGTTATTTCAGCTGAAGCAATTGGAAGAGGCACTTGAAAACAGGACAAAAGTATCATTTGTTCCCAATTAGTTTCTGTACTATGAGTACAGTTCAGAAAAGGAAAGAAACGTAGTTGCTAAGCTCTATACAGGAGGACTCGAAATCCATACAATCACGTTAGTGAGAGCCAGGAGATACTTTCCGAACAAGAGCATTAGGCTTCCTAGACAGAAGCATGTGATGGGAAGTTTCCCATAAACAAGAAAACGAAAATGATATTGAAAAAGTACTGAAGTGAGTTACAATCGGCAGCATCAAGTGTTCATAATCAACTACACACATTGGCTTCAACGAAAGAGGAAAGAAATGACTGAACAGTGATTAGAACCAATAATTCTTTGTAACATGTTTCGTATTCATTTTTGTATAAACTTAATACAGTTTCGTGAACAAGTGATCAGTCATCATTTGTAAAATATTTTGTATTCATTTTTCTATCAACTTAGGGCACTTAAGTGAGCTCTTAGAGTTATAAAGATAATGTTAAACATATTCAGTGGTTTAAGTTCAAAAGCATTGAGATATATTAAATCATTTGCTTATCATTTAAAAGTATTTGATATCATGAACATTGACGGCAAGTTTTCTGACAGACAGACATACATACATACATACTTCACATTACATTTATTGCACTAGAAATACTACCATTCATTAAATATTGGATCGGTGCTTAAGTTCGTAGCTTTCTTGCATAATTTTAATAAACGCAACAGATACACATAACAGAAACTGTAGTCACTGATAATATATTTTCTTTCAATATTTACAACGGTCTGTCAGCGCTGCGGTAACTTTTCGATTTCGCTGCTGTAGAAATCACATGGGTTTTTGGGCGCAGGACTTGTCGAGCCGTTTTCGGAGGATATTTTCGTGCGGAAAGGACGTTCCTTGAAGGTAAGGATGTTCCTAGAACATTGTTCTATAGAATAGGTTTTTTTTTCCTGGTCGTTGTTCTTTGACTGTGCCTACAGGACGTCTCAGTTATTGACAATAAATGTCAGCAGTGATCGTTACACCTAGGGAAGCAATTCGTAGTGCGCCATCGCTGTTTCACCAGATGAACACTATGCGATCAAAAGTATCCGGACACCTAGCTGAAAATGACTTATAAGTTCGTGGCTCCCTCCCTTGGTAATGCTGGAATTCAGTATGGTGTTGGCCCACCGTTAGCCTTGATGACAGCTTCCACTCTTGCAGGCTTACGTTCAATCAGGTGCTGGAAGGTTTCTTGAAGAACGGCAGTCCATTCTTCATGGAGTGCAGCACTGAGAAGAGGTATCGATGTTGGTCAGTGAGGCCTGGCACGAAGTCAGCGTTTCAAAACATCCCAAACGTGTTCTATAGGATTCAGGTGAGGACTTTGTGCAGGCCAGTCCCTTAAAGGGATGTTATTGTCGTGTAATCACTCCACCACAGGCCGTGCATTTTGAACAGGTGCTCGATCGTGTTGAAAGATGGAATCGCCATGCCCGAATTGCTCCATTGCTCGTCATCAGTGGGAAGGAAGAAGGTGCTTAAAACATCAGTGTAGGCCTGTTCTGTGATAGTGTCAGGCAAAATAACAAGGGGTGCAAGCCCCTCCATGAAAAACACGACCACACCATAACACCACTGCCTCCGAATTTTACTGTTGGCACTACACACGCTGGCAGGTGACGTTCACCGGGCATTCGCCATACCCACAACCTGGCATCGGATCGCCACATTGTGTACCGCGATTCATCACTCCACACAACGTTTTTCCACGGTTCAATCGTCCAATGATTACGCTCCTTACACCAAGCGAGGCATCGTTTGGCATTTACCGGCGTGATGTGTGGCTTATGAACAGCCACTCGACCATGAAATCCAAGTTTTCTCTCCTCCAGCCTAACTGTCATAGTACTTGCAGTGGATCCTGATGTAGTTAGGAATTCCTGTGTGATGGTCTGGATAGATGTCTGCCTATTACACTTTACGACCCTCTTCAGCTGTTGGCGGTCTCTGTCAGTCAATAGACGAGGTCGGCCTGTACGCTTTTGTGCTGTACGTGTCCCTTCACGTTTCCACTTCACTATCACATCGGAAGCAGTGGACCTAGGGATGTTTAGGAGTGTGGAAATCTCACGTACAGACGTATGACACGAGTGAGACCGAATCACCCGACCACGGTCGAAGTCCGTGAGTCCCGCGGAGCGCCTCATTCTGCTCTCTCACGATGTCTAATGACTACTGAGGTCGCTGACATGGGGAACCTGGCAGCAGGTGGGAGCACAATGTATCTAATATGAAAAACGTATGTTCTTGGGGGTGTCTGGATACTTTTGATCCCATAGTGTACAACATTATCTTGTCTTTGCAAGAGGGGTTGCTGTTTTGTGTGGGCACACCTATTCCTTTCTTTTCTTTATGTGAGCATAAAGGCACCATTTCTTGTTACCAGTAACGATGTAGAATAGGAATGGTTGTTATTATTCCCGAGTCAATTGGTGACAATAAACAGAGATGTAAATATAGTCATCCGCTGATATTTGTGATTTTGGTTTGGAGCATGCAGTACCCTTACACCCTACTTTTGAACCATTTCCATTGCATGCGAATGCCGCACGATGGTGGAATGATCACAGTTCATGACTTTTGCCAGTTCTCGTGTACACTAACGAGTATCATTGTGTACTAAGGCATTTAAAAGATCTCCATCAAACCTCGGAGGTCTTCATGAACGCGAAGTCACTAATGTCCAACCGAACCGCTTTAAAACGAGAAAACCATTTTCTTCCCGTGTTCTGTCCAATGGTGTTATCCCCATACACTGCGAAAATGTTTCTGGCTGCCCTCTACTGAACTCAAACAGATGAGTATGTCGGAAGTGTTCCGCTTTCTCCACTTGGCACTCCATTTTGTAGCGTGCACAGCTCCACTATATTCAAATGACGTAGTGACAATATGTTAACTCAAATAGCAACAGTGAACTACAAACAAAAAATGACGATCGATAAATAAGCCTTTAACATCCGGAATACCAACATGCAAAACAAAAATTCTACGAACTTATACACCAAACTAATATAAGTTTTCTTTTCATGTTGTTGTTGTTGTTGTTGTTGTGGTCTTCAGTCCAGAGACTGGTATGATGCAGCTCTCCATGCTACTCTGTCCTGTGCAAGCTTCATCATCTCCCAGTAACTACTGCAACCTACATCCTTCTGTATCTGTTTAGTGTATTCATCTCTGGGTCTCCCTCTACGATTTTTACCCTCCACGTTGCCCTCCAATGCTAAATTTGTGATCCCTTGATGCCTCAGAGCATGTCCTACCAACCGATCCCTTCTTCTGGTCAAGTTGTGCCACAAACTTCTCTTCTCCCCAATCCTATTCAATACTTCCTCATTAGTTATGTGATCTACCCATCTAATCTTCAGCATTCTTCTGTAGCACCACATTTCGAAAGCTTCTATTCTCTTCTTGTCCAAACTATTTATCGTCCATGTTTCACTTCCGTACAGTCGGCCGAAGTGGCCGTGCGGTTAAAGGCGCTGCATTCTGGAACCGCAAGACCGCTACGGTCGCAGGTTCGAATCCTGCCTCGGGCATGGATGTTTGTGATGTCCTTAGGTTAGTTAAGTTTAACTAGTTCTAAGTTCTAGGGGACTAATGACCTCAGCAGTTGAGTCCCATAGTGCTCAGAGTCATTTTTCACTTCCGTACATGGCTACACTCCATACAAATACTTTCAGAAACGACTTCCTGACACTTAAATCTATACTCGATGTTAACAAATTTCTCTTCTTCAGAAACGCTTTCCTTGCCATTGCCAGTCTACATTTTATATCCTCTCTACTTCGACCATCATCAGTTATTTTGCTCCCCAAATAGCAAAACTACTTTACTACTTTAAGCCTCTCATTTCCTAATCTAATTCCCTCAGCATCACCCGACTTAATTCGACTACATTTCATTATTCTCGTTTTGATTTTGTTGATGTTCATCTTATATCCTCGTTTCAAGACACTGTCCATTCCATTCAACTGCTCTTCCAAGTCTTTTGCTGTCTCTGACAGAATTACAATGTCATCGGCGAACCGCAAAGTTTTTATTTCTTCTCCATGGATTTTAATATCTACTCCGAATTTTTCTTTTGTTTCCTTTACTGCTTGCTCAATATACATATTGAATAACATCAGGGAGAGGCTACAACCCTGTCTCACTCACTTCCCAACCACTGCTTCCCTTTCATGCCCCTCGACTCTTATAACTGCCATCTGGTTTCTGTACAAGTTATAAATAGTCTTTCGTTCCCTGTATTTTACCCCTGCCACCTTCAGAATTTGAAAGAGAGTATTCCAGTCAACATTGTCAAAAGGTTTGGTTCAAATGGCTCTGAGCACTATGGGACTCAACTGCTGAGGTCATTAGTCCCCTAGAACTTAGAACTAGTTAAACCTAACTAACCTAAGGACATCACAAACATCCATGCCCGAGGCAGGATTCGAACCTGCGACCGTAGCGGTCTTGCGGTTCCAGACTGCAGCGCCTTTAACCGCACGGCCACTTCGGCCGGCGCTGTGTCAAAAGGTTTCTCCAAGTCTAAAAATGCTAGAAAAGTATGTCTGCCTTTCCTTAATGTATCTTCTACAATAAGTCGTAAGGTCAGTATTGTCTCACGTGTTCCAATATTTCTACGGAATCCCAAGGTCGGCTTCTACCAGTTTTTCCATTCGTCTGTTAAGAATTCGCGTTAGTATGTTGCAGCTGTGACTTATTAAACTGATAGTTCGGTTATTTTCACATCTGTCAACACCTGCTTTCTTTGGGATTGAAATTATTATATTCTTCTTGAAGTCTGAGGGTATTTCGCCTGTCTCATACATCTTGCTCGCCAGATGGTAGAGTTTTGTCAGGATTGGCTCTCTCAAGGTCGTCAGTTGTTCTAATGGAATGTTGTCTACTCCTAGGGCCTTGTTTCGACTCAGGTCTTTCAGTGCTCTGTCAAACTCTTCATGCAGTATCATATCTCCCATTTCATCTTCATCTACATCCTCTTCCATTTGCATAATATTGTCCTCGAGAACATCGCCCTTGTAAAGACCCTCTATATACTCGTTCCATCTTTCTGCTTTCCCTTCTTTGCTTAGAACTGGGTTTTCTTTTCATGTAATTTAAATAAGTGCCTTAAAATATATTTGCTTTCTCACTTATTGGCATAAGGGGATAATTGCATCTGATATAAATTTCCTGAGCAGCTACAAATATTTTTCAAACCGGGTGATATTAGGCTTACACATTCCGAAAAATGATTGTTTCACACAACAGAAAGAAATTCGCCTTCAAATTGATAAACAAAGGTGTGGAATGTTTTTTTCTTCCTCCTGAGTAAATTATCGGTGGTGAATTATCCCCTTTTAGAAATAAGAGATTCAAATGTGCGATCGAGTCTGGTACAGGAAAGTCGCTAAACATAACCAGTGCGTGTACAGTATGCACAACTGCTGCTGCAGCAACGGCCGCACTGCACGTGCGAGTAACGGTGAAGAGATAGCGTCGCCCCATTCCACGCTCAACCGCTCTTTACTGCCTGCCAATTTGTTTTTCTGGTGCAGGTATAGTTGCGAAGGTGGTCTGCGCCAGGCATCAAGACGGCGTAGCGTGTCGTCTGCTGTGGGCCCGAGGGAGAAATCTAAAGGCCAGCCAAAGGCGCTACAGATGTATGGAATGCCGGACATTTGCCACGCCGGACATTTGCCACGGAGGACATTTGCCACGCTTGCCCCTTCGCCAGGTAGCGATCCCTCAGGTAAGGGACGCCCTTCCTCGTGCTGCTTCTGTCCGCTTTCAAACCGCCGTCTCCACATCTTACTCGCTGCAACCAGTACGTAAGGGACCTTCTTCTTCGTCATCTTGGCGAAATACAGAGCTTCTTTTCCGAAATCGAAATATTTATAACTTTTGGGAAACGAAAGCAATACCGACGATTATGTCAGTATGTAATTAGTTCTGCCAAGTATAAATATAGATCCCTGTGTCTGTACGGTAGCTTCCTTTCACGCTTACTGATTGCGATAGAAACAGTCCATCGGCAGGGGAGCAACAAGAAAGGAACGATGTACAGAGAATGCGAATGTACGCTAGTCATTTCTTTTTGATCACTGCATTTGTGCGTAGTTTAATTACTACAACTGCATGGTCAAAAGACAATAAGGAAACAAGAAATGGAAATGTGAATGTTTGAAAAGAAGAACGACGTACTCGATATTAATTTTCTCTCTATAATCCGATATCCCTTGCGGCGAAACATTAGTTAATAAACTGTAGCTGGACAATGTTCAAAACATGACTGAAAATACGTTCACTAAATAGAGATAAGAACATCTATGATTGTCATGTCATCTAAAGGCGACGTACAATTTTAAAATGTTAGAAATAAGGAAATGAAGTAATACAGAATGCTATGCTTGTAACGTACGTTGTTGTTCTACATTGTTTAACTCTGGTATTTACAGGGTCACAGAGAAAGCACCCTAGGTTTTGGAGGGATAAGCCGTAATTATAATGATCTGCACCACAACGGAAACAAGAAGCACAAAGTAAGGAAAAATAATGTAATGTGTGTTCCAGCTCACAAGCGACATTGGAGCACATAGTTCCTGTGACTTAAGGTGGGCAGAGGTTATATTCGACAACTGGAATAAATCAATAACTGGCTCCTTTTACCGATCCCCGGTCTCACATGAAACAGTTGCTGAACAGTTCAAAGAAAATTTGAGTCTCATCACAAATAGGTACAGTACTCATACAATTATAATTGGCAGCAACTTCAATCTACCTTCTGTATGTTGTCAAAAATACATTTTCAGGCCCTATTGTAAATAGAAAACAACTTCCGTAATTGTTCTAAATGCTTTTTTAAAATTATTTTGAACAATTCCTTCATTAGACCATTGAAATTGTAAATGGTTACGAAAACACACTTGACCTCTTAGCCACAAATAATCCTGAGCATCACGACGGATACAAAGATTCGTGAACACACAGTCTAGCGAGGCTCAATTCAGTGACAAAGAAATTCACCAAAACTAAACGTGAAATATATCTATTTATAAAATCAGCTAAAAATTCAGTTGACGTCTTTCCAAGAGAGAGTCTCCAATCCTTCCAAACTATGTAAGTGAAGACCATATGTGGCTTCAGTTCAAAGAAATAGTATCAACAGTACTCGAGAGATTCATACCAAATAAATTAGTAAGAGACGAAACTAATCCCCCATGGTACACAAAATGCGACAGAAAGCTGCTGCAGGAGCACCGAAAAAGGCACGTATAATTTAGACGAACGCAAAATCTGCAAGATTGGCGAAGTTATACTGAGGCTCGAAATTTGGTGCGGATTTCAATGCGAGATGCATTTAATAGTTTCCACATCGAAAGTCTGTCTAGAAATGTGGCGGAAAATCCAAAGAGATTCTGGTCCTATGTTAAGTAAACCAGCGGAAAGGCTCAGTAAGTACCTTTACTGCGCGACAGCGATGAGGAGGAGGAGGGGGAGACAAGGGACCCAACCCTTCGGAGCAGGTAAAATCGTGGCAAAGGTCCGGCGTGGCAAATGTCCGTCGTGGCAGATGTCCGCACACGGATGTATCGCACCACAGGGAAAGGTCGTATTGCCGTTAGCAGACGGACGTCAGAGGTAGACGGGTGGGATGTGAGACGGCGGGTAGCAGGCGTAGTGGCTGGTAGGGGCGAGACGGCCGGCCTTGCTGCTCAGAGGTCGTTCACCGGCCCACTGCGGCTTCCACGCGGCTCGTCACTCGAGCCTTCGACCGGTCCGCCGCCGCTGCGTAGCCTCCCGTTACGTAACCGCCCACATTCGCCATGTTCAAAATGTGCGGAGCGGTCACACACTCTACGGCGCGCCGAGAACGGCTACGAAGACGTTCCTCCCGTACCGTTTCCGAGCCTATTGCACGTGCCACAGGAACCGTGGCTCTTCCGACCTATAGGTTCTGGACCGCGGTATTTCCACTGTCGATTTATGTCAGTCGCTCACAAAACGCAGAAGTGTAAATGGTGGAGAAAACTTACTCGACCCCGTAGCAACAAATAACCAGAGCAGAAAGGGGCATTGCGACGGATACAGGGATTAATGACAGCAAGGTCGTTGTAGCGAGATGATTACTGTAACACCCAAACCCGCCTACCTAAGAGACAGGCTCCATTCTTTCCTATGAAGTGCAGACCAGGTGTGGCTTTAATTCGGATACTTAATATGGGCATCAACGGCGAGATTTATACCAAATAAATTAGTAGCAGACGCAAATGGCCGCCCATGGTATACAAGACAGGTCAGAAAATTGTTCCAGAAGCAATGGAAAGATCATGCCAAATTTAAAAGAACACAAAATCCCTAATATTGGCAAAGTTTTACAGAAGCGCGAAACTTAGTGTGAACTTCAATGCGAGACGATTTTTAACTGCTAAGAAACAGAGACACTGTTAGACACTAATAATCACAGGCAAAGGCGGACACAGTACATACGTAATAGAGGGGGAACGGTATATTTACAACGAAAAATGGTACAGATCTCAGCATATAGAAACTCAGGATGAGAGACATAAACAACGTTCATGTCCGACACAGCTCGGACTCTCTACATAAAATACGAGAAATGTATTCGCTGTTGCGAATAGAGTCAACCATCAGCTGTATAATGGAATGACGACAATGAAAATTTGTGCCGGACCAGACTCGATCTCGGATTTCCCGCTTATCGCAAGCGGTCGCCTTACCATTTCTTTTATCTCATTTTGTTCTTTATTGTTCGTTGCACTTGTTCGGTCTGGACGTTCCATGACACCCATTCAAGTTCATCGTTGATCCATTCAATCAACTTTTTTATTTTTTTTTTATTTACATAGGGTAACTAATCCTCTGACCGAACACGCAGAGCTGTCGTGTCGGAGTACCATTTGGCTATCTGAACACGACTCTCAGCCAGATTGAAACTTCCTTATGTTGTGACTACAACCTGTACTCTTACATCCATTTTGTAATTTCGGTACAGGGGATACATTTTACTTGCCCGGTATCGGCGGATAAATACGATATTGCAGTGCCTGCAATATCGTATCGTATCCCAACATAAAGGTCGATATCGGAATCTCAGTAAGAAATATACCCTCCTCGGAACTCATAAATGGTTCAAATGGCTCTAAGCACTATGGGACTTAACATCTGAGGTCATCAGTCCCCTATACTTAGAACTACTTAAACCTAACTAACCTAAGGACATCACACACATCCATGCCCGAAGCAGGATTCGAACCTGCGACCGTAGCAGCAGCGTGGTTCCGGATTGAAGCACCTAGAACCGCTCTGTCACAGCGGCCGGCTCCTTGGAACTAATGCACATTTTGCATCAGTTATCATGCTGGTGCCAGATACCAAATGTTCATGAATCCTTATGGGATATTTTCCCACTCCTCTCTCGAGTCCTTGCCCGTGTCACGAAGGACCTCCGTTGAGAAACACGTCTACCAGAAGCATCCCATGCGTGTTCTTTAGGGTTTAGGTCCAGGCAGTACGCAGACCATTTCATGCATTCAATATCTTCACTTTCCAGTTTGACCGGCACCTCGGCAGTCTTGTGTGGCGGGCATTGTCCCCCATAAACAGAAAGTCTGGACCTACCATACCCCTAAACAGACGGACATGATCCAGAATAATCTCTCTGCTGTCGGTATCTCGCGCAAAGATATGCAGCGGTGTTCGGCCATTTTGCAAATGCCTGCCTACACCATAACGCCTAGGCCATGCCGATGACATCATGAATATTCTGTGCTATCTAAAGTGTTCCTCTCTCTTTCCACACTAGCCAAAATCACTTCCCACAGCGAAGGGATTCGTCGGAGAACATAACTCTGGACCACTGTTGCTGACCCCAAGCAACGTGCTCCTTACACCTATGAACACCTTCTAGACATTGTGTGGTTGAAGTGTGACGCATTTATCAGGGTTCCGAGCATACAAACCAGCCTGATTTAATCGCCGCAAAAGGTGCTGGTAGACACATGTGTACTGGTAGCAGTTGCAAGATCTGCAGCGGTCTGCTTAGGAATAAGATGCCTGTTCCTTTTCGCTACTAGGGCTACACACTAATCTCTTGCGATATGGTCCGGCTACGACCACCGGCATGATCTCACATAGCACATCCAACTTCAGCGATTGTTTTGATCGCAAGATGAACTTTTGGACACACCCGTTACTGTGGTCACAGTAGGAAGCTCTGACCGGCTTCGAGCCGTCCAACTGCTCGTCCACCATTACAAGCACTCAAATGATGTCTTGCGAACATGTTGCCAAACATCAAGGAGTGTCGCGTTAATCGGTTCCACAACAACGTTTCTCAAACGAAGCAATGCACGAACCGTCCAGTGCATACCGAGCTTTCATGCGCAGGCTTTACTGCAGCTAACATGTCCCGTCCTTTACATTTCCTTTTACTTTCATTGGTTGGGTGTTCCGTAGCAAATGTCGGTTGTTCTGTAGCAATTGTCAGATGATCTGTAGCAACTGCCAAGTGTTCCTTAGCAAGTGTTAGTCGTACCTTGGCAAGTACCAAGCAGTGTTATTTGCACAACGAAATACTATCTCGAAATCAGGCAGAAAATCCAAAGAGATTCGAGTCGTATGTGAAGTGCACCAATGCCAAGACGCAGTCAATACCGTCACTGCCTGGTAGTGAACATAATGTTACCAACGACAGTGCCACTAAAGCGGAGTTACTAAGTTCAGTTTCATGATATTCCTTCGCGAAAGAAGATGAAGTAGGTATTCCAGAATTTGTATCAAGAATTGATTCCAACTCGAGTATCTTAGAAGCAGATGTCAGTAGGGGAATTAGGCCGAAGTGACGCAAGTCTGCTGCATTGCCAGATTTATTGAAGATCGCAGCTCTTCCTGGGAAGTCCCCCATCTCCACTTTCGGGGGGTAGATGTGGCAATGTCGAATCGTTGACGTCACCACCCCTGTTCCTCCCTCCCCTCCCCCACTTACCCTTCTGCACTTCTGCCCCTCCCCCATTTGTGAATTGAAGGGAAAAAGATTCAGTCTGTGCTGAACTGCTGGAAAGGAAGGATGCAAGTTACTGTCTTGGGCACTGTGTTCATTTATTTATTTGTATAATATGCTGCTGGAAGAATTTTCTAAGTTTTGGTAGGAAACCGAACTTACAATTATCTTAAAGCCTTGATGCTTGAAAGTAAAATAAACTCTACTGCTTAAAATTGGCGGGACAACAGAAAAACGCTCTCATGAAAAGCTCGATCTAATGACATGAAATAGGTGGTAAACTCGAGGAGTATATTGTTTATTTATTTAAAAATTAATTAAATAGCTGGTAAATGTGTACAATTGATGAGATGTTGGTGTTGGACAGAGAGGAGTTTAATAAGTATATTACCTGTAAGCATACTGTACAGCTGATAATTGCATCCACAGCGCCCTACACGAGAAATGGAAGGAGGTGACAATGGATGAGCATAGGGGGAATACTTGTCAGCAAATAATCGTCAAGCAGCATGATGGATTGAGGATGCATTTCGCAACTCATGGATGCTGCCTGTACTGGAGCCGTTCATATTTTTCGAAATGGCTGGTCAAAGCACAGTGCAGGAGACAGCTTCGTCCTATTCCACTGCCCCAGACTGAATGAACTAGAGGAGCTCACCTTGGTGTATGGGCCTCGACTGAGGACGCTTGAACGGATGTTCTTCCCTTTCCTGATCGCGTGTGTGTATATGTCCACCTTGCTGTGTGCCCTAGACCACAATACCACTTGAAACTGGCTTGAACTGACCTACAATCACTATCGACCTATAAGTGTATAGCTGTTGAGGAACTTGTACACAGATACATGGTAAGAAGGGATAGGGAGAGTGTAGGAATAGCAGCCTCGCACCGATCTACAAGTGACGTTGAAGGAAGTTGTAGATATACATACAGGCGTGCTAAGAAGGGACACAACAGCAAACTGTCACTGAAATGTAGGAAGGACAATACATGCTACCACAACTGACGAAAGTACTTTACTGCTCTAATTACACATCGAATTTGTTGTCAAAAAACCACCACTCATAAACAACGGCTCATAATACGACACACGCACTGGGGATGCACAAAAATCATAGTAATAACACAACTATTGTAAAAACCAACCCCAAAAGATTTTCCACAAGAGAAAGTGGCGTCAGCTGCGTGTGTGTTCACTTCGATGTACGGATACAAAGCAGTTTAAAATCAATATTACCTCCCCTCCCACCTTCGCTTCTCCTTCCTTCTTTTCCCCCGTAAGTAGGGATAACGATTTCTTAGGCCTGTTATAACCTGACGCTGATGGTACACAAAAGGATCCATCTGCTGGGAGTGATCTATAGTTTCCAGTCTTCATAAATAATCACAGATGGACAAAAGAGTCAATAACAGTACGCTTCCTGCAAGCTGTTAAACGTATTTCTCAAAAATACTGGAACAACAGCGAAAGACCTGACTGTTCATCACGGATGAAGAACTGAACGGTCCCTTCTCCGTCACTTCCCCTCTCCCTCCCCCACTTGGGGATTGGTGGGAAAAAGCTCAGTCGGTTTTGTTGGGGAGGAAGGACGTAAGATACTGTATACTGTGACAGTGCAATTAGTGGACATAAAACTAAAGTCAATGAAATCAACAGCTAAATAAGTGTAAACTCGCTTTCCAGGTACGAACTTATGCTTACTAGAACGAATACTGAACCGAGAAAACTGAATATTGCATTGATTATACTACAAATGAACACTTAACACCATCCAATAGGCCTTAAACACACATTCAGCTAGCAAGTTCCACACACTATAGTGAGTAGAAGACTTCACCCAAAACATAATGCTGGTAGGACCAAACAACAAGATGATAACCAACTCTGAGTGAAAATTCTGGTACAGACAGGTTTTTTTTGCCTTGAGTGGCATCAGTGTGCCTTAGGAGGAGAGAGATGTAATCCTCTTATAGGTGAGCATCTATCAAAAAAGAAAAAAAAAATGTAGCAGCAACTATGTTATGTTGCGAGTGCATCCTGGCCTTCGTTCTACTGGAAGATAAAACACTGTAATAACTTCACACAACTGTCTGAAAAAAACTTTCCGCCAGAACAGTGCATGTATCTTCACCTCGATGTATGATACAGACTAAGCAGCTTAGTACCAGTCTTACCTCCTCTCCTACCTAATATCATCCATCCCTCATCTCCACCACCGTAGGCAGGGAGACTGATTTCCCAGGCCTTTTCTATCCTGTTACTGATGAGCTCCGTCCACTGCAGGTGCTCTGTGTTGATCGGTGTTGGGTTGACAATGATGTACTGATTCCAGTCTGCAGCTGGACCCTCCCACAGGCAGTGGCTCTGCTTTCCCAGGCCTTTTTTCTAACCTTTCACTGATGGCAAACAAAGAGGTCCATCTCCTGGCAATACTCTACTTTAGTCGGTGTCGGACTGACAATGGTATACTGTTTCAGGATGCAGAAATCGAACGTGTTTCTAGGAAATGCCGACTCCTGAAACAACAGTGAAGTACTTGACTATTTGTCGTGGATGTGGCAAAGATAACTCTCTGGGCGAAGGACAGCCGACAGCATGCAACGGTCTTTCATTGCATCTCGCAGTGGGAAAAGGCGGCTCTGGGGTTTGCACTGGTCAGAGCGGCTGGCGCCGAGACCAGCGGCCGTTGAGGTCGCTGTGGACGGTCGCTATTCAATATGGCAGCGCCGGCCACCATCTTGAAACTGACCGCTTCCAGCAGCCTCTCGTAGCCCTCAAAATTAGTAGCACTCAAAATTAGTGTCTGTGGAAGTCTTGTAAATAAATTTTCACGCATGTGAGTATTGAATACATTTCAGACACACAAAAATCAATACAGAATAGCGGCTTTCACGCTATCTATTCACATGTCGCAAAAAACAGTCATTTTTACACCCAACAGCAAGCTAATGCTCGCATCACACCCCCTCCTTATTATTTTGTAAGATTCAACTGAGTAAAACTGTGAATTCGGTCTACGATACTGTTGTTCATGACGGATGAGCAAACTGCCGATATCGGAGCTCTGTTGTTATTGTTGTTGTTGTGGTCTTCGGTCCTGAGATTGGTTTGATGCAGCTCTCCTTGCTACTCTATCCTGTGCAGGCTGCTTCATCTCCCAGTACGTACTGCAGCCTACATCCTTCTGAATCTGCTTAGTGTATTCATCTCTTAGTCTCCAATTTTTACCCTCCACGCTGCCCTCCAATACTAAATTAATGATCCCTTGATGCCTCAGAACACGTCCTACCAATCGATCCCTTCTTCTAGTCAAGTTGTGCCACAAACTGCTCTTCTCCCCAATTCTATTCAATTCCTCCTCATTAGTTATGTGATCTACCCATCTAATCTTCAGCATTCCCCTGTAGCACCACATCTCGAGAGCTGCCATTCTCTTCTTGTCCAAACTATTTATCGTCCATGTTTCACTTCCATACGGGGCTACACTCCATACAAATACTTTCAGGAACGGCTTCCTGACACTTAAATCGATACTCGATGTTAACAAATTTCTCTTCTTCAGAAACGCTTTCCTTGTCGTTGCCAGTCTACATTTTATATCCTCTCTACTTCGACCATCATCAGTTATTTTGCTCCCCAAATAGCAAAACTCCTTTACTACTTTAAGTGTCTCATTTCCTAATCTAATTCCCTCAGCATCACCCGACTTAATTCGACTACATTCCATTATCCTCGTTTTGCTTTTGTTGATGTTCATCTTATATCCTCGTTTCAAGACACTGTCCATTCCGTTCAACTGCTCTTTCAAGTCCTTTGCTGTCTCTGAAAGGATTACAATGTCATCAGCGAACTTCAAAGTTTTTATTTCTTCTCCATGGATTTTAATACCTACTCCGAATTTTTCTTTTGTTTCCTTTACTGCTTGCTCAATATACATATTGAATAACATCGGGGAGAGCCTACAACCCTGTCTCACTCCCTTCCCAATCACTGCTTCCCTTTCATGCCCCTCGACTCTTATAACTGCCATCTGGTTTCTGTACAAGTTATAAATAGCCTTTCGCTCCCTGTATTTTATCCCTGCCCCCTTTAAAATTTGAAAGAGAGTATTCCAGTCAACATTGTCAAAAGCTTTCTCTAAGTCTACAAATGCTAGAAACGTAGGTCTGCCTTTTCTTAATCTAGCTTCTAAGATAAGTCGTAGGGTCAGTATTGCCTCACGTGTTCCAATATTTCTACGGAATCGAAACTGATCTTCCCCGAGGTTGGCTTCAACCAGGTTTTCTATTCGTCTGTAAAGAATTCGCGTTGGTATTTTGCAGCTGTGACTTATTAAACTGATAGTTCGATAATTTTCACATCTGTCAACACGTGCTTTCTTTGGGATTGGAGCTCTATAACAAACATTTTCGTCGTATTTTCCTCAGTTTTACGTATTCGCCGTCAATTTTCGCAATTTTACCAGGTTTTTGATATTTTCGACTCATTTTATCCAATTACTTGAGTTTCAAACCACTGCTCTCGATGACTTGTCATGTCAACAAAATAACCACATCGTGTCGATCTCGTGATGCTATCAGCCGATGACATTGCGTCATGTTTCTCAGTTGCTGTATCATTGCTATACCACCTCCTCCATTACTTTGCGAGTGCTATACACACGTCAGCATGTCATAAATCCTGTTACACGGCCTGCATCAAATGACACAAATACTGTTTTGTAGTGTGAGAAACAGCCAGCACCAGAGAGGAGGTGCAAAACTATCTTCCTTAGCCAAAACACATTATAAATTCAGTAAGATGTTATTACGATCGGCCATCTCTCCCTATGTGGATGGGAGTCACAAAGTATATTAGCAATCGTAGGATAAAGTCGCATATTCACGCTATTTCATATGCTGGGGTCCCAGCCACTCTCCCTCACTCAACCAACATTGAATGCGTCGCCTGTGGTGGTAGCGTCGAATTTAACGTATGATAATCTAACTTACAGGCTATATTGTGGGGTGGATCCGTAATAAACGTTATCCGGGAATTAGTATAGAGATGGATTCAGCACAGCCGCTACTCCGGCCTTTGTGTGAGTGGATCCACCCCCAAAAAATGTTACCGGTTGCTGGATCCAACACGTGCTACACTTGTGAAGTCTCATGTAGCAACAAAACAAGGTTACTATACTTTCAGTTATCTAGTTCGTTTACTTTCATGCTTGTCCCATCCAAACTGCATGCACGTAGATCATCAAAAAGAGGGAAATTCTCAGGAGTTTTTAGAAGGTTGACAAATATTACTCGTATAAAATCAAGCCATACCTGGTTATATTAATAATATGGGTATATAAACAACCAAAAATTGTGGAAAAAAGACATAAATCGGCAAAATTACAAAAATTGATGGAAAATACGACAAAATGTGGGAAAATTGAGTGAAATGGTTCAAATGGCTCTGAGCACTATGGGACTTAACTTCTAAGGTCATCAGTCCCCTAGAACTTAGAACTACTTAAACCTAACTAACCTAAGGACATCACACGCATCCATGCCCGAGGCAGGATTCGAACCTGCGACCGTAGCGGCCGCGCGGTTCCAGACTGTAGCGCCTTTAACCGCTTGGCCACCGCGGCTGGCAAAATTGAGTAAGATTGAGAGAGTACTTACATGTCTGCTTGGGACAGGAAAATTCTTGTGCATGGGAACGAGTATGTGACACCAAGAGGAATACGAGGAAAAGTCGGCGTGGAAGCACTGGGGAATAGGAAGCAGTTACTTATCGTGGACAGTGCTAAGATGGCTGGAGTAGACTGTTTAACATGGGTTACCACCAACTGTAGAGTAATAAATTTATATTAGACTGATCACAAGCCCAGATGGGACTCCAAACTTATCAACAAACACCTTACAGATTTTTATAGTGTCCAGACACATGACTACAATAAACTAAATGTCCTCCTTAGCTAAAGGGCGTTGTACTACTACCTTACGGGTTTGCAGTATACTAATACAGAATGGATCACGCGTTTCACCTCATGTAAGACTGTTTCAGTGTGCTAAACCCTAACAAACAGTATTTACAATGTGCTTCTCTGTACTCCCTGCCAACCACAACCAAGTGGTGTTAGCTAACAAATACCTTACAGAACAGCTGCTGCATCGTTTTTAACAACATTCTACACTATGCCTACAGAGGTCATAGGAGTACATGCAAGTTAACTGCTCCCTTGGATGATTTCCTAGAAAAGAGAACCATCTGCTTCTGAATTGATACGGATCTGCATAAAGGATGATAGAAAGTAGACGGAGTAATTGGTTGAGAGGGTTTGAAGCAAGATAGATTGATGATGCATTCTAGAGAGAGGAAGATGTAGTGGTAGGTCATTTATCGCACATTTAACCATTTCTTTCAATTGTTCTCTTGGACAATATCAGTTGTGAGGTATAACATGTGTTTGACTCATATACAATTGTTTGTTCTGGTTGTGACTTAGAGCGCTATCTGCCTGCAATAGTTAACAGCAAACTTCCCCACCCAATTCCAGCAGAGGAGATCCAGCGTATGTGTGATGAAACATGTTTGCCAAACTGATGGAAAACATATTTGAGCATGTCCCCTATATGAATGAAGATATATGCACCGTTTCTCTGCTACATCTTTGACATGCATCGTGTCTTGAGTTTCATGACTGCAAGGATGACTCATATACAATTGCTTGTTGTGGCTGTGACTTGGAGCGCTACTTACCTGCGATTATCAACAGCAAACCTCTTCTTGCCACAGTCAGCAGAGGACTTCCGACGCAGATGTGAGGAATCGTGTCCACCAAACTGATGGAAAACTTATTTCAGCATCCTCCACTAGTTGAACGAAGATATATACAAAGTAACCCATATCCCTGCTATGTCTTGGACAAAAATCGAGTCTTCAGTTTCATACCTGCAGTGATTCTAAGCCAGTGCATGGGTTTGTACTGTATAGCAATCCCTGTGTACACATTTGCTTCACAACTGTTGTGGGTGGAAGAGACTGCGCTCTGTTTGCGGAGTTAGTGCAGCATGGCGCGTTAATTTCACTTATTTAACACCGCTGCTATACATTTGTCTATTTTCTCATAAGATGTCGCTTCTTCATGTGTTTTCTGTTTCTGATTGTCATTTTATAGGAGTGATGCGAGCATAGTATAATTTCAGAACCATAATTATAAGTGAACAGTGGGCGCTTCTACACCTCTGGCCGGCCGAAGTGGCCGTGCGGTTAAAGGCGCTGCAGTCTGGAACCGCAAGACCGCTACGGTCGCAGGTTCGAATCCTGCCTCGGGCATGGATGTTTGTGATGTCCTTAGGTTAGTTAGGTTTAACTAGTTCTAAGTTCTAGGGGACTAATGACCTCAGCAGTTGAGTCCCATAGTGCTCAGAGCCATTTACACCTCTGGAAACCTGTGCAGTGCATGTATCACAAAGAATCTATGCTTTTGTTTTCTTTGCTGGAGAAGGTAGTTGTTTTATAATCTTAAAGTTTATCACCATAGCCGGCCGCTGTGACTGAGCGGTTCTAGGCGCTTCAGTCCGGAACCGCACTGCTGCTATGGCTGCAGGTTCGAATCCTGCCTCGGGCATGGATGTGTGTGATGTCCTTAGGTTAGTTAGGTTTGAGTAGTTCTAAGTCTAGGGGACTGATGAACTCAGATGTTAAGTCCCATAGTGCTTAGAGCCATTTGAACCATTTTGTCACCATAGTGATGGGATAGCAAACTTGCAGGGTGAATGTACGTCGGATGTTGGAGATATATTTCCTGCACTGGGGTATTAAAAAGATCGCATTCCACGACTAATACATAAGAAACTACACTGCTTTAATATTATAGCATGTTTAAGTACAGAACTGTGTAGCCTTAGGAGTGTGTGTTTACGTTCTAGAACCATTTCTATCTTCCCAATACGGGGGTATGGACTCCAAACACTAGACAATACTCCACAGCTGATAGCACAAGTGACTTACATAAAATGTACCAAACTCCTTCTGCCTGGTTCTCCGTCTTGCATAAATCATACGTTTCTTTTTCTTCTTAACAGTCTGTTCTATGACCACAACAAATGGTTCAAATGGTTCTAAGCACTATGCGACTTAATATCTGAGGTCATCAGTCCCATAGACTTAGAACTACTTAATCCTAACTAACCTAAAGACATCACACACATCCATGCCCGAGGCAGGATTCGAACCTGCGACCGTAGCAGCCACGCTCGGTTCCGGACTGACCACAACAGTCGCAATGTTTCAGGCACGTATCTATTGTACACCAAAAAGGAGTGTTAACCTCCTCAGCATGTACGCATCGAAACAGATCGTGTGTACTGATATGGGTGAAGTGAGTAAGATTGGTACAGAACAGTCTTCGGTGTTACGGTGTCGGAATGAGAACACCATGTGTATCACTAGCGTCTGTCGGTTATGGAAGTTTGGAACATGTGTAATGCTCTTTCCAAAAGTAACATTTTAAAGTGTATTAATTATATGGAACTCGGCTCGTTCTGTTCCTTATGAGAATGTAGCAGGTATACTGCCCTCCTATTTCTGGTCCATTCCAAATTAAATAGGAGACAATGTTGCAGGGGGGGTTGGTTAAAGACAGAAGAAGAGTTTCAAGATGGATAGAGAGAGTTGATCTACAGTTTTGCTCATGCTCCTTAGCCAATACGTTCAATAAAGGGGCAGCTCGTTTCGAAATAGCCGACAAGTACTGCTGTGGATACGATTCGTTTGTTGAAGTGGTAATATCAAAGGTGTTGGTGAGAGCTTTCAGTATCCGACTTTATCCTACATAGGAAGAGGTTAAGATTAATAAAATTTTACTGAATTTACAGTGTGTTTTGGCTAAGGAACATAGTTTTTGCAAGTCCTCTTTGCTGCTGGCTATTTTTCACACTACAAAACAGTATTTACGTCATGTGATGTAGGCCTTATAACAGGATTCACGATTTGCCCAGATATATATAGGACTCGCAAAATAATGGAGGGGTTGGTACAGCAATGCTACAGAAACTGAGAACCATGCTACAATGTCATTGGCTGACAGCAATCACGAGATCGACATAATGATAAGTTTTGTGGACGTGACAAGTTGTCGACAGCAGTGGTTTGGAACCCAAGTAATTGGGTAAAATGCATTGAAATTACGGAAAACCTGGCAAAATTGCGAAAGTTAATGGACAATACGTAAAAGTACGACATAAATGGATGTTACAGAACTCTGACATCTTGAGTTAGCTTATCTGCCATCGACAACAGTATCGAATGGCGAGTTCGCGGTTTTACTCAGTTGGATGTTAACGAAATAACAAGGAGGGATGTGATGCGAATTGTAGCTTGCTATTGGGTGTAAACATAACTTCGTTTTATTCTGACATGTGAATAATGGCGTGAAAGCTGCTGTTCTCTACTGATATTTATGCATCTGAGATGTATGTAATAGCGACATGAATGACAATTTATTTACAAGATTTCCTCAGACATTAATTCTGAGTGCTCGAATGCTAGCAGAGCTTGCAGGCTGCAGGAGAGGGTGGCTGGCGCCGCTGTATTGAGAAGCGACTTTCCACAAGGACCTCAATGGTCGCTGGTCACTATGCCAGTCCTTCTGGCCCAGAGCTGCCTTTTCCCCTTGCGAGAACTAACCAAAGGCTGTAGCATGCTTTTGGCTATTCTTCTCCTGGGGAGTTGTCTTTGCCACATCCACGACGAAAAGTTAAGTATTTCGCTGTCTTCCTGGGACTGACATTACCTAGAAATACGGTTGATTTCAGCAGACCTGAAACGGTATATTGTTGTCAATTCGACACTGATCAAAGCAGAGTTTGTCAGCAGATGGATTTCTTTCTTTGCCATCAGCAGCAGGTTAGACCAGGCCTGGGGAAGCAAGAGTACTACCTTCTGGAAGGTCCAGCCTTAGACCAGAAACAGCATATCATTGTCAACCTAATCCCGACCAAAGCATAGCATCTGCAGTGGACGGAGCTTTTTCTGTACCATCAGGGACAGGACCGAACGGGCCTGGAAAACGAGTATTGAGTCTTCTTCCCGCCAATTCCAAAGTGGGGGAGGGGAGGAGATGTGGGCCTGAGGAGGGGGAAGTGGTAGTGGAGAGGGGAAGTGGGGGAGGGGAGGGGTACCGCTGTTGACCATTCAGGTCTTCAGCCATGGCGAATAGTCAGGTATTTCGCTATTGTTCAAATGGTTCAAATGGCTCTGAGCGCTATGGGACTCAACATCTTAGGTCATAAGTCCCCTAGAACTTAGAACTACTTAAACCTAACTAACCTACGGACATCACACACACCCATGCCCGAGGCAGGATTCGAACCTGCGACCGTAGCAGTCCCGCAGTTCCGGACTGCAGCGCCAGAACCGCACGGCCACCGCGGCCGGCTTTTCGCTATTGTTACAGGGGAGAAGTCTTTCCAAGAAATACGTTTGACAGCTTGCAGGTAGCGCCATGTTCTTGACTCTTTTGCCCATCTGTGTTTGATTTCTGCAGATTGGAAACAGTATATCACAGCCAGCAGGTGGATCTCTTAATGTACCCTCAGCGTCAAGTTGGAACAAGCCTGGAAAACCAGTCTCCTAGCTATGCAGAGGAGAGGAAAGGACGAGTGTGGTAGAAGGCGAGGTAAGACTGGTTACGCAGTTTAGTCTGTATCCGCACATCGAGGTGGACACACATACAGCTGCCAGCACTCTCTGCTGGTGAGATCTTTTGAGCTCGGTTTTTGCGATTGTTGTTTTATTACAATGATTTTTCTAAATTGCCAGTGCGTGTATTGCATTATGATCCATTGTTGACGAGTGGTGGTTTTCTCATGACAGTTTCGATGTGTAATTAGAGCAGTGAAGCATTTTCCATTAGTTGTGGTTGTATGTATTGACCTTCCCACACTTCAGGGATAGTTTGCAGTCCTATCACTTCTTATTATGTATGTATGTATGTGTACAAGATCCATAGCAGCTACACACTTGTAGATTGACAGGAGGCATCTCTTCCTACAGTTCAGTGATAGTTTGCTGTCCTGTCCCTTCTTGCCCTGTATGTATTTGAGTGTACAAATTCCCCTGCAACTATTTCATTTGTAGATCGGTAGGAGACTATTCTTCCTACACTTCAGTGATAGTTTGCTGTCCTATCCCTTCTTATCATGTAGCTGTGTTTAAGTTCCTCAGCAGCTATGTACACTCCTGCAAATTGAAATAAGAACACCGTGAATTCATTGTCCCAGGAAGGGGAAACTTTATTGACACATTCCTGGGGTCAGATACATCACATGATCACACTGACAGAACCACAGGCACATAGACACAGGCAACAGAGCATGCACAATGTCGGCACTAGTACAGTGTATATCCACCTTTCGCAGCAATGCAGGCTGCTATTCTCCCATGGAGACGATCGTAGAGATGCTGGATGTAGTCCTGTGGAACGGCTTGCCATGCCATTTCCACCTGGCGCCTCAGTTGGACCAGCGTTCGTGCTGGACGTGCAGACCGCGTGAGACGACGCTTCATCCAGTCCCAAACATGCTCAATGGGGGACAGATCCGGAGATCTTGCTGGCCAGGGTAGTTGACTTACACCTTCTAGAGCACGTTGGGTGGCAAGGGATACATGCGGACGTGCATTGTCCTGTTGGAACAGCAAGTTCCCTTGCCGGTCTAGGAATGGTAGAGCGATGGGTTTTATGACGGTTTGGATGTACCGTGCACTATTCAGTGTCCCCTCGACGATCACCAGTGGTGTACGGCCAGTGTAGGAGATCGCTCCCCACACCATGATGCCAGGTGTTGGCCCTGTGTGCCTCGGTCGTATGCAGTCCTGATTGTGGCGCTCACCTGCACGGCGCCAAACACGCATACGACCATCATTGGCACCAAGGCAGAAGCGACTCTCATCGCTGAAGACGACATGTCTCCATTCGTCCCTCCATGCACGCCTGTCGCGACACCACTGGAGGCGGGCTGCACGATGTTGGGGCGTGAGCGGAAGACGGCCTAACGGTGTGCGGGACCGTAGCCCAGCTTCATGGAGACGGTTGCGAATGGTCCTCGCCGATACCCCAGGAGCAACAGTGTCCCTAATTTGCTGGGAAGTGGCGGTGCGGTCCCCTACGGCACTGCGTAGGATCCTACGGTCTTGGCGTGCATCCGTGCGTCGCTGCGGTCCGGTCCCAGGTCGACGGGCACGTGCACCTTCCGCCGACCACTGGCGACAACATCGATGTACTATGGAGACCTCACGCCCCACGTGTTGAGCAATTCGGCGGTACGTCCACCCGGCCTCCCGCATGCCCACTATACGCCCTCGCTCAAAGTCCGTCAGCTGCACATACGGTTCACGTCCACGCTGTCGCGGCATGCTACCAGTGTTAAAGACTGCGATGGAGCTCCGTATGCCACGGCAAACTGGCTGACACTGACGGCGGCGGTGCACAAATGCTGCGCAACTAGCGCCATTCGACGGCCAACACCGCGGTTCCTGGTGTGTCCGCCGTGCCGTGCGTGTGATCATTGCTTGTACAGCCCTCTCGCAGTGTCCGGAGCAAGTATGGTGGGTCTGACACACCGGTGTCAATGTGTTCTTTTTTCCATTTCCAGGAGTGTACTTATAGATCAGCAGGATGCAATTCTTCCTTTAATGGTCGTAGGTCAGTTCCCTGCCAATTTAGAGTGGTATTGTCGACTAGGGTGCACAGCAAGGTGAATATATACACACATGCGTCCTCAGTCGAGCCCCATACACCAAGGAGAGCAGCTCTGGTTCATTATGTCTGGGGTAGTGGAATAGGACGAAGTTGTCTCTTGCATTGTGGATTGACTGGCCATTTCAAAAAACAAGAACAGCTCCAGCAGAGGAAATAGTTCCTATGAGTTGCAATATGCATCCTCAGTCCATCCTGCTGCACGACCATTATTTGATGAAAAGTATTCTCGCTATGTTCATCCATTATCATCTCCTTCCATTCCTCATGAAGGAGGCTATAGATGCAGTCCTTATCTGTATTTTTACAGGTAATATACTTTTACACTGCTCTCTGTCCAACACCAAGATCTCATCAATGTAACACATTTTCCACAATTTAATTAATTAATTTAATTAATGTTTAATTAATAAATAATATATTGCTTGAAATTAACGCCCACTTTGTGTCATTAGATCCGTTTTTTTCACAAGAGTTTTTTTCTGTTGTCCCATCTATTTTAAGCATTAGTATTAATTTGACGTTCAAGCAGCAAGGCTGTAAGGGAATTGCCAATTCGATTTCCCTGCCGGAATTTTGGAAATTCTTTCAGCAAAATAATATACATACAAATAAAAGAACGTAGTTCCCGTAACAGTACCTTATGTCCTTCGTCTCCAGCAGCTCAGTACAGTATGAGTCTTTTTGCCCCCAATTTACAAGTGGGGGTGGGGAGAGGAAGTGGAGGAGGGGTGGGGTGGAAGTGGGTGAAGGGAGAGGATTTGTGGAGGGAGGGGGGGTGGAGTGCAGGTGGTGAGATCAACAATGCAATGCTGCCACATCTGGCCCCACAAAGAAGAGGTGCTGGGACCATGCAGGAAGAGCCACTATCTTCTATAAATTTGGCTTTATTCCCCAGCTGATATCCTTTAAGCAGCAAAGCAGCTTAATTCAGTTCATGAAGGCAGACCCCCCACTGCAGATTGTGTACCAGTTAGATTCCATTCTGAGTATGCAGATATAATAGCTCCACACATAACAATCATATACAACCGCTCGCTCAACAACAGTTCCGTACCGGAAGGCCGGAAATTTGGACAGGTCACACCAATACTCAAAAAAGGAAATACGAGTAATCCGATGATGTCACCTATGTCGATATGCAGTAGGATTCTGGAACATTATACTGTGTTTAAACTTTATGAATTGCTTCTACGTAACCAATCTGTTGACACAAAGTCAGCACAGATTCAGAAAATATTGTTCTTGTGAAATACAACTGGCTGTTTATCCTCGAGACACAATAAGTGCTATCGACAGGGGATCTCAGATCGATTCCATATATCTAGACTTCCAAAAGCCTTTTGACACCGTTTCTCACAAGTGGCTTATAACCAAGTTGCGTACCTATAGAGTATCATCTCAGTTGTGAGACTGGTTTCGTGATTTTCTGTCGGAAAGAAAACTGTAGTATCTGACAGGAAGTCATCGAGTAAAATAAAAGTGAAATTTGGAAATTTGTGGTAAGGACTATGGGACCAAACTGCTGAGGTCATCGGTCCCTAGGCTCACGCATTACTTAATATAACTTAAACTAAATTATGCTAAGGACGAACACACCCAGGCCCGAGGGAGGACTCGAACCTCCGACGGGGGGAGCCTCGCGAACCGTGACAAGACACCCAGACCGCACGGCTACCCCGCGCGGCAAACAAAAGTGATATCTGGCGTCCCTAAGGAAGTGTTATAGGCCCTCTGCTGTTCCTAATCTGTATAAACGATTTAGGAGACTATTTGAATAGCAATCTTAGATTGTTTGCACATGATGCTGTCATTTTTCGGCTAATAAAGTCGTCATCAGAAGATCAAAATCTGTTGCATAATGACTTTCCTGCACGGTAAGGTACTGCGAATGATTCGTGTCACCCTTCATTTTAGTGCAAATGTGCTTTGCACGGATGAAGATTCGTTTCAAAGTAGACGATTAATGAATGAAGAGCTGCAGAAACTGTGCTCTAACTTGGGAACTTTCGAACGTCTGACTACATAACATATTTTTTCCTCATGTGAGGATACCGCTTTATTACACCCTGTATCTGTGATCGGTACACGACGCTGACGCCATGGATCGCTCGGTCCATTGTCGGAAACTGCACGAAGACGCTCTCCAGATGTAGCTCGAGCAACTCAGAATTTTTTCTTATACTGTGCATGCTTTCCAATTTGGCCTGTCGTTTCAATATTTTTGAATCGTTACAAGCCGGAGGCTTTCGGAACTGTAATGTGTCCGATCATTGCAAAGCCTGGCTTTTGAATATTACTGGCTTCATTCAAGGCAGAATCTGCTGCATGATTAGTCCACAACTTCTCCAAATCTCAAAATTTCTACCCCTCTGCTTGGATATTCCCAAGGAATTTTTAAGTATCCATGGGTAGCTGTTTACCACCTAAAATAATTTTTTTCTTTATAGATCATTTAATTATCTCCAAATGGGGAAGCCGACTAGAAGCAGCGATGTTGCTGCTCTTAAACCAAATGATGTTAAAATATACTCCTGACATAAAAGGTGAAGGGCCCTGAAGCGTTGGTCTGATGTCAACGTAACTTCGTACAGCTACACACCATTGGTAGGTATGAAAATAATTAGAGTTGCAATCCTCCGTGACAGGGAGAACGTTCATTAGCGATTGTTTGTGGTATGGGTGTTAAGTATTGTGACCAGATCAGGGTATGTAAGAGACTTTAAGACCGTCAGATGTTGAGTGATTCTGTGAAGGACAAGGAGATGCCGCGTATTCGTGTGAGACTTCATTATAGGCATCTTCAAAAGGGGCTCATTGTGGGTCTCCATTTGATCGGCTGGTCGAATCGTACAATATCCAGATTTGTGGGGCATTAGGATGTGACAGTGGACCGATGTTGGGCTGTATGGGAACATGAGGGCAAGCACAATCGTATCGAGGTTCCGGTCGACCACGCCTGACCACCAGAAACGAGAATCACCGTATCATGCACCAAGCACATTGTACTCCCTTCACATCCCTCTCCATCCGGAAAAGAATACTGGACTCCCTTTAACATATTGTGTCATCCCACAACACTGGTCTGAGATTAGCAGCCGCCATATTAGAGTATTGCCGTCCAATACGTAGGGTGCTGTTAACACAACAACACAAACGACTGTCTCTGGAGTGGTGCCTGACTAGGTAGCATGGACTGCAGATGAACGGCGTGGCATTGCGTTCAGTGATGAATAGCGGTTCTGCACTACCCTGGATGACCATCGTCAGCGAGTGTGGGCGACCTGGGGAGAGGTCCCAGTCATCCAGTGCTTTGGAAAGGTACAGCAGTGTTATTCCTGGTGTCATGGTGTGAATCGTGTGAGGGGCCAAAGGGTTTGGATACAGGCCACAGCTGGTAGTGACAGAGTGAACTTTGATGGCACAATGGTACGTCTCGGACATCCTGTGTCCGTAAGTGTTACCTCTCATGTGGCAGTACTAGGGTGCCGTTTTTCAACAGGACAATGCTCGTCATGGCACATGTTTCTATGAACAGTCTGCGTGATGGTGAGATACTCCCATCATCAGCATGTTCCCAAGATCTATCCCTGATTGAACATATTTGGATGTCGTCTCCACCCCAGTGTCAATATCTACATCTACATCTACATCTACTCATATACGCCGCTAGCCACGAAGCGGTGTGTGCCGGAGGGCACAACTCGCGCCATTCATAATCCCCCCGTCTGTTCCACTCGCAGATCGCGCGAGGGAAAAAAGACTTTCTGAACGCCTCAGTACGAGCTCTAATTTCCCTTATCCTTGAACGGTGCTCACTGCGCGATTTGAAAGTTGGTGGTAATAATACACTCATGCTCATTAATAAGGATAATTGTAGAATGTGGTGCGACACATGGCACTAAACAAGACTGGCGCTAATAGCATTGGCATATAGGGAACACGCACGACACACATCTGTAAGTCCATGGTATTGGTGATAAGTTGAGAAAACCGCCCCGAAATACATGTGCTAAAGAACGCCACTGTTTCCTGCGCATGTACCCCGACATCAATATGGGATATGATCACCGTGCACACGTGCACAGGCCGCACAACGGGTTGGCATACTCTGGATCAGGTGGTCGAGCAGCTGCTGGGGTATAGCCTCCCATTCTTACACCAGTGCCTGTCGTAGCTCCTGGAGTGTCCTAGGGGTTTGCAGACCTGCATTGATACGTCGACCGAGAGCATCCCAGACGTGCTCGATGGGGTTTAGGTCTGGAGAACAGGCAGGCCACTCCATTCGCCTGATATCTTCTGTTTAAAAGTACTCCTCCACGATGGCAGCTCGGTGGGACAGTGCGTTATCATCCATCAGGAGGAAGGTGGGACCCACTGCACCACTGAAAAGGCGGACATACTGCTGCAAAATGACGTCCCGATACACCTCACCTGTTACAGTTCCTCTGTCAAAGACATGCAAGGGTGTACGTACACCAATCATAATCCCACCCCACACCATCAAACCACGACCTCCATACAGGTTCCTTTCAAGGACTTTAAGGGGTTGGTATCGGGTTCCTGGTTCACTCCAGATGAAAGCCCAGCGAGAATCACTGTTCAGACTATACCTGGACTCGTCCGTGAACATAACCTGGGACCACTGTTCCAATGACCATGTACTGCGTTCTTGACACCAGGCTTTACGGGCTCTCCTATGACCAGGGTTCAATGGAATGCACCTTGCAGGTCTCCGGGCGAATAAACCACGTCTTTTCAGTCGTCTGTAGACTGTGTGTCTGTAGACAACTGTTCCAGTGACTGCGGTAGGTCCCGAGCAGGGCTACCTCCAGTGCTACGTGGCCGTCTGCGGGAATTGATGGTGAGGTGTCGGTCTTCTTGTGGTGTTATATACTGTGGACGTCCCGTGCTGTAGTGCCTGGACACGTTTCATGTCTGCTGGAATCGTTGACATAATCTTGACTGATACTTTGTGGCGCACGGAGGGCCCGTGCTACGACCTGCTGTGTTTGACCAGCCGCCAGTCGTCCTAGTATTCTACCCCTCATAACGTCATCAATATGTGTTCTTTGAGCCATTTTCAACATACAGTAACTATTAGCACTTCTGAAAATGTCTGCACACTTACTCGCTGCACCCTACTCTGACATGCACAAACACACCTCTGCGTATGTGGACTGCTGCCAGCGCCACCGTGCGACGACCGCAGGTCAAATGCACTGCGTGGTCATACCCCGAGGTAGTTTAAACCCGCAAACCGCTCACCAGAGCGTTGTTTCACAATGTATCAGCATTATCCTTAATTTATGAGCATGAGTGTATATGCTCTACATCCTCGGCGAAGATCGGATTTTGGAATTTAGTGAGCAGCCCATTCCGTTTAGCGCGTCGTCTGTCTGCAAATGCGTCCTACTTCAAACTTTCTATGAGATTTATAGCTCTCTCGCGATGGCTAAATGTACCAGTCACGAATCTTGACGCTCTTCTTTGGACCTTCTCAATCTCTTGAATCAGTCCCAACTGACAAGGGTCCCATACAGACGAGCAATATTCTAAGACTGGACGAACTAACGTATTGTATGCAGTTTCCTTTGTTGAAAGACTGCATCGCTTCAGGATTCCACCAATAAACCACAATCTAGAGTTCGCCTTGCCCGTTACTTGTGTAACCTGATCACTCCATTTGAGATCATTTCGAATAGTCACACCTCGATACTTGACGGATGCTACCGCTTCCGAAGACTGGACATTTTATTTTGTACTCGTACACCAATAGGGATTTTCGCCTTGTTATACGCAGTAGGTTACACTTACTAATACTGATAGATAACTACCAGTCATTACACCACACATTTATTTTCTGCAAATCCTCGTTGATTTGTTCACAATTTTCGTGTGATACTATTTTCCTGTAGACTACTGCATCATCGGCAAACAGTCTAATGGCGCTGTCAATACTATCAACCAGATCGTTTATGTAAATCTAAAACGCTGAGGACCTATTACGCTGCCCTGGGGCACACCTAAAGTTATGCTTGTTTCTGTTGAAGTCACCCCATTCAGGACGACATACTGTTCTCTGTCAGTTAGCAAACTTTCTATCCACCCGCATATGTCATCGGATAGACCGTAAGCGCACAATTTTTGGAGCAAGCGGCAGTGCGGAACTGAGTCGAAAGCCTTTTGGAAGTCGAGAAATATGGCATCAACCTGGGAGTCGGTATCTAGAGCCTGTTGTATATCATGCACAAAGAGTGCCAGCTGTGTCTCGCATGACCGCTGTTTCCTAAAACCGTGTTGGTTTCTGCAGCTAAGCTTTCCACTGTCTAGAAAGGTCATTAAGTCTGAACACAAAATACGTTCCATGATTCTACAACAAATCTATGTCAGTGAAATTGGCCGGTAATTATGTGCATTCGATTTTCTCCCCTTTTTATAGATTGCTATGACCTGGGCCTTCTTACAGTCCCGTGGAACTTTCCGCTGTTCCAATGATCTCTGATAGATGATAGATAAGAATGGTGCTATATTTGTAGCATAGTCAACATGTAATCTTACGGGGATACCGTCTGGGCCAGATACCTTCCTGGCGTCTAAGAATCTTAACTGTTTTACAATCCCAGATACACTAAACACTATGTCAGCCATCCTTGCGTTTGTCGATAATTGAAAGGGGGAATGATGCTACAGTCTTCTACCGTAAACAAGTTTTTGAAAGCTAGGTTCAGAACTTCGGTCTTCTGTTTATCATAATCCGTTACATTACCCATACTGTCAGCCAGAGAAGGTATTGAATTATTTCTAGCGTTCATAGATTTTACGTACGACCAAAATTTTTTGGGTTTATTTTTAGAATCTGCAGATAAAATATTGCTTTCAAATTCGTTAAAAGAATCTCTCATTGACCTTTGGACAGCGACTTTCATTTCGCATAATTTCTGATTGTCAGCGGGACAGTGACTACGTTTAAAACGACTGTGCAAAATTCTCTGCTTTCAAAATTCTCTGCTTTCTCAGCAACTTCCTAATATGTTTGTTGTACCAAGGTGGATCCTTTCCCTCACCTATATTTTTGCAAGGCACATACTTCTCTAGCACGTGGTGGACAATACCTTTAAATTCCGACCAATGATGGTCAATATCACTAGGATATCAAGGACCAGTTACAACAGATGTGGTCCAGATCGCCTCAGGAAATAATTTTTTTTGAGTCACCAGTCTTCTGCTTGGTTTCATGCATTCCGCCACGAATTCGTCTCCTGTGCCAGCCTCTTTATTTCATCTACAACATATGTCCTTAATAATTTACTGTATGTATTCCAATCTCTGTCTTCTACAGTTTTACCCTCTACATGTCCATCTAGTACCTCTAGATGTCCTAACAGATATCCTATCATCCTTCCCTTTTCTTGTCAGTGGTTTCCTTATATTCCTTTTCTAGTACATTCTTCGGAGAACCTTCTCATGCCTTATCTTACTAGCTCATATAATTTTCAACATTCTTCTGTAGCACCACATCTCATATGCCTCGATACTCTTCAGTCCCAGTTTCTCTGCAGTCCATGTTTCACTACCATGCCATGCTGTGCTTCAGACGTACATTCTCTGAAATATCCTTCTCAAATTAAGGCCTGTGGTTGATGCTAGTAGATTTCTCTTGGCCAGGATTGTTCTTTTTGGCAGTGCAAGTCTGCTTTTTATCTTCTGCTTGCTTCATGCGTCATGGGTTATTTAGCTTCCTGGGTAGCAGAACTCCTGAACTTCATCTGCTTCGTGATCACCAGTCCTGATGTTCAATTTCTTACTGTTATCATCCCTGCTTTTAATTTCGGCAAAGGTTGTCTTAAATTTTCTATATGCTGAGTCAGTTCTTTCGATAATCATTTCTTTTTCGATTTCTTCATATTTTTCATGCATTCATTTTGCCTTAGTTTCCCTGCACTTCCTATTTATTTCGTTCCTAAGTTATTTGTATTCATATATTCCAAATTTTCCTGAACAGTTTTGTACTTCCTTATTTCATCTATCCCCCCCATGAACCATGGACCTTGCCGTTGGTGGGGAGGCTTGCGTGCCTCAGCGATACAGATAGCCGTACCGTAGGTGCAACCACAACGGAGGGGTATCTGTTGAGAGGCCAGACAAACGTGTGGTTCCTGAAGAGGGGCAGCAGCCTTTTCAGTAGTTGCAAGGGCAACAGTCTGGATGATTGACTGATCTGGCCTTGTAACAATAACCAAAACGGCCTTGCTATGCTGGTACTGCGAACGGCTGAAAGCAAGGGGAAACTACAGCCGTAATTTTT
Source organism: Schistocerca piceifrons (assembly GCF_021461385.2). Lineage (NCBI taxonomy): Eukaryota > Metazoa > Arthropoda > Insecta > Orthoptera > Acrididae > Schistocerca > Schistocerca piceifrons. The sequence goes on along the minus strand of NC_060144.1, from coordinate 260,586,198 downwards.
CCCGAGGGCATGCAGCTTTACTGTATGATTACATGATGATGGCGTCCTCTTGGGTAAAATATTCCGGAGGTAAAATAGTCCCCCATTCGGATCTCCGGGCGGGGACTACTCAAGAGGATGTCGTTATCAGGAGAAAGAAAACTGGCGTTCTACGGATCGGAGCGTGGAATGTCAGATCCCTTAATCGGGCAGGTAGGTTAGAAAATTTAAAAAGGGAAATGGATAGGTTGAAGTTAGATATAGTGGGAATTAGTGAAGTTCAGTGGCAGGAGGAACAAGACTTCTGGTCAGGTGACTACAGGGTTATAAACACAAAATCAAATAGGGGTAATGCAGGAGTAGGTTTAATAATGAATAGGAAAATAGGAATGCGTGTAAGCTACTACAAACAGCATAGTGAACGCATTATTGTGGCCAAGATAGATACGAAGCCCACACCTACTACAGTAGTACAAGTTTATATGCCAACTAGCTCTGCAGATGACGAAGAAATTGAAGAAATGTATGATGAAATAAAAGAAATTATTCAGATTGTGAAGGGAGACGAAAATTTAATAGTCATGGGTAACTGGAATTCGAGTGTAGGAAAAGGGAGAGAAGGAAACATAGTAGGTGAATATGGATTGGGGGACAGAAATGAAAGAGGAAGCCGCCTGGTAGAATTTTGCACAGAGCACAACATAATCATAACTAACACTTGGTTTAAGAATCATGAAAGAAGGTTGTATACATGGAAGAACCCTGGAGATACTAAAAGGTATCAGATAGATTATATAATGGTAAGACAGAGATTTAGGAACCAGGTTTTAAATTGTAAGACATTTCCAGGGGCAGATGTGGACTCTGACCACAATCTATTGGTTATGAACTGTAGATTAAAACTGAAGAAACTGCAAAAAGGTGGGAATTTAAGGAGATGGGACCTGGATAAACTAAAAGAACCAGAGGTTGTACAGAGATTCAGGGACAGCATAAGGGAGCAATTGACAGGAATGGGGGAAATAAATACAGTAGAAGAAGAATGGGTAGCTTTGAGGGATGAAGTAGTGAAGGCAGCAGAGGATCAAGTAGGTAAAAAGACGAGGGCTAGTAGAAATCCTTGGGTAACAGAAGAAATATTGAATTTAATTGATGAAAGGAGAAAATATAAAAATGCAGTAAGTGAAACAGGCAAAAAGGAATACAAACGTCTCAAAAATGAGATCGACAGGAAGTGCAAAATGGCTAAGCAGGGATGGCTAGAGGACAAATGTAAGGATGTAGAGGCCTATCTCACTAGGGGTAAGATAGATACCGCCTACAGGAAAATTAAAGAGACCTTTGGAGATAAGAGAACGACTTGTATGAATATCAAGAGCTCAGATGGAAACCCAGTTCTAAGCAAAGAAGGGAAAGCAGAAAGGTGGAAGGAGTATATAGAGGGTCTATACAAGGGCGATGTACTTGAGGACAATATTATGGAAATGGAAGAGGATGTAGATGAAGATGAAATGGGAGATATGATACTGCGTGAAGAGTTTGACAGAGCACTGAAAGACCTGAGTCGAAACAAAGCCCCCGGAGTAGACAATATTCCATTGGGACTACTGACGGCGGTGGGAGAGCCAGTCCTGACAAAACTCTACCGTCTGGTGAGCAAGATGTATGAAACAGGTGAAATAGCCTCAGACTTCAAGAAGAATATAATAATTCCAATCCCAAAGAAAGCAGGTGTTGACAGATGTGAAAATAACTATCAGCTTAATAAGTCACAGCTGCAAAATACTAACACGAATTCCTTACAGACGAATGGAAAAACTAGTAGAAGCCAACCTCGGGGAAGATCAGTTTGGATTCCGTAGAAACACTGGAACACGTGAGGCAATACTGACCTTACGACTTATCTTAGAAGAAAGATTAAGGAAAGGCAAACCTACGTTTCTAGCATTTGTAGACTTAGAGAAAGCTTTTGACAATGTTGACTGGAATACTCTCTTTCAAATTCTAAAGGTGGCAGGGGTAAAATACAGGGAGCGAAAGGCTATTTACAATTTGTACAGAAACCAGATGGCAGTTATAAGAGTCGAGGGACATGAAAGGGAAGCAGTGGTTGGGAAGGGAGTAAGACAGGGTTGTAGCCTCTCCCCGATGTTGTTCAATCTGTATACTGAGGAAGCAGTAAAGGAAACAAAAGAAAAATTCGGACTAAGTATTAAAATTCATGGAGAAGAAGTAAAAACTTTGAGGTTCGCCGATGACATTGTAATTCTGTCAGAGACAGCAAAGGACTTGGAAGAGCAGTTGAATGGAATGGACAGTGTCTTGAAAGGAGGATATAAGATGAACATCAAGAAAAGCAAAACAAGGATAATTGAATGTAGTCGAGTTAAGTCGGGTGATGCTGAGGGAATTAGATTAGGAAATGAGGCACTTAAAGTAGTAAAGGAGTTTTGCTATTTGGGGAGCAAAATAACTGATGATGGTCGAAGTAGAGAGGATATAAAATGTAGGCTGGCAATGGCAAGGAAAGCGTTTCTGAAGAAGAGAAATTTGTTAACATCCAGTATTGATTTAAGTGTCAGGAAGTCATTTCTGAAAGTATTCGTATGGAGTGTAGCCATGTATGGAAGTGAAACATGGACGATAAATAGTTTGGACAAGAAGAGAATAGAAGCTTTCGAAATGTGGTGCTACAGAAGAATGCTGAAGATTAGATGGGTAGATCACATAACTAATGAGGAAGTATTGAATAGGATTGGGGAGAAGAGAAGTTTGTCGCACAACTTGACCAGAAGAAGGGATCGGTTGGTAGGACATGTTCTGAGGCATCAAGGGATCACCAATTTAGTATTGGAGGGCAGCGTGGAGGGTAAAAATCGTAGGGGGAGACCAAGAGATGAATACACTAAGCAGATTCAGAAGGATGTAGTTTGCAGTAGGTACTGGAAGATGAAAAAGCTTGCACAGGATAGAGTAGCATGGAGAGCTGCATCAAACCAGTCTCAGGACTGAAGACCACAACAACAACAACAACATTTCATCTATCAACTCAAGTATTTCTTCTGTTACCGTAGCTGCTCTGCGTTTACCTTCTTTGTACCTATGTTTTTCTTTCCAACTTCTGCGATTGCTCTTTTTGTAGATGACCATTCCTCTTCAAGTGAACTGTCTAATGAGCTATTCATTATCGCAATTTCTGTAGCATTAGAGAACTTCAAGTGTATCTCTTCACTCCTTAGTATCTCTGTGTGCCACTTATTTGAGGATTGATTCTTTTTTCTAGTCTCTTAAACTCCAGCCTGCTCTTCATCACTACTAAGTTGTGATCTGAGCCTATATTTGCTCCTGGGCACGCCTTACACTCCAGCATCTGATTTCGGAATCTCTATCTGGCCCTGAAGTGATCGAACTGAGATCTTTCCGTACCTCATGGCTTTTCCCAAGTACATATGCTTTTCTTGTGATTCTTGAACAGAGTATTCGCCGTTACCAGCTGAAGATTATTGCAGAACTCAATTAGTCTTTCTCCTCTCTCATTCCTAGTACCAAGCCCATATTCTTCGGTAACCCATTCTTCTACTTACTCCCCTAAACTACATTTCAGTCCCCATGAGTATTAGAATTTCATCTTCCTTTAGATAATTAATTACCTGATCAAGATCCTCATATACTTTCTCTGTGTTTTCATCTTCAGCTTGCAACGTTGCCATGTATACATGAAATATCCTTGTCGGTGTTGGTTTGCTGTCGATTCTTATGAGATTCCGGAATAGTCCCCTATTCAGATCTCCGGGAGCAGACTGCCAAGGGGGAGGTGATCATAAGAAAAAGATTGAATAACCAACGAACGAATAACGTTCTATGAGTCGGGGCGTGGAATGTCAGAAGTTTGAGTGTGACAAGGAAGCCCTACCTTCCTATTGAAAACGAACCCTAATCCCGTTATTCCATTTTATAGTGCTATTGATATTATTCTTTTTCAATCTGACCAGAAGTCCTTGTCTTATTCCCATTTCACTTCAGTATAGATTGAGTCTTAGCAATTCGCTTTTCAAATTTTCCAGCTTCCCTGTCACATTCAAACTTCTGACATTCCACACCCCGACTCATAGAACGTTATTCTTTCGTTGGTTATTCAATCTTTTTCTTATGATCATCTCCCCCTTGGCAAACTGCTACCAGAGATCTGAATAGGGGACTATTCAGGAATCTTTTGTCAATGGAGAGATCATCATGACATTTTTTCAATTACAGGTCGCATGTCTTGTAGATATACATTATGTGTCTTCAGTGCAATGGTTTCCATTGCCTTCTATGAGCTCATGCGGTTGATCATTGCTGATGCTTCCGCCCTTAGGAGCAGTTTCCGCCCTAAGGCCAAGGGAGTGCTCTGAACCTCTATCTGCTCCTCTTTGACAAGGTCGTTGGTAGAATGAGGGTGATTTATTATGCCAAAAGTCTTCCACCGCCATTGCTAATTACTTTTATTTAAAATTTGAGTGGTCTCTGGTTTCGAACGCGAAACCCAACATGTTGTGATATGTTATGAAAGACGCTACCTCTACACCACGGGTGACGGACCAGGAGAAGATATAAAGGCTTTATCATGCATTCGCACATCCAGGCCAGAAGGGGTTCAACATCATACTGGTAACTGCGCTCTTAATGCCAAGTCCTTTGTAAATTAGAATCGATTTCGTAATCACCGAAATTTCGTTGCTTCCTCGACTTTTGGGTGCTTCACTTTGTTAAGGTAGTGCACATATAATGTTTTTGTACAGTTAAGATTGCAATGATAACTTTAAAAAACAATAAAAATAACCCCTGCTGATGATTTGTTATAAAATACCAATGGTGTGGTGTGGCTGAAACTAAAATGACAACGACTGCGATGATGGTGATGATGACGTTGATGAAGGTGATGGCGATGGTGATGATGGTGATGATGATGATGATGATGACATATCTGGTAAGCGCCTCGTGGTCATCTGTCAATAGGTGCCGTGTGGGTAGGACGGATGGAGGGATGACGGGTAATACAGAATAAATGGCTGGCTTTGTCTGGGAGTGGAGTGAGAGGGAAGGGCGGGAGGGAAGGGGGTGATGTTTAACTGGGAAGTAGGATGTATAACAAGAGGCCAGAACTGGAGGGAGCTAGGGTGCTTGAGAAGGCTGGTAGAACTACAAGCTTTGGTCTAAGGAGGAGTGTGGGACTAGAGCTACAGCTTGTGACGCATTTCTGGGTCAGGACGAGGGAGCATGTTAAAGCTCACCTGGGATAGGATATGGAGGGTGTGGAGCTGGAGGGAGAGGGTATGTTTTAGTATAGGTGCGGCAGCAGCCCAGTATTGGTGAGGATTTATAGGATTTGCGAAAATGTTCGAGGAAATAGTGGGACATGTATAGAAGATACGTGTTGCACAGTGAAAACGGATTCTGCAGACGAGGCGGAGTGTGTGGGGTTCAAGGACATGAGCGGAGTGGTGAAATTTTGGAGCTACTGAGATCCAGACAAGGTCGCCAAAGGTGAGGATGTGTCGGATAAAGTTTTTGTTGGATTGTGGAAAAGTGCAATCCCTATTGCACGGCCTCTTAATAGTTTTGAGAATATTAGTCCACTGTGGACTTTTTGATCAGTTGGTTAGCAGTTTGGGGCACCGTCTTACTTTGCGGTTGATGGTTATTCCAAGATGTTTTAGTGTGTTAGTAAGATGAATGGAGTGATTATGAATGGTGAGATGAAGTTCGTGTCCTTTAATGTGTTTCTTTAAATTTTTGCTGCCAGCTTCGCCTTTATATACTTTTCCACAAAAACACGTCACTTTATGGTCTCCAGCCGTGTTTAGGCGATTAAGCAACTGTGTTGTAGGTCGGAAAAACTTCTTAATTTTTTGCTGCCAGAAAAATGTAGTCTTTATACAATTTTTCCGAAGGATTTTACTTTTGCTGTCGGTTACTATAATAACGTACGGTAATCTTGCAAAGTGAGAAAGAGGTTCCTCGTTGTCCTTGTTTGCACCCTTGAAACAACTTCGTTTGATGGCCCTTTATAAGGAAACGTCATCGTAGCCCTTGGTCATCAGTGTTTGCTTTAAGAAGTACAAATTCGATCCCAAGTTGGTAATATTACTGAAGCGAAGGCGCGAAAAGGCGGAGTATTTAGTGCTGCTTGCTTCTGGGTTGACGACGATGCCGAAAGCCTGCTGCAACAGTCCACAGTTCCACTGCTGAATGCAGGAATGTAATCTGTAGCACTAAATATGGTTACTGAACGATTATTACTGAACTGTTGACTGAGGCGATTTTCGTTTCAGTTGTACACTCCTGGAAATTGAAATAAGAACACCGTGAATTCATTGTCCCAGGAAGGGGAAACTTTATTGACACATTCCTGGGGTCAGATACATCACATGATCACACTGACAGAACCACAGGCACATAGACACGGGCAACAGAGCATGCACAATGTCGGCACTAGTACAGTGTATATCCACTTTTCGCAGCAATGCAGGCTGCTATTCTCCCATGGAGACGATCGTAGAGATGCTGGATGTAGTCCTGTGGAACGGCTTGCCATGCCATTTCCACCTGGCGCCTCAGTTGGACCAGCGTTCGTGCTGGACGTGCAGACCGCGTGAGACGACGCTTCATCCAGTCCCAAACATGCTCAATGGGGGACAGATCCGGAGATCTTGCTGGCCAGGGTAGTTGACTTACACCTTCTAGAGCACGTTGGGTGGCACGGGATACATGCGGACGTGCATTGTCCTGTTGGAACAGCAAGTTCCCTTGCCGGTCTAGGAATGGTAGAACGATGGGTTCGATGACGGTTTGGATGTACCGTGCACTATTCAGTGTCCCCTCGACGATCACCAGTGGTGTACGGCCAGTGTAGGAGATTGCTCCCCACACCATGATGCCAGGTGTTGGCCCTGTGTGCCTCGGTCGTATGCAGTCCTGATTGTGGCGCTCACCTGCACGGCGCCAAACACGCATACGACCATCATTGGCACCAAGGCTGAAGCGACTCTCATCGCTGAAGACGACACGTCTCCATTCGTCCCTCCATTCACGCCTGTCGCGACACCACTGGAGGCGGGCTGCACGATGTTGGGGCGTGAGCGGAAGACGGCCTAACGGTGTGCGGGACCGTAGCCCAGCTTCATGGAGACGGTTGCGAATGGTCCTCGCCGATACCCCAGGAGCAACAGGGTGCGGTCCCCTACGGCACTGCGTAGGATCCTACGGTCTTGGCGTGCATCCGTGCGTCGCTGCGGTCCGGTCCCAGGTCGACGGGCACGTGCTCCTTCCGCCGACCACTGGCGACAACATCGATGTACTGTGGAGACCTCACGCCCCACGTGTTGAGCAATTCGGCGGTACGTCCACCCGGCCTCCCGCATGCCCACTATACGCCCTCGCTCAAAGTCCGTCAACTGCACATACGGTTCACGTCCACGCTGTCGCGGCATGCTACCAGTGTTAAAGACTGCGATGGAGCTCCGTATGCCACGGCAAACTGGCTGACACTGACGGCGGTGGTGCACAAATGCTGCGCAGCTAGCGCCATTCGACGGCCAACACCGCGGTTCCTGGTGTGTCCGCTGTGCCGTGCGTGTGATCATTGCTTGTACAGCCCTCTCGCAGTGTCCGGAGCAGGTATGGTGGGTCTGACACACCGGTGTCAATGTGTTCTTTTTTCCATTTCCAGGAGTGTATATACACGAAACGATTTGTCGCTTTTGAACTACGTGTAGCACTTCCTCTTCGTAGACGCTCGCTAGGAGTCACAGGGCGCTAGCACTGCGTGATGGACTTGGGTATTAGTCCAGTTCCACCACTCGTCTCCCTACGACAGCATTCAGGGCATTTCGGACCTTCCGCGTCATAGTTACACAAATATTCTTGTCGTCAAATTGAGCATTGGGCAGGCATGGCCTTCTCTACCAATCCAGTGATAAGTCTATCTGTTGTTCAGGTGGTCACAGAGATTAATATCAAAGTGGGATGGAGCACCGGTTTGTTGAAACCATGTACTCTCACGGACAACAAGAGATGCAGCCTCCAGCAACAAATGATAGGTCTCACTTGACGGGACATCCACAACTGTTGACATTCATCATCAATGATAAGATCCACTACAGTTGTAATTTTTTTGATTTTCTTAAAGGAAAACACAACCTGATTTCGGGACCTGTGTCCCATCTTCAGGTGCATATAAAATGTGGGTCCATAAAAGTCGCATAACAGAGGTTATTTGTTGGTCATCAGTGTTCCGATCAAATCATGATCATGCTGTGGATTTTTTTCCTAAAATTCTTTTATTATGGTGAAATACAATGAACTCCAACGTACTATAGTTTGCCCGAGGAGTGCAATCGCTTACGTTACGGCTACATAGCTTCTCCAGTCGGCATTTCAGCTTTGCTGTGTGCTTGGCATGGGCCTTATGGGTGCGCACGTAGCACTGTGTTTGAAAGAGGCCTATCTAACTCTACGCGGATCTGTGTTTGGCACAACTTTGAGCACGAAGCCCTTTTGCACCCTGTGAGTGGCTTTCTGGCAGGCCTAAGAATTGAGGTCTCCTGTTTCATGCAATGTGCCGGGGATGCACTATTTTAACCTAATTTACCCTCTGTTATTCGACTGTTATGTACTCTTTTCATAGACACCTGAAGATGGGACACAGTTCTCGAAAGCAGTTTGTGCTTTGCTTTTAGGAAATAAAAACTTTTACAACTGTGGCGGATCTTATCACTGATGAAAAATGATACGTCAGTTGTGTGAAAAAATGTTCTCGAACCGGTAACAGAAAAAGGGAATGTCAATAATTGTTACAATGCTGTCAGTAGCACGACAGAGTTCCCTCAAAAGTGCAAAGAAATTACATTTTCACATAGCGTATTCTCTTCTGGCATGCTCCCTTCCCCTGCTTCCACACAGTTCACTAGCGTTCTGTAAAACATTTTTTAATTTAATTCGGGAAAAATATTAGAGAGTAACATATACCTACTCGGCTACAGAGAAAAAAACAGCACAGAATCTTAACATGCCCATAGAGTCCTTTTCCTCTCAGAATATCAAGAGACAATGAGCTGGTTATTTGACCTTCGAGTGCTTTTTTAGCCGGATGTCTTATCGAAACAAATCATCGTATATGGTTCCTCAGTTTGATGAGGTTGGCTACACGTGCAGAGTTCTTTAATTAGGTTCGCGGCGAGATTAATAACCGACAATAGGTCAGCCAATTAAAACCATTTATAATTGCGTAGGCTTCCGCGCCCAGAGTCAGTCGACATAAAAGTTTTCTGGGTATGGTACTGCGTCATATTGTATAAAACTACTTGTGGAGAAAACCAACGTTTCGGCCACGGTTGCAGCGGCCTTCCATTTAGTTACTACTCGTCCAGTCGTATTGCTTCCATCAGAGTGAAGCAGAATGTCGAAAACAAGGAGTAATACTTTGATGTGCTATTGTGGGTATTTAGAAAAAACACTCAACGAAACATTGACGTTTCATTGCTCACTTTCTCCAACACTACGAAGTCCTTAGACCAGTATCCTCTGATGCATTTTTGGGACCCATTGTGATACGCACAGAAAGGTACCAACTGATCTAGGGTTAGAGCTGTCTACAACCCTACGTACCATTCAACTTCACTCCAAACACTTTAGGCCACTAACCTTGTCTGAGCAATGGATTCCGACTGAGTCAAACAGCTTTTCGCACAGCAGCATACTATTAATATGTAGTCCAACATTACAGGAATGTATCTCCTACCTGTCGGTACTACCGTAAAATTATTCACATTTAAAGCAAACTGTCGTAAATCTTACCAAATATAGAGACTGTATAAATAATTCTGAATCCGCTACAGTCACTCAACGATGATGCTTTCCCGTATATAACAGTCTCCGGCTGCTGCCTACGCTACCCTGTGTGCTCGTAAAACAAACTTCACTCTTAATGGCATTATATATATATATATATATCACATTCAGAAGGAACGTTGTTTTAGACAATAATTTTAGTCTGTATATTAACCAAGAAACGATTGATTTACATCAATGGTGCAAGTTGAAAATTTGTGCCGGGTTCGAAACCCAGTCGAGCAGAAATTTTCAACTAGCTCTGTTGAAATAAACAAACGTCCACTGACAGCTAATATCTTTAATTCCTTTGTGGCTTGAATAATTTTAGTTTTTGCGTTTAGCAACTATTGGTTGTGTGTAGTTTTTTCCTTAGTGAAATTTGTCATAGCTAATGAAACTTTGAAGCAAACAGCTCAGTTGATGTGTTTGTTATTAATTACAACATATAATATGCCTTGTACAAAATACCCGACTTCGGAAACAATTCAGTTCGGTAATATTGTATTCAATACACTTCTTCAAAAGCATAAAAAATCGGAATCGTGGATTTCAGAGCCTAACCGTTTTCGTTAGATATGAGAACGGCGGCTTGATAAATGACAAGGATAAATGACAAGGAAGGAATTGTAGAAAGATGGAGAGACTACTTCTCAAAACACTTGAATTGTCCAGACCCTGATGAGATGCTACCTACAGACACAACGGAGGAAAGGAAAGATGAAGAAAAATGGGAAATGATTGAAGAAGATGTGAAGATTTCAATCAAAAGAGTCAGAAACAGGAAGGCCCAACAGGAGGACAGAATAACGGGAGAATTAATCAGAGAGGAAGGTGAGAGCTTGCATTCAGACATATATAAACTCATTCAGATGATACGGAAGATTGAGTCATTGTCAGAAGAATGGAACCTGCAAGGTAATGTTTATCATTATCTTCAGAAAATTACAAATATTCACAGAGAATTCACAGGAACACTAAGCCTGCTTTCGATCAAACCCATAGACAGAAGATCACATTTCAGTCCTAAGATAACTGTTTGAAAAACGCTGGGAATATGAAATCTATAGTCTGTTCGCCGGTTTTTGCATATGAAAGCATCCACCGATATAGCCTACACAATGCTCTGCATGACTTCATAATCCCAGAGAAGCTAGTGAGAATGGTGCAGACTTGTATGGACGGGTCAAGGACGGCAGTGCGTTTCTGAGGGCTCACGACAGGAACGTTAGAGTTTAAGACAGATCTCAGACAGGGAAATTCTCTGTCTTGTGTTCTTTTCAACGTCGTCTCAGAGAAAGCAATAAGGGGAAATAGAAAACACGAATGGGCTGGAGTACAGATGGATGGCAATTTGAATTGTTTCGCATACGCATATGATATAGTACTGCTGCGTGAATCAAGCCATGAGCTGAAAGAAATGCACTAGAAAATGGACAACTGCACACAGAATGTTGGACTAAAGATGAATCAAGACAAACAGAGTTCACGCAGTTAGGAAGAAGGCAAGAGCAGCAAGAATCTTATGAGGTAGATAGCACGGGGTTCAGGAGATTTCACCACTTCAACCGCTTGGGACCTTCGTATAGGAGCAATACCATAGAAATGGACATCAATGGAATGGATATAAACGGAAAAAAACAACAGCAGGAATGAAGTGTATGTATTCCCTAAGGGAGACGCTCAGCTCAAAAACAGTATCAGCGAATAATGAGATGAGAATATATGATACGATATGCCTAGCCGTCAAGTACAGTTCATAAACCTGGAACATGACTAAACGATAAACGGAAAAACTATTAATAATTGAAAGGAGGGTAATGAGGAAGATATCTCCATGTACATCTACATCCGTACTCCGCAAGCCACCTGACGGTGTGTGGCGGAGTGTACTTTGAGTACCTCTATCGGTTCTCCCTTCTATTCCAGTCTCGTAGTGTTCGTGGAAAGAAAGATTGTCGGTATGCCTCTGTGTGGGCTCTAATCTCTCTGATTTTATCCTCATGGTCTCTTCGTGAGATATACGTAGGAGGAAGCAATATACTGCTTGACTCCTCGGTGAAGGTATGTTCTCGAAACTTCAACAAAAGCCCTTACCGAGCTACTGAGCGTCTCTCCTGCAGAGTCTTCCACTGGAGTTTATCTAACACCTCCGTAACGCTTTCGCGATTACTAAATGATTCTGTAACGAAGGGCGCTGCTCTCCATTGGACCTTCTCTATCTCCTCTATCAACCCTATCTGGTACGGATCCCACACTGCTGAGCAATATTCAAGCAGTGGCCGAACAAGTGTACTGTAACCTACTTCCTTTGTTTTCGGATTGCATTTCCTTAGGATTCTTCCAATGAATCTGAGTCTGGCATCTACTTTACCGACGATCAACTTTATATGATCATTCCATTTTAAGTCACTCCTAATTCCTACTCCCAGATAATTTATGGAATTAATTGCTTCCAGTTGCTGACCTGCTATATTGTAGCTAAATGATAAAGGATCTTTCTTTCTATGTATTCGCAGCACATTACACTTGTCTACATTGAGATTCAATTGCCATTCCCTGCACCATGCGTCAATTCGTTGCAGATCCTCCTGCATTTCAGTACAATTTTCCATTGTTACAACCTCTCGATATACTGCAGCATCATCTGCAAAAAGGCTCAGTGAGCTTCCGATGTTATCCACAAGGTCATTTGCGTATATTGTGAATAGCAACGGTCCTACGACACTCCCCTGCGGCACACCTGAAATCACTCTTACTTCGGAAGACTTCTCTCCATTGAGAATGACATGCTACGTTCTGTTATCTAGGAACTCTTCAATCCAATCACACAATTGGTCTGAAGTCCATATGCTCGATATTAAAGAAGAATCGAGAAGAAGGAAGAATGATGAAATCTATCTCTTGATGCAACAACCAATAACACTACGGAAGCTGAAGAGCAAAAGAATCCAGTGGGCTGGCCGTGAAGTCGACATGCCAGAAGAGATGCAGGTGAAGAAAGCATTTGAGGGGAAACCAAACACCAGACGCCCCATAGGACGACCAAGGCAGCGCTGGATGGACGACTTGGCGAAGGACCTGCCAGCCCTGAGGATTAACCGAGCACAATACATACACAAGTGGAGGCAGTTTGTGGAAACAACGCGTGGTCTGCAGGCCCTATATAAAATGTTGCGTATGTAGATAAGCCTTGAAACCTGCTGCTTTGACAATGCTTTATTTGCAATAGCCTATGATAGCCTATGACTTATACTTTTTACAATTAACATATTAATGAATAATTTTGAAAGTTATAACATTTCCAAATGCTTCGGTACCACTTAATTTAGCTTTTGTAAAGGAAACATTTGCGTATCAGTTCTTCTTATAATATGTATTACTTAGTTTCGTCTAACTATCATGTACCATATCCTCAAGGATCTACTCAGTAAGGGTCAACAGAACGAACCGTATATCTAATCTAATCTATTTTACGTATCGTGGTAGCGTCCCCCAGTTGCTATGTAATATTGCATTCGTTCATTGAGCCGATTACACCGCGAACGAACGTCATTTCGAGACATACTGTGCTACGCTATTTTGACTTGCAGTACCTGCACTACAGCAGAAACGCAGTTAAGTACAATCGCTGATTTGCAGATGATCAGTGGGCAAGTCAAAGTGTTGTGATTACTCGTATGTTTACGTCCAGCCACGTATTCGTCGACATTCACAAGGGAGAAAATACTCGGCCACCCGTACTTACTGTACAAGGCAGGTCCTGCAGAATTTCGGCAAGTGGTTACCTCCAAGGAGAACTGTTGCGCCGCATCTGTTTTCATCGCCACTTTTCAAGACGATTACATCGCATTTAGCTTATCATCGCTAATGGCGGGTTTGGAATACCATCAGGATTCCACGAGCGACTGCTTTCTGTTTCAACTAGGAGCTCCATTTCCTTTCTTTTCCTTCTTCGTCACTGAATGGTCACACATATCGATATTTCCTCTTAGCACCGTAGTTGCGATCAGCTGATGCAAGACGTGAGCTGCCGCTCCCCTTCCATAGTTCCTGACCTACTCACCCAGATATGAATCGCACTGTCCCATTGGCTGTTTGTTTGCAGCTACTTCCGCGTATGACCTACTGACACATTTTCACTCTTTCTCTTGTCGCTCAAATGACAAAATGTAATTAAAAATGACTTTCCTTGTTATCACATACCATCTTCTAATACGAAAGACCATTTAACTTCGACTTCTTCTCAAACAAAATCACTGTTAAAGCATGTGAGTCATCCTCTAAAACATTACGAGCACCAGGCTATCAGCTCAGCAGTAATAACTGGCAGCATTCAACTGTAATTTAGTCCTGCACAAACTACACGTTTCAGGAGGCAACGCTGTCATCATCAGATTCTGAAACCTAGCTCATGAGTCTATCAGCACAATCGAGGCGTTGGTGTTGGGGCAGGTATTTTAGCGCTTTCGCGTCGTGGGCTAAGTTTTACAAATTGATGATGAGAGCATTGTTTCTCGAAACGCGTTGTTTAGCTGTATTTGGCATAGGGATACGGTTGCATGCTACGAACTTCTATTGTTAAAACATTACACCCTTTACCTCACATCTTTAAAGTAGATTATACTAAATTATTATCAGTACTATTCGTGTAAGTGCATGTGAGGTGAAGTAGTGAGCGGAAATTTTTGAAGATCTGAGTGAAAGCAATGCACTAAATAGTAGCTGATTGAAACACCAATGAGGGACACGAAACAGGACGGAAAATGTAAGTAGAGAAACGTACATAACCTCTATCCTCGAAACAGCTCTCCACAAATACGCAATAATTTTTTTCATGGCTAGTTTGCAGACGAAAACGAGCACTAAAATCGATGTACAATAATACAGTTCAATTAGCGATGTAATTTTAAGGTGAGTGTCCAAACAAAACGAAGCAAATTGCAGATATTGTATTTCTTAGGCCTACAGTAGTTAAATTATTACAAATGTGATATTGTACTTTACAGAAAAATTTAACCCACAGAAGATGACACATTGGTGTAGAAACATGACTGGGAAATATAAAATAAACTAATTGTGTTTGCATAAGGCTGATTTCCAAAACAGCCTAGTTTTTTACAATCAGTTTATTTCGCAAAATACTAAATTACTACCAGCTTATTTCACAAAATACTAAATTATTATCAGCTTATTCCGCAAAATACTAAATTACTATCAACGTCGTTCCCAAAAGCTGCAGATCGCCGTCACATAGATACCACAACACACTGATAAGTTGCTGTCCATATATGCGCAACATATCCATGTACGGAGCAAACAGTTCTAAAGTTTACAAAGAGATGACTACGAGGGGATAAGATGTGGCTCCGTGACATTGAAATGTAATCTTTTGGCTTCGATAATAAGCAAATACGAGGCTCATGAATTCGCCATCATACTAATCAGACTGCTGTTCATTTCAAACATAAGTTTATTTGAATATGGACTCAGATTAGCGATTCCTCTACATTCCCAGCAACTATTCCAGACACAGGGTAGTAAGGCAAAGTATTAAATATTGTTGAAGGAGACAGTACTGGGCACCACCAAAAGAAACGGACGATAAACGTATTCCCAGAACAAAAATTTGTTGAAATGAATGCCATTGTATCCTGTATTAACCATCTGCGTGTTGGCACAGAGAAGATTCTCCACGTAGTTAAGAACCGTTGTTACATATCCTTCAGCCCTCCTTCTCAGTCGCTCGTACGAACACACCTTGCTGTCTTTGTTTGTTCAAATGGTTCAAATGGCTCTGAGTACTATGCGACTTAACTTCTGAGGTCATCAGTCGCCTAGAACTTAGAACTAATTAAACCTAACTAACCTAAGGACATCATACACATCCATGCCCGAGGCAGGATTCGAACCTGCGACAGTAGCGGACGCTCGGTTCCAGACTGTAGCGTCTAGAACCGCACGGTCATCTTCGTTTGTGAATATACGCACAGGACACGAGCTTTTGTAGCGTATGCACGTTGATGATGGGTGCGGCGTTCAGCAATGGCTTGATATGTCCTCATACTGATAAATCCAAAAGATTAATGCAAGTGAACCGAGTGGCCGTTGAGTGTTCCATTGGTTATTAAATGATCCAGCTACGTGTGGTGTCCCATGAGTCTGTCACCCATTGTTCCCGTCCACACACTTATACTAAAGCGAACCTAATATACCGATCAGCAGCACATTTTTTTAGAAGTATGTTATCTGGCATGGTAGTCTTGTAACATGAGATCTATCGGAAAACATTTGCAACACGTTATACTCCATATACGGCATGTGGTCTGTGCGAACCATTGTCCTTTCTGTGAATGAACCAGTGGCTGAAATTCGTCGGAATAACCCACTGAACAGTTTATGTTTGAGATATTATGCGACGTTTTGGATGCGGTTTGGTACACATGAAGCAGGCCAGTCGATGAACGATATAGATCATACTACGTAACAAAACAGTATTTACCAACATCAATGTGGAATAGTGGGATTACGTATCAAAGTTTACTTTAATTAGTACTTAGTAGGAAATCGGTAACGCCGCCGCCACCCCCACCCCCCCCCTCCCGCCCACCACCAGTCCTTTAAACAATCAAACTCCCATGTATAAAACAGCTTAAAAGTCTGAGTTAATGCCTCGACTGTTTGACGTTACGCAGATAAGGAAGACAAAGTTCAGAAACGATTTGAAATTATGTTCGAGTTTTGTTGCAAATCGCTAAGTGCTCTCATAACGAAACATTGAATGAGTATAGCCTGCAGTAATTTGAGCTCTATTTTACGCAGAAGCTAGTTTTTCACGTGTGTAAATGCTTATGACTCATATCTCCTGAACTGTGTAGGTACGTTCAGTGGTATATGTGGATTCTTCCTGCAAATGTGTTGCGAATACAATTAATAGTAAAGACGTTATAAGTTAAAACATAAGGTCTGATGCTCAAGTTTTCTTAGATGAACATCGTAAATGTGGCAGTAAGCTTTAAACCTTTTTACTTTCATCATTTTGCGTGGGTGTCAAAGAGAGAAACAACCGCAAAGCTTTGATACTTGACTTACTTTGTTACCACTTCAGCGCAAGATTGTCTCTCTTTGTGAGTGGATTATGACAGCATTTTAAATTTTTAAAGTCGGGCAGAAAATATATGAAATAATGAAAATATTTTGTTGTGTCTACAGGCCGTTAGATAGGCAACCTGCAACTAATGATGGAACAATCGACTTTTTTAAAAAATCGATTGGTAAGTCGATTGTTTTTTCGTTCAGGTGGTTTCTTCAGTAGAATGAAACAACCAAATGAAACTAGTCTACGCAGTCATGTCAGCTACATGAATATCTTCTGGTTTCATTCAGTGTGAAACAACCGACAGAAACAAGTCTCCGTCGTTTTCGGGTGTTACATGATGGTTTTCTCATTCACTGGGTTTGAGTGATTTTATTTACATACTTTTTCAGCGTTTTCGATTATACATGAACCATGACTACGGTTGATCACTTTTTTTAGAGACAAATTATGTATTTTACTTCAAAGAGTTGTGAATAAAAAGTATATTTCTAAAAATAAGGAGCTGGCCGGGGTGGCCGAGCGGTTCTAGGCGCTACAGTCTGGAACCGCGCGACCGTTACGGCCGCAGGTTCGAATCCTGCCTCGGGTATGGATGTGTGTGATGTCCTTAGGTTAGTTAGGTTTATGTAGTGCTAAGTTCTAGGGGACTGATGACCTCAGAAGTTAAGTCCCATAGTGCTCAGAGCCATTTGAACCATTCTTTTAAAAAATAAGGTACATTCAAAATGTACATATTTACTTACAGAAATACGAATTTTCGTACTTGTGGCATTAAATATCAAATTTTGGTTGGTTTTAAAAGTTTAATAATTGGTGCTGCACTGTAAATTTGTGTATATATAAATAAACAATCTCTTTTTAACACGTTTTCATTAGGTCGGTTTATTGTGTGTTTTTTTCGGTACAAATTTTGCAGTTGATTTTAAACTAATTTCCCGATGAGCTAGAGACTTTAAACTTTCAGCACAGCTCAGAACTGGATGATTCTGTAATATTAAACCACTTTAGAGTCTGGTGTGTGGCGGAGGGTACTTTGTTTTTCGGTCTGTCTGCCTGTTCGGTACAAATTGTGCAACTAATTTTAAACTAACTTCCCGATAAGCAATAGTCTTGAAACTTTCAACTTAGCTCACAACTGGATGGCAATGCAATATTAACTCGCTTTCTTCCCTCGTACGTGATGGACAGTAGGTACTTGATGTACCACTTCTATTTCCCTGTTTTCTTGTTCCAGTCGCGAATATTCCGCACTTAAGAACAATTGCTACTAAGCTTCTTGATTCTCTCTAATTTTTCCAATCGCGGTCTTCTCGCAAGATATGCCTATGAAAAAGCAATATACTGGTTGACCCATTTGAAGAGAAACTGAAATAAACATGAAGTTTACCACATGTCCTGCTGTAATCTCACCAAAATGTTTGAAATCAACTGAAAAATTTCACACACACACAAGACTAAAAAGCAGAAAATAACTATTTAAATAGAAAAACTTTTTAATATAATGCGTTTTTAAAACACACTAATAAGTATTAAATAGTCTCTTCTAGCACCATACATATTCTCAAAGCCTTACAGATAGTCTTGAAAATTTGTTCTTGTGAATTTTTAATAGTTATGACACTACCTGTGAAACTGAAAACATGGTAGCTGGTGACGTATTTTTCTGTACAAAAGATTTACCGTCCACATAAATAAATGGCTGAATATTAAAATGATCTTGTGTTTGTGGAAATCATCACACACTGCCTATAAAACAGAATGCAAAGTGTCATTAAAACGAGGCAGGGTTCCTTTCTTGTTCTTATACCCTTAAGGAAATCAGTGCGCTCACCTTTGCAAATTTAGCTACGGCTGCAGTACGCCCGGATTTCTCCGGTTTGGTCCTAATTTTGAGTGCGTACAGAGGCGTGCTGGAGGGATTTTCAGGGGTAAACCTGGACCTTCTTTCGTGCCTGAGGAAGTTAGATTGATTGGAAATAGATTGTAATAAACATTAGTTAAAATTCATTAGAGGAGGACTTAACTATAGATAGTTTCTTCGTTTTAGTCTCTTAAAAATGCAACGGCTGTACGCTTAGCCGCTCTCCTATACGTATGCACTATGTTCCAAAATTATCTTTACAACTTTGATCACGTATGTTTTAGAAATGGGAATAGATAGAAAGGTTCGGTCTGCAGTATAATGTTCACACACTCCTTAAGCTGTTTTTTTTTTAATTTTTTCCATGTTAGTTATTGACTGACCACCCTCTAGGAGCTGGCACGGTGTGTGGAATGGTTTGTACAGACCAGGTCCGGCACCCAGGTCCTGCCGAACCCCACGCATTTTTTTTTCTTCTGGCGGTACTTGCACGAGCTGTGAGCTCGCATTTGAGCAGCAATAGCGCACTTTTATGCGGACGTCCTAGGCCGGAAATGGAACTAAAATATCGCTTAGATAACTTGTGTGATATAAATGGTGCTCGTATTTAAGATGACCATCCGCCCCTCCGTCCCCCCTTTCTCGTGATAGTCACAATTTTTCTAGTTCAGCCTCGAATTATTTCAAAAGTATTCGGGACACCTATTTGTTCCGGATTTAATAATTACGAAACGGTTTATTCCGAACTGTATGTTCATTTCACATGTATTGGGTTGCTGTGACTGAAAGGGCATTTTCCCAAATGACTAATGTATGGAGCAGTGGCAAAACGCAGTTTGTTGTAGAAACTGCGAAAGCAATGTTAGTGACAAGAGTGAACTATTATGATACTTGAGTTGAATGTTTTCATAAGGCTGTTGAAGAATACATACATGGCGAAGAAAATTTACAGCACTGATAAATACTGTATGCCTGCTCACACTCCTTCATCTTTGAAGGTGTTAACAAAATATAAATTATTGTACTTTTTGAAAAAAATTAAAGTGATAGTTTGCATTTTAACGTTAACTTCAGACTTTTTTTTGTAATATCAAAATTTTTAATGTGTTCCGAATTTAGTTCTAGAAAATATTGTTAGCTTCACACATTTAACTGTGTTAGGCAACTACTAGAACCTTAGGTGTATATGAACATTATGTCGCAAACCGCTCGTTTCTACCATCCCAATTTCTGAAATACATGTGATTAAAGTTGTAAAGACAATTTTCGAACACCCTGTATTTTTCATATTTCTTTAGTGAGACAATGAGAAGCCACCGACAATGGGCGATCGCATACACCGCGACATCGCCCCGCCCGCCAGACAACGGAATGTCTTAAATATCATCTGCCTTCTACACATTACCCGAGCGGGGTAGCCACGCGGTCTCAGGCGCCTTGTCACCGTTCGCGCGGCTCCTCCCGTTGGAGGTTCGAATCCTCCCTCGGGCATGGGTGTGTGTGTTGTCCTCAGCGTAAGTTTGTTTAAGTTAGATCAAGTAGTGTGTAAGACTAGAGACAGATGACTGCACCAGTTTGGTCCCATAGTACCTTACCACCACCTTCTACTCATTGACCTGCAAACACTGATTTCATTTAGGTTCATTTTCCTTACTGTAGGTTAGTACTACGTCTGAATATGAACGTCTCTGTAATGCGCTTTCACAGTTCCTTTTTACTCTCAGTCTGTAATTTATATCTGCTGATCGGTAGTAGGCTCGCACCCGCTGGCATTTTTAGCACTGAAACGCAAGCGAGGAAACATTCCTCCCATCTTGTCCCTGCTCCACGCGGAACATCGTCCCCATCGGACAACTTATCATCTACAGACTGTTTGTGTCCGGGAAAATAACCCGATTTGACCCACACGTCCTGGGTCTTCAAAGCTTTTGTCTGGGGTCGGCAATTTAAGTGATGGCAGACCAACCCCAGAGATACGTCAGGTTAATTAGTTATGCGTTAACGGCATCTGGAACAATTTAATCCACAACAGCATATGAATAAGTTTTAAATGATGAAAAGAAAAATTACTTCATTCAGTTCATAATTAAATGATCATGATCACTTAACACTTCCAGGCTGAGATGCCGTGGTCCATACAGAAAACTCTTCCCTGACGTTTCGCCTTCGACTGTGCAAGGCATCCTCCGAGGACAAGCGGCGAACTGCAACGAGAGCGCGAGTGAGCGCCGTATATATAATCCATCCAGAGGGCGCCGCTGTCAATCACGTGACGTCAGTGGTGCTTTGATCTCTGATATTGCCAACTTTCTCAGTTGAAATTAATCGATTGTCACGCTGTTGCTGCAATGTTGACATCCATCTCTTATCCAGCTTAATGCCTTCATCTTTTCTATTAAAATTATTGCAGTGTTTGGCAATCTCAATAGCCTCTCTGTTCATTCGCGCATAATAATGCGACGTCTTTGCTATGACGGTCGTCTCACTAAACTTCATTTCATGATCACCTTCCTGAAACACATGATCCGCTACAGCCGATTTAACAAAATGTCCGAGGCGGCAATTCCTTTTATGTTCACCCAGACGGGTGTTGACGCTTCTTTTTGTTGTGCCTATGTAGACCTTTCCACAACTGCACTGAATTTTATAGACACCTGGTGTAGCTAGAGAATGTCGTTTAGCTTTTGCGGATCTTAAACAATCTTTTATTTTCGTGGTGGGTCTGAAAACAGTTTCCACATCGTACTTGCTTAAATTTTTCCAATGAGATCAGTGACCTTACTGATAAATGGTAAGAACACTTTCCCCTTGGATGTTTTTGAATGGTCACCATGCACGTGTGGGTGTGGAGCTGTCCCACTTAGAATACAGGGTGTAGACAAAGTCTGGGAACACTTTCAATTATTTATTCCACAAGAACTAAACACTGTACAGATGAAACTTCGTGGCAGATTAAAACTGTGCGCCGGACCGAGACTCGAACTCGGGACCTTTGCCTTACGCGAGCAAGTGCTCTGCCAACTGAGCTACCCAAGCACGACTCACGCCCCGTCCTCACAGCTGTACTTCTGCCAGTACCTCGTCTCCTACCTTCCAAACTTTACAGAAGCTCTCCTGCGAACCTTGCAGAACTAGCACTCTTGAAAGAAAGGATATTGCGGAGACATAGCAACAGTGCAATTGTACTTTAGTGGATCTCTCGATCTCTCTTTCCTCTGTTTGCACAATATGTTACATTTATTTACTTTCAGGGTAACCATTCATCAACCTTCTGCAGGTCGTTTTGTAAATAGATGCTGGCTGTATTTATATACACTGTAACCAGTAACGACTCTGTCACTCTTCTATGGGGTACTTCGAAAATTACCTTCCCATCTCTCGATTTTGTTCCTTTAAGAGTGACGAGTTGAGTTCTGTCTGCCTGCCTGCCTTGAATCCAGTCTCAAATCTGCTCCGATACTCGATAAGCTCACATTTTTTCCATTAAACAGTGGTGCCGGAGAAAGTGTCAAATTCCTTCCTGAAGTCAAGGAACAACGCCTCAATCTGAGCTCCGTTGTCTACAGCGCTGTGTCACACGGAGGAACAGTTTCGCAGACATCTGTTTGAGGATCCCATGTTGATTTTTGAACATAAAACATGTGACATTATTGAGCATGCTACGTTATTTGTTCAACGATGATTTCAGTATGAATATGCATGAGTGTGGAATAGGAAAATATATGTGGCTAACAGTATGGTTAATTATTGTAAGTAATAAATTAATTTCTCGAATCATACAGAAGAATGAGTATTCATACCTTCAGAATCAGGACAATCCGACTCATTCGCTTCAGAATTTCTAAAGACTGCGTTTCGTCAAGCACCAAGTCCTGAAAAAGGAGAGAAAAGTCGTAAATGCACTGTGCAGAAGATTATACAACAAACAGACATAAGAATTCGCGCAGTGATACAATATGTGACACAAGATTATAAATGTATTGGCTGAACTAACAACCGGAAAACTTAGAGGTGAACTTTCATATAAACAGTCTCTTGATTATCATAATGCTGATTTCTCTGGAATGTAATAACCTAACCACATTTCGTGCTTGATCAACAGGTTTTATGTTCGTTACTGAAATAAAAGCTGGGATGAACGTTTGTGCGGCAGTAATTCTCGGCTCTAGAAATTGTTGTCGCAGCAGGTGACGGTAAAATACCACAATAAGTAGGATTTCAGGGCGGCAGTCTAGCCGTCAAAATACCTGTCATTTGGGAAATTGTGTCAAGGAATTAGACTACACACTCTCTCTCCCTCTCCTATATCGTGTGGCGGCTTCGCCTACGGTTAGGCGACCTGCCTGTCGCCGATGATGAAACGATGGTGAGGACACTACAACATCCAGTCCCCGAGCGGAAGAAATCCCCGATCCGGCCGGGAATCGAAGCTGTGCCACGCTGACCCCGCAACTACCGAAGCGCACAGAGACTACAACAGCTTGTTTGCTAATGTGTTACAGGGCAACAGATCAGTCATCTGGAGTTCAGGGGTTTGCAAAAAGAGTATTATTAATAGACGTTATAGACCAAGTCCATGGAAGATGGAGAACTGGTGACGTCGTTTACAGTGGCTATCGCTGCGAAATTTGTAAAATGACAGCAGCTCCCTGCTCCCTGCTGAATCATCAAATTTCACGAAGAATATAATAATTCCAATCCCAAAGAAAGCAGGCGTTGACAGGTGTGAAAATTATGGAACTATCAGTTTTATAAGTCACGGCTGCAAAACACTGACACGAATTCTTTACAGAAGAATGAAAAAACTGGTAGAAGTCGACATTGGGGAAGATCAGTTCGTATTCCGTAGAAAGGTTGGAACCCGTGAGACAATGCTAACCCTACGACTTATCTTAGAGGATAGATTAAGGAAAGGCAAACCTACGTTTCTAACATTGGTGGACTTAGAGAAAGCTTTTGACAGCGTTGACTGGAATACTCTCTTTCAAATTTTGAAGGTGGCAGGGGTAAAATACAGGGAGCGAAAGGCTATTTACAATTTGTACAGAAACCTGATGGCAGTTATGAGAGTAGAGTGGAATGAAAGGGAAGCAGTGGTTGGGAAGGGACTGAGACAGGGTTGGAGCCAATCCCCGATGTTATTCAATCTGTATACTGAGCAAGCGGTGAAGGAAACAACAGAAAAATCTGGAGTATGAATTAAAATCCATGGAAAAGAATTAAATCTTTGAGGTTTGCCGATGACAATGTAATTCTGTCAGAGACAGCAAAGGACCTGAAAGAGCTGTTGAACGGAAATCAGGTGATGCTGAGGGAGATTAGGAAAATAGGAAATTTGTGTTAAGGTCTTATGGGACATACTGCTGAGCTCATCGGTCCCTAAGCCTACACACTACTTAATCTAACTTAAACGAACTTGCGCTATGGGCAACATAAATACTCTACTCATGCCCGAGGTAGGACTCGAAACTCCGCCCGGGGGTGGGGAGGGGGGGGGGGGGAGCAGCACGGATCGTGACAAGGCGCCTTAGTCCGCGCAAGGCTACCACGCACGGCAGTTAGATTAGGAAATGAGACACTTAAAGTAGTAGGTGAGTTTTGTTATTTGGCGAGCAAAATAACTGATGATGGCCGAAGCAGAGATGGCATAAAATGTAGACTGGCAATGGCAAGAAAAACGTTTCTGAAGAAGAGAAATTTTTTAACATCTAGTATGGATTAAAACGTCGGGAAGTCAATTCTAAAAGTATTTGTATGAAGTGTAGCGATGTATGGATGTGAAACATGGACGATAGGTAGTTTAGACAAGAAGAGAATAGAAGCTTTCGAAATGTGGTGCTACAGAAGAACGCTGAAGATTAGATGGATAGATCACATAACTAATGACGAGGTACTGAATAGAATTGGGGAGAAGAGGAATTTGTGGCACAACTTGACTAGAAAAAGGGATCGGTTGGTAGGACATGTTCTGAGGCATCAAGGGATCAGAAATTTAGTACTGGAGGGCAGCGTGGAGGGTAAAAGTCGTAGAGGGAGACCAAGAGATGAATACGCTAAGCAGATTCAGAAAGGAGTAGGGTGCAGTAGTTACTTGGAGATGAAGAAGCTTGCACAGGATAGAGTAGCATGGAGAGTTGCATCAAATCAGTCTCAGGACTGAAGACCACAACAACAACAACAACAACAACAACAATGCAAGGAATACATACGAAAACCAGTGATAAACTTTGTAATGCGTAATAGCCAGATCAGTGACCATCAGTCTCACACAATCCATGTCGAAAACAAAAGTAATCAATTTTCCACCGAAACAAGTTATTAGATTCAGCGATTCTCATTGGCTGCTGTATACTATCACCTGATTGGCTGCAACCAACAGGAACGAATTTCCAACAGCAGCACGCAGCAGAAGAGCCGTCGTCACCAAAACTGCACACAAAAATAAACAGTTTGGCATACGGGACTGAGCTGACAAAGATACGTAATATTACCCGGAAAATATGAACTCGAACCAGTTCGCGCAGTAAAAATCTAATCTCAGTAGATCTGTCAATATATTGTACAATATACAAACTTCAACACTATCGCATACGTACAATAATATTGACAGCCTAGGGGCCGCTTTAGTTCTACAAGCTGCTTGGGTTGACTGCTTATATTACAGCATTACGAGATTACTCGCGCCCTATCGTAGTTAAAGTTTAATTATTGAGACAGATGCGACTGCAAAAATTACAAAGTAAGCGGAAGAATGAAAGGATCTTAGTATCTACATTTAATACGTCAACAGACGAAAGCAGTTCAGAAACAGACTATGACGAGACTAAAAGATCCGTTGGGTTCTTTTGCGAGCTTTTGACACCGCAATCCAGGAATTTTCTTCCGAACCGGAGTAAGACGCTGATGTCATAAAATATCAAGAATATATCAACATCGACAAAAAGGCAACTCGGAAGGCAACAGGCATGATAATGACGATGATGATCATCATCATAGGCAACAAGAATTTGACCTATTGGCCTGTTGTGCCTCAGAAATGGGCAAAGTATAGTTAATAGTTTGTTTTCCTCTGGGATTATACTGCAGAGGAATTTTCGTGGGTCCGGTCTTCTGTACTCAGAACATGATGTCTCCACTTTATTGTGAATTTTTTTTTCACAAGTGAGCGAGTCTATACTTAATCACTGTCTTATTTCAATATTCTTCTTGTCATGTAGCTACATATCGGAGGAACATCATTTCACACGATTAAGTTTTTCTTATTTGGTCAGAAGTTAGAGTCCAGCCTTCGCATTCGTGCAATAATAAAGGGAGAGCCACAATTTTGTATTGTTTGGGTGGGGGTTTCCTTCGAGCGATACGTTCTAGTATTCGTCTCATTGTACCACGGGACTGCCTAAATTTTTGAAGCTTCACTTCAGCATAGTCTCATTTTGTATACTTTGTATATAATTGACCTCAGATATTTAAATTCACTTATTTGTCGGGTAATCACAAATTTTACTCACATTGGTTCTAATCCTCGAATTGCTATGACTTTCGATTTCATTTTCGGCATTGCGTACTATAACGTCATCGTCATCAAACAGCCATCATGGCGCAGAATAGCAAGGGAAAGGAATTAGAATTTTTTTGTTAAAAAATCGTCTGCATTGCTATAGGCAATGTGAAGCACAGTTAAGAGGAAACGAACCAGTAATGTCACAAGTGGGTCAAACTTAGACGCCAATTCCAACACCGCTACCAACTGCCAAGCGCCGAATACAAACTCAGCAGAAAGGTGACGGAGACAGAAAACCAAAGCTGAGACAGAAAGATCTGTTCGTTAGCGCGTAAGACGTGACACAAGAAAAACAAGTAATACCTCCTACGCCAGAACGCTCAGCGAGACCTGATGCAGTAGTTAATAGGCTGTTACGGATTGTTAATTGACGGTAGCAGAACGAGAATCGCGGACGGTAGAGAAAAAGCGAGACACATTCGGTCATTACGAACCGAACCTCACATCAAATCCCCACGCTAGTCCCTTTAAATACCTCAGTTTTACAGCTCTAATTTTTTGAGTTGATCGTTGGGATCGACGGCATTCACAGTAATAGCACTCGGTTCCGTGATTAGAACATCTGCATCTATTTACATGATTACTCTGTAATTCACATTGAAGTGCCTGGCATAGGGTTCATCGAACCATCTTCAAGCTATTTCTCTACCGTTGTGATCTGATGTCTTTACAAGACAATAACTGACAGTATCAACTGCAAACAGTCTAAGAGGGTTGGCCAGATTGTCTACCATGTCTTTTATGTAGACCAGGAATATCAGAGGGCCTATAACAATTGGTTATAGTAATGTCACAAGTGGGTCAGACCTAGACGCACATTTCAACACCGTTACCAGCTCCCAAGCGCGGAGTACAAATTCAGCAGAAAGATGACGGAGACAGAAAACCAAACCTGAAAGAGAAAGCCAACTGTTACTTCTGTTTAGTCGATGATTTTCCGTCAGGTACTGCGAACTGTGATCTGTCGGCCAGGAAGTCACGAATCCAGTCGCACCTGAGGTGAGACTCTATTGGCACGCAATTTGATTAGAAGTCACTCGTGAGGAAGCGTGTCACCAGCCTTCTGGGAGTCTAAAAAAAGTGGAATGAATTTGAGAGTCCCTGTCGACAGCATTCGTTACTTCGTGAGAATAAAGAGTTAGTTGACTTTCGCAAGAACGATTTTTTCTGAATCCATGTTGACTATTTGTCAATAAATCGTTTTCCCCGAGGTAATTCACAATGTTCGAACACAATACATCTTCCAAAATCCTATTGCCAATCGCCGTTAGTGATATGGTATGCAATTCGACGGATACTCCTCTTTCCTTTCTGGAGTATTGGTGTGACTTGTGCAACTTCGCATTCTTTAGATACATATCTTTCGACGAGCGAGCGGTTGTATATGATTGTGAAGTTTGGAGCTATTGTATCAGCGTACTCTGAAATGAACCTGACTGGTGTAGAGTGTGCACCGGAAGCCTTGCCTTTATTAAGTGACTTAAGCTGCTTCGCTACACCGAGGATATCTAATACCAAGTTACTCATGCTGGCAGTTGTTATAGATTCTAATCCTGGAATACTTACTTCGTCTTCTTTGGTGAAGGAGCTTCGGAAAACAGCAGTCTCGGGGATTTTACTTTCTTTTACATTTGGCTTACTTTATTCGTTTTTCCGTTTTGTGTACCGTTGGGGATCGGCTCTATCTCTTATTAGTTTATGTGCCACTGACGCTATTTCTTTGAATTCAAACCAGATGTAGCCTACGCTTACATAGGTGGGAAAGAGTGGAGGCTGTATCTTAAAAGGGGTCAAGCAAATTTTTATCTGACTTTTCAATTGCATAGTGAAACTATATTCTAGATGTTCCAGCATCTCTAATGAACTAGCCGAAGCTCTTCTCGAGATGCAGGCCTACACTTGGCGAAATTCACGATGATCGCTGCGTACCCTGTGCTGATGGGCAAATTGACTTTCTTCCACTGCCACCACCACGTCGCAAAGCGCTGGTCGCTCTGACTTCTCGGGGTCCTCGTTCTTATTCATCACCCAAGCGCCTCCGGGTGCTAAGATCTATCAGACCAGTACGGAGGCGATCAAACGACCACACGACTACCGACACCTGGTACATCGCCGATGGGTCATGAAGGACAGCCGCAGACTTCGGAGTGGGATAGAATACTCTAAAACAACCAGTGCGAAACGAAATATTCACGCTTTGGCAACGGCCACAGCCTGCCAGATATAAGCTGGTATGACACCGAGACTGCTAACAGGGCAGCCTGGGCGTGCAGAAGCTGTGCTGACCGACCGGTCGTCAGTAGCAATCCTACGAGTAGCTGAACGAGACGTCAGTCGAGGCTGATGTGGAAAGTAAAGTGTTGTAAACGTAATGAATAAAATGATTAAACTCCGACACCGTTATAATAGCGTCGAAGACACTTCACAGGTTCGCCTCAGCCATCCTGACAACATATGGGTGTCTAGGCTTGGCCCTCTGAATAGCCAACTTATAAAATTAACGTTGTTAATAATAGAAATTTCGTTTACTGGTTTAAGTCTTTTTTTTTTTCATAACCACTTCAACACAGTATTAAAAGTGTGGGTGAAAGTGGTCACCCTTGAATGACACCTTGGATAATGTTTGCTGAGATTGATTCACGCTTCAGAAGACGAATCTTCATCTACAGCCATTGAACAGTGGATATTATGTGCAACGGGATTCCTACATTTTCTGGTGCTGCCTAGAATATATTTCACTTCTCCCAGTCAAATGTCTTCTCGTAGTCTGTGAACACATACTAAATGAATAAATTAAACTTTCTTCTTTTCGGCTATTTATATAAGTTTAAAAATACAGAAATACAAACTTTTGAATGTAAACGTAGGCTCCCACGGCCATTGTCACAGTCAATAAAATTCTTCTGCGTTTGGGATCGCATTGTAGCTATAAAATTCGATGACTATTGCAAGACGCTTTCCTCAGGGTTTATTGCTAACTGATGAATGGGCGCTAATGTGGTTATATACTATGGTGGAGTGCTGTCACTGGATATGAGGGTGAGGAGGAAGAGTATTAGATGTTCTTTTATTGGTGTTTGCATTGCGTGTTGCCATAGAAGATTTCCACTAGAGTTTCGTTTATTGCTTGCCATTAGTGGAAATCGGCGAATAGGAAATTGAGCGGCGACTGCAGCGTAGCGCTGTTTACTAACTGCCTGCATCAGCACTAGGATGAACATCGAATTTCCAGAGGCCCCAGTACTGGCGATACAGCCGTTTAGCTTGAGGAGGAAGATCAGAGAGGCTATAGAAATAGCCAAGCGACCCGACGACATGAACGGAGGAGACGTGTACCGACTCCCAGCGTCTTGGCCGCCAGCAGGGACACCTTTTCACAAGGACAGCTCTCGCAAATCAACAGGCGCGCGGCAGGCCACAGCCGTGGAGGGCACAGATAATGCTGGCGCGCCCTAGTCGATACTAGGCAGTTAGTAAACAACGCTACGCTGCAGTCGCGGCTCAGTTTCATACACTACTGGCCACTAAAATTGCTACACCACGAAGATGACTGCTACAGACGCGAAATTTAACCGACAGGAAGAAGATGCAATGATATGCAAATGATTAGCTTTTCAGAGAATTCACACAAGGTTGGCGCCAGTGGCGACACCTACAAAGTGCTGACATGAGGAAGGTTTCCAACCGATTTCTCATACACAAACAGCAGTTGACCGACGTTGTCTGGTGAAACGTTGTTGTGATGCCTCGTGTAAGGAGGAGAAATGCGTACCATCACGTTTCCGACTTTGATTAAGGTCGGATTGTAGCCTATCGCGATTGCGGTTTATCGTATCGCGA
Organism: Schistocerca piceifrons; assembly: GCF_021461385.2. NCBI lineage: Eukaryota > Metazoa > Arthropoda > Insecta > Orthoptera > Acrididae > Schistocerca > Schistocerca piceifrons. Next base: position 260,555,988 of record NC_060144.1, on the reverse strand, counting down.
CATTGCTGCTCGTGTTGGTCGAGATCCAATGACTGTTAGCAGAATGTGGAATCGGTGGGTTCAGGAGGGTAATACGGAACGCCGTGCTAGATCCCAACGGCCTCGTACCACTAGCAGTCGAGATGACAGGCATATTATCCGCATGGCTGTAACGGATCGTGCAGCCACGTCTCCATCCCTGAGTCAACAGATGGGGACGCTTGCAAGACAACAACCACCTCCACGAACAGTTCGACGACGTTTGCAGCAGCATGGACTATCAGCTCGGAGACCGTGGATGCGGTTACCCTTGACGCTGCATCACAGACAGGAGCGCCTGCGATGGTGTACTCAACGACGAACCTAGATGCACGAATGGCAAAACGTCATTTTTTTCGGATGAATCCAGGTTCTGTTTACAGAATCATGATGGTCGCATCCGTGTTTGGCGACACTGCGGTGAACGCACATTGGAAGCGTGTATTCGTCATTGCCGTTATGGCGTATCACCAGGCGTGATGGTACGGGGTGCCACTGATTACACGTCTCGGTCACCTCGTGTTCGCACTGACGGCACTTTGAACAGTGGACGTTACATTTCAGATGTGTTACGACCCGTGGCGCCACCCTTCATTCGATCCCTGCGAAACCCTACATTTTAGCAGGATAATGCACGACCGCATGTTGCAGGTCCTGTACGGGCCTTTCTGGATACAGAAAATGTTCGACTGCTGCCCTGGCCAGCACATTCTCCAGATCTCTCACCAACTGGAAACGTCTGGTCAATGGTGGCCGAGCAACTGGCTCGTCACAATACACCAGTCACTACTCTTGATGAACTGTGGTATCGTGTTGAAGCTTCATGGACAGCTGTACTTGTACATGCCATCCATGCTCTGTTTGACTCAATGCCTAGGCGTATCAAGGCCGTTATTACGGTCAGAGGTGGTTGTTCTGGGTACTGATTTATCAGGATCTATGCACCCAAATTACGTGAAAATGTAATCACATGTCAGTTTTAGTATAGTATATTTGTCCAATGAATACCCATTTATCAACTGCCTTTCTTCTTGGTGTAGCAACTTTAATGGCCAGTAGTGTATTCTCTGATTTCCACTCATGGCAAGCAATAAAGGAAACTCTAGTGGAAAACGCCTATTTCCGCCAATGACAACACGCAGTGCAAAGACCAACCAAAGAACTCCTAATACCCTTCCTCCTCACTCTCCTATCCAATAACAGCACTCCTCCATAGTATATAAGAAATTCAGCAGTTAGCAATACACCCTGAGCAAGGCGTCTTGCAATAGTCACCGAAACGTCGGAATTTTATAGTTGACGATGCGGTCCCAAACTCAGAAGAATTTTATTGACTTTGACAAACTTTTGAACATGGCTTTCACTTTCTGAAGCCACGTTGGGAATCTGAAATTGTGCATCGGTAACAGGGACTAATCTATTATTAATTAATTAGGAGTACATTTTTGTAAAAAGATATAGAGATTTTGTCCTCTGTAATTTGTTCACAATAGCTTATGAACCTTCTTACAGTCTGCCATACCCATATAAAGTTTGGAAGCTTGTGTAACAGGCTGTGCGCTGTATGTCCGATGGGTCAGCTATGTAATTGCTTTGCGCCATTTTTTCGTTCCCTTTTCGTCGCTGCTGTCAAGGAAATGGCCAGGATTTTGTCCATGGGGGTGGGGGAGTGGGGGAGTTCCGATATAGAGCATCTTAAATGGACTCATGTTTTTCATTCTATTATGAAAACACGTTTATTTATTTATTAAATCTATGTATGTAATTTGCTTTTGGGAAGCCTTCATACAGATAGTACTTGGTCTAAAGAATTAAGCAATAAAGCTTTTCTTAAGAAACTATAACATATGTTCTCAACAGCGCATACATAAGAAATACCCAGATGCGTAATTAAATATTTCTATATTTGGCGATATGATAGCTTCACTCCTTTGCCAAACGAATTAATATTCTTTGCTAACAAAACAGAGCTCAGTCTCCTAATAAAAGTGTAGGTACAGGCGATGGCTGATACAGGCGACAGTTTATAGTTATCGACAGCAGTGTTCACTATGGACAGTGCGTATCCCGTTTTCGACGTATGACTGAAAATCAGAATATAAGGAGCGATCAAAAGGTTTCCATTCGAAGGCCGTACAATCCGGAATTAGTATGCTAATCAGGCAAAATCGTCGTGGGCATTGATGCAATCATCTCACCGACGCACGAGGTTGGAAATACCCGTTTGTAAAACATTGAGTCCTGCTGCGTGAAGAAGTCTGTAACTGCCTGTTGCACGCCCAAGTCCAACAGGAATCGTCGATCCTTCAAGGCCTTTTTTAAGAGGCCACAGGCGTGCTAATCGCATCGTGCGAGATCAGGACTGCAGGGCAGGTGCTCCAGTGTCTCCAACTGAAGTTGGTGCAGCTCTTACGTTACGACATTTGCGACTTGGGGACTTGCGTTTTCATGAAATAGCAGCACCCCTTGTCCCACCATTTCACAACGGAGGTTTTCAACAGACGTGCTGCCTCATACACATTCTTCATTCTCCGATGGATGTCAACCGGTGTTTGCCCTTTGGCAGCCAAGAAAGGCATAACAACACTTTTGTCGTGTTTGGACGCATTTGGTAATAACGTCATCATAGTTCACGTTTCCGCGTTTAACGCACACACGTCTGAAAGACACGTCACGAATGCCGCACTAATCCCTTGCCTTCATGTCGTGCTTATACAGGGTGGTCCACTGATGGTGACCAGGCCAAATATCTCACGAAATAAACATCAAACGAAAAAACTACAAAGAACGAAACTCGTCTAGCTTGAAGGGTGAAACCAGATGGCGCTGTGGTTGGCCCGCTAGATGGCGCTGCCATAGGTCAAACGGATATCAACTGCGTTTTTTTAAAAATAGGAGCCCCCATTTTTTATTACATATTCGTGTAGTACGTAAACAAATATGAATGTTTTAGTTGGACCACTTTTTTCGCTTTGTGATAGATGGCACTGTAATAGTCACAAACGCATAAGTACGTGGTATCACGTAACATTCCGCCAATGCGGACGGTATTTGCTTCGTGATACATTACCCGTGTTAAAATGGACCGTTTACCAATTGCGGAAAAGGTCGATATCGTGTTGATGCATGGCTATTGTGATCAAAATGCCCAACGAGCGTGTGATGTGTGTGCTGCTCCGTATCCTGGACGACATCATCCAAGTGTCCGGACCGTTCGCCAGGTAGTTACGTTATTTAATGAAACAGGAAGTGTTCAGCAACATGTGAAACGTCAGTCACGACCTACAACAAATGATGATGCCCAAGTATGTGTTTTAGCTGCTGTCGTGGCTAATCCGCACATCAGTAGCAGACAAATTGCGCGAGAATCGGGAATCTCAAAAACGTCGGTGTTGAGAATGCTACATCAATATGTATTGCACCCGTACCATATTTCTATGCACCAGGAATTGCATGGCGACGACTTCGAACGTCGTGAACAGTTCTGCCTCCGGGCACAAGAGAAATTACGAGACGATGACAGATTTTTTGCACGCGTTATATTTAGCGACGAAGCATCGTTCTCCAACAGCATAATATGCTCTATTGGGCAACGGAAAATCCACGATGGCTGCGACAAGTGGAACATCAGCGATCTTGGCGGGTTAATGTATGGTGCGGCATTATGGGAGGAAGGATAATTGGCCCCCATTTTATCGATGGCAATCTAAATGGTGCAATGTATGCTGATTTCCTACGTAATGTTCTACCGATGTTACTACAAGATGTTTCACTGCATGACAGAATGGCGGTGTACTTCCAAGATGATGGATGTCCGGCACATAGCTCGCGTGCGGCTGAAGCGGTAATGAATAGCATATTTTATGACAGGTGGATTGGTCGCCGAAGCTCCATACCATGGCCCGCACTTTCACCGGATCTGACGTCCCCGGATTTCTTTCTGTGAGGAAAGTTGAAGTATATTTGCTATCGTGATCCACCGAGAACGCCTGACAACACTCGTCAGCGCATTGTCAATGCATGTGCGAACATTACGGAAGACGAACTACTCGCTGTTGAGAGGAATGTCGTTACACGTATTACCAAATGCATTGAGGTTGACGGATATCATTTTGAGTATTTACTGCATTAATGTGGTATCTACAGGTAATCACGCTGTAACAGCATCCGTTCTCAGAAATGATAAGTTCACAAAGTTACATGTGTCACATTGGAACAACCGAAATAAAATGTTCAAACGTACCTACGTTCTGTATTTTAATTTAAAAAACCTACCTGTTACCAACTGTTCGTCTAAAATTGTGAGCCATATGTTTGTGACTATTACAGCGCCCTCTATCGCAAAGCGAAAAAAGTGGTCCAACTAAAACATTCATATTTCTTTACGTACTACACGAATATGTAATAAAAATGGGGGTTCCTACTTAAAAAACGCAGTTGATATCCGTTTGACCTATGGCAGCGCCATCTAGCGAGCCAACCATAGCGTCATCTGGTTTCCCCCTTCAAGCTAGACGAGTTTCGTTCTTTGTAGTTTTTTCGTTTGACGCTTATTTCGTGAGATATTTGGCCCGGTTACGATCAATGGACCACTCTGTATAACCGTGCCGGTGTCGCACTACGTTGCATACACGCTGCAGTAACGCCCTCAAACGGGAACTTTGCTATCACCCCTTATATCTTTCAGTCTGACTACACGGTAACTAGGTCGTGTGTAATTTCATTTAGTTGGTAGGGGTACCCGGATCCCTTACCCACCCCTTTGGCTACTTCCATGCTGTGGTAACTCTCGAATTTACCCGTCACTAGAGCACTAGAGTTTTTAGACTTTATGGAATTCTTTGGAAGTAAGCTTTTCGCTGACTAGTGTCTTTTAATAATTTCGAGCATATTTACGAGTCATGTGAGGCGACATCTTTAGTTATTTAGCAATTTTCAGTTCAATGCTGATTTTCACTTATATTCCGGTGAATGCTATTATTGTCCCGCTTGGAGTCCCAATAGTATTTCGCAAGCTTATGACAATGACACCCGGATCAGTGTCGTAGCTAAACGTATTTCCGTGCCACACCAATTTACAACTTTACATAAAGTTAATTCGTAACATTTACGCGGATGAGCCTACGCCGAGTGGTTCTAGGCGCTTCAGTCTGGAATCGCGCGACCGCTCCGGTCGCAGGTTCGAATCCTGCCTCGGGCATGGATGTGTGTGATATCCGTACGTTAGCTAGGTTTCAGTAGTTCTAAGTTCTAGGGGACTGATGACCTCAGATGTTAAGTCCCATAGTGATCAGAACCATTTTGATGCGCCTACACTGCTACGATGACGTCATAGATAAAACAAATACTGCACGACAAACGCATACAGTATGATCTATCCGTTTTGGACTAAACCATTGTTTACGCATTATTAGTCTCTTAGTTGTATCTGACGACATTTTTTTACTGAAGAACGTTCGGCCAATTGCTACTGTAATGAGCGTATAGACATTTTCACGTAAAAATGTCACTTTATTGAAAATTGCGATTCAGTATTTGTTAATTAAAATTTCGATTTGATAATAAATACAGAATTAAAATAAAAGGAATAAACATTGTTGCTACTAGTGAGAGTAGAATCAATGACCTTGCGATTCCAAGACTTGTACACAACTCATTCAACTATCTGTGGCTCTGATGAAAATTCACGACATTTTAATTTGTCGAAAACTTCCAGATCTCCAAAAGCGGTTTTTGAAGATTTTCTAAGTGTCGTACTGCTTTCTGTCAGAGCGCTGAACTTCAAAACATAGAAATATCAAGAAAATTGGAGAGGGACCTCATGTCACGTGGCGAGACAGACTTGCAGTTGTCTCACTCCACGCCGTCTTCAAACCCCCTTGTTTGGATTACATGGCCCGCGGAGCTTAAAGACCTCTTTCAGTTTCTCGAGGACATACATATTTGACCAACACTTAGCTCACCAACGAGTCTCGCTAAAGTTCATTGCACCACGAACGGTCTTGGGGGGACACTGGCGGGAGCGTATGGTAGGAATAACGAAATGCCGCCTGAGAGAAATCTTGGGGAAAGGCACTAGCAGACGAGGAAACATTAAGAAACTGGTGGAAGTGGAAGCTGCCCTCACCTAGTGCCCAATCGCGCACGTTGATGCTGATGCACTGCTAACAAGCGACTTCTTAATTGGAGAGCGGTTGACAACATTGTCTACACTCTACCGATTCGGAAGCCAATACTATGAAGATATTGTTTTTTCTCACTTCATTTCAGCCTCCAATGTACCAAATAAAAAACTGTTTCTGATTTAACTTCTTGTTTTTCCAGTAATTTTTTATTCGATCAGAGTGCTGCGGTTTACGAACTTCACTTTGCTCCAACTTTCTATTATGGCTTTCTCTGGAGATGGGAATATAAAACCTTCTTTCGGAATGTATCTCTGTTCAGAATTCCATATTCTGCAACCTTCTTTTCTCTCAGGCCACTTCTGATTTCTTGGATTTCTTGTCCTTGACATGTTCAACAATTCTGTTACGTAACCTATCTTCATTGATAGGAATAAGATGGCCCTAAAACATTATTTTACGTTTTTTCATCGTTACATTTAGTTTTTCAAATTTTTTGTATATACTGGTGTCCTGTATTTATCATTGTGTTTTATTTCCCCAGTATTTTTCTTAGTATCGTCCTCTATTTTCCTTGTTTTCCGTTTCTCCTGCCTTATTTTTAGCGGAATCCAGGAATTCGGCTGCGTATAAGCTTTCTGGTTTTAATTAAAAAATGGTTCAAATGGCTCTGAGCACTATGGGACTTAACTTCTGAGGTCATCAGTCGCCTAGTACTTAGAACTAATTAAACCTAACTAACCTAAGGACATCACACACATCCATGCCCGATGCAGGATTCGAACCTGCGACCGTAGCGGTCGCTCGGCTCCAGACTGTAGCGCCTAGAACCGCACGGCCACTCCGGCCGGCTCCATCTTCCTTTCTCTGAGTTTGTTAGTCACCCCGTCACGACCTTTCTTTCTTATTACCTTACCAAGATATTTGAATTTACTGATTCCTTCAATTTTTCAGTAACCTGTGGTCAAGAATTTTAGACCATCAGTTATATTTGTAATATAGCTTGTTTTACGTGATATTTTTGAAGGTCTGTTTTTTATTTCCATTTTTTCCGTAATGTTGGTTTTTCTTATTGCCATTGCAATGTCTCCAGACATTATTGCAAGAACGTCGACAAAAGGTAAACACTGACTTGTAAAAGATTCTTGTTTCTATAGCCCAGTTGCATTTGATTGTTCACTCCATATTTTGTGAGTTCTTGTTCTTCCTTTCTTCGACCAGCTACTCAAGAATACAATCGAACAAATTAGGGTACAGATCATCCCCATGTCTAACACCAGTTCACATATAGAAAGCTGACACTGATGTGGGAAGCGTGTCAGGCCCGTAACCTGAAGGTCCATGGATCGTGACAACACTCTGGACCGACAGGTAAATGGAAGGACTGAGTTGAATACGTGGATTTTCTTTCCAATATTTATTATGAAAAAAGATCAATTTTCAACAATAATTATCTGGCACCATGGTCCACTTAAAAACACAACCAAATCAGGAGTGGCCGGCCGCTGAGGGCGAGCGGTTCTAGGCGCTTCAGTCCGGAACCGCGCGACTGCTACGGTCGCAGGTTCGAATCCTGCCTCGGGCATGGATGGGGTGATGTCCATAGGTTAGTTAGGTTTACGTAGTTCTAAGTTTTAGGGGACTGATGACTTCAGATGTTAAGTCCCATAGTGTTCAGAGCCATTTGAATCATTTTCTTCGACGCACAAGATCTGTGCTCTCGGTCTGCTAGAATCATGGTGTGTCGCACGAGCTGCCTTAGGTCTAGCAAGCTAAACCTCGCCACCCCATACCGTACGTATTTATTAGTGCTTGATGAATTACGGTATCTAACTTGTTTTGTCATCCGCACCAAAATTCTCTAATACTTGAGACAGAGGTGTTATGTTAACTGAGTCATACTAGTTTTTCAAGTCCACAAACACAGTGACGTAAGGCCCTCATGTTGCTATTCTGTCTTGGATTATGAGCTTAGACTCCGGGTTTGCTCCACACATGACCTACCCTTTCGAAGTCCACCTTGACACTCCCCGATTTGTCGTCTACCTGCTTTTCTAGCCTATTACGTAGAGCTTAGAAAGGATTTGTATGTAACTGGTGACAGTGACATTGCTCTGTAGTTCTTGACATCAGTTTTATCTCCTTCCTTACATAAAGGATGAATTAACGTGCACTTATTATGTCAGCCATACATTACGCTGTTGCGATAGATTTCCTCGAGATATTTCTCGCAATTCTGCGAAGGTATCGTTACGTTACATTAAAATTTTTTTCTCTTTTGAATAAAATATTGCAGTAGCGTTTGCTATGTATTTAGAATGAATAGAACACATATCAGTAACTGTCCTCTTTAATACTTAGTATGCATGCTAGGTAGGAAAGGTAATTACGATTTGGAAGGGGGGGGGGGGGAGGAAATTTTAGTACTGTTTCTTCTGGTGTCGTAAGTAACCAAATCGCATAATTTTTTAAAGATTTTCATCATAGTGTGACGTAGATGAAAACTGTATCTTACTGTAAATGTTTAGTTTCGAATATTGGTGTAATGAGTACAGCTTACGTCTTTCAGTTTACAGCAAAAAAATACATATACGGTCCGTCTCCATTTTTTTCTTTCCTTTTTCCTTTCTTTTTCTCCTTTCCATTGAAGATTTTCCAAGCGGTTGTCTTAGGACATTGTTGTCTGAACTCCGCAAACCTTCAAGAATTTACGCTGTAGCCACTAGAATGCGCCAGTGGTTCTACGAATGTAAGATGTTCTTATCTTTCAAATATTTTCCATCTTGGTTTCTTGCTTTTAACATTAAACTGTACCGCTTTTTCTCAATGTGGCATGACTTCCTTGCATATCTGATTTATTTGTAAAATATTAAGGATGTTTCGATGTTTCGTCTTGAGACACCAAAACAATTATACAACTATTTTATTTAGCTATTGAAGATCTTAAGATGGCTGGTACGAAATATTTTGTGCGTGTGCCAGTAAAGAGACATTTCTAACATTTCTTTACTGTTATGTACTGTACCGCAGAGTAACGGGGTTGTTGCATTGCTGTTGTGTAACTTTTCTCAGTTTAATTAAGTACACATTAAAGGATCATGTCATTGTCACAAATCAAATCTGGAGGTGAATACATGTTGTGAACAGAGTGTTCCAGGTCACAGTGGAAACGTTTCCTCCGAAGATGCGACACACATTTCACGTTGTCCTCATTTACTCCGGTGTGTAGATGCAGGCCAGTCATAACAGTAAATGGCACTACAAACCTGGTTAAATATCCTCCGGTTACCAAGGGTACTTCATATCAATAATCAGCAAACAACTCTGATCAGAGTGAGAGTTTATAAGTTGAGTTGTGACGCAACCAGTGCTTGTAAACAGAATAAAAAAATAAAAAAAAATAAATGCATGGTGAAATGTTTTGTGAAGTGATCTAAAAACAAAATAAAACAAATTAGAGAAATATTTGACATACCTTTGAATGATGCTCGAAATCACGCACAGGAAATAAGGTGCCGACTGAGAATTTAAAGTTCAATGTTTAACTTCGCATAGCAATAGTATCTCAAAGCTTCATTTACAGACTGTATGGTCAGCCTAATCCACAGACAAATATTCTCTAGTGCTCTTTAAAGTTTTAAGTTGAACATTAAACTTAAATACTCAGTCGGCACCGCATTTCCAATACAGTATTTCGAGCATCATTGAAATGTGCGTGAAGTGTTTTATTCCCTGCTTTTAGTAAAATCATTTTACAAAACATTTGACTATTTTAATTTTTCATTTTCAAGCTTTTTGACAATTAAATATCACGCCAATGTAACTTGTTAAGTGCAAAATAGCTAGGCCTTAAAGACATGGACTATTCCACAGCATATGTAGATATCTCAAATCACTAATTAAATTTTTCCTTATTCCTCTGGTTACTTACAAACAACTATTTTTTTTGTAGAACTAGACCCCATGCTGGTAAATTTTATACCTCATTCGTCCATTTCACACTCTGTTGGGCAATCAAAATTTGGACAAAAATATATTGCGTGATTTCTAGGGATTCTTGTTTCCGTTCCTGACGTTTGAGAAAAATACTTCTTTTTAGAGTTCTATGTGATAGTACGACTTATTATTCACGCTAATTTTCTTTGCAAAGCAGTTCTTTCTGTCGAATGCGCGAGTTACCATACAAATTGCGCCAAGTGACATCACTGGATGAAAACCATGAGAGTCATTTTATTAATTTTCTTGTCTTTAGAGCTGTAACTTATTCTTGCTGCAACGGCTGTCGGGCATAACTGTTTCGTGAAGCTGACAATGCGTTGTTTTATGCAATTTCACTATAAATTTTGAAAGGTCCGTCACGCTTTCAGTTGGGCGATGTGGTCAACATTTTCAATAATTTCTCTAGTAAACGATCTGGCGGCCTCTGTTGACAGGATGGCCGTATCATCAAGTTACTGGTAAAGCAGTCAACTGCTCTCTTCCGCCTCTGGAGTTCGTTTCCTCCGTGTGTCTTCCGGTGCTGGTGGGAGTCGATTATACTTAATAGGATAATAGGCCCGAGTGATTACGCGAGTCAGCCGCTCTCGGCTTAGTGTTATAACAATAGGTGGGCTGCAGTTGGGTAAACCGACAGCAAAACGACAAAAACACGAATAACATGTGCAATTAGACCTTCGGCTACCTCTACATGTGCAATTACACCTTCCGCTACATCTACATACAGCATACTCCGCAAGCCATAGTACGGTGCGGCACGGCAGGTAATTCATACACCATTATCATTTCCTTTATTTCCTGTTCAGATTGCGAATGCAGCGCGTTGCGAAGAAATAATGACTATCGGTGACGCCGCATCAGATCGAATTAGTCTGACCTTAGCGCCGTGGTAATTTCGCGAGATTTTTGTGGTAGGAATTAATATTTTGAGAAACTCTTCCGGAAAGCACGATCTGTGTGATGCACGTCAGAAACATTAGGAACTGGTATTTGATGAGTATTTTCGTTACGCTGTCAGGCTTACTCAACAAACCCAGTACGAAAAAGCTGCTCTTATTTGAATCATCTCTATGCAATTAACAGATATGTGGTATTTTCAAAAGTTTATGCACAATACGTTCATTTGTTTACGTTGAGGGTAAAATACTAGTTCCGTCTCCAAAGTTCGATTTTTTGTAGCATCTACTACAAATGTTTTTGTACTGTCTTTGTTAATCATGAGAAAACAAGTTCTTACAGGCACTTGTTTACAACAGTTACTGTTAATACTTCTAAGAGCTCCCAACCCACTCAACCACCCACCCACCCACACACACACACACACACACACACACACACACGCACACACACACACACACACACACGCACACACACGCGCGCGCGCGAATGTGCGCTTTCTAAGGTTCAACTGTGTGTGCTAAGCAACATCATACGTCATTTTGTTTTAGCTTTCAGTCACATTACATAGTTTCATTATTATTCAGTAACACATAGACGTTCTCCATATTACGTTAACTGCAATATTACTTAAACGATTGTATATTTCTGCGTACAGATTGACGATTCTGAAAGGGAACAGTTTCCTCAGGCAAGATGGTATTTCAAAATTCAAGTTCACAAATGTTCTAATGAATTTTGTGAAATCGGTTGTCAATTTTTTACACCCATATTTGACGTTATTTGTATTAAATTTGTCGGCACAGGAGCAATTTGGCGTACCTAGTACGCCGCCTATTGTGAATAAAAGTTTCTTATAACATACACGATGAAAAGTTTGGACCTTAAATTGTAGGTTGTCGAACATTTAGTTGCCTGGAATAGAAAGAGATGGTGTAATAGGCCCCCACTTTCTTTCCTCGTCCTTGCTGTCACAGTTTCTTTTCTATCTACTTAAAACGTGCTGAGCATATACAGTGACATGTTTTTCACTTGTTTATCGTACAATTTTTGAAGTATTATGCATGACAGAAAAAAATATTTTGTTTCATGGAACCTTACAAGACGGGCAAAGAAGAAATTGTGTTTGTAATATGTCCTCTATGTGATACATTCTAAAAATTTAAGAAAAAATTACAAGAAAGACAGCTATAGTAAGTCAAATATTGTTATGATTGTATAGTGTAGAACAGTTTCTTGAAGACCGTCCCCATATTTTGCTGCATTTAAGGCCCATTCTTTGCTCGATAGTGCCTTGAGTGCTTTTATCACGTCTCGTTTATTCCAAGTTTTTCATTTTCTGCTTGGCGTTAACTTTTTACAAAGCTTCTGTAACACAAATCTGTACAGAAGTTCTGTAGTGATTATAATTTGCGGCCTTTGATGTTGGGGGCTTATATTAACAGCAAGAAGAAGGCCCATAATACTAACACCACCTATTTTGGGAAAAAAACGTAAAGTATAAAACGAAATATTAACACTGGAACATAACCCTGGATACATGCACAATACGATGTAAGTATCATAATGAGTATTTTTATAGGAATAGCTGTAATAATAATAATGTCTAAAATTTTTGGCGGTGGTGAAAACAGGAAAATGTCACTGTCTGCTTTTATAGCTACTCGATCATTGCGCTTTACTGGTGTAAATAAGATCAAGTACTTTAATTAGTACAGTCACCACCAGAATGTGCTGTTATGTTTACTAGTTATTGAGCAGGCCCGAATTATTAGCAGGGGCCCACGATACCACCTGTACCCCTAACACTGATGTCGACGGTTACGTGCTTACATGTTTCACTAGTGCTGTCATTTTTTCTAGAGTGTGTGTCTGACCATTTCACTTTGAGTTTTTGTTTTAAATTTTACGTAAAATCGAATGCAGGGATAATTATGCCTTTCCCTTCACAAGTTGCTTGTTTTGCTACTTGTCTCCCTTCTCATTACCCTGAATTTTGCAAAGTGCCTTCAACCTTATGAATAGCACCTTCTTTTGTGCAGATACACCAAAACACTGTGCTTAGCGAACGACATGTGAGCCAGTAGCGGGTTGGTTGGTTGGTTGTTTTGGGGAAGGAGACCAGACAGCGAGGTCGTCGGTCTCATCGGATTAGGGAAGGACGGGGAAGGAAGTCGGCCGTGCCCTTTGAAAGGAACCATCCCGGCATTTGCCCAGTAGTGGGGCTGCAACCAACTACGTATCTCGAACTTTCAAAGAAAGTGTCAGAATTCCCAGATTGTTGCGGGCTGTCATAAACACTCCAGTAATATCCGACGCAAAATCCAAATGCACAAGCAGAGTTGTTATCAGTAGACAGTAATGGAAGGAACTGTTCAGCTTTATAAACGGCAGACTCTGGACTTACTAGCGTGGTGGCCAGATATTTAGAGAGATGGCAATTTCGCTCGCCTGTTACAGTCCTGGTGGATGGTAGGGATAGGACGAATACTAATTAGCGGGCGCTTCAGTCTGGAACCGCGTGACCGCTACGGTCGCAGGTTCGAATCCTGCCTCGGGCATGGATGTGTGTGATGTCCTTAGGTTAGTTAGGTTTAAGTAGTTCTAAGTTCTAGGGGACTGATGACCTCAGCTGTTAAGTCCCATAGTGATCAGAGCCATTTGAACCATTTGAACGAATACTAATCGTGCAAATCGATAGATGTGGAGAATCTATGCTGGCTGCAGAATCCACATCAGTTTCTCGGACTGGTGGGGTAAAATACCTTCCTTGCAGTAATTACAATTTTCTGGCATAGTGCAACTAGGTGGTGATAATTAAACTGACGGTGTTCCGAGTGGTGCAATGCGGGCTGTATACATTGCAGGACGTTGAAACATTGAAGGTATGTTCATTAATCGGTGCTCTCGCGGAGTGTGCTGAAAAAATAAAAGTTTCACTTTCTGCCACGAGGTGACAATATGGCGCTAGAAGCAATTAGAATGTGAAATATTTCCTGTTTTGAAGTCAGTACGCTGTTTGTTACTTGGCAATGCATGTTGATTTCTTTTTTGAAGTGACTATTCGTGTAAAGGATTAAGAAGGTTGAAGTTTTTCGTGTGAAACCCAATGGCTATTGAGAAGAAAGTTCGCTATCTGGTGATAAAGTTATTTTATCAATCCGGCAGCAATAGGAGCGCTGTATTGCGGGAATATCGCCGACAGAAACAGCTGCGAAGAGGCCCAATATGAGTCTACATCTACATCTACATGGATACTCTGCAAGTCACACTTAAGTGCCTGGCAGAGGGTTCATCGAGCCACCTTTACATTAATTCTCTATTATTCCACTTTCGAACAGGGCGAGGAAGGAATGAATTCCTGTATGTTTCCGTGCGAGCTCTAATTACCGTTATTTTATTGTGATGTGATGATCGTGTCACTAAAATATTTTCGCATTCGGAGGAGAAAGTTGGTGATTCAAATTTCGTGAGAAGATTCTGCGGCAACGAAAAGCGCCTTTGTTTTAATGGTGTCCATCCCAAATCCTGTATAATGTCCGTGACACTCTGTCCCCTATTTTTCGATAATACAAAACGTGCTGCTCTTCTTTGAACATTCTCGATGTACTCCGTTAATCCTATATGGTAAATATCTCATATTTCGCAGCATTACTCCGAAAGAGGACGGACAAGCGTGGTGTATGCCGTCTCTTTAGTAGATCTGTTACATTGTCTGTGTGTTCTGTCAGTAAAACGTAGTATTTGGTTTGCCTTCGCCACAACATTTTCTATGTGTTTTTTTCCAATTTAAATTGTTCATAATTGCAATTCCTATGTATTTAATTGAATTTACGGCCTTTAAATTAGACTGATTCATCGTGCAACCGAAGTTTTAACACTCATGTGGATGACCTCACACTTTTCATTATTTAGGGTCACTTGCCAATTTTCGCGCCATTAGATACCTTTTGAACTTCGGATGAGTTTACTAGACGATAAACGACAGCGTTATCTACTAACAATTTAAGGCGGCTGCTCATATTGTCTCCTAAATCGTTTATACAATAAGGGAACAGCAGAGGGCTTAAGACACTACCTTGGGGAACGCCTGAAATCGCTTCTGTTTTGCTCGATAACTTTCCGACGATTACTACGAGCTGTGACCTCTCTGATATAAATCGGCTAAGGAATATGATCAAGAAATCTGAAGAAACAGGTGAATTAGGTGGTGCAACATGGAGAGGGAGGCGGCCCATTCCCTTGGCCATTGTTGTTGAAGTAGATGTAGCTACTGTATAACCGACCATGCAGCACTTGCCTCAAATTCTGCAGCCTGTGCTCGAGCTGTGTCATGGGTATTGCCTTCCCCCTAGTCCATAGTTCAAAGGATTATGTGGCGCAGTTTACACTGGTATCCATACAAAAATCAGCAAGTGCACCAGATGAAGCCCGAACATAGGCCACAAGGCCGTGACTTTGCCCTTCGTTTCGTGGCATGCGGAAACGGTTGAAATGTGGCCGGCGAATATTCTTTGGACCGACGAGACACATTTTGCTCTGCACGGTGCCGTGAATGGACCGAACTGTTGCAATGGCGTTCTACTCCGCCACATGTTGTGCAGGAACATGCTCTGTGTTCCGGCGTAACGTTAAGCGCCGACCTGGAACGTTACACCAGAGAGAGCTGTGAGACGACGTCAGCCAATAGTACGCTGATTAGGACGACACTTGGACAGGAGCGGCATCTGCACGAAGAGAATATAAGCGCTGCGCCACATAGCCGCGGCCGCAGTGGATGACGAGTCGTCCTACAAATGCCACAGCAGTGACTTATGAACTGTGTTATTTTGCTTGCATTGAAATGTGTATACCAAAGGACATTGTTTATTTGCATGTCGCCATTTGCTTGCGACACCTCTTTGTGAATATGCAACTTGAAATATTGTCAATTTAACTTGCTGTAATAAACTCCATTAATACGATTTTCTTGAATTGTTGACCAGCGATCCGAGAAAACAGCTTCCTAGGCACCCTATATTAGACGAGTGCGCAATATACTACACTCTGCACTCAGCTTACATGTCTGCGTGGCGTGGTTTCACAAGCTCCTTCATTCTCAGTCTTTTTTTTCATTTTTTTTTCTCTAGGCGGTAACACCTCGTGGGCGTATTAGATTTATATTGACATCTGCACTTTGTAAGGACCTCCTCGTATAACACGTGATTCCAGCTTTGCAAGAACGCAACTGTATGTACACCAATATTTTCAAGCAAGATGGGGGGACACCAGACGTCACTTGCAAGGAGAAAGATTTGGTTCGAGAAACCTTCGGTAACAACCGCAGCATTTCTAGGCAATTTCTACATGTGTAGCCTTCCAGATTCCCCAACCTAAATCCACGTGACTTCTGGTTGTGACGATATCTCAAAGATAGGTCTATCAGGGATGTATCTTGACTCTGCCTGACCTGACGGATAACATACGGTGACATATCGCTCATATTACGCTGGATGTAGCATGTTGCTTGTCAGGAAACCATACTGAACACAAGCTGTAGCTTGTGGCCATACCCTAATAAACGTGCCAGAACCATCGTTATCAAGTGTTTGATAGTTCCTATCCTTTTTCTCAACCCACACCACATTCTGATCGCTTGCAGGAGCAGAAAATGAAACTGCTATTTTTTTCAGCATGTTCTACCAGCATACCGATTAATGAACATACAGCTGGCCGCGGTGGTCTCGCGGTTCTAGGCGCACAGTCCGGAACCGCGTGACAGCTACGGTCGCAGGTTCGAATCCTGCCTCGGGCATGGATGTGTGTGATGTCCTTAGGTTAGTTAGTTTTAAGTAGTTCTAAGTTCTAGGGGACTGATGACCACAGATGTTAAGTCCCATAGTGCTCAGAGCCATTTTTGAATGAACATACCTACGAAGTTACAGCGTCCTGCGATGTATACAGGCCTTTCTGCGGCACGCGGAACAATCAGTTTAATTATAACCACTCGATATATTGTCGTTTGAATGCTTGACTGTCAATTGCTTACTAAGGAACTCGCCATGTTGACCACATTAGGTTTTATTGGTAGACAGCTTCTGGTATAGATAAGAATCATCTATTTTCCACTTTGGGCCTCTGACATTTCCAGCAGCTCATTGGTACGTCTACAACTACGTCTATACTCTGAAAATTACTGCGAAGTCAATTTCAGACGATACTTCTCATTGTACCATTTATTAGCGCTTTCTCCTGATCGACTGACGTATGGAGCCTGGAAAGAATGTTTTGATTCAAAGCTTCTGTACGCGTTATAAGTAGTCTGATCTTGTTTTCATGACCTCTGCTTATGCGATAGTAGAGGGCTGTACCTTCTTCCTTGATTCTTTACTTAAAATTGGTCCTCGAAACTGGAGCCACGGTAGCCCCTGATGTCCGGCAACCCATATTACACCACAGAGGATGGGGTTGTCTATGTCCAAGGCGTACCAAATGCACAACGGTAAACACCAGCTATTTACATACAATATAATGGAAACAGACACTCCGAGCATTACTTCCTGCAGGGGGAGCTCGAACCACGGCGTGCAGGAAGTATCACTATGCCAAAACCTGATTGGCTGGAGACTGCTATTTAGTGACTAGAACCAGCCCCGAAGTTCAGTTGACTCCAGATGCCGACCTCGTGGACCTCGACTGCTGAAGATTATGTCTTCGTCTCTGAATTAGACTTTTACTAGTGTGTGTGTGTGTGTGTGTGTGTGTGTGTGTGTTTGTGTGTGTGTTACCACGTACCTTTGTGGAAAATTAGAAGTGAACTTTCGTTTGCCTCAATTACGAGACTTTTAGTGGCATCGTTATTGTTACCTTTCTTTTGTTGTTCAGCCATCAACCGTGTAAATTTACACAAATAAAAGTTATGTTTGTGAAAAATTGCGAATTTTCAGTCACAACAATAAGCAAGCTTTCATGGGATAGTTTGCGTCTGTCTTCTAAAGTTTGCCAATTCAATTCTTTTAGCATCTCTGTGATGCTTGCCCATGGGTGAAATAAACCAGTGACCAATCATGCCGCCCTTCTCTGTAAACGTTCGATATCCTCCGTCAGTGCTATATGATAGGGGACCTATAATCTTGCGCAATATTCTAAGGTAGATAGCACGAGTTTTTATAAGCAATCTCCTTTGTATACTGTTTGCATTATCCTAATATCCGACAAATGAACCGAAATCTGTCACGTGCCTTACCTACTACTGACCCTATGTGATCGTTCCATTCTATTGTTACACTCAACTATTTGTGTGAGAGGACCAATTACAATTGATACTCATTGATATTGTTGCCATAGGATAACACGATTTTTTTTGTGTATTATACAATTTTTCTGAGCTGCGGCCGGCTGGCGTTGATGCTGTTTGTTCTTTGGCATGAGTGGTGTCTTATTTCTCCCTGAGTTACTACCGTAACGAGTTGCTGACTTGCCTCCGTCAGTGGCAGAGCAGCGCATATCGATACTAGTACTGCTGTACCATCTTTGGTGCGACCACTATATTTCCGTGTGGTGGTGTGTGTGGCAGTCTGTCAGTTGGGACAGAGCAGCAAGGAAGTCGCCGCGGCGCGGGGTCAGGCTGGGACCTCTGGCGGCGTGCACGCACCGATCGGATTGTGAGGCACTACCTGCGGGAGCTACAAAGTTCGTTGTCCACCGAACCTGGACCTTGAAGTTGAGTGGTCAGTTAACCTGTTATGAAACCTCAACTGCTGTAACATCTCTTCGTTCATTGCCAATTGTTGCTTCCTGGGCCGTTCTGGCTAGTAGCAAGGTGTGATGCGTTGGAGTTGGCAAAATTTTGCAGCCATCTTCCTGTATGGTCTTTAACTATTAAATTGGTTGTTACTTATCAATGCAGAGCACCAGCGGTATTTTCTGCCTTGTGGCCGTTAACGCCCCAGTTACCTGCCCTGGTCGTTAGCGTAGTTTTCTGTCAGTGTGTTTTCCTCGCCGTGTTGATGCTGTCCGGCACGGCGTGTAGTTCGAGAGCCTTTTAGTTGTTTGTTCGTATTTTTTTCTTAGAGTGGTTATTGTGCCTTGGTTGTTTCTAGGCCTTGGCTGGTTCAAGACGCCAGTTTTGAAGACGTAGTGCTGCTGGAACCTTCGTCCTCAGCTGATACTTTCCATTGTAGTGCTTGGTCGGGCGGAAGGGAATTGATTAGGTCGTTGGTCGGTCTTTCAGCCATCCTTCAGCCGTCCTTAAGCCGGACTTTCAGCCGTCAGGTTGCCATCCGATTATTTAACCATACTCTTGGCTGCCTGTCTCACCTCACCTCACCTTACGTTAGAGCTACCTCCTCAGGCCGACCCTTGGGCACTTCTGAGCAACACTGTTCTGTTGGTGTTTGATCATGATTTTCATTTTAGTCAGAAGTACTGTGCGAGGCCTTCAGCCGTCTATTAATTTAGTTCGTTTGATTTTGAGATAAGGCCTTCAGCCGACTTAAATTAAAATTTGAAGATTGATTTGTTTAAAAATAAAATTTTGAAAATTTTTTCTGAGATTCTTAAGCCCTGAGTTGTTCAATGTCCAGTGTGTGGCCTTCAACCGAGTATTTACGTGAAATATTTTTTAAGTAAGGCCTTCAACCACGTGTATTCTTTAAAGCATTTTTTTACAACTTGTATTCAGGTCTTCAGCCGTTCTTGTTTTTGGTGTGGTTTTGGCCCTTCAGCCAACTGCTTTGCCTCAGTGGTAACACCGGTTCCCGTCAGATCACTAAAGTTAAGCTCTGTCGGGCTGGGCTAGCAATTGGATGGGTGACCATCCGGTCTGCCGAGCGTTGTTGGCGAGCGGGGTGCACTCAGCCCTTGTGAGCAAATTGAGAAGCTACTTGACTGAGAAGTAGGGGCTCCAGTCTCGGAAACTGACATACAGCCGTGAGAGTGGTGTGCTGACCACATGCCCCTCCATATCCGCATCCAGTGACGCCTGTGGACTGAAGATCACACGGCGGCCAGTCGCTACTTTTGGGCTTTCATGGCCTGTGCGGAAGGAGTCGAGTTTTTTTTTTTTGCGGGGGGGTATCTCAAGTTTTCTTAACTAGGCCTTCAGCCATATTGTTTTATTGTGATCTTTTCAAGTCAATGTGTAATTAAGTGGTTCTTAGGAAAATAAAAGTTCGTGTGTTTTGTGCAACTGACAGTAACTGATTGCGGCCACCTCCACAACCATAATCTGATCCGCTCTATCCTGCGAAACCAGATTTCATTTATATATCAAGTTGCCAAACTTTGCACACTTTTAAATCTTACCAAGATGTGATATTTGTGCAACATTTTTCAGACAGTATTTCATTCACAGCATTGCATCATGTGCAACAATCTGAGGTTACTAACAATATTATCTGCAAGGTCATTAACGTACAGGATGGTAATAATTAAATGTTCGTTACTTCAGGGAGTGTAGAAGGAACTCAGTTTACTGTATGGGTACTCAAACTTATAGCAATAATGTTCAGACTGTGTGCTGCGGGATTTCCGTAATTAGTGGCGTTCTTTCATGACTTGCCGTCAGGCACTGGTGGTGGTACTGCGGCGTAGGGTTGAAACACAGTCATTGTGCATTACAGTTTCAGACAGGCAACATGGTTCTGGACGAGGAGAGCAGGACTTCACTCTTAAAGCTGTGTCATCAAAACAACAGCAACAATGATGCTTCTCATTGCTAGCATCTACGCATTAAAGGAAACGGAGAGGTCCTCTTCCGCACCGGGATTGAAGAAAGTGATTCGGAAGTTCGAATTAACTGGCGATTTGGGAATTGCTCCTGGTAGAGGGTGAGGGCCAATTGCGCTGCAAGTAGTTGAAGAAGTTACTGTTTCGTGGGTGAGATTGCTGGACGCAATGTGTGATCTTCAAGCAGGGCACGAGCTAAGTCTGGACAGCTGAACTTTCCATAGTCCACCGTTCGAGAAGTGCTGCGAACAGTCGTGAAGTGGTGCCCTTAGTGCGGTCTCAGGCCGTCGTGAATCCAGATGGTCGTCACACTGAGCAACGTTTGAAATCTGGAACGTAAGTCCTTCTCATGCGGAATTTTAAATGGGTTCCTTTCAATGGTTTATTCGTTATCTCTTCCGCTTGTCCATTCAAATGTTTCCACAAAGTTTCATTGTCCTACGATCACTCGTTTTCCATAGGGGCCCTCTCAAGTAGCGAAAGTTTAATTGTAAGCGCTCTGTATAACATAAACAGCAAGAGTTCCAACTCTCTTCTCTGTCGCACATCCGAAGATACTTTTACATCTGTCGATGACTCTCCATCCACGATAATATGCTGCATCATCCATACCAAAAATCGTCAATCCAGTACAAAATTCGCTTTAAACACCATTACATCGTGCTATTGACAGAATGCGCACGTATGCTATATAGTCAAATGCTTTTCGGAAATGCGTTAATGCTGCATCTACCTGACTGCCTTGATCATGTGATCGACGTTTTCGGAATCCATTCTGCTTGGCTTGGAGGCCATTCCGTTCGAGATAACTCATTAGAGTTAAGATTAGAAATGTTCTAAGATTCGACAATAAATGAATGCCGAGGATACTGGACGGGAGTTTTGTGGATCACTTTGGTTCCCATTCTTTTGGACAGGTGTTCCAGCCACTGAGCACAGTTTTTCCTTCTAGGGATGTGCAGAACACTGTGCCTAAAAGCAGGGCTAACTCAGCCACAAATTCGGTATAGAATCTGTTAGGAATTCCATCGAGCCCTGGAGTTTTGTTCAGTTTTAACTATCTCAGCTGTTTCTCAACGCTATTGACACTAACACTTATTTCGCTCATCTTACCAGTGGTATGAGGATTAAATTTGGACAATATTTCTGGAGTTTCTTTCATAACGGAACGTAATTGTTTGACGACAGCATAGGCCCCTTTTACGCAGCGGTAGGGCCCAGCTATCCACAGTGTAAGGTAACAGGAGATAATACGGAGCTCTTTCAAGTAGTTCGTGATTTAAATTTAAAGCACTGCAGCAGGAATAATACGTTGGGCAAAATAGACCGGAAAATACTTGTTCTGTGTTTTGATGAGCGTTGCAGTTCTGTTGCATAGTGTTTTGTTTTTCTTTTATTTGCAGTGAATTATAAAATTGTGGTGATAAATGTGTGTGAAATTATATAATGTATTTAGGTTGAGGTATTTAAATCTTATAAAAATTGTGGCCATGTTTATGGATTATTTTGACTAATGTAGTGCCACGTGATCCAACTCAGGACTGTGGATATGAGCGGGAAAATCGGGTATTTGGTTGTTGTCCGTTGTGGTGGTAAGTTGGGAGCGGCAAAGTGCCGCGAGTGTAAGCATGGACGCCAGTGTATGTGAAGGAACGATGTGAAAATGTGTAGGTGCGAGACAATAAACAGTGTACGAATTGCACCGATTATTATTATTTATACAGGTCGGATTTATTTGCGAACTTAAAAATGCATGGCCACAAGGTTAAAGTGTTTCTTTTGAATAAATAAGTTGCAGTCTGAACGTGTATAGTTCAATTCACTGCTGTTCAAAAACTAGCCAATATATGACTCAATAGTAGGGGCGCAAATGCAACCGTTCACTACCAACCCCCTTTGCAGTTGAGCCACGTGAAAAATAGGTAGTGAACGAGCCCGGGAACAGTAGCAACAACTGGCCGCAACGTCAAACGTCCCTCGCCAGTGGACTAATGAGTCGCTGGATCAGTGGTAGATCCTGTCACTGCGTTAAAGCGGCCATCTTCTGTCGCTCAACAACTGCTACTTTTTGTACAAACTGTTTCATTATTACAATGACCGACCAAAACAGTGACCCACCCAGAAGGTGAGGAGGAACGAAATGAAACTTAACGCCTTCAAAGGGTTTGTGATGTTATTTCCTTGTTTACAAAATCGAAGCAAATTTACATAGAGCTTGGCAGTATGAGTTCACTTATCACTATAACCTTGCACCCGCTTTGGTCTGCACTGCATGCGTGATTCGCTTGGTAAGTGTGTAGTAAAACCATTTTATCTTGTCCTGAGGCAAACTAGCTCACAGCTGTTGTAACTAGTCCTTGATATTGTGGATACTGGCACAAGGTCGGAGCTGACATCCGAGCTTGTGCCACATATGTCTATCAGGTTTGGGGATCTTGCTGGCCATAGGGGTACGTCAGGATCGCACAGACAGTTCATCGAGACATATGCCACAAGTGGACGAGCATTGTCATGTTGAAAAATAGCATCAAGATACTGTCGCTTGTGAGGATGTAGGATGAGGATGTAGGATGCCTGAGACGTAGTGTTGTGCCATCAGAGTTCCCTCAATCACTACCAGCCGTGACCTGAAGTCATATCCGTCCCCATGTCGCTGCGCATTTCCAAACCATTCTAAAAATATGACCTCTACCCGGGTCGCCGCTGTACTCGGGCGACGATGGTTATCCGGGGTAGCGCAGAATCGCGATTCGTTGCTGAACACAAGGCGACGCCATTCATCAGCAGTTCATACTTCCCACTTAGGCACCACTCCAGACACAGCTGTTAGTGTTGTTGTGTGAACCGCAACCTACGCATGGGACGG
Source organism: Schistocerca piceifrons (assembly GCF_021461385.2). Taxonomy (NCBI): domain Eukaryota; kingdom Metazoa; phylum Arthropoda; class Insecta; order Orthoptera; family Acrididae; genus Schistocerca; species Schistocerca piceifrons. Next base: position 260,532,381 of record NC_060144.1, on the reverse strand, counting down.
CATTTCTCTAGTCCGGCGGCTGCTAACCTCTGATCAACGCTGTGGGATGACACGATATGTTGAAGCAAGTCCATATCTGTTTTAGGATGACAGACGCAGATGTGAAGGTGCTACGATGAACGTGGTGCACAATACGGCGATTCTCGCTTGTAATGAGCAGACGTGGTCGATTGGAACCTTGACATCGACTATGCTTGCTCTCACGTTCCCATGACGTCCAGTATAGGACTACTATCACATCCGAATGCCCCAAAAATCCGGATATAGCACGATTCGACCAAACGGTCAAATGGAGACCCACAAACTCTGTCAGGTGCTGATAACGCTGTCTCCATAGAGTATGCTTCCGTGTCCTTCACAGTGATCGCTTAAAATCTGACGCCGTTCACGCCCTACAGACGTGGTAACAATACAAAACACGAGCAACACTAACGCACATCAGTTACCGTTCTACCTGTCACAGAGAACTGCGACAGTCCGAAGTTGTCAGGTGTTGTATACCCTAACATTCTAGGACAAATAAATACGGAAGTACAGTGAAGCTCCCGTGAAACTGGTATAGGCATGCGTATTCAAATACAGAGATATGTAAACACGCAGAATACGGCGCTGCGGTCGGTAACTCCTATATAAGACGTCAAGTGTCTGGCGCGGCTGTTAGATCGGTTACCGCTGCTACAATGACAGGTTATCAAGATTTAAGTGAGTTTGAACGTAGTGTTATAGTCGGCGCACGAGCGATGGGACACAGCATCTCCGAGGTAGCGATGAAGGGGGGATTTTTCTGTATGAATATTTCACGAGTGTACCGTGAATATCAGGAATCCGGTAAAACATCACATCTCCGACATCGCTGCTGCCTGAAAAAGATCCTGCAAGAACGGGACCAACGACGACAGAAGAGAATCATTCAGCGTGAAATAAGTACAACCTTTCCGCAAATTGCTGCAGATTTCAATGCTGGGCCATCAACAATTGTCAGCGTGGGAACCATTCAACGAAATATCGTTGACATGGGATTTCGGAGCCGAAGGCTCACTCGTGTACCCTTGACAACTGCACATCACAAAGCTTTACGTCTCGCCTGGTCCCGTCAATATCGACATTGGACTGTTGATGACTGGAAACATGTTACCTGGTCAGACGAGACTCGTTTCAAATTGTGTCGAGCGGATGGACGTGTACGAATATAGAGACAACCTCATGAAGCCATGGACTCTGCATATCAGCTGGGGACTGTTCAAGCTGGTGGAGGCTCTGTAATGGTGTGAGGCGTGTGAAGTTGGAGTGATATGGGACCTTTGATACGTCTAGATACGACTCTGATAGGTGACATGTACGTAAGCATCCTGTCTGATCACCTGCAGTGATCCGATGGACTTGGGGAATTCCAGCAGGACAATGCGACACCCCACACGCCCAGAATTGCTACAGACTGGCTCCAGAAACGCTCTTCTGAGGTTAAACATTTCCGCTATCCACCAAATTCCCCAGACATGAACATTATTGATCATATTTGGGATGCCTTGCAACGTGCTGTTCAGAAGAGATCTCCACCGTCTCACACTCTTACGGATTTATGGACAGCCCTGCAGGATTCATGGTGTTAATTCCCTCCAGCTCTACTTCAGACGTTAGTCGAGTCCATGCCATGTCGTGTCGCGGCGTTTCTGCGTCCTCGAGGGCCCCTACACGATATTAGGCAGGTGTACCAGTGTCTTTGGCTCTTCTGTGTATATGGTTTAACGGTATTTTTGAGAGAGCTAGTTGCCATGAAAGGACAGCACTTTGACGTATATTCAACGATAAATCTTAAAACCGCTTGCTATGTATCAAAGAAAATGGGCGTAGAGCTCACGCAACGTGGCGCATGGAGACTGCCCACTTCACGTTCTAAACGGAGTTCACACTCTGAAACTGTTAGTACACTGTATTCCAGTAATTAAAATTTCTATTAGACAGCAGCATATACGCGCAAAAAGCAAGAAGAAAAGGTAGCCTACATAGCAAGTCATATTTCTCAGATGGAAACCGAATTGAATTTTGCCTGCGAGATGGTCATCCCACATTAGCGACCTACAGTGCGAACTTATCGTGTCAGTCTGTGCCAATCAGTAGGTAGCAACCTAATCACTTAACAAACGGGTTAATCAATTAGATTTCGAGTGTGCAGCTGTAGAAAATCTATTTTTTCAACAGATATTTCGGCCTTAAACTTTTCGTCCATTTTCCAGTGACTCACATCTGTCACTTTAAACGCGATAGCCAGAGAATACACAAGGTCCAGAGATATTGTTAGACGGCAAATAACTGCGTGTAAACTGAATCTTCGGCTATGTGCTTGATCCATGCTGGCATATTGACGCATTGTCTTTGCGAAATGGTCAAAGAAAATGCAGGGTTCCATGCTTTTTCCAGGCTGAAACCACTGTCTATAATAATTAAATCCTTCAACAATCGAATTTTCACTGCTTTTTATATCAGCGACTCCCAGAGTGATGAAGTTGCGCTAGAATTTTGACACTGTCATATAGCATAAAGTGCAATGAATACCGGTATTTTGGGTGCTAACAGCTGGATGTACTTCAGGGCTGTCGTACATCCGTCGTATTGCGATTAAATTTAATTTATAAAGGCTGATCAAAACGTTTCCGTTTGAGGGCTTGCTGCCGCGTGTATGCAACCCAGCGCGACTCCGCGGCAAGCAGGCAAGGGTTTAGTGTGACGTTCGAATGGCAACTTTTTCATCGCCCATCATAGATTACAAATTTGTGTGGGAACAGTATGTGCTCAAAGCGTGAACCAGTCATCACTTCACGATAGGTGACACGGATATGTCTCACTTTCTCGTTGTGCTACTCCACATAAATATAGCGGAGAATTGTCTATTAAAAAGCTCCCATTATAGTGCTAAGGCGAAGGCAGTTTGCCGAATGCCATTATGTGTACTGCTAAAATTGAAGTACAGAAGAGATGGTGTTACGGTATTTTTCGTGGATGTGCGTGGTCCTTTTATGGGGCTTAAGAAAATGCTAAATGCAGAAGATATTTTTACACCGTGAAATAATTTCGTTGTATGTGCTTAAACTTTTTGAAGTTCTACCTGGTGAACTCAGAGCCGAGGAGACCACCTCGGGCCCTGTGTGCCAATGGGAATTTCAAGAAGGCGGGCAACAGGGCACCAGGTAAGTCTTGCCACACTACTTCCCAGGCGAGGGAAGAAGAAGCATAAACGCTACAGTACCATGTAACAGGCCAGTATGAAGTAACACTATAGCTTCAGCACCAGGGCGTCACTCCAATAGTCGAACGTTGCAGAACGATCCGAGCTCGGCGACCCAGAATAATTACTGAATTACCACAGGGAGGCTAGGAGCACTGACGAGACCGAGAAACAAGGACGAATTCGATCGTGCACTCAGAGACACTGCGTCGTAGACACAGGCTCTACTCTTCGAATAACGAGGCTTTCAAAGCTCAATGACATATGCAGTATCCCGCCATTCTGACTGTGTCGCTAGAACACAGAAACCAGAAGCTGACCAACGGTTGTCTGCCTGATTCCCACTTGCTGACTTCAACGCCGAGACGCAGTCAACCTGATGTTACGTTGCTGCCTACTGGGACACGGCGGATCAGGAGAAGACTGGTGTGATGTCAAACCTCCTCCAGAGAGTGTCAATCACGGATGATATGCAAGATGTCGACTCCACATCATCCAGGCGTGGCATGTTAGCCCGCTGGCCGATTCGTGAACAATCTGCTGCTGTAGTCTTGGTAGATCCACAGTGGATGACCAGACCCTAGCCTTCACGAAAACTTACATCCTGGATCACAAAATCGGCTCTCCTCACCTACGCATACAAACGGGTGTCTACAAGAGCAATGAGCAGCAGAATTGTTCGTAGCTAGCGGCGCCTGCCTGTCTCCACGCAGTCGCCTGCACAACACACAGCAACAGTTCACTGACCTGTGACTTCGACGTCACAACTCGCTGACGTGGTGTACAAGCTCTTCTTCGTATCTTGTGCTTATGTCCCACCGCCGTCCTACACATCGAGTCACTTCATAATTGTATAAACTAATCCTGGTAAATAAATGTAATTACAGATACTGCTGTCATTAACACCTCCGGGCATATTCTGGACGACTCTCTCGCACTCCTTTCTCGGCCTCCTGCACACAAAGCACCCCATTTCCTTGGGTCATAATAATATGAACGTATTTCGCAACACTGTGTACTGCGGAGTTCGGAGACGACGATTGTGGTAGAATGAAAATGCCCCGTGTCATAAAGCAGCATCTGTAAGGTAATGGTTTGTGGGCAATAATCCACTAACACAAAGAAAAAGACGCATCACGAAGGAAGTATCCAAACTGGACGGAAATTGTTAGACGTGGTTTATAGGTACAGGCAAACAAATGATTTCTATTTCAGAAAAAAGAGAAAGAGCTTCACAAATTGAGCGAGTTAGAAACGCGTTGGTCTGCCTCTGGCCCTTGCACAAGCAGTTATTCTGCTTAGCATTGATTGATAGAGTTGTTAAATGACCTCCTGAGGGATATAGTGCCAAATTCTTTCCAATTGGCGCCTTAGATCGCCAGAATCCCGAGCTGGTTGGTAGTCCTGGCCATAATTCTTCAGACGTTTTCAATTGGGAAGCGATCCAGTGACATTGCTGGCCAAAGAAGAGTTCGGCCAGGATGGAGACAAGCGGCAAAAACCCTCGACGTGTGCGAACGGGCGCTAACTCTCGACGTGTGCGAACGGGCGTTATCTTGCTGAAATGTAAGCCCCTAAGGCATGCCATGAAGGGCAACAAAATAAGGCGTAGAATATCGTACATGTACCGCTGCGCTGAAATGGCACCCCAGGAAGTCTCCAGACACGGCTTCGCCAGTCATTATGGCTGAATTCGAAGCAGATCTCTCACTCAAGACAATTTTACAAGAGTCAGTGAGATTCTGGGCTAAAGACGTGTCTTGAGACCTAATAAAATATCTTTGGGATGAGTTAGAACGTGGAATTCCAACCAGATCGAGCGTCCGACACCACTGTCTCCACTGTTTTCGGCTCCTGAGGGATAATAGACTGCCATTCCTCCACAGAGACTCAGGTACCTCATTGAAAGTGACCCCAGGAAAGTTGAAGCTGTCGTAAAGGCGAAGGGTAGACACACTCCATACTAATTGATGTTCACTGATAGATGTCCATATACTTTTGATCTGATGGTGTATAAGTAATGCAAAACATGGTCTTCATCTGCTTTTGATCTCTCAAATATGAAATTCTTATGAAATGTTGCTGCCTTGAGAGCAGAAATTCTTCTCTTTGACTTTAGTTCCTTTTGTTGCTTGATGTTAAGCAGAATCTCCTTTCGTCTATTGTTCACCACCTCCCACTTCGTTTCGTTCATACTTAAAGCTCATTGCTTTCTAATCTTGTTAATGTGGACCAGAACAGCTAGGTAACTTGGAAACCTTTATCCTTGCACTCAACTTTTTGTAAACTCCTTGACTGTTTGTTCAATATACATCTTACTGTACAGAGATGGTGAGCCCTTTTGCTAACAGAGAAATCCTGAAAGAATGAGGGAAATTCGATCGTAATTGACAAAAGGTTTCCATAAGGTGCGCATTAATTCTCACAAGGGAACCTCCCCATCGCACTCCCCTCGGATTTAATTATAAGATGGCACAGTGGATAGGCCTTGAGAAACTGAACACAGATCAATCGAGAAAACAGGAAGAAGTTGTGTGGAACGATGAAAAAAATAAGCAAAATATACAAACTGAGTAGTCCACGCGCAACATAGGCAACATCAAGGATAATGTGGGCTCAGTAGCGCCGTGGTCCCGTGGTTAGCGTGAACAGCTGCGGAACGAAAGGTCCTTGGTTCAAGTCTTCCCTCGAGTGGAAATTTTTATTTTCGCGAAGTTATGATCTGTCCGTTCGTTCATCGACGTCTCTGTTCACTGTAATAAGTTTAGTGTCCGTGTTTTGCGACCGCACCGCAAAACCGTGCGATTAGTAGACGAAAGGACGTGCCTCGCCAATGGGAACCGAAAACATTTGATCGCAAGGTCATAGGTCAACCGATTCCTCCACAGGAAAACGCGTCTGGTATATTCTATACGACACTGGTGCGTCACATGAGAGGAATATGTTGTCGACCCACCTAACTTGTACACTTGGCGAATGGGTGAAAAGATTCTTCTACCTTGCCCGATTTAGGTTTCCTTGTGGATGTCATAATCACTCCCAAAAAAGTGATGAAAACATAAGAGTTTGTCACATAAACTGCAACAAATGAATGCAGCAGTTTCACAGTCGCACAGTTTTCCCTGTGCTCTGTCAAAACATATGTTTTTAACGTTTTCAAATTTTTCCGCGTGTAGACTGTCAAATCCTGCATATGTCCAAGCAAATCTGAACATGTCCTGGAATTTTGGAGAGCGAAGTTGATTATGTGTGAGTACCTGAACTTTGATAATTGTCTGAAAATGAAAAATTAAACTTTTCACTACAGGGAAGATTTGAACCAAGGACCTTTCATTTCGCAGCTGCTCACGCTAACCACGGGACCACGGCGCTACTGAGCCAACAACCTCTTTGATGTTGCCTATCTTGCGCATGGACTACTCAGTTTGTATATTTTGCTTATTTTTTTCATAGTTCCACACAACTTCGTTTTGTTTTCTCGGTTGATCTGTGTTCAGGTTTTCAAGGCCTATCCACTGTGCCAACTTATAACTAAATCTGAGGGGGGTGCGATGGGGAGGTTCCCTTGCCAGTGAGTTCAGTATTGCCCCTCGCTTGCTCCAAAGAAGAACAGAAAATTAAATGTAACTGCTGGTTGTAAGCGGAACTGCGGATCATGCTGTCCGCAAACTTTTACTGGACTCAGTTTCCGCGAGTTTAAGCACATGTTGTTCGTTTACTCGAAAGCAATGAAGCTCGCGTAAACAGCTGGTCGGATGCTACTGAAATTGGCAGTACTACAGGGAAAGGGAACTGATGAGTTGACGGATTCGCTCAGAAGCGCAAATCCCATGTACAGTGGCACACAGTAGCATTTAACTGTGAACTGGCAGTAGGAGGAAACTGGGATCAGAACGGTTCTGCGAAATTTTATTTAGCATCACACTGCCGCATATTCTCAAGGGAGGGTTTAAGAAAGTAGTCTACTGCATAATTTGTGTCAGTCGCCTAACTCCACGTCCTCGTTTCTTGCCGCAGTAGTTGTTGGTTTTGTGGGACATTACTGAAACTGCGCTTGACAAAGCAAATTAGTTTCATAGTCACAATGTCAATTATTTTGATGTGAAATACGAGTGCGCATTGAATGTGTAATGTTTTTCTGTTTTTTTGATTATTTATTGCTTCCACTATTTCATCTTTCAAGGCTACCCATTTGTCTTCTGTTGAGTTCCTTACCCCACATCTGCCCACTGGAAATAGTGTGCAGCTTAAAATCTGACTTCTAAATATCTATTTCACCATTAGGTAATCTATTTGAAACTTTTCAGTGTCTACAGGTATTATCCATGCATACAACTTTCCTTCTTGATTTTCAAACCAAGTATTAGCGATTATTATATTATACTCTGCGCAAAATTCTACCAGGTGACTTCCAATTTCATTCCTTTTCCCCAGTCGATGTTCTCGTACTACTTTCTCTTCTCTTTTTGTTCCTGCTATCGAATTCCAGTTCCCCATCACGATTGAGTTTTCATCTCCCTTAACTATCTGAATAATTTATTTCATCTCATACACATTCTTTTATCTCATATACATCTCATATACATTCTTTGACTAGAAGAAGGTATCGGTTGGTAGGATATGTTCTGAGGCATCAAGGGATCACCAATTTAGTATTGGAGGGCAGCGTGGAGGGTAAAAATCGTAGAACGAGACCAAGAGATGAATACACTAAGCAGATTCAGAAGGATGTAGGTTGCAATAGGTACTGGGAGATGAAGAACCTTGCACAGGATAAAGTAGCATGGAGAGCTGCATCAAATCAATCTCAGGACTGAAGGCCACAACAACAACAACAAGAACAACAACATTCTTTGAATCTCCTCACCACTGTGGAGCTAGGTGGCATATAAACTAGTACTACTGTGGTGGGTGTTGACTTCGTGTCTAAATGAGCTATATGTTTGTCTTCGATATACTGCCCATAGTAGCTTATCGCGTGCCTATTTTCTGGTTCATTGTAGGGCCTAATCATGCATTACCCATCTTTTATTTTATATTTATAATCCTGTAGTCACCTGACCAGAAGTACAGTTCTTCCTGGCACCTCACTTCACTACTTCCAACTCTATCCAACTTCAGCACATCCAATACGCTTTTTAAATTCTCTAATCTACCTACCAGATTAAGCGACCTAACATTCCACCTCTGACCCATAGAATTATTATTCATCTTGATGAAGACATGCTCTTGACAAGTTCCTGGAGATCCGGGGGGGGGGGGGGGGGGGGATGACGACTCTTTTACCAACACAACATTTTATCCAAGAAAGTGCCCACATAATTTAACCATACAGTAAAGCTGCATGCCTCCCCCCTCCCCCCCCCCCACCCGCCCCGCCGGAAAAAGTAAAAATAATGGCTGTAATTTCCCTTGCTTTCAGCAGTTCGCAGTACCAGCATTGGGATGCCATACTAGACCAGATCAGTGAATCATCCAGATTATTGACCCTGCAATAACTGAAAAGGCAGTTGCCTCTTTTGAGAAACTAGATGTTTGTCTGACCTTTCCACCAATACTCTTTCGAAGTCGTTGCACGTACGGTATGGCAGCACGTATCTTGGACATGCGCAAGCAACACCACCTTGCCAAGGTCCGTGGTGCATAAGAATATTTATCTCTAAGAAAATCTGGGCATGTAGTCCACGCAAAAGAAATCACGGACACAATTATCTACACTTCGCAAGCCACCTTACAGTGGGTGGTGAATGGTAGTTTACGTACCACTGCTACTTCCGCCTTTCGTATTCCAGTCGCGAAAGTTTCGCGGGAAGAGCGATTGTTGGCAGGCATCCGTGGGAGCTCGGTTGTCTCTGATTTTACATTCATGTTCTTTTCGCGAGATACTCGTGGGAAGATGCAATAAACACTAACATGACAAAAGTCATGGGTTAGCGATATGAAAATATACAGAGGGCAGTAATATCGCATACGAAAGGTATAAAAGAGCAGTGTATTGGCGGAGCTGTCAATTGTACTGCAGTGTATCATGTAAAAAGTGTCCCACGTGATTATGGCCGCTCGACTAGAATTACTAGACTCTGAATGCGGAATGGTAGTTGGAGCTAGACGCACAGAACATACTAGTTCAGAAATCGTTAAGGAATTCAGTATTCCGAGATCCATAGTGTCAAGAGTGTGCCAAGAATACCAAATTTCAGGCGGTACTTCTGACCACGAACAACGCAGTGACCGACGACCTTCACTTAATGACCCAGAGAAGCGGTGTTTGCATAGAGTTGTAAGTGACAACGAACAAGCAACACAACATGAAATAAGCGCAGAACGACGAACACAACCGTCAGGACAGTGCTGTGAAATTTGGCGTCAATAGGCTGTGCCAGCAGATGACCGACGCGAGTGCTTTTGCTAACAGCACGACATCGCCTCCAGAGCCTCTCGTGGACTCGTGACCGTATCAGTTGGACCCCACACGACTGGAAAACCGTGGCCTAGTCTGATGAGTTCCGATTTTCATTGGTAAGAGCTGATGATACACTACTGGCCATTAAAATTGCTACGCCAAGAAGAAATGCAGGTGATAAATGGGTATTCATTGGACAAATATATTATACTAAAACTGACATGTGATTACATTTTCACGCAATTTGGGTGCATAGATCCTGATAAATCAGTACCCAGAACAACCACCTCTGGCCGTAATAACGGCCTTGATACGCCTGGCCATTGAGTCAAACAGAGCTTGGATGGCGTGTACAGGTACAGCTGCCCATGCAGCTTCAACACGATACCACAGGTCATGAATCAAGTGACGAGCCAGTTGCTCGGCCACCATTGACCAGACGTTTTCAATTGGTGAGAGATCTGGAGAATGTGCTGGCCAGGGCAGCAGTCGAACATTTTCCGTATCCAGAAAGGCCCATACAGGACCTGCAACATGCGGTCGTGCATTATCCTCCTGAAATGTAGGGTTTCGCAGGGATCGAATGAAGGGTAGAGCCACGGGTCGTAACACATCTGAAATGTAGCGTTCACTGTTCAAAGCGCCGTCAATGCGAACAAGAGGTGACCGAGACGTGTAACCAATGGCACCCCATAACATCACGTCAGGTAATAAGCCAGTATGGTGATGACGAATACACGCTTCCAATGTGCGTTCACCGCGATATCGCCAAACACGTATGCGACCATCATGATGCTGTAAACAGAACCTGGATTCATCCGAAAAAATGACGTTTTGCCATTCGTGCACCCAGTTTCGTCGTTGAGTACACCATCGCAGGCGCCCCTGTCTGTGATGCAGCGTCAATGGTAACCGCAGCTACGGTCTCCGAGCTGATAGTCCATGCTGCTGCAAAAGTCGACGAACTGTTCGTGCAGATGGTTGTTGTCTTGCAAACGTCCCCCTCTGTTGACTCAGGGATCGAGACGTGGCTGCACGATCCGTTACAGCCATGCGGATAAGATGCCTGTCCTCTCGACTGCTAGTGATACGAGGCAGTTGGGATCCAGCACGGCGTTCCGTATTACCCTCGTCAACCCACCGATTCCATATTCTGCTAACAGTCATTGGATCTCGACCAACGCGAGCAGCAATGTCGCGATACGATAAACCGCAATCGCGATAGGATACAATCCGACCTTTATCAAAGTCGGAAACGTGATGGTACATATTTCTCCTCCTTACACGAGGCATCACAACAACCTTTCACCAGGCAACGCCGGTCAACTGCTGTTTGTGTATGAGAAATCGGTTGGAAACGTTCCTCATGTCAGGACGTTGTGTGAATGCTCTGAAATGCTAATCATTTGCATATGACTGCATCTTCTTCCTGTCGGTTAAATTTCGCGTCATCTTCGTGTAGTAGCAATTTTAATGGCCATTAGTGTAGGATTCGAGTACGGCGCAGACTCCACGAAGCCATGGACAGAAATTGTCCAAAAGGCATTGTGCAAGCTGGTGATGGATCCATAATGGCGTGGGTTGTGTTTACATGGGACTGGGTCCTCTGGTCCAACTGAACCGATCACTGACTGGAAAGAGCTGTACTGTGTTACCTGGAGACAATCTTCAGCCATTCATGGGCGACGTGTTCCCAAACAACGATGTTAAATCACCTGGCCACAATTGTTCGCAGTTGGTTTGAAGAACATTCTGGACAATTCGAACGAATCATTTGGCCACCGAGATCGGTCGACAAGAATTCCATCGAACATTTATGGGACATAATCGAGGGGTCAGTTCACGCACAATGTCCTGCAGCGGCAACACTTTTGCAATTTCGTACGGCTGTAGAGGCAGCATGACTCAATATTTCTGCAGGGGACTTCAAAAGACATGTTGAGACCATGCCACGCCGAGTTGCTGCACTACGCCGGGAGGAGGAAATCCGACACGATATTATTGAGGTATCCCATGACTTTTGTCATTTCTGTTTATCTGATGACTCTTCCAGGAACTACGGTCTCGGGAATATAATAGTAAACCACGCCTTGATTCAGCGTTTGCCACCGGAGTTGGGTGAGAATCTCCGTGACGACGCACTTACTAAATAGATCTGTAATGAAACGCGCCTTTCTACTTTGAATGTTCTCTGTAGTCTCTATCAGTCCTATCTCGTCCGGATCCCAGACTGACGAACAATATTCAAGAATAGGTCGAACGAAGGTTTTTGCAAGCTATCTCCTTTGTGGATGAACTACACCTCCTGAGAATCCTTCCAAAGATAAAAAGTCTAGCATCTTCCTTATCTATGATTAATTTTATGCGGTCGTTCCACTTTAAATCACTCCTTACCCATACATGTATATATTTTGTGGAGGTGTCTGATTCCAGTGATTGTTCTGAAATCGTGTGATCGTACAGTAATGCGTCATTCTGCTATTTATGCACAATAAGTTACATTTATTTTTGTTGAGGGTCAACCGCTGATCCCAGCAAAAAGTTCCGCTCCTCTGCAGGTCTTCGTGTATTTCGTTACTAGCGTTGCAACTTCTCTGTGTATAACAACGTCACCCGAGAAAAGCCTCGTGGAACTCAATGGGTTATTTAATACTGCTGTATTGCGAAAAGTACTTGTCCTATAACATTCCTTTGGGGTACGCTGGAAGTTACTTTTAGGAATGAAGATTTATCTCCGTTGAGAATGACATATTGTGTTCTGTTTCCTAGAAACTCTTCACTCCGTCTTCACAGCTAGTCTGATGTTCTCGAATTTTGTTCATTAGGCAGCAGTGCGGAATTGTATCGAACATCTTCTGGAAGTCAAGGAACACGTCATCAACTGGTGCGCAGGTATCTACTGATCTCTGGGTCGTGTGGACGAAAAGATCGAGCAGGGTCTCACACGACCGTTATTTTCGGAACCCATGCTGACTCCATTTTCTGTCTCCGCAAAAGTCGTAGCACGCAGGCATAAAACATGTTCCAAAAACGGACCGACACCAGAAATACAGTTTCGTGCATCTCTTCGACGACCCTGCTTGAAAATGGGAATGACGTATGCTTTATTCCCATCACCAGGAACGATTCGCTCCTCCAGCGATCTACGGTACACAGCTGGTAGAAGAGGAGGAAGTTCTTTCGCGTACTCTTAGCAGAATCGGGTACATCGTCAGGTCTAGTACCTTTCCTGTGTTGTGCAGTTTGTTGCTTTTGCATCCCACGATCACTTACTTCGATATCTGTCATTCTCAAGTTAGTGCGCCGATTTAAAGGAGGAACCACAGTACGATCTTCCTCAGCGAAGCACGACTTTGACATTCTCTCCGTCAGCCTTCGTTTCGATGCCTGTGTCGTCACAGAATGTCTGGACAGACAGATTCGATCAGTTTACTAATTTAATGTAAGAGAAAAATTTCTTAGGATTTTTATCAAGTCGTCAGAAGTTTTCTCTCGAATTCGTTGAACGCTTCACGCGTGGCTTTGCTTGTGCCTGATTTTTGCTTCGCTCAGGTTTTGTTTTTCTGTGAGGCTTTGGCCACATTTAAATCTACAGTGAAGTTCTCTTTGCTTTCGCAGGAACTTTGTAAAATGGCTATCGAATCACAGCGTGTCTTTTCGTCCCTCACAACTTTTGCTCGGCGCATATATGTTTAAGGCGTACTATAGAATGCTCTTGAAGTATGTCTATCGATGTTTTCGATCTTGCAACAGGATATTTCATGTTGACATTCAATGATTTGCTCTTGTCGCTCTCGATAAGCAGGTATATCTTCCTACAATTATTTACATCCCTATATACAGTCGTATTGAGTTATGATGTAACGGCCTTGTGATCACTGACTCCATGAAATACACTCAGTCGAAAAGTTCGAGCCTGTTGATAACGAGGAGATGTAAAATCTTACTTTCACTAGTCAATTCGCTGATAAGCTGCTTAAGAAATTTTTTGGGTACGGCATTTAGAACAGTTTCACATGATTGCTACACTCCACTTCCTGCCTTAATAACTCGAGAGAAATTTCCTTCAGTATTATAACCTGACAAGGAAATTTACGCTAAAGCTTCTCCAAGTTTCCTTTCGAATTTTCCGCCACTACCGCTCCTTAAGCGGGGACTATAATAGCATCCGATGACGATGTTTGATGCACTTTTAACACTTCACCCAAACTGTTTCGCATTCGTTATCTGTAGTAACCTTACTAAATGCTATCGTATTATTAAAATGTCCGCCCCGATAGCGGTCCCGTCCTTAACTCGCAGTCTCTTAGATATCCTCCGACCAGCTTCTCTAGATCCACCGATCAATGTGGCACCTATTTCTTCATTATTGTACCATGTCGCCAATTGTTTCATAGAACTCAGCTACGTTCGGGCCAATCTTCCAGTCACCCGTCCTCCCCGTACAAAAGACTATTATCGTTTGTTTATGCTGCCCAACCCTTGCGTGGTCGTGCGGGAGCGCTCTCGCTTCCCACGCCCGGGTTCCCGGGTTCGATTCCCGGCGGGGTCAGGCGTTTTCTCTGCCTCGTGATGACTGGGTGTTGTGTGATGTCCTTAGGTTAGTTAGGTTTAAGTAGTTCTAAGTTCTGGGGGACTGATGACCATAGATGTTAAGTCCCATAGTGCTCAGAACCATTTGAACCATTTGAACCATTAGGACAGGCTTTAGAATACCTCTTTCAGAGTGGTCCGCATACAGTCCTCCACTTCTGGTACAAAGTTGTGACCACGCATAGCACCCTCACCCGAAAACCATCTTACCGACAAACTTATACTGGTTATCTCCGCAGCGTCTTCCATGACCCCCCTCAAAGTTGGGATGTGCCATGCCTACCCGTCACATGATGCAACACCTTTATCCACGTTCTCATGCATGGACAAAAAAAGACAAAAAATATTTTGTTGTGTTTAATGTTTTTCTAATATTTTTGTTAGAACTAATAATCATTTGTGTATGTTTAAATTGTACCTTGAAGAACTGTTGCATTGTGTATATATATGTACTGTTAGTTTGTTCAATAAAGATTACTGCATCTAAAAAAAAAAAAAAAAAGCTGAATGGTCAGCGTGACGGACTGCCGTCCTAAGGTGCCCGGGTTCGATCCCCGGCTGGGTCTGGGCTTTTATCCGAGCAGGGAGTAGGTGTTGTGTTGTCTTCATTATCATTTCATCCCCATGCGGCGTGCAGGTCGCCCAATCTGGCGTCGAATGCAATAAGACCTGCACCTAAGCGGCCGGATCTGCGCTGTAAGGGGCCTCCCGGCCAATGACGCCAAACACTCATTTCCATTTTTTCCATTGCTAAAATGCTACAAAACAGCCTCCAATATCGGCGTCCTGAAATTAGTTGCGAATGACAACGTAAAACATCATTAAGAGTCTATTTCGGAACGAAGAGTACAGTTGCCATCAGAAAGTGTCGTACTATTGAATTACTCTTTGTGGTTCTTTTTGGTGCTGAAATCACAAGCAAATTATTTCCAGTAAAAGAACCCCCTTCTTCAACTTTGTTTTTCGTCATTTTGCGTAGTAGTAGTAGAATTAAAGTTGTAATTCTAAGCACGATAGTTGCTGGAAAAAAATTCACAGTTCTTTTGCAAGTGTTAGTCGCATGTGTAGACACGTCAATTTCACAATTATTCAGAAAACAAAGGTGTTTCGAATGCACGTATTTTCTAGACTGAGTGTCTAAAATAAAATCGTTCGGAAATAAGTCAACCACAATGTCACAAGTATATGGATATTAATCCTGCGTTTCAAATAAGCCACTTACTTCTGTGTTGAATTTCGCTCTGACAGAATCCAGCTCGTATATAATCTGCTTGAACCATAGCTCGTAAGCTGAAACAAAGATAGAAATACTTCAGAGAGTAATAATCGGAATACATACACACACAGAGAACACGAGGACAACAACTGGACAAACGAGACAACACACACATCACGATTAGTAGTGTACTTTCTGCATTATCTGCCTTTGTTATGTTTAGTGTTGTTTGAACGACAATCTCTCAATCTGCATGAAGGAATTTTGAACGGATAATGTGTCAAAGACTGAATGACAGGTTCACATTTTCGCTTTGTAAAATTTTTTGAAGCTAATTGTTTCGAAAGTAATGATCACAGAACGCGGGTAATCTGAAAACACCAGTAAGGACGGCAAGCTCGGAAAGCAATGACAACATTGTCTTCGGTATTATTTAGTTTCATTTACCATACAATCCACAGGAAAACCATTTGTAGAGTCGACAGAATATTACTTATTGCGTACGTCTTCCCCGCACCAGTTTCTGAGCTCTTCACACCACGTATGATTCTCATCACCAATAATGAATTTTAGTCGAAGTTTCAATGACCTCTACAAGCTTCATATGTAGATGTTTTAAAAATCGCAAATGCAGTCATGTTTCGCATATATTCTTCTACCTTCAGTTTATTTTTATTTGTATCGCGTATAAATGGAATACCTGTAGCAATAATTGAGCTTCCACATCCCGAGTTTTCTTTGTGGAATTTGTTAAACAGTTATAATTTATTTTGTGTTTCGAACATTTCTGCTACGCTCCCTCGTGTGAAAGTCTGGGAAACAAATATTTCATGTCATTGATTGTGACAGTGCCTGTGTTGGTACTGTAACGGCACAGTACATGAATCCATTTCAAAAACATTTATGATCAAGGATATTTTTTGCAACATCACTATCAATTGTCTTCGTTGTGAATTTGGTTACTTCCGGTGAAAGACCAAATTTCATGAATCTGCAGCTCCAGTCGTTCTAACAGTTGTAAGATAGGCAAGTCATTTTGATTTTTGTAGGTTTTCGATGTGCACGTCAGAGAGGAAGCAAGTTATGTTACTGATAAGCAATCTTGGGTCTTGTTGTCGCGCAGTCTTTGCCTCAGCGCAGTCTGATACATTCTTAGTTGAAGTGTGGTATTCAGTAATCTGTGTAGGCTTTTGATTCTATCTGCTAGATGAAGAAAGATTTATTGCAAAGGACAGGAAGGATGAATATGATGTTTGTACTGGAATGCGAAAAGAATATAAATTTTGAATAACGTTAACTTGCTCAGAGCTGAGAGAAAGACCACCCCACTTCCCTGGGCGCTTCAGCCGGAACCGCGCTGCTGCTACGGTCGCAGGTTCGAATCCTGCCTTGGGCATGGATGTGTGTGATGTCCTTAGGTTAGTTAGGTTTAAGTAGTTATAAGTCTAGGGGACTGATGACCTCTAAGTCCTGTAGTGCTCAGAACCATTTGAACCATTTGAACCACTTCCCTGAGACATACGTCAAGATATCAACTGATTAAGCTGTTTGGTTTTTATAGAAATTTTCTGTTATCTCTGTACGCGTTTCAAATTATTGTTCACTTTCTTAAGCATAGTACTGTTCAGGCCAGTATTATGTGTGAAGATCACGCGAAATTTAACTCTGTCTTTTTGAATACGTACTTCATTCTAAAACCGTTGTCTCGGACTGTCATTTCATAGGAATAGTTACACTCCCCATCCCACTGTTTAAAGAAGGTTTATCATTAAGCACTACCACAATGCACCATACAGTACGCAACAGTTTGAATATTGTTTGGAAATTTTATTTAAAAATTTAAATCTAGCTTTGCCGCTGCCTGCATGCTGTTTGATATTGTGCCTTCGAGAAATCTGCAACAATATTGTCAAGACGTGAAGTATGTGGACTTCTTGATTAGGGCCGGATAACTGTTTACTTCAGTTGCGTATTTGATATAAAGACAAGCTGTACTCAGACTAGTTACAGTTCAGTTCAAATTAGGTTCTGTTTAGTTAAAGTTTAGCATACGAATTTAAGTTGGAAAACAGTTTGTAGGTACATTGTATTGTATTGTCTGTTAACCGGGGACCTAGAAACGACGGAGAGGCTTCGTCCCCGCCGCAGCCGCAGTGGTCCACAACCCCATTACGACTGCCGCAGTCCACTTCATCCCTCCGCCGCCCCACACCGAACCCAGGGTTATTGTGCGGTTCGGCCCCCGGTGGACCCCCAGGGAACGTCTCACACCAGACGAGTGTAACCCCTATGTTGGCGTGGTAGAGTAATGGTGGTGTACGCGTACGTGGAGAACTTGTTTGCGCAGCAATCGCCGACACAGTGTAACTGAGGCGGAATAAGGGGAACCAGCCCGCATTCGCCGAGGCAGATGGAAAACCGCCTAAAAACCAAAAAACCATTCACAGACTGACCGGCTGAACGGACCTCGACTCAAGTCCGCAGGGCGGATTCGTGCCGGGGACCAGGTGCTCCTTTGTAGGTACATGGGTTTGGTAATACGTAGAATTTTTATGGAGTGGGAGGTAAATTTTGACTGAATTTCATACAGAAACATATAGTGGGGAGCTTACACAGTGCTTGCAATTCTATTAAAGAACTGTACAGTCGTAGGATGTCACTGAGTCGCAGCTATTCATAAACCGCTGCTGAGCGACTTCTCGGAGCCTCTTCTGGTAGTCACGCCGGGACACGAGAGCCACTGCGAAGCGCCGGGTGAGAGACCAGCTAGCGAGAGTGTAGAGAGGACGGTGAAGTCGCCCGAAAGAGAAATATCAACAAGGAACCTGGGAACACCGCCCGAGAAGGCCGTGGTCGAGTGGGCTGGCATTTACAAGCGTGAACTGGCCGAACGGTTGTGATACGGTACGTCGGGCGCAGTTTGCTTTAGGGCAGGGCCGGCTAATGCTTCTCACGGGCCGGGCTTGTTGGTCCCTCTCGACGTGTCTCGGCTTTGTTCAGTCCTTCTTCGAAGTACCCAGTACAGCGCTACATTCGATTTAGTATTTCGGTGTGGCGTTTTTCGGTCGGCACAACTCTCTTCAGTTCGGCAGAATCGTGGTATCAGCGCTGTTTAAACTTCGCTATTTGTTGGTGGTATGAAGGACGTTCACAGGTTCAGTGGATGTTTGCACAAAAAAGGGGCAGTCTACCGATATGTCGTCACAAGCCTTTAAAAATGAATGTAAATGGCAGAAGAGGGATGAGAATTCTGAATATTTATACAGTCGCATAAGCGACGGGTCCTGCATATTTTTTATGAAACGACGTTGCAAAACAGTGCAGAAAGAATTTAAAGATTTGGTTGACAATCAAAGAGCAGAAAATTACAACGATCGGCAGAAGGGATTCATTGTTCAATACGTCAATTAGCACTTGGTGCTAAATTTCCAAACATGCAGCACGTGAAGAAATTGGTGGTATGAACAGCAAAATTTCTTAAGTTGCACACATTGTTAAGCTGTCAGCTGCAACAGTTCTCGATGGAATTGAACGAAGAGTATGGAGACTTTATATATCACTACCAAGTACGTTAGGTAAGTCAAGGGGAATGCCTGGAACGATTTTTTGATTTAAAACACACTATTGTTGAATTTATGAACGAAAAAGAAGTGCAGGAAGGGAGACTAGAACATCTGGAATGGACTGCAGACCTCGCATTCTAAGTGGACCTGACTTGCACACTGCTCACAGTGAGGTATCGCAAGATGAGCAAAAACAACTTTTTTCCGATTTAATGGAGACGCATCTAAAAAGCAATTCGCGTTATGGAAAGGACACATTGTGACAGAAACACAGTCCACTTCCTTAAGCTCACTGCTGTTGAATAAAACGTGACGTCTGAAGAAAACATTGTGGGCCTGAAAGAATTTCAGTTTGCCATTTCAGTTGAAAGCGTCCCATTACATGTGCAGATATAATTGATTGACCTGCAAGGTAATTCATAGTTCAATGACAAATCCTTTTAAGTCAAAACTGCCCAGCGTCTCTACATTACTTTCCTCAAGTAGAGTTTCCACGTCTCCATAATGCTGTTACAAAAGAGTGCAATATTCCGATCGACATATTTGGCAGAAAGCTCTTTTTTTCTATTATGAAAGTAAACAAGTCACGAATACGTCGCAACCCGACAGTTAAACTATGAGAAATTGTCTGCGTCCGTCCGTATGTTAACAGTCTGTACCAGATAATGTAACTTTTACGTCTTCAGCGATCCAAGAATAATTAAATAGTATTGAAAATTTGTTTTGTTTGTGATCTATGTTGTTAAGAAATGTGAGATATGAAACCAAATTTTATGCAGTGCAACTACACTGCCATTTAAATGCTCTCCGACAGGTGTGAATGAACTCATTCGCACGCACATGTTGAGGAAGATGCATGTAACCGACAAGCGTGATTCTGCTTGCATGTTGGCCAAGCACAGTAGAATGGCGACCAATCGCAAAGGCCGCCGCGGTGGCCGGGCGGTGCTAGGCGCTACAGTCTGGAACCGCGCCACCGATACTGTCGCAGGTTCGAATCCTGCCTCAGGCATGGGTGTGTGTGATGTCCTTCTGTTAGTTAGGTTTAAGTAGTTCTAAGTTCTAGGGGATTGATGACCTCAGAAGTTAGTCCCATAGTGCTCAGAGCCATTTTTGAACCAATCGCAAGGTGCACAAGTGTAAACGCATCTTAAGCAAGTGCCCCAGTCAGGCTAATCTTTCAATTAGCCTTACAATATCAGCTCCCTGTATGAGACGAACCAACTCATAATTGGTTCTTGCTCTCCAGGTCCCGTCTGTATTTCGAATCCCTTCGTAAATTTTCCGTAGCATTCTTCGTTCAAATATTCTGAGATGTTGTTCATCAGTGCTGGATAGCGCCCATACTTCACCTCCATATGTATCCAGTGGCCTAATCATAGCCTTACCTATAGTCATTTTGAGCTGCCGGTTTATCATCCTAGATGTCATTAGCTTTTTACGCTGAAGAGCCAAAGAAATTGGTACACCTGCCTAATATCGTGTAGGGCCCCCACGAGTACGCAGAAGTGCCGCAACACGATGCGGCATGGATTCGGCTAACGTCTGTTGGCGGAAATTTTGAATTTTAGTGGGAAATTCGAATTTTGGAGGGAAATTCAAAGAATAATGGGAATTTCAAAAATGGTGGTAATTTCTTTGTCCCAGGGCTGTGCCGATGTCCCACCCCCACCACCTCCTACAGAAATTGCGGGAAATTCAAAATGACAGTACCCTTTCTGGGACTCAAATCCTGGTCCTTTTGCACAGAAAGCCTAAGTGCATCCCCCAACACATGAAAAATGTCCAGATGCAGGAGAGGAAGGTTATTTTAGTGTGTTTTATTTATTTTGGTTGGGAAACTGAATTAAAGATCGGTCCAAATTACATAATTAATCTTAAAGATCAGCCCTAATTACACAACTATATGCATGGTGCTACACAAGAAGCACCTAAAATCGCAATACAGCACAAAAATTGACGATGTCATACAACTGGTGTTATGCTTGCTGGCATACCTATACGTTGTTTGATGTTATACGAGGAAATTTGCGTGACTTTTGCTTCAGCATAATAATAAAACTAAGAATTCCCCTCCCCTATGGTCTACATGTATGCATTTTGGGTAGGGCGATCATGAAAAGTATAGTTTAACTCGCTTCATACCTAGATGAGGGTAAAAAAGTGGTGCAGATTTGAAACTTGAAGCCTGGAAACAATTCCATGTACTGCTACAACACATCAGAGAACTTGACTGCAGACTCATGTAGCGATGCACTTGATGGAAACTCAAAGTCTGGAAAGTTGTATATGTTCATTTGCCTTCCATTCTACTGTGTAGAGATCTGAAACAGGGAGTTGACATCTGTACGGGGTTGATTTCTGATGCTGCTCTTATATTTTTCCCATAAGGATATGCTCTTATTGCCTACCAGATAAGTTTTGCTACTTTTGTTTATGCTCTATCAAGACATAACTGTAGATTTCGGGATTTTTTATCCTATTAACAATTTATTCGTTAATTGGTGTGTGCTGACTGCACTTAGCATTCTGGACCGTAAGAGTTTCCCTTCTTCCTACCTATAGAGTGTGTCTCCTTGCAGCGTAATTTATAGACGAACAGTTAGCAAGTTATGCATTTGGACTGCAACCATCCACCACTGTCAACTCGACACGCATACATATAGAAACTATGCATACGTATTACCGATTGCGAAGTCTCGATTTCAACCACTTATTATTTTTGACAGTGCTACATCTCTGCAAACAATTGTTTAGGGGATGTAAGCACATTTAAATTTCTCCTGCTAAGAGCATAACATCTCCAATGCAAGTTATATTACCAGGATTTCGTGACAATATTGTCTAAATTCTCCAATGATAACAACGTTTGAAGACATCCTGCTGCACCTATCACAACTCCTTTTATACTCTTAAATATCCACGATGACGGATCATGATCATCTCAATTCCCTATTTTGTGAACTACATGTCTGTTGGATGGAGGGAGATGGTCCTTTGTGAGTATTATTCTGTTAAAGATAGAATAAAACATCAGTCAGATGGCATAGTATAACACTGTACTCAAATGCACCCAGTCACTCACAACCATATATTCTACAGATGCAGTACATTTGCTCTACTTTCTGTCTGTCTTTCTGTATGTCTATATCTATGCGAGTGTCATGGATGGCTCTCTCAAACCTGACCTGTCCTCTCGCTGGTGGGTCCACCTCCAAACCTTATCCCAGATGTATCGTATTGCGGATCTTACTCTAGAAACCATTCCAGATATAATGTTTGGTGGATCCACTTTCGAACCATGTCCCAGATGTAAGGCATTGTGGATCCAACTCTAGGCACCATTCCAGATATAATGAGGGGTGGATCCACATTGGAACACTAGCTCAGGCCTACCATGGGTCATGGGATCCATTCGCAACGTACTGCAAAATGAGGAAACAATGCTCTTGGTCTCTTTGAAATGGAACACCAAGAAATCTGCTGCCTCATCAGTGTGGGAGATGATATTAACTGCATAGGTCATCATCTTCAGGCAGCTGTTTGAAATGCCCCACAACGCCGCAAACCCTTTCAGTTTGATGTATTCTACATTTTTGTCAATCAGAAACATTGCCTCTGTGTTTTATTTCTACTGTAGTGTGTGTTGTGGGAGCAGCATAGTTTACACCATGTGATTTACAGCTTTCTGTGAGAACTAATGGATCAAAATATGTTAATGTCAGTTTGGAACCTGACACAGACCTCGAAATCATGGTAGAAAAACAAAATGTATGGCAGTGTACAAAGCCGTAGCCATACAGTGCTTGGATGTGTTACAGCTGAAACATGATGTATCACACTGATTATGAAAGAACAACACAGGAGCCCTCTCTTGTGATTGATAGTTTGTGGGTTAGGATCTTGCACCTGTACAGGCGTTTTTGGACGTATTTGAAGAGTGAGACACAGTAAAATATTATAGGGAAATGTTAGCAGTTTCTATTACAAGGACTGGTTAAAGTCTGGATGCATATAATTTGTAGTTTTTCACCTACTCCGGATGTTACAAAAAACTGATGAGGAGTGATTAAAAATGTCTGAAATGAATGTAATGCCCTCGTGCATGACAGTTTGTAATTTGAAAACGCAGAATATGGAATCATGACTGCTTTTATTATTATGGTAACGATTGTGTGTTTAAAAATATATATCACTGCTAGTCCTGTGTTATTTCATACTTCATAGTCTCTAGTTATAAAGTAGCCACCACTTGAATTATAGCTCATCGGGAAACCTAGAAATGACAGTGTTTTTATCGACATGTGATTGAATTGCATGAATCAGGCTGTTCTGTGATGTCCACATTCCTTACGAAACTACAACTCAAGAATGTCCTGTTGCGAATGGTGATCTGGTTGGTGACAGAAAATTTACATGCAGATCAGTAAGTGAGCTGTAATGAATCGCCTCTAATGAGGCCCCAGGATGGCTGCAGAACTATAAGGGCTTTGTACCAGGGGCATTTGTTCCCATTGGTGGAAATAGCAACGTCAGCTGTTCCTTATAAGTGTGTGCCACATGCCTCAGCTGGTATTTCTAGACTTTGTAAATTCTTATAAAAGTGATGCTTATGAACTACTACTGATGCTAGTAATTTATATGCTGTAAATTGTTTGTTAACAGACAGCTTGCCCCAGCACCAATCAACGCATTCATCCAATGTATTAATTTCGACCACTCAAAAGATTTGTTAAACATTGTTCTGTAAAGAAATACCTTTCTGTGAAACATTGTAAAGTGATTTTCATGTTTACTGATTCAATTATTTCACATGATATAATGATGAAAATTGTGGTTGTTAACAAAACAAAATGCAGCATGTACTATGTATTCCAGTACCACCTAGCAGTTTAGTCCTCTTGTTTTCCAAAACTTTCCCTTGGTAGCTATTTGCACTCATCTTGTGACTGAGAATGTTGACGTGATACAATGTATCTCTTGAACAATTTTATATGATTAACATAACACTGGTAAGCTAGAAAGCCATAGAGCAGTAGTCGTACTCCGTCTCATACTAATGGTGAAATGTAACATATTTTCATATCTTTTTATATCAGTTTTGTATTGTATTTTGTACCATTTGAAAATGACGGAATGTCGAAACGATTAAGGTATTTTTGGAAATAAAAGAAAGTGTGGTCAAGACATAAGAAAAGTTATTAAAGTGCATCTAAATGGCCAGTTCGTCTCATAGCATTTTCATGCAAATTGGTGCTGCACAATTGCTGTACTGGTCACTAAAGATCAATACAACAGGTGTTATCACTCCCGGTGATTTGTAGTATGGTTGCATTATTCCTGTGTACTTTATGTCACCATTACAAGTTATACCTCTGTACATTATGCATATTTCTTTGTATGACTATTTCATCACGTCAGAGCTGTTTTTATCAATATATAGAAATGAAATTTTTTCAGTATTACGCAACAAACACAGTTCTCTTTTTTTGTTCTCATTCCTAATAGAAGATTGGCAAAATGAATACTCGGGCTATGCCGGGCTTGTCAGCTAGTAGAATAATAAAGTCTGAGTACAATTTAAAGAATACACTTCACATTAACTGAGTTGTAAATGTATCATCGAAAAGCCTTTAACACGAGAAATGACTTACGACCTGATGTGTTTAAGTTCAAAGGGAACTGATTAGTAGTGTATCTATGTGCTTGCTAAGTACTTCGTGATTCTTTACGCACTTTGTAGTTCGTTTCGCGAATTTATTTACGGATTTCAGACTCATTTTAATATGCTCAAAACTAGGCCTAACTTTTACTTTCTTGGACGTTAATTGCTATTTATTCTGATAAAAGACCTTTTGATCTTGTCCTTACTTCTATGCCTCGCGTGTATCCATCACATTTATCTTTCCCGGCTACAACATGTAGTACTTTATCATGGCTGCCTGTAACGCTTTCTTCCTTATGCACCTATCTTAACCTACAGGTAGTACATATTCCATTACGTTTGTTGCAATATTCAGCTGCAGATACCACTTCTACGTCATCAGTGAATAGCATTGTGCTAATTTTCTGTCCCTGACAAGCAATAGTTCTTTAAATCCCTCTTCAATGAACTTTGCTTTCCATTTTTCCTGGTTTTGACTTCTCATACAAATTTATCAGTGCATACTACTTTAATTCACTTTGAAGATGAGAATAGACTCCCGTTTTGCTGTCTAAGAGAAGGAAAAACATTCTGTATCAGCTCATATTACAAAATACATGCCAGCCGCTTGTGCGAGTAAACAGAAGACGATCTGTTTCTTTGATCAAAAGTAAGGCGAGGCGCTAGATTTGGTCAAATAAATTTGACGAAAGGCAACATTTGACAATTGTTTCTTTTTACACTACATCAAAAGATACCGGCCTTAGAAAGCATAATCCGTGTGGAGGGGAATTCCGCTTCCGAAGCATAAGGCACACACTTTTGACAAGCCATAATAGGTCGTGGCAAGGGAACAACAACCAATATCTGGTCCAGGACAGGAACGCAAGATTGTCCAATCTCCTCCAAAGCTCGCTGACGTAATTGATCAGATACTGAAGCTTAGTTACGGGCACGCGCGCGCGCGCGCGCACACACACACATACCCTAACACACATGCGTGCATCATATTGCCGCTCCCAATGCACCCATGCGGCAGAGTTGCGCCTATGAGGCAGCAGCACAGCCCTACCTTGGTGGGTGACGATGAAGAGGTGTTCGTCGTGCACGACGACGCCATTCTGCTCGCTGAGAGGCCGCTGGGCGTTAAGCACCTTGTCCAGCTGCAGGTACTCGCCGTACAGCATGCCGGCCTGGGAGTCCAGCACCAGACCCTCCTGCCCGCTGCCGCCGCCCCCATCCATCCTGAAAGCACACGCGGTCACTGCAATAAATAATCAGGCCGTCACTAGCGCAACGCAGTAAAATCTCGCTGTTAGCTGGTCTTGTGTTTAATTATTTATTGTTCTTGACAGTTTACATTGATAATCCGCTATACAACAACTACACTACTGGCCAGTAAAATTGCTGCACCACGAAGATGACGCGCTACAGACGCGAAATTTAACCGACAGGAAGAAGATGCTGTGATATGCAAATGATGAGCTTTTCAGAGCATTCACACAAGGTTGGCGCCGGTGACGATACCTACAACGTGCTGACATGAGGAAAGTTTCCAACCGATTTCTCATACACAAACAGCAGTTGACCGGCGTTGTCTGGTGAAACGTTGTTATGATGCCTCGTGTAAGGAGGAGAAATGTGTACCATCAGGTTTCCGACTTTGGTAAAGGTCGGATTGTAGCCTATCGCGATTGCGATTAATCGTATCGCAACATTGCTGCTCGCGTTGGTCGAGATCCAATGACTGTTAGCAGAATATGGAATCGGTGGGTTGACGAGGGTAATACGGAACGCCGTGCTGGATCCCAACCGTCTCGTATCACTAGCAGTCGAGATGACAGGCATCTTATCCACATGGCTGTAACGGATCGTGCAACCACGTCTCGATCCCTGAGTCAACATATGGGGACGTTTGCAAGACAACAATCATCTGCACGAACAGTTCGACGACGTTTGCAGCAGCATGGAATATCAGCTCGGAGACCATGGTTGCGGTTACCCTTGACGCTGCATCACAGACAGAAGCGCCTGCGATGGTGTACTCAACGACGAAACTGTGTGCACGAATAGCAAAACGTCATTTTTTCGGATGAATCCAGGTTCTGTTTACAGCAGCATGATGGTCGCATACGTGTTTGGCGACATCGCGGTGAACGCACATTGGAAGCGTGTATTCGTCATCACCATACTGGCTTATTACCTGACGTGATGTTATGGGGTGCCATTGGTTACACGTCTCGGTCACCTCTTGTTCGCATTGACGGCGCTTTGAACAGTGAACGCTACATTTCAGATGTGTTACGACCCGTGGCTCTACCCTTCATCCGATCCCTGCGAAACCCTACATTTCAGGAGGATAATGCACGACCGCATGTTGCAGGTCCTGTATGGGCCTTTCTGGATACAGAAAATGTTCGACTGCTGCCATGGCCAGCACATTCTCCAGATCTCTCACCAATTGAAAACGTCTGGTCAATGGTGGCCGAGCAACTGGCTCGTCACTTGATTCATGACCTGTGGTATCGTGTTGAAGCTGCATGGGCAGCTGTACCTGTACACGCCATCCAAGCTCTGTTTGACTCAATGGCCAGGCGTATCAAGGCCGTTATTACGGCCAGAGGTGGTTGTTGTGGGTACTGATTTCTCAGAATCTATGCACCCAAATTGCGTGAAAATGTACTCAGATGTCACTTCTAGTATAATATATTCGTCCTATGAATACCCGTTTATTATGTGCATTTCTTCTTGGTGTAGCAATTTTAATGGCCAGTAGTGTAAAATGAATACTAGAAACAAGAGTAATGTTTTTTAAAAATTAAAAGTTAGCAAGCATGGTGTAGAGTTGTATATCGCTTACATGAATTATAAATAAACAAATTCTATCGTGACACAGTTGTGTATTTTTCACAAAGATCTGTCATGATGGAACTTGTTTACTCGAATTATTTAAAAAAAAATACCTCCGGTTATCCCGTCTGATAATGACTTAACGACCTAAAATGTCACTAAGAACAAATAAAAGGACATTGTAAGATTAACGATCTGTAGAATAATACTATCGTTTAGAAAAAAAAAACAGCATAAAAGGAAAACTTATGTACCACTGCCGGTTTCTTGTGAGTTACATACTGAATTCCGCAATTCTTCTACGTATAAATTATCAAGGAAAACATTTTTAAATGCTGTGTACAGGATGTATAAAAAAGAATCATCCGATTAAAAAAAAATCATAACTGTTATGTTATTTGAGATATGTGTGTGAATATCGTACTGTTGGAAACAGCAAACTTTCGAGTTTTATATGGTTTCTGCTAGGTAGCAGCTGTGTGCGCCCATTTCAGTTCTAGTAAAAATGGTATCGGGATAACAGAAATAGTTTTGTGTACTACGTTTTGCGCAAATGGGGATCAGTAATAACGGTTCAGCGTGACTTTCGTACTAGGTATGGTGTGGATCTTCATAGAGTATAAAGCATTTGACGATGGCACGAACAGTTGCGAGAAAAACGTTGTTTGCATAAAGATAATTCGCCGGGTCCTCCCCGAGTGTCTGACACAGATGTCGAACGCATCGCCGTAGTTTCACGAGGAGTCCGCAGAAATCCGTTCGCCATGCAGCTCGACAGGTCAGTGTGTTCCCGATGCCCGTCTGGCATGGGTTGCATCGACGTTTACACGTGAAACCATACAAAGTTCAGCTCCTGCAAGCTCTTCGTGAAGGTGACAAACAACAACGTGTGGAGTTCCGTAATTTCGTTCTTTACAAGATGCAGTATGACAGTTTCCTTCCACTCCTAGTGTTTAGTGACGATGCAACATTCCATTTAAATGGAAAGGTGAACCGTCATAATGTGAGAATACGTGATACCGAACAACCACATGAAGTTGTACAACATGAGAGGGACTTTCCAAAATTTTGTGTAATTTCAGGGGAAAAGATGTATGGTCCCTTTTTCTTTGCCGAGAAGACTGTTACATGAAGCACATATCTCGATTTGGATGAGAACTTTCTTATCCGACAGCTTGAGACTGATTCGAACGACTTCATTTACTAACAGGATGGGGCACCGCCACATTGGTATCTGGAAGTGCGGGAATTTTTAAATCAAAGGATTACGAAACGATGGATCGGCCGCACTGGACCAAATGTTTCAGCCTTACGTTACTGGCCCCCAGCGTCACCGGACCTAAATGCATGTGATTATTTCTTGTGCGGGTTTATAAACGACTCTGTTTATGTGCCTCCATTACCAACAACAGTGAATGAAGTGAGACATCTTATAACAGCAGCTGTGGAAGCTGTAACTCACGACATGCTCCGTGCAGTGTGGGAATAATTTGAATACCGCATTGACGTATGCCGTGCGTCTCTAGAGGGGAATATTAACCACCTATGAAAAGGTATGAAAAAACTTTTTGAGTTTCCCGTTCACTAAAAAACAAAATTCATTGTATATGTTTAGTAGTTTCAGAAATATAGACATACCAAATCGGATGATTCTTTTTGATACTCCCTGTATATTACTAACAAGGGAACCGTACGAGCTTCTTCTCATCGATTTGATTTGTGTTGAAAGTGCGTGTAGAACACGACTAGGACTTTAACATATGTAAACAGGAAGACACAACTGTCAACCGTTTATGGAAAAAAACAGGATTGAACATTGTAGGCGTACTCATGCTGTATGCTTTGCAGCGTTGCTAGTTAACGGAGTCCGCTGCTGAGCAAGTAAGTGCCTTGTTGCATAAGCACAAGGTCTCTGGACCGAATCTCATTTTCTTGTCATTCCCATGTATTTCCAGCAACAGATTTATTGTGATAGTGCAAAGTACAAATACTTAATAATTTTCTTACTGTATTCCTAATCTGTAACATGAAAAAAGAGAGACAGTTTTTTTATCTTAAGGAGACTGGAAATGAAGAAGGGATGTACTAGAAATTTCAATCAAATCACTATAGTCATGTTATTCATATTATTGTATTTACATTTGTGACAAGTATAATGTGTAACATACGCAGCACTGCATGAATCAAGATAAGACTGATCGCAGAAACATAGAGAACAATAGTTATCGCGACATACTGATGTAATGAACGCCCAGTTTTAGCGTGTCCTTAGATTATTCAATGTGTCTCGTGCAAAATAAACTTGCTTTAGAATCATAAACGGTTCTCGATCGTCACACAATAATGAAGCCTATCACCAGTATTGGTGCAGGCAACTCACAAAAAGAATCAGGTTACCTTCCATTAAGAACGTGGGTGCACTCAAAAACTGTTGTATGACTATCAAATGATAGAGGACTGCAGTCAGCCGTCCTTTTCTTGCGGGTTTTATTCAGAAAATCTAGATTTCGGCTGTTGCCTAGCCATTATCAATGCACCATTTCATAGTATCACTGCAGTTCTAGTTCTTAAGTTCCCTGTTGTTCGTGCTTCTGTCACAGTTCTTTCAAGAGTACTGTATAATGATTATACAGTCGCTGTTTACGTATACAGTATGTATATACAGTAGGGGAAGAACTGTGACAGATGCCCGAACAACAGTGGACTGATGTACTAGAATATGCATTGACACTATGAAATGGTGCATTGATAATGGCTAGGCAATAGCTGAAATATAGACTTGCCAAATGAAACCTGCAAGAAAAGAACGACTGATTGCTGTGCGCTATCATTTGAAAGTTACAAAAAGAAGTTAAGACCTGCAGCGAGATTCGATCGACAGACATTGCTCTTACGGGATTGCGTCAACACGAGCGGCCCTACAAAGCGCACAGCATTAGAACGTCTATAATTTTCAAACTCGATTTCCTCAGAAACGGTTGAGAATTGTGTCTTTCTGTTAACGAGTGCTGAAATCCCAGCCGTACCCTAAACACTCTATCAATACGAATGAAATCGGTGAGGGGAAGATTGTACTGTCCCACTTGTAAGCAACTATCCTGGCGCATGGACTACGCAACAAGTTGCAGGCTGCCTATCTAGCGGCTTCTATCTACATGCCTATTTACATGATTACTCTGCAATTCACAGTTAAGTGCCTGGCAGAGGGTTCATCGAACTGCCTTCAAGCTATTTCTCTACTGTTCCACTCTCGAACAGCACGCGGGAAAAACGAACATTAAATCTATCCGCTTGAGCTCTGATTTCTGTGGTTTTATAATTATAATCATTTCTCCCTATTGTAGGTGGGCGCCAACAAAATATTTTCAAACTGAGGAGGAAGTTGCTGACTGAAATTTCTTGAGAAGATCCCGCCGCAACGGGAAACGGCTTTGTTTTGATGACTGCAACCAGAAATTCGTGTATCACAACTGTCGCACTCTCTCCCCTATTTTGTGATATACAAAACGAGCTGCCCTTCTTTTGACCTTTTGGATGGCCACCGTCAGCCATATTTGATGCGGATCCCACACCGCTCAGCAATACTCCAGTAAAAAGCCTAATGTAGGTAGTCTCTTTGTAGACTTGTTACATTTTCTATGTGTTCTGCTAATAAATAGCAGTCTTTGGTTTGCTTTCCACACTACATTATCTGTGTGATTATTCCAGTTTAAGTTTTTCGTAAATGTAATCCCTAATCATTTAGTTGAATATACAATCCCTACATTTGTGAGATTTATCGTGTAATCGAAATTTATTGGACTCCTTTTAGTACACTTTACGTTATTTAGAGTCAATGCCATTTTTCGGATTTTACGGATATCTTGACTAAATCATTTTGGAATTTGCTTTGATCCTGTGATGCCTTTAAAAGAACGTAAATGACAGCATCATTTGCAAACAATCTTAAAGGGCTCCACAGACTGGCCCTTAATCGTTTATTTGGATCAGGAACAAAAGAGGGCCTATAACACTTCCTTAGAGAACACCAGATATTACACTACTGTCCATTAAAACTGCTACACCACGAAGATGACGTGCTACAGACGCGAAATTTAACCGACAGGAAGAAGATGCTGTGATATGCAAATGATTAGCTTTTCAGAGCATTCACACAAGGGTGGCGCCTGTGGCGACACCTACAACGTGCTGCCATGAGGAAAGTTTCCAACCGATTACTCACACACAAAGAGCAGTTGACCGGCGTTGCCTGGTGAAACGTTGTTGTGATGTCTCGTGTAAGAAGGAGAAATGCGTACCATCACGCTTTTGGCGTTGATAACGGTCGGATTGTAGCCTATCGCGATGGCGGTTGCGGTTTATAGTATCGCAACATTGTTGCTCGCGTTGGTCGACATCGAATGACTGTTAGCAGAATATGGAATCGGTGGGTTCAGGAGGGTAATACGGAACGCCGTGCTGGATCCCAACGGCCTCGTATCACTAGCAGTCGAGATGACAGGCCTCTTATCCGCATGGCTGTAACGGATCGTGCAGCCACGTCTCGATCCATGAGTCAACAGATGGGGACGTTTGCAAGACAACAGCCGTCTGCAACAGCCATCTGCACGAACAGTTCGACGACGTTTGCAGCAGCATGGACTATCAGCTCGGAGACCATGGCTGCGCTTACTCTTGACGCTGCATCACAGTCAGGAGAGCCTGCGATGGTGTACTCAACGACGAACCTGGGTGCACGAATGGCAAAACGTCATATTTTCGGATGAATCTACGTTCTGTTTACAGCACCATGATGGTCTCATTCATGTTTGACGACATCGCGGTGAACGCACATTGGAAGCGTATATTCGTCATCGCCATACTGGCGTATCAACCGGCGTGATGGTATGGGGTGCCATTGGTTACACGTCTCGCTCACCCCTTGTTCGCATTGACGGCACTTTGAACAGTGGACGTTACATTTAAGATGTGTTAAGACCCGAGGCTCTACCCTTCATTCGATCCGTGCGAAACCCTACATTTCAGCAGGATAATGCATGACCGCATGTTGCAGGTCCTGTACGGGTCTTTATGGATACAGAAAATGTTCGATTGCTGCACTGGCCAGCACATTCTCCAGATCTCTCACTAACTGAAAACGTCTGGTCAATGGTGGGCGAGCAACTGGCTTGTCGCAATACGCCAGTCACTACTCTTGATGAACTGCGGTATTGTTTCGAAGCTGCATTGGCAGCTGTACCTGTACACGCCATCCAAGCTCTGTTTGACTCAATGTACAGGCATATCAAGGCCGTTCTTACCGCCATAGGTGGTTGTTCTGAGTACTGATTTCTCAGGATCTATGCACCCAAATTGCGTGAAAATGTAATCACATGTCAGTTCTGGTATAACATATTTGTCCAGTGAATACCCGTTTATCATCTGCATGTCTTATTGGTGTAGCAATTTTAATGGCCAGTAGTGTACTTCTGTTTTGCACGATGATTTTCAATCAGCTTCTGACAAGATATCACGAATCCAGTCGCGCTACAGAGAGGATAGTGCGTAGGCACACAACTTGATTAGAAGTCGCTTTTGAGGAGCGGTGTCAAAAGCCTTCTGGAAATCTAAAAACATGGAATCAATTTGATATCCCCTGTCGATAGAACTGATTACTCCGTGAGATTAAGGAAGCAGTTATGTTTCGTAGTACGATATTTTCAGAATCCATGTTGGCTGTGTGTCAATAAACCGTTTTTTTTCGAGTTAATTCGTAATGTTCGAACACATCACATGTTCCAAAATCCTACTGCAAATCGACATTAGCTATACGGGTCTGTAATTCAGCAGATTGATCCTATTTCCTTTCTTGGATACTAGTATGACTTGTGTAACTTTCCAAAGCTTGGGTGCTGATATTTCGTCGAGTGAGTGGTTGTATATGGTTACTAAGTATGGCGCTATTGTATCAGCATACTCTGAAAGAAACCTAACTGGTATACAATCTGAACCAGAGGTCTGGTGATTTCAGCTCCATCGGTAAACCTGGGCTATACAAGGAGGCAGAAATTTGATTTTCACTATTTCATGCAAGCAGTGACCGAAATTAAAAATTTTAAATGTTTTCATAATCTTCTCATTAAGAGGCATAATCTTATGTTAAAGTTTTAACGCAGTAGGACAAGCTTTACAGACGGAAACTTAAACCCGGGTGAATTTAGTGGGCTACGATACAAGGATGCAGCAGTGCGACATAACGAAGATTTGGGTTGGTACGGCAAGTGTGCAAGGATAGCCTGGACGTTTCATAGCGGTCCGCGCTGCGAAAGGTGGTTATTCAGGCTTCTGACGGATGTTCACGTTAATGTAAGTGGATAGCGTATCGTCACATATTTGGTACATGGATCTTTTCCGTCTCTACTCGATAACTATAGCTACTCCTGATGTACTGGTCATTCAGACATCCGCACCAGTTAAGGTATTATGTTCCTGCTGATCAGAAGTAGTGACGAGGAAATCAACATCGGACTGCATAGATCAGATCTGACGTACAGGAGAGTGGCTAATCTGCGCAGGGCTCTGGCTTCTCTATTACTGCGCTATTCCCAGAAGGCGTGTGGGTGAGAAGGCTACATGCTGAAGGCCACACAAGTGGGAAACTTACGAGTACTTGTTTGCATCAGAGTCGGACTACTTTTAAGAGGCGACTATCGTAAGGAGAATGTTTTCACTAGTGTTTTCTCCCACCTTTTTATTATCTGCCAAATCAATAAATTTATTAGTTAACTAAGTAAATACATTAAATGTTAACACCATGTTTTACCAAACAAAAAGCTTTGCATACAGGCAATTAACAATTCACACACATTTAGATTTTGGAATGTGTAATAAATCCCGAACTATGGTTCGTGATACGGTCAAAAGTTTGCTGTTACACAAATTAAAATATTTAAAACCCGTTCATTGGCAGGACCTCAGAACACAAAAAAAGGTTTGTACACACTGTTGAACCAAATACTTAAATAACTTTAGCAGCTTGTCTGTGTCGTCAAGAACGTTGCTCTTGGAGGAACGTTTTATAAGATTCTTGTTAAGTCCTGGATTGGAAAAGCCAGTCGCAGCTGAGTTGCACTTGAATCAGGTGCTACACTGTACGTCTATCAGCTCGAGTTGGAAGTAATGAGATACATCAGCAGCCAAAGGCGAGAACGGTCCGACGAATAAATCGAAACAAATTTCCAGTTGTGCAAAACCTTGGAATCTCTTTGAAAACTAATGTTGAAATGTTTCAGTTACTGAAAAGTAGTCTGTCTCACTTTGAGTTGCATGCCATGCTCGAAGTCATGAACTTGATGCTGATTTTTACGTAGATTTAATTCTTATCTTCTCCGCCAAATCCGTCACCTAATGAGTCTCCTCTTGCGTGAAGAGACGAAATGAATTCAAACAACTAGTGATGTCGACCATAAAAGATTTTGCCTCTGCTTCATTTATCCTTTGTTTTTCTCCCTAAGGCTGCCTTCTGTTCAGCCGGTATTCATTAACATTTGTCAGTCAGTAGTAGACGTTTTAATTAAATTCGAATGAGCGTTTTTCTAGCTCATAGTGGTGCGATATCATATTAAGCACTTTGCATGGCCTTCAGACGATACGAAAAGTAGGAAGATTCACATTACGCCTTGAATGATGTGCTGCTCAATATTTTCTTTATTTGGACATATGTGTAGACGCTATAGTACTAAACCAGAACGTCACTCTAACCCAGCTGGTATTGCTAGCAAATTGCTTGGGGTGTGACAGCGCGACTGCATCGCTCTAACAGCGCTCGGTTGCAGCTTTTCAGTTCCTCTCCCCACCCCCCACCTCCCCCAAATCCCGCGCCACTCACTGTCAGCCTCAGTTACGCAGCGCTCAGAGCGCTATGTAGCAGTTCTCAATTGGGAGACAGCACAAACTGCTCCGCCCCCCCCCCCCCTCACAAACAGCTGACATCATCTCTCACAAATACTGAAGATACGAAAGTGAGAGGCTGCTAAGGGCCTTCGAAAAGACCTCTATGTGAGCCCGCCCTCCTGTCTAAAAGGAGGGAATAAGACATGCCCAAAAAATAAAAATCTCAACGAAGACAGTTCGCTGCAGTACTAAAATGCATTTCGCTTATCGCGAGCTTGCACCCTCAATCAATCCAAACTACCATATACACACATCAAAAAAAGTTTTGCATCAGCTCGTTTCCCAGAGTTCCGGAACCTTCAAAGAAAATTGGAATAGAGATCAACATAAACATTATTTTCGTCCTTTTTATTGCTCATGAAAATCAAACATTGCATATTGTACCACCATACAGCGAGACCTTCAGAGGTGGTGGTCCAGATTGCTGTACACACCGGAATCTCTAATACCCAGTAGCACGTCCTCTTGCATTGATGCTTGCCTATATTCGCCGTGGCATACTATCCAAAAGTTCATCAAGGCACTGTTGGTCAAGATTGCCCCACTCCTCAATGGCGATTCGGCGTAGATCCTTCAGAGTGGTTGGTGGGTCACGTCGTCCATAAACAGACCTTTTAAATCTATCCCAGGCATGTCGATAGGGTTCATGTCTGGAGAACATGCTGACCACCCTAGTCGAGCGATGCCGTTATCCTGAAGAAAGTAATTCATAAGATGTGCACGATGAGGCGCGAATTGTCGTCCATGAAGACCAATGCCTCGCCAATATGCTGCCGATATGGTTGCACTGTCGGTCAGAGGATGGCATTCACGTATCGTACAGCCGTTACGGCGCCTTCCTTGATCACCAGCGACGTACTTTGCCCCACATAATGCCACCCCAAAGCATCAGGGAACCTCCACCTTGCTGCACTCGGTGGACAGTGTGTCCAAGGCGTTCAGCCCGACCGGGTTGCCTCAAAACACGTCTCTGACGATTATCTGGTTGAAGGCATATGCGACACTCATTGCTGAAGAGAACGTTGTGCCAGTTCAAAAATGGCTCTGAGCACTATGAGACTCAACTGTTGAGGTCATAAGTCCCCTAGAACTTAGAACTACTTAAACCTAACTAACCTAAGAACATCACACACATACATGCCCGAGGCAGGATTCGAACCTGCGACCGTAGCTGTCGCGCGGTTCCAGACTGTAGCCCCTAGAACCGCTCGGGCACTCCAGCCGGCACGTTGTGCCAGTCTTGAGCGGTCCATTCGGCGTGCTGTTGAGTTCATCTGTACCGCGCTTCGTGGTGTCTTGGTTGCAGAGA
Source organism: Schistocerca piceifrons (assembly GCF_021461385.2). Taxonomy (NCBI): domain Eukaryota; kingdom Metazoa; phylum Arthropoda; class Insecta; order Orthoptera; family Acrididae; genus Schistocerca; species Schistocerca piceifrons. Next base: position 260,495,648 of record NC_060144.1, on the reverse strand, counting down.
TGGACCACGCCATGGACGTCGGGAGTGAAGTTGAGTATCATGCGCACAGTTTGAGATGCAGCACGACGTTTTGTGGCTGCACGAAAAGCATTTTCAACATAGTGGCGTTGCTGTCAGGGTTCCTCCGAGCCATAATCCATTGGTATGGGTCATCCACTGCGGTAGTAAGCCATTGTGCTGCCTGTCGAGGCTTGTCATCGGCTGTTCCTGTCTGTCTGTATCTCCTCCATGCCCGAACAACATCGCTTTGATTCAGTCCGAGACGTCTGGACACTTCCATTGTTGAGAACCCTTCCTGGCACAAAGTAACAATGCGGACGTGATCTAACCGCTGTATTGACCGTCTAGGCATGGTTGAACTACAGACAACACGAGCCGTGTTCCTCCTCCCTGTTGAAATGACTAGAACTGATCGGCTGTCGGACCCCCTCCGTCTAATTGGCGCTGCTCTTGCTTGGTTGTTTACATCTTTCAGCGGGTTTAGTGAAATCTCTGAAGAGTCAAAGGGACTGTGTCTGTGATACAATATCCAGAGTCAATGACTGTCTTCGGAGTTCTGGGAACCAGGGTGATGCGAAACTTTTTTTGATGTGTGTATAACACACCTATCTTTCTTTTCATTGGTTATTAATTCATTTATACTCACGTTTGTTGATTCCCAATCAGGTTTCAGAATCATGACAACGACTAGTCATAGACTGTCATTGTCAATTTCGTCAGAGGTCTGTCTTCGCCTTATATTTATTTGACGAGAAACTTCTACCTCAAATATTGAAATTTACTTTAATTCAACTGTAACCGACAAAGATGTAGTGCCCAAACTGACGTACGAAAATTTGTGCTGAATCGCGACTCGAACCCGGATTTTCCACTTATCGCCACGGTCGCCTCACCACTTCGGCTGTTCAAGCACGCTACCCGGATCGACTCAAACTTCCGTATGTCTCACACCTACCCATTTCTTCTGAAACTGTAGTTCGGCATGAAATAAAAATATATATATAAAGCAAAGACAGGCCTGTGACGAAAATGACGACTCGTTCTCCCGATACTAAAACCTGCGCGGGAATCACGAGATGTCCTCAGACAGCCTAAGTGGTAAGGCGACCGCTCAAGATAGGCGGTAGGTCCGGGTCAGGGTTCCAGTCCGGTGCAAATTTTCGTATGTCGCTTCAGTCATAACGTCTATAATTATTACAATTGAATTTCAAGAACAAATATTTTAGTTTTTGCAGCATATTCATTACAACGTATAGATTTACTATCGAAAATTCCATTGAAACAAGCTAGTCGCTACCGAGACTGAATATCTCCGCGTTGAGACGCGACTGAAGTGCCTGCCCTTGGACCAACGCATCAAATCCCCTCCACCATCGACAGCGCCACGGCGACCGACAGTGCCCACTAGTAGCTGGAGAGCGTCAGACGCACAATAGCGGCGCTCCCCTCCCCGACGTACTGTCCTTCAAGGTCCTCTGCCTTCAGCGAGTCTGCAGCGCTCATGCAGCACGCCCGCAAACAACACGCGCGGTGCGGATCTGTTTCTGAGGCTCTTAATTCCAGCCCACACGTGCGGAAAGAGTGCCCTCCCGCTCTAGTAAGTCGATCCACTAGCAAGGTGAGGGGGAAAGGAGGAGGGAGGGACAGTTCAGGGTCCGCTAACCGAAACCTGGCCGCGCTCTGACCTTCGTCGCGTACCCTGGCCCGTAGCGTCTGTGTTTACGTCATCCTCGTCTGCCGTCTGTATGACAAAGCCTAGCTACTGTGCAGAAAAAAATAATTGCAACTCACTCAAGGAGGACAAGGTCATTTTATTGACAAGTTTTTCAGAATTCGAAAAAGTGCAATTCATAATCTCGTGTGTGCGACAGCGCCTTCTTGTCCTCTTTTTGTTAGCAATTGTGTCGTCTAATATGCTTTTTCCGGATTTGCCAAATTTCATTTTATTACTAGCCGGAGAAGACCTGCTTCGTACGGTTCTTTTTTTAGTTTGTTTTCTGCGAACGTTCCAGAGCACTCGAGAACACTCGACAGCAAAGTAAAAATGAACATTCAGGAAGTCGTAAAGGTGTAGTATGCTACGTGTAATATTATCCAGTATTCTTAAATACACTGAAGTATTCAAGACTACCCTAATTTGAAATAAAGTAATCCGCCAATCTCATCTCTGTATATCACCGAGAACGTTCCAAAACATTCGAGAACGTTATAAAAATTCAGGGACTTTATAGAATATTCTGAAATCTTGATCATTCTAGAATATTTTAGACCATCTGAAGACATGTGTTAAGAGTCAAATATATTCGAAAAACTCGACAAAGTTAAATATCGAACTTTTTCGAACATACGTTAATGCGAAAGAGACGAAGAATGTCGCGGTGGCCACCACAATGTTGTAGCGACTACTTCAAACACTCACATCCCCAGGAACGTAGCAGCTATTACCGCAAAATCACTGTAGTACACAACAGGGGAACCAAGGGTAGCAACTGATACAAAATCCTGAGATTGAAGCTGGGTGTTGTATACTAAAGAATCAAAATTTAAATACAGAAGATGTAAAGTCGTACTAAGTCATCATACTGTAAATACCGCTGGATTTAACTTAGTGAATGAAAATTTTGCTTTGTCCTCACTGTTATTTCATACTTAATTAACTTTTTCTATTAGAGTACTTGCTTATGAACTGAATTTTTCATCTTGTTATTTGGTGTGTAGATACACCAATTCTTTGGGTTTTGCATCCATAGAGCAAGCTATATATGACTAACAGTGAGAAAACCATAAATCTTTCAAATTAATACCACAACATTTCTCTTCGTGCCTTGTTTATAGTGATACTAAATGCTAATCCTATTGAAAATTGCAGTCTTTTAAACTGAAATGGTATTTCGGTAGATATGAGAAGAATCCTCGGAATAAATGCTGTTTTTGCTTTATGTTGATGCCTGTTCACGACCATTTCTTGTTTGGAATTTTTAAATTAATGTCGTCAGCGACTTCACTTCTTACTGCTCTCTATCAGATAACCGGCTTGAGTAATTTTGAACAATTTTCGGAAAAACTTTAAGTACATCTTCATTTGGACTGTTGACAGCGTTACATAAATCACTTGTAAGTCCAATTTGGCGAGATGTACACTCAATGAAGTGTGTGCCTTCACTAATTTACAAGAGTTTTTCGACAAAATGTTCCACATATTCATCACTGGAAAGTTGATCTTTATATTTGTTCTTTTTTTTGTATATTCCTCACTCAAGACAGAAAAAAGATTTCTTCAGACATGCATTGATTTCATCCTCTGGGGTTTATTTTGGGATAGCTGGAAGCGTTTGCCGAAAATGTCCAGAATGTGTAAGTAATGCACCTCTCATTGATACCGGATTTCCTTGGAGATGTAGAACATTCTCGAAACTTCTGGAAGATTCTATAACATTTTGGAACAACTTCTGGAACATCTCAGTCTCGGCCACTTAGGCACTGGATTCCAAACTACTTCACCTTCCCAAAACTGTCCATTAGCCATATCTTCCAACCAACGCCTACAGTTCCAAACATTTTTTATGGATGGGGGATGGAGGGCTAGCGTCCCCTGTAGCGCCCGTGGGGAGCTATAGCGGCATGCACGGACAAACCAGGCTTATATTTGTAGGTTGCCGTGAACAAATTTCCTCTTTAGACTGCCACATCTTAATCAGTTCGAAAACAAAACCTTCTACATGAACGGAGGATGGAGGGTTACCACACCATGTAACACCCATGGGGCTGCAAAATCCGCTTAGACAGTTTTGGCAGCACGCACAGAAATACCACACCTACTTTTATTATATACAGAATGTTTCCGTAAGAGCGTACAAAACTGTAACATGACATAGAGAATGCTCCACTGAACAGTTTGAGGTAGGGAGCCTGCGACTGGACAAGCCAGCTTAACGAGATATGGAAGTAAACTTTGTCTTAGCATTACTGTTTTCCAGATTATTTACAACTAACATGCGTTGTTTACGCGTACTGTGCTTTTATTTACATGTAAATTCTTTATTTCCTGCAAGGAAACAAGGACGAGGCGCCTGATTACTAGGAAGTCATGTCCGCCCCCGGTGGCTGAATGGTCAGCGTGACGGATTGTCAATCCTCTGGGCCCGGGTTCGATTCCCGGCTGGGTCAGGGAATTTTCTCCTCCCAGGGTCTGGGTGTTGTGCTGTCCTCATCATCATCCTATCATCCTCATCAACTGCAGGTCGCCGAAGTGTCGTCACATTGAAAGGCCGGCACCCAGCGAACGGTTTGCCCGACTGTGGGGGCCATAGCCATACGATTAAATAAACTAGGAAGTCATGATGCAGGTTTTGTTTACTTTACTTGTGTATAAGGTGGCTCTGTTGCATCGTATTTACATTTTTCTATGACAGAACGTGCCATGAATCAACGACAGACCCATTCGTTACTCAGTGGTATTCCGAGGCGTACAGTACAATACGACAGAGAAGTGCAGTTTCGCAGAACTCGCTGACATGCACCTTGTGTATCGGAAGTACGTTGCAATGCTGAAAGGCTGTACAGGAAACGACTTCCTAACAAGTATCATTCGTCACGACAAGTGTTTATTTCTCTCGAGCGACGAATGCGGGAGACTGGTTCACTGCAAAGAAGAAATGAGGAACCTGGCAACACTCGCTCATCCGATATTCAAGAGAAGTTGCTAGAAGGTGTTGCAGTGGGCCTCACTATAAGTACTCGTCGTATTGCACGTGAAATAGGCGCTGCACATACGAGTACTAGCGTGTGGCGAGTACTCCAGGAGCAATGTTTATGACTGACTCTGCACCGAGGGTGGCACTGTGTCATTGGTTGTTCCAACAATGGATTGATCGACCAGATTTCCTCCAGATCGTGCTGATTCCTGACGAGGCCTCATTTGGTCGTGATGGTATTTGGAACAGCAGGAGTAGCCATGCGTGGGTGAGAAAAACCCTCACGATGTAGTAGAGTCACACCATCAAATACGTTTTGCTGTGAATATCTGGGCCAGCGTTGTGGGTGACAATCTCATTGGGTCATACTTCTACATGGCCGTTTGAAAGACCACCTGTACTTGAAGTACGTGCAAAGGGTTCTACCGGAGTTGTTGGAGAACGTAACATTGTCTGTTCGTGAGACGTCGTGGGTACAACATGTCGGTGCACCGCCTCACTTCAGTGTGGATGTCCACAACCATCTCAGTGCTGTATTTCCTGGTGGCTGGATTCGAAGGGGAGCTCCTGTTCCATGGCCTGCGAGGTTATCTGACCTGAAGCCCCTTGATTATTTCCTATGGGGATATCTAAAGCCACTTGCGTATGAGACCCCAGTGGATACGTAGATGGATTTAATTGCCAGAATTGTAGCTGTCTGTGATGTGATTCGAAACATACCAGGGATATTTGTCAAGGTGCCTCAGAATCTTGTTTGCCGATGCAGTGTTCGCATTGAGGTTTACGGCTGTCGGTTTCAGCACATTTTGTAAGATACAGTACGAATGGTTCGTTCGTTGTGCCGTAATGGTATTTACAGTTAACTGTAAGTAATGCAAATAAAAAGTACACAGTAATGTGATTTTATTCCTATCATCTCCTTAAGGTGGCTTCTCCGACCCAGGTTCACTACCTGAAATTGTTCAGTGGAGCATCCTCTACATCCCGTTAAAGTTTTGCACGCTCTTACGGAAACATCCTATATATTGATTTAAATTTTTGACCAGATGCACGTCCTGACTGCACAGTCGTCAGCGTAGCCTAAGGAAGGGAAATCTTGTGCGCCATCTGTCTGTAAATCGCGCCAACTTCGTTCTGTGTGTCATCGTATTTTAACTGTTTGTGTGTCGTACACTCAAAGGCAGAAATTGGGGCACAGCCCACAATTTGGCTGAACGACAGTAGAAAACTCTGTCGCGTGGATTCTATCAGGAAATGGCTCAGCTCCCTGTCTCGAAAGCGAATGCGCTTCGAGCTACGCTTTAGGATCAGCTACCATTTGTGGAGAATTAGACTTAATCAAAATAAATTGTTATACAGTACATTTGATACAATACGGGTACAAATACGAATAAGTTTTGCTGTTAACTTCTTTTGGTAGGAGTTGAGGGTCATGTAAAATTTTTTTGAAGACATCATAGTTATGTATTTGATCTATCACAGTTTCGGCCGCCCGGCCATTATCATGTGGTATAACGGTATTTACAAAAAGAAGTTACGTGATTGACCAATACGGTAACAGTCGATTGTGCGAGAAACACAATTCTTTTAAATTCACTCCGTAACACTAAAATTTTAGTCATGCTGCGCCATAATCTTAACGGCAATTCGAGACTTTCTAACGACAATAATACGTTATATGAAGTGAATGCAATTCGTGATATGAATACTGGACTTGCCTTTTCTTTCCTGGTTATTGTTTCCTCTGCCATAATGTTGTTTATAAACTTATTTGCGAGGGGATATCGGGAATCTTTGCCGAATTTAGAAATTCATTTGGCAAGTTAATGCTTTCGCCTTGGTTCATGATTATATCAGTGTATCTGGAAAAATTTTCTTCCCCTCGTACCATACTGTGCATCCGCTGATTTTGTTGTTGTTGAAGGGTACGTCATGTTTTGTTGCCAAATGTTTGCCCACACAACAATATTATGTTTAATATTAACGCATGCAACAGTCAGTGCCAACGTAGTTGCTGCTGCCAACCGACCGCGTGGTGGAGTGATGCCGGGGCTGGACTTCAGTTACGTAATTTTAATTCGGCATGGTACCACGGTACTATAGGTTTCAATTTTCATTGTTGACTGTGCGTTACTCTAGCATGTTACAGTAATTTTATGCTTCTGAAGAAGGCTAGACTATTCTAGTCGAAACTTGGTAAAGACCAGAAGATGTTCGGAACTGAGGCGGATTTTTCAATATATTCGTCCATCACAGTTGCTGACGGGGCTGTAATATGCTAAAAATCCTTAAATATTATGTTTTTTTGCAGCTTCTTTCTATTAGGGTACACTTTTTCGGTGAATTGTTCTGTGTCTTTCTTACGTTACACGGTTCATCGGTTAAGATGATTTTGTCGTTTTAAGGATCAATGCGATGTGTGTCGTTTCCAAATTGTATTTCAGAACACTCGGGAATATTCTAGAGCATTCGAAAACTTACGTTAACTTTCGAGAATATTCGTAAAAGCACGTGCACATTACAGAACATTTTGAATTTCTGTCTTTTAAAAATACGTTGATGCAAAAGAGTGACTAGACGTCGTGTTGACCACCACAATGTCACGGCGACCACTTGAAACACTCATATCCATTCAATCACAGCTGATACTACCGCAAAACCACGATAATGCACAATCGGGAACGAAGGATAGCACCAGACATAAGAAGCAATGGTTGGCGCTGGGTAATTTTGGAGGTATGCTTCAATACCTTTTGCTTTTTCTTGCTAACTTGTCACCTACCTCTTACAATGATGTGTTCATAACACAGCATGTCATCTGTAGCTATCGTCACTGAAGTTTACTACCTTAATTAATTAACCTTCTCATTAATAATTTACAATTTATGGCTGCCGTGGGATGTTCAGCCGGACCAAGATTTGTTATATAATTTGTCTTGGTCTATTTCGTAGCTCGTTTGAGGTTTCTCAGTAACATAATTATAAAATCCTCTACTATTGTACGTGCTCCACACTTTTACTCTGCGTGCACCTCTTACGCCACAACCTCGTCTGGAGCACTGAAGTGCTTAGCGCCAGTGCAGCAAAACGACTTCGTAGAGAGCGAGGTGCAGTCATTATGGTGACTACGCACTATGAAATAAGAAGACATACTCAGAGTGCAAGAGCGTTTATTCAGTATGCCGACGCTGCAGAATACACTCGCCACTGCTTCTGAAAAGCGGAGTTGAGACACCATTCATATAGGACAGGGCATTCAGAAAAGCTGATGAAAATAGAAAAGCATGACAAGTGAAGTCACTATTGTTTCACGGAGACGAACATACGCCCTAACTCGTTTTGTTTTCCGAGTTGCAGTGCTGGCGAGAGCAAAAGCAGCCGGCCTGGTTTACATACAATGAGGTGAGAAATGTCGTAGGATAGCAATATGCATATACCCAGATGCCGGTAGTATCGCGTAGACAAGGTATAAAAGTGTACCGCATTGCCGGAGCTGTCAGGTCATGCACACGAAAACATTTCTGACGTCATTATGGCCACACGACAGAACTTAAAGTACTTTGAACGCTGAATGAAAGTTGCAGCTAGGCCCATGAGATCGTTAGGGAATTGAATATTCCGAAATCCATAGTGTCAAGATTGTGCCGGGAATACCAGATTACAGGTATTACCTGTCACCAATGACAAGGCAGTGGTCGAGGGCTATCACTTAACGACCGAGAGCAGCGACTATTACGTGGAGTTGTTAGTGCTAACAGACGAGCAACACTGCGTGAAATCAATGTGGGATGTACGACGAACGTATCCATTAGGACAGTACGGCGAAATTTGGCATTCATGGGCTATGGCAGCAGACGACCGACGGGAATGACTTCGCCTGCAGCGCCTCTCCTGGGTTCGTGACAATATCGGTTGGACCCTAGACAACTGGGAAACCGTGGCCTGGTCAGATGAATCCAGATTTCAGTTGGTAAGAGCTGCTGTTAGGATCAGAGTGTGGCGCAGACCCCGTGAAGCCATGGACCCAAGTCGTCAACGAGGTACTCTGCAAGCTGGCGGCGGCTCCATGATGGTGTGGGCTGTGTTTACATGGACTGTACCAGATACTCTGGTCCAACTGAACCGATAATTGACTGGAAATGGTTATGTTCGGCTACTTGGTGACCATTTTAAATTAGTGGACTTCATGTTCACAAACAACAATGGAATTTGTATGGATGACAATGCACCCTTTGACCGAGCCACAATTGGTCACGATTGGTATGAAGAACAATCTGGGCAATTCGCACGAATAATTTATCCACCAAGATTGCCCGACGTGAACCTCACTGAACATGTATGGAACAAACGGAGAGATCTGTTGGTGCTGGAAAGGTAACACTTTCGCAGTTATAGACGGCTACAGAGGAAAAATGGCTCAATATTTCTGGAGGGAACTTCCAACGACTTTTTGCGGTTATGCCACGTCGAGTTGCTGCATTAGGCTGGACGTATGGAGGTCCGACACGGTAATAGGAGGTATCCTCATGTAAATACTACTCGAATCAGGCCCTCTCTCTCTGTGTGCCCAGATGTCTCAGACACTCTAACTTAGAGACGAAGATCTTCCTCAGTACAGAGTGAGGGAACCAGTCGTCTACTCTGGGCTTAGGTTCCAGAAGCTACGGGTTGCCTGGCGTCTTCACAGCGCCGAGTTACCTCTTTGGCGACTACCTCCTGAGGGCGTCCAGCTCCCCAGTGGGACTCGTGCTCAACTCCGGACTGGTAGTTGCCCGGTTACCGTGTCACTGCTCTCTGGTCCCTATGGACCACCTTATCGCTGACGAAAGCGCAGGCTGGGCACCCGCCTTCGACGTAGATCGTGTTGGGTGCTATGGTTTTAGTACTATCCTTCTTTGTGCTGCATTCCACGGCCTGAGGTAGGCATGCAGCCTGGAAGTGGCTGGCATTTAACAGCCGTGGCGCGTGGTCCCTGTCAGCTGCTGCTGTCTTGCTGATAGCAGAGGGCGACACTGTCAACCCACGCCGTTGCCAAAGAGGTACTGATGACGGCAGCTCGCTGTGTTTTTGCAGTTCGCTACGTCTTCCCAGGACCAACGGCTCCATACGGAACCACACCTTTGTACATAATATGAATAACAGTCTACTTCATTCACGGATATCTTACTAGCTGTCTACCGCTCGATTCCGATCACCACCAGCAGTCTTAACCCACGTCTAGATGAAGGAAATGGTACTTTATCCTGATAACTTTGTGCAGTCATTTCTTCCATCACTGTTGGGGGTCACTTACAGTCCCAACACAGTTATTAAAAAATTAGATCTTTATGACAGACCAGTGATACATCCAAATAAGAACACAATGCTCTAGCTTTCCATCTACACTGTACAAATCTAATAATCAGCAGTGAACACATATAATATAAACACAGCACTCGTATTTCGCTAAAGAAAATACTTATAGTGACAATGAGAGACTAGTGGGAGTGTTAAGCCAAGGCGACCGCGGCGCTTAGTGTCTTCATTCGACAGGAGGTCACAGTCCATATTGTCACATGTATTCATTCCGGGAGATACCGTGAAATGGTCTCTGGCCTGATCCTGGGCATAGGCGCAGGAACTGTTCGCCAACACCTCTGCTTCCCTATTCCAACAACAGGTTTCGAACTGGCTGTATCCGGATGCCTCATGTGGCTGCTTTGTTTTAGCAATTGTGTGCTACGTATTCGTCCTTGTGTGACTTTCAGCGGGGGTAGATCGCAGCTAGTTACAGAGATTACAAGACTGACAGTGTTGTACATGCCGATTATCAAAATGTGAAGAAAACCAGTGCTAGATACAACTTGAGGTAAAGAAGGTAAGATGTTTGAAATGCAGAAGATCTTGACGTACTGTTGGCATATGGAACACTTGTGGCGTCACAAGTCGACCAGTGTCTCATGCAACCTGCCGCTGCATCCATAATTCGTCGCGAGCTGCACAAACTGAACGTATGCAACCTGGTGGCAAGATAATGAAAGACGGATCAATAATGAATTAAAGATACTGGTATGGTCCGATGACATGTTCTGACGTTATTTCCTACAGAGGTCACCTGACGAATTGTCGCGATCCTTGAAAACAGTCGCCAGTGTTAACGAGGAGATCCTAGCCTATAGAACTTTTTTTGAACGGATCGGTCTCTCGGTATTAGTCATAGGTGCGCTGAAGCTGTGATGGTCGATTTCCGACCAGTAATGTGGAACTTTGCATTTTCGTGTCTCACCTCTTCGCATTTAGCGTTGCCAGAGCTATTCGTTACGTAGGACTAGCATTTTTTGTGGAATCCCTCTGCACCACCTACGTACTTCTTGTATAGATGCTTATGCTGAAAGACAGAAAATACTCGACTACTGAACTTTAGTGTTGGTTCCTTGGGATTTCTCTTTTCCGAAGATTTATTCAACTGTTTGAGACCACTACAGATGTTCCTACCATAGGAAGCATAGTCATCTCAATTTCCAGCGTTAGCCTTTCAATAGAGATGTGCCGACCACCTGCAACGCCTAAAGGTTCAAAAATGGTACAAATGGCTCTGAGCACTGTGGGACTTAACATCTGAGGTCATCAGTCCCCTACTTAAACCTAACCAACCTAAGGACATCACACATATCCAAGCCCGAGGCAGGATTCGAACCTGCGATCGTAGCAGTCACGCGGTTCCGGACTGAAGCGCCTAGAACAGCTCGGTTACGGCGGCCGGCGCCCAAAGGTGGCGCGCAGACCTTCCCGTTACGGCTGAAGCTTATCTGTCGAGCTACTTACTTCGTACCGTTAAGCAAAATTACTGCGTTAGCTTGGGCCTTCGGTCAATAGGTTTTATGCGGATCCACTCCAAGAATAAGGATTAGACGATCAAGAGCACATCGTGCTAAGAGCATAATAATAACATGAACTTCTTCTCCAAAGTCGACAATGCACCAGTTGACGCCTCTTCTTTTGAGGAATGGTTTGACCAGAGTGTGAATCACGCAGTACTTATCCTCGATTATTTTTGGTTTGGTTTATGTGGCTGGCTAGAGTGAACACTTGCCACCTAATCCTACTCGAATATTACGAGGATTATGTGTTGGGTTTGAGAGCATAGAAAGCTGTACGAATTTTCTGTGATAGCACTAAATGCTGGCCTGAATGGTGAATAAGTCGAAGTTCCTTTAGAAACAACTGTATTCAACTCATCCACGACAAGATACATCTATACGAGGGAGTTAACGATCTTTCAGTGCTTCATTACAATATATGAAATAAAGGAATATACTCAATAACTTGTGGTCAGAGCTGACTGCAGTCTTGGAGAGTCTTTTTTGAGTTAAAAGACAGGCTGTACATTTACGAAAATAAAAGCGATTACATGTGAAGAGCATTACATGGTAGTGGTACCAGTACATAACAAATATTTTTTCAAGTAACAGTAGAAAATCTATTGTTGAGAGAAAGTTTTATGATGATATATGGCCACTACGACGAAATAAGGGGGAATTAGCACATAAAATAAAAGTGGAGAAATGTCAAAATTATCAATGAAAAAGCTACTGGGTGTAAAGATCGAATAAAGTAAACGAAGTACAGATATGTAAAGACGCCACGGAAAAACATGTTAAAGCAGGAGGGAAGCCAGTGTACCTGAAATGTCTAAAAATAAAATCGCGGGAAACAGAGATGAACACAGTAGGTTATTGACCCAGCTAAAAGAAACGGTGCAGTGGTTTGAAAACGACAGCCTAGAAAGATGTATGTTTAAAGTAATAACATAAAAAAGTAGCAGGTAAAATTACAAGGTACTAACTACCAGGTCAGGCTTCGCCCGGGTAGCATTAAGTATCCACGTCCAGACGTCTTGATTGGCTAGCGTATTTCGTTTGGGGGCCACGAATAAAATTCAGAGAACAACTTTAAGTAAGCGTATAACTTCACTTTTATATAACTCATGCTATATAAGCAGCACATACTAGGTAAGTTGTCTGGAGGTATGAATGTTATGCGTTCCACGTTGGACTGGCGTTTTGAATAAAATCTCATGGAAGTGATGGAAGCACGTCGTCATATAAGCAATATATTTACATCGTATGTAAATACTGTACGCGAATCGTGGGTGTATGAGTGTGTGAGTGATTCAGTGTGTATTCGAGGCTGGCTAAGTTGGTACAAATAAAAGAAAAAATAAAAGAAAAACACGCATGACGTACATGTTTAGCTCGTGTTACAGCACACTTCTTGTGAAGCTTAGTACCCACAGTGATGCATTGTTGAGACTCATTGCCGCAATTCTTTGTCTTGGACTCTTTATGGCAGACATCTTCGCTGTAGTACGGAAAGAACGTGTTCACATCTCGGTTTGATTCAAGAAAAGCAGAAAACTGAACGTTGTTTCACCTGCTGCGCTGTTGAAAGAACACATGTCTGTAAACGAAGCAAAGTAAATCAAGTACATTTTTGGAAAACGTTTTACTTGGAGCATAAAACATAAAACATATCGTATTTTGGGTACACATGTTTTTTCGTTGTTGGTCATATTTGCTACAATACTTCAAAGTTGAGAAACTCACTGCCCATTGTTCGAATCAATTGCAATGCATTAAGAGTGTGAACAGCAACTGGTAATCTCAGTGAAGCAGAAATTGTCAGTCTGAGACTGTCGTCATATTTCGAAATGAGTCCCTCAACCATCTGTAGAAGTATTGCCAAGTCTTGGTTATTCATTCGCAAGAAATTCCAGAATCCTATGCAAGAAGATTGTGGCCACGTCTGTGTGATCTTTGAAAGACCTAAATCTCTTTCTCGCCAGTGGAGATTCGTTTACCAGTGTTCTGTATAATTTTAAAGTGTCCAAACAAATGATATATTTCGCCTCAGGACGCGGAGAATCATATTCGCATGTATGTTTGCTCAAGGGAAGCAGAAAGCTGAAATGTAAGTCATCTGTTGCGCTGCTGCGAAACTTACTTTATATACATGAAGTAAAGCTGCATCCAATGCTCTGTTTTATTCCATGCACGAATAATTAAAAACTACAAGTTTTGGACTCACATGTTTTTTCGCTATGCATTTGTTCTGAAACGACTGCAATCAACTGCATGTCACTTAGGTGACTTGCACGTCCTTAAGCAATTATGCAACTGGCAAAAGGGTAGCTACAGTATAAACATGGAATCCGAGCCACGAGATTCTGTCGTATCTCCACGTTATCGAGAGGTGAACGCTAGGTTAGGGGGCAGACAGAAAAAAATTACCCAGCTGGGATTAGGACCTACAGTCTTTCAGTTTCCAGCCAAACGTTCTACCATTAGACTATCACACAAAGAGCGAATTATCGATGGTAGACAATGAAACCTCATAACTCCATCCGTCTGTGAAAACCCTTAATTCCAGTAACCAGCATATCCTATGTCAAAGAGATATTTGAAAGTGCATGAATTTCTCTATCTGTCATTAAGTAGGATTCTATTATTTTGTTACAAATGTAGCAATTTTATATACATCTACATCTATATGGATACTCTGCAAAACACATGTAAGTGCCTGGCAGAGGGTTCATAGAACCACCTTCACAATTCTCTATTATTTTCGCATAGCGCGCGGAAAGAACGAACACCTGTATCTTTCCGTACGAGCTCTGATTTCGCTTATTTTATCATGGTGATCGTTTCTCCCTATGTAGGTCGACGCCAACAAAAGATTTTCGCATTCAGAGGAGAAAGTTGGTGATGGGAATTTCGTGAGAAGATTCCTCCGCAACGAAAAACGCCTTTGTTTTAATTATGTCTAAACCAAATGCCCCCCCCCCCATCCCCCCCGTCCATGGACCAAGGACCTTGCCGTTGGTGGGGAGGCTTGCGTGCCTCAGCGATACAGATAGCCGTACCGTAGGTACAACCACAACGGAGGGGTATCTGTTGAGAGGCCAGACAAACGTGTGGTTCCTGAAGAGGGGCAGCAGCCTTTTCAGTAGTTGCAGGGGCGACAGTCTGGATGATTGACTGATCTGGCCTTGTAACAATAACCAAAACGGCCTTGCTGTGCTGGTGCTGCGAACGGCTGAAAGCAAGGGGAAACTACAGCCGTAATTTTTCCCGAAGGCATGCAGCTTTACTGTATGATTAAATGATGATGGCGTCCTCTTGGGTAAAATATTCCGGAGGTAAAATAGTCCCTCATTCAGATCTACGGGCGGGGACTACTCAAGAGGATGTCGTTATCAGGAGAAAGAAAACTGGCGTTCTACGGATCGGAGCGTGGAATGTCAGATCCCTTAATCGGGCAGGTAGGTTAGAAAATTTAAAAAGGGAAATGGATAGGTTAAAGTTAGATATAGTGGGAATTAGAGAAGTGCGGTGGCAGGAGGAACAAGACTTCTGGTCAGGTGACTACGGGGTTATAAACACAAAATCAATAGGGGTAATGCAGGAGTAGGTTTAATAATGAATTGGAAAATAGGAATGCGGGTAAGCTACTACAAACAGTACAGCGAACGCGTTGTTGTGACCAAGATAGATACGAAGCCCACACCTACTACAGTAGTACAAGTTTATATGCCAACTAGCTCTGCAGATGACGAATAAATTGAAGAAATGTATAATGAAATAAAAGAAATTATTCAGATAGTGAAGGGAGACGAAAATTTAATAGTCATGGGTGACTGGAATTCGAGTGTAGGAAAAGGGATAGAAGGAAACGTAGTAGGTGAATATGAAAGAGGAAGCCGCCTGGTAGAATTTTGCACAGATCACAATATAATCATAGCTAACACTTGGTTTAAGAATCATGAAAGAAGGTTGTATACATGGAAGAACCCTGGAGATACTAAAAGGTATCAGATAGATTATATAATGGTAAGACAGAGATTTAGGAACCAGGTTTTAAATTGTAAGACATTTCCAGGGGCAGATGTGGACTCTGACCACAATCTATTGGTTATGACCTGTAGATTAAAACTGAAGAAACTGCAAAAAGGTAGGAATTTAAGGAGATGGGGCCTGGATAAACTGAAAGAACCAGAGGTTGTACAGAGTTTCAGGGAGAGCATAAGGGAACAATTGACAGGAATGGGGGAAAGAAATACAGTAGAAGAAGAATGGGTAGCTTTGAGGGATGAAGTAGTGAAGGCAGCAGAGGATCAAGCAGGTAAAAAGACGAGGGCTAGTAGAAATCCTTGGGTAACAGAAGAAATATTGAATTTAATTGATGAAAGGAGAAATTATAAAAATGCAGTAAATGAAGCAGGCAAAAAGGAATAGAAACGTCTCAAAAATGAGATCGACATGAAGTGCAAAATGACTAAGCAGGGATGGCTAGAGGACAAATGTAAGGATGTAGAGGCTTGTCTCACTAGGGGTAAGATAGATACTGCCTACAGGAAAATTAAAGAGACCTTTGGAGATAAGAGAACCACTTGTATGAACATCAAGAGCTCAGAAGGAAACCCAGTTCTAAGCAAAGAAGGGAAAGCAGAAAGGTGGAAGGAGTATATAGAGGGTCTATACAAGGGCGATGTACTTGAGGACAATATCATGGAAATGGGATAGGATGTAGATGAAGATGAAATGGGAGATATGATACTGCGTGAAGAGTTTGACAGAGCACTGAAAGACCTGAGTCGGAACAAGGCCCCCGGAGTAGACAACATTCCATTGGAACTACTGACGGCCTTGGGAGAGCCAGTCGTGGCAAAACTCTACCACCTGGTGAGCAAGATGAATGAAACAGGCGGAATACCCTCGGACTTCAGGAAGAATATAATAATTCCAATCCCAAAGAAAGCAGGTGTTGACAGATGTGAAAATTACCGAACTCTCAGTTTAATAAGCCACAGCTGCAAAATACTAACACGAATTCTTTACAGACGAATGGAAAAACTAGTAGAAGCCGACCTCGGGGAAGATCAGTTTGGATTCCGTAGAAACACTGGAACACGTGAGGCACTACTGTCCTTACGACTTATCTTAGAAGAAAGATTAAGGAAAGACAAACCTACGTTTCTAGCATTTGTAGACTTAGAGAAAGCTTTTGACAATGTTTACTGGAATACTCTCTTTCAAATTCTAAAGGTGGCAGGGCTAAAATACAGGGAGCGAAAGGCTATTTACAATTTGTACAGAAACTATATGGCAGTTATAAGAGTCGAGGGACATGATAGGGAAGCAGTGGTTGGGAAGGGAGTAAGATAGGGTTGTAGCCTCTCCCAGATGCTATTCAATCTGTATATTGAGCAACCAGTAAAGGAAATAAAAGAAAAGTTCGGAGTAGGAATTAAAATCCATGTAGAAGAAATAAAAACTTTGAGGTTCACCGATGACATTGTAATTCTGTCAGAGACAGCAAAGGTCTTGGAAGAGCAGTTGAATGGAATGGACAGTGTCTTGAAAGGAGGATATAAGATGAACATCAACAAAAGCAAAACGAGGATAATGGAATGTAGTCGAATTAAGACGGGTGATGCTGAGGGGATTAGATTAGGAAATGAGACACTTAAAGTAGTAAAGGAGTTTTGCTATTTGGGGAGCAAAATAACTGATGATGGTCGATGTAGAGAGGATATAAAATGTAGACTGGCGATGGCAAGGAAAGCGTTTCTGAAGAAGAGAAATTTGTTAACATCGAGTGTAGATTTAAGTGTCAGGAAGTCATTTCTGAAAGTATTTGTATTGAGTGTAGCCATGTATGGAAGTGAAACATGGACCATAAATAGTTTGGACAAGAAGAGAATAGAAGCTTTCGAAATGTGGTGCTACAGAAGAATGCTGAAGATTATATGGGTAGATCACATAACTAATGAGGAAGTATTGAATAGGATTGGGGAGAAGAGAAGTTTGTGGCACAACTTGACTAGAAGAAGGGATCGGTTGGTAGGACATGTTCTGAGGCATCAAGGGATCACCAATTTAGTATTGGAGGGTAGCGTGGAGGGTAAAAATCGTAGAGGGAGACCAAGAGATCAATACACTAAGCAGATTCAGAAGGATGTATGTTGCAGTAGGTACTGGGAGATGAAGAAGCTTGCACAGGATAGAGTGGCATGGAGAGCTGCATCAAACCAGTCTCAGGACTGAAGACCACAACAACAACAACATCCCAAATCCTGCATTTTTTCAGTGACACTCTCTCCCCTATTTTGCAATAATATAAAACGTGCTGCCCTTCTTTGAACTTTTTCGATGTTCTCTGTCAATCCTATCTGGTAACGATCCCACACCGCGCAGGAGTATCCGAAAAGAGGACGGACAAGCGTAGTGTAGACAGCCTCCTTAATAGATCTGTTACATTTTCTAAGTGTCCTGCCAATAAAACGCAGTCTTTGGTTAGCCCTTTCCACAATATTTTCTATGTGTTCCTTCCAATTTAAATTGTTCGTAATTGTAATGCCAAGGTATTTGGTTGAATTTACGGTCTTTAGATTTGACTGATTTATGGTGTAACCGAAGTTTAACAGATTCCTTTTAACAGTCGTGTGGATGACTTCACACTTTTCTTTATTTAGGACCAGTTGCCAATTTTCACACCATACAGATACCTTTTCTAAATCATTTTGCAATATTTATTGATCTTCTGATGACTTTACTAAACGATAAACGGCAGCGTCATCTGCAAACAACCTAAGACGGCTACTCAGATTGTCTCCCAAACCGTTTATACAGATAAGGAACAGCAAAGGGCCTATAACACTACCTTGAGGAACGCCAGAAATTACTTCTGTTTTACTGGATGACTTTCCGTCAGTTACCACGAACTGTGACCTCTCTGACAGGAAATCACAAATCCAGTCACATAACTGAGACGATATTCCGTAAACACATAATTTCACTACAAGCCGCTTGTGTTGTACAATGTCAAAAGCCTTCTCGAAATACAGTAATACGGAATCCATTTGAAATCCCTTGTCAATATAACTCAACACTTCTTGCGAGTGTGTTTCAGAAGAACGCTGTTTTATAAATACGTGTTGACTGTATGTCAGTAAACCGTTTTCTTCTAGAAAATTCGTAATGTTCGAACACAATATATGTTCCAAAATCCTGCTGCATATCGACGTTAATGATATGGGCCTGTAATTTAGTGGATTACTCCTATTTCCTTTCTTGAGTATTGGTGTGACCTGTGCAAATTTCCAGTCTTTTGGTACGGATCTTTGTCCAGCGAACGGTTGTGTATGTTTTGTTAAGTATGGAGCTATTGCATCAGCATACTCTGAAAGGAACTTAATTGGTATGCAGTCTGGATCAGAAGACTTGCTTTTATTAAGTGATTTAAGTTGCTTCACTACTCCGAGGATATCTACTTCTACGTTAGTCATGCTGGCTGCTGTTCTTCATTGGAATTCGGGAATATTTACTTCGTCTTCTTTTGTGAAGGCATTTCGGAAGGCTGTGTTTAGTGATTCTGCTTTGGCAGCTCTGTCTTCGATAGTATATCCATTGTTATCGCGCAGAGAAGGCATTGATCGTGTCTTGCCGCTAGCATACTTCACTTACAACCAGAATCTCTTTTGATTTTGTGCCAGGTTTCGAGACAAAGTTTCGTTGTGGATACTGTTGTAAACATCTCGCATTGAAGTTCGCTCTAAATTTCGAGTTTCTGTAAAAGATCATCAACCCTGAAGATTTTGCGTCTGTTTAAATTTGTCATGTTTTTTTCGTTGTTTCTGCTACAGTATTCTGACCCGTTTTGTGCACCAAGGAGGATCAGCTCCGTCGTTTGTTAATTTATTTGGTACAAGTCTCTCAATTGCTACCGATAGTATTTCTTTGAATTCAAGCCATATCTGGTCTGTTCTTATATTGTTAATTTGGAAGAAGTGGAGATTGTCTCTCAGGGGGGCATTAAGTGAATTTTTATCTGCTTTTTTGAATAGGCATATTTTTCGTTTCATTTATGTAGGATTAGGGGGATGCAATATTCATTCCCGCTACGACATCCTTGTGTTCACTAATCAGTGGCTCCGTTTTGATGCTCGTTGTTAACTCATGATTATTTGTTGCTAGGAGGGCAGGTGTGTTTTCACGACTGTTTGCTATTCACGTGGGCACATGCTGGAAATAATTTTCAGAGAATGCGTTTAGCACAATTTCGGATGATGTTTTGTGCGTACTTCCGGAATGAAACATGTATTTTCGCCAACATATCGAGGGTAAATTAAAGTCACTCTGTATCAATTTATATATTTTTTTTGCCTGCTTCATTTACTGCATTTTTATAATTTCTCCTTTCATCAATTAAATTCAATATTTCGTCTGTTACCCAAGGATTTCTACTAGCCCTCGTCTTTTTACCTGTTTGATCCTCTGCTGCCTTCACTACTTCATCCCTCAAAGCTACCCATTCTTCTTCTACTGTATTTCTTTCCCCCATTCCTGTCAATTGTTCCCTTATGCTCTCCCTGAAACTCTGTACAACCTCTGGTTCTTTCAGTTTATCCAGGCCCTATCTCCTTAAATTCCCACCTTTTTGCAGTTTTCGCTTCAGCTGTACAACTTAGCAAAATTGAGTTACAAGGTTTTCATTACCTACCGTCGTTATGTCACACTTTCGCTGTGCCAAGGCACTGCTGCTCTCTCGAGTTACGGGGCGCGATCTCTAGGTGGCAGTGGCATCGTTTTCACATCTTAACTTCAATTCATCATAATTCTCACAATTTGTAGGAACTATTTATAAATTACGTACCAGGAACTTTCCTCGTGAATCAGTGTATCTATGAGTCAAAACCAGTTCAATATTCCTACAGTACTTCCTGAGATTCGCTTGTACACAGAGACGGATGCGAGAAGTCGACTTAATATAGAAGGAGACTTTATGTAGAGAGAGAAGAGAGGAAAACGTGATTTTATAGTAGAAGGAGAGAATTTAGAGTTAAACATTGCGTATGAGCTAGCTGAATATCATTACAAAGGACAATATGGAAATTAAAGGGATAGGTAACACACAGATGCTGGAATACCTCAATGGAAATGAAAATGCCGTGTGGCTAGGGCCTCCCGTAGGGTAGACCGTTCGCCTGGTGCAAGTCTTTCGAGGCGACGCCACTTCGGCGATATGTGTGTCGATGGGGATGAAATGATGATAAGGACAACACAACACCCAGTCCCTGAGCGGAGAAAAATCTCCGACCCAGCCGGGAATCGACCCCGGGCCTTTAGGTATGACATTCCGTCGCGCTGACCACTCAGCTACCAGGGGCGGACAATACTGCAAAATTCCTGCTGATTGAAGTAAGCAAAAACGAGAATTATATACTGACAAAGAGAGAAAACAAATATAGAAAAATGTCAACTGAAGAATTAGAGAACGTGTAATGGGAAGTCGAATGCCAGGAAGCAACAATAACAGTAATGAAGAATAAAGTTAGCCAACAAAACGAACTGAAGGTTTGGCACGTGTGGCAGCACAATCGTGTTTACGGCCGTGGAAAACGGAGGGTAGGTGCAGCGTACACTTGTGAGATTATGAGCCCGGCTGTCTCTTGATTTAACCTGAGAGCGGATTGAAGCACAGTACAGCAGTGAGAAGGCTCTTATAGGCATGCCCAGTGTGTCTACTTGCACTTTCAGTGCGTGGCGTTTTCGAATGTTTTGTAGGTGCCGCAGGTACTATGGAATTTCCGACCAAGCAGTTTTGGCCCGTCAGTTTTCCGAACTCTCCCCCACAGCTGATTTACGCAGTCGTCGACCAGCGGCGGATGTGTTCTCGCCGTCAGTCAGGCAGTGTCCTCGTTTCCGTATAGTAGCGTAGGCCTAAGCTACTTGCGTTCCATACACAGCAAGTAATGGAGATAATTAAAAGAACGGAAGGGAAGCGTGTCTTCGAGTATGGCTACTGCTGCACAGAAAATACACTGAAGCGTCAAAGAAACTGGTATAGGCACGCGTATTCAAATACTGAATTATGTAAACAGGCAGAAGACGGCACTGCGGTCAGCGACGTCTATATGAGACAACACGTGTCTAGCGCAGTTGCAAGATCGGTTACTGCTGCTACAGTGGTAGGTTATCAAGGTTTAAGTGGGTTTGAACGTGGAGTTATAGTCTTCGCACGAGCGGTGGGACACAGCATCTTCGAGGTAGCGATGAAGTGGGGATTTTCCCGTATGACAATTTTATGAGTGTACCGTGAATATCAGGAATCGGCTAAAACATCAAACCTCTGACATCGCTGCGGCCGATAAAGATCCTGCAGGAACGGGACCAACGACGACTGAAGAGAGCCGTTCAGTGTGACAGAAGTGCAACCCTTCCGCAAATTACTGCAGATTTCAATGCTGGACCAACAAGTGTCAGCGTGCGAACCATTCATTGAAACATCAGCGATATGGGCTTTCGGAGCCGAAGGCCCGCTCATTTACCTTTGATGACTGCACGACACAAGCTTTAAGCCTCGCCTGGGCCCGTCAACACCGATATTGAACTGTTGGTGACTGGAAACATGTTGTCTGGTCGGACGAGTCTCGTTTAAAATTGTATCGAGCTGTTACGGTATGGAGACAACCTCATGAATCCATGGACAGTGCATGTCATTAGGGGACTGCTCAAGCTGGTGGAGGCTCTGTAATGGTGTGGGGTGTGAGCAGGTGGAGTGATATGGGACCCCTGATACGACTAGATACGACTCTGACTGGTGACACGTACGTAAGCATCCTGTCTCATCACCTGCATCCATTCATGTCCATTGAGCATTCCGACAGACTTGGGCAATTGCAACAGGACAATGTGACACCCCACGCGTCCCGAATTGCTACAGAGTTATTCCAGGAACACTCTTCTGAGTTTAAACATTTCCGCTGGCCACCAAAGTCCCCAGAAATGAACATTACTGAGCATATCTGGGATCCCTTGCAACTCAGAAGAGATCTCCATCCCTTCTTACTCTTACAGATTTATGGAGAACCTTGCAGGATTAGTGGTGTTAATTCCCTCGAGTACTACTTCGTGTTACGGCATTTCTGCGTGCTCGCGGGGACTCCACACGATATTAGGCAGGTGTATACTAACTGGTTGTGCGTTAATTCCCAATAGAGTAAGTGCCGAGGCTGTTTAGAAATTGCGAATGGTAGGATCGGGGCTGAAAAGCAACATACTTGTTCACCTGACTAAGCAGATGTACAGATTAAGAAAAGAATGCATAACTGCGGAAAAAGAGTCCACGAAGGAAAGACAGTACCTGTTTTCCAAGTTTTAAAAGAGAAATTTCGAGGCCTGAAAGACAAGATTTAAATTTCGTCGCAAGCATGCCAAATTATGAGAACGCTAAGACTATCCTGTAAAGCAAGAAGGAGAGCTATTGAGACGACCCAGAACCCAGGCACTAGTTGGGAGATTCAATTGAGAGAAGACCTTTCGAAATTAACTGTAAGTAGTAGTTCTTAAGGTTTCGAACCTCAATCGGTAAAAACGGAACCCTTGTAGTGTCACTTCGTTACTCGTCTCTCTGTCTGTCTTTCTTTCTCGGGAACGGGCTCACGTATCAAGTTGAAATTTATTACGCACTAAGGTATATTGTCCCTTATTCCTTGGCGGTGTGATAAATGTTAACGTCTAAGTCAATGTAGCCAAAAAAGACGTGGCGATTTATGTCACGTACATTGATACTCACCACTCACTCATCAAAACCTATACGGTGCAACTGGTCTAGAATCATGAAATTTGGCAAGAAGCAAGGTTTACACTAGAACCAAAGGAAACACTCCGAACATTGACAATTTATAATTATATCACGCGAAAAACATTTTTTCTGTCATTTATTACCAGACTGTCTGTCTTTCAGCCCATTTGTTAAGACCCCTTTTCTCAGAAACGGGCTCACGTATCAAGGTGAAATTGTTGAAATTTATCACATACTAAGGTCTGTTCTCCCTTATTCCTTGGCGGTACAGTAAACGTCAAAGCAATCAAAAAAGACGTGGCCATTTATGTCACGTACGTTGATACAAACTCACTCATTTAAACCTATAGGGTGCAATAGGTCTACAATCATGAAATTTGGTAAGAAGCAAGGTTTCACACTACAGTCAAAGTAAAAGAATCCGATTTTTTTTTGTAACTATATCACACAAAAATTTTTCTTTTGTCATTTGTTATGCGACTTCGAACTTGAAATTAAAACATTCTTGATGATCTTACAATCCCTGGAACCGATATTTTATTAGTATTACGGTCGATAAGAGGCTAAAATCTTCGAAATGCTCGATTTCAGGAATGTGTAAACTGCATACATATAATTAAGTTTGTACGCAACCCTCAGTGTGTGAGCCCTACTTGCACCTGGCCAATTTTTTGAAAACTGACGATGGGTCTGTTGCTAACAAAAGGCTCTCGATATTCGCTTGTAAAGAAGCGAAGAAACTTCTGAATGAACATGGAACTGTTGTTATGGGCGCAGCATTCGACTATTGTTCCAAGCAATTCAAGCACCTGACACCACACATGTTAACATCGGAAGCACATTAGAAGAAACGAACCTATTTCCAGTTTTATTGGCTTTGTTCCCAGACAAAAGTCAAAATACATATGAAAAACTTTATTCTGGACTGAAAAAATAACATGTTTGGGTGGTAAACTGAAAAACTGCAGCGATAGACTTTGAAATGGTTACAATTAAAGCTATGGAAAAAGCGTCCCCGAAACATCCCTTTCCGGTTGCATTTGTCATTTCAAGAAATGTCAGTGGAAGATAACTGGGTTCAACGGACGCATACAGAGATAGAGAAGAAATCTGATTGTTTTGCTGCATGTGTGTTGCAGCGGCACATCTTTCGTCAAACAGTGTTGATGAATCGTGGATGCTACTAAAGAAAAAAATGCCCAGTGGAGAAAAAGTCATGAAATCCGCAGAATATGTGGTCAATAAGTGGATGGAAAATCCTTGTATACCAACTGAAACGTGAAATGTTTTTAATCAGGGCAACAGGGCCACGAATAATGTCGAAGTTTGGCATAGGAAACTAAACTACTTAGAAAACAAAAAACAGTCGAACGTATCCTTTGTGATAGATAAGCTGAAGGAGGAAGCAGTAAATGCTATATTCGAAATTAAAAAAAATTCCATTGACTAGCCTCCTCAAAAAAGACGAAAACCGTACATAAATCTTGAGAAAAGGTTGAAAGCATAAGACGTCGCAAGAGTCGGTAAAAATCTTACTCTAAACGTTTAGAAGTGCTCTATTTCCTATCTAAAATATTAACTTTTGCTGTGATGCTGTTTATATTGTAGGTAAGAATAACCAAATACAGGGTACAACGGGCATAAATGCAGATATTTCTGTTGGTGGCTGAGGGCGGTGTACTGAACAACATTACATCGGTATTTACGCCATTTGCAGGCTATTAAATGTATCTATTAAAAGTTATATGTTTATGGGTTAGTTAATACCTCCACGTTCATGTGGCGAGAGCAAGCAATTAATGGTTATTTTCTCCTGGGCAGTAGGTCAGGTGTTGAATTGTGATAACATGGAAGCAAAACGGTCAGTCTATACCTACAGGCGTAGTCCACTTAATGATAGAGTTATGGAGGTGCATAAAACATCAGATCGTAAAATTTGTAACGTGTTTGTGAGAAAGCTGTTCAATGCAGAGAAGTAACAATCATCACACTAATAAGTGAACATATTGAAGAACCACATATAAAAACATCTGCACTTATACCCGTTATACCCTGTGTAACGACTCAGGGAAGACCTCTGGTTTTATTATAAAAAATTAAGTGAGAACTTAAAATTCATAATTTGCTGCAGTAAAGTTAAAATAAAGAAATAAAAAGGTAATAATTAAAAAATGTTTAAACGTGCCCATGTCCTATTTGCGTAACCAATCCTAAGCCTAGATTTTCTTATTACAAAATAGTCTGCAGAGTCTCCCACTTTTTCGGCTTTCTTTAACGGCTGCAAAACCCAGATATAAACATTTCTGGTCGGAAACACTACGCTGACGTCATAAGTCGCAAAGCTCACGGTTGGAAAGCCCAAAACACCAAACGATACTCGGCTTGTCAGTGATGAATGTCGTGTCAAATTTCGTCCAAGACCAATGGACATTTTTCCGGGACTACTTCACCTAAGCAACTTCTACTGCGCATATTGTGGCTTCACGTTTCTTGGGTCTTAAAGAACTTACGGAAATGACTGTATGATCACACTGACAATTCTAGAACATGGAAGCAAGTTACGGATCTTAACTGTGTGAACTAACAAAAATAGCGAAGTGCCCCAACGGTGCAAGGAAAGACACATGTTAGAAATAATGTCAGAATGGAAAGAAATGTAAACACGCAACAAGGAAGGCGTTGTTGATATAATAGGATCTATTGTGAAACTCATATTGCAGCAGTGAAATATTGGCTAAGGAAAGTCTTTTCTGAGTTCCTCGTTAAAGGTATCGACAGAATGAATATGGATAGACGGAATGAAGAAACAATCGAAGAGGGACTTGAATACCTAACACCAAAGATCGTTACCTACTGAGAAATCTGGAAACAGCCTTTGTGCAGGCAGCGATGACAAGTTGCTGTTGATGGTTACCTTATTTTCTCCGTCAGGCTCTAGTAATTTCTGCCTTCTACTTAGGTTTCGCAGGAAGTATTCTGTCATTGTTTATAGTGCAATGTGACAAGCTTTAATTAATTATACAACCAGTGGTTAAAAGTTACACCATAAACTGTTTAATTGGAGGAAGGATACAGTACCTTTCTCTGTAGATGAATGTGAGAGAGCTGAGTAGAGATTTGTTACTTCGTTGCTTTGCTAGTGCTACAACTATTTTGAGCTGGAATAAGAAATAATGCAAGCACCAGCCTGCATGACATGGTACTCAAGGCTAGAAGGGAAGTGATTCGTGAGCTGAACGCAACCAGCTTCTGACCAGGGTCTCGGAACCGGACTTTATGCATATTACACTGTTAAAGAAACCCGACTCCTAACAAGAGGTCGCCTCACTCGTGATAACCGCTTTCGTCCAGATTTGCGTTATTGCAGCGCTTGGCCAGAAATGAGAGTGACAGAAGCGGGAGCTTCGGGTGACCAAACACTTCGAAAAAATAGAATTTATTTGTTGTTACAATGTCTGTGTTTATACATTGCCTTTTTCCTTACATTGCAATATCCTTCAGACATGTGTATCTATTGACATTGTAATGTAAGGTACGGCAATGCATAAACATGGACATTGGAACAGTTAGTAATATAAATGCCTCGATGGGATGAGCGTGACGATGTTAAAGTTATTTCTCTCCATCTGTGCGGGAATCACAAAGTGCGAGCGTTAGGTATATGGACAACGTGAGATGAAGTTTGAATCGGTCGCAGAGGCGTTCTCGGATAGCCGAAGTGGCAAGACGACCGCTACCAATAAGAGGGGAACCCGGGTTCGAGTGCCGATGCGCTACAGATTTTCATGTGTCGCAAACAGCTGACATGGATGCGTATTCGCAATATGCGAATGCAGTTGTATTTACGGCGCCGATTGGGCGATGCATCAGCCATTTAAGTTACGTCGTTCCCAGGCATCTTTCCGCTGAGTCATCCGTTCCCTCTGCGGAAAGATTTCAGTACGGTAATCCGAGGGTCGTGGGCTCGTGTCCATATGTGGAAACGTTTCTTATTATCAGTGTTTACTTTACTTGCATTGAAAATAACCCAAAATAATGCTCAACATATTTAATTTTTTAATATCGTTATAAAAGGCATGAAAAGGAAAGGAAAAGAAAATTTGGGATTACAAGCAGTTTACAAAAAATAATTATACTTACAACGCCCACTTGGGTTCTGCAAATAACTTTCCGAGAAGGGATAGCAATTAAAGCGTCCATGATGTCATATTCCGTTAGTTTCATTTTGACCTTCGAACTGCCCTCACAGTTGCACACGAGTAACAGCCCTTTACGATATCACCGAAGCACGTCGAAATTATCAACTGTAAAATAATAAGCGGATTTATTTTTATAAACGAAGTTCTCGTATAGGCCTTAAATTCCTTTCTGGAAACGTATTTGCAATCACATATTATCCTTTGCTCTTGTTTTTCGTGCATGTAATGAAACTATTAATAAATACTATATACTGAGCATTATATCAGTTTATTTGCAGTATATGTATCATAAAAACTGAAAACAGAGGGAAGAAAAAATGTCCCAGCCTTAATATCGTAACACATTAGTTGCAAATCAGCATTCGGCTGCAAGCTGTTTACGTACGTTTATTTTCTAATTAAGTGGTTCCGTATGTCTTACGAGGTCCCAACAATGCAAATAAGTATTTCGTCAAATCCACTTATCTTTTGATATTTGTGAAGCTCCAGAGCTGCTCCGGTTTCGAGGTGTATTCGCTCCCAAGAGGACTTCTTTGAAAGTGGAGATGCAAAATGAGATCTGTCCTAGGTGTAATACTTGTAATTAATGAATTTCGGAAATTGAGATACCTCCTCCTATTCTATACGTTGTGTCAGGAAATGTGTACACATTACCATTTGGTTACGCGTCAATCGACAGTCTCGGGCAATGGTTGCAGCCTCGTCTAACCACAATGGAGTTCTCCAGTCATCTACTGAAACGCTCGTAAAAGATGACGAAATTGAAATGCCGACATAAGCCGTCATCGAAATAAATTAAATGGCGATAAGTGAAAATCCGTGACGTGCCGGTACTCGAACCCAGATTTCCCATTTTAGGTGAACGGTCGTCTTAAATTTATCATGTTGTTGTTGTGGTCTTCAGTCCTGAGACTGGTTTGATGCAGCTCTCCATGCTACTCTATCCTGTGCAAGCTTCTTCATCTCCCAGTACCTACTGCAACCTACATCCTTCTGAATCTGCTTAGTGTATTGATCTCTTGGTCTCCCTCTACGATTTTTACCCTCCACGCTGCCCTCCAATGCTAAATTTGTGATCCCTTGATGCCTCAAAACATGTCCTACCAACCGATCCCTTCTTCTAGTCAAGTTGTGCCACAAACTTCTCTTCTCCCCAATCCTATTCAATACCTCCTCATTATTTACGTGATCTACCCACCTTATCTTCAGCATTCTTCTGTAGCACCACATTTCGAAAGCTTCTATTCTCTTCTTGTCCAAACTGGTTACCGTCCATGTTTCACTTCCATACATGGCTACACTCCATACAAATACTTTCAGAAACGACTTCCTGACACTTAAATCTGTACTCGATGTTAACAAATTTATCTTCTTCAGAAACGATTTCCTTGCCATTGCCAGTCTACATTTTATATCCTCTCTACTTCGACCATCCTCAGTTATTTTGCTCCCTAAATAGCAAAACTCTTTTACTACTTTAAGTGTCTCATTTCCTAATCTAATCCCCTCAGCATAACCCGATTTAATTTGACTACATTCCATTATCCTCGTTTTGCTTTTGTTGATGTTCATCTTATACCCTCCTTTCAAGACACTGTCCATTCCGTTCAACTGCTCTTCCAAGTCCTTTGCTGTCTCTGACAGAATTACATTGTCATCGGCGAACCTCAAAGTTTTTACTTCATCTCCATGAATTTTAATACCTACTCCGAATTTTTCTTTTGTTTCTTTGACTGCTTGCTCAATATACAGATTGAATAACATCGGGGAGAGGCTACAACCCTGTCTCACTCTCTTCCCAACCACTGCTTCCCTTTCATGCCCCTCGACTCTTATAACTTCCATCTGGTTTCTGTACAAATTGTAAATAGCCTTTCGCTCCCTGTATTTTACCCCTGCCACCTTCAGAATTTGAAAGAGAGTATTCCAGTTAACGTTGTCAAAAGCTTTCTCTAAGTCTACAAATGCTAGAAACGTAGGTTTGCCTTTTCTTAATCTTTCTTCTAAGATAAGTCGTAAGGTCAGTATTGCCTCACGTGTTCCAACATTTCTACGTAATCCAAACTGATCTTCCCCGAGGTCCGCTTCTACCAGTTTTTCCATTCGTCTGTAAAGAATTCGCGTTAGTATTTTGCAGCTGTGACTTATTAAACTAATAGTTCGGTAATTTTCACATCTGTCAACACCTGCTTTCTTTGGGATTGGAATTATTATATTCTTCTTGAAGTCTGTGGGTATTTCGCCTGTCTCATACATCTTGCTCACCAGATGGTAGAGTTTTGTCATGACTGGCTCTCCCAAGGCCATCAGTAGTTCTAATGGAATGTTGTCTACTCCCGGGGCCTTGTTTCGACTCAGGTCTTTCAGTGCTCTGTCAAACTCTTCACGCAGTATCTTATCTCGCATTTCATCTTCATCTACATCCTCTTCCATTTCCATAATATTGTCCTCAAGTACATCGCCCTTGTATAGACCCTCTATATACTCCTTCCAACATTCTGCCTTCCCTTCTTTGCTTAGAACTGGGTTGCCATCTGAGCTCTTGATATTCATACAAGTGGTTCTCTTCTCTCCAAAGGTCTCTTTAATTTTCCTGTAGGCAGTATCTATCTTACCCCTAGTGAGACAAGCCTTTACATCCTTACATTTGTCCTCTAGCCATCCCTGCTTAGCCATTTTGCACTTCCTGTCGATCTCATTTTTGAGACGTTTGTATTCCTTTTTGCCTGTTTCACTTAATGCATTCTCATATTTTCTCCTTTCATCAATTAAATTCAATATCTGTTACTTAAGGATTTCTATTAGCCCTCGTCTTTTTACCTACTTGATCCCCTGCTGCCTTCACTACTTCATCCCTCAGAGCTACCCATTCTTCTTCTACTGTATTTCTCTCCCCCATTCCTGTCAATTGTTCCCTTATGCTCTCCCTGAAACTCTGTACAACCTCTGGTTCTTTCAGTTTATCCAGGTCCCATCTCCTTAAATTCCCACCTTTTTGCAGTTTCTTCAGTTTCAATCTGCAGTTCATAACCAATACATTGTGGTCAGAATCCACATCTGCCCCTGGAAATGTCTTACAATTTAAAACCTGGTTCCTAAATCTCTGTCTTACCATTATGTAATCTATCTGATACCTTTTAGTATCTCCAGGATTCTTCCAGGTATACAACCTTCTTTTATAATTCTTGAACCAAGTGTTAGCTATGATTAAGTTACGCTCTGTGCAAAATTCTACAAGGCGGCTTCCTCTTTCATTCCTTCCCCCCAATCCATATTCACCTACTATGTTTCCTTCTCTCCCTTTTCCTACTGACGAATTCCAGTCACCCATGACTATTAAATTTTCGTCTCCCTTCACTACCTGAATAATTTCTTTTATCTCGTCATACATTTCATCAATTTCTTCATCATCTGCAGAGCTAGTTGGCATATAAACTTGTACTACTGTAGTAGGCATGGGCTTTGTGTCTATCTTGGCCACAATAATGCGTTCACTATGCTGTTTGTAGTAGCTAACCCGCATTCCTATTTTCCAATTCATTATTAAACCTACTCCTGCATTACCCCTATTTGATTTTGTGTTTATAACCCTGTAGTCACCTGACCAGAAGTCTTGTTCCTCCTGCCACCGAACTTCACTAATTCCCACTATATCTAACTTTAACCTATCCATTTACCTTTTTAAATTTTCTAACCTACCTGCCCGATTAAGGGATCTGACATTCCACGCTCCGATCCGTAGAATGCCAGTTTTCTTTCTCCTGATAACGACGTCCTCTTGAGTAGTCCCCGCCCGGAGATCCGAATGGGGGACTATTTTACCTCCGGAATATTTTACCCAAGAGGACGCCCATTTATAAATGTAAGGGCCTTGATGGCAATAAATGGTCATTCAGTGCATATCCACTCTTCGTCTGACCTCTTGCGGGAATCAGCTTGAGGGTGCGAGCAGTGAGGATAATGGACAGGGGACACTAAGTCAGTAGCGTGCGATGTGTTAGGAATCTGGGTTAGGTAGGAAGCATGCTCGGATAGCAGAAGGGATTAAGGCGACCGCTCGCTTAAAGCGGGAAATCCGGGTTCAAGTACCGGCACTACATGAGTTTTCACTTGTCGCCATTCAATTTATTTCGATGCCCGATTGCGGCTTTTGTCATAAAGAGTAGAGCGTCATCTTGAGAGACGCTCCTACCTGTTCACGAGACTGTTCAGAAGGTGTCCAGTGATACGTCATCCTACGACTGCTTCGTGAACCGCTGTCTTGGTTAACGCTGCACTTGCAAAACGGCCTTTTCGGACGCCAAGGCGAGCTGCTCAGTAATGAGATGTGGTACCAAGTCTTGTAAACAGTGTCCTTTCTAACAGCTCGGCTTTCAAGCAGATGGATCCTGGTGGACCTACATGACATACTGGGTTCAATACTGATCCTTAGCTGTGCGCTGAGGGTACTGTGAGATCGGCAGTCATTGCTTGACTGAGAGATGATCCTTTGTGCTGCTTCCATCTGAGATCAGGTCTACAAGCATGTACACTTTCCTTGGCTCATCGGGAGCAATACTGGTTCGGCACTGGACATGCAGAAAAATCTGTCTCACTATATAAAAGGCAATGTCCGGGCTGACTTACTGACTCATCATCAGCCAGCCAAAACCACTAAGGACAGAAACATGAAATTTGCAGAAGGTGTTGATCTTATACTGCAGGAATTTTTCTAAATTCCATTCCCAAGGTGGTGAAACAGGGAATGAATGTTTATTTTTTCAAAAAGTCGGGATTAATGCAATTTTGAAGCTAGAGCTACGAAAATTGGTATTTGGTTTCCTGGTCAGAAAAAAAGAAACACGTGTTTCAGCATTTTTAGAAATTTTATTCCTTATGGGGGAGAAATAGTGGGTGAAAGTTTTTAAATAAACCCATATTAAAGAACTACTAAAGTATGAAAATTGGTATTTCACTTCTCGGTTACAAATAAGAAATACGTGTTTCAGTGTTTTTACGAATTCAACCCCTGTCGGCATGAAACAGGGGATAAAATATTTTATGAAAATATTTCATTATGAAAGCGTTTTTAAGATGAAGATTTAAATTTGGCATCTCCGTTAGAAATAAATACACCCATTTCGCTGTTTTGGAAGTTCAACCTCTCAGGGGGTTAAATAGGCCCAGGCTGATTCCCTGACTGATCATCGCCCAGCCCAAACCGCTTAGGATATAAACTTGCGGTTCTAGGCGCTTTAGTCTGGAACCGCGCGACTGCTACGATCGCAGGTTCGAATCCTGCCTCCGGCATGGATGTGGGTGATATCCTTAGGTTAGTTAGGTTTAAGTAGTTCTAAGTTCTAGGGGACTGATGACCTCAGATGTTAAGTCCCATAGTGCTCAGAGCCATTTTTTTTATATAAACTTGAAATCTGGAGAGGGTGTGAATCTTATCCTGTAGGCATCGTTTAAGAAGGGATTGTTCGAAACTCCACTCCTAGGGGATGAAAGGAATTTTGAAAAGATCTCGCTATTTAGGCAGTTTTGAAGCCACAAATAGGAAAACTGGTATTTGATCTTTTAATCAGAAATAAAAATAATTGTTTCAGCATTTTTGAAAATTCAACCACTAAGGGGGGAAAAGAAATGATGAAAGGTTTTTGGAAATAAATTATTGTTAAAGAACTGCTGAAACATTTTTAAAAGTACAACTGTGAGAACTGGTATTTCGCTTCTCGCCTAGAAATTACAGAATACATGTTTCGATGGTTTTGGAAATTCAACTACCTTAAGAGACGAAAAGTTTTATGAAATTATTTCATTACGAAGGTATTTTCAAAGCTAAAGCCATGAACATTGGTATTTGGTATCACTGTTAGAAATTAAAAAACTTTCGTGTTTCACTGCCTTCAGAAATTCAACATTTAAATATGTGAAACAGCGGATGAAAATTATTAAGAAAATATTTCAATAGATCAAAAAAACTTTAAAGGTAAATCTATAAAAATTGGTTTTCACTTCTGCCACTACCTACTTAGTGTGA
The DNA here is from genome assembly GCF_021461385.2 of Schistocerca piceifrons. Classification (NCBI taxonomy): domain Eukaryota; kingdom Metazoa; phylum Arthropoda; class Insecta; order Orthoptera; family Acrididae; genus Schistocerca; species Schistocerca piceifrons. The sequence goes on along the minus strand of NC_060144.1, from coordinate 260,462,109 downwards.
AAAGTTTAGAAAGGTACTGTAATTTATGTACAATGTAAAAATTCGATTAAAGATAAAATCAAGTCTGTGCGTATCATACAGTCAATGCAGGCGAAGCAGTTGGCGCAAATCTAGTAAAAATATGTATGAAAACTAAAATAAATCACTGTTACAATAGTGTCTAATTTAGAATTTGCGTGATTTCTCTAAATTACGTGAAGCGTATACGGGAGGGGAGTTTTTAAAAATTCGATTACTGACTTCTTACTTAACTATCCAGTCCGAACACAGTTTCTAATGATGTCATAGACGGGACATTAACGCCTAGTCTTATGTCCTTTCTGTAAGTGTAGAATATGTAGCTATGATCAACAGTAACTGCCGTAAGTCAAGACTGATAACATACACCTGCATTTTTCAAGTAACGAGTAGCTCGATTTTGAAAACCATATTGAGTTTCCAAAAATAATTCCACCCTGTTTTACTATTCTATTTATTTTTTTTTGCAGTCAGTAAAATGGTTATCTTCAACGGCGCTACATACAAAAGCTCAGTTGGTTCTATGACGTCATTATTAATTTGTACGATCTCCTTTTCAAAATAAATATTGGCTATGAAATATATTAGTCTTATTATTAAAATTTTTTCTACTAAGTGTTCCCATTTGTTGTTGAAGTTTCTCTACACTACAAGAGCCGGCCGGAGTGGCCGTGCGGTTCTAGGCGCTACAGTCTGGAACCGAGCAACCACTACGGTCGCAGGTTCGAATCCTGCCTCGGGCATGGATGTGTGTGATGTCCTTAGGTTAGTTAGGTTTAAGTAGTTCTAAGTTCTAGGCGACTAATGACCTCAGAAGTTAAGTCGCATAGTGCTCAGAGCCATTTGAACCATTTTTTTGCACAAGTAAACAATCGAAAGCCCTCAACATAGGAAAGATGACTCAGTTATTTTCCTGTGATATGTATTCCTTTTTCTTTCGCCCATTTTAAAGAACTGAAAACATCCTCTAGAAGTGCAGAGAATAGTATTGGCGCTACGGAATGTCTCTGCCCGATTCGTCTATCAGTTATTAATTTGTCGCTATTTTGTCAAATTCTAATTGATGTATGTTTTGTTCGATATATTAAAATAGGCTGAACCAGTGCCTAGTTTTCTCAACGACTGTAAACACAAGATTTTTTTTAAGTCGAGTCAAGAATTTAAACAAAATACATTAATCCCAGGGGTAAGTCGTACTCATTGCCTCTTCTCTGATTACTTACAGATGGTCCTTTGTACCATATGTGCTTCTAAAGACTACTTGTCCATAATTAAAACCCAGTGCTTTCCCGTGCGACTTACGATAATTTTTGTGAATATTGCGCGCTTTACAGCATGAAAAATTATTTTGTTATTGGTCTAGCTCTGAGTAATTATCATCCTACTTAAAATTCTTTTAACAATTTTACATATTTCTGTCATGTTATTTTGCCTCCATCTATAACTGCGCAAAATTCTGTTAACAATTTTGCATATTGCAAAGGTAGAGAAGATCCAACGAAGAGCGGGATCGTTTAGCTGGTGAGAGAGCGTTACGGTGATGCTAAACAAACTCCACTGGCAGACGTTACAAGAGAGACGTTTTGCGTTACGGAGAGATTTACTACTGAAATTTCGTGACAGCACTTTTCAGGAGGATTCAGACAGCATATTACTTACCCCCACACACATTTCGCGTATTGACCACGAGGAGAAAAATCGAGAAATTAGAACCAATACAGAGGCTTACCGACAGTCTTTCTTCCGAAGCACTATTCGCTAGTGGAACTGGGTTGGGGGGATCAGATAGTGGTACCGCAAGTACTCTCCACCACACTCAATTAGGTGCCTTGCGGACTATGATGTAAATGTAGATGTAGATTGTTGTTGTGTTATTTCGTCTTCGGCTATAACAGCAGTTATGCCTTCTTATCACACATTCAGTGACCTGTTCCACAGACTGAAGCAAAGACTGAGAATTCGTACACAAGCCAAGATCCGAGACCAGTCAGCTGCTCACTAGGCAGATGCGCTAACCGCTACGCCACCCAGGCACAGTGGCTTTGTGCACAGGCATCGACTACCCTAGCACTCATCCCTCCTCAGTCCAAATTCCCTGTCACCTCTCAGACGACTTCGTATTCCCTCTAAACTCGAACAACGTTGCAGAGGATCTCCAACTGTACTGGAATAGCACACCAGCATCGAACGAGAGGGGGGATTCTGCTCGGAACCAAGGCACAGCTGCTTTACTCAAATGAAACTATATGGTTCAAGAGACACGTACAAGTCTCAAACATCTATGATGTTTATATATAAAGACTGAAGCGACGAATGAAAATTTGTCCGAAGTCCAGGATTCGAACACAAATCTCCTGCGCACTAGACAGATGCACTAACCACTACGCCACCCTGGCACAGTTGTACATCGCTGCATAGACTATCCTAGCTGTTAGAATTTAGAGGGAATATCAAGTGGGCTAGGATCGGAATGGGAACTTGGATTGAGGATAGTCCACGGAATTGTGCAAAGTCACTGTGCCCGGGTGGCATAGTGTTTGGCTCATTTGCTTAGCGAGCAGGAGACCTAGGTTCGAATCCCGGCCTTGGTAGAAATAATCATTCGTCCCTTCAGTATACATATATACACTACTGGCCATTAAAATTACTACACCACGAAGATGACGTGCTACAGATGCGAAATTTAATCGATAGGAAGAAGATGCTGTGATATGCAAATGATTAGCTTTTCAGAGCATTCACACAATGTTGGCGCCGGTGGCGACACCTACAACGAACGTGCTGACATGAGGAAAGTTTCCAACCGATTTCTCATATACAAACAGCAGTCGACCGACGTTGCCTGGTGAAACGTTATTGTGATGCCCCGTGTAAGGAGGAGAAATGCTTACCATCATGTTTCCGACTTTGATAAAGGTCGGATTGTGGCCTATCGCGATTGCGGTTTATCATATCGCGACATTGTTGCTCGCGTTGGTCGAGATCCAATGACTGTTAGCAGAAAATGGAATCGGTGGGTTCAGGAGGGTAATATGGAACGCCCTGCTGGATCCCAACGGCCTAGTATCACTAGCAGTCGAGATGACAGGCATCTTATCCGCATGGCTGTAACGGATCGTGCAGCCACGTCTTGATCCGTAAGTCAACAGTTGGGGACGTTTGCAAGACAACAACCATCTGCACGAACAGTTCGACGACGTTTGCAGCTCGGAGACCATGGCTGCGGTTACCCTTGACGCTGCATCAGAGACAGGAGTGCCTGCGATGGTGTACTCAACGACGAGCGTGGGTGCATGAACGGCAAAACGTCATTTTTACGGATGAATACAGGTTCTGTTTTCATGATGGTCGCATCCGTGTTTGGGGACATTGCAGTGAACTCACATTGGAAGCGTGTATTCATCATCGCCATACTGGCGTATCACCCGGCCTGATGGTATGGGGTGCCATTGGTTACACGTCTCGGTCACCTCTTGTTCGCATTGACGGCACTTTGAACAGTGGACGTTACATTTAAGATGTGTTACGACCCTTGGCTCTACCCTTTATTCGATCCCTGCGAAACCCAACATTTCAGCAAGATAATGCAAGACCGCATGCTGCAGGTCCTGTACGGGCTTTTCTGGATACAGAAAATGTTCGACTGCTGCACTGGCCAGCACATTCTCCAGATCTCTCACCTATTGAACACGTCTGGTCAATGGTGGCCGAGCAACTGGCTCGTCACAATACGCCAGTTACTACTCTTGATGAACTGTGGTATCGTGTTGAAGCTGCATGGGCAGTTGTACCTGTACACGCCACCCAAGCTCTGTTTGACTCAATTCCCAGGCGTATCAAGGCCGTTATTACGGCCAGAGGTGGTTGTTCTGGGTACTGATTTTTTCAGGATCTACGCACCCAAATTGCGTGAAAATGTAATCACATGTGAGTTCTAGTATAATATATTTGTCCAATGAATACCCGTTTATCATCTGCATTTCTTCTTGGTGTAGTAGTTTTAATGGCCAGTAGTGTAAAAGTACAATAGCGAAATTAATGACTTTTTAGTCTGTAGCGATAGTATCAAATTATAGCATTCTGTGTAACTGACTGAGAGAAGCCGCAACAAGGCATTCTTATTTGTTGTAGGTTAGTCGTATCTGTGAATGTAGAAATGGGAAGATAATAATTTTAATGGGTGGGCATAGAAGACAGGTGGTAGATAAAATGCAAATGTCACTCATCTAGTCAGCAAAAGATTTTATCGTTGCACTGTAAAGTAACGATGGTATCCACATAAGAGTTTTCTTGATCATGGGAATGCGTCACAAGGTTTAGTCATAGTGTACTGGTAACCTCTCGTCTTCTTCTCATTCATAAACTGTCCCAGCCTGTAGTGCGTTACGGAATGATTATGAGCAGTATGGAATATTAAATATAGACGGGTTACTACCTGGAACATCTATCAACTGTGAAGAAATTCTAGGGCATAGTTTAAAGTATAAGATCCAATTATGACAGCATAACGCTGTCGAAACCAATCACCCAATAAAACGATTATTAGTGATCTTGGTTTGAGAAGTTCTCTTGAGTTATCAGATATGGAGGGACTGAACTTCATGCCTTTAGACTACGGTTTTCCATTTACGTGCAGAGCCAGAAAACCACACATATTGCAGAGCATTGAAAACAAAATAAAATCACCGACACTACAGAGGCGAACGTGTCTGGGTAACAGGAAAAGCCGGTGTCTTATATAAGTATGTGGCGAACACAGCAGAACCTGGGAATAATATACCTATTAGACGTGACCAAAGCGCCATTCGCTCATCAATTCTGAAGTAGAGAAAGTGCATCTGCATCAGGTATATCAGAGAACGGGCAGAGAATCTTCCGGTTGCTAGGATAATGCTTGTGCTATTATCATACTATTACGGACGTAGCTCATTTTCCTGCTCTGCACTAGTGCCCGTAAGGGTTTGCGTGCTTCTGATGGCAGCCTATATTACGATGAAAGCACACATCTCCTCTGGAACACTCTGTGATTACAGCGGAGCTCACTGCCACCCCAGAGGAACACAGTTTTGCGGTTGGCTAAGAAGAGATAGCATAAAAGTAAAGTTCCGCGTTCTGGCAGTTGACGGGCGAATCACACCAGACCGACCGCCGTACCAGCCGCTGCTAGTGACGTCACTGGATGTGGTATGGGTGGCACGTGGTCAGCATACCCCTCCCTCAGTTGTTGTCGGGTTTCTTGACTTTTGAACCGCTAATAATCGTCCGAGTAGCTCCTCCGTTGGCCTTAACTTAGCATAGTTCAAACCGTACCAGTTCTCCTACCAAGAAAAAAACTCTTGACAGTACCGAGAATTGAACTCGAGTCCTCCATATGCCAGTCATCTGCGCTCATCTTTTTTTTTATTTTACATAAACATAATTGTTTATTTCAAAAAACCATTGTAAATGTTTCACTCTGGAAGACTAAGCATGTATAAAACGATATTTTCCATTTGTGCGAAGTTTCACATCCTATGTAGCAGGAGTATTATTGATTAAATACACGACAAGACACTTGAAGTCATGGTCAAATTACTTTATGCACAATGAAGCCTGTAGCGACTAAACTATAGTTTTTAAGCACAGCTTTTAGAAGCAGTCTTTTTAAACCTGAGTAATATGATAAATGCTTATGCAAAACAGAAACTAAGTTTGGAATACGCTGGTGCATTACAATTCAATAACTAAAATTACACAAATTAAATAGCATCTTCATAATATTTAAACAATTACTAGCTACAAATGATTGATACCGCCGAATTTAATCACAATTCTGTCAATAGTATAACACGATCTCTTACAGTGTGCGCCCTTGTGTTTAGATGGAAACACAATCAAGCTAAACTATCTTGTGACATGATAAATCAGTTAACACGAAATATTTTTCCATCCGTGATGGAATTACAGGTGTCGGCTCATAAGCAATAGGCTGCCGCTTTGTCTGAACCTCAATCTGATAGGTTGCTTGAGACTGAGAAGCAGCAGATAACGGTGGAGATGGATAGCTCCTTTTTTCTAATACTTTCCGGAAACATTAATTACAGTTTCAAATTACTCTGAGCACTACGGGACTTAACATCTGAGGTCATCAGTCCCCTAGAACTTAGAACTACTTAAACCTAACTAACCTAAGGACATCACACACATCCATGCCCGAGGCAGGATTCGAACCTGCGACCGTAGCGGTCTCGCAGTTCCAGACTGAAGCACCTAGAACTGCTCGGCCACACCGGCCGGTCAATTACAGTTTCATGGTAAACATTTCTGTCTTCCCATATCTTCAATGACCTGTAATTCTGTTCCGTGTGTCTTCATCAGATTGTCGTAATGACAATTTTTCTGTCTTCCCATATCTTCAATAACCTGTAATTCTGTTCCGCGTGTCTTCATCAAATTGTCGTAATGACAATTTTTCAAAGCTATTCTTAGAGCTCTTTCAAATGATTGTCCAAATTCAGGACCTTTTCTTCTATTTCTCTGAGTAATGTTATTTGGGAGATACATGTACTCAATCTTTTTCTTTGGGTATCCTTTCTCAAAAAGTGATAACCAAACGCGCACAATACTTGCATGATGTTTTCGATGGTGAATTAGTCATCTGAATAAGGTTTCTATGCTTAGTTGTTCGCCTTTGAGGTTGACAAACTTCTTTGCTAACTCGGAGTCATAAAATACCGTCACATCGAACGTTTTTTCACTCGCATGGTAATTTTTCCCACACACCCAATCACACACTACCATCAGCTACGGAGGCGGACGGCTAAGAAGAGAGACATTTGTTATTCCATTACACTCACCGTCAGCGTTATGCTCACACACAAGCACGCAATTTCAATGCGAGATGCTTTTAGTAGCTTCCAAAACGAAACACTGTCTCGAAAGCTGGTAGAAAATCCAAAGAGTGTCAAGTCGTATGTCGAGTATTCCAGTGGCAAGACACAATCAGTACCTTCACTGCGCGATAACAATGGTGACGTCACTGACGACAGTGACACTAAAGCACAGCTACTAAACTCAGTTTACCTGAAACTCCATCAAGAAAGAAGACGAAGTAAATATTCCAGAATTAGAATCAAAATCTGCTGCCGGTATGAGTAACTCAAAACTAGATATCCTCGTGCAGCAAAGGAGCTCAGATCACTTAATAAAGGCAAGTCCTCCAGTCCTGATTATATACCAGTTATTCTTTCAGAGTATACTGATATAATAGCTCCGTACTTAGCAACTGTATACAACTGCTCTTTCGACGAAAGATCCGTTCTTAAAGACGGGAGAGTTGCATATGCCACACCAATACCTAAGAAAGGAAGTAGGAGTAATCCAACGAATTATAGACCCATATCACCAATGTCGATTTGCAGTAGGATTTTTGAATATTTACTGTTTTCTAACATCATGAATCATCTCGAGAAAAACGTTGACACAAGGCCAGCACAGACTCTCCTGAAACAGAACTAGCTCTTTATTCTCACGAAGTTATGAGTGCTAACGACAATATCTCAGATTGATTCCATATTTTTAATGTTTCCAGGAAGCTTTTGACACCGCTCCTCACAAGCAACTTCTACTAATATTGCGTGCCTACGGAGTATCGTCTCAGTTGTGCAGCTGGGCCGCGCGGGATTAGCCGACGGTCTTGTGCGTTGTAGTCATGGACTGTGCGGCTGGTCCCGGCGGAGGTTCGAGTCCTGCCTCGGGCATGGGTGTGTGAGTTTGTCCTTAGGATAATTTAGGTTAAGTACTGGGTAAGCTTAGGGACTGATGACCTTAACAGTTAAGTCCCATAAGATTTCACACACATTTGAACATTTGTGCAGCTGGATTCGTGATTTCGTGTCGGAAAGATCACAGTTCGCAGTAATTGACGTAAAGCAATCGCGTAAAACAGAAGGATTATCTCTTTTTCTTTAGAGATCCTTTCTCAAATAGTGACATCCAAACGCGCACAATACTTGCCTGATGTTTTCGATGGTGAGTTAGCCACCTAGATAAGGTTTCTAGGCAGTTTTATAGGACCTCTGATCTAATTTGGAAGACAATCTGGAGAGCTCTCTTATATTAATAATAATAAATGAAAAGCACCAGTTTGCTTTTGTTCTACAATATTATTTTTATTGCTAACCGGTTTTCGGCTTACAAGGCCATCTTCAGGCATTTACTGAGTATTATCACCAAAGAAGTTAAATGTTGGCAGACAACACTCTCTTATATTGTTTGCAGATGATGCTGTCATTTACCGTCCACTGAAATCATCAGGAGATCAAAACCAATTGCAAAATGATTTAGACAAGATATCTCCATGGTGCGAACAGCAGCATTTGACTCTAAGTAACGAACATTTTAAGGCCATCCACATGGGTACTAAAAGGGATCCGCTAAATTTCAAATCACACAAATCGTAAGGCTGTCAATTCAACTAAATACCTATGAATTAAAATTGGGAACAACTCAGATTGGAACGATTACATAGATAATGTTTTGGGAAAGTAAACCGAAGATTCCATTTTATTGACAGAATACTTAGAAGATACAACAGGTCTACTACAGAGACTGTCTACACCACGCATGTCCATCCTTTGCTAGAATACTGCTGTGCACTATGGGATCCTTACCAGATTGTGTTGACAGAGGGTGTAAAAGAAGTTCAAAGAACGTTAGGACGTTTTGTATTATCGCGAAATAGGGGAGAGAGTGTCATGGGTATGATACGCGAGTTGGGGTGGCGATAATAAAAACAAATGCGTTTTTCTTTGCAGCGAGATCTTTCGACGAAATTTCAATATCCAAAGTTCTCCTCCATAAGTGAAATTATTTTGTGTACGCCCACCTACATAGGGAGGAATGATCATTGTAATAAAATGAGAGAAATAAGACCCGCTTGGAAATATTTAAGAGTTCGTTTTTCCCGCGCACTGTTAGAGAATGGAACGGTAGAGAAGTATCGTGGAAGCGGTTCGATGAAGGCGCTCTAGTGTGAAGTGGAGAACAGTCGCGCAGATGTAGATCAAGGTGCCACCATTAACACTAACACATTGACGTACAGCTAAACCGCCATAGGTCATTTGTTATGTCTTCTATCTATGAACTGAAGCCCCCCACTGCGGTTTATGGCTATATGTCATCACTTATCTCAGGAACTTCTGCAGAGATTTCAATATGGTTTCCACTAATAGTTAGACTGAACCACGAGGATGGTTTGTGGGCATATGAAATAGGTGTCAGGCCGCATGACTTTAACGCCAGGCCGGTGTGAGCTACTGCCGACTTCCAAAAAGGCTCGTGATGCAGGACGTTTTTGGGCATAGAGCTAATGTTTAGTATGTGTGACGGGAAATGAGGGGAGAAGTTCACACAGACAATGCAGCGTGCGCCGCACTGGCGTTGGTGTCGGCTGGCCATGAGGTGGCCGTAGCTCGTGCTGAACTGGCTCTGCAGTCGGGGGGACTGAGCTGTGTGGTAGCTTGCAGGTCCTGTCACTGCCACTAGATGCTATTTTAGTCCCCACAAGGGGCCGAGATGGCAGCGGATAAAAGCCCTCTCTTCTTCCACAAATACTTAAAAGATGCTTAAAATACGTAAAACAGAGTACAATAAATGATTTGTTGAGAACACTTTGGCAGACAATATTTAAGATTTTTATGTACAAGGGCGATGTACTTGAAGACAATATCATGGAAATGGAAGAGGGTGTAGATGAATATGAAATAGGAGATATGATACTGCGTGAAGAGTTTGACAGAGCACTGAAAGACCTGAGTCGAAACAAGGCCCCGGAAGTAGACATCATTCCATTAGAACTACTGATGGCCTTTGGAGAGCCAGCCCTGTCAAAACACTACTATCTGGTGGGCAAGATACACTCCTGGAAATTGAAATAAGAACACCGTGAATTCATTGTCCCAGGAAGGGGAAACTTTATTGACACATTCCTGGGGTCAGATACATCACATGATCACATCGACAGAACCACAGGCACATAGACACAGGCAACAGAGCATGCACAATGTCGGCACTAGTACAGTGTATATCCACCTTTCGCAGCAATGCAGGCTGCTATTCTCCCATGGAGACGATCGTAGAGATGCTGGATGTAGTCCTGTGGAACGGCTTGCCATGCCATTTCCACCTGGCGCCTCAGCTGGACCAGCGTTCGTGCTGGACGTGCAGACCGCGTGAGACGACGCTTCATCCAGTCCCAAACATGCTCAATGGGGGACAGATCCGGAGATCTTGCTGGCCAGGGTAGTTGACTTACACCTTCTAGAACACGTTGGGTGGCACGGGATACATGCGGACGTGCATTGTCCTGTTGGAACAGCAAGTTCCCTTGCCGGTCTAGGAATGGTAGAACGATGGGTTCGATGACGGTTTGGATGTACCGTGCACTATTCAGTGTCCCCTCGACGATCACCAGTGGTGTACGGCCAGTGTAGGAGATCGCTCCCCACACCATGATGCCGGGTGTTGGCCCTGTGTGCCTCGGTCGTATGCAGTCCTGATTGTGGCGCTCATCTGCACGGCGCCAAACACGCATACGACCATCATTGGCACCAAGGCAGAAGCGACTCTCATCGCTGAAGACGACACGTCTCCATTCGTCCCTCCATTCACGCCTGTCGCGACACCACTGGAGGCGGGCTGCACGATGTTGGGGCGTGAGCGGAAGACGGCCTAACGGTGTGCGGGACCGTAGCCCAGCTTCATGGAGACGGTTGCGAATGGTCCTCGCCGATACCCCAGGAGCAACAGTGTCCCTAATTTGCTGGGAAGTGGCGGTGCGGTCCCCTACGGCACTGCGTAGGATCCTACGGTCTTGGCGTGCATCCGTGCGTCGCTGCGGTCCGGTCCCAGGTCGACGGGCACGTGCACCTTCCGCCGACCACTGGCGACAACATCGATGTACTATGGAGACCTCACGCCCCACGTGTTGAGCAATTCGGCGGTACGTCCACCCGGCCTCCCGCATGCCCACTATACGCCCTCGCTCAAAGTCCGTCAGCTGCACATACGGTTCACGTCCACGCTGTCGCGGCATGCTACCAGTGTTAAAGACTGCGATGGAGCTCCGTATGCCACGGCAAACTGGCTGACACCGACGGCGGCGGTGCACAAATGCTGCGCAGCTAGCGCCATTCGACGGCCAACACCGCGGTTTCTGGTGTGTCCGCCGTGCCGTGCGTGTGATCATTGCTTGTACAGCCCTCTCGCAGTGTCCGGAGCAAGTATGGTGGGTCTGACACACCGGTGTCAATGTGTTCATTTTTCCATTTCCAGGAGTGTATATAAGACAAGCGGAATACCCTCAGACTTCAAGAGGAATGTAATAATTACAATCCCAAAGAAAGCAGGTGTTGACACATGTGAAAATTAACGAACTATCAGTTTAATAAGTCACAGCGGCAAAATACTGACACGAATTCTTTACACACGAATGGAAAAACTGGTAGAAGTCGACCTCGGGGAAGATAAGTTTGGATTCCGTAGAAATGTTGGAGCACGTGAGGCAATACTGACCTTACGACTTATCTTAGAATAAAGATTAAGGAAAGGCAAACCAACGTTTCTAGCATTTGTACACTTAGGGAAAGCTTTTGACAATGTTGACTGGAATACTCTCTTTCAAATTCTGAAGGTGGCAGAGGTAAAATACAGGGAGCGAAAGGCTATTTACAATTTGTACAGAAACCAGATGGCAGTTATAAGAGCCGAGGGCATGAAAGGGAAGCAGTGGTTGGGAAGTGAGTGAGACAGGGTTGTACCCTCTCTCCGATGTTATTCAATCTGTATATTGAGCAAGCAGTAGCGGAAACAAAAGAAAAATTCGGAGTAGGTATTAAAATCCATGGAGAAGAAATAAAAACTTTAAGGTTCGCCGATGACATTGTAATTCATTCAGACACAGCACAGGACCTGGAACAGCAGTTAAACGGAAAGGCCAGTGTCTTGAAAGGAGGATATAAGATGAACATCAACAAAAGCAAAACGAGGATAATGGAATGTAGTCGAATTAAATCAGGTGATGCTGAGGGAATTAGATTAGGAAATGAGACACTTAAAGTAGTAGATGAATTTTGCTATTTGGGGAGCAACATAACTGATGATGTTCGAAGTAGAGAATATATAAAATGTAGACTGGCAATGGCAAGGAAAGCGTTTCTGAAGAAGAGAAATTTGTTAACATCTAGTATAGATTAAAACGCCGGGAAGTCTGTTCTAAAAGTATTTGTTTGAAGTGTAGCCATGTATGGAAGTGAAACATGGACGATAAATATTTTAGACAAGAAGAGAATAGAAGCTTTTGAAATGTGCTGCTACAGAAGAATGCTGAAGATTAGATGGGTAGATCACATAACTACTGAGGAGGTATTGAATAGGATTGGGGAGAAGAGAAGTTTGTGGCACAACGTGACTAGAAGAAGGGACCGGTTGGTAGGACATGTTCTGAGGCATCAAGGGATCACCAATTTAGTATTGGAGGGCAGCGTGGAGGGTAAAAATCGTAGAGGGAGACCAAGAGATGAATACACTAAGCAGATTCAGAAGGATGTAGGTTGCTGTAGGTACTGGGAAATGAAGAAGCTTGCAAAGGATAGAGTGGCATGGAGAGCTGCATCATACCAGTATCTGAACTGAAGACCATAACAAAAACAAAAACAACAACAAAGTAAATCGGAAAACAATAAATGAAAATCTTAAAAAAAACACATTGTTGAAAAATATTGAAGGTTTTAAATCCAAACTGATGATTTTATATAACAGTTAAATATAGCCACTGATGATAACGTGAATGATGCCGTTGTGTAATGACCATGCTGGTCATACACTGCCCTCCATAAGTTTGGAAACACCATGCTGCATATTACAATGGCGCCAGATGGGAGGGATCTACGTGAGTTATTGGTTAGATGACAGAATATTATGCTCAAATAAAAGTTAATAATGACACAATATTATACAGATAATTATTGTGCATGTACAAACATATTTTGGAAATGTTGGTATCGGCAAGTTTTATATAAACTGAGTTTACATGTCCAGGTGGCGCCAGCAGACGGCTTGACTGTGTAGAGGGTGCATTGTTTACAGTTACACGCCGCAAAAGGAGATAATAAACACAGTGAAAGTAACTGAAAATGCCCAATGTGCGAGATTCCTTATGATTCACGGGTAACTATAATCACTTTGCGCCATGAAGGCAATAGCTTCCAACAAATAGCAAGAAATTGAAGACCACAAACTGGCATGGATACACAGACTCCATTAATGATAGTCCTCGTTCTGAAGCATCCAAGAATATAACAGAAAACCAGGAAAACCATTTGGTAGTGACCAGTAAACTTGATGCACTCTTGTCCATGAACTGACTGCTGAACTAAACACAGCTGTGGATACACCAGTGAGTGAGTCAACAGTAAGATGGGACCTGGCAGAAAATAACCTGCAGGTTTATGTAGCAACAGGAAAACCATGTTGCGCCCTGTTAACAAGAAAAAAGACTTCAGTGGGCTGTGGCACACCAATGTTGGACAGCAAGGACTAGACAAGAGTCTTATTCACTGATGAACACAACTCTGAAATATCTGGAAGTAAATGCCATCAATCCATACGTTGTTTACCCTACGAACGATTGAATCCCCAATGCATAATTCCAACTGTGAAGCATGGAAGGGTTGCTGTGACGGTATGGGATCTTTTGGAGGGAATAAAGTCGGAGATTTCATGAAAATAGATGGAAAAATGGAACAAAAGTATTATCGTGCCATTCTCCACAGACATTTCAAGACATTTGGTTTGTGTGTGGTTGGGAAAGGATTTGTCTTGCAGCAAGACAACGACCTGAAACATACATCCCACTTCCGTCTGAACAACGCGAGGTCTCTAGAGGTTTAGAAAAATTTTGAAAAACATGGAATGGCCTCCCCAGCTCACTGATTGAAACCCAGTCGAGCTACTATGGGATGAATTGGACAAGAGGATCCGAAAATGGGGAATCGTGAGTGGAACACACTTGTGGGAGGTGCTGAAGCAGGAGTGGAGACTAATTCCGCCTGAAACCCTAGCATGCCAAGAGCATGCAAGGCAGTGACTAAAGCAAAGAGTGGTTGTTTTGAGGAATCTAAATTTTATTAGTTGCTGTTACCTATGTATTGTCTGAAATTAATAAACATTTAGAAAAAATAAAATGCAATTTTATAATGAATATCTGTTTCCATTGTCCATAATCAGTTGTTCTTCCTAGACCTATGAAAATGAAAGTGGTCGTACAAATATGGAATGATTAGTGTGATTATGAGACCCTGTAGAACTGCTGGTAACGACTAAAAGTCAAGAAAGTGGAGGAACTGCGAGGGATGAAATGGAATTAGGTGCAAGATAGAGCTTTGGGAATAGGATTGAAAAGAGTGTATCTCGGGACAAATTTCATCATTGAGGAATGGGAGTTGGTTGAAATTCTGGTAGGAGACGGTGGATAGGACATGTAGGTCATTGAAAGTGGGGTATGAGTGTAGCAGCACAGGCAGGGCATCTAGATTAGTGATCAGTAGGTGGGATATTGGGTTTTGTGACTGCAATTTGCGAATAAAATATTGGATCAGGAAGTGCTTTAGGAAGAGAAGAGGGTTTGGATAGTGGATAAACTGGTATTGGATTCGAGTTGGGAAGTCACGTAACTTGAGGTAGAATGCTTGTATTTGCAGGACTTCAAGGGACTTTTAAAATTAGGAGGGGTAGAGATCCATGCAATATTGGTGTAAGTCAGGATGGAGTAAGTGAGGGATTTGTAGGTGAAGATAATGGTGGAAGGATGTAGACCCCAGCCACAGCTTGTTAATAGTTATAGTCGGTTTCAGACTTAGTGTTGGATGTAAAGAGGTGCGTATTCTATGTTAATTTTCTGCTGAGGGCTAGTCCTGAAAGCTTTACTGTTTTACTCAGTGGGATGGGTTGGTTGCTAAACAAAGGTGGATTTCTGGGCTCTGGAATCGCCGATGGTAGCTTGGCTGTTCTATGTATTTACTTGTATTTTGCATGTCTTACACAACTCGACCAGGACATTCAAGTGACGATGGAGGGAGTAAGTGGAGATTTAGAAAGTTTGGTGAGTGGCTAGGTTGCTGGTGTCGTCAGCATTTTGTAGGAAGCGTAGTGGGGGTAGTGGTTTGGGAATGTATGCAGTGAAGACAGAAAGCAGGGGTGAAAGGACAGAGCCTTGAGGCACAACTTCAATGGACTGAAATATGTGGGAACAGATGTGGTTGATTGTTACGCATGTAGAAAGATAGTGAAGGAAGGATACTGTAAGGCAGACATATTTAACTGGAAGTGTATAGGTTTGTAGCTTGAAGAGCAATCCAGAATACCATATCCACGCAAAAGGAGAGACAAGGCAGACAGTTATGGCGGATTTCGATTTACTTAGTTGATGAGAGATAAGTTGGGTAATGCAAAGGATCGATGGAATAGTTGGGACGAAAGCCGCAATGGGTGTTAGGAATGGGTTGTGAATTGCAAGGTGCTGACGGATTTTTTAGTTGGGGATGGTTTCAAGGATTTTGCACAAAAATGATGTGAGACTGATAAGTAGATGGGATGAGGTCTATGACGATGGTTTATCAAGTTTCAGGAAGAGGAAGTCTCTGGATGTTTTCCACTGCTTGTCATGACTTTCCTGTCTAGAGGATGGTATTGTGAAGAACGGCAAGGGTTTCGTGATAGATTATCGGACATTCCTTGAGGTGGCAGTAGGTCATGACATCGTAAAGAGGTGAAGTGTTTCTCTTTTTATCAAGTGTTTGCGTAATTCTTCCAGCTGTTATTGGTGCGTTTAATCCTGTTTATGGAGTACTGTGTAAGAACTTCAAGTTTGGTGTGAGTGGTGGGAGAGCTACATTCGTATGTTCATATACATAGGGATCCATCAAGTAATCGAAGTTGGGATGTGTGTGATGGTGAATGTGTCTTCCAGGCAGGATGTGAGTGGTTGGCTTTGGTGAAGTCGTTAGGAAGTGGTCGGTTGTAATACGGGATATGTGACTGTTGCGATTGTTTCCAGATAGCCTGTGGAATGCTTCCCAATATTTTGTTGAGTTTACAGGTGTTTTATTTCTATTACTATATGTCGTGTGCCAGGACCGACGTCGTTTAGCTTGTATGTAACTACGAACATGTATTGGAGATTTCAGTGGCGGGTGAGCATGTCCCAGTCACAAGACCAGGGATTTCTCTGTAGACGTGACTGGATTTTTGATCAGGGTGAGAGCACATAGAGCGGCAGTAGGAAAGTCATAGTAGATTGTTCGGGGTGGGATATGACTGAAAATTGGGTCTGAGCTGGTGTGCTGAAGGAAATCGGCCACATACTGGATATCTTCAAGATCTGGAAGGTTGGAATCATGACTTTCGACTACACTACAGATTTGAGTACGGTAGGTATTCCAGTCTGCACAAGAATAATTCTGCACTTGTTGGGGTGGATGATTATGAGTGGGTTGATCTGCATTTGGTGCATGATTTGAGACCTGGAGAAAGACAAGTAGGTGATCACTTCCAGTTGGATCTACGACCTCTACTGTGGCGCGCCTATGGAGATTGGGCTAGGCAATAACATCAGGTGTAGTATGTGTGCCGGGCTGGATGTGGGCAGGAATGTGGATTTCGTGGCCACAGAGGATGTTGATAAACTGACACCATCGCTGTCTTTTGCAGTCGTGCAGCAGAACTGGTTAATTTCGGCAGTTATTACATATGTGGTCTACATGTGTGAGAAAACCATAAGGGATGGGATTCGTAGGGCCAATGTAAATAGTGCCAAGGGTTAATGTGAGTTTTTGGAGAAAGATGATGAGGATGAGACACTCAGTTGAATTATTTAGGAGTGGTAGAAATACACATGCAATTGGATTGGGATTATCAGTTCGATAAAGGATGTAAGGAGATATTGGCATGGAATGGTGGGGTTGGGAAGAAGGTTTCGTTTAGAAGAAGGGCATGGATTTGGTGTTGTCGGCGATTATGTGTGAGAAGATGTTTACTGAAGTGGAGGAAAAGGATATTTTTGTATAGGATGTAATATGTCTTCGAAGCTATTTTTAGTAAGACACGGAGGTTGTTGTGGGTTTGGTTTAAAAGAGCGTTCCGACCCAATCAAAATAGAAGGGGCCTTATTTTGGGGATATGTGACGTATACACTGAGATGGAAGGTAGTGGGGTGTCGAGAGTTATTTGCTGTAGGAAGCAAGGATAGAAATTTTGGAGTATTAAGGTTACAAAGAGGGACAGCAGCCTTTTCAGTAGTTGAAGGGCAACAGTCTGTGTGATTGACTGGTCTGGTCTTGTAACCAATATGGCCTAGATATAGAACTACGAATGGCTGAAAGCAAGGGTAAGCTGCAACCGTCAATTTGTCCGAGGCCATGCAGCTCTACTGTATGGTTAAATGGTGATGATGATGACAAACTCTTGGGGTGAAATATTCAAGAAGTAAATCAAGTGTGTGTTCAAGTGTGTGTGAAATCTTATGGGACTTAACTGCTAGGGTCATCAGTCCCTAAGCTTACACACTACTTAACCTGAAGTATCCTAAGGACAAACACACACACCCATGCCCGAGGGAGGACTCGAACCTCCGCCGGGACCAGCCGCACAGTCCATGACTGCAGCGCCTGAGACCGCTCGGCTAATCCCGCGCAGCGAAGTAAATCAGTTCCCCTTTCGGATTTCTGGGCGAGGACTACTCAGGAGGATGTCGTCATAAGGAAAAACAAAGATGGCAACCTAGATCGGAGTGTGGAATGTTAGGTTCTTTGATCGGAGAGGTAGGGTAGAATATTTAAAAAAAGGGAAACGGATAGGTTGAATTTAGAGATAGGGGAATTAGTGAAGTCCGGTGGGAGGATGGACAGGACTTTTGGTCAGGTGATTACTAGGTTATGAATACAAAGTGGGTCTAATAATGAATAAGAAAAGAGGAATGCGGGTAAGCTACTATGAATAGCAAGGAGTAAAAGCATTATCGTAGCAATGATAGATAAGAAGTCAACACCTACCACAGTACTACTAGTTTACTTGCCAGTTGGCTCCCCAGGTAATAAAGAGATGGACATAATGTATGATGAGATAAAAGAAATTATTCAGATAGTTAAGGAAAACGAAATTTTAATGGCGATGTGAGACTGAATTTGGAAGCAGGAAGAGGAAGAGGAAGAGGAAGAGAACGAGATATAGGGGGTGAATATGGACTGAAAGAGTAATCTGCCTAGTAGAATTCTGCACAGAGTATAATTTGATCATGCCTGAAACTTGTTTTAAGAATCATGAAAGAAAGTTATGTATGTGGAAGAGACATTGAGACACTGGAAGATTTCAGACTGATTATATAATGGTAAGATAGAGATTATTTCAGAGCCAGTTTTTAAGCTATAGTAAATATACAGTGGCACTTGTGCACTTTGTCCACAGTCTGTTGGTTGTGAACTGTAGATTAAAATCGAAGAAATTGTAAAAAAGTAAGATATTAAGCAGATGGAACCTGGAAAAGTTGAAAGAACCAGAGGTTGTTGAGAGGAGTTTCAGAGGGAGCATTAGGCAACGACAAACTGGAAAAGGACTACAGTAGATGAGAATAGGAAGCTTTGAAAGTTGAAACCCTTGGATATCACAGGAGTTATTGGATTTAACAGTGAAAAGATAAAATATAAAAATGCAACAAAACAAGTGGACGAAAGTGAATGTAAACGTCTAAAAGATGAGATTGACAGTAAATGCAAAATGGCTTAACAGGAATGGGGAGAGGACAAATGTAAAGATATAGAAGCAAGCAGTAAAACAAATTAAGAAAAATTCGCAGAAGGAATTAAAGTTCAGTGAGTAGAAATAGAAATTTTGTGGTTTTCCGATGACGTCGATGTTGTTGAAAACAGCAAACGACTTCTAAGACATTTGAACGGAATGCACAGTGCTTTGAAAGGAGGATACAAGACGAACGTCAATAAAAGCAAAACTAGGGTAAAGAAATATAGTCGAATTAAATCAGGAGATGCTGAGGGTTCTAGATTAGGAAACGAGACACTAAAAATAGTGAATGAGTTTTGCTATTAACAGCAAAGTAACTGATTATGGCCGAAGTAGAAAGGATGTAAAATAAGACTGGCAATGGTAAGAAAAGGGTTGCTGAAGAAGGGAAGAATATAGATTTAAGTTTTAGAAAATCTTTTCTGAAGCTGTATGCCTGAAGTGTAGCCTTGTATGGAAATGAAACGTGGACGACAAACAGTTCAGATAGGAAAAAGATAAAAGCTTTTGAGATGTGGTACTATAGAAGAGCGCTGAAGATTAGAAAGGTAGATCACGCAACCAATGAGGAGGTACTGAATAGAATTGGAGAAAAAAGAAACTTGTTGCATAACTTTAAAAAAAGAGATCAGTTGTTAGGACACGTGAACGCATTCTGACACATCAAGGGATCAACAATTTAGTATTAGAGAGAAGTTTGCGAAGGGGGAGGGGGGGGGGGCAAAAAGTGTAGGATGAAGTCAGGAGATGAATAGTACGCAGGTTCAAAACGCTGTAGGTTACAGTAGTTATTCGGAGATGAAGAGGCTTTCACAGGATAGAGTAGCATGCAGAGCTGCAGCAAATCAGTCTTCAGACTGAAGACAACAATAACAAAAACAATAACAAGGTTACGAAGTAGATGATTTATTCAATTGTGAATGGAGGACAGAGTGAAGTGGAGGACGGAGTGAGTTATTTGTGTGGAGTGGTTTATCAACTGTACGTATGGGGTCTAAGAATTCAGGTTTTTGGGGACGGGATTTGGATTTGTAGAAGGGTCTCTGGTATTGCAGCTATACTGTGTGACCAAAAGTATCCGGACACCCCCAAAACATACGTTTTTCATATTAGGTACATTGTGCTGCCACTTACTGCCAGGTACTCCATATCAGCGACCTCAGTAGTCATTAGACATCGTGAGAGAGTAGAATGAGGCGCTCCGCGGAACTCACGGACTTCGAATGTGGTCAGGTGATTGGGTGTCACTTCTTTCATATGTCTGTACATAAGAATTTCACACTCCTAAACATCCCTAGGTCAACTGTTTTCGATGTGATAGTAAAGTGGAAACGTGAAGGGACACATACAGCATAAAAGCGTACAGGCCGACCTTGTCTGTTGACTGGCAGAGACCGCCGACAGTTGAATAGGAGTCCGCAGCTCGTGGTCGTGCGGTAGTTTTCTCGCTTCCCGCGCCCGGGATCCCGGGTTCGACTCCCGGCGGGGTCAGGGATTTTCTCTGCCTCGTGGTGACTGGGTGTTGTGTGATGTCCTTAGGTTAGTTAGGTTTAAGTAGTTCTAAATTCTAGGGGACTAATGACCGTAGATGTTAAGTCTCATAGTGCTCAGAGCCATTTGAAGCATTTTTGAGTTGAATAGGGTCGTAATGTGTAATAGGCAGACATCTATCCAGACCATCACATAGGAATTCTAACGTCATCAGGATCCATTGCAAGTACTATGAGAGTTAGGCGGGAGGTGAGAAAACTTGGATTTCATGGTTGAACGGCTGCTCATAAGGCACACATCACGCCGGTAATTGGGGGACTGATGACCTTCGCTGTTTAGTCCCCCTTAAACATACCAACAACCACCACCACCACGCCGGTAAACGCCAAAAGATGCCCCGCTTGGTGCAAGGAGCGTAAACATTGGACGATTGAGCATTAGAAAAACGATGTGGGTGGAGTGACGAATAACGGTACACAATGTGGCGATCCGATGGCAGGGTGAACGTCATCTGCCAGCGAGTGTCGTGCCAACAGTAAAATTCGGAGACGGTGGTGTTATGTTGTGGTCGTGTTTCTCATGGAGGGGGCTTGCACCCCTTATTTTCTTGCGTTGAACTATCACAGCACAGGCCTACATTGATGTTTTAATCACCTTCTTGCTTCCCACTGTTGAAGAGCAATTCGGGGATGGCGATTGCATCTTTCAAAATGATCGAGCACCTGTTCATGAGGTTACACGACAATAACATTCCTGTAATGGACTGGCCTGCACAGAGTCCTGACCTGAATCCTACAGAAAACCTTTGGGATGTTTTGGAACGCCCACTTCGTGCCATGCCTCACCGACCGACATCGATATCTCTCCTTAGTGAGGCAATCGGAGAAGAATGGGCTGCCACTCCCCAAGAAACCTTCCAGCACCTGATTGAACGTATGCCTGCAAGAGTGGAAGCTGTGATCAAGGCTAAGGGTGGACCAACACCATATTGAATTCCAGTATTACCGATGGAGGGCGCCACGAACTTGTAAGTCATTTTCAGCCAGGTGTCCGGATACTTTTGATCACGTAGTGTAGGTGAGGATTGAGTTTAGGGCGTTGTGCAGATGGTGTTACTTGCAGTAAGGACAGGTTGGTGGATTTTTGCAATTTTCGGCCAGGTGGTCTTTATATTTGAGACATTTCTGACATCGGTATGCTGGTGGGTTGTCTTAGATTCTTAGACAGGTTGATTGAGATATCAATTCAAACGCCAATTTAATTTTTACCAGAATACATCACTGCCTCATGAGAAATCCGTCCGTAGGTACTTTGTGCTACCTGTGCGAGGAGGGGGGGTTGCTAGTTTTATTTATTTCACCAATTTCGCACATCAGATACGAGCATCCTCAGATATTCGTTACCCCAAAGTCAACAAGTAGTGCTATAAGTCACTGATCACCATCACAATGAGTACAATAAATAATTGGTGCATTGCATAGCAGAAAATATGGCAGAAAATACACCGATTTGCAAAGAGAATTATAATACTTTGCATGAAGGTGCATAGTGGTACCAGAGGAAACAACGTTGTCTGCACTTTCACGAAGGGGGTATCCACCAAGAGACAAAGATGTATGACCGTTTTCCGCAGACACCTGGCGGTCGTACAGCTGGACGTCACTTCTCGATCGTGTGTCGTCTACTTGAAGCAAAGTAAGCGCCAGCTGACGGCAGCAGATGTATGGAGCTGTGACAAGGAAATTGTTCTGCACAGCTAAATCGAAAAAATAGCCAGTCTGTGGAATCAGAGATCTGGATCACATTAAGGAGGCCGATCTAAATCGTATATAAAGTACAAAGAAGCACAAGAAGACCTGTACTCCACAGATTAGATTTAAATAAATAGGGGAGAGTATTGTACCTCGCAACACTTTTCAAGCTTTCACCAGCCATTTAATTTTTTTTGTCATGGGCCTTCTGAGTGGTATGATGCGGCCCGACACGAATTTCTCTCCTGTGCCGAACTGTTCACCTCAAGTAGCACTTGCAACCCACACCCTCAATTATTTGCTGGATGTATTCCAATCTCTGCCTTCCTCTGCAGTTTTTTCCCTCTACGGCTCCCTTTGATGCCATGGAAGTTATTCCATGAAGTCTTAACAGATGTGCTACAATCCTGTCCGTTCTTCTTGTCAATGTTTACCATACATTCCTTTCCTCGCTGATTCTTCAGAGAACCTCCTCTTTCCTTAACTTTTCAGTCCACCTGATTTTCAACATTCTTCAGTAACACCAATCTCAAATGCTTCGATTCTCCCACAGTCCATGTGTCACTACCATGCAATGCTGTGCTCCAAACGTACATTCTTAGAAATTTCTTTCTCATATTAAAGCCTACATTTGATACTATTAGACTTCTCCTAGCCAGAAGTGCCCATTTTGTCAGTGCTAATCTGCTATTTATATTCTTCTTGCTTCGTTCGTCATTGGTTATTTTGCTACCTAGATAACAGAATTCCTTAACTTCATCTACTTCATGATCATCAGTCCTGATGTTAAGTTTCTCGCTGGTCTCATTTCCGCTACTTCTCATTACTTTCATCTTTCTTCGATTTACTCTCTATCCTTACTCTGTACTCATTAGACTGTTTACTCCATTCAGCAGATCGTGCAATTCGTTTTCGCTTTCATTGAGGATAGCAATATCAATTCTACCACAAATATCATTTCACCTTGAATTTTAATTCCACTCTTGAACCATTCTTTTATTTCCGTCCTTGCTTCTTCGAGGTATAGATTTAACAGCAGTGGTGAAAAACTACATCCTTGTCTTACAACCTTTTTAATCTGAGCACATAGCTCTTGATCTTCTACTCTTATTATTTCCTCTTGGCTCTTGTACATATCGCATATTAACTTCTTTTCCTGCAGCTTACCCCTGTTTTTCTCAGAATTTCAAACATCTTGAACCATTTGACGATGTCAAACGCTTTTTCCAGGTCGAAAAATCCTATAAAAGTGTCTTGATTTTTCATTAGTCTTGATTCCATTATGGACCGCAAAGTGAAATAGCCTGCCAGGTACCTTTACCTTTCCTGACTGATTGTCATTTAACACCATTTACTATAAGTTTAACATAGTTTTACTCCAATCTCTTTATACATACTGCAGTTTTTTCCTGAAATTACAGGTATTACTCTGTAGAAGTAAGTACTTTTTTTCAAATCTTTCAAGGCACAACGTGGTCATGTACCAAGGAACAAACATTCTATTCAAATTTAAAACTGTTGCAATCGAGAAAAGTCTTGTCAGAAATTTAATAGTCTGTATGTCTACCACACATCAGTAATTAGTAAGCGAAATCAGATTAACAAGAAGTATTTTCAAAACCAGTAACAAGTGAAAAATAGTTTGAAATTGATGCTGTTGGCAGCTAACACAAATTTCCAGATTATTTGACAAGGAAAATTAGTAAGACGTTAAACTTAATTCATTTGCAAATATCACGTGTTTCATCATGGATGATCTGCCGTTTCAAGGTACAAGATGATGCACGACCGACGAAACGTAGCGTAACCGTCCACACGTTATGTAACTAGTTTTAAAAATGTACAGAATTTTACTCACAATAAAACTGTCCGACTGAAGAATTAACAATATTCTCCAAGTAGCTGTAATATATTATACGTAACTTAAATATGTAGAACTGTTAATATTTACAAACGCTGCACAAAACACAATCTCCTGTCACACAACAATAAAACCACTACAAAATGCCGGACACTCCTTATGGCGGTTTTAAGTGCGCAGTCCATCACGCGATTAAAAAACCAGTCACCTGATTGAAAATTTAATAGTCATGGGGGATTGGAATACGGTTGTTGGGGAAGGGCTAGAAGAAAGGGTTACGAGGGAATATGGGCTCGGTACAAGGAACAAGAGAGGTGAAAGTCTAATAGAATTCTGCAGTAAATTTCAACTAGTAATAGCGAATACTCTCATCACAAAACAAGGGGGTATACTTGGTAAAGGCCGGGAGATACGGGAAGATTTCAGTTAGATTACATCATGGTCAAGCAAAGATTCGGAAATCAGATAATAGATTGTAAGGCGTTCCCAAGAGCAAATATAGACTCAAATCACAATTTAATAGCGATGAAGAGTAGGGCGAAGTGTAAGAGACTAGTCACGAAGAATCAATATGTAAAGAAGCGGGATACACTTGAAGTGCTCTGTGGCTATAG
Source organism: Schistocerca piceifrons (assembly GCF_021461385.2). Lineage (NCBI taxonomy): Eukaryota > Metazoa > Arthropoda > Insecta > Orthoptera > Acrididae > Schistocerca > Schistocerca piceifrons. Next base: position 260,437,543 of record NC_060144.1, on the reverse strand, counting down.
ATACTGCGATAAGGGATAGCTCAGTAGATAATTCAGTTGAAGAGGAATGGATATCTCTAAGAAAGGCAATAAGGGAAGTTGGAAAGGAAAACAGGTACAAAGAAGGTAAATGCGAATAAACTGTGGATGACAGAAGAAATACAGTTGATCGATGAAAGAAGGAAGTACAAAAACGTTCAGGGGAATTCAGAAATACAGAAATACAAATAACTCAGCAATGAAATAAACAGGAAGTACAGGGAAGCTAAGACGAAGTGGCTGACTGAAAAGTTCATATAAATCGAAAAAGAAACGATGGTCGGAAAGACTAAGTCAGCATACAGAAAACTCAAAACAACCTTCGGTGAAATTAAAAGCAAGATTGGTAACATTAAGAGTGCAATCGAAATTCCACTGTTAAATGTAGAGGAGAGAGAGGACAGGTGGAAAGAGTACACTGAAGGCCTCTATGAGGGGGAAGATGTATGTGATGACGTGATAGAAGAAGAAACAGGAGTCCATATAGAAGATATTGGGGATCCAGTATTAAAATCAGAATTTAAAGGAGCTCTGGGTGGACTGAGGCAGAAGAGATAGGTAACATTCTACCAGAATTTCTAAATTCACTGGAGGAAGTGGCAACAAGACTTCTATTCACGTTGGTGTGTGGAATGTATGAGTCTGGCGATATACCATATGACTTTCAGAAAAACATCATCCACACGATTCCGGAGATTGCAAGAGATGACATGTGCATTAAGTATTGCACAATCAGGTTAACAGCTCATGCATTCAAATTGCTGACAAGAATAATATACAGAAGAACGGAAAAGAAAACTGAAGATGCGCTAGATGACGATCAGTTTGGCTTTGGGAAAGGTAAAGGCACGGGAGAGGCAACTCTGACGTTGCGATTAATAATGGAAGCAAGACTAAAGGAAAAAAATCAAAACACTTCGCAGGATTCGTCGGCCTGAAAAAACTTTCGACAATGTCAAATGGTGCAAGATGTTCGAAATTATGAGGAAAATAGGTTTAAGCTATAGAGAAAGACAGGTAATATACAATATGCGCAAGAGCTAAGAGGGAAAAATAAGAACGGAAGACCAAGAACGAAGTGCTCGGATTGAAAAGAGGCTAAGACAGGGAAGCAGTCTTTCACCCTTACTGTTCATTCTATACATGGAAGTAGCAATGACGGAAATAAAAGATACGTTCAACAGTGGAACAAAATTCAAGGTGAAAGGATACCAACGATAAGATTCGCTGATAATGTTGCTATCCTCAGTGAAAGTGAAGAGGAATTACAGGATTTTCTGAATGAAATGAACAGTCTAACGAGCACAGAATACAGATTGAGACTAAAATGAACACAGAATACAGATTGAAAGTAAATCGAAGAAAGGCGAAAATAATGAGAAGTAGCAGAAATGAGAACACCAAGAAACTAATCAGAATTGGTGATGAATTCTGCTACCCAGGCAGCAAAATAACCCATGACAGACGGACCAGAGAAGCCATAAAACAGATTAGTACTGGCAAAAAAGTATTACTAGCCAAGAGGTGTGTACAAGTGTCAAACATAGGCCTTAATTTGAGGAAGAAAATTCTGAGAATGTACGTTTGGAAAGCAGCTTTGTATGGCAGTGAAAGATGGACTGTAGGAAAACCAGAAAAGAAAAGAATCGAAGCATTTGAGATTTGGTGCTACAGAAGAATGTTGAAAATTAGGTGGACTTATAAGGTAAGGAATGAGGAAGTTCTCTGGAGAATCTGGGAGTCAAGGAATACCTGGAAAACACTGACAAGTGGGGGTGGGGGGGGGGGACAGGATGGTAGGGCGCCTGTTGAAACATCATGGAATACCTTCGTTGGTACTAGAGGGAGCTGTAGAGGGTAAAGCCTGTAGAGAACGACAGAGATTGGAATACATACAGCAACTAATTGGGGACGTAGGTTACAAGTGGTTTTCTGATAGAGATTGGAATAAATCCAGCAAATAATTGGGGACGTAGGTTACAAGTGGTTCTCTGAGATAAAGGGATTGGCACAGAAAAGGAGTTCGTGGTGGGAAGCATCAAAAGCAGTCAGAAGACTGACGACTCAAAAACAAACCGACCAGATTGCATAATGTAGTCCTATACCTACTTAACGGTTGATGTCTGCCACATGCCGCTACAGTGTTGCCACATCGGCTGCCGCTCGGTTAAAGGCGACACGCAAACAGGAGGATCACTTAACAAGCGCTGACGTGCAATTCGTGTAACGCGAAGCGATGTTGGAAGTGGCTGCCACCAGGTATGGCGGCAACGCCGGATGCTCTGTCCACAACTGATTTTAAGTGATCATCGACTGAACTGCGGGAGACGACGCGTTTTGTAGCCCTGAGTTTACACTCGTGTCTTAAGCTACCCACAACCGCTTGATGTGCGATATGTCCGAGAAAACAGTGGTCATAAACCTGCGGCCGAAATTTAATCACGCTGGTTTTGTTCACTGCGTATAATTCTGACCTCTAAGAACAAACTTAAGACAGTCCACCGCGTCCGGGATGTTCTACACACGTCTTTGGCCTGGAACCTCACTGATTGGAGTAGAATTGTCTTCAGTGATGAGCTCTGCTTCGAACTGAGACAACTAAGAAGTATCTGTAGCGGCCCCAGACAGCGGTGGGATATCAAAGCTGAGTGTCACCCTTCAGATGGTCCGACAACAAGTGGTCTGGGGTGCCATTCCTTTTCATAGCAGGATCCCTTTGATTGTTATCCGCGGCAGCCTTTCAGCACATAGGTACGTCGACGATACTGTACACCCTCTTTTGTTGCACTTCATGGCAAGCTATCCTAGGCTTGCATTTCAGCAAGATAATGCTCGCCCGCACGCGGCAACAGTTCCTACTGCTTGTCTTCGTGCTGGACAAACACTACCCTGGCCAGCAAGTCGCCGGATCTGTCCCAATTGAGAAGGACTGTAGCATTGTGGGCAGCGCCATCCATCTAGCTCGGTGTTTTGTTGTTCTCTTGTGTCAAATGGCCATAATTTGGCACGATATTCCTCAGGACCACATCCAACAACTCTGTCAATCAATGCCAAGTCGAATAACTGCTTGATTAAGGGCCGCAGATGGACCAATGCGTTACTGCCTTGCCCAATTCGTGAAGTTTTCTCTTGAATAAATCAGCCAATTTTTCTGAAATTGTATTCATTTGTTTGTCTGTACATACACACCTTTTGTGACAGTGGGTACTTCCGGCACCCCTAACTGATCCACCCATCCCGTGGGAAGATTTATTGGCGGAAAGCTTATGTATTAGCTCTAATTCCTCGAATTTTCTCGTCGCGGTCATTTCACGAAATGCGAGAGGGGGGAGGGGTAAGTAATAGGTTGTCCGACTCTTCCCGGAAAGTGCTCACTCGTAATTTCAATAGTAAAACTCTCCGTGATGCTCGGCGCCTCTCTTGTAGCGTCTGCCACTATTTTGACGACCTCTGTAAGTCTCGCGCAGACTAAACGAACCCGTGACGAAAAGTGTCGCTCTTCTTTGGATCTTATCTATCTCTGTTACCAGTCCTAGCTGGTGATGGTGGCAGATGGATGAACAATACTCAAGATTCGGCTGAAAAAGTGCGTTGTAAGCCGCTTACTTCGTGGGTGTGTTACATTTCGATAAGATTCTTCCTATTAATCTCACTCTGGCACCTGCTTTTCCTGCTGTTTGTTCTATGCGGTCGTTCCACTTAAGGTAGCTCTGGATTGTTACTCCTAGACATTTTACGGCAGATGCTGTTCCTTGCCATTTTTCGTCAAGAGTGTAGTTGTAGAATAGTGGATTTCTTTTCCTATGTATGTGCAGTATGTTGTATTTATTTTCGTTCAGGGTCAACTGCCAGAACCTGCACCATTCATCAATCCTCTACAGGTCACTCTGTCTTCTGACGTTGGTACTTTCTTATAGACAGTCGCATTATCTGTGAGCAGTCTTAGCTTCTTTCGCTTCCTACTAGATTATTTCTGCACATTGTAATCAGTAACAGTCTTATGACACTTCCTTGGGGTACTACTGAAATTACCGTAACATCTGTCGATTTTTTCCGTTGAGAGCGACGTGTTGAGTTCTGTCTGCAAAGTAGTCTTGAATCAACCAAAGTGCCGTTGTCTACAGCGCTGTGGATCTCATTTAGGAACAAGGCGAGCTGAGTTGCGGAAGACCTCTGCTTGCGGAATCCATGTTGATTTTTATGGAGGAGATTTTCGATCTCCAGAAAAGTCACAATTCTTGAGCATAAAACATGTTTCACAATTCCACAACAGAGTGAGTCAACGACATAGGCCTATAATTATGTGCATCTGTCCTACGACTTTTCTTGTAAACGGGGATAACCTGTGCTTTTTTGCAGCCGATGGGTACACTTCTTTACTCCAGTGTTCTAAGGTAAACAGCTGATGGATGGGGAGCAAGTTCTTTCTGATAATATATATAGAATATTATAGGTATCTCATCTTTTCCTGATGCATTTCCACTACCAAGCAATACGAGTTGTTTTTCTATTCCGCCATCGGTTACGTCAGTATCTGTCATTTCGGCATTCATACGATGATTGAATGGAGATGCCGCGTTAGGATCTTCCGAGGTGAAACAATTTCGGAAGACCGAGTTCAGTGTTTCTGACTCCTTTCTCTTACCTTCCGTTTCGATGCTAGTATGGTTACTGAGTGAATGAACAGATGCTTTCGACCCGTTTACTGATTTTACGTAATGCCAAAACCTCTTCGAGTTTTTACTCAGGTCGTTTGACAAAATTTTTTTTTTTGAAGTCATCGAACGCTTCTGTCATTGCTCTCCTTATGCTCATTTTTGCTTCGTTCAGCTTTCGTTTGTCAGGTAGGTTTCGACTTCTTTGTTAACGTAGCAGTTTTCTAACACGGCTATAAGCCACGGTAGGGCTTTCCCTTCCTTTAAAACCTTGCTCGGAACATACTTGTCAAATGCATATTGCTGGACGCTTTGGATTTTTCTTTCCATTTGTGCCCCTTATCTTCGTTCCCAGCTCTGAATATTTGACGCTGACTTACTCTTCTGTCACTCTTGCTACGCAAAAGTATTTTCCTACCTTTCTTAACGTTCCTTATAATAGACGTAACCATACTTGCTATCACAGCCTTATGATCACTGATAGCTTCCTCCACGTTAACTGATTCGGCAAGTTCAAGTCTATTAGTGGCTAGGATATCTAAGACGTTACTCTATCGAGTGGGATCTCTAATTATCTGCTCGAAGTAATTTTCCGATAAGGCATTCAGAATAATGTCATCTTGTCTCTGGCAGCAGTTTTGACAGCATCACTCTCCTAAACTGTAACTGGCAAGTTGAAGTCACCTCCTATTACAACGGATGATTAGAAAAATTAATGACATTCTGCAAGTTAAAAACAGAAATAAATTTTGTTGCAAAAGATGAGTCATGGTTATTCTTATGTGCAAGGTCAACAGCTGTAAAGGAACGTTTCGGTTAACATGAAAAGGCATTTCTAAACGTTCAGGGCAAGACTTTTCCCGACTCTTGCGACGTCAATCGTCTTGCGTCAGGCTCAGAGTCTCATACAACGATGTGAAAGGATACACCTTCCGTAAAATCTGGCCTTGGTTTTACCGTGTTATTCAGTGAACAAAGCAGGTGATGTGAAAGTTGTTAGTCATTCTCGCACTCAGCTAATGAATAAGAATAATAAGAATAAGTGCTGAAGATCGCCTGTTAGTCAGTGAGTATAGCTGGTATCACGGAAGTTGCTGGCTAGTGCGACATTGAGTGAACGAACACGACTAAATACTCAACACCTTCCTACCCTTTGGTGATTATACCCGGGGACCCAGAAGCTGGAGGCCATTCCCTCATTCAGCGAACAAGTATGGTCAATTGTTGCAAATCATTCATTATTTAGTGAATGTAAAGCCCAGTCTCTCCAAAACACAAATGGAACTGGTTGGTCATTCTAGGCTCATTACCCAATAATATCGGGAATCTATACCATCTGTAATTCTAAATGGGACAAATATCAATTTCTCTCCTTCAGCAAAGAATCTAGGAGTAACAATAGATGAAAATCTAAATTGGAATGAGCACGTAACTATAACGTGCAAGAAAGCATCAGCATCTCTCCATGCCCTACAAAATTATAAAAAGATCTTTCTTCTTGACCTCAAAAAGTAACTTCTGAAACAGTTATACTTACAGGTATCGACTACAGCGATGTTATCCTGCAAGGCCTTTCTCAGAAAAGCTCACGGCGTCTGGAACTGGTTATGAATGTCTGTGTTCGTTACATCTGCGACGTTCAACTCTTCGACCACATTTCACCACCATATGCACAGCTATCCTGACTGCAGACAAGTGTAGATATTTCCACACCCCTTGTCTTCTCTACTGTCTTATCAACGTACACTGTCCCCCATCTCTCTCCTCGACCTTAACATTCTTGTCTGAACAATATGGCAGAAACACTCATTTCCATAAGAGGAAAATCTTTTCTGAAGCACTCCATCTTTCAGGCACTTTCACGAAGTCGCCCTCAGTAGCAGAAACCCGACTCTGGAATAAACGCCCGCGTTATGTTAGAGAACTGAATAACATCTCCGGCTTCAAAGACAGTTGACGACGTTAACTGAAGAGCCAAAGAAACTGGTACACCTGCCTAATATCTGTAGGGCCCCCGCGAGCACGCAGAAGTACCGCAATACGACGTGACATGGACTCGACTAGTGTATGAATTATTGCTGGAGGGAATTGCCACCATGAATCATGCAGGGCTGTCCATAAATCCGTACGAGTACGAGGAGGTGGAGATCTCTTCTGAACAGCACGTTGCAAGGCATCCCAGATATGCTCCATACTGTTCATGTCTGGGGAGTTTGGTGGCCAGTGGAAGTGTTTAAACCAAGAGGAGTGTTCCTGGAGCCACTTTTCAGCAATTCTGGACATATGGGGTGTTGAATTGTCCTGTTAGAATTGCCCAAGTCCGTCAGCATCCACGATGGACATGAATGGATGCAGGTGATCAGACAGGATGCTTACGTACTGTCTCCTGTCAGAATCGTATCTAGACGTATCTGCGGTCCCACGTCACTCCAACTGCACACGCCCCACACCATTACAGAGGCTCCACCAGCATAAAAAGTCCCATGCTAACATGCAGGGTCATGGATTAGTGATGTTGTCTCATACCTGTACACGTCCATCCGCTCGATACAATTTGAAACGAGACTCGTCCGACCAGGCAATATGTTCCCAGTCACCAACAGTCCAGTGTCGGGGTTGACGGGCCCAGGCGAGGCGTAAAGCTTTGTCGTGCAGTCATCAAGGGTATACGAGTTTGTCCTGGATTCCGAAAGCCCACATCGATGATGTTTCGTTGAATGGTTCGCACGCTGACACTTGTTGATCGCCCAGCACTGTAATCTGCAGCAATTTGCGGAAGGATTGCATTTTTGTCACATTGAACGATTTTCTTCAGTCGTCGTTGGTCACGTTCTTGCAGGATCTTTCTCCGGCTGCAGCGATGTCGAAATTTTCATGTTTTACCGGATACCTGATATTCACGTACTCGTGAAATGGTCGTACGGGAAAATCCCCACTTCATCGCTACTTCGGAGATGCTGTGTCCCATCTCTCGCGCGCCGATTATAACAACACGTTCAAACTCATCTAAATCTAGATAACCTGCCACTGTAGTAGCAGTACCGATCTAATAACTGCGTCAGACATTTGTTGTCTTATATAGGCGTGGACGACCGCAACGCCGTATTCTGCCTGTTTACATATCTCTGTATTTGAATACGAATGCCTAGACCAGTTTCTTTGCCACTTCAGTGTAATATCTATAAAGCACCAACGTGGATTACCATTGTTCCTGTACGTACGCGTTACCCTTGTACATCCTGTTTTCCAACTAAGTCCTTCTCATTTTCCAAATTCTTAGCTGGTGCATTCTCTTTAAATTTCTTCCCCAGAGTTCGCTATATCGGAAAATATCTATTTTTTACGTCCATGAATTCTTTTTAAAAGTGCCACAATCATTATAGTTCTTATTTTCATTGTTATTATTACTATTGTCAATACTGGAGGCAACAGCAGTGTTAACTTTATTACTTCAGAGTCGGTATTGTTTAGTTACATTGTTACTTTTTGCCATAATGAAATTGTTATTTCTTAGGTAACTGTCATGTAAAAAGGTTTTGTATGTTTGAAAACCTGTGCCGATGAAGAGAGGGTTTGATGGACCTTAGCAGAACAGGTTAAATAAGTAAATGAACATAGCAAGTAATGCGGAAACTGGTGGCCTTTCGAGCATTCAGATACCTATTACCCAAAACTTTGACCTGCGATAGGCGAGTCTAGCTAACCTTCGAGCTGTATGAAGTGACGGCCCCATGGATGTCAATTAGAAAAAAATGGTTCAAATGGTTCCGAGCACTATGGGACTTAGCTTCTGAGGTCATCAGTACCCTAGAACTTACAACTACTTAAACCTAACTAACCTAAGGACACCACACACATCCATGCCCGAGAAAGGATTCGAATCTGCGACCGTAGCGGTCGCGCTGATCCAGACTGTAGCGCCTGGAACTGCTCGGCCACTTCGGCCGGCTCAATTAGAAAGGTTGCACATGTAGCTATTGTAGGTATACGCTGCCAAGATTTGTGCTCCAAATGGTCCGATTGTCTATGGAGTGCCGGATAAAGACCTCGGTGGTCAAATATTTGTGTGATATCCGTAGCGTTCGTTAATGGACACTTCGCTATTTCCACGCAGATATCTCAGAAGTTCACGCACTGGCTAATTTTCCCTGCCTTACTCTGTTACCAGTACAGGGTTAGTGTCTGGCACACTCCATCCCGCCCGGCCTCCCAACTATGGCTAACAGGATTTCATGTCTGGAAGTTGCAGCTGTGCGTCAAGAATGCGCACTGACGGGGAAACGCGTTATATAAGCGCATCAAGGTCAACTGGCTCTGCGGACATTGGCACTTGCCGGCACCAGCAACAAGTGGTCGCCGAGAAATTCGCCCTTGTACTGCACCTCGCCGATCGCCGGTAGTAAACTCACTGGCCGCTCCTCTTTGACGTCAGTAACAAGGTGTGCGTACGAAGATAAGGTGAATAATCCAAAAGGATTTATGTAGGACATTAGCAGGTGGAAAGCAGAGATCCTAAATCAGCTCTGATTATCAGGAAATAGAGAACACAAAAAACACCGATGTACATTTTCAAATTTACTAGCGTGGCTTACGTAACACGAAAGTTTATCGACTGTAAGAAGCGTGACATTTTGCAGATGTGGATAGCTCACGGCTATGTGAACCGTCAGTGGATAGCAGTGCAAAAACACTATAGTGATAGAAGCGTATCGTAAATAAGTATCTGTCTATTAAGACAATTAGCACTGTGGACAAGTCACGATCCCGGATTTCTGTTCTGGAATGTATGTGTGTAGCTGATCTGGTATTGCATTATTATGAGATGTTTTTAAGTGTCAAGGGTGTACGCGAAAGTGGATCTAAAAGTAACTAGAACCAGTTTCTTGCTAGGTTTACCTACTAGACACTGGTTCGAATCAACTGACCACGTGTCATCGGTTACGTCGAGTGCTTCTTTCCATAAAAATTGCTTCGCATATTGAGCGGTTTCTCATTCATCTCTTCTGCCTAGAAGTGACAGGTAGCCAAATCCGGCGATTTGCGACGGCTGTGAAGCCAGTTCCGTTTTCCGCAGCGCTGTGAGAGGGACGCTAAAATCTTCTTCAGTCGAGTCTCACGCACATCGTTTTGGCTCTTGAACGTTACGAGACAAACGCCCCTTCATTTCGCTGTGGAAGAAATTGAAAGTATCTGTCTCAGTGATACATCTCACGTGATGCTGAATGGGAATTTGCCGTCCGCCATAACAGAACAGGTTAATTGCAACGATGAGAGGGATGGTGGGGACTGGTTACACACGACTGAGATTTCTCGACGTAAATGTAAAAAAAGGAGACTGAATCTAGACAGATGCGGGAAACCTTCCATATGGGAAATTCTCAGACATTTGGTACAACATATCGAAGCCGAGTCGTTGAGTAAGTTCTGTATCGTCCAAGGTCTCATTCTGCAAAAGGGGCTGAAGTAGTTTTGCAGAACATTACGCAGCGATTATTTTATGAAGCAGCCGTCTGCTGAGTGCATGTGAAATATTTCTTCTCTTTTGTATATAAACGTAACTACTTCAATTCTGAAACTGGTTTTTGACAAAAAAAAAAAAAAAAAAAGAAATGGTTCAAATGGTTCTGAGCACTATGGGACTTAACATCTGAAGTCATCAGTCCCCTAGAACTTAGAACTACTTAAACCTAACTAACCTAAGGACATCACACACATCCATGCCCGAGGCAGGATTCGAACCTGCGACCGTAGCGGTCGCGCGGTTCCAGACTGAAGCGCCTAGAACCGCTCGGTCACACCGGCCGGCTTTTGACAAAGGTACAGGTTGATTATAATTAAACTTTCGCTGCTTCAGGCGGACCCTGTCAAAAACGAGCGAATGATCTTAGGGCCATGAAACTTTGTGGAAGCATCTATAAAGACATGCGGAGGAGACGTAACTAATAAACCGTTGAAAGAAATATATTTTAATTTCCACATGAGAGAGTAACATACCATGTTTACGTTCCGGGCTACAAACGTCACTCAATGTGACTACCATCTGCATCCCTGACAGTCTGGAACCGCACTAGCGATAGTATTTCACAATTGTTCGCAGCACGTTTCGAAAGGTGGACCATGGAATGTTCAGCCATCGTGACACAGCTCGTGCGCTACTTGAAGATCGCAAATTGCGTCCAGCATTGTTAGCGACGTCAACGGTAACTTCTCCATTTCGTGGTGCAATTGGCAGTTAGCTACCCTAGAAGCAATTTCCAAATCGCCAGCTAATTCGAACTTCCGAATCATGTTCTTCCCTCCGATGAGGAAAGAGGCCCTCTCCGTATTCCTTCAGTGTGTCGATACCCTCCAAGAACACAGTACTGTTGCTGTTTTCATGAACAAAGAAGCGCAACAGCTGTTAAAAGATTCTTTATTACAAGGACCGGTTTCGCAGTTTGTAGCCGCATCCTTATGTACAAAAAACTAAGTGCGTGTAGGACTTGCGCTCGGAGGGTTCCGTACAAGCTAAATTATGTTTATCCACTGATAAGCCAAAACATTATGACCACTGCCGACTGCGAAGTTGGATGCCGCCTTGTGGCGTTGCCGGCACGTGACGCGGCAACGAAAGTATGTAATCGGAGCAGAGCGAAGATATGGGCTTCAAATGGGGAAATCTATTGGGATGAACGACTTTTACAAAGGTCAGATTATTATTGCTCAGAGCCTGTGAACGAGAATCTCGACAACGGCAAAGGTGGTCGAATGTTCACGTGCAGCGGTCGCGCGGTTCCTGACTGTAGCGCCTAGAACCGCTCAGCCACTCCGGCTGGCTTGCCTGGGCAGGTGGTGCGTGTCGTTTTTAGGAAGTTGTTGTCTAAGCTGATTTTCAACATCGTCTAAGAGGGGTCACTCATACACCACATGGTCTGGAGTGCCCTGCGCAGCACCACAGTCTCACGCTGGTGCAGCCCGCTTCCCAAACCGACACAAGTACGTCGGGTAGGGCCCATGTCCAGTAAGGAAGTGCAGCAGTCCTCTGGTTGGTTTGAAATATGTGAGTTTTAAAAGTTTCTCTATGTTCGGCAGCAGCTCATAAGTTCTACGCCCCGTTTCCTCATTATTCCATTGATCCTGCCATAGTTCTATCCCCCTTCCTTTTATTCCAAGCTTGTCCGCAAAATAAACCCCCATTATTTCCATTATTTTCTCGCTTCTCTCCTTCTTCACCCAATACCAGGCAGCCTGTTCCCTAATTTTGATGTCCAGTGGAGAGATCCCCATTGGTACTAGATGCGCCCCCCCCCCTCCCCCCAGGAGTTGTTCTGCATGCTCCTACTGAACGCAGGAGCATATTTCGCTGCACCCTTCTTACGGCCATGGCAGGCATAACCTCGTGAGCCTTTGTGCCCAGACCCCTGATCCGGATCCTACTATTGATGTTAGGATGCTATTGTGGTATAGTTTGATTAGGTCAGGTGGGAGATGGAAACGTTTGTGACCAAGTCAGATAAGGTTATTTAGCATTACCAGGGATATTTGCGATACGGTATCAATGTGTGACGTATAGTTCCACCCCTAGTCGATGGCTACACCTAGATAACGGGCCTCACGGCGCCGAAGAACTGCTGAGCCGTTAATTCTTACCGTTGGATTTCTAACAAGTTGACCTTTGACTAACAAATATGTAGACTTACTAGGCGCGATTGTCATTTTTGCTTTGCGGCACCATGTGGACAAAATAGTTATAGCTCTCTCTACTTTGGGTTCTAAGTCCTCGCCGGCCGGGGTGGCAGAGCAGTTCTAGGTGCTACAGTCAGGAACCGACCGACCGCTACGGTCGCTGGTTCGAATCCTGTCTCGGGCATGGATGTGTGTGATGTCCTTAGGTTAGTTGGATTTAAGTAGTTCTAAGTTCTATGGGACTGATGACCTCAGTAGTTAAGTCCCATAGTGCTCAGAGCCACCTGAACCATTTTTTTATAAGTCCTCGCGGCTTCGACCGCCAACCAGCAGGAGGAGGTCGTCAGCGTAGGCTATGACCTCTAGCAAATCGTCACTGCTCTTTAGGTCTTCCAGAAGTGGTTCCATATTAATGCCCCAAAAGAGATGCCCCAAGACAGAGCCCTAAGGACATCCTTTGGTTATTTTCTTGCTGACTTAGCCGCTAGGGGCCGATAGCCAGACCTCCCGGTCTTCACAATAGCTCCTAAGACATTGCTGAACATGGAGCTCCGCAGCAGATCACCCTTATGTGTTCACACGTTGAACCAACGACATCGCCAATTACGACTGGAGTGGGCGCAGGACCGTCGGGATTCGACTGTCGATCAATGGAACCGCTTCGGCTCTTGGGGTGAATCACATTTTTGCTATACTAGGTCGACGGTCGTCTCCACAAACGCCGTCACCCAAGTGAACGGCCGCTCGAATCGTGCAACTCGCCACTGACGCAGACTGGATGGAGCAGTATTCTACTGTAGGAGACATTCTCCGGCCCTTGCATGAGAGCGGTCGTAGTAATCGAAGACACACTGACAGCTGACGTGTATTTTCAGCAGTTTAATTGTCCGTATCTCGCAGCCAGAACCGTGCTATAGTGGTTTGATGAGGATTATAGTAAACTCACATTGACGGTGATCAATTCGCCTGATTTAAATCCTATGGAACCCATCTGTGACGCTATTGGACTCCGTCACCGTGTACGTAAATCGGTGATCCGCTATTTACGCGAATTACGTGACTTGTGCGTAGACATCTAATGCGACATATCTCTACCAACCTACCAGAAAACTCTCGGGTCCGTGATACGCAGAATCAGTTATGTATTTTGTTCCAGTGACGGACAAACAAGTTTATAAGCCGGTGGTCATAATATTTTGGCTCATTAGTATATGTAGTTAACCCATTCCGGGAATCTGAGACTAGCCCAGACACACAACAAGAAGCGAGCAGGGAATTTCAGCGTACAGGCCTACATTTAAAGAGAGAAGGTTTAATAAAACATTTTAAATTATTTACCAAACACGACGATAACTTACACTATATGTACACATACAGTAATACTTTCATAGTAAGCATTTGATGTATAATGAATACAATGACTGTTCTAATGACGAAAAGATGTTTTTAAGTGATATAATTAAAATTTAAGAGTTTTACAATTTTTCCCTTTAATTGTACCGTGAGACATGGCGTCTTGCCAAATTTGATGATTCTAAATCAACAGGATGTATCCAATAATTTTTGGTGAGTGAGTTTGCGAGTATCAAAATAAGTGACATGTATGGCCGTACTTTTTGATTGCATTGACGTAGAAGCTTAAATGTTTTACATCTCCAATGCACGATAGACTTTTGTGTGTAAAATAAATTTCTACTTGGTGCGTCTACCCATTCCTGAGAAAAGGGGTCTTAACGGATGGACACACAGACAGTCGGATAACAAATGACAAAAACTTTTTTTCGTGTGTTTAAATTACAAATTAACAATTTTGGGATTTTTCACTTACTTCTGCTGTGAAATCTTGCTTCTGGCCGAATTTCATGATTCTAGGTCGAGGAAATCTACCTTAAAGGTTTTGCTGAGTGTCTTTGCGAGTATCAAAATAGGTAACATAAATGGCTGTATCTTTTGACTACATGAACTTAGAAGCTTAATTTTTTTGCACCAACAAGAGACCGGACATCCTAGTATGTGCCATAAATTTCAACTTGACACACCGAGCCCTTCCTGAGAAAGTGGGGTCTCAGCAGACGAACAGATAGACAGACGGACAACAAAATGTTGCTATAAGTATTCCGTTTTTACCGGGTGAGTTACGGATCCCTAAAATTGGGGAAAATGCAATAAACAAGACAAAAAATGGTGTAGTAAATAACAGTTAAAATACAGTCAGTTCATATAAAATCCAGACTGGGATTAAATGGACGATTCAACATTCTCAAACTAAACACCGTCCGAACAGGCCTTGGAAGACCCAACGGTACCGACTGGCCGCCGTGTCATCCTCAGACCACAGGCGTCACCGGATGCGGATATGGAGGGGCATGTGGTCAGCACACCGCTCTTTCGGCCGTATGTCAGTTTACAAGACCTGAGCCGCTGCTTCTCAATCAAGTAGCTCCTGAGTTTTCCTATCAAGGGCTGAGTTCACCCCGCTTGGCAACAGCGCTCGGCAGACCGCAAGGTCACCCATCCAAGTGCTAGGGAGCCCGACAGCTCTTAACTGACGGGAACCGATGTTACTACTGAGGCAAGGTCGTTGGCATCCAACATTCTCAAGCAAATCAAAATAAAACGTGCATGGAAATAACGGTAGTAAGGTAATAAAATGGGCAGATCAATGTGGTCGACCACCTCAAATTGTAAGGGATCCTGTAGTTTAAACCTAAAGAACTCATATGGTCCAAAATTCAAAGTTTGAAATTGTGGCATTAAAATGAAGGTAAATAATTAGACGGACACATAACTAGATAAACTCATCGTTAGGATAGCGGCGCAATGCGGAATAGACTCGTGCGGCAGTAGCATACGGTGGTACACGGGCAGAAAAAACATATCATGTAACAACCACATTAAAAAACGAAACATAAAATATAAAAATAGAGCATTAATAGCCAATAAAGGCAGGCTGGGGAGGTAAGTAGATATAGAGACTCAGATTGACCAAAAGAAATTGAAAACTTACCAGGACGTGAAACACAGATAGGCACGTAGCCAGAACAAACGCAGGTGAGACCCAACGGAACAATGGGCGCGAAGGTGGAAGGAGCCGACCGGATAGGCTAGCGCGGAGACTGGGTAATAGGCGACACCACACGAGCGTGTCAGAAGCAATAACCGCTACGACGTATTTTGCCATTATTGTATTAGTCAGCTATGTAAGGACGCCACCCAACTTTCTCTGTCCCGTTATATCGTAGCACTCATTGTTTCTGATACGCTCGCATGGTGTCGCCTATTACCCAGTATGCGCGGTGTAGCGCGCGGTCTGTGGCGCCCCGTCGGAGGTTCGAGTCCTCCCTCGAGCAGGGGCGTGTGTGTTGTCCATAGCGTAAGTTAGTTTAAGTTAGATTAAGTAGTGTGTAGGCTTAGGGGTCGATGACCTCAGCAGTTTGGTCCCATAAGACCTTACCACAAATTTCCAATTACCCAGTCTGCGCGCGCTGGGCTATCCGGTCGGCTCCTTACCCCCATGCGTTCAGTGTTCCGTCGGCTCTCACCTGTGTTTGTTCCGGCTGCATGACTATCTGGGTTTTACATTGCGCAACTAAACCCATAACTGGCTCCCACTGCGACGCATCAGTTTGAGATTTGGCTCGAAGGTGACTACGATCTTCCTCTATAATGGTGCAAAAGCGTGCCACCACACGACCTCACTCGCGAGCACAGGGACGCTTCAAACAGCAAGGTGTCCAGACATGCGAACACAAGGCCGCAGCTCCAGAAGTTCATGTGAGCTGTAAGGTGGGTTAATAACGTCACATTGGCACCTAATTTCACCATATTTCTTGCCAATGCCACCGGGGACGTATCACAAGATGAGAAGGCCCTTCTTACCTACATTTCGCCACTTCTTTTACCGTCTCTGCGATGGAAGTCCGTGACACCCAGCGTTGAAATCATGCGGTTTTTCTTATAGGTGCCCGAGGAAAACATTTCAGACACATCGCCGCTCAGAATCCACCCGAAAGGCCTCAGGGGGTGGACTACAGGGTGTAAGTGAAACCACCCCTTTCCTTCAGGCGTTGATTCCCAAATGTTTCGCGGTCGTAAACGGCAGTTCGCAGTGTGCAATGGGCAACAGGAAGACGTTTTTGACAAAGTTCGACACTGCTGACACCTTCGGACGTTTCAGCTCTTCTTTAAGGACACTGTTGGACTGTATCCTAACTGGACCTGATCACACCTCCATGGATTGCAGCGCAACCGCAATTTTTGCTCTGGTATACAAGATGGCACTATTACGGTCCGTTCAAAGCCATTCAACGATTTTTGAACGTGATCCTAAACACTACACGGTACTTACGTTTCTTTCGGCCTTCCTATTTTCCGCCCTCTTGTGGCGTGATCACGCGAGAGTGCAAGGTTAACATGTGCGTGAATAAAACAGCGAAGGGTCCCTCTAAGACACCATAGTTGCGAAACACTCTCGGTGTCACCCACACATCTTCGTTGAGCATGTTACAACTGTGTCTTTAGAAACTTGGGTACCATTTCAGCCTGGTGGCTGCTCTAGTGCCTGAGAGTTAGGCAACCCCTTAGACGCCTTTTCTATGTCGATCTCCTCCTGTCCCCTCGCTATGTCCATCTCCTCCACCCCGTTCTTCCGTCCCCCTTCTCCACCCCACTCTCTCCATCTTCTCCACCCAGACTCTCTGTCCGTGTCCTCCTCCCCAGTCTGTCAATCTGATCCACTCCCCTCTCTCCATCTTCTTGTTCCCCTCTGTCCACCTTCTCCTTCTCCTATATCTCCCCCCCCTCTCTTTGTCCACCACCTCCTCCTCTGTCTCTCTATGTTCATCTCTTCCTTCTCCCTCTGTCAATTCCTCCTCCCCCTGTCTCCCCTACTCCCCTTTTTCTGTCCACTTCCTGCTCCTCTGTCCATTCATATACTCCCCTTCCTTTTTCTGCGTATCTCTCTACCTCCACCTGTATCTGCCCATCTCCTCCTCTTTCGTTTTGCTGTCCATATCTTCTTCTCCCCTCTCTCTCTGTCCATTTCCTCCTCCTCCTTTCTCTCTCCATGTTATCAAACCTCACCCCAACAGGCGGCTGGTGCTTGGAACCCCACAGTATTTCTTTCCAGATTGTAACTAATGTATGTATCAACTTTGGTTGAAATCATTCCAGGGGTTTAGGATGAGCTTTATAACTGTGTCTTTGCTTGCGTAGACACATGCCTGATATATTTCACATATACACGGCTGGAAAAAAATTAGTATACCCTTTTAGAGGTATTAAATTCAATCAGGATTTATTGTTGCAACAATGCATAAAGAATACACGAAATGACTACATTTACAGATAAATATCACAAGCAGCTCTGAGGTACCAAGTTGAAACACCTTTATTAGTACGTGGTGTAGCCTCCAAGGGCGGCAATGCAGGCGCTGACTCTGGGATCCAGTCGATTGCACAGATGGCGAATAGTGTCCTGGGATACGTTATGCCGACCTGTTCGACCTCTTGAAGTAGTTCTGTAAGAGTTGCTGCTTGACGAGTCGCAGAGTCACTTCTTGTCCCAACATACTGCACACGTGGTCGACTGGAGGCAAGTCCAGAGATGGTGCTGGCCTGGAGGTCACTGCACATGTTGCAGAGCACGTTGAGTTTCATGAGCAGTGTGTGAGCGAACTTATCCTGCTGGAACGACGCATCACCTTCCTGTTGCAAGAATGGCAAAAGAATGGGTCTAACAACATTCTACATGTATCGAGCACTGTTTAGCGCCCCCCCCCCCCCCAGAGGCATCTAAGGCCAAGGGCCTGGTGGTGGGCCAGTGCGTGTTGGACACATGCACTCTACGAGACAGTGCTCACCAACTCTACGCCGTGCACGAATCCGACCATCAATTGCGTGCATGCAGAACCTGCTTTCATCACTGAAGACCGCGGCACGTCATTCCATCTTCCAAGTAATACTTTGACGGCGACAGTCGACCGATGTACGTCGATGCTGTGGCGTGAGTGGAAGGTGGACTAGAGCCGTGCGAGCCTGTAATCCCACTGCTAATAACCGATTCGCAACAGTTCGTGTTGATATGTCTGGGCTCACAGGCCATCTTATCTGTGCTGCGGTAGCTGGACGATCTGCCACTGATGTTCTCGCAGTACGACGATCCTGGAGGTCACTTATGCTGCGTGGACGTCCAGAATTTCGGCTATGGGTGTGAGAATGTTCACATGGTCACTGATAGCAGCATCGTTGCACATCTGACGCGGCACGTCCAACGTGTGGCACTTCTCCAAAATGACCGTTCCGCCACTCGGAAGGCTACATTTTGTTCACTTCCAAACTCGCTTCGTTTGCTATAGGAAGTACGAGTGCGTCTCCGTGGCATGGTTTCCCGCTTGCTTCACACATTTACACCACGCTGAGCCTTCTGGCTGTGAGCATTCTCTGTTATAGGGCAGACACAGATTGCATCTATTATCCCTCAGGTGGCATATGCCGTTATAGGATCAAAATCGACGTCTTCTTTCCAGGTGTACTAATTTTTTTTCCAGCAGTGTATTTAACATATTTGACACGTATTTGTGCACATATTTCACGGGGTCCCGGGTTCGATTCCCGGAGGGGTCAGGGATTTTCTCTGCCTCGTGATGACTGGATGTTGTGTGTTCTTCATCATCATTGACTCGCAAGTCGCCGAAGTGGCGTCATCTAAAGAGGACTTACAATACGGCGGCCGAACTTCCCCGCATGGAGCCTCCCGGCCAACAATGCCATACGATCATTTCATTTTTTTACCTGTATCTCTAGCGAATTTCGCCCTACAGTTTCATTTTCACGCAGCTGAATGTTTATGATGTCGTATCTCCTGAACTATGTGCTGAACAATAATATAAATTTGAGGGAACATCCAGTGGTACATGCGGCTAATGACTACGAAATACATGGTGAATGGAGTTAGTAGTAAAGAAGTAATAAATTAATACGTCATGCACTATGCGGCAGTTTTTCGCGCTTCTCAGTGTTTATGACGTCTTATCTCCTGAACAATGTGACTTACAATGACATAATTTTGCTGGGACATTCAGTGGTATACGCGAATACTGTCTGCAAAATACGACAGGAACGAATTTAGTAGTAAAGAAGTATTAAATTAAAGTGTCATGAGAATGAGATTTTTCACTCTGCAGCGGAGTGTTCGCTGATTCGAAACTTCCTGGTAGATTAAAACTGTGCGCCGGACCGAGACTCGAACTCGGGACCTTTGCCTTTCGCGGGCAAGCGCTCTACCATCTTTTTTTTTTTTCATTTTGTTCGCTGTTGATCGTTGTGTTTGGTCGTTGCGGACGTCGCATGACATCCGTTCAAGTTCGTTGTTGATCCTTTCACTCAGTTTTTTTATTACAGAGGCCAACCAGCTCTCTGACCGAACACGCTGAGCTACCGTGCCGGCGTCCGTCTGAGCAACCCAAGCACGACTCACGCCCCGTCCTCACAGCTTTACTTCCGCCAGTACCTCATCTCCTACCTTCCAAACTTTACAGAAGCTCTCCTGCGTCATGCTTCATAAGGCATTTTTAACCCTTTGACTATCAACGGCATGCAAGTGTCCCACGATATGTTATTCCAGAACCAATTGGAATTTGTTGCTTATGATTGCTATGTATCAGTGTCCCACTGGTGTACTAATGGTCAGCAATATTTTTATAATTACAGACTACACCTGTCCTCAAATTTCATTGTTAACCCTCGTCACGGTTTGTCATATCAAATTAGTTGGCGCCTACGTAAAGACAACCCAACTACCAGATTCGCAAAGTCTGCGTGCCTTCCCGGAAACATCACCCAACGACTTACATCCACGAATTGACGCTTGCCATATCATAAACGAAGCCCGTATTGAGAGTCTGTAGTGTGAGTTACAAACTTCGAGAGATACTCTGACCACTGGCATATGTCTTTTTTCAGTATGACTTATAGTTTCTGCGCTGTCAACTTATGAAACCTTCCAGGTACTTACGAATAATTCTGTATGTCCTACCTCCCCCACCGCCCCCCAACCCCTAGGAAAACGAAAGGCCGCAAAATATTCTTTTCATATTCTTATTTCTAAGACAGTGATTAAAATAAGCATACGTTAATGTTTTTGAAATGAACTTTATAGTCAAAAGGTTAACGCATGAACAACGAAAATTTATTAAGCGAGAAATTTCCTTTCGTTTCCTTTCATCATTTTGTGGGAGTCGGTAGCGAGAAAAAGGTTAGTAAAGGTTTGAAATTTGTGTGAAGTTTGTTGTAAGTTCTTTCACTGTCAAATACCATATGACTGAAGTATGGGCATTAGCGAGTCGTGCGATATGCTGTTTTATTCATACCCAACCCTTCTATAGGTACGTGGTTCTTATCACACAGCGATAATTCCCAGGCAACAAGCGATATGCGTACCGTATCATTTTTGTTGAAATCGTTTCAGTGGTTTAGAAGCAGATGCGGGACATACATACAATAATACATTCATACATATACAGGGTGAATCACCTAAAACTTGCACCGCAAATATTGCGGAAATGGAAAGTGCTTTTGATGTGCGGCTTTGATAGAATGGTTTGGTAGTCAGGGGCTCACATTTTTAGCCAGTCAACGGATTGTAATAATACTTAGAATGTGTACATTTTGTGCAAACATTCACATTTTAACATGATGTAAGCTTTTTATAAAATGTTGTCTAAGAGAAAACTGAATGCATTGATTTCGGAAACTTTCTCCTTATGTAACATGCAGATGACGTATTCAGTTGCTGAGCAAAACTGCCTTTTGGTTGGCCCTGTGTTGCACATGTGAAGAGTGTCGTGAAATAAAACTTTAAATTCATCATATGCAAAATTAGAAATAAAGAAAACAACTTTAATTAGATGCCAAAAGAGACTAATGTTGTGCTCAGTGAAAACTGTATAACTAAAACACAGTATCGGAGAACGTTATGAACGATGCGTCATACACTATGTGACACCCCTAAAAACATACGTTTTACATATTAGGTGTATTTTGCTGCCACCTGCTGCCAGGTACTCCATATCAGCGACCACAGTAGTCTTTAGACATCGCGAGAGAGTACAATGGGGCGCTCCGCGGAACTCATGGTCTTCGAACATGGTCAGGTGATGGGGTGTCACTTGTGTCATACGACTGTACGCGAGGTTTCCACACTCCTAAACATCCCTACGTCCACTGCTTCCGATGTGATAGTGAAGTGGAAACGTGAAGGGGCACGTACAGCACAAAAGCGTACAGGCCGACCTCGTCTATTGACTGACAGAGACCGCCGACAGTTGAAGAGGGTCGTAATGTGCAACAGGTAGACATCTATCCAGACCATTACACAGGAATTCCAAGCTGCATCAGGATCCACTGCAAGTACTATGACAGTTATGCAGGAGGTGAGAAAACTTGAATTTCATGGTCGAGCGACTACTCATAAGCAACACATCACGCTGATAAATGCCAAACGACGCCTCGCTTGGTGTAAGGAACGTAAACATTGGACTACTGAAAAGTGGAAAAACGTTGTGTCGAGTAATGACTCACGGTACACAATGTGGCGATCCGATGGCAGGGTGTGGGTATGACGAATGCTCGATGAACGTCATCTACCACCGTGTGTAGTGCCAACAGCAAAATGTGGAGGCGGTGATGTTATAGTGTGGTCGTGTTTTTCATGGAGGGGGCTTGCACCCCTTGTTTTCTTGGGTGGCACTATCACAGGACAGACCTACATTGACGTTTTGAGCACTTTCTTGCTTCCCACTGTTGAAGAGCACTTTGAGGATGACGATTGCATATTTCAACATGATCGAGTACCTGTTCATTATGCACGGCCTGCGGCGGAGTGGTTACACGACAATAACATCCCTGTAATGGACTGGTCTGCACAAAGTCCTGACCTGAATCCTACAGAAGACCTTTGGGATGTTTTGGAACGCCGACGTCGTGCCAGGACTCACCGACCGACGTCGATACCTCTCCTCAGTGCAGCACTCCGTGAAGATCGGGCTGCCATTCCCCATGAAACCTTCCAACACGTGACTGAACGTATGCCTGCGAGAGTGGAAGCTGTCATCAAGGCATAGGGTGGGCCAACATCACATCATATTGAATTCCAGCATTACCGATGGAGGGCGCCACGAACTTGTAAGCCATTTTCAGCCAGGTGTCCGGATACTTTTGATCACAGTGTATGATGTGCAATGTTAGACTAAAATATCCACAAAAATAAATTACTACTCTGCTCGGAAGAAGACAACTTTTTGAAATTACCAACACTGTTCACCTAAAATTAATGTACTTCCTAGCTCGACAGCTGACAATCCTGACTACACAATGTCTGCACAAGAATGCAATGTGAGATCAGCCCAGAAATAAATGCTCAGCAAGCCGTTTTATTTGTGTCTGTAATACTGGCTTTATCGAAAGCAAATACAAATCAGCAGATGCAGCAGTTGAAGACAAATAATCTATTCTAAATTCTTCTCGTCAGAAACAAACTGCCGGTTCGTGTGGCTAAAGGTGCAATGTACACACGTGAAAAATTCAAAATTTTACTATGAAATGTGGAGGCTGGATTTACTTTAAGAAAATAGTTTTTGAGAAATCATACTCTGAGTATTGAGAAAAAGACAGCAACATAAGAAGCCTCTAACAATTACAAAATTATCCCATTACAAAAATTACACACACACCTTTACAATTTCTCCAAAATCTTCAACAAAACAAAGAAAGAAAATATTATGTATCCGTTTTCTTCTCCATAATAAAATATTCCAGATGGTTTCTCCCAGATACACAGATACGGACGTCTTTCTCGGAATAACTCAACTGCTCGCGTAATGTACAGCGCTGCACAACAGACTGACCACCAGGTTGATCACAGATAAAACTAAAAACACAGAGTAAAGGATTTTATTCACTACACTTGCACTGAGACTATTCACCTTTGTCTCAGAACAGTCAAGGTGAATTATTCACAATAGTAGACAACATGGGAGAAACTTACAATGAAACAACGCCTATTGACATTAACAAACTAAAAGTAGGGTAAATTAGAATGTCAGCGGTATTTGTTGCAGGATTCCAGTTCTAGTCGTTTACGAGGTATCGCATTTTGAAATTTTCCCACACGGACACTTGTACAATATTTGCGGTAGCAGACACTAAAGACCAACACAAGTGCATACACTAGTAGTACGGATTCTGTCCAGTAACGAGACAGCTGACTGTCACGTGTTGTGTTCAAATTGGCCACCGGCAGCGGCAATACGCGCTTCTAGTTGGGTGCTGCACACGTGTTAGCATTCCAGCGGAGATGTCCGAGAAGGCTGCGGAAATACGTCGTTGTTTATCATCGGATGTAGTTGGTATGTCCTTCTAGACAGCATCTTTCAGCTTTCTCCACAGACGAAAGTCTACAGGCGTCAACTCTGGGTAACCCGTAGGCCAAGGTACAGGTCCTCTGCGTCCAGTCAACGATTTGGAAACAATTTGTTAAGACATGCCGTAGTACTTCGCGCACTGCAGGCTGGACAACCATCATATTGGTACCACAGCTTCCTCCTAATGTGGAAAGGAACGTCTGCTAGCATCCGTGGAAGAAGGTCTGTTAGGAGGCCGCGATACTTGAGAGTGTGCAGTGTTCCGTCTATGAAAAACGGGCCTATGAGCTATCCTGCACTACACATTTACATTCCATGGATGCTGACGTCCCACCTGACGAAAACAACGATGATTACCAACAGACCAATGGTGCATATTTCGGTAGTTTACCTAGCCATGATTAATAAATGGAAATGCCGTGTGGCTGGGGCCTCCCGTCGGGTAGCCCGTTCGCCTGGTGCAAGTCTTTCCAGCTGACGCCACTTCGGCGACTTGCATGTCGATGGGGATGAAATGATGATGATAAGGACAACACAACCCCCAATTCCTGAGTGGAGAAAATCTCCGACCCAGCCGGGAATCGAACCCGGGCCGTTAGGTATGACATTCCCTCGCGCTGACCACACAACTACCAGGGGCGGACGATTAAGGAATTCGGTGTCGTCATTAAACAATATACATGATACATCTGGAGTATTCTGTTTCACGAGCGAGGTGGCGCTGTGGTTAACACACTGGACTCGTATTCGGGAGGGCGACGATTCAAACTTGCGTCCGGCCATCCTCGTTTAGGTTTTCCGTGATTTCCCTAAATCGCTTCAGGCTAATGCCGGGATGGTTCCTTTGTAAGGGCACGGCCGACTTCCTTTCCCTTCCTTACCTAATCCGATGGGGCCGAAGATCTCGCTGTTTGGTCCCCTCCCCCCATATCAATCAGTCAACCTATCCTGTCTTAATTCTCGTGTACAGAAGTTAACGTGTTTCTCATTATTGTTTCCACGCAGCTCTTGATGGAGTGAGATGTGATAGGGATTTAACGTATGTCGGTGGATAAGGCGTAGGACAGTTGCCTGACTCATGCCACTTCCTCGTACGATTGCGCGAGAGCTAATGTACGGATCAACTGCAACAGCAGCAAGAACATTAATATCCCCCTATTCTGTCGTCACTTGCTTCCTTCTGTTACGTGTCTAGGTGTTACACTACCATTTTACGTAACTCGTTGAAGAAGTTGATAAGTAATTGCGGACGTAGTTGACGGCTGTTGGGAGTCCTTGGCGCATACACAGTACAACTTCATTCTTCCTACGTCTCCACACATCATGAGCATGTCGGCATTTTCTGCATTGGTAAATCCCATCATTCACTCACGACCTACTGCTTGGAATGTCCCACAGTAACTGACTTGTAAGTCGCAGCGGACTAGTAAGTCGCAGTGCACTCAAGGAATATGTAATCACACTAATTTACCATACTTTTAGATGTTAATGACAATAGGCATCATTTAATTTAAAAAAGCGCATGTTGGCACAAAAATACACTTTCTAGGTGTTATTACAATCTGTTTATTGGCTAACATTAAGAGCCCCCAATTACCAATTCATTGTGTGAAAACCGCACATCACTAGCACTTTCCATTTACGCATTATTGCGGAGCAAGTTTTAGACGATTCACCCTGCGTACGTACATGCACTTTTATAATAGGTATGGATGTAAAAGGTTCGTGTTCGTGACTTTTCATTGAAACCCGCACTTCTTAATAAGAAGTACTATGGCGTCCAACAAATTGTCCGGGTAATGTAAACTGGATTGGTACCTGGAACCAGCACGCACGGTCAAGCTTATTTGGAGGAAGACTATTGTTTTTATCAAAAGCAGTTAACGAACCCTACTTGCAGACCTACTATGCGGTTTTCATTAGACGCTGTCATGGCACATCGACATTACAGTCGATCTGCAGCGAGAGAGTAGTGAATTTAAATTAGAGGAGTTTCTCAACATTCAATGTACTACTCTCAAGAAGAAAAGGGTGTTACGCTAGTTTTTTCCAAAAGTCTTATGTCCTTTAATATAATTGGATTTTTCCATGCAAAGAACTTTAGGTAAGATCAGAGGTTAACCAACAAATACGAAGTTAATTGAAGTTAGCATCCTTTTCTTTACTTCCATTCCCCTAGTGAGAGATAGAGTAACATGGAACAGGATATATATATCGTAACATAAAACTAGCCTTCGAGAGCTAACTGCGCTTTGCATTCCCAGGTATTAGGGAGTTGAACGTACTCTAGAAAATAACGTGACTCAGCTGCGCAGCTTTTAGTTTTCACAACTTAATTGAAAGGACGACTCTGCTTATCAATGTGAGAAATAAAGTTTCGTGTTCAGAGGAAAAAGAACAACTTCAGCGGTCGCGAAAAGTCCTATATCAACGTCCTTGTTGTTGTTTATATAACAAGAAGCGTGTTTCGAAACACGGGAGAAGTTATCGAACTGTCGCTTAACTCAGCATTATCACAATGTATAACTTTCGTAAACTTCAGGAGGTTTATAGCAACAGCATTTGGAAACGAGTAAGAGCACGAGGAAAGGACGCACTCTTTTTCTACGAAAAAGCAGTGATACAAATGTTCTTCCTGAGTACTCTTTCCAATAACATACAGTCCTTGTCCTCTTTCCTAACTTTCACGTGCTTTCGGAGTGCCAGAATTAACAGTTTTTCAGCTCGAGCACCGCGCTCCATGTTTGGCCTTCACTGTGTCCACTGCTAATGTTACGCTGCATCGCCGCGGGGCTAGCAGAAAGCTCCTCGCAGCGCGCAGGAAATAGCGTTGCGCCAATGAACCGCACGCAACTGCCCTCGTCTAGGAGAAACTATAGCACCCACTGACTTCCAACAAACTGTAAAAATTATTTCAAAGGTTTCAGAAACTTTTTCTCGCTTTCATCTCCCCCCCCCCCCCCAAAAAAAAAAATGTAACGAGAAAAAGGTTGTCGCTTACTACACTTTGGACGTTAGTTTGGTGAAAGTTCCACGTCAGACGCTACATTTTAATTTATTACTTCCCTATTACCGACTCTATTGACCAGAACTTTTTCAGGCGTTATCGGCATGTACTACTGAAGGCAAGTATAAAGTTATGTTGTGGTACGACACTTAGTTTAGGAGATATTGCGTGATAAATCTCGAGTAGCAAGAAAAATGAACTTTTCTTAAAATCTTAAATATTTATCTATTTCAATAGCACAAAATTTTCATTGAGTTAAAAATAAGGTATCAGGAGGTAGATCTCGTATCACTCTATAAGGTGCAGTTGCCATATTCTAAAAAAAATTTAATTTTTTAGGTTCTGACGCGCACCGCTGCGCAGCTAAAGAAATCTTTCACGCAGCTCCCTGCGACCTGCATCGCACAGCGGAAGACGCAGACGTATTCCGCAGCACGCTGCGACATATTCTCGCAGTTAAGAAAGCGTAGCTTTAGCGGGTTTCGGAGACGGGTGCATTAAAACTGCAGCAGTGCTGTTGGTTCACATGAGATAGTCGAACAAGCAATAATAAAGCAGAATTCTTAGTGGTTCAAATGGCTCTAAGCACTATGGGACTTAACATCTGAGGTCATCAGTCCCCTAGACTTTGAACTACTTAAACCTAACTAACCTAAGGACATTACACACATCCATGCCCGAGTCATGATTCAAACCTGCGACCGTAGCAGCCGCGCGGTTCCGGACTGCAGCGCCTAGAACCGTAGAATTCTTACAGAGCAGTACTAGACAAGAGGAAAAATTAACCTTGACTCTGTCATAATTGCCATGTGAGTTGTATTGCGCAAAGGAAACTAAGAATCTTATTTTTAAATGAATAAGTCTAGCTGCATCGACGAAAGAGATCATTATTCGTATATAAGGGGCATTCAAAAGAAGCGAGTTGGTGGCTGTAAAAAGAAATGCGCTGAAGGGACCGTAATGGCGCACTCCTACGTGAAAAAAAAGCGAGCACGTTCACGCGTCGACCGCCCACTGCAGTCAGTAGCGCTAAAAACAGAGAAATGGCGGCTTCAAAAGAAGAGCAAAGGGGTGTAGTGCGTTTCCTTTCACCGGAAAGTCGTTGATGAATGACACAAGCGTACTGCATATCTGTTGCAGTTCCGATGCTCAATCCGATTTCTGAAGAAATGGTTGCCACCTAAAATCACCGGTCTTCATTAATGAAAGCATCCACTTGTTTTACAGTGGTATCAGTAACACGGCGTGGCGTTACATCATTTTTCATTGACCAGTGACATCCATCCTTTCTTAAATCTTTAGTATCACGCTTTGACCCTTGAGTTTGGGGCCTCAGCGCGCTTATAGAGACCACAAGTTCTTCCTTAGGTAATGGCATTACGATTCCTTTTGAAACTGTCGTTTTACAGCCTGAGCCGCGCGGGATTAACCGAGCGGTCTCAGACGCTGCAGTCGTGGACTGTGCGGCTGGTCCCGGCGGAGGTTCGAGTCCTCCCTCGGGCATGGGTGTGTGTGTTTGTCTTACGATAATTTAGATTAAGTAGTGTGTAAGCTTAGGGACTGATGACCTTAGCAGTTAAGTCCCATAAGATTTCACACACATGTGAACATGTGTGAACAGCCTGAGGCTCGGTTATTTCAGAATGCACCTTTATGGAATAACTCGAACTGAGCTGTTTGGACAGCTGATTTGTTTTGTAGCACCAACGAAGCAGGAGACCGACCCTGGTGCTAATTTTCATTCGTCGCTTCAGTCTGCATACATACATCATAGATGTTCGAGACTTGAAAATGTCTCTGGAAGCACATAGTTCCACTGATTAAAGTACCTATGCCTGGGTTTCAGGCAGGATCCCCTCTTACGTTTGATGCTGAGTTGCTGCTCCAATACAGTTGGAGAGCCTCAGCAATGCTGCTCGAGTTTCGTGGAGTGGATGGAAAGTTGGATTGAGGAGAAGGCCTGCAGTGGTGGGCCACTGTGGCAGGGTGGCGTAGTGGTTATCACGTCTGCCTGGTGAGCAGGAGACCAGGGTTCAAATCCCAACCTTGGTACAAATTTTCATTTTCTCTTCCGTCTGCATATTTACATCATAGATATTTGAGACTTTAAAAGGTCTGTGGAACCCTATAGTTCCATTGATGGTCCCAATATTATCAAGAAATAATATATTTGGCGACAGAAATTGACAGAGAGGAAGCAAGAGGTAAGTGAACAACCAATTAAACACCTTTCAGCCGTCCAGTTTCCAAAATTATTTTATTTGGCTACCAGTTCCGGTGACTTACCACACCGTCTTCAGGCCCCTGACCGACGTGTAGGAAGATTCCCCCTCGGTTGTGATAAAAACACGGGTCGGCAGTACTGGTATTAGTAGATTTCTGCTTGCTAAAGCGATACCTTCAACCATCATCTGCCGACTGACGGAATCATTGCCATTTTATTTCCAATGACGTCCGCCCCCGGTAGCTGAATCGTCAGCGTGACGGATTGTCAATCCTCTAGGCCCGGGTTCGATTCCCAGCTACGTCGGGGAATTTTCTCCGCCCAGGGACTGGGAGTTGTGCTGTGCTCATCATCATCCTATCATCCTCATCGACTGCAGGTCGCCGAAGTGGCGTCAAATTGAAAGACCGGCTCCCGGCGAACGACCTGCCCTACGGGGGAGCCCTAGCCATACGCTAATAAAAATTTCCAATGACGATTTGGGGCCACATACGGATTTCCATCATCTAATGACAGGTAGGCGGGGAACCTCTCTGTCAGTGAGCTCTTTGAGGGAAATCTCTCTGGGAAAGCCTCACAAGATTTGGAAGTGCGGCCACTGTCTCTTTCGGAGCACCTGCCTGCAATACAACGCTTACCGGGCTTCCCGCACCCCAGCAAATAAAACCGCATGGTATTCTCTTCTCGACACTCCTAGCCTTAGATGGGAAAATATAACGAGGAAGCTTGCTGAAATTGTGTTCAAACCTCTGTATCATTCGGCTCATTTCTGTTTAGATTTATTTCTTGCTGAAGGGATCCTCTTAATTCTTAGTGATGCATTACAACAATGCTTTGTCTGTTAAGGTACTTCTCATGCACTATTGTAGTGTCGTTAACCAGTTACTTTCCAAGGATGCACACGTCTGCTGGTAATTATTTTAGAAGGCTTGGTACAAACACAAAACTAATACTTCAAGTGGCAGATACAGTTTCGTTTTGTAGGATCACATCGAAAAGTGTACATATTAGGAGAAATGACTGTGGAAGATTATATGTATCCGGAGAAATGATAGATTGTTTGGTACATTTGACAGTTTATTTGGAACGTTTGCCACTATGAGCATCTTTGCATGTCTGAACGCATGACTGATACGCATTCTTTAGCTACAAGAGGTTGTAGTATTACTGAGTAAATCTCGGGCGACCGAGGGACTGGGTAGCAGCTGTCGACCAGAGAGGGAGACGCAGTGTTGTATCACGGCCTAGTGAGGATCCTGGATGCCGAACGAACCGCACTGAGAATGAAATTTTAGTTGAGGTGCTCCCTGACGTGTCATTGAGGCTAAATGATAAAGGTTGATGAGAGATAATTTTTATGGACAAGCGGCACTTCTTGAAAAAGGTAATTTGCATTGATTTTATTTTGCTGCATGCGCTAGCCGAGTAATTATTATATTGTAATGATTTCATTGCATTTGATAATATCTACGTGTTAGTATACAGGGTGAATTATGAGTGATATGTTCAGCATACTAATTAGTTTCCTCGTATCATCATTAGCTAAAGGTATTTAATTTAATAACGCAATAATAACGTAATTTAAATATTGTGTGTGAAAGTAACTTTTATGATTGTATGACAATGCTAAGAAAAGATTGTTCATTTTAGTTGGAGTCGGTTTTGTATCATTAAAAGGACTGTATATAATTTTCAAATACTACCTTTTGCCATTTATAAATATTTCATGAAGCTAATCCTTACAAATTAAGTGAAAGAGAGATTAGGTAAAATGTGTACTGTCACGCCTTGCACTACTGCGTGGGCAGTAAATCATATTCTCAGAAAAAGAAAAAAAGTTTAATTTACGAAAGTAAAATAAAATAAGGCAGTTTGTAGCGCAGTTCAAGAAAACCCAGTTCAACATTTCACATTTTTGCAGTGTGCAGGCAGAGTAGAGCCGAGTCATCTGTTGCAAGGTAAGAAACAGTTGGAGGGCCTAAACGAACTTCTGAGAAGAAATGAGAAACAGTTTCCATTTGCAAAATGTTCATTTAAAGGCGAAAGATACGTTTTTCTGACAGGGAATATTTTTAATCCCTAACTGTTAGCCATTGTCTGTGATTGTTTGCTGAGGAAGCCATTATGCGTATTATTGATGAATGTCCTTGATATTCAATTTCATTTACAAATAGTCAGATGCAGTTTAGATTAATATTGATGTTACACTCACCAAAAGTTATCTTCACAAATGCTCTCTTGTTTAAAAGATCAGAATACAAGAGGGGAATTGTAATCGGAATTTAAAAGCAACACGTTCCTAAGTAAAAAGTAGTCTTTGCATCACGTTCATGTAGTTACAATAGAAGAATTGTATGTAGAAACTTTCAACATTGCATAATACAGTATATGAAATTACGACATTGTGTGAGTTGCAGTGGCAAAATTTTTGAATGACCGAGCACAGGAGTTATTGAATAGAAAAAAATTAAAAACAATTCCAACCGAAGAGAAACAAAAGCTGCTCTCTCCATCGTCATTGGCCTTTTTACGCCAGTAACCAGATTGTCACTGCCCAACACATGTGACAAGAGGGTTGGACGATATATGAAAAGATTTAAGTATGACTGCTTTAATAGAAACAGAAGTTCCTTTTTTATGAGTATGGGGCCACGTCGTGATATAAAAGATATTACCATAGCTTTAGCTACTGCTTCATCTACATCTGCACTCCGAAAGCCACCTAGCGGTGTGTGGCGCAGGGTACTTTGTGCATGACTATCACTTCCGCCCTTTCCTATTTCAATCACGAATAGTTCACGGGAAGAACTGTTGCCGTTAATCCTCGTGTGGGTTCTAATATCGCTAATTTTGTCTTCATGACCTTTTCGCGAGATATACGTAGGAGGAAGCAATACATTGGTTGACTCCTCCAGGAATGTGCGCTCTCGGAACTTCAACAATAAACAACAACGTGCTGTGGAACGCCTCTCTTGCAGCGTCTGCGACAGGAGCTGGTTGATCACCTGTGTGACGCTTTCGCGATTACTGAATGAACCTGTAACGAAACGCGCCGCTCTTCTTTGGATCCTCTCTATTTCTTCTGTCAGTCCTGGTACGAATCCCATATTGCCGAACAGTATTCAGGTATTGGTCGAACGACTGTTGATGAACTACTTTTCCTTAGTATACTTCCAATGAATCTCAGTCTGACATCTGCCTTACTCGCGATTAATTTTATGTTGTTGTTCCATTTCAAATCGCTCCGTACACACACTTCTAGATATTTTATGGAAGTAACTGCTTCCATTGATTTTTCTGCAATTATTGTGTAATCGCACAATACAGGGTCGTTCTGTCAATGTATTCGCAATATGTTACACTTGTTTATGTTGAGAGTCAATTGCCCCTCCCTGCCCGAATCGTCGATCCTCTAGTCGTGACTTCTCTGAATACAACAGTATCATCCGCGAAAAGCCTTATGGAACTTTCGGCATTATCTATTATGTCATTTATATATGTTGTGAAAAGTAATGATCCATGAGGCACGCCCGAAGCTACTTCTACGTCTGAAGACTTCTTTCCATGCGGAACGACATTCTGTGTTCTGTTTGCTAGGTTCTCTTAAGTTCAATTGTTCAAATGTGTGTGAAATCTTATGGGACATAACTGCTAAGGTCATCAGTCCTTAAGCTTACACACTACTTAACCTAAATTATCCTAAGGACAAACACACACACCCATGCCCGAGGGAGGACTCGAACCTCCGCCGGGATCAGCCGCACAGTCCATGACTGCAGCGCCTAAGACCGCTCGGCTAATCCCGCGCGGCGTCTCTTAAGTAGTAAGGTTAACTTTAAAGTTGCGTTGGTACAGAGTGTCTGAAGGGTAAGAAGAGGTGATATGAAGATGACCAACGTATGGTCGAAACCGGAAACGGCGGTAATCATTTTCTGTGATTGTGACCAAATTTAAAAGAGATGTAGAGGGAGGTATGCGCTGATAAAGTTGCAGTAGCAGGTCATTTTGAGTGACGACTGGAGGCTTGGGACACATTGGACTTTGCTGATCAGGTTTACGGAACATTTATGATTTGGTGTTGTAGTAATTTGAGAAGTAATTATATGGTAAATGATTGGTGTGGCTGAGAGTATATGGATGCGGAATCCGAGACAAAGAATTTAGCATTCAAATTTCTTGCATGGAGTCCTAATTTTTGGGTGGAGGAGGTATCCAGGAAAAGCTAGAAAGGTAAAACTGAGTCAGATATGGTTTTGTAGTTGTGAAGGACGGTTCAGAGAGGATGGAGATCAAGTGTGTTATTGATGGAAGTGTTGGTATCTCTCGTCCTTGAACACATGGAGTAGCAGGTTCCTGCCATGTGACAACTGAGGGTATAGGAATCCAGTAGCAGCTATGTGCCAGCAACAATGTGTCACATGTAGTGGCCTCGATAAAGATTGCCTACAGTAGCTGAAATGGAGGCAGCTTTATTACGTCATGATGCAGTCATATACACGCCAGAAATTTAATAAAACAGACCTCGATGATGAAAAATCGTACCCTAGTATAAAATCAACAGTTGTTTTAAGACATTTAATTCTTAATAACACCTGTATCACTTTTCTTTATATGAAAATATTTCGACCTTGTAACGTATTGTTACAGAACTAAGAAACAGGCCCGTATTTACATCATGTGAATATCCCAAAATTAATTTTGAATACTTTGAGTTATAAGCAATGTGATATTCGTTATGTTGTTGAAACATTATTTCTTGTCCTACGAGAAGTTAGTAATTGCTGAATTATTACGAGAATTTCACCATAAAAACAGACGAAACCCATTTCTTTCAGTTGAACAGGTCTGTTATTGATCAAGTGTAGGGATGTGAAGATTCAGTCGTCTAAAGGCAGCAAGAAAAAAAATTGATCTCGAAGAAATCAGCTATGAACATGTAAGGCGGAAAATGCTGGCGGGTTCGCCAGTGGATGACATTATTTTCGATGGCCCTACTGTTGTGTGCTACTGGGGTTCATTCTTCTCATCCATTCGTCCATACTCATCCACAACAACACAAACACTGCACCGTGCAAAAACTCATCAGAGTGATCTATGCAGTCAAGTACATAATTCTTATGCTTTATAACAAGTAGGAGGAAAACATCAGCAAACCACCTTCCGTAGACTTCGTCCAGAGCAGCTACTTGAGTTTCCTGCGTTGTGTCCTGGAACAATCGCTTGGTTATGTGCCCGGCTTTGGCTTACAATGCAACAATAAGCGAAGTCCGAAAACGGGATCATGTTTACTGTCTCGCTGATTTCACAGGCAGGACAAGGAGAAACATTCGGCACCTTTAGGGAGAGTACACAGTATCCACTAGTTACTGCGTGAACTACACATCAGTTTGAGTCAATGAAGGTTTATCAATAGAAAATGCGGCACATCCTACAGGCCTCGTGCTGTTACGTACCTCCGATATTTCTAGAGTCTGTACAAGACAGCACCTGTCAATTCTGTTCGTCGGTAACTCTATTGATGGTAAAAACCTGGGACAGTGATTACCAACAACATGACTAAGAACACCTTGGTTACTTGGCTTCTTTCTGTGTATAGACGACGTGACTAGTTATTAGTTCAAACATTTAAGGTAGAGATGTCTTCAGCGTATAACGCAAGCTGAATAAAGTTTTTGGCAACGCTATTCCAGCTACAAATAACGTAAGCGAAAATTTTTGGTCTCTTCATCATAAACGAGGACATGCTGTGTCTTGTACATATACTGCGGAACATTCGCGATATGACCATTGTTTGTATAAATTTCCCTCTGTGTATGTTTTGTCTAAATAGTATGCGTTATGGTTAAATATACAGGTGGATGGAAGAATCTTGAAATATGTCCACGTATCAGTGTTCTGTAAAAGATTTGTCTTGTGCTCTTCGAGTTTGTGGAGGATGTAACTAAGACAGAACCGATTATTCAGCCTACCAGTGCTTAGATCAGTGTGAGTAATCACTTGAATACCCCTTCACTATCTGACAGTCATTATACACTACTGGCCATTAAAATTGCTACACCAAGAAGAAATGCAGATGATAAACGGGTATTCATTGGACAAATATATTATACTAGAACTCACATGTGATTACACTTTCGCGCAGTTTGGGTGCATAGATCCCGAGAAATCAGTACCAAGAAAAACCACCTCTGGCCATAATAACGGCCTTGATACGCCTGGGCATTGAGTCAAACAGAGCTTGGATGGAGTGTACAGGTACAGCTGCCCATGCAGCTTCAACACGATACCACAGTTCATCAAGAGTAGTGACTGGCGTATTGTGACGAGCCAGTTGCTCGGCCACCATTGACCAGACGTTTTCAATTGGTGAGAGATCTGGAGAATGTGCTAGCCAGGGCAGCAGTCGAACATTTTCTGTGTCCAGAAAGGCCCGTACAGGATCTCAACATGCGGTCGTGCATTATCCTGCTGAAATGTAGGGTTTCGCAGGGACCGAATGAAGGGTAGAGACACGGGTCGTAACACATCTGAAGTGTAACGTCCACTGTTCAAAGTACCGTCAGTGCGAACAAGAGGTGACCGAGACGTGTAACCAATGGCACCCCATACCATGACGTCGGGTGATTCGCCAGTACGGTGATGACGAATACACGCTTCCAATATGCGTTCACCGCGATGTCGCCAAACACGGATGCGACCATCATGATGCTGGAAACAGAACCTGGATTCACCCGAAAAAATGACGTTTTGCCATTCGTGCACCCGGGTTCGTCGTTGAGTACACCATCACAGGAGCTCCTGTCTCCGATGCAGCGTCAAGGGTAACAGCAGCCATGGTCTCCGAGCTGTTAGTCCATGCTGCTGCAAACGTCGTCGAACTGTTCGTGCAGCTGGTTGTTGTCTTGCAAACGTCCCCATTGTTGACTCAGGGATCGAGACGTGGCTGCACGATCCGTTACAGCCATGCGTATAAGATGCCTGTCATCTCGACTGCTAGTGATACGAGGCCGTTGGGATCCAGCACGGCGTTCCGCATTGCCCTCCTGAACCCACCGATTCCGTATTCTGCTAACAGTCATTGGATCTCGACCAACGCGAGCAGCAATGTCGCGATACGATAAACCACAATCGCGATAGGCTACAATCCGACCTTTATCAAAGTCGGAAACGTGATGGTACTCGTTTCCCCTCCTTAGACGAGGCATCACAACAACGTTTCACCAGGCCACTCCGGTCAGCTGCTGTTTGTGTATGAGAAATAGGTTGGAAACTTTCCTCATGTCAGCAGTTTGTAGGTGTCGCCACCGGCGCCAACCTTGTGTGAATGCTCTGAAAAGCTAATCATTTGCATATCACGGCATCTTCTTTCTGTCGGTTAAATTTCGCGTCTGTAGCAAGTCATCTGCGTGGTGTAGCAACTTTAATGGCCAGTAGTGTACGTTACTGCATACCGAGCTCAACATGTTAATAACTTTTTTATTGGGATGAGACACAAAACACATGAGTGACATAACTGAAGGACGAAAGTAACTTTCGCATGCCAAGCAACATAGTCGATGAATCTTGGGTCATACTGTAGTAACAGAAGGTAACTTAAAGAAATACACTACAAGACGAACAGATATGGCACTTTTATAAGAGACAGTGATTACAGGGAAGTCAACGCAATTTATGATAGTCCACTGCACATTGCTGAAGGCGGTACTTGATTCTTAATAGCGTGTGTGTGTGTGTGTGTGTGTGTGTGTGATCGCCACAAACGGCAGTGCACGCTCCGGAACAGGCTCCCATGCTGGCCACAACGTTGGTAAAGAGTTGTTGTGAAAGAGCGTTCCATTCCTTTATCAGAGAGGTTGAGAACTGCTGGATGGACATTGATGCATGCGGACGTGCTTCATTACGCCTTCCCAATGCATCTGAACGCAGCTCGATTTGACTGAAGCCTGGTGAGCGGGCAGGCCGGTCCATTCGCCGTACGTCCTGCCGTCCCAAGAGTTTCTCCAGCTGCGCTGTTCGAGACAGTCGCGCGTAGACGTCCATAAAAAAGAAGTCACTGTAGAAAGCGCTCCTGAAAGTAAACAGAAGCCTAGAACAAACACAATACTCACACTTCCCGTCGTCGGACAGTGTGAGTACTGCGTTTTTTCTCGGGTTCTGTTTACTTTGTCCCACCTGTCCGGACGTTACATTTTTCGGTCAGTTTGATTATTGGGCCATCTCCTTTTATCTAGTTCCTCCGATATGCGCTGACTGGCCCGACCGTATATTGTGTGTTACGAAATACAATAAGTGAGTCGCCTCGTTTCGGCCGTCTGCTCTGTTGGTTTTTTATAAATGCGTTGCATGTTTCTTCCCTCCTCTCCTTTGTATGTTACATTTTCTTGAAGATGGGGCATTAAAATTCCGAAACCGATCGTGGTTTGAATAAATATTAGTACAAAGGAAGCGCATCTCTCTAAAATAATTATCATGCCTCTCAGTTGCGGAGCTCCTACGAACGAAATCTTGTACGCAGTATCTGTCGGTCTTAGATAA
Source organism: Schistocerca piceifrons (assembly GCF_021461385.2). Lineage (NCBI taxonomy): Eukaryota > Metazoa > Arthropoda > Insecta > Orthoptera > Acrididae > Schistocerca > Schistocerca piceifrons. The sequence continues at coordinate 260,400,019 of NC_060144.1, read as the reverse complement.
GTGAAATAAACTTTTGTTAAATGCACCTTCACGTCTTTTACGGAAGTAAAATAGTACCGTAAAATACCGTTTGCTGACCGAGCCTGTGTGTTCTTCCTGTGAACGTCAGGGTCGGTTTCTGGAGGAAAGAGGCTTTCTCCAGCCTGGAGTCGATGGTCAGATCTTTCCCTAACCTCCCCCGAATAGGTGGTGGACTGGCCACAGAGGGTCGGCGGTACAAGGTGGAGTGTTTTCCTCATGACGGCCAGTGTTTTCCAACATTAATTACGGTAACTTGAGTTCTGGCAGGAAGCAGCAGCTTATTCGCGGTCCACTCACGTTAATGTGACGACAGCCTTTGCTCAACCCCAACGTGCAGTAACCACTCACAAGCAGCAGGTGGCTGCATTAGCAGTGGAGTGTATATGAAGCGTGTTACAGGGATGCAGAAAACACTGTGGAAACAAAGTGATTTAGTTGACGTCCAAAAGAGCATGATCATAGGGTTTTTGGCCAAGCGTGGAAGCATTTCCGAAAGGGCTGAATTTGTAACATGTTCGCTTGCCGCCAAGGTTGACGCATATCGTGCACGGCCAAGTGGCGGTATCCAAAACCGGCGCCGAGGTAACTGTGGTACACCACGGGCCGTGGGTTAACAACTGCTTTGGAGATGTCTACGGGCGAATTGATGTGCAATTGTTGAGCAGCTGAATACCTGGATGAGCGAGGGGACTACCAACTGTGTCTCCACAACGAGCGTTCAGCGAACGTTGACACGTATGGGCCTCCGGAGCAGGCGCCTGGTTTCTGCGCCCATGGTGACTGCTGTTGATCGGCGACGGAAACTGCAATTTGAATGTCAGTGCCGCAGCTGGAAGTCCACTGGGTGGCGACAGGTGACCGTTTCAGATGAATCACCTTTTTATCCTCAATCGGACAGACGGGCGTTGGCATGAAACGCCTGAAGCAAATTCTCTGGAACAATCGTCGGAAGGGTCCAGGCTGGAGGATATTCCCTGGGGGATTCGTCGCTCATGAGGACACAGTGGATCTATACATGGTGCGTCTATCCACAGGTACCATTTCTACCCCTATGCACAGTTTATTTTTCCTCGGCGTGATGATACGACAAGGCAACGTGTCACACAGGTCGCAGAACATGAGCGGTTGGAAGAGCGTCAGGATAAATTTACCGAACTCCCCTGGCCACCAGACACACCGGATGTAAACGCAATAATCTGCTGGGCCAACTCGATCAGGTTTTTCCCGCCATGGATCCTCAACGGAGAAACCTAGCGCAGTTGGCGATGGCACGAGTCGACATGGCTTCATATCATTCTCGGTATCTCTCAAAACCTCACTGGCTCTCTTCCTGCACCTCTCTAAGCGGTCCGCGCTGCAAATGGAGGTTATTCAGGCTTTTCACAGAGGCCAGCATTAATGTGACTAGACCATTTAGAAGCGCTAGAAGCGGGAGCAGGAAACGGCCAATGACACTGCCTATATTCTATTCCTGGTTCTGATTGGCTGGAAGGACCAAATGTTAAATAACTTCTTGGAGCGGTTTGCAACTCACAAAATCGAGGAATCGACCGGCAGTCCTCATGGTCTGTAGACGTCGCATGCCATCTGGCGAGGAGACGGTGTTCCCGTAGTTGGGAGAACGTGATCGCTTTGGGATTAGCCACGTCATTTCTTGCAGTACGGAATTATGTGAAAATCCGAAACTGAGTTCACGGAAGCGAGCCTGCATTTCGGTTTTCTGTATGTTGCCGAAAGTGCACCGTCTCAATAGGTAGAGGCATCACAGCAGGTGAAAAAAAAAAAAAAAAAAAAAGAGTGGCCGAGGCAGACATCAGGCAGAAAAGCCCTCAGGGAGTGGCATAAAGAGCGTAACTGAAATCATTCCTTTCCCAGGAGCGTTGATTCCCAAACGCTTCGCGGTCGAAAGCGACAGTTCGCAGGTGCGCGATGAGCAACAGGAAGACGTTCTTCGCAACCTTTGACACTGCTGACACCTCAGGCGTTCCAACCCTTCCCCAAGAACGTTGTGAGGCTGCATCCCTATTAAACGAGATCGCAAAGGTTTTGGGCTCGATCGCAATGTTTGCTATCGTTTACAGGATGGAGCCAGGTGACTGTTCAAAACCATTCGACGAAATTTGAGCATGGTGCCAAACAGCAAAGGGTGTTGTGGTTTTTCAGCCCTCCTTGTGGCGTGGTCAAATAAGATGCGACACTGACACATGCGTGAATAAAACGGGAAAGAAACCCTCTAAGACCAACGCGTCCGGCAAAAGCGTCTCTGTGACACGTCCACCCTTTTTGAGAATTTTAAAAATGAAACTTCAAAGTAGTCATAGGCGCCTGCAGGCAGGCAGCTGGAAACGGAGGGGTGTTACGGGGTTGCATGCTTGCTGGCGGCTAGGACCACTTCGTAGGTTGTCTCTGCACAGGTTCATCTTTAAAATTTGCCAGGTACCACCGAGGGTTTCACAAAATCGCGGGCACTAGAGGGAGCGTTTGCCGTTTTATTCAAGCATGTGTCAATGTCACACCCCCTGTGGTCACGCCACAGGCGAAACAAAATATGACGGCTGAAACAGCATAACTGCCTTTTACTGCTTTGGATAATGTTCAGATTTCGTCGATTGGTTTTGAACGGTGAAAATTGCCCTCCAAACGGATGTGATCACCGTTCCATGAGGTTACAGCTCCACAATGTGCTCAGAGAAGCGGTCACGAACGTCGTCTTGTTGCTTATAAAACTGCGAACTGTCGTTTTCAACCGCGAAATCTGTGGGAATCAGCGCCCCAAGGAAAGAATGGTTCAAATGGCTCTGAGCACTATGAGACTTAACATCTGAGGTCATCAGTCCCCTAGAACTTAGAACTACTTAAACCTAACTAACCTAAGGACATAACACACATCCATGACCGAGGCAGGATTCGAACCTGCGACCGTAGCGGTCGCGCGGGTCCAGACTGAAGCGCCTAGAACCGCTCGGCCACACCGGACGGCAGCGCCCCAAGGAAAGGAGTGGTTTCATTGACGCCCTTTATGCCACCTCGTGAGGAGGCTTTCGTGCAGATTCTGAGCGGCGGTCTGTCTGCAATATTTTCCTAGGCCACTCATAAGAAAACCGCATGATTTGAGCACTGGGTATCGCGGTTCTGACCACCATCGCGGAGGCGTCAAAAGAAGGGGTGAAATGTAAGAGAGCGTGACGACCTTTCATTGGTTGACACTTCCACAGTGGTGTTGGGCAGAATTTTCATGAAATTTAGTGGCAATGTGACAACATTAACTCACCCTACACGTGACGTGTACTTCTGAACTCCGGCCTTTTTTTGGCATGTATCGACACGTTCCTGTTTGAAGCGACGCCGAGACGACCGAGGGCGAAATGAAAGGCTTTGCAGCATTACAGAGGAGAAAATTCTACATCGCAACGTTTGACAGTTATAGGGTTTCAGAAAAGAGATACTTTAATTCTGTCGCACACGCCAAGAGCACGTGGATTATGGTAGTTGCCGCTGGTGGTTTCGCCAACGCTGCGGAACGTCAGAGGCGTGAACGAAAGGAATGTTTCCTCTTCTTCATTCTTCTTCTTCCTCCTGGCTTCAGTCCGTGTCCTCATGGGGTTGGCGTGTTAATCTAGATTTGGCGATGTCGCCCCCCCCCCCCACCCCTCCCTCACCGCGACGGAATTTTTGTGCTCCAAATCTGTGTATGTCGTGTGTTATCCCGTGTAATTAAGGCAGAAAACAGGTAACAACCCGGTATTCACTTAGTCGGACGTGCCAAGCAACTAATGGAACATTTCAGTTCGTTTAAAGAAAGGCATCAGAATATGTTGCTGGAAACGGGCCCAGCAGTTCAACAGTGCTACTGGCCCCGCGTGACCTTAAGCCGACCCTGAAGAACGTATGTAATGAGGTTTGTGTGTCAAGATATTTCATTAATGACCTCTATTCTGAGTAAGCGTAGTTTTGCTCGACGAAAGGTCCATACCTAAAGACGGAAAAGTTGCACAGGCTACAACAATACTCAAGAAAGGAAGCAGGAGTAATCCGATGAATTATAAACCCATATCACTAACATCGGTTCGTAGTAGTACTGTGTAACATATTCTATATTCTAACTTCATGAATTACTTCGAAGAAAACTACTTATTGATGAATTGTCAACACAGATTCAGAAAATATCGTTACTGTTTATTCATACGAAGTATTGAGTGCTATCGACAGGGCCTCTCAGATTGAGTCTACATTTCTAGACTTCCAGAAGGCTTTTGACAACGTTCATAGAAGCAGCTTACAATCAAGTTGCGTGCCTATAGAGTATCGTCTCAGTTGTGCGACTGGATTCGTAATTACCTGTCGGAAAGATCACAGTTCGTAGCAGCAGATGGAAAGTCATCGAGCAAAACAGAAATGATGTCTGCTTTTCCACAAAGAATACAATCTATATAAGTGATTTAAGAGACAATCTCAGTAGCCCTCTTAGATTGTTTACAAATGATGCTGTCATTCACCTTCTCGTCATCAGAAGATCAAAATCAATTGAAAAATGATTTGGACAAGATATCTGTATGGTGCGAAAAGTCTCAATTGATTCTAAATAATGTAAAATGTGAAGTCAACTACGTGAATACTGAAAGGAATGCGCTGAATTTCGGTTATGCTTTAAGTCACACAAATATAAAGGCTGTGAATTAAACTAAATACTTGGGAATTACAATTACGATTAAGTTCTGTTGGAACGATCACATAGATAGCGTTGTGGGAAAAATGAAATAAAAATTGAACTTCATGGTGTGTATTCTGTGGCCACTCTCAAGCTAACATCCTTGTTCGTAGAACTTGTGTTCATAGAGCTTGTTATATTGGGCGATCCAGCACCAGATTACATGCCACCCTTGCTTTCTCAATTAGGTTCTCACGGGAAAAGAATTTTTTACTATTAATATACAGCAGGCTACACAGATCGTATGAATACTGATGAAACTAGACGTTTTATTAAATTTAATACCATTTCCAAGTTGTGATCCTGCATCGTTGAAAAGGACATTGTATGTATACGAGGGCTGCTGAAAAATGACGCCTCCGAATTTTTTATTTTGTTTGCAGTTTATCGGTTGAGGTATTGCGTATCATGCATATTGCTCGGACGACTTTCCCGTTTCGCTGAAGCAAGTTGCAACCCTCTGCCGCTAGAGGGCTCCGAATTGTAGCGTTCAGTGTGGTGGTGTTTAAATTAACTATGTTGGCGTGTGAGAAACAGCGAGCTGTAATCGAGTTTCTTGCAGCAGAAAACGTGTCCCCAATTGAAATTCATAGAAGAATGGAAGCTGTGCGTGGTGCCGATTATACTGACATCAGTAATGTAACCATTGGGTTGTAGTGCTCGCAATGAAGGAAACGGTGATATTAACAGCTACGTGACAGACAGATAGCTCGGGGTGGACGACATCGTACAGCTACCGACGAGACACGTCGGAATTGAGTTGATGGACTCAGAGAAAATCGAGGTCCCACTGTGCATGCTGTTTTTGTACCACAATTCTACAATGGTGGCCAGTTCACATCCTCGTGATATGCCACACATACCTGAGGGCTGTCTCTGCACAATCCGAAGGTGATGTAACACGAATTTTTGGCCGCAGCCTTAAACACCGATCATGTTTTCTTACTGTGTGGAAATTTTTTCTTCTGTAAATACGTTGTTTCACATTCAGTATGGCATTATTGTCGTTCTTGACGTGTTTATTACCACGTTTTTATCAGGCCGCTTTCCTGTCTGTTTGTCTGTTCGTTATAATTTTCGAAGTTGATTTTAAACTAACTCTCCGATGATCGACAGACTTGAATTTTTAAGCCTAGCTCAAAAATGGATGACAACACCATATTAACTCGCTTTCTTGTTGGCGTGTTTGGTAGGGGTGGAGGTGAGCGAGAAAAAGTTTCACCATGGCTGATCTCAAGGACCGACGTGTTGTGTGGATCATATCAGCATGCGTTCCGAACAGTGTACGAGCGGACATGCACGGCTGAGCAGAGAGGGAGGGGCTGGGGGGGTATAAAGAGACGGATATTGCTTTTCATCTGTCTGTCTGTCCTATTGTCCTATACATATTTTGCAGTTGGTTTTAATATAACTTCCCTATGAGCTACAGACTTAAAATTCTAAACATAGCGAAGAACTGGATGGCGAAGCAGTATTATCTGGCCTTCTTGTGTTGTGTGGTGGAGTGTAGTCTGTGTACCACTGCTGTTTTCTCCTTTTCCTGCTCTAGTCGCAAATGGTTCGCGGGATGAATGATTGATGTTCTCCTTTACCTTCCAGATATTTTCGCGATATATACGTTGGATGAAGCAATATACTGGTCGAGTGAGGTGAAGAGAAATTGAAGTAAACCTGAAATTTACATCTCTCTGTTCTAATCTCGTCTAACGAAAATCGACTCAAAAATTTAACGCATACGAAACTAAAAATCAGAAAAATAATTATTTAAATAAAAATGTATTTTTAATATATCACGTTTGTAAATCGAACTAAAAAGTAAAGATAATGTCTCCTAGTCGCATACGAATTCTTTACTCCACGTAGATACTCCTGAAAATTTGTGATTGTGACTTTTTAAAACTATGAAAATGCTTGTAAAATTTGAAGCGAAAAACGCGAGGCACCAATACATAACTGAGCATGAATAGTTCACTTCCTCAGTATTACATTATTTAATAGTTTATGCATGAGTTCACCTCCCTACTATTATCTGTGGCATGCACCCTATGTCTTTCGTTTTAAATCTTGCAAGTATTTTCATAGCTATTACAAATTCACAATCACAAATGTTCAGGACCGTCTGTGAGGGATTAGGAATCTGTACGGACTATGAGAAACTATTTTGTACTTTTTAGTCGTGTTTAAAAACGTGGTATATTAACAACCCAGATTTATTTAAATAATTATTCTCTTTGATTTTCCTCCTATCGAATACATTGTCATCTTGGATAGTCGTTTAATTTTTCCAAATTTGGCCACCGTGTACACGTTTCTCTTTTTTTTCCAAGGTGCGTTCGGCCGCGAAATTAAAACCACAGCGAAAATCCCATGAAGCTTTGCACAGATGTGCACTGTCTCAAGTATGCCCGCATATTGCGTCACATTGCACTTCTTAGTTCTGCGCGCAAAGTGAGCATGTAAAAGTGCCTAGAACAATAAAATCTCCTGCTAAGTAGTGTGAAGTACATGCTGTCCTTCGATTTCTTCATGCCAGAGGGTTCTGCCTGACTTAATGCAGCCTATGTGACGCAACTGTCGTGCATAACAGCAAACTGCGGCAATGCTGCAGGAACTTTGAAGCAGGAGTTACAGACATCCATAATGTATGAAATATGTTCGCAATTAAGACTGTGGACTGCCATCAGTTGCAAAATGGAATGACGACAATGAAAATTTGTGCCGTACCAGGATTCGAACACGGATTTCCCGCTTATCGCAAGAGGTTCCCTTACCTTTTTTTTTAAATACTATTACTTGTGACAACAAAAATCTGCAGACTGCCAAATAACATTGCAAATCCAACAAATGTTCATCCGACTACGCGCACCCTTCCAATCATATCAATTGCAATACAAATAGTAAAGAATATGACTGTGCTGAAAAAAAAAAAAAAAACTGACGAACCGGACCTGATCCAGGGCTCCAACGACCACGGGACCCGAAGGCCAACCACTTTTTTTTTCTTTTTTTACTCGGGACCTTTGCCTTTCGCGGGTAGGTGCTCTACCACCATACCTTTTTTTTTTTCAATGAAAATTTGTGCCTGATCGGGACTCGAACCCGGAATTCCCACTTATCGCGAGCGGTTGCCTTACCATTTTTTTAATCAAAATTTAAGCAGGGGCACGTTTCGGACCCGGGTACTAGGACTATTTTTTTTAATAATCAAAGACGCCACCGCTTTTTTTCCCTCCAAAGCACTTATTTAAGGTAGTCAATTAAAATAAAACAAAAGAAGTCATTTCGACAAAAACAAAAGGGTTAAATCAGAAAACTTATATGAGGGAATATGGCGTTAATTTTAACGTGGCCACACATTCTTTCCTCCTCCACTTCTACATCGTGGAAAACTTAAATCCAAACAAGAGTGTCTACAAAAAAGGGGGATTTCAACTCATCCAACTCGTTGTCGATGAAAAACAAGATACAGCATATTAGAAAAAAGCTCACGATAACGTGGCATCCTGAGCCACGTCCAATGGGCTGTGGCCATATATTAGGAAAAGGCACACGGATCTGCGTCATATGCACTCACCATCACGTAGTGGACATAATGTCCAACAAGCCACATGATGGCATTGTTCTGCGATCGGAGAAAGAAGGTTGAATCGGGACGCACGAGAATCTCCCCCGAGATAGCCGCCTCCGACGTCCTGAGGAGAAAAGCCAGTTGTCGGCGAAGCCAGCTCCGATGGCCATGAACGCAGGAGATCAACCGACGATATAATGTATTAATTTCATGGCAACGATTGCAACGATCCGTCACATTGAGACCAATACGAAAAAGTCGCATGTTGGTAGGTACAATATCGTGAACAACTTGGTACCGCGAGGACGCCACTTCCATCGGGAAAATCCTGAGGCTAACGTTAGACCAAACAATCCTCCAGTTCGTTTCTGGCGACAGAACTTCCACAGAGGGAATACTATGAGGAATTGGACAGCGGCTTAATAGCATTTTTAGGGAGAGATTCACTTGGGAAAGGATATTTACTCCTAAATAACTGACTTCAAGAAAAATTCCTTAACGTGCCGTAGTTTCTAACTAACCCTACCAATATCCATTGAAGGTGTTAAATTCGCCGGTCGGATACAGTCATGAAGGCGAGCTGGGAGAGAATGGGGGGCGCGGAGACATGTTAAAACGGTGCGACGGATGAATAAGGCAGAAGCCTTAACCCGAATGCCAAGGAGGCCCGGGCAGACGGGGGCGCGCCATGACCCCATAACGCACGCGAAATATAGAGTTGCACCAGATAAACCTGCCAGTTTAACTTTGCAACTTGTGGCACATCATCGCAGGAAATGGAAAGATTTGTGCAATAAAATAATCCTTAATTAACACATACGTTTCCATGGCCCGGACCTTATGAAGACGTGACAGGGAGCGACGCTCGTGTTTAGTGATGGCTCCCTGAATCTTATCCGTGACAGACTTCCAGTTTATAGTAGCCATCTTTAGAGGACAACTGTCAATTATAACACCTAACGATCGATATCGGGTGACCTTCAAAGCCCATGGAATTTTAACAGCGTCAAATCCTCGCAAACTGAGTAAGCGACATTTCTCGTCATTAACCCGCGCTCCCGTAAGACGACAATAGGCATCCAAAACTTTCTTAAGCAGTGGTATATCATCATGGGTACGGAGAAGAACCATAACGTCATCAGCATATGCATGAACGTTAACCTTTCTCCCAACAGCGACCAGCCACCCAAACGAGCAGCTATAGATCGCAATAAGGGTTCCAGAAACGGCACGTAGAGCGATATAGATAATGGACTCCCTTGAAGGACGCCCTGACACACCGCAATGGGGGAGAAGTAAGACGGCCATTTACGTTAATGGACGCCGGAATACCAGTAATTAGAGAGTTAAACAGCCATCGTGCAGCATCATTAAAACCAACGGTCGTCAGTAGTCGCGTAAGGAATCCATGATTAACGCGGTCGAACGCATGGTGAAAATCAATGAAAAGCAAAGCGCTTGGCATGGGAATGGTGGAAGCAATCGAAATTCGATCACGACATGCAGCAACGGGAGTCAGGAGAGTACGATCCGGAAGACAACTTTGATGGCTCGCGCTGATGGTAGTCAACAATATCGATAGTCGACTATTTACGCCCGCTCCACTATTTTATTATCATAGTTGAAGAGGGTTATGGGGCGGACATGATCCACAAGCAAACGTCCAGGCTTTTTGGGGCTCAGGACAATTTTAGCAACTTTAAAGCTGGGCGGGAGAAGACCTCCGTGGAATACTTCATTCACCATAGACGTTATCGTATCTCCTATCAGGGGCGAAAATCGAATATAAAATTCTTTGGGAAGGCCACCGAAGCCAGGCGATTTGTGGGAGGGAGAACGAGCCACAATATCAAGTATATCATCGTGATGGAACACAGAGAAAAACTCTTACTGGAGAGCTGGCGTAACAACACTGTCAAGGAGGGAGATAAAATCAGCAGACGGTGGACCGTCTGAATCCGCTTCAGTATAAAGTTCGCAAAAGTACTGGTAAAATTTACGCATGATATCAGATTGGGAGGACCACTCACGCCCATCCAGAGAACGAATGGTAGAAAGACACGTCCTTTGAGATTGCTTGTGAAGCCGGAGAAGATGATAGAGAGAGGTCAGCTCATCCTGTACGACTGAATGCGGCTGGGAACGCAATCGGACACCATCCATTTGCTTACGTTAGAGTTGAAGATGTTTTGCCTTCACACGGTGGACGTCGACGACTCTCAAGGGCGCATCGCGACCATTATCGTAAAGATCGCGAAGTGCAGCATAGTAAAATTCCCTAGTCGCCTTATTTCAGCCGCTTTTTCAACGCTAAAATGCTTGAGTGTATTTCGAATTCGGGGTTTAGCTAAGGTAACCCACCATCCTAGAAGCGAGGAATAATGCGCCTGGGACTGGGTTGTCCACTACCATACGACTGCGATGATGCCTTCTAGAAAGGGGTCCGTGAGATGCAGAGTGTTTAGCTTCCATAAAGGGCGCGAAATATGGACCCGCTGCGGGACGTGGTTAAAGGTCATTTAAACAGCACAGTGATCAGTGAAACTAGCAGGAATTACATCAATCGATAGAAGCTGACTACATTTTGAGGTAGATAAATATAAGCGGTCCAATCGGTTACTTGAAGTAGCTATAAAGAACGTAAACCGCACCAATGTATGATATGTGCAAACTAAAGCATCTTGGAGATGCAAGGACGTCACCATATCATTAAGTTCACGACAAAATGTATAGTTGCGGATCTGATCTACACGACGTAAGACGCAGTTAAAATGCCCCCCCCCCCCCCCCAACAAATCCTTGCGCGCGTTCCGTGGGAGTAAATAAACAACTTCTTCCTTATAAAACCGCACGCGATCGGATGAACGACCGAATCCAGACGGAGTGTGAAGGAAAATTAAGATGAGGTCATAAAAACTACAGCCTATACCGCGACCATCATCTAGCGTTTCGAGGTCAGTCAGCGGGACTCCGTTTTGATAAAGCAAAGCCATACCGGTAGAATTTTCAGGCGCGACATTGAAATACATAGAGTATCCAGGAAGACAAAACACGTCAAATAATACCTCTTGCAAACTTACGATATCAGTTTGGGAATCGTAAATACACTGGCGTAACGCAACAAGCCGTAATTAGGGATATATCCTATTGACATTGAGAGTTATAAATGTATATGCCTGCATCCGTTAGCACATTTAAGGTCAATGAAGCAACACTAAGGAAAAAGCACTCATCACGTTCTTCTCTCCTCAACGTCCGGAGGCGGGAAAAATAAGGTATAATTGTAATCCTCCCCACCGGAAGCTGAGGAATCCTCGTGGTTCTTTTTATGACTCGTCGCTGCACTTGCAGGTTGAAAACGCTGTTTCACACCACTCCATGAAAACATACACTCTTGATGTGGAGGGGTTGGGGGCACGTCAAGCTCCAATTTGATAGAGGAGCCATCGCCACTTCACTCATCGGAAATCAGAGAGCACAACTCAGAACGACTAACAGCAACATCAGGTACAGAAGAGACAGGTAATGCAGTGCCGATGTCGGATGGCACCTCCCGATCATCAGGAAGGGAACCCGTAGAATTCTGTTGCTCCACCATCACAGCGTGGAGGAGGGGTGGTATTTCACTGGAACACTGTAAAGACTGGCCTCTGTCTTCAGAAGAACGAGACTGGAGTGGGGCGTCCTCGAAATCTGTCAACTGGCCTCTGTCAACGCCGTATCAGAAGAACGGGACTGGAGTGGGGCGTCCTCGAAATCTGTCAACTGGCCTCTGTCAACGCCGTATCAGAAGAACGGGACTGGAGTGGGGCGTCCTCGAAATCTGTCAACTGGCCTCTGTCAACGCCGTATCAGAAGAACGGGACTGGAGTGGGGCGTCCTCGAAATCTGTCAACTGGCCTCTGTCAACGCCGTATCAGAAGAACGGGACTGGAGTGGGGCGTCCTCGAAATCTGTCAACTGGCCTCTGTCAACGCCGTATCAGAAGAACGGGACTGGAGTGGGGCGTCCTCGAAATCTGTCAACTGGCCTCTGTCAACGCCGTATCAGAAGAACGGGACTGGAGTGGGGCGTCCTCGAAATCTGTCAACTGGCCTCTGTCAACGCCGTATCAGAAGAACGGGACTGGAGTGGGGCGTCCTCGAAATCTGTCAACTGGCCTCTGTCAACGCCGTATCAGAAGAACGGGACTGGAGTGGGGCGTCCTCGAAATCTGTCAACTGGCCTCTGTCAACGCCGTATCAGAAGAACGGGACTGGAGTGGGGCGTCCTCGAAATCTGTCAACTGGCCTCTGTCAACGCCGTATCAGAAGAACGGGACTGGAGTGGGGCGTCCTCGAAATCTGTCAACTGGCCTCTGTCAACGCCGTATCAGAAGAACGGGACTGGAGTGGGGCGTCCTCGAAATCTGTCAACTGGCCTCTGTCAACGCCGTATCAGAAGAACGGGACTGGAGTGGGGCATCCTCGAAATCTGTCAACTGGCCTCTGTCAACGCCGTATCAGAAGAACGGGACTGGAGTGGGGCGTCCTCGAAATCTGTCAACTGGCCTCTGTCAACGCCGTATCAGAAGAACGAGACTGGAGTGGGGCGTCCTCGAAATCTGTCAACTGGCCTCTGTCAACGCCGTATCAGAAGAACGAGACTGGAGTGGGGCGTCCTCGAAATCTGTCAACTGGCCTCTGTCAACGCCGTATCAGAAGAACGAGACTGGAGTGGGGCGTCCTCGAAATCTGTCAACTGGCCTCTGTCAACGCCGTATCAGAAGAACGAGACTGGAGTGGGGCGTCCTCGAAATCTGTCAACTGGCCTCTGTCAACGCCGTATCAGAAGAACGAGACTGGAGTGGGGCGTCCTCGAAATCTGTCAACTGGCCTCTGTCAACGCCGTATCAGAAGAACGAGACTGGAGTGGGGCGTCCTCGAAATCTGTCAACTGGCCTCTGTCAACGCCGTATCAGAAGAACGAGACTGGAGTGGGGCGTCCTCGAAATCTGTCAACTGGCCTCTGTCAACGCCGTATCAGAAGAACGAGACTGGAGTGGGCCGTCCTCGAAATCTGTCAACTGGCCTCTGTCAACGCCGTATCAGAAGAACGAGACTGGAGTGGGGCGTCCTCGAAATCTGTCAACTGGCCTCTGTCAACGCCGTATCAGAAGAACGAGACTGGAGTGGGAGGTCCTCGAAATCTGTCAACTGGCCTCTGTCAACGCCGTATCAGAAGAACGGGACTGGAGTGGGGCGTCCTCGAAATCTGTCAACTGGCCTCTGTCAACGCCGTATCAGAAGAACGGGACTGGAGTGGGGCGTCCTCGAAATCTGTCAACTGGCCTCTGTCAACGCCGTATCAGAAGAACGGGACTGGAGTGGGGCGTCCTCGAAATCTGTCAACTGGCCTCTGTCAACGCCGTATCAGAAGAACGGGACTGGAGTGGGGCGTCCTAGAAATCTGTCAACTGGCCTCTGTCAACGCCGTATCAGAAGAACGAGACTGGAGTGGGGCGTCCTCGAAATCTGTCAACTGGCCTCTGTCAACGCCGTATCAGAAGAACGGGACTGGAGTGGGGCGTCCTCGAAATCTGTCAACTGGCCTCTGTCAACGCCGTATCAGAAGAACGGGACTGGAGTGGGGCGTCCTCGAAATCTGTCAACTGGCCTCTGTCAACGCCGTATCAGAAGAACGGGACTGGAGTGGGGCGTCCTCGAAATCTGTCAACTGGCCTCTGTCAACGCCGTATCAGAAGAACGGGACTGGAGTGGGGCGTCCTCGAAATCTGTCAACTGGCCTCTGTCAACGCCGTATCAGAAGAACGGGACTGGAGTGGGGCGTCCTCGAAATCTGTCAACTGGCCTCTGTCAACGCCGTATCAGAAGAACGGGACTGGAGTGGGGCGTCCTCGAAATCTGTCAACTGGCCTCTGTCAACGCCGTATCAGAAGAACGAGACTGGAGTGGGGCGTCCTCGAAATCTGTCAACTGGCCTCTGTCAACGCCGTATCAGAAGAACGAGACTGGAGTGGGGCGTCCTCGTAATCTGTCAACTGGCCTCTGTCAACGCCGTATCAGAAGAACGAGACTGGAGTGGGGCGTCCTCGAAATCTGTCAACTGGCCTCTGTCAACGCCGTATCAGAAGAACGAGACTGGAGTGGGGCGTCCTCGAAATCTGTCAACTGGCCTCTGTCAACGCCGTATCAGAAGAACGAGACTGGAGTGGGGCGTCCTCGAAATCTGTCAACTGGCCTCTGTCAACGCCGTATCAGAAGAACGAGACTGGAGTGGGGCGTCCTCGAAATCTGTCAACTGGCCTCTGTCAACGCCGTATCAGAAGAACGAGACTGGAGTGGGGCGTCCTCGAAATCTGTCAACTGGCCTCTGTCAACGCCGTATCAGAAGAACGAGACTGGAGTGGGGCGTCCTCGAAATCTGTCAACTGGCCTCTGTCAACGCCGTATCAGAAGAACGAGACTGGAGTGGGGCGTCCTCGAAATCTGTCAACTGGCCTCTGTCAACGCCGTATCAGAAGAACGAGACTGGAGTGGGGCGTCCTCGAAATCTGTCAACTGGCCTCTGTCAACGCCGTATCAGAAGAACGAGACTGGAGTGGGGCGTCCTCGAAATCTGTCAACTGGCCTCTGTCAACGCCGTATCAGAAGAACGAGACTGGAGTGGGGCGTCCTCGAAATCTGTCAACTGGCCTCTGCCAACGCCGTATCAGAAGAACGAGACTGGAGTGGGGCGTCCTCGAAATCTGTCAACTGGCCTCTGTCAACGCCGTATCAGAAGAACGAGACTGGAGTGGGGCGTCCTCGAAATCTGTCAACTGGCCTCTGTCAACGCCGTATCAGAAGAACGAGACTGGAGTGGGGCGTCCTCGAAATCTGTCAACTGGCCTCTGTCAACGCCGTATCAGAAGAACGAGACTGGAGTGGGGCGTCCTCGAAATCTGTCAACTGGCCTCTGTCAACGCCGTATCAGAAGAACGAGACTGGAGTGGGGCGTCCTCGAAATCTGTCAACTGGCCTCTGTCAACGCCGTATCAGAAGAACGGGACTGGAGTGGGGCGTCCTCGAAATCTGTCAACTGGCCTCTGTCAACGCCGTATCAGAAGAACGAGACTGGAGTGGGGCGTCCTCGAAATCTGTCAACTGGCCTCTGTCAACGCCGTATCAGAAGAACGAGACTGGAGTGGGGCGTCCTCGAAATCTGTCAACTGGCCTCTGTCAACGCCGTATCAGAAGAACGAGACTGGAGTGGGGCGTCCTCGAAATCTGTCAACTGGCCTCTGTCAACGCCGTATCAGAAGAACGAGACTGGAGTGGGGCGTCCTCGAAATCTGTCAACTGGCCTCTGTCAACGCCGTATCAGAAGAACGAGACTGGAGTGGGGCGTCCTCGAAATCTGTCAACTGGCCTCTGTCAACGCCGTATCAGAAGAACGAGACTGGAGTGGGGCGTCCTCGAAATCTGTCAACTGGCCTCTGTCAACGCCGTATCAGAAGAACGAGACTGGAGTGGGGCGTCCTCGAAATCTGTCAACTGGCCTCTGTCAACGCCGTATCAGAAGAACGAGACTGGAGTGGGGCGTCCTCGAAATCTGTCAACTGGCCTCTGTCAACGCCGTATCAGAAGAACGAGACTGGAGTGGGGCGTCCTCGAAATCTGTCAACTGGCCTCTGTCAACGCCGTATCAGAAGAACGAGACTGGAGTGGGGCGTCCTCGAAATCTGTCAACTGGCCTCTGTCAACGCCGTATCAGAAGAACGAGACTGGAGTGGGGCGTCCTCGAAATCTGTCAACTGGCCTCTGTCAACGCCGTATCAGAAGAACGAGACTGGAGTGGGGCGTCCTCGAAATCTGTCAACTGGCCTCTGTCAACGCCGTATCAGAAGAACGAGACTGGAGTGGGGCGTCCTCGAAATCTGTCAACTGGCCTCTGTCAACGCCGTATCAGAAGAACGAGACTGGAGTGGGGCGTCCTCGAAATCTGTCAACTGGCCTCTGTCAACGCCGTATCAGAAGAACGGGACTGGAGTGGGGCGTCATCGAAATCTGTCAACTGGCCTCTGTCAACGCCGTATCAGAAGAACGGGACTGGAGTGGGGCGTCCTCGAAATCTGTCAACTGGCCTCTGTCAACGCCGTATCAGAAGAACGGGACTGGAGTGGGGCGTCCTCGAAATCTGTCAACTGGCCTCTGTCAACGCCGTATCAGAAGAACGGGACTGGAGTGGGGCGTCCTCGAAATCTGTCAACTGGCCTCTGTCAACGCCGTATCAGAAGAACGGGACTGGAGTGGGGCGTCCTCGAAATCTGTCAACTGGCCTCTGTCAACGCCGTATCAGAAGAACGGGACTGGAGTGGGGCGTCCTCGAAATCTGTCAACTGGCCTCTGTCAACGCCGTATCAGAAGAACGGGACTGGAGTGGGGCGTCCTCGAAATCTGTCAACTGGCCTCTGTCAACGCCGTATCAGAAGAACGGGACTGGAGTGGGGCGTCCTCGAAATCTGTCAACTGGCCTCTGTCAACGCCGTATCAGAAGAACGAGACTGGAGTGGGGCGTCCTCGAAATCTGTCAACTGGCCTCTGTCAACGCCGTATCAGAAGAACGAGACTGGAGTGGGGCGTCCTCGAAATCTGTCTACTGGCCCCTGTCAACGCCGTATCAGAAGAACGAGACTGGAGTGGGGCGTCCTCGAAATCTGTCAACTGGCCCCTGTCAACGCCGTATCAGAAGAACGAGACTGGAGTGGGGCGTCCTCGAAATCTGTCAACTGGCCTCTGTCAACGCCGTATCAGAAGAACGAGACTGGAGTGGGGCGTCCTCGAAATCTGTCAACTGGCCTCTGTCAACGCCGTATCAGAAGAACGAGACTGGAGTGGGGCGTCCTCGAAATCTGTCAACTGGCCTCTGTCAACGCCGTATCAGAAGAACGAGACTGGAGTGGGGCGTCCTCGAAATCTGTCAACTGGCCTCTGTCAACGCCGTATCAGAAGAACGAGACTGGAGTGGGGCGTCCTCGAAATCTGTCAACTGGCCTCTGTCAACGCCGTATCAGAAGAACGAGACTGGAGTGGGGCGTCCTCGAAATCTGTCAACTGGCCTCTGTCAACGCCGTATCAGAAGAACGAGACTGGAGTGGGGCGTCCTCGAAATCTGTCAACTGGCCTCTGTCAACGCCGTATCAGAAGAACGAGACTGGAGTGGGGCGTCCTCGAAATCTGTCAACTGGCCTCTGTCAACGCCGTATCAGAAGAACGAGACTGGAGTGGGGCGTCCTCGAAATCTGTCAACTGGCCTCTGTCAACGCCGTATCAGAAGAACGGGACTGGAGTGGGGCGTCCTCGAAATCTGTCAACTGGCCTCTGTCAACGCCGTATCAGAAGAACGGGACTGGAGTGGGGCGTCCTCGAAATCTGTCAACTGGCCTCTGTCAACGCCGTATCAGAAGAACGAGACTGGAGTGGGGCGTCCTCGAAATCTGTCAACTGGCCTCTGTCAACGCCGTATCAGAAGAACGGGACTGGAGTGGGGCGTCCTCGAAATCTGTCAACTGGCCTCTGTCAACGCCGTATCAGAAGAACGAGACTGGAGTGGGGCGTCCTCGAAATCTGTCAACTGGCCTCTGTCAACGCCGTATCAGAAGAACGAGACTGGAGTGGGGCGTCCTCGAAATCTGTCAACTGGCCTCTGTCAACGCCGTATCAGAAGAACGAGACTGGAGTGGGGCGTCCTCGAAATCTGTCAACTGGCCTCTGTCAACGCCGTATCAGAAGAACGAGACTGGAGTGGGGCGTCCTCGAAATCTGTCAACTGGCCTCTGTCAACGCCGTATCAGAAGAACGAGACTGGAGTGGGGCGTCCTCGAAATCTGTCAACTGGCCTCTGTCAACGCCGTATCAGAAGAACGAGACTGGAGTGGGGCGTCCTCGAAATCTGTCAACTGGCCTCTGTCAACGCCGTATCAGAAGAACGAGACTGGAGTGGGGCGTCCTCGAAATCTGTCAACTGGCCTCTGTCAACGCCGTATCAGAAGAACGAGACTGGAGTGGGGCGTCCTCGAAATCTGTCAACTGGCCTCTGTCAACGCCGTATCAGATGAACGAGACTGGAGTGGGGCGTCCTCGAAATCTGTCAACTGGCCTCTGTCAACGCCGTATCAGAAGAACGAGACTGGAGTGGGGCGTCCTCGAAATCTGTCAACTGGCCTCTGTCAACGCCGTATCAGAAGAACGAGACTGGAGTGGGGCGTCCTCGAAATCTGTCAACTGGCCTCTGTCAACGCCGTATCAGAAGAACGAGACTGGAGTGGGGCGTCCTCGAAATCTGTCAACTGGCCTCTGTCAACGCCGTATCAGAAGAACGAGACTGGAGTGGGGCGTCCTCGAAATCTGTCAACTGGCCTCTGTCAACGCCGTATCAGAAGAACGAGACTGGAGTGGGGCGTCCTCGAAATCTGTCAACTGGCCTCTGTCAACGCCGTATCAGAAGAACGAGACTGGAGTGGGGCGTCCTCGAAATCTGTCAACTGGCCTCTGTCAACGCCGTATCAGAAGAACGAGACTGGAGTGGGGCGTCCTCGAAATCTGTCAACTGGCCTCTGTCAACGCCGTATCAGAAGAACGAGACTGGAGTGGGGCGTCCTCGAAATCTGTCAACTGGCCTCTGTCAACGCCGTATCAGAAGAACGAGACTGGAGTGGGGCGTCCTCGAAATCTGTCAACTGGCCTCTGTCAACGCCGTATCAGAAGAACGAGACTGGAGTGGGGCGTCCTCGAAATCTGTCAACTGGCCTCTGTCAACGCCGTATCAGAAGAACGAGACTGGAGTGGGGCGTCCTCGAAATCTGTCAACTGGCCTCTGTCAACGCCGTATCAGAAGAACGAGACTGGAGTGGGGCGTCCTCGAAATCTGTCAACTGGCCTCTGTCAACGCCGTATCAGAAGAACGAGACTGGAGTGGGGCGTCCTCGAAATCTGTCAACTGGCCTCTGTCAACGCCGTATCAGAAGAACGAGACTGGAGTGGGGCGTCCTCGAAATCTGTCAACTGGCCTCTGTCAACGCCGTATCAGAAGAACGAGACTGGAGTGGGGCGTCCTCGAAATCTGTCAACTGGCCTCTGTCAACGCCGTATCAGAAGAACGAGACTGGAGTGGGGCGTCCTCGAAATCTGTCAACTGGCCTCTGTCAACGCCGTATCAGAAGAACGAGACTGGAGTGGGGCGTCCTCGAAATCTGTCAACTGG
Source organism: Schistocerca piceifrons (assembly GCF_021461385.2). Taxonomy (NCBI): domain Eukaryota; kingdom Metazoa; phylum Arthropoda; class Insecta; order Orthoptera; family Acrididae; genus Schistocerca; species Schistocerca piceifrons. Next base: position 260,380,478 of record NC_060144.1, on the reverse strand, counting down.
CCTCTGTCAACGCCGTATCAGAAGAACGAGACTGGAGTGGGGCGTCCTCGAAATCTGTCAACTGGCCTCTGTCAACGCCGTATCAGAAGAACGAGACTGGAGTGGGGCGTCCTCGAAATCTGTCAACTGGCCTCTGTCAACGCCGTATCAGAAGAACGAGACTGGAGTGGGGCGTCCTCGAAATCTGTCAACTGGCCTCTGTCAACGCCGTATCAGAAGATCGAGACTGGAGTGGGGCGTCCTCGAAATCTGTCAACTGGCCTCTGTCAACGCCGTATCAGAAGAACGAGACTGGAGTGGGGCGTCCTCGAAATCTGTCAACTGGCCTCTGTCAACGCCGTATCAGAAGAACGAGACTGGAGTGGGGCGTCCTCGAAATCTGTCAACTGGCCTCTGTCAACGCCGTATCAGAAGAACGAGACTGGAGTGGGGCGTCCTCAGTCCGCCGGCGTTTGACTTGCGCTGCAGGAGCCGTCGCCCACTCGTGGGCAGAGGCCGCACTGGGACGCGCCGGTAACGGTGGAAATTCGCGAGGAGTAGGGGGAATGTTGCCCCTACATCGCTTAAAGCTGTAGATTGACTGACAGCTGACTGCGATGTCACAATTTCTGCTAATGTTGATAAGACGGCGTCTGAACAGTAGTACGGCGCGGGCAATCAGATCTGAGATGACCGCTTTCGTTTCCGAGAAAACAAGTTCCTTCTTGCCCTGCATACGTACCATGGATTTGGTAGCCAAACCTTAAGTGGGAAGGAATATTCTTTATAACGCACGTGTCCACAGTCAGGATACCATTATAACTCTGGAAGCGATGTTCCCGTCGGATATGCCGTATTACTCCAAACGGAAGCAACGCTGTTTTAAGGAATGAATCGTCCACTTCAGGAGGAAGGTTATAAATTCTAACCGGTGTATACTCGAGTGCCGCATTTTCAAGGACTTAACTAACGGAACCATCTCGATGTGTAAACAACACTTTCGAACCAACCCGAGAGAGAAGCCATACTACTTGAACGGGATCATGAAACTTCACAAAGAATGCATACAAATCAGCGTCAAAGTAAGCAGTATCTACCTGATCATGTGTAACACGGATAACATCAGCCAATCAATCGTGAATTTCTATAGAGCCAAGTTGAACTCGACGCGTACTCTGGTCAAAACTGAAACGAACAGTAGCTCGACGAGGAACAGACTTAGGAGACTCGACAGACATCACGGCGCGGGCAGAAAACACCGCCGCCAAGAGGAAAGGACAACAAACTACGCAACTACGATGTGACTCCGGCCGATACACCAACAAGACTGAGTAGCTTCGACACAAGCTGCGCTGCGGCAGAGACGGAAGTTAACTACGACCTGCTCGCTCGACGCGCAAGGCGACACTGTCATTAGGCTACCCGAGCTTGACTCTCGGCCAGGCCCAAACCTCCATGTGTCGTCAACTATTAGTCTAATGCGACAACTACATGCACGCATGTCTGAAGGAAAATTGCATTCTAATTCTGAACAACACATGCACTGCAACATCGTATTTATCCGCCGAAACCGGGCAAGCGAACTTCAGTTAAAATATCTCCCCTGTATAGGAATACACATAATGAATGTACGAGTGCAGGCAGTAGAAACATGTTTGACGGCGTAGGGAAGATTGGTTCGGGCCTGAGTCGTGCTCGGATAGCCTAATGGTATGCGCCGCTCGCGATAAGCGGGAAATGCAGGTTAGAGCCCTGGTGCGGCACAAATTTTCATTATCCTTATTCCATTATACAGCTGACAGTTGTTCATATTAGCAATTGCGTATACATTTCATATATTTCATAACGGCTGTAGTCGCCACAATTCCTGTTCCATTGTAGTTCGAACAGCGGGCACTGCAATATCGTACTACGTATCCATGATGCACGCGTACAGGAAAGGAAGCTAGCGTCAACCGATGATCTTGATCAGCGAGTGGCCATTCGAGAAAATCTTCTGCAAAGGTAATTCAGAACAGTCGAAGAGCAATTTTGTCATCAAGCGTTCTCCTTCTTCATGACAATGCTTGGCTGCATACTGCTGCACCAAGAAAGATACCCCTACAGTGTTTTAGATGGGAAGTGTTCTGTCACCCACCACACAGCCCGTACTTGGCTCTCGTCTCTTTTCTCACATGAACTACTGGCAGTAGGGACAGCACTTTGACACGGACAACGATCTGCAGACCAGCGTAGAGAATTGGCGGAGAGCACAGGCGGCTGCCTTCTACGAGGAGGGTATTTGAAAGTTCGTACAGTAATACGAATAATATCTAAGTCGGAGTGTCGACTATGTTGGAAAGTAGCTGGAACTAGTAGCTAAATGTTGCAAATGAATCGTTTTTGATTTTCACTGCGATTTCCATTCTGCGACCGATCGGACCGTGGACAAAAAAAGCCGTCGGAGATGACAGTTATTACACGTGAGAACTGTACATCTAAGTAAAAATGTTTGTCGCTCTGTGTAAACACGTCGTGACGGCGTCGTTTCTGTCTGAGATGGGGGCTTGGCTTTACTGTATCGTCGGGCAAGCCGTTGGCCTTGTGGAGAAAGGCAGGTTACGGAACCAGGAACAACCGCGCTGCGATGCTGGGTCGAGACGGGGAGCGCCAATCAGAGAGCAGGAACGAGTTAGCAGTGGTTGCGAATGACGCACGGCGCTCCCGCTTATAATGCAGGTGGCGTGTTCTGCTATGAGATGATTAAAAGACTGGATCTCGAATCTGCAATCACTCCTCGCGTGAATACCTTCAAATGTTATTGCTAGCAAATTTTACTGATCGTGGACTGCTGACAATTTTATAACACCGCATTTTCATCTCCAAGAGATAATTTTGAAGTTCATACGGCGAGTTCAGAAGCACTTAATGTGTATGTCATGTGCGGTATGTCTGGCGTCCAGGTGTAGTATAAACTGGCGTGCAAAATTTGAAGACAAAAGTAACTTTACTTTGCTGTGTCACTGTCAATTAACATAGTTCTATGAAACTTTTATCATATTAGGTTGGTGCATAAGTTCAAAGCGTTTTTGTTTTGCATGTTGGTATCCCGATTGCTGTGGGTTTATTCATCGACTGTCATTTTTTATTTGTAGTTACTGTTGCTATACGAGTTACCATATTGTCATTTTGTCATTTGGAGATAGAGTGAAGCTGTGGACGCTAGAAAATGGAGTGCCAAGTGGAGAAATCGGAACGTTTCTGACATATTGTTCTGTTTCAGTTCAATAGAGGTGTGACAGCAGCGGAGACAGCCAGAAATATTTTCACCGTGTATGAGGATAATGCTATTGGATAGAACACTGAAAGAAAACGGTTTTATCATTTTAAGGAGGACTGTTTTGGTATTAGTGACTCTCCACGTTCCATAAGGCCTTCGGAGTTTGATGAAGATTGTTTGAACGCATACGTCCACAATGATCCACACAGTATACTCGAGAACTAGCACACGTAATGAACAGTGATATTCCATCATCGTGCGACATTTGCGGGCAACGGAGAAGGTCCAAAAATCGGGTATACGGGTACTGCATGTTCTACGTCAAACCCACAAAAATCAACGGGCGGCGGTATGTGCCATTCTGCTTGCTCGTCAGCCGTCTCGCTCGTGAACAACACCAAACATTCCTATTCTGTATCTTTACCGGTGACAAGAAAGGGTGTCTTCTAACATAAGGAAAAGAAAGCAGTGACTGAGCCCTAACAAAGCCACAACTCCGAGTACACAGAAGTGCGCCCATCTGCAAAAGATAATGTTGTGCTTCCGGTGGAACAGCAACGGTGAGGTGTACTACGAATTGCTTCCCCGACATGCTAACATCACTGCTGATATTTTCTGTCAACAACTGAGGCGTCTTGCAAACGCAAACCTAGAACAACGACCAGGAAGACTGCGTGAAGAGACGCTGCTCCACGGTGACTCCCGCCCGTATTCTGCTAGACCAGTGGTCCCAACGTGGGGGAAATCCCTGAGGGGTAAAATGAAATTTTCTGAGGGGTAAAAACTCAACAATTCGATTCTGTTTCAGTCACGATACTAAATTATTTCCGAAGGATCAGCACTATTATCACAATTTTGAAAGATTGTAATACTGATTACATAATTTATCAATAACTACTTTTCTCAATTAGTAGCTTTAATGCCGTGGAGGTTACAGGTTCCTCACGTAGTCCACGCACTACACACATATACAGTGCATTGTTCTATACATCGCTGATGATAAAAGTGAGACATGTACGTGGCAAATGTTAAATATCTCGAAAAAATTTCTTCTCCAACTTGTGGATAGTATCTGTAGTAATCCAGAAATTGCTTCATTACTTGCTTCGAAACAGATAAATGAATTACTTGACAGCACTACACAGCATTAACTACATAAGGGCTACTACTATAGTGCTGCACACAGTATTATTATTATTATTATTATTATTACTATAAGTGGCTTTGTCAGCCACAAAGCATTAATAGCTTTAAGTCTTCCAATCTCTGGCGGTTCAGAAGTAAGGAGTGCAGCAATCAAGTGATTTGCGAACAGTAAGTATAGTGCACAAATTTTAACTTGGTTGATTTTAAATGGGGCTGCAACGTGCAAGTCAAGCAACCGCCGCAATGGAGAGGAGTCATGCAGGGAAAATGCGTTTTGTAACAAGTGTCTACTCTCACTGTGGGTAGTCAGCTTTCTTATCTGAGAAGGAGTTGTGGGTAGCGCTAGCAATGTACCTCGAATTCCTTAGTCATTCATTCTAACACAAACACACACACACACACACACACACACACACACACGCACACACACACAAACTAAATGTCATTTATCTCTCATCATTTTAAAACTAAGTGTTCCAAGAAAAGTCTTTCGTTCTATAGTTTAGGTAGGTGCTAAACTTGACGATAATGCGGTGGTGGTGGGAGGGGGGGGGGGTGGCAACGGACGGCAGGAGGGGGGTAGTAGCTAATGTCTATCTGCACTCAGGGGTAATAGTCTGAGAAAGTTTGGGAACCACTGTGCTAGATTGTCAAAAAACATTATGCAGGAGTTGGGCTGCGACGTTATTCCGCCCCACCTTATGTACCGGATGTTGTGACATCAGTTTTTCACCTTTTCAGCTCTATATCGAACAACCTTCAAGGAATTTTCTTTGCGAATGAAAATGCGCTCCGAACATGGCACGACGAGTTCTTCGCCTTAAAACCACGTGATTTTTATAGGTGCGGAGTCGAAAAGTTACCCTAGCGTTGACAGACCGTTGTAAATAATGAAGGAGAATATACTACTGTTGAGTAAAGTCTCTTTTATGTGTAACTGTTATGGAAAAACGCTACGAACTTATGCACCAGTGTGATATATAGAAAGAACTGCTAACAAAGAAATACGCAACTAGACGAACAGAAAGGACACAGACAATAATTGCAAGGCGATTTATGATGGTCCCCTGAATATTACAGATGACAGGAGATGGGTTTAAGAGGGCGAGAGATCACCACGGGCAGCAGTGCATGCTCTGCAACGTACTACCATGCTAGCCACAAAGTTGGTAAGGAGTTCTCGTGTTATGAAGTTCCATTTTCCACCAGCGCGCTTAACAGCCGCTGGATGGTCTCGCTGGTGCCTGTGGACGTGCTGTAATATGTCTCCCCACTGCATCCCACACGTGCTCGACGGGATTTAAGCAGGAGGAACGGGCAGGACAGTCCATTCACCGAATATTGCCTCGTTGCAAGAGCTCCTCCAACTGCCCTGTTCGATGCCATCGTGCATTGTCATCTATAAAAATGAATTCAAGGCGGAATGCACCCCTGAAAAGACGCATATGGGGAAGGAGTACACACAATAATGTTGGCCGGTGACTGTACCACGTAGAAAGGTTTGGAGGTCAATAGGCCACACCATAACACCTGGTCCACCAAAACGATCATGTTCGACAATATTCCTGGGTGCATTACGTGTTCCCACGTGTCACCATATGAGCGCACATGTAGAGTCATTGCTCAGACTGTATCTGCTCTCATTAGAGGACAGCACATGACCTGAGTCATCGATGAGGCTCGCATAGCAAGTGGTGCTGCCCGCGGAGCACAATTTGGAACAAAGAGGACATCCCAATGCAGTAACCGCACCGCTGTGGGGCGCGGGGTTGCGTGCGTGCAGTCCTGTTAAATGTGGCTGCAGTTCCACCCGCTTTTGAAGTGGTTCCCTTGTTGCCTTTTGCGATCATCTACTGCTGTAGTTGACCGTGGTCGACCACCTTCCGTCCTTTGGGCAGCAATGCTTATTGTTCGGAACGCTTTCCACGCACGTGAAACAATGCTGTGAGCAATACCAAGCTTCTGGACTACACTCGTCACACTTCGTCCTTCTTCCAGTTTTCCGATGACTGTTCCCAGTGTGTAGTCCTCCAAATATAGTCTTTTCCCTTTCCTTCAACTGCCTCGTGTTGCGGCGCCAGCCCAATTTGACACTATTGTCATGTTGACCTCACACCATATGGCGTCCAACTTTCTGCGCACGACTGGAAGATCTTTGGTAAAATGCTCCCCCACTTTCACTCGTTTTCACCAAAATATGTTACGTTACTTTATCTAGCTCGTCCTTACGTTTCGCAGAGTAGTGTAACAGTACCGAATTCCGTGCTCTTTTTGTAAATTAAAGACCGACTTCGGAAACTCGATCAAACCTGATCGACTGCTTGTGATGGAAGACTCTAAATATCACAGCCTTAATATTCGCATAATAAAAGTTGGTTCTTATGTAACATAAAGACACTTCGGCTAAAACATAAAAATACTTTAAATTTCCATTGTACCTTCTTATCAGTCTTTTTACTTATATGAGGGTCGTTCAGTTTCTGATACACCAGATTTTTTTTTCTCAGAACATTTTTTTTCTTATTCGGTCGAATTCAGTGAAAATACCCATCAGCGTTTCTTTCGGATGTACTATTTTCCTGAATAGTCTCCTTCACGTCGTATGGCCTTACGCCAGTGTTATGTAAGAGCATATGCTCACTGTTGGTCAAAGCTCTTGTACTGCACTCGTAGCCGTGTTTTCATAGCATGAATTACGTCACATCATCTTCAAAGTTTGTCCCACATAGAGAATCCTTAAGCGGCTCAAACAGATGGATGTCAGATTGCACGACGTCTGGGCTGTAGGGTCACTCAGGCCATGCCACATTCCCAACTCGAGAGACTTGGGTGTGGGCCCGTGCTGGAGCACGATTTTTTTTATTCTTGTTAGACCGAACACGTCGAAAATGATTCTTGAGATTGTTCGCGTCTTCACGTATGCTTCTGATTTAATGGTCAACTATTTTCGCAACACACCCACGTGAATGTTACCATCACTTTGCCAAAAAACTGTCACCATGACTTTGCCAGCAGAGGAAGGTGCCTTGAATTTCCTCTTTTTTTGGTGATTGCTGGTGGTGCCGCACCAATGAGTACCTTTTCCCTTCCGGCTCAAAACGATGCATCCAGGTTTCGTGACCTGTACAGATCCATCACAGAAAGGCGACGCCATTGACCTCGGACTGTTCCAACAATATAAATTCTTTGAATCTTGTGGTCTGTTGTGTGCATTCGTTAGACCCAACCTGAGCTCACCTTTGAATATATAAGAATCTCAATCATTGCTTACACACCTATAGCCATAATGCCACTCTGGATGAATAATGGCATCCGCGCAACTCACCACGCCGGGAGCGATGGTCGTGACAGGACGACCTCAACGTTTCTTCCAATTCCAGACGCTTAGCTGTCTCTGTTCACCGCCCAACAGTACTCTCACCAACTGCATCATTACCAAACACTGCACACAAACGTTTATGGATGTACACCAGTGTTTCCTTTTCTACGTAATCAATAACTCAACCGTAGTACATTGCTTACGACGTGTCTTGTGTAGGCTCCCATTTTGATGATTCACTACGACTCTGACATCTGTCGGAATTGTTCGAAAATTCTCACATGTACAGAAGAAATATGAAACTCGAAGCTACTGTAAGGGCGTTATCCTGCATATATGGGATGGACAGAAATATGGAGAGAGAGCTGGAAATATGTGCTTAAACATAAATGAAAATACTATTCAAGCCTCAAGCCTGCATTTTGCGAAACCCTACATTTCAGCAGGATAATGCACGACCGCATGTTGCAGGTCCTGTACGGGCCTTTCTGGATACAGAAAATGTTCGAATGCTGCCTGGCCAGTACATTCTCCAGATCTTTCACCCATTGAAAACGTCTGGTCAATGGTGGCCGAGCAACTGGCTCGTCACAATACGCCAGTCACTACTCTTGATGAACTGTGGTATCGTTGAAGCTGCATGGGCAGCTGTACCTGTACACGCCATCCAAGCTCTGTTTGACTCAATGCCCAGGCGTATCATGGCCGTTACTACGACCCGAGGTGGTTGTTCTGGGTACTGATTTCTCAGGATCTGTGCACCCAAATTACGTGAAAATGTAATCACATGTCAGTTCTAGTATAATATATTTGCCGAATGAATACCCGTTTATCATCTGCATTTCTTCTTGGTGTAGCAATTTTAATGGCCAGTAGTGTATAAACCCTGTCAGCACCAAAACATTGGCTGGGGACTGCAGGGCGAGCTGGAATTCCAAAACCACTCATCAGCGGTGCAAATGCCTGTAGCAAGGCAACAGGGTGCCGAAGTTATAAAACCTGGACTATGAACAGAGGAAGAAAGTCATTTAACCGGATGAGTCTAATTTCGCACTGTTTCAAACTTCTGGCCGCGCTTACGCCCGAAGAGTGAAACACGGCGGAGGTTCGATGATGATTTGGGAAGCGATATTGTGGTATTCCGTGGGCCCCATGATTACTCTGCGAGGTCGCACTACTGCTAAGGATTCTGTGAACAGGCCGGCCGGAGTGGCCGTGCGGTTCTAGGCGCTACAGTCTGGAACCGAGCGACCGCTACGGACGCAGGTTCGATACCTGCCCCGGGCATGGATGTGTGTGATGTCCTAAGGTTAGGTAGGTTTAATTAGTTCTATGTTCTAGGCGACTGATGACCTCAGACGTTAAGTCGCATAGTGCTCAGAGCCATTTGAACCATTTGATTCTGTGAACACTTAGGCTGGCCAGGTCCATCCCATGGTGTAATATTTGTCCCTGATGCTGGGTTCCAAGAGGACAGGGCCGGTGTTCGCGCAGATCGCATCACTCAGAACTGGTTCTGTGAGCACGAGGACGAGTTGTTGCGTCTCCCATGACCACCACAGTCAACAGATCTCAATATTATTAAGCCATTATGGCCGACTTTGGAGAAAAGGGTCCGTGATCGTTGTCCATCTTCATAATCACTACCTGAACTTACTTCTCTTTTGCAGGAAGAGTGGTATAAGATTTTCTTGAAAACCATACAGCACCTGTTTTTATGCATTCTGAGGTCACTGTAAGAGGTTTCATACAACGTATTAGGCATGGCAATGTGTTGTGTTCTCGTGCAGCCTCTGTAAATTAAAGGCACTATTTATTGAAGAACCGTCGTATTTGCTTTATCAACTTTCTTCGTGTAAACAAGTTTTCGCATTCGGATTCCATTTTAGAAAATACCTTAAGGAAGTTCTTGGAAGTCAGAGCTACCTCCATTTCCCAGTGACGTAGACTATGGGCATAACTTTCATCAACTGATCCTACAAAACCTGATATCAGATCACTACATAACCTGCTTTTGACACTTTCTCTAAAAAGGAGTTCTGAAGCACTTATCACAATCAATGAGTCGATGTCGAAATACGTCGATACACGTAATTTGTTACAAAGAAAAGATGGTTTTAAGTTAATGTTAATTAATTTAAATATCGGTACGATACAAATGCATCAATAACTCTTGGAAAAATCCGAGTCTCGATTAGCAGTCTGTGTATCAAATGCAATATTTCGATAGTTTAATTAGTATTTTGACATTTTTGAGGTACTTTTCATTTTTGCATGTTTGTAGCACCAGCTTATGTATGCCTGTGCGGCAGCGCTCGACTCTGATGTAAGCCGGTTTGTATTCCGATGGTGGAAAATTTTCACTGCCAGTATCTGGATGGTTAATGGGGGAGTGGTGGGGACGTGAAGTTCCTGATCGCCAGTCTTCGCGCTAATGACTTGGTTTAAATTCCAAAAATATTCGCTGTGTCTCACGAAGAGTGCGCATGTACACTGTTGATGGTGATCCGTCCGTCGGATTGGGGCGTTATGTTCTGTGACTCGCTTGGTGCCATTCGAGAGGAGTAGACTACATGCCGGCACCGGCTTTCACAGTCTCCCTTCCATTAGTTGCAAAACAAACCCAACAATACACTGTACAAACACTCACAGCAGTTGATGAATCCTTCTCGGGTGATCGGAGGAAACTTTGCGACAAGACGACGCCACCAGTCGCCTGATCACCCGAGAAGAACTCATCAGTGGAACACGCCGAGAAAGACTGCAATCGCTTACACTCATAGCGGTTGCCCACACGACACAGATACGCACTTCATAACAGTTCGGAGGAACGCAATAGCAACCCCCGTTCTCAGAACCTTGCCCTGACCCCGACGCCCTTTCCATGAGTATGTCACTACTTTAACATCGATGTCCATTTCCATTCCAGGCCGATTCGCTCAATATACTATAAACACGAACTGCATGTGAATAAAACCGGCAGTCTGTGGATGTCCCCGACTTTTGTTTTAATTCATTGAATCATAATGAAATTAGCCGCAAGTGTCATTTGAAACTGCAGAAATAATTTGATTTATAAAAGAGTTTGTAATATTATTCTTAAGTAGCGTTTGGTTGACGTAATAATAATGACGTCACAAGCCACGTAAAAAAATGCTGCTCAACTGAAAGCGGGTACTTTGGGTTTCCGTACCTCAATAGGTAAAAATGGAACCGTTACAGGATCACTATGTTCTCAGTGTGCCTGGCCAGCTGTTAAGACCCTTTTTCTCAGGAACGGGTAGATGTATCAGGTTGAATTTATGTCACATTCTAAGGCCTACGGTCACCTGGCAGTTTTAAAAACTGTAGCTTCTAGGTCTATATTTCGGTTATTTGTCACATATTTTCATATGAGTAAACTCACTCATCAAAACCTTCCCGTTGGCCTAGAATCATGGAATTGGAAAAAAAAAACATTGTTTCATAGTACAATCAAAGGCAAAAAAATCCGAATATCGTTAATTTGTAATTATATCGCCCGAATGAAAAGTTTTCTTGTCATTCCTTACCTGATTCTCTGTCCTTTCGTCTGTCTGTTAAGAATACGTTTTCTCAGGAAATTCTCATGTTGAAATTTATGACACATACTAAGATCTACGGTCTCTTGGCGGAACAATAAACGTTAGTTTCTAAGTCAATGCAATAAAAACATACAGCTAATTATTTTATATATTTTAATGCTCGGTTACTCAGTCTTCAAAACTGATAGGCTACTTCCCGCTGGTATTGAATCATAAAATTTTCTAAGAAGAAAGGTTTCATAGTGTAGTGGACTGGCCCGACAGCCAATCAACTATGACTGGTAGCCGAAAAGCACGCGTTTAAGCTCACGCAGGCTGGCGTGAGGTCTGGAACAGGTCAGAGAAATAAGACTAGCAAAACAGGAGGTAACTGGTAGAATACTTAACTTTAATCCACAATTGGTGTACATCGCTTTTGACGGTACATGTTATAACCTCAATATAAACTGGTAATGGCGCCTTGCTAGGTCGTAGCAAATGACGTAGCTGAAGGCTATGCTAACTATCGTCTCGGCAAATGAGAGCGTATTTGTCAGTGAACCTTTCCTAGCAAAGTCGGCTGTACAACTGGGGCGAGTGCTAGGAAGTCTCTCTAGACCTGCCGTGCGGTGGCACTCGGTCTGCAATCACTGACAGTGGCGACACGCGGGTCCGACATATACTACCGGACCGCGGCCGATTTACAGGCTACCACCTAGCAAGTGTGGTGTCTGGTGGTGACACCACACATAGTACAAGCGAAGTGCAAAATCCGAAGTTGTTAATTTGTAATTATGTCACATGAAAATGTTATCCGACTCTCTGTATGATCCTCCGACTGTTAAGACTCATTTTTCGCAGGAGTGGATAGATGCATCAAGGTGAAATTTATGTGAAATATTGAGGTCTATGGACATTTGGCTTGAAGTTTGTAAGTCAGTGCAGTCCAAAGATGAGGCCATTGACGTCACATATTTTGACACTCGCAAATTCACTGATTAAAACCTATAGGGTACTTCTGCGGTTGATGTAGACTCATGAAATTTGGCAAGACGTAAACTAAAAGTAAAGAAAAAAAGGAAACGGCTAATTTTTAATTATATCACACCAAAAAAATATTTCTTTTGTAACTATCTGTATACCTCAGCGCGAGTCCTGCTCGCTCCTGACCAATTTTTTAGTGAGTTACGGAAATATGGAGTGACGGTTTCAGATCTCACTGGACACCGTCGAGTTTTGGTAAGTAGTATCGTGGTAACAGTGACGACTACGATATTGAAGTGAAGCAATGTGTTTTTGTTTTGCGCTGAGTGACAACAACAAAAAATTGAGACAATGTTTTTGTTTGTTTGTCAGTCCTCAATATCATCTCAAAAATCAAATGAAGTCGTGGACGTGCAACTTGGGACAAACTGACGACCATAAAATAGCTATTATCCACGAGAGATACGGATCTGGCAGACTACTACCTGCGGGGCAGCTCTCTTAAAAGCGATACTGTGTTATGCTCTTGACTGCTTCTCAACTCTGGCAACGCCGCTAAAAGTGAAATCTGTTCCTGGTGAAACTCAATATTAATAAAACTGTGGGATCCGGCTCCCAGGGTGATTATGCGTGGAAAATGCGGTCTGCGGCCGATACACAACCTCACAGGCTTAGGTCGTCCGTGATATTTGTATTCTCTTGTGGTGGGCCTGGTGGAAAAAGAACAGTAGTTCCTTTTCGTCCACCGTTAGTTGTACCACTGAATTTATGTGCTAGAAGTCGAAGTAAATATGTTTCGTAATAATTTACTTGACATGGAAAAATAAGTTGGAACACAACACAATGGACATTGCAGAGAAGTGTTTACCTCTTGTCTGTCACATTCAATATCAATGAAATTGTGAGGCATCTCGGACCCTTCCTATTGACGTTCTCAGATAAAAGTAAGCTGTCATTATTTGTAATGATCCGTGCCGATAATCCTTTGCTGTGTAGAGTAATGACAATCGGACTGTTACTTTAAGGAGTAGAGGCAAAGGCGACAAAGGAGATATGTTGATGTACAGGCCACGGTCAGCACACGGTGTGCCTGTGACCTGCTTATCACACTCTGCACCCTTGACCAGTTTGAATTCTGAAATCTCTATGTCCTATTTCGTGAGATGACGGCATGTGGCGCTTTTAATTATGTACCCGGATGAGAAATACGAATAATATTTTGTTCCAACGACTTCAGTACGGTTCAGATGTACTTTAGTGTTCGAAGCAGCTGTTAAATGTTTGTATGCCTATCGTGTGAAAAGAGCTCACTTTTAGCATCTAAGTGATGCAGAACCTCCCTCTGCACCGCACAGTTGCCTTCTTCATAAGCAGCGGTTATAGATAGAGTATTTAAACCAATTTACAGTAATACAGTTAGTAATGTTGTAATGGGCTTCAGTCCGAAGACGGGTTTGATGCAGTTGTCCGTGCTAATACACTATCCATTCAAAAGTATCTGAACACGTATTACTGGATATTAAATGGGGTTGGCCTTTATGATGGCTTCACCTCTGCCGGGGAGAATTTCAGTGAGGTGTCTGAATATGTGTAGAGCAATGGAAACCAATTCTTCTTCAAGAACCGAAAGCAGAGAAGATTCTGATATTGGATGCTGGGGTCTGGAGTGAAGTCGACGTTGTAACTCATTCCAAAGGTGTTCCATTGGGTTCAGGTCGGGACTCTGGGTATGCCAATCCATTTCAGGAAAGTTATTGTCCACAGACCATTGCCTCGCAGATGCTGCTTTACGACTGCGTGCATTATCATGCTGATACAAGCAATCACCGTCTCAGAAGTGTTCATCTACTGTACGTAGTGCAGAATATTGTACAACGTGTTCATATCCTTCCGCAATTAGCGGTTTCATAAGTGAAAAAAGGGGACCACATCCTAACCACGAAAAACGCCTCCAAACAGTGGCACTACCTCCTCCGTACTTCACTGTTAACACTACATATGACAGCAGGTAAGTTCTGGAGGCATTCGCCAAACCCAAACCTGTCCATTGGATTGCTACAGGACAACACATGATGCATCAGTCTATCCACTGCCAGTGGTGCCGCTCTTTTCACCATCACAAACGTTCCTTATCACTGACCACAGAAATGTGTGGCTTGTGAGAAGCTTCTCAGCCATTGTACCCCATAGTTTCTAAGTTCCTAAGAACAGGTATTGGTCTAGCTTGACTTCTGGTAGCACTTGGGAACTAAAGAGTGATTCCTGCTGCTGATTTCAAAAGATTTTTTACAGCCACCCTTCGCAATGATCGACGGTCCCTGTCCGTCAATGTTTGAGGTTTGCCTAGTACTGGTTTAGCTGAGGCCTTTCCTTCGTGTTTCCACTTTACAAGCACTTAACCAACTGCCGACATGGGCAAGGGTTGAAATGTCCGTGATGGATTTCTTACTCACTGGTTATCCAGCAACTAGCATGCGTTTGAAGTCAATGGAATTCTGTTGAGTGATTCATTCTGCTGCTAGTTGTAATATATTGATTATTCCTTGCTACTGTAGTGCTGACATGAAGCTGAGAAAGGAGGACAAGCGCTCCAAGGTGTGGAAGCAGAGACGATGCTGAGGGCAGACGAAACTAGGAGAGATATTGTTACATGAAGTAAACCGTAAGAGGAGAGCCTTGCGAAAATGCAGTCGCCCCCAGACTCGGTCCCAAGGGGTTAGTTACTCTTCAACGAATTAACATGTAACTTCATAAGTCGTCTAGACGCTGTGGTAGGTTACCATCGTAGAACTTTGTAACCAACAGGCACGATTTACCGTATAAAGCCAGCTTGATACCAGCCCTGAGAACAGCAACGTCAGTAGGCTCACAAGGGTTAGAAAGAGAGCGAAAACGCCAACAAACTGTTGACCTAGCAGTCCCTAATCCGGGGAGCATGAGGGGCGGGGCTAAATGACGTACAACAATAATGATGCAAGCCTTATTTGGCAGAGCAGTTAACGTTTAGCTTTCAGCTGAACAATGTTGATACCAAATACGGACTTAGGAACAGTAGAGGGGACCTAACTAAACCGTGATTGGCAGGCGCCTGCAAGAGACCTGCGGGATTGGCTGGGTGGTTTTAAGTGGGAAAAACACCCCACGCAACTTTTTAAAACCCCTAGATTCTACATTTTGGCGGAGTTCTCAGTCAGACGATCTGGACTCCGAATCCGCGTCCGTCGACTCCAGCCTCGGTCCAGCTCCGCGTAAGTCTGCTCTCTCACTTGGAGTGCCTCAGTGAACAGTGTCACATTCAGTATGTTTTGTTTTGCAACTAAGTTGTTGCCTTAAGATGCTGCTAGTGTTTGCTACTGTGGTTGGCATCCACTCCCGGGACTTCTACACTGAGTTCTGTTGTACAGTGTTATTCATGCTTTTTCCAACCCTAGAACTAGCCTCCAGTGTATTAATTAGTCCTGTCTGGAATAAACAACTATTTCAAAACCCTGTTTGTCCAAGAGTCTCCACAACGAGTTCCTACCAAGTGTCACCATCTGCATTTTTAGTAAATGCCAGTACCAGTGTTGGCTCAGATAGAAGAAAACAATCAAATACCTTCGCTGTGAATTGTCCTTCTGCCTTCTGCTCTGTACCGCTCGGGAGCGCAGACTGACCAGTAACTCCTTTTCTGCCTCTCCCACCTATGTCAGGACACGACATATTCTTTTTCTACTAACAGCGCGATACCCTCCACCTCCTTCTATACTGGCGCATCCGCCTTTCGTGACACCTATGGGTCTATTCCGTATTACATAGGGCTGTCTCGATAATTCTGATCAGCAATGTATATCCACGAGTGACTAATATGGGGAAGCCACAACGGATGTTCGGGTGGCTGTCTGGCTGAATTTATGCAAGCGCTGTTAACGATTCGAACGCAGCTAAATGTTGTGACAAGAAAGATAGAATATAAATGACATTGTTTCTCGTTTCACTTGCAGCAATTTAAGCTGTACTCTGAATAACCACACCCACGGAAATCGCGACATATTCGGAAAAAACGGCCAAATATTTGTGATAAACGAAAATGCAACTGTCTCTGCTGGTCGTTTAACTCACACGAATTTCATGTCTCGTTCGTTAATGAGACTAAAGTCACAAAGTCGAAGAAACTTATTCCGGAGAATGCGCACATGTATGTAAATAACATCGAATTTTGCAGAACATGTTTCTGTTACATGAATAAGGAAAAAACCAGAATCAGATACAAACACGAAAACCTCAAGACCACGGAAACCACATACAATTCCAGTCATTATTATCAGTTAAATTCGGTTCTCCTAAAGTCTTTTGTCGCCTATGTGTCGTTAACTGATACTTAATTGTAACATATCGTATCAACAGTGACATGTGCACCGTTGCACCGTTGCCTTCAAACAGCATGTTGCCATAACACACAAGTTATAATACGGAAACAATGAAATCCAAAATGGCATCTCCAAAGTAGCAAACAAGGGACGTCACGTGAGTCGACCCGAACGCCGGTTGTAGCTGCCTCATTTTAGTCACCTGTTTTGTATTCTATGCAAGTCTCTTCATCTCTTGCGTAATTACTGCAGTCTACATGCACTTGAACCTGCGTGCTGTAATCCATCCTAGGCTCCAGTTTACAATTTTCATCTCCCAAATTTCTCTCTACAACTAAATTAACTATTCCTCGAAACCTCGGGATACGTCCTATCAACCTACCATCTCTTTTATTCAAGTTCTACCATAAACCTCTTTTCTGTGAAATTCGATTCAGTATCTCTGCTTTAGTTACTAGATCTACTCATCTAATCTTAAATATTCTTCCTTACTACTACATTGCAAAATTTTTACCGAACGTTTTACTTTCATTTAAGACAATACTCCAAGCAAGTGCATTCACAAAATATTTTCTAGTTTTTGCATATAACGGGTGATTATAATTAAACTGACACTATTCCGGGTGCCGCAGTGTGGGCTAATCCTCTTACGTCCCAAGACGCTGAAACGTCGTAGGTTATGTTCATTAATCGGCAACCTTTCGTTGTATACTGAAAAATAATAGTTCCACTTTCTGCTACCAGGTGAGTAAATGGCGCTGTAAGCAGTCAAATTATTGCGTTGGTGCAGGAAATGGGAAATTTGTGGTAAATTCTTATGGGACCAAAATGCTGAGGTCATCGTCCCCAAGCTTGTACACTACTTAATCTAACTTAAACTAACTTACGCTAAGGCCAACACACACACCCATGCCCGAGGGAGGACTCTTAACATCCGACAGGGGGAGCAACGCGGACCGTGACAAGGCGCCCTTAGGCCGCGCGGCTGTTGGAGCAGGTATGGTGTCACCGCCAGACACCACACTTGCTAGGTGGTAGCCTTTAAATCGGCCGCGGTCCGTTAGTATACGTCGGACCCGCGTGTCGCCACTATCAGTGATTGCAGACCGAGCGCCGCCACAAGGCAGGTCTACAGAGACTTCCTAGGACCCGCCCCAGTTGCACAGCCGACTTAGCTAGCGATGGTTTACTGACAAATTACGCTCTCATTTGCCGAGACGATAGTTAGCATAGCCTTCAGCTACGTCATTTGCTACGACCTAGCAAGGCGCCATTATCATTTGCTATTTATTTTGTGATGCATGTACCGTCAGACCGATGTTTACCAATTATGGATTAAAGTTAAGTATTCCAGAAGCTACGTACTTTTTTTACTAGACACAACTCCTTTAACTGTTCCAGACCTCACGCCAGCCTGCGTGAGCTTAAACGCGTGCCTTTCGGCTACCTCATAGTGGCTTGGCTGTCTTGCCAAGTCACAACAGCAGGAAAAGCGAGGAACGATCACATACATGATAACGGCGATTCTGGCATATTATGATATGGCCACCAGTTATAATGTGTTCAGTATGGTCTCGAGACTCAGCAACATGCTCCATCCGTAACACGGCAGCATATCCGATGCAGTCAGAGTGATATGTCATTGTATGCTAGCCTTCAGATCAGAAAGAGTCAGGATAATCCCTGATGCAGAAGATCCTTCAGATGACTCCGCTATCAGAGGTCACATGGATGTAGGTCGGGTGTCTGGAAGATCACACATCTTGAAATCGCCTTCATATGATGCGGATTCTCGAAGCAAATCTTTCACCTGGCCAGCGACATCTTGCATGAAAATAGTGGTGTGGACACAACTTCGTTCTCGAAAATCTGGAACCACGTGTTACATGAGGGAGGCCTTATAATGTCCACATGTCACTGTAAACTTAAAAGGTGTAATCTCATCGAAGCAAGACGGACCGAGAATGAAGGAGCTTGTGAAACAACACCACACAGTCACGTAAGCTGATTGCAGTGGATATTCCTGTGCCTCGTCTGTCCGACGAATATTCCCCGGTCAAATGTCGTCCATTTCCATGCGTGTCAAAAACCAAATGGCAAAGTTATGGCGTTGTAGCGTACCTTGGAGATCCGAATGATAAACATTCTGAATCTTGCAGGAATAGCAGAGTAAAATGCGCTGCAAAATATTTTGAACTGTTGACCAGGGGTGCGACAATTCCCGTGACACAATTCCAGCACTGGTTGCAGAATCTGAGATACGTGCTGCACGGTCGCCGTCAACGAATACCTTGGGAATGGACTGCTTCTCTCACCCTCTCCCTTCCCCCCCTCCCTCTCTCATTCTGCTGCACCACCTAATTCACCTGAGTCTTCAAATTTCTTGATGACATTCTTTAGCCCATTTACTGAGATGGGGCCTCTTCGTAGCTACTTTTGTCGGCAATATTCCCGCAGAACAGCTCTGCTACTTCTGCCATTCCGATAAAACGACTTTACCAGCGTTGCACCATCATTCTTCTATAGCCGTTGTGCTCCGTACGGAAAACTTCAACCTTCTTAACTCTTCACATCAAAATTCACTTCACAAAAGAAGTCAACACATGTCGTCAGGTGACGAAAAGCATACTGGCGTCAAAACAGGAAACAATTCACATTCTGACTGCTTACAGTGCCATATTTTCACCTGGTGGCAGAAAGTGGAACTTTTATTTTTCAGCATATTCCAAGAGCGGACCGATTAATGAACATATCTACGACCTTGGACTCCTGCGAAGTATACAGCCTACAGTGCAGCACTTGGAACATTGTCAGTTTAATTATAACCACCCAGTAAATCTGACGTTAAGTACTTCCTGTTTTTCGAAACATTTTTCTCTTTACAGCCAGTCTGCATTTTATATCCTCTTTACTTCGGCCATCATCTGCTACTTTAGTGGCCAAATATCAAAGCTCATCTACTACTTTCAGTGTCTCATTTCATAATCTAATACCATCAGCATTCCCTGACATATTACGATTACGCTCTGTTCTCTTGTATTACTTTATCGGGTTCACCTTATAATATTTTTCCAAAACAATGTTCATCCTATTCAACTGATCTTCCAAGTCCTTTACCGTCTATGTAGAGTTATAACGTCATCGGAAAACCTTAGCTTCATGAACTTTAATTCCTTCAATAGCTGCAATCTGATTTACGTACAAGTTGTTGCTAGTTTTTCAATCCCGCTATTTTATCCATGCCACCTTCAGAATTTCAGAGCGTGTATTCCAGTGAACATTGCAATAAACTTCCCTTCAGTGAAGAGAAAATGGTTTGCAGCACAGAAACACCTAATAGATATAATATGTGGTGTCCACTTAGAGCTCTACTCCCTTGTGAAGGTTGTCGTCTAAAAACAAAGTTCTAAAACAGTAACATATATCAATTTAACATTTTTTAATCATCAGTTTTTCGGTTTGATGAGGCCCGCCACGAATTCCTCTCCTCTCCTTACATCTTCAACTCAGAGTAGCACTTGTACCCAATGTCTTCAGTTATTTGTTGGATGTATTCAAGTCTGTCTTTATCTACAGTTCCCTCTGCTACCATGGAGATTATTCTCTGAAGCCTTAACACATGTCCTGTCAACGTGTCTCTTCTTCTTGTCAGTGTTTTTCATACTTCCTTCGTTAACAGATTCTGCGGAGAATCGCCTCATTCCTTATCTAATCAGGTTACCTAATTTTCAGCATTCTTCTGTTGCATCACATTCCAAATGATTCGATTCCGTTCTGTATCAGTTTCCCCACAATTCACAATGCAACACCAAACGTACGTTCTCAGGAATTTGTTCCACAAATTAAAGTCTGTGTTTGACACCAGCAGTTTCCTCTTGGCCAGGAATGCCTTCACATGTACGGATTTCCGTACCATATGTATAATCCCTTAGTGGTGTGCCTTTTTTTTTCTTAGAGTGTATTATGGGACAAGGTCAACCTGCACAGAAGATGAGGGCACACCCATATAATTGTCGACATCAGATGGAATAACCAAGAACTATTTCACTTCTCTGCAGCCGGCTACAGCTTTCTTCTGTCGTCCCCGCCATCATACGAACCAAGAACGCTCTACACAGGAGTCGAGTTCCTCCTGACAAACCACAATACGGCTCCCATCAGCCAATAGCGGTAATTCCACAACCCATCCGCTACAGTTAAATAATGGTAAGACAAGACTGGGTAGTGGTTGTGGTGGTGGTGGTGGTGATGGTGGTGGTGGTGGTGGTGGCGATAATATTTCCTGATTGTCAAGTTTAAGCATCTTGTTGTGGTCTAGAGAGAAAGGCCTTTGGAACTGGGCTGATTCTACCACTTGGTCGATGTATTCCGAAGGGAAATGACATGTTCTTGGTGGTGTTCGAGAATTGTGAGGGTTAGATTGTACTGTTTCTTATGCAATTGAAGCAGGATTGTTTTATGAGAGTTTTTGTATAACGAACTGAAGTGGAAATGTAATAGTTTGTCAGATGTTAAATTAATATTACCCTTTGTCCCTAAAATATGTCATCATATACTGAAGTGGAAATATAACAGTTTGTCATATGTAAAATTACTTTTTTCGTAAAAATATGTCTCAACCATCACCTTATTCTTCTCTTTCTTCTGCCTTTGTCCTGCATCGGCTCACAATCGGCATGGTCACTAACGAATTTGGCATGGTTATTTTAAAGGATGGGCCAGTGCCCTTCCGGACTCTACCCTGTTATCCCTTAGGACGGAATACGTGCACCAAACTGTGTGTATTTGGTGTTATTCATGTGAAAGTAAGCGAAAGTTTCTAAATGCTTGTGAATCGGGGTAACTGAGGCGGGACTTGAGGAACAGCCTGGTATTCACCTAGTGATACGTGGAAACGACCACATCCAGGCTTGAGGGCACACCGTTCCGGGTCATTAATCCGATTCCGGACCTGGCGCACTTCACCATACAGGAAGCGGCGCTTTAACATGCACGGCTACCCCGGCGGGTTATGCCACACAGCTACACGGTTTGTTTATTTCGGTCTCTGTTGATCCATCAAGGATATTTAACTGGTCACTACTAGTTTCGAGGACGAAGCGTCATTTTCAAGCGTTTTTGATCGTTTGAAGCCAGGGAAGATTTCATCGTTATTACCTGCCTTAATCTCTTGCCAAAGGTTAGAAAAGGCGTCAATTAAAAATATTAGCTACATACGGACAGTAAAATTTCCCTTGAAATCAATGCAAAAAGTTATGATACATTTTAATCGTTTGCATTACAGATCACATTGTTCCCAGTCTGGGTAGGCCACTGTGGATCTTAGTGTGTATTCACTATCCAGAGTAACACACAGATAAGCAATAACATTACGGATACTGCCCACGCTAGACTAAACGCCGCCTTAGGGCGTCGCGGCCTCGTGATATGTAAGCGGAGCCGGGGAATCATTTTAGCGACAAAAGCGACTTCTACAAAGGGCGAATTGTTATGGCCCGGCGTCTGGCAACGAGTATCTCGGAAACAGCGAAGATGTTCTGCTGTTTGCGTGCCACATCTATGGAAAGTTGTTGAATGAAGACGAAACCACGAGTGGCCGGCTAGGTGTTGGACGCCCACCTCTTCGCAGTCCGCGGAGGTCGGAGGCTTGTCATCTCTGTAAAGCTTTATAGGTGGCATCTGTGACAGATCTGCTGACAAAGTACAGTGTTGGAAGAGGGACAAATGTTTCGGAGCACACTGCTCAGCGTACATTGCTGAACATGGGGCTCCCAGACAGATGAATCCTACGTGGCCTCATGCTGATCCAACAACGTCATCAATTATAGCTGCAGCTGGCACGCGATCGCCGAAACTGGATCGTGGATCAATGGAAATTGGTGGCGTGGTAGGACAACACATGTTACATTGGTCAGTGGTCGTGTCTGGATACGTCGTCATACAGGCGAATAGATGCTCCCAGCATGTACCGCGCCACAGATTCAGACCTATTGGTCAGTATTATGCTACAGGTGACACTGATGTAGGTTCCCAATGGACCAGTGGTGGTAATCGAATGCAGCATTGCAGTTGCAGACTACGTTGTCATTACTGTGGACCACCTGCATCGCTTCATGCTTGACATCTTCCCTGACGGCGACGGCGTTCTCCAGCAGGATAGCTGGTTGAGTCACAAGGCCAGTCGTGTTACAGTGGTATGAGGAGCGGGATTTTTGAACTCACGCTGAAGTCTTGGCCGTCAAATTCCTCTGATGTTAACCGCACCGCACGAAACGCATCTAGGATACTCCCAGGCCACCGCTCAGCTCCCACAAACCACCGGTTCGTAATTTACGGAAATTGCGTGACCTGTGCGTAAATATCTGGTGCCACGTACGCTAGGAAACATAGCAAGCACTTTTCCAATCCATTCTACTCAGAATCGCTGATTTACTGCGCTGCAAATGTGGATCAACCACGCTGTTAAGGAGGTTGTCTTAGTGGTTTGTCTCATTGCTGTGTCTCCTCTCCAATGATATTACCATTGGCAGCACATCTCGAAATATGCACAATAAACATAAACATTGTAAGCTGTTGATCGTGGTTCAGTGGCTGAATGGTGACGTGAGGTTCCAGGAGTCCCTTGAGACCATTGGAAAGGAGTAGTCTGTGTGGGAGAACTGGCCCAAACACAGCACTAAATGCATTCATATACGAAACCAACTTATATAAGGCGCAGCTTTCATACTTCGAGGAAAGTTGCCAAATGAGCACCAATAAAGAAGCCCAGCAATATTTACGTAAGTGAACCGGTAAAGGCTTTTCCAGCAAATAATTTTACGAGGGCTATTCGTTTATTAAGGTACGATAGGTCCCGAAATGCAAACCACAGTGAAAATCCGACGAAATTTTGCTTAGATCTTTTGGATAGCATGTGTAGTATGCCCGTCGATGCGTCACGTCGCTCTTTTCAGTTCTGAGCTCACAGTTAGCATGTAAAACTGCCTAGAAAATACTGTTTCCCCTGGAGTTGTGAAACTACTGTAGGCTACCATAGACTATCATAAGTAATCTTAGACTTCAGTTGTTGTCCTAGTAGTCTTAATCAAGATCGTAACCATGTTACTTGTAGGTTAGGTGTGTTGCATACCTGTCGGGCATTACCTCATTTCGATCCCTTTGTTTGCGTATGCCATTGGTGTCTTGCCAGATTCCCCTAGATGTTGGAAGCTGTGACTCATCTATAAACTGAGTGAAGATACATAAAGACCACATAACTTATGTACTCTTTTTGTTCTACATGGTTATTCTCCTATCTCTCACTTAAAAATAAACAATATTTAAAGCAGAATTGTAACTGCCAATGTTTAATTTATGATTTATTCCAAAATTGTTGACCTGTAATGTGAAAAAGATGTATGTCGTAGTAAAAATAAAGAAAAAACAACAATACATATTTATCATACAGCGTCAGAAAACACAATTTTCTGAAATTAACGAACCGTTTTTGTATGTAAACTGTACTTGCATCAAAAGTAATTTATCTGATTACATGAAAGTGCATAATTTACGTGATCAATTAATTTTTATTATTTGTAAGATGTAAGTTAAATTTTATAAGGACATAAAATACAGAGTGGACTAACACAGAATGATGTGCGGTACTAATTATATGCAAAATGAACGAACAAACAAACGAAAAACAAACATAAGTTGTCAGCTTCCAGTTTCCCTCCTACACATTCATTTATGTCTCTTTCCCCACCAATGCCACCAACACCACCGGTTTTCCTACCATTTACTACGTTATTTATGTACTGCACAAAAACTAACGAACTATAGTTTTGGCAAAGCGCAACTCTAACTAAGTCTCCCGCCAAGTACGAGTACCTGCTGAGAGATTTCGCCTGATTTCATGCATCCTGCATAGCGTAACTATCGTGCATTTCCTTCTTCATGACAGTTCTCGGCCGCACACTGCAGTGTAATGAAGACGCCCATGTGGCGTTATGGGAAATGTTTGATCACCCATGATACAGTTCGGATTTGGAATCCTCTGAGTTTCATTTCTGCTCAAATGAACCACTGGCTATGAAGATAACATTTTGGCACAGTCATCAAGCTGCAGGCCAGCGTAGCCAATCTTTGGAAAGCGCAGACAGCTGCCTTCGATGACGAGGGTGTTGGAATGTTGGTACAACGCTACGACTATGTAGTGAAGTAGCTGAAAGGTTTGATTTTCACTGTGGTTTCCATTTCGCCCCCGTACATGCCTTACTGTTTTGTTGGAACGATTTTTCCTTTTCCACCATCTTTACTGTAGATATTTTCCCGGCTTCTTCGCAAGTTGCAAGGTCATTCTCAGTACAATAATAATTCTCACTTTTCCAACGTATGTTCCTCTAGGGACGTCTTGCGATTATCACCAGTTGTATGAGCGACTTTCTCGCTACGATCGCCAGCCTCATAGCTACCTTACGCTGTGGAATTCCGGGATTGCGTGATGCTGCCCACACGCCGTGTCATCCTCCGCCAACTGCGTCGTCTGAATGGAGCACCGAGGTCACGTAGTGGTTGTGAGATCTCCTCACCTTGGAGCCACTACTTCTCGTTCAAGAACGTTAGCCCTCTGCACGGCAGTCAAACAACCTGGCCGCTTAGCTCCGGAGTTGGGCATCTTAAGCTA
This sequence comes from Schistocerca piceifrons, assembly GCF_021461385.2. Classification (NCBI taxonomy): domain Eukaryota; kingdom Metazoa; phylum Arthropoda; class Insecta; order Orthoptera; family Acrididae; genus Schistocerca; species Schistocerca piceifrons. The sequence continues at coordinate 260,355,235 of NC_060144.1, read as the reverse complement.
ATATCCATCAATATTTGGAGAAAAAAAAGTGTCAGTGGGCGTCCGTTGCCGTATTTGCAGCAGGAAAACACTCGAGAAACGCCTGGCGAAAAACAAAATTCTTCCTTTGTAAGTTATTTACTCTGGAAAGTGCCTAGAGTCAGTACTGGTTGCTGTTCCACGTACACGGTTCCAAATGAGAAACTGGCCCGAGAAGGGTTTTCGGCATTGCGAGGCAACGTAACCGACAAAGAGACAATTGGAGACTATCCGAAACCGATCCACACATCAGAAAAAAACTTTGTTAAAGTGCAAGACAGCCTGCAGGAAAGTACCACAAACTAACAAAGCTAGTTACCTGTGTAATCGGGAACTAAAAACGTTAGAAAACGTTAGAAAATTATCAAACAAATTGGCCAAGTGCGAGTAGCACTCACCCACTGAGGGGAGGGTTCTGTAAAAATTTGATTATGTAAGTAGACAATTCATCGATCCCTGGAATCGAGGATCTCGATATCGGTGTTGGGGTATTCCAAGACTTGGGAGAATGTTTAAATTTAAGTCAAAAGTCTAATAACAAATGACAAAGAATTTTTTGTGTGTGATGTATTTAAAAATAAACATTTTTTTATTTTTGCTTTGCTGTACTGTGAAACCATATTTTCTGTCAAATTTCATGATACTACGCCAATGGGAAGTAACCCGTAGATTCTAATGAGTGTGCTTGCCAGTGTCAAAATATGTGACATAAATAGCCGTATCTTTTGACTGCATTGACGTAGAAGCTTCAGATTTTTACACTGCCAAAAGACCAGAGACCTTAGTACGAAGAATAAATTTCAACGTGATACGTCTTCACGTTTCTGAGGGGAAGGGTTTTCAAGAATTAGTCAGTCGAGCGGACAGACAAAGAGCAAGTGATCCTACAAGAGTTCCGTTTATAGCGACTGAATTATTGACTCTAAAAATAAATTTTAACCGTCTTTGATTGTTACATCAAGGCGTTCCTGCATATTTATCCATGTCCTAAAACTATGAACTCAATTCTTAAACGCGAAACAGAATATCTGATGATAATGCTGTTGATATGAATTTATAATGTGAGTTGACTATTACAACGAAAAACCTCTTGTCAGACCTTCCAGTGTAAAGAAGTAGTGGTTCTAAGATTGGCTAAAGTGATATAAAACTTCTGAAGCGCGAATGGGTTAGGAAAGAAAATAATGAGTATTACTTTCGTAGAAAAGGAAGACAAGGAGGGAAGGGAAAGCAAGAATCTGGCCGTATTCTCTTGAAATGAACCATCTCAGCATTTGCCTTTAGCGATATCGGGAAACCATGGAGAAATCTAAGTCTGGGTGGACTGAAGGGGATTTGAGCCGTCGTCCTTCCGAATGGGAGTTCAGCATCTTACCATAGCGCCACCTCGCTCAGTAGTTTCGTGGAAACCGATCAGTATGCACGAATCTTATATGACAGCACTTCGAAATGTGCAGCAAGGGACAGAGAAAATGAAGAGTGAAAACTAATGTAGGACACTTAAAATCGACAGTTATTTTATTTATCATAAATGACATATGTGAGAGGTTACACCACCAGCTGCTGTTAAAAAGTTTATTAAGTTACTAACAGTTTCGGTCATTTACATGGACCAAGTTGTGGTGCTAGTAAAAAATTTTCGTTATATCATTTTTCCTTCTAAAGTAGTGGTAGTCAAATTGCAGCCCGCGGTCCGACTCAAGTATTTGTGGTCTGCGCTTCTCGGTCGTATTTTATTATAATATGCGTAGACGTCACATACTGAACATTTGTCATCCATTTTTGGGATATTTCACGACATTTGCGGCCCCATGTGTCTTATATTAAATTTCTTGTCTCAGTGTGATCGTTTCCGCTTCATAATTAATCCACAGAAAATGTAACACCTCTGTGTACAAACTCTTTGCGAAACCATATTGTGGTAATATCTCTGCAGGACGTTCTGATTAAAGCAACAAACAGTGTAAGTGATGATTTGTGTCTGTGTGATATTCTTTGAATTGGAGGAGACACAATAGGTGTAAGTAAAAAAAGAAAAATATTGTCGCTAACATTAGCATGTTGTTGTTGTGGTCTTCAGTCCAGAGACTGGTTTGATGCAGCTCTCCATGCTACTCTATCCTGTGCAAGCTTCTTCATCTCCCAGGACCTACTGCAACCTACATGCTTCTCAATCTGTTTAGTGTATTCACCTCTTGGTCTCCCTCTACCATTTTTATCTTCCACACTGCCCTCCAATAGTAAATTGGTGATACCTTGATGTCTCAGAATATGCCCAATCAACCGATCCCTTCTTCTAGTCAAGTTGTGCCACAAATTTCTCTTCTCTCCAATTCTATTCAATACCTCCTCATTAGTTATGTGATCTACCCATCTAATCTTCAGCATTCTTCCGTAGCACCACATTTCGAAATCTTCTATTCTCTTCTTGTCTAATCTATTTATCATCCACGTTTCACTTCCGTACAAGGCTACACTCCATACAAATACTTTCAGAAACGACTTCCTGACACTTAAATCTACACTCGATGTTAACAAATTTCTCTTCTTCAGAAACGCTTTCCTTGCCATTGCCAGTCTACATTTTATATCCTCTCTACTTCGACCATCATCAGTTATTTTGCTCCCCAAATAGCAAAACTCCTTTACTACTTTAAGCGTCTCATTTCCTAATCTAATTCCCGCAGCATCACCCGATTTAATTCGACTACATTCCATTATCCTCATTTTGCTTTTGTCGATGTTCATCTTATACCCTCCTTTCAAGACACTGTCCATTCCGTTCAGCTGCTCTTCCAGGCCCTAACACTAGCACATAAAAACATTTCAGGATTCATTTGTCAGATTATCTGATTGCAGTATGACGGCAAAAAGACAACTGCAATGTAAGAGAGGCATAAAATCACACATGCAGCCATAAAAAATATTTTTGTAAACAAATGCAATTGAAATGAGAATAAATTCTCTAAGCGCGTTGCACTAAGTGTGAAAAAATATGTAACGCGTACAGTTTTTCATTATTTGAATCATGAATGACAAGGCTGCAGGCTTACCAAAAATATCGATTAAGATGAGCGAAATTAAAATGCTACATATTTACTTTGGACCTATAAATTACAGCAGCTCAAGGCATCCAACGCTGCAGTTTCTTTTTAATGTGGTAGCATTTCGGGACTGCAGTTTTCCGGACAATCATACTTGAGACCTTTACTGTGTGAAATCGTTATTTCGAAAAAATTTTGCAGATGGTGTGTTTGTTTATGTGTGTGTGTGTGTGTGTGTGTGTGTGTGTGTGTGTGTGTGTGTGTGTGTGTGCGTCGGGGGGGGGGGGGGGGTAAGGGAAGAGGAGTGGAAGAGGGAGGAATCATTCAGAGGCTGTGCACGCGGTATAATCCGATATAAGCTAGTTCGGAGAGCAGCGTGCGCCACTCCCTTCACAGCCCCATGTTATTTCTCCGGATTGGCTGTAGATTTAATGTCTTTATTTGTGCTCTCTCGAGTTATTCCGCACAAGCAGGAACGTACAGTGGGACCCGAGCCAATAGATCGATAACAAGTCGGGGCGTACCTGATGAACGTCAGCGAGAAGTCGGCAATAACAAGGCGGGAGTCCCCGACCCCCCCCCCCCCCCCCCCCCCCCTATCAGACTCCATCGCGAACACCGCACAGCAGGTTCCGCAAGGTCTGACTTGTAACCGGCGTAGGAGGCCACATGGTGGAGGACGCCGACTGCGATTGGTCGGCTGGTCTACGTGCTGGCATTCTACCATGCGTAGACGTTTATCCGCCTCTGCTGGAAGCCAGCGTAAACAAAATCAAGTCCTCATGGTAATGGTTTATGGGTCTCTGACCGAGAGCGACTCAGAAATGTCATGTCTGGACTGCTGCAACCGTCGGAGAAACATATTTGCTGTCCTTCTCGACTAGCACGGCAGGACCAGAACGCTTCAGTGATCAAAGCTATGCACTCATGCGACATTCTCTGCTCGTCCGTAGGATGGGGCCTTTAAGCTGCCGGCACGGTAGCTCAGCGTGTTCGGTGAGAGGGTTAGCTGCCTTCTGTAATAAAAAAACTGAGTAAACCGATCAACGACGAACTTAAATGGGTGTCTTACGACGTCCGCCCCGAGCAGATGCAACGAACGAAAGCGAACAAAATGAGATTAATAAAAAAAGAAAAAAAGCGATAAAAAAAGCTCGCCGGTTCCTTGATGCCATTCGAGAGGTGTAGGCTATATACCGGCACCAAGTTTCACTCTTTCCTCCCATTATCAGTAGTAAAGCGCGTGCCTGGAAACCCAACGGTCTCGTGATCGAATCCCAATCGGACCATGGATTTCTTTGGTCTACCTTTAACCTAGTCTTCTTCTCTTAGTGATGTGAAGATAGTCAGTTGGACGATGCATTACATGAAGATGGCCTACTACTAGAAGCCGAAACCGGTCATAATTTTCATAAGTGACTGTGCGCCGGCCGGGGTGGCCGAGCGGTTCTAGGCGCTTCAGTCTGGAACCGGGCGACCGCTACGATCGCAGGTTCGAATCTTGCCTCGGGCATGGATGTGTGTGATGTCCTTAGGTTAGTTAGGTGTAAGTAGTTCTAAGTTCTAGGGGACTGATGACCTCAGAAGTTGAGTCCCATAGCGCCATTTGAACCATTTGACTGTGCGATCGAGACTGTTTTTTTACGATCTTCAAGTATCTTAATGTCGGCCAGAGCCGTACAGACGGTCTGTTTGGTGTCCTTTTGGCAATGACATTCCAGAGCTAGGAATATGCTTACCATTAATTTTTCTTCAATATGTTTTCAGTGATGTAACCTGCATCAAATCCTAGTCTTGTAAGGGTCCTGATTCTTCCAGTATTGGGACCACTGAACACCAGAGAAGCGTCATCTAAAGAAATTTTGGCAATGGTAGAGAAGAAAACGTTGACTTTGGGCATATCTTCCAAAATAGGTTATTAAAGCTTTGGATGCTGTGTCCTACGAAGTGTGCATTTCTTTAATAAATCGAAATTAATCGCATCATCAATGGGCTCACGTCCCTCAGTAGAAGTGGTTCCCAATCTTCCTTAGACATTACACCTGAGTGCAGTAAGACATAAGTTCAGATGTGTAAATCACTTGATTGCTGCACTCTTTACTTCTGAACTTGCAGTCTGGAAGACTGTTAATGCTTTGTGTTTAACCACTTTAATAATAAGGGGGAGGTTACCATGAGAAAAAGATTGAATAATCTACGAAAGGATAACGTTCTACGAGTCGGGGCGTGGAATGTCAGAAGCTTGAACGTGGTAGGGAAACTAGAAAATCTGAAAAGGGAAATGCAAAGGCTCAATCTAGATATAGTAGGGGTCGGTGAAGTGAAGTGGAAGGAAGACAAGGTTTTTCTGGTCAGATGAGTATCGGGTAATATCAACAGCAGCAAAAAATGGTATAACAGTTGTAGGATTCGTCATGAATAGGAAGGTAGGGCAGAGGGTGTGTTACTGTGAACAGTTCAGTGACCGGGTTGTTCTAATCAGAATTGACAGCAGACCAACACCGACAACGATAGTTCAGGTGTACATGCCGACGTCGCAAGCTGAAGATGAACAGATAGAGAAAGTGTATGAGGATATTGAAAGGGTAATGCAGTATGTAAAGGGGGACGAAAATCTAATAGTCATGGGCGACTGGAATGCAGTTGTAGGGGAAGGAGTAGAAGAAAAGGTTACAGGAGAATATGGGCTTGGGACAAGAAATGAAAGTGGAGAAAGACTAATAGAGTTCTGTAACAAGTTTCAGCTAGTAATAGCGAATACCCTGCTCAAGAATCACAAGAGGAGGAGGTATACTTGGAAAAGGCCGGGAGATACGGGAAGATTTCAATTAGATTATATCATGGTCAGACAGAGATTCCGAAATCAGATACTGAATTGTAAGGCGTACCCAGGAGCAGATATAGACTCAGATCACAATATAGTAGTGATGAAGAGTAGGCTGAAGTTCAAGACATTGGTTAGGAAGAATCAATACGCAAAAAAGTGGGATACGGAAGTACTAAGGAATGACGAGATGCGTTTGAAGTTCTCTAACGCTATAGATACAGCAATAAGGAATAGCGCAGTAAGCAGTACAGTTGAGAGGAATGAACATCTCTAAAAAGGGCCATCACAGAAGTTGGGAAGGAAAACATAGGTACAAAGAAGGTAGCTGCGAAGAAACCATGGCTAACAGAAGAAATACTTCAGTTGATTGATGAAAGGAGGAAGTACAAACATGTTCGGGAAAATCAGGAATACAGAAGTACAAGTCGCTGAGGAATGAAATAAATAGGAAGTGCAGGGAAGCTAAGACGAAATGGCTGCAGGAAAAATGTGAAGACATCGAAAAAGATATGATTGTCGGAAGGACAGACTCAGCATACGGGAAAGTCAAAACAACCTTTGGTGACATTAAAAGCAACGGTGGTAACATTAAGAGCGCAGCAGGAATTCCACTGTTAAATGCAGAGGAGAGAGCAGATAGGTGGAAAGAATACATTGAAAGCCTCTATGAGGGTGAAGATTTGTCTGATGTGATAGAAGAAGAAACAGGAGGCGATTTAGAAGAGATAGGGAATCCAGTATTAGAATCGGAATTTGAAAGAGCTTTGGAGGACTTACGGTCAAATAAGGCAGAAGGGATACATAACATTCCATCAGAATTTGTAAAATCATTGGGGGAAGTGGCAACAAAACGACTATTCACGTTGGTGTGTAGAATATATGAGTCTGGCGATATACCATCTGACGTTCGGAAAAGCATCATCCACACAATTCCGAAGACGGCAAGAGCTGATAAGTGCGAGAATTATCGCACAATCAGCTTAACAGCTCATGCATCGAAGCTGCTTACAAGAATAATATACAGAAGAATGGAAAAGAAAATTGAGAATGCGCTAGGTGACGATCAGTTTGGCTTTAGGAAAAGTAAAGGGACGAGAGAGGCAATTCTGACGTTACGGCTAATAATGGAAGCAAGGCTAAAGAAAAATCAAGACACTTTCATAGGATTTGCCGACCTGGAAAAAGCGTTCGACAATATAAAATGGTGCAAGCTGTTCGAGATTCTGAAAAAAGTGGGGTAAGCTATAGGGAGAGACGGGTCATATACAATATGTACAACAACCAAGAGGGAATAATAAGAGTGGACGATCAAGAACGAAGTGCTCGTATTAAGAAGGGTGTAAGACAAGGCCGTAGCCTTTCGCCCCTACTCTTCAATCTGTACATTGAGGAAGCAATGATGGAAATAAAAGAAAGGTTCAGGAGTGGAATTAAAATACGAGGTGAAAGGATATCAATGATACGATTCGCTGATGACATTGCTATCCTGAGTGAAAGTGAAGAGGAATTAAATGATCTGCTGAACGGAATGAACAGTCTAATGAGTACACAGTATGGTTTGAGAGTAAATCGGAGAAAGACGAAGGTAATGAGAAGTAGTAGAAATGAGAACAGCGAGAAACTTAACATCAAGATTGATGGTCACGAAGTCAACGAAGTTAAGGAATTCTGCTACCTTGGCAGTAAAATAACCAATGACGGACGGAGCAAGGAGGACATCAAAAGCAGACTCGCTATGGCAAAAAAGGCATTTCTGGCCAAGAGAAGTCTTCTAATATCAAATACCGGCGTTAATTTTAGGAAGAAATTTCTGAGGATGTACGTCTGGAGTACAGCATTGTATGGTAGTGAAACATGGACTGTGGGAAAACCGGAACAGAAGAGAATCGAAGCATTTGAGATGTGGTGCTATAGACGAATGTTGAAAATTAGGTGGACTGATAAAGTAAGGAATGAGGAGGTTCTACGCAGAATCTGAGAGGAAAGGAATATGTGGAAAACACTGATAAGGAGAAGGGACAGGATGATAGGACATCTGCTAAGACATGAGGGAATGACTTCCATGGTACTAGAGGGAGCTGTAGAGGGCAAAAACTGTAGAGGAAGACAAAGATTGGAATACGTCAAGCAAATAATTGAGGACGTAGGTTGCAAGTGCTACTCTGAGATGAAGAGGTTAGCACAGGAAAGGAATTCGTGGCGGGCCGCATCAAACCAGTCAGTAGACTGATGACCAAAAAAAAAAAAAAATAATAATAGTAATAATAATAATAATAATAATAATAATAATAATATTGTGTACAGAACTGTAGTAGCCCTTACGTAGTTACCGCTGAGTCGTAATGCCAATTAATTAATTTATCTGGTTTGAAGTGAGGAATGAGGCAATTTATGGACTACTGCAGGTACTCTCTACAACTTGGAGAGGGCATTTTCTTGAGATGTTTAGCATTCGTTACATATATGTCTCACTTTTATCGTCAGCGAGGTACGGGATAAAGCAAAACGTATGTATGTAGTGGGTGAACTGTATGGGGAACCTGTAACCTCCAACGCGTTTAAGGTTCTAATTGAGAAAACGTAATTATTGATAATTCATATAATCAGTATTAGAGTCTTACAAAATTGTGATAATAGTAATAATCTTTTGAAAATAATTTAGTTTTGTGACAAACATAATTGAACCTTTATGTTTTACCCCTCAGAAAATTTCATTTTACCCATCAGGTAGGGAACCGCTGTTATGTACTCTACATGTCTTTTCTGATGACAGGAACCAATAAACAATAGCAATTAAGGACAGTGTCGTGTAGAAAAGGGGGGGGGGAGGGCGGATGTCACAGCGAATTGTCTGAAACAGGATGGCTTTTACCTTATTTGCAGTCCGAATTAAACTCTGAAATTGGGGATTTCTAACGTGCTACAGAAATAACTATCTGATGGCAAAAAAATTCAACATTTTTGACCAGTTATAGACACACCCCAATTAATTGAGTCATCATCTCTCAATGATGCTAAGATTTGGCAGAAACGAGACGTGGTTCGGATTCTACGTTAACCCTTTAACTAATATCGGGCCTCGGAGACACGTGGTTTGGCTTCCACGTTAACACTTCAACTACCAATGGGCCTCAGAGATCCTGTCTGTAATTTTTATTATCTACTCTATTAGCGACTACATATTTTATTTTAATGAAGTTTTAGGACTTTTTGTAATTTGCCTTGTTAGTCATAATTTTTGGATAATAATCATAAAACTTTACTTCTTTTTCTAATTTGTCTTGTTAGTCATAATTTTTGGATAATAATCGTAAAACTTTACTTATAACTTTGTGTTGAAGTGTTGGTTCACGTTTCCTCCCGTACGGGTCTAAGAGGCTCGTGGTGTTAGAAGCGACTTATGAACAACCGGATGTCAGTCTGTGCAGTGTCAGTTACGACGTTTGCTGTTGTTATTCTTTCAATGTTCAACAGTTCTCCTTGTGATACTCACAGGTTTATTTTGGTGCATTGTTTCATAACATACGGCTGTTCTACGAAGTGAAAATGTTATAAAGAAGGGGACTATCAGATGAGGAGAAAAGTGAATTTTTGGAGCAGTCTTCTGATTCTGAAAACCCATCTAGTGAATTTAAATTCTCCAGTGATCACGATAATGAGATAGACGTCTCTGAAAACTCAGAACAACGCGAAGGTGACAATGATGATGACGATGGTGATGATAAATAATTCTAAATGAATTCGCTGAAAGCTAGTAGCTTGGCCTCAGCTGTGTTAGGTATAAACGTTCGATCTATTGGCGATATATGAGTATTTGTAGCGGACTGATACTCGAACCTCGATTTCCCACTTATCACAAGCCGTCGCCGAAACCATTACGCTATCCGCGACGCCTCCCACACCGACCCAGTCTTCCATATGTCACATGTCTACATCCCTACACCACAGTCTCCTTTACGAAGACAATTTAATTCAATGTTTGTTGATTTTTACTTATTGTTTTCTTATAATAGGAGTTAAGTATGGGCTGGAATATCTGGGAGGCCGAGCAAAAGTGACGGATTTAAAGAAGATCAGGGATCTACAAGGTTTTTGATTAGGAACTGTGAAAATGAAGACTCTTGTTTAGTCTTCTTCTTTCGTGTACCCCTCATTGAAAGAATGTGTATGTTGGTCAGCATGGAAGGTCGAATCGTTGACAAGGACTGGGTGGATACGATGTAGATGTGCATGCCATGACTGTTGTTTACGACTCAAGAAATGAAGGTATCAGTCACCTTTGGAGTGCTGAGAATGGCGACCACTGTTCAGTGATATTATGTCTCGCAAACGCTTTCATGCGTTTTTGACTGTGTTGCGCTTTGGCAGTGAAGCAGCCCGACGAGGACAAAAGTCAAGTGACAAACTGGAGCCAATAGAGAAGTTTTTGAGACGTAAGAAACTACCTTGAGGGATGCCTACAATCCAGAAGGGTGTCTGACCGCGGATGAACAACTGGTCACTTTAGAGGTCGATGTCCAGTTTGACAGTAAATGCCATCAAAACCTGGTAGACACGGAATGAAGTTCTGGAAATTTCTGTCAGTACAACAAGGTACTGCAGGAAGATGAAACTGTGTTTGGGAAAGGAGGAAAAAATCTGTGCCTTACGACTTGGAGGGAATATTGTAGAAGTCATGGCGATCGAATATTCTATGGGTTTTAGGTCTGGGGATACACAGACCATTCCATCCGATCAATATCTTCACTTCCCAGGGTGTCCAGCAACTCAGCGGTCCTCTGGGGGCGGGCACAATCGTTCATTAACGTAATGGGAGGACCTACCTCACCCCTAAACAGACAGACATAATCCAGAATACTCAATGTCGTTGTGCTGTAACGGTATCCCGCGCAAAGATATGCAGCGGTGTTCGGCCATTGTTCATAATGCCTGCCTGTACAATAATGTCTAGACCATATCGATGACGTTCATGAACACTCTGTAGTGTGTAACGAGTTCCCCTTTCTCTCCACTCTAATTCGTGGTCAGAATCACTTGCCACAGTGAAGCGGGAATCGTCGGAGAACATCACTCTGGACCACTGTTGCTAAAACCAACCATTATGCTCCCGACACCAATGAACTCTTTGTCGACGATGTCGTGGTTTAAACGGAGTATATTTGATAGGCTTCCGAGCACATAAATCCGCCTGATTTAATCGCCGTGAAATGGTTCTGGTAGAGACTTGTATCAGTAGCGCTTGCAAGGTCTGCAAAGACCTTCCTAAAGATCTGGCTGTTTTCGCCACTAGGGCTACCTATCGATCCTCTTGCGTTGTGGTGGTTCGTTTACGATCACCAGCAAGCTTTCCCACAACATTTCCACTTTCACCGGCTTTTTTTTTTTTTTTAAATCGTGTGATGACACTTTGGGACACACTCATTACTGTGGCCACGTTAGTGAGATTTTGACCGGCTTCGAGCCATACAACTGCTGTCCACGATTGTAAGCACTCAAATGATGTCTTACAGACATGTTGCCACACCACTCGGAATGTCGCACTAATCGATTCCACAACGACTTTAATTAAAAACCGTACTGAGAGGACCGTCGAATGAATAGAGAGCGTTCATACACAAGCTTCGTTGCAGTTAACGCGTTTCGCCTCTACATTTCCTTTAGCTGTCATTTGTCAGGCGTTGCGTTGAAATTGTCGGTTGTTCCTCAACAAATGGCAATTGTTCCTTATTAACTGTCAATCAGTGTATCTCTGCCAACGGTTGGTGTATTCGAAAAATGAAAAAAAGTTGGAACGTGTTACGGAGTCCATTTTAAATTGTAAATCTCCCTATAACCGGCAGTTCAAATGTCAGAGGAAGGCAACGGCATACCAGCTCCGATAGAACTTGCCTATTCAACCACGGTGTTTTCAAATCCATCTTCGGCTTGATGACAGTGTAAACTTTTTCTAACTATTTTGGAAGTTAAGTCCAAGAAAACCTTTGAGTCCACATTGAAAAGTATATATGTAACCCTCTATACTTACTTTTGCTTTCCTTAAGCGATGCTCAATTAGTCGGTTCCAGAAAGATTATTTCGATGATACCACACGAAACGGAGCAATATACAACTTTTTCTACACAAAAATGTTTAGGTTTTAGAGCTATTTTTGTCTCTGATAACTTTTTCTCATATTTCCATTTGCAATTTAGCATTGAATTAGTTTTTTTCATTTTCGAGCGTCATTCAGGCAACGTAAGGTTCACCATTCTTTTCGCCCTTATCGGTTCACTTAAAACACATTTTACCCGAAAAACATCGAAGACAGCGATTCCGAGAAAAAACACATGCACGTTACATCTGAAGTATTATGTATTCCACCCACTACGTGGTTCATGACATGCTGACAAAAAGCCAGCATTTTTGGGTGATATTTCTCGATGTGTTAGCTAACTGCAAATTAAATGGTCTGTTTCACATACAAAACGGCTTGATGCACGAAAAAATATTTCTTTCAAGGAGATTAATGCTGCTGTTGACCCATCCATAGTAAGAACGATAATCCTCTTCCCTTTTATGTATCAAACTGTCTTCACAATGAGATCATGAAGACCCTGCAAATAAGTAGACGTTTCACTGAGACGCAGTAGGTGATTTTTTTCTTTTCTTTATTTATTTACAACGTGATCCATTACAATATTTGTAACTGCTCGTATGTATTGTGTGTCTGTGTTTAGTGAGTGAGTGTGTGTGTGTGTGTGTGTGTGTGTGTGTGTGTGTGTGTGTGTGGGTGTGTGGGGGTGTGTGTGTGTGTGTGTGGAGTGTAATGTTTGCGTTGTGTGGTGGCGGCGTTGGCGATGCTGCTGCTGATGATGATCAGAGAAGGGAGATGGTAAAACCCGGTGCCAGCATATAGCCTACTCCTCGCGAATAGCACCAAGGAAGCTGTCAAGCTTAACGTCCCCATCCGAAGGACGGTTCACCATCAACAGCGTCACCTGCTCTCACTTCAATGGACACTGCGGAAAGGTTTGGTATTTAAACCTTTGCTATCTCTTGACCCATACTCCATTCTGTTGCCCTACAATTCCCATATGCCTTAACACCCAAGCGGAATATCACCTCCTTCCCATGTTGTTGTAGGCTTTGACTGGTGTACCAAGTGGAAAGGAAAAGCTCCGCTTTTGCTTATAGGCCCTGTATGACTTATAGCGCTCTTACAGGAACACGGGAGCTGAGGAATTTCGTAGGTATAAAAGGCCTCGTCTTATCTCAGGAGGTTAAAGACACCTATCTCGATAGTTCAGCGCTCAGTCTGATGGAACAATGGTGTTTGACTGCCTATATGCTCGACACACCACCATGACCTATGGGCGGATGGAAGGTGATATCTCATCAGCCTCAAAACACTGGTTGCGTATGGGGCTGGGCTTGTACGAACCTGTAGCCAGATTTATTCCTTTTGGTGGAATGTGAGATTCAGACACATTACTCTTGCAGCCCTGTACACCTGTCACACGTAATTAAACTACTGAAAATATATAAAGAAGGACAGCAGCACGAATGGTCACATGTTTGAATCAGGGCAGATAGTCAAGGTAATGTTGAAAAACCTGATTTGGTAGACAATAAGTCCTAGATGCTAACTATCCCACAGGAGCATACTTACAAGGTTAGAGTAATACTAGCGGATACAGTGTTGTGTGAGCTGTCATTCTTCTCGCGTTCCGTACACCATAGCATCGGGAAGAACTTCAAAAATGGCTCAAATGGCTCTGAGCACTATGGGACTTAACTTTTAAAGTCATCAGTCCCCTAGAACTTAGAACTACTTAAACCTAACTAACCTAAGGACATCACACACATCCATGCCCGAGGCAGGATTCGAACCTGCGACCGTAGCGGTCGCGCGGTTCCAGACTGTAGTGCCTAGAACCGCTCGGCCACTCCGGCCGGCAGGAAGAAGTACTAACGTATTTTATAGTGTTAAGTAACCTCGAGCATGCATTTCACAGTGATTTGCGGAATATTGATGTAGTTTTACAGAGGTTCGACAAAAATATGGGAACACCGCAAGAAATGCATGCTTGAATATAAACGCAGATACTGGCCAAGCCTGCACGTTGCGCTGTTATGTTTGACTGAAACTTCGCAAGTTTCAGTCGCGGTAAAAACAGTGTTCAGTGTAGTTACGAGTGCACTAGGTCACAGCTAAGTGAGTTTGGGCAAATTGTTGATGGTCGTATAATTGGGATTGCGGAAAAAAGCGTCACCCACTAGGTCACAACGGGAACAAAATTGTGTTGAGAGAGACAGATGATTATTGTAGACCACTGAGACAAAAAAGAGAATATGACAGCTGCAAAAGCTACTGTAGAACTGAATGTCGCACTCACGAACCTCATTGGCACCAAAACAACACAACGGGAGCTCCTTAAATAGAGAATTGCAGATCGGGCTGGAATTTCAACACCATTCATCAGAGATGCAAATGCGCGTAAGAGCAAAACGTTGTACCATAAAACCTGGTCTATGGAGAAATGGAAGAAAGTCTTGTGTCACATTCCAGCCTCTGGCGCAGTTGACGTTACAAGAGTGGAACATGGCGGGGGTTCGACGATTTGGCCAGGCCATAGGCCCCATGGTTAGTCGCGAAGGCCGCATTAATGCAAAGGATTATGTAAATATTTTGGTTGATCAGGGCCATCCAGAGGTACAAAGTTTGTTTCAAGATGACGGGGCCCCTGTTCATACGGCTCGCATCGTCAAGAACTGGTTTTGTGAGCAGAAGAATTAATTGTCACATCTCCTCTGGCCACCAGTCACTAGATCTCACTATTATTGAGATACTGTGGTCTACTTTGGAGAGAAGAGTGCGTAACCGTTACAAACTTCTATTAAAAAACTAAAAACCCGCCTCGATTGCGAAAAAAGCACCTAGTGTTAAGTGTTAACCCAGGTTTCGGGGTAGATAACTACATTTTCTTCAGAACAACAATAAAACCCACAAGTGCCTCACCTTTTATCCCTATATATTTGTTACCACGACGTCTTTAGATTACGTCCCCTCAGCCCCCCCCTAGGCTACCCACTGGCTTTAGGTATAGTTTTTAAGAGTTCCTCCTGTTGTCATAGGTAGCTTCATATATAAGCTTCTTTACTAGCATAAGCAACCGTGTGCGGTTATTATTAGGTTTCATCTCCTATTTAGCTCGTCTCTTGTTCTATCCATTTCATTTTTTGATATACGTTGATCCACGGTTGGCAATATACGGGCTATTTAGCCCCGACCCATGTATAAACTTTCTCCTATTCGTATGTGCATGCGCATTCAAGTAACTTCCCTTGTCTTGAGCATGTGCATAGATAGCGGGTCAGGCTTGTAAGTGAGCGACCGTTTGTAGCTGCAGTTTTTGGAGGGGGTCATGGCCCATCGAACATAGGCCGGTGTGAGGTGGAGCGTACACCATTAAGTAGTGGTTCTGACTTTGTACATATCTACTGTTTGTGTTTTCCTTTTCTTTTTCGTTTTATAAATATACAGGTATGGTGTTCTTTTAATCTTTAACAAAGGTCTTCTTAGAGCACTTGTGGGTTTTATTGTTGTTCTGAAGAAGGTGTAGTTATCTACGCCGAAATCTGGGTTAACACTCAACACTAGGTGCTTTTTTCGCAATAGTGGCGGGTTTTTAGTTTTTTTATATATTACCCAAAGATTGCTGATGCACTGCGATGTTGAAGGTTCTTGATACAAACTTCGTTTATTCCTTTATTGTTACCTGAAAGTGACACTACTTTACAGGATGAATGGTATAACATTCCTTTGAAAACTGTACAGAACCTGAGACGACTGGAAGCCGTTCTGAATTCCAACCGTTTTCCTACACCGTATGAGGCTTGGTAATGTGTCGATGTTACCATATTTTTGTCCACTCCCTGTAGATAACTGTACCATAGCTCAGTAAATCTTTATCGGATGTCCTCTCCCTGCTTCTCTTTAGTCCCAGGAGAGGCTGAGCGAACACTTTAGCGCGCCTGCAGAAGAAGACTGGATCAGTCGTTGAAATTTTATGTCAAAATAAATCGTCAAACGAAAATGTACTAACTACACCGTCCAGGCACACGATGTGACCACCTGCCAGAATGCTAATAACCGCTACGAGACGTGCAGGAAGACAGTCAGTGAGGTACTGGAAGGTAGCGACGAGGATGTGGGGGCTCGCCGACTCCAGTGCGGTGGCCAGCTGCGCTACGTGTCTCAGTTCAGCATCCATGGCGCGGACAGCCCGATCGAGCTGGTCCCGCAGATTCTCGATTGGGAATTCGGGGAGCTTGCGGCCAGGGGAGTACGATAAACTCATTCAGGTGCTCCTAGAACAACACACGTACACTGTGAGCTTTGTAACATGGTACATTGTCCTGTAGATTCCATAATGCCAAGGAGAACACACTCTACACGTACGAGTGGGCATGGTCCCCAAATATACAGGGTGTTACAAAAAGGTACGGCCAAAATTTCAGGAAACATTCCTCACACACAAAAAAGGAAAATATGTTATGTGGACATGTGTCCGGAAACGCTTACTTTCCATGTTAGAGCTCATTTTATTACTTCTCTTCAAATCACATTAATCATGGAATGGAAACACACAGCAACAGAACGTACCAGCGTGACTTCAAACACTTTGTTACAGGAAATGTTCAAAATGTCCTCCGTTAGCGAGGATACATGCATCCACCCTCCGTCGCATGGAATCCCTGATGCGATGATGCAGCCCTGGAGAATGGCGTATTGTATCACAGCCGTCCACAATACGAGCACGAAGAGTCTCTACATCTGGTACCGGGGTTGCGTAGACAAGAGCTGTCAAATGCCCCCATAAATGAAAGTCAAGAGGGTTGAGGTCAGGAGGGCGTGGAGGCCATGGAAATTGGCCCGCCTCTTCCAATCCATCGGTCACCGAATCTGTTGTTGAGAAGCGTACGAACACTTCGACTGAAATGTGCAGGAGCTCCATCGTGCATGAACCACATGTTGTGTCGTACTTGTAAAGGCACATGTTCTAGCAGCACAGGTAGAGTATCCCGCATGAAATCATGATAACGTGCTCCATTGAGCGTAGGTGGAAGAACATGGAGCCCAATCAAGACATCACCCACAATGCCTGCCCAAACGTTCACAGAAAATCTGTGTTGATGACGTGATTGCACAATTGCGTGCGGATTCTGGTCAGCCCACACATGTTGATTGTGAAAATTTACAATTTGATCACGTTGGAATGAAGCCTCATCCGTAAAGAGAACATTTGCATTGAAATGAGGATTGACACATTGTTGGATGAACCATTCGCAGAAGTGTACCCGTGGAGGCCAGTCAGCTGCTGATAGTGCCTGCACACGCTGTACATGGTACGGAAACAACTGGTTCTCCCGTAGAACTCTCCACACAGTGACGTGGTCAACGTTACCTTGTACAGCAGCAACTTCTTTGACACTGACACTAGGGTTATCGTCAACTGCACGAAGAATTGCCTCGTCCATTGCAGGTGTCCTCGTCGTTCTATGTCTTCCCCAGTCGCGAGTCTTAGGCTGGAATTTTCCGTGCTCCCTAAGACGCCGATCAATTGCTTCGAACGTCTTCCTGTCGGGATACCTTCGTTCTGGAAATCTGTCTCGATACAAACGTACCGCGCCACGGCTATTGCCCCGTGCTAATCCATACATCAATTGGGCATCTGCCAACTCCGCATTTGTAAACATTGCACTGACTGCAAAACCTCGTTCGTGATGAACACTAACCTGTTGATGCTACGTACTGATGTGCTTGATGCTAGTACTGTAGAGCAATGAGTCGCATGTCAACACAAGCACCGAAGTCAACATTACCTTCCTTCAATTGTGCCAACTGGCGGTGAATCGAGGAAGTACAGTACATACTGACATAAGTAAAATGAGCTCTAACATGGAAAATAAACGTTTCCTGACACATGTCCACATAACATCTTTACTTTATTTGTGTGTGGGGAATGTTTCCTGAAAGTTTGGCCGTACCTTTTTGTAACACCCTGTAGATGCATAATAGATCTATTGTGCCTTCTAGAATGACGGAATCATCCAGGGAATGCCACGAAAACATTACCCGGACCACAACGCTCCCTCATCATGCCTGGACACTTCCGACAACTGTTGTAGGACACAGGCCAACGGCCATCTGTTCGACGGAGCATAAAACTTGATTCCCATGAAAAGGCCGCCTGTCGCCACTCAATGGTCGTCCAGTCGCGGTATTGGTGTCCAAATTCCAGCTTTCGTCGCCGATGAACATCATCCAGTATAGATGCATGAACCAGGTGCCAGCTGTGGAGTCCCATACGCAACAACGTTCGCTGAACGATCGTTGAGGAGATACTGTTGATAGTCCCTTGGTTTATATGGGTGGTCCGTTGCTCAACATTTGCACGTATATTCCCTCATACACTGCACAGCAGCCGTCGTTCACCCCTGTCATCTATGCCACGTGGTGCACAATTGTCTCCTCGGCACCGTTTTAGGTTAGCAACATACTGCCTTTACAGTTTACAAGCTTTGCCGTTGCGGGAATGCTTCTGCCCTAAGCCCGAAAGCCAATGATCATACCCTTTAGGACATCAGATAAACTGCTACGTCTCCTTATTATGACGACGACTGCACTGTTTTCCACATCCACGACATGTTTTATATACCCTCTACTGCTAGTGCTGCCACCTACCTTATCTGAGTGATTACTGCACGTTGACGTCGAACATGTGACTGGACTGTGTATCAAACATGACAAGAAAACTTCAGAGGTCCCATAATAGATTCTGGTAACCAACGCATATTGACAGTACGTTGCTAAAAATGGCTCTGAGCACTATGGGACTCAATTTCTGAGGTCATTAGTCTCCTAGAACTTAGAACTACTTAAACCTAACTAACCTAAGGACATCACACACATCCATGCCCGAGGCAGGATTCGAACCTGCGACCGTAGCGGTCTCGCGGTTCCAGACTGCAGCGCCTAGAACCGCACGGCCACTTCGGCCGGCACAGTACGTTGCTGCCAGCACTGCTGAGACATAAGTTCCAGAAACAATATAACCGGAAAAAACTTTCTTAACATAGATGCCAAAAGAGTAAATGTAATAAATACCCATATGTGCTCCTGACTGGCTGCTTTATTTTCAAATCTCCAAATGCTTGTTTAGCCTAAGAAAATTTCTTATTTTCGCAAACTCATATAGATTTATGCCATTATGATTGAAGCAGCTGTTTATCTGATTTCTTCGTCGAGTGAAGGTATCAATTCGACGAATACTTAGATCTAGCTTCGATGTGGATTCCATTCGCTACCAGGGAGTCGGCAGAAATGTATGACGCTAAGCGAACAAAGTCAACATTGAAAAGCGTAAAGGAACATGTCTTGGCCTGCAGGACTCATTGAATCCCAAGAGTCTACAGCGACGGTCGAACGTATCCGGTTCGGCTGCCTGGCACTCACTACAGGCTGGGAGTTCGACCTAGACCTAGTGTGTGGCGTGAGTCGTTAGGCGGATTAGTCGGAGCGGAGGGTACCGTCAAAGAAGCCGAACAATGCGTCCGTGAAAGAGAGAGAGAGAGAGAGAGAGAGAGAGTGAAGGGGAGGATAAGACAGAGAGAGGAGAGACCAGAGGGGAAGTTAAGATAGAGAGAGGGGGAGATGGGAGAAGATGGGGCGGAAGGAATGGAGTGGGGACCTCAAGGTGGAGCAGGATAGCAGGACGAAGCTCGAAGAACGTTTTGGGAAAATGACTAAGATGCCAGAATTAGAAAATTAAAAATGCCTCTGAGCACTATGGGACTTAACATCTGAGGTCATCAGTCCCCTAGAACTTAGAACTACTTAAACCTAACTAACCTAAGGACATCACACACATCCATGCCCGAGACAGGATTCGAACCTGAGACCGTAGCAGTCGTGCGGTTTAGAAAATTAGTTAATTTTATATTTTATGGTTGGATGATACTATTTCTATCGAAATAATGTACAAAGAATCATTTTAAATGTTCCTTTTTGGTAAATATCGCTAAATTTCGGACATTTACTGATTATTAAAAAGCATCGTACTACATGCCAGTTTTTGACATTACTTGCATTACCGACAACATTTGTTTGAATTTAACAACAAAACTAAACATCTGTCGCTTCTGTATCATATGTTGTTGTTGTGATGATCTTCAGTCCAAAGACTGGTTTGATGCAGCTCTCCATGCTACTCTATCCTGTGCAACCCTCATCATCTCTAAATAACTACTGCAACCTAGATGCTTGAATCTGCTCACTGTATTCATCTCTTGGTCTCCCGCTACGCTTTTAACCTTCCACACTTCCCTCCAGTACTAAAGTGGTCGTCATCACTTGATGTCTCAGAATGCGTCCTATCAACAGGTCCCTTCTTTTTTAGTCTAGCTATTCCACAAATTTCTTTTATCCTCAGTGCTTTTCGGCACTTCCTTTTTGGTTACAAGTTCTACTCATCTAATCTTCAGCATTGTTATGTAGCACAATAGTTCAAAAGCTTTTATTCTATTACTGTCTGACATGTTTATCATCCATCTATCACTTCCATACAAGGCTACACTCCCGACAAAACTTCAGAAAAGACTTTCTAACACTTAAGTCTATATTCGATGTTAACAAATTTCTCTTCTTCAAAAACACTTTTCTTGCCATTGCCAATACACATTTTATATCCTCTCTGCTTCGGTCATCAGCACTTATTTTAGTGCCCAAATAGCAAAACTCACCTCCTACCTCTGGAGTCTCCTTTCCTAATCTAATACCACCAGCATCACCTGATTTAATTTGACTACATTCCATTATCCTAGTTGTTGATGTTCATCTTATATCCTCCTTTCAAGACATTCCCTTTAGTTCCACTTCCAAGTCCTTTGCTGTCGCTGACAGAATTACAGTGTCATCGGCAAAATCAAATTTTTTATTTTTGCTCCCTCAAATTTAATTTGTTCTTCAATTTTTAATTTTTTTTTGCCGCTTGCTCAAATGTACAGATAGATGACATCCGGTATACGCTACAGCCCCGTCTCACTCCCTTCTCAAACAGTGCTTTCCTCGACTCTTGTAACTGCTCTCCAATTTCCTTACAACCTGTAAATAACCTTTCGCTCTGTATTTGAAGCCTGCTACCTTCAGAATTTTAAAGAGTGTATTCCAGCCGACACTGTCAAAGGCTTTCTCTAAGTCTACAAATGCGATAAATGTAGATTTGCCTTTCTTTAACTTATCATCTGTTACAAGTCATAGGACCAATATTGCCTCAAGTGTACTTGCATTTCTCCGGAACCCAAACCAGTCTTCCCCGACGTCTGTTTCTACCAGTTTTTCCATTATTCCGTAAGTAATTCGCGCCAGAGTATGGCAACCATGACTTATTACATATAGTTTGGTAAATTACACCTGTCAGTACCTACTTTCTTTGGAACTGGAATTATTACATCCTTATTGAAATCTGAGAATATTTAGCCTGTCTCATACATCTTGCATAGATTGAAATTTGAGGATATTTTGCCTGTCTCATACGTCTTGCATACCAGGTGGAATAGTATTCTCATGACTGACTCTCCCAGAGGTACCACTAGTTCTGACGGCATGTCGTCTACTCCAGGGGTCTTGTTTTGATTTAGGTCTTTCAGTGCCCTGTCAGATTCTTCTCATAGTATTGCATCTTATCTCTCAATTTCATCTACGTTCCCTTCTCTTTCTGTATCACTTGTAGAGCTCATCTTTATACTCCTTCCACCTTACAAATTTCCCTTCTTTGCTTAGTACCGGTTTTCCATCTGAGTTCTTGATATTCACACAGCTGCTTTTCTATTTTCTTTTAGTTTCGTACAGACGGTATCTATCTTTCCTCTAGTTGTATATGCTTCCACATCTATACATTTGTTCTATGGCCATTCCTGCCTAGCAATTTTGCACTTCCTGTCAGTCCCATTTTTTAGACGTTTCTGTTCCCTGTCGCCTGCTTCATTTGCTGAATTCTTAAATATTCTCCTTTCAGCAGTTAAATCCCATGTCTCCTGGTTCTTTCAACACATCCAGGTCCCATCTCCTTAATTCCTGCCTTTTTGCAGTTCCTTCAGTTTTATGCAGTTTATAACGATAAATAGTGGTCAGTGTTCATATCCGCCCATGTAAATGACTTACAAATTGAAACATGGTTCCGAAATCTCTCTCCTACCATTACATAATCAACTTGAAGTCTTCCTGTGTCCACACGTTTCTTCCACGTCTAAAACCTTTTTCGTGATTCTTAAACCAAGTGTTAGCAATTATTAAATTACGCTCTGTGCAGAATTGTACTAGGCGACTTCCTCTTTCATTCCTTGTCCCCAGTCCGTTTTCATCTGCTATTTCTCCTTATCTTCTTTTTAGTACTGTCGAATTCCAATCCTCTGTCATAACTAAATTGTCCTCTCTTTTATCTATCTGAATAATCTCTTCTATCTCGACAGATATTTTTGCGATCACTTGACTATCTGCCGAGTTTGTTGGCATATAAGCTTGTACTACTGTGGCACGTGTTGGTTTCGTGTCTATGTTGGCTACGACAATGCGTTCTCTACGTTGTTTATAGTAGCTTACTCGCATTTCTATTTTCTTCATTCATTATTAGACCTATTATTAGATCTGTTACCGCTATTTGACTTTGTATTTATAACCTTGTTCTCACCAGATGAGAAGCCTGCTTATCATGCCACCGAACTTCACTAATCTCCACATCTAACTTCATCCTATCCACTTGCCTTTTCAAATTTTCTAACCTACTCGCCCGATTAAGGGACCTAACATTCCACGCTCCGACCCGTTGACTGTCAGTTTTGTTTTCCTTATGACGACATCTTCTCGAGTTGTCTCACCAGGAGATCAGAATAAGGGACTAAATTACCTCCAGAATATTTTATGCAAGAGGATGCAATCATTATTTAATCTTACAGTAAAGGTGCCTGCCCTCGGGGAAAATTACGGCTGTAGTTTCTGTGGTGTCACCGCCAGACACCACACTTGATAGGTGGTAGCCTTTTAAATCGGCCGCTGTCCGCTAGTACGACGGACCCGCGTGTCGCCACTATCAGTGATTGCAGACCGAGCGCCGCCACACGGCGGGTCTAGAGAGACGTCCTGGCACTCGCCCCAGTTGTACAGCCGACGTTGCTAGGAAAGGTTCACTGAGAATTACGCTCTCATTTGCCGAGACGATAGTTAGCATAGCCTTCAGCTAAGTCAATTGCTACGACCTAGCAAGGCGCCAATTATCCTTTGCTATGTATCTATTGACGCATATACTGTATCAACAAGACCAATGTTCACCAATTGTGGATTAAAGTTAAGTATTCCAGCAGCTACGTACTTTTCTTTATAGCATTCATTACGTATCCTGTTTCAGACCTCACGCCAGCCTACGTGAGTTTAAGCGCGTGCCTTTCGGTTACCCGTCACTGTGGATTGGCTGTCTTGCCAGTCCACAACAGTTTCCCCTTGCTTTCAGCCGCTCGCTGTACCAGCACAGCAAGGCCGTTTTGCTTGATGTTACAAGGCAAAATCAGTCAATCATACAGACTGTTGTCCCTGTAGCTACTGGAAATGCAGCTGCCCCTCTTCAGGAACCACACGTTTGTCTGGCTTCTCCACAGCTACCCCAGCGTTGTGTTTGCACCTCTATATACCACTGGTTATTTTAATCGTTTTTTTCTCCGTGTTTGATATTTTATGTTACTTTTGCTGCAGTACGCTGAATACCAATTTGGAGCCACTGACAGCTATAATGTTAGGTAACGAAGGTCGTCTTTGATCCTTGGCCTGTACCTGTCAACATCACTGTTCTTTTAAAATCTTTAAGGATGGTTTAGTATGACGATGAATTCATTATCGAATATATACAAGTTCTGAAAAAGGGGTTTGGTATATTTAACGCCTTGAAGAGGCGTTTGCAACGTGCTGGTGGATGAAAAACGTGTATTATTTCCTCTTGTTGCTTTTATGCTACGAATTCCTACTTTCTTTTCCCAGAAAATTATATAATAATTCACAAGCGATATCAGTAAACAGAACTTCCCGCAAAGTTGCTCGAGTCTAGGATCTCATTACCAGACATTAATAGGCTGCCACAGTATTGTTTGAGCCGTTTCAAGATACATCTTCAAGCTGTTCAAAGTTCTGGACCAGTCACTACGAGACTCAGCACTCTCGTCCGTTTTGTTGGATTAACTTTACCTAATGTTCTTTCATTTTCCAGAATGTATTTTCTCCAGGGTTTCCTCTTTGTACAATATTCTCCTCGATTTAGTGATACTGTTAAAAAGGCTACTAAAAATTGAAGCACATAGACTTCCAAATCAAATTCGGTGCGTGTTCCTGTTTGCCTCTCATACGGGTGACACAGTCATCTTTTGGAGTAGTGAGTACGGCCTGTTGTTTAACAGTCCGGTCATATAACATCAAAAGTTATATTTATGATTCAAGGTTTTCTTTTGTTCCATTCGCAGAAGTTACTGAGTGTTATCGTTATGCCACTCGCATTGTGGAGACTTAGAAGGTTTGAGTATGGCCAAAGGAAAACCTTTACAGGTAATATTACAAATCTAACATAGAACGGAGGCTGAGCGTATCAGCCTCCCTTTAGTCTCACAATGAGCATGATAAACCCTCTAGAGTGTTAAATTTAACTGCACCTGTTTGCTTTGTGCCTCACATCGAAAAATGTAACCAAAATTTTAGACGTTTTACTATCGACAATGGGATGACGAAACGCAGGAGAACAAAAGCTTCTTTCAAATGTAAACACTTCGAAACGAATAGATGCTGTTGATAGCTCTAGCGTCCTTTCATGTAACTGGTATGAATATTTGCAAGGCTGTGGGAGTGGTAGGCGAAATAAGATATTAGCATCTGAGAGTGAACATAAATTTGCGGCCGAGGTCAGTATGTAACCTAAAAGCTGTGACGTCCAAGACCGGTCTGTTACGTTAACGAAGGCTGGAGCCGTGTGGCGCGACATGTGTCGTTTGCGAAGGACAATCGCAGCTTCACCTTCGCTGCGAGCCTTGCCAGTTACTAATGAAGCTCTGTGACTACATCGCATTTTATATTTGAGCTTCGCCTACACAGCGAGCCGTATACTGACTTTTCATGCGTGAGTCGTATTTTAAGTCCGGTGTCTCGCCACACTGAAAACATGTCCCAGGCGGGTCACGCTAAACGAGATCACAGAATCCAACTGTAATGCAGAGCCTCAGGTTTCGTTTGTTTTGTTTCATTCGGCTTCCAAAGTTCGTACTCTGTTTATTCATCGAAAACATATGTTTACTTAGAATATGTTATAGTACGGGGAAAATGCTTATTTATAGAATTGAAAGCTCAAACTGTCACTCTTTTTACGACAAATATTTAACAAATAGTATGTTATCAATTCATACTATTTCTTAAATTTAATAATAAGCGACACAGAACCTCCGGTATTCCGAGAATCTGCTACGGTCGTATCTTACAAGAAGGTAGAATACACAAGTAGTGTTAGAAATGGATCAGCTCGTACATTACAGGCAGCTTTACGGAATTATTAATGGATGTCTGGGACCATTGCTCCTCACATTAAAAAACTAAACTCCACCCGAACAGGCCGTGAAGACCCAACGGTACTGACCGGCCGCCGTGTCGTCCTAAGCTCACAGGCGTCACTGAATGCGGATATGGAGGGGCATGTGGTCAGCACACTGCTCTCCCGGCCGTATGTCAGTTTACGAGGCCGGAGCCGCTACTTCTCAATCCCCTGACAATACACGGATAAATATAAAAGGTATAAACATTTGACAATCATCTTTTGAACTCCTTCCGTCCAGAATAATCGGACTTAGATCGACATATAGCGTCTTGAATAGGTACAGGCTGTCAGCCTGAAAAACCAAAGCTGGACCCCTGATCTGTAGGTTAAGACCTGCTGACTGCTACTTTCCACCTGACTTCAACACAACAAGGATTATACTGAGATTTTCTAAAAGACTTGACACTGGAGTTGCTGGCTGCAATAGAGATATTAACCTCCGCAGTCACGGTTACCACTAATTCGTGCCTCTAACAGACTGTACTTTTGGACGGTGGCTATTAGTGGAACTCTTTTATTTCCTCATCAACTATTTTGCCCTATCCAAGATTAATAACACAAGGGGAAGTCAAATGAAGACAGATGGAAAAAAGCCACTAACCTGTTTGTTATTTCAAAGGTACACCATAACTGTTAATATATTTCCCTCACTGTATGCCTTCATGGATAAATGTTTGCGGCTGCCTACGGAATAATAATTGCACCTGGGTTGGACCCGCCCAAATGTTGCCAAACAAATTGTACTTGTAGAAGTTGGCTATTAGTGGAACTATTTTATTTCCTCATCAACTATTTTGCCCTATCCAAGATTAAGAACACAAAATGGCTCTTAGCACTATGGGACTTAAGAAGGTGTAGTTATCTACGCCGAAATCTGGGTTAACACTTAACACTAGGTGCATTTTTCGCAATAGTAGCGGGTTTTTAGTTTTTTAATATATTAACCAAAGATTGCTGATGCACTGCGATGTTGAAGGTTCTTGTTACAAACTTCGTTTATTCCTTTATTGTTACCTGAAAGTGACACTACTTTACAGGAAGAATGGTATAACATTCCTTTGAAAACTGTACAGAACCTGAGACGACTGGAAGCCGTTTTGAATTCCAACCGTTTTCCTACACCGTATGAGGCTTGGTAATGTGTCGATGCTTCCATATTTTTGTCCACTCCCTGTAGATAACTGTACCATAGCTCAGTAAATCTTTATCGGATGTCCTCTCCCTGCTTCTCTTTAGTCCCAGGAGAGGCTGAGAGAACACTTTAGCGCGCCTACAGAAGAAGACTGGATAAGTCGTTGAAATTTTATGTCAAAATAAATCGTCAAACGAAAATGTACTAACTACACCGTCCAGGCACACGATGTGACCACCTGCCAGAATGCTAATAACCGCTACGAGACGTGCAGGAAGACAGTCAGTGAGGTACTGGAAGGTAGCGACGAGGATGTGGGGGCTCGCCGACTCCAGTGCGGTGGCCAGCTGCGCTACGTGTCTCAGTTCAGCATCCATGGCGCGGACAGCCCGATCGAGCTGGTCCCGCAGATTCTCGATTGGGAATTCGGGGAGCTTGCGGCCAGGGGAGTACGATAAACTCATTCAGGTGCTCCTAGAACAACACACGTACACTGTGAGCTTTGTAACATGGTACATTGTCCTGTAGATTCCATAATGCCAAGGAGAACACACTCTACACGTACGAGTGGGCATGGTCCCCAAATATACAGGGTGTTACAAAAAGGTACGGCCAAAATTTCAGGAAACATTCCTCACACACAAAAAAGGGAAATATGTTATGTGGACATGTGTCCGGAAACGCTTACTTTCCATGTTAGAGCTCATTTTATTACTTCTCTTCAAATCACATTAATCATGGAATGGAAACACACAGCAACAGAACGTACCAGCGTGACTTCAAACACTTTGTTACAGGAAATGTTCAAAATGTCCTCCGTTAGCGAGGATACATGCATCCACCCTCCGTCGCATGGAATCCCTGATGCGCTGATGCAGCCCTGGAGAATGGCGTATTGTATCACAGCCGTCCACAATACGAGCACGAAGAGTCTCTACATCTGGTACCGGGGTTGCGTAGACAAGAGCTGTCAAATGCCCCCATAAATGAAAGTCAAGAGGGTTGAGGTCAGGAGGGCGTGGAGGCCATGGAAATTGGCCCGCCTCTACCAATCCATCGGTCACCGAATCTGTTGTTGAGAAGCGTACGAACACTTCGACTGAAATGTGCAGGAGCTCCATCGTGCATGAACCACATGTTGTGTCGTACTTGTAAAGGCACATGTTCTAGCAGCACAGGTAGAGTATTCCGTAAGAAATCATGATAACTAGCTCCATTGAGCGTAGGTGGAAGAACATGGAGCCCAATCAAGACATCACCAACAATGCCTGCCCAAACGTTCACAGAAAATCTGTGTTGATGACGTGATTGCACAATTGCGTGCGGATTCTGGTCAGCCCACACATGTTGATTGTGAAAATTTACAATTTGATCACGTTGGAATGAAGCCTCATCCGTAAAGAGAACATTTGCACTGAAATGAGGATTTACACATTGTTGGATGAACCATTCGCAGAAGTGTACCCGTGGAGGCCAGTCAGCTGCTGATAGTGCCTGCACACGCTGTACATGGTACGGAAACAACTGGTTCTCCCGTAGAACTCTCCACACAGTGACGTGGTCAACGTTACCTTGTACAGCAGCAACTTCTTTGACACTGACACTAGGGTTATCGTCAACTGCACGAAGAATTGCCTCGTCCATTGCAGGTGTCCTCGTCGTTCTATGTCTTCCCCAGTCGCGAGTCTTAGGCTGGAATATTCCGTGCTCCCTAAGACGCCGATCAATTGCTTCGAACGTCTTCCTGTCGGGATACCTTCGTTCTGGAAATCTGTCTCGATACAAACGTACCGCGCCACGGCTATTGCCCCGTGCTAATCCATACATCAAATGGGCATCTGCCAACTCCGCATTTGTAAACATTGCACTGACTGCAAAACCTCGTTCGTGATGAACACTAACCTGTTGATGCTACGTACTGATGTGCTTGATGCTAGTACTGTAGAGCAATGAGTCGCATGTCAACACAAGCACCGAAGTCAACATTACCTTCCTTCAATTGTGCCAACTGGCGGTGAATCGAGGAAGTACAGTACATACTGACATAAGAAAATGAGATCTAACATGGAAATTAAACGTTTCCGGACACATGTCCACATAACATCTTTACTTTATTTGTGTGTGGGGAATGTTTCCTGAAAGTTTGGCCGTACCTTTTTGTAACACCCTGTAGATTCATACTAGATCTATTGTGCCTTCTAGAATGACGAAATCATCCAGGGAATGCCACGAAAACATTACCCAGACCATAACGCTCCTCATCATGCCTGGACACTTCCGACAACTGTTGTAGGACACAGGCCAACGGCCATCTGTTCGACGGAGCATAAAACTTGATTCCCATGAAAAGGCCGCCTGTCGCCACTCAATGGTCGTCCAGTCGCGGTATTGGTGTCCAAATTCCAGCTTTCGTCGCCGATGAACATCATCCAGTATAGATGCATGAACCAGGTGCCAGCTGTGGAGTCCCATACGCAACAACGTTCGCTGAACGATCGTTGAGTAGATATTGTTGATAGTCCCTTGGTTTATATTGGTGGTCCGTTGCTCAACATTTGCACGTATATTCCCTCATACACTGCACAGCAGCCGTCGTTCACCCCTGTCATCTATGCCACGTGGTGCACAATTGTCTTCTCGGCACCGTTTTAGGTTAGCAACATACTGCCTTTGCAGTTTACAAGCTTTGCGTTGCGGGAATGCTTCTGCCCTAAGCCCGAAAGCCAACGATCATACCCTTTAGGACATCAGATAAACTGCTACGTCTCCTTATTATGACAACGACTGCACTGTTTTCCACATCAACGACATGTTTTATATACCCTCCACTGCTAGTGCTGCCACCTACCTTATCTGAGTGATTACTGCACGTTGACGTCGAACATGTGACTGGACTGTGTACCAATCATGACAAGAAAACTTCAGAGGTCTCATAATAGATTCTGGTAACCAACGCATATTGACAGTACGTTGCTAAAAATGGCTCTGAGCACTATGGGACTCAATTTCTGAGGTCATTAGTCTCCTAGAACTTAGAACTACTTAAACCTAACTAACCTAAGGACATCACACACATCCATGCCCGAGGCAAGAATCGAACCTGCGACCGTAGCAGTCGCGCGGTTCCGGACTGAGCGCCTAGATCCGCTAGACCACCGCGGCCGGCGTAATCACCATAACTGTTAATATATTTCCCCCACTGTATGCCTTCATGGAGAAATGTTTGCGACTGCCTACTGAATAATAATTGCACCTGGTTTAGACTCGCCCACATGTTGCCAAGGTTGTTTCGACTATGTAGCAGAAATTTCGCTGTGAAGCCCTTACACGTCCTCCTTACAGCCCCGATACCTCGCCATGCAACTGGCAGCCCGGAAGAAAGACATTCGTGGTCGTCGATTTGCTTCGGACGAAGAGGAGCACACCTCGGTACAGTGATGGTTCCGCAGGCAACCACAAACAATTTCCATGAAGACACTGACCGTCTCCTCTCACAGTGGGATAAATGTATTAACTATTGTGGTGATCATCTTTGAAATAATAAACCGTTTACGTATCTTTTCATTTGTATTACGTTTGTGATGATAGAATGTTGTATTGAATATTGGGTAAAATGCTTTTGTGGTCATTTCTCATGGAGAGCAAGGAGGTGGTTGTAGAAGCGCTAGGAAGGTCTTAGCTCCATGAATAGATCCATTGCCAAATGTACCTGCCATTTCATTCGATTTTGTAAAAGGGAACTTCAAAATTTGAGGATATCTATAATGGTTAATTAAGTATGTCTAAAACTGAATATTATGATAAAATGTCGTGGCTTTTATTGTGACTGCTTTCGTATTTTATAATGGAATCGGACCAATGTCCTGTCTGTGTTATTATATGCAGTAATTGTATCTGGTGAAACAGGCTCTGCCTGAAACCAAGCAAAGTAAAATGTAAAAAGTCCTAGAGGACCCGTATCTTCACCAGAGGAATGAGCTCTAATTCACTGGGGAAATACATAGTGACTCTAATGTGATTCAATCGTAAATTTTGATGAAGGTATTCTTGCAAATGAGGAATCGAAATGAGCTGGCGCAAAAGTTACTTTGCAACAATTTTCTTGTGTGGAAAAAGAAAGGCTCAAGCTAGTCAACCAGTCGGATAGATCCCAGGCAGATGTTTGTTGGATATAAACAGAAACGACAGATGGGTCAGTAACCGCGACCCAGTTTCCCTTAAATCTGCGTTGTTGTTTGTCTGAGAGGGAATGTTGTTGCACATTACAGAAATTCTACCTACATTTGCAACAAACTGCAAAAATTTTGCTTTTGGATCATTCCATATCAACTCACTTAACCATCACAGACTTCCACGAAATTTTCTGTCACCATCCACACATGTCCTCGATGAACACTGGAAAAGTTTAACGTTCGTCGAAGCAATATTGGCCGAGATATGTTCACTTGTTTGACACCATGCAGTACTTTTCGAATGAAACTCGTTTTGAAGCTTTAATAGTAAATGGCACTTGTAAAAGAAGTGTCGAATATAGGCTTACACTGTTTTCACCTTCTCAGAGAAATCGTCATCTTCTCGAAAAAATTGAAGAATATTGAAAAATAGATGATGAATGAAATTTTGTGTTCCATACCCTTATGCCACCGAGCTATTGCTTATTAAATTTCATGTTCAGTATGCGTTTACTGTACGAGGTACAAGAATCCAATGTTTACATTTTTTCATGCCACTATTTTCGCACTCAACTTTGATTCAAATTATCTAACATTGTTAATCGTCGTTTAATAAGCTAGTAAACTTTCTTAGGCGGTTAACGCCATGGTCTTTCTAATGACCCCAGTTTGGTGAGTTTTATAGAACATGGTTTTTTGCAAAATCAGGTAGAAAATAGGTCATTTTTTACGTTTTTACAGAATCTCCAGCTTCGCACTTATTTTATTCAGTACTGGAAAGTGCTAAATAAATGAAACTTTATATTTGACAACCTTGTACTGTTATGTTACTAAATGCCAAGTTTGATGTTCGTGATACCTTTAGTACCTGAGATGTAAGAAGGCAAACTTAGAAATTTTTCTGGAAACTTTATCTAAAATTTTCTGGCTGAATGTTGCTCGTAAAATTCTTTTCATTAATATTCTTGAGAGACCACTTACAGTTGTACAAGATGGTCAAATTTTATTTCCTTCAATGAAATATTGCCCGAGATCAGTTCAAAGATGCGAAAATTCACGCTCGCTGTGCCCAAAGTCGAGCATGGAGTCAAACAGGCAACTATGTCTCGACCACTATTCTTTCGACGAACTTTAAACTTTACCATTGTTGATCGGGGACATCTGTGAATATTCAAATAAAATTTCGTCGAAATCCTTGAGGATCGAGCAGGAAAATGTTCCGAAATTAGGCGATCTAACATAGAACGACCCTTATTCTTTTACTGCAGTGTTAGTATTACGTTAATACACCTTAAACCTATTGGAATATGAAAAAAATGGTGTACTCCAGTGTACCAGACAATTGTTTGGGAACGGCTAGGTTTATCAAAACAGAAAAGATTTAAAAGTGCGATGGGTAATCCATGAAGTTTCAGTTATCACCTCGAAAATACAAAATTACGTAATTAATGTTCTGCTTGTTTGAAGGTACATGTCTGATGTCCTGATTCACAGTGAAATCCCAGCGCCATAGTACCGTAGCACGTCACTGGAGGGACCATAACAAAATGTCGGAGCCCACCTCCATTTTATCAATGGGCTGTGCAATTTTTCTTTTGACTGCTCTAGCAACGTGCTGCGGTACTGCAGCACTAGAATATCAATGAGTACCTGCGCTCTGGACATCTGAAGATTAATTGGGTAACTTTCTCTTTCGAGGTGATAATTAAAAATTTAACATAACCTCTCTTAAGCGCGTAGCTCGAGGATTAATTGTGTCCCTGTAAAATAGAAGACCTACACCTTACATACGACGATCATTTTGAATTTGTTGACAGATAGATATTCGATTCCAGGCCGTTGTGATGGAGATTTGCTATCGCTGCCTCCACAGCTGGTGTAACTTGACGTGTAGTAAACGCCTGCAGAAATGTCTTGCCATAACAGACGTGCGACCATTGGGCATAGGCGTCCGCTTACTTTGGATAAAAGGGCATCACGGCATTCTCCACGATGAAGCTGTTGGCCGCCTCGGCAAGAGGAGCATTATGGAGGGACACCGATCCCTCATACGGGTTTCAACACGACGAGAATTGTGAATGACAGGTATCCAAGCAGTGCAGGGGCAGCCTTACAATCGAACGTCTCTTCTCAGCCATGGTTCATTTCGGTGGAGCTTAGTAGACGTTATGTGACCTCTCTCATCGCATGAGGCTGGGACACGGGCGTCACCACAACCCACCTATACCAATTGAAAATCATTGCTTCTGGCCGCTGTAATCAAGACCCAACGGCGGCGGTGGATGTGAACCATGTCATACTGGCGCGTAACAACTACTCGGACGCACAAGCGGTCCTGTACAAGAAATTGTTTTTTTTGGGGGGGGGGGGGTTACTACCTCCTCCCGCAAATGTAACTGCTTATATCACCTCTTTGACATCTGTATCATTTGTTCACGAAGTGTTTAAAATACGCCGGTATTCAGCTTCGACCTATAAATGTGAATCTTGTCCACCCCGGAACCAGCCCTGTTGTGAAGCTGATCACAAACTTACTTTTGTATTTCATGGTCTTATCATTGTTAGATTTTAAAAATTACATTGTATTGTTGTACCTACAGCTGACTGTATGGCGTTCGTCTCTTAGTGTTTTTATTTTACATTAAGAACTTACAATTGTACGTTAGACTCATATTGCTGTGCTACTGTGAAAATCACAATTACGTTAAGATGACATTTTTGTAGCTAATGTTTGCTACGCAGCCCAAAGCCAAAAATACGTAAATAAATAAACGCCTGCCGACGTCAGTGAGTTTGAAATCTTGCTCTGATAGAATGTCTTCAAGCCAGGTAAAACCGAAGAACACATACAAGCAGTCGCAAGAAATAAAGTAACGATAATTTAATCAAACGTTAATTCACTTTAAATCCTATTTCATTTATTTTGAAGTGTTCCTCAATTTTGTGCATTCGTAAAATGATAGGTACTGGAAAATCCGATAGCCATAACAGAAGCACGAACATTTCTTTACTCGTGGTCCAAAAAGATGTAACCTTTGTGATAGTAAAATTGGTTTTCATTTCTTGTTCAAAAAAATGTTCAAATGTGTGTGAAATCTTATTGGACTTAACTGCTAAGGTCATCAGTCCATAAGCTTACACACTACTTAACTTAAATTATCCTAAGGACAAACACACACACCCATGCCCGAGGGAGGACTCGAACCTCCGCCGGGACCAGCCGCACAGTCCATGACTGCAGCGCCTAAGACCGCTCGGCTAATCCCGCGCGGCTCCATTTCTTGCTGTAAATACGTGCATTCAGCGTATATCTACGTCTACGTAACTGCACAAACATAATTTGTTTGATTCGACGTTTAATGAAAACGGAAAACGCTAGTTCTGGTTTCATTACATACAGAATATTGCTTATAGTGACTTTTACGTACGCAGTCAATATAATAACATCGTATTAATTTTTAGCGATGTTATTTTCAAATCGGTTTATCAGCGGCGGTGATAAAGTGATCAGTATTTCCAGGAGCAACTGAGTATTGTCGCTGTGTGATGGTAGAATGCAGACAGAATTGTGCTTCATGTGTCTTGCTCAGTGACTTCTACACACTGATTGATCTCCACGTTTTTCTGTCAGCTTCAATATAAACTGTCTGACAAAGGAAAGTGAAGCATTGAAAAATATGTCGAATGTTAGTAAGCTTTGCACACTCACCCACTGTCGGAGAATATGTAAATGATTAGAGTTACAATTTTCTGTGATAGGTAGAACGGCCACTATGGTGCACTAGTGGTGTTCGTATTTAGTGTTGCTAACAGGCCAGGTAGGATAGCACGAACAGCTTCAGGTGTTGAGTGACCAATCTAGGGGACATGGAGGTGCCGTGTACTCGTGTGAGACAGATTTATCGGTGCTTGACACAGTTGTGGGTCTCCGTGCGGACAGCTGGTCGACTCACGCAATATCCAAACTTGTGACAGTTGCCCTATGTTGGTCTGCTTGCCGGCCGTTGTGGCCGAGAGGTTCTAGGCGCTACAGTCTGGAACCGTGCGACCGCTACGGTCGCAGGTTCGAATCCTGCCTCGGACATGGATGTGTGTGATGTCCTTAGGTTAGTGAGGTTTAAGTAGTTCTAAGTTATAGGGGACTGATGACCTAAGAAATTAAGTCCTATAGTGCTTAGAGCCATTTGAACCATTTGGTCTGCTTGGGGACGTGAGGGCAGGAATACTCAACGTCAAATTTGCGGTCGACCACGTCTGACACCCACAAGGGAGAATCGTTGTATTGTGCGTCAAGCGCATCGTAGCGCTTTCACATCTGCGGCTGCATCCGAGAACCTGTAAGGTACACCGCGCAAATTCTGTGTCTCCATGCACCAATGTCTAAGATTGCCAGCAGCCGGACTAGGAAATTACGGTCCCACGCGTAGGCTGCCGTTAACACCGCAAAACAAACGGCCTTGTTTAGAATGGAGTTGTGATCGGGATGAATGGCATCTCATTGTGTTCAGCGACGAGATACAGTTCTGCACTACCCCGAATCACTACCGGCGGCGAGCATTGTAGAGGCAAACAGTGTTACTCCTGGTGCCATGGTATGGGAAGCCATCGGTTATGACTGCAGGTCAGTGACGCCACGAAGGAACGTCACGGACAGCCTGGCCCCCACGTGCTACCTAGCATGCGTCACTCTCGTGATGCCATTCTGCAACAGAATTATGCTCGCTCACACGTGGTGCGTGTCTCTACGAAATGTCTTTGAAATGCTGAGGTATTGCCGTGATCAGTAAGATCCCCATATCTAGTCCCGATAAAACATTTGTGGAGCAGTCCAGGCGGCAATCGTCCCAGTGCCATATCTAGGATATCAAGGACGAATTACAACTGTCGTGGTCCAGTTTGTCTCGAGAGAGGCTACAACGGCTTTGTGACACCCTTACCAACCGAATCAGTTCATGTATGAGCAATCGTAGTTTATCAGAATAAACCTACAGACTACAAAATTAAAATTAGTGGTGATATAGATTACACGTGAAAAAAGGCATCTATTGACTTTTATCAGCGACATCCATTTATACGAGTATAGCTGATGCTTTTGACGCGAATATAGAAGGACGCCTACACCATCAAAGACGTAATTTACGTCTGTTATTTTAAGAAAACCGAATACATTTTTACCTGAAAGCTGCCAAATACAAAATTTTCCTCATCTCCTCGTCTTTTTCACTCGTCGTGTGGGTGGATGCAAGCAAAAGAGCGCATTGTAACATTCATCACCTGCTGTACTTCAGCTTTACATTCGCTACGTCCATCTGACGCTATCGCGTCATGTTTTAGTAGCTCTATCTCAGAAACTGGCATCTTAAATTAAAAAAGAAAAGAGGAGACGTATCTGTAATTTTTCGAAGACTCAGATGACAAATCTGGGTATACCTCTTATGGAAGTAGTATGCTATTCACATTGTCTTTGCAGAGTTTAAAGAAGGTGTGGTTACAGATTACGTTAAAGTCGTCATCAGGAGCAGCACCAGCGCAGATGGTCAAAAGTGAAAGAGGTAAACAGCGGTAGCCTTGTTCGAGGAACTACCCTGGTATTCGCCTGAAATGACCTAGTAAATCAGAGGAAATTTTATTCCGTAGTGGCAGACTGGAATTTAAAACGCGACTTTCCCAAATGTGTTTTAAGCATTGCGCTTCCTCGATGGTCGCCGCACGGCAGTGAGCAGACAACAGCCGAAATATGTAGCAGGTACCATTCGCTGTGGATTCGGCAGTTTCTCTTCGACGTGTATTCGTTTTTATACTCGAGAGTGTTTATGTTTTTTACAGTGTCCACAGTAGTAGCACTTTTTATCTTGTCGTTAAAGTCATAGTAAATTACCAACTGAGTTTAACACTCCTGTAAATTATATGGGTTTCAAATATTTGTGACTGTTGCAAGAACCGGGAGGGAGCATTTGGAAAAAGACGTCTAGACGCAATTTCAGCAATATTAAGAATTATTAATACCGGAAATAAATACCTTGTGCGAGCTAGCGAGCAGAATGGGGCTTTTCGGAAATTGCAGCCTAGATTGCTTAAGGATTTTTTCTTTTTATTATGCTATTCCATGTAACATATTTCGGTTCTTGTCATCTTCAAACATAAGCCTAAGACTTCTGAAATAAAGTACAGTATCAATTTACGGTGACCCATACACCGAAACAAGGTCTCAACTCCTTGCTGTAACAACGCTGTTTAATACAATCAAGAAAGGTCAGAAGCAACCATTTTATGTAACAGTTAACGTAAGTAAAATATCCGAGTAATACTTCAGGTTTAGAAACGCATCAAGCAGTTCCAATAAATCCATAATTTTCTGTATTTTACCATTTTAACGTGGTCACAATTTTACTTGTAACTTCAAAGGATACAGTTAAGATCTGAAAGGTACTCTTTCCCTGCATCTAGGAAAAGTTTAGAAATCGTATGGTGTTTGCTCGCTTCCTCTACTTATTTAAATACGATCGCTT
The DNA here is from genome assembly GCF_021461385.2 of Schistocerca piceifrons. Taxonomy (NCBI): domain Eukaryota; kingdom Metazoa; phylum Arthropoda; class Insecta; order Orthoptera; family Acrididae; genus Schistocerca; species Schistocerca piceifrons. The sequence continues at coordinate 260,317,875 of NC_060144.1, read as the reverse complement.
GGAGCTTAATCCAAATTGCGAAGGCTGCTCTGGCTTTCCGCAATGCCTGCATTACGGAGTTTCTTACATAACACAAGCGTTCAACGAAATGCTGATTAATATGCTGATGAAAACTCATGCTAGCTCGACTTAACTTTCCTCTTACGCAATTTTCCAGAATATTCGCAATCCCTGACAGATTTTCACCAAGAGTACTTCTACGTTGGTTTTTTTAATTTCTTTTGTAACATGGGAAACCGTTCCACGCGGAATAAATGAAAAATCACATAAATGTTGTTCTTGTATAGTAAATGAACGTTCTCTCAAGTATATTAAGATGAATAATTTGATGGTATAACAATAAAATCTGTCATTGTATCTACTTGGCATCTTATAAGCACAACAAAACAAATAAGTGGAAATAAACAGAACAGGTCTCACAACAAGTGTTGTTACATAAGAGCTTGATACAGCCTTGTTGTCGCTACAGAACGAACCGCAGACGTCTTTATTGTTTGGAGATGTTGATTTAATGCCGGTAAGCGTTTCTTTTGAAAGTTAAAGTGCACGTTAGTTACTATAAAGTTCGGTGTTTGACATTCGATTTCTCTTCAACGTACAAATCACTGGTAGCCACACGCAAAATAACCCGTGTTCAATACCCGATTCTGACAAAATACCGAAAAAGCAGGAAAGCGTGTGCTCAGTTTGTGTCGCGAAGTTTTTGGGTAGTAAGACATTGAAGTGTTATTTCCCCCCGCTAAAGAAGTGCCTTGCGCTGTAGCGCGAGTGTTTTCGCGAGCACTGTTAGGGATGGCAGCGCGGCGGACTCACCCGTTGGCATAGACACAGGAGGCGCTCATGTTCGCGGTGCTGCCCAGACGGTCGTCGGCGAACGACTGAAACGGCTTGCGGACGCGCGGTGCAGATCCGCTGGCGGGAGCGCGCTACGTCACCAACCACTCCACACGCGCCGCGGCTCGCGTGGACGACCTGTTGGCCGCGGCCCGCTTCCAGACACGAGCGTATTCTCGCACCCACGACCCTCCGCTTGTTACGTGACGCCAAATTGCATTCACTGTTCTCGAACGCGGAGACAGCTCACAAATCACCGGCAATGACCTCGCCGATGTTTCCGACGTTACAAGTACAAACAATCAACTGGACACAGATATTAACTTACTAGGTGCCAACAGCGCTGTGGAACTTTCAAGCGCACACCGAGAGCGACACTGAAGTGTCAAAGAAAAGAGTTATAAACCAGGCGAGTGTAAGAGATGGACAAAGGTACCAAGGGAGAGTCATAAGACTTTAATACATCCTTCTGAATCTGTTTAGTGTATTATTAATTTCTTGGTCTCCCTCTACGATTTTTACCCTCCACGATTCCCTCCAATAGTAAATTGGTGATCCCTTGATGTCTCAGAATATGCCCTATCAACCGATCCCTTTTTCTAGTCAAGTTGTGCCACAAATTTCTCTTCTTTCCAATTCTATTCAACACCTCCTCATTAGTTATGTGATCTACCCATCAGCACTCTTCTGTAGCACCACATTTCGAAAGTTTCTATTCTCTTCTGGTCTAAACTATTTATCGTCCAAGTTTCACTTCCATACATGGCTACACTCCATACAAATACTTTCAGAAACGACTTTCTGACATTTAAATCTATACTCGATGTTAACAAATTTCTCTTCTTCAGAAACGCTTTCCTTCCCATTGCCAGTCTACATTTTATATCCTCTCTACTTCGACCATCATCAATTATTTTGCTCCCCAAAAAGCAAAACTCCTTTACTGCTTTAAGCGTCTCATTTCCTAATCTAATTCCCGCAGCATCACCCGATTTGATTCGACTAAATTCCATTATCCTAGTATTGCTTTTGTTGATGTTCATCTTATATCCTCCTCTCAGGACACTGTCCATTCCGTTCAGCTGCTCTTCCAGGTCCTTTGCTGTCTCTGACAGAATTACAATGTAATCGGTGAACCTCAAATTTTTATTTCTTCTCCATGGATTTTAATTCCTACTCCGAATTTTTCTTTTGTTTCCTTTACTGCTTGCTCAATATACAGACTGAATAACATCGGGGATAGGTTACAAACCTGTCTCACTCACTTCCCAGCCACTGCTTCCCTTTCATGCCCCTCGACTATTATAACTGCCATCTAGTTTCTGTACAAATTGTAAATAGTCTTTCGCTCCCTGTATTTTCCCCTTTCCACCTTCAGAATTTGAAAGAGAGTATCCCAGTCAACGTTGTCAAAAGCTTTCTCTAAGTCTGCAAATGCTAGAAGCTTAGGTTTGCCTTTCCTTAATCTATTTTCTAAGATAAGATACTAGAATGCATAAAAATATTATTTCATTTTATGAGAACATAGATAAGAATAATTAATTAACATTGTACAAACCATTGACTCAGGAATGTTATGAGTATTTACAACTGTCTCTGAACATAGGCGTATCACGTGACACAAATTACAATTCTCTCAGAGTACATTTAACAATAACATTCTGGTTGAGTTCAACATAATACGTTGATCGCGTAGTTGACCTACTAGAAGACTATGCTCTCGTCTTAATGTTCGAGGGCTGGGCAGAGAGATCCTGTGCCCTCTCGTAAGCAGACGATCGGATGTGGCGGCAACGTAGCGAAACACTTTTGGGCATGGCTATGCCGGTGTCGCTTATTTGTCGATGTGGCTTGCAGCGACTGTCTTACCTTGTAGTAGCGTTGCGGGGCAACAACCTTGCTTTGGCACTTCCCTCTTCGGGCGACTCTCCAAAACTTTCTACACAACATTCCACTACTGTAACAGAATGAAAATGGTGCAACTACAGTATTAGATATCAGTATAAAGGCAGGGTTCCTACGAAAGCAATTTTACAGTATCCGAAGCATCCATGTATCGAATTCATCATGAAAGTAGTAGATACATGTAATGTTGTAATCTCTTTAGCCGCTTTTATGTCGTCTCATCGTCTATGTAGAGCTATATCTTGGGAAGCTAGGAGAGGATGTTGGCTGGTGGCTGGTATCCTCGTTCTGTAACTGAAACTGCATGCAATTAATAACTGGGTTCTTTGTTCATAAACAAAGAGCTACTTGACATTAAGTTTCCATGTGCTGTGGTACAAGCTCTCTTCTGTATATGACATTAAGTTTCCATGTGCTGTGGTACAAGCTCTCTTCTGTATAGTCCACGTAGCCTTAATGCTGTTGAAGTAGAAGTCCGCTATGTTCACTATAAGGTTGCTATGCGCTGCCTGTCTCTGTGCCACGCCGGCCGCGGTGGTCTAGCGGTTCTAGGCGCTCAGTCCGGAACCGCGCGAACGCTACGGTCGCAGGTTCGAGTCCTGCTTCGGGCATGGATGTGTGTGATGTCCTTAGGTTAGTTAGGTTTAAGTAGTTCTAAGTTCTAGGGGACTGATGACCACAGATGTTAAGTCCCATAGTGCTCAGAGCCATTTGTCTCTGTGCTGGAGGCTAAGTCTGCGGCTCTGTCTCGGTGACACGCCGGAACTCCACGGTGTATAGGCTCCAACTAACTGGCTAAACTCGGCGTAACTGAACAAACTGACCATCCGATCCGCGGCGCGATCGTACTTACCGGCGGCTAAGAGGGCGTTGGCGGCGTATTTCCAGCGAGTCTTCCTGTTGACCGCTGTCGATACTCTCGTAACCTCTATGCCGCATGCTGTGCTGGCGCCAGCGTGCGCCAGCAGATATAAGATGTAATCGTAATGGAATTACTTGATTTCTTTAATAACACAAGTAACAAAACAAGGCGTTTGCATTTCCTGGATGGAACATGGTATAAAGGCACTCACTGTCCTGTTGTGTTATTACATTGTTAGTACATTGCCCAAACTCATTTATTCGTAATTACGGGTTGCCGAGCAGTTCTAGGCGCTACAGTCAGGAACCGCGCGACCGCTACGGTCGCAGGTTCGAATCCTGCCTCGGGCATGGATGTGTATGATGTCCTTGGGTTAGTTAAGTTTAAGTAGTTCTAAGTTCTAGGGGACTGATGACCTTAGAAGTTAAGTTCCATAGTGCTCAGAGCCATTTATTCGCAATTACCTCAAAATTCTCTTCGGCATTGATTTTATTAGGGTCTGTAGTGCTTGCAATGAAATTGTCACCCAGTTTTCTCTTATCACTCTTTTCAGCCCACATACAGCATTACATTGCCTTCCATTGCGATAAACACGTCTTGCATGTATTCCACAAAGGTTTTCCACGGGGTTCAAATCCAGACTACGTGCAGGCCAGGGTAAGACATCGATATCTTTATCTTCAAACCACTTTTGCTTGTAACAGAAACATGCACAGATGACTTATCTTATTGAAACATTAGACTTCGTCCTCTAGGTCCTCATACATTCTAATCAGTTCTGTCTCTAGCATCTAAGTGTTCATGTCTGAGTTCATTCTAGGTCCGACCAAGCAATGTGTGATGTACCTTTAGTGCAGATGGCGCCCAAATCATAAAACTTTCACCATGAAAATTTCTGCTCATTCTTAACTGCTTCTCTATTCTCATATCATGCCAATAACATTGAAATTCATCCGGACCATCTAAATTAATCTTTTTCGTATCACTGAAGGCCGATTCTGAATTCCATGACTTATGTTTCTCAGAAAACTCCCGTCTAGCCCGTTTATGTTTGGGTGTTGGAGCAGGTTTCTGCAGTCTGTTCTTGAAGGCAAAATGTTTGTGATTCGACAAAATTTGTCGTACACACATGACAGTTACTGACAACTGCAAATCACCAACAAGTAGAGGGGAATACCAGTTTGTTCTTTTACTTAGCGCAAAAGTAACCGTTTCGATGGCTCAGATAATTTTCTACTTTGTCCATATTTTCCGTTCTGTCCACATCGAGCGCCGAATCTGACGAAATTATCACTGTACTTGAACGATTCAGCTTATTGGTGATGTACTGATTAGACAGTCTCATTTCCTTGTATACCCCGAACTTTTTCTTTTTCATCACATGATACCTGTTTTACACAAGGCTCTGTCACAATTTTGTTTTATGTGCACAACACTCATTGTTACTAACGTCTGCAGTAAAGGCACGTACACCCTAAACACCGCACAGACCCGACTGCCTTTATACGGAGTTCCACTCTCTATCACCTGAATCGTTGATGTCTTCTGGTTCAGACTGTATGCCAATTAGTTTTGTTTCAGAGTATGATGATGCAATAGCTCCATTCTTAACAATTTTATCCGTACCCAAAGACTGGTAAATTACAGGCCCATATCATTAACGCTGATGAGCAGCAGGATTTCAGAACATATATTGTGTTCGAACATTATGAGTTACCTCTAAGAGAACGGTCTATTGACACACAGTCAACACGGGTTTAGAAAACATCGTTCTTGTGAAACACAACTAGCTCTTTACATACACGAAGCGTTGAGTGCTATTGACAAGGAATTTCAAATTGCTTCCGTATTTTTAGATTTCAAAAAGACTTTTGACAATGTACCACACAATTGGCTTGTAGTGAAATTGCGTGCTTATGGAATATCGTCTTAGTTATTTGGCTAGATTCGTGATTTCCTGTCAGAGAAATCACAGTTCATAGTAGTTGACGGAAAGTCATCCAGTAAAATAGAAGGGGTTTCTGGCGTTCCCCATGATAGTGTTATAGACCCTCTACTGTTAGGAGACAATCTGAAAAGCCAAATAGTGAGTGATAGGAGTGGGACAAAATATGTTTTTCAATTTGAAACTGGAGGCTTTGACAAGACTACACAAAGGAGAAACATTACGAAAACCTTGCTGTTGTGTATGGAGACAATATTGGCGTAGAAACAGAGGCAAAATTGAGAAGTTTTCATCAAAAAAGTGTTCTATTTCCTCATTTGAGGAATCTGAGTACGAAGAAACGAGCAAAGCTTTGTTAGTTTGGTTTACTCAACAAAGACAAAAAGGAAATCCAATTTCTCGGCCTATTCTGCAAAAAAAGGTGTATTTTTAAAATGAGTTAAAGGAAGGAGAGGACGATTATACTGCAGGGTCAGGACGGTTGGATAGATGGAAGAAGCGATATGGCGCATGGCCGCTTGAAATTTGTGGTGAAAAATTTTCTATGGATTCTTAAAGCGTTGCATAATTTTGAGAGAAATTAAGAAAAATTATACAAGAAGAAGATCGTACTCCTGTTCAGCTGTATAACTGATGAAACAAGGATACATTATGAAATGCTTCCCACTAAAACTCTACCTTCAAAAGAAGAAAAGACTGCCGAAGGACTACAAAAAAAAGTAAAGAGAGGTTAACAGTCTTGCTGAATCGAATGTAGGTAGAGACCATAAACTGAATCTTCCAGCAACAGAGAAGTCTGCTAAGCCTCGAGCTTTAAGAAAATATCACTGTTTTGTGCACTCTCTGTTATATATCTCCAGCAAAAATGTGCCTGGATGGACAAAAATATTTTTACGAAATGGTGTTTCGAAGATTTTGTTCCAGAGAGCAAAATACAACTAAAGAAAAAGTGCTTGCCTTCCAAATCTTAATGCTTGACCCCGCTAATTCACATCCTGATGAGCAAGAATTACAATGTGACGGTATTCGCGCATTGTTCTTACCCGCTAACGTGACAAATTTAGTACAACCTATAAAGCAAGACGTTTTCAATGCTTGGAAAAAGGGTATTGCCGTCATTTGCTTTAGACGCTTCTACAACCAACAGAATGTGAAGAAACAAACAAAAAAATTCTAAAAAGAACTAAAATAAAAGACGTAGTTTACTGGATAGCTAAGCATGGTCTGAAATAAAGGCGGAGACACTAAAAGCATCTCGGAACCACATTTTACGGAATGAAACGTTTACCTACAGTACACAGGCAGATGACCTGCCGTTGACAGAACTAATGGAAACTTTGCTGGATGTGAAAATGCGAATGCGATTAATATTTCAGAAGGGATGAACAGTTTGAAGTGTTGAAGTTGTTGTAATGGTTGGGTGATCCCGCTGAAGACAGTGAAGACGAGGAAGTAGCTGAAGAAACTGTGCCAGTGATGACTCACACCTATGGCTTGGCAGCGCTGGATATGGCATTGCGTTGTATGGAGCAGCAAGCGGCAGCTACTCCAACTGAAACCATGCTTCTTAGAAGATGGCGCAACATTGCTGCTAAAAAACGAGATTTTATTTTAAAGCAAAGGACTACGGATAATTTATCCAATCCTTTAAATGAAACAAAAATTATCGAATTATCGTGAACGATAACCTTCTCGTAGCATTTTCACATCTTTAGAAAATTACTTTTCTACACAATATTTACGTAAAAATGTACTCTTTGCCCTTTTAAACGAAATATACTCTAAGACAAAGAATGACGCTCACGAAGGAATTATCCGGATGGAACGGAACTCGACAGATATGACATACGTGCACAGAGAAACAAATAACCGTAATTTCAGAAAATTTCGGTGATTCATTCAAGAGAAAGAGCTTCACAAACTGAGCAAGTCAGTAACGTCTTAGCCCGCCTCTGGCCGTTATACAACCTGTTATTCGGCTTAGATCCGATTAACAGAATTGTTGGATTTCCGTGCCATATTCTGTCCAATTGGCACCTTAGATCGTCGAAATCTCGAGCTGGTAGGACGCTCTTCCGATAACGCCCCACAAGTTCTCTATTGGGGAGAGATCCGGCGACCTTGCTGGACAAGGTGAGCACGAAGACAAGCTGTAGAAACTCTTGCCATGTGTTGGCGGGCATTATCGTGCTGAAGTGTAAGCCTAGGATGGCTTGCAATGAAGGACAACAAAATGGGGCGTACAATATCTTCGACGTACCGCTGTGCCGTAAGGGTGCTGCGGATGAGAACCAAAGAGGTTTGCTATGAAGTTAAATAGCACCCCAGATAATAACTCCTAGTTGTCGGGATGTACGGCGGCGACAGTCAGGTTGGTATCCCACCACTATCTGGTGTGTCTCTAGATACGTTTCCGCTGGTCGTCGGGCTTAATTCGAAGTGGGAGTCACCACTGTACACAATTCTGCTCCAATCAGTGAGATTCCAGGTCGAATGCACCTGACACCACTGCAAACGGTATTGTTTCTGTACAGAGGTCAGTGGTAGTCGCCAAGGAGAGACGTACGTTCTGCTTCCTTACTGTAAGTCTCCTGTTTCTGGTCCTAGTGGTTCACTGAAGCACCAGTTGCACCTAGGATCGATGATAAAGTTGAACCCTGGGCTCTGAGTGCCGCTCTGACGGTTGCTCGGTCCTCTCTTCCTGTCGTCTCTCTAGGTCGATCGCTTCATTCTTGACGCTGTGTTCGGCCATGGTTCACCCATTTCCTGCCATCGTCGTCGAATAGGGGCATCGCTTCTATTCAAATGTCGAGTCATTCGCTGATTACTCGAACCGGATTCTTTGAGCCTAACTATAGGTCGTCACTCGAATACTGACTTCTGCGTATACTATTTACGCGCCTATCTGTGAGGCGCAGTTGGTTTCCACCTGAGTAGACGGACTGAAATTCGCAAAAACTTTGTGCCCTGGTATCTACATGTCCCCACTTTGGTATACTTGCCAGATGCACTGTGAAATTGCACTGCGGCGTCGCACATTCTTCCATCGGAGTCAAGGTTTACAATTTTGCATTTTCTGTCGATACTTGTATGAATACTAATTTGTGACCAATTTGCATAGCGCCATCGTAGTGCGTCTTTTCTGTATCTTGAAGTGTACTTTCAACTAGCGATGGCAGGAACAAACGAATTAGTATACAAAGCATACGACGTAACTCTACCTGGATACCAACACATAGATATTATAAAACACAATAAAATCTTTAACTATAATAATTAGTCGGCTAGCAATTGCAGCAAAATAAACTCATTGTATATTACCTTTCTCCAAAAGTGTCCTCTCGTTAATAAAATCATCTCAAATCAAATGGCTCAAATGGCTCTGAGCACTATGGGTTTTAACATCTGAGGTCATCAGCCCCAATAACTTAGAACAACTTAAACCTAACTAACCTAAGGACATCACACACATCCATGCCGGAGGCAGGATTAGAACCTGCGACCAAAGCAGTCGCGCGGTTCCGGACTGAAGCGCCTAGAACCACTCGGCCACAACGGCCGACCATCTCAAATCACCCTTTATCCTTAATCCTCAATTACACATCAGGGATCATATCAGATAAAATGCCATTTTCTGTGCGACACGTTCACCATCCAAACTCATCATTCTGTCACTACTTGACAATCTCTCTCCCTCTATGGCCGAAAGCTGCCGCCGAGTTCCTCGCTCACGCGAGTTCTGCTCAATAATACTACAACCTCGGGTAACTAAAGAATACGTGTCACCCACGTGTTCAGTCATGCAAAGATGCTCATAGTGGTAAACATTCCAAATAAACTATCAAATGCACTAACCAAACTGTCACTACACATGACATGTGCATCTTTCACAACCGTTCTCCTAATATGTAATCTGACTTCATCCTTGAAACTTGGTGATAATTTCAGTCATTCTCTATATATTCACCCCTCAACGAGACAAATTTTTCCCAATAATGGACAACTCGGCCGAGATCTTGATTGTAGAAGTTTGCACCTTGGCTGTTAGGGAAACATTCATTTCGAGAATCACCTCACGCCTTGCCTGTCATGCAACCGCTTGTTCATCTGAGGAAAACGAAGAACTCACTGGGTGCTATTTGAGGAGAAATTTTATACCTGAAAGTTGCGCATGTGTGATTATCTCCTGTACCCAAAGTGGTTGAGTGTTGTAGAAGAGCAAAAATTTTTCCTTGGTCAGGTTTCTGTTGTGATCCGTTTATTCAGCCTCCTGTAAACTCGTCATGAGATTTTGGTAGTACGCTCCTAGAACAGTCTGCCCTAAGGAGCGCATAATCTGTAAGCACCACGCAATGACAGGCTCAAAAAAACACCCAACATACTTTTCCCGATGATGGTTCGGACTTCGCCTTCTTCAGCGCTTGTGAATCCACATGCTTCTACTGCTTCCTTTGCTCCTTCATCACTGCTTTTTAGTCCTGCTAACCTGAGATTCGGTCCACCTCCAGCAAACACTGAGAGGCCTCAGTCTGTTCCCGGTCTGACCCCTCTCATTTTATACCGAGAATTTCATTAGTGACATTTACTGTCATGTCTGTAACAATCGACTTATGCCTGTTGTCAATTACGGTAATGATGTCAGTGACTGTAAGGTTCAAACTATATTTTCTGAATGATATTTTCGCTCTGCAGCGCAGTGTGCGCTGATATGAAACTTGCTGGCAGATTAAAACTGTGTGCCGTACCGAGACTCGAACTTGGGACCTTTGCCTTTCGCGGGCAAGTGCTCTACCAACTTAGCTACCCAAGCACGACTCACGCCCCGTCTTCACAGCTTTACTTCTGCCAGTACCTCGTCTCCTACATTCCAAACTTTACAGAAGCTCTCCTGCGAACCTTGCAGAACTAGCACTCCTGAAAGAAAGGATATTGGGGAGACATGGCTTAGCCACAGGCTGGGGGATGTTTCCAGAATGAGATTTTCACTCCGCAGCGGAGTGTGCGCTAATATGAAACTTCGTGGCAGATTAAAACTGTGTGCCGGACCGAGACTCGAACTCGGGACCTTTGCCTTTCTCGGGCAAACATTTTTATTCTGACTGAAAAAAAAATGTTCAAATGGCTCTAAGCACTACGGAACTTAACATCTGAGGTCGTCAGTCCCCTAGAACTTAGAACTACTTAAACCTAACTAACCTAAGGACATCACGCACATCCATGCCCGAGGCAGGATTCGAACCTGCGACCATAGCAGCATCGCGGTTCCGGACTGAAGTGCCTAGAACAGCTCGGCCAAAACGCCCGGCATTCTGACGGAAAGATTTTGCATGTGGAATAGTTAACTTCGCTTGTGAACCTTGGTCTGGGGAGCCGGCGCAAGACACAGGAGGGGCTGCGGACCGAGTTCACTGCAAAGATACTTTCTAGAGGACAGGGACTGACAACCACATTTACATCTACATCGTACTCCGCAAGCCCCCTAACGGTGTGTGGCGCAGGGCACTTCAGGCACCACTAACTAATCCCCCTTCTATGTTACACTCGTGAATAGCGCGTGGAAAGGAAGGTCTCCGGCAATCCTCTGCGTTAGCTCCAATTTCTCGAATATTGTCATCGTGGCTACTTCGTGATATATATGTGGGAGGAAGTAATGTGTTGTCGGACTCGTCCCAGAAAGTGGTCATTTGAAATTTGAGTAGTAAACTTCTCCGTGATGCACAACGCTTCTCTTGTTACGTCTGCGCCGGCCGCTGGTGGCAAGCGGTTCTGGCGCTACAGTCTGGAACCGCGCGACCGCTACGGTCGCAGGTTCGAATCCTGCATCGGGCATGGATGTGTGTGTTGTCCTTAGGTTAGTTAGGTTTAAGTAGTTCTAAGTTCTAGGGGATTTATGACCTCAGCAGTTGAGTCCCATAGTGCTCAGTGCCATTTGAACCATTTGTTACGTCTGCAACTGGAATTTGTTGTGCATCTCTGCAACCCTCTCGCGCCAACTTAACGATCCCGTGACGAATCGCGCAACTCTTTGTCGGATCTCCTCCATCTCTTCGATCATTGCTAGCCGGTAAGGATCACAGATGTATGAACAGAACTCAAAAATTGGTTGAACAAACGCCTTGTATGCCACTTCCTTCGTGGGTTAGTTACGTTTCCTTAAGAGGCCTCGTATGAATCTGTCTGGTATCTGAGTTTCTTACTATTTGATTTATGTGGTCACTCGACTTAAAGTCGCTCTGGATAGTTTATCCTTGATATATTATGGTAGATACTGATTCCAGCAATTTGTCATCAATAGCGTAGTTGTGCATTAGTGGATTTCTTTTCCTATATATGCGCAATATTTTCTATTTATTTACGTTCAGAGTCAACTGACATACCTTGCACCATTAATCAATCCTCTGCGGGTCGTTCTGCAAATCAAAATTGTCTTCTGGCGTTGCTAACTTCTTATAGACGACTTGTTTAGTGCTTTGTCTGTCAAATAGGCGCCAGCCTCGGTGGCGTGAGGAATTCTTCCAATACAGGGCAGGGGATGTTCTCATTGGGCGTAATTGAAAAATACTAGAGTGGCATACTAGGAACAGACGTCCTGAAAAATTTGTGCTGGGGGAATCCGGTGACTGGCGGACTAAAGGAGGTGGCATAGGGAAGCGACACAGAATGTGCTAGGAAAGGTGTCGGATCAAAGTTGGCTGATTGGAGTACTTTTTACACCACTTTTTTATGGGAGAACAGACAGTGGCGTGACAATTTCATCGTTGGCCGGGATTTGGTGCACTTTTCTTCATTGGAAGATTATTTTTGTGGCGCAGTCTCTGCTGACAGTAGTGACAGGAGACGCACACAAAAGGGACTCTGGGAAGAGACGCGAGGCAGTACACACATCCAGGGTTAACATTAGACGCTTCAGACCTCCAGGAGGGGATGCAGTGTCAAGCGGAACTTCTGCTCTTAGAGGGAGCCTGCGCGTTGTCTGATGAGTAGCAGAGGGAGCCACCTCCACCGTACACAGCTCGCGTTCCTTCACGACTATGGTGAGATTATATGGCGGCATCGGCTGGTTAGGACGTATCGAAGTTAGGCCTTTATCGACACTTACTGAAAATCTTGCGGGTTCATCAAGATCAGAGGAGCAGGGTGGTTGCATGTTATTTTCTGTTCTCCGATCGGTACGATACTACAATCACTGTGTATTCACTTGTGGCTATGTTTTATATGATCAGTCTGTTAAGATAATAAACCGAACCTCGATTCCTTTACAGAAAAATTCGCCAACTTAATAAGTGCTAGTATACGAAGTGCGACAATAAAGTAATGAGACTGATGTGAAAAACAATGTTGCTTACCGTTTTAGTCAAGTTTAGTGTTGTCTCCTTCAAAGTAGTTCCCTTCTGATTGCACACACTTTTTCCAGCGATTCTGCCATTGATGGCAACATTTCTGGAACTCATCTTCTGTAATGTCCTCCAAGATCCTCGTCACAGCTTTTTGGACATCTTGTGTTGTTTGAAAATGCTGTGCCTTGACCGCCGTTTTGACTCTTGGAAATAGAAAAAAGTCGCACGGAGCGATGTCTGGTGAATAAGGTGGCTGTGGTAGTACTGAAATTTGTTTTGAGGTTAAAAATTGTTGTACTGACAGAGCAGTATGGGATGGCGCATTATCGTGATGCAGAATCCGATTATCAGCAATATTGGCACGGACACGAAGAACTCTTTTACGAAGTCTTTCTAAAATTTCTTCGTAATAATATTGGTTAACTGTTTGTCCAGGAGGCACACACTCTTTATGAACAATTCCCTTGGAATCAAAGAAGCACACAAGCATGCATTTCACTTTTGACTTTGACATGCGAGCTTTTTTTTGGTCTGGGTGATCCCTTTGAGCACCATTGCGAGCTTTGCCGTTTTGTCTCTGGATCGTACTGAAAAAACCAACTTTCATCACCAGTGATAACACGGCTCAGCAATTCTGGATTGATTTCCGTTTGCTCTAACAGATCGGCTGCCACATTTTTCCGTGTTTCTCGCTGTTGTGGTGTGAGATTTTTGGGGACCATTTTTGCACAAATCTTTCTCATACCAAGATCTTCAGTTATTATTAGACGAACCGTTTCTCGACTGATGTTCACACCCTTGTGCAATCATTTCCACGTATAATCTTCGATCAGATCGTACGAGTTCACGCATCCTGGCCAAGTTGACATCCGTCCGTGAGGTTGATGGTCGTCCACTGCGGTCTTCATCTTCAACATTCGTTTTGCCTTCACTCAACATTTTATGCCAATGAAAAACTTGAGCTCTTGACATAACCTCCTCTCCAAAAGCCTTCTGAAGCTTACCGTAAATTGTCGTCACGTTTTCACCCAATTTAACGCAAAAAGAAATGGCATACCATTGCGCAATATTATGCGGTTCCATTTCCATGACGAGAGACACAAACACGTGTTAACTTTACAGTATAACGCACGACTGAGCAGTTGCATCCATGTGCCACTTGGACTAGAAGCAGCTTATAGACCAAGGTCAAAGACATTGTGCCTCAGCAAGCCTGCAGGGTTGCCACATCTTGCAAAGAAAATCAGTCTCATTACTTTGTTGTCGCACGTCGTGTCATTTTTCTGTTCTCTATATAAATAAATTGTAGTCGCCTGCGAGCGTCCGTCTTATGTGTAGGCTAATCTCATGAGCTATTGTAGCATTTTTGTACGGTTTTGACTAATATATATATATATATATATATATATATATATATATATATATATATATATATATATACTAATTCACGAGGAAGATTTTTGTTTATAGTTTATAAATATTTCGTACAAATTTTCTGAGTTATGACAAATCAAATTTGTGAAAACGACGCAACTACCACTTAGCCAACAGCCGCCATAACTCGATAGAGCGGTAGTGCCTTGAGATTGTAGAGAACGTAAAAAATCTCGCATCTAGTGTGCCGGTCTGGTGGTAAAAAGTCTGTCTGGGAAACGAATGGTTGTGGGACAGAACCCTGGCCAGGTCACTTGTTTTTCACTTCGCCTTTTAACGTACCACTCATTTCCCAATGATGTGGAGATTCATCAGAAACAAGACATTGCCCGGATTCCACGTTACGCTGTAGTTCCCTTTTCGCTGTTGGATAACTGGTTAGTGACATCTAATTGAATGCAGTCGTTTCAGGACAACTGCATAACGAAATAGAAAAAAAACATTAATCTGAAACCTCTGATATTCATTTCTTTATGCATAAAGTAAAACATACCTTGGGATACAGCTTTACTTCGTTTATAAAAATAAAGTTTTACAGCGGTGCAGCATTAACTTTCGGCTTTCAGCTTTCCTTGAGTCAAACATAGATGCGAACATGATTCTCTCAATAGTCGGGCGAAAGATAATATTTGTTTGGACACTTTCAAATTATTCGGAAGGCTGATGTTTAGAATTACGAAGCACGCCGTAACTACGATGGTTACATCTGTGCTGCCTTTACGTTTGCAGCGCGAGATATCGACGCTGAACATCGACATGTAGCGTGATAAGCCCCTGTAAAAGTGTTCCCGCTTTCTTGACCCGAGGCTAACTGCTTTCATTAATGTTAATTAAATTCCTCGCTCTCTCTAGGCAGTGATCTTTATTCTGAACACGTTACTGCCTGTGTGAACCTTTGGTCTTTTGAATTCTTCTACAGCAAGTCCATTGCTCGTCTGGCAGCTGCTTTATTGTATCACGCGAGGAAACTTGTGACAAAGCTACCTCTCATTTATGTGTCCGTTTCTGAATAGATACACTGCCAGCTATGGTGATTTTCATTGGTCTGTAGCTACCGTACTGTTCCTTTTTGTTAATCTACTCTTTACTAGGCGACCAAGCACCTGCTGTAAGAAACGAAGTCCCACGCCTGAGACAGAAGATTAACAGGCGAATGTTCTACTAGGGGACAATGATACTTGTCAAATATCTGAAGGCGTTCCTTCCACCTTTCGGTAATTTGTATCAATTCACACTCTTAAAAGGAGAGACGACAGACCCCCCAGCCGCAGCCGCAGCTCTTCACACAACCAACACACGCTACAGTTTGATGCCGACATTGAGTTCGAAATCCCTTTAGTGCCACCTCACTTCTGTTCAGGCGGAACATGCTATGTGCACGCACCGAGTTCTTTCACCCTCTGTATCCCATCATTTCGTCATCACACACACGAATAACTTTATCGCATTAAATCACGTGATTCAGTTACAAACCGGAAAATCATCTGCAACTCCAGCAGAACCTTGCCAAGAGGATGAAGTAGCCAATATTATCATAATATTCTTCACAGGACACAAATATTCAATAAGTAAGACGTCGTATTAGACTTGTTTGGGTTCATATTTTGAGGAGTCAGCCGATGTAATTGGGCGACATTATATACGGTTACTTCACTGGTGACTGGAGCCTTCCACATCAGCAAGATGTGGCCGTGGAGTTGAGTGTCGCCTATGCTACTGAAAATAACGAATATGGAAATGATTCCAGCGAGGAGGAAACAGTCAGTAGCAGTATGGGCAATGAAATCCCACAAGGAGAAGTCACACTGCCAAATCCGGTGACCCTTAGGCCAGCTGAGAAGTGTTAAGCCGCTGGCTGTTTGGCGACCAATCGAACGGATCGGTAGAGATTCATTCAGATATTTACACACTTGGTGACTCCAGTGAGAGGATGCCCCATCTTGTTGAAAAAGGAAGTTGTCCATGTTCAGCCTTGGAAACAACCGGTTTTTTAACATGGCAAGATACTGCTGACCATGCGTCGTAAGCAAATGAGTGGAATATCACAGAGAACACACTGACTTTAGGTGAGTCTCGTACATATTCAAAGGCTGCAATTGGGTTTTGTAGGCCCCAAATTCGAACACTGTGTTTGATTACTTTACCTTAAGGTGGAAAGTTGCTTCAACACCGAACACGATGCGTAGTGCGAAAGTGTTATTATTATCAATACCATTCTGAAGCTCGTCAGAAAATGCCACACGTTTGCGTTCGTCATCATGATGTAGACCCTGTAACAGCTGTAACTTGTATGGCTTCATAACCAGCCGATGATTCAAATCAAGCTAAACTGTTGCAGGCAGGCCGGCCAGAGTGGCCGAGCGGTTAAAGGCGCTACAGTCTGGAACCGCACGACCGCTACGGTCGCAGGTTCGAATCCTGCCTCGGGCATGGATGTGTGTGATGTCCTTAGGTTAGTTAGGTTTAAGTAGTTCTAAGTTCTAGGGGACTTATGACACAGCAGTTGAGTCCCATAGTGCTCAGAGCCATTTGAACCATTTTTTTGTTGCAGGCGGTTGTAACTCCCGAGTGGCATGGAGACCTGGTTTTGTGTAATTATGATGGAAACAGGTTTTAATTTATCCGACATATTCGTGGGAACAGAGGGAGGCCAGTACTCTTTGCTTTACATACAAATTCTTGTTTGCCGCGCGGGATTAGCCGAGCGGTCTAGGCGCTGCAGTCATGGACAGTGCGGCTGGTCCCGGCGGAGGTTCCAGTCCTCCCTCGGGCATGGGTGTGTGTCTTTGTCCTTAGGATAATTTAGGTTAAGTTGTGTGTAAGCTTAGGGACTGATGACCTTAGCAGTTAAGTGCCATAAGATTTCACACACACAAATCCTGTGTTTACAAACTGTAGATACCATATGCGAATGTTCGATCCATTGGGAGGATCAGTTTGATACCTTAAGCTGAAACGTCTTGTGGGAGATGAATCATTTTAACTCCAGAGATTAAATTTGCACGTATTTTCACTTGGCTTGGGTGGGACACGTTACAATCCGAAACAGTGTGAAGGGACTATAGTCCAGTGAAACAGTCAGAAAAAAAGCCTGTACCTTGCAAAAGGTGGGGTAGAAGATTTTATTTTTTTAACTCGTTCGTATTGTTGGAAAGGTTACAAAACCAAGTTTTGCCAACAAAATTTCTATTGTGAAAACTTTCTGCAGTCAAAAAACTTCGAAAATTTCGGACTTTTTTCAGTTTTTTCAAAATATCTCAGTTTCATTTAATCCTATCGCTTTGACGTCTATTTTCTTTTTTAAAGAGTACAAAACTCTCTACAAATTTGATTTTTACCATTTTTTTCTACTCCCAATATCTAAGGCGCTACAGCGCGTCAAAAAATACCAATCTTTCACATTTCGAGCAAAGTGGCAAATTACCTAATTTTTGAATACTATTATTTCAGTTTCTATTTGTGTAGTATAAACATTTTACTCATCATGTTATTCATTGGAATTTACCATCTCACTCTGCTGCAGGGCCAGGACAAACAGCATTATATTCAGTAACTACGAACACATTCACGTCGGATTGCGTGTTTATTTGTGTTACAATATGTAATACCATTGCATGCAGGTGCCGTACATTTTCTACAGTTGATTGACATTAATGATCAGTTATAAGAAAAAGTATGTAGGAATTGTTCTTTAGCGGACAAAAGCGTATTTATCCTTTGGCGGGCGGAAGGCGATTATCTCTGGTGATTGTTCACAGCGCACTGACAGCTATTAGCACACAACAATAAGGGTCTTACAGTTTGGAGTCGATTCCATTCAGTCTATGTTGTGGTGCTGAAAATGAGTATGTCTGACATGAATTTGTGTTTCATTTGCGAAAAAACGGTGGTGAGTGGTGGATGCAATGTGAAAAAGAAAGGACTGAGCACACTTATCGATTGTAGTGCTAAATGCAGGGAGTCTGCTCACACCCGTTTTTGAAAACGCTCAGTGAAGTGATGGTGCATGAAGGATGCTACAAGAAGTACATTAATGAGAGAATGATAGCAGCTAGACTTCGACATTCTCAGGAACCAACAGGCGTGCTACGTCGGTCGCAGGAAAAAGGTCAGTTGAAGTTCAAAGAGAAATGCTTCTTATGTGCAAAAGGGAATTCTGATGACTTTTTAACCAAGCAGTTAAGACTGTCATATGCCAAACGAAATTTTGATGGAGGGTACCTTATCCACAAAGTGACTTGGACTCGAAATGTTTGCTTCAAGCCGGCCGCGTTGGTCTAGCGGTTCTAGGCGCTCAGTCCGGAACCGCGCGACTGCTACGGTCGCAGGTTCGAATCCTACCTCGGGCATGGATGTGTGTGATGTCCTTAGGTTAGTTAGGTTTAAGTAGTTCAAAGTTCTAGGGGACTGATGACCTCAGATGTTAAGTCCCATAGTGCTCAGAGCCATTTGAACCATTTTTGTTTGCTTCAAGTCAATAGCCCAAAGCTATGTTTCTTACCTGCAAAGTCAATTTGGATCTTAATTTGCTATTGTATTTGATGGGTATCCATGTGAGGGAGACAAATGTAGCACAAAGAGTGCTGAGAGGATTCGTAGGTCCCAAAAACATTCCTCGGTTGACGTTGTGGTTGAATCAGAGATGGTGAACCAAGTCCCTCAGGACAAGTTCTTGTACAACGAACGAAACAAGATGCGTTTGATCACACTTCTTAAAAAGGAATTTCTGGACTGTAGCGTTGAAGTGCACCAGCCACAAGAAGATGCTGTCGTTATGATTGTAACATCTGTCATTTCAAGAACCAAAGATTTTGTAAGTGTTGTCATTGTAGGAGAAGATGTTGACCTGCTTGTGCTCATGACCGGTTTGGGGCAAGGCATTGAAAACTTATTTTTCTTAAAGCCAGGAACAGGAAATGCAGAAGACAAGTGGTTTTCCACTGCATCTTACAAGTTTGACAGCGAATATATTCTGTTCACTCACGCCTTTAGCGGATGTGATACAACATCCGCTTTTTTTGGTCAAGGAAAAATTAAGTGCTGCAATATTGTTGCGAAAAATGAACACCTAACCTCATCACTTTGCACGTTCAATAAACTACATGCTACCCGTGAAGAAATAATAACAGCAACAAAACAGGTTACTATCGCATTGTATAGTGGGGGTGTCAGCAGTTCCCACACACTATACCATTTGAGGTACCAGCTATTCGCCAAGTCTGCCACAAAAAGCAAACTGAATCTTGCACGGTCGCCACCTACACTAGATGCTGCACAACATCATTCGTTGCGGACTTACCAACAAGTCCAAAGTTGGATGGGAAACTGGAAACCTCCTGAGAAATGGGGCTGGAATCACAGTGACCACGGTCTAATACCCGTCATAATGACCCAAGATCCAGCACCTGAAGCACTTCTTCACATTGTTTCATGCTCATGCAAGCTGAACTGTGGCGGAACGTGCTCCTGCAGAAAAGCGGGTTTGAAATGTTCTTCAATTTGCAAGAAATGTATTGGGGTCAACTGTGAAAACGTGGAAAAATTTTTATATGAAGACTGTGAAGAAGATGTTATGGAGGATGTTGAGGAAACCGCTGACGAAATCAATGAACTTGCTGAGGCTGGCTCGCTCTTTAAAGAAGAGGTCAATCTGGGATCAACTCTAGGTACAGACCCTGAATCCGTAACACAAGGTATTTCTGGTGACAGTGAGGAACCTGTCCCATCAAAACGTTGGAAGTGGTGCTCATATCTGTCTCAAGTGCGCTAATGTGCGATATTACAAGTATTACACACCCAGAACTGTCAACATTTTTTAGTAACTGACAATGCATTTTAATTGTAATAAAGCTCCTTATTTTTAATGTCAACTTTGTGGCTTTTGCACACAAGAATAATTACCTACCTAATTAGGTTGCCTATTGCAGCTAATAATAGTTCAGTTTCCTGAGACAATTTATTTTGTGTGCGTGTGTATCTCTCTCTCTCTCTGTGTGCGTGTGCGTGTGTGTGTGTGTGTGTGTGTCTATGTCTCTTAATGATTTATTTTTATATTTATAGTTTTACAAATACCAGGGCTGAGGTCGTAAGAATCACAATAGTTGGGTGCCCAGCAATCCTCATATTGCATACAGAGAAATTGAATACTTGAAAGTGAGGTGGTAAATTCCAGCATATAACATGATATATAATGTATTTATACTACACAAACAGAAACTAAAAAATAGTGTTCAAAAATAAAGTATCTTGCCACTATGCTCAAAATTTGAAAAATTGGTATTTTTTGAGGCGCTGTAGCGCCTTAGATATTGGGAGTAGAAAAAAATGGCAAGAATCAAATTTGTAGAGAATTTTGTGCTCTTTAAAAAAGAAAGTAGACGTTAAAGCGATAGGAGCAAATGAAACTGAGATATTTTTGAAAAACGGAAAAAAGGCCGAAATTTTCCAAGTTTTTTGACTGCAGAAAGTTTTCCCAAGCGAAATTTTGTTGGCAAAACTTGGTTTTTTAATATTTCCAACCACATGAACGAGTTGAAAAAATAAACTCTTCTGCAATTTGACTGGACTACTATTAAAGCGAGAACAATGTTTTTCCGGTGCAGCCGTGAGCCGTGCTGCGGCTCGCGTTGGTGCTGTTTGTAGGTATCCGCCCGCTGTTGGAGGCCACACGGTATCGTTCAGTTGGCGTGGTTGTGGCTGTTTATCTTCTTCTCGAGTTGACTGGCGCCATTCGGTTTCGCAAGAGTTGCCTGTCCCCTAGTGGCAGCAGCGGCGTTTATCGATATGTAGTAACTGTTGCCCTATCTTTGGTTGTTTTTCCGGGTCGTGTGAGTGGGCCAGTTCGGCTGGGGACTCAGGAGGAGCCAGGTCCTCGCAGTGCCAGAAAACGCCAGGACCTCTGGCGGCATGCATTGACTGCCGAATGGAAGGGCTGTTGTCATGACGGTGAACGACCTCGTCGCAAACCAGATCCAGCAAGCTTTAAGATGAGTGCATTTCAATCCAAGTAGAGAAACCTCCACCATTGTGATATCTCGCGATTCTCCAGTGACTTGGGTTCGTGTTGCTGCTCGCAGTGTCGCCGAGGCGACGAGCAGCGAGTGGAGTGCTTGGGGAAGGCGGATCTGGTTAATTTTCCTTGATTTCTTATTTCTATTTACTGAGTTCAAGTTGCTACAATTTATTAAGTTCAACCAGCGGTAATTTTTCTTGGCTGGTGGCCGCTAACGCCCCAGTTACCTGCCATGGGGGTTAGTGTATGTAACGGCAGTGTATGTTTCCTCGCCTTGCCGCTGCTGTCCGGTAAGGCGTGTAGTTTTGACAGCTTTCTTGATTGTAGGCCGGTTGGTGATTCTTCTACTCTCGTGGTATTAAACCCTTTCTCGTTCCAGGCGCTCTAAACGCTATATTCTGGGGGCGTAGTGCAGGCCGCGGGTTCCGGCTTTGGCATGTTGTTCCATCGTTGCATTTGGGTTATCGGACGTCAGGTATCTTCAGCAAGAGTATCATTAGTCATTCGTTAGACTGCCATTAGTCTGAGTTACAATCTTGTGAAGTGAATGCAACTCTTTGCTGCCTATCTCATAGGTCGCGAAAGTGTTCGTTGCCGGACCTTCTCAGATGTCGATTCCTGGAGCACCGTCTGTGGCCCCATGGTTCTTGTAAGACATGTGTGTTCTAAAAGTAAGTCTGATGGCCAGTAGTTCAGTGTAACGCTCCTTCAGCCCACGCCTTCTGCGGGTATAATCTGCCTCAGTACCCTTTAAGGAACTTATGTACTGGTCATTGTGTTTTATTATTGTATTATTTATTGCAGTACTTTGTAATGCCTACATTAAAGGTTATATATGTCTAGTTAATAGTTATGATCACCTTCTGGAATAAATCTAGCAGTGTAGTGTTCAGTGGACGTTAAGGGTTGTGTTACAGAGTTTACCATCATCTTATTTCACACGTTTGGTGATGAGTTGCTTGCTTTTTAATGAGCCTTTGCTATTGTGTTTGCTGTTTTACAGCAGATTTCTAAATTTTTTTATATTATTGCCGTTCCTGACGTGTAAGGCCTACAGCCGTGATTGTGGTTATTTGCCTTAAAATTCTAATTTGGTATTAGTATTTTAGCAGTAAGCCTTAAAACCTTATTTACTGCCATTCCTGGTATCTCATGCTTTCTGCTGTGTTTGTGGCCACTTGCCTTTAATATTTCAATACCTGCAATTTGTAAGTTGCAGCGAGTTTTAAACAATTCTTAATTTATTGCCATTCCTGGCATGTAAGGTCTCCTGCCCAGATCACAGTGGCTTGCTTTTAAAACATTATCTACTGTATCTCTATATAATGGTGATTTGCTAAACTGCAACTCACTGAAAACACTATTATTTACAGAATTGTTTATTCCTTGATTAATAACGCGTGGTATTTTTATTTATTGTTGAGTCTGGAATTACTGGTTTAAAATAAATTGTGTGTAACTGTAAAAGGCAACCAATAGTAACTGATTACGGCCCCGTCCACAATCGTAACCGAATCCTGCCTTCCCTTGGCTACCAGGTTTCAAGCCGTATGTCAGGGTCATAACCACCATTGCGTGTGTAGCAGTTGCAGTCTACAGAAATGACACCTGGAAAAAAACTATGTCCATTGTTTCCATCGTCCATAAGGACATTATTTCTAACTGATAGGTGATAGTGCCCAAGCACCCAAGGCTAGTATGATGGCGAGAGCCTGAAACTCTATTTTGCCCTGAGATCATGGTACCCTCATATGGTGAGAGGTGGAACACGTAACGCACCCAGTCGAATATGATCATGTTGGTGAACCATGTGGTATGGTGTGGGGAGGCATAGTGTTGTATGGTCGTACTGACCTCCAAATCATTGAACACCGTACGCTCACGGGTCAAATTTATTGTGACACTATTATTTCAGGGGTACATTCGGCCCTGACTTCGTTTTTGTGCATGACGATGTGCCATCGTATGGATCAGCGCAAGTGGAGTGCCTCTTGGAACGAGAGGATGCTCGTCGAGAGGACTGGCCTGCCTGTCCCCCAACTTAAATCCCATCCTGCGCGTGTGGGATGCGTTGGAGAGATTTTTTGCTGCACGTCCACATGTACCAATGGCCGTCCAGTTGTTATCAAACGCGCTGGTGGAGGAATGGAACGCCCTGCTACAAGAATCACTTAGCAACCTGGTGACCAGCATGGAAGCACTTTGCAGAGCTTGAACCGCTGTCAATTGTGACTATACTATGAGATGACATCTTTTGTTTATGTCGGCTAATAGACGAGCTGTCTATTGAGTTTGTGGACAACCATAAAAACAAAGTTGTAAAAAGTAGTAGTCGTATCACAATTCCTTGGGGTACTCCCAACTGCCTTCCAGATGAGGCAGTTACAGACATTGCGAAAACGAGCAGGTGTATAGTTGGCGATATGTCCACTCAAAATGGACGATGGTCCAACAGTGTGTGTTGCTGATGACTGCTGGGGACACCAGTCATGCAGTCTGTTGAGAGCAATTCGCGTCTGTTACCATTCGCGGGATGATGGTTGGGTTGGGTTGATTTGGGGGAAGAGACCAAACTCCGAGGTCATCAGTCTCACCAGGTTAGGGAAGGATGGGGAAGGAAGTCGGCCGTGCCCATTCAAAGGAACCATCCCGGGATTTGCCTGAAGCGATTTAGGGAAATCACGGAAAACCTAAATCAGGATGGCCGGACGCGGGATTGAATCGTCGCCCTCCCGAAAGCGATTCCAGTGTGGTAACCACTGCGCCACCTCGCTCGGTGCGGGATGGTGCGGTCAAATAATGTCAGACTACAGACTGCGTTGCGATGGACTTTAGGAGGCTCGTAGTCGAGTGATAGACTGATGGGGTACAGACAGCTTTCATAACCAGTCTGGAGTAGTTCCACAACAGAAACAGTACTCTACTCTGACGCTCTTCTCCTGCACATCTTTCCATATTTCGTAAAGTTTGTCTTTATAATCTAAAGCATATGGTTTAGTTCTCCTATGATTGGTGTGGAGAGTTTCGTTCTGTTTCGAATCACTCTTTTATAATATGGTGGTTCGTCAAACTTCCATACCTCTTTCTGTTGTATAATACTTGGAAACGTTTTTATATGTTAATTATTTCAGTATAGTATTTTAAACCGGTTAGTATGAATAGAAGACACTCTTTACCGCTGCAGGTGTTTCTGTCAATCAAATTCCTTTTAAAATCATAATAAATAGCGACAGCATGAGAGCTGGTTTTAGTATATGACAATCAACTGATAGTTCCATTACGACAGGTTACTCTGCAACTATGACGTATGGTATGTTACATAACTTTTGTATTACAATTAAATAACAAAATTTTAAGCTATGTTTACACAGGATCAGAACCTAATTGTAATTTATTTTGTTGTTTAAAATATATGAAGAGGGTGACGACAATGCCGGAAACTGGTAATTTTGAAATAAAAAACAGCGATCAACAGACAGGAAAAGAAACCTATTTTGTATAAATAAGGTTCAAATGGCTCTCAGCACTATGGGACTTAACATCTCAGGTCATCAGTCCCCTAGAACTTAGATCTACTTAAACCTAACTAACGTAAGGACATCACACACATTCATGCCCGAGACAGGATTCGAACCTGCGACCGAAGCGTTCCAGACTGAAGCGCCTACAACCGCTCGGCCACCAGCGGCCAGCGTATAAGTAAGGATCGTGGATAACTTTCTTGTAACGAATATGTCCAGTTTTGATTAAATAAGCTGTATTTATGCGATTGACTAGTCTTATTACAGGCTATTTATTGCAAATGACCAAAAGTCAACGAAACGTGATATATAAAGGTTCTTCATTTAAAATTCCTTCTGACGACCATAGCTGCTTAGCACAGAAATGTCTTAGCAACATTCGTGACATTGTAAGCAAAAGCAGAAATGCGAGGGAAAAAGACTGGTTCCTCACAGTACCATTAATGCAAGGTCGATCATTAGCGTATTACTTCACTTTACACGTCGGAGCGATTTATAATGTGTTCGCGTTCTACGTTTGTAGAATTTGATATAAATGTTGTCAGTTCGTCTTTTAACTAGGATGTTAGTCACTATTTATCATTTCTGCCAAACGTATATACCCTCGCAGTTCTCCCTTGACTAACTGGTTTAATACTTTTTGCTTTACTATTTTCGTAATGTAGGAATAAGATAGTAAATCTCGAACGTGATCGGATCCCATGAGGCATAATAACACAACTGCCATGAGAGAGTTATGTTAATTTCTGAATATTTCTGTTAGCAGTATAAACGTGTTCCACTGTCAACTGTACGTATCATTTATGATTCACATTTTATTTTCTCTTTGCCTGTCATCAGTCTTTTAAACTACCCCCACAAATTAAAGTTTGAGGTGTGACATAAGAGGCATGCGACAGCTTTATAAATTTGAATTTCTTTTTGTTTATGCACTGCTGTTTTGATTCTTGGAGAAATAGTCACTTGACGTTCAGCATCTCAACTTCATTTACGCATTTAGAGTAAACTCCTCTTAACAGTATCAAAGGAGGTAAGGGACTTCATGCACACGGTGTGGCGTCATGTACAAGTAACCAATTTTTAGAGAACGGCGGTTCACATGTGTTCATACCGTGTGTGTGAAGCTCCACATCCTTTGATACACTGAAGATGAGTTTACCAGAAGCGCGTAAATAAAGTTGAGTTGCTGAACATCAAGTGACTAAATTTTTCTGCAGCGACAATAAACAAATAAAAATTTAAAGGAAGCATTTGAATTTTTGTTTTATTTCTACATGCATGCTGCGAAGCAACTGAACATTGCATTATGGAGTATAAATCGTACCAATATTAACATTTTGCAGTCCTGTCCCATTCATGTATTCAACCATGGCAAATTTACTATGTACTCTGTATGTGCCCTAATTTGTCTTATCTTGCTCTAGTGATTACTACAAGAGATGCACGATGGTGGCAGCAAAAATATTACACGGGTTTTGGTTATATGCTGCTTCCACAAATTTATCAAACAAGGTTTCGTGAGAGTGTAAGTTCAGCGTGCATCTCTCACTGTAGTATGGACTTCGTCAGCTTCTTATGATCCTAGCAGCGGGTCCCTAAATTCGCAGTCCACGCAATGGCGAAAATTTTTCTACTCCAATTCTCACTTCCTCAAATGATGAGGCGACGACTGCTTTCTAGTAGAGGCATGAGTTCTGGGACGCTACCGTGAGTGTTCCGAATAGTGGCCATCAATATTTCAAAATTCTCAGTCACTGGTTTTGCTAACAGGCCTGCTTCTTGGGGTCTCGGAGTTCTCTCAACCTATGAAACCTAGATACTCTGCAGCACTGACTGGAAATTTCGTAGCGTGATATCAAACATCGCTTCTGGCGCTATATTTTTGTTTGTTTAGGCATCCGCAGTGAACCGTTTAATCTCGATATACATAGGAAGAATAGCTTGACTGATTTTGCTTTGTGGTGTCAGAGTTACTGAACGGATCGTGCACACACCTCAAGTGGCCCATGACGTCCAAATTTCAGTTGTTACGTTGCTACCTATTATCCACACTTCTCAGCAGATCCTAGCTTTGCCAGCGAGGCACATCAACGATTATTTCTTATATCGAGCTTCAAATGGTTCAAATGGCTCTGAGAACTATGGGACTTAACATCTGAGGTCATCAGTCCCCTAGACTTAGAACTGCTTAAACCTAACTAACCGAAGGACAGCACACACATCCATGCCCGAGGCAGGATTCAAACCTGCGACCATAGGAGCGGCGCGGTTCCGGACTGAAGCGCCTAGAACCACTCGGCCATAAGGAGCTTCCTTACACACAATATTGCGTTACTCACTTTGTTGGCCGAAAGTTTTTGTCTGCTGGCGGTTTACAGAAGGAAAAAATCTGTGCTGGAATGGTGGCAGTGTGAAAAATACACCCATATTTTGCTGAAGACTTACGAATTTATCCTTGTTGCAATATTACCCCAACAGGAAAATAAGAGTCGGCGCTTTACAATCACTCTGATTCCTACTAACCCTGTTGAGTGTCTTTACTAACTTCCTTACGATTACTTTGCTCCTCCAATCACAGCTCAGGACGGGAGTTTCCGACAAGCACTTACATTCATTTCTGACAGTGAATGAAAATACTAAGAAAAACAATTTTGCGTTGTCTGCAAAAGAAGACAATGAATGAGTAATGGCTTATTTACAGAATTCGAAAAGGCTCTAATGGCTAGTATCAATGAATGGTCGGAATGATAATTGTCTATCTCACTGGCTGTCGTTAGTTGGATTAAAATATCCTTTATCTTTCCCGAAAAATATTTCTCTGAATGGTAGCCTCGTACGGAAATGAAATGAGGAAGAAAAACAATCCAGACAAGAAGTGTAAAGAAGCTATTGAAACGTGGTGCCACAGAAGTATACTGAAGATTAGACGAGTAGGGTGAACAAATAATGAGGATGTACTGAATCGTATTGGCGAGAAAGGAAATTCATGGTACAACTCGATTAAAAGAACGCGTCAGTTTATAGGACACGTCCTGATGTATCAAGAAATTGTCAGTGTCGTAGTGAAGGGGACTGTTGGGAGATACAAACTGGGCATCGAGACTGCAGTAAGAGAGTCCAAATGGATGTGGGCTGGGCAGCCATTCAGAAATCAAGAGGCTTTCACAGGACGGACTAGCCTGGAGAGGTGCATCAGTCCAGTCTTTGTATTGAAGACCACTCCAACAGCACTGTGGTCTTTACTATTACGTGGTTTCGTCTGTGTAGCAATTTTCAAGTGTTTAGTACAATCACAAAAATGGACATACTCGTAATTGGGTTGCAGTCAAAACTTACGATATTAGTACTGTGTTAAAATGCAGTGTGGTTGAAATTTGGAGAAACTGTAGATAGAAAAGAGCGTAATGGTAACATAGGTACGCTTGTGTATAAATTTGAGTAGAAGAGGCACAGATGTATCGTATACCTGGTAGTGAACTGTCACAAAAGTGACAGACATCGCATTTAGGTGGCCCTGGCGAGCTGTAGAGCTCCAAAGTTGGAGCATAACTATAGTTGCGTCTCTCTCTGCCCTTACATTTCGCTGGAACGTGCTGCGCATTAAACTGTTCGCGACTACTCCGCTGTGCAGATCCACAGCCCCAAAACAAAATGTGCAATATATAAAAATACTGGGCATGTGCTAGTAGATCATATGAATGCGTGGTGTTTGCCTTTTCGGATATCTCCGAAAGAGCAGACTCCACGCAGAATCTGCAGTTGTTATACATTATATGTAAATTGAAGGTGGAAAGGGGAAGAAAGGAAAGGTAAGGGAGTGGATCAATGCAGACAGCTGCCGTGGGACATTACTCGGAATCAGCGGCGACGAGTGAAAAATCTGCGCGGGACGGGATTCGAACCGGAGGTCTCCTGCATGCACAATCCAGGACACACCGTTATCGCAACTGCGCAGACTATCTCGGCACGCTTCATGACCGATCCACATTCCCATCGGATGCCACCTATTCGCAGTCCCTGTCCATCTCCTCCACTTTCGCTCTCTCAGATTCCAGGAGGGGATCGGACGTATTCGTGCATGTCCGATGGAACAGACACCACACGTTTATACAATCTGATAGGCCTATCTGGGCACCATCTTCAGTGAAAATGCACAAATACTTCCGACCTCCTGCTGGAATCTCAGAGAGCGAACATGGAGGAAATGGACAGGGACTGTGAATAGGTGGGGCTCTATGGGAGTGTGGATCGACCGTAAGACGCCACGAGATAGTCCGTGCAGTTACAATGACGCTGTGTCCCGGCTGCGGCAGTAATTAACGCACATGCCTAGTAAACAGGAAACCTCGGGTTCGACTCCCTGTCCGGTACACATTTTCACTCGTCGCCACTAATTCCGCGTAATGTCCCAGTGCAGCTGACACCAGTCCTTTCCTTTCATCCCTTTTCCACCCTCGATTTACATATAAAGTGCTCGTAGGACGCCTTCCGAAGGTTGCATGCAAACTTAATTATTGACGTAGATAGTTAATCCATACCAAGAATCGAGAATCTTGCCGACGAATTTTCCCTGTTACCGATTTTATTAATTTTGGAGTTATATTAATATTGTTACATAGCTGGCAGTTGCAGATGCTTTGAATTCATCTGTTCTTGTCCCTTTTGCGATTACTGATAATATCTGGCGGAAAGTCTCCAGAGAAGAAAACGGTAAGGCCGGGCCATAGGGTCGAATTGTTCTGTTGAACACTTCATCGGATATTTTATGGGGTATTGTAACCTTATTCCAAACAGATAAAGTCCATTTGTGCATCAGTTACGAGTATTGCTTTGCTCTGAAACAGTACAGATACTGCATAGATAAACTGTCAGGGAATGTTTGTAAGTAGAATGATCCGGCGTGGTGCGGAAGTCGGGCGTCCTTACGCCCGTCGTCGCCAGGTCGAAAAGGGATCGTTTTCACATAGGCACAAGACTTCACTTCATCGCAGCTCAGCCATTTGGTAAGAAATATTTGTAAATTATACACACAAAGCTTCCTCGTGACTCACTCCACCTTTTACTGAAAACCAGATCAAAATACCTACAGTACTTTCTGAGATCTCTGACAGATTACAAACGTAACGTAAGTTTATAAGCGGAAAAAAGGTGCCGGCCAGTGTGGCCGAGCGGTTCTAGGCGCTTCAGTCTGGAACCGCGCGACCGCTACGGTCGCAGGTTCGAATCCTGCCGCGGGCATGGATGTGTGTGATGTCCTTCGGCTAGCTAGGTTTAAGTAGTTCTAAGCTCTAGGGGACTGATGACCTCAGATGTTAAGTCCCATAGTGATCAGAGGCGCAAAAAAGGTCTTTTATGTGATATAGTTACAAATTAACATTTTTCTGATTTTTTCCCTTACTTTTACTGCGAAGTCTTGCTTCTTGTCAAATTTCGTGATTGTAGGTCAACGGGAAGTACCCTTCAGGTTTTGATGAATGAGTGTAAGACTATCAAAAAAAGGCAGTATCTTTTTATTGCTTTGACTTATAAGGTTAAATTTTTTACGTATCAGGGGACCATAGGCCGTATTGTATGACACAAACTTCAGCTTGATGCCTGTGCCCTTTCCAGAGGAAAAAGGGTCTTAACAGTCGGGCAGACAGACAAACAGACAGACAAGCAGATAGATGACAACGAAGTGATCCTGTAAGGTTTCTGTTTTTACCGATTGAGGTGCGGAACCATAAAAACGAATGATCTAGCCACAATGTGAGTACTGACAAGAATTCGTCTTTGTAGGAGAGTCTGTCTTGAGTCTCGGCTATTGTAGCAGTTTAGTACATGTCAGAAGAAATGAAATGGAACGCCATAGCTGGGAGTACCCACCGTCAGTGACATTCTGAAGAACAGCGTGACATGATAGTTTGGATCGCCACTGGGCAGGTAGGGCGATGCTGGATGATGCATAAGCCAGTAAACTCAACAGCGATCACTGAAGCGAGCTGCAATAGTCTAGGATTTTGGTTATCAGCGTAACGTCTTTGATAGTCGCCCGGTAACTAATAAGGTTCCCTAAGGGGTCCCCGGCTCCTGCTGTATGTGTATTATTTATGACATTATCGGCTAGTAAGTATGTATGTATGGATTATTGAGATTAGTTTGTGTGCTTCCGTAGTTTTCTTGTGAGTTTATGAATTTAGTACGCATAGACTCGGGTGTGTTAATTCTACGGTTAAAATTTACGCCGTTTTTGGGACAGTTGACGCAAAATTGCTTAATAATGACAGGGACTGTAAATGCTGTGCTCGCATGCTGACATACTTGGAATACCTCTGCACACGACTCCATGCAGCGACTGCGTAGCTCACGCAACAGGAGATAGTTTGCCAACTTGCGTCTCTTCGTGGGGCCAGACGTGGGGATCCAAGGCAAGTCCAGCACGTCCTATGTGTCCCACAATCGGTTCACCGCTGTGGTCGACCCGGTTACTGCTCCACAGTCAGGTTAACCCCTCACATGGGGTTGTGTAGGAGTTGCTTTCATGGTATCACAGGCAGCGAAAGACTTTCCCAGAAACCAGTAGAAAGTCCTTCCCAGTCTGAATGATACGTATCACGTACTACCTGCAGCTGATAATGATCGCCAGCCGGAGTGGCCGAGCGGTTCTAAGCGCTATAGTTTGGAACCGAGCGACCGCTACGGTCGCAGGTTCGAATCCTACCTTGGGCATGGATGTGTGTGATGTCCTTAGGTTAGTTAGGTTTAAGTAGTTCTAAGTTCTAGGTGATTGATGACCTCAGCAGTTAAGTTCCATAGTGTTCAGAGCCATTTGAACCATTTTTTGATAATGATCCCGAACCATCTGCAGTCGTCTGCTTTGTTTCAGCGGATGATTTTCGGTTTGCCAAGTCCGAGAATTCACAGAGGGTGAGACTTTTCGTGGCTGGGAGCGCAATGTTAGGCGCCTGATTGGGCTCCTTTGGTATATGACTGCCAGAGAAGGCAACAAATCCAGGGAACTCTGTGTGAATACCTAGACAATTCGTTCCACATAAGGAACGGATCGTTCCACATGCCATGAAGAGTAGAGGTTACAGTCAGCTGAACGTGGTAGCTGTTGTTGGCAAGAAAGACTTCTGTCACCCTGAATCAGAAAAGATTATCTCCTTTCAAATGGTTTCTGAGGTGGTAAATTGCGTCAGTCTCACTTAAAAAATGAAGGCAGGACTCACCATCTGTAGCATCGTTGACAATAGAGACTGTGTATTTTTGGCACGAATCAGAGGCTGTAGATACCTCGACTTATGTCATATGGCGGAGAGTTATCGGCATCCGTTTAATAGATCAAGAATCTAATAGATACAGGAGGTGGTTACACGAGTGACAGAGGCTTCGTAAAATGGACTGGGAGATTTTTTACGCTAGTGTTGTTGTTGTGGTCTTCAGTCCGAAGACTGGTTTAATGCAGATGTCCATGCTACTCTACCTTTTTCGAGCCTCTTCATCTCCGAATAACTACATCCTTCTGAATCTACTTACTGTATTCATCTCTTGGTCTCCCTCTACGATTTTTACCCCCCACAATACTAAACTGGTGATCCCTTGACGTCTCAGAATGTGTCCTATCAACCGATTCCTTCTCTTGGTCAAGTCTTGTCTCCCAAGTTCTATTCGGTACCTCCTCGTTAGTTACATGATCTATCCATCTAATCTCCAACATTCTTCTGTAGCCCCACATTGCGAAAGCGTCTGCTCTCTTTTTGTCCAGACTGTACATCGTCCATGTTTCACTACCATACATGGCTACACTCCAGACAAATACACTCCTGGAAATTGAAATAAGAACACCGTGAATTCATTGTCCCAGGAAGGGGAAACTTTATTGACACATTCCTGGGGTCAGATACATCACATGATCACACTGACAGACCCACAGGCACATAGAAACAGGCAACAGAGCATGCACAATGTCGGCACTAGTACAGTGTATATCCACCTTTCGCAGCAATGCAGGCTGCTATTCTCCCATGGAGACGATCGTAGAGATGCTGGATGAAGTCTTGTGGAACGGCTTGCCATGCCATTTCCACCTGGCTCCTCAGTTGGACCAGCGTTCGTGCTGGACGTGCAGACCGCGTGAGACGACGCTTCATCCAGTCCCAAACATGCTCAATGGGGGACAGATCCGGAGATCTTGCTGGCCAGGGTAGTTGACTTACACCTTCTAGAGCACGTTGGGTGGCACGGGATACATGCGGACGTGCATTGTCCTGTTGGAACAGCAAGTTCCCTTGCCGGTCTAGGAATGGTAGAACGATGGGTTCGATGACGGTTTGGATGTACCGTGCACTATTCAGTGTCCCCTCGACGATCACCAGTGGTGTACAGCCAGTGTAGGAGATCGCTCCACACCATGATGCCGGGTGTTGGCCCTGTGTGCCTCGGTCGTATGCAGTCCTGATTGTGGCGCTCACTTGCATGGCGCCAAACACGCATACGACCATCATTGGTACCAAGGCAGAAGCGACTCTCATCGCTGAAGACGACACGTCTCGATTCGTCCCTCCATTCACGCCTGTCGCGACACCACTGGAGGCGGGCTGCACGATGTTGGGGCGTGAGCGGAAGACGGCCTAACGGTGTGCGGGACCGTAGCCCAGCTTCATGGAGACAGTTGCGAATGGTCCTCGCCGATACCCCAGGAGCAACAGTGTCCCTAATTTGCTGGGAAGTGGCGGTGCGGTCCCCTACGGCACTGCGTAGGATCCTACGGTCTTGGCGTGCATCCGTGCGTCGCTGCGGTCCGGTCCCAGGTCGACGGGCACGTGCACCTTCCGCCGACCACTGGCGACAACATCGATGTACTGTGGAGACCTCACGCCCCACGTGTTGAGCAATTCGGCGGTACGTCCACCCGGCCTCCCGCATGCCCACTATACGCCCTCGCTCAATGTCCGTCAACTGCACATACGGTTCACGTCCACGCTGTCGCGGCATTCTACCAGTGTTAAAGACTGCGATGGAGCTCCGTATGCCACGGAAAACTGGCTGACACTGACGGCGGCGGTGCACAAATGTTGCGCAGCTAGCGCCATTCGACGGCCAACACCGCGGTTCCTGGTGTGTCCGCTGTGCCGTGCGTGTGATCATTGCTTGTACAGCCCTCTCGCAGTGTCCGGAGCAAGTATGGTGGGTCTGACACACCGGTGTCAATGTGTTCTTTTTTCCATTTCCAGGAGTGTACTTTCAGAAAAGGTTTCCTAACACTTAGATCTATATTCGATATAAAGTAACTTCTCTTCTTCAGAAAGGCTTTTCTTGCCATTGCCAGTATACATTTATATCCTCTCTACTTCGGCCGTCATCAGTTATTTTACTGCCCAAATAGCAAAACTCACCTTCTGGTTTAAGTGTCTCGTTTCCTAATCTAGTTCCCTTAGATTACCTGATTTAATTCGACCGCATTCCATTACACAAGTTTTACTTTCATTGATGTTCATCTTGTGTCCTCCTTTCAAACATTCCCTTCAATTGCTGTCTCTGATAGAATTACAATGTCATGTGCAAACCTCAAAGTTTTTATTTCACATCCCTGACTTTAATTGCTCCTCCAAATTTTTCTTATATATCCTTTTCTGCTAATTCAGGGAACAGATTGAATACCATCGGGGATAGGCTACAACCCTGTCTCACTCCCTTCTCAACCACTGCTTCCCTTTTATGCACCTCGGCTCTTATAACTGCCATCTGGTTTCTGTACAAGCTGTAAATAAGCTTTCCCTCCCTGTATTTTACCACTGCTACCTTCAGAATTTCAAAGGGAGTATTCCAGTCAGCATTGCCAAAAGCTTTCTGTAAGTCTGCGGATGTTATAAACGTAGATTTGACTGTCTTTAACCTATTTTCTAAGTTCAGTCGTGGTCAGTATTGCCTCGTGTGTTCCTACGTTTATCCGGAATCCAAACTCATTTTCCCCGAGGTCAGCTTCTACCAGTTTTTCCATTCTTCTGTAAAGAATTCGTTTTAGTATTTTGCAATAATGACTTATTAAACTGATAGTTCTATAGTTTTCACACTTGTCAGCAACTGCTTTCTTTGTAATTGTAATTGAAGCGTTCTTCTTGAAGTCTGAGGGTATTTCGCCTGTCTCGTACATCTTGCCCATCAGATGGAAGAGTTTTGTCATGGCTGGGTCTCCGAAGGCTATCAGTAGTTCTGACGGAATATCGTATACCCGCGAGGCTTGTTTCGACTTAGATCTTTCAGAGCTCTGTCAAATCCTTCTCGTAGGATCATATCTCCATCTTCATCGACGTCCACATCCATTCCTATAAATTTGCCTTAAGTTTATCTCACTTGTATAGACCCTCTATATACTCCTTCCACCTTTCAACTTTCCCCTCTTTAGTTATGATTGGTCTTCCATCTGAGCTCTTGATATTCATACAGCCGCTTCTATTTTCCCCAAAAGCCTCTTTAATTTTCCTGTTGGCGTTATCCACTTGAAATATGTTTCTAAATCCTTAAGTTTTTCCTCTAGCCTTTCCTCTTTAGCCATCTTGCACTTCCTGTAAATCTCATTTTTGAAACGTCTGTATTCCCTTTCGCTTGCTTCTTTTGCTATATTTTTTCTCCTTTCATAAATTACATTCAGTATCTTTTGTGTTATCCAAGTATTTTAACTAGGCCTTGTCTTTTTACCTATTTGTTCCTCTGCTGGCTTTACTATTTCGTCTCTTGAAATTACCAATTCCTCCCCTACTATATTCCTTTGCCCTGTTCTAGTCAACCTTTGCCTAGTGCTTCCTTTGAAGCTCCCAACAACTTCTTTCAACTTATCCAGTTCCCATCTTCTTAATTTATTGCCTTTTCCAATTTCTTTAGTTTTAATCTACAGTTCACAACCAAAAAATTGTTGTCGGAGTCCACATCTGCCCCTAGGGATATACTGCAATTTAATGTCTGGTTCCTAAATGTCTTTCTTACCATTATATAATCAATTTGAAAAGTTCTGCTGTCTACAGGTCTCTTCCACGTATACGAACTTCTTTTATGATTCTTAAACCAAGTGTCATCGATGATTAAATTAAGCTCTGTGTAAAATTCTACCAGGCAACTTCTTCTTTCATTCCTTTCGCCAAATCCATATTCATATACTGTTTTTCCCTGTCTTCCTTTTCCTGCTATTAAATTCCAGTTCCCCCATCACAATTAAATTTTCTTCTCCTTTAACTATCAGAAAAATTTCTCTTGCCTCATCATACATTTCTTCAATCTCTTGCTCATCGGCGGAGTTAGTTGGCATATAAACTTGTACTACTCCGGTAGGCGTAGGCTTCGTGTCTATCTTGCCTACAATAATGCCTTCACTATGCTGTTCATTGTAGCTAACCCAGATTCCTGTTGTCTTATTCATTAATAAACGCACTCTTGCATTACCCCTATTTGATTCTGTATTTATAACTCTTCATTCACCTGACCAAAAGCTCCGTTCCTCCTGCCACAGAACTTCACTAACTACCACTATATCTAACTTCAACCTATCCATGCCTCTTTTTAAATTTTCTAACCTACCTTCCGTGTTAAGGGATCTAACATTCTCCTCTCCAATCCGTAGAACATCAGTTTTGTTTTTCTTGATGACGACATCTTTCTGAGTAATCCCCGCCTGGAGATCCGAGTGGGGTATTGTCATAGAAAGCATTGGAACAGAAATCATTATAGGCTCTGAAAATTGGTTGATGCCGGACAGATGGCCTGCATATATTTCTTTTCCTTTAATCGAATTTCTATGTTATTCACAAACTGCGACACTTTCTAAACTTTTCACGCTAGTTAAGGCTATGGAAGCATGGTCATTTTCGAACGTACTTCTGATTAAAAAGCGATTCTAATAGCCGGAGTCCGAGGGTTTATTAATCATGCCTTTTGCGATTTTGTGGAGATATTTATATAGAAACTTTATTCCATTATATATATATATATATATATATATATATATATATATATATATATCCCTACTTCATCTCTTTAGGGATTGAATTTCCAAAAACAGTGAAATGCATTTTTTTCATTTCTAACCGAGAAGCTAAATACCAGTTTTCAAAGAGTTAGCTTTGAAAATTCCTTCACAGGAAAATTCCTTCATAGAATGTTTCACCCCTATTTCACTCCCGTAGAGAATGAATTTCCAAAAATAGTGAAATGCGTATTTTTTAATTTGAAACAGAGAAGCCAAATACAAATTTTTATACATTTAGCTTGAACAAAGCTTGCATAATGAAATATTTCTATAAAAACTTTCATGGCTTATTTCACACACATAGGGGTTGAATTTCCAAAAATATTCCTCACCGAAGATCCAAAATAAAATTTTCATAAATTTGGCTTAAAGACTACCTTCTCAGGTGCTGAGTTTCCAAAATCATGGAAACTCGTATTTTTTACTTTTGAAACTGCGAGGAGACGTGAAAAAGTAATGGAGCAGAATCCTGGCGAGGAGCAGTTTGGCTTCAGACGGAATACGAGCACCAGAGATGCAATAGGGCTCCTACGAATCTTGCGAGAAAGGTTTATTGAAAAAGGAAGAGACATGTGCTTCATCGATCTAGAAAAGGCATTTGAAAATGTGGCTTGGGACAAGCTGGCGACTATAATGAGGGAAAAGAGAGTGGACTGGAAAACCATAAGACTTGCAAACTCATTATAGGTGAATCAAAAAGCCTCAGTTAGTGTGAGAGGAGAAAGTATAAACTGGATCTGACTAGGAAAAGGAGTAACACAAGGATGCTGTCTATAACCTACCCTTTTCAACCTCTGCTTGGAAAATATGATTGGCCAATGCTCATTAGATGACAAAGGAGTATAAATTGAGATTTGCTGATGACGTGGTCCTTCTAGCCACAGGGGAAAAAGAATTACAGGATTTAGTGAACACCATTGAATGACAAGAGAGGCATTTCATAAGGAAAAGAGAATTTTCTGCAGTAGTCTGGACAGAGAACTGAGGAAAAGACTCATAAAATGTTTTGTATGTAGTGTTCTTCTGTATGGCGCTGAAACATGGACTTTGAGGAAGAAATATAGAGAAAGGCTGGAGGCTCTTGAGGTGTGGACATGGCGGAGGATGGAAGGAATAAGTTTGATGTACAGAGTAAGAAATGAAGAGGTACTGAGAAGAGTGAGAGAGAAAAGGCAGTTACTAGATGTAATAAAACCAAGAAAAAGAAATTGCATTGGGTATATATTAAGAAAGAATGGCGGACTGACAGAAACAGCTTTAGAAGGTTATGTAGAAGGAAAAATAAAGCGTGGAAGGAAGAGATTTCAGATACTGGATGACGTGATGGACGGAACAACATACAGCAGCCTTAAGAAGGAAGCAATGGACCGCAGAAAATGGAGAGACATAGGACCTGCTAATATAGCAGAAAACTGATGATGATGAACTGAGAAGTCAAATACCAATTTTCATAGATGTAGCTTTAAAAATACTTTTGTAGTTCTTTCATAAAGATATATTTGCAAAACAGCTTTCACCCAATATTTCACTCCCATAGGGTTAAATCTGCAAAAAATTTTGAAACATGTATTTCTTTATTTCTGACTGAGAAACCAACTACCAATTTTCGTACGTCTAGTTTTAAAATTGTCTTACTACCGAAATATTGTCAAAAAATCTTTCAGACCCTATTTTATCACCTTAGGGATGGAATTTAGAAAAATCTCGTCTTAAACAATACCTACAGTGCAAAATCAACACCCTCTCCAAATTTCAAGTTTCTGTCCTTAGCGGTTTGGGCTGGCCTATGATGAGTCGACAAGTGAGTCAGTCAGTTGGGACTTGCCTTTTATGTAATATCACGCTATGCACTCGAGTGCACTCTTGCAGAATACGAAGTGTCGTGTTTAAGGAATATTTTCAGTTTTAGGTTGTAAATTTTTTGCAACTTGCCTTTTTTGACGGTTGAGACAATGTTATTTCAAGAGTGCCATTAAATGCATGGACTCTGAAAAGAATCATATCATTGTTTACCCACTTTTCTTTTAAACTAATCACGTAAATCTTAATGTCGGTAAAAAATTTATGTTCGGTAGTTAAAGTCATTGCGTTTGTTCGTAAACAAGATTAATAACGTACGTTTGCTCAGTTTGTCTGATCCAATTAATTAATTTTGATATGAGATAAAAAAGATTTCAAATTAATCGACATTGAGCCTCCATATCTCTTTTGATATTCAGAAGTTTCTAAAATAACACTGTTTGGAGTCGCATTTCAGCTCTGCGAGGTCCGAGTGTTATGAGATTTGCTTGCGCGTAACACTCTTGCATTGAACTGTGCAAGATTTATTTATATAGCACTACTAGCAGTGTGATTTCTTTCAGCTCATCGTGTTGCAGCATACTGTAATTGCATTGCTTGGCAGAGCCGTAATATTTATGTAAAACTATACATGGAATGTCACACATTGTCATGCTTCGTGAAAGCCGGTGACACAACAACACTTCACGACTGTCGAAAAATGTATTACGGCTGCTCGCATTTAGCTTGTTGGTTCTCCGGTACATTTGGCTACTAATTCCTAACATGTCATCATTTTTTAGGTTTTCGTCACTCCGCATATTACTAATATGAAAACTGAAATTTTAAATTCCTACGACAAACAAAATACAAGGTAAGTTCTCTTACGAAGCGAAAGAAATGAAGAACGACATTCTCATTGTCTAACAATATCTGGCTCATAGTTGGTTGTCTTGATTTCCCTTGATTCAACCATGGATGTAAAAAAAGAATGTATCATTACGTCACAAACTTGAAGCCGATGTCCACCACCTTAACCAGCCCAAAATACTAGGTTCATGGTGGTAATACTTCCCCGTGACATCACTGTGACGTGCCTATGCGCAGTTTCATGTTGGCCGCTTTGATTGTGTGAAGACGCAGCTGTTTCATAAAAAATGCCAGCTTGCGTTGTTTACGGTGTACTAATCGATCCGATCGTAATTTAAAGTTTAAAGGAGCAATTCAAACAATATTTTCTTTTGTACACATGAACTTTTGTATATATGAACTTTAGGCGTGTCTCACTTTAATCAGTGTCTGTCCTTTCTCTCCTTTCCTGTGTTTTTCACTGCCTTCCAAGTCACAATCGCTCCGACATCCGAGCCACAATGTGTCAACGGTCCCGTCCCCGTATAACACATGGCTGCGTAACCGCGTTTATTATTGGGGCAGCATCTGATATCCTAAATTCTTCTCGCCTATAATTATTATTCATTGTTCAATTTCTGGCTAGCACATCCGTAGACAGCGGTAAAATGTGCGTGAGTTACGTGTGTATGAGTGTATGAATATGTACGTGTGGTGTGCTTCCTTTCTGAAAAAGGCGTTGGCAGAAAATTTATGTGAACACACTTTTCGTCGTGCCTGCCTTGTGCTCGGCATATAAATAGCAATCTATCCGTTTCAAAATACAGTTATTCCATCATGTTTTATTATTCCATCCAAGTTTGTTCAAATGGCTCTGAGCACTATGGGACTCAACTGCTGAGGTCATTAGTCCCCTAGAACTTAGAACTAGTTAAGCCTAACTAACCTAAGGACATCACAAACATCCATGCCCGAGGCAGGATTCGAACCTGCGACCGTAGCGGTCTCGCGGTTCCAGACTGCAGTGCCTTTAACCGCACGGCCACTTCGGCCGGCTCCAAGTTTGTTGTAAATAATTCACTGCACTTCAACAGGAACAACAAAGTACATAATTACAATACTGGAAGAAAAATGACATTCATTATGCCACATTAAGGTGTTCACAATGCTGCAACCAAAAGTTTTGGTCATTTCCCCTTTGATATAAAATGCTTGACACACAGCAAAGCAAAATTTGATATTAAGCTGAAAACGTTTCTCTTTGATAACTCCTCCTATTCCGTGGGAGATTGTCTATTACTGTAATATGTAAATGGTGAAGGGTATTAAGGAAAGGAAAATAAATAACGCCGTTGGTACACTTTTGGGATATTCTAAATTCAATGAATATTAATCACTA
The DNA here is from genome assembly GCF_021461385.2 of Schistocerca piceifrons. Lineage (NCBI taxonomy): Eukaryota > Metazoa > Arthropoda > Insecta > Orthoptera > Acrididae > Schistocerca > Schistocerca piceifrons. The sequence continues at coordinate 260,276,997 of NC_060144.1, read as the reverse complement.
TGGCTCTAAATTAACAATGTAATATTGTTTTGTATGTCATATAAAAATTGGTTCAAAATCCGCTGATAGATACACTACTGGCTATTAAAATTGCTACACCAATAAGAACTGCAGATGATAAACGGGTATTCATTGGACAAATATATTATACTAGAACTGATATGTGATTAAATTTTCACTCAGTTTGGGTGCATAGATCCTGAGAAATCAGTACCCAGAACAACCACCTCCGGCCGCAATAACGGCCTTGATACGAGAGGGCATTGAGTCAAGCAGAGCTTGGGTGGCATGTACAGGTACAGCTGCCCATGCAGCTTCAACACGATACCACAGTTCATCAAGAGTAGTGACTGGCGTATTGTGACGACCCAGTTGCTCGGCCACCATTGACCAGGCGTTTTCAGTTGGTGAGAGATCTGGAGAATGTGCCGGCCAGGGCAGCAGTCGAACATTTTCTGTATCCAGAAAGGCCCGTACAGGACCTGCAACCTGCGGTCGTGCATTATCCTGCAAAATGTAGGTTTTCACAGGGATCGAATGAAGGGTAGAGCCACGGGTCGTAACACATCTGAAATGTAACGTCCACGGTTCAAAGTGCCGTCAATGCGAACAAGAGGTGACCGAGACGTGTAACCAATGGCACACCATACCATCACGCCAGGTGATACGCCAGTATGGCGATGACGAATACACGCTTCCAACGTGCATTCACCACGATGTCGCCAAACACGGATGCGACCATCATGATGCTGTAACCACAACCTGGATTTATCCGAAAAAATGACGTTTTGCCATTCGTGCACCCAGGTTTATCGTTGAGTACACCTTCGCAGGCGCTCCTGTCTGTGATGCACCGTCAAGAGTAACCGCAGCCATGGTCTCGGAGTTGATAGTCCATGCTGCTGAAAACTTCGTCGAACTGATCGTGCTGATCGTTGTTGTCTTGCATACGTCCCCATCTGTTGACTGAGGGATCGAGACGTGGCTGCACTATCCGTTACAGCCATGCGGATAATATGCCTGTCATCTCGACTGCTAGTGATACGAGTCCGTTGGAATCCAGCACGGCGTTCCGTACTACGCTCCTCAACCCACCGATTCCATATTCTGCTAACAGTCATTGGATCTCGACCAATGCGAGCAGCAATGTCGCGATACGATAAAGCGCAATCGCGATAGGCTACAATCCGACCTTTATCAAAGTAGGAAACATGATGGTACGCATTTCTCCTCCTTACACGAGGCATCACAACAACGCTTCACCAGGCAGCGCCAGTCAACTGCTGTTTGTGTATGAGAAATCGGTTGGAAACTTTCCTCATCTCAGCACGTTGTAGGTGTCGCCACCGGCGCCAACCTTGTGTGAATGCTCCCAAAAGCTAATCATTTTCATATCACAGCATCTTCTTTCTGTCGGTTAAATTTCGCGTTTGTAGCACGTCATCTTCGTGGTGTAGTATTTTAATGGCCAGTAGTGTAATTGAATATTTGTGCACGTCTATAATTACCATCTAGTCAGAACTTGGGAATACTATACAATAACTAGATTAGGTTATAATAGTCATACGTATTGATAGTATTCAGGTATATTGATATAGGAGGAACATAGTGATATACATTTACAAGCCGAGCATTCCGCATCCTGCTGAATAGCGCATGTGCGAATAGTTAATATCGCTTTAGTCTTCTCCTGACGTTCTAATTACCAAGAGCATGAGATTAGCAGCGCAGGGCGCTATATCTGGATATTGGCACTGTTAACGAACACTTACTGTGTTATATACGTTGTTACATCGTTGGAGGCTAACAAGGTTTGGAGGCTGCTTGGGAACTGATGACCAAGTGCCCAACGACTGCTTGTAGAGTCGTTCATTTACTACTTTTTCCGTGGACATTGTGGGAATACATGGTTTCGATCTTATTTCTTTCCGCAAACACACAGAGCGGTGGCACCTAGGCTGAGTGAATAGAGGTGTTTGTTGAACTACTAGTGATCAAATTTCAGTCGTGTTATAGCTGTCGTGAAACTCCTCGATGTTTGTGCTTTATTATATAGTGGTTGTTTTGGAATCGTGGAATGGATTAGTGGGTCGTGACTGTCTTGCACTTTTCACTGTCCTCGACCAATCGTCTTGTTAGTCCGGTGACAAACGCTTTCTGAGCGTCGGTATCATATCTGTGAGAGGGAGCTTGTCGTATTTAATAGCTCAGTGTAGCGATGCTTCCTTTGCAGGACATCTACTTGTTCATGTCCAGGTACCCCACGGAGGCTTTTTCATTCATACCATCACGATGTTGCTATAATTTCTCTACATCCGAAACACAACGTCGATAACTGCAGAGACTGTGGGTTGGTATGACTGTTATGATGGTTTCTAATCAGCTGTAGGGCTGACGTACTACCCGAGATTACGTCTGCTGTGTCTCCTGTGGTCGTCTGTGCGAATATCAGGGCTTCCAAAACGGCAATCAACTCGGCTGTCACAATCGTGGAACGTGGATCCAGCTTGTATAGGCCTTATCGTGTGCTTTGGGGCATCCAGTAGGTACCACAAACACTGTCAATAGATTTGGACCCATCTGTATATTCACCTACGCGTCGTAATACAGGTCGTGAGAAAGGAACTCCATTGTCATTGCGTTAGTCGGTTCCTGGTTTTGAAACGTTAAATTGATCCTTTAGCGTCACGTTCAGACATTGTTTAGTGCATTAGGGAGCAGTAGCTGTTTATTCTTTTTGCACGTCATATTACACTGATGCTCATAAATTAAGGATAATGCTGGTACATGATGATACAACGCTCTTGTGGTCGGTTTGCGGGTTTAAATCACCTCGGAGTATGACCGTGCAGTGCATTTGACCTGCGGTCGTCGCACGGTCGCGCTGCCAGCAGTCCACATACGCAAAGGTGTGTTGGTGCACGTCAGAGTACGGTGCAGCGAGTAAGTGTGCACACGTTCTCAGACATGCTAATGGTGACTGTGTGTTGAAAATGGCTCAAAGAACACATATTGATGATGTTATGAGGGGTAGAATACTATAGCGACTGGAGGCTGGTCAAACACAGCAGATCATAGCACGGGGCCCAAGTGTGCCACAAAGTGTGATCACAAGATTATGGAAACTATTTCAGCAGACAGGAAACGAGTCCAGGCGCTACAGTACGGGACTTCCACAGTGTACAACACCACAAGAAGACCGATATCTCACCATCAGTGCCCGCAGACGGCCACGTAGTACTGCAGGTAGCCTTGTTCGGGACCTTACCGCAGCCAATGGAACAGTTGTCTCCAGACACACAGTCTACAGACGACTGAACAGACATGGCTTATTCGCCTGGAGACCTGCAACGTGCATTCCACTGACCCCTGGTCACAAGAGAGCCCGTAAAGCCTGGTGTCAAGAACACAATATATGGTCATTGGAACAGTGGTCCCAGGTTATGTTCACGGACGAGTCCAGGTATAGTCTGAACAGTGATTCTCGCCGGGTTTTCATCTGGCGTGAACTAGGAACCAGATACCAACCCCTTAATGTCCTTGAAATGGACCTATATGGAGGTCGTGGTTTGATGGTGTGGGGTGGGATTATGATTGGCATACACCCCTGCATGTCTTTGACGGAGAAACTGTAACAGTTCACGTGTATCGGGACTTCCTTTTGCACCAGTACGTCCGCCTTTTCAGGGGTGCAGTGGGTCCCAACTTCCTCCTGATGGTTGATAAAGCACAGCCCCCACCGAGCTGCCATCGTGGAGGAGTACCTTGAAACAGAAGATATCAGGCGAATGGAGTGGTCTGCCTGTTCTCTAGACCTAAAACCCATCGATCACGTTTGGGATGCTCTCGGCCGACGTACTGGTGCACGTCTTCAAACACCTAGGACACTTCAGGAGCTCCGACAGGCACTGGTGCAAGAATGGAAGGCTATATCCCAGCAGCTGCTCAACCACCAGATCCAGAGTATGCCAACCCGTTGTTTGGCCTGTATACTTGTGCTTGGTAATCATATGTCGGGGTACATGCGCAGGAAACAGTGGCGTTTTGTAGCACATGTGTTTCGGGACGGTTTTCTCAACTTATCACCAATACCGTGGACTTACAGATCTGTGTTGTCAGTGCTCCCTATGTTCCTATGCTATTAACGCCAGTTTTGTGCACTGCCACGTTGTGTGGCACCACATTCTACAGTTATCCTTAATTTATGAGCATGGAGTGTATATTCAGTGAGATACTAATCTGGTTAACACACATACCGATACTATATACTTCAAAAGTTGTGTAAATGTTTTGCATTATAAATCCAAAGACTGAAAAGAAAATGTGTGAAATCTTATGGGACTTAACTGCTAAGGTCATCAGTCCCTAAACTTACACACTACTTAACCTAAATTATCCTAAGGACAAACACACACACCCATGCCCGAGGGAGGACTCGAACCTCCGCCGGGACCAGCCGCACAGTCCATGACTGCAGCGTCCTAGACCGCTCGGCTAATCCCGCGCGGTTGCAAAGCTTGAGATTGAAAGTTTATGCGATAATAAAGCAACCACATGTAGAAAGTCACATGCTTAATGTTGGTAGGGATTGCATATAATGTCTACACAGGGATTCTAAAACACAATAGCTTTTTGTTCATTTGGGCCTGCAGCATAGTTTACGTCAGATAATGACACTATTACAAAGAAGATGCAGAATAGCTACAATATAATTATCTGTCTCTATTTATCGATAGATCTACATTGAGGTGACAAAAATCATGGGATACTTCCTCATATAGTGTAGGACATCCTTTTGCCCGACATACTGCAACAACTCGATGTGGCGTGGGCTCAATAAGGCGTTGGAAGTTCTCTGCAGAAATATTGAGCAACGCTGTCTCTATTGCCGTCCATAATTGCAAATGTGTTGCTGCTGGAAGATATTGTGAACGAACTGACATCCCAATTATGTCCCATAAATGTTCGATTGATGATCATATCATTCGCTTGAACTGCCCATAATGTTCTTCAAGCCAATCGCGAACAATGGTGGCCATGTGTCCTGGCCCATTGTCATTCATAAAAATTCCATCATTGTTTGGGTACATGAAGTCCATAAATGGTTGCAAATGTCCTCCAGGTTACCGAACATGACCATTTCCAGTAAATGATAGGTTCAGTTGGACCAGAGGACTCAGCCCATTACATGCAAACACAGCTCATACGCCGACCGGAGTGGCCGAACGATTCTAGGCGCTACAGTCTGAAACCGCGCGACCGCTACGGTCGCAGGTTCGAATCCTGCCTTGGGCATGGATGTGTGTGATGTCCTTATGTTAGTTAGGTTTAAGTAGTTCTAAGTTCTAGGGGACTGATGACCTCAGAAGTTAAGTCCCGTAGTGCTCAGAGCCATTTTTGAACCGCTCATACTATAATGGCGCCACCACCAGCTTGCACAATGCCTCGTTGACTGCTTGGGTCCAAGGTTTTGTGGTATCTGCGCCACACTTGTAACCTACTGTCATCTCTTACCGACTTAAATCGAGACTCATCTGACCCACGGTTTTCCATTCGTCTAGGACCTTCAGGAGGACGATGGTTCAAACATGCGTCCACCTGTTTTTCCGTGATTTCCCTAAATGGCTTAACGCAAGTGCCAGGACGCTTCCTTTGAAAGGGGACAACCCCTTTCCTTCTCCACCGCTGCCTGATCCGAGTTTGTGCTCCGTCACTAATGACCTCGATGTCGACGGGACGTTAAGCACTAATCTCCTTCTCCTCCTCCTCCTCCTCCTCCTCGTCTAGGGTCCAACCGATTTGGTCACGAGCCCAGGAGAGACGCTCCACGCGATGTCGTACAGTCAGCTAAGGCATTCTGCTGCCATAAAACCTGTACCGACTTCTACATTCTTTCCAAACAGTATCAGTAACTGTTAACAACAAAGGTTTGGGATGCGAAATTCCACACAAGTCATTACTGTTCAAAGGGAAGTTTCACATTAACGAATTTCAGAGATGATAGTTAAGAAAGACAAAATCACTAACTATTAAATCAAGGAAATCATTGCAGTTTCATATTACAAGTTCCAGTGTATGAGTTCCGTATGTGTAATTCACAGCATGCTGTTTCACAATGAGAAATTTCAAAGTGCAGAGTTTCATACCATAAGTGACAGCTAGAAAGTTTCAGAGTGTAAGACTCTCGACAAAACCTTATAAATAGAGATGGAGGTTTTTGTTTAAATTTTGTGTGGAATCCTGCTCTCTTCCTTGTCAAAGAACAGAGAAACAAGAATTAGTGCAACCTCACCCATTGGTTATTAATCTGCAGTATGGGTATCTCACGACATCGGCCCTTTGGTTCAATGATGATGCAATTGTTTACAGAGTGAGTGTGTGTTATCTTTCCAATGCTGCACTGAAGACCGAGATTTTAAATTCCTTTGGACAGCGCTTTCTTTGCTGCCGTTTTACATTGAAAATGACAGGGTGGCACCAGACGAGACATTGGCGGTTGTCTAAGACACCAACTTGCTGCATTCCTGTAAATTATTTCATCATACACGATATTCTTATTAGTGATCGAATATACATATGAAATTGGCATGACCGGAGGTTTCTGGGTGTCAGTATTACGTATATCGGTGAGCCTTGGTCAGCTCACGTTGATGCCTTGTTCTTTGACATTTGTCACAATCGAGTGGCGTTTTATTTCTCTCTGAGGTACTGTCATAACAAGTTACTGACTTGCCTTCATCTGTGGCAGCAGCAGCGCTTATCGATACTAGAACTGCTGTACCATCTATGGTGTAAACGCTATATTTCCAAGCGAAGTGTGTGTGGCAGTCGGTTGGTTGGGACAGAGCAGCAAGGAAGTCTCCATGGCGAGAGGTCAGGCCGGGGCCACTTGCGGCGTGCATGCGGGGTCGGATTTGTGAGGCGCTAGCTGCAAGAACTACAAAGTCCGCCGCCTACCGAACCTGGACACTGGAGTTGAGTGATCAGTTAACCTGTTATGAAACCTCAACTGCTGTGACATCTCTTCGTTCATTGCTGGTTGTTGCTTTCTGGGCCATTCCCACAAGCAGCAATCTATGGTGTGTTGGAGTCAGCGAAATTTTACAGCCATCTACCTGTATTGTGTTTAACTACTGAATTGGTTGATACTTATTCGAGAAGTGCACCAGCAGTATCTTCTGCCTTGTGGCCGTTAACGTTCCAATTACCTGCCCTGGTCGTTAGCGTAGTATTCCAGCAGTGTGTTTTTCCTCGCCATGTTGATGCTGTCCGGCAAGGCGTGTAGTTTGACAGCCTTTGGTGTTGTTGATATATTTGAGTGGTTATTGTGTCTTGACTTTATTTAGACGCCAATTTTCAAGATGTAGTGCTGTGGTATCTTCGTCCTCACTGATTTTTCGGTTGTCGTGCTGTCAGTTGGGCTGAAGGAAATCGATTAGCTTGTTGGTCGGTCCTTCAGCCGTCCCTGGGTCGGATTGCTATCCGATTATTTAGTATTATGTTTGGCTGCCTGTCTCACCTAAACTTATGTTAGAGGTACCTCAGAAGGCCGACACTTGGAGCACTTCTGAGCACCACTGTTCTGTTCTTTTAGATTGTGTTTTTCTTTTAGTCTCAAGTACTGTGCAAGGCCTTCAGCCGTCTATTAATTTAGTTTGTTTTAATGGTAAGATAAGGCCTTCAGGCATCGTAAATTAAAACTTTGAAGATTCTGGCTTAAACTATTTTTTTTAAATAAGGGGATTTTGCCCATTGGATATTCTTATTATTATCCAGACATTAAGCCTTGAGTTGTTCTTTATTCAGTACGTGGCCTTCAGCCGAACTTTACATGAAATATATATAATGTAATTTGAAAAGTCACTCGTTTAAAACCTTTTAAAATTTTCCTCTCTATCTGAAATTCTTTTTATCTAGGTCTTAAACCCTCAGTTCTTCTATCACCCTTCTTCTATCAGCCTTCAGCTGAGTTTTATGTAAAATTCTGTAACTAAGGACATCAGCCATGTGTATTCCTTAAGGCACTTTTAATAACTTGTGTTCGGGCCTTCAGCCTTGTGATTAAGTGTTTTAGGAAAATAAAGTTTTTTGCAACTGACAGTAACTGATTTTGGCCCCTTTCCACAACTATAAACTGATTCGCTCTGTCCTGTGAAACCAGATTTCAATCAGGTCTTGTCCTGTATTAGATCTACAAACTACTCGGTAGATTTTACACTACATTATTGTACACATTCCAAGGTTGTTGATCCCACAGCGAACACAGGTACTCTCAACAAACTTTCAGAACCTCTCAGTAGGACAAGTTTCACTGCTGTAGAACTTGGCCCACTTATCCTCTTGTACTGCATATCTGTTAATCCTTTCAATATCAGTGGTTTCTGCAATTATCAACTTTTTTATGTACCTGTGCCTTTCGTGTGAAACTACCAATAGTACTTTAAGAGAGAGACATCTAGTGGTAACTGAGGTACTTCTACGAATGTAGTGCATTTACAAGCTTGAAAGCAACAGTTGGCATGGAAATTGTGCTACGACATTTCATTTTTTATAGTGATCACACCACTGGAGATCATTGAAAGTGGAAGGATGTATGTCTCAAGTTACTATCAAGTAAATTCGAGTCTGTACTACTGCTTTAATGAGTGGTGTCGAAATGTAACCAGTGGAGTAGTATGTACTATTTACATAGATTTATTAAATTTTAGGCCGTATTTTGCTTCTTAGTTAGGAGTCTAATTTGTTTTAAACAATATGAGATCATGGAGGTTTCAAGAATAGTGTTTAAACGAAAATGCAAAATTGCTTTCAAATGTATATCTCGAAATGATGGGTGGTTGAAAACTGTTCCAAAGTGAAACAACAACTTTAAAACAATTTGTCAATTCATTGCTTTCAATGATGATAAAGATCAGTTTTGAGAAAGATAGAAAATTATTTTCTTTTACTTTGTTAGAATTCAACTGAACGATGTATTTAGTTGCTATTGAATATACTGTTTTTAACCAGGGAAGGTGTAAAAATTTCTGCGGAAAACTATTACAATACTACAAACCTAAAATCTCAAAGGTACATTTTAATTGTAAACGTTTTCATAAAAATAAAAATAAAATTGCATCCTATATGAATACAATAAAAATAAAATGAAAAACAAATCTGAAATAGTTAAATCTTAGAAAATTATAGTAAAAGAAAGTATGGATTGAGTTATAGAGGTTTAGAAAATTATTGTAAAGCAATTGGTTATTTAAATATAACTAGACAAGACCTGTTGGAATTTACTGATTATCTCAATCAGAAAGAAATGAACAAATAGATGAAGGAGGAAGAACTGAAATATAAAAATATAAAAGAACTTTGATCAGTTAATGAAATGGAAAATTTGAAGAATAATTCCAAACTTAATAAAGAAAAATTAATCAATCTTACTGTAAATCCCGTTGGAAATATTAATAACAAAGATAACAATAATGAATTGAATAAAAAATCTTTAAAATAACTTTGTCAAATCTGTAAAACGAAAAAGTAAATAGTATTCTACATTTAAAGAAATTCAATTAATTGATCTTATCAAACAAGCTGAAGGTAAATTCAATAATGATAACGATGATGAGTAAAAAATCTTTAAGTGATCTCTGTAATATCTGTAGAATGTAAATTTAAAAAAAATTTCTAATCTTTTTTACAGAACTCATATTAGCTATTAGCTTAGTAGAACCTGAACAAAAAAATTATTAGAAAAATTTACCAAGTCTCAGTTTTCTAGATGATGAAGATAATTTTAAATCACCAAAACGAATTTAAAGAAAAGGTTCAGCTTTTATATGAAGAATAATATTGTTAACCACAACAATATTTTAATCAAATTAAAGAACAAATAATCGCCAATCTAAGGAATATTTTAATGCAAAGAAGAGCAATTAAAGTTAATAAAAAATTTCATTATAATTTTAGAAGACAAGTTTAAAAACAGGAATTTAAATTTCAAACAGCTAATCAAGCTTTATTAAGATCAACTGATTCAGAAGTTTATTATCAAAAATCAATGTATAAACTATTAACTGAAATGAGAGAAATGGAAAGGAAAATATGTGGTTGGTCTTTATTTTATATATATAGTTAAGAATTTAATATTAATAAAGACAATCACATTTTTTGTTCTCCTTATATCGATTTTCCAAAAGTAATTAAAGATAAAAAGCTATAGTTAATGTGAAAAACACAGGTCAAATATGTTTTTTGTGGACTATAAAATCTGCATTATATGCTGTAGAGAAAAATTCAGAAAGTGTTAATAGATATATAAAAATATTGGTTTACAATTTGATGATATTTTTTATAGAACAGAACTTTAATTTTCCTGTTGAGTTAACAAATATTACAAAATTTGAAAATTAATAAAATATTTCAATTGATGTTGATGCAAAACAAAGCAATGAAGTAGAAGAATTACTGTATATTCTGTTTACCATACACAGAATAAAAACAAAAATATTAATCTTCTTTTAATTTGAGATGCTAATATTTCACATTATATATGTAGATTAATTAACAGTTGGAAATAAATACAATATTATAAATTGTGATGAATATATCAAGTTAAATAATAAATCTGATGTTTTTTAGCAGATATTTTTGAAAATATTAGAGATGCATGAATTAAGTCTTATAAACTTGATCGATCTTGGTATTTTATTGCATCACATTTATTTTGAAATTCTATTTTAAGAAGGACAAATGTTGATTTACATTTATTTCATGATTATGGTATGATTTTAATTTCTGGGGCCATGATTTTGAGGTAGAACTTCTCAACATATTAAATTGATATGCTAAATCAAATAACAAATATACGAAAATTTGAACCAACAAAACCATCGGATTATATAGCATATTGATGCAAATAATTTTTATTGTTGGGTAATGTCTGAATTTACCATTTAAAAATTACAGTTGGCTGGAACCAGAATGTTTATGCTGTAAAAACACTTAAAATGTCGTATGTTATCTGTATTGATATTTTTTTGAAGATTATTTTGACTACTCAAAGAAATTCCAAGGTTTATATAAAGATTTACAATTGGCACCAGAAGGAGTAAGTAAATTATATTATTATATATATTATTATATTGTTATATAATATGTATCATTTACTGTTCCTGAATAAAGTGATTGAAATGTAAGCCAACTTTTGATATTTTAAGATTCAGATATTTTAAATATGAATAATATGTTATCCAAACAGAATTTAAAAGTCCACATAATCGATTAGATATCAGAAATAGACAACTAAATTGTGAAGAATTTTTAAGAATTAATTATGTACGAAATACAGTAAATTTATGTCAAGGGATGAAAGAAAAATTTAAGAATTGCTTGCATTCGAAATTATTTCAGTAGTTTGGAATGTTTTTCATGAGAACAACTCTGTTATGAAATAAATATACTAGCAAACGTTTCTTAGTATATAAAACAAAATTCCAAATACATTTTTCATAATCAAATTTCAATTTATGAAGGTTTTTATGAACATCTAATAAACAAACTTCTTGAAAACGATTTGATTCCATTACTTCAAATTTAAAATTATTGTATGATGTTGAGACAAATACGTTTTTGTTAATATTTATTTGAATGTCAAAATTAACTCCATCTTCTTTAATGAAACAATAAGAATAATGAAAATTATATTGAATGCCAAACTTGGGTAAAGTTTTAATTACTAACTTCATTGCCGTATGTAATTTTTTTCAATTAGATTTTAAAAATATTACATTGGTTTTATTTACACAACTACTATATATAAATTATTAGATCCAAACTACATAACATATACGGTATTATCTTTCCTATTTAAAACTTATTCTACGAGTTAAACAGCTGGAAAATACGATTTCAGTAATTATTGTACATAAAAATTTCCTTTTATTAGTTCACTGTCTAAATCTTTCAATGTTATGTGATTGGACTAGAATGACTAACATCTTCAACTTCGAAAATTTCTGTTGACCAACTGGGAGCACATCCTTTTTCAAAACTTCCTTTAAGTTTACTTATTCTTAATTGATTACCAATTTATATTTAGGTTTGGTATTTAACAAACTTGTTGCACAAACATTTCTTTTCAGTTTATTTGTTTAAATTTGTTGGTTGCACATTTATTGTTGAAAGTTTTATGTTATTGTATTAATTAACTAGTTTTGAAACTAAGTCAACCCGTTTATAACATCCTTGAGGAGCAAATTTCTTCTTCATCTTTTCTTTCAATGTTGTATTAAATTGTTCAGAAACAGTTGCTTTAAATTCACTAAATATTGAATAATGATTAATGTTGAAATTCTTCATTAATTCTAGAAATTCCTTATTACAAATTCCTTACCATTGTATGTTTCCAAATTATTTGATTTGCTCGAATTCAATATTTTTTCGAAAGAATCGACTATATTTTTAACTGTTTCTCCTTTAACAGGAGTTGTTTAAATTTTGAAGAAACATTTACAACAGTTAAGAATTATTTATATCTTTTATTTAATTTCGAATTTCCTTTTATGTTACCTGAATCAATTTTGACTATATGAGCTTGCCATAGATTAAGAATCGAAACGAAATTACACTATTTCTTTAAAATTTTCTAATTGGCTTATGAAATTTGTTAATAATTTGTGAACGAATATTTAATCCATTGTCTATATAAATTTTTTAACGAATTTACTGTTTTTACTTTTACACACTACACAAAACCTTCAATTCTATTTTTACAATTTTTAGTTGTCAATCTGTGAGGAGAGTGCATATTAGTAAACGTTTTACACTCATACAATAAATCTGATTATGATCTTTTATTTATATAAAATGAAAAATAATTTAATTATTTCACCAAATAAAAGTACCTCAATTGTAACAAGTTTTAACAGAATCTTTTAATGTAAACAGTTAGAAATTTTGTTTTCTGGATATTTTGATTCCAAGTACTTCAGGAGTGGTTTTATAAAGTTTGCCCTCAACACTCTTCCAAGACCAAAACCATTAAATGTTAAAACTTTGTTTATGTTTTCAGCGCCAACAATAACTTTATGAGAATAAAATCTTATTAAATTAATTGAAATGGTGTATTTCTGTTCACCTGCAGTCATAAAAGTAAACTGAATTATTTACTTTTCAAGTACTTTATAACCAAGTTATTTAAATCATTTAAGTATGGAGTTGAATCAATATCTGAAACAACTTCTTTAATTTTTTCCTTTTTTGTCAAGTATTTCTTGTTTTGTCAAGTAGTTCTTGTTTTTTAATATAATTATTCAGTTATGTTAGAATACTTGTGTATTCAGGTATTGTAACAAGATTTGATATCTCATACTTTAAATAACGTTTGTAACTGCATCTTTGGATCTATTGGATTATTTACATTCACAATTATTAGGCCTTTGAGAATAGTTACTTTAATTATGACATTTAGTTGTTTCTGAAATTGTTTATTTACATTATTTTTGGAGCTATTGATGACTAAAAATCTTTGATTTTTGATTCAAATGTCTGTAATGACAGTTTTATTTATTCTTGTTAATTTTTGAATCTATTGTTGATTGAATATCTTTGATTTTTGATTAAAAATCTTCATATTTTGATTTTATTATTAATTATTGGTTCTATTATTGAGAGTTTAAATTTTTTCTACATAATTAGTGAGTTTATTTTCAAAATTATACATTTAGGTATTTAAAGTACCATTAATCTTTTAATTCATTTATATTAGTTTTAACAAACATACACAAATGTACACAAAATCTTTCATCAAAGTTTTGTGATCTTTCGATATTACAGTATAAATTATTTTCTACCCGATAGTTAACTGGTTTTTTGATATATTTCCTCCAGATGAATCAAAAACAAATTTCGTGTATTTTTTTAAAATAAGCAATGCAATGAATACCAATATGTCACAAGTAGATAATTTAAATATTCAACATTCAAATTTTTTTTGCTCATTAGGTAATTCATCAATCATAAAAATATAACAAAAATATTTAATTTTTGATTGTTCAAATAATTCTTCTATGTCAAAAGTAGATAAAGGATTATTATTTTTTTTATTATTTCATAGAAATTCTTTTACCTCTTTTCCTTTAATTTCCTTTGGTAAATTATGTCTTTTTGCTAATCTAATTATTTATTATCTTTTTCTTATTTATAACAGCATTCACAATTGCTGCAGAACCACCAGCAAGTGAACAAACATTTGCTGAATATGGTAATGCAGCTAATAATAGTGGTAAAAATCCACCTTTATGTTTTGTATCTTTTTTGTTCATTAAATATTCAATAATCATTTTCACAACTGAAATAGCTAATGTAACAACCAAATATCCTCCAGTTTTCTCTTTATTTTTTGGATGTGGATTAATTCCTTTATCACCTATAGAAAATCATTGTTCTCATTTTGTTCCAGGACTACAACAATTATATGCAGTACTCTGTAAATTAAAGCAGTAACTAATGCTTTTCCATATTATCGGCTTTTCCAAAATATACATTGTAAATTATGCAAAAATCTGATTTAATAAGGACCTCCTTTTGGATGTTTAATAATGAAATCACTGAATTTATTATTTAACATTTGCGTTATTCTATCGTTTTTGTTATGATAATTTTTATTTCCAGCTGATTCTTCTGTGTGAATAACTGCTAATATATCAATTGTTTGATGAAAATCATTTATCCAAACACATTCGTTTGGTTTTTTGAAAATTTTTATACTAAACCTTTCAAAGATTTCTTTCTGAAAAAGTACACACATATTCTTTAAAAATTATTTTTAAAATTATTGTATTATTTTGTTTATTCGGTTTCATTTTATCTGGATTACATTCATTATATACAGCATTTACGTCAAATAAATTTCTAGCTTAATATTATGAATCAAGATAATCGAATTCTATACCAAAATCATCTATAGTTGTTTGTTCTCTTAGTCAAACGTTTCATTAATCCATATGTTGTTTCATAGTCTTTTTCACCAATTTTTAATTTACCACCATTGAATTCTGCTGGTAATTTTCTAACACTTGTAAATTGTGAAACAGGTCTAATCCAAAACTATTGTCATCACTATGGTTGACAAATTCTATCTTCTTTCACTTACATTTATTTTTTAACAACGTCTTCTTTCCATTTTTTTGTAGTTTTATTCATAATGAATTATCACTATCATATTGATTAATTAACAGAATATCATTAAACTCTTTGTAATGGTGTTGGTTTTAAGGAACCATTTGTTTTTTAACTTCTGTTTCGTTTCAGTTGAGTTTAAAACATTTTCGCCTAAAAATTGAATTCCCAGATTAACTTTGTGCATTGTATGGATAATTGGTTGACCTTTTATAAATTTTTCATATTCTGTTTTTTGCTGTTTTTTCCTTTTCTTAAACTCTTCTTTCAATTGTTCATTTACTCTTCTATTTTGTTTGGCTCTTTTAGTATTTTCTTGGTTATATTTATTAAGGATAAAAATGTGATGTCCTAACTTTATTTTTCATTTAATGTTAATGTTTATTATTTAAATTCAAAATATTATATTTATGGCTTACATTCAATATTTATGTTTAACATTTATATCCACATTTACATTCAATATATACAATTTACATTTACATTTAACTTTTATGTCGAATGTTTAAAAAATGCTTAATTTTTTCTCTGTATTTACCTTCATTAATCCTTCTTGTCATATATGTTGCAGTAAAACCAAATTTATCTTCACCCCGAAATTTATATCTTATTTCTTGAAGATCCTCAAACTTTAAATCTCCACCAACAAATTCGTGATAAATATAATTTAAATCATCTTATCTACAAATATTAATAAAATAAAAATTATCTCTAATTTTTTTAAATTAGTTTGACTCAAATAAAAACAATCTAGTCTATTACTTCTTCTTCTGGTAAAATATTCTGTAACAATATCTTGATTTTCAAGAATGATATCACCAAAAATAACAGAATTAAATTCACTTTCATCTAATGGAATTATTTCGTTATTGTTTTCAGTGAAAGTACAAATTGGTTCATCAATTTTATATTCAATTTTTTCGTGTCATTTTATGATTTCTTGATATTTTGGTTGATCTATACTTTTAGAATAATGTACAAATGATTAATTTTAGTCAGTTTATCCATCCAATTGGTGAAATATAATTGTACATCATTGATGTTGTCTTTCCACAACTACTTGATCCTATAATTGCACATCGAATAGAATTCTGTAAATGTTTTCAATGTTTATCTTTAATTTCTTTTCATGATTTCTTAGTTTTGGTTTCCAATCCATCATTTATTTAAATTATTTTTACTAACATAAATTAGTAGATTATTTGAATTTAGTGGCAATTCATCTGTTCAGAAAAAAATTAGCTGTTCCAATAAGAGAAGTTTACAAAGGTTTCTCACTAGTTGCTTCTATCTGAACTTTTGTATTTCCAAATTTTACACTGAAAAATAACAAACTTTACTGTGATGAAGAAGCAATAGGAATTCCTATTGGTCAATATAATTTGAAAAATTCAGAAAAATTTATTCATTCAAAAAATTCAAACATTCAAATAAAAGGAGATAGAATTTTAAAAGAAATGTTTATATCTATATAAAAGAAAATATTATAACTGTTGCTAAAGATGTTGCTAAAATTATCCTATTTGAAATAATTAATGTAAATTTTGGTTTGTCTGATGGGATATTTGTTAAATGTGACAATGATTTCCATAGAGAAACTAATAGTATTCCTTCATTTAAACCAAATGCTGAATTTGGTGCTTGAATAATTTATGAACCAAATCATCCTACAAATATTCCAATTTGACACTGCTTTTGTAACTGTTGTTTTAAAAGTGAATTAATAATTTTTCTCTTAATAAGTCATGAACCAAATAGAAAGTTATGGATTTTACTCATTTCCTGTAAATGAGGAAACAAAAAATTATTTAAATCCTCCTAAGGAGCTACCAGAAATTAATATTAATATTGGTGATGTTGGATTCATCCTGATTGTTCCAACTTTAAATGACTTCTGATCTTACTCACACAGATAGAACTGATTTTTCTGCATATGATGGTAAATCAAATGTTAAACTAATTGATAATTATGTTTGAAAATTGATGATATTAAAATTAAAATGGAAATAATATTTTACATACAATCAACAATCCTTCAGTTTCTTCTGCAACTCTTATTCAGTTAACTTCATCACTATGAAATGAATTAGACATGAAAGGATAATCAATGATAAAATTAAAACTAAACAAAATGAAGTCCTTTATCCATTAGAATTATTTGGTGGAATTTTTGAAGATTTCAAAGAAATTATGTGGGAAGAAGATTTAACTGTAATTTTTACTTTAAGTTCTAGAAAAGATCAAGAAGATTCTATTCTTCACTAAACAACTGAGAATGGTAATTATATACTTCCAAAATAAGGTAAAACTATTGCACAAAGGATGGACATTCGTGTTCCTGTTGTTGAATATGAATCTGAATATTACCTTAATCTACAACAAGACAGTGTAAACAATCCAAAAATTCTGTATCTTACTTTGAACCCCAAACAATTGAATATGCCGAATTACAAGGAAAAAGAATTTTTGAATTAGATATTACTAAATCTGAGATGTTTTACTTTATGTTTGTTGATTTCCAAACTAATGTAAAAATAATCAGTAAATAATTCTTCATTATTCAAACATGTTATATTACAAAATATTTATGTTAAATTGGAAGAAGTAAATGTTTTCCTCCAAACAATGTCTTAAAGGCTGACAATTCCATTAGATATTTTAAAAGAATACCCCAATTAAATATGATTTAAATGTAAGTCCTTTCAGTTTTATTCAAAAATATCATGTTGATGTAATTAATACATCCTGAAGAGTAAATGTTCTAGCTACTTAAGAAACACCAATGTAATTATGTACATTCTTTAAAGAAAATATTCCAAATGATACAATTGCATATGTTATTATGTATGGTAAACAGATTTTAATGTATGATTCACTACACATAATGCTTACTGAAAATTTCTAACTAGATAAATGAATAAAAAATTAGAAAAAATTAAACAACTGTTAACTTAATGTTTCATTTCCATTTGAAATATTTTTGTAAAACTAGAAAAGACAAAAACAGAGAAGTATAGATTTTAGAAATTAAAAAGTTTTCGAAATGTTTGAAAAACATTTTAATTTTTGATTTGTTATATTTTTTCTACATAAATGAAAATGTGTATGAATGTCAGTATTGAAATTCTGTTAACTGAACCTAACAATTCTAGTAATGGTTGTTCACAATTGCTCACTGAATTATCAGCCTTAAAAGACACAAATCCTATATCATTTCAAAAGCTGAAATTTTACCCTCTATATTTGGAGATAAAATTTTATTACTATTACATAATGAATACAAATTACCCTACCAGATCATTATACTAAAATCTTTACAAATCATGGTAAATAAGGTAGTATTGTAGGATTACAATTTACTTATCATGATAAAAAAATAGAGATCGATTTATGTTATTAAATTTGAAGAAAGTTTTCAAAATATATGTATTGTTTTTAATTAAATTAAAAATTTATTTCACTATAATTTTCTCAATTTTTTAAGTAACTGAACTTTATTGTTAATAATTTGTTTTGATTGTATTATATATAATTTGGTTGGGAAGCACTGAAAATTAGAATTTTGGTTTCTACCCTGGAATTTTTAATCGAAATTTTCTTTGAGCCAGAATCGGTATAATAATACTACTAATCTCCCAAATGCCACAAGTTACTACTATTGTCTGGGTTTTCATAGTGTAGAATTATGTTAGTAGGTAGAAACTCATGTGTATGGTTACTATTTTTCAAATTTTTTTCAATATGTGGAAGTTGTAGCTCTAGAATTGCAATGTTATTCTTTTGTTGTTTATTGGCTTATAACTGATTTCCTTGAAATTTTTCGAATATTTTTATTCAGCTGTCTCCATCAAGAGAATGGTCACTATATCATCAGAATCTCGATCATTCTTGGTGGACAAATTTGTCATTCTTGAGCATAGTTGAATCAATGTTATGTTTTGATCAGAATTCGTATTATTTGTCGTAGTGATAGAGTCGAATCTACCAGAAACAAATGATGCAAAGCCCGAGTATGTGATTCAACTAATTATCTGTATGTGGTCCAGTTTGTGTGTTACATATTGGTGATTTGTCTCCTAGTGGTTTTTGTCTGTTTGCAACAATTGTTCATATTTCAGATATAAGCACATCTCCCTGTACTTGTGTAATCAGATTACATTCCATGTTGGTTACTGTATTAGTGTTAAATGTTAACTCTTCATTATTAAATGAGTTATATGACATGCTTTCACTGTGTTGCGTCAGGTTCTGTTGCTGTTGATCAGTCTGCTGAATTTGTCTGTTATTCATTGTAGTAACAAAATGAGATTGACAACTGTTACCAAAAATGTTAAAATTATAACTTTTTTATCATTCAGAATAAGTTTCTAAAAAAATGCAGTTACTATAGACAAATTTATACACGTAATGAAACTTCATCATACGTACTGAATATCTTTCATGCATAAAGAAGATTCGTCACACACCAAGTATATGAAAACATAGAAAATCCCACATGTAACAGTTACACAAAAGTAGCTCTAAGGAAAGAAACATGAAATTATTAGTACATAAACCTTGCGCTGTGTTGTGTGCTGTAGCAAAAGAAAGAAAAGAAAGTCTCTGCTTTTCAAAAGTGCCAATGGATAATCCGAAGCAGCGGTAGAAAAGTGAAACTTATTTGCTCTGACTCGATCATCCATTCATTCGTGAGCATAAATATGTTTGGCTGCTCTTTACTCAAAACCGAATGTTCTGTCCTCTTCTATAAAACGGTTGAACTGAAATTACAGTTTATTGAAAGTCTTTGCGAACAATGTGTCTCAGTGCACATATTTACATGAAGACAAATCTAACTGGCGTTCACTGTGCAGAAAATTAGATCGAAACTGTTGCTTAGAAACGAATACTAAAGTCGAACTGCACACTGCCGGAAAAAATCGAAACACTGGAATTACATAGCAGTACCATGAAAAATACACTGTTCACCGGGCCATAAAATATATGAATGACAAAGAAATTGCTTAGAATTTGCACAATGGAAACGTGATATGAGAAACGAAAGAAACGACAAAACATGAAAAGAACCTCACCTGAAAAATTACGGCATAATCAGCAGCAACAGCACTGCATGAAGAAATTGCGCCAGCTATAATGTGCTAAAATAAAACTAAAGTACTAGGAGAAAGATTGAGATAATTTTCTAATACTAGAAAAGATTTATTACTTGAAATGACAAAACTTATCGGTTCGTTATAAAGACAATGCTGTATTTTAAACTTCTATTTCATAAGAACATAAAACTCACAGAAAACTGAAAACTTTAATTTCTTTACAAAAGTGTTACAAGGCAATGCTTTTACATTGAAATACATTACACTGAAATGCCCTAAAATAAGGTAAACTGAGGTGAGGAGATGGACTGATCTGTTGCAAAAATCGCTACGTAATCAGTACGTGCCAGCAAAAATTATTATCTTAAAAACATATCCATAATGCAAATTCATTCTCTCTGTTTCATTAATACTGAGTCTAAGTCCTTCCATCAAATTAATCATTCCTAACAATTTTCATTAGCAAAATCTTCCTCCAATATGCACAACGCTAAAAGTTCTGCCAGCTTACTCCATGTCCAACACTCTACTACTTTTGCTCTACAACTGAGCCAAAGATATACAAGTTCAGAGACGCCCCTGTCACTGCTGGAAGTCGACGATTCCACAGATGTCACACGCAACTGCTTCGCTTCCATAACATGAAATTTCCACTCATTCTGATACCATCCGAAAATGAATGTCCAGTACACCTATATACACTCCTGGAAATTGAAATAAGAACACCGTGAATTCATTGTCCCAGGAAGGGGAAACTTTATTGACACATTCCTGGGGTCAGATACATCACATGATCACACTGACAGAACCACAGGCACATAGACACAGGCAACAGAGCATGCACAATGTCGGCACTAGTACAGTGTATATCCACCTTTCACAGCAATGCAGGCTGCTATTCTCCCATGGAGACGATCGTAGAGATGCTGGATGTAGTCCTGTGGAACGGCTTGCCATGCCATTTCCACCTGGCGCCTCAGTTGGACCAGCGTTCGTGCTGGACGTGCAGACCGCGTGAGACGACGCTTCATCCAGTCCCAAACATGCTCAATGGGGGACAGATCCGGAGATCTTGCTGGCCAGGGTAGTTGACTTACACCTTCTAGAGCACGTTGGGTGGCACGGGATACATGCGGACGTGCATTGTCCTGTTGGAACAGCAAGTTCCCTTGCCGGTCTAGGAATGGTAGAACGATGGGTTCGATGACGGTTTGGATGTACCGTGCACTATTCAGTGTCCCCTCGACGATCAGCAGTGGTGTACGGCCAGTGTAGGAGATCGCTCCCCACACCATGATGCAGGGTGTTGGCCCTGTGTGCCTCGGTCGTATGCAGTCCTGATTGTGGCGCTCACCTGCACGGCGCCAAACACGCATACGACCATCATTGGCACCAAGGCAGAAGCGACTCTCATCGCTGAAGACGACACTTCTCCATTCGTCCCTCCATTCACGCCTGTCGCGACACCACTGGAGGCGGGCTGCACGATGTTGGGGCGTGAGCGGAAGACGGCCTAACGGTGTGCGGGACCGTAGCCCAGCTTCATGGAGACGGTTGCGAATGGTCCTCGCCGATACCCCAGGAGCAACAGTGTCCCTAATTTGCTGGGAAGTGGCGGTGCGGTCCCCTACGGCACTGCATAGGATCCTACGGTCTTGGCGTGCATCCGTGCGTCGCTGCGGTCCGGTCCCAGGTCGACGGGCACGTGCACCTTCCGCCGACCACTGGCGACAACATCGATGTACTGTGGAGACCTCACGCCCCACGTGTTGAGCAATTCGGCGGTACGTCCAAGCGGCCTCCCGCATGCCCACTATACGCCCTCGCTCAAAGTCCGTCAACTGCACATACGGTTCACGTCCACGCTGTCGCGGCATTCTACCAGTGTTAAGGACTGCGATGGAGCTCCGTATGCCACGGCAAACTGGCTGACACTGACGGCGGCGGTGCACAAATGCTCCGCAGCTAGCGCCATTCGACCGCCAACACCGCGGTTCCTGGTGTGTCCGCTGTGCCGTGCGTGTGATCATTGCTTGTACAGCCCTCTCGCAGTGTCCGGAGCAAGTATGGTGGGTCTGACACACCGGTGTCAATGTGTTCTTTTTTCCATTTCCAGGAGTGTATGTGCATCTTTCAACAGAACATGAGTCAAGACTTCTGTTTGCTCATTAATCAGGAACAGAAATTCGACTTAAGTATTCTCCCATAATGAAGCACTTTATTGTGTATCGGACTCCAGAAAGAGAGAGAGAGAGAGAAAGAGAGAGAGGGAGAAAGAATCGTCACACAAGTAAACAGAATAACTCTGTCATAGAAAAACTACTTCATGCACGCCATGTGTCAAAAGCAACACTTCTCAAAGTCTAACCGCCAGATTCTCCTTTGTAGCTCTCGCCAGCAAAGTCTGTGGATCGAGGGAACTGATTGCCCCCAACAGACAAGTACGCTGGATCGGTCCCTGGAGGCAAGTCTACCTCTCCACGCGTTACCTCACTCCCACCAGGACACACGGCATATATGTTTGCACCCAAGCGATGAATCCTGGTGGCCATTACAAAAAATTTACCTCCCACTATATGGGTGATGAAGATACCAGCCTATCCGCTGAAGCTCATATATTTTTCAGAAGATTTTCTGGATGTTTCCATTTCCCCTCCTACATCCTTAATACTCCGTCAATAAGTAAGGCATCTCTGCTTTTTCGCGGGAAATGTCCCTCACCGTATTCTGTGAGAAGATTCCTTGGAGGTCAGCTCATGACTCTCGTTTGCGGTCATGCACATTCCTTTGCTTTAAAAAGTGCCTTTCCACCTTCTTTCATTCCTGAGGCTCTTTCTCCTGATACATCGTTCAGAAATTTTTTCTATCTGAACAGAGATCAACCTCCTGCCCGCTCTGTCCACACTACAGGGGTACTGCTGCCTCCACGGTTGTAAACTGCCACCTTCACAGTCTGCTCTCTCTCAGAGCAGAACATGACGAGTCTCTTCCCAGCCCCTATTTAGCCGATGGCAGCTTCTGAGGAACGCATCACCCGCTTCACCCTTTGTCAGTGCTTAGCTTTAGTTAACTTCCAGACATGCAGTACTACAGAAATCTTTAGTACGTGCTGGTAGCCAGTATCAATCAATGGAATGGATAATAATCTGATTGTGCATCGTAAACAGTGATCTAATATAAATATGAATCTAAAAGAATATTAGCATATGGTTGAAAAATCTTCTGCATTACATTTATATAGAAGTAGTAGTAACATTATTGACTGAGCCAAATAATCTTGAATACTGACACGCTTATATAATTCTCTGAATATTAGTAGTGTTCAATATTTTCGTGCCACATTCACTGTATTGCTTTCACTGCAGTTTTCCACACCATTTTTGACAAGTCAATAGATGCACCAGATCTGGAAGTGCCCTGAATTGTGGTTACTTAAGAGGTTGCGCCACCCAATGCCCAATCAGAGTTCGTGCAGTGAGGTTATGTGAATTAAGCATCCTCTGCTGTCGTATATGCGTGGCGCTTGCAACAGCAAACAATGGAAGAATGATAACTGCCCGGCGAAGCACTGTGGGCGGCGGTCGGCTTGCTGAGTGCGGCTAACGATAATGCTATCGATACTGCATTAACAGATTACGTTCATAGCGGACAAAGGATCACATGAACAAACTACTGAAATCTCTTGACAAGAAGCCGGCCGCTGCGGCCGAGCGGTTCTGGGCACTTCAGTCCGGAATGGCGCTGCTGCTACGGTGGCAGGTTCGAATCCTGCCCCAGGAATGGATGTGTGTGCTGTCCTTAGGTTTAACTAGTTCTAAGTCTAGGGAACTGATGACCTCAGATGTTATGTCCCATTGTGCTCAGAGCCATTTGAACCACCTTGACAAGGTTACAGGTGACTGTCAAAGAATGACAACATTGCAGGAGTCATAGCTGTGTGCAGCCGGCTGGCACGCGGGAGATCAGACAGGTTTGCGCGACCTTGTTCAGATGATGACAGACGCCTCGCCCAGCTACTCACATAGCTTGTGTTCACTGCCAGGTTTCCATTGATGTTCTGCAAGCGCCTATTAACATTTGCTACGCTCTGGTTTTCCGCCGAAAGAAGCTCAATGACAGCTCTCTGCTTGTAACGCGCCTCCATTACAGACGCAATTTTGAAGGCTGCGTACAGCGCCAACACCTATCTGAACTTTATGAAACTGTAGGGGCTGAAGCAGGAATGTTCCACGACGTCCCACAACAAGTGCCACATTTTTTTAACTGGCCAGAAAGAACATGCATTGCATTATTTATTGAATGCCCCTTGTATAATACCCAGTAATATGTGGCCGTGATGGTCTAGCTGCCAGATCGCTATACTCCGGCCCTGGAAATTGCGGGTTAATCTCGAATAGGAGTGGGGACTTTCCATCGTTTCAGTCCCTCCAGGACAGCCCCATGTCCACTCAGCCAGCTATCAAATTAGCAACAGTGATTTTACCCTAGAGTATAAGGTGACTGAAATCAAGAGCCCGCCATCCTCCCCCTGTTGGTACCATGGCGAAGAAAGGCTTCACATTACGCGCAGCCAGGCCGAAAGCACGTGACTGTATCGGTTGGACCCTAGATGACTGGAAAACCGTGTCCTGGTCAGATGAATCCAGATTTTAGTTTGTAGATGGTAGGGTTCGAATGTAGAGCAGACCCCACGATGCCATAGGCTCAGGTTGTCAGCAAGGTACTATGCAAGCAGATGGTGGCTTAACAATGGCGTGGGCTGTGTTTACACGGAATGGAATGGGTCGTCCGGTCCAACTGAACCGATCATTGATTGGAAATGATTATGTTGGGCTTCATGGACTTTAGGTTCCCAAACAATGTTGTCATGTCATCGAGCCACAATTCGTCGCGATTGGATTGAAGAAGCGAATGATTTGGTCACCCAGATCACCCGACATAAATCCCATTGAACATTTATGGACAAATCAAGAGGTCAGTTCGTGTACAAAATCCTGCACCGGCAACAATTTCGCAGTTAGGGACAGCTACAGGGGCAGTATGGCTTAAAATTTCTACAGAGGACTTCAAAAGAGCCGGCCGGGGTGGCCTAACGGTTCTAGGCGCTACAGTCTGGAACCGCGTGACCGCTACAGTCGCAGGTTCGAATCCTGCCTCGGGCATGGGTGTGTGTGATGTCCTTAGGTTAGTAAGGTTTAAGTAGTTCTAATTTCTAGGGGACTGATGACCTCAGACGTTAAGTCCCATAGTGCTCACAGCCATTTGAACCAACTTCAAAAGACATGATGAGTTATGCTGCGTCGAGTTGGTGCACCACCCCGGGGAAAGTGAGGTCGGACACGTCGTTAGGAGGTATCCCATGACTTTTGTCACCTCAGTATAAATAGTCGGCAGTGTCTGTTCCTTTTGAACGTGCGTTAATGTGTGCAGGAACGTTACAACGAACTTTACAGACGCTGTCAAATACAGAAATTGCACTAATGTATTCCAGACAAGAAACACGGCACATACTTCCGACATTTGCACTGTTGTACAGATATTGTTAGTGCAGTACAGTTTCAAATGTAATGGGATGTGAAGTGAAACGAAACGCAGTTACAGATATTGTCAATGCAGTACAGTTTCAAATATAATGGGATATGAAATGAAACGAAACGCAGCTACTCTATAACGAACCAACGAAGACCACACGTTCCTTTGTCAAAATACTAGCACACACTCTTAAATAATTTACGGTATTTTGGCGGTGGAGCTCAGGTTCACATTACTTACCAGGAATTACTAAAACACCACGTATTCTACAGAGACAGTGCACTACGTCATTCGCCATCAAATGATTGTGCCTTATTACAAAAGTTTCTAAGCAATCAGTAGTCAAATAGCGTCATAAGACTCAGACTTTCTGCCCTTTACTAAGAGAAAAAAACTGGGACAGATTTATGGGCCTAAATTGATAGAATCATTATTTTTTTTTTTGGCGTGGATTAAAGCTTTCGTTCACATGTACTATGTTTGTACTCATAGGCGTCCGCGCCTACAGCCTTCACTGTCTGTCTTCTCCCCAATCTCTCTGTCAAGCTTTCATCTCGCTTCTGACTCTGTATCTCCTTCTTTCCCCTCTTCCTGTTCATCTTCTTCGATTTACTTTCTCTGTCCAACTGCTCATCTCCACCTCTTTGCCCACCTCCTCCTCTTCTCTTTCTCTGCGCTTTACCTCCTCCATCTTTGTTTGTTTATCTTCTCTTGCCGCTCTCTCTGTCTGTCTCTTCCTTCTTCTGTCTCTGTCCATCTCCTCCTCTCCCCTCCCTCTGTCCACTTCCCGCTTGCTCTCTCTCAGGCCATCTGCTCTTCCCCCTTCTCTCTTCACGTTACCACGTCCACCCCGATACGAGGCGGGTTGTTCTTATCCCCACAGTATTTCTTTCCAGATTGTAGTTAATATGTGTACCAAATTTGTTTAAAATCGTTCCAATTTGATGAAAGAAAAAACTTTATAGCTTTCTACAATTTCACTGTTCACACAGTAAGACTGCGGGGTTCGTCAACCCAAAAAAGTTCTTAAAGGCTTGAAATTATACGCTAAATTCGTTAGAAGCTCTAAGTGCTCTCATTCTCAAAAACTGCTTAATCAGAGTATGGGTATTCGCGAGTTGTTGGCTATACTGCTTTTCCACCCTCATCCATCTGATAGGTAGGTGATCCTAATTACCACAGCGATTCTTTGCAGACAGTAAGTGATACGTGCACCAAGTTTACTTGAGATCGATCCTATGCTTTAGGAGGTAATGTAGAACACACACACACACACACACACACACACATACATACATACACACACATGTACATCTATTTTTATAATATGTATGACTGACCGGATAGTTATCAATTCTCTGTAATATAAAAAGGTATTTGTCTCACCTATAAAATGCGGTTCTTATGGCGTGACATGTCTCTAATATAATCAACTAACTTAAAAAATGAAAATTTTAGAATCTTGCTCACGCCCTGGAAAAATTTCTGCGGACGACCATCCTTATATGTATTCGCAAGATATGCATAGCGAGTTGTTGTCAGGTGAGTTCTATCTCAGGGTCACAGCTAACGTGATAGCAAGTGCATCCCTCCCCCCTTTCTCCCCTGCGCAAGGCACTTAACATCCGTCCTGAAAGGTGTAGTTGAAGACATGTTACCAGCCTCAGGGTGACGAACAAACGTTGTCTGAAGTTCCCTGCGCATCAACTGCACAAAGTATTAGAATTAAAAGAACCGCGGTCATTCCGTCAGATATTTTGTAATTGGGTTAAGAGAGCTTATAATTAAATAAGAGTCTTGTGGCGTATTACAACGAAACGTGTGGAGAAATGTAAATTTGTCTTTGTCAAAACCTGAGTATATCTTTCATCAAATGATTAGTGTGTCACAGCTGATAAGAAAAAGCATGGTGTACAGATGCCACTGAGTAATGTAGGGTGGAAATGCGACGCAAAACAGTCGCAGAAGCTCAGTTGAAGACGTAGTTTATAGCAACAGAGGGTGGAAATTTCAATGCATCTTGAAAAGCGAATGAGTACTAGGAATTCGCACATCATTTAGTGGAGTGGTGCCTAAGTTTGGGGTCGAATTTCATATACAAACAAAGGTATCTCACAAGCATGATTATGAGATGGTTTCATCAAAAATGCTGAAACATGTCACCTGACAAGGCCTTGGGTAAACACGCCTAGTATATATCCAAAAAGACTACACTTTTGGGAGGAAATAGGTCTAAGAATATTACACATTGCATGCACAGAGACAGTGACGATAAAAACAGAGTAATCACAGATTGGATACGGAGAAGTTTTTTTCCCATGTTCCATCCATGACAGAAAACACAGTATGCTACGCACTTAATGGTGATTCATAAAGCACCAATGAGGTGGTACAGATGTAAACAGACTTCGTCATGCAATGTCCGAAGACTTGAATACCAACGCAAAAAAAAGAAACCATTTGTAAAATTTCCTAGACAAATACGTTGAGTGTACAGAAATCGTCACAACCTTTAGTAACGACCTATGTGAAGATGGAATATCACGACCAAACAGCATGTCACGTGCTTCTGTCAACTTTTCCCTAATATTCCTTTTTTTTCTTTATTGTTAATTTCACACCTGATACAGGTGTGGCATATTACGCCGCTCTTCGGCCACAGATAAACTAATGGTACAAAAGAAGACAATCGCAGAACACACAGCGTGGATATACAAACGTAGACACACAAAATTAAAACACACGGAGCCGTTCACGGGCGCAGAGTCCAAAATAAAAATGTTCAGACACGTGGACACTCACAGAGATGACAGATGGCACACGCGAACGTTGGAGCACAAACGAGTAACACTGGAACACTTGAACACGAACACGACGACACACACAAACACTAGGCGATGATCTCCGGTGGGCGAAAGTTCACTATATGTGTGCAAGTCCGGGAACCTGCCAAAAGGGGAAAAAAGGGGGTAGGAGGGAGAGGGGAGTGTGTAGATGCCAGTGGCAGAGGAGATGGGAGGGGGTGGAAAGAAGGTAGGGGGGTAGGGGAAGATCGGGGGAGGAGGGAGGGAGGAAGGGAGGAGGGAGAGAAGGGAGAGAGGGTACCCTCGAGAGAAGACACAGGGCGCGGTAGAGGAGGATCAAAGTCGGTAGGAGGGGTTGATGGAGGGGATGACGGCATCATCAGAGAGGGGGAGTTGGTGGAAGCCACCTTGGCCAAGGGCATGGAGAATGGAGAGATGGAGAGCAGGTGGGTTGTGGGAATGCAGGTGTGGCAGCGGTCGGGGGTGTGAGAGGATGGGAGAGACAAGCGGGTGAGGGGGATCATGTTTGCAGGAGGTGTAGAGGATCTGCATCCGTTTGAGGAAAAGAAGGAGGTGCGGGAACGGAAGAAGGTCATAGAGGATCTGGGTGGGGGAGGAGACAGATGCGATAGGGGAGGCAGAGCACGTGGAGTTCTAGGATTTGAGCGGATTTGTAAAAGGTAGGAGGGGCAGAGATCCAGGCGAGATGAGCGTAGCAGAGGATAGGGCGGATAAGGGATTTATAGGTGTGGAGGATGCTGGAGAGGTCCAGACCACATGTGCGGCCAGAAAGGAGCTTGAGGAGATGGAGTCGTGAGCGTGCCTCGGCTTGGATTGTCCGGAGATGGGGGCGACGGTCAAGGGTGACGCCAAGGTACTTAAGGGTGGGGGTGGGAGCGATAGGGCGGCCATAAATGGTGAGATAGAAGTCGAGGAGACGGAAGGAAGGGGTAGTTTTGCCTACAATGATCGCCTGGGTCTTGGAAGGCCTAATATTCCTGTACTTCGGACCTTATACGCATCTAAAAGGGTGACATCAATGTCTGTCATCAAGCAGTATGCGGGGATTGGACAAAAATCTGGAAGCACCGCGAGAGAGACAAGCTTGAACATGAATGCAAATGATAGCCAAGCCTGAACGTTGCGCTGTTTTATTTGACCACGAAAGTGTGGTATCCACCACTATTAAATCTCTGCACCGAGCAGCGGCGCGCTCCATTGCTCGCGGCCAGAAATGCATCGTTGGCCTCACTTCTCCGTGCGCGGCCCTCTGCGCGCTTCAAAACACAGCGATTGGCCACCCGTAACAATCAGCGATTGGCCGGCCAAAATGTACAGGACCCCAGCCGCCGGCTCCATTAACTTACTCGAGGCCGCTCCTGACGTCTACAAGCCAGTTCTCATCGTGCTATGTTTCTACTCCACGACTCGGAATTGCTATGCTGCGGTATACGTGCTGTTCGATGTTGATTCGGCTGCGCTGTGGACTATAATAGCATGCGAATGCCATACTGGAACTTGGACTTAAACGTTCACTAGGCCTAGTATGTCAACGGACTAGTGATTTCCGACGGAATTCTGCATTTCACTTGCACTTCCTGGACATTGGTATAACCACCATCAATTTATATAACTTTCCACAAAGCGTTCATCTACAACTTGGCGTTTGGTAACAGAATTGCCTATATCAGTGTTGTGTCAATAAACCGTAGAACGGTGATATATTTATTGTGTTATTCCCATTTATAATAGAACGATACCTGTCCAGTGTTCTGAATGCATTGCAAGTGTTAAAACAGTGTACTGTGTGGTTGTGAGTGCATTTATTATTTTATTCCTGTTTATAACAGAACGATACCTGTGTATTGTTCTCAATATGTTACAAGTGTCAGAACAATGTGGTTGTGAGCGCATTATGTCGAAGTTAAGCAAATTCGTACGTCGGCAAATTGTTGGTGTTCGTACAGTGTGTGCTTCCGTAACCAATGAAACTGAAGTGTTTGGTGTTTCAAGAGGCACTTTATCGACGATTTATATTACAGGCGCGGAAACTGGAACAACATCATCTGCTACACACAGTACAGGCTAAACCGTGTGTTGAGTGATCTTGTCACACGGCCACTGAAGAGGATTGTGGCGAAAAATTAGACAACTTTTGCAAAAGTCACTACCGAACTGATTGTCGTACTCGCGGATGCCGTCAGCACCAAAGCAACACGAACGGAGCTCCATGAACAGAGACTGTAGGACGTGCTGAAATTCTAAAACCACTCATCAGTGACGAAAATGCCCGTAAACGGAAAAGATGGTGCCAAAGCCACAAAACATGGACTATGGAGCAGTGGAAGAAGGTGATTGCTTCACACTGTTTCCAACACCTAGCCGAGTTGACGTTTCAAAATTAAGACATGATGGGTGCTCGGTGGCGATTTGGGCAGTCATATCGTGGTATTCCATAAGACCCATGCTTATTCCGCAAGGCTGCATTACCACCAAGGATTGCGTGACCATTGTGGCTGATCGGGTCCTTCATTGGTTCAATGTTTGTTCCCCAGTGGTGATGCTGTGTTCCAAGACGACAGGACCACTGTTTGCACAACTCGCATCGTCCTGCACTAGTTTTGTGAGCACGAAGATAAAATGTTACATCTAGCTTGGCCATCACACTTACCACATTTGCCGGCCGCGGTGGCCGTGCGGTTCTAGGCGTTGCAGCCCGGAACTGTGGGACTGCTACGGTCGCAGGTTCGAATCCTGCCTCGGGCATGGATGTGTGTGATGTCCTTCGGTTAGTTAGGTTTAAGTAGTTCTAAGTTCTAGGGGACTGATGACCTAAGATGTTAAGTCCCATAGTGCTCAGAGCCTTTTGAACCAACTTACCACATTTCAATGTTATTGATTGTTTGTGGTCTATTTTGGAGAGAAAGACGCATGATCGCTATCCATCTCCATCATCGTTATTTAAACTAGCCACTATTTTGCATTAGGAATGGTATAAGATTCCCTTAAAAATGTATGGGAACTATATTTATTCATTCTGAGAAGAGTGGAAGCCATTTTCAATACCAAGTGTTTCCCTACACCATATAATTTACTTTAGTCTAAATCCACTCATGGATCACAAACATTTATTAATGAAGTTGTTAATTCCGGTCAACAGTCACTAATCACCATACAGTGTTTCCAAACTATACAAAATACAGTTTTTTTCTTTATTGAAAGGGAGAGGGAGGGATACAGCGATAGAGGCGCGGCAACAGGCGGGGGGGGGGGGGAGTGGAGAGGAAGGAGGAAACCAGGGGGGGGGGGGATCAAGCCTGCAGACAGTGTAAAGGATGCAGAGATATTGGAGGAAAAGGAGGAGGTGGGGAAAGGGGATGAGGTCGTACAGGAGCTGTGTGGGGGAAGGAAGGCGGATACGGAAGCAAGGCAGAGCACATGGCGTTCGGGGATTTGGAGGGCCTTGTAATAGTGGGTGGGTGCAGAGATCAGGCAACACTGGCATAACAGAGGATTGGATGGATGAGGGATTTGTAGATGTGGAGAAGGGGGGAAGGATGTAATCCCCATGTCCAGCCAGACAGGAGTTTCATGAGGTGAAGGTGGGAATGGGCTTTTTGCTGGATGGTCAGGAGGTGAGGGGTCAAGGTGAGGTAACGGTCGAGGGTGAGGTTAAGGTATCTCAGGGTGGGGGTGAGCTGGATGGGATGACCATAAACGGTGAGGTAGAAGTCATGGAGACAGAAGGAGCGGGTGGTGTGGCCTATGATGATTGCCTCGGTTTTGGAGGGGTTAAGATGAAGGAACCACTGGTTACACTGAGTGGTGAACTGATCAAGGTGGGTTTTGAGGGTGTGATGGGACTGTTAAAGAGTAGGATAGAGAGCAAGGAAAGTGGTGTCATCAGCATATTGGAGAAAGTGGACAGTTGGGGATGGCTTGGGTATATCAATGGTGTACAGGAGATAGAGGAGAGGAGAGAGGATGGAGCCCTGGGGGATGCCAGCAGTGGAATAGAAGATGCAGGAGTTGGTGTTGTGGATGGTGACATAGGAAGGACAGTGTCAGAGGAAGGAAGCGACCAGACAGACAAAATTGATAGGTAGGGCGTAGGTCTGGAGTCCAAGAGGAGACTGGGATTCCATACACAGTCATATGCATTTTGGAGGTTGAGGGAAACAAAAATGACAGAGCAACAGGAGTTAAGCCAGAGGGAGAGAAGGTGAACGAGGTTAAGGAGTTGGTCTTCAGCAGAGAAGGAGGACCGGAAGCCAAACTGGGTAAGGGGGAGGAGGTGGTGTTGATTAAGGTGCTGATGGATACAACAGGAGAGGATGTATTTGAAGACTTTATTGAAGATGGAGGTGAGGCAGATGGGACAATAGGAAGAGGCAACGGAAGGGGGTTTCTTGGGTTTGAGGAATAAGTGGATGCTGGATGTCTTCCACAGGTCAGGGTCGAAGCCAGTAGAGAGGAAGACATTATAGAGATGGGCAAGGACAGTCAGGAAGGAGAAGGGGTTTTCCTTAAGGTAGTGGTAGGTGACACAGTTGTGACCAGGGGCCGTGTTGCATTTGGACTGGAGGATAAGTTGAATGTCTTGTGCTGTGATTGGAGTGTTGACGTCAGAGGGCGACAACTGCCCCAAGTACTGAAGACTGGGAGCAAGTAGAGTGACTGAGGTATCAGCGTGTTCCATGATGCTGCGCAAAAGAGGATAATCAAAGTGGGGATCATCAGGGATGGAGAAGACCTCAGAAAGGTTGGAAGTGAAGTGGTTGGCCTTATTGAGGTTGCCAAGAAGGGGGCGGTCGTTACAGAGAAGGGGGTAATGGGGTGCGGAATGGGAACCAGTAAGGCGATGGAAGGTGGACTAGTACTTGGAGGAGTTGATAAGGAGGGTGGTGTTGAGTTATGTACAGGTCTGATGACAGTCGGGGCATTTCTTTGTGGTAATAAGGTTCTGTACATGTCGCTGTATTTGCTGGTGGCTTTGGAGTGTATCCTTGTCATGAGTGCGCAGGAAGGAGCGATAGAGGCGGCAGGATTCGTGGAGGACGAGGATGGCCCATGGAGGGAGAGTGGGACGGTGGGGATGGAGGGTTTTAGTAGGAACATGGGCCTCCATGGCAACAGTAATTACCTTCTGAAGGAAGGACAAGGCGTGGATGATGTCATCTGGATGGTGGTAGGTAAGAGGGTGGCTATCGACCTGGGTGGCGATGGATTCCCGGTAGGCATCCAGTTGGTAGTCATGGACGACCTTGGGACGGGGTGCAGGGTGGAGAGCTGGTGGGGGGTGGTGAGCAGACTTTATGGTGAGAAGGACAGGGAGGTGGTCGCTACCTGTGGGGTCAAGGATATCAATGGCGATATGCCCAAGGAGGTTGGCAGAGGCAATGAAAACATCAGGGGTGGTGTCGCTTTGGGGGATGGGTGTGCTGGAGCAGGGGAACAAGGTCACCTTGGATCCTGGAGAGGAACTTATGCCACCGCCACAGGGCAGCAGGGGAGCAGCTATGGATGTTGATGTCATCAGCAATCACATAGGTGGAGAAGGTGTGGTCAATGTGGGAGATGAAGTCATAAGAAAGAGGAGCAGTGGAGTGAACATAGATGGTGGCACAGATAATGGTGAGGGAGGGGAAGAAGACACTGAGGAGGAGGTGTTCAGTGGGATGATTGAAGAGGGGTTGTGGCCAGCCGGGGATATGCTTAAGGTGGCCAATCGTGACTCCACCCTGGGCTCGAGGACAAGGAGCATCAGTGTGGTGGAGGATATAGGGAGAGGTGCAGATAGAATGGTGTGGCTGGAGAAAGGTTTTGTTCAATAGGAAGGTGTAGACCTGGTGGTGGTAGAGGGTGTTCGTGAGTAGGTATTTGTTGGTGCAGAAGGAGCAGATGTTCTGGAAGAGGATGTGACACTCATGCCGCACCATGATGGGAAGAGAGTGGGGAAAGAGAGGAAAGGGAAGAGGCTTAAATTAGGGTGTCGAGGTGGGTGAAGGTGAAATGGACTTGGTTGTGGGAGTAAGTGACAAAGATGTTCAGGTGAAAGACAGAGTGGGGAGCAAGGGAGATTTTGTGGGAGTAAGTGGCAAAGGTGTTCAGGTGAAAGACAGAGGGGGCAGCAAGGGAGATTTGTTGGAAGGTGTGGGGACGCTGAAAAGGGTGAATGTTTTGCAGGACAATGGTGAGAAACTGGATGATGGCCTCGACCATCGGGGGGGGGGGGGTGGACAGAGGGAATTGTTGGGGTGGATGGCGAATCAATGGGACAGACAGGGACTGAAAGCTCAGGGGTGGCAGGAGGAGACTTAGGTTTACACTTGTGGGAGTAGGTGGGATGGGGGCCATTGCAGGTGTTACAGGAAGCAGCGAGGTTGGGGCAGTGTTCAAGAAAATGAGAGGCCTTGCAATGGGGGACAGGTGGGGGGTTTTTGCAGTTTGGGGTCAGGTGGTTGTTGTGAATGAGGCAGCGGTCGGGGGTGTGAGAGGATGGGAGAGACAAGCGGGTGAGGGGGATCATGTTTGCAGGAGGTGTAGAGGATCTGCATCCGTTTGAGGAAAAGAAGGAGGTGCGGGAACGGAAGAAGGTCATAGAGGATCTGGGTGGGGGAGGAGACAGATGCGATAGGGGAGGCAGAGCACGTGGAGTTCTAGGATTTGAGCGGATTTGTAAAAGGTAGGAGGGGCAGAGATCCAGGCGAGATGAGCGTAGCAGAGGATAGGGCGGATAAGGGATTTATAGGTGTGGAGGATGCTGGAGAGGTCCAGACCACATGTGCGGCCAGAAAGGAGCTTGAGGAGATGGAGTCGTGAGCGTGCCTCGGCTTGGATTGTCCGGAGATGGGGGCGACGGTCAAGGGTGAAGCCAAGGTACTTAAGGGTGGGGGTGGGAGCGATAGGGCGGCCATAAATGGTGAGATAGAAGTCGAGGAGACGGAAGGAAGGGGTAGTTTTGCCTACAATGATCGCCTGGGTCTTGGAAGGCCTAATATTCCTGTACTTCGGACCTTATACGCATCTAAAAGGGTGACATCAATGTCTGTCATCAAGCAGTATGCGGGGATTGGACAAAAATCTGGAAGCACCGCGAGAGAGACAAGCTTGAACATGAATGCAAATGATAGCCAAGCCTGAACGTTGCGCTGTTTTATTTGACCACGAAAGCAATGGGGGACAGGTGGGGGGTTTTTGCAGTTTGGGGTCAGGTGGTTGTTGTGAATGAGGCATCGCTGGCAGTGGTAGGATTGGGGAGGGGATTTGGAGGATTCACCAGGGTGGTGACAGTAGTAAATCATTGCACCCTGGGTGAGGAGATGGTCAGTGGAGTGGATGGACTCCAAAAAGACCCGCATGAGGTAGGCGGGACTGGAGGCATAGTGGATATGGTGGTCAGAGCGGGTTTCCATTCCAGGTGGGAGTTCAGTTCCGCCAACACTTCATCCGCCATGATCACCAGGCTGAACTTGGTAATCATGGCGGTGTAGGTTGAAGAGTGATGGGGAGGCTGGGGCTGATGGGGCTAGGAAGAGGAGGGGAAGGGTGTCAGGGACGCATGGGGGCCAAACATAACACGTGGGAGTTTACAGAGGAGGTATGTGTGAAAGGAGGGGGAGAGTGACTTGTTAAGGACTGAGTCCCTGTGGGGAGCACCAGGTAGATACTTTTGTATGTCCGTGGTGAGGGTATGGGCGTCAAGGAGCTTAGGGTATGGAGTTGACAGGACAAAGGTGTGGAGGGTGGGGGCTGGGGTAGGGGGCGCTGGAGGAGGGGTGGTGTCCATGGTGATGATGGGAGGAGGTAGCGACTTTTTGTGGGATGTGGAGGGAGCAGTGTCGGCAATGACGCGCTTTGTAGGTTTTTTGGAGACTGTAGGCTGGGAGGAGGGGAGAGGGATGGGGCGGAGAGGGAGGTGGCAGGTGGCAGATGGCAGATGCTAGTGGAGTGGTGGAGGTGCCGAGAGAAGCAGCTGGTTCAGTGGTGGCGATGGTGGCCTAGGGTGACATGATGTATGTGGGGGACACAGATGATGAAGGGGGGGCTGAGAAAGGGGAAGCTAACCACCTGAGGGGTGGCAGCAGAGGCAGCAATGGAGGTGTATGTGAGGGTGGGGACAGGAGTGGCAGTTGTCGAAGGTGTGGAGGCTGGAGGAAGAGCATAGAGGTAGGGGTACACAGCAGGGGAGGAGATGGGGAAATGGGTGAATGGGGGAAGGGGAGGCGAGGTATAAGGAGGGACGCCAGAGGCTGCACTGCAGGAAGTGACAGTGGAAGAGGGGGTGGGGGAGGTGTAGATGACAGTGGAGGTGGGAAGGCTCTTGGTGGATGAACGGCCATGGATGGACAGCAGGCGGTGGAGACGATAGACGGTGGCGGATGGACAGCAGTCGGTGGTGGCGATGGACAGTGTCGGATGGACGGCGACGGGAGGACAGCAGGCGGCGGCCGCGACGATGGACGGTGGTTGGTGGCGGACGGACGGCGACGGACGGACAGCAGCGACGATGGACGGCGGTGGACGGACGGTGGGCGGCGGCGATGGCAGACGGACGACAGCAGCCAGCAGACGAAACACACAGGCAGGCAGACAGACAGATGGACACATGGACAGCAAACGCAACAGCAACAAGCCCTTCGAAAACGTAGATTTCACCCTGAGGGTAGCCCAGGCTCTGGAATCTGTTGCCTTCGAAGGAGGGGATCCACAACATACAGAATCAGTAATTACTATAAGCAAGTACAACATTTCTGTAAGTGAGTAAATGCAGTATATTACACAATTCGTTTCATTACTCATTTTGATGGAACCATAAAATTAATTAGGCATACAAGTTTCGTCAAAAATTTAAAAATTCAATGTGTCATATATGTTGGCACTTCAAAGATATGAGGTATACTGCCATGTAGCGATGAGTGATGTGCCTGCATTCTGGCTCGCTACATGTCGTTGCTGCACGTCAGTTCACACACTTCAAGAGAAACAGTCTTTTTAATAAAATGTACATAATCTTTCCTGCGCAAATAAATCTCAAAACGCAAATGACTGTGCTTATAAGATGTAGCGAGAAAAGGACGCACTATCAAAAATAGTACTGCACTGCAAAATTACACAGTAGCGCTGTACACTGCAGTCATCCATTAAAACGAAGTGTATCATGCTGCTGTATATTCCGATTGCTCACCTCATCCCCAGTAAAGATTCTGTCTTCTTCAAATCCGTGAATTCAACTTTTACTCTCACCTCCTTCTGAAAATCACACATGTAACCTTTGACCCTCATGTCTCCCTCACTCCCTTCAGCACCACTTCTACATCCAACCCCATCCTCCTCACCATCGCCCCATCTTCACTACAATAACAAAGATTGACCCTGAGATCAAGGTGGAGGAAGTGGTTTCCAAACTCAATAACTCAATTCCATTCTCACTTTAGGCATGTGTACAGCCAGCAGTATCTACAGTGACTCAGGTCCAACCTACCTCATGCGAGTTTTCACAGAGTCTGCTCCCTCCATCGATCACCTCCTCACAGAGGGACCCCTGATTTAGAACCGCTGGCATAAAGTCGAATAATCTAAATCGGCTCTCCCCCCCCCCCCCCCCAATCCTACTGTTGCCAAAAATGCCTTGTTTGTAATGACCATCTTACTACTAATCGTAAAATAGCCCCAACCTGTCCTCACTGTGAAGGTGCCTATTTCATCAAACACTGTCCCAGTCTCACTTCTTCCCCCATTTGCAACACCTACAGTTATGCGCACCCACTTGTCAAACCAAAATTAACAATACCCATCTGTCTTACTGATCATCCTATCCATCCCAATAATTCACTCCGCTCAAACCTCACAGCCGAAGGTATGTGAGATTCATCACCAAAGGCCTCCAAAATATCCAACCATCCAGTGACAGCATTCGCTACAACAAATTTTTCTTACCTGATTTCTACCTCAACACACAGGCCATCTACTCCTGAAACCAAGTCTAGTTTGTTTTCATCTGCCTCAGCACCCTCGTTGAAACCTCTCCACCCCTCACCCATGCAACTCCCTAAGCTCCCACCATGGTACTACAACAATGCAGCAACCTATATCACAACATAAGCTCCCTACCCACGAGCAAGCCCCTTTTCATGAACAGCCTGTCCCAACAAACCGTCGATTCTTTCACTTAATGAAACATTTCTCCAACCATGTCACACCCATCTGAATTTCTCCCTATGTACTCCATTGTACAGATAATCCCCTTCCCCTTGCTAGAGGTGGAGCTTCAACTGGTCATCACAAAAACATCACTGCTCAACCACACTCGTTACTCAAAACATTAACAGTTACCTGTGCTACTGTCTTCCTCCAACATAACAACCATGTCCCCTATGATTTTCTCACCCACATTGACCATACCTTTTCCCTCTATACTATTATCACTGACCTCAACATCAATAGTAGATCCCTGAGGAGCTCCAGCAATAGTGTTAGTTTACAGACTTTCTTCAAGGTAACACTATCCCCATCCTACAGTACACCTGTCCTGAAAGCAACATCACCACAGATGTCATCCTAGCATCTCCCAATCTCCTTGGACGCCTCACTGCAGAAGTCCTTGACCCAACTGGAAGTGACCAGCTACCTGTCATCTCACTGTATCCTACACACTACCCCACCCTCAGGTGGCCCATCTGCATCCAAAAGTTGTCCATGGCTACTCCTATGCCAGTTGGAATGCCTACCAGGAATCTAGAGATATCCAGATAGTAAACCATCCTCTAACCTTCCAGAAACCTGATAATATTTCATTCTGGAAAATCCCCCAGGCTGTGGCTAAGCCATGTTTCTGCAATATCCTTTATTCCGAGAGTACTAGTTCTGCAAGGTTTGCAGGAGAGCTTCTGTGAATTTGGATGGTAGGAGATGAGGTAACAGCAGAAGCAGAGCTATGAAGATGGGGCGTGAGTCATGCTTGGGTAGCTCAGATGGAAGAGCACTTGCCTGCGAAAGGCAAAGGTCCCGAGTTCGACTCTCGGTCCAGCAAACAGGAAGTTTCAACCTGATAATACCCTCAATGCCACAGCCTTCCTGCAGCAGACTGTCAGATGCTATCTCTGTCCTCCTGGGGACAGCAGCTTTCCAAACTTATCGCATAGCCACAGTCAAGGTCAACACTATTCACGTATGCCACTAACTGGCTTTACTCCACGACGTGCTGTATGCTGTGGATTTTGGCTCTAAATGGTTCAAATGGCTCTAAGCACTATGGGACTTAACATCTGAGGTCATCAGTCCCGTAGACTTAGAACTACTTTAACCTAACTAACCTAAGGTCATCACACACATCCATGCCGAAGGCAGGATTCGAACTTGCAACCATAACAGCAGCGCGGTTCCGGACTGAAGCGCCTAGAACCGCTCGGCCACAGTGGCCGGCTCCGTGGACGTAAACGTGCTTTCAGGCGGTGCATGTTGCAACTTTTGTGGTCCTCATGGTTTCACAGCACGTGTCTCTCATGCTTGCCCTACTGGTAGTGGGGTGGCGATCCTCTAACGTGACGGTATCCTCGCTGATACGTTGCCTATCCCAGCTGATGCCAGAGGTATGGCTCTCACGTTTAGTGGCGTCAGGATCGTCAATGCCTATGCGCCATCTGGTTCGGGTCGCCGCCGTGAACGCTCCACCTTCTTCTCAGAGACTGTCACACCTCTTTTCCTGGGTCTACAGGATGCATTGATCTTGAGAGACCCTTGCACCCAGGCACCCAAAGACCAACTACCACGCCAATCTCCGTGAGCGGCCCTAGCGACGATTCTCCAACACATCAGCCTAGTGATTTTGGGATTATGTTCATGGTGATCGTCTGGGGTTTACGCATTTCACTAGCCATTCTTTCAGCCGACTCGATCGTGTTTACATCTCCTGCGATATTGTCAGTGGGGTGCAGGCTGCTGAAGCCTGGCCAACAGCGTTCTCTGTTCATGAAGCTTATACCTGCGCCA
Organism: Schistocerca piceifrons; assembly: GCF_021461385.2. NCBI lineage: Eukaryota > Metazoa > Arthropoda > Insecta > Orthoptera > Acrididae > Schistocerca > Schistocerca piceifrons. The sequence goes on along the minus strand of NC_060144.1, from coordinate 260,236,412 downwards.
TCAATCTCTGCCGCCAAATTGTGTGACGCGGCCGTGGACCGTGGAAACTGAACACGATCCACCTTACTTCACCCGACTGCCGGCAGTTCATCGAGACCATGTGGGCAGCTTGTCGTTGACGCCGTGATGCCTATCAGTCTCCCCTGTCGTGGTGGGTGGGTGCTCTGTGCAAAGTCTGCTGTCCGCAAGGCCTTGATTGGTTATGGAAGGGAGGTTGCGGAGTGGCAGCGACGGACTCAGGAATTCTGTTCCATCATTCTCCGGGAATATACTATGATGACGTATTCACTAGAGCGCCAGGAAATGGCGAATCGTGTCAAGGCACTGCTCACGTCTCTCGCTCGCCGCCGCCTTGAAGGAGCTGTGGTCAGGGCGCGCACACATGATGGGTTAGTGCAAGAGCGTCCATCTATGTATCATGTCATTGCAGAACGGCGCCACCGTTGGAGGAATTTGATTAATGTTCTTACGACTAATGATGGGCTGTGTTTTGATACGTAACCTGATATCGGGTCTCCTCTCTATGCTCACTGTGTTACACTGTACTCTGAACAACGTCACCGCCCTGCCAACAACATTACGGCGGTCTCCCCACTCTCCTTTGGCTCGGTTACCGTGTATGCGACGATGGATCTGATTGCTAACTTCACGGAGGAGAAGTCCATGATACTATCCAGGTGGATTCTACGAGCAGGTAGCCTGGCCCTAATGGCCTCCCACTGGAGTTTTATCTGAAATTTCGTCCCCTTCTGGCGCCAGTGTGGACTGAAATTTGTCAGGGCCTTATGTCACTTTTCGTGCCGATTCCAGACTGTTTCTTCATGGTTTGCTCATTCCCATCCACAAGTCTCGGTGTACCTCACGGATATTCGATTACCTCCCTTGACATTACTCAACAGCGATACATTGATATTTACTCAGCTGTTGGCTGCGCGGCTTAAACGGACAGCTCGGTACGTGGTTTCCCCCGATCAAACTTCTTTCGTAGGTACCAATAACATCCGCACTGCCCTCTGCTGCTATCGTTAAATAATCGCTCTTGCTCACGCTCGTCGAATGCCTGGGCTTTTGGCAGCTCTTGAGTTCAGCCAGGCGTTCGATCGATTCGATCACGACTTCATGGAAGGGGTGCTAAGCAATATGGGTTACCCTGACACTACCGTCGACGTGGTAATGTGCCCCCATCGTGGAGCTACGTCTCGTCCACTCTACAATGGCCGTCTTACTACCCCCATCTCGATCCGCCGATCAGTGCTTCAAGGCTGCCCGCTCTCTGCATTGTTGTATGCATTCGCCATGGAGCTGTTGCTATGCGACCCTCGTCAACGCCTCTCTGGGATGTCACTCTGTGATCATGTATTCAGCTGCACAGCATATGCAGACGATCTCGTCATCGTTCTTCGTAGCAGTGCTGAGGTCAGGGAGTCACTGACATGGGTTACCACTGCGGCGAAGCTTGTGGTAGCTGCCTTAACGTCCGCAAATCGAGCGCCACGGCCATAGGTGCGGGACTTCCTGCGGATGGTGCTGTTCCTTTGCGTGTAGCTTATACTCTCCGAAGCTTAGGACTCGATTTCGCAAGTGATCTGCAGCGAACAGTTGTCCTTAACTGCCGATGTCTACTTTACCAACTACGAGCTATTTTCTTAGATCACCGTTTACGAGCACTCGATCTTCTGCAACGCACAGAATACGTAAATGTATATTTGACGTCACATATCCCCCCTTGTGGCACAGACACTCCTTATTCCGCCATCCATGGCCAGCCGCATGCTAGCCGGAGGGGTTCTTTTGTTTACTACGGCTTGTTCAAGATAAGGTACGAAACCTCCACCTCCCGCGGTCTCTTATCATGTGCCTGACAGAGCGGTAGCCCTTTTCATTGATTCTCACATGACGGTGTGGTGCCTTAGTATTACGTGCCTTACCAGCCTATTGCTGGAGGCCCTTGCACCACACTCTCTTTCAGCACCTATCCAGTTTTCGGAAGTCCCGCCGCCCTACTTTTACTTCCGCCACTTTTTCCTTGAACTGAGCTACGTCTGTACTGTGATACTGCCGGCGCAATTGACATCCACGAAGGCGATCTGTGGTTTCTTTCATAAGCACAGGTCACCAAATGTGGTTGGAGAAGTTTCCTCACATCGACTGCCGTGCCGTTTGGCGATCGGTGTGTGGTCCTTATCTTAACAGTGACGTCCAGTCTGCATGGTGCCTTACTGTCAATGGGAAGCAAGTATGCTGGTCACGCCTTCCCGGGATTCACTTCACAGACACCCCGTTATGTCGATTGCGATGTTATGTATACAGACGGGCACCAGAGAGAGATGTCTGCTTCTTGGTGCGACAGACGTTGTCCCTAATTACCCGTAGGACTCCTCATCAGATATCCAATCAATTGCTCACCTTTCCGACGCAGGATACTTCTCACAAGCAACGAGGACCTCTGTGAGGTGGGTTTGTGGACAAGCAGTACACTACTTGTTTGCTGATGGCGAGAAAGGTATCCTTGACTTTTGGCAGTTCGTTAATGAACGCCATTGTGTAGTTGCCCGCCATACAAAATACAGACAATTTTACTCCAATTTCCTCTGCAGTGTCTTCCTTAGCCCACCCCAGAGCTAGTGTATTCCTGTCATGAAGAGTTGATCCCCGCCTCTTCTACACTTAGAACCGATATATTCACCAGTAATTGGAATGTTCTTCTCGGAAAAACTAAACGTTGATGGTCTCAATTACTTAGACGTCTTGCTGCGCCCTCCTCCTCGCGTGACGCCGGTTTCCTGATATTCCCGGTAGTATTAATGGCAAAAATAGATAAATTAAACTACAAAAAGAACAAAAATAAATAAATAAATAAGTGATTTTCATTGTACCTCTATTCCGCGTTCCCTACACATTCCTTGGTTTCTGGAGGGTGGGAACGGAACTTGGTGGTCAGGCCTCTGTTTGCGACCCCTGCTCACTTTGCCCCCACCGCTCCCTACCACTTAAATTTTTATTAATAATCAGCAATTGGCGGCCGAACACTTCTGGCATTAGAAGTCACCCTCGTACGGCCTTGTCAAAGAGGGCGGAGGAGTGGACTGAGGTTCATGGCACTTTCCTGTCCTACGGGTGGGAAATTGCCTCTAAAGAGGGAAGAATCAGCAATGATCAACGGCATGAGAATGCAGAAGGCAATGGAAACCACTGCATAAAAGGCATATAACGTATATCCACAGAACATGTGGCCTGTAATTGAAAAAGTGTCATGAAAATCTTTCCATTGGTAAAAGATTCCGGAATAGTCCCACATTCGCATCTCCTGGAAGGGACTGTCAAGGGAGAGGTGACCGTCCGAAAAATATGGAATAACTAACGAAAGGATAACGTTCAACGAGTCGGGGCATGGAAATTCAGAAGCTTGAATAGTAGGGAAGCTAGAAAATCTGAAAATGGAAATGCAGAGGCTCAGTCTACATAGAGTGGGGGTCAGTGACGTGAAATGGGAAGAATACAGGGATTTCTGGTCGGTTGAGTATAGGGTAACATCAACAGCAGCAGAAAATGGTAAAAAGGAAGTAGGCGTTATTGTGGACAGGAAGGTAGGATAGAAAGTGTGTTACTGTCAATAGTTCAGTGGTAGGGCTGTACCTATTAGAGTCGACAGCAAACCAACACCAACAATGATGAATCAGGTATGCATAGAGACGTCACAAGCTGAAGATGAAGAGATAGACAAAGTATATGAATATATTTAAAGTGTAATACAGTACGCAAAGGGAGATGAAAATCTGATAGTCATGGGGGACTGGAATGCAGTTGTAGGGGAAGAAGTAGAAGAAAATGTTATAAGAGAATACGGGCTTGGAACAAGGAATGAGAGAGGAGAAAGAGTAATTGAGTTATGTAATAAATTATAGATAGTAATAGCGAATATTTTGTTCAAGAATCAAAAGAGGTGGAGGTGTACTTGGAAAAGACCGCGTGTATGGGAAGATTTCAGTTAGATTATTACATCGTGATCGGACAGACATTCTGATATCAGATACTGCACTGTAATGCGTACCCAGGAGCAGATATAGACTCAGATCACAATGCAGTAGTGATGAAGAGTAGGCTGAAGTTGAAGAGATAAGTCAGGAACAATCAATACGCAAATAAGTTGGATACAGAAGTATCAACAGATGACGAGACTGAAGTTCTCTAAGGCTATAGATTCAGACATGCTTGAAGTTCTCTAAAGCTATAGATTAAGCAGGAAGGAATAGATCAGTAGGCCGCATAGTTGAAGGGGAATGGACATCTCTAAAAAGGGCAATCACAGATGTTGGAAAGAAAAGCATAGGTACAAAGAAGTTAACTGCGAAGAAATCATGGGTAGCAGAAGAAGTACTTCAGTTGATTGATGAAAGAAGGAAATACAGAAATGTTCAGGGAAATTCAGGAATACAGAAATACAAGTGTCTGAGGAATGAAATGAAGTTCAGGGAAGCTAAGACGAAATGACTGCATGAAAAATGCGAAGAAATCGAAAAAAGACATATAGTCGGAAGCACTGACGCAGCATACAGTAAACTCAAAGCAACCTGCGGTGAAATTAAAACCAAGGGTGGTAACATTAAGAGTGCAACGGTAATTCCACTGTCAAATGCAGAGGAGTGAGAGGGTAGGTGGAAAGAGGAAACTGAAGGATTCTGTGAGAAGGAAGATTTGTCTGATATGATAGAAGAAGAAACAGCAGTCGATTTAGAAGAAATGGGGGTCCAGTATTAGAATCACAATTTAAGCGATCAAATAAGGCGGAAGGGGTCAATAACATTCCATCAGAATTTCTAAAATCAAATGGTTCAAATGGCTCTGAGCACTATAGGACTCAACTTCGGAGGTCATCAGTCCCCTAGAACTTAGAACTACTTAAACCTAACTAACCTAAGGACATCACACACATCCATGCCCGAGGCAGGATTCGAACCTGCGACCGTAGCGGTCTCGCGGTTCCAGACTCTAGCGCCTAGAACCGCACGGCCACTCCGGCCGGCTTTCTAAAATCATTAGGGGAAGTGGCAACAAAGCGATTATTCACATTGGTGTGTAGAATGTGTGAGTCTGGCAGTACACCGTCCGACTTTCGGAAAAATATCTTCCGCACATTTACGAAGACTGCAAGGGCTGACAAGTGCGAGAATTACAGCACAATCAGCTTAAAAGCTCATGCATCCAAGTTCCTTACAAGAATAATATACAGCAGAGTGGAAAAGAAAATTGAGGATGTGTTAGATGACGATCGGTTTGGCTTCAGGAAAGGTAAAGGCACCAGAGAGGCAGTTCTGACGTTTCGGCTGATAACGGAACCAAGACTAAAGAAAAATCAAGACACGTTCATAGGATTTGTCGATCGATAAAAAGCGCTCGACGATGTAAATAGTGCAACAAGTTCGAAATTCTGAGAAAAATAGGGGTAAACTATAGAGAGAAACGGGTAATATCTAATAGGGAATAGTAATAGTAGACGAATAAGAACAATGTACTCGGATTAAAACTGTTTAATCTGTACATCAAAGAAGCAATGATGGAAATAAAAGAAAGGTTCAGGAGTGGAATTAAAATTCAAGGTGAAAGGATATCAATGACACGATTCGCTGATGACATTGCTAACCTGAGTGAAAGTGAAGAAGAATTACGATATCCAGTATGGAATGAACAATCCAATGAGTACAGAATGTGGACTGAGAGTAAATCGAAAAAAGACGAGAGTAATGAGAAGTCGCAGAAAGGAGAACAGCGAAAAACTTATCAGGACTGATGATCACAAAGTAGATGAAGTTAAGGAATTCTGCTACATAGGCTGCAAAATAACCAATGACGGATGGAGCAAGGAGGACATCAAAAGCAGACTAGCCCTGGTGAAAAGGGCATTTCGGCTAAGAAAAGTCTACTAGTATCAAACATAGGCCCTCATTTGAGAAAGAAATTCCTGAGAATGCACGTCTGGAGAACAGCATTATATGGTAGTGAAACATGAATTGTGGGAAAACCGGAACAGAAGTTATTCGAAGCATCTGAGATGTGGTGCTATAAGCGAACGTTGAAAATTAGGTGGACTGATAAGGTAAGGATGAGGAGGTTCTGCGCAGAATCGGAGAGGAAAGGAATATGTGGAAAACACTGACAAGGAGAAGGGACAGAATGGTATGACATCTGTTAAGACGTCAGTGAATGACTTTCATGATACCAGAGGGAGCTGAAGAGGGCAAAACCTGTAGAGGAAGACAGAGATTGGAATACATCCAGCAAATATTTGAGCACGAAAGCGCAGCTGTTAGCTGTCATAATAATTTTAAATCTCATTTTGTCCATCGTGCAGTTCATCATATAATATGTTAATCGTGTTTATTTCTCTGACATCTTTGCCAACGTATCTAATGAATAGTGTTTGTTTGAGCGCCTGTTGGATTTTAACGGCGGTTCTGGACAGCGGCTTTTGCGATGTGACTATTGTTGTAAAAGAGAGCGTCTCATTGTTAACTCATTCTTTAAATCATAATTTACTTTTTCTAATTGCTTAAAATGGCTTATAACACCCGAGTGGTAGTTTTTGAGAGTCCATCACGCAAGTGCACCTTCTTTTTCTGCAGCTTCTCAAGTCTACCCATAAGTTTCGCTTGAAACAAAGCCCATTCAAACAGTTTATGTTTAAGATCACTCACTGACTTGTTTGGAAGTAGTTTTGCTGGATTTTTTCCTGTACAATTCTGTGACGACATCTACAAGATCATCAGGAGCGCTAGAACAACCTTCAGACCGTGAATGGTTGTCGTCCTCTGCCCCACTCTGCTGTAAAGATCTTTGCTCGATGTTGGTTCCACACTGCGTTGTATTCGTAAGATCTGTGGTACTATCCTGCTGCTTTCTCTGAACAAGTGGTACTGAAGCAGCAACTGCCACGCAACGCCGGCGGCGCTGAGGACGATGGCCGCCCGCTTCGCCGACGGACTTACCACACGTGTGGCAAGAATGTAGTCGCTATTAAACGTGTCTCTGTCAAACCACTGTTGCACTCACTGGGAGTCCACAACAACACATTACAGTAATTTTATATCACGAGTTCCCGCTACTAAACTTGCAAATCCTGTCTGTACGGTGAAAAAATTTCATCACAACAAAACTGCAGGGTTCAATTAATTCTTATGTCGTGTTGTACATTTTATTTTCAACCATCCGCGCAGAGACATTCACTGTAATCCGACGACTCTTTTCCGCTGAAATCACGAAATTAGGCGGAATGGTCTCCGCCTAGCGGTTTCCTCTTTCATTCGTTACCCCCATTCCACATTCACCTACTACTTTCCTTTCTCTTCCTTTTCCTACTATCAAATTTCAGTCCCCCATGACTTAAGTTTTCGCCTCCCTTAACTATTTGAATAATTTCTTTTATCTCATCATACATTTCTTCAGTCTCTTCATGTGCGGTGCTAGATGGCAAATAAACTTGTACAACTGTGGTAGGCATGACCTTCGTGTCTATCTTGGCTGCAATAATATGTTCACTATGCTACCTTTTATTCATTATTAAACCTACTCCTGCATTACCCAAATTTTATGCTGTATTTACCACTCTGTACTCACCTGACCAGAAGTCCTGTTCCTCCTGCCGCCGAACTTCAGTAATTTCCACTGTATCTAACTTTAACCTGTACATTTTCCATTTTAAATTTTCCAACCTACCTGCGCGATTAAGGGATCTGACAGTCCACGCTCCGATCCGTACAACGCCAGTTCCTTTTCTCCTGATAACAACATCGTCCTAAGTAGTCCCCGCCCGGAGATCCGAATGGGGGACTATTTTACCTCCGGAACATTTTACACAAGAGGAAACCATCATCATTTAACCGTACACTAAATCTGCATGTCCTCGTGAAAAATTATGGCTGTAGTTTCCCCATGCTGTCAATCGTTCGTAGTACCAGAACAGCAAGGCCGTTTTGGTTGATGCTACAAGGCCAGATCAGTAAATCGTCCAGACTGTTGCCCCTGTTACTACTGAGAAGGTTGCTGCCCGTCTTGAGAAACCAGACCTTTGACTGGTCTCTCAACAGATACTCCTCCGTTGTGGTTGCATCTACGGTAAGGCTATCTACATCGCTGAGGCACGCAAGCCTCCCCACCAATGGCATGGTCCGGGGGGGGGGGGATGTAATTGTATTTGTAAATACTTAAATGGACAGGGACAAGGTTCAAGAATTAGTACATGTTATTAGATTGCTGTTAGTTGTCAATTGGTTCCTGTTATAGTGCGTTGTAACCACGCGTGCATTTTGCGTTGTAGTGAGAGGAAAGCGGCCATCCACCTATCATACCACCCTCTCCTTATCCAGCCAGGAACCACAAAACTCAAGATGAGGACTGAACAATATTACTGATGCATATACACTACTGGACATTAAAATTGCTACACCAAGAAGAAATGCAGATGATAAACGGGTATTCATTGGACAAATATATTATACTAGAACTAGCATGTGGTTACTTTTTCGCGCAATTTGGGTGCATAGATCCTGAGAAATCAGTACCCAGAACAACCACCTCTGGCCGTAATAACGGCGTTGATACGCCTGGGCATTGAGTCAAACAGAGCTTGGATGGCGTGCACAGGTACAGCTACCCACGCAGCTTCAACACGATATCACAGTTGATCAAGAGTAGTGACTGGCGTATTGTGGCGAGCCACCATTGACCAGACCTTTTCAGTTGGTGTGAGATCTGGAGAATGTGCTGGCCGGGGCAGCAGTCGAACATTTTCTGTATTCAGAAAGGCCCGTACAGGACCTGCAACATGCGGTCGTCCATTGTCCTGCTGAAATGTAGGGTTTCGCAGGGATCGAATGAAGGGTAGAGCCACAGGTCATAACACATCTGAAATGTAACGTCCGCTGTTGAAAGTGCCCTCCATGCGAACAAGAGGTGACCGAGACTTGTAACCAATGGCAGCCCATACCATCACGCCGGGTGATACGCCAGTTTGGCGATGACGAATACACGCTTCCGATGTGCGTTCAGCGCGACGTCGCCAAACACGGATGCGACCATCATGATGTTGTAAACAGAACCTGGATTCATCCGAAAAAATGAAGTTTTGCCATTCGTGCACCCAGGTTCGCCGTTAAGTACACCATCGCAGGCGCTCCTGTCTGTGATGCAGCGTCAAGGGTAACCGCAGCCATGGTCTCCGAGCTGATAGTCCATGCTGCTGTAAACGTCGTCGAACTGTTCGCGAAAATGGTTGTCGTCTTGCAAACGTTCCCATTGTTGACTCAGGGATCGAGACGTGGCTGCACGATCCAATACAGCCATGCGGATAAGATGCCTGTCATCTCGACTGCTAGTGATACGAGGCCGTTGGGATCCAGCACGGCGTTCCGTATTACCCTCCTGAACCCACCGATTCCATATTCTGCTAACAATCATTGGATCTCAACCAACGCGAGCAGCAATGTGCGATACGATAAACCGCTATCACGATAGGCTACAATGCGACCTTTATCGAAGTCGGAAACGTGATGGTACGCATTTCTCCTCCTTACACGAGGCATCTGAACAACGTTTCACCAGGCAACGCCGGTCAACTGCTGTTTGTGTATGAGAAATCGGTTGGAAACTTTCCTCATGTCAGCACGTTGTAGGTGTCGCCACCGGCGCCAACCCTGTGTGAATGCTCTGAAAAGCTGATCATTTGCAAAATACAGCATCTTCTTCCTGTCGGTTAAATTTCTTCGTGGTGTAGCAATTTCAATGGCCAGTAGTGTAGTTTTCTTTAATTTAACGAAAAGGTATTTCTTAAGTTGTATCAAATTTTAACTTGTTTTCTTACATCTAGAAATTAAAAACAAAAATATCTTATTTTTATTAAAAAATTATGATTCGATATTTCTTAACAATTTGATTTGTTAATAAATATGGACTTTCGATAAAGCAAAAAAAAAGTTGCTATTAATGAGAATAGGTAGAGCGACCTGGCGATTACAAAGTCTCTACGCTATGCACTCAGCTACCGACTAGAGCGTTATTGAACTAGAAATGTTTTGTGGTTAACAGATCATGGAAATTCTTATCCTTCAAAGATGATTTTTCGAGATTTTTTGATAACTGCGTAGTAATGCTTTAGGAAATGTCAGGACACTCATCTTCAAATACCGTAAGTATGAAAAAGTCGGAGAGAGCCAGTACGTGATGTCCCTTTGTCAGAGACCTGTTGTGTAAGTAGATTGTGTTTTATTGCATGTAATGAGAAAGTTACCAGACGTTTTAATGTTTACGTTGAACGCATGACACAAACAAGAGTAGTCACAAATACAACCTATGCATGAGGTGGAAATAAGGCTGAATACCTTGTGCACCAACTACCCCTGCAATAAAAACCTGTAAGAGTTCGATGCTCCTTAGTACCTCTACAGATTTTTAAGAATAGTGCTACACACAACAAACTCGTCACAATGATGCAAACATCCCAGAAATGCAGCTGGTTACATCTATGATACGAAGATCGTCTAGCTATAGTGTAGTTGTAGGACGTATGGAACCTCAAAATGTAGGTCAAAGTTAGGTTACAAAACTTATTTAAGCTAATCAGCTGAGTAACTGAGAAAGAATAGTACATAGCAATGTTCCGAAAATTGTTGTACACTAAAACAAAAAGATCCTAAGCTCTGTGGGACCCACTTACTATAATTGATAGACTGCAGGAAGCGAAATTTACAAGACTTACACATTTGGACAGTTCACAAAAGCAAGATTAACGAGATAAATGTTCAACTTAGATAACTGAGCGGCCGGCCGGTGTGGCCGTGCGGTTAAAGGCGCTTCAGTCTGGAACCGCGTGACCGCTACGGTCGCAGGTTCGAATCCTGCCTCGGGCATGGATGTGTGTGATGTCCTTAGGTTAGTTAGGTTTAAGTAGTTCTAAGTTCTAGGGGACTGATGACCACTGATGTTAAGTCCCATAGTGCTCAAAGCCATTTGAACCATTTGATAACTGAGCAGAGAAGATGGATAACTATATGAGATAAATATGAGCTGCTCAGAAGACGAATTGTGCTACTGCCTTAGCGAAACTTACATTCTTCAAGTGCAGCAAGAAAACGTACTGGTCGGGACTATATAAGAGCCGGGAAGCGAATCCTTTCTCTTCAGAAAAGTTCGCTCCACAACTTTCACCATACCCAAGCTACACTTCAGGGGAGTCTTAAATGTTGCTGCCAATCTGACTAACTAAAATGTGCCTTTTCTTGGGTAAAAGCTGGGTAAAACAGAAAACTCACCCTCAAACCTTGCAAAAAACATGATTACGAATCGTGAGGTAGTTCTTTTGAACAATCTCTTTCCATTGGCCTGGTGGTGGGGCGTCATTTTGCATGGGTATTCCGTAACTTTTGGAGGGAAGCAATGAACTATCTCACTTCGGGGAAATTTCGGGAGGCAGCGTCCCCAGTGATACTCTGATAGAGAGGCCAATTTCACGCTCAGGTAACTTCTGGGGAAGATTTGTGGCGTGTAGCGGTATCCATGCCTATGCCAACCGGATTAGCGCCGGCATCTTTCTACAATGATCATATAGGGAAGCAGAGCTGATTCCGGAAAGAATTGGTGGCCACCCAGAAGGCTCTCGTTCTCAGCTATTGACACGCCTTGAAAAGCCTTCTGATCTTACGGAAATGCCTAGCCGTTCTGGCAAAAACACAATAGGCTACTTGCCATTCCCAGGAAAATGTACCAAGCTTACACATGTAAGTATCGCGTAATTGTGACAGAGCTGAAACAAAATCACAAAGCGAAAGGTGACAGACAGTGCACAATTGAAGCTGGCGGCCGCCACTACGAACTTAAGTTGCAGCTATAGTGTGTTACTTAAGCCAACAAAGAACTAAATACGTGTTCCAACCAATAAGTTTCTCATTTCATAGTTCACTGTCTAGGATACTGTATCGTCTGCATCAAAACTTTGGGGTACCATGAATTCTTCAAGGCGTAAATCCTTTTTCCCCCTTCTCCCACTCACAACTTCATTTTTTTAAAATATTTAATGCGTAAGTCGCCCCTAAGACTCCATAACCAATGTAGATTATCTAGGAATCAAAGTTATTGTTTGTAGCTGCTGCTGCTGCTAATCCTCAAAGAGCAAATCATAGACTCTACCTCTACAAGTACACTCCGTAAGGCACCTTGTAGCATGCGATGGAGGGTACTCCTTCGACTACTATGTCCAGAGCCCCCTTCCCCCATCCCCCCCCCCACCCGTGTCTTTCTCTGTTCATTCACGTAGGAAAACTTACGTTCTGTAAACCACCACATAAACTCTAATTTCTCGGATTTTTTCGTTGTTACCATTTCGCGAGACGAATGTGGAAGAAATTAATATGTTGCCCGACTCTTTCCTGAGCGAACTCTCTCAAAATTTCAACAGCAAACCTCCTGTTATTCACAAGGATCTCTTGTATCGTCTGCCGCTAGAGTTTGTTGAGCATTTCATCAACACTCTTGCGCCGACTACACGATCCCGTCACGAAAGACGCCGCTCTTCGATGGATCTTGTCTATCTCTTCTACGAGATATTAATCCTACGTCGTAAGGGTTCCAGACTGATGAGCGATACTAAAGAATCGGCCGAACAAGTGTTTTGCAAGCCACTTCTTCTGTTAGTTAGTTACATTTCCAAAGATTCTTGCTATGAATCTCAGCTTGGCACCTGCTTCTCCTACTGTTTGTTTTATGTCGACATTCCGCTTGAAGTCGCGCTGAGTAGGTTACTCCTGGGTATTTTACACTATTTACTCTTTCCACTGATTTGTCGCTAATAGCAAAACCATGCAGTAGTGGATTTCTTTGCTTTTTTATGCACAGTACGTTGCATTTACACGGTCCATTCACATTAATGTGACCACCGGCTATGTTCGACGAAACATTCAATAACCACTCACAGTCACCAGATGGCAGCACTAGCAATGGATGGTATATAGAGCGTGTCGGAGAGGCGCTGAATAAAGTGCAATCGTTGCCGGATTGCGGAAACGGAGCTATTTATCTGACGTCCATAAGAACAATATCTTTCACTTTCGTTTCAAGGGTGCAAGCAGGTTTGAAAGGGCTAAGTTTGTAAACTGTTCGCCTGCCACTATAGTTGAAGTATACCGTGTATGGCAAAATGGTACTACCGAAAACCGGTGCCGAGGCAACAGATGACGGGGGTGAACGACGGCTGCAGTGAAGTGTGTGGGTAAATAGACGTGCAATTGTTTAGCAACTGACCGCCTAGATGAACCAAGAGGCTACCAACAGTGCCTCTTCATCTACCATGCAGCGAACTTTCTGTGTATGGGCCCCCACACCAGACGCCTGATTCATGCGCGACGAAAACTTAATTTGTACGCCAATACCACAACTGCACGTCCACGGAATGGACGTTTCATGCTCCGTCGAACTGAAAGCAAACACCCTTCAGCAATCGTCGGAAGGGTTCAGGTCAGAGTAGCAGTCCCTGCGTGACCTCCTCATTCTGGAAGGCAGAATGAAGCAACGTAAGTATACATCTGTCCTTGGGAGTCATTTCCACCCATACATGCTGTTTGTTTTCCCCTCGACACGATGGCCTCTACCAGCAGGATAATGCAATGTGTCACACTGCTCGCAGAGTACGTGTTTGGTTCGGAGAACACAAGGATGACTTTACTGTACTCCCTTGGCCACCAAACTCCCCGTATTTAAACCCAATAGAGGGGCTGTGGAACCATCTCGATCAGGTTGTTAGCGTCACAGATCCTCAACCGAGAAATCTAACATAGCTGGTCACTGAACTGGAGTCGGTATTGCTCCAAGTCCCTATCGGTACGTTCCATAATCTATCTCTCTTCCTGCACATCTGCGCTGCGAAACGATGTTATTCAGGCTCCTCAGAGGTTTCAGTTTAATGGGACTGGATAGTGGATTTCTTTCAGGGTCAACTACCAGTCCTAGCAACAATCTGGTGTCCTCTGCAGGTCTTGACGTGATTCGCTATTGTGTTCTAGTGTTTCTACGTACTTATAGAACATCGCATTATCTGCGAACAACCTCATGGGGTTTCTGACATTATCCACTAGGTTTTAAAGTCTGACATGCGCTTAAGCAAAATCTTTTACTGTAAGGTGGCAGAATAAATGGTCAGATTCGCACCTTACATGAGATCTTTATACATCGCAATGAGAAGGTGAAGATACCTAACGTAATTTGGTGGTATTGAGAACGTTTGTCTATAAGTATGGAATGCAAAAAGGGATGACAGACAGTCGACGGTAATTAATGCACCATTCCTATATAATGCATGTCTTTGAGCAGAAGGTCGAACAGGCAATGCGAGTCGCTTTTAGTTTTGAAAAGCCAGCTGTACAATGGCATAGCAAATGCGCACTCCGGCCGTTACGACGGAAACCACTTAAAGGGGTGGCAGGAGGAAGGTCAGCGACCCTGGGCCAGGTGATTCGGACCAGAGGATCGTGTGTAGTGGCACATCTGCACAAAGGATGGAGAAAAAGGTTTAGAAAGCTGTGTTTTGGAATTCCAACGGGATACGAACAAGAGCTAGTGACGCATTTAGTCCAGTGAGTGTGACACATGGGAAGGTCAATATACTTTAGGCGTCTAGAACGGGCATGAAACGTATGATTGGCGTAAACGCACTGGGAAGGAGAAAAATACTGAAGTTTCGACGCAGTTTGATAGAAGGGACATTGCGATTTGTAGAGAGACTTTCTACAAAGTAAGAGGAACGCTGGAACGCTCCTTTTGGTCGAAAAGTGGCATGATGTGAAAAACGAATGAACCCAAGTGGGGGGGTGGCAGTTCTGTCATGAGTAGGACAAAAGAGAAATTTTCGAGGACTCTTCTCTAAACTGGCGTCAGGTGCAGAACGGAGCACTTAACGGTCTGTACGATGAAGAGAAGAAAGTTGTGTGAACACTGCATCACAGAGGCTGCATTCCAGCTAGAAATTAGCTTTAGCAACGTTTAGCTCCAACTGTGGTGAAACGAACCAGACAAAGTAGTTAATTGTTCTTGTGTGAACTGAGAGGGCACTATAATATGCACACTGCTCCAACCATGCACGTGTATATCGCCACATAATAAGACTCGATTGTCGAGAAACATAGGGAAAGTTTCTGCTGGAAAGTACAGCAAAGGCCAGATTAATTTTATAGGAATTTCAGTGGGAGAGAGCGGCCTTGCAGTCGCCAGCGCGTCGCAGCTTAAGGTAAAGACCGCGTATGGTTCAAATGGTTCAAATGGCTCTGAGCACTATGGGACTCAACTGCTGTGGTCATCAGTCCCCTATACTTAGAACTACTTAAACCTAACTAACCTAAGGACATCACACACATCCATGACCGAGGCAGGATTCGAACCTGCGACCGTAGCAGCAGCGCGGCTCCGGACTGGAGCGCCTAGAACCGCACGACCACCGCGGCCGGCAAAGACCGCGTAAAGAGGCGTAAACTTTGTTGGTTCACCAGCTTGCGTCCACTATAAACTCGAGCGGCGTTGGGTAATCTTGCGCTCAAATTTGTCACATAACTGACCATCCACCGTAGACTTGATTGTCATCCTAAATAGTACCGAACTTTGAACCAGAATCGGACGATTTTCGTAGTACTGACTGACATCATAACGTATGTGTAGGAGCAACTTTGTAAAGAAATTTCCAATTAAACTTTGATAATATTGTTTTTAGGATTAATATTCTTTCAGAGAGTTAATATTTAACAATGTTGTGCATGAAATTATTTCAAAAAAATGGCTCTGAGTACTATGCGACTTAACTTCTGAGGTCATCAGTCGCCTAGAACTTAGAACTAATTAAACCCAACAAACCTAAGGGCATCACACACATCCACGCCCGAGGCAGGATTCGAACCTGCGACCGTAGCGGTCGCTCGGTTCCAGACTGTAGCGCCTAGAACCGCACGGCCAATCCGGCCGGCGAAATTATTTCACTTTTTGATGTTGACAAGATGCGTTCGTTATCCATTGCGCTGTTTTTATGTTGTCGAGTTGAAAACTGTGTAAAGGCGTGTAATTTTGTGAGAAAAATTGCGACATTAAACGTGTCATTTCACCTTACACAGTTGTTCTCAATTCTAGAATAAGCAAAAACCCACGTTACAACACTACCACACGTAAATGGCCCAAAGGCCGAAATTGCAGCAGTGTAATAATTTCTACAGTCAACGGTAAATATGATGCCCTTTTTTTTTAAAAAAAAAAAGGATTTTACGTATTTTGCGATCACTAATGGTACTGACACACTTCCTTGGGGTGCTGCTGAACTTACCTTTACATATATTTATTTTTTTCCCCTTAAGAGCCTCGTTTTCAGTTCTATTTGCAAGGAAGTGAATCTTTGCCCGGTAATTTCGTTTTTTTTTATTATTTTTTTCTAAACGGCTCTACGGAAAGGCATGAAATGACTTATTGAACTCAACGAACACGGGATGCACCTGAGGTCGACGCCTACAACTGCTTTTTATTTCTTATTTTCGTCGTTTTCTTTCTTAATTTTCTGCTATTTGTACTTTTCTGGGTTATATGCCCTTCTACTTCAGCGAAATACATGAAATAACCACCACATTTGCAAGTTCAAGGTGCAGGAAGTCCCGTATGACTTGCGAGTGCTGATGACTGCGCAGTTGAGAGCCCCACAAGCTAAACATCATCATCATCATCATCATTGTATGACTTGTTGTAACTGTCTTTCTACTACGGAGTCTAACCTACGAGGATGAATCTAAACAAAGCTGGGGCGTAAGCTGCACAGCGTCGAGCCCTCTCAGATCCCGGACCTGCGGAAGCCTTACAACTGCTCTCAATGGGGCGACCCGGCGCTTCTGCTGGCGCCGCTTACCAGGCAACGGTCTCGCGTTACACTTAATCGGGGTAGCTCAAAGTCAAAGAAGCAAGACGCGTCGCTCGCCTTCACAACAACAACGACAACAACAACATCATTTATTTATTCCAAGGAGAAAAATACCCAGGGTTTCTTTCAAAGATATTGTAACGCATATTTCTACTTAATTTACCGCGACATCCTCCTCACCCTGGACAAACTACAACGATACATCCATTTAGTTTTGCCTGGTAATCTCTCTTAGCTTCGGAGCAGTGCAAATAAGTCGATAAACTCCGTCTCCGACGATCCGTAACTTCTTTACCCTCGCACTTTTCCACATATGTCGCCATAAGAGTCTTCTCGAATAACGATGATATCGCCGATTTTGATCTTCCGGCTTCTACAGACGTTCTGAACTTTACGATGGCACCTGGGTCGCCCTAAGTAGTCCTTGCTCCAACGGTTCCAGAAGTGTTCTGTTAGTTTCTGCTGGAGCTTGAATTATTTTACTAAGCTGACTGAGGGCTCTTATCCACTCGCTAAAGCACACTGTGTTCATAATTAAAGTTCCAGTTTCAAAACACTCTCCAAAGAGAACCTTTGCTCAGAATGACGTCAGGCTGTGAACATCTTAACGTAAATGACGGCGTCGGCTAGAAACGACGGATGAATGCAACACATCGGCTATGGTTTGAGCTGCACATTATGCTATCCGTACTGTTCAATGTACATCACTGCATTAGTTCGGCAGTCAACAATCGCGGCACTGTTAATTAGGTAAGCCCACGGAAAGGGAATGTCGTACCACATCGGATAGGAAAAACCTGTTTTTAATTGTTATGAGGCCAAAAACAGCACAAAACACAAAATGCCATCGCTTTGTAATTGACCTGGTGCCGGAAACCGCATAAAAAGCAAAAATGACATCGATTTATAACTATCGTGAGACTGGTGCAAGACATGTTCAACGTGTTTTCCACCGTTTCGTGCCCCAAGTTGTAATCGAGAAACAGCATGTTTCACAACAGATCGAAGTGTCTCGGAGGTCACGTTCAGAACGCGTTGCGCAATGCGTGCCTTCAATTCAGTTTTACGTTCGTAAATGGAGGAGTGAAGACATCTTTCATTTAATACCACAGCGAGAAGTCGTAAGTATTAAAATCAGGTGATCAGGCTATAGAGAAATGATGGTTGATAATTCTAGCATTTCCGAAATGCCTCTGCAGCACTGTTAATTATGTAAGCCCACCGAAAGGGAATGTCGTAACACACATCGGATAGGAAAAACCTGTTATTAATTATTATGAGGCTTCAATGGCTGTGCAATGTGTAGAGCAGCACCATCTCGCATAAAACTGATCCTATCCACGCATCCATGCTGTGAAAGGGTTGGAATGACGTTGCTGCGCAAGACTCTCATAGCGCCTACCAGTGACGCTACAGTTAACAGGACCCGTAGGACTCATCTCCTCGAAAAAATACGGCCCTATGATAAACGACGCCGTCAACCCGCATCACATAATCGTATTTGCACGAATGAAGTGTTGGAGACGGAAATAGTCTTCGTCTGTCCACAGAACGATTCATGACCATTCATTGACCGCTGTTATGTGAGCAAAAAATTACAAAAATGGTTCAAATGGCCCTGAGCACTCTGGGACTTAACATCTGAGGTCATCAGTCCCCTAGAACTTAGAACTACTTAAACCTAACTAACCTAAGGACATCACACACATCCATGCCCGAGGCAGGATTCGAACCCGCGACCGTAGCAGTCGCGCAGTTCCGGACTGAAGCGCCTAGAACCGCTTGTCCACCACGGCCGGCAAAAAAAAAAAAAAAAAATTTACAGAGCGAACGTTTGTCTTACTGGCAGGTCGACAGGTAGCAATTCCCGACCATGATTTTATGCACCGTTGTTGCTGGCATGTCGATCGCTCTGGTTATTTCCCCGTGCACTGGATGTTTCCAGACCACCGCTCGACCCTCTTGTAATGCTGTGGCCACATGTTCGACAGACGTTGGTTAACTTATTTCCTCCCCTGCCAAAAGAACCTGACTTTTTGAATTTTTTAACCATTTTCTCCAGACACTTAGCAAACATCGGACCAATGCCTTTTTTCGTACCCTTGAGTGTCCAGATATTCTGCAGAGCAGATGGTGCACTGTCACCTTTCTCGAAAAAAAGTTTTACCAGCAGCGCGCGATCCTTCGAGCAGTCACGTTCGGCGTCCCGGACTCAAACTGAGGAACAGCCGTGTGCCCCTCGTCTGTTGGTGTGCGTATACTGACGCCTACAGCACCATCTATTGCTAAAATTTTCGTTAATTTTTTTTCTTCCATGACATTTTCCCCTGCATCAATAATATACTGTTCAAATTTGACGTCATTCTGAACAATGATTCTCTTTCTATAGCTTTCTGAAATGGCAACTTTAGTAAGTCTTCCTCCTACCAGGAATTGTGTCGGTGTATTCACTTTGTCACATGCCCGGGAGACACGTCTACAATTGAGCTGAGATGTTTATAAGACTCTTCAAATGTTCAGATGTGTGTGAATTCCTAAGGGACCAAACTGCTTAAACTATCTTATGCTAAGAACAACACACACACCCATGGCCGATGGAGGACTCGAACCGCCGGCGGGAGGGGTTGCGCAATCCGTGACATGGCGCTTCAAACCGCGCGGCCATTCCGCGCGGCTTATAAGAATGTTTTTAAGTCTCTTCGTACAGACACGTTCACCCGAGAATTTTACGAAGGCAACGTTTTACTGGACCAACCATTCTCTCCTTCCAGCCTCCCCAACAAGCCACACGTTGAGCAATGATCTTATAGGTGATAGTGCTTTGAGATAAGAAGCAGTCAGTCCAAAGCGTAGCAGTCCCATTGTCACAGTTTGTTGTTGTTGTTGTTGTTGTGGTCTTCAGTCCTGAGACTGGTTTGATGCTATGTTGCAGTAATAACGCAGAAGTCCGCATCCCAACAATGTAGCTAGCAATACGAGACTACAGGTTATTCTCTTGATGGGCACATCAGTTGCGTATAAATATTCCCCTTTTTCTCACACGTGACGTACCAGACGGCACAACAGACTCTGTCAGAAGCGTCGCAAATACCGTGAACGTGCAAATCTCTGTACTCGGAAGTTGGGATCCACGTGGGTGCAGATACATTAGAGAGGTGCGGAAGGGACGATAGTCACATATGCCTTTTCGAGGGAAGCTGAGAAGACAGGATTTCAACTCGATCCTAGTAGCCAAGTGTCTTGAGCCAAATTTTTACCATGACGGATACTGGTGACACTAAACCCAGAGGATAGTAGAAGCTTAAGATTAACAGTGGTGTCGATAGCAGAAACGCCTAGTCGGATTTCAATGAGTATCAAACCAAACTTCGCTTTGAGGATATTCAGACTTTTTTTTTAGTCTGGATATATTCCAGTCTCTGTACTCCTCTACAGTTTTTTTTACCCTCTACAGCTCCGTCTAGTAACATAGAAGTCATTCCTTGATGTCTTAACACGTTTCTACCACCCTGTCCCTTCTTGTCAATTTTCCTTTCCTCGGAGATTCTGAGGAGAATCTCATTTCTTGTCTGTCCACTTAATTTTTAACACTCTTCTGTAGCACCACATCTCAAATACTTCGATTCTCTTCTGTTCCGGTTTTCCCACAGTCCATGTGCCATCAAACGCTGTGCTCCAAACGTACATTCTCGAAATTTCTTCGCCAGATTCTGTGTTTGATACTAGTAGACATCTCTTGGCAACGAGTGCCATTTTAGCCAGGGCTAGTCTGCTTTTTTGTTCTCTTTGCTCCGCCAATTCTGCGTTATTTTGCTGCCTAGGCAGCAGAATTCCTTAAGTTCGCCTACTTCGTGATCACCATTCCTGATGTTAACTTTCTCACTGTTCTCATTTCTGCAACTTCTTATGGGTAGTCGCGGACGGCTATCCAACCCTGTGCCAGGCTACTAAATAACCAAAGGAAGGACTGGGCAGGTCTTTGTTCATTTGCACTTAGTTGATGGAAAGGTAACACAGTCTTTATTTTCGCCTTGATAGTACAAGCTAGTCATCTTTAACAATTTATGAGTTATTTTAGAAAACACTGGTAACAACCTAGCCAGATAAAATTTTTCACACACAGCCGGAAGGGCTAATATAAAAAATAAAAATAAATAAAAATAAACTAAGCCGGAAATACAACAAATTCCCAAAAGAAAACGGGCATAATGGCCAATTTTAAAGAAGGGCAAACAACAACCAATAATGCCTGATTAAAAAAGTTGAACTAATAACTAATAACGCCTGAAGGACTGATTGCAACAACAAATACCAAACTGCAACCACTGACGCCTGAAAGGCTGATTTAAAGAAATAGCAACTACAACCAATGATGCCCAAAGGGCTAATTAAAGAAATGCAATTAAAAACTCAATAATTAACTAGTAGTTGAAATGTTAGTTCTGAAACACGCCTGAAGGGCTATCTTAAACACACACTATTTGACAACAAGTTATTTGACTGAATAATTAACAAGAAATTTTAAACAGAACCAAAAGGTTTAACAAAGGACTCACAGTAATAGGCAGACTTTAAAATTTCCACAGATAATTACAATCCTCAAATAAAATAACTGAAGATTTAGTTCTCAGCTCTAAATTAGTGCGAGCTGCTTCACTTTTCCCTCATACGTGACCTGGCCGGTTCACTACAGCCGGTTAACAAACCACCAGTTTAGCTTGGGAGTGTCCACACGTCTAGAACAGACTAAAACGTTCGATTACCAGCCGGTACTGACAAATATAATAATAACAGAAATGAGAACCTAAACTGAATTACGCTGGCTCCACTTCAATAAGTTGGCGCCTCGAGGAAGTATTTTATAACTGAAATAGAAGTTCGCAGCGCCAGCCGCAAATTAAACTAGCTTACGTGAGATACCAACACGACAGAATAATCATACACAGCAAACACTCTCTCCGTGAAGTTGTTAAAGAAACAGAGCATAAAATATCTTAATACAGGGAGGGGCAGATTGAGCTGACACAGAGATCGGATCAATAAGTACAGTCAGGCAATTCAAATTGCGTAACGAGTAACTAGAACGGCTGACGGTGGTGGAAGACTCTTGACGAGGTGGCAGACACTTTCGTAGTAGTCTGCAGAATCAAATAATAATTATGCTCACCGTAGCAGCAGACAGCTGATTTCAATGGTGGGCTAGCAAAACCGGAATGGATAGCCTAACGAATCCCGCCTGTGCGCCTCACACAAATAGCGAGGCCATCATTCCATAATTCCTTACGGATGGCAACTAGCACGTTGCACCGTGCCAACAGCCCCTGCTGAAACCTCTACAAGCAGCGGAGTACGGTATACTCGTACCTCTCCAGCATGGCCGGGCGTGTTTACATCCTCATTCAGGCCTCTATTTCCAGCTAAAAGCACACACCGTGCAACCTACACGCTATCACGTGCCAAGCCAATCCAGAACTCACTGTATGGCCGTTCTCATTGACAACCAAGGCGCTCCTCTCTACTGCACACCCCTCCGATTACTCTCTCCCAGTTCTCACTAACCTCTGACAAAGATCAAATGGTTCAAATGGCTCTGAGCACTATGGGACTTAACATCTGAGGTCATCAGTCCCCAAGAACGTAGAACTACTTAAACCTAACTAACCTAAGGACATCACACACATCCATGCCCGAGGCAGGATTCGAACCTGCGACCGTAGCGGTCGCGCGGCTCCAGACTGAAGCGCCGAGAACCGTTCGGCCACACTGGCCGGCCGACAAAGATCACTAGCCGTAAATAGGAAAGATAAACTAGCCAGTTGCTGATGGCGATCAGCGATCCGGCTCACTCATTACTTCCGTTTTTCTTCGTTTTACTCTCAGTCTATGTTCTGTATTCATTAAACTGTTCGTTCCATTCAACACATCCTGTAGTTCTTCTTCACTTTCACTGAAGATAGCAATGTCATTAGTGAATCTTATTGTTATTGATATCCAATCACCTTGAATTCTAATTCCACTCTTGAACCTTTCTTTCATTTCCATCATTACTTCTTCGATCATGATGTTGCAGCTTTATTCTTCTCTCTTGGTTCTTGTACAATTTGTATGTTTCCCTCCAGCTTATCCCTATTTTTCTCAGAATTTCGAACATCTTTAACCATTCTACAAAGTCGGATGCTTTTTTCAGGTCGACAGATCCAATGAACGTGTTTCGATTTTTCTTCAGCCTTGCTTCCATTATCAACCGCAACGTCAGAACTACATTCTGGTGCCTTTACCTTTCATAAAGCCAAAGTGATCATCATCTGACAGATCACCAATTTTCTCTCTCATTCTTCTATATATTACTCGTGTCAACAAATTGGATGCATGAACTGTTAAGCTGATTGTGCGACCCTACTCACATTGTCGGCTCTTGTTATCTTCCGAATTGTTAGGATGATGTTTCTCCTGAAGTTTGATGGTATATAACCAGTCTCATATATCCAGAATGAGATTTTCACTCTGCAGAGGAGTGTGCGCTGATATGAAACTTCCTGGCAGATTAAAACTGTGTGCCCGACCGAGACTCGAACTCGGGACCTTTGCCTTTCGCGGGCAAGTGCTCTACCATCTGAGCTACCGAAGCACGACTCACGCCCGGTCTCACAGCTTTGGAAGGTAGGAGACGAGATACTGGCAGAAGTGAAGCTGTGAGACCGGGCGTGAGTCGTGCTTCGGTAGCTCAGATGGTCTGCAGATAGGTCGCCGGCTTCAGGCGGCCTTCAGTTACTACGTTTCCGCAGGTCATATCTTTAAAGTACGATACGACACTCTTACCCTCCCAGTGCACAAAGGAGGGCTGGGATTGGTCAACGTCAGGGCGAGAGCAGCTGCCCTTTACATGAGCAACATGAGGAAACGATGGAAAAGTCAATATCCCTCTCTCACGGGTCGTTTACTACAGGTTCTGATGCCAGCCTCTAACGTCCCGCCGGTGTCGGTTGCGCACGTCGCACCACAGCTCTCCCATGTGTCGACCTTCATTCTTGATTACAGCTATGTCAGCTTGAACCTCTCCGCCACACGTCCACCGAAGGCGAAAGATTTTTATACCAACCTTCTGCGGGCTGTTCACCATAACGTGGTGGAAAACAAGTACCCTACGGTTCACTGGCCAAGAGTGTGGAAAACGATACACCACCACTTTCTGTCATCCACGGTGCGTTCGAAGTGGTATCAGATCGCCAACAAAAAATATGCCACACGCCAGCGACTTCACACTATCGGACTGGCAGACTCCCCTTATTGCCCAGATTGTCACCTTTTGGATACCGATGAACATCGTTTTACTTGCGCATCATCGTCCGGAGTTTGGCGACTAACACAGAAGATACTGGCTTGTTACCTCCGGGTCACACCTGATATTATTGACCCGCAGACCCTACTCTGTCCCGATGAAACTTACTTTCCGGCTGCAAAATATCATGCGCTTACATGGTTCAAGGGACTTACCGTCGCCTACATCTTTAGCGACGGAGAGAAAGAGCAGCTTGACTACTGGTGGTTCCTACAAAATGCTCACAATGCCCTCGAACGCACACCGAAATACCGTACGCTCTTCGCAAATTATTTACGCAGCGTTTTCGTTAACCCCCCACTCAGCTGGGGAGTGCCAGGCTGTGGTTAATGTGCTGTGCCGCATCACACTAACGGCTCAACGTTCTGCCTTGTCAGCCATGACCAAAGGAAGAGACAAGCTGCTGCAAGGCTACTGTTTTCCTTGAGTCACTAGCGAAGCAGAATGCCTCCGTTGCAGATGCCCTTCAAAGGCGCTATTGGAGATTTCAGATAACGATGGCAAGGCTCCAAGTGGAACCAGTTACATTATTGAAGAACCTTTTAGTTAGAATTACATCAGTGGTTTATATTTTTATTTTTTTGATTACTCTTTTATGCCACCTTTGTTGTTGTAACACTTACTTGTAACACTTAGTTACCAGAATTCTCATTTGTACACGCTCCCTACATGTAATCATATAAAAAAATAAGAAAAAGTGGCAACGAATAGCCCTAACCTTGATTCCCATACTTCCCCTGGTCTATAGGCAGCTCTCTGGGGTGGGTTTACTCAGGAGCCAACGCCTGAAGTGGATCAGATTTTTTTCTTATAGGATGACAAGTGGCGGTGGCACTTAAGTTTTTTTATTTTTTTATTTTTTATTTATTTATTTTTTTAGTTCCATTTTCCTAATGGGCTTTTTAAGGGAAAAAAGTGGTCCAAAAAGGGGGTAGCGTCTAAAAAAAAAAAAAGCGGTTAAGGCGAAAAAAAAAAAAGATGGTAGAGCACTTGCCCGCGAAAGGCAAAGGACCCGAGTTCGAGTCTCGGTCCGGCACACAGTTTTAATCTGCCAGGAAGTTTCAGTCTCATACATTCTACACACCAACGTGAGTAGATTTTTTGTTGCCACTACCCCCAGTAATTTTTAGAAATTCTGATGCAATATTACCTCTCTCTTCTGCCTAACTTGATATCAAATCTTTCACAACTCTTTTAAGTTCTGAATTTAGTATTGGATCCCCTCTCTCTTCTCTTTCGATTTCTGTTTCTTCTAACACGTCATCACACAAGTATTCCAGCTCATAGAGGCCTTCGAGGTATTCTTTCCACCTATCCACTCTCTCTTCTGCATTTAACAGTGGAATTCCCATTGCACTCTTAATGTTGCCACCCTTGCTTTTAATTTCATCGAAGGTTGTTTTGACTTGTTTGTGTGCTGAGTCAGTCCTTCCGACAATCATTTATTTTTCGATTTCTACACATTTTTCATGTAGCCGTTTCGCCTTAGCTTCCCTGCACTTCCTGTTTATTTCGTTTTTAAGTGACTTGTCTTTGTGTTTTTGTGAATTTCCCTGAACATTTCTGTACTTCATTCTTTCGACGACCAATCGAAGTATTTCTTCTCTTATCCATGGTTTATTCGCAGTTGCCTTCTTTGTACCTATGATTTTCTTTCCAACTTCCGTGCTGCCGTATTTACAGGCGTCCAATCCTCTCCACCTGAACTGCCAACGAGCTATTCCTTATTGCAGTATATATAGCCTGAGCCTGCCCGGTTATCCGAGCGGTCTAAGGCAAGGCTTTCCGGAGTGGGAAGGAGCGCCTGGTCACCCGGCACGAATCAGCCCGTCGGATTTGTGTCGAGGTCCGGTGAG
Organism: Schistocerca piceifrons; assembly: GCF_021461385.2. Classification (NCBI taxonomy): domain Eukaryota; kingdom Metazoa; phylum Arthropoda; class Insecta; order Orthoptera; family Acrididae; genus Schistocerca; species Schistocerca piceifrons. The sequence goes on along the minus strand of NC_060144.1, from coordinate 260,210,296 downwards.
CCGGCCAGTCTGTGGATGGTTTTTAGGCGGTTTTCCATCTGCCTCGGTGAATGCAGACTGGTTCCCCTTATTCCGCCTCAGCTACACTATGTTGGCGATTGCTGTTCTCCACGTACGCGTACACCACCATTACTCTACCACGCAAACATAAAGGTTACACTCGTCTGGTGTGAAACGTTCCCTGGAGGGTCCACCTGGGACTGAATCGCACAATAACCCTGGTTCAGTGTGTGTGTGTGTGGGGGGGGGGGGGGGGGGGGGGTGCCGAGGGGTGAAGTGGACTGCGGTAGTCGTCGTGGGGTTGTCGACCACTGCGGCTACGGCGGGGACGGAGCCTCTCCGTCGTTTCTAGGTCCCCTGTTAATATACATACATCTATAGCTTCAGTGAACTTCAAGCGTTTCTGTTCATTCCTCGTTACTTCCATATCCCATTTCTTTGGGTTTAATTCTTCCTGACTACTCTCTTAAACTTCAGCCTACTCTTCGCCATCTGCATCTGGTCCTGGGTACGCCTTACAATCCAATATCCGATTTCGCAAGCTCTGCCTCATCATGATGTAAGCTGACTGGTATCTTCCGGCCGTTTACAAGTATACATATTCCCTTTGTGATTCTTGAAGAGAGTATTCGCTATTACTAACAGAAATAAATTGTAGAACTCAACCAGTCTTTCTCCTCTCTCATTCCTACTGTCAAGCCATATTCTCCCGGAACCACTTCTTCTTCTCCTTCCCTACAGCCTCATCCCTGGCCCCCACAACTATTGGGTTTTTCATCTGAACTACCCGTTTAGTATCCACATATACTTCCCCTGCCTCTTCTTCAGCTTGCGACGTCGGCATGTACACCTGAACTATACTGTCGGTGCTGGTTTTCTGTCGATTCCGATGAGAACAACCCTATCACTGAACTGTTCACGGTATCTCACTCTCTGCCCTACCTTCCTGTCCATGACGAATCCTGTTCCTGTTATACCATTTTCTGCCCTGTTGATATTAACCTATACTCAACCGACCAGAAATCCCTGTCTTCTTCCCATTTCACTTCACTGACCCCCACTATATGTAGACTGAGCCTCTGCATTTCCGTTTCCAGATTTTCTAGGTTCCCTACTATTCAAGCTTGTGACATTCCAGGCCCCGACTCGTAGAACGTTATCCTTTGTTATTCAATATTTTTCTGACGGTCACCTCCCCCTTGACATTCTCCTTCAGGAGATCCGAATGGGGGCATATTCTGGAATCTTTTGCCAACGGGGAGATCGTCATGACAGTTTTTCAGTTGCCTGGTCTCATGTCCTGTGGTACACATTGTTTGTCTTTGATGCAGTGATTTCCGTTGCCTTGTGCGCCCTTATCCCTTTGATCATTGCTGATTTTTTCGCCTTTTAGAACAATTTCCCATCTCAAGGGCAAGAGAGTATCCCGAATCTTTTTCCGCTCCTAAGCCCACTTTGAAAAGGACGTCGGCAGACGGAAGTCTTCGGCCGCCATTGCTGATGAATTTTATTGAAAAATCGAAGAGTGGCGAGGTTCTAACGCAGGATCGAGGACGTTTTGAGTACTAGGCAAAGACGCTACCCCTAGGCAACTGGTGCTGCAAATGTAGGCAGGCATATATCCATACTGTCGATGTATCACGAAGAATTTACCAGTATTGGTAAGGCCTTATAACTAGATTAATGAAAACGTCTGTATGTTTGTCAATAGGATCTGCCAGTGATAGATTACATGCATATGCATGATTGTGACGTCTAGTGGTAAAGACGGGTGTCTGCTGAAGGAATACGAACACTGAAAGGAGTTAATATTAATGTGCTCGTTGTTCCATATATTTCTTTAATTTAGAAGGACGAGTCTGCCTGATTCAGATGTAGCAACAGTGGACTCAGATGCAGCGAACGTCGTGGCCTGAGAGTCAATCACTTGTAAATTCAGACTAGCAATCAAAGATCTGTTAACACAGTTTGACAGGCTGCCAGCGACCAGATTACAACTTGTAAGTTTTTCCTCGCCTGTGAATCCTGTGATATAAACACGTGCTGTCTGCAGGTGCGTGAAGCTGAGACTTTATGTGTTTACTTAGAGGCTAATTATGATTAAACTTTCGCTACTCGAGAGAACCCCCGTGAAAAATAAGTGATCGTAGAACATTGGAACTTTGTGGAAACATTTGTACGGACATGTGGAAAATAAGTAACCAGTAAACCATTGAAAGGAATACATTTTTAATTCCACATAAGGAGGATCACATTTCTTAGTTGCGTAACATGTTTACATTCTAGGTTAAAACGTGGCTTAGTGTGACGATCATCGGTATCCAAGAGTAATGTGAAGTTCATACGGATACGATACAATTTCACAATTGTTCTAACGGTGGACCGTGGAATATTCGGCTTTCGTAACGTAACTAGTGCACCGCTTGAAGATCGCACACTGCATCCAGCATTTTCAGTCATGGCAACAGTAGCTTCTTCAGTAGTTTGCGGCGCAATTGGTCTTCAGCCTCTCCCAGGTGGAAATCCCAATAGCCAATTAATTCTAATTTCCGAATCCTGTTCTTTAACCCCGGTGGGGAAAGAGGAACTTTCCGTATTCCCTTGATGCACCGAAAAGTGGGGACAATGTTCCTGTTGTTTTGATTAAACACCTATATGAATATAGTTCTGCTCACGTTGACTGAACCCATGTTGACTGTCTGCAACTGTAATGCACACTGATGCTCATGTTTCAACTTTATATCGCCGTACCAGTACCGGCGCCTAAGCTCAAGTCACTACACTAGCATTACTGATAACACAAATCCGGCAGCGGACCGTCTGTACACCGTTCCTATAAATTTGGGAAACCATACGGTAAATTGTTTTCCGACTACACTCGCCCATGTAGCGAAAGTTTAATTCTAGTCATCCTGTACATTTCCCACTGAACTAGAGCTCGTTTGCACTCTGGAAAACTTAATGGTACACGGTTACAAATAGATTTGTGATGGTTGCCTTTACAGAACGAGCAGAAATTTTTGGCTTTCTTTATGCAATTTTTAAAAGTATGGCCTTTCTTGAGGCAAAGATAACAGGGATTACACGACTTCAATACCTTCAGACGCTCCTGTACCGCCAGTACAATTTGGCATGCCGCGCTTCGATCCATAAATATAATTCTCACGCAAATTTGCATCGCTATTGTAATCCTCCTGTAACAAAAGATCGTCTACTTGGTTTTCCAACAGTACAACGATTGACAGAGTGTCCTCTGCCCTGCAAACGCGACTTGTAGAGTCAGATTCGGAGAGCAGTATCTCAGATGAGAATTCTCCGATCGTGGTGACGTATCGAGTAATATTCGATCTTTAGTGAGGCCGCTTTCGTTTCAGAATATTTAGTTTTTACGTCGACATGTCTCTATAAAATTCGAAGTAGGAATTAAAATCCATGGAGAAGAAATAAAAATTTGACGTTTGCCGATGAGATCGTAATTCTGTCAGAGAGAGCAAAGGGCCTGGAAGAGCAGTTGAACGTAATGGACAGTGTCTCGAAAGGAGGATGTAAGATGAACACCAACAAAAGCAAAACGAGGATAATGGAATGTAGTCGAATTAAATCGGGCGATGCTGAGGGAATTAGATTAGGAAATGAGACCCTTAAAGTAGTATATGAAGATTGCTGTTTGGGGATCAAAGTAACTGATGATGGTCGAAGTAGAGAGGATATAAAACCTAGACTGGCAATGGCAAGGAAAGCGTTTCTAAAGAAGAGAAATTTGTTAACATCGGGTATAGATTTAAGTGTCAGGAAGTCGTTTCTGAAAGTATTTGTATGGAATGTAGTCATGTATGAAAGTGAAACATGAACGATAAATAGTTAGACAAGAAGGGAATAGAAGCTTTCGAAATGTGGTGCTACAGAAGAATGCTGACGTTCAGATGGGTGGATCACATAAGTAATGAGGAGGTATTGAATAGAATTGGGGAGAAGAGAAATTTGTGGCACAACTTGACTAGAAGAAGGTATCGGTTGGTAGGACATGTTCTGAGGCATCAATGGATTACCAATTTAGTATTGCAGAGCAGCGTGGAGAGTAAAAATTGAAGAGGGAGACCAAGAGATGAATACACTAAGCAGATTCAGAAGGATGTAGGTTGCAATAGGTATTGGGAGATGAAGAAGCTTGCACAGGATAGAGTAGCATGGAGAGTCTCTGGACTGAAGACCACAACAACATCATGTCTCTCTAGGTACTGTCAGAATTTAATGATTTTCTTAGTGGTCTACATCTACATCCATACTCCGCAAGCCACCTGACGGTGTGTGGCGGGGGGTACCTTGAGTATGTCTGTCGGTTCTCCCTTCTATTCCAGTCTCGTATTGTTCGTGGAGAGAAAGATTGCCCGCATCTCGTGATCGTGCGGTGGCGTTCTCGCTTCCCACGCCCGGGTTCCCGGGTTCGATTCCCGGCGGGGTCAGGGATTTTCTCTGCCTCGTGATGGCTGGGTGTTGTGTGCTGTTTAAGTAGTTCTAAGTTCTAGGGGACTGATGACCTTAGAAGTTAAGTCCCATAGTGCTCAGAGCCATTTTGAGAGAAAGATTGTCGGTATGCCTCTGTGTGGGCTCTAATCTCTCTGGTTTTATCCTCATGGTCTCTTCGCGAGATATACGTAGGAAGGAGCAATATACTGCTTGATTCCTCGGTGAAGGTATGTTCTCGAAACTGTCTCGTAAGACAGTAGTTTTCGTGTACAAATCAAAATTATGGCAGTAGCAAGTAAACAAGAGATGACAGATCGTGTAAGAAAGCAGCGCGAAAATCAGAGATAATAAGAATCGCAAGCTATATCGATCTTCAATATACCAAGGTCTACAGTCATGTCCACAACAGTTTAACTAACAGTAATACGCTTGTAATTTTTACTCAAATGTCAGATCAGGGCAAATTATGTAACAGGCGTCAAACAGTTCCTTCCAGCTAGCGTCAATGTAATGTTGTTCAACACAGCTGGTACGCGTAACGCTGGTGGTAAACAAGGGATTTTCAAATGGTACAGGCACAAGTAAACCAAACATGTACTGAGAAAGTAAAATTATTTTTTCCCTTACTTTATTTTTAAGGTAAGTTGATAGTGCGAATGCTGATTGATAAAACTAACATTTGTATAATGTTAAAGACAATGGATTTAGCCGCCCTTTCCAGCTACATGTTGTCAAAGGGTTGCCTGTCCTCAGGCGCTAGAGCAGCAGTGAGGCATCACTCAGCTGAATCGGTGTCGAAGTCTCTGACAGGTACATTTGTAACGTTCTAAACAAATGTGTGTAGGAGCCACTCACAGGGTTGCCGTTTTGTTCACATCCAATGTCAATGTTGCACCCCTCCGCCGATAACGCTACAGGGGGCCGCGAAGCAGGAAAGCTCAAAAAGAATAAACTTTCTTTACAGGTTCACATCACGCTCAAATTTCTTCGAATGGTTTTGAAGGATCGCTAGTCCATCACTCCTCTATACAGAGCAAACACTACAGTCGCACAACACTCCAAAGTGGTCAGATCACATTCAATAGGGTTGGATCCCAGGATCTTCTTAGGTTGATTCGTGTGCTACGTCTTGAGGTGGCATAATTCTCAGTGGCGGTGTGTATGATATGTTTTCATCGGCCGCCCATAATAAAACAGCGTGGTTTCAACGATGAGTGTCGCGGTTCTGATCTCCATTGCACAGGCGTCAAAAGAAAGAGTGAAATGTGGGTAATACGGAGATAAGCCGACTTTCCGATCGTGTGACACGTCCCCGGTGGTGCTGAAATTTGGTGCCAATGTGATATCAGTAACCCACCGTAGACATCAATGGACTTCTGAGCTATGGCCTTTTTTCGCATGTATCGACAGTTTGCAGCGTCGCCGAGATCGAGGGTGACGTCGGAGGGCGCCACGCTTGTGCATCGTTACAGAGGAAGGTTGTCGGCACCTTTGAGCCAAATTTCAAACTTATGCGACGCAATGGGAAACAATTACATGGTTTAGAAAAAGTGATATTTTTGCGTCATTTAGATCATAGAACGATACTAGTAATAATATTCAGATTGTCAGCAAAATAATTTAATTAAGAGGCTGGTATTAATTGTAGGCTATGGTAAAAAATTCGATCTCTCGTGAGAATGACATGGAACCACGTGTGATTAATATCGTCGAATTGGGATTTGCAGTGGAGGAATCCACGTCACATGAATACTCATTGACAGGTTCAAACCGTCATACTTAGGCAAAATGTAGAAGCTATGTCATTAATTAATAGGGGAATGTTATCTGATTTGACAAAACTGTCACAAAATCAGTTATCAACGGAAGCAGGGTACAGATAGAGTTGTTAAAGTCCGATGTAGGTATGGTAAATATTGCCGGAGCCTGAAGGTCAGAATGATAAGCAGCGAGACCACTTGTGCAAATTTACAGCTACTGGTATTTAGTACTAAGGACTGAGATACGGGAGCAGATTGTAGAAAAACAGAGCAGTCTGCATCGTTAAATCAAGAGCAGGGCACAAGCTTGACTAGTATTTTGCTAAAATACGCCAAAGTATCTGAAGAAGATGCAAATGCCACCTAACTGTTGTACCAAATTTCATCTGCTGCCGTAACTACCATTCTGTCCCTTGTATTAGAACGTGCTGTTCCACCTAACAGTCTAAATGGATAAGCTAGTTACATGTGATTGAAGAAACAGTTAATAATTTGCTGTATACCTCTACAAGGTGGACACCTAATGAATTAATGTTTACATCTACATACCTATTCCGCAAGCCATCGTATGGTGCATAGCGGTGGGTAATTTGCACCACTACTAGTCAGTTCCTCCCCTGTTCCATTCGCAAATAGAGCGAGGGGGAAAACAAGTGTATATGTTACCGACCAAACCCGATTTTAGGATGAACTAGTTTCGTCTACGTCAAACTCGTTCATCTTGTTACCGATAGGATATAACAGTTTAGCCTAGGTCGAATCAGTTTATCCTAGTTAGAATTTACATGCTTTAGGATAAACTGGTACGTCCTAGTCTGAACTAAATTTGCTTAGTCGGAACGCATATCTCTGTCTGTATGAAAGGGGAATCCCCGAATCATCTCTGACTCGCCCCTCGCGACTCTCAACCGCTCTTCGCTCGCACTTTTCTTTGTTTTGAGCGGTATTTTGCATCGACGAGTGCGAGTGTTAAGTTACTGATGCGTTTAAAAGATTTTATTATAATCCTAGTACAATTATTGTGAGGCGTTTGAACCTGGATGAGCCTTCCCGTAGTAGACAAGCCAATCAAAAGCTGTGGAGAGAAAAGTTTCTGGAGGAAATTCTGTAGAGTGAAAACAAATGTCTTCTCATCATAATGTGTTATCAGTAGACGAATAGGTTAAACAAGCAGAAGACGCAGAAAAGTTGGACATACGAACATCACTACAAAAAAGAAGTCTGAAACGATTTGGTGTTTTGAAAATTGGTGATGATTTGATTCATTCCCGAACACAACCAGACGGGAATTTAAAATTCATTCTAGTTTACCAAGACCATCTCACAAAATTTGTTCTCCTTCGTGTGTTAACATCAAAGAGGGCTGAAGAAGTGGCCTATCATTTGTATGACATATTCCTAACTGTAGGGGCGCCGTACATTCTTCAAGCTGATAATGGCAGTGAATTTGTCAATAATGTTATAAGTGAACTCGCAAATCTTTGGTCAGAACGGAAAATTGTGTATGGAAAACCAAGGCACAGTCAAAGTCAGTGTTCTGTTGAACGAGCCAACCAAGACATTGAAAATATGATAGGTTTTTAGTTAAAGGACAACAATTCGACGAAGTGGTCGGAAGGACTAAGGTACGTCCAATTTATGAAAAATCGAGCTTACCACTCTGGCATAAAACAATCACCTTACAAAGCATTATTCGGAATCGAACCTAGAGTAGGACTTTCCACTTCCTTGTTGACTCAAGAATCATAAATGATAGTCAGGATGAAGATTACCTAAAGAAGGCAATCGAAGATGACAGCATTACTGAACAGTATGAAGACAGTGATGGTGATAACATTGTGAAAATTGACACAAACGACATTCAAAATGTTAGAATAATTGCGACAGAAAATTAAAAAAAAAATAAACAAGCTAAAAGAATGAAAGCTTCCTCTGACAAATCCCATCCACCAGCTCACATTGAAGACAACGTAACCATACCTATTCCAGACGTAGATAAATGCAGAGGTGACCTTCGAAACATAATTGGATTAATACCTCAAAAGACTGATGAGGGCCTCTATAAATTTGGCACCAAACATGGCGTACTTCAAAACCATTATTACAGGTATAATTTCATTAAAATTTTCCATAATTTTTTGTAATAAAATACTAAAAAATATTTGTTTTAAGTTCTTTTTTATTTTTTAGAGCTGATTTCGACATCTGCATTCAGAAGTTTTTAGATGTAGGAGATATTAACCAGGATATTGAAATATCTTTAAGGAATGTAGCTACAAAACATCAGGGCAAGACTTCGTGAAATGCAGTTGCATGGAAAACTGTACAACAAAAAAATGCAATTGTGAGAAAAACAAAGTACTCTGTAATTCTAAGTGCCACCAAATAAAACCTTACAAAAATAAGTAAATAAGTAAATTGCAGATAAGGTGATTTCTGTGGATGGATATACGTAAGTTGATCTAGTGATAAATGTGAAATTACTGATTAGTTAATAAATGACGTTAATGAATCATATTGACTATTTTATTTCTATTCCTTCACTCAGTTTACCTTAAAAAGCTTATAGAAGATACAAACTAAGTGAAATTAGTTCGGACTAGGACGTACCAATTTACCCTAAAGCATGTAAATTCTAACTAGGCTAAACTGTTTTATCCTATCGGTAACAGGATGAACGAGTTTGACCTAGGTGAAGCTAGTTCATCCTAAAGTCGGGTTTGGCCGGTAACACATATATGCCTTCATACGAGACCTTCTTTCTCTTATCCTATCTTTGTGCTCCCTACACTTAAAGTACACTGGCAGCAGTAGAATCAGCCAGCTTCAAATGCTAGTTCTCTGAATTTTCTCAACACTATTCCTTGAGAAGAACGTCACCTTCCTTCCAGGGATTCCCATTTGAGATCCCAAAGCATTTCCGTAATACTTGTGTGAACTACCAGTAACAGATATAGCAGACCACTTCTGAAATGCTTCGATATCTTCCTTTAATGCGACCCGTTGTGGAACCCAGACACTCGAGCAATACTGAACAATCCACGGTCTCCTTTACAGATTATCCACGCTTTCCTAAAATTCTCTCAATAAACCAAAGTCGACCTATCTTCTTCCCTACTATAGTCCTGATATGCTCGTTCTATTTCAAATCGTTTTGCAACGTTACGCTTAGATATGTAATCGACAAGACTGTGTTAAGCAGTACATTACTAATACAGTATTCGAACATTACGGGACTGTTTTTTCCTACTTATGTGCGTTAGCTTACGTTTTTCTATATTTAGAGCTATCTACCATTCATCTGTAAGCCTGCTGCCCTTCATCCATGCTTCGCAGGATATCATTTGAGAAAGGTCAAGCTGAGATTTGCGCAAGCGATGCTTCCTAAATCCATGCTGATTTGTGGACGAACACTTTTCGGTCTCAAGGAAATTCATGATACTTGAACTGAGAATATATTCAAGAATTCTGCAGCAAACCGGGTTAAGGATATTGGTTTGTAATGTTGTAGGTCAGTTCTTTTACCCTTCTTACACACAGAAGTCACTTGCGCTTATCTCCAGTCACTTGGGTCTTTGGCCTGGTCAGAGATTCGAGATAAAAATAAGCTAAGTAAGCGGCTAGTGCCGTAGAGTACTCTCTGTAAAACAGAACTGGGGCTGCTCCCGGAGTGGCGACTTATATGTTTTCAAGTCTTACAGTTGCTTCTCTATGCTCGGGAAGCCTATTACTATGTCGTCCATATGGGCCTCTGTGCGAAGGTCAAACAACGGTATGTTTGTACGATGAGGCTCTGTGAACGCGAAATTTAAAACTTAAGCTAACCTTTCGCTATCTACTATTACATTCCAGGCTGGTTCTACAATGTTTAAATGATTCTCAGTCCCGCCAACTTGGCGTTACCTGACCACCGCCAGTCATTGTGTGGCCCCAGTCCTCGCATTTCTTTACGGTCGTATCCTTGTGAAACTTGGCGCCTTCAGTGCCACTTGGAACGGCGACCGCCCACCCTCAACAGCGCTATGCCACTGCGTGCCCCTAGAGGTCACTGGGGTAGCGTTCCTCCCCAGAAGCGGAGTTTGAGGGCCCTGACCCTACTGTGCTCCCTGTTGCTCTAACTCCTGACTGCATAGCGACTGAGAAACCAGTGTCGCTTCTCTCCACTTAGTGCGACACGGCCACGCAACGTTAAATCCGATTACCCAACATAGAAGTGATACCCAATATTTAGTAACAAGGTGTACTTCATGAGGTCAGTTATATTCTATTTTCATAATAAAATGGCACCATTCCTGTCAAATGATATCAAAAAACAATCTAAGTACATGTGGCAGTGTAGGTCAAAAGCACTGTGGGGTGCAAAATCTTGCGACCTAATATCCCCCCCCCCCCCCTCCAGAAAAAAATTAGGCAATTTCGTACTAGCATGGGCTGACTCTCATGGTGATATCACATGCAGTACAAAATGATCCAAACATCAGAAACTTCATTTACTTATCACGACAAATCTACTACCAATAATCGAGAGCCGGAGGACAGCCGAGGGCCAGTGTGCACTGAGCAGCCAGATCATTTTGACCATTGACCAGCTATCGATATAAACCCGTCCAGGCGAAAGCAGCGTCACCTGGCGAGGAGTGACTGTAGTCAGACAGACAATCAATGCAAGTAATATCAGTCAGCATGCTGTCCATGTATAGATTGGGGAAGGTATATGGTATATCCGAGTTTGACCGAGGACAGATTGTGCTGATCTGGAGGCTTGGCACGAGCATTTCCGAAAATGCACGAGTTGTCGGGTGTTCGAGGAGTGCTGTGGTAAGTGTCTTCAACACGTGGCGGAACCTAGGTCAAACTACGTCCATACGTCTTGAGGTTGGACGGTCAACCATGATTACAGATGACGGACGTCATAGGCTGGGTAGACTGCTAAAACAGGCGACAAACTGTAGCGGAAGTAACGTCATAATTTACTGCTGGGCAGAGTACGCGAGTGTCTGAACACACAGTGCACCGAACACACATAACAATGGGCCTTTGCAGCCGACGACCCATGCATGTGCCAATTTTAACACTACGACATCGGAAACTACGACTGAAATGGGCACGTGACCATCGCCTCCGGATGTTGGCACAATAGCAGAGCTTTGCTTGGTCTGATGAGTTCCGATACCTTCTTCATCATGCCGACGGGAGGACACGAATCCGTCGTCTTTCAGGGGAACAGCTCCTTGACGCCTGTATTGTGGGGAGGAGACAAGCTGGGGCGGCTCTATTATGTTCTGGGAAATATTCACTTGGGCATCCATTGGTCGACTGGAGCTCGTGCAAGGCACCACCATAGCCAAGACGTATCACACACCCCTTCATGGCGATCATGTTTCCCGGTGGCTGCGGCATTTTTCAACAAGATAATGCGGTATGTCAGAAGGCTAAGAGTGTGATGGAGTGGTTCATGGTACACAGTGGCGAGTTACACTTGATGTCCTGGGCCCTCAACTTGCCAGATATGACCTTGATCGAATACATCTGGGATGTGATTCAATGTGTCGCCTCCCTCCCTGGAATTTACGGGACTTGGTGACTTGTGTGTGTGCAGATGCGGTGCCAACTTCCACCACCGACCCTCCAGCGGCCTCATTGCTTCCATGCCCAACGTGTCGCCGTTGTTATCCTTGCAAAAGGTGGACATACCAGCTATTAGGTGGGGTGTCATAATGCCCTGGCTGATCAGTGTATCTATCCACACTCATTCACCCATTCTCCCGTGGGTTACTGCCTCAATGGTTATTATTTACATTACATTAGTCGGCTGCTTAGATGTATAAAATATTATTCTCAGATTCGACCATATATAATTAGAGGTAAAATAACTCACTTCAGTAAAACAAAAGTTAAAGAAACAGTACAACGTATAATGAGCAGATAGCCGCTCCCATATTCAGACTTAAGGTGCATGTACGGTCTTCATTCAACAGTCCCTAACCATAACTTATTTTGACAAGGGCAATATAGAGGAATATCATGTCTGCAATAATGTAACACAAGAACGTTATATGTAAGCATAAATTCTGTGTTATATGTGTCACTGTGAACTGTAAGAGGACATAATGTAATCTGGAGAGAAAAATGCTTCCAGAGTAGTCGACTATCAAGCTATGTAGTTAGTGACTCATCTTAAAAGGCAAAGCAAGCAGATTCGCCATCTTACATTCAAACAAGACATTTGTTACTATACATTACCTAAATTTCATTGAAAAATTACAGTGTAGTAGTGTCTGAAAGTTTCCTTTTTTCTGTTATGTGAGTGGACAAAATACAATATTTCCGTAACTGTGTTTATATGTCCAGGGCCCGTATATGATGTACAATTTGTTAATATTCCGTGTACGCTAAATTTAGTTAAAAACATTAGCTGCTGTGCCAAACTGCATGTACATTTAAAATTATGAAGCTCGACAGATGACATTAAATGAAAATTGGAAGCAACAATTAAATTTTTACTACCTTTTACGTTTACTTAAACAAAAGAGTAGCTGAATATTAGTGAAATAAAAAAAATCAGTAAATGGATAAATATAAACAACATAAAAGACTGCTGAAACATTCAGTGAACAAAAAATAACATACATAATTATCATATACAGAAACCAAACATAATAATAGGTTCTAAAATAATTAGTGTATCAGGTGACATGAAATCGAGTTATTTATGGCAGTCTGGGCTAAAGAACACGTTATGATATTGGTACATGAATCTGATTTGTGAGCTGATTTGTCTTTTATGAGCTGCCTCACATAACATAAAGTATTCACTTTGGTGATGAATTTGTTGTGTTCGATAAGGGACATGTCACAAATTTTTTCACTCTACATGAAAGCCACTAAGCCACTTACACATTCCACCCACTTTTCTGGAAGTAGTTTGTAGTCGGAGACGGAACTGAATAGTTCAAATGAGGAGGAATGTGGGAAGAACGACTCATGGACCGTCATCTCGCTGGCAACTCAACAAGGACCCTCAGCTTGTACAGTGACCCTCAGAGAATGTATCATAGCCCTCAGGGTATGCAGGTCAGTCGGCATAATGGGCTTCCAACGATCTCAGTTACCATCTTTTTACTTTCCGGAGCAATTCATATGTGTGTCCATGTTGGGACTGCACATAGTGTTAAGGTGGATGACAGTCTGGTATGACTTTGGTGCATCTACAATTTTTCTGCGTTGGTTAGGGATAAATGGGCAATTATGATATGGCCGGTTTGTTTGCTGTGTGATCAGATTATTTTCAGAACGTGAGCTATTGTGTGTGGCTGCTGTTCTCTGGATTTGGTGCTAGCTAACAACAGTGACTATGATGTCACTCTCTGTACAGTTAATGATCTCTCGGAAGAGGTGCTAGCTAAGAATAGAAGGTACAGATAGTGACTGTGATGTCACTCCACCTAACAATCTCTATGAAGAAGACGAGAGCTGTCCTATTCTTCACACAAGTATGACCAGCCTAGCTGTGATTCGTTTACTAATTACGCTTAGTAGTACAAATAACGTTTTCCTGCCTAGGTACTTCGATACAGGTGTTGAGACGGATTTTTAATTGCAGTTTCCACCCACTTTCCTGGCGTCTCAACAAGCCCAGATCGTGTTAGCCCACCAAGGTTGCGTGCTGTTAACGGCTACACGTCGGTCAGAAGCCCCGTTTGTAATCCTCAGGGGATCAGCGAGTGTTACCGTGCCGCCTGTCGACATGTGGGAGCAGCCTGCAGCACACTCTGGTCTTCACTTTCACCGTCAATGGCTGCCTGGTCGCCATTCACCGTTGCTGCTCGGCTCACTGCACTCCATTCCATGGCTCCATTCTGTTTGCGTATTCGTGCATGTCCCAGCGATGAATCACATGCCTGTGATGGCCATAAGCACCATCATCCTCCATCTAGACTCAATAAAATGTGAAATTTTAGAGATCAACTAAACCCTTAAAAAAACAAGACAAAGATACATGCATACGGAATGAAATAAAATTTGAGCCCCTACAACATTCTCCTGGCTGAGGCTACAAAGTTTAATGTCCAAGTAACAGTGAGGTCCTTAAAGATTTATCTACATAGCAACGAACTGCTGCTCAATATTACAAAAGTTACTCAGGACTCTCACTTATATTTAAGTTTAACAAAGCAAATTATTTACAAATTCTTAACATAATGAATAGCCACAAAGTGGTAGCATGTATAAAAACATTTAAAATGTTCTGATTCCTCAACATCGCCTAATGTGCTATAACAACCTGTTTGCATTAGTTAGTTACTTCCATTGATCAGTCTCAGGGTAACCTCTATGATGTGGAATGTGTGAAGTGCATAAGAAATGCTCACATAAATTAAGGGTATTTTTTTAAAAAAAAGGTTAAATTTTTTTATGACCTACCCCATTCCCTTAAATGGCACAAAATGCGTGTATTATACCTATAGATATATGTATTCCTATTTAAGCATTCATCTATGATATAGAAGGAGTTGTCAGGGAGATATGATTTCAATTTATTTTTAAAACTGTTCCTGCTTTCTGTCAGATATTTTATTTCATCCGGCAATTTATCGGAAAATTTTACAGCAGCATATTTTACTCCTCTCTGTGCCAAAATTGGTTAAGTAGAGTATAGTGTAAGTCCTTTCTTCTGGTATTATAATCATGAAAGTCACTGTTGTTTTTAAACTGGTCCATGTTGTTGAGAAAAAAATTCATTGCTGAGTAAATTTACTGTGAGGCTGTTCTAAGAATTCCTAACCTTTTAAAGAGATGCCTACAAGATGTGCGACTATGAGCATCACACATTATTCTTACCACTTTCTTTTCAGCAGTGAATACTTTTTGCCTAAGTGCTGAGTTAACCCAAAATATTATTCCATATGACATCAGAGAGTCAAAGTATGCAAAGTATGTCAGCTTGCTAATTTCTATATCCTCAAAATTAGAATTTATTATGTTTGCTACAGTAGATGAACCTAGTCACTTTAGGAGATCCAAAATATGAATTTTCTGATTTATTAAGATTTTCATCTATATGTACACCCTAAAACTTACTATGCTGTACCCTGGCTACTGACTTCTGTTGATGTGTTATATTTACTGAAGGAACTGTACTCCTTGCAGTAGAAAATTGAATGTACTGTGTTTTTTCAAACTTCGGAACAAGCCTACTTGCAGTGAACCAGTCAATAACTTTTCCAAAGATATTATTTATATCATTTTCTGTTGAAGTTTCTTTTACTGGATAAATAATGATACTTGTATCATCAGCAAACAGTGTCAGTTTACCTTCTTGTTTCAGATAAGAAGGGAGGTCATTTACATATATCAAGAGCAGAAGGGGATCCATGATTGAACCCTGTTGAACACCTAATGGAATTTCACCCCAGAAATGGGAAACTTCCTTAAATCACTTACACCATATAAAGAAACTTTTTGCTTCCTGTTCTGTTGGTATGACTTAAGCCAATCATATGCTGTTCCATTTATGCCATAGAATTATAATTTCTGTAACATAATGCCATGGTTCACACAATCAAATGCTTCAGATAAATCACAGAAAATTTCTATTGGTGACATTTTATTTTTTAAAGACTCTATTATGCAGCTGTGAAATTGTATATTGCTGTCTCAGTGGAACAGCGTTTTTGAAATCCAAACTATGATTTACTAAGTATCCCAGTACTGCTGAGATGGCTAATCGCTCTTGAGTACATTACTTTCTCAACAGTTTTTGATAATGCTGTGAGCAAGGATACTGGCCAGTAATTATTGACATCTGTGGTGTCCCCGTTTTTGTAGAGAAGCTTGACAATGGCATATTTAACCTGTCTGGTAAAATACCTTGAATTAGTGATGCATGATGGATATGACTCAGATCATCAGCTGCAACTGCTCCACATTGTTTTAATGTCTTGTTAGAGATGTCATCTACTGCAACAGAACATTTATTTTTCAAAGATTTAATGATTTTCCTTATTTCACAAGAGATTGTCAGATGAAAATTAATGTGACTAGTATTTCTTAAAACTGACTCTTCCATGTGCTGCTTAGCATTTTTTTTTTTTTACTATTCTCATCAATATTTTAACCTACACTTAAGAAATGTTGTTTACTGTTTATTAAGATGGTCTAATTCCTTTTAATAGTGAAACTACCTACCCCAGTGGTTACTTTTCCTGTCTATCTTCTAACAACATTCCATACTGATTTGATTTTGTTGGCCAAGTTGTTAATTTCATCTCTAAATACATATTTTCCGATTTTCTGACAGCTTGTCTGAGTATGTTACAATAATTTTTACAGTGTAAAATTACTTCTGGGTGTTTACTAATTCTTGCTGCCTCATACAATTTTCTTTTCCTTTCTTAAGACACTTTAATATCTGTAGTGATCCAAGGTTTCTTTGAAAACTATACGGTGTTACATTTAGTAATTTTTTCTGGGGCAGCAGCGTTCAAAAAGGGATGCTTATCGAGAAATATGTTGCATTTATCATTGTCATTTGGCTCATTGTATACGTCTCCCCATTTAACGTTTCTCAAACTTTCTCTGAAATGCTTTGTAGATACCAGGTTGACCAGCCTTAAACTTTTACTTAATGGTTTCTGAACTGTGCAGCCTGCTAAGTTTTGGAAGTAATCAGTTGTGTATCATGGTCTGATAATCCATTTATCAGAGGGAAAGCATGTGTTACTTTTACATCCTCTTGCTGCGCTAATACGTTATCTATCAGAGTGCTCCTCCCTTGAGCTATATGTTTAGGGAATCTGATCACTCATTCTAAGTTGTATGTCATTAATAACACTTCTAGTTCACTTGTCCTATCAGAGTTTCTTAGAAAGTTTACATTGAAATCACCACACATTAATAACTCCTCCTTTTCGTCTGACAGACAGCATAATAGAGAGTCAAGCTGTTTTATGAATAGGTCTCAAGATTTCCGGCTGGGTCGGGGATTATATCCGCTCAGGGACTGGGTGTTGTGTTGTCTTCATCATCATTTCATTCCCATCCGGTGCGCAGCTCGCCCAGTGTGGCGTCAAATACACTCCTGGAAATTGAAATAAGAACACCGTGAATTCATTGTCTCAGGAAGGGGAAACTTTATTGACACATTCCTGGGGTCAGATACATCACATGATCACACTGACAGAACCACAGGCACATAGACACAAGCAACAGAGCATGCACAATGTCGGCACTAGTACAGTGTATATCCACCTTTCGCAGCAATGCAGGCTGCTATTCTCCCATGGAGACGATCGTAGAGATGCTGGATGTAGTCCTGTGGAACGGCTTGCCATGCCATTTTCACCTGGTGCCTCAGTTGGACCAGCGTTCGTGCTGGACGTGCAGACCGCGTGAGACGACGCTTCATCCAGTCCCAAACATGCTCAATGGGGGACAGATCCGGAGATCTTGCTGGCCAGGGTAGTTGACTTACACCTTCTAGAGCACGTTGGGTGGCACGGGATACATGCGGACGTGCATTGTCCTGTTGGAACAGCAAGTTACCTTGCCGGTCTAGGAATGGTAGAACGATGGGTACGATGACGGTTTGGATGTACCGTGCACTATTCAGTGTCCCCTCGACGATCACCAGTGGTGTACGGCCAGTGTAGGAGATCGCTCCCCACACCATGATGCCGGGTGTTGGCCCTGTGTGCCTCGGTCGTATGCAGTCCTGATTGTGGCGCTCTCCTGCACGGCGCCAAACACGCATACGACCATCATTGGCACCAAGGCAGAAGCGACTCTCATCGCTGAAGACGACACGTCTCCATTCGTCCCTCCATTCACACCTGTCGCGACATCACTGGAGGCGGGCTGCACGATGTTGGGGCGTGAGCAGAAGACGGCCTAACGGTGTGCGGGACCGTAGCCCAGCTTCATGGAGACGGTTGCGAAAGGTCCTCGCCGATACCCCAGGAGCCACAGTGTCCCTAATTTGCTGGGAAGTGGCGGTGCGGTCCCCTACGGCACTGCGTAGGATCCTACGGTCTTGGCGTGCATCCGTGCGTCGCTGCGGTCCGGTCCCAGGTCGACGGGCACGTGGACCTTCCGCCGACCACTGGCGACAACATCGATGTACTGTGGAGACCTCACGCCCCACGTGTTGAGCAATTCGGCGGTACGTCCACCCGGCCTCCCGCATGCCCACTATACCCCCTCGCTCAAAGTCCGTCAACTGCACATACGGTTCACGTCCACGCTGTCGCGGCATGCTACCAGTGTTAAAGACTGCGATGGAGCTCCGTATGCCACGGCAAACTGGCTGACACTGACGGCGGCGGTGCACAAATGCTGCGCAGCTAGCGCCATTCGACGGCCAACACCGCGGTTCCTGGTGTGTCCGCTGTGCCGTGCGTGTGATCATTGCTTGTACAACCCTCTCGCAGTGTCCGGAGCAAGTATGGTGGGTCTGACACACCGGTGTCAATGTGTTCTTTTTTCAATTTCCAGCAGTGTATAATAAGATCTGGCCCAAGGCGGCTGGACCTGCCCCGTTAGGGGCCTCCCGGCCAATGACGCCAAACACTCATTTCCATCTCCTAATGGGGTCGTGCACACTGTTGCTAATATCAACACTACATTATCTAGCTGTAGTTTACATGCACAAACTTCAAGGTGCTGATCGACAGAAAATTTTCTTACTTCTACAATTTTGTACACATATACCCTTGTTTTGTGTAAATGGCAACTCCTCCTTTATCCATGCTAGATCTGCAAGTGTAAGACACTAAATTATACCCATTTATACTGAAACTTTCCATACCCACAGTTACATGGTGTTCTGACAGACAAAGTATGTCAATCTCATTGTTCTTTTTGAGATCATCTAAACACACTAACAGCTCATCTACTTTATTTTTTATCCCCCCTGATATTTTGATGAGGTAAATTGATACTATCCTTAGCTTTATCAGTCCGCAGCTCGTGGTCTCGAGGTAGCGTTCTCCCTTCCTGAGCAATGGGTCCCAGGTTCGATTCCCAGTGGGGTCAGGGATTTTCACCTGCCTTGAGATGACTGCGTGTTGTTGTGTCGTCTACATCATCATCATTCATCCCCATTATGGTCCGAGGAAGGCAATGGCAAATCACCTCCACTAGGACCTTGCCTAGTACGGCGGTGCGGGTCTCCTGCATCATTCCTCTCCACTCTGTCAAGGAGTATGGGACCTCATCATTAGCTTAATCCATCCCTATTTACTCTACAAGAGACCGCCTAGTTAGCCGTGCGGTCTAACGCACATCTTTCCGGATCGGGAAGGAGTGCCTGGTCCCTGGCGGACTTGTGTTGAGATTTGGCGAGCCGGCTAGTCTGTGAATGGTTTTAGGTGGTTTTCCATCTACCTCGGCGAATGCGGGCTGGTTCCCCTTGTTACGCCTCAACTACACTATGTCGGCGATTGCAGCGCAAACAAGTACTCCACGTACGCGTACACCACCATTACTCTACCACGCAAACACAGGGGTTACACTCGTCTGGTGTGAGACATTCCCTGGGGTGTGGGTGGGGGGGGGGGTCCACCGCGGGCCACACCACACAATAACCCTGAAAGAGTGGTTTGGTGTGGGGCGACGGAGGGGTGATGTGGACTGCGGTAGTCATCGCGGGATTGTGAACCACTGCGGCTGCGGCGGGGACGGAGCCTCTCCGTCGTTTCTACGCCCCCGGTTAACATACAATACAATACAAAACTGTACACGAAGATTTACAAAAAGTAAAGGAAAATACGTTGATTAGGCACGTATATTTTCATATAATCCCTACACCTCACATGCAGTATCCCTGTCAGTATTTACCTTATTATAATGTCCATCACCTGTGCGTTGTATTTAGGATTGGCAACAGCGTATTCCGACCTGAAGTAGAGTTAGTTCTCGCAGTATGGACATTTATTACCGAAGGTTGACTGTCGTTGCACGTACTCTCTAGGTTGACCGATGTCACGACTTCTCCATTGACTGTGGATATTGTGATGACAGCATATGTTAACAGGACCAAATACGTGGCAATGCACAGTATATAAAAGGTATATTTGTGGGCACCCCTTTCCGCTTTTCGTCCTTGAAAATTTCATAAGATCAACACAACACACAGAACAACAAGAAATTTTAGTGTAGTTTAATAAGTACCGTTCTTTAATCTGCCTCTTTAATATCTTCCTCATTATTTTTCTGTTCAGTCTTGTCCTTACGATACATTTTTAATAATATTATCCTTGTCTATGACGTTGTTTCTGTCACGTCTCTTTGTCCACAATGATTTCCATTTGGTAATCAAAACGACTTAATTTTATTTAAAAGGTGGTATCTGGAGAATACAATCATTTTAGCAGAAATATCTCAACACACTGATTTACAGTTACTGCACATTAACATGACTGAAGTTGTCACAAAATACATTACATCTACTTCATGTACTCAGGTTTTACATCTACTCAGAAATTACTTCCGCTCATCAATTGTGAGAACATAATCGCTCTCACTTCAATAATCTCCTAAGTGTCAACAACATAATTTCCACTTAACGTCCTTTCCTGTAGTCACATTTTCATCTGTAATTTAACGGTGCGCTTGTACGTCTTCATGCCGAGCCAGCCACCCCATAAAGTTCCCCGTCATTTCCAATGCCGACGGAATAAAATCACATCTTTATCCTCAATATAGCCATGATATAGTAGTGCGTTCGTATGTCTTTGCACGTCACCCCATAACGTCTCTCGTCCCTTCCAAAAGAGACCATATAAAATAGCGGTCAGACACACTGCCATGAGAGCACAACACAATAGTAAGTCACTCGCTGGTGAGGCCAAATACAACACGCAAAATTGTTTCGTGTTCCCCTTTTCAAGTGCTGTTCCAAAGCCAGTCTACCGTAACACAGGACTCTCACATAACTTGTTCCGTGACAATTATGTCATAATTCGCACCTTTTAAGAGTACCCTGCACCTTGGGTACCGTTATTTTTCAACTGGATCTGGTGCCAATATATTGTCATCTAAAGATTATTGAGGCACTAAGCAGTCTCCCGCTTTCCAGTGCTCTCATATCAGTCTCAAATACTACATTTGTGTGCGCCAAATACATTCTAAAGCGAATTTCGTGCTATCTATGTCCTGTATTCCTTGGCACTGAACAAAAGAAACAATTCTATATGCGATTAAACATTCACAAGAGAGATAATCCTCGCCTTACCCATTTTCGGTTCGTCTCTGGTCTTGCCTCTTCTTTCCACCTCTCACATAGTGAATAGCACCCAAATATTATCACTTAATTCTATCTCTAACTTACTGAGTATCTATACATAATATTTTCAGTCTCTGCACGCCACATACCCCTCAAGCATCTCTATTTACTCTAAAAGTGGCTTGCGGTGGCTCATGTGGTTAACTCCTAGCGCCTTCCTGCTTTTATTGATTCACTTTAGACAGGGTTTGCATGCGCAATCCTTTGTACATTTTTGTTTGTTTGTAACACAAACAGTGGGATTTGATCAACACCTTTTCCCTGACTATGAATTCCCACACATACGCCTTCTCGTCTTCCTGTGCCTCGCATTTTTTAATACGTGAGCCGAATGTTCTGTACTACCTTTCTCACAGTGGCTCTACACTGTTCACACATCCTTGGAAGCATGTCCACTAACACAGGTGGATTTTTGTTTTTAGATCAGTTATAGGTGGCAACAAAGCATCGTCCTTGCTGAGGAAATCGAACTGGGATGATAATATGAGATAAAGACTGGCTTTGCATTGTGCCTTTTTAACCTTTATAGGGCAAAACTTTCTTTTTAAAGGAGAGCTTCCAAATGTAATTTAATACTTTACTTATCATACAAAAATACGAAAAATATTTAAGATTTAAAAAATCTTGTGGTACTAATTGCTGTAAATTCTTATACTTGGCAAATTATTGACAACAATCCATTCTCTGGAAGTACTATGTTTTTGGTTGGTAATTTAACCAGATTGTGAATATGGGGTCTCTTTTTAAAATAGCAGTTAACAGAAGAAACCAAAGATTTATTTGTTGTTATCTTTTGTTATGCACCAAAAGTAAGTGTAAATGTACTTTATAAAGAGATTAGCTTTCTTAGGAGAAGAAAAACTTCTTAGCCAAGATCGCAATAAAACATTATATTGTGGATGACCGGTTTCGATAAAACTATGTTACCATAAACAGATCTTCGTACAGGTTATTATAAACACATTTTGTGCGCATCTGGCACAATATGTTGATAACAGCCTGCACGTAGATCTGATGATTTTCATCCACAATACAGTGTTTTATTGAGTTCTTGACTAAGAAGTTTTTCTTCTCCTAAGAAAGCTAATCTCTTTATAAAGTACATTTACACTTACTTTTGGTGCATTTTCGTCCTTCCTCACCTAGAAGCGAATGCAAACTCACAGAAATATTGGTTCATTCTCTGTTCAGAAAACCTTAGCTGATATGGACGGACATATTAGAAATTTTAGAATCCAATTTTGAATTAGAAATATATTTTAATACTTCATCATTGTTTGAGTGAACTTCATCTTGTTTAAGTTCCTCCTAGAACATTCTCTTCATTTGTGTCTCCTTCATACTCAGAACTGGAGCCGATGTTGTCAAACACATCTCCCAAGTGAAGCTGTTCTTTCTCAGAAGTGCTCAAGCCTGGTTTTCCCCAAGGTTTTGTGACCTAAATTGTAAAAACTATTGTTTATGTTAAGACGCTGTAATTTTGGTACAAGTATGTGTAAATACGATATAGAAGCCAAAATGCAGATTCGAACTACTTACTAACAGCAATACTATAATTTTGAAACTATTTGCTAAAATGTCAAGTCGGTAATGAGATAGCATAATAACACAAAATAACTTGTGCAGATGTATTTGTTTGCAACTGAAATATTATCTTAAATTCGTGGGAAATTAACATTATGTGGGTGTGTCTGCCGACACGAGAAAAGGGTCACGTTTCACAGTGATTTGCACTAGGTGCAGTGAAACTGGAGGCAGATTGTCATTAGCGTATGTATATTACACTACAGTATCGTAATAAATTGATTTCATTTTGTAAATGTAAAGACTTACCAGCAAACTTCGACGCAGTCCGTCCACTGAAAACTTCTCCTTCGGTTTCCCGTGCTCTATCCAGCTCACCCCTCACAAAAAGTCGACCTTCTTGTACTAACGTAGGAGTCAGCTTCTGTAAAACTTCCTATAACATCTGAGAACAATGCTACATTTTAGAAGCTATTTGATGAAAGTATTAAACACATACTGACATACGATAGTAGCCCAATATAATGTGTGCTGGAATATTTGTTTACAACTGAAATATTACGTAAACTCAAGGAAAATTGAGATTATGTAGGTCTTCCTGCACACATGAGGCAAAAAAGTTCATTTCACAGCTATTTCCACTAGATAAAGTGAAACTTGAGGAAGATTATTGTCAATATATCTATATGACACCGTAAAATCATAATAAATTGTCAAAAATTTTCCAAATGTATAGATTTACCAGCAAAATTACTACGCATTGCTTGCATTGAAAGCGGAGACTTCTTTATGGTTACTTTATCAACCATAGTTGCAGTAGGTACTGGGAGATGAAAAAGCTTGCACAGGATAGAGTAGCATGGAGAGCTGCATCAAACCAGTCTCAGGACTGAAGATCACAACAACAACAACAACATCAACCATAAAGCAGAATGAGTGCTACCATTTGTTGACAAAACGATATAATTTCATTGTAGTTGATTCGTTGGCCACAGGCTTGCCATGCTGTATATGAATGCGGTAGGGTTATTTAGAGGCATCATATTACAGATTTTTTAACCTTACGTGGTGTGGTTAAAATATCGACCACAAACTTACAAAGGGTTCAAGTCTTTTTCCAGATGTCAGATCTGTGCTTTGGTCCATACAGTCCATACCGTCCACCAGTCCTACCTCAGCTAGGAAGTCTCTCCAGAGAAAACTGCTAATGGTCAAGCCGGTAGCTCTTCGAAGCGGCATCAGAGTGACCCCCTTCGATGTGAGTTCAACTACAACCATTATGTAGTCGAACCTCGCTGTGTGGTCGGTAATGAACCCATTAAATCAGTGGTTGCTGTTTGTTACAATTTTTATGGGATAACAGGATAAAGCAAGAGCTTGCGTTGCCGAAGTTGTAGTCTTATCCTTCTGGAACATTTTGTAAATGGTCAGCACCCTCCAGACCCTCTTACCATGTTTTCGAGTCCCAAAGCGAGCATAGCTCAGGTGCGTATACCATAATAATTTGATCACAACTTCTTTTGGTACACACACAACCCACAATGAACCGTACAATTCCGTTCTACGGAAAAGAATTCCTTTTCTCAGTAGGTATTGCTCATTAATTTCCGTATGGTCCTTCCACTTCCCTTTCAATTTGAGTGAATTGGTATGTTTATCCTGCTCACTCCAAATGTTCTGCATGGTCAAAGTTATAAAGTTCTCGAATGAAACTTTTTGCAGATAAAACAATGAAAAATGATCTCCCTCTAATTAATTTACTGCGTTTTCTGTTATAATGATCGGTGAACGATATAGGGCATCTGTCATGACGTTGATTGGACTGGTCGTGGAATCAGTTGCAAAATCGTGCTCCTGAAGGGAAGTGACCCACTGTGACATTCATTGCTGTGTCAGTGTCACATTTAGTAGGTACCCCAAGGATTTGTGGTCCATGTAGACCCTCGTCTTCCAACCAAACGAGAAATATCTTAATTTCCTGAAGCATCATACAACTGCCAGTGCTTCCAACTCGGTATGCAGTATTTCTTTTCGGCTTTGGATGACACTCAGCACCAATATGCGATCGTTTTATGTATCTTTTATCCATTCTGCTTATATTATTGGAAAATCATAACTCCCAAAACAGATTTTGCACAGTCTGAGGCCTTATAAAAGTCTTGGGATAATTCAGCGTGCGACAGAATGGATGACATTACAAGTGCTGACTTTGGAGTGTTGAACTCGCGATCTACACAACCGTCCCGCACCCGTGATGCTTTTTTTCCCATTAGTTCACAGAGATGTAATGTAGTTATGTATGTGAATTTTTTTGTAGAAATTCACTACTCCAAGAAATCCTGTCAACAGCTTCCTGTTGGTTGGTATCGCATATTTCGCAACTGCGTCCATCGTTTCAAGTTAGGGACTGATGCATTCTGCAGATATGAGGTGCTCTAAGAAATTTACTCAGCAGCTTCTGAAGTAGGATTTTGTAGCATTGCCAGTCACCCCATATTCCCTTAGCCCGCTCAGTATGTCCCCCAGCAGCACATTGTGCTACTTCCACAATCCGTTAGTGATTAGTATATCATCGACATAAACATAGAGATTTACAACTGTATTAAACATCGTACTAGTGACCTTCTTAGTGATCAAACAGATTTAAAAAATTAAAGATTTTTAGATAATTTTCAGTCCATTTTATGTACAAATGACAGATTGTAAAATGGCTTACGGACGCAATACCTTTGACACCTGATGGGAGTTTACCACCCTGACATTTTGTATAGACAAGCGTGTAAACGAGATTTTATAAAAAGAATTTACGTGGATACTTCAAAATTATATTAGTAACTGTGAAGTTTCATATCCGCTACCACTTGCAATGTGTCTAGCCCCTTATTTTATGGATTTTAGGATCACCAATTTTTATGTGATGTATCTGACCAATTTTGTCTTAAATCACAAGTACCAAATTTTAACAGTAATCCCGGTGTTTTTTACTGTAAAGAAAAGTTTAAGCAATGGGGCAGCAGCAGGGATTGATGTCGCTGCTGACTGGTGCAGTTCTGACAATGGCAGTGGGGGGTGTTGGTGTCATGGCAGCTGCGTTGGTAGTGGAGTATCAGTGCACACTGGAGTGTTGACATCTGCAGATGAGGATAAATTAAGTCTGGGAATGCAAAGGCGAATGGAGTCATTCGAGTAGTGGGGAAGGAGGGAGAGGAGGGTCGAGTAGGAGGGGACAGTAAGTTGGGGGTAAAGGAGTAGTGGTAGGGGGGGTGGAGTACAGTTGCGAGTAGATGTTTGCAGACGTCGTATTTGTAGGTTGATACACCGTTGAATGAGGGCAGAGACGGAGGCGACAAGCAGGTGATGAAATCTGCATCTACATCTACATACATACTGCGCAATCCACCATACGTGCGTGGCGGAGGGTACCTCGTACCACAACTAGCATCTTCTCTCCCTGTTCCACTCCCAAACGAGAACGAGGGAAAAATGACTGCCTATATGCCTCTGTTCGAGCTCTAATCTCTCTTATCTTATCTTTGTGGTCTTTACGCGAAATGTAAGTTGGCGGCAGTAAAATTGTACTGCAGTCAGCCTCAAATTCTGGTTCACTAAATATCCTCAATAGCGATTCACGAAAAGAACGGCTCCTTTCCTCTAGAGACTCCCACCCGAGTTCCTGAAGCATTTCCGTAACACTCGCGTGATGATCAAACCTACCAGTAACAAATCTAGCAGCCCGCCTCTGAATTACCTCCATGTCCTACCTCAATCCGACCTGATAGGGATTCCAAATGCTAGAGCAGTACTCAAGAATAGGTCGTATTAGTGTTTTATAAGCGGTCTCCTTTACAGATGAACCACATCTTCCCAAAATTCTACCAATGAACCGAAGACGACTATCCGCCTTCCCCACAACTGCCATTGCATGCTTGTCCCACTTCATATCGCTCTGCAGTGTTACGCCCAAATATTTAATCGACGTGACTATGTCAAGCGCTACACTACTAATGGAGTATTCAAACATTACAGGATTCTTTTTCCTATTCATCTGCATTAATTTACATTTATCTATATTTAGAGTTAGCTGCCATTCTTTACACCAATCACAAATCCTGTCCAAGTCATCTTGTAACCTCCTACAGTCACTCAACGACGACACCTTCCTGTACACCACAGCATCATCAGCAAACAGCCGGACATTGCTATCCACCCTATCCATAAGATCATTTATATAGACAGAAAACAACAGCGGACCTACCACACTTCCCTGGGGCACTCCAGATGATACCCCCACCTCCGATGAACACTCACTATCGAGGACAACGTACTGGGTTCTATTACTTAAGAAGTCTTCGAGCCACTCACATACTTGGGAACCAATCCCACATGCTCGTACCTTAGTTAGGAGTCTGCAGTGGGGCACCGAGGCAAACGCTTTCCGGAAGTCAAGGAATATGGCATCCGGGAGAGGGAGGGGAGGGGTGGCATCCTTCGACCTAGCGATAGCTGGATCGAAAACAGCTATTAGAAGTGTTCATCTTGTATTGGGGCGGAAAGGTAAAAGTGGTGGCAGAAAGTTCTTGATGACCTAGCTTTGCCACCAAATACTCGACTAAATATTAAAATGTGATACAGTACGTCTTGTAGTGAGGGGGTGGCAGTACTAGTGATGATTCCGCCATTGAATGATACGTTTTAAATGAAAGTCCCTGATACTCCTCTAGCCACATGCGTTTTAAAGTTTTGTGCTTCCTCCAGTTCCGTTCAAACGGGCTGGGAACCTTCACACTTTTCTTGGCAACAACGTGAATAATTTCTCCAGCTACAATTTGAGCTCACTGGTAAACCCCCACAATTTAACTCCAACTAACTTTGTGCCTAAATGGAGACCCATTGTGCCTGATGTCATACTAGACCAACAAGGACGACTCCTATCTTCTGATACACATAGAGAGTGAGTGCTCAATTTGGGTACCCTAAAGTCTGGGATCCGCCACTAAAACAAAATATGGTGCAAACTGACTCCATAATCTGTGGCCAGCCAAAAAATATATTACTTAAATAATAAATGGTGTCGTGAAACATTCCAGAAGCAGCGGGTGTAGAATCTCAGGTTGCCAATACTTTCTTAGCTAAACCTCTGAAAGCCTCCCCACTTAAGTATCCCCGTGTACAAGGAAGATCTCCTTCTTTCAAAGGCATAGTTTTAGCGGTAATGCATTATACCGGAGAACATTAGTATTCTGTAAATACAGAGTGATAAAAGTATCGTAAATTATGTCGGCATTTGTGTGGTTTAATAACTGTCCTTTTGTGGTCGGCTTAGGAATACACAAAATTCTACATCCACATCCATAATTTGCAAACCACGTTCTTAAATGCATGGCAGAAGGTACTTCCGATTGTACTACCTGTAACATTGTCTTCCTGTTCCATTCGCATTATATTCAAATCTGAAGTACCAATATTAATAACTTAAGAAGCAAATTGTCTTTTTCTGCTGTACTTTCTTCATAAAACAGTCACTTCTCATCTAATTGTGTACAACTACGAGTAACATTACATCCTCTTTCTGATAATCGAGAAGTGTAATCTGTGTTGACACCAGATGTCACACCCTGCTGTTTCGTTTTAATTCTCATGAACAACATCCCACCCACTCGTCGACCACCTACGCTAGACAGCTACAGTTAAGATACAGTACTTATTGTAAAAGAGAGATTCCCAACGAGCAAAATAAAGAAAACTTCCCAAATTAGCCTGTTGAATCCCTAGGTGACCTCCGAGATAACAATACCATTCGATATTTAAATTTTTGCTTTCACAGAAAACTTTTATCGATGGTCTCGAGAACCGTTACATACTTGGAATTACCTAGAGCAGGACAGAAGTAGAGACTTCTTGCACAGACAACAGAATGACTTTTTGTTTTACTGATCTTATATAATAGATTTCTGCCAATGGAAGAATCATTTCGAAGGACGCAGAAAGATATCGCAGTAAACTGGTTACTCCATTTCTTGTTTTATAAACAGTAGACAAAGAAAAGGCGGACTGCCTTTAAAAAAGTATTATTCTAATTCCAGATCAATAAGGCGATAGAGACGCTGACCATTAGTGTCGTTCAGCAGTTACTTCTCTCTAGACATCTACAAGTAAATTGCACGATCCATAATTTATGGCCGGTCGGAGTGGCTGTGCGGTTCTAGGCGCTACAGTCTGGAGTCTCGGGCATGGATGTGTGTGATGTCCTTAGGTTAGTTAGGTTTAATTAGTTCTAAGTTCTAGGCGACTGATGACCTCAGAAGTTAAGTCGCATAGTGCTCAGAGCCATTTGAACCATAATTTATGTAGCAGAACTCAGAACTGATATTAGGTATCTACTGTAATTAGTTGTAAGGGTCCAAATTACGTGATTACAGACTTGAACAAGTCCATTTTTTTCTCGGTGTTTTAGAGTACGGTGTAACAGGTCTCGTGAAGTAACTGTGAAATATAAGTGGCGCCCTCAACCGACTCTGCGCTTATTAGATTTTTTTTTTTTTATATTTGCAGTCGTAAGTGGATAGAATTGTCCTGGATGAGTGATCTGCGATAATTACACTTCCTAGCAAGTTGTTTATTTTCCCTGTATGCTGTATTTTTCTAACAGACACCGCATACATTAGTCGTAGCTACTGAGTTTAATGCTTTCTCACAATCATTCAAGAAACGCACTGCAGTTCCAGTCTCGAATATCATAAATAATTTATCATTGTTAAGTGTTTTAGTTTGTCCCTTTGTCAAGATTTCTCCCTTTGATACGACATTTCACTCCTGCGCATATCACAAACTTACAGCAGTGTGGCAAGTGCTAGCAATGTATCGCTTGTTCAGTGATATCACATGACGCACTGTGGCTGTGAGTAATGAGGACATGGGAAGGGATAAACTTAGTGTGTTGCCGTTTCCGTGGGGTCAGAAAAGTCACTGCCAGGAATGAAGCTAGTCTAAGGTTGGAGTTGTGATGATATTGTAGTAGTTTCCAAATTTAAAATAATACAGTAACTGCTATAATCCAAAGTTGAAATAGTTGGAACCATCAGTTACTATGCCATAGCTTTTCTTGACAGTGGAAAACGTGTTACATTTAAGTACTGTTTAAGAATACAGAAATTTCACTTCGCGAGTGACCGTGGCGTAGGGACACAAATGCATTCTATTGCTAGGAAAACATTTAAGTTTCAAATGGTTCAAATGGCTCTGAGCAGTATGGGACTTAATACCTGAAGTCATCAGTACCCTAGACTTAGAACTATTTAAACCTAACTAACTTAATGACATCACACACATCCATGCCCGAGGCAGGATTCGAACCTGCGACCATAGCAGCAGCGCGGTTCCGGACTGAAGCGCCTAGAACCGCTTGCCCACAGCGGCCGGCAACATTTAAGGTCAGTTGAAAATCCGATGGAGCCAAGTCGGGACTGTATGAAGGACGATTGATGACAGTGAACCCAAGGTGTCGAACTGTTGCAGATGTAGTGCTCGAGCGTGATCTAGCATTGTCCTGGTGAAGGAAAGGGTGCTCCACTTGTAGATGAACTCTTTGAACTCGTGAAACTCTGTCTATTCTGGGCAGCTACACGTCAGGATGGGCGACAGAAATTGAGAGGGAGAGTGCAGATTCAAGCAGGGACGTGTATTTGAACAGTGATAGTACTGACTTTTATTCAAGCAGCCTTATACTACACTCCGGCCGGTCTCAGGGCCTCACTGTATGCAAGGAAACTACACATCCCATTCTTTGACGCTCACTGCAAGTGAATATTCAAAGTAAGAACTTGAGGCCCTCGCTATTCTATCTGCATCGAGAAAGCCAAGTTTTATTTAGAGCATCGCGAATATATGCTTCTACATCTACATCTACATCTACATTTATACACCGCAAGCCACCCAGCGGTGTGTGGCGGAGGGCACTTTACGTGCCACTGTCGTTACCTCCCTTTCCTGTTCCAGTCGCGTATGGTTCCCGGGAAAGCCTCCGTGCGCGCTCGAATCTCTCTAATTTCACATTCGTGATCTCTTCGGGAGGTTTAAGTAGAGGGAAGCAATATATTCGATACCTCATCCAGAAACACACCCTCTCGAAACCTGGACAGCAAGCTACACCGCGATGCAGAGCGCCTTTCTTGTACAGTCTGCCACTTGAGTTTGCTAAAACATCTCCGTAACGCTATCACGCTTACCAAATAACCCTGTGACGAAACGCGCAGCTCTTCTTTGGATCTTCTCTATCTCCTCCGTCAACCCGACCTGGTACGGATCCCACACTGATGAGCAATACTCAAGTATAGGTCGAACGAGTGTTTTGTAAGCCACCTCCTTTGTTGATGGGCTACATTTTCTAAGGACTCTCCCAATGAATCTCAACCTGGCACCCGCCTTACCAACAATTAATTTTATATGATCATTTCACTTCAAATCGTTCCGTACACATACTCCCAGATATTTTACATAAGTAACTGCTACCAGTGTTTGTTACGCCATCGTATAATCATGCAATAAAGTATCGTTCATTCTGTGTTCTCAATACATGCAGCCGAATGCGGGGTATGCCTATGACGTCCGTTGTCATGGGGTCTTGGGCGACTGAACCCTCAGCGCTATGTGTGTCGCCAGCAGGTGAAGAACAAGCGTGGCCCGCCCAGACCCACTGGAGTCTCACCAGCTACGCACTCCCGCATACACTCGCTGCCCCCGTTTCGTGTGTTTTGGCGCGATAGCCCACACATGATGGCCTGATGACAAGCAGCAGCGCACTGGTCATCCCCCAGGAGTAGATCAGGATGGTGGCTGATGACGTCTGGGTGCCTACGAGGCAGCGAGTACGTGCGTCCCCCAGCTGGACCGTAGACAGCTTGCAGTCAGTCGGCCGAAGTTCCTCAGATGGCAGTAGCTCGCTGGACACCAGATCCTCGCATGGGTGAAAAGTTTCCCCAAGTCCAGCAGCCTATTGCCATGCTGTGAGTTAATCAGGGGACAGGTAGCTACCCTATCTTCACCACCCAGTGTACCCATGGTTTCTCTGAAATCTAGAAGCCATCTAAAAGCTCTCTAAATGCCCGTCAGTCTCTCCGGTTGAAGAATCACGCAGGTCAGTGGTACGACTAGATGATTTGAGCCCCTAAATTCGACAATACGTTCCCTTATAGCTACGCTTCTGACGTAGTTCTACAGGTGGGAGGGAGGGGGGAATAACCAGTAGGGTTGCATGTGCTTATCCTGTCAGCTTTCCCTAGCTCACAATGCCCCGAGTACGGGTTGCTAGGCTCGGTAAAATCCCAGTGAAATTAAAAATGTGTGACTTTCTCGGAAGCACGCAAGTTACACTCTATTAATTCACTCCTGGTGACACTTTGCTGCAAAATTGGCAGTTCTATGTAGCTCAGGCATGATCGGTATCACAAGCCCCGACTGCTCAGCGGCTTACTTGATTAGCACATCAGATGAACTGGCCTCTATTGCCTAGCCACGGGTAGAAGAAACTTTCAAAAGTTTGTAATCTGCACACTGCACTTTTTTGGGGCGCAGCAGCAAGCTAGTTCTCGCGCGCCGACAGCGTTGTGTTACTCACCATGCTACATGCTACAATTTGGAGCAGTCTAGCGGCAAACGGTTGCAAAAAACGCCTAAAAAGCGGGAAAGTCAACCGAATAATATGCACGACACGCTATATCTCACCCGATATTGAGAACAGAAAAAAAATTTCTGTGGCATTACTTTCAGCACGCCTCGTTGCACTCACAACATGGAAAGTCAATCGTGGTGTGCTTTTCACCGTTTCCAAAACTATACCCTGTCTGCACCTGCACTTTCACACGCTGGAATTTGGCGCTAATAGCACCAGTAATTCTGCGTAGCATCGAGCAACTAGACGGCTAACTCATGTGTTTCATTTATTCTATTAAAAAGATTGGAGAAAACACTCACAATGCCTCCAATGTCAGGAATGTTAACGGTTGATGCGCCTTCTTTTGTAGCATTGACAGCTTTACTCTGCTCCTTAGACATATGAGAGAACATTAGCATTCTGTAAATTCAGAGTGA
Organism: Schistocerca piceifrons; assembly: GCF_021461385.2. NCBI lineage: Eukaryota > Metazoa > Arthropoda > Insecta > Orthoptera > Acrididae > Schistocerca > Schistocerca piceifrons. Next base: position 260,177,176 of record NC_060144.1, on the reverse strand, counting down.
TAAAATTATCGTAAATGACGTCCGTACTTGTGTGGTATAGCAAAAATTATTTGGCGTTTGGCTTAGGAACACGTATATATCTACATCAACATCCATAGTTTGCGAATCAATTTTTAATTGCGTGGCAGAGGGTGCTTCCCATTCTATTACATACAACGGCTTCTTCCCGTCCCATTCTCATTACATAGACATCTCTACTTCTAATTAAAAACTTACACGAAGGTGACAGAATCCTTTTGCCCGGAAGTGCGGCAACTCGTATAGCTGACCATAACTGCGAAAGTGTTGCCGTAGAATTTTATGCACAAACGTACCTCTCGATCATGTCCCATAAACTTTCCATGGGATTCGTGTTGGGTGATCTGAGTAGCCAAATCATTCGCTCGAACTCTCCAAAACGCTCTTCAAATCAATCACGTACAATTGTGGCCTGGTGACATGGCGCATTGTCGTCCATAAAAATTTCAACCTTGTCTGGCAACACGAAGTCCATCAGTGACTGCAGATGCTCTCCACGTAGCCAAAAATACCCATTTTCCCAGTCAATAATCGGTTCAATATGACCAGAGGACCCAGTCCACTCCGTGTAAACAGAACCCAAACCATTATGAAGCTACATCCAGTTTGCACAGTACCTTGTTGACAACTTGGGTCCATGTGGTCTGAACCACACTCTAACCCTACCATCAGTTCTTACCAACTAATATCGGGACTCACCTGACCAGGCCACGGTTTTCCAGCCGTCTAGGGTCCAACCAATATGGTCACGAGTTCAGGAGAGGCGCTGCAGACGATGTCGTGCTGTTGGCAAAGGCACTCGCGTCGATCGTCCGCTATCATAGCCCATTAACCCCACAATAAGCCGCACTGTCCTGATGGCTACGTTCGTCGTACGTCCAACATTTGTTTCTACGATTATTTCACACAGTGTTGCTTGTCTGTTAGCATTGACAACTCTTGGCAAACTCTCGGCGAAGGCCGTCGGCCAATGCGTTGTCTGTTGTGCGAGATAACTGAAATTCGTAATTCTCGACACGCTCTTGACACTGTGTATCTCGGAATACTGAATTCCTTAAGGATTCCCGAAATGGAATGTCCCATGCGTGTAGCCCCAACTACCATTCCGCATTCAAAGTCTGTTAATTCCCGTCGTGCGGCCATAATCACGTCGGAAACCTTTTCACGTGAATCACCTGAGTGCAAATGACGGTTCCACCAAATCACATTTTTTTTTATACCTTGTGTACGCGATACTACCGCCATCTGTATATGTGCATACCGCTAGCCCATGATTTCTCTCTTCACTGTAAGAAGCAAATTTTATATAGCAGATTGTGTTTCACCGCTTTTTTTATATTTCGTTTGGCATTACTTGAATTGAACAGTAATGATGTTACTGGTAACACAATATGCATATACTACAAATAAAACAGATTACATTCATTTATGGCAATAAAAGTCTTAGATTAGATCGATAAATCAATAATATACATATGGATAAAAACACTGGGATGAGTTACATGTAAAAGAGAAAATGTAGTTTTTATAAACAGTAATACTGACAAACAGAGCTTCAAGTTGTAATACGAGGGCTATCCACAAAGTACATTACGTTTTGGAATTAAAAATAAATGAAATATTAGAAATTTTTTTTATTATATACAGATGAAAGCCACACTTAAATACTACTTTTCGCCATAGTTGCCATTTAAATTAAGGCACTTATCGTAGCGATGCACGAGCTTGGAAATTCCTTCGTCGTAAAATTCGGCCGCCTGCGCCTTCAACCACGTGGTTACCTCTTCTTGAAGCTGTGCGTCGTCATCAAAACGCTGCATAGCCAACCACTTCTTCATTGCTGGGAATAAGTGGAAGTCGCTCGGTGCCAGGTCGGGACTGTACGTCGGATGAGGAAACAACTCCCACTTAAAAGATTCGAGAACTTCACGAGTGGCATTGCCGTGTGGGCCCGGGCGTTGTGAATCAGCAAGACCTTTGAGCCCAACTTTCCCCTGCGCTTGTTTTGTATTGCTCTTCTGAGGTTGTGCAGAGTTTGGCAATACCTTTGGGAGTTTATTGTAGTGCCTCTTTCCAGGAAATCCACAAAAATCACACCTTTTCTGTCCCAAAAGACAGTCGCCACGTGGTTGAAGGCGCAGGCGGCCGAATTTTACGACGAAGGAATTTCCAAGCTCGTCCATAGCTACGATAAGTGCCTTAATTTAAATGGCAACTATGTAGAAAAGTAGTATTTAAGTGTGGCTTTCATCTGTATATAATAAAAAAATTTCCAATACTTTATTTATTTTTAATTCCAAAACGTAATGTACTTTGTGGATAGCCCTCGTAAAAACTATAGGTTAATATCTAAAGTATCCAGCCAGGTGTTTGCTTCCTCAGAGACCTCATGTATGCTGGTCAGAGTTCCAGCATATTTCCGTAGGGGACACTCCGTGACTATGTGGTGTATTGTTTGTCGTTGGTGGCCGCAGTCACACTTGGCACTTTCAGCGATTACCCACTTATGCTTCAAGTCCTGGCATCTTCCGTGCTTGGTGCGTATGCGATTTAGGGCGCTCCACAACCTCCTAGGTAGGTGGAATCCAGGAGGGACTCGTGTAGGATCCGCAGTGAGACCTGCAGAATCGGGATTGGCTGCGAACCATTCTTCCCGCCGTGCTGTTTCTGTTTGGAATCCATCAGAAGTAAGCCTTTTTCCAAGTCCCCATGAGGGTTTCCTGGACTTAAGACGTTGCCTTTGAGTGGCATCACAGTCCTGGTGTAGCTGTAACTCGGGATTCTTGGAGCATTTCTCCCATTCCCTTTTCAACGCTGCTTGAAGTCGTAACTTCGGTGGTGCAATATTAGACAGAACAGGTAGTCATTCTGTGGGTGTGGATTTTATTGTCCCTGATACGCTTCTCCTGGCTACATTCAGCTGCATGTCTACCATGGCTGTATGAGCGCTGTTCAGCCATACTGGGCTGCAGTATTCCCCAACAGAGTATACAAGTGAGAGGGCAGTTGCTTTGAGTACTGATGCCTTAGCTCCCCAGCTTGTTCCGGAGAGTTTGCGTAATATATTGTTTCTGGTTCTCATTTTTAAAGCTGTTTCAGTTAGGTGTTTTCTATATGTTAGCGAACGATCCAAGGTCACGCCGAGATATTTTGGTAATGGGTTATATAACAGCAACTGATTTCTAAAGGAAATTTGCGGTTTATAGCGAGCATGCCTGTTACTCAGATGGAAGGTGGAGGATTCAGTTTTTTTTCTGTTTACTATGAGTCACCATCCATTAAAAAATTCATCTAGAATTCGTAGATCCTGAGTGAGAGTCATTTCTGAAGTTGTAAAATCGTTAGCCTGCGTTACCAAGGCTATGTCATCAGCATAGATAAATGTTGTTGCTTTCGTTTCTGGCAAGTCAGCGACATATAAATTGAAAAGTAGGGGGGCCAATACTGATCCTTGTGGTAGTCCGTCATTTAAATTGTATACCTTGCTTACTTGACCTTTTAGGTGAACTTGGAATTTCCTGTTGGACAGCATGTTATTGAGTAGTTGTGCAATCCTTTTACATGGAATTGTTCTTAAGAACGTAAGAAGCATGCCTTTCCGCCACACTGTATCATATGCTGATGTTAGGTCAATAAACATGGCCATTGTTTTCTTCAGGTCTTCGAAGCCCTTCTCTATGTATGTTGTCAACGCTAGCACTTGATCGCTACAACTGCGCTAAAATCTTTGAATACTGTTTCCTTATCTATACACGATTGTGTAAAGAACATCTAAGTGACTGCGTGAACTGTGAAGAGCTGGAGCTGTGGCTGTTGTGTTAGCCTACCCTGAGTGCTGAATATCACACTGCAAGGCTCATTAGCGCTTAACCACAGCTCATCATGCTCGGTACATACACTGAAGTTTCCTGTAATTACATTATCAGGAGCATGGCGCCGTGTGTCTGTCTATCAGTCAATGCAACCCCTTTATAAAAAATTTAAAGAAAAGACTGCAAGTATGTGGTTGCTGAATTCTTCTGCTAATTTCTTATCACTACTCTGCAGAGGTACTGACGTGTAATTGGAAAGCAGGAAAAGCATTGTTCTCCACAATAACTCCAGTCGCACTGTCTGTCCACAGCGATTTTGACACATTGTCACACGCAGTTCACCAAGAGGACAAACATCCTTATGTCCACCATTCTGCTTAATTGACCATTGCATCAGACACATACATACACTGCATTATCGAAGTACCTAACGTTAATATACACACCCTTTTCTTTTAAGGTCTGTTACTAATCGTCTTCTCACTACACCGTACAGAGATCGACGAGTTATTTCTATAATAATAAAATTAATTTGTTAACAATCACCAGCACCCTATTGGAGGGCTCTGGCGGTGCTTAACTGAGCCTAGGAGCAGGAAGACGTCACTACCTGACGTCAAGGTTTTTTTGAGTCGTCAGTCTTCTGACTGGGTTGATGCTGACTGCCACGAATTCCTCTCTAGTGCCAGCCTCTTCTTCTCAGAGCAACATTTTCAACCTACATCCTCAGCTGTTTGCTGGATGTATTCCACTCTCTGCCTTCCCCTGCAGTTTTTACGATCTACAGCTCCCTCTAGTGCCATGGGAGCTATTCTGTAATGTCCCTTCTTGAGTTTTCCATATACTCTTTTCCTCGACGATTCTTCATTCCTCATTCCTGCCTTATCAGTCCACCTTATTTTCAACTTTCTTCTGTAGCACCACATCTCAAATTTTTTGATTCCTGTCTGCTAAGGTTTTCCCACAGTTCATGTTTCAGTAGCACACAGTGTTGTGCTCGAAACGTACATTCTCAGAAATTTCTTCATCAAATTAAGGCCTATGTTTGGCGCTAGTGTACTTCTCTTGACCAGGAATGCACTTCCTGCCAGTGATAGTCTGTTCTTTATGTCCTTGCTCCGTCCATCATGGGCTATTTTGCTATATACATAGCAAAATTTCTTCGTCTGCTTCGTGATCCCCAATTCTGATGTTAAGTTTCTCGTTGTTCTCGTTTCTGCTACTTCTCATTACTTTCGTCTTTCTTCGATTTATACTCAGCCCATATAGCTCATAAAGCTATTCATTCCATTCAACAGATCCTCCAATTTTTTTTCATTTTCACTGAGGATAGCAATGTTATCAGTGAATCTTATAATTGATATCCTTTCAACCGGAATTTTAATTCCATTCTTGAATCTTCCGTTTATTTCTTTCATTGCTTCTTCAATGCATGGATTAAGCAACAGCGGTGAAAGACCACATCCATGTATTACATCCTTTTTAATCCAAGCACTCCGCTCTTGGTCTTCCACTCTCAGCGCTCCCTCTTTGTTCTTGTAAGTAGTGCATGTTACCTGTCTTTCCCTGCAGCTTATCCCTGTATCGTGCATGATGCCAGCGCGCTTGTAGAATAGGACGCGGAAGGACTTTACGAGTGGGGAATTGAGTCATTTTATAGACTAGAAGACTGAACAGCATTTATTAATAACAAAATCCAACTTTACAACAAACGCAGACTAGAACCAACAGAGTAATTTTCTTTAACGTTACGAGAACAGCCAGTTAAACTTAAAACTGAATAGTGAATATTTAAATACCAAGAAACAAAGTCTAGTTTAATATTGTTCAGTTAAATTTTAAACTGACTATGGCGAAGCTGTAAATCAATTGTGATGTATTAAATGGGAAAAATGCAGCACAATAAAAAATGTAGGCTCATATTGCCTTTCAAACAGCAATGCAAGCAGCCAAGTTTCAACAGAGCAGAATGTACTTTACCCTGTATTAAACAATAAACGACAAACATATTAAGGAAGCTTAATACATTTTCCAAAATCAGTTACTGAAACCTCAGATCGATTCCGCAGCCGAGGGGTGTAAATAAGATTGGTCCTGACGTCATTGGGGGCCAGCACGCCTCACAAATGTCTAGCCTAGATTCCCAAATTAGTGGCTTCTAAAACACACAAAGTACAACTTTTAAAACAAAGAGCAGATACACATAATAATACTGCAGCAATACTCTGACCTCAGTGTCCCACAGGCTAAGCCAAGCCATTTATTTTTCTTTCTACAGTTCAGAATTGAAAGCCAGTGTGTATACTAAATACAATGTCCACACGTCAATCGACACTCCCACTCTGGAGCAGGAGCTCAACAACTATTAGAGTAACCAAAACATATGACAGAATGTGCAGTTGCTGGTTCATGACTAACTGAATACTTCTCGCATAGAAAGCAAATAAAAGGTTATTTAACAATCAATAAACAATTCCCACATGAGCACTAGGAAGGAACACTTAAATTTCAGCACTAGGTGGTAAGGCATCCAATGAGAAACATTAATTTTGTAACGCAGCAAAACGTTAATGTACATGTACAAGTAGTGGGGCAAAGAGTGAACAAGTACATCTCATATCAAATTGAGTAACTAATTAATTAAATTCATTCCTCTCCCCCTCCCCACTGGGAAATTCACTGTGGGAAATCCACCCTACTCTCTCACCTCCCCTCCCTGACCACCATCAACTCCCCTCCACCATATTCCCCTCACCTGCTGTCCCCCATCTGGGAACTGGTGGGAAATGCCCAGTCAGTGCTGAGCTGTTTGTATGGAATGATATCTTTATTTCATCATTGTTTAGGATGTGGAGAAGTTATCCTGTTGGAAAGTCCTTCCTAAAATTTTCTTGTGTGTTGATTTTGGTGTGTGGAGACTGACTAGTCAAGTTTGCTGTACAACCACCGTAGAGTGCAGGGAAACGCAGTCTCCCCTCCACCCTAATTACATAATTACACTGCTACATATCATCAATCTTTATCAGTTAAAGACTCATAAACATCTAAACCCACAGCTACTGATCATATAAAGATTCAATACATACTGCATTGCAAGCTTTGGAAAATTTTGCAGTAAAAATTGTGTCCAAATTTCGAAAAATTTCATAAATATTATCGACCTACAACAAGAAGCCAAAATTTCGAATAAATAATTGTACAACTGCTATAAATGCATAAATATATCATGGCAGACTCATACCTTCTATGGGAGGTAGCAATGCGGAGCCCATAGCCAGATCATCTGCTGACTTCTGGCGTCATTAACCTAATTGTGCAGGTGCTCCATGTACTGTCTTGGAACTGCCGCAGGCACTCCACATCTCCACATGGTAGCATGGTGAACTACGGCTTTAGATTGTGTGCCACTCTTCACACCCAAGCCTTCTAGTGGCAGTCATCTGTACCTCACCCCCCCCCCCCCCAAACAGATGGGTGTGACTGATTGAACTTTGCGGAGCCATGCACAGGCCATTTATTGTTTCGGTGTGAGTTAACCCAACAGCGAGCTGCAGTCCTCGCTGAGTGTCATAGTCCTCTGGAGACATGCAATGGCGGCAACTTGCTTTGTTCTGCATTGACCACTGGGCCACCCTAGCCACCTGCTTTGCTGGTCTGCGTAACCGCAGTCTGTACCTCCAGGAAGGTTTTTGCAGGTAGCTCATAATTTTCTTAGACATATCTCACTGACTACCTGAACCTGTATGTTTCACTGATAATGAACAAAATGATTCCTGGAAGGACAGGTGCGCTCTCAAGTGCTGCTGACCACCTGAAGCACCGACAATGAACAAAGCGCTTCCTGTCTTCACACGAAGATCAACTGCAAATCATGAAGCATATTTCCCAGAACTAAACGTTCTGGGTGTGGTCTTAAAGATAGGTTTTCGAAACATATCTGGGAAGGCCGAAGGACGCTCTTCTCCTGTGAACAATAGCAAAATACCTGTTTACAGACCAACACATCCCAAATCTGTCTGAGCCTGTTGACCTCGGTTTCCCCCAGGATCCCGTCCTGTAGAAGCATTGCCATCGGTTTATGTCAAATTAGTGGGAAGAGCTTGGGTATATATAAATCCAACCATCCCACCCCCACCACATATTGTTCCTCATTCTGCTCTAGTCTGCAGTTACAGTACCTCAGTGTCCAGGATTTTGCTAAGAATCAAGAATGTAATATAACAGAACTGCTACTGGGAGAGATACAACATACTTGTTAACTGCCTAGAAGCATCAAACAGGAGATGACACTCTTGCATAGAGAAATTTATGATTCATGCGTGGTAAGGCCTATGCTTAACTACAGTAAACCTGTTGGATCTACCATGCATTCACATACACAGCCCTGTGTCTGAAACGGCCTCCTGCAAATCAATGTGCTTGCACACCATATCAGCACTTTCCATAGGATCCAATGCAGCTGAATTGATCAAGTCTGTCAAATGACCGGGAAAGACGTCATTCCAAGTTGCAGACAGTGCCACTAGATCACATTTCTGCCATAAAGTGTCACACTATAGATCGGAAAGCCATAGTATTGGTCAGTCAGTCATAGGATTTTGTACCCCCCACCACACACACACACACACACACACACACACACGCACGCACACACGCACAGACGCACAAAAATAACTTTCAAGCAAATGACCAGAGAAACGTATGCAGAGCAGGCAGAAGCACACCAAAAGTAACAGTGTTGTACATTGTACATAGGCTGTCTAATATATATATATATATATATATATATATATATATATATATATATATATATATATATATATATATATATATTTACGTTTATTGTTAAAGAACATAGTCTTCTTACTGACGATAATAGCATAGATCACACTGGAAATAGTGTGCTCTTCAGCATGAAGATTTTAAATGCCTATCAAAGAGCCGTAAAAATCTATTATCAAGTGGCGTGTCATGGATAAAAAAATCAAAGAAGGATTTGTCTGTCATGTAACTGAGGAAGTGTGTATGTGCCATTTAACTGCTGACTAAGTGATATAAAGTCGCAAAGTTCATCTCTCGTCAATGTGGAAACAATTTCACCTCTGTTGGGACAGCAATGTGATAACAGTAAATGTATTGGATAAAATTCGCTAAGGAATCATCTAATACCCCTGTGGATTATAACACGTACGGCAGAATAAGCGTTGTGATGCTACCACTCTCTGGAACATCACGATGGCTCTTGATTCGTCTTCTATACAAGGTAATAGGATTGTAACCTTTTTCAATATGAAGATAGCTTTCTTAGAGAACACAAGTAACTCACTTTTGTATAGGTAGGACGTGATAGCAGTCATGCTTCTCAGCTATCCACATTCCAGCTACTCGCATTCCGCAACATTCAAAGCCATATGGACATTATAGTGGCTGTAATGCTAGGCTGTTAACTTTTTTTTTGCAGTATGGTAACTTTAGGAAGACGCCTATGTTGTAACAAGAAATGATTACATGGAGCGTGATCTGCCTGCAGTCGTTAACAGCAAACTTGTCTACTGCAGCTAGCAGATGACTTCCAACATAAGCGTGTTGTGTAATGAATCATGTCCATCAAATCACTGGAAAACCTATTTCGGTACCCTCCTCTAGATGAACAAAGATGCACGTGGGCTGATACGAAATGCACCAATTCCCTGTCACGTCTTGGACATTAACCGAGTCTTCAGTTTCATAACTGTAGCGATTCCAAGTCTGTGACAGGAGGTTGTAGGGTACTGCAAGCTCTACGTATACGTTTACTTGACAGTAGTGTGTGCGAGACACAGTTCATCTAGTGTTCTCTTTAGCTCTAGTTCAAAAAGTTAGTGCAGCATACAGTGTAATTTCGCATGTCAGACGCTGTTGCCCTGCATTTGTCTATTTTCTCATAAGATGTAGTTTCATTACATGAATTTCTCCGTTGCTGACTATCATTTTATGGGACTGATGTGAACATACCATAATTTCCGAAATATAATCAGACTTGAACTTCATAAACTACGGCCCCCATACAACTCTGGAAGCCTATACAGTGTTTGTGTCATGAAGAATCGATGTTTTCATTGTGTAGAAGGTAGTATTTTTATCACCTTAAAGTTTTTTTGGATGACATTGCCGCCATTTGACTGTGATATTTCTATTTTATTGTTGTAAAGTTCATATTTCGACTGAAGGTCATTTTCAAGTACAAAAACTTATTTATGTGCTAGAAGACTTCAGACTGGTATGACTGTGGCTCCAGCCAAAATAAACATTATGTTAAAATTTATTACCATAGTATTCTGTATGAAATAAACTTGCAGGGTGAATGTATGTCAGGCGCTGGATGTATGTTGCCTACATTGGAATATTAAGGGCATTGCATTCCACATGACTAAGATGTCAGGAATCGTGCAGCTCCAACATTACAGCGTGTTTAAGTGCGGAACCATATAGACTTAGCCACGTATTTATGTTCTACAGCTGTACGATCATTTCTCTCTTACACTTTCAAATGGGATTGTTTTGAACTGTTAAGATCCTATTAGCACGTCTCTGTATTCAGTGTATGTTATCATACCTTCTTAGTATTCATCCAAACACTGGAAAAAACTCCAGAATTGATAGAACAAATGTTCTGTATGTGATTAAAGTAAAATGTTTCAAACTCCTTCCGTCTATTATATCACCACCAGATTGAACTGTTACAGGCTCTTAGCTGCTGTATACCTGTAAAGAGTACTGACTTCCTCGAAAGTAATAGCAACACAGCATGCATGCATCTAGAGAGGCTGTGTGTGTTCTCATCACATTGCAGTGTGAACTTGCATGGGTGCCACAAGTAAGATTGATAGGGGACAGTCATCACTGAAGAAGTTGACGAGAGCTTTCATAATGTGTTGATTGACTTTGCCATAGCTGTTGTTCTGTTATAAAATGAGGATACTGACAAATGTCTGCCGCATTTCAAACTGATGACGTGGCGCCTGCCCGTTCCATGCTCCTAGCATAGTGTGTGCTTCTGATTTAGACAGTATAAGCGCTCATGCTAAGAAACTCCCGTCTACACCAATATCAAATTTCCATCATACCATGACGTACCTAAAGCAAGAAATTAGTGTTAGTTTAAGAATAATACCATCATCCATGAAAAAGTGTGTGGACAGTATGATACAGCTGGATGAGAATCTAAGGTTATGAATTACGAGATATTGCAATCTCTTACTGAATTCACCCTGGGACCTACTATTTGTATCTATAGACGGAATGTAGTTCACATACTCTAGCCATGGGGCCACACTGATCACACGATTTTAAGAACTAGTATAATGCTCTTTCCTGCACAAGCACCCTGGTAACTGAGTGTTGTTTTGGTGTCTTAACTATAGAATTCGTTTGACCTGAATGCATCTGGAACGCTGTTGTATGACATGTCGCCACCTGTAATTTACGGGAGTTTTACCTAAGCATAGATGTAGGTGTAAGAAACATGCATCATACCTCAGTAGCTAAGGACAATAAGACAGCATCAGTTCCAAACAGAAAGAGAAAGGTTCTGCTGCTAGGTAGTTCACATGGCAGAGGTGCAGGCGAGCAGTTGCAGAAAATGTTGGGAAGTGAGTACCATGTGCATGGGGGCTTAATTATTATTAAATTTGAAAAAAATTTTTTTTTGGTAGCTGTATGTCCGATTACGCTGTTTCGTAAACGGTTGGCCCTGACTAGTATTTGTACGCAATCTGACTGCATGGAACAACAACAAAGAATGAAAGAAAATTTTCGTTAACACAATTAATTAATTAAGTCCCCAGCAACTATAAAACCAACGCAACAACAAGCACAAGAGTAACTGTTCTGTGTGTGGAAGTGTGATTCAACATACACATCTGGCACGGTTCTTCTTCAATAAGACAAGAAATTTTAAATATCATTTATACTGAAGTAATTAAAAAATAGAAATACTATAATTGCTCAAGAAACCCACAATTACACTCTAATACAAGAACACACGCCAGATGCTTTGTTGACTGAACCTGTAATGACGCATTATTTAAGACATTGAGATAATAAAAAGAAAAGGAATTTTTTTTTTCTTTTACCTTCATATATTGACGAAAAGCACTCTAATCATTACAATATTTCCACACCGACTCGTTATTATCACATCTCAACAAGAACTGACTACTGCCACATCTCGACAAGCACACTTCACTACGATATCTCAGCAAGCACTGACTACTACGAGTTCTCCTCAAGCACTGCCAGTGGAGGCGGCTGAATAATACTCTTTGGCGCAATCTCTGGCGCTGTGGCTCAGTGTAGCCACCTTTCATATGCCCCTCCTCCACGGGCCAGAATTTGATGGTATTTTTGCCAGCATTGGTGGTGAAAATACCACCAAATTCGTCCACAAAAATACAGACAAAAATAAAAGATAATATTAATACGTAACTATCACATAATTAGTTAAAATTTTGGCTTTGCACTGACCTTTCAATAACCTAATATATAAAATACAGTAAGCAATACAACTTCTTTTCATACATGTGACTTTACATAATAGTTCACACAATACACAAAAAATCAGTTTATACAAATGTTCACATAAAATGCTTTCAATGATTAGTTCCAGCAGTAGCACCCAGCAATGGTCAACAGGTGCAGACACCAACAAGTGACATTATTTCCGTAGAAGCAATCCGTTAGTGGCACTCAGCAATGTTGAGCAAGTACAGACACCAACAGGTGACATCTTTTCAGTAGAAGCAGTCCATCAGTGGCACCCAGCATTGTTGAACAGGTGCAGACACCAACAAGTGACATTATTTCAGTAGAAGCAATCCATCAGTGACACCCAGTAATGTTGACAGGTGCAGACCCCAACAAGTGACATTATGTCAGTAGAAGCAGTTCATCTGAGGCACCCAGCAATGTTGAACAGCTACACACAGCAACAAGTCACATTTCTCAGCAGAAGCAGTTCCATTAGTGGCACCCAGCAATGTAGACAGGTGCAGACACCAACAAGTGACATCATTTCAGTAGAAGCAGTCCATCAGTGGCACCCAGCATTGTTGAACAGGTGCAGACACCAACAAGTGACATTATTTCAGTAGAATCAGTCCATTAGTGGCACCTAGCAATGTTGAACAGGTGCAGACACCAACAAGTGACATCATTTCAATAAAAGCAGTTCCATCAGTTGCACACAGCAATGTTGAACAGGTGCAGACACCAACAAGTGACATTATCTCAGTAGAAGCAGTCCATCAGTGGCACCCAGCAATGTTGAGCAGGTGCAGACAGCAACAAGTGACATTATTTCAGTAGAAGCAGTTCCATCTGTGGCACCCAGCAATGTTGAACAGGTGCAGACAGCAACAAGTGACATTATTTCAGTAGAAGCAATCCATCAGTGGCACCCAGCAATGTTGAGCAGGTGCACACAGCAACAAGTGACATTATTTCAGTAGAAGCAGTTCCATCTGTGGCACCCAGCAATGTTGAAGAGGTACACACAGCAACAAGTCACATTTCTCAGCAGAAGCGGTTCCATTAGTGACATCCAGCATTGTTGAACAGGTGCAGACACCAACAAGTGGCATTATTTCAGTAGAAGCAGTTCATCAGTGGCACCCAGTAATGTTGACAGGTGCAGACACCAACAAGTGACATTATTTCAGTAGAAGCAGTCCATCAGTGGCACCCACCAATGTTGAACAGGTGCACACAGCAACAGGTCACATTATTTCAGTAAAAACAGTCCATCAGTGACACCCAGCAATGCCGAGCAGGTGCAGACAGCAACAAGTGACATCATTTCAGTAGAAGCAGTTCATCAGTGGCACCTAGCAATGATGAGCAGGTCCAGAGAGCAGTCCATAATATTCACTATCACTGATCACACTGTTCATCAGAGTTTATTAGCAGAAATTAAACATGTCCTAGTGGCACGAATCATGTAGAAAAAGTACAAGTAACAGTCCATAATATTCACTATCCTAATCACACAGTTCATCAGCAGAAATTAATCATTTCTAAGTGGCACCCATTATGTTGAAAAAGTGCAGGTAACAGTCCATAATATCCACTATCACTAATCACACAGTTCATCAGCAGAAATTAAACATTTCTAAGTGTCACACATCAATGTTGAACAAGTGCAGGTAACAGTTCATAATGTTCACCATCACTAATCAGACAGTTCAGGCATGAACAATAGTTTGAATGCACATACAAATGCTTTTACAATGCTCTTAGACTAAACATACAAATTCTAATAAACACACAAATGATATCAGATAATTGTCATATTAACTATTACAAATACTCAAATATCAGTAAACCTATAATATTTATGGGTGTCAGTGCAAGCCACAACAAACACGTAAAATAATATTTAGGAGATAGGTTGGGACTAATTATTTGGGATTAGGAAAGGAAAACACACAAAACACATTCACTCATCTTTCATCCACATTAAGTACTACTGTGTAATTGAATAGTGTTAACTGTGTAAATGCAATTCTGTCAAAATTTGATGTTCATCATGTGTATCAAGTAGTAGTGGCAGCAATGTATAACAGTCAATAATAGTTAAGTCAACGTCATAGTCATCATGTCAAGACCAATGTTTGCCAATCCAAATCAAATGTACTGTTGCTGAACAACTGTCAGTGAGCCAAGATATGCAAATACTTCCTTTCTCCAAAAAAAAAAAATGTACTGCTTATTGATTTAACAAATGTGTGTAGACAATCTTCCTTCTACTTTAGTGTTCTAGTCTGCTATCTTCATCCTCCTTGTTCCATATAGACCAAAAAAAAAAAATATGCACCTCACTTACTTTACCTCTTATCCACTAAAACTCCAATAATCATCAGCATCACATAATCTCAATACTTCAATAATACCGCTTACGTCGATACATATAAACCTTATCATTAATAGCATTTACCTTACCTCTTGTCCACCAAAACTCCAATAATCATCGACTTCACATAATCTCAATAATACCTCAATAATACCTCTTCAATACGTCGATACATATAAACCTTATTACCAATATCATTTCACTTCCATAACAACTCTTTCCTCTAGTCAGTCTCCTCGAACAAGTACAGATAAAATCCTAGTGCAAACTTCAGTTCATCATCCCATACAATCCGAAGACACAATGTCCACACACAACCTCTATGTAGTCCACCTGAGCCAAATCTTCTACTCATTATGAATTATAAACAAAGAAATGCATACATGACCTCTAACAGACTTAGTTCGAATAACTCTCAGTAATTAAGTACGATTAAGGAGTGTGAATGATCATAATATTTCACAGTGTGTACATCACTTCAAGAATTATGGCAGAAGCAAACATGTGGAGTATTTTTTGTGTCAAGTGTCACTTACTATTTCAATTGCTCACGAAAAATGCAGTGTAATGAGTGTCAATGGTCTAAACCTAGTGTTGGTATGTCACGTCATTAGCTTCCTTCCTATTAGCATAAATTTATACAGCTTTCATAAAACCTCCTGCTCATGTGACTTCTATGAAGTTTCTTGTACTAATGTCGTTCGTCGAATTATAGCAGTTCATTTCCTTATCTTAAAAATATAAGGCACTGAGCGTAAGCAAAACATGCAATAGCGAGTAAATATACCAGCAGAGAACAGAATGTCAACAAGTGGATGCAGCACAATTCTTACAACGAGGCTCTGCCAAGCAAACAATCTATAATTAATACCATAGTGTGACCTAAACTCTATGTTTGTACACAGTATATCAGCATTTCTATATACCAAATTAAAGAGTAGTTATGACAACAAAACAGAAATGTGTAAATATGCAATCCATAAGCAAGGCAGCAAATATGTTATCTAACATAATAAACAGGTCATTAGCATCATATCAGCATAAGCAAATAAATGTTCATGTGTAATCTTAATAAGTGAACATGAAGGCGCAAGCAGATAAATCACAAAGTATAACTTACATACATAACAGCACAACGAATCAGGTGACAATTATAATTTAAATAAATAAGCACAGCAGGCACATAATAAAAAAAATATGACATCAGTGAAAAGGCATTGCAGCCAAGCGATGCATAATATATACAAATAACAACCCTATTCAATCATCAATCATTGTCAAAATCAGTTAATGTACGCAAGCACGTCGCTTCACAAGTAAATTCATAGAACATGAAATTAGCACAAAGTATGAATCACGTAATTGCGAGCAGCAAATTACGTCTAAAGTACGTACCTAAGTGGAAATATGTTACCTGAAAAAATAAACTCAATTAATAGTTACCTTTTTAGTTTATTAGTTTCTTCTTGGAAATTACATACTTTCTGAAATTTTCTCGATAGCAAGTCGTCTTAACGTCGGACACGCACAGAATTTACCTGAAGTTTTTTAAATATTTTGTACAACCGTATCCTGAAAAATTCTGAACGTTAATAACATAATTCATCAAGTTACTATAGCTTTATACTGAATTTAATCGGAGAAATTAGACTGTGTATTTGTTTACGGCTGTCAGTGCATTCGCACTCAGCGCTCGATCAGCTGTAGGCGCGTGACGTCGGAAGCAATTGTTTGCGGTCAACGACTGCCTTGTGCGGCGCGCAGACTTGACTGTTGCTTTGAGTATGTGCCGCCGCCAAAACACAGCGCGGTATCCTTGTATACTCTGCATGTTTACATAAACTGTTGGTTTCTCGAAAGTATGTCATTCCACAAAAATTTTAACGTTTGATATATGATGTATTCCCTTAGAGCGTCGTGATTTAAGAGTTTCTACTTCAACAGTGTTATCATGAATAATTTTGCGAATTCTATATGGACCGTTATAAAGCAGAAAAAATTTGCGACACAAGCCTTTTCCTTTGTGAGACAGACGATGAGACTTAATTAACACCTTTTGACCAACTGACAAGATTTTTAAACGACCAGGACGTTTAGCTGATTTCTCTCTTCTAGCAGCCGCAGATGCAATATTTTGCAGAGCCAGGTTCACAACTTCAGAATGCCGCAGTTTCCATGAAGGCGGAAAAGGAACGATTTCAGATATGCGATTTGTCGGTGCTTTGTTTTTTAATATCAGTATAGGTGGTAAAGAAGTTGAATCATTAGTGAGTTCATTCAGAATGTTTTGAAAAATATGAAGATACTGATCCCACGTTCTGTGATTCTGATGACAATAAAGACGACACAATTTATTGATTTCCTTCATCCATCTCTCTGAAGTGTTAGATTGAGGGTGAAAGAGTGAAATGAAAATTGGTTTAATTTTACGACGCCGTAGAGTACGAAGCCAAAGTTTAGAACGAAACTGTGATCCATTATCTGATATAACCTTATTAACATGACCAACTTCTTTAAGAAAATGTTTGATGAAAGCATTAGATACTGAACGAGCTGTTGCTTTGCGTAAAGGTGTAAAACACACATATTTTGATGTCAGTTCCACTGCTGCGAAAATGTATGCAAAACCATTAGTAGAACGAACCACTGGACCGAACAAATCAACTGCAGCCATGTCCTTTAATTTCGCTGGAATGATAGGAAACAACGGTGCTCTGTGAGAAGTTGTTGGCGGCTTAGCCTTTTGACATAATTTGCATTTGGCAAGAACAGATCGAATACGTTTTTCCATATTACTGAAGTAGCAATTTTCCCGTAATTTATGAAAACATTTTCTGGGACCAAAGTGTGCATAACTAAAATGCGTATACCAAAACAGCTTATTAACCCACTCATCAGGAATACAAACTAACCAAACAGAGTTGTCGACCGATTTTCGTGTAAAAAGAATTTTCCAGATAGTTCGCAAAAACGAGGTGTGGCCAAATCGTCCAATTTAACAAAGCGTCTAAGAAAATTACAGACACCAAGGAAACTACGAACATCACGTTTTGTAGTAGGAACAGCATAATTACGAATAGCGTCTAGTTTCTCTGGATCAGGGAGAATACCTTCTGTAGAAATAATGTGACCGAGAAATTTCACCTGAGAACGACCAAATTCAGATTTCTCCAAGTTCACAGTAATGCCAACTCTTGCAAAGATACGTAACAATGAATCCAAAATTTTGTTGTGCTCACTCCAAGAACGTTTAGCAATAAGAATGTCGTCAACATATGAAGTAATATTGTCACGAAGATAAACAGGTAAAATTTCATTTAAACTACGAATGAATGCTGCTGAAGGTACAGTAACCCCACATGGTAATTTCCGAAATCACTTTTGGGTAAAATAGTCATATCCGGTTATTGTTTACTTGCTCTCTAGATAGATTGATAGTCGAAGAGTTGTTTTGACAGATGCAAAGAATAGTAAAAGAGTAGGCAGCGGTACAGAAAACTAAAAGAGAAATAGCACCACTACAGCTCGGGGCCCTATGCACACTATAGTACATATTCACTTAGTGTAGTGAATCCCCTGAGGACTTTAATAGCCGCACATAATTTCCAGTTTGTGTCTTAGTGGCCAATTCGGTGGAAGTGCGTACATAAATTGATCTAGCCATGAACATGGATGTATGTCATTCTTAGAATTACGAAAGATCTTAAATTTCCAAACAGTCAAAAAGTGTTTATAGTCAAAGTTTTCGCCTCGTGGCGACAAAGACCTACCGCGTCTGTCCCAGTCCCAATGTTGATTTTTGTCAAGTTCACGCGCCTGGCGCTCTCTTGTTGCATCCCGTAAATGAAACAAATTATTTTCTTCAAACCCCTCTGGTATCTGTGATTCTAAATTTCTTTTGCCGTCTTTTCCTACGATTTCGCCTTCAATTTGTTTGACTTGCTTTCGTAATGCCTCAAATTCCCTTTTCACGCGTTCATTAAATTTTCCCTGATTTTCAACATGTTTATTTATGTTCTGATACTCTTCGGTTTCTGCAAATGGCAATGGTGCTGTATCATCTCAATCTCTGTCCCCACTTAAACTAAGACTTGTCAGTTTATCTGAAATCTCCTCAACTCTTTCCGATAAATCACCTATTTGATCTTTCTGTTTGTTTACGTCTTCCGTAAGTGTCGCGACTCGGGTTTCAGTATTAACACATTTGGTAGTTAACTGTTCATATTGTTGTGTTAGGTTATTTATTCTGTCATTTGGTACGGATTCCTCGATTCTCTCAAATATTTCTTCCTTATCTTTTGCACGTTGTAAATTTAACTCTGAAAATTTCTGTACTATCATGCGATCTCTTTCTTCCTGTTCTCTATCCTGTTCCCTTTGTCTAATCTCTACTGCAAATAATCTATTATTGTGAGCATTCAAAATCGGTTGTACTTCTTCTCTGATTTCTTTCTTTAATTCAGCTTTCATGTTTTTGAAACATGTCCCTATTCGTGAGTCTAACTGTGTTTCCATTGTTTCCATCTCTGTTTTAATTGTTCCTATTTGTGATCCCACTGTTTTTAATTCAGATCCCAACTGTGATCCCAGTGAGTCTAACCGTGTTTCCATTGTTCCCATCTCAGTTCTAATTGTCCCTATCTCTGTTTTTAATTCAGATCCTAACTGTGACCCAAGCGAGTCTAAACGTGTTTCCATTGTTCCCCTATCTGTTTTTAATTCAGATCGTAATTGTGATACCAGTGAGTCTAACCGTGTTTCCATTGTTCCCCTATCTGTTTTTAATTCAGATCGTAATTGTGATCCCAGTGAGTCTAACAGTGATCCCAAATTTAATATTGCACCCATCAACTGCTCCATATTAAATGGTTCAAAATTCTTTTCGCCCCTAACATTTCCCGCAAAACTAACTTCCTTCTGCATAGCTATAAAGCTATCTGTGTTCGATACTATACCAGAATCTTCTGTCGTTAATCTCGGATTCTGTGAATTTTCTGATTGAGAAAAATTTTGAAATGGTTCCAGACTATTTTCCCGACTTATTAAATTGTTTTCCACTTCATTATTCATCGTTCTGTTCCCCTGTGTTGGCGAGTTCGCCATGTCAACAATTTCGTCATTCTGACTATCCATCATTTTTGCCTTTTTCATCGATCACGTAATCATTTACAAAACATACAAAACTCGCCACTGTACGAAAATTACACACTATGACTCTTTATCTCCAACAATACCATTCACACGAAATGTTTCCCTCAAACACGATTAATCGAACAATTGAAATAATTGCTCTAAATTGTCAAATGCGTATACAAGACAATAAAATTAAATTCTGAAATACCATTAGAAGAATGACAATTACCAAATCTATACATGCGAAATAGACTACAATTACTAAACTACAAATTATTACAACAATACTACTGTCTACTATTTTTACAATCAGAAGAATTCCAAGGGACGATCCTGGCAGGGTCGCCACGTGCATGGGGGCTTAATTATTATTAAATTTGAAAATATTTTTTTTTTTTTTTTGGTAGCTGTATGTCCGATTACGCTGTTTCGTAAACGGTTGGCCCTGACTAGTATTTGTACGCAATTTGACTGCATGGAACAACAACAAAGTATGAAAGAAAATTTTTGTTAACACAATTAATTAATTAAGTCCCCAGCAACTATAAAACCAATGCAACAACAAGCACAAGAGTAACTGTTCTGTGTGTGGAAGTGTGATTCAACATACACATCTGGCACGGTTCTTCTTCAATAAGACAAGAAATTTTAAATATCATTTATTCTGAAGTAATTAAAAAATAGAAATACTATAATTGCTCAAGAAACCCAGAATTACACTCTAATACAAGAACACACGCCAGATGCTTTGTTGACTGAATCTGTAATGACGCATTATTTAAGACATTGAGATAATAAAAAGAAAAGGAATTTTTTTTTTTCTTTTACCTTCATATATTGACGAAAAGCACTCTAATCATTATAATATTTCCACACCGACTCGTTACTATCACATCTCAACAAGAACTGACTGCTGCCACATCTCGATAAGCACACTTCACTACGATATCTCAGCAAGCACTGACTACTACGAGTTCTCCCCAAGCACTGCCAGTGGAGGCGGCTGAATAATACTCTTTGGCGCAATCTCTGGCGCTGTGGCTCAGTGTAGCTACCTTTCACATGTCGCTAGCGTTGTGAAGCCTAGTGCATGGTTGGCTCAGGTGACTGTTGACATAAGGGAGTCATGTGGAAATTTCACGAAAGAGAATTAGGTAATTATTTTGGGAGGGGCTGGGAATAGTCTTAATAGGGATAGGGATGGGAAGTATGATGTAGGTGGCGATCGGGAAGAGATAGCTACTCAAACTGGTGGCACAAATGTGTACTTCATGCATCTGTTTCAGCGTCATGATCAGCCTCATCATAATGCTGCTCTTAGGCGTGTTAACAGGGGCCATTAGAAGGTACTGAGGGCGGAGGGCGTGGCTCACACTGCAGTAGTGCTAGTTGCGTCTATCAGTAGATTGGGTGCACCTCAATAGGTATAGGTTGGTTGGTTGGTTGGTTTGGGGTATAAAGGGATCAAACTGCAGGGTCATCAGTCCCTTTTTCCTGACGCAAGCAGGCTCAAGGTACAAAAACGCCCAAAGTACGTTTGAGAACGTAAAAGTTGGAAAAGGAATGGGTAACCACACCTGAAACGAAAACGAATGGAATGAACAAAAATTGGGGAAAACATACACCGCAAAGAAAAGTAGAAGGAGATATTAAAACCATAAAACAGATGGTCTGGCTGGCTGATCACAATAACAAACGAGGATGAGCCACCCACTCTGCAACACATTAAAATGTCCACCCCAAAAAGACAAGGCGAGATGAACACACGTAGGGAAAAGACGATCACCAAGACAAACAGATGCAAAGAAAGTGCGACAGAGTCAAAATGGAGGGAGGGTGGTGACCTCGGAGAGAAGGCTAAATGCCCAGCCTTATATGATACGGTAAAAACCTCCCTCATGAATAAAACGTAAAACTAAATCTGCTATTGAGGCATTGTCGTCCAGCACCGAAAGTAGCGTGCTGGGAAGGTTGAAAGTCCGCCGCAGAGGGGCTAAAAGTGGGCAGTCCAATAAGATGTTGACGACAGTCATATGTGAGCCACAGTGACACCGAGGTGGGTCCTCGCGACAGAGGAGGTAGCCATGTGTTAACCACATATGGCCAGTGCGGAACTGCAGAGAACCACAAGATCCCTGTGAAAATCTCACATGGAGGACTTCCACACATTCGTAGTCTGCTTAATGGCACGCAGTTTGTTGTGCGTACTGAGATTATGTTATTCCGTCTCCCAAAGGTGAAAAACCTTGCGGAGTAGTAACGATCGAAGGTCAGTTACGGGGATGCCGATCTCCAGAAGCGGTTTTAGTGTAGCCTGTTTGGCCAGCCTGTCGGCAATTTCATTTCCTGGGATTCCGACGTGGCCTGGGGTCCACAAAAACACCACGGAACGACTGGACCATTCCAGGGCATAGATGGACTCTTGGATGGTCGCTACCAAAGGTTGGCGTGGGTAGCACTGGTCGATAGCTTGTAGGCTGCTCACAGAGTAAGTTCAGAGAAGAAACGACTTGTCAGGGCATGAGCAGATGTGCTCAAGAGCACAAGAAATGGCCGCCAGCTCTGCAGTGAAATCACTGCAGCCATCTGGCAAGGAGTGCTGTTCAATATGTCCTCCATGAACATACTCGAAGCCAATGTGACCATCAGTCATCGAGCTGTCGGTGTAATAAACTACTTCATGGTCCCAGTACATGTCAACAATCGAGAGAAAGTGACAGCGGAGAGCCGCGGGGTTAACTGAGTTCTTAGGAAAGGTCGAGGCGAAGCTTCGGTCTACGTATACACCATGGAGGTGTACGTGAATGGACCTCGAGTATAGGTGGTAAGGGCAAGTATTCCAATTCAGACAGAAGACATCGAACGCGAACCGCAAACGTAAGCCCTGACCTGGGCCTCCGATGCGGGAGATGAACTGTCGTGGGTGGGAAAAGGAGATGATAATTCGGATGGTCAGTAGAACTACGAATGTGTTCAACATAACTGGCGAGCAGTTGTGCACGCCTAACCTTCAATGGAGCGACTTCGGACTCCACTAGGACGCTAGTCACTGGACTCGTCCTAAAAACTGCTGTTACCAGTCTATCATCACAGTGGTGCACTGGATCGAGTAAACGCAACGCTGAGGGCGCCGCCGAAACGTAAACCAGACTCCCATAAGTCAAGGCGGGATTGAACAAAGGCTCTGTAGAGCTGCAGCAGCGTAGAGCGATCTGCACCCCAGATGGTGTTGCTCAGGCAGCGGGGGGCATTGAGGTGCTGCCAGCACTTCCGCTTCAGGTGACAAAGATGAGGAAGCCACGTCAATCAGGCGTCGAAAACCAGTCCTAAGAATGGATATGTCTCCACAACAGTGAGTGCATCGTCATAAGGTAAAGTTCTGGTTCCGGATGAACGGCATAACGCCGACAGAAGTGCGTGACACACGACTTCGCGGCAGAAAACTGGAAGCCGTTGGCTGGAGCCCATGACCGCACCTGCTGGAAGGCTCACTGTAGGCGCCGCTCAGCAACAACAGTACTGGAGGAGCAATATGAAACGCAGAAGTCGTCTGCATACAGAGAAGGTGCGACCGACGGCCCGACAGCAGCCGCTAGATCCTTAATGGCCACTAAAAGTAGAGATACAATACGGAGCCCAGCGGGACCCCATTCTCTTGGATATGGGGGAACTATGGGAGGCACCAAGTTGGACACGGAAAGTACGGATCGATAGGAAATTTTGGATGAAAATTGGAAGCTCGCCCCAGAGACACCTCTCATATGATGTGGCAAGGATATTATGTCACTAGGTCAAAAGAAAGAAAAAAGGCAACCAGGCGTTGGCGTCTGGAGAAGGGTATTCAGATGGCAGACTCGAGGGAAACTAGCTTATCAATGGTAGAGCGACCCTGGCGGACGGCCCTGACGTGGAGCCAGCAGGCCACGTGACTCCAGGACCCAACACAACCGCCGACTTACCATACATTCCAGCAGCTTACGAAGAACGTTGGTGAGGCTGATGGGCCGATAGCTATCCACATCAAGTGGTTATTTGCCAGGTTTGAGCACTGTAATCATGATGCTCTCTCGCCATTGCAATGGAAAGACGCCATTGCACCAGCCCCAGCTGAAGATGACGAGAAGATGTCGCTTGTAGTCGGACGACAGATGTTTGATCATCTGACTGTGGATCCGATCTGACCCAGGAGGTGTGTTGGGGCAATGTGCAGGGATGCTGAGGAGCTCCCACTCTGTAAATGGAGCACTATAGGGTGCACTGTGACGCTCAGTGAACGAGAGGGCTTTTCTTTCCATCCACCGTTTGAGGGTGCGAAATGCTGGGGGATAATTCTCCAAAATGGAGGCTCGAGCACAGTGCTCAGCAAAGTGCTAGGCAATTGCATTTGTGTCGATAGATACAACCTACGTCCTCAATTATTTGCTTGACGTATTCCAATCTCTGTCTTCCTCTACAGTTTTTGCCCTCTACAGCTCCCTCTAGTACCATGGAAGTCATTCCCTCATGTCTTAGCAGATGTCCTATCATCCTGTCCCTTCTCCTTATCAGTGTTTTCCACATATTCCTTTCCTCTACGATTCTGCGTACAACCTTCTCATTCCTTACCTTATCTGTCCACCTAATTTTCAACATTCGTCTATAGCACCACATCTCAAATGCTTCGATTCTCTTCTGTTCCAGTTTTCCCACAGTTCATGTTTCACTGCCATACAATGCTGTACTCCAGACGTACATCCTCAGAAATTTCTTCCTCAAATTAAGGCCAGTATTTGATATTAGTATACTTCTCTTGTCCAGAAATGCCTTTTTGCCATAGCGAGTCTGCTTTTGATGTCCTCCTTGCTCCGTCCGTCATTGGTTATTTTACTGCCTAGGTAGCAGAATTCCTTAACTTCATTTAATTCGTGACCATCAATCCTGATGTTAAGTTCCTCGCTGTTCTCATTTCTACTACTTCTCATTACCTTTGTCTTTCTCCGATTTACTCTCAAACCATACTGTGTACTCATTAGACTGTTCATTCTGTTCAGCATATCATTTAATTCTTCTTCACTTTCACTCAGGATAGCAATGTCATTAGCGAATCGTATCATTGATATCCTTTCACCTTGTATTTTAATTCCACTCCAGAACCTTTCTTTTATTTCCATCATTGCTTCCTGGATGTACAGATTGAAGCGCAGGGGCCAAAGGCTACAGCCTTGTCTTACACCCTTCTTAATACGAGCACTTCGTTCTTGATCGTCCACTCTTATTATTCCCTCTTGGTTGTTGTACATATTGTATATGACTCGCCTCTCCCTACTTTTTCCAGAATCTCGAACAGCTTGCACCATTTTATATTGTCGAACGCTTTTTCCAGGTCGACAAATCCTATGAAAGTGTCTTGATTTTTCTTTAGCATTGCTTCCATTATTAGCCGTAACGTCAGAATTGCCTCTCTCGTCCCTTTACTTTTCCTAAAGCCAAACTGATCGTCACCTAGCGCATTCTCAATTTTCTTTTCCATTCTTCTGTATATTATTCTTGTAAGCAGCTTCGATGCATGAGCTGTTATGCTGATTGTGCGATAATTCTCGCACTTGTCAGCTCTTGTCGTCTTCGGAATTGTGTGGATGATGCTTTTCCGAAAGTCAGATGGTATGTCGCCAGACTCATATATTCTACGCACCAACGTGAATAGTCGTTTTGTTGCCACTTCCCCCAATGATTTTAGAAATTCTGATGGAATGTTATCTATCCCTTCTGCCTTATTTGACCGTAAGTCCTCCAAAGCTCTTTTAAATTCCGATTCTAATACTGGATCCCCTATCTCTTCTAAATCGACTCCTGTTTCTTCTTCTATCACATCAGACAAATCTTCACCCTCATAGAGGCTTTCAATGTATTCTTTCCACCCATCTGCTCTCTCCTCTGCATTTAACAGTGGAATTCCCGTTGCACTCTTAATGTTACCACCGTCGCTTTTAATGTCACCAAAGGTTGTTTTGACCTTCCTGTATGCTGAGTCTGTTCTTCCGACAATCATATCTTTTTCGGTGTCTTCACATTTTTCCTGCAGCCATTTCGTCTTAGCTTCCCTGCACTTCCTATTTATTTCATTCCTCAGCGACTTGTATTTCTGTATTCCTGATTTTCCCGGAACATGTTTGTGGTTTCTTCGCAGCTACCTTCTTTGTACCTATGTTTTCCTTCCCAACTTCTGTGATGGCCCTTTTTAGAGATGTCCATTTCTCTTCAACTGTACTGCCTACTGCGCTATTCCTTATTGCTGTATCTATAGCGTTAGAGAACTTCAAACGTATCTCGTCATTCCTTAGTACTTCCGTATCTCACTTCTTTGCGTATTGATTCTTCCTGACTAATGTCTTGAACTTCAGCCTACTCTTCATCACTACTATATTGTGATCCGAGTCTATATCTGCTCCTGGGTACGCCTTACAATCCAGTATCTGATTTCGGAATCTCTGTCTGACCATGATGTAATCTAATTGAAATCTTCCCGTATCTCCCGGCCTTTTCCAAGTATACCTCCTCCTCTTGTGATTCTTGAATAGGGTATTCGCTATTACTAGCTGAAACTTGTTACAGAACTCAATTTTCTCCTCTTTCATTCCTTGTCCCAAGCCCATATTCTCCTGTAACCTTTTCTTCTACTCCTTCCCCTACAACTGCATTCCAGTCGCCCATGACTATTAGATTTTCATCCCCCTTTACATACTGCTTTACCCTTTCAGTATCCTCATACACTTTCTCTATCTGTTCATCTTCAGCTTGCGACGTCGGCATGTATACCTGAACTATCGTTGTCGGTGTTGGTCTGCTGTCGATTCTGATTAGAACAAACCGGTCACTGAACTGTTCACAGTAACACACCCTCTGCCCTACCTTCCTATTCATAACGAATCCTACACCTGTTATACCATTTTCTGGTGCTGTTGATATTACCCGATACTCATCTGACCAGAAATCCTTGTCTTCCTTCCACTTCACTTTACTGATCCCTACTATATCTAGATTGAGCCTTTGCATTTCCCTTTTCAGATTTTCTAGTTTCCCTACCACGTTCAAGCTTCTGACATTCCACGCCCCCACTCGTAGAACGTTATCCTTTCGTTGATTATTCAATCTTTTTCTCATGGTAACCTCCCCCTTGGCAGTCCCCTCCCAGAGATCCGAATGGGGGACTATTCCGAAATCTTTTGCCAATGGAGAGATCATCATGACACTTCTTCAATTACAGGCCACATGTTCTGTGGATACACGTTACGTGTCTTTAATGCAGTGGTTTCCATTGCCTTCTGCATCCTCATGTCGTTGATCATTGCTGATTCTTCCGCCTTTAGGGGCAATTTCCCACCCCTAGGACAAGAGAGTGCCCCGAACCTCCATCCGCTCCTCCGCCCTCTTTGACAAGGCCGTTGGCAGAATGAGGCTGACTTCTTATGCCGGAAGTCTTCGGCCGCCAATGCTGATTATTTATCAAAATTTAGGCAGTGGCGGGGATCGAACCCGGGACCGAAGACGATTATGAATCAAAGACGCTACCTCTTTTTTTTTTTTACTCATTTTGTTCGATATAGTTCGTTGCGTTTGGTCGGGGCGGACGTCACAAGACATCTGTTCAAACTGATCGTTGGTTCCTTGACTCAGTGTTTTTATTATAGAGAGCACGCAGCCCTCTGACCGAACACGCTGAGCTACCGTGCCGCCTAAAATGCTAACCATTACACCAACACAGTACGATCCCCTAGACCACGGTGTAACTCAACTTACAGGGCCGAAAAGTATGAGACTCCTTTTAGTCGCCTCTTAGACAGGGCTACCTCAGGCCTATTCTAACCCCCAGACCTGCAGGGGGCATAAGTATGGGAAGAGGAGGCTGGCAAAGCTTATAGGCGACACTGTAGTGGCCGGTGATGAGATCACTCATGGGATAATTCCTGTAGTGGTTGGTATTGGACCTGCAAGTCAGCTGATAGGTATCCCTGCTTAAAGGAAGTCTTCCTAACAGAGGATCCACATCCAAAGAAGGTCAGGAACGAGACAGTGAAGGAATTAGCATATTTCATCAAAATATAAGAGGTATTACAGATATGAACTACTTATAGATGTTAACTCTGACAGTATTGGTATATCAGAGCACCACTTAAATACTGTGAAAATTCAAAGGCTTCATTTACCAGTACACCGATTAGCTGGCTGTTTTTCAAGGAGTTCTTCGTGGAATGGGGAGTGGCCATGAACGTGAAAAATAGTATTCCATTTGAGTCCATAGATGTATGAAATCACTTCACTGAACAGCTATTTGAATGTTGCACAGAGCAGTTGAATTTAGTGAAAACTTCTAGTTGTCGTTTATAGGTCCTCTAACTCTGACTTCAGAGCATGTCTGCTCAAGCTAGAGAGTGTTTGCCGTTCAGTTTAATGGAAGTACCAAAAATTAATTGTACATCGTGACTTCAATATTAATTTTGTATGTGGTTGTGCTAGAAAAAGGATGTTAGACGATTTCCTAAATTCCTATGGTCTGATGCAGACTATATTTTATCCAAGCAGGGTGCAGGTCAACATTAGCACAACCATAGATAATATTTCTATTTATTATCCATTACTAGATGGTCATTCCGTTAGTAAAAGGGTGAATGACCTTTCAGACCATTATGCAAAAATGTTAACACTAAGAGGTTTTTTACTCAAACAAATGTTATGTATAATCACAAACAATGTAGATAAACTAATCAAACTGCAATACAGCGTTTCTTAAACCTTGTTAACGAACCAGAGTGTCAGGATGTTTATAGTGCTGATAACATACATGACAAATATAATGTTTTTCTTAACACATTTCTTTCGCTCTTTGAAAGTTGCTTTCCATTAGGACGCTCTAAACAGGGTACTAGCAGTAATAGGCAGCCTGGGTGGCTGACTAGTGGGATAAGGATGTCATGTAGAATGAAGTGGGAATTATATCAAAATGTTAGAAACAGTCACAATCGAGCTACAATAGCCCATTACAAACAGTACTGTAAGATGCTTAAAAATTTTGCTAGGAAGACAAAGAGTATGTGGTACATAAGTATAATAGCTACTTCACAGGATAAAATTAACACCATTTGGTCAGTCGTGAAGGAAGAAGGAAGTGTCTCGTCAGCAGCACAAGGTCGAGGATATAAAGTCAGTACCTAGTAACAATGTTTCTGTTGCTGATAAGTCAGATATATGTACAGTATTTAACAGTCACTTTCGGGACATACCTGGTGAATTAAATAAAAACGTAGTTTTTACAGGGAATCATATAACTCTCTTCGAAAATGCCTTTCTGAGACTGAAATCTGAAATACTCCCCTGTGATACTGACAAGGGTGAGACTAGGTCAATAATAAAATCACTAAAAGACGAAGTACTCTCATGGATATGATGGTGTATCTACCAGAGTGGTTCCCAATCTTTCTTAGACCATTACCCCTGAGTGGAATCAGACATTAGCTAGTACCCCCGCCCACTCCCTCTCCCTCACATTATCACCAACTTTAGCACCTGACTAAACTATAGAATGAAAGACTTTCCTTGGAACACTTTTGTTTTTAAAATTATGAAAGATAAATGATACTTTGTTTGGGAGAATGTGTGTGTGTGGGTGAGGGGGTGGGGGTGGGGGAGGGAAGGTGTGGAGTGTTAGAATGAATGATGAAGGAATTCGTGGTACATAGCAAGTGCTAGTCATAAGTACTTCTCAGATAAGAAAGCTAATTATTCGCTATTATGGTAGACACTTGCTACAAAACATAATTCCCCTGCATTACTCCTCTCCATTGCAGCACTTGCTTCACCTGCACACTGCAACCTCATTTAAAATCAACCAAGTTAAAATGTGAGCACTATATTTACTGTTGATAAATCATTGATTGCTGCACTCCTTATCTCTGGACTGGCAGAAATTGTACGATTTCAGGCTGTTAAAGCTTTATGTCTGACCACAGCCACTAACAGTAATAGTAATAATAATAGTAATAATGCTGTGTAAAGCACGATAGTAGCTCTTATGCAGTTACTGTTGTGTTGTGCTGTCAATTAATACATTTAATAATGAAGCAATTCCTGGACTGCTGCAGGTACTACCTACAACTTCTTGAGATGTTTAGCATGCCATGTTTATGTCTCATCTTTATCATCAGCGATGTACGGGACAAAGCACAA
Source organism: Schistocerca piceifrons (assembly GCF_021461385.2). Classification (NCBI taxonomy): domain Eukaryota; kingdom Metazoa; phylum Arthropoda; class Insecta; order Orthoptera; family Acrididae; genus Schistocerca; species Schistocerca piceifrons. The sequence goes on along the minus strand of NC_060144.1, from coordinate 260,147,125 downwards.
AAAATGTGTGTAGTGGGTGGATTATGTGAGGAACCTGTAACCTCCAACCCATTAATGCTGCTAATTGAGAAAAAGTAATTATTGATAACTTATATAATCAGTATTCAAGTCATTAAAACAGTTGTAATAGAAATGATCTTTGAAAATAGTTTACTTTTGTGACTGAAACAGGATCGAATCGTTTAGTCTTTACTCCCCAGAAAATTTCATTTTACCTCTGAGGGAGCAATTACCCTCACACTGGGAACCACTGATTTAGCAGAATACTAAAGTACTGTGCTGCACATGTTAGCGCTATACTTGACCCTATTAGTAATTTTTCCTTTAGGAATGGTCAGCTTCCTGAACGATTAAAGTACTGAGTAGTAATGCCGTTTTATAAAAAGGGAGAAAGGACAGTTTTAGATCTATTTCTACGCCACAAATGTTTGCTAAAGTTATTGAAAAGGCTGTGTATATAAGGATAATTAATCACTTCATGTTACATAATTTGCTGTCAAACGTACAGTCTGGTTGCAGAAGTGGTTTAACAACTGAAAGTTCTATATTCTCTTTCCTCTGTGAGGTACTGGATGGATTAAACAAAAGGTTTCGAAAGATAGGCATCTTATTTGATTTAACTAAAGCGTATCATTATGTCGATCACAATATATCTTTTCAGACGTTTGACTATTATGGAATATGGGGACTAGGTCACAGTTGGTTCACCTCTTACTTTACGAATAGACAGCAAAAGGTCATTTTCCACAGTGCTTAGAATGGCTATGACGTGGGGTCCGATTAGGGCATGGTTAAATGGGGGTAGTGGGTGCCCTAGGGATCAGTGCTGGGGTCACTGTTCCTTATTTATATAAATGATATGCCTTCTAGTATTCAAGGTGTTTCTAAACTGTTTCTGTTTGCTGATGACACTAGCTTGATAGTAAAGGATGTTGTGTGCAACATTGACACTGTTTCAGATAGTGAAGTTGAAAACGTAAGTTCATGACTTTTAGAAAATAAACTCACGCTAAATCACAGCAAGACTCAGTTTTTACAGTTTCTAACAGATAATTCAACCAAACCTGACGTTTTAATTACGCAGAATGGGCATATGATTAGTGAGACTGAACAGCTCCAATTTCTAGGTGTTCAGATAGATAGCAAACTGTCGTGGAAAACCCATATTCAGGATCATGTTCAAAGACTTTCATTTTTACTATTTTAACAGTATCTGAAGAAAGTGATAGCTCGACAAGGAAAATAACCTACTGTGCTTATTTTCATTCGCTTATGATGTATGGTATTATATTTTGGGGTAACTCTTCCCATTATCTATGGGTGTTTTGGGCTCAGAAACAGGCGGTTCGGGCAACAAGTAGTGTAACTTTGTGAACCCCTTATCGACCCCTGTTCATTAGTGCGGGTCGTTTAACACTGTCCTCTCAATATATATATATTCTTCACTGTCGTTTCTTGTTGACAATACCAGCTTGTTCCCGAGAATTAGCAGCTTTCCCAATCTGCATTAGGATCATACTTCCTTGACTCTTGTGCTGAAAGGCGTGCATTATTCTGCTGCATCCATTTTGAATAAGCTACTGCAGAAATTCAGGAATCTTACCAGTAAGCCAAGTGCTGTTAAATCTAAAATGAGGAGTTTTCTGATGGGTCACTCCATGGGTCACTCCTTCTATTCTGCTGAAGAGTTCCTTGAAAAATTATGCTGATTCCTGCATTATATTGTTGATTGCGTTTACATAAACATGTAGCTCGACGTCTTTTTAGGATTCATAAACATTTTATTTTGTCTTTTATTACTTTTCTGTTGTAATTTCATGTACTGACACGTTCCATGACCATGGATCTTCGCCCCTCAATTTGGTCCTATGGAACTAATAAAATTAAAAAAGTGTACGATCTGCAATCTGTCAGAGACTTGCATGTGTAAACCGTGACATCAGATCTTCACTCTTCCCTTGCATACGTCTGATTCAGCAGCTGCAGTGTGTTACCGCTGCTAACGCTGGTGTTCATCGCTAATGATTTAGAAATTCATCAATTGATGTCTATGTCTATCGTTATGTACGAGTATACTGAGACGTGGGACATTCGCAGTCCTGTATAACAGGCTGTGTTCTGTCTTCCAGTAGGGATGGTGTCTGTGGTTCTAGTGTAAGCACAGTGAGACCTTCCTAGTACACTTGACTGTGCTGCTCTGGCAATTAGCTAATTTTCACGGAACAACAGTTATGAGAATGGAATGAGAATACGGTGCTCCCTATCCATGTTCATCTTCCTCACGATGATGATGGACTCGGTGTAAAAGGTCTATCAGTATGCTATTAAGCAGATCTTCATTGTGATTTCAAGTCATTGGCATGAGGTTGTAAGGTTCTGCCTGATCTGTGCATATATTTACTTGACAGTCTTTGTGTGTTGTGTGTGTGTGTGTGTGTGTGTGTGTGTGTGTGTGTGTGTGTGTGTGTGTATGTGTGTGTGTGTGTGTGTTTTTCCACGTAAAAAAAGTCAAAGCATTGCCATAAAGTACCTATGCTCATCTTCTTTACAGTGAGGATGAGCTCAATGTTAAAAAAAAGGTCTACATGGAATGATAGTCACAGCTTTTGTGGAATATGAATATGGAGCGATGTCATTTGAGGAGCATTCACATTGATATCTTAACCATCGAATCTGTTTGAGCTGAAAGCATGTGGGAGTTGTCTTTAAACCTGCAGTGGCAGATATCATAGGAAACCTGGAAGTATATGTTGTAGGATGTTTGATTCGCTGGTAATCATAAGCTTGCAAATCGTAATAGTCCTCTCTATCATGAACATCCACTACATGTGTAAGGTGGTAGAATAAATAAAGACCAGTTTCGCACCGTACATAAGAGTTTTATACATTGTAATGGGAAGGTGAATATGACACCTAACTTAACGTCGGCGGTAATGAGCAGATTTGCTTATAAGTATGTAATGCAAAAGGGATGACACTCAATCGACGGTATTAACACACCACTCCTATATAATGCATGCCAATGAGCAAAAGGTGAAACAAGCAGCGAGACGAAACATTTTGTGTGGAAGCCAGTGTGGGCAGACGCAGAGGCCACACCCCCAGGGAGAGTAATGGGGCCACCAGAAGTAGGACAGAGAGAAGCTTAAGAAAACTGCATGTCGGAATGCCAAAGGGATACGCATAAAACAAGTGACGCATTTGATCACGTGAAGTACAAGTGGTACACACGTGATAAACACATGTAACTTTTTAGGTGTCGGGAGTGGGCACAAATCGTCGGATTGGAGGGAACGCACCGGGAAGGAGCAAAGTGCTGAGATTTCGACGCAGTTAAATAGTAGGACCCTTGCGATTGGTAGACAGAGTTTTCACAAAATAAGAAGAATGCTCCGATTGGTCGAAAAAAGCCGTGATGTTTAGAACGAAAGAACCCAGGTGGGGAGAGAGTTCGGCTACGAGAAAAATCGAGAGCGAAATATTTGGGGGCTCTTCTTTAATCTGGCGTCAAGTGCAGAACGTAGAACATAACGCTCTGTATGACACAGAGGATAAATTTATGTGAACGCTGCGTTCACAGCGGCTGACCTCCAACTAGAAATTAGCTGTAGCGCCATTGAGTTCCAACTGTGGAGAAATGAACCAGCCAGTTAGTTAATTGTTCTTGCTAGAACTGAGAGGGCATTATAATATGCGTGTATATCGCCATAGTCTGAGACTAGGGACGAGTTCATGTTTTCTCACATATCGAGAAATATAGGGAGAGTTTCTACTGGAAAATTCAGCAAAGGTTTAATTAGTTTTATAGGAATCTCAGAGGGCGACAGCAGCCAGGCAGATGACAACTCATCGCAGCTAAGGTAAATACCGCATGCAGACGTGTAAACTTGTTGGTTCACCAGCTTGCGCCCATTGTAAACTCGAGCGACCTTCGGTAATATTTTGCTCGACTTGTCACAAAACTAAGCATCCTATGTGGACTTGATTGTCATCCTAAAAGTAGTACCGAACTTTGAACTGGATCAGATGATTTATCGTAGTACTGGCCAACATCGTAACGTGATCGTAAGAATAATTTTGTAAAGAAACTTCTAGTTAAAATGTAATACTGTTGGGTTTACGATTATTTAAATTTCTGGGAGTTATAATTTAATACTGTTGTGTTTAGGATTAGTTCACTTTCAGAGGCCGAGATGCGTCATTTTGACAACTGTCTTAACATTGTCACATTGTAAACTGTGTAAAATCGTATATTTCCGTGAAAAAATTGCAGTATTAAACAATGTCATTACAACTTACACAGCTGTGTTCAGTCACAGAATAAGAAACTACCTAACGATAACCTTACACATGGATAGTAAAAAGACTTCCAACACTAGCTTGTCGTTAACATATTCACACCCATGTTCATCAGAAATGGTTTATAAATCTTGTGGAAGTTTTTGATGTTTATGCCTGTCGTTCATATACATTGTAATATGGTACATTTGCAGTCCAGTATAACGAATTGTGTGCTGCCTTCCTGCAGGATGGGTGCCTGTGGTATGCTTACAGTCAGTTTGGGTAAAAATCGGATAGTTAAATTTTGTAACTGCGTCGATTCTGAATCTGTCGGGGAATGGTGAGATTCTACTGGGGAGTTTGCACTGTCCTTGACAGTTATTGTGTGTGACACGGAGAGAGAGAAAGATTTTTTATGTATACTGATATGTAGGACATTGGCAGTGCAAATCAAACGGGCAACTCTGTCATTTCTGGAACTGTTTAGAATATTTGTAAGCACAAGACTTTCACGCTGCTTCTAATACGTTGAAAAGCGAGAAATGACTGAAGTTTTCTGAGTGTGTCCTACAGACCAATGAATTGCTGCTCTATGGATTTTTACTTTGATATAGGGACCTAAGGACTTTTGGGTGGCGTTAAATCATCAGCACATTCGCACCCAGAACATAGCATCATAATAAATCCTCTAAATACACTTTGTGATCGAAAGTATCCGAACACCTGGCTGAAAATGACTTTAAAGTTCGTGGCGCCCTCATTCGGTAATGCTGGAATTCAAAATGGTGTTGACTCACCCTTAGCCTTGATGACAGCTTCCACTCTCGCAGGCATGCGTTCAGTCAGGTGGTGGAATGTCTCTTGGGGAATGGCAGCCCGATCTTCAGGGAGTGCTGCGCTGAGGAGAGATATCGATGTAGGTCGATGAGGTCCGGCACGAAGTTGGCGTTCCAAAACATCCCAAAGGTCTTCTGTAGAATTCAGGTCAGGACTCTGTGCAGGCCAGTCCATTACAGTGATGTTATTGTCGTGTGACCACTCTGCCACAGGCCGTGCATTATGAACAGACGCTCGATCGTGTTGAAAGATGCAACCACCATTTCGGAACTGCTCTTCAACAGTGGGAAGAAAGAAGGTGCTTAAAACATCAATGTAGACCTGTGCTGTGACTGTGTCAGGCAAAACAACAAGGGGTGCAAGCCCCTTCCATGAAAAACACGAGCACACCATAACACCACCGCCTCCGAATTTTACTGTTGGCACTACAAACGCTGGCAGATGACGTTCATGGTGAATTCGCCATACCCACACCCTGTCATCGGATCACCACATTGGGTACCGTGATTCGTCACTCCGCACAACGTTTTTCCATTGTTCAGTCGTCCAATGTTTACGTTCCTTACGCCTAGCGAGGCGTCTTTGGCATTTACCGGCGTGATGTGTGGCTTATGAGCAGCCGCTCGGCCATGAAATCCAAGTTTTCTCACCTCCCGCCTATTTGCCATAGTACTTGTACTTTGGAATTCCTGTGTGATGGTCTGGATAGATGTCTGCCTATTACACATTATGACCCTCTTCAATTGTCGGCGGTCTCCGTCAGTCAACAGACGAGGTCGGCCTGTACGCTTTTGTGCTGTATGTGTACTTTCACGTTTCCACTTCACTGTCACATCGGAAACAGTGGACCTAAGGATGTTTAGGAGTCTGAAAATCTCGCGTACAGACTTATGATACAAGTGATACTCAATCACCTGGCGATGTTCGAAGTCCGTGGGTTCAGCAGAGTGCGCCTTTCTGCCTTCTCACGATGTCTAATGACTACTGAGGTCGTTGATGTGGAGTACCTGGTAGTACGTGGCAGCACAATGCACTTAATATGAAAAACGTATGTTTTCGTGTGCTGTCCAGATACTTTTGATCACATAGTGTATGTTGGATGTCCTATAGACAAAGTGAAACATATAGTTTGGTGTGGTTCTGTCTATTCTGCACATGCTTCTCCGGCCATTTGCCTGTAGTTATCGTTTGTGTGTGTGTTTGTCAAACACACACACACACACACATACACACACACACACACACACACACACACACACATACGTACAAACATACACACACACACACACATACAAACATACACACACACACACACACATACAAACACACACACACACACATACAAACACACACACACACACACACACACACACACACACAGAGAGAGAGAGAGAGAGAGAGAGAGAGAAGAGAAGAGAGATTGTGTTCCTACCCTACTACACACATAACAAAACAACTGGATGGAAGACAGATTTCCTGTGAGGCGTGTTTTCTCTGAAAGTGACATGTTCTGTAAAGAATTTCAAACGTCGGCTTTAACCTCAATGAGAAAATATTTTGTTGACAGCCACCTACGTAGGGAGAAATTACCGTCATAAGAAAATCAGACCTCACATGGTGAGATTTAAGTGTTCGTTTCGATCCTGCACGCTGTTTCAGTGTGGAATGGTCGTGAACTAGTGTGAAAATGGTTCGATGAATCCTCTGCCTGGAGCTTGAGTGAGAATTGTACAGCCATTTTGTAGATATACGTGATTAGTTCTTAGCAAATAGCATGTTTTCCTTAATGTTGGATGATAATTCATTGATGTTGGTATTATATTCTCTGTTAACAGCATTAAATTCATTTTTGTGGGTAAAATATTCGTTTTAAACATGCATAAGTCTGCATCTGGCGAGTGAGTTTGCTTCTTTAGACACAAACTGAAGTGTCCTTCATTTTTGTGGGTAAAATATTCGTTTTAAACATGCATAAGTCTGCATCTGGCGAGTGAGTTTGCTTCTTTAGACACAAACTGAAGTGTCCTAGAGCATCTTCTGGCAGTTTCAGATGTACATCCTTGAACATTTAAGTTCTCAAAGCATCTCTGTTACACTCCCCTCTGGATGTATTGGTCTGTTGTGATCCTATGAGAGGAGTCACTGCAGTGCTAGCTTGGATATTAGATTGGGGTCGAAAGAAACAGTAGATTTCATGTACAAAATCCTGATTGATTGACCAATACCATGGCTTTCTGATCTATACTGTGACGCTTTGTAGCAGAAATGCTGTCTGATGGTACTGTCTGCGCCTTGGAATCAAGTCTTTCCCAGAGGTTTAGCAGACACGATTAATTCAATCACACACTTGCTTCGAATCCTATGGGGACTTCTGATACAATGTGTGTATAAGCACGCTGATTTGTAGGGGGCTGTAGCAGAGGAAGCATTGTATGTGAGCAGCGACACATCTGGCTAGCTTGCTATGATTAAGGGTGGTCCTAGCCATGCATGAATCATAACTTTCTCTATGTGACTCTGTCATTTCCCATTAGATGCTTTGAATCAGCTAGCGACGAACATGTGTTATCTCTCCCAAATGGCGCTGTCTAGTAGCAGTTCTGCTACAATATATTCTTGATGCTTAGTAAAAGCCTGAACACTGAGGTACCGTAACTGCAGAATAAGGATGAATATGTGTATGTGTGGAGGGGGTGAAGGGGGGGTTGAGTTTATATACACTCAAACTCTGCCCACTAATTTGGCAGGAACCGATGGCAGTTCTTCTACAGAACGGTATCGTGGGGAATATCGAGGTCTGCCGGCTCAGACATGTTTGGAATGAGGTGGTCTGCAGATAGGGGGATGGGTTGTTTGGGAGGAGGAGACCAAACAGCGAGGTTATCGGTCTCATCGGATTAGGCAAGGATGTGGAAGAAGTCGGCCGTGGCCTTTCAAAGGAACTATCCTGGCATTTGCCTAGAGCGATTTAGGGAAATCACGGAAAACCTAAATCGGGATGGCCGGACGCGGGACTGAACTGCCGTCCTCCCGAATAATAAGATTGGTCCTGACATCAGCGGGGACCAGCACGCCTCACAAAAGTGTGGCCTAGACTCCCAAATTAGCGGCTTGTGAAACACACAAAGCACAAATTTTAAAACAAAGAGCAGATACGTATAACAAAACTGCAGCAATACTCTGACCTCAGGCTAAGCCAACCCATGTATTTTTCTCTCTACAGTTCAGAAAGAAAAGCTTGTACGCATATTAACACAATGTCCACACTTCAACATACCCACTCTTGAGCAAGAATTCAACAGCTATGAGAGTATCCAAAACATATGACAAAGTGTAGTTACTGATCCATGGTCGACAGAACGCTCCTCACAGACGAAGCGAGCAACAGATTATTTAATAATGAGACAACAGCTCCCGCTGGTGCTAATACATCGAATAAGAAACTCTAAATTTATAAAATAGAAAAACATTAATAGCATAGATACATCGAAAGAAAACTGTCCATAAATATAGAATAAACACACTAGGAGGATTTCCCTCACGGGAAAACGTGACGACAGGATCCAGTCGCAATAATAAGGGCTTCCAAACATCAAGCTCGCACATAGACGGAGACGCTCGAGGAGGATTGCGTGAAAACCACGCTAGGAAGTGTCACATGAGAACTGAAATCTAGCGTAACGTTACGTCAGCTGCCCACCCGGTTTTTTAAATGAAGGCTCGCGGGAAGGCTCCTTGCGGCTATAATTTATTGGTTCTATAGTACCTGGAGCTAGAAGGCAACAGCAAAATGCGCTCCTCGGCCTGCAAAAGTTTGCCTGATGCCAGCTGTCGTCTCCCGGCTCCGTGTTAACTCGCTGTTTTCCATCTCCCGCCAAGACACACCCCGCGTATCCGAAGGCCTAGCACAGCGACAAATTCAGGACTTCCCGAAACGGCCCACACAACCCATGCAACGTATCAGAGACCTGACACACCAGAGAGAGACACACAGAGAGAAAGAATACAACAGTACAGTACCCGCACCCTCTCTGGCCAAAGATCAGTCTGCTTGCGAGCCGGACGCGACTAATCGATTCGCGGCACAGTTTGTACATTATTCTTGTCAGCAACTTGGATGTATGAGCTGTCAAGCTAGCTGAGGGAAATTTCTCGGACTTGTCTCCAGCAATCTTGGGAATTGTGTGCTCTTATAAATTCTGATTCTAATATTGGATGCCCTATTTCATCTACACCGACTCCTTTTTCTTCTTCTATCACGTCATCATATAAATGTTCGCCCTCATAGAAGCCTTCAATGAAATCTTTCCATTTACCTGGTTCAAATGGCTCAAATGGCTCAGAGCACTATGCGACTTAACTTCTGAGGTCATCAGTCGCCTAGAACTTAGAACTAATTAAACCCAACTAACCTAAGGACATCACACACATCCATGCCCGAGGCAGGATTCGAACCTGCGACCGGAGCGGTCGCTTGGCTCCAGACTGTAGCGCCTAGAACCGCACGGCCACTCCGGCCGGCCCACTTACCTGTTGTCTTCTCTGCATTTAACAGTTGAATCCCCATTGCACTTTTAATGTTGCCACACTTACTTTTAATTTCTACATCTACATCTACATAGATACTCCGCAAGGAACCGTATGGTGCGTGGCGGAGGTTACCATGTACCACTACTAGGTATTCCCTCCCCTGTTCCATTCGCAAATAGAGCAAGGGAAAAATGACTCTTCATATGCCTCCACATGAGCCCTCATTTCTCGTATCTTATCTTATCTATTACTTAAGAAGTCTTCGAACCACTCACATATCTTTCAACATGCTGATTGATGGACGTAAGCTTCTGAGGCTCAAAAAAGTTTATTATGTTTTAACTGAGAATGTATTCAAGGATTCTGCAGGAAAACAGAGTTAGGGATATTGGTGTGTAATTTTGCGTGTCCGTTCTTTTATTGTTATTATACAAGTGTATAGGAGTGACTTGCGGTTTTTTCCAGTCGCTTGCAACTTTATGCTGAGCAAGAGATTCTCAGTAAATGCAAGACAGGTAAGGGGCCAATAGCGTATTGTACTCTTTGTAAAATCGAATTGGGATTCCATCCGGACCTGATGATTTATTTGCTTTCCAATCTTTCAGTTGTTTATCTGTGCCACTGATGCTTATATTGCCGGCCGAAGTGGCCGCGCGGTTCTGGCGCTGCAGTCTGGAACCGCGAGACCGCTACGGTCGCAGGTTCGAATCCTGCCTCGGGCATGGATGTGTGTGATGTCCTTATGTTAGTTAGGTTTAACTAGTTCTAAGTTCTATGGGACTAATGACCTCAGCAATTGAGTCCCATAGTGCTCAGAGCCATTTGAACCATTTGATGCTTATTACTATGTCGTCCATTCCGAGGGTTGTTTTGACTTTCCATTTGCTGAGTCAGACTATCCGACAATCATTTCTTTTTCGATTTCTTCGCACTTTTCATGCAGCCGTTTTTCTTTAGCTTCCCTGTACTTCCTATTTACTTCATTCCTAAGTGCCTTTTATTTCTGTATTCTTGAATTACCCTGAACAGTTTTGTACTTCTTCTTTCATTGGCCGGCCGTTGTGGCCGAGCGGTCCTAGGCGCTTCAGTCCTGAACCAGCTGCTGCTACGGTCGCAGTTTCGAATCCTGCCTCAGGCATGGATGTGTGTGATGTCCTTAGGTTAGTTAGGTTTAAGTAGTTCTAAGTTATAGGGGACTGATGACGTCAGATGTTAAGTCCCATAGTGCTCAGAGAATTTGAACCATTTTTTTTTCTTTCATCAACCAACTAACGTCAAGTATGTAGTTAAATTGTTACTCTATGTAGGTGTTCGTTGCCATAGAATATCAGGCTGCATACAGACAGACGTTAGACGCATATGCTTACTGGTCACTGATTGCGGATCATCGATATCTCAAACGCTGCAAATGGACGGGTTCTGATTTACTGGGCAATGATGTAGTGCGGTCTGTAAATGCTGGTCTGTTGTTTGAACTGGATAACTAATGCAATATGATGTTCTGCTGCCTGCCACCTTTCCCTCTCAGACAGGAAGTTATGCTCACCTGCTGATCTGCGGCCCATGGACTGCAAAGCTGTCGGACTACTTCTCTCGGCAGGTGATTCTTAGCCTAACTGATAGCTTCATATAATGACAAAGGGACAGTGGGAAAGTTACAGACTATGATAATAAGTGTGGTAACAATTGGCATATATATTGCAGTAAAACACAAGAGTGTGAGGTAGCACTGACAAATCTGAACTACTTGAAAAGAAACCACCTTGCTGTGGAGCAAGAAATTAAAACAAGAAATTGGATCAAAACAAATTCAAATTAAATGAGATTAAGTACCATCCGAGAGATCGAGGAATCGTTGAACGAGAAACGCTAGCCATGAGATCCGTGTAACGAAAACAGGAGCAGGCGCCGAACGACGGGGCTTTCCTCCGGGTGCACGCTGCACAAGCGGTGTAATTGTTCGATAGCAACCAATGTGACTGCAGCAAGCTTCCGCGCATGAACCATGCTGATCTACACTGACGTCCTTAGCACATGGACGCTCCCAAGATGATGAGACACAAAACTTCAATAATAAAATGACAGTAATTGTCCGCAAAGTGAAGGCGTGCAAGATCAGCCCCCGAATAGGCTGGGGTGTGGCTGTCGGTGCTGTTTGTAAACTGGAGCACTGCGCCGCAGCGTGCGTCCGCAGTTCCCAAGTAGGTCTCAGCAGCCAACGTGAAAGCGGGAGGGAAAGAACCGTTGGTGCAGCCTCGCCCCAGAGGGCGGCTTGGTATCTCTGCCTCTCTGGTTGACATACGTGTTTGGGCGCAAATTCTCCGAACGAGGGAAAACTAGTATACCTAAGCCACCACGTGGCTTCACCTTACATTCAAACCTAACGTTCAGGAACTATTAAGCATTTTCTACATTAACCAACTGAAGAATGCGAAATTTACTCTGGCTCCGTCATTTGACAGTCCTCCATACAATCAAAGCTTCGGTGATACTTGTTGACCGGGGAAAATTATTCCAACTGCATTAAATGATTGATTTAGATTTATGACTTGTTAATCAACGATCTGTCTGGGGTCTAAATATTATCCATCAGATCAAATTTTTGAAGGCAACTCGAATCTGTGGTTGGAATTGGTAGCGTTCTCGCTTCTCGAGCACGGGGTCCCGGGTTTGATTCCCGGCGGGGTCAGGAATTTTTCCTGCCTCGAGATGACTGGGTGTTGTTGTGTCGTCTTCATCATCATCATTCATTCCCATTATGGTCGGAGGAAGGCAACGGCAAACCACCTCCATTAGGACCTTGCCTAGTAAAGCGGTGCGGGTCTCCCGCATCGTTCCCCTACGCTCTGTAAAGAAGCATGGGACTTCATTTCCATTCCAACCATCAAAAGCTGACGGTCTCACTCTCATATTTTCTGTAGGCTGCCAGTCATAATGTGTATTGGTGGACTGACATGGGGATATTATAGTGTACTTACATTAACGTAAGTCACGTTCTGGACTTGTAATAGACATATGGTTCTTGATTGATAGTAACCTCTGATGATGATGATGATAATGCTTGTGGCTAGGTCAGGAGCCCCACCTCAGGGGAGCCTGGTCACCTGGTGAAAGCCTTTTTAGGTGACACCACTTCAGCGACTTGTCAGTGAGGATGACATGATGGTGAAGACAACACAACGCCCATTCCCTGAGCAGAGAAAATCTCTGACCTGGCGAACCCAGGTCTCTTGCATGTCATTCTGTTGTGCTGACCACTCAGCTAAGGAGGCAGACACCGAAATGTCTAAAATAACGGTTGCAGGCTCTTTTATATAACGTACCACTAACATGTGTAGGGCTGGTAACGCTGTGTCCTCAATACGTTGCGTTATGCTGGAACTAAGTGAATCTGAGTGAGTGAACTATTTTTTTTTTCTGTTTCTGGATGCAAGAAGACGGGCATCGGTCGTGTTTACAGAAAATCTGTTGACTCATGGTGGGTAGTACACCGTTTGTTTTTTCTTGATAGTGAAGGCAGTCATGCAGTTACTCAAAAGGAAATGTGTTATCTTCACACTCTCAACTAATTTTTACGCTTCCATTTTGACCTATTGCACCACGTGTTTACAGCTGGTCACGCTTAACAAGGGTGACATGTAGAAATGCTTACGTCATTTTCGATGAATCCCTAGAATGGATTTCTTATAGCTTCTTCCCTCCTCTCAACCACAGAGAATAGACCTAGAATGGATCGCTATTTACATAAGAGCAGTAGGGCCCTACAACTATTGACGTGAGCAACATATAGATTATCCTGATGGTTTCGATCTGCAAAAAGTACTGAATTTTTATTTATTTACTTTTTTGGCTGGTATATTTGCATTTTTTTTACCTGTTTCCGGATTTGGCATCCTACCAATTTACCAACTTTATCAATTATCAGATTTGGTTCAACCCGACTAAGGTTTCGCGGACTAAGCTATGGCGTCATTTTTTTATACTGTTGAAGTAACTTACTAGAGCATATGTGCCATGTATGGATGGTAGATGTGCAGCTTATGTAACTTACGTGTAGGGTGTATGCACGTTATATGTAGGATGTAGGGGAAATAACAATGGTTTATCTACTGTCGCCGGCGCTGGTAGCCGAACGGTTCTAAGCGCTTCAGTCCGGAACCATGCGGCTGCTACGTTCGCAGGTTCGAATCCTGCCTCCGGCATGGATGTGTGTGTGATGTCCTTAGGTTAGTTAGCTTTACTTAGTTCTAAGTCAAGGGGACTGACGACCTCAGATGTTTAGTCCCATAGTGCGTAGAGCCATTTGAACCGTTTTTATCTACAGTCATTGCACTGTAGCACAGTATTTTGCGAAACAGCTGTCTTCTATAAGCTTTTAAAATCATCGTAGATGGGATGGGGAAGGGGGTTTACAGGCACTGATGCATTGTTCTACTTGGTCTATGTTTATGATGTTGTAATAAGGTTTTAAGTTTCCTGGTAATGGATGTATTTACACATTAGTCAATACATTCTTTTACTTAGGCCATCAGCATTTTTTGCTCTTTTTCTAGTAATTTTACCAATTTCTGATTCAGTGAACTACCAAATCGTCAATTTTACGATTTTTGTTTCATATCTGGCGCCACTTGACCAGCAATTTGTTACACAGACTATGCTATGACATCTTTATTTTCTTTTATACTGTCGAATATGCATACGTGGAACGTATGAGTGGTGTGTGTATGGAGAATGAATGTTTCAGTAGGATAAGGCTGAAATGTTCAATGACACATCACATGGTCGACACCAGTTACCGACTTACAGCTACACTACTGGCCATTAAAATTGCTACACCACGAAGATGACATGCTACAGACGCGAAATTTAACCGACAGGAAGAAGATGCTGTGATATGCAAATGATTAGGTTTTCAGAGCATTCACACAAGGTTGGCGCCGGTGACGACACCTACAACGTGCTGACATGAGGAAAGTTTCCAAACGATTTCTCATACACAAACAGCAGTTGACCGGCGTTGCCTGGTGAACGTTGTTGTGATGCCTCGTGTAAGGAGGAGAAATGCGTACCATCACGTTTCCGACTTTGATAAAGGTCGGATTGTAGCCTATCGCGATTGCGGTTTATCGTATGGCGACATTGCTGCTCGCGTTGGTCGAGGTCCAATGACTGTTAGCAGAATATGGAATCGGTGGGTTCGGGAGGGTAATACGGAACGCCGTGCTGGATCCCAACGGCCTCGCATCACTAGCAGTCCAGATGACAGGCATCTTATCCGCATGGCTGTAACGGATCCCTGAGTCAACAGATGGGGTCGTTTGCAAGACAACAAGCATCTGCACGAACAGTTCGATGACGTTTGCAGCAGCATGGACTATCAGCTTGGAGACCATGGCTGCGGTTGCCCTTGACGCAGGAGCGCCTGCGATGGTGTACTCAACGACGAACCATGGTGCACTAATGGCAAAACTCATTTTTTCGAATGAACACAGGTTCTGTTTACAGCATCATGATGGTCGCATCCGTGTTTGACGACATCGCGGTGAACGCACATTGGAAGCGTGTATTCGGTATCGCCATACTGGCGTATCACCCGACGTGGTGGTATGGGATGCCATTGGTTACACGTCTCGGTCACTTCTTGTTCGCATTGACGGCACTTTGAACAGTGGACGCCACATTTCAGATGTGTTACGACCCGTGCCTCTACCCTTCATTCAATCCCTGCGAAACCCTACATTTCAGTAGGATAATGCACGACCACATGTTGCAGATCCTGTACGGGCCTTTCTGGATACAGAAAATGTTTGACAGCTGCCCTGGCCAGCACATTCTCCAGATCTCTCACTAATTGAAAACGTCTGGTCAATGGTGACCGAGCAGCTGGCTCGTCACAATACACCAGTCACTACTCTTGATGAACTGTAGTATCGTGTTGAAGCTTTATGGGCAGCTGTACTTGTACACGCCATTCAAGCTCTGTTTGACTCAATGCCCAGGCGTATCAAGGCCGTTAGTACTGCCAGAGGTGGTTGTTCTGGGTACTAATTTCTGAGGATCTATGCACCCAAATTGCGTGAAAATGTAATCGCATGTCAGTTCTAGTATAATGTATTAGTCCAATGAATACCTGTTTATCATCTGCGTTTTTTCTTGGTGTAGTAATTATAATGGCAGTAGTGTAGTTTACCAATCTCCAGGTCTGAAGTTCTCCCATATTACCAATATTACAAATTTCCAGATTTCGTGCCTCTCGACTAACATTTTGCAAACTATGCTATGAAGTTATTGATCATCCTTTCCATGTGAATGGCGGATTGGAATATACTCCCCATTACACATCATGTGAAGACATTCAGGCCAATAATTTAGTTTGTTATAACAAATACCCAAGCACCGTGCAATTATGAACATTGATGTGACTTTACGCCAGTTTGTGTGTGTGTGTGTGAGACACATGTGAGACACTTATGCTACGTCATCGTGAGACATGCGATGTTGTCAGATGGTTTGAATAATTTTGAACAGTAATAAATTAATTTGTCATAGCAAATAACTCAGCTCTGAGCTAAAATGGACTTCTAGTAGTGGGAATCCCTTCATTCTCAACGTACATACAGCAATAAAACTAGAAGTGTTCAACTGAAATTCCATGCAATTGGCTGCTGAGGGGGGGGGGGGGGGGGTGCTCGGGATGGAGGCAAGGGAAAGTTGGATTCAGAACGAGTTTTGGGTTGCACATGCATGTATGAAAGCACGAACATAGTGGCGTGCGCAGAAAAGTGTCCACAAAAGTGCAAATGCAGAAACTACACCATAACTGTATTAGATACACACAAAAGTGTGAACTTCCCCGCTGTCCAGTGTTGGCTAAATATTAGAGTCTGAGCATGGGTGGTCGGGGGTAGTGGGGACTCTTGAGGTAGGTGTGAGGCGGGGGTCGCCATGACGATGAGAAAGCGCTGGTGCTAGTGTCAGGAAAATATAACAAGCACTGTTGTCTGAGAACAAGACGTCAAGACATTGAAGGTAAGGAAGTGCTGATGCTGTTGTCATGATCATGGTGCGCATGGCCAGATGTGTAGATGAGCTCAGTATGAGGGGTTGGGGTGCAGAGGATTCTCCCCCTCCCGCTACATGGCCTAGACATGTGTCAACATAATTGCTGATGTCAGTGAAATATAATAAACACAACTGCCTCTGCAGGCCGCTGTGGCCTAGCGGTTCTAGGCGCTTCAGTCCGGAACCACGCTGCTGCTACGGTCGCAGGTTCGAATCCTACCTCGGGCATGGATGTGTGTGATGTCTTTACGTTAGTTAGGTTTAAATAGTTCTACGTCTAGGGGACCGATGACCTCAGATGTTAAGTCCCATAGTGCATAGAGCTATTTGAACCATTTGAATTGCCTCTGAACCGCATTTGCTGGGCTTGCCTTCCCTATCCTTGATAAGTGTCTTGTTTATGACATATGCAATTGTGTCAGAAGTAATATGACACCACTATGTCAGTGCCAATAAGAAAGCACTGATGCCGATGCCGGCGACATATGATAAGCACAATTGCCTGAGCCAGAATGGCCTCTTGAGGTCGAGGTTGGCTAGCTTGCCCACTGACCCACTACTGCTGTGTGGATATCCTGGCAGTGTGAACTAAATAAAAGAAGTCTATTATTAACATGTATGTGGATACCTTCCTGGCAGGGTGAAGTAATTGAAAGATATCTATTTGGGGTACTATGTATCCTTGTAGGGTGAGCTAAATGAAAGGTGTCGACTATTTTTGAATATGTGCGGGGGTACTAAGTGTCCTGTGGCCGTTTCATTCCACTAATGAGCCAATACAGGGGTCGGAGATGCCTCAGCATCAATAATTAACACAAAATAAAGTAATATATCCTATGCCCTATACGCTAATCTGCAGCTGTCTGTTTTTCAAAAAAAGATTTGAATCACAGAATTGTCATAGAAACAACGTCCTGCACATGTATGTATGGCTGATCGCCTTGGTCAGTATATAAAATGACATGAAATCAAATACCGAAATGATATCAATAAGAATTTGATTACCTCACATTTATTGTACAAAGAACTACACACATGGGAAAGCTAAACATGACGAAGGCTTTAATTTAAAAAATATAAATACATTAAGTATTAAACCGCCTCATTTACAAGTAGTCCATATGCAGTGGGTGCGCGAGGTACTGAGAAATGCAGTGTAAAAGAATCGTTACTTCCAGAGATCGCGACTGAGGTTTTAACTGATGTGACAGCAATAATGGTATTGAGATAATGGTATGAAGGCGAGGTTACACATGCATCACAATTAATACATGCACCAGGTCAGTTAATGAGCAAGTCAGTAGTAACTCACAATTCACTCTAACAAACGATGTGTCCTGAAACGTGAAAGAATGTAAATTAAAAATTAAAAATCATGACTACGGCTGTGAAACCACACTAACTTGGCCGCAAGGTTCCTAAACATCACACAATGCTTATCTCAGATCATAGGACCGCAGTGAGAATACTCACCATTCTGGCTGCTGAAGCGGATCTCGAAGAAGAACTATTGCTCTCCCGCCATCTCAGACCAGAGTCTTCACTCTGCCGCTCTCCAGAACATAATGTTCTCCGTGATGCTCTACGAAACCTAATGTTCTCGTGCTCCCTCCGGAAACGAGTATTGTCTGACTATTTCGTTTCTCTAAATGTGGCATCTCGACAAAATTAATTGCGGCAAAACTGGTGTCAACCAACCAGGACTTATCAGAAGAGAAAAAATTTCCGTGCGAATCTCCTCCTCTCGTCTTATCAGCCTGAGAGAGACCTAAGTCACATAATGGAGGTCACTATAGCATTGGTGCTAGCCTATGAGACACATAGAAATGCTAGTTTATCCCCCTACTATCCTGAATATTTTGCAAAAGCATCTTAACTCTTTCCACAGTTTTGGTAAACACTTTTGGCAAACACTTTTGGCGTCGGTACATCTTCTGGGGTCGTAATTTCATGCTAAATTAGCGTGCTGTCGATTTTATACTGGCGCCAGTATGTCACCTCGGGGCGTACATGGTCATCAGTTTCTGAACTGTCTTTTTGGGGCTGGAGCCATCGTATCTGCAAGAGGCATGTCTCCACTGTTAATTACTGGAATGTTCTCCCTGGTGCATTCCTCTGGGAACGGGTCAAAACGAACCGGTGTAGGGGTTGTAAAGTGACTGTTCTGGACAGCTGTTCCTTTGAATGTAACACTGGAAGGCTCCGCATTATCTGCGGAAAACAAGGAAAACTGTCCTGCCAGAAAGGTAACGTGGCACATGTGCGGAACTCGACCATCTTAACACTTTCTCACACGAACGGAAAACTATTATTGAAATAAGATTTCACTTGCTTGTTCCTTGAACTGTTAAGGATAATATCAAATGGTCTGTCTAGATTCTATTAAAAGGTGTTAATTATGAGGGTCGCTGCAATTGATTCTGCCCTGTTCACATTGAAACTACTGGTAGAAACAAATCTTAACTGGCTTTTGATCACAGCAGGCCGATATTTCGGTCAAAATGCAAGTAGTGTGGCAGACACCAGCATGTTTTCATATTCCTCATATTAATCTATCTCTTTGTGGTTTGTTTTCAGATTGGATTGTCGCCTTAGTTGGATTAGGAACGAAGCGAGGAATGCGGACCCAGGTTAACATTTATCAAACATGCAAAATAAAAAAAAAAAGAACATTGGCACATTGCTTTCTTTGTGAGGTTGGTTAGTTCGCAAACATTTTGCAAGTGGTAAGAGCCAATGAAAAGTTTAGAAAAGTACAAAGATATGAGAGGTATCTGAAAGACGTCTCTGTGCTTTTACAATAATTTGTTATTATGACGCATTTAGAAGTCTTATGTTTTCATCTTCAGACCAAGATTTTCTTTTAAGTTTCAATGTGTATGACTATGACTTTTCTTTGAGTGACATACTTTGACAAAAGTGTGAGTCCTAGAATAAACAGCGAAAACTATGTACAGTCGGTGTGTTGAGCCCTGCCGACATTCGATTTATAAGATGCATTTACATCTGCACTCCGTAAGCCTTGTGACGCTCGATGGGTACATGGTTTGGTACATGGTTTGTTTCCTTCGTTGGATTCAGTATGGTAAGAGGGAAGAAAGATTGTTCGGAGGACCGTTGTATCTCAGTTAAAGTGTCGATTTCCGTTTCTTAGCCCCTGCGAAGCTTTGGAGGACTACGCTGCCTAATACCCAAAAGAATTTAGTTAATAATGAAAGTTTGTTAATAAAACTAGAAACTTCGGCAAACTACCTTATTTGTTTCTTATTCAATATTTTCAGTGAAGTGTAATGATGTTCTACACTGCCTACGAAGGAACGAAGTGAAAATTCGTATGTTGAGTGAGTATGCAATGTTGTTCCAGGGATTACAAAATCGAGCCAAATTTGCAAAGAACTTCACAGTATAAGTACACTTACCAATATGACGTTGCGACAGCTCTTTCCATCATGAATGCACTGATTTTGTTGGGAATGGTTTCATAAAGTCTTCTACCCTTCGTGAGGCAATATGGCACACAACATTGTTGAAACTGATTCTTAATTTCCTGGGTACTGGTTCCGGGACATAGTTGACACCCTTGTTGATCCCAAACATGTTCTATCAGGTACAGATCTGAAGATCTTGGTGGCCACACGAGTACCTCAACATCACACAGACAGACCATAGACGAGCATTGTTCTGATGGAAAACACCATGACGATATTGGTAATAGAAGAGAGTGCAGGTTGAATGTGACGTGCCGTTGTGCTGCCACTGTTTCCAAAATCACAACCAAGCGAGACCTGAAGTCAATCACGATGTCCCCCCCCCCCCTCCAGTAGTAACACCGCTGTGCTTCAAAACACTGGAAGAATCTCCAGGTCGTCGACGATGATCATTCGGTGTAGTCCAGAGCCACAGTTAATTAGTGAACTCAATGGGATGTCATTCATCAGCGTTCATGCTTCATGTTCGGCACTGCTACAAAAGCAGCCTTTTGCGTTGTATTGTTAACGCCTGCTTTCTTATGAGACAGTAACTCTCTAATCCAGTGTGGTACAACACAGAATGTTGCAGGGAATCCATTACTTGTTCTCCGATGACAAGCGTAGATGTGAAGGGGCTACGATGTGCTTGGTTCACAACACAGTCATCCTCCCCTGTGGTGATCAGATGTGACTAAACGGAATCGTGACGACGACTATGCCTGCCCTTGCGTTTTCATGCAGTCCAACATGAAGCCACTGCCAAATCAGAATAACCCAAATATCTGGATATTGTACGATTCGATCAGCTGTCAAAATGAAGACCCACAATGAGGCCCCTTTCAAACTCAGCCAAATGTTCATAAGGCTGTCCCACATAGCTACATGGGGTCTCTGTGGCCCTCACACAGATTACCTGGCATCTGACACTGTTCAGACCCGTTATACACTGGTTACCTACTAATATCGTGTCGGGCGTCGCTTTGTCCGGCGTAGTGAAGCAGCTCGACATGGCAAGGACTCAACAAGTCGCTAGAAGTTCCCTGCAGAAATACTGAGCCACGCCGCCTTTATAGCCGTCCGTAATTGCGGAATTGTTGCCGGTGCAGGATTTTGTGCGCCATCTGGCTTCTCGATTATGTCCCATAAATGTTCGATGGGATCCGTGTCGGGCGATCTGGGTTGCAAAATCGTCCATTCGAACTGACCAGAATGTTCTCCAAACGAATAGCGAACAACTGTGGCCCAGTGACATGACACATTGTCATCCGTAAAAACCCTTTCTTGTTTGGGAACATGAAGACTACCTAACAGATCAAAACGAAAATTTCTGATCCGACACTGACGATGTTGAGTGTTTATGGAAAAAATTCAAGGTAATCGTAAAATACGTTTTAGACAGGTACGTGCCGAATAAAACTGTGAGGGACGGGAAAAACCCACAGTGGTTCAACAACAAAGTCAGAAAACTACTGCGAAAGCAAAGAGAGCTTCACTTTAAGTTTAAACGCAGCCAAAACCTCTCAGACAAACAGAAGGTAAACGATGTCAAAGTTAGCGTAAGGAGGGCTATGCGTGACGTTTAGTGAATTCGAAAGTAAAATTCTATGTAACGACTTGACAGAAAATCCTAGCAAGTTCTGGTCTTATGTTAAATCAGTAAGTGGCTCGAAACAGTATATCCAGACACTCTGGGATGATGATGGCATTGAAACAGAAGATGACACGCGTAAAGCTGAAATACTAAACACCCTTTTCCAAAGCTGTTTCACAGAGGAAGACCGCACTGCAGTTCCTTCACTAAATCCTCGTACGAACGAAAAAATGGCTGACATCGAAATAAGTGTCCAAGGAATAGAAAAGCAACTGAAATCACTCAACAGAGGAAAGTCCACTGGACCTGACGAGATACCAATTCGATTCTACATAGAGTACGCGAAAGAACTTGCCCCCCTTCTAACAACCGTGTACCACAAGTCTCTAGAGGAACGGGAGGTTCCAATTGATTGGAAAAGAGCTCAGGTAGTCCCAGTATTCAAGAAGGGTCGTCGAGCAGATGCGCAAAACTATAGACCTATATCTCTGACATCGATCTGTTGTAGAATTTTAGAACATGTTTTTTGCTCGCATATCATGTCATTTCGGGAAACCCAGAATCTACTCTGTAGGAATCAAAGTGGATTCCGGAAACAGCGATCGTGTGAGACCCAACTCGCTTTATTTGTTTATGAGACCCAGAAAATATCAGATACAGGAGCCCAGGCAGATGCCATTTTCCTTGACTTCCGGAAGGCGTTCGCTACAGTTCCGCACTGTCGCCTGATAAACAAAGTAAGAGCCTACGGAATATCAGACCAGCTGTGTGGATGGATTGAAGAGTTTTTAGCAAACAGAACACAGCATGTTGTTCTCAATGGAGGGACGTCTACAGACGTTAAAGTAACCTCTGGCGTGCCACAGGGGAGTGTTATGGGACCATTGCTTTTCACAATATATATATATAAATGACCTAGTAGATAGTGTCGGAAGTTCCATTCGGCTTTTCGCGGATGATACTGTAGTATACAGAGAAGTTGCAGCATTAGAAAATTGTAGCGAAATGCAGGAAGATCTGCAGCGGATAGGCACTTGGTGAAGGGAGTGGCAACTGACCCTTAACATAGACAAATGTAATGTATTGCGAATACATAGAAAGAAGGATCCTTTATTGTATGATTATATGACAGCGGAACGAACACTGGTAGCAGTTACTTCTGTAAAATATCTGGCAGTATGCGTTCGGAACGATTTGAAGTTGAATGATCATATAAAATTAATTGTTGGTAAGGCGGGTGCCAGGTTGAGATTCACTGGGAGAGTCCTTAGAAAATGTAGTTCATCAACAAAGGAGGTGACTTAGAAAACACTCGTTCGACCTATACTTGAGTATTGCTCATCATTGTGGGATCCGTACCAGGTCGGGTTGATAGAGGAGATAGAGAAGATCCAAAGAAGAGCGGCGCGTCTCGTCACAGGGTTAATGGTAAGCGTGATAGCGTTACGGAGATACGGAGATGTTTAGCAAACTCAAGTGGCAGACTGTGCAAGAGAGGCGCTCTGTATCGCGGTGTAGCTTGCTGTCCAGGTTTCGAGAGGGTGCGTTTCTGGATGAGGTATCGAATATATTGCTTCCCCCTACTTATACCTCCCAAGGAGATCACGAATGTAAAATTAGAGAGATTCGAGCGCGCACGGAGGCTTTCCGGCAGTCGTTCTTCCCGCGAACCATACGCGACTGGAACAGGAAAGGGAGGTAATGACAGTGGCACGTAAAGTGCCCTCCGCCACCCACCGTTGGGTGGCTTGCAGAGTATAAATGTAGATGTAGATGTAGAAGTCCACAAATGGCTACAAATGGCCTCCAAGTAGTCGAACAAAACCATTTCCAATCAATGATCGCTTCAGTTTGAACAGAAGACCCAGTCCATACCATGGGAAAACAGCACACACAGTTATGGAGCCACCTCCAGCTTGCATCGTGTCTTGTCCATAGCTTTGTGGGTTCTGCAACACCACTCGAACCCTGGTTTAAGTAGTTCTAAGTCTAGGGGACTGATGACCTCAGACGTCCCATATTGCTCAGAGCCATTTGAACCAACAGAGAGCGAGCTCGAAATGGCATCATTTCGTTGTGACTGAATCAGAGACTGCTGTGCATGAGCGGAACTGCGATCGTAACAGTGCTGCAGAGAAAAATAGAAACGGAACTTTCTTTCCGAATTACACTCTTGTGTAGGATGTTTGCACCGGATTTAGTAGTCTACAAGCAGACGGGAAAATCTATGGCGGGGCTTGTAGTTGACCTGAACGTGACTAAATCTGCTGCACATTAATAGGGCTACATATCCCGTACACTGTCATCGGAAGCGTTAACCGCAGTAACATGCCTTGCAGAAAAAATCAGGAGAGAACTGAAGAAAAATGCATAACGTGTAGGTACTGAGTTTGCTTCTATATAAATACCTACACTTCTCACATGTGTACTACCGTTGGATAAACTCTGTTCTAGACGGAATACGGTATCATGGTCGGTCCACTCCCGAAGAGCGCGTGGGGAAATATGAACAAAGCTATGATTGAACCCAGAATTTTTCCCTACTCTTGTAGTAGCTCTGAATTGATCGCGAAGTTGCGAGGCTGTTACATCAATCTAACTGATACAGTAGATAGTGTGCTTGTTGGTAGTTCTGTGATATTGTTAGAAACCTATTATGGAGGTATATCCCAATTGAAAAACTGGTGATATTTCTCATGAAACACTATACAGTCAACGTAGACTCTGACACCATTATGCCATCGCGTATTATGATCATTGGAATACGATAAAGGAGATTAGAACATGTACAAGGGCATGGTATTTACATACAAACATTCGATATCGACGAATTGCAGATGTATCAGGTTTTCTTTGTGCAGTCCTCGTACAGCAAAGGTGCAGCAGTAAGGTTTCCATGACAATAAAAAGTCTATATCTGGCGTAACGACCATAGAGGAGGCTAAGAGAAGCATAGAGCCATTTATTTTTACACGATCTTTACGCATGTGACTGGAAAAGGAACGATGAAATCAACTATACTGTTACGACATAGGACACACCCTGCAGTGGTTTGTAGAATACGTACTTAGACGTAGACTCCTGTCTGCAGCAAGATTGTGACACCAGTAAGCTACAGCGATTTGCAGACAACTGAGGATTGGTGGGAGTTGGAGCTGAACGTAGATAAATGTAACTATTGAATCTGAAATGGCCGAAGAGACATGCTACTGTTCTATTATGTCATTGCCTACAAATCACTAGAAGCAGTACCAGTCGAAAAAAATGTCTAGACGCGAGCATGCGCCTGGTAGTGAATTACTGCCTGAACGCTGGCGTGCTACTTTTTCCTCGTTGTGATAGCTCTCTACTTAGCCAGAGGGCTAGACAGCCTTATATTTAATGGAACAGTGCTGTTGCAACGTGATGCGACTTCGAGAGAATTAGCAGGGATCTGTGACTTGACTGAGCGTATACATCGCTATATATAGGAGACTGGAAGATTCGTGCGAATATGGCAGTGGGAGGGGGGGCTAAGCGATATTCTGACAAAAGTAAGGCTGATAGGCAATCCTTTGCCACTTCTTCGAATCGTTGTGGGGAAAACATATTAGTACCTCCCACATACGCCTCGTGAAGTGACTGTAGTCAGAAAATTAACGGTTTACGGAAAGATGACAATAAGGCTACTTGATATGGCTGCGGAAAAAATTGTGGTGTGCTATTTTTCTCGTTGATAGCACTCTACCTAGTGAGTAACGGTTGGGGGACTAGACAGCCTTATTACTAATGGAACAGTGCTGTCGGAACGTTGTGCGATTTCGAGAGAATTAGAATTAGCATGTGTGTGTGACTTGACGTGGGACATCTCTTACTCGTCAAAATGCTATACACCAAAGATTAGAAGATTCGTGAGAATATGGACGGTAAGCGGTACTTAGGAAAAATAGGACTTGAGAGGTTATTTCTGTACCGCTTCTCCTAAGTGTTGTGTGGAAACATATTACTCTTTCTTACATACGCTATGTGATCAAAAGTATTCGGACACCGCCAAAAACATAAGCTTTTAATATTAGGTGCATTGTGCTGCCACCTACTGCCACGTACTCCAGTACCTCAATAGTCATTAGACATCGTGAGAGAGCAGAATGGAGCTCTCCGCGGAACTCACGGACTTCGAACGTGGTCAGGTGACTGGGTGTCACTTGTGTCATACGCCTCTACGCGAGATTTACACACTCCTAAAAATCCCTGTTTCCGATGTGATAGTGAAATGGAAACGTGAAGGGACACGTACAGCACAAAGGCGTACAAGCCAACCTCGTCTGCTGACTGACGGAGACCGCCGACAGTTGAAGAGGGTCGTAATGTGTCATAGGCAGACATCTATCCAGACCATCACACAGGAACTCCAAAATGGATTTCATGGTCGAGCGGCTGCTCATAAGCCACACATCACGCCGGTAAATGCCAAATGACATCTCGCTTGGTGTTAGGAGCGTAAACATTAGACGACTAAACAGCGGAAAAATATTGTGTGGAGCGACGAATCACGTTACAAAATGTGGCGATGGCAGAGTGTGGGTATGGCGAACGCCCGGTGAACGTTATCTCCCAGCGTGTGTAGTGCCAAATTCGGAGGCCGTGGTGATGGGGTGTGGTGGTCGTGTTTTTGTGGAGGGGGCTTGCACCCCTCGTTGTTTTGCGTGGCACTATCAAAACACAGGCCTACATTGATGTTTTAAGCACCTTCTTGCTTCCCGCTATTGAAGAGCAATTCGGGGATGGCGACTCCGTCTTTCAACATGATCGAGTACCTGTTCATAATGCACGGCCTGTGGCGGAGTGGTCACACGACAATAGTGTCCCTGTAATGTGCTGGCCTGCAGAGTCCTGACCTGAATCCTATAGAACACCTTTGGGATATTTCGGAACGCCGACTCGTGCCAGGCCTCACCGACGGACATAGATACCTCTCCCCAGTGCCGCACTCTGTGAAGAAAGAGCTGCCATTCCCCAAGAAACCTTCCACGCATGCCTGCGAGAGTGGAAGCTGTCACCAAGGCTAAGGGTGGGGCAACACCATATTGAATTCCGGCATTACCGAAGGTGGGCGCCACGAACTTGTCATTTCCAGCCAGGTGTACGGATACTTTTGATCAGATAGTGTATGTCTCACGAAGTGACTGCAATGAGAAAACTAGAGGCTAATACGAAGATTTTTACTGAGAGACAGATAGCAGCAGAAATTTCTCCTTTGTTTTCTCAATAAATAAGAGAAAGTTCTTCAGTTAGTTATGTGAGTTTATGAATGGATGGAGCAGCGTATTAATAGGTAGACTAAATTTACAGCTACATCTATATGCATGGTAGGCCATGGTAGGCAGTACCTGCCTCTGGCTGCCAGTGGTAGCAAGGACTGAACCAAAGGGACATCGAACATCAGTCGGGTTGTGAATTTTATCTTTGTTTAACAGAACACATTAAGTCTGAGTTATTAAACATCTATTGGAAAACATCTTCAGTGGTACTGACTGTTAGGAAACAGAGTAATTGACAATCATAGAACTGCACCAGATTGATTAATAACAAAGATATTAAATACAGTCATAAAATCTGTAGCAGTAAAATAAGAGCTAAAAAATTCTTTCTCGACAGGAACTAAGCTTACAATCCAAAACAGAAGTATACTCCGCAAATAAGCACCACATTCGAAAATTACTATAAAGCTGTACAGCAGAGGGGCGCAAGGCAAGCAAAAGAAATAACCAGACAAAACTGATGTTAGATATTTGGTCCTGAATGGTACAGATAGTAAATGAGAACCTTCATGAAATTAATAGCTCTTATATCCATTTGTGTCTGGCCAGTTCAACAAACAACGGTGCATACAAGGACTAATATTAGTAACCATTCAGTTGGCCGAACCATGCGTTCTCGCATGAACACATTCAGGTAAATAAATCTGGTAATTACTCAATTGACAAATTAGCCAGTTAACATTTCAACAAATGACATGAGCTAGAGACAACAAAATTGAAAGGAGAGCTGCATTAGGCACGCCAGTGATTGAGACACAAATACATTGTCGTTCTATACAACCCTGTCCTGGCGAGTCATAGGGGGCTCAGAAAAATTAGGTGGTGAAGGGACACCTGCACCCAGCTGGTCTTCGGTCGAGGGTGGACTTGGCTCCGCTTTCCGACGCTGCGCCTGCTCTATCAAGCAGGCAGATTTCACTCAAGTCGACCCAAAAGAAACACAAATGTCAGCCTATTTAACAGAGTAATACAGAATTTAGTACTGGAATTGGGCTAGACTTCTATTGGAGAGCGAACACTCCCGCAGAACAGTTAAATCTCTAGCAACAAGCAAAACAACTAAATAATTATTCAACGATTGAACGGAGTCGAATCAATGAAAATCGTGCGGCGACCAAAATCTGAACATAGTTTCTAATGCATACTTCTTAAGGCATCGTACGGTTCATGGTGGAGCGTACCCTGTACCACTACTAGGCATTTTCTTTCCTAGTCCACTTGCAAATAAATAAACAAAAAAAGACTATCTTTCTCGTATCTTATCTTTGTGGTCCTTACGTGAAATGAATAATGGCCAAACGTCAGTGCTATATATTTTCTAGGCGCTGCAGTCTGGAACCGCGAGACCGCTCCGGTCGCAGGTTCGAATCCTGCCTCGGGCATGGAAGTGTGTGATGTCCTTAGGTTAGTTAGGTTTAACTAGTTCTAAGTTCTAGGGGACTAACGACCTCAGAAGTTGAGTCCCATAGTGCTCAGAGCCATTTGAACCATATATTTTCTCAATAGTGAATCTCGAAAAGATCATCACCACCCCTCCAGGGATTCCTACTTCATTTACCTGACGAGTGTAATCCGACTGCAGGAAAAAATTACTCACCATGCAGAGAGACTCTAATGAGCAATTTCATTAATTGGTCAATCAATTTGATATCAATGACGTGTCGCAGTGTGCTACCTCAAGAGACTTCGTAGCTGACGAGCCAGTTGACTACCCTAAGAGAGTTAGAAAGTGAAGAGACATCCAGTGAGGTCCAACAATGAGTTTATTATTCTAGCGCTGTAATGCAGGACGTAGCACATATTAAGCTGATATGAACTGTTTTCTTTACTGGATGAGAGAATACCTAAGAGGAAATATAGCCTTCGCATACAGTTTTACAGGATTTTGACACTAATAATCAACAAGTAACGACACTTCAGTGCTTATTATTAAATGTTTCCCTGAGACATTTAAGTCTCTTTTTATTATCTAGGATAATGATCGAAGCAGACGAAGTGAATTAAAATTTGTACTGCGGCCGGGACTCGAACCCGGGTCTTCTTAGTTGTTGGGGAGAAAAGCTAACCATTACACCACCGCAGTAGAATAATCAAGAATGCTGTCCAGTTTTTAATTAAGAAATCTTTAAGATCACCAATGGTACAAGGACGTCCCATTGCGTTCAGTGCTGGGGTGTTTGCGAATATCGCAGAGCCCTGACAGTAGTGAAAATATGTAAGGGAAAAATGAATTGAAGTTTGTGTTGGGGAGGCACTCAGCTTGCATGGGGGCTTAATTAAATATGATTGAAAATACTTTTTGGTTTTTAGTAGCTGTCTGTCAGATTACACTGTGTCTCGTAATCGGTTGGCCCTGACTATTATTATTACACTATCTGACTGCAAAGAACAACAACAAGAATGAAATGAAATTTTTCGTTAACACAATTAATTAATTAAGTCCCCAGCAACCATAAAACCTACAAAACCCAAGCACAAATGTAATTGTTCTGTGTGTGGGAGTGTGACTCAACGTACACATCTGGCACGGTTCTTCTTCAACAAGACAAGAATTTTTAAATACCAATTATACTGACGTGATAAAAGAAAATTAGAAATACCATAATTGCTCAAGAAAACCAGAATTACACTCTAATACAAGAACACAAGCCAGATGCTTTGTTGACTGAACCTGTCATGACGCATTATTTAAAACATGGAAATAATGAAAAAACACGCAATATTTTATCTTCATATATATTGACGAAAAGCACTCTGATCGTTACAATATCTTCATTAGAATAACATCTGCTATCTCTCCCATCAAATAACTGGATAAAACATGGAACAAGCACTCCTAACTACAACATCTCGACAAGCCTTGCCCACTCGCACATCTCAACATGAACTGTCTTCTACGAGCTCTACCCACGCACTGACTACTACGAGCTCTCTCCACGCACTGACTTCTACGAGCTCTCGACAAGCACTGACTGCTACGAGTTCTTAACAGGCACTGAATTCTACGAGCTCTCTCCAAGCACTGTGGAGGCGGCTTAATAATACTCTTTGGCGCAATCTCTGGCGCAGTGGCTCAGTGTAGCCACCTTTCAAGCTCTAGTAGTTCTTGAGCAACTTTGGCCATCGTACTGCTGTGGTGAAATGGTTAGGTCTTTTGCCTAGCAAGCAAGAACGTCCGCGTTCGAGTCCCCGTCGGAGTACAAATTTTAATTCATTTCGGCTGCTTCGATCATTATCGTAGATACTTTAGTGATTTGAAAACGCGTGTATGCTCCAGTTTCTTCTGTCTGTGGATAAAACAGAGAAATTTACATATCGTGTGAAAAATTCGAGGTGAATGAACACCACCACCTCTGTCTCGAATTGGACAAAGTCGATTTTTTAAAATGAGAGCCTATGCCGGGGCCGGAATCGCAATTGAACTCTACGTCCAAGACACACCTACTTGCCCCGCAGAGTGCTTGGACTTAGCGAGCCAGCGGCAGGAATGGTAACTACGGTTCAGCCAACGCCACCAAGGTGGCCAGAAGCCAGAAGCCACAGCTTTGCCTGTCGCGACCAGCCAGGCACAAAGAAACACACTGGCCGGCCGTCTCTTTCGGTACACAATATACTCGGTAGACGGAGCTGGACTATATTGGAGGTGACTGGCCAATTTTCGCCTTGAGATGACTTCTTCGTGTAAGATAATGATCACTACACTCGTAAAAAATATCGTACAATGTATTTCACACGTTTCTGTTGGCTAGCGTGCGACTTTGCGACTCGTAAATTCGTAGAAGTGTGGGACAATAGATCGCTCTCCTTGTATTATTATCCATCCTTATGTCCCTCCCAGCAGCTATTCCCTTGCACTTGAGTGATAATAATAATTATTATTAATACCCATCCTTCCCACATTGGGCTGCTGGCTACTCTGGATGGAACAACTCTCTTGCACTAGGCTAACAGCGAAAATATCCTCTCTACATCAGCTGTTATTGACGAGACTGGCTAGAGCTACTCTCTAGCGCTCGATCAGTTGCAACTAACCCTCCTCATCTCCCATGCTTCACAGCCAGAGGAAAAAATTTGAATTTTCTAACTGATTTTTGAATTTGCCACCAATTTTTGAATTTTCTAGTAACAGGAGAATGGGAGTTAGACTGCATCAATTTTGTGGGTCAGCCGTCTTGGATTGTGAGATAGTGGTGAGACTGCCAAAATATTGAATTTCCATACATAATTAATATATTATTATTATTGTTATTATTATTATTAAGTACGCTGCAGTGTGATGCAGTCATCTTTTGAATTTACTGCAAAAGTTCGGATTTAACACGAAAATTTGTATTTCCTGCCGGTTTTGAATTTCCCAACGATTTTTAATTTCCCAATATTATAATGTGGGATGGGGAGGGCGTAATTAATCGGTCAATTTATCTAATTTGATATCAAAAAGGCAATGTTGCCACATTTGGTGTTGAGGGCAGAGTTCAACAGCTTGAATAAATTTGGCAACAGTGCGCACTGCATCCATTCTCTCTTTTCTTCCATACTTATAAGTATACCTACAAATTCAGAAATCATCAGGTAGTTAACTTTGTTGCTTCCATCCTTACTGCTACAAACATCAACATCGCTGTTTACTACATTTTCTGTTTTTTCACCAACGGGAACTGAATGTGACATGTTCATCCGATATCAAAAATTTTGTTCTTAAATAATGAAATGTGGTTTAAGATCGAGTGTGTGACTGCTACATTAGATCTTCGCAACCATTTTGGTATTATCTGGCAAATCCCTGGTCGGGAAATTCGCAACAAGTAGCAAGCTTGCACCTGAATCTTCATCAGCAACATGACGTAGAGCCACAACTAATTCATATAGGGAGCCACAGCTTCGAAAACAAATAACTTTCTGTTTCTAGCAATTCTAGTAGTTATTAAAAAAAAAGACCTCGTTAATCCTACAGAAATAGCAGAGTCGAATGTCTTATCGGTGTGATCTCAACTCGCTGAGAAGGACGTCAACAGTCTGTCCATCACTCTTCAATGACAAAATGCGATTTCTTCTATTCATTTACTTGTGCAGTAGTGAAGTCACTACAGTAGATAACATAGTTATACACGTGTCGTCTAGTGCCAGTCGTTTGTTTTGTCTTTTATATAAGCAACTTGTTTTCCGTTGCTACTCGTGGGCTGTAAATTTCAGTACTGGATTTATATTCTAGCCGCGCGTGTGCTTGTTGGAATGATTTATCTGCCTCGCTGGGTGTAAACGACTTCCAGTTTTGTCTTTCGAACAACACGCAGTAAATATTCTCCCTCGTTTGCAGAGCATAAAAGAGGCTCCTACCCCCCCCCCCCCCCCAGCTACAACGCTTGTCCGTTTGTTTACAGTATCAACATCGTACAAGAAAATATGTAATAAAACCTCACATTTACAGGTTCACGTCATAACAAACGCACTGATTCATTCATATAAACAGGCTTCCGAGTTATCGACGACGAAATAAATTAGTCAAATTTTCTCGATATTGAAGCCTCGTCATCTTGAGTTAAATCTTACATGCACACGACGATGAAGGCGGCAAAAATTTTCGAAATCTCGTTTTGACTAAAAAATTATATGCTTTGAAATCCGAGAAAATTTCGATGTTCGTGGTAACTGATTATGGTAATTCGAAAATCCTGAAAATCGTTTAGTTGCCGTCATTCATTAAACTGTTCCCTGTGTCACATACTGCAGCTGTACCCCTTAAGCTATTTATATTGTTGTTCTCTTTCATCCTCCTCCTGTTTCTCATTCATTATCCGCAATATACAGGGTATTCCAGGAGGAATGCTCAGTATTCAGGGATATAAGAGGAACGTTCGTTTGAAGCAGAAAATCTTTTATGGACATACGTACTATTCGAATGGTTTCCGCGACAAGACACATTTAATGTACATGTTGATAGATCCAGTCAATTTAAAAGAGTGAATAACATGTCAGAATTACTTGCATTTGTTAGAAAACTAATTTGTTGAAAACGCTGAGGACGTTCCTTTGGCCACGCGGACTGCATTGTACTCGCAGCATGACGAGAACCCTCCACATTTTACCAGAAGGGTGAGGCAACATCTCACTCTCACTTACCCTAATCGCTGGATTACTCGTGGTAGTACAGTCAACTAGCCACCATTTTCGCCAGACCCTGCCCCATTACATTTTTGTTTATGTGGTTCGATGAAGTCTGAGGTGTACAAACAAAAGGAGAATTCGCGAGATGAACTGCTTGGTGGCGTCATTAGGGAACGTGAAGAGGCACTCAGAGAGGACTTCACCACAGCAGTAACGTAACGTGTCGATAAAGCTTAGAGGTTAATTTATTAGAAATACGAATTTTTCAACTGTCACTTTGTAAAATTCATGGTGTAATGTTAACTACTTGGTCTATGCGGGTACATCTGCATACCTGATAATGTATTGAACAATGCACAGAATAAATAATAATTTACATTAGTGTATTCTACCTCGGAAACCATTCAGAATAGTGAGTATGCCTACAATCGAGGTTTTTGCTTCAAATGGTCGTTCCAGTCATTTCTCTCAATATTTACCATTCCCCTTGATATGCCCTGTATGTGTATTGCATACTCAAGTTTTAATATAGAAGGGGTTGTCGAATGAAAACGAGACAGCTGGGAAAAAGAAAGTACACTGTTTATTATTTCAAAAGCAGTCTCTGTAGCTGTGAGGCAAGACCCTCAATGCTTTTATGGGAAAATATTTTCGGTTGCCTATGGAGCCATGGTTGTGGCTACCGAGGCGTACAACTCTTAGTCCGAAGCAAATCAACGACCACGAATGTTTTTCTTCAGAGCTCAAAATAAATAAATAAATAAAATAAAATCGCTTGAGGAGAGATGGCAACTGTGGAGGATGTGTAAGGGCTTCCCAGCAAAACTTCTGCAGCGACACTGAAACAATGTTGGAAACATGTGTCCGGACAGTATCCTGCAACACAATGATGCTCTCCACCGACTTCCTGGGCGTTTGGACGTGATGGCGCGTTTCAGTTTTTGAATACCGCAGTGTCTTAATTGGGCGCTGTGTTCCACAAACTGAACGAACTGCGGGCACTTGCATTAAAATAAAAGGTCATCACCACTTTCCCGGAGGGACGTGTACGGCTTCGGATTTTTTCACTGGGCGTGTGGGCAAATTTGAGAGCGTATAGACGGGCAACGGGGCAGCAGATCGCATATCATTTACAGGTTGGGCAACAATAACATAGTAAAGAAGCACATTTTCGCCATTAGGTACACTCTTTGACATAAAACTCGGCCGGCGGCCAGCCGCTTCAGAGGCTAAGTCCGTGCCGATCGCGACATGGGACAAAAAAAACCGGCCAACTCGCTAATTCTCTAAGTCCAGCTATCTGCACAATCTGGCAACACTGTAGACTGCGGCACTTCCTGGAAGAAAACTTGTCCCATGATAGAGAAACCCTAGGCTGATTACGCCTGTGGTCCAGCGGTAGCGTGTGTTGTTTTTGTTCATAATGTCAGTGGATCGAGAGCAGCTGGCATAAAATATTTTTATAGCGTCTTCTGTCTGAATGCTGAAGACGTGAATGTAATGGTAGCGCAGATTCAATCTATCTCGCTTTCTGACACACCGATATCAAAATTTTATCCTGTAACGATTTTGCGGCAGATTTCCTGCAGACTGTCCTCCTCTGGACGCCGTATGCGGCAAAGCTCCGGGATCCATTTGCTGGCTACTGGCAGCGGCCGTGGCGACAGCAGCGGCGCTGCACTCCCCCGTTCTTTATCGAAAGCGCCTGCTACCGCTCATCGCTTTTGATGATTTAAAACGCTTTATTATTAAATGTTGCTCCACAGAAAATTTCTACAATTTCCATTCACGCTCAAAAGCAACGGAGACAGACGCCCTGATTAGTAGGCGGGTATTATATTACATTAATCGGCAAGAGCTGAGTATGGCCCGAAATTAATTTTATAGACTGGGACGAAATTAAACCACCTCACTACATTCGATGAATTTATAAATGCTTCATACCTCGTTTCTTTTCCTTTCAAACTCAATTATTTGTGCAACTTTTGGTCAATGTTTGGATGTTTTCGTCAAGCCAGAGTGAGCGTCTGTGGTGTAAAGTGTATTACAGTTCTTATTTCATTCCTTATGGTAAGTCTTTGCGATAAACTGTGTGAATACCTTGCAATGCATGCTCTGTAGCAGTGCAGGAACACCGCACATTTAGAGTTCCATGTATGGGTTCATGAAGTATTTATTGTTGATCGAAAGTGATAGTTAAGATCATCAGATTTAAACCAGAAAGATATGTCGTTTTGAAGGTATCAGAGAACGGAAAGCAACTGCTAACGCCGGTGTTAGAAAACGTCTACAGTTAAATGCTATTGCAAAAATTTAGAAGAAGGGAACTATATTAATCAACATGTGCACAGTCGGTTTGAATCTTTTCAGGACCTATTTTACAGTGAAGCACCTTGGCATTTGCAAAGCAGACATCCATGATATTAACTTAATTTACTAAGTCGAAATCGGACGAAGATTGATGTTTAAAGGCATTCTTCAGATTTCGCATAAGGAATTTTTACTAGCAGTTTGCAACTCCATTAATTAAAATGGAAAATAAAAGGTTGTAGTCAGCGGCTTCTACCGTGAATCGATCTGCTATGTCATATAGTACGAGCCCTGCAACGCACAAGGGAACCTCTTAGCTAACGACACACTGGCGGCAAGAGGCGGACTATAGTCACTGCGATGTTGCCTGAGCCTCAAAACGCAACCTTAAACATACAAACAGAGGAGGAGGAGATTACTGTTTTAACGTCCCGTCGACAACGATGTCATTAGAGACGGAGCACAAGCTCGGATTAGGGAAGGATGGGGAAGGAAATCGGCCGTGCCCTTCCTAAGGAACCATCCCGGCATTTGCCTGAAGCGATTTAGGGAAATCACTGAAAACCTAAATCAGGATGGCCGGGCGCGGGATTGCACCGTCGTCCTTCCGAAAGCACACACAAACAGATGTTATTTATGTGAAGAACGCCGTTCTTGGAGTCAAGAAATTAAATATACTTTCTAATTGTGTCATCTTACAGTGGATTATATCGTACGAGTCTTCGATGTGGTAATGCCGGCCTACACCCGGAAGTAAATGCTCTATCAGAGTGTCGACAAATACTTGCTACGACGCTGCCATTTCTCGGCTCTCTGACGAGGCAGCTCTTCAGCGAAATGCTTGCCGTGATACTCCGATACGGTTCTTCAGAGTGGAGACGCGCGTGCACGTTTGGTCTTTATGCGGCGTTCTCCCCTGATTGTTTCTGACGTCGCCTTGTGGGCTATGTAGACATTTGAGACATTCAATTATCATTAATCCCGAATGATACAAGTTTCAGCTTCCGGCGTGGAAGAAGGCTGTTGACGCCGACATTATATCATTTCAACGTAGGGAAAGCAAAACGGATCATTCAATGATTCTCATTCGACATAAAGCATGTGAGATAATTTTCCGTAACGTTCATAATGATCTAAAAATACAAACGAAGTAAAAGTACATCGGAAGCTTATTCGAATTGAATATAATGTAAGATACCAAACGCTTTGCACCTCGATGTCGAATTTGTCCACGTGCAATCTTTTGCATCATACACACAGAATGTCATGATTACCACGAGAATGAAGAAATATGTTGGTAAGGATGGAAGCAAGAAGAGACGCAGTCAACAAATATTCGATTCCTCATGGCATCCATTTCATATGAGACGTAAGAAGAGGTAAAGCGGGAATTTACTTTCGTTAACACGAAAGATATGCCGCACATATTGATAACGAGGAAGTCTGCGTCTTCATACGTTTCCTCCTTGAAATCTGTATGCTCTATTATATACTAAGTAGCCCGATCATTGTTTCAGTAATGTTACCCTCTTGTTTGACCCCGTAACGATGAACAGATTCCAAATGCATGTCTCTGCATGAAAGTAGCTGTTCGAACCCTTCTTGGGTTGTTTTTTGTGTTTTATTGCTTGGAATTCCTGAAGCAGACCACTGCGCCTTCCCCCCTCGTGGGTTAGGTCTCAAAACTAAACCGCTTTTTATCCAATGGCATAATTTATTCAGAGAGCATCAGCACAAGACTATCAAACAAAGCCTTCCATTTACAGTTGCAACACTCTAACCAGCACTGACCGAAGTGTAATCCACGGTCATGGTCCGAAATTAGCAGCTGTCTGCTACTGTGGCAAATTCCGTACTACACTTTCGATTCCGCAGCACCATTTTATCTGGTAACACTGTGTAGTTGCAGAATTGTGCCAGCATGTCTGTCCTCACACTGTCAACTTTATGTATCTCACTTCTGTAGCGTAGATCACGAGGAGCCGAAGTAAATGAGTGTATTCTGCATGGCGCAACATTCAGTATTCCCTTCTTTCATAGCCACTCTTCATGTGCATCGATACCAAATAGGAATGTGAAAACTCTTGCGAGTGAGAGAATGACAATAACAATCGTAACAAGAACAAGCAAATAATGGATGATGTTTATTCCAACGCAGAACGAGAATGGCATTAAATATAAAAATCTATCTATATCTATATCCACATCTACTGATCTTTGAGTTGGCACAATGCAAATATATTCTTAGCATTTAGTTACTGAATTTAGTACTGGTTGTTTGCAGAGAAAAGGAAAAATCGGTACTTCTCGCTAGTGTAATATAATGTGAACCAGCAACTACCCTTTCCTTAGAACACGACTCAAGCAGGTCCTCAAGTAAGTACCAAGGCACTGCCGCATTCTGTTCCCTGTCATTGCTCTGATGACGGTTAATGCAGATAGTTCCGATTATGAAATACAAAACGTATTGCAGGTTAGTTCCTAGGATAGTAACATTAAATTTGCGTTGTAGACAGCACATGAACGTGACGACTATCCGTATTACTCATCAATATAAAAAGACAATATTATGGGAATTTAGCAGGATTACTCAACATGAATTCTGAAACTGGGTGACTGACCGCACAGGTGTATACGATGTCCTAATTGCATTAGGAATATGAAGATAGTCTTCGACAGCTCGCAACTCTCATATTGCTATCTCCGCCCTACTCCAGACAGCCCTCGGTGGAGTTGCACTACGTTGCCGATGTTATGGAAGGCCTTCAAACCGACAACAGACCACATATTGAAAAATACAAGCGAATTCCCTTGCAGCGTATGCTTATTGTAACTAATCTAAAAATTATTGGAGAGGAACATTGTCCTATTCAAGAAAAGTAAAATGTTACACACTGTTGACGTCAAACGGACATTATCTATGTCCTGTCTTGTGTCCTACTCATCTATAATATCAAGTGTACTGTCAAAATGATTATATATAATGGATGATAATGTAATGCATTGATACCAGATGGTGGGGGCCGGACGGTGTGGCCGTGCGGTTCTAGGCGCTTCAGTCTGGAACCGCATGACCGCTACGGTCGCAGGTTCGAATCCCGCCTCGGGCATGGATGTGGGTGATGTCCTTAGGTTAGTTAGGTTTAAGTAGTTCTAAGTTCTAGGGGACTGATGACCACAGATGTGAAGTCCCATAGTGCTCAGAGCCATTTGAACCATTTGAACCAGATGGTGGGTTCACAACAGTATTGATGCGAAAATAAAACAGAAGTTCGCAAAAGTGCAGTTGTGCGTTTTCGTACGTTTTCACCTCGAGATGTACAGTCGTGCTCAAAAGTATCCGAACGACCTGAATTGCATTTCGCCTGATTCGCATGCAACCGGCATAACGCAGCTGTCTAGCAGGTCCTCTAATCGCTCCTTGGTACAGTCGTTTGACTATTGAAAACGGTTCCAATAAGTCACCACTAGAAAACACTGCTCTGTATCGCAATAACTCAAGATGTAAAGTAATACCACGATACTGCAAATATCAGGGAACACCTTATCACAGATAAGACTGTCCTTAAGGCTTGTAAGCTCACATTTATTACAATAAATGACACACCTGAAATGTTACCACTCTCATTATTACGTCAGATTGGTAATGCACGCAGTAAGTTCGTAGTATTCATGATTTTCTCTACAAAGTAACATACCGTACTTATTATTTAACACAAAATGACATTAAAAATTTAAGTTATTCACGAGCAGCTAGTTGAGATTATGTATGAACTTTAAATGACACGACAAACCGTCTTGTTCCGCATATGGATTCAAACCCAGCTCATGCAGACTAAGCAAAGATTTCGTGACTGACGGAAACTAACAGTCATTCCTGATTAGGCATACAGAGAGTGATATACCTCGATTTTAGACAGTATCAGTTAGCAAATATCAACTTTAAATTGCATAACGCAAACATTTTTAACAGACGCGAATTCCTACCCAGCATCTGTTGTCCCCGTTAACGAACTACGAGGGATGTTAAATATTGCTTCTTCACAAGTAACTTACTTGAAATGCCGTGAGGTAAAGCTTTGTGCTGGACACGGATTCGAACCGAGAACCTAATCGGATTGCTATCGAAGCACAGTCAAATGTGACATATCGGATTTTCGCGGCAGTAGCTAGATGTTTTAACTGAAATGACGAGACGAAACATTAATTTTTTCCTTCCCAGGACTCCAACCCGGCACCTATCGCTGTTATATTCTAGAGAAAACGAACGTTAAATATGGGTTTGTTGCACCAGCAGTGACATGTGAGCATGTTTGAACTAGAAATAATATGACGAAGAGTTCAGCGCTAACTGGGAATAGAGCCCCATGCATATCGTTGTTGACTACACACAAAGAGACGTCAGCTACCGAATTTTTCTCCACCAGCTGCTCAGGATAGCATCTTGAAATTACAGTCACCTCGCAAATAGTTCTGCGACTCACTGGTAGTTAAAAACGTCAGATATCGTTAGTGTTGACAACGAATGAAAATACATTAAAAATCAAAATTATTATCCACCAGCAGATAGGTGTTCTCATGCTAGAGCTTGATAATACATAATTAAATCTTTAGTGCCGGGCCAGGATTCGATCCCATTCACGCGTAATATGTGAAGGTGTTGAGTAATCTGCAGTTTTGAACAAACAACAGATTGTAGCCGAGCTGTATTGCCACGAAGGGATCAAATTCCGCGTTAAGGGCGGTCTGAGTTGCATTCCCAGTTCAGAACCAATTTTATCGACATACAAAGAGAAAGATGGAATAAGTGTCCTGTGACCATACATAGCGATTGTTTCGTCACTTGAAATAAATAACTAGTATAAGAAAGGTTACTGGTGATAGAGTTTCTACATGTCGCCACTCCAGACTTTATTGTGGTTCAACCTACCGTCTACTTGGTAGAGAAGGAATATCATCTTTAATGTGAATTTTCAGACAAAATGCTGCCATTATATCTTCTTCACTTGGTGTAGCCAGGAGAGAATGGAATCTGCCTCTCCCTATCTAAAATCATTGACAGAATTGGGAATCGAACCCAGACCATAGGTATAACAACATACCATCCGTCCAACAGACCACGAAATCCTCTTCTCTGCGACTCATTTTTCTATCGTAACGCCGTTGGCCACACTGGATGAGAATTCTGACACACAGGCTCCCTGTAGTAATTTGCAGCATGTTCAGTAAATTCATTTACTTGGTTGACCGAATCACCATGAACTAGCTGCCTCGGCTACCCAGTGCATAC
This sequence comes from Schistocerca piceifrons, assembly GCF_021461385.2. NCBI lineage: Eukaryota > Metazoa > Arthropoda > Insecta > Orthoptera > Acrididae > Schistocerca > Schistocerca piceifrons. The sequence goes on along the minus strand of NC_060144.1, from coordinate 260,106,349 downwards.
ATTCGACTCTATTTTGTAATCACCGAAATAAAATCACGTAACTGCCACCTACACAGAACTGCCAACAGTGTAGGATGCAGAAGTTTAAATAGGAAGTGTTCCTTTCCACTTGAGCTATTCTATTGCGCTATCTGTTACTAGAAAACGTCGTTCAGTCCAAAAGAAAAGCTGTAACTGTTTGTCTCTCAGAAGTCAAGACCTGGCCATATGCATAAGCTTACAGTGCTGTGGAATCCAAAAGCTCTGGAGGAATAGTTGTCGAGCTCTGGAGCTGTTGCAGCTACGTGTCAGCTTGTAGTATAGATAAGATGTCGCGAGTTCGGATACATTCAGTGCTACATTTTTTAAAACGCAGTTCTGCTGTCTGCTGAAGTTATCAATTTAATGGAACTTTGAACATAATTTCCTTCACTTCTCAACCCAAAGTAGCCGCATGTGGAAAAAGGGATAACTACTGTGACATTTTGTTCTATTCAGGTTTAATAGACAGCAGGCAGCAGATGCATCTCGAAGACGTGTAGGGAGAGCGCATCGTGCCATAATATGTCAGAAAAATATTTCCTACATTAGCTGTCGTGTGGTAGTGAGATTTTATTCTTCTTCAAACTTTGTTTGACAGCTTTAACTCAGAACAAGTTTTCTACATGCATGTAATCAATAAACTGCATGTGCGTTGTCAGACTGTCATAGGTAACGTCAGAGAATTCGCATATATCGTTGATGATTAATTTCTCTCTCATGTTTACTATTGTTTTAACAACACTAAAGGAAACCTTACGAAAATTGTGCACTGTATTATAAGAATAAAATAAAACTAACCACGATAACCTTGCGACGAACGACTGTTTTAATAAAACGAAGTATCTGTACACAAGCATGCCTCTATCGACACGAATTAGTAAAATACTACTCACTTAGATTTTGATTGGGTCTGTGTTTAATTGGTTTGCTGTGTCATACTCAAGAGGTAAGCAAATGTGGCATTTCATAAATATAGTTACGTATTCCTAGAAACCCCAAATTCGCTTGTCAGCAGCGGAAAGAGGCGTTACCCGTTGTGCAGCATTGTTTTTCAACATTGCACTATAAGCTGAAAGCATTTTCTTGCGATTTCCTTATTGATGATTGTTCCGACTGCTTGTAGCTCTTTCACAGAAGGGATAAAAACGTTGCAGCAAGTGAGACTGGAACTGCGAACCATAACAGACGCGTTTTCACAGGTCAGCACGTTACCACAGAGCTGGCGAAAAGGTATGGGTCTCAGCTTCCTATTACGACGGCAATAGTAAACAGAACTCGTAAACCGCTATTTAAAGGTCGAGATTAGTTGTGATTTCCACCTGCAAAGACTTTCCTGGGCTGAAAAACGTAAATTTACAATCTTTTGTTACCCTTCAAGCGATAATAACTTAGATTATTCAATGGAAATGACAGGTAAAATCAAGTGAACTTTGAGGCTTAATTCCGTGCACACCGGGAAGTAACTCGTCGATCACAGAGTTGCCAAACATAAGTTGCCTTGTTGCCAAATCTCAGTTACAGTACCAGCAGGAAGAAGACGAACCGATGTGATCCTACAGCGGGCTGCCACATTTGCTTACCTCTTGAGTATGACACAGCATACCAATTAAACACAGACCCAATCAAAATCTAAGTGAGTAGTATTTTACTAATTCGTATCGATAGAGGCATGCTTGTGTACAGATACTCGGTTTTATTAAAACAGACTTTCGTCGCAAGGTTATCGTGGTTAGTTTTATTTCATTCTTATAATACAGTGCACAATTTTTGTAAGGTTTCCTTTAGTGTTGTTAAAACAATAGTAAACATGAGAGAGAAATTAATCATCAACGATATACGCGAATTCTCTGACGTTACCTATGACAGTCTGACAATGCACATGCAGTTTATTGATTACATGCATGTAGAAAACTTGTTCTGAGTTAAAGCTGTCAAACAAAGTTTGAAGAAGAATAAAATCTCACTACCACACGACAGCTAATGTAGGAAATACTTTTCTGACATATTATGGCACGATGCGCTCTCCCTACACATCTTCGAGATGCATCTGCTGCCTGCTGTCTATTAAACCTGAATAGAACAAAATGTCACAGTAGTTATCCCTTTTTCCACATGCGGCTACTTTGGGTTGAGAAGTGAAGGGAATTATGTTCAAAGTTCCATTAGATTGATAACTTCAGCAGACAGCAGAATTGCGTTTTAAAAAATGTAGCACTGAATGTATCCGAACTCGCGACATCTTATCTATGCTACAAGCTGACACGTAGCTGCAACAGCTCCAGAGCTCGACAACTATTCCTCCAGAGCTTTTGGATTCCACAGCACTGTAAGCTTATGCATATGGCCAGGTCTTGACTTCTGAGAGACAAACAGTTACAGCTTTTCTTTTGGACTGAACGACGTTTTCTAGTAACAGATAGCGCAATAGAATAGCTCAAGTGGAAAGGAACACTTCCTATTTAAACTTCTGCATCCTACACTGTTGGCAGTTCTGTGTAGGTGGCAGTTACGTGATTTTATTTCGGTGATTACAAAATAGAGTCGAATGTATGCACTGGGTAGCCGAGGCAGCTAGTTCATGGTGATTCGGTCAACCAAGTAAATGAATTTACTGAACATGCTGCAAATTACTACAGGGAGCCTGTGTGTCAGAATTCTCATCCAGTGTGGCCAACGGCGTTACGATAGAAAAATGAGTCGCAGAGAAGAGGATTTCGTGGTCTGTTGGACGGATGGTATGTTGTTATGCCTATGGTCTGGGTTCGATTCCCACTTCTGTCAATGATTTTAGATAGGGAGAGGCAGATTCCATTCTCTCCTGGCTACACCAAGTGAAGAAGATATAATGGCAGCATTTTGTCTGAAAATTCACATTAAAGATGATATTCCTTCTCTACCAAGTAGACGGTAGGTTGAACCACAATAAAGTCTGGAGTGGCGACATGTAGAAACTCTATCACCAGTAACCTTTCTTATACTAGTTATTTATTTCAAGTGACGAAACAATCGCTATGTATGGTCACAGGACACTTATTCCATCTTTCTCTTTGTATGTCGATAAAATTGGTTCTGAACTGGGAATGCAACTCAGACCGCCCTTAACGCGGAATTTGATCCCTTCGTGGCAATACAGCTCGGCTACAATCTGTTGTTTGTTCAAAACTGCAGATTACTCAACACCTTCACATATTACGCGTGAATGGGATCGAATCCTGGCCCGGCACTAAAGATTTAATTATGTATTATCAAGCTCTAGCATGAGAACACCTATCTGCTGGTGGATAATAATTTTGATTTTTAATGTATTTTCATTCGTTGTCAACACTAACGATATCTGACGTTTTTAACTCCCAGTGAGACGCAGAACTATTTGCGAGATGACTGTAAATTCAAGATGCTATCCTGAGCAGCTGGTGGAGAAAAATTCGGTAGCTGACGTCTCTTTGTGTGTAGTCAACAACGATATGTATGGGGCTCTATTCCCAGTTAGCGCTGAACTCTTCGTCATATTATTTCTAGTTCAAACATGCTCACATGTCACTGCTGGTGCAACAAACCCATATTTAACGTTCGTTTTCTCTAGAATATAACAGCGATAGGTGCCGGGTTGGAGTCCTGGGAAGGAAAAAATTAATGTTTCGTCTCGTCATTTCAGTTAAAACATCTAGCTACTGCCGCGAAAATCCGATATGTCACATTTGACTGTGCTTCGATAGCAATCCGATTAGGTTCTCGGTTCGAATCCGTGTCCAGCACAAAGCTTTACCTCACGGCATTTCAAGTAAGTTACTTGTGAAGAAGCAATATTTAACATCCCTCGTAGTTCGTTAACAGGGACAACAGATGCTGGGTAGGAATTCGCGTCTGTTAAAAATGTTTGCGTTATGCAATTTAAAGTTGATATTTGCTAACTGATACTGTCTAAAATCGAGGTATATCACTCTCTGTATGCCTAATCAGGAATGACTGTTAGTTTCCGTCAGTCACGAAATCTTTGCTTAGTCTGCATGAGCTGGGTTTGAATCCATATGCGGAACAAGACGGTTTGTCGTGTCATTTAAAGTTCACGCATAATCTCAACTAGCTGCTCGTGAATAACTTAAATTTTTAATGTCATTTTGTGTTAAATAATAAGTACGGTATGTTACTTTGTAGAGAAAATCATGAATACTACGAACTTACTGCGTGCATTACCAATCTGACGTAATAATGAGAGTGGTAACATTTCAGGTGTGTCATTTATTGTAATAAATGTGAGCTTACAAGCCTTAAGGACAGTCTTATCTGTGATAAGGTGTTCCCTGATATTTGCAGTATCGTGGTATTACTTTACATCTTGAGTTATTGCGATACAGAGCAGTGTTTTCTAGTGGTGACTTATTGGAACCGTTTTCAATAGTCAAACGACTGTACCAAGGAGCGATTAGAGGACCTGCTAGACAGCTGCGTTATGCCGGTTGCATGCGAATCAGGCGAAATGCAATTCAGGTCGTTCGGATACTTTTGAGCACGACTGTACATCTCGAGGTGAAAACGTACGAAAACGCACAACTGCACTTTTGCGAACTTCTGTTTTATTTTCGCATCAATACTGTTGTGAACCCACCATCTGGTTCAAATGGTTCAAATGGCTCTGAGCACTATGGGACTTCACATCTGTGGTCATCAGTCCCCTAGAACTTAGAACTACTTAAACCTAACTAACCTAAGGACATCACCCACATCCATGCCCGAGGCGGGATTCGAACCTGCGACCGTAGCGGTCATGCGGTTCCAGACTGAAGCGCCTAGAACCGCACGGCCACACCGTCCGGCCCCCACCATCTGGTATCAATGCATTACATTATCATCCATTATATATAATCATTTTGACAGTACACTTGATATTATAGATGAGTAGGACACAAGACAGGACATAGATAATGTCCATTTGACGTCAACAGTGTGTAACATTTTACTTTTCTTGAATAGGACAATGTTCCACTCCAATAATTTTTAGATTAGTCACAATAAGCATACACTGCAAGGGAATTCGCTTGTATTTTTCAATATGTGGTCTGTTGTCGGTTTGAAGGCCTTCCATAACATCGGCAACGTAGTGCAACTCCACCGAGGGCTGTCTGGAGTAGGGCGGAGATAGTAGTATGAAAGTTGCGAGCTGTCGAAGACTATCTTCATATTCCTAATGCAATTAGGACATCGTATACACCTGTGCGGTCAGTCACCCAATTTCAGAATTCATGTTGAGTAATCCTGCTAAATTCCCATAATATTGTCTTTTTATATTGATGAGTAATACGGACAGTCGTCACGTTCATGTGCCGTCTACAACGCAAATTTAATGTTACTATCCTAGGAACTAACCTGCAATACGTTTTGTATTTCATAATCGGAACTATCTGCATTAACCGTCATCAGAGCAATGACAGGGAACAGAATGCAGCAGTGCCTTGGTACTTACTTGAGGACCTGCTTGAGTCGTGTTCTAAGGAAAGGGTAGTTGCTGGTTCACATTATATTACACTAGCGAGAAGTACCGATTTTTCCTTTTCTCTGCAAACAACCAGTACTAAATTCAGTAACTAAATGCTAAGAATATATTTGCATTGTGCCAACTCAAAGATCAGTAGATGTGGATATAGATATAGATAGATTTTTATATTTAATGCCATTCTCGTTCTGCGTTGGAATAAACATCATCCATTATTTGCTTGTTCTTGTTACGATTGTTATTGTCATTCTCTCACTCGCAAGAGTTTTCACATTCCTATTTGGTATCGATGCACATGAAGAGTGGCTATGAAAGAAGAGAATACTGAATGTTACGCCATGCAGAATACACTCATTTACTTCGGCTCCTCGTGATCTACGCTACAGAAGTGAGATACATAAAGTTGACAGTGTGAGGACAGACATGCTGGCACAATTCTGCAACTACACAGTGTTACCAGATAAAATGGTGCTGCGGAATCGAAAGTGTAGTACGGAATTTGCCACAGTAGCAGACAGCTGCTAATTTCGGACCATGATCGTGGATTACACTTCGGTCAGTGCTGGTTAGAGTGTTGCAACTGTAAATGGAAGGCTTTGTTTGATAGTCTTGTGCTGATGCTGTCTGAATAAATTATGCCATTGGATAAAAAGCGGCTTAGTTTTGAGACCTAACCCACGAGGGGGGAAGGCGCAGTGGTCTGCTTCAGGAATTCCAAGCAATAAAACACAAAAAACAACCCAAGAAGGGTTCCTCGTTATCAATATGTGCGGCATATCTTTCGTGTTAACGAAAGTAAATTCCCGTTTTACCTCTTCTTACGTCTCAAATGAAATGAATGCCATGAGGAATCGAATATTTGTTGACTGCGTCTCTTCTTGCCTCCATCCTTACCAACATATTTCTTCATTCTCGTGGTAATCATGACATTCTGTGTGTATGCTGCAAAAGATTGCACGTGGACAAATTCGACATCGAGGTGCAAAGCGTTTGGTATCTTACATTATATTCAATTCGAATAAGCTTCCGATGTATTTTTACTTCGTTTGTATTTTTAGATCATTATGAACGTTACGGAAAATTATCTCACATGCTTTATGTCGAATGAGAATCATTGAATGATCCGTTTTGCTTTCCCTACGTTGAAATGATATAATGTCGGCGTCAACAGCCTTCTTCCACGCCGGAAGCTGACACTTGTATCATTCTGGATTAATGATAATTGAATGTCTCAAATGTATACATAGCCCACAAGGCGACGTCAGAAACCATCAGGGGAGAACGCCGCATAAAGACCAAACGTGCACGCGCGTCTCCACTCTGATGAACCGTTTCGTAGAATCACGGCAAGCATTTCGCTGAAGAGCTGCCTCGTCAGAGAGCCGAGAAATGGCAGCGTCGTAGCAAGTACTTGTCAACACTCTGATAGTGCATTTACTTCCGGGTGTAGGCCGGCATTACCTCGCTAAATTCACTTGACATTCGTTTTCCACATCGAAGACTCGTACGATATAATCCACTGTAAGATGACACAATTAGAAAGTATATTTAATTTCTTGACTCCAAGAACGGCGTTCTTCACATAAATAACATCTGTTTGTGTGTGCTTTCGGGAGGACGACGGTGCAATCCCGCGCCCGGCCATCCTGATTTAGGATTTCAGTGATTTCCCTAAATCGCTTCAGGCAAATGCCGGGATGGTTCCATAGGAAGGGCACGGCCAATTTCCTTCCCCATCCTTCCCTAATCCGAGCTTGTGCTCCGTCTCTAATGACATCGTTGTCGACGGGACGTTAAAACAGTAATCTCCTCCTCCTCTGTATGTTTAAGGTTGCGTTTTGAGGCTCAGGCAACATCGCAGTGACTATAGTCCGCCTCTTGCCGCCAGTGTGTCGTTAGCTAAGAGGTTCCCTTGTGCGTTGCAGGGCTCGTACTATATGACATAGCAGATCGATTCACGGTAGAAGCCGCTGACTACAACCTTTTATTTTCCATTTTAATTAATGGAGTTGCAAACTGCTAGTAAAAATTCCTTATGCGAAATCCGAAAAATGCCTTTAAACATCAATCTTCGTCCGATTTCGACTTAGTAAATTAAGTTAATATCATGGATGTCTGCTTTGCAAATGCCAAGGTGCTTCACTGTAAAATAGGTCCTGAAAAGATTCAAACCGACTGTCAACGATATAAATTTGAGCTTTGTTCGTCATATAGGTCAAACATGTCAGAAGGTTGTTTATGAAGTGCACATGTTGATTAATATAGTTCCCTTCTTCTAAATTTTTGCAATAGCATTTAACTGTAGGCGTTTTCTAACACCAGCGTTAGCAATTCCTTTCCGTTCTCTGAAACCTTCAAAACGACAGATTTTTCTGGTTTAAATCTGATGATCTTAACTATCACTTCTGATCAACAATAAATACTTCATGAACCCATACATGGAACTCCAAATGTGCAGTGTTCCTGCACTGCTACAGAGCATGCATTACATGGTATTCACACAGTTTATCGCATAGACTTACCATAAGGAATGAAACAAGAACTGTAATACACTTTACACCACAGACGCTCACTCTGGCTTGACGAAAACATCCAAACATTGACCAAAAGTTGCACAAATAATTGAGTTTGAAAGGAAAAGAAACGAGGTATGAAGCATTTATAAATTCAATTAATGTAGTGAGGTGGTTTAATTTCGTCCCAGTCTATAAAATTAATTTCGGGCCATACTCAGCTCTTGCCGATTAATGTAATATAATACCCGCCTACTAATCAGGGCGTCTGTCTCCGTTGCTTTTGAGCGTGAATGGAAATTGTAGAAATTTTCTGTGGAGCAACATTTAATAATAAAGCGTTTAAAATCACCAAAAGCGATGAGCGGTAGCAGGCGCTTTCGATAAAGAACGGGGGAGTGCAGTGCCGCTGCTGTCGCCACGGCCGCTGCCAGTAGCCAGCAAATGGATCCCGGAGCTTTGCCGCATACGGTGTCCAGAGGAGGACAGTCTGCAGGAAATCTGCCGCAAAATCGTTACAGGATAAAATTTTGATATCGGTGTGTCAGAAAGCGAAATACATTGAATCTGCGCTTCCACTACATTCACGTCTTCAGCATTCAGACAGAAGAGGCTATAAAAATATTTTATGCCAGCTGCTCTCGATCCACTGACATTATTAACAAAAACAACGCACGCTACCGCTAGACCACAGGCGTAATCAGCCTAGGGTTTCTCTATCATGGGACAAGTTTTCTTCCAGGAAGTGCCGCAGTCTACAGTGTTGCCAGATTGTGCAGATAACCGGACTTAGAGAATTAGCGAGTTGGCCAGTTTTTTTGTCCCATGTCGCGATCGGCGCGGACTTAGCCTCTGAAGCGTCCGGCGGCCGGTCGAGTTTTATGTCAAAGAGTGTACATGCACCAGCTTGTAACACTTCTACCTCTGTGCACCGCATGTTACAGGGCATAGAGGTCATGCGAGCGCTAGAACACAGCCACTGTGAAAAATAGCGGTGATTTAACACTCGTTGGCATATACTAAATACCCTGAAAACAAGTAGCAGATTAGTCGCGCAAAAACTCATACACTGTAGCATCGGGACTGTGAAAACGCCAAAGGCCAATCAAGAATGAGGTGTTCTTGGGTTCAAGATATTTACATGAGATGATACGGGGCACCTGATAGCCTGTCATCGTCTCTTAGTGCCGGATGATACACGAACTGTGCATCTGTCACTTCGCTAACAATATTCATCACGCGACTTGCCTCTTCACCTAGACAGCGCACATCCTAATTGCTCCAATTTGACTCACAATGATTCCAAGTACATACAACCATCATGAGACTGTTTGTATGCCCTAGCAGGCCACCTATATAAATCTCTGTGACTGTAGGAGCCGGTTAACCATTCGTGTATCAGGACGACTCCCAAACGCTTTCGCTTTCTTGTGGAGCAAGGAAGGCAAAAAGACTAACGCTTAACTAGGTCATTAGAGATGCAGAACAAGCGCGGGCTGGTTAAGGATGGAGAAGAAAATAAGCACTATCCTTTCAAAGGAACTATCGTGACATTCGCCTTATGTGATTTAGGGAAATCACGGAAAACCGGATGGGGATTTTATCTGTCATCCTTCCGAATGAAAATCCATTTTGCACAACTGTGCCACCTCCCTCGGTTTGTGTTGCGTAGTCCGAATTTACCTAGTGCTATCCCTTCAGTGGTGAAGAAAGACACTGTTGCTGCGTGGATGGAATTTACCGCTGAGGACAAAAAAAAAAAACACAAGTCAACAATAAATTCCGAGGTTTTTACCGACGAAGACATTGCTTGCGTTGCTCAGCAGGAAGACTATAAGGAATCGCTCACAGTAATGATTATTAATGCTCGTGTCACGTCCCGTCAACAATGCTGTTGGAGCCATGCCAGTGCAACGCCTTCTGAATAACAGGATGATGTAAATATCAGATAAGGAATGTGTCGAGCTATATTCCAGACTTATTTCCTCCAGTGCCTAGACAGACGTACCTATGTACAGTATAAAAAAGGAAGGCAGCGACTGTGAACTGTCAGCTTCTCGTTATGAATGGTACCACTGTACGTGGATTTATTTCTGCTGACATGTCTTCAATAACGCGGCCTTGCCATGCTTGATTTCTTCTCCATCAGCATTGAAATATAGATTTTTCAAGAAGTCATGATTCTGAGTCCCTGTCAAACTACGCAAGAACGACCGAAGGAACAGCAGTCCCTCATAACAACGTAACAGACGTACTGGACAATAAACATACCATCACAGCAGACCAGGTTCGTTTATTTCCCAGTTTTTACACTACGTATCGCACACAGATATGGTCTGCTCATTCTTTCATTCGTTGCCTCATCTCTTACACATGCCTCAGAAAAAATCAGGTAGTAATACCTACTGAAGCAGCAGCTGTCAGTTAATTTTAGTTTTTGCCTTTACTTTTAACACATTTTTTGTTTTTTTTTTTTCAATAGCAGAGATTTACAAATAATCTAATACTTGTATGTATAATCTTAACTGTAATAAATATCGACTGGGAAACTCAAGAGAATAATCACAACTACTATGTCCCTTAGGCTGTGGTCCATCAAAGTTTAAAACATTGCGTACGGATCCTGAAGTTTCTCGTGTTTAGCGCACCATACCATCTGTTACGGGCTGACGTCGTGGTTTCTACACGCTGCCTACAGATGTCAGCTGCCGTAACATATTTAAACTGCTTCGTATATTTCGACGTTTACGCCATTCGTGTATCAAATATTATTGCTTTCATGTACTTTCTGCATAGTTAACCCTTTCGAGACTCCACATGGAGTGCCACTTGGAACATTGTCTCGAATGTGTTTATCTAGTTCACACATGTATTTGTCTAGTAGACAAATACTGAACGAAGCCAAAGTGAGCGTAAAGAGAGCAGTGCGAAAAGCCTTCAATGAATTCGAAACTAAAATCTTGCCAGTCGATCTGACACTAAGCGGGTTAGTCGTTCAGTGAACATAGCGATAGCAAAACGGAAGATTACAGAGAAAACGCCCAAATACCGAATTCAGTTTTCTGGGACTGTTTTACCATGGAAGATCTAATCGAATGAACGCCGATATGACAGATCATGAGACGAAACTAAAAATCAAGTAATATCGCTCTATAGTAGAAAGCCTTAAGACCGGAGAAAACATCTGCGAGTTTCTTCAGAGGTTGTGAGAAAGAATTTATCACCCTTTTAGTTGTAGTTTATCGTAGGACGGTGGAGCTACGACGTGCAATAAGCGATTGGAAAAAAACAACATGGAATTCCCGTTTCCAAAAACGGCCGTCGAAAACATGCACGTGACCACATACACCATAACCACAGACAACAACGCAACAGAATCAAACACAAACGCAAACATTCAGTACCGTAACAACAACACCGAATAAACAGGAAAATGTAAGAGAAAACTTTAGACATGTATCAGAAAACAGATGTATATCAATGACAGTTTAACGCTTATGATGGCAGATGCCTAGGACAGACATGCAGAATGATTGTTGTCAGATACAAAGAACACGGGAGGGCATGGAAGTATGAGACAAACCACATCAAATTTGCAGGAAACCTTAGAGAGCACACTCACAATCCAACCTCTAGAAAAGAAGACTTGAAAATAGGTAGGATCAACAAAAAAAAAAAAAAAAAAGACGAAACACCTGCTAAACCTGCAAGAAAATTACCACATACGAGATACCAAACCAGAAAAGGAAACCCTGCTGAATGATTAAGTACATGTGACAAGCAACTCACTGTCTACATTAACAAATAAAATAACAGAGTAACAATCCAACAGAGGATTATTATCATAGTAAGAATAGAAGCTTTCAAAATGTGGTGCTACAGAAGAATGCTGAAGATTAGATGGGTAGATCACATAACTAATAGAAATGGGGAGAAGAGAAATTCGTGACACAAGCTGACTAGAAGAAGGATCTGTTGGTAGGACGTGTTCTGAGGCATCAAGGAATCACCAATTTAGTATTGGAGGGCAGCGTGGAGGGTAAAAATCGTAGAGGGAGAACAAGAGACGAATACACTAAGCAGATTCAGAAGGATGTAGGTTGCAGTAGGTACTGAGAGATGAAGAAGCTGGCACAGGGTAGAGTAGCATGGAGAGCTGCATCAAACCAGTCTCTGGACTAAAGACCACACCAGCAGCAACAAGATCACTCAACTCCATTCCACTCGCTCGTCCAGTAACCCCCCCAAAAAGCATTTAAACCACAACTCAAAAAAGCTGAACATCAAAACTATAAACCACTCTCTGATAGCCATTACATTCACATTCAAGAGAATAAACACACACTCACCCACACACTCTAAAATATGTATATATATACAGGGTGAGTCAACGGCTATTGGCACCTAGAATAACTCCTAAAGTATGATAGTAACTGAAAAGTTTGTGGGACAAATGTTGCATGGGACAACGGAGGCCATAATATGACGTTAGTTTTTTGTTGCTAGGTGGGGTCGCGTCAGAGTTATGAGAGTCACCTTTGTTTTTTTTTTTTTAAAAAAAAAAGGATGCTATAGTTTGCTACTTACTTTCTGATAGCGGTTATCGAGACGAATCCAACGATGTCTAACAGTAAGGTCAAGAGTAAGGTCAACGAAGGTCAAAAAGGTGGCATGAACGTCCATTTACAGAAGGTGTTCGAAGTGATGACCATTGGTATCAATGCAGTGCTGCAATCTTCTTATCATGGATTGAGTGATATTCCTTATCACTTCGGCACTTATCGAAGCACATGCACATGCTCTCTCGTATATGATGCAAATGGTAAATATTCGTCGAATACGGCGTATCCATCTAACGTGCCATTGACATGTAAAGACCATTCGACGGTTTCGCAATACAATACTAATGAGAACGGTAAGACTAGTATAGTCGAATCAAGGGAATGTGAATGATGTATTCCGCCAACGAAATTCAGAGCTAGAAACTTATACGCTGAAAGATATGCTCATCGTACTCACCCTACACGTCGTACATTTAAATATGTGTATGATAAACTGAGAACAACTGGACCTTTAACGCATCGGAAACATATCCGGCAAAGGAAAGTTACTAACGAGGAAACGGAAATTGCTACTCTTGCCACTGTGGTTCGAGATCCTTGTGTTCATTCGCGTCAAATCGCAATGGAACCTGGCATGAACCAGAGTAGTGTTGTTCGTGTTCTGCATCACCATAAATATCATCCTCACAATATCAGTCTCCACCACGTATTAACTGATACGGATTGTATGCGTGCATTGAATTCTGCCGATGGGTTCAATTTCAGATTCAGAGGAATGACACATTTATTAAGTTGATTTTATTTACTGAGGAGGCTACATTCACGAACCCTGGAAATGTTAATTTGCATAACATGCATTATTGGCCAACTGAAAATCCATGTTGGCTGCGGCAAGCTGCACACCGAAAACCGTGATTGGTGAATGTATGGTGTGGGATTCTGGAGGACAAAATCATAGGCCCCTATTTCATCGAAGGAAATCTTAATGGCAGGAAGTACACGACATTCCTGCAAGAAACATCATGTCTGTCATTGGAAGAAATACCTTTAAGAACAACAAACAAAATGTGGTATCAACAGGATGGCTGTCTGGCTCATTTTTCGCTGATGGCTAGAAATGAGTTGCAAGGGCAATTCCCAAATCGTTGGACTGGACATGGAGGAGATGTGTCGTGGCCGGCTCGTTCGCCAGACTTGACGCCTCTGGATTTTTTCTTGTGGGGATTCGTAAAAGACAACTGAAGACATGCGAGAGAGAATTGTCAGAGCATGTGCTTCGATAAGTGCCGATGTGATAAGGAATACCACTCAATCCACGATAAGAAGATTGCAGCACTGCATTGATACCAATGGTTATCACTTCGAACACCTTCTGTAAATGGACGTTCATGCCTCCTTTTTGACCTTCGTTGATCTTACTGTTGACCTTCCTGTCACATATAATTGGATTCGTCTCGATAGCCGCTATCAGAAAATTAGTACCAAACAATAGCATCCCATTTAAAAAAAAAAAAAAAATTAAAAAAAAAAAGCTCACCTTCATATCTCTGAAACCACCCAAATGGTTCAAATGGCTCTGAGCACTATGGGACTCAACTGCTGAGGTCATTAGTCCCCTAGAACTTAGAACTAGTTAAACCTAACTAACCTAAGGACATCACAAACATCCATGCCCGAGGCAGGATTCGAACCTGCGACCGCAGCGGTCTTGCGGTTCCAGACTGCAGCGCCTTTGACCGCACGGCCACTTCGGCCGGAAGCCACCACACCTAGCAACAAAAAACCAACGCCATGTTATCGTCTCCTTTGTCCCATGCAACTTTAGTCCCACAAACTTTTCAGCTGCTGTAACACTTATACTTGGTGGCAAGAAAATGAGCAGACGCTAGTTTTCAGCATATACTTTGTTAGGTCGGCAACAGGTACGTAAACAAACCAAACAAGAAGACACTTACAGTGAACACACAGTAGTTACGACTGTAAATCACAGTATCGCTAAAATATCTACAACTGGTGGCAGTATACTAACAGTACTCCATAGAAGTTAGCGCAAAGAAAATGAAAATTGTGATGAAAAAAGTTCGTAAAGCGAAAATGTGCTTATGTTCCGTAAATTAAATTATTTTGCGATCTCCAGCATGTGACCAGATGAGAGGAATAGCAGATTCCTGACTAAAACTTAAATAACTGTGAGTAATCACATATTTACATAAAAAAACAAGACGTGAAGTGTTCTATAATTTACAATTACTGCATATCAAAACAAAACTGTATCATTCTAGATTCTACTGAAGATGCCTTAAAGAAAAAGGTGAAACACGTCTGGAACAAATAAAATACATTGCAGCAAGGAAAAGACTGTTTTTATTTACAAACCGAACACAATTATATGCTTGTATCACTAACTTCAATCTGTCGTACAACTGCTGAACATATTTCATGCTCACGAATTACCACGTTCTTGAAGAACTAAAATGTTCTCTATAAGACTCAACATGGATTCTGTAGACAGAAACGTTGTGATACGGAGCTGACTCTGTTTGTTCAGGGTGTTTCAAAATGGATATGCGGGTTCATTGCTTTGTAGCATTTATTATATTCAACATACAACTATAAATTGTACGTCAAATGAAAGAGCAACTCAAACAGTTTTGTTTGTGTATCTTTGCGCAAAGGGAAGTGTATGGAATAATCAAGAGTAACTGAAGAAAGCGTTGAACGAGTGAGAGTCTTTCACGCGGAGACCCAGAAAACCCCTTCGGAAGGCTAGTCGTAAATTAGCAAGTCCAGTGAGTACGTGTGGAAATTTATAACGAGACACTTAAATTACGTTCTTATCGTTTTCAGTTCTTACAAGTTCTAAAGCCTACAGGCTATAGTTTACGTGCCAACCTTGCAAACTAAATGTTGCTGCATGACGATGAAGATCTTCTGGATCGTGTCGTCTTCAGTGACGAATCGAACTTCGCGTAAGTGGAATTGGGGAAACGTACACAATGTGCGCAACTGGGTTCTGCCTTTATGACAGAGGGGACAGGAGGGGTGTTGGCCGGCCGCTGAGGCTAAACGGTTCTAGGCCCTTTAGTCCGGAACCGCGCTGCTGCTACGGTCGCAGGTTCGAATCCTGCCTCGTTAATGAATGTGTGTCCTTAGGTTAGTTAGGTGTAAGTAGTTCTAAGTTTAGGGGGCTGATGACATCAGATGTTAAGTCCCATAGTGCTTAGAGCCATTTCAATAGGAGGGGTGTTGGCGTAAAATACTGACGGCCAGTTACTGCGCCAGTGTCCAGGATTCAGTTCCAAACCTCTACTCATGTCTCATGAAGTGAGGGCATATGACATTGTTGATAGCGATCAACCCATCGAATGTGGAAATTAAACTGGGCGGCCCCCATTGGTACTCTTTCACAGGAGGAGGCTACGTGTCGGAACAGGTTCACCATCCTTTTCTCTCATCATCTCCAACACGTACATAACACTACACTACAAACTCACCCATTACAGTCACCTACAGTTATCGGATACACCTCTACACACAGCTCTCATACTTCGAGAGAGAAATCTGCTTGCGGGCGCGGAAGACAGGAAAAACCTTTCGAATTAGGCGACTGAATCTGCCCTTCGGGGTCTCCCAGCCATTCATGCCATATGACTTTATTTAGCTTATTTTACTCAACTCATTTAACAGCACAAATTCGACAGCTGTAACAACAATTCCAGTAATACCCCACGGGTGTGAATATTAAATTTTCACTACTTGAGAGGTTTCCCACGAAAAACGAGTGATCGTGGTACAATGAAACGTTGTGGATACGTTTGTAAGGAGATGCGGAAGAGGAATAACGAATAAAGCAATGACAGAAATATTTTAATTTCCATATGCGAGGATTCAAATCCGGCAGTCCTCGAAACGTTTGTAAGGAGATGCGGAAGAGAAATAACGAATAAAGCAATGACAGAAATATTTTAATTTCCATATGCGAGGATTCAAATCCGGCAGTCCTCGTGGTTTCGCAGTTTGGAACGCTCGAACAATGATTCGGATTTCTCCAAATGTGTTTCGGAGTAGCCGAGTGACCTCACGAGAAGTGCGAGGTGGAGTTCCATGGTGCCTCAAAATAGCTGGGTCCAAAGTACCTCTCTCCCGTACAGCAGGGATTACGTGTTGTGGAAGCAGATCACGATAAAGTGTGCCGTTCACGCTGCATGGCCTTAGTCCTTGGGGTCCGAATTCCTGAAAGAAAAATGGACCACTCATGAAGCCACACCAGACAGTGACGCGTTCGCTATGCAGGGGAACTTTATGAACGTTTGTTGGTGATGACAGTCCCCAAATCCGACAATTATGAGTCTTCACTGTGCCAGTGAGTGTGCAGTCTGCTTCGCCACTTCATTAGTAGTTGCAAAGCCAACTACACTCTTGCAAGAAACGCAAGAGCCAAGTTTACTCGAATATCTGCTTTACGTGGCAAAAGTTGGCTAGTAATGTGAAGCTTGTACTGATACTGTTTCCCAATTATTAGCAGCCCTTTTCGAATGGTGAGGCATGGAATGTTCAACTGCAGTGACACAGTTCGCGCACTGCTTGAAAATTGGTTCAAATGGCTCTGAGCACTATGGGACTTAACATCTGAGGTCATCAGTCCCCTAAAACGTAGAACTACTTAAACCTAACAAACCTAAGGCCATCACACACATCCAAGCCCGAGGAAGGATTCGAACCTGCGACCACAGCAGTCGCGCGGATCCAGTCTGAAGGGCCTAGAACCGCTCGGTCACAGCGGCCGGCCACTGCTTGTAGATCGCACATTCCCTCCAGCATTCTCAGCCATGGCAATTTAGGACCCGATTGGCCGTCGACCTCTCCCAGGAGCAATCGAATTACGGGCCGATCGTTCTAAACTGCGCAACCACCAGATTTCAACCCTCTCACGTGGAAATTAAAATGTGTTTCTTTCAATAGTTTATCCTTTTTTTTTTCCTCATGTTCTTACAAATTTTCCACAAAGTCTGATTGTGCTACGATCACATGTTTTTCATGGAGGCCCTGTCAAGTAGCGAAAGTTTAATTATAAGCATCCTATACATAACTGCTCTGCAGGATGACGTCGGAAGCTCCATGAGGCTGTTAGCACATGCTTTGCACAGGAAAGTTGCAACCCTGTAAACTGTAACAAAATATAAAAAACCCTGCACAGGAATGAAAGATTGTGCACTGACTGGCAATAGATCTCTAACGTCAATAAGTGTAAGCTTTTCCTCCTAAATGTGTGAACAGATCAATTACTGTCCGTTTACATTGTTCGCGAAAGATCAGTATAAGCCGTAACTGCCGTAAAACACCTAGGAGTATCTGTCCTGAGTGACCTAAACTAAAATGGCCATATCAAACTAATTGTAGGAAAAGCAGTTGCAAGACTGTGATTCTTTGAGACAATCTTGAAGAAACGTAATTCATCCACGACAGAAGTGGCTTACGAAGCACTTGTACACACGATTCTTGACTATTTTTTATGTCTGGGATCCTTACCAAAGTTGATTCATAGAAGGGCTAGGGAAGGTCCAACGATGAACAGCACGTTTCTTAAAGGATCGTTTAGGAAGCACAAGAGCTGTATGAAGATGCTCGACAGACTCCAGCGGCAGGAGCAATGGCTTACTGCTGATATTCCGAAACCGTATATTCCAACAGGAGTTGCGAAGCGCATTACCCACTCCCATACATGTCTCGCGAAATGGCCAGAACCAGAAGATCAGAAAAGTCAGCGCTCATACGGAACTTTATCGACAGTCGTTCTTCACAAGCACTGTTCCACATGGAACACGTGAGAGAAGAAACGTTGATAAACCATAAATACCCTCTACCAAACACCGTAAAGTACACGCGGCGTATAGATAAGGCCGCAAAAATGCAAAACTGAATGCATCTCCGAATCAAAAGAAAACAGGTATGGTATCTCTGTTTCTGCACATTATTACATAGCGTTAGTATAACCTACATACTATCAACTTGTTTACATTATCTGTTCTGTACCACTTTGTTTACATTTTGCGACGAAGCCACGCCCCCCGCCACCCCCTGATTATCAATGATGTCATCACGTGAAAAACGCAACCCTTCTCCTTCTCCACTCCCCACTCCCCGCTTCCCTCCCTCTCCGCACTCCCTCTCCAGCCAAACAAAATGTAGCGTAAAAATGGCATCAGATTCAAAAATGTGCGGAAAAAATTATGTAAGCTTCACACATGTCAAGGTCAGTTACGTAAAATGGCTTCATTTTCGAACAGACAGGGTGTTAGGGGTATAAGTGCAGATGTGTCTACTGATGACTAAAGACCGTGTCCTGCACTTCATTCATCAATTTTTTGTTTTTGTTTTTGTTTTTTGAGTCATCAGTCTCCAGGCTGGTTTGATTCTGCCCACGCATTTCTCTCCTGTGCCAACATTTTCATTCCAGAGTAGCGCTTGCAACATACATCCTTCATTATTTGCTGGATGTATTCCAATCTCTGTATTCCTCTACAGTTTTTATTCTCTACGGCTTCCTCTAGTACCATGGAAGTCATTCCCTGATGTCTTAACAGATGTCCTATCATCCCGTCCCTTCCCCTTATCAGTGTTTTCCACATATTCCTTTCCTCTTCGATTCTGCGCAGAACCCCCTCACTCCTCATCTCATCAGTACTCCTATCTCAAATGTTTCGATTCTCTTCTGTTCCAGTTTTCCCACAGTCCATGTTTCACTACCATACAATGCTATACTCCAGACGTACATTCTTAGGAATTCCTTGTTTGATACTAGCAGACTTCTCTTGGTCAGGAATGCCCTTTTTGCTAGTGCTAGTCTGCTTTTGATGACCTCCTTGCTTCGTTCGTCATTAGATATTTTGCTGCCTAGGTAGCAGACTTCCTTAACTTCATCTGCTTCGTGACCATCAATCCTGATATTAAGTTTCTCGCTGTTCTCATTTCTGCTGCTTCTCATTACTTTCGTCTTTCTTCAGTTTACTCTCATTCCATATTCTGTACTCATTAGACTGTTAATTCCATTCAGCAGATCATGGAATCCTACTTCACTTTCACCCAGGATAGCAATGTAATCAGCGAATCGTATGACTGATATCCTTTCCTCTTGAATTTTAATTCCACTCCTGAATCTTTCTTTTATTTCCATCATCGCTTCTTCGATGTACAGATTGAACAGTAGGAGGGAAAGATTGCATCCCTGTCTTACACCCTTTCTAATCCAAGCACTTCGTTCCTGGTCGTCCACTCTTATTATTTCCTCTTAGCTCTTGTACATATTATATATTTCTCGTCTCTCCATATAGTTATCCCTATTTTTCTCAGAATTTCAAACATCTTGCACCACTTCACACTGTCGAATGTTTTTCCCAGGTCAAACAATCCTATGAACGTGGCATGATTTTTCGTTAGTCTTGTTTCCATTATCAACCGCGTCAGAATTGTCTCTCTGGTACCTTCACTTTTCCTAAAGCCAAACTGATTATCACCTAGCACATCCTCAATTTTCTTTTCCATTCTTCTGAATATTATTCCTGTAAGCAACTTGGATGCATGAGCTGTTAAGCTAATTGTGCGATAATTTTCGCACCTGTCGGGTCTAGCATATGGTTCAAATGGCTCTGAGCACTATGGAACTTAACTTCTGAGGTCATCAGTCCCCTATAACTTAGAACTACTTAAACCTAACTTGTAGTGGACTGACAAGGCAGCCAGTCCACAGCGACGGGTAGCCGAAAGAAGGGCACGCGTACACACACACCGACTGGCGTGAATTCTGGAACAGGATAAGTATTGAATGCTAATAAGAAAAGTATGCAGCTCCTCGAATACTTAACTTTTATTTATCCTTGTTGTATACATCGTTCTTCTAGTTGAGACATTTCATACGATAACTATCAAACTATGTAAGGCTAATGGCGCCTTGCTAGGTCGTAGCCATGGACTTAGCTGAAGGCTATTCTAACTGTCTCTCGGCAAATGAGAGCAAAGGCTTCGTCCGTATAGTCGCTAGCAAAGTCGTCGTACAACTGGGGCGAGTGCTAGTCCGTATCTCGAGACCTGCCTTGTGGTGGCGCTTGGTCTGCGATCACACAGTGGCGACACACGGGTCCGACATGTACTAAATGGACCGCGGCCGATTTAAGCTACCACCTAGCAAGTGTGGTGTCTTGCGGTGACACCACATAACTAACCTAAGGACATCACACACATCCATGCCCGAGGCAGGATTCGAACTTGCGAGTGTAGCGGTCGCGCGGTTCCAGACTGTAGCGCCTAGAACCGTCGGGCACCCCAGCCGGCTTCGGGTCTTGCAGTCTGCGGAATTTTGTGGATGATATTTTTCCGAAAGTCTGTGGTATGTCGTCAGACTCATACATTCTACACACCAACGTTAATAGTCGTTTTGTTGCCATTTCCCCAATCATTTTAGAAATTATGATGAAATGTTATCTATACCTTCACTTTATTCTTTCTTAAGTCCTCCAAAGCTCTCTTAAATTCTGATTCTAAAACTTGATTCCCTATCTCTTCTAAATCGACTCCTGTTTCTTCTTCTATCGCATCAGACAAATTTTCCCCCTCTTAGAAACCTTCAGTGTGGTCTTTCCACCTATACGCTCTCTCCTCTGTATTTAACATTAGAATTCCCCTTGCACTCTTAATGTTACCACCCTTTCTTTTAAATTCATGAAACATTGTTTTGACTTTCCTATATGCAGAGTCAGTCCTTCCGACATTCATTTCTTTTAGAGTTGGCTCTGAGCACTATGGGACTTAACTGCTGTGGTCATCAGTCCCCTAGAACTTAGAACTACTTAAATCTAACTAACCTAAGGACATCACACACATCCATGCCCGAGACAGGATTCGAACCTGCGACCGTAGCGGTCGTGCGGTTCCAGACTGTAGCGCCTTTAACCGCTCGGCCACTCCGGCCGGCCTTTTAGAGTTTCTTTACGTTTTTCATGCAATCTTTTCGTCTTAGCTTCCCTACACTTCCGATTTATTTCATTCCACAGCGACTTGTATATCTGTATTCCGGAATTTCCCTGAATATTTTTGTTCTTTCTTCTTTCATCGATCAATTGAAGTATTTCTTCTGTTGCCCATGGTTTCTTCGCAGTTACCTTCTTTGTACCAATGCTGTTCTTTCCGACTCCTGTGACTGCCCGTAGAACGTTATCGTTTCGTTGGTTACAGATGCTTTCTCTCATGTCACCGCCTCCTTGGCAGTCCCCTCCCGGAGATCCGAATGGGGGACTATTATGGAATCTTTTGCCAATTGAGAGGTCATCATGACACTTTTTCAGTTACAGGCCACATATTCTGTGAATACACGTTGCGTCCTTAATGCAGTGGTTTCCATTTCTTCTGTATCTTCAATTTCCATTGTCTTCTGTATCCTGATGCCGATGGTCACTGTTGATTCTTCAGCCTTTTGGGACAGTTTCCCACCCCCAAAGACAAGAGAGTGCCCTGAACCCCTGTCCACTCTTCCGTCTTCTTTGACAATGCCATTGGCAGAATGAGGATGACTTCTTATGTCGGAAGTTGTCGGTCGCCAATGCTGATTAACAATCAAAATTTAAGCAGTGGCGGGTTTCGAACACGGGACCGATGACGTTTTAATTGCAAAAAAAAGATGCGACCCCTTTTTTATAATTTTTGTAATTTTTTAAATTTTTATTTGAGTTGCTTTTTGTGGATATTGATTTTTTTTTTTTGCCTTTTATAGGTGCTAAACGCAATATACAGAATCTAAAGGAGCCATTCAACACATCCAAAGGTATAAACGGCTCCTAAGGCTGTCTACATTTAAGGAGTTTACTAAAAAAGAAAATAAATGAAAACGGGACCTTGCATCAGCCCTTTTTGCGTGTATTCAGGTCGGCTTTTCGCTAACTTAAAAACGATATATGGTCCCTCGAATACATCAGGCATGAACGTTATTTCCTGAAGGTTGAGCTACCTTCTCATTTTACTGCTCATACCCGGGACACACCAACTGGTCGGAGGGTCCGTGAATGACGAACTCAAGTAATTGGAAAAACATGTTCTATATTTCACGTATCGCCGCAAGATCTCATATTGCTCTTGCAGTATGTACCAGAAGTCTATGCCTTTCTTGTCATCGATCCGATAGAGAAAACGTGTCGCCATCCCGTTTATCCAGTATACGGCGTTTGTCCTGGCGGTGGGAAAGTACGCGTACACTTTGTCTAAGGTCGTCAGCTTTGATTGCTGTGTGCGCCGTACGCATTAAAAGGGCCAGAATTTTCCTCGTTAGAAGCCAACAGTCGATTGCCGTGCAACATACCAAACGGGGCTCGTCAGTGTCGACCACCGCTCAGTGGGGGCACACCGGCGTGTCAGCCAGGTGAACAGAGCGCAGTCGTTGACGGTTCGGGAATTTGGCGTTCACCGCTACATACCACAATGCACGCACCTCCGTAGGGAGAGAGGGAAGATGGACCGCTCTCCATAGTCTCTGCCACTGTATCGTCGAGTACTTCTGTTCGGCCACATTGCGAGGTTGTTGCTGAAGGAAGCTTCGATATAATTCTTTCACTGTGGGCAACCTGGTCTCCGGCAACTGCCCTGAACGTAACTGTGAGTCCCGAAGATAAGTGAGCGATGCCGCGATGTGGCCATCATTTAATGGCAGACAGAGTGAATGGCGAGTCACTTCGTTGATCACAGCGCCCATTAACGTGACGTTCTCGGTTCTCCAATAGCGTTGCATCGTACTAAGAAATAGTGCACGCGTCCTATTCCTCACGTTTACGAGTCCGATGCCTCCCTCTCTCGGTGGCAGCGTCAAGGTATCGTAGCGGATTCTGAAGAGGAGTTCAAGACTTACGTAATATCCGAAGGCCGACTGTAGTCTTGACGCGATCGTGGTGGGCAAAGGCATGAGTGCCAACTAACTTATTTTTAGTGCCAAACAGACGTTGACATAACGTGCGCGCTAGATCTGTGGCGCGCAGTCCTTGTTGCCGTACTAACGCGCGAATCCATCGCAGTAGCCGTCGATAATTATCCGCCGTTGTACGTCGTAGGTTTCCATGGAATACCATTCCAAAACACTGGAGAGTGGGGACCCTGGTGATGGGCACTGCTGTCGCTAGTAGCAGCGCTCTGCCCACTTCCATACATCGGGTCTTTCATAGTTTGATGATACTTCCTACCACCGATCCATACTGCTAAGGCCATTCCAGCGCCGCCTGGATTTCGTCTCCTGACTTGACCAAAAGAACGACGTCGTCGCCGTATGCGAGGCATTTGAACGACGCGGTTAGTAGTTGGACGCCTTCAACGAGTCGTCGGAGTCCGTGTAGTGCAGGTACAAAAGCGACTGCGAACAAGATGGCCAAAAAGGGACAACCTTGCCGCACTGAGCGCTGGATTTTGAAGGGTTCTGAGCTAGCACCGCTCACAAAGACTCTCGAGTGCGCACCATGAACCAACCTCAAGATCGTGTCCACAACCATGAGGAGGATTCCCTTCCGTTCTGTGACTCCCCGTAGGAGCACATGGTCCACCGGTCGAAAGCGTATCGAAATCCACTGCCACGACGGCTTCTCGAAATCTACGTGCCGACATCAATGTTATGACATCCATTTGAACCATTTGTGCTTTGATACGTTGGACAGCCTGTTGACGGTCGGGAAACGGTGGTTGTGTTGCCAACTCACACAGGGTTGTGAAATAAAATTCGGAGGTCACCATTTGCCAATGTGACTTATTTTGGCCATGTCGTGTGAAGGTTCTGCGTAAAGCCGGTTTGTCACAGCAGAGCCACCATTTAAGAGTTGGATCGCACGAACGTTGACGCCGTTGACATTTACGCCATGTGACTGCAACCTCCCATAAATAGTTCTCATCCCGCATATGGGTAACGCTGAGCTTCCATGGGCCCCTACTGAGCCATGTCTTTTGTCGTGTCAGAGCGATGGTGCATATGCAAGTCTGGTGGTCTGTAAATGGCGTAGGCCACACCTCGGCATTAGTCGTCGCCTTGAGTAGCCCACGTTACACACACCCTGTGACTTGTAAAGTAGGTATATCAGCGGTTGTCGCCGCGCATCATTTCCCATGTGTCATGAAGTGCAAGATCCCGGACCAGCGTCTGTAACTCCGGAGAAGGGAGTTGACCGCAGTTGAAGTCTCCGGTGACAATACAATTCTCCTGACGTCCTCGACGGTGACACTTCGTCTACGTAAAAGATCGTTCGTCATTGTCTCTTCGTCGAGCCAGATGGTGCGTAGACATTCATTATGCGGACATCCTGTACAGTCAGGGCATCACCACAAGTCGATGGTAAGTATTCCACATCTTCCGCCACTAGTTCTCTCGTAAAAGTACGGCTATGCCACTGCTACCGTCGTAACCTATTAAACGATAGACGTCATAACCATAACACTCAACTGGGGCATCGCTTCGTATCGCCTGCAGAAAAACTACCCGCAGCATATCTTGTAGCATTTGGATTTTTACTTGGGTGCGAATACCATTGATATTAACTGTACCAACACGGTAGACGGGTCACATCTTACAAGTTGTGCGCTGCTGGGAAGTTACGCACCTAGAAATCGGCCGTTTACGGAGCATTCTTCCTGGGCCGGGACCACACGACGCGGTCTCATTGGCCACCATGGACAAAGTTCCCTCCCGACTCGTTGTCGGTGGGAGCCAACAACTCAACGTCGACCTCCTGCATCTCATCACATTGTTCCATTTCTTGTGCCCAATCTCCTAACGCGTTGGTGAAGGCTCTCGCTGTTAACGGGCATTCATCTGCATGTGGAACGTCATCCTGTTGCATAACTTTATCCATCGCGTGTCTTTCATGTGGCGGCTTCTCCGCGCTCCGTAGCTGTGGGTGTGACGTCGTCCTGGCCAGTCGGTGAAAACGAATCATGATCGTTCCCACTGTCTTGTTCATCGCCTCGATTGTGGTGCTCGTCTTCTCTGGACAGCCGCCTCTTTTTCGCTTCTTCGACCGCTGTTTTCGTGGCGGAGCTTCCAAGTCTGCTGAGGGATGCTGTTCAGTGTGATCCTCTTGCGGATCCGCTTCCGTAACTGATGTTAACTGTAGTAATACGGTAGACGTGTCACATCTTATCGATTGTGCACTGCTGGGAAGTTACGCATCTAGGAATCAGCCGTCTACGGTTCGACTGGAGCGAAGTAGGACTGTAGCTCGGCAGCTGTTGTGGGACATTTGGCTGATGGAGTTACAAGGTCATTTGTGCAGCCAGTGACGTGTGATCGGGCGGGGGGGGGGGGGGGGGGGGGGGAGGATACTCGCAGACTCTATGGGCAACGGCTTGTCACGCGCGTCTCCCACGTCGCTCTGTAGCGCTTCAACGTACGTAATAGGCAGCAATGTCATATGCTGTGGCGGGTGCTGGGTGCTCCGAGGTAGCTGTACGAGACGTCGCTGAAGACAGTCATTTCGGACATTCGAACATGGTCTTCCTTCCCACAGCCAGAGCAGGTTTTAGGTTGACCATCGTATATGACGATGGCTTGACGGCCACCTGTTGTCACATGAGATGGTATGTGCTTCTGGAGTTCAGTTCTTATTTGGCGCACTCCGTTGAGTACGGGATACGTCTCGAAGCTGGTCCATTTCCCCGAAGCACGATTAAGGACCGTGCCATAGGGGTGAAGTGCTGCGATAACCATGTCCGCAGGAACTTCGAAAGGAAGTTCGAAGACGCGTACCGTTCTCGCTCCGAGGCCGGCATGATCAACAGAAACCAAACCCACGTTCCGGTCGGCGAAGCAAAAACGGTAACCGTCGGTGGATCGATGAATGAGTCTGTCGCAAGCTACCTCGTCTATGAGTACACGTCGCTGGCCACTATTGATAGGTGAACTCCTATCAGCTCCCGCGGATCTAGTTTCATCACTTCGCGCATGGAACGTTCGAATTCGTGGGTTTTTGGTCTTGTTTATTGTGCGTCGAACGTGAACTTGATAGTTGCCTTCCTGTAAGAAAGAGCCATCGTGATCTATAGTAATCAATGCACCCCTATGAAGCCTCACGGATGTAAACAAAGCTCGCGCTGAACGGGGCGCGACCGGTTCACTAGGGACCTCCGAGACGCTACAGTGCCGAAGGCAGACTGCCCTTTAGACCACGAGTCACTTCACCTGTAGACTAATAATTATAGCTATTACGAGTAGTAAGTTCTTGAGTTGGCTGGCACCTCCAACTACACATGGCACACGTAAGCCATTAAAGGTTATTTTCCCCTGGTCAGCAGATCAGATGATGAAATGTGTGGACTCTCAAAGACAAGAATCGCACCGGAAATGACCGCGGAGAAGCCCTCGGACGTTGGTGCGCCAGGAACATATAGACGGCAGCCGCGAGCTCGGCTACAGTTCACCACCGACAATGGAGGGTGAAGCTTTAACAATTCCAGCCACTCGTGCTGGCGAAAGGTCAGTAAAATCAATAGATGAAGGACGGCCGAAGAACCCGAGACAGAAGCCGATAGCCAGTTTGTCAACAAAGTGGCCACGAAAGCCTTAACAATTTTGTGGACTCAAAATTGTTAGTCTATTCTGACAGGTGTAGTCCATTTTGAGGTGCAATTATGACTGTGCAGAAAACATTAGGTAGTAATTTATGTGGTGCGTTAGTAGGAAGAATTTTAGACAGAGAAAAAGCAACCCATACACTGAAGTGGATACATGCCAAGTTACGAATAACGTTACTCGACAGCCATTATTCATCTGGGAAGTGATATTAATCAGCATTTATTTTGGCGTGTAGAATCCGAATCTATCTTTCAAAATGTTCTAGCACGTAAATTTTTTTAGTTTTTAAGGGTTTTTTACTGTCAGGCCTTCATTTGTCAGAAAAGTTTCCTAAGCTGAACGTAGCAAACCTGAAAGAAGGTATACTTGTAGGGTCATAAATCAGAAAATTGATGAACCCAACCTTTGATACCTAACCCAAAAATATCGAATTAGCTGCTGGTCTTCTTTCAAAGCAATTGTGAAGGACATTTCGGCCAGCAGAAGAGATTGTACCTGTCTGTTCGAGAGCTGCGAGAACGTGGGGTGTGGAATGCCGCTAAAAATTCACTTTTTTGCTTTTCCACCGGTGAGCAGGGTCAAGGTTTCCACCAAGACGTCCATACGATGGAACACCATTATCAGAGTCACTGGAACCCTTAGATAATTAGCGGCGGCTACTGCTACGGTCTTGTTAGCGAGACTGATGAAGTGGCAGCCAAAATAAGAACACCGTTGTATTTTTTGAATACCAAAGAACGTTAAATTTCAAAATATGTTGTGAACTAATTTAGACCTTATGTTGGCGTCATGTCCATACACACAAATAATGTTGACTTCTAAATTTCTTAATACGTACTTCTTGTTTGTTTTAATTCTGTCAATGTTCGCCAGTACTGTGGAACGTAGTACCTGCGTCAGGCTGTCTGTGGTAAAAAGGATAGGGCCAAAGGGAGATTGAACTTTATTTTAACAGAACACACTAATATTGATTTATTAAACATGTATTGGAAAAAGACCTCTAGTGGTACTGTATACCAAGAAACAGAGTAAGTTACAATCATAAAACTGTACCAGATTAACAACAAACAGATTAAAAAATAATAAAAACTGTAGCAGTACAATAGAAAGAAATAAAATTCTTTCTCGCAATGAAACTTTAAGATTTAAAATCCAGAATATAGGTATAATGGGAGAAAATTTCTATGCCGTCAGAGAGCGGAGGTGCGAAGGCACACAAGATAAATAACCAGACAAAACTGATGTTAAATACCGCGTCCTGGACGGCACAAATAGTCAGTGAGAACCTTCATGAAATTAACAGGTCTTGATTCTCCTTGTGTTTGGCCAGATCAAAAACCAACAGTGCATACAAGGAGTTAGATTAGTAGCCATTCAGCTGGCCGAACCACACCCGCAGAAACACATTTAAATAAATAAATCTAGTAATTACTGTTTGGCAAATTAGCCAGTTAACACTTCCACAATTTACATCAGCTAGAAAGAAGGAAAAATTAAACGGAGAGCGGTAGTAGGCGCGCAATGATTAAGACACAAATAAATACATGGATGCTCTGCACAACCCTGCCTTGGCAAGGTGTAGTGGTGCAGGACTACCTGCACCCAGCTAGCCTTTCGGTCGAGGGCGGACTTGGCTCTGCTTTCGTAAGTTGCGCCTGCTCTATCAAGCTGGCAGATTTCACTCAAGTCGATCCAGAAGAAACAAAAATGGTAACCCAACTAACAGAGAAATACAGAATTTAGTATAGGAATTGGTCCGGGTCTCTAATACAGACTTACGCCGCTCCCAACAGTCGAAAATCCAGTACAAGAAAAATAAGTAAATTTTTTCAAGCAGTTAAACGGAGTCAAATCAATGAAACTTGTAAGGCGGCCAAACTCTAAACACATTTCCTAATATAGTTACAGGGCGGTGAGTTCAACTGCTCACCACAAATTGTACCAAATTCGCGCCACGTGGGTGAAAGGTAAAGAAGTAACTGCCACGCAGAGTGGAACGCTAAACCCCAACCTAAAGTGTTCGGTTGCCAAACGAATCCCTGAGTAGCAGAAGATAGAACATAGACTTTGGAATAACATTACAACCACGTCTAAGGTAGTGGAAACAAACGCAAAATACTCAATCATAAAGACTTAATAATTAAGATTAAGGGGCCCCACATTTGCAAACAATAAAGAAAGCCACAGTCAAACTTGCTGGTATAAACACACAATAAGACAACAAATGAAATTGTGCTAATCTAGTAATAGAACATGCAGGACATAGCATATGAAATGACCCACTTAATACACTCCTGGAAATTGAAATAAGAACACCGTGAATTCATTGTCCTAGGAAGGGGAAACTTTATTGACACATTCCTGGGGTCAGATACATCACATGATCACACTGACAGAACCACAGGCACATAGACACAGGCAACAGAGCATGCACAATGTCGGCACTAGTACAGTGTATATTCACCTTTCGCAGCAATGCAGGCTGCTATTCTCCCATGGTGACGATCGTAGAGATGCTGGATGTAGTCCTGTGGAACGGCTTGCCATGCCATTTCCACCTGGCGCCTCAGTTGGACCAGCGTTCGTGCTGGATGTGCAGACCGCGTGAGACGACGCTTCATCCAGTCCCAAACATGCTCAATGGGTGACAGATCCGGAGATCTCGCTGGCCAGGGTAGTTGACTTACACCTTCTAGAGCACGTTTGGTGGCACGGGATACATGCGGACGTGCATTGTCCTGTTTGAACAGCAAGTTCCCCTGCCGGTCTAGGAATGGTAGAACGATGGGTTCGATGACGGTTTGGATGTACCGTGCACTATTCAGTGTCCCCTCGACGATCATCAGTGGTGTGCGGCCAGTGTAGGAGATCGCTCCCCACACCATGATGCCGGGTGTTGGCCCTGTGTGCCTCGGTCGTATGCAGTCCTGATTGTGGCGCTCACCTGCACGGCGCCAAACACGCATACGACCATCATTGGCACCAAGGCAGAAGCGACTCTCATCGCTGAAGACGACACGTCTCCATTCGTCCCTCCATTCACGCCTGTCGCGACACCACTGGAGGCGGGCTGCACGATGTTGGGGCGTGAGCGGAAGACGGCCTAACGGTGTGCGGGACCGTAGCCCAGCTTCATGGAGACGGTTGCGAATGGTCCTCGCCGATACCCCAGGAGCAACAGTGTCCCTAATTTGCTGGGAAGTGGCGGTGCGGTCCCCTACGGCACTGCGTAGGATCCTACGGTCTTGGCGTGCATCCGTGCGTCGCTGCGGTCCGGTCCCAGGTCGACGGGCACGTGCACCTTCCGCCGACCCCTGGCGACAACATCGATGTACTGTGGAGACCTCACGCCCCACGTGTGGAGCAATTCGGCGGTACGTCCACCCGGCCTCCCGCATGCCCACTATACGCCCTCGCTCAAAGTCCGTCAACTGCACATACGGTTCACGTCCACGCTGTCGCGGCATGCTACCAGTGTTAAAGACTGCGATGGAGCTCCCTATGCCACGGCAAACTGGCTGACACTGACGGCGGCGGTGCACAAATGCTGCGCAGCTAGCGCCATTCGACGGCCAACACCGCGGTTCCTGCTGTGTCCGCTGTCCCGTGAGTGTGATCATTGCTTGTACAGCCCTCTCGCAGTGTCCGGAGCAAGTATGGTGGGTCTGACACACCGGTGTCAATGTGTTCTTTTTTCCATTTCCAGGAGTGTATATCAATGCGCGCCTCCAAAAATCCGACGCCTTACAGCAGCCAAATAGGATGTTGCGACCGACCTTGGCAAATAACACTCAGATTGGAGCATTAAACAAAGAAACAATTTCAGTTGTTTCATAGGAGTGCACACATAACTTCCCTGCCTAGAGGCAGAAACGGGATCAATAACCAGAAGTATGATATGGAACTGGACGTGAACCTCTAGAAATGACCAAAAACCTACCGTACTAGACAGTCACAATACTGATACAGAAAATAGCAATTGTTAGGCCGACGCTCAACTCACTCGTATCCGATAAACCAAACTGGAAGCTCACCAGACATATCCGTACAACAATCCAGGAAGGAAAGCTAGGAGCCGACACACAACTTCAACACAACGGCGGTCCGCCGTCCACCTCCAGGTTCGGTCGGTCGCTGAAGCACACAACACGCTCCTTCTCTCGGTATGCGTCCGACACGACCAAAGGTTTGCAGCCAGCAGTAACCAGGGAAAAAGTGGTTCGCAATCCAGGAAGCCACCTGAGTCTCTTCCTGCTACGCTCAAAACCGGCAATTGTTAAGTGCCTCACCACCAGGTTCCAACTGCGCCCCTCACCCCGAGCGAATTGTTCTACCTTCCTGGTGAGATTAAGAGGCCCCACCATAACGAGCACCTCGTCTCTGACCCCGTGCGAACCACGCCTTCAAATGGTCCAAATGGCTCTGAGCACTATGGGACTTAACTTCTGAGGTCATCAGTCCCCGAGAACTTAGAACTAATTAAACCTAACTAACTTAAGGACATCACACACATCCATGCCCGAGACAGGATTCGAACCTGCGACAGTAGCAGCAGCGCGGTTCCGGACTGAAGCGCCTAGAACCGCTCGGCCACAACGGCCGACACCACGTCTTCCTAAGACAAAAATGTTCCACTAGAGACCTGTCGATCGAGCAACGGTCCATACTGTTTTTAGTTGTCCTGTGTATGTAGGAAACGTGACGTGAAAGAGAAAAACTGATTTTACTAGCGAATTCTCAACCACAAAATTAGGTAAAAGCACCAATTTGTAAATCAGATGTAGAAAACAGTTTAAAACTGTTGTCTAGTGTAATCACAACATCTGTACTAATAATCCCTAACACCCCACATTTGCGTGTGAATTGCGTGCCCACCAATACTGTACTCTCTTCACACACACACACTCATGCACACACACACACTCACGCACACACACACTCACGCACACACACACTCACGCACACACACACTCACGCACACACAAACTCACGCACGCACACACAAACTCACGCACACACACACTCACTCACGCACACACACACTCATGCACACACACACTCACACATACACACACACACACACACATACACACACTCACGCAAACACACACTCACGCACACACACACACACACACACACACACACACACAAACACACATACACACACACACACACACACACACACACATTATATAATTTTGTGCCTTTATATTTCGTCTCTCCCTCGGTTTCATTCTTAATATTTATGTCAACGACAACGTGTTAGGGTATTAACTTGACTCGTATTATGCAGCAGAATACGTTTGCTACATTCTGCTGATAAGGCTAAATCGCAGTCACAGAGTGGAAACTACTGTCTTTGAAATGGATCTTTTCCAGGATTTTTATATATCACACTCGCTCTGGAAAGTTTCTATTATTTACTAACTCTTGCTACAAGGTTTTTTTCTACTGGGGGCGCCAGCTACTGGGGCAGGTGTTTCTCCAGCTGGATGTCAATGTGTAAACAGTAAACAGTAAATAGTTAAATGGGAAATGGTAAATGGTTAAATGGAAAACGGTAAACGGAAAATGTTTAAAAAGTTAAATGGTTAAACGGTCTGTTAAGTTACGTGATGATGTACTGTAGCAGTCTGGGGAGCTGGAGTCGTGTTGTTGACAGAAGGTTGACTGTAGAGTGAATGTGAGTGGTCCAGATGGTACCCAAAGGCTTCAGTCACACAGTGGAAACTGTAATAAAATTTATTTATCGTGCAGTGTGTACAGGGTTCTGTCTTCAGAGCTGCAGTAGGTCGCTGGGCGTAACTGCGTGTATCGTGAAGAAGTGCTGACATCTCATAAGCTAGTCATGATGTCTCTCCTGCAGGTGAGTGCCATGGCCGCCTGCTGTGCTGGCAATGATGTAGGGGCGAGGAAGGCGCTGCCCGCCCAGATGCTCTTTGATGACACAATGCGGCTACCATCTCAACGCTCTCGAAGACAGCGGGCCGCGCACTCTGGCGGAGGCTGCTGGCTGTGGCCCAGGTTGTCGGCTGTCGTGATGACTACGCCCTAGTCATCCAGCAAGGATCGATAAAGACAGCTGCAGATGCTCACGAGTCGGTCAGGAAACTGTGATGGTGTGCCATGCCTGGTCGGGGTGAAGATAACAGCTTTCAGATAATCCGCGATGATTCGTGGTTTAGGAGGCTGGCTCCACACTAATCTTCTCATCCACGATAACCTCGTAACCAGCAACAACAGACCCCCGACTGTTGTATCCATCACGTTGGGTGCATCTTGGTGTTGAAGTCAGCAAGCAGGTAAAAGGCTCCATCATCAACCAGCTTGTCGTGGTTTCACTTAAACTCAACAGACTGTCATTCTTTCTGGTTCTAGCGATATAGTGACACTGACAGAATGGCAGTATGACAGGATGTGTTCTTGAACTTCGAAAGCTTCGTTATCGAAAAGGCCGATCCCGCGCCTGTGATGCGGCGGTTCTAGGTGTATCAGCACGTTTTCCCTCGTTTCTCGGACCTGTCAGAGCTCTTTGCCTCACTGTAGTAGTTCAATAATTAATCTGGTCGCTGAGTTCAGTTCTTTCTATCTACTTTCGATTTTGTAGTGGCGATTGGCTGATGAAGTTATGTACCGTTACCTCACAGTACCTTGTTAAGTTGCACACCAACGCTTGCATTTCCATCTACCACATTCAGGTATGCTGCATTGGCGGTACGCCTTGTACACATACAAACTGGCACATCAGCCCAGTGCTATCCTACTCTGTTCTGAGCTCGGCTGGTAGAACTTTTTTAAGACAATTTAACATGTACAGTAAGTCATTCTGCTGCTGAGACACAGTGGGTGGGGGTGGGGGGGTGGGGGGAAGGGGGGCGGGAAGGGGGGAAGGAGGCGAGATAGTGTAGGGGTTAAGAGGACTGTTACATGAACAAGAGAAGAAATCTTGAAAAATTTCACCTTTCGAAACACTGCAGCTCAGAGAATAAGAGTTCTAAGCATATGTAATGCTTACCGTCTCTTAACAAATTTGTTGGGAACATATTTCTGTATGAACCATAACTTTTAGTCACGCAGTTTCCTCCGAATTGTATTTTGCGTTGCAAGTAAAATAAAGCACGATAACTATGTAAATACGGCGTAGGTACACATTTTGCGAAATAAAGACAAAGTAGAAGCTTGATTTTTTTCTGGAAGATTCTATCCGACCGCTACTATCTTTAAAGCAGACTGTTAAAAGATGTTGCCGTCACAAATTCTGTTATACATTATGTTTCAGAAAAACTGAATGATGCTTATCAAAAATTTTAGTACTTAACTCATAGTTTTTCTTTTAAAAATCCTCAATTTTCGAATTTAAGTCATAAGACTGGTCTTCTGTTTAATTAACACTGTGCCGTCCGGCGACACCACGGTGGTGTCGTGAGCATAGTATCGCGCATGGCCAGCGACAGCACTTTAGTATCTTTTGCATTCTGTTGGAGTTTTGTTTAGGTATCAGTAAGTTACACATGTCATCAAGTTTTTTTGTTTTTATAAGTACTTGTGCCCTTTCATCATGGCAGACGAAAGAGACGATACGATTATTTACGATGAATGCGCGGACCAAAACTTGGAGGTCGCCACTACATCGCGTACGTCTCATCATGATCCGGTTGACAGACTTTCCTGTCACATACAGCAACACCAACTAACAGGCCTACGTAATTCCGAAACGAATAAACGGAAACGAATAAACTGCCATTTATGTTTCAAAAACGAAGGAAAGGAACAACAAACTTAATGTGCAAGTCTTGTGGAGTTGCGTTACGTCGCGGAGACTGTTTTGCTGCATATCATATGAAAGAGAAATACCAAGTACCAAAGACAATGCAAATAAACAAATATACTAAACAAACAAATTTTGTATTTATTTACGTTCAAATGGTTCAGATGGCTTTGAGCACTATGGGACTTAACATCTGAGGTCATCAGTCCCCTATACTTAGAACTACTTAAACCTAACTAACCTAAGGACAGCACACACATCCATGACCGAGGCAGGATTCGAACCTGCGACCGTAGCAGCAGCACGGTTCCGGACTCAAGCACCTAGGACCGCTCGGCCACAGCGGCCAGCTACTTATTTACGTAAGTATATCTTCGAAATTTCATGAATGCAGGGGAACAGGGTTGAGAACTTATGAGAACTATCGATGAGATTAGTAAAACGTGACAATTTATTATCTCCCGATAATGTCAAGAACGGTCGGCGACAAGCCAAGTAATCCGAATTAGCGCTGCCGGCGCCAAGCGAATAAATTTGTAGGAGCTGTGCGGACGGCAAAGTATTAAGTATGTCTACCTTTTATAGTTTTTACCCAACTTCTGTCAGAATTTCGAAAAGTGAACAATTGGGAAATTCAAGTTCCATATCTAATCTGCATAACACTAATACATACTAGGTTCATATTCATATTATTTCTGATGCTGTTCTTCGTCCTTTCCTTTTACGGAATTCTTATCCTTATTCCCACTTTTTTGTGCTTCCAAACACTTATTTCTCTGCTATCACCCATAAAATCACCAACATTTTCAAAAGACAAGGAATAAACATAGCACATACAACAGACAATTCTATACAAAAATACACTCCAGAACTGACAAAAAACAGAGACATATACCAGAAAGCAGGTATATACGAGTTACAGTGTAACACTTGTGAAGGCACATACAGAGGGCAAACAGGGAGAACATTTGATGTCAGATACAAGGACCACATGAAAACATGGAAATATGGGACAAACCACACTACATTTGCAGAACACCTAAGAGAAAATGACCACTAGAGAAGATGACATGAGAATAATTAGAATCAACAATAAAAAGCACCTCTTGACCACCCAAGAAAATTGCCACACACATAAAACCAAAGCAAAGGGGAAAATCCTGTTGAATGACCAAGTACACATGCCAAGCAATTCATTACCAACACTAATAGATAAAATAATAGAATAATGTTGGCAAAAAGGATAAATACAATAATACTGTCCAGTGTGATAATAATAGAACCCAACATCTTTACACTCGCTCAACAATGACCCCTCCCCAGAATACTGAAACGAAAAGTCAAAACAGCTGCCACTAAAGTTTTCAGCCACTCACTAACAGCTAGTACAATCGCCCCGCCCCGCCCTCCCCCGTAAAAAATTAAATGCGGCTCTATCCCCCCCCCCTCTCTCTCTCACTCATACACACAATAATGGTATAAACATCACAACTAGAAGTTAATAACAAACATATACTTCGTTATGTTGACAACAAATAGGTAAACATACCAAATAATATGAAACACGTAATGGAGTCGCAATATTTACGCTGTGAAAAGAAGTGTACGACGAAATAGTTGTATCGAGTGACAAAAGAACGATAGTCCACCACAAAAAAGAGTGAGAAACATGGTGAACAGTGTGTGGATGGCGAGAGCACAAAGATGTGAATATATGGCAGTGATAAAAGTGGTAGTGCGACCTCCAGACCAAATGTGAGGAAACGCAGATCAGCAAATCGTAAGTAATTACATGTTTTACAAAACGTCGCTAAGTGAACTGTTTAATAATCTAAAACTAACAAAACTGTATCGTTATAGATCCCACTGATGATGCCTTAGGACAGGAGAAGGCGAAACGATTGTGGGATAAATAAAGTAACTAGCAGCAGGAAAAGGCAGTTTGATTTGCAAAACAAGTATTTATGTGCTTGCTGCGGAGGATGGCCACACAAACAAACTTGTTAAAAGTATTTGAATTTTGCAGCTTGTTCAAAAGTATCCAAATGATCCGAATTTTGCGCTATCTTGTATAGTTTTCCGAATGTTTTGTTGAATGTGCCAATAATACTCCATTACTTACCATAATCAATTATCATACAATCGGTGTATGTTGATTATATCACTAATGTTGAACGAAATAAGGCCTGATGTCTCTGTAAACCACTTTGGAAAGTATTCGGTGGTTGACCCTTTTTTGACATTGTTTGAAATGTCGATCAGGCACAGGAAAGACTGAACTCGTTGACTAGGCTTTTTGCTTGTTGCAAAAACGTGTCTCCAATTAAAATCCATGGAATAGTGGTGATGACTGTTTCGGCATCAGTAACGTGCGAAGTTGGGTTGTTCGTGCTTGTAATGAAGGAAACAGTGGTGTTCAACTTGTCTGGATTTTTTGAGTTGGTGGAATATGGTATGCTGGAAAAAAAATCAGTGCGCATGTGCAGACTTCACCAAATGCTGACTCAGTAGGAAGGAGATTACAAAATCGGGAACAGCCACTCTTGGTGAATTGTTAATGCTGAATCATCATTACTGTTGTTTCAACGCTTTCTTATGACTCAGAGCAACGCTCAAAAATAATGTAAATCAACATATATTAATATTAACAAGCCTACATCTTTTTTCCCTTCCGATTAATTGTTGTAACTAGGATATGCTTTTCTTATATATACAAAAAGATTCAGGCTTACAGTACAGTACTGCTGCACGGACTGGCATCAAAGTATTCGATCGTGAGGAAAATTCGACATGCACATTAGCTCTCAAAAACACGTAAGTCTGACATATGTTTTACATGTTTCACTTGCTGATTCTTCCTAAAACGTTTCTGCTTAATCAGATCGTTCACAAAGTCTCTTCTAATAATTTTTTCCTCCTGTAAGAATTTGTTACAGATGGTTTTTTTTGTATAGACCTTACCATATCTATAAATATAACTACATTGTTTTTCATAAGGAATGCTTTTTACATTCATTGCTGTAGAACCGGCGGTTGGAGATCAAGCAGTGACTGTCAAAACTACAGCCAGTCGAGCAGTGGAGAATCTACAGTAGTTGAAGGACTGCAGTGAATAGTACCTTATGGATGACAAAGAAGTAGAAGGCTGCTGACAGAAAAGTCCCTCGGTAAACTGAACATCATGAACATCGTCATTGTCACCTTTGAGACGCGTAATACTATTGTATTATCAATAATGGCTAAACTAGGACAAAACGCATAACATTAGATAATCTTTAATGGGCTGTTGTCAAGTTTGCATTTAAAAGTCGGATATGTACATGTGTGATAGCTAATAGGATTGAATTTTAAACTCAAGCCGAGATATTTCTTCGTTTCCTATTTCCACATTTTCAAGAATAGAGTTGATCTAATCAACCAACCTCTTAATATGAATTTTTCGCCAGTCTGGAACTTACTCTAGCCCGACTCAGGTGAAATAAAACAGATGTCCATCAATACAAAGAAGGGAGTTCAATGCCATCTAAAATTAGTGATCATTGGTATTCGAGAAATGTTGTTGATAAGTTGTTAAAGAAACTTCAGACTTTCCAAGAGCGAGATTTTGCCTCGGCGCCGAAGAACCTGTGAGTTAATGTAAATGAAAATCAGCGATTTTATGCGAAACTACACACGTAACTGCACGAAGTGCTGTAAGATAAACACGCAGTAGTAAACATTAAGTCAAAGGACAAGGCCTGTTGTAAGTGATAAATTTCAGCTGGGTTGTGTCCTCTATGTATAATGGCCACATGAAAACTGCTGTACCGGACAAAACGACACTCACTAGTACAGTGGTGGCTTCTTAGCTTTACTCCTGGAAGGAGCGTGATGATACTACAGTACTTGAAATATTAGAATACTTTGTTACAACCTGAACAAGTTGGAATATTTAATTTTGTTACAATCCATATTCACACGAATGTCATGAATTGTTATTACTGTAACGGAACGTTAATGTATCACGTAATACAGAATAAGAAATTTGGAAATTTGAGGTATAGTCTTATGGGACCAAACCGCTGAGGTCATTGGTCCCTAAGCTTATCCACTACTTAATCTATCTTAAACTAACTTATGCTAAGGACAGCACAGACACCATGCCCGAGAGAGGACTCGAACCTCCGACGGAGGCAGGCGCGCGGATACTGACAAAGCGCCTTATACCACGCGACTACCCCGCGCGACACAGAACAAGATACTAGTCTCTTCTCCCAGAGTACAACTGACTAAAACTACCGTCTAATGCAACTTCACGCCTTGCTGGCTCGGTATGGAAACGATGCTGTCGTCTTCAGCGATGACTGCTGACCGGACTGAGCGTCACTGCGCTCAGATGTAAGTGGGCGAGCTGATGCGGAGGCGTGTAGAAACACTTCCGAGCGGGTCTACGCCGACTCTGTATATTCGTCGCAGCGACGACCTATGGTTCGGTCGCGAGGTACCAACGTTGCCTTGGCACCTTACTCTTTGGGAGACACACACAAAGAAATTAAACTTTGTCAACATTGTATTCCCGGTGGAGCTGAAACCTGTTTACATACCCGAAAAACAGAGAGAAGACCTCTCCGTAAACATCTACGGCATCCATTATTCTAAATATGAATGGATGACTGTGAAAGACAAGAGAGAGATGAGAAAGAATTTCAAGTTGCACCACTACATACCACAAAGCATTGTCGTGAGCTTCGTACTGCAGATACGTATCTTTTCTGTTGTACGAGGGTCACTCCAAAAGAAATGCACACTATTTTTGTAAAAATACAGTTTTCATTCTGCATGTGTGAAAGTTTTACAGTGTGTAGATACATCCTTTCCGCTTGTTGTCAAACTTAGTTCACCCTGTTCCAGTGAGTGGCGCCGTCACAGCATGTCTTCAAGATGGCTGCTACACTTGACGTTCGTCAGAAGCAACGTGCTGTCGCAGAATTCCTGTGCTGTGAAAACGAGACAGTGGGAAACATCCACAAGAGGTTGAAAAATGTGTATGGAGATGCAGGTTACGTGATGAAAGCGGGCACAGCAATATTGAGGATTGTCCTCGCAGCGGCAGGCCTCGTACTGCACACACTCCAGACGATGTGCAGAGTTAACGAATTGGTGACTGCTGACAGACGTATCACAGTGAACG
This sequence comes from Schistocerca piceifrons, assembly GCF_021461385.2. Lineage (NCBI taxonomy): Eukaryota > Metazoa > Arthropoda > Insecta > Orthoptera > Acrididae > Schistocerca > Schistocerca piceifrons. The sequence continues at coordinate 260,066,240 of NC_060144.1, read as the reverse complement.
AATTGTCACACTACGTTGGGATAGGGGAAGGAAGTGTTTGCAGAATACTGAAAGTGTTGGCGTTAAAAAAGGTTTGTGCCAGGTGGGTCCCCAGGATGTTGACAGTGGCTCACAAAGAAACAAGAAAAACGGTATGCAGCGAACTTTTGGAACAGTACAAGAATGGTGGGGATGAATTTCTCGGAAGAATTGTGACAGGTCATGAAACATGGCTCCATCATTTTTCACCAGAGACGAAGAGGCAATCAATGGAGTGGCATCATGCAAATTCATCCAAGAAAAAAAAAAATTCAAAACCACACCTTCCGCTGGAAAAGTTATGGCTACGGCGTTTTTCGATTCCGACGGACTCTTGCTTGTGGACGTCATGCCAAGTGGAATCACCATAAATTCTGATGCATATGTGACGACACTGAAGAAACTTCAAGCTCGACTGAGTCGTGTTCGACCACATCGGCAAAAGCAGGATGTTTTGCTGTCGCACGACAATGCACGGCCACATGTCAGTCAATAAACCTTCTAAACGATCACAAAATTCGGATGGACAACACTGAAACACCCTCCTTACAGTCCTGACCTGGCTCCATGTGACTATCATCCCTTTGGGAGACTGAAATACTCTCTTCGTGGAACAAGGTTTGAAGATGATGACTCCCTTGTGCACGCTACCAAACAGTGGCTCCAACAGGTTGGTCAAGAATTTTACCGTGCGAGTATACAGGCGCTGGTTCCAAGATGGCGTAAGGCAGTTGAGAAGGACGGAAATTATGTGAAGAAATGAAAATATTGTTCCTAAAGGATGTATCTACACACTGTAAAACTATCAAACATGTAGAATAAAAGATGGATTTAAAAAAAGTCATGTGCATTTCTTTTGGAGTGACCCTCGTATATAACAACCTCTTGAGGCTTGCACAAAAGTAGAATGATTCCTTATCGTAACATTGTACGAGGGGTCTTCAATGAGTAATGCAACAATATTTTTTCCTCAGCCAATTTCAGTTGAAAAAATGCTGAATTTGTTGTGGGACATCGTGGAATATTCCCGCTTCAGTCCCTATAATTTTATGAAGTTCCGATGGCCGACGGCGCTACACGTAGCCTTCAAAATGGCGTCTGTAACGGAGATGCGTTCGAAGCAGAGAGCTGTCAGTGAGATTCTTTTGGCGGAAAACCAGAGCATTGCAGATGTCCGTACACGCACCTTCTTGATCATGAACATTTGCAAACAAAAGATAACAGATGGTGATGAACAAGTTAAATTAAATCCATGCCGCATTTCTATTCTGCCACTGAATATGGAGAAGTATGAATATTTTACGAAAAATGTTGCAAAATTGCACCAAGAGTGGCACTGCAATATAAATCTGCGATCGATTCGCTACATTTCTTGACATGCTTCCTTGAAAAGTGTGCATCATACTGAAATCATATAACTCCAGATAGCGAAGATATTTTTTCCCAATGACTAAGAGTTTGATCTAGCTAATCAAAAGGTAATTTTTCTGTAGTAGTTATGTGAACGACGAATCTTTTTTACTAGAGGATTACCTACTACCAACTGAAAAATTTAAAAGTTTGCTAACAGCGGGAACTATAACAGAAGCCGAGTACCAAAGAGTTTGCAGTGTGTGGAATGTAATCAAGTTTTAAACATTTCGAGGTTTTTCCGATTTATATTTGCAAATTGATGAGCTACTCCTTGCCAATGTGTTCGAAAACTTTCACAGTTCTTGTATTAACAGATGTTTATTTGATACTGCTCATTAAGTAACTTTACCTGGTTTGGTATAGTGTAATTGCAACTTACTACCGATATTGAGCAACTAGAATTTGTTCAACATTGCATTGTAGGTGGTACTGTTCATTACTCACATGGACATACACTTGCAAGCAACAGGTACATGGCCTCCTATGATGAAATGAAGGATGCGTCTTATATAACATAACTGCATGTTAACAGTTTGTGAAGCTGGGCTATAATGCAGTACCTAAGAATTTCTGATTTTGCATAGGTGTCTGTTGGTGAGTTTCATGTGATGTGCATAGATGGTGATTCAGACGTAAGATACATTTTAGAAACGAATCCTAAGTTCCATGAAAATTTACATTAACTTCACTCTTATCTGTCATTACGTACAGAGAAAAATGTACCATCTCCTAGTATAAACAAGCCATGGATCGCAAAGGCGTTCATTTCCACATTACACGATAAGAAAAACTGTGGGAGTCACTACAGAAATTTAGCAGTAAGTGGACAATAATCTTATATTGCGTAAAACTGACTGGATATTGTCTATCTGTCAAGGCACCTGGATGAAACAGTCTATCGATATGAATGCTGAGAAACACATGAATGCAAAGGACGATTTCGAAACAAAATTTCTTCAAACCAAGAAATGATACTGTTTTTGGCAAAACTACGCAAAATCGGCGAAAAATAAGTGATGTGAAGCTAGCAGCGAGATGGGAAGGTGATACGGAGCTGCTTCTCTGATTGAAATACTAAGTGTTAAGCTCAGTGTCGTTTTTAATGAAGACTTGGTGTCAGCTGAGCTAAATATTGTTTGATAAGCCAGTAGCAGTAAGAATGGGTATTACAGCTTTTTCCCAAGATGCTATTTGTAGATTTTCATTATGATTATATTTTGAAAAAAAAATACAAAAAAAGTAACAATGTGTTACGAATACACTAATAATCTCATAATCTATGATGATATTAAAATTGGTGTCCATAGGTAGTTGACATTTTGGCCTACCCTAATGATAATATTTATACCATCCGACTTGACAACAAGAAGAACGTAGTTGTAATGAAACATAAATTATCTGGAGAGATTATTACTGACTTTTCAGGGCTGAGACCAGAAAGGTACAGTCGCGAAATGCATACAGCAAAAGGTGTGAAACGCGCAGCAGCAAAAGAAATTAGTATTGTCGATTACCTGGAAGGAGTGTTAAGCGGTCGTGAAAAATCGACTGTGCAGTATATAATTTTTCTAAGCTGCATTCGGTTCCTACCATGATGCGATACAAATTAAGAAGTTAGTCAAAGGAACTACGTGTTACATTCTTGAAATTAGAGTGAGCATAGTTGCGTGGGATCACTACCGTCTTTATTGTAAATACCTGAAATATGTAAATAAAGTAACACAAATAACCGAAAAGTCAGTAAATCTACATCGTAAATGTAACTGATATGAATTTACATACTCCTTATTCATTATTCTAAGTTAGTATTGTCGTTCGAAATGGACTAATCTATTGTAAATGTTCAGATAGTGAAAACATCGTACAATTTAAACTCCTAATACGCCTACAGTGCATGCAATATTATGAAAAGGACAGACTGCTACTCACTCTAGCAGTCGTTTTGTTGTGCCAGTCTACGAATCGACTCTTCACTATATGGTGAGCAGCAGTCTATCTTATTCATAATATTGTCATGGATTTTCCATTGTTTGATTTTGCCCAAAAATTGATGCAATAGATAGCTCTGAAATTTATCAACACTAAATACATGAAGCCTTTTATGTAAAATATTTAATAAGTTATATATCTAGGTATTGGATAAATGCACTGAGATGGCAAAAGTCAAGAAATAACGATATGCACAAGTACAGATGGCGGTAGTATCGCCTACGCAAGGTATAAAAGGGCAGTGCATCCGCGCATCTGTCGTTTGTACTCAGATGGTTCTTAAATGGTTTCAGACGCGATTATAGCCTCACATATCCAATATTATGAGATCCACAGTGTCAAGGATACCAAATTTCAGGCATCACCTCTCACCTCGGACAACGCTGTGGCCGATGGCCTTCTCTTAACGACCGGGAGCAGCGGCAATTGCGTTGAGTTGTCAGTGCTAACAGACAAGCAACACTGCGTGCAATAACAGTAGAAATCAATATGGGACGTACGACGAACGTATCCGTCAGGACAGTGTGGCGAAATTTGGCGTAAATAGGCTATGGCAGCAGACAACCGACGCGAGTGCCTTTGCTAACAGCACATCACCTACAGAGTCTCTCCAGGGATCGTGGCCATATCGCTTGGAACCTAGAAGACTGAAAAACCGTGGCCTGGTCAGATGAGTCTCGATTTCAGTCGGTAAGAGTTGATGGTATAGGTCGAGTGTGGCACAGACTCCACAAAGCCATGGGCCCAAGGCACTGTGCAAGCTGGTGATGGCTCCACAATGATGTGGGCTGTGTTTACATGGAATGGACTATCCTCTGGTCCAGCCGAACCGATCATTGACCGAAAATGATTAGCAGGCATTCATGGATTTTGTGTTCCCAAACAGTGATGTCATTTCACCGAGCCACAATTGTACGTGATTGGTTTGAAGAATAGTCTGGACAGTTCGAACGAATGATTTGGCCACCCAGATCGCCCGACATAAATCCCATCGAACATTTGTAGAGCATAATCTAGAGGTTAGTTCGTGCACAAAATCCCGCACCGGCAACACCTTTGCAATTATGGACGGCCATAGAGGCAGCATGGCACAGTATTTCTGCAAGGGACTTCCAACGACTTGTTGAGTCCACGCCACGTCGAGTTGCTGCACTATGCCGTGCAAAAGGAGGTCCGACACCATATTAGGAAGTCTCCCACATCTTTTGTCACCTCAGCATACAGGAAATCCTCACAGAGTTGTACCAGTATCATGATGTGAAAAGTATTGTCGTATGTAACGTTAAAGACAAGATGTGGAGACAACAATCACATATATCGTAGACTATCCAGACAGGGCCTCACCACGAGGCAGATAAACACTCTTTGGAGTGACGTATGTCGATTGTGGGATCATAATCGTTACAAGGAAGACAAAATCTTAGATACAAAAATGAGACTAACTGTAAAAAAGACTGCACAATGACTCAAAAACACTGCATAAACAAAGAAATATTAACAAAACAATTATGTGCAGCAACAAGCGAAAAGATGACAGTGTTTACACAAAACTGCGTCGTTATTCGACAAATATGACAATAACTGACGAGTTACAGATAAACATCGTAAAAGTAACTGTTGAGTGTTACAGGAACAGTAATTCTGAACAGTAATTCTGCTCTCATAGAATGATCTAACTCGCGAATGAGAGCTATTTTCAATGAACACATAAATAACCAAACTGGATGGATTTCGTCTTACGTCATTAACAAAATTAAACTAGAGCTGGTTATACTTGCTACAGTTATTTACAATAGAAGGGAAACAAAAGCCACTGCTTAGAGAAGGCAATATTGTCGTTATACATTAAACAGTAAGTGACTTATTACAAAAATTATTGTAAGGTAATTAAACATAATATAACATGAACAGTAATAGTAATCATACAGTATGATTGTAGCTAATAAATAAAAGAGTTTAGAAAAAACGGGTTGTCATTTACGTACAGGGTGTACATAAAGTCCGGGAACACTTTCAAGTATTTATTGCACAAGAATCAAACATTGTACAGATATCATACATATGTCATTTTGAAGAAAATCCCTGGAAGTTCTTTTTCATGTATAAAGCCAAGGCGTCGTTCGGTAATTTGCCGATAGTCAGAGCTAGTCGTAAACATGGCGAGCTCAGGTGTGGAGCGAGCTTTCTGTGTTTTGGAGTTCGACAAAAACAATTTTTCCCGAGCCGTTCAACGGATGTTGAAGCAAGTACGGTAAGAAGCCACCAACAGGGAAGACCATTTACCACTGGCACAATAAATTCATTACGACGGGAAGCGACTGACGAAGTCCACGATGCCATGCTGGGACGGGTATGGCAAGAATTCGATTGCCGTATTGACGTCTGCCGGATCACTCATGGTTCGCATATCGGATGTTTGTAAAAAAAATTTTCAGAGTTTCTCTTCAAAGTGCAACATGTATGACATCTACACAATGTTTAGTTCTTGTGCAATAAATAACTGAAAGTGTTACCGGACTTTATGTACACCCTGTATATTAAAGAAGTAAAAGTAATATTTGATTCCAGTTGTATGTTGTTACCACATTAAAAGCGAGCTGTGTTGAACTTGCTACAATTCTCCACAATGAAAGAACAAATGCTAATGTTAGCACAAAACTGAAACATCCTTAGAAAGATAAAATGGAGAATTACTGATTGCACAATAATTGCGAAGTAATTATTACGATGTATCAAAAACAGTAACTGTGATTACCTAAAATGTACTTTAGATCAGACTGACTTTATTTTCGTTACTGCTTTTCTAAAAGTTATTTTTCTTTAATTTTGTAAGGTTTATACTCTAGCCCCCTTGAGTCTAATCCCACACAAAATTTCGCGGACGTCCGTGAGATGCGAAACACCCTTTGCTGTCTTTGAGACATATCGGAAACATCCGGCAACATGTAGCATCCTTATGTAACTGCGTGGACTTTAAGGTCACGGCCTTTTATGTCAATGCCTGTTGAATTATTGGGCCGTGCCCAGGCGATAAAACGCTATGATTGACATTACACGACCGTGTCGCATCTTTCTGCCGAATCGTTTAGCAACAAGGCCAATCCGTTACGAGGCAAACAAGACCTGACATCTTTTAATACACCAAAAGATGCATTTTCAGTCAGCGCAATAGTCCTCCATCATCGGTGGCACGTTTTTAGAAATTAACAGAAGTAAGCAATAAGCAGAATTTGGAAACAAAAATTTACAATACAACGTCATAAAAAGGAAAACACAATGTAGAAAATTGTGTTTCAAGCCTGAAGCCGCAGGGTAAATTTGATAATTTACATGACGTTTAACTATTTGTAAGTTGTAGTAATCACTAGCTGCAACCAGTATTAGTTTGGTGCACAAGTTTGTAGCGTTTTCACATAAGTTTAATAAAGACAACAGATACATATAACAGACTTTAGTCATCAATAAAATAGTCTCCTTCACTAATTACACAGGCTGCCAATTCTATGACAATTTTTGGATTCTGCGACTGTAGAAATTACGTGGTTTTAAGGTGAAGAAGTCGACGAGCCATTTCTGGAGCGTCTTTTCATTCGGAAAGGAAGTTCCTTGAAGATTTGAAAGATGCTTTGAAAGGCCATACCCATTTGCTTCACAATCCTTCGCCATTCCGGGCTTGCACCCCGTCTCTAATGACATCGTGGTTGACAGGACGTTAAAACCTAATCTTCCTTCCTTTTAGTGTATACTGAAAAGTAATGCCTCCGAGTTTTTTATTGTTTTTAATATCGGTTGAGGTATTACATGTCACGCATATTACTCGATCGACTTCCTCGCTTCGCTGACGCAAATGACAACCCTCTCCCGCTAGAGGACTCCGAATTGTAGCGTAGCTATGTTGGTGCACGAGAGACCCTCAGAAAACTGAAAGTACAAATTTGAAGAGTTCGTCAACACATAGTGCACCGTCTCCTTCAGCACGACACTACCAGACCACACACAAGTGCTGCGCCATCTGCAACAATGCGACGCCTTGAGTTCACTGTCGGCGGTCGTCTTCCATATAGTCCCCACTTGGCCTCCTTCCGAGTTTCGTCTGTTTACAAAACATCGAGGACTTCAGTTTGATAGTGATGAACCGGTGAAAGCAGAGGTGAGGTTTTCAAAGTCAGGTATTCTACAGTTAAGATATCAACAAACTAGTCTCTAGTTGGGAGAAATGTGTACATCGTCAGCAGACATGAAGAATAAAGATGTAGAATGTTAATAGGGTATGTTTTATTTAGACAAAATAGGAAGCAATACTTCACAGCACGCCATCATATATTAAATTACGGCTACAATTCCACCACACTGACTGAGATTTTCGCTTACATTCCGTAATTTTAGTGTCCTCACGCACCACCACACTGACGTCACCCAGAGGGACATCAGAGCAGATACTGTGTATCAACTGTAAATTTTGACCCGTCAACGAGTGTTAATAAAATAATTTTTAGCTGGTAACCTTCTGGTCTTGTAGGAAACAATTCGGCAGATAGCTGAGACAAGGTCGTGCAATGCCAATTTAGGGGTTAAGAGTTAACCATAAATACGCCAGCGCCAGTCCTTCGTTCTGTCAAGCGTCAAATTTTAGAGTGTCTCACTTGGCATTAAACCGAAACTATTCAGTGCTCTGCCTATTCGAAGCTGTGCTGCCACTGAAATTTGAATCGAAGAAATGTTTCTGAAATGCTAGTGTTCGGTCTCCAGTATCAAGTCTGTTCACGAAGTTGTCAGCTTCCTTGAGGCTTGAATGTTATGAAGATAAAAGACATAGCCCTTGCTTTTAAAAGCTTAGGGTAAGTTGATTTTATTTGTAGCTTTAATCAAAACTTTTAAGTGCTTCGGAGCTTTTTGTTCCACCTCTTAAGATGTGCTTACCACTCATAAATTTGTAGATGTTTTTATTACTGAGCGTAACCTAGTTGTGAATATTGAGTGGGAGTCAACACACTCTCTTGTGACAAAACTTTTAACTAGCTCCATCATTTACTTCGCGTCTACTCATATGTAATGTAGAAACTGAGACTTCGGAGAGGTCTGATGGTCTGCTTCCTTGTTGCTTGTGGCTCCTCAGCGAATATAAATTTCCTGAAAGAAACTTTGTTTTAAAGCTGACTGATTTTGTAATGTTCTTTTTTATTGTCAACAAATAAAAGGGCATTATGAAGCTAACCAGCTGTGGAACAATGCTATCTTTTTGCTGATACCCGTTACCTCAAAATCCTGACTCCTTCGCTGGCAGTTTCACATGAATAGCGTAATGTTCTGCTGAAAGGCCTATAAATTCCATATCATAGTATTCGCTCTCAAAATATTGAGTTAGGCTGTAAGTAGAATTTTTTAGGCGACAGAAGCCAGACCATTGTGGTATGGGGAGAAGTTCAATTATGCATTGTTAGTCGATATGCCAACGGCAGTTATTGGCCGACAGTTTTCAAACCTTTCATTTTCTTTGCCTGCGCGAAACAGAAATCATTTCGCATCCCGGCAAGAAAAGTGAAAAATACGCGTGAAGTGACGCACGTGTGCCAAAAATATAATGGAATTTACTGCCAACAATATTTACTTGAAATCTGAAGCTTATACTATTTCAGTTTAAGTTTTATAGAATTATTTCTTTAAGTCATGTTTTCTCAAGAATTGCGTTTTTGAGTTGTGTACTGTTCTTGCAGGGCCTTCCTCCAAACGCTGCGTATCTTGCCGTTTCCCAAAAAATAATAAAATAATTTTAACAGATTCTCTTTTTCATGAGGTCCACAACATTTGTTTTGTTCCTAAAAGAACATGGAGCTTTCCATGTTTTACAAATATGAACTGCTTCGTCCGCTTCAGATTTTATGTATGATCAATTTTCTTTGTAGCATTTATTGTAATGTATAGCCTGTTGAGTTTCAAAGTGACAAAAAGTTGGTTGTCTGTTTCGTTTTATGGAACTAACCTCTAGATAATGTGGTATATTTGGCCAGGTGTAGCTACGCTATCAATTTGCTACTGCCTGTGTTAAGTTCCTCTAATGAATAGCTCCATCTTTTCCGCTTGAATTAGTTATTTCCCGGATTCAGAAGTGACGTCTCTCAACTGGACCTTCTCGAAGACGTGTGCAATATTTTTGTATTTCAGTTTTCAGGTCTTGCATATACACCGCATGACAAAGCTTGCCGCACCTACAAGACATGGTCGGATGTCAATGTAACTCCCCACACGTACACACCATCCGCGAGTATGTAAACAATTAGAGTTGTAGTTCTCTGTGACACATAGAGCGGCCACCAGCGTTCATCAGTGGTGTTCGTGGTTGGTGTTGCTAACAGACGCGGTAGGATATATAAAGCCGTCGGCACACGGACCGTGCATCCGAACGTTGAGCGTGCCGAGTTTCTGACGTCATAGCGTGGAATAGCACGTTCGGGAGTCTTTCCGAACGTGCAGAGCAATATCTGGCATGTCAGATATTCTGAGCGTGCGTCTGAGCGTTGACCAATGAGATGGCACAACGCCACCTACGTCACAAGCACGCCGTCTCTCTTCAGTACAGGGTTGTGAGGCACCATATTGGCGTTCATTTCAAGCCTATATGTATATATGCCGTTTCTGAGCACCAGCAGATTGAGAATCACCAGAAAACATGTTGTTGACAGTGTGATTCGTTCGAATAAAATAACGAGAAACATCACATTCGTGGCAAAAGAATTATTGTAACTTGCCTATTATGAGAGTAGGCTATTTTAGGGCAGCGACACACTGAAGAGCCACCCAAAACGCATTGTTCTCGGTACAATTTGTTATAATTAAATTTCAGTTAGTAAGATATCTACGATTAAGGTTTTCAGCAAGTGGTAACGTACTACGATCAGAAGCATTGGGTGTGTTTTTGGCTTAGTGTAATGAGTAGAATCACCGTATTGTAGCGAGTAGTTTGTCGGGGCGGTATTTCGCGTTTTGACATTTCCAAATTTTTTTCCGAACATTCGCGTTTTTATTAGGTTCTGATGCTTTATTATTAGTTTAATATAAGTATATACCATAATATTTGATGTTATGTAAATATAACTTCACCTTTTTTTGAAGGGTGACTTTGTTCGATTGGCTTAATCTACTAGACAGCTTGCGCTACTTGTATAAAGATATGTTGCTCCTTTTTCTTTTACGCTTCGTAATTCACATGTTGCAAAGATTCTGCTACTGGGTAGGAACAGTGATCAAGTAAGACTGCCCTGGGGGTTTTACTAAAATGTGGGCATGATGAAATAATAAACATTATTTATTATTCTTATGCGGAGAAGTATTCCAAATTTGTACCGCACTGTTTGTAATGGAACTTTTATAAGCCTGTGTCCTTATTGATTGGACATGGTACTATCCTTTTCGTGGACGATGGAGGAAATGTGCGTTTTAATAGAGCTAACGTGGGAATTTTAGGCGGGCCCGGTGAGTAAACAGTGTGTTTTACGAACTAGAAACATCCCTCAACTGCCGCTGGAGTGCGTTGCGATCGCGTATACCACGTTGGGGCACACGTACCGTGTGCACAAGTCGCATCGTTCCTGAGGGTTCAGCAGTACGTTGAACTTGGCACGCTCAACGTTAACGTTCGACAGCACGGTCCGTGTGCCGACGGCTTAAGGGAGGGGAGCAGCGTCAGATGTTTGCTATCACTGCGAAGGACACGGACACGCCCCGTACTTGTGTGAGAAAACATTTTGAACAACTGACAGAGTCTGAAAGGGGCCACTTTGTGAACCTCCATTTGGCCTGCTGCCCGAATCGTAAAATAGCCAGATTTATGAGGCATTCATGTGTGACGATGTTTATCTGCATGGGTACGTGAGGCAACCTGTGTGACTTTTCCACGTGGTGTACAGATTCACAGTTGCCGCAGGTGTCAACATCTGAGACCAACATATCACTGGCAATTGATTGCACGAAAGTGTGTGTGTGTGTGTGTGTGTGTGTGTGTGTGTGTGTGTGTGTGAGACAGAGACAGAGAGGGAGAGAGAGTGAGTGAGTGAGAGAGAGAAATAAAGAGTGTATACACACAAACAAATATTCTAACATTAATTTTCTATCTATACCTTTATGTTCTATGTAAATATGAGCTGGCTGTATGAAGTAAGCTGAATACCAGCAAAATTCTGAAATCAAGCAATGGACTCTGGAACATTCTGTGTCATCCTTGACCATTGGTCGGAGACCAGTAGAAGCTGGATTAGACAGTTACCATCCCATACGTAGGTAGCCATTAAACTGCGTTTCGAGTGGTGCGGTGATCGCGAAGCAAGGACTGCTGATTAATGGCGTTGCATAGTGTTCTGCGATGAATGGCGGTCCTGATCTATCCTGGATCCGTCGTCGGCGAGAGTGGAGGAGACCTGGGGAGTGGTCCCAGTTTTCCAATATTTTGGAGAGGCATAGCGGTGTTACTCCGGGCGTCATGGTGTGGGGAAACATTAGATATGACCAGAGGAACTTGTTTTTCGCAAAGCGCGAAATCGCGTAATTTTAACGAAATTTTACACATTTTGCTGAAAACGCGAAACTATTTACTTTTAAGCCAAATCGCGAAATAATTAACGAAACTTTGCAAAATCTTCTCATTTGAACTTAACTGCGGAAATTCGATTGGAGTTATGGTAATACAATCTGGATATCGATTGTACACCATTTCGATATATATAATATATCGAGTATTCCAAAGACAATCTACAATGTTCTGGCGGTGTATTCAGTATTGTTTGTTGGAAATCGTTGTGGATCGCCGGTGCATTGAGTGTGGTATTTTGTGTTTTGTTTTCGTGCTACAGATGATTAATATGGTAGTGACAGTTTTCGACCGAGAAAAGGAATTTTCGTCAGAAGGATTTTATGTTTTCGACAAAGGTAGGAAGATACTTATGTGCAAATACTGCAATGTGCGTATTGAGTGGCAGAGGAAGGACACGTGCCTGAAACACATTAATAACAGTTCTTCCCATAAAAAGAACAAGGAGAAGGCGCTAACAACTACTGGTATAAAAAGACAAGCTACGCTCATGGAAGTCACTGCAGCGGCAAAACGAGCGAAAAATGATAAAGAAGAATTCATTTTATCGACTACTCGAGCTTTCATTGAGGCTAACATTCCGATGGAAAAAGTTGATCATCCGAAGCTGAGAGAATGGATGAACAAATACATACCAGGTTTGTGTAATAATTAATTTAACGTCTGCTAATCGCAGCAAAGATTAGGTAATCTCCATAGCCAATAATTTTTGTTGGTCATAATAGGCCAATGTTAAAAATAATTTTTCCTCGAGCACCCTCTTAAAAAAAGTCTTATAATTGGGTAATGTCGTAATTTAATTCGTTATATGGTACTCTAATAACAGTTCTATCGACATTTTTAAGGTGCTGGAGACTTACCCCCAGCTGGAAGACTACGGGAAGGTTACATACCTCGAATCATCAAAGAAGAAGAGGAAAGATTAAAAGGAGCCGTGAAAGACGAAAGAATTTCAATTCTTTGTGATGAAACGACAGAGACAAAAGGGCAGTAGTGTGTTTTCGTGGTTCTGATAAAAGTACTTAGTTGTGGCGATGGTGCAGTTCAGAAATTATTTGTCGGGGGACTGAAAGTTACTGCAAATGCAAATGCTACAGAATGTGCGCAAGCAATTATGAGTGTAATACGGAAACTTGGAATTCAGTACAGAAATGTAGTTTCTATAACTTCAGGTTCAGCCCGTTAAATCATATGACTTCAAGCCACAGACGGTACTGACTGCCTCAGTCAGTTGGCGGTCAATGACTGGAGAGACGACATCACAGTCACAGGCGGTCTGCGTAAACCAGTTGTTGTCCACTGTTGCGTCGTATATATGGATCGTGGTAATCTCTTCAGCACCAACTAAGGCCTGAAGATAGTACAGTGAAGCTCCGAAAATGGTAGCTACACAATAAATGACAACGTAAGTACGGCTGTAGGTGTTTCACTTTCTTACAATAGTGAACGGCCGTAGTCCCTCTGACCTCCTGGCACAAGGATGGATATACAAAAACTAGATATTTTATTGGTCAATAGGCAAATGAACCTGAATTTCTTTCGTGTAGCACAGTACCTATAGGAATGATGATTCTGCAGCCTCTGGAATTTATTATGATCTCCACAGGCGGCGAGACGTAATGGTTACAACGTTGTCGTTATCGTACGTCAGAGACCGAAAGTTCCAGAAACAAGCGCATCTCTGCAACACAAGATACAAATTTTAAAACTGTAAAAAAACATTAAATCTCGTCCACAACAAAAAACAGTACATAAAACATACAGTTACTCGTAGCTGTCACACTTAGCATCTTCGTGGCATTCTATGACATGGTGCAAGAGCTCTCTTGACAGTATGTCTTACTCCTGATAGTGAGTTATTCAGAGATCTGGAAGATTCTATGGTGGGCACGGTGGGCTAAAATTCGTCGCCCAACGACCGGATTGTTAATACAAGGTCACACTCTCCTTGACTGCTTACTGTATGGTACACAGATATTATAGATATTGTGGTCTTCGGTTCCAAGACTGGTTTGATGCATCTCGGAATGCTAGCCTATTTTTCGCAAGCTTCTCTTTATCTGCATAAACAGTGCAACCTACATCAAGTTGAATCTGCTTAATGTATTACAACCTTCATCTCCCTCCACAATTTTCACCTCCCACAATTCCTTCCAATACCAAATTCCTGATTCCTTTATGGCTCAGGTTGTGTCCTTCCAACCAATCCCTTCTTTTAGTCACATAATGCTACAAATTTCTTTTTACAGCAATTCTATTCAGTACTTCCTCATAGGTTACTTGAGCGACACATATCATCTTCAACATTATTCTGTGGTGGCACATTTCAAAAGCTTCTAATCACTTCTTGTCTGAACTGTTTATCGGCCACCTTTCACTTCCGTACAAGACCTCACTTCATACAGATATCTTAAAAACAGACCTCCTAACACTTAAATTTGCAAATTATCTAAAAAATTTCTCTTTTTCAAAAATCCTTTTCTTGCCGTAATCAGTTTGTATTTTATATCCTTTCTACTTTGACCAGCGTCAGTTGTTTTTCTGTCAAAATAGCTAAAGTTATCTACTAGCTTTAGTGTAACATATCGTAATCTAATTCTACACTCCTGGAAATTAAAATAAGAACACCGTGAATTCATTGTCCCAGGAAGGGGAAACTTTATTGACACATTCCTGGGGTCAGATACATCACATGATCACACTGACAGAACCACAGGCACATAGACACAGGCAACAGAGCATGCACAATGTCGGCACTAGTACAGTGTATATCCACCTTTCGTAGCAATGCAGGCTGCTATTCTCCCATGGTGACGATCGTAGAGATGCTGGATGTAGTCCTGTGGAACGGCTTGCCATGCCATTTCCACCTGGCGCCTCAGTTGGTCCAGCGTTCGTGCTGGACGTGCAGACCGCGTGAGACGACGCTTCATCCAGTCCCAAACATGCTCAATGGGGGACAGATCCGGAGATCTTGCTGGCCAGGGTAGTTGACTTACACCTTCTAGAGCACGTTGGGTGGCACGGGATACATGCGGACGTGCATTGTCCTGTTGGAACAGCAAGTTCCCTTGCCGGTCTAGGAATGGTAGAACAATGGGTTCGATGACGGTTTGGATGTACCGTGCACTATTCAGTGTCCCCTCGACGATCACCAGTGGTGGACGGCCAGTGTAGGAGATCGCTCCCCACACCATGATGCCGGGTGTTGGCCCTGTGTGCCTCGGTCGTATGCAGTCCTGATTGTGGCGCTCACCTGCACGGCGCCAAACACGCATACGACCATCATTGGCACCAAGGCAGAAGCGACTCTCATCGCTGAAGACGACGCGTCTCCATTCGTCCCTCCATTCACGCCTGTCGCGACAGCACTGGAGGCGGGCTGCACGATGTTGGGGCGTGAGCAGAAGACGGCCTAACGGTGTGCGGGACCGTATCCCAGCTTCATGGAGACGGTTGCGAATGGTCCTCGCCGATACCCCAGGAGCAACAGTGTCCCTAATTTGCTGGGAAGTGGCGGTGCGGTCCCCTACGGCACTGCGTAGGATCCTACGGTCTTGGCGTGCATCCGTGCGTCGCTGCGGTCCGGTCCCGGGTCGACGGGCACGTGCACCTTCCGCCGACCACTGGCGACAACATCGATGTACTGTGGAGACCTCACGCCCCACGTGTTGAGCAATTCGACGGTACGTCCACCCGGCCTCCCGCATGCCCACTATACGCCCTCGCTCAAAGTCCGTCAACTGCACATACGGTTCACGTCCACGCTGTCGCGGCATGCTACCAGTGTTAAAGACTGTGATGGAGCTCCGTATGCCACGGCAAACTGGCTGACACTGACGGCGGCGGTGCACAAATGCTGCGCAGCTAGCGCCATTCGACGGCCAACACCGCGGTTCCTGGTGTGTCCGCTGTGCCGTGCGTGTGATCATTGCTTGTACAGCCCTCTCGCAGTGTCCGGAGCAAGTATTGTGGGTCTGACACACCGGTGTCAATGTGTTCTTTTTTCCATTTCCAGGAGTGTATAAGCTTCACCTGATTTAATTCGACTAATGTCCATAATCCTTCCACTTGTGTAGACGTACATTGTCTAACATGTGTGACACTGGTTCTGCTCTGTCTTCTTACCACAATTGTGCAAGTAGGCTCTGTGAGTGTTTTAGGAATTTGGTGTTGAACCTATGGCCTGAAAGGTAGGAAAATACCATCTCACGCATGCAGAGTTCAGAAGAGTGCAGCAGTACGGACAGTGATGTAATCAAACAATGATTCCACTACACTCCCTGTATAGAAAACATTATCGCTAACAGAAATTAATGTGCGGGTTCCGGTGTAACTATATATTAGCAAAAATGAAAATTTAGATTTCGTTATTCAGGTTTATATTTTACTCTAAGTATAACTGTATGATGTATCAGTCATAATTTTAATATGACAGGATGGTAAAATATTGATACCGAGTGTTCACAACTGTGTAACGGAATTCCTAACTATTCTGAAGTTCTTTAAAAGTAAGATGTTTGATGAGCATGTTTGAGGGCCAATAAAACATAAAAAAAATTAAGTACAATTGGGGCCAGAGAAATCAATTAAGCTAAAATGCACAATTAAAATAACCAAATAATGGATGGGGATCGGTAAAGAGCAATCAGAAAGTACACAATCAAAACAATTCAGTATCTTCAGAGTATAGAGCACTCTACAGTGGCTGATCAATTCTTTTCGTTAAATCGGATATCTCACGTTTCTGCTTCAATTGAGCCCGACAGTAGTGAATATGTTCAACTACAGGTCATGGCTGAATGTACGAAAAAATAGGAGACACGGAGACGACAGCAGTTCTCTGAGTGTCAGTTGAATATCACATGAACTTGGGAATCTATTCTAAATCTCTCTCGACTGTTAAACACTAGTCTGATATGTTTCTCACGTCTTTGGTGAAGTCAAGACTCCTATTTATTCTCCAGTCAAGTTAATTGACATGGTGCACGCTATTTGGCTAGAATAGCATGTACGTCGTTGCCCTCAAATTGCTCTCAACCGTTAACTGTCAGTGCTCAGTGCAATTCTCTGTGGTAGGAGACTTCGCAGTTTCACTGCTGACGAGTTAAGAGGAGCCTCTCTCTATAGTCTCAGTGTGCTGAAAGTCGTCTTGCTCAAACACTCACCAATGTTTTGCTAGAGAAGGAAGAATTCTTCTCTCTGCATTTGCCTATATCAAGGCTGGTGGCCACGCGTTTTCTTTCTGGCCAATCAGAGCGTTTCTACTTCTTATAACTCCACCCACTAGATTTTCTGTAGCCTACCACAGACATCGTTTCTTTCGCAGGGCAGAGCTTAACTTCTGCTACATAACACTGAGATAAATGGCTTCTTTCCACATGTGTCTTAACACAGGTGGCTACAGTGAGTCACAAGTGTTTTGAGTTGGATTTCTCCAGACGTTTATCTGCCATCTCCAACTGTATTCCTGTAGAAAGGCTTTCCAAAGGGTACTCGTTGAAAGCAGGGACCAGGGTGGCTTTTGCCACTGGTCTGCTCATTAGTTCTGGCATCTCATTGTGATCGCTGGATGTCCCGCTGTGAAGGTTTGGACCTTCGATTTAACCTGAATTGTTTCAGGAGTTCAATGTAAGGTGTGTTATTTGTTGGACACCTGAAGTGTCACCACCCCTCCGTGATAATTTTAGTACTGAAGTTAGACAGTGGTTTAGGTGTTGTCTAGGTCAGTCAAAAGTCACACTTTTTGTCAAGCAATGAATATTGGCCAGCCACTTGGTCTAGTCATTCTGTTTAATTCTATTGGTTTGCATACTTTAGTTTTTAACATGGTTGTCTTTGTTAATGATTTAATTGACTTCCTTAAGTGAAGACTGTAATTTTTGTATTAATATTGATGTCAGTTTCTTTTTCTTATTTATTTAAATGTGTTGTGTGCATTTTAGATTTTACATTGAAGATGAGGAGCCTCTCACATCGATCTTTTAATGTTGTTTTCTCAACCACTCACAATTTAAATCAGTTCAAAACGTTAAATGACTTTATACACAATACAAGAATACTGTGTTTACATTCTGTTGTTTGTTTTAAAAAATTATGATTCTAACAACTAATATAAATATCAAAATAATTCTTTAGCAAATCCTACTCATGTAAAAAATTAAAAACCTTATATTAATGATTTATTCAAAATTCAAACAATGTTCATACATACATATTAGTCTTCAAAAACATCGTTCTAATAGGCAATGTGGTTTTAATAAATGTTATTTTAATAACTTTTCCTCAATAAAATTTTAAAATTATTACACTCACAGACAGTAAACTAACTTTACAAAAATGTTGCTTATATGTAGGTTTTCTTTTTAACATATTATTCTAACTAACACTATAAGTACGTAAAACATTCTTTTAAAAAAAGGTTTCTCCTGCATGAATCATGAAACAAAAATTATGGAAAGGATGTTCTACATATCTTATTCAGACACTTACACATATTGTATAGAGAGATGTAAATTGCCTCACTCGATATTAATACATTGAAGCCTGTGTCAATTGTAGTGATTTTTGCAGTTTTTCACTGTCTGACACTGTTCTTTACCTAGTTTCGGCCACTATTTTCACACAATGTCTACGAATGTTCTTGCGGCGTATGTTTTTGCACGAAGCTGAAGGACTTGTGCGAGATGTTTATCGGCAAACTTCGGGTTGGCAGAGTCCTTCTTCGTAGAATTTTGCAACAGTATGTTGCCGTAGTTTGGTGTGACTCTCATAATAATGTGGACCTTTTAGTGCGGGGTCTCATGGATTATTAGGTTTAAACACGATGCTAGTCGTCTACGTGGATGACACAGCCACCTTGCGCAAGATTGGAAACCGTGGAACATAAATTCACGAATACAGGCGGCAATCACAACTGCCAAGCCTTGGTTGGAACGATGGCGTATTAAAGTAAACGTCGACAAGTGCGAAGCAGTTCTGTTCACACGCTGACCGAAACTACTGCGCAAACATCAACACTGTATTTTATTAATGTATTCACGAGTTGCAACCAAACGTCACTCATAATTGCATAATGTAAGTGACCTACTTTAAATTATGTTTTTATTTCAGAATATATTGTTATTACTAACATATGTATGTTTTATTTTATATCTTTAGTCATTGTAAGATTGTTGGGTGACTTGGCATGGCAAATAATTCCGTTCTTTTCAGCAAAAAATCGTCCAGCTCGATCCACCGTCGTCTTCGGTTCAAAATGGTTCAAACGGCTCTGAGCACTATGGGACTTAACTTCTGTGGTCATCAGTCCCCTAGAACTTAGAACTACTTAAACCTAACTAACCTAAGGACATCACACACATCCATGCCCGAGGCAGGATTCGAACCTGCGACCGTAGCAGTTGCGCGGTTCCGGACTGAGCGCCTTCTTAACCGCGAGACCACCGCGGCCTCGTCTTCGGGTGCTGCCTGATAACGAAGTCCGATTTACCACAGAGAGAAGAAACACGGTTAAAACTACATGAACAGACCTTTAACAAAAGAAGCCATGCTCAAGCGCCGAGAGTTTGTACGAATTTTTTGGATATTCATTACTATAATTGATTGTATTGTCTCGATCCAAGAACAAATGAGCTAAAAAATTAATTAAAACTGGAGAGTCCGTTAAGGAATTTGCCAGATTTATTAGAGAAATTTGGAATAGAGTATGGAAGGCAAATACACGAGCACTGGAGAAACAGAAAGAAGTAGTGGGACGTATGGCAAGAATGCCACAGCATACGACTGGTCGGTAGGTGATGCTACCAACTTCGTAGAAGCCGAAGGGAAAAACAAAGAATTTTTTTTTTCGAAGTATCAGGGGCCCTACCAAGTGGTGCAGACTACGTCGCAAGCAAATGTCAAAATTCAATAGCCGACTAGAGCGATAATTGTGCATGTAAAGCCATTAAAACCCTTTCAAGGGAGTCTACAAGTTATTCCAGGGATAGGAGATGCGCACCAGAAAGGGAGAGTGAGGAGAAAGGTATAGGAAGATAAACAAGAGAGTGTGAATGAAACGGTAACGAGGCAACCGTATGGATTAAAGCTTAGGAGGTAGTCGTTTTATTTAGGTTAGGTATAGATTTAGTGTAATTAGTGTAAGCAGTTTGTAATCTTACCCTCCCACACATTACCATTAAAGTTCTCATTTTTCAGCAAATTTTGAAAGCTTTGAGAGGAGTAAAATTACAAAAGAAGAACTTTTTTACTTATCTTGATTATCTCGTTGATGTTGTTGTAGCTGGCTCAAAATCTTCTTGTGCCTAGGAGAACATTCTTGCTGCTGAAAATTATGCTTTAACATTAAGGGTTCTTGAAGACAAAATAACTGACGAAGAGTTGCCTGTTGCTATGAATATCATTTTATTTTATCTCATTCTTCTAAATCACACCGACTTCATAATTTCCACATTCAAAAAACAAATAATTACATTGTTGGTGACAAACTTATAAAAAGTCTACTTCCATCTGAGGCATGCCCACTACTACTTACATTCTGCGGTACTCACAATTTCCAAAGAGTTTACAAAGCAAAAGAGCTTACAAACATTTTCGACAGGAGAAGAATCTTTACCAAATTATATCATTATTTCATAAATAAATCCAGAAACAAATTTAATAACTAACGTTTGATTACGTAATTAATAATACGAATTTTAAGGATGCCAGAAATTTTGTAATTTCAATTATTCTTAAAAGAAGAGTAATATTAACTGTTAGTAAATATCGATTGTAACACATTAATTTCTTTTTTATACACTTTAGCCTGAGATCTAATACATCGTACAAAAAATCATATGTAATCTTTTAGTGAAACGCTGAGATAATTTTAACCTATGCAAGAATCGATAGTATACATGGTATCGGTTATCTCTATGAAAAAAAGTAATGTTAGAGGAGTATGATTCATTATAAGCTGTGGAGCAGCAATGAATTTAAGGCGGAGGAAAGTAAGAGGTATTTCTGCTCGTAGGTGAGGTTTAGAGAAGGGCGTATTGAATAACAGACGACTACCACGACAATTGGCTGGAGAATTAATAATTCGGTGTGCCAGAGCTTCAGAAGAAGCAGTAAATCAGAATGTCAGGGGATTACAAACGGAAGTAGACGTCTTTGTGACAAAATGGTTGCACGAGGAAAAATAACAGAACTACAGGAGGCTATGCAGCAGGCTGTAAGAGGTCAACTGGGGGCAAACTTAGTGTCGCAAGATGGTCTAAGGAAAGTACAAAGGAATAACAGCTGGAGTTGAGGTTGGTTGTAGAACACGAGCACAAAAACTTACCCTTTTATTTCAAGGTAGCCACAATATAGGTGAGAAATGATGATACGAAAGTTTACACTTACGTTTCTACACCAGCAGTAGGGAAACAAGCACATTACGAATGCTACATAGTTCATGCGTATCCTGTCAAGTGGGGGATACCGAAGAAATTTGCAAGAGTAAAATCGCTGCGACTGCTACTAATTGCAAAAGACAAGGGAAGATATGTAGAATCGGATGAAGCAAAGTTACAAAAATGTCAATCAGGGAAAATCACAGTCTATCCAAATATGGTAGTAAGAGAGGGGCAGGATTCCTGCACAGTAAAACTCTTAGTGGGACAAAAAGTGGTAAGAGAATCCAATAAAGAAGTATCGAGCCAGAATTGTACCTTCAGCAGGTCGAGACGCATTGATTGTACTCTACCTTTGACATGATTGTAGTGGTGTAGTTGTTACGAGCAGGAGAGGCTTACATCAGCAAAGAGGGTACAATTAAAGGGGAGTAGTTTGTTATTAAATGGAACAGGGTGCAAGATAATGGCGCCTACTTTTAGTCTCCCCGCCACAGTTTCATAACAAACCTACAGCCTCGTTTGTATTGGCCAGAGAAGCCCATGGAAGTGCTACCTACCACTAATCTAACCAGCTTAAATCAAACTATAGGGCCGGAATTAATTCAGTCTATAAGCATGCTTCTGGACCAGCAGGAGTGATGAGTCTCCCTGGAAACCTTGGTACAGCATGTAAAGTGATATCGGGAAAATGAGTACCGGAAAGAGACAACATTGCCTATTGTCATACCAACCACTGCAATGGCACTTGTTCTGCTGAGCGTAGTCCTTGTTTTGATACATAGAAGATGAATCACAGCCATCGTTCAGATTCCAGTGGTTGGGTACCCTGAGCATAAAAGCAGCAGAAGGAACATGAATTCACGAGGGGCTAGTGTTAAGAATAATTGATTCGTTTTAGCTTGTGAGTTGGGAACAGAGGGTTAGAAGTGATTGTGCAAGAAGCCTAGTAATGAAATGAGTTCCATAGTGTTTGAATTAAGCAGTAGGACAAGGGGCTGCGTAAAAGTGTGTAAGATTAAGTGATAGTGTTAAGGGAACCAATTGTTAGAATAATTCTTAAGAGGCGAAACACGATCAGAAAGGCAGGTCGTCAGTGTGAAGTGTGCGACCTTGCCGTCGTGCGCCAGTACAAACATATCCATCCATCTAGTGTAAAGGATAACCCAGTTCGGTCGACCCGAGGGACCGGGTCTTGATAAAAAGTAGGGCACTGTAGCGTATCGACCCTATTCATTCAAAAAATACGCCAGAGCGGAAGTGAGTTGCAAACAGACCCATCCTCAGGCGGGTGAGAGTATTACGCTTATCAAAGCGAAACACGACTGACTGGCGTTATGAAGCGAAGCCAGCTGAGTGCGGAATGTCGGAAGCCTTTCCTCACTTGCCATCACAGATGTGTTTAGAGTACGTGCCTCAAGTCCTAAAAGGACAGAGTCTGGAATGTGCAAGTAGTCAATCATTCGTGCACTAAATCATTCTCGTCTCAACAGCCTACACCAGAAGCCTGTGACACCTGGAGCGACATCCCGGAATGCAGTACATGGACTGCTGTTCGACCACGAGACAGGGCAGCCGGCGCTGAGTCGCGAGGGAGCCGTCCACTCGCTGGAGGAAGTTCATGGCCATCACCAGCTGTGCAGTCGCGTTGTCATCACGGTCGCCTCTGGAGACGTCGCTGAAAGCGACATTCAAGTGACGCCAAGCATGGCTCCGTTCTATTCACTTTCAGCAATGCCGGACGTCTATTGTTTCGCATTAGAGGCAGTTGGACACTTCCATCAAGTTATTCCCATGTAGTATGGCCAAGTGCCAGAATAAAGAAATTAACTGAAGGTATCCACAGTCACCCTGACATCTTATTTCGTTCTCCACTTCTGACATTCCAAGGGGCTTTTAAAAAGAGGCAGACGAACAATCAACAATGTCTTCGACAAAGCAAGTTAGAGGAGTAACAGCAAAAGATCAAGAGGAACAAATTCGTTTAAACAAATGGGTAAGACGTGGTTGCAACTCATCGCCACCATTTTTTAACTTGTACGTCGAAGAATCAATAAAGGAAGCTAAAAAATATTTCATATTGGGGAAAGACACAAACATTAAGGTTCCAGAAAGACATGGCCCGTAGGAAAGACATAGTAGAGAAATTTTTACAAATTTATGGTAAGTTCCTATGCGACCAAACTGCTGAGGTCATCGGTCCCTAGGCTTACACATTACTTCATCTGACTTACACTAAGTTACGCTAAGAACAACACACACACCCACGCTCGAGGACTCGAACCTCCGACGGGGAGAGTAGCGCGAACTGTAGCAAGGTGCCCAAGACCGCGCGGCTATCCCGTGCGCCTGTATAGTAGAGCTTTTCATTAATGTGAACCTGATCTTCAGCACAGACTACGTGTAAACAAGAAATAAAGTTAAGGTGAAAGTGTTGAGGGGAAATAGAAAGCGAAGTACCAACTTGCCAGTCTTAAGTTGGAAATACAGCATTGCAGGAAGTAGTCAAAGAGGTCTACTATTTGGGACTAAAACAACAAAAGATGTTTGTAGCCAGATATACATACAAAGCATATTGTCGCAAACTAAGAAAGTGAGTGCTACAAGGTCATTTATTGATATCGACCTGAGACAGTAGTATCGGAAGAAGTAAGCCTGGACCACAGTGCTGTGTTACGGAAGTGGAACGTACGCTACACGTAGGTAGACCGAGGAAGATACAGAAAGCATTTGAAATGTAGTGCTACAGGAATGCTTTAAAAAATAAATGTGTAACGTACAAATGAGTAAGTACTACAGAGAATAGTTGAGCAAATGTCTGTAGAAAAGTCTTATTTTAAGAAGGTGCATACTAAGAAGACGTTCACCAACAAGGGGAGTCCGCAGCTCGTGGTCTAGTGGCTAGCGTTGCTGCCTCTGGATCACGGGGGCCCGGGTTCGATTCCCGGTCGGGTTGGGGATTTTCTCTGCCCGGAAACTGGGTGTTTGTGTTGTCCTCATCATTTCATCATCATCATCATTCGTGACAGTGGCTAAATTGGACTGAGTAAAGAAATTAGACTGTGTGAAAATTGGGACTTTGTATGGGCGCTGATGACGATGCAGTTGGGCGCTTAACAAAACTAAACATCATCATCACCAAC
The DNA here is from genome assembly GCF_021461385.2 of Schistocerca piceifrons. Lineage (NCBI taxonomy): Eukaryota > Metazoa > Arthropoda > Insecta > Orthoptera > Acrididae > Schistocerca > Schistocerca piceifrons. Next base: position 260,041,716 of record NC_060144.1, on the reverse strand, counting down.
AAGGGGTGGCCACGACTTCGAGATCACGGGTCTACTGTAAACCTTTTTACACTTTTAGTAGTCGATTAGGACTAGTAAGTAGTAAGGTGTACTACGTTGATTTCAATAAAATTGCAAGACAAGTTTTACGCATCGATGATATACCGGTACATTATGATACTAAGCATAAGATGTGTCATGTGGTTAACCTTCAAGTTCCGCTGGATCAAGTCCCACTCATTAATATTTTTTTCAGTACTAGTTATATTATTACTCACACATTATATTTGAAAGATAATACCATGGAAAGACAAGTGTATTTGCATGAACTTTTATTGAATTCACAATGTTATTTGGTTGTTTGCTAATTTGTATTATCACAGCAAATATTAAATTTATATTTATCGACAAGTAAACGACCAAACGCATAAATTTTTACTGAAAGTGTATGCCTGTCAGGAATCCATTACACATCCAGTCGGGTAAGGTACCGAGAACTGTTTTGCACCTGGAGGCTTCGATCTGCAGGCACAGGTTTCAAGAACTAGAGACAGGCTTCGAAAGCCCAAGTCAGAATTCTATAAATAAAAGCGTAAATAACTTTATTCAATAGTACAATGAGTTACAGTATGCCTAAATATGAGGGTAACGTACGATTACTCGTCGGATGTGCTTTCGACATCACAAGTTGCAGACACGGAAAACGTAAAACATTGTCAACTACACCGAATGAATGCAATTTTTCTGCATGTAGAAGGAATGTTCAGGGTTTCTAAGGAAAAACAAAGCTCTTTGACATTTTGAAAAATTTCTCTTTCCTCCTACAGTTGGGATGCAAATCATGCGTAATGGAACATTTTTGTAAATATCGATGCCAAAAATTGATGATGTTGATGATGTACGACTGAATATATTTTAACAGCACCTTCACGAGAAGCGATTTCTCGTTCGTTGTCAGTCACATATGAACAAGTTCGAATGCGCCTGATAAGGTTTTAAGCTAGCCTATAGAAATAAAAGCTGCATAATATTTGCTGTGAAAATAAAAATTAGTAAAAAGACAAATAAACACATATGCATTTTCATCATACTACCTTTCAACTATAACATGACTAGTGTTGAAAAAAAATATAAATTAGAAAAAGAAAGTGAGCGGGACTTGATCCAGCGATCCGCTGATTATAGAGCTTGAAGGCTAACGACAGGACTACCGCCAGCTCGTAGTCAGCATCGCAACGTACTGGTACATCACTGACGCGTAAAACTGCTCTTGCGATTTACTCGAAATCGCCGAAGTAGTGCGCTTTGCTACTTGCAAATTACGTTGTCTTAATCTGCTATTAGAATTGCACGGAGTCTGAAGTAGGTACGTGATCAAACGCCGTCGACTCCTCTTGTCTGATATGACAGTTAAGTGGACAATGGAATTAGTAGTTGAAGGAAAAATATTTATGGGCAGGGAAGATCAGGAGATGCTGAATGTATTATGAAGATCGTTGCAAGTGTTAGATCTATTGAAATGAGAATGTTAACCTGAAGAAAAGATACAGAACGGCACAGCGCAAACAAATAACACCAGTCTGCATTATATCAGACGATCTAGAATATTCGTGTCTTCATAAATAACTTATGATGCCGATTTAATAACTGTTGGTAGTTTCCTTCCACCGCATAACGTTTTTTCAAAATAAAATAAACAATCTTTTATTGAATTTTTAGTTATGAGAATTTTGTTAAAAAATCAGGCTGCGCGCACGAAAATGTTCTGCTTTTTATGTGAGTGGATTACAGACAAATCAAAACCACTAGAGTGTAAAACATTGGCCTAATCGGAACATATTTGCATCTGGAACTACAAACGTTTTGAGTGAACCGCTTGGAGATCAGAAAAATTATTGTATCCGGCGCTACATATTAAATCTGGGATTAATGAAGCAGATTGTAAGGACTTTTCCATATAACATGAGCACGCTCTAAGTACCTTTCTATGAATTTTCCTTTCATCTACATCCACGTCTGCATGATTACTCTGCACTTCACACTGTAATGCTGAGTACTTAGGTTCCTCACGTTTCTCAAGTCATTCCGTGTCATGTTTAAAAGCATGAATGCCATGTGATGTTGCTTTTGTAAAAGATATTTTTCCACTGTGAAGATGGACTTATGACTGAAACCGATAGTGAATAAATTCATTTACAAGACAGCATTGTACTTATTATGTATTTCAACAAATATATTAATGCTCCTAACAGGTGCCCGAAGAAAATGTTTGTTTTAATGATTGGCACCCCAAATCGTTTATCATATCCGTGGTAATCTCTCCCCTGTTTCGCTATACTACAAAACAAACTGCTGTTCTTTGGACTTTCTCTATGTCATCCGTCATTCCTATCTGATGTAGAGCCCACATCGTACACAAGTGCTCCAGCAGAGGGCGGCCAAGCGTAGTGTAGGCAGTCTCTCTAATAGACCTGCTGTATCTTCTAAATGCTCTACCAACAAAACGGAATCTTCGGTTTGCCTTCTTTACAACATTAGCTATGTGATCGTTCGTAACTGTAACTCATAATATTCAGCTGAACTGATAGCCTTTAAATTTGTGTGATTTATCGAGTAACCGAAATTTAACGAATTCCTTTTCGTAATCTTGTGGATGACCTCACGTTTTTCCTTATTCGGAGATAATTTCCACCATACAGATATTTTGTCTAAATCATTTTGCTGTTAGTTTTGATCTTCTGATGAATTTTCAGGAAGATAAATGACAGCATCATCTGCTAAATCTGCAAACAACATAAGAGGACGGGTCCGATTTATCTCCTAAATCGTTTATATTGATTAGGAACAACAGAGGGCCTATAACACTTCCTCGGAGACGTCGGATACCGCTTCTGTTTCCTCGATGGTTTACCGTCCATTACTACGTACTGTGACTTTTATGACGGGAAATCTCATATCCAATCGCACAACTAAAATGCAATCTGATTACAAATCTCTTGTGAGGAACGGTGTCAAAAGCCTTCAGATATCTGGAAATGTGGAATCAATTTAAGATCCTCTGTCGATAGCACTCATTACTTTGTGCGAATAAAAAGCTAGTTGTGCTTTGCAAGGACGATATTTTCTGAATCCGTGATGACTATGTGTCGATACACTGTTTTCTTCAAAGTAATTCTTAATTTTCCACCGCAGTATATGTTCCATAATCCGACTGCAAATTGACGTCGGTGATATGGATTCTTAATTCATCGGATTATTCCTACTTCAGCTCGTTGAGTGCTGGCATGACGTGTGCGATTTTCCAGTCTTTTGCTACGAATGTTTCGTCGAACGAGCGGTCGCGTTATTGCTTAAAGTAAGGGGCTGTGGTATCAACATGCTCTGAAACGAAGCTAACTGGTATACTATCTCCAGCGGAAGACTTGCCTTTATTAAGTGATCTGAACTGCATCGCAACACCGAAGTTATGTCACTGATGTAGGCACCTGGTTTTTTTTCGATTTCTGGAATATTTACTTCGTCTTCTTTGGTGATGGAATATCGGAAAACTAAGTTTGCACTTTAATGATGCTGTCATCAGTAATGTTACCATTGTCATCGAGGGCTGAAGATATTGATTGTGTCTTGCTGCTGGTGTACTTTATATACGAACTGAATCTCTTTGTATTTTATGTCAGATTTCGAGAGAGAGATTCATTACGGAAGCTATTAACGGTGTCTCGCATTGAAATCCGCATTAATTCGAGCTAAAGTGAAATGTCATTAGTTTTGGAGATTTTGTGTTCTTTTAAATTTGGCTTGCTACTGCAACAGTGTTATAACCCGTTTTGTGTACCATGGTGGATCAGAAGCATCTTTTATTAATCTCTCAATTGTCACAAATACTATTCCCTTGTATTTGATCCAAATCTGGTCTACCCTTGCACAGTTAATTGTAAAGGAACGGAGACTATCTGTTAGGAAGGCGACAAGCGAACTTTTATCTGCATTTTGTCAATAGATACGTTATGCGCCTGCTTTTGGTGGATTTGGATGTTGCGGTAGTCAGTTTCGCTACAACGACCTCGTGGTCAGTAATTCCTTTATCCATCATGATGTTCCCTATTTGCTCAGGACTGTTTGTTGCTAAGAGATCAAGTTACATCTGGTGAACTCCTGAGTTAACTGCTCAAAACAACTGTCGGAGAAATCATACACTATAAATTCTGACGATGTTTCGTACCCATCAAAGGCGCTGAACGTGTATTTTCGCCAACATATCGAGGGTAGACTGAAGTCACCACCAACATAATTGTATAAGTGAGGTATCTGTTTGAGATAATACTCAAGTTTACGTTGGACTGTTGAGCAACTATACCATCTAAGTCGGTAGATGGAACCAATTACTAATTTATTTCAGTTGCCAAGTAAATCGTCTCCCTATACTAACTTCACTGCAAGATAAACTACTTCTGAAATCAACAAACACGCCTCCATCAACTGCATTTAATCAATCCTTTCTGAACACTGTTAGTCCTTCGTAAGAAATTCGGCTGAACTTATGTCCGGCTTTAGCCAACTTTCGATACCTATAACGATTTGAGCTTCAGTGCATTCTATTAGCGCTTGGAGCTCTAGTTCTTTCCCAAAACGGCTACAACTATAATATTGATAGTTATATATCTCCCCTTTTCCTGTGTTTGTTCTAAACCCTTCGAGACTGAAGCTCTTTTGAGTTTCCTAAGACACTCAAACTTAAAAAAAAAATGATTCAATAGATCCCTCGCAGCCACAACGATCCATGTAGTCGCCTCCTGTGTTTAGTAGACCTCTGACATGTTAAGTGGAACCCGAAACTCCACCACCTTACGGTGTAAGTCCAGGAATCTGCAATCTACATGGTCGCAGATCCTTCTTAACCTTTGGTCCGCATTCGGTCCTGTCGACGATGCTGCAGGTGGTGAGCTCAGCCTTCACCTCTCTAGCGAGGATGGCCTTCTTCAGAACTTCAGCTAGCCGACCGAAACCACAGAGAGTCGCTTCTAGTCCAAAACGACACACATCGCTGATACCGACATAACCCACCACGTGCAGTTGGCTGCACCATGTGCTCTTCCTGGCATCCAGAACCACTCTCTCCACATCTGGAATGACTCCTCCCAATATATACAAAGAGTGTACACTGGATTTCTTCTCTCCTTGACAACCCTATCCCTAAGGATCCCCATTAAGCGCCTGACATTGGAACTCCCAACTACCAGTAATCCCATCCTCTGTAAATACCCAGATCTTGTGGGCCAGGTGGCTTCCTCTGGAACAGAGCGATTTGCTGCAACTATCTCAGGATCTTTGTAAGCCACATACAGTACCCGAAAACTATTCATCAGACGAACCAGGGGCGCCTTTTGATTGGCCCCCTGGAAAGTTTTCATTGCCTGCTACATTTTGAAACAACTCCCACTCGACCATGGACGAGGGGCGTTTCCAGTACTGGATCGATGGGGGAGCCGAGGGACCTACAGGACATGCCTGGCATTCCCACATCCGGTATCCACATCAGTGCCCATTGGTAAAAGCCTCAAGCCGTGTGACCGAAAGCAGCACCGCCTGGAGCTGTGAACAAAGAGTCACCAATTCAGTTTGCATCTGAAGGCAGCAACCACAGTCAGTATCCATACTATAGACGGAAGAAATATACAACACAGTTATAAAAACGAGGGACTGTGGCTACTAGATCACAAATACGCAAGGGATTTAATAATTCAAAATAAAATGTCACAGTAAAAAAAGGTCAATTCTTGTGATTAGAAGCCACAGGTCACAAACGAAACGCCATGATCAGATGTACTGCGCTGCTGCCTTCACAGCAGGTGTTACCCAAATTTTTTTAAAAAAGTAATTTAACCTGGTTTTTCGTCCCCAGTTCACATATTAGTGAGGGCCCATGAGAATACGATAAATTTTAAAGATAAAGGTGCATGGACAGCCTGAAGGTCTGTTGCTGAACAATTTCTAGAAAATGTAAAACATCAAAATTACAAGAGCATTGTCAAAAACATGTTGGATAATTTAAAGAAGCTGGTTTGTAGCATGAGTGTAAAAGTCCGGTTCTTACATTCGTATATGGACTACCTCCCAGAAAAAGTGGAACGTTACAACGAAGAGCAGGAGAACACTTCCATCAGGACATTAAGGAGGTGAAGAAGACGTGTCAAAGAATATAGAATGAAAGTGTGACTGCTGGTTGTTGTTGGATATTGAAGGGGTCATTAAAGATGAAGATTCTGCTGAGACATCTCAAATGAAAAAGTTTGAATCTGAAATATAAAAGAGCACTCAAAATATTGCTTAGATAACTATTTGTAGTACTTTTAGTATATGCATAAAAAATAAAATAATCAATAGATAAATAACACAGTAATTTAAATTTTATTTTAACACTTGTGTTACAATTTCCTAAATATTTAAAATCTGAGATCTTATTTCCTGAAAAATCCTAATGTGAGAGAACAAAATCAAAGCTAATTTTTGAATCCTCTTTACAAATTGATTGTAGAATGACTGGTTTGGAAGAACCATCTCATAAAAATTTTTTAAATCCAGACTTGTGTAATGATCGACTAAAAGACGTGTAAGATCGATGACAGTTAGAGCCCTGAATTGTCTTATGCGAGTAGTTGTAACCGACAGATGAATTTACAAGATATATTATATGGGAGAACGGAGTGTGGATGCGAAAAGAGGCCTATATGGGTGAAGGAGCCTCGACCTACGATAAGCGGGTACTGTATCACAATTTGCCAGTTTCTGTATGAAGCAATTCCATTTGAAATAATCTAGGACGCATGCCAAGTTTCCATGACCCACATCTCTGAGTACTTAGCATGAATTACATGCTTCGAGAGTACAGCGTTTGTTGTCGCCACGATAGCACTAACATTGTTTCCATTGTGACATGCTAAAGAAATAGCATGATGTGATGTCACACTCGACTTCACGGTTCGTCAACCAGGCGTGAAAAATAACTTGGCAACATAACTGCTCCAACCGAATGGCGCAATAGCGCAATAAATTTGAACGCAGGAGCTTATCGAACTAACTTCGACGAACGTAGTAATAGACCGGTGATTATCGCTGCCACATGACCACTATATGGCGAGCTGAAATGCTGTAATTCTTGGTGTGGAAAAGTCCGTGGTTTGTGTCGCTTACGACATCCACAGCAGTTGCTGAGGATTGCTGGAAACGTACTCTTTACGGCAAGTAGTATTAGGAGCTGTTTCTCTTGTTTCTTTCCAGAGAGAAGAAACTATCGTATTTTCTTTTCCGATAACGCAAAATTCTGCTTATTGAAATGTACATAATATTTCAAGCTAAAATTTTGCACTGCTCACTTATTTCAGTAGCTGTGAAAATACTTGTAGTAATTTCACTTTGGTTTAAGAAATTTTTGCTTGACGCTCTTGCTATTTACATTATTGCAATGACACCTGCAGTGCATACCAAGCCATCTAAAACTGCTATGTAAGGTATCGTAACTGATTTGTGTACTTAAAAAGTATAATGCTGTTGGGTTCGAATCAACTTTCTAGTATTTTGAAAGATACTACTTTCGAACAAATATCATACGAAAACTCGCATCTGGTGATATACGGGTCATGTACCATATCAGTGCTTTGTACAGTATAGCGTGAAAGCAGTTAAGCCCCTTACCAATAAAGTGTTAACTGTGACCACCTTGACTAGTGGAGATGATGTATGACGGAACTATTTGAAGCAACGTCTATTTAATTTGTTTGTTCCTACCTTCACCGCAGATTAACATTCTGTTTCACTGAGCAGAATTGAACTCTAACAGTTCTTTATTTGCGATCATAGCCTCTTACCACTGATCAGCATCACAATCAGAAAGTAATTTTTAAAGGGAATGCTGTTGAATTAATTTTCTTGGTAACAACCAGTTGATGCCTTCAGTGTTTAACCACTTTTCGTAGCAATGGAATAAAACATCGGGAAGCATTTTTCATCGGCCTTCCTATCTGTATTCTTCTTCCGCGGTCCAGGCTCTGATGACGCAGAGGCTTCCAAATAAACGGTTATGTCATAATCTGCCTGCGTGCTACGTATCTGAGTGCAGTGGCAGGAGAGGGGATTGGGTGAGGACAGTGATTACTTTTTTCTTCCAAGTAGAAAGGCGCCGCTCAGAACAGGGCAGCCGGCCGGAATGGCCGAGCGGTTCTAGGCGCTTCAGTCTGGAACCGCGCCACCGCTACGGTCGCGGGTTCGAATCCTGCCTCGGACATGGATGTGTGTGATGTCCTTAGGTTAGTTAGGTTTAAGTAGCTTCAAGTCTAGGGGTCTGATGACCTCAGATGTTAAGTCCCATAGTGCTCAGAGCCATTTGAACCATTTTGAACAGGGAGTCAGCAATCGTCTGCTTTGTTTCTTTCAGAGACCATAATGGCACCGAAATGGAATTCGGCCTTCCAAAATTATTTCAATGCGAAAGATATTAACGTAGTCTTTCTGTGACGGTAGGAGCGTCGAAATGGCAGATACTGAGATAACCGATTGCAGACTAGAAAATCAAGTACAATTGCTTAGTAGCAGAAAGGCAAGATACCTATAAGATGCTACAAAGATTGTGAGAAAGAACTCGCTCCCCTTCTAGTAGCAGGTTATCGTAGTTTACTGAAGCAACAAAGGGTACATAGCGACTAGAAAAAAGTGCAGGTCGTTACCTGTTTCAAGAAGGGTCGTAGGACATGGGCACACAGTTGTAGACCTGTATTGTTGTTAGCCTGTTGTACAATTATGAAACATCTTTTATGCTCAAGAATTATGACTTTTTTGGAGAATGAAAATCTTTATCAACGTGAATTCCTAAAATAGAGGTCTTGAGAAAATCAGCTAACTCTGTTCCTCCATGAGACCCAAAGCGCTGTAGCAACGGCGTTCTGGTTGGTGCCGTGTTCTTTTACTGCAGGAAGGCATTTGACTCTGCCCCATACTACCACTCAGTGAAAAAAATACGAGCTTATCGAGTATCAAATCAAATATGCGACTGGATTCCAGACTATCTTGCAAATAAAATTCAACACATCTTAACGGAACAAAATCGACAACTGTAAAGGCAATTTCCGAAGAAGTGTTATACGACCGTTACTTTTTACAGTGTATATAAATGATCTATCAGAAAGCGTCGGATGGTCTTCAAGGCTGTTCACAGACGATGCGGTTGGCTACAACAAATTAGCAACGCCAGAAGACAGTGTCGATCTGCAGAATGACCCGCGGGAGTCCGCAGCTCGTAGTCGTGCGGTAGGTAGCCTTCTCGCTTCCCGCGCCCGGGTTCCCGGGTTCGATTCCCGGCGGGGTCAGGGATTTTCTCTGCCTCGTGATGACTGGGTGTTGTGTGATGTCCTTAGGTTAGTTAGGTTTAAGTAGTTCTAAGTTCTAGGGGACTGATGACCATAGATGTTGAGTCCCCTAGTGCTCAGAGCCATTTGAACCATTTGAACCTGCGGGCGGCGGATTGGTGAATAGTACAGACACTGGCAGTTGTCTCTGAACGTAAGCAAATATAACGTATTACGCATGCAGAGGAAAAGGAAGTCACTACTGTACAACAACACTAGTTATGATAAACTGCTGGAAACAGTATCTACCATAAAATATCTAGGAGTAACGATCCAGAACGACCTAAAGTGGTGCGACCGCATAAAACAAATGATAGGAAAAGCAGATGCCAGACTGATATTCATAGGATGAATCTTAAGGGGCTCTGGAAAGCCCTATATTTCCAATGTTAAAATAGCGCTAATAAATTACATGTTTTCTCAAAATGTATTTGAGCTAGGAAGTTGAAATTTTGACAGGTTATTTATTGGAATATTGGTTATAACTTAACAAAGGGATTTTTAAAATTTTAATTCAATTGAGGTAGATAAATTCTTTCTGCTGTAATGAAAATTCACTCCTTTCACCATTTTTTTGTCTATAAATTCAACAATATACAAGTTTTTCGAAAAAGGCTGTGTTAACTTACGCAGAAGGGACTGTGTAACATTTCATGAAAATTTGAAGAAAATTGGTGCGGTATACCCTGCGAAAACATGTAATATGTATGAAAAAATAAATCTTTTGGGAATTGAGTGACAAAGTTCGGATTATCTTTATAGTGCATTAGAGGCCCATAGGATGGATTATCTTTATCTTCTACAAGCTCCTCCTCTAGCTTCTTCTTTGTCCTCCTCCTATTTACTCTGGCTCGTATTTCTAGGCTATTTACAGCCCTGTCAGCAATCCGAAGATGTTCCTCGTCTAAAGCAAGCATCGTTCGTACTACGTTGAAACTTATTTTCCTCCCCATAATTTGAAATACTTTGCACCTGAGAACGTTTTCATCATTGAAAGTAGCAACAGCATCATACACACCAAAGTGAAGTGTTTCTATTCCAACAAACACAGTATGAGGGATTCTTGACCATACAACGCTATTTACATTCTCATCGGGGTTTTGAGGTTTTCCATGAACAGATTTTTTCAATAGTTCAGGTGCAGCTAAGTCTCTGAAAATAGGTTTTTTCACCTCCATTACCTCATCAGGCAGACTATGTTTATGAATGTACACTTTGTCAGTTAACAATTCCTTGTTGTACTTACACCAACTGTTTTCTCTTTTGGACACAAGTAATGATGGGGATTTCCATCGATTGAAAAAGTATGAAAAAAAGAGCCCAAACAGCCTTCTTCATTTCATTGACACTGTGTGTGTTTTGCCTAATAGCCATTCGATAATAATTCTGTATTTTGTCAATTACACTGTCAGTTAACCTTCCCTTCCCATGCAACCCTTTATCATCACTGAGTTTTTGTTTTTTGTACGAAGCTTTCAGCTGCCAAAGTCTTGATCCCATTCGTTTCTGTACATGCTCAATACACTTAAATTTCTGCACTACAACATCATCACCATAGGGCTTCAGTTCTTGAATATGTTTGGAACTTTTAGAATCACCGTCACTAAGGTAACTGACACATCGCAGTTTATCATACGCAATAGAACGTTGAAATATCCTAGCAACTCCAGCGACTTTCATTCCTCCGCTACTGCCACTGTAGTTAGCTGTGCAATTATTTTCATGTGTACCTTTATTTTTTTGTGGACACCTACAATATTTAGATATTACTGCTACATCTAAAACTTTACCTTTGCACCTACTGGTGGCAGATACTACATCACTAAGAGATATATGTTGCGGTTTATGCCAGATAACATCGAATGCTGCAGTCTCTGTTACCACTGTTTTCTATTAATGCCTCTTCCAATGCTTTCTTCATAGATCCTATACAGACATCTTCTGCTACCTATAAACCCATTATAGTTCGTAATCTTGGTTGGGGGATTTGGAAGATCCATCATCCCACAGAAAACTGCACCTGAAGTAGCACCCTTACCAACTGTACGCAAGGCATAAATAAATCTAATGTCGTGATCATAGATTTTGCTACCATTTTCTTCATTTGAAGTTACTACGACACTGTTCCAAAAGGTGGCCATCTATCAATACCTAACACACTTTAGTTCCATTTCACTGGCAAGTCCTGCATGATTTTTATAGGGAGTTCTAGACCAACTTCACTACATTGAATACATCTTTCATAGTTCGCAAAAATTCCGTTGAGAACTGACATATCAAATATTTCATTCACATCCGATTCGCCCATAAAACTTTCATACTTTTCACTAACTGAACCAACCTTCCTCTGCGAAGTGTTTTTTTTCTCACTTTTATTGAAATGGGCAGGTGTACCAGCAAGGTTAGGTTCCCACACTTGGTTATTGTCTTTATCGTTTACGGTAATAACACCTACCTCTGGCTTTCCAACATTTCTCCTTTTATTAAAATCTTTCAGAGGATTTCTAGTCACTTTTCGTTTATCCATGTTATCCATCAATAAAACAGAGCCTTAAATGAACAGAATTCATTACGAATGTATTCAGGATTACAAAAGGGTAAAGAAACATGAAAGACACGAGAATCGAGCGATCGATATATATCGAACCATCACAGGTTAGCCGCTACACTTATTTTGTAACACTTATTATCTCTCGCATCACTAAAATGTACATGATGAGCATGTAGATTCATTAGTACAACATTTGACAGCAGATTAACAGCGCCACAATGGGTCACGCCCACGCAGAACATAATTCAAAAACATTTTAAAAATAGTTGTAATCTTCTGAACAGAATAAATTATATATCAATTGCAAGGGTAAGTCTGTAGATCTGTAAAATGCAAAAAAGTAAAAATTGAACATTTCATGATTGTGAACTTTTCCGGAGCCCCTTAAGGAAATGTAGCTCATTCTCGAAGAAAGTGGCTCATAAAGCGTTTGTTCGACCGATTCTTGAGTATTGTCCATCAATGTGGGATCCATACTAGGACTGATGAAAGAGATAGAGAAGATCAAACGAAGAGCGACGCGTTTCGTCAAGGGATCTTTTAGTTGGCGCGAGAGCTTTGCAGAGGTCCTCATCAAGCTCAGTGGCAGACCTTACAAGGGAAGCTTTATGCATTATGGAGAAGTTTACTACTGAAATTTCGGGACAGTGTTTCCCGGGAAGAATCAGACACTTATTACTTCCTCCCATATACATCTCGGGCTATAAACACGATCGATAAAATTCGAGAAGTTAAAGGCTTACCGACAGTCATTTTTTCCACGCGTCTTTCTCGAGTGGAACAGGGAAGGAGGGATCAGAGATACCAGAAGTACACTCCGCCACACATCGTTAGATGGCTTGCGGAGTATGGTATAGCTGTAGGTGTTTAATGATGTGTAATACCACGTAAACTACTATACTACATCGAAGTTGCTGAATTAAATATTAATTTAGCACCAGGGTTCTTCCATTGACTAAAAGAAAGAGGAAGAGAAATAGGATGAGATGGATAGTGAATTAAAATGTTGCCTGAGCTAGCGAAGTCAAATGAAAGTAATGGGACAGTGACTTCATCAAATAAGCATTCTCACTGATGATCGTAACGCGAGTGGGTGTCCCAGCAGCGAAGTAGAGACTACAGTCGGTTATAGTGAACATGGCAAAGAGAACGTTTCTCAATACGTTTACTGATATCAAACGTGGTTCTCAACTTGAGAAAGAATTTTCTGAGAGTGTAGGTCTGGAGTACGGCGTAGTATGGATGTGAACCATGGATTCTGGATACACCAGAAAAGAAGAGACTTGAAAAGTTTAAAAATTAAGTTGCCTGATTACATAAGAAATGAGCACGTTCTCCGAAAAGTCGGAGAAATGAAATGCGCGATCCGATCAAAAATATCCGGACGCCTTTTACTGGACATGAATGCGAGCTTTATTCTTTTTGATTTAAGAAGGCTTGAACTCTGCTGTGGACACTTTTAACGAAGTGTCTCAATGTCTGTCGATGAATGGCAGCACATTATTCCTCAAGAGCGGAAAACAGAGAAGGTAGTGATGTTGGGCGCTAGGGTCTGGAGCCAAATCAGTGTTCTATCTAATACCAAACGAGTTCCATTGGGATCAGGTCAGAAGTATATGCAAATTAAATAAATTGATCAATTAATCACCACCCACCCCTGAACACATCCGCCCCCTACCATGATCACCCCTGCCCCCGCCCACACCCACCCCCAGCCCCAGATGACGTCACGTGTTTTTCTGAGCCTGCAAGTTGACCCCAGGCCTCTACCTCCCTCCCCACCCTCCCACCATGGCGGAAATTTCGAATTTTGGTGGGAATTTTTTCCGTCCCAAGCCTGTTCTGACGTCCCATCAAAACCCACACTCCGGAATTGGCGGGAAATTAAAATTGGTAGTACCCTTTCCGGATCTCGAACCCTGGTCCTACTGGATGGAAAGTCCAAGTGCATTCCCCAACATGTGGAAACTATCCAGATGAAGGAGAGGAAGGTTACGTTAGTGTACTTCATTTATTTTGGTCAGGAAACTGACAAAAAGGTCGATCCTAATTACATTATTAACCACAAAGCTCAGGCTTAATTACACAATTGTATGAATAAAACCGGACAAGGACGGTATAAAATCGCAATAAAACTCAAAAATCGACGATACCACCATACAACTGGTATTATCCTGCTGGGAAAAAATTCGCGATACCATTCGAAACTAGTGACAGACACATACAAACTGTACCCTTCACCTACAAGCTGGCGGGAGAAAGGCAAGAGTGTAAGGTACTATCTTTATTCTTTTTCGCAGGAAACATCTTCAACTGATGAGATGCTGGTGTTGGACACAGAGGAGTTTGAAAAGTGTAGAGTGCAGAGTGAACTGAGTTAATGGTATAGGACCATGCTTTGACCAGAAGGCTCCCATGATGTACTTTTCCCGTTGGTGGATACAACTTAGAGCATAGAACACATCTTCGGATGTAACTCGTGGCTGGTCCACCTTCAAGCTCTGTCCCAGATGTGACCTGTTGTCGATCGGCATCCCAACATCATTCCGCATATAACGCGCGGCGGATCACCCTTTAAATCCTTTTCTGGTGTGGCATATTGTGGATCCGCATCCCAACATCGCTCCAGAAATAACTCTCGGCGGATCAACACTCGAATGCAAACTCGGGTCTACTGTGGGACCTTGGAGCCATCCGCGACACAAGCACAGACATACAGAAAACAGAGAAAACGTGATACAACTGTAAAATACGCGGTTGGAGGTGACTGGATGCATTCGAGTACAGTGCTATACTTACTATGCCGCCCGACCAGAAAAATAGTGCATTTGCGAAACGTGTTGCCAGATGTACTATATTTACAAGCAATTTTAGAACACGGAACGAGAACTGATGTCATAATCACATGGACAGAAGTGACATAAAATCGATAACATGACGCGAAATACGTACAAATTGAGGGAAAATACGCCTAAATGCGGGGAAATTGAGGAAGTACTTGCATATCTTCTGCTTGGCGCAGGACAATTCTTGTACATGGAAACGAGTATACGACAGTAAAAGGAATACGGGAAAACGTTGAGATGGCACCACGGGAACCGGGGAAACAGTCTTTTACTTTTTGTCGAGGCAACATTCTATTGTTTGTCTATTGAGGTAACAGCGATGCACGCGAGTTGACTGCTATCTTTGATGCTTTCCTGAAAAAAAGAGAACCATCTGCCTCTTGCATATGCGTTAAAGGATGACGGAGAGTGGATGGAGTGATCGGTTGAGATGGGGCTGTAACGAGGTAGGATTTAACGGTACACTGATGATGCGCTCTAGAGAGAGAGGGACATGTCGCTGCAGGCCATTTGACCATTTTTTTTTTTTTTTTCGTTGTTCTGTCAGGATGCATTAGTTGTGTGACATAACCTGCGTTCGACTCGCCTACAACTGCGTGTCCTGTGTGTGACTTAGAATACTTCTCAGTCATCAGACGACTTCCATGTTGTTTAGAGACATTCCTCTAGACTAAAGAAGATTTATGCGACATACTCCATTCCCCTGCCGCACTTTGGGCATAAAATCGAGTTAGCGACGGGTTTTTGCGATGTACTACAATCCCCGTGTATGCATCTGCTTGTCGGGTGTCCTATTTACGGCGGCCCTATTTACGGCGGCATGACGTGTAATTGCATATGTCTAACACTGCTGCTATGCTTTTGTCTCTTCCTTTGTAAGAGGCATTCTCTGTTACTAGCGATCATTTTATATAGGACTGATACGAGCATAGTATAATTTCTGAATTGTGACTGGATATGAGTAGTGGGGGCTACACACCTCTGGAAAGCTGTATTGTACATGTATCATAAGGAATCGGTGTTTTAAGGAAGTAGTTTTCCATTTTACAGTTTATCATCATAGTTTATCGTAGAGAAACATACAAGGAGAATGTGTGTCATGCGCTGGAAATATATTTCTTACATCACGATAGTAATAGCGTTGCATTCCATACGACTAATAGGTCGGAAATCGCAACGATCTAATATTATAGCGTGTTTTAAGTGCAGAACCTTGTAGCCTTAGGAGTTCACGTGTTTATGTTTTCTCTTATCAATACCTTCTTGATAATGGCCCCAGACACTAGAACAACACTTTATAATTGATAGCGCAGTTGATTTACGGAAAATGCAGCAAATTCCGTCCGTCTGGAGCTCCATCACGCATAAAAACCACCCGTTTCTTGTTCTTAACCGTGTGTTATATTATCACAACAGATTCGTATGTACTATACACCGACAAAAGATGCTAACCTCCTAGACATTCGCGCATCTGGAGAAATATTGTGCTCTTGGATGGGTGCGGGACAGCGGTTACAGCCTCGGTTCTTACTGTTTCTACACGAAACGTGGAATGTAGTGGACTACTTCTGGTCAGCTGGAGGGAGCGTTGGTCAAAGACAATGCGAGGAGATATTTCGGCCTCTAATTTTATCTTAAGAATGCGAGAATGCCCTGTGACTCCCATCCACATAGAGATAGATCGTAAATTACGCACTATGATCTAAATGCTAGAGACATGTAGGTCTCTGTCTGGTATAATTTGGTGTATATGTTCGAGAATTAACTGTGAATGAACGTACTGCACAGCCATCTATTTATATTCGCGATGGTACTCTGAAGCAGTGAATAGGCTGCTTAGCGATGATTGGTAAGCATGCTGCCGCGTCATTGATCGGTGTTGAAATTACGATAAAATTGCTAAAATCGATCGCGCTATCAACTATGATGCTTAGTATTACAGTACATGGACGCTATCTTTTCCGACCCAACTACCCACCGGTATGCTCTTGATTACCACATAATGACTGATATCGCTCGTTTGACATGGAGAAAGAGTCTTGGTGGAGGAGGCAATACCTTCCGGGGATGGCTAACACCGAAACAGTGATTACATGCATGGCAGCAATATGAGGAATCAGTCAAACAGAACACAGCTCCATTAGCTATCCTCTCACTGTGAATGATGAGTTTAAACGTACAGGTCGACAATCGTCACTCACCTTCGGACAGCAGTATGCAAACGCTCCACAATGCCTCAAACCTCTTCCAGTTTCCTTATGTTGTGACTGCCTTTTATTTCAGTCACCCAGTTTGTGGGTGTGTTGTGGGATCGGCAGCACCAACATGATAGACACTGTGCGATGTCTAGTTTTCTGGAGGAGGCAATCGATCAAATCGTGTTAATGTCAGTTTAGAACCTGACACAGACGTCGAAGTCGTGGTGGAAAAAAAAAAAAAATGTATGGCAGTGACAAAGCGTGTTACAGCAGAAAAAGCGGTGTATCAAACAACAATACAGGAACCCTCTCCTGCGACTGATAACCTGTGGGAGATGGTTCTTGTACAATACAGGCGATGATACTTTATACCAGTCTGTGGGAGTGAAGACGATCACTAGCCACTTGCTCCAATGGATCAATACCTATATATTTAATATGACCGCCTCATATGCTCGATGCCGGCACGTAGACGGTATTTGTTTAAGATATATATCAGAAGAGAGAGATTTGTTTCGTAAATGCTAGTATGATATAGCATTGCATTGGTAAAAGGGGACCTGTCATAGTGTACAAAACAGCTACATTCTCTTGAATTTAGATTGTTGTTATCGAGCGTAAAATGGATGTATTCTTTCCGACATGTGAACCAATGGCGTGGAAGATTGTCTGAAATGTTTGTAAAACACGTGTACGTGGCAGTTTATTTATCCACACTGAATGTGAGAGATGCTCTCAGGCCACGTAATTTGTTCAACAAGCTGAAAGAAAAAGCTTAATATAGTTTTTTGTCCTTGGGGGTTTATATTCTCGCTTTTTCTTTACTCTGATGATGGTTTCGAGATAATGAGGACATTCTGCGGTGATCGGTAATTTTCGCAGCAAAACAGTACAAGTTTTTTTCCTGATTTTACACATGTTGGACATGTCTCTGCTTGTCATTTGTGATCGTTGGCGGTGCACTTCACTGGACGTCACAAAATAATGAGATGCAGATTGTATCCTACAGTGAAACGTAAAAACTATACAGATTTTGGTCATGGACTTTGCCTATTTTCGTGGAAAGACGACATTTATTATCGTCGCGATTGTTTTCCTTTTTCAATAGTTGCTGTATTATAGGAGTCACATTGATGTTAAAGAGTCCAGTACAGACTTGTGGGGTGCTGCAGGCGAGTTCTCTAAGAGACTGCGGCTCACCCTTTAGACAAACAACCTTCGGTCGGGGTAGCAGTCATTTATCACAGTTTTTTCCTGAGGGATGCCAGTGTCATGCTCTGTACTGAAGGCAGTGTGGTGTAAGGCTGCGCTTGCTTTAGGCGGATAGGGCTCCCGGTTTCGCAAGCAGCGAACTTTTGAAATAGTCATCTGGAGCGTTCTTTGGCGGGGTGGGGTTGTGCTGGTAAATTTCCCTTTTGTGCCTCAAGGCAGGCTGCATGTCGCGAGCGACCGCGGAGGGCTGAGTGCGGCCAATGGCCACAGACGGGGGAGCACAGAAAACTATGAGATGCTCTGTGGAGCACCTGGCCGTTTGAAGAAGCATGTGTCCTCCTCCAAGTAACTCGATGGAGAGAGGCAGGGGGGAGGGGGAGGCGTGAGGAAGACGGCCTCGATTTTCGGCATTTTGTGATTATACATTGAGGAGAACACCCCCTTTGCAGTCTTTTAGGACGACGATTTTCCCCACTACATCTGCTGCGCCATGATCCGTCCATTATGAGTGCTGGTTTTTTCACAACGATTTCGAAGTATAATTATAACTGTGACGCATTTTTCTCCTTCAGTTATGGTATCGTGTATTGGCTTTGGTTAGCTACTGTATGCTTATAGGTAATGTACTTTTTAAACTCCTCTCTGTCCAACACCAGCCTCTCGTTAATTGAACATATTTCCAGCCAAAAAGAATAAAAATAGTACCTTACAGCCCTGCCTTTTCCCCACCAGCTTGTAGGCGAAGGGTACAGTTTGAGTGTGTCTGTCACTAGTTTCATATGCTAAAATATCATCGAATTACTTCATTATACTATAGGCAATCGAAGATGGCCAAAATTACTGGAGAAAAGATATATGTATGGAACATATTATTAACAACCGTGGGGGTAGGTGATACTTTAAAATGAAGAGATTGGCTCAACAAGGGACATCTTGGTTGGTCACATCAAAACAGATGGAAGGCTGGTGGGACGAATATGGTGAATAATATTCTTTCATTAGCAACTGAATTAGATATAGCTGTTGTGCTGGAGACAGATACATTCTGCCACCACACTGAATTGAATACTTTGGTATGTGAAACGGCTAAGATGCCATGAGGTCTCTTATTGGCTGTTGTCACGAGTATTAGCAGAAGGGGCAAGATCCGCCACATCAATGGAATTGATCTTGGGTGCTCAACTCATAGCACACTCAATTATTGTGCAGATACTGTGCTTCTCACATGGCACCTTGTCGTGGTCACCTGGTTGTGGGTATGCAACAAAAAATACATCTGAACCACTAAAAAGTCATACAGGCTCTAACGCTGGAAGAAATGCCGTCTGCAGAGTACACATAAAGTCGAACCAGAAGAAATCTCCAAATCAGAAACAGCTCAAAAGCACTTATCATATGAATGACTTCCTATTGACAGGTGCGGAAAGTCTGCTCAGAGCGATAAAGTTTCACCGCCTCACGAACCTCGAACCACTTTCCTTTTTGCTATAAACATTTGCATGGATTCAGTCCACTTCATCGTTCCATTCGGTAAGTACCTTCGGTCTCTTTCACCATTGTATCTGCGGACATTAATATCGTAAATTTTCTTATTATGGAGTACCAATAAAATGTGATGTGAACCATAATTTTAGTGCAGCCTTGAAAACAGTCACAAAATGAAATTTATGAACACCAAAATTTTAAAAGAGACCAGCTCTAATTGGAAGTCCATGTAACAGACACTTGTGGAAGTTATGTCAGTGGAAACAGTTGTAGCCATGGCACCCATTGAAAGGTGGCTACACTGAGTCACAGCGCCAGAGATTGCGCCAAAGACTATTATTCAGCCGCCTCCACTGGCGCAGTAGTTATTCAGAGAATGTCGAGGGCAGTTGTAGTTCAGAGGTTGCCGTGAGAAGTGCTTGTCGAGAGGATGTCGAGGGCAGTACTAGTTGAGAGCATGTCGTGTGCAGTTGTTCTTCTGTGGGGCGAGAGAGCAGATGCCGTTCGGTTGGTGTAATGTATATATGGAAGATGTTGCAGTGATCACAGTGTATTTTTCGTTAATATACAGGGTGAGTCACCTAACATTACCGCTGGATATATTTCGTAAACCACATCAAATACTGACGAATCGATTCCACAGACCGAACGTGAGGAGAGGGGCTAGTGTAATTGGTTAATACAAACCATAAAAAAATGCACGGAAGTATGTCTTTTAACACAAACCTACGTTTTTTTTTAAATGGAACCCCGTTAGTTTTGTTAGCACATCTGAACATATAAGCAAATACGTAATCAGTGCCGTTTGTTGCATTGTAAAATGTTAATTACATCCGGAGATATTGTAACCTAAAGTTGACGCTTGAGTACCACTCCTCCGCTGTTCGATCGTGTGTATCGGAGAGCACCGAATTACGTAGGGATCCAAAGGAAACGGTGATGGACCTTAGGTACAGAAGAGACTGGAATAGCACATTACATCCACATGCTAACACCTTTTTATTGGTCTTTTTCGCTGACGCACATGTACATTACCATGAGGGGTAAGGTACACGTACACACGTGGTTTCCATTTTCAATTACGGAGTGGAATAGAGTGTATCCCGACATGTCAGGCCAATAAATGTTCAATGTGGTGGCCATCATTTGCTGCACACAATTGCAATCTCTGGCGTAATGAATGTCGTACACGCCGCAGTACATTTGGTGTAATGTCGCCGCAGGCTGCCACAATACGTTGTTTCATATCCTCTGGGGTTGTAGGCACATCACCGTACACATTCTCCTTTAACGTACCCCACAGAAAGAAGTCATCGTAAACATGTCCCTGCAGATGCTGCTCGCCGACCGTGGCCCGTGTTTGTTACAACACGCAACTGAACGTCGGAGGTTTCAAGCGTCAACTTGAGTTTACAATATCTCCGGATGTAATTAACATTTTACAATGCAACAAACGGCACTGATTACGTATTTGTATATATGTTCAGATGTGCTAACAAAACAAACGGGGTTCCATTTAAAAAAACGTAGGTTTGTGTTAAAAAACATACTTCCGTGCATTTTTGTATGGTTTGTATTAAACAATTACACTAACCCCTCTCCTCACGTTCGGTCTATGGAATCGGTTCGTCAGTATTTGATGTGGTTTACGAAATATATCCAGCGGTAACGTTAGGTGACTCACCCTGTATATGGAGGTAACAAAAAAATTTTTATTTCAAATTTCCTAAATAACAATGCCTCTTGGTCACAGGTTCAGTCAACAAAGCATCTGGCTCGTGTTCATGTATTAGACTTGTAATTCTGGTTTCTATGTGCAATTATCGTATTTCTGGTTTTTCAATTAGTTCATTGTAAATGGTGTTTAAAATTTCTTGTCGTATTGAGGAAGAACCGTGCCAGATACCTGTACGTTGAATCACACTTCCACACACAGAACAGTTACACTTGTGCTTTGATGTTTCATAGCTTTTATAGTTGCAGGGGACTTAATTAATCAATTGTGATAACGGAAATTTCCTTTCATTCTTTATTGTTATTTTATGCAGTCAGATTGCGTACTAATACTAGTCAGGGCCAACCGGTTACGAGACTTCGTAACCGGACACACAGCTACTAAAATTACTTTTATTGCATTTATATAACTAAGCCTCCATGCACGTGGCGACCGCTGCTTCGGATCGTCCCTTGGAATTCTTTTGACAGTAAAAAAAGCAGACAGTAGTATTGTTGTAGTAATCTGTAGTTTAGTAATTGTAGACTATATTGCATGTGTAGATTTGGTAACTGAACATTTGTAGTTGTCTTGTCATTCTTCTAATGGTATTTTTGCAGAATTTAAATTTTGATGTCTCGTATACAGGTTTGACAATTTTGTGCAATTATGAAGATTTAAATTGTTCTTTAATCGTGCTTGTCTGGAAGCATTTCGTGTGAATGGTATTGTTGGTGATAAAGTGTTATATTGTGTGTAATTTTCGTATAGTTACGAGTTTTGTATGTTTTGTAAATGATTACGCGATCGATGATAAAGGCAAAAATGATGGATAGTCAGAATGACGAAATTGTTAACATGGCGAACTCGCCAACACAGGAGAACAGTATGATGAATAATGAAGTAGAAAACAATTTAATAAGCAGGGAAAATAGTCCAGAACCAGTTCAAAATTTTTCACAATGGGAAAATTTTCAGAATATGAGATTAACGATAGAAGATTCTGGAATAGTATCGAACACAGATACCTTTACAGCTATGACGAAGAAAGTTAGTTTTACGGGAAATGTTAGGGGCGGAAAGAATTTTGAACCAGTTAATATGGAGCAGTTGATGGGTGCTATATTAAATTTGGGATCACAGATGGGAACAATGGAAACACGGTTACACTCACGAATAGGGACATGTTTCAAAAACATGAAAGATGAATTAAAGAAAGAAACTAGAGAAGAAGTACAACCGATTTTGAATTCTCACAATAATAGTTTAATTTCAATAGAAATTAGACAAAAGGAACAGGATAGAGAACAGGAAGAAAGAGATCGCGTGATAGTACAAAAATTTTCAGAGTTAAATTTACAACGTGCACGCGATAAGGAAGAAATATTTGAAACAATCGAGGAATCTGTACCAAATGAAAGAATAAATAACCTAACACAACAATATGAACAGTTTACTACTAAATGTGTCAATACTGAAACCCGAGTCGCGACACTTACGGAAGACGTAAATAAACAGAAAGAACAAGTAGGTGACTTATCGGAAAGAGTTGAGGAGATTTCAGATAAATTGACAAGTTTTAGTTTAAATGGGGACAGAGATTCAGATGATACAGCTCCATTGCCATTTGAAGAAACCGAATAGTACCAGAACATAAATAAACATGTTGAATATCAAGGAAAATTTAATGAACGCGTTAAAAGGGAATTTGAGGCGTTACGAAAGCAAGTCAAACAAATTGAAAGCGAAATCGTAGGAAAAGACAGTAGAAGAAATTTAGAATAACAGATAGCAGCGGGTTTTGAAGAAAATAATTTATTTCATTTACGAGATGCAACAAGAGAGCGCCAGGCGCGCGAACTTGATAATAATCGTCATTCGGACTGGGACAGACGCGGTAGGTCTTTGTCGCCACGAGGCGAAAACTTTGACTATAAACACTTTTTAACTGTTCGGAAATTTAAGATCTTTCGCAATTCTAAGAATGACATACATCCATGTTCATGGTTAGATCAATTTATGTACGCACTTCCACCAAATTGGCCACTAAGTCACAAACTGGAATTTATGTGTGGCTATTTATGTCCTCAGGGGATTCAATACACTAAGTGAATATGTGCCGTAGCGTGCACAGGACCCCGAGCTGTAGTGGTGCTATTTCCCTTTTAGTTTTCTGCACTGCTGCCTACTCTTTTACTATTCTTTGTATCTATCAAAACAACTCATCAACTATCAATCTATCTAGAAAAGGTGCCAGTAAAGAATAAACGGATATGACTATTTTACCCAAAAGTGATTTCGGAAATTACCGCTTGGACTTACTGTATCTTCAGCAGCATTCATTCGTAGTTTAAACGAAATTTTACCTGTCTATCTTCGTAACAATATTACTTCATATGTTGACGATATTCTTATTGCTAAACGTTCTTGGAGTGAGCATAACAAAATTTTGGATTCATTATTACGTATTTTTGCAAGAGTTGGCATTACAATGAACTTGGAAAAATCTGAATTTGGTCGTTCTCAGGTGAAATTTCTTGGTCATATTATTTCTACAGAAGGTATTCTTCCTGATCCAGAGAAACTAGACGCTATTCGTAACTATGCTGTTCCTACTACAAAACGTTATGTTCGTAGTTTCCTTGGTGTCCGTAATTTTCTTAGACGCTTTGTTAGATTGGACAATTTGGCCACACCTCGTTTATGTGAACTATCTGGAAAGAATTCTAATTGGTGTTGGGATGAGGACGCTCAATCAGAATTTGAACAACTTCGTGATGCTTTAGTTGCTGCTCCACTTCTTTCACATCAGGATTTATCTAAAGATTTTTGTTTGGCGACGGACTCATCATACAAAGGCCTAGGTGCACACTTATTTCAAGAGATAGAAGAAAACGGCGTTGTAGTACAGAAAACTATTGCATTTGGAAGTCGTGTTCTCTCTAAATCAGAAAAGAGTTATTCGATTACGGAACTTGAAGCTTTGGCTGTTGTATGGGCTTTCACAAAATTTCGCATATTTTTGTATGGGAGACATACTAAGGTTTACACCGATCATCGAGCTCTGGAATTTCTTATGTCAACAAAATTAACACATGGAAGATTGTCTCGATGGGCGCTGTATCTACAGGAATTTGATTTTAGTATTGTTTACATACAGGGTTCTTCAAATATTATTACTGATGCTTTATCACGTGCACTTATGGGTTTAAAACATAGTGCTGAGGAGGACTGCAAAGAAAACAATTATTGATTGATGTATATTCAAGGTGTTGTGTTTGAGAATTTTATTTCGTCTTCACTCCAGGACATCGCTAAGGAGCAAAACAAGGATCCAATCTGGAAGGACATTAAGGAGAAGTGGAGGAGAAAGGAAAGCGTAGCGATTAGACAGTATTATTTAGTTCGCAATGATATTCTTTTTAAACGAAAATCGGTTGACAACTCTGTTTGGTTAGTTTGCAATCTTGATGAGTGGGTTAATAAATTAATTTGGTATACACATTTCACTTATGCACACTTTGGTCCCAGAAAATGCATTCATAAATTACGAGAAAATTGCTACTTCAGTAATATGGAAAAACGTATTCGATTTGTTCTTGCTAAATGCAAATTATGTCAAAAGGCTAAGCCGCCAACTATTTCTCACAGAGCACCGATGTTTCCTATCATTCCAGCTAAATTAAAGGAGATGGCTGCAGTCGATTTGTTCGGTCCAGTGGTTCGTTCTACTAATGGTTTTGCGTACATTTTGGTAGCAGTGGAATTGACATCAAAATATGTGTGTTTTACACCTTTACGTAAAGCAACAGCTCGTTCAGTATCTAATGCTTTCATCAAACATTTTCTTAAAGAAGTGGATCATGTTGATAAGGTTATATCAGATAATGGATCACAGTTTCGCTCTAAAATTTGGCTTCGTACTCTACGGCGTCATAAGGTTAAACCAATTTTCATTTCACTTTTTCACCCTCAATCTAATGCTTCAGAGAGATGGATGAAGGAAATCAATAAATTGTGTCGTCTTTATTGTCATCAGAATCACAGAACGTGGGATCAGTATCTTCATATTTTTCAAAACATTCTGAATCAACTCCCTTATGATTCAGCTTCTTTGCCACCTATATTGATATTAAAAAATAAAGCACCGACAAATCGCACTTCTGAAATCGTTCCTTTTCCGCCTACACGGAAACTGCGGCATTCTAAAGTTGTCAACCTGCTTCTACAAAATATTGCATCTGCGGCTGCTAGAAGAGAGAAATCAGCTAAACGTCCTGGTCGTTTAAAAACTTTGTCAGTTGGTCAAAAGGTGTTAATTAAGTCTCACCGTTTCTCTCACAAAGGAAAAGGCTTGTGTCGCAAATTTTTTCTGCTTTATAACGGTCCATATAGAGTTCGCAAAATTATTCACGATAACACTGTCGAAGAAGAAACTCTTAAATCACGGCACTCTAAGGGAATACATCATATATCGAACGTTAAAATTTTTGTGGCATGACATACCTTTGAGAAATTAACAGTTATACGTAAACATGCAGAGAATATAAGAATACCGCGCCGTGTTCTGGCGGTGGCACATACTCAAAGCAACAGTCAAGTCTGCGCGCCGCACAAGGCAGTCGTTGACCGCAAACAATTACTTCCTACGTCACGTGTACCTACAGCTGATCGAGCGCTCAGTGCGAATGCACTGACAGCCGTAAGCAAATACACAGTCTAATTTCTCCGATTAAATTCAGTATAAAGCTACAGTGACTTGATAAATTATGTTATTAACGTTCAGTTTTTTTCAGGATACAGTTGTATAAAATATTTAAGAACTTCAGGTAAATTCTGTGTGTGCCCGACGTTAAGAGGTCTTGCTATCGAGAAAATTTCAGGAAGAATGTAATTTCGAAGAAGAAACTAATAAACTAAAAAGGTAACTATTAATTGAGTTTATTTTTCAGGTAACATATTTCCACTTAGGTACGTACTTTAGACGTAATTTGCTGCTCGCGATTACGTGATTTATACTTTGTGTTAACTGATTTTGACAATGATTGATTAATGAACAGGGTTGTTACTTATGTATATTATGCATCGCTTGCCTGCTCTGCTTTTTCACTGATGTCATATTTTTTTATTATGTGTCTGCAGTGCTTATTTATTTAAATCATAATTGTCACCTGATTAGTTGTGCTGATATGGTTATGTATGTAAGTCATACTTTGTGTTTTATCTGCTTGCGCCTTCATGTTTACTTATTAAGATTACATACGAACATTTATTTGCTTATGCTCATATGATGCTAATGACCTGTTTATTATGTAAGATATATATTTGCTGCTTTGCGTATGGATTGTATATTTACAAATTTTTGTTTCGTTGTCATAACTACTCTTTAATTTGGTATATAGAAATGCTGATATACGGTGTACGAACATGGATTTTAAGTCACTCTATGGTATTAATTATAGTTTTGTTGACATTCTGTTCTCTACTGGTATATTTACTCGCTATTGCATGTTTTGCTTACGCTCAGTGCTTTATATTTTAAGATAAGAAAATGAACTGCTTTAATTCTACGAACGACATTGGTACAAGAACCTTCACTGAAGTCACATGAGCTGGAGGTTTTATGGAAGCTGTATAAATTTATGCTAATAGAAAGGAAGCTAATGACATGAAATACCAACACTAGGTTTAGACTATTGACAGTTACTACACTGCATTCTTCGTGAGCAATTGAAATAGCAAGTGACACTTGACACAAGAAATACTCCACATGTTTGCTTCTGTTTTGCCATGAGTCTTGAAGAGGTGTACACACTGTGAAATATTACGATCATTCACACTCCGTACTCGTACTTACTTACTGAAGGTTATTCAAACTAAAGGCTGTTAGAGGTCATGTATGCATTTCTTTTATTTAATGTTGGACAAGGTAACCAAAATGTATTTTATAATTCATAATGAGTAGAAGATTTGGGTCAGGTGGATTACACAGAGATTGTGTGTGGACATTGTGTCTTCGAATTGTATGGGATGGTGAATTGAAGTTTTCACTAGGATTTTATCTGTACTTGTTCGAGGAGACTGACTAGAGGAATGAGTTGTTATGGAAGTGAAATGATATTGGTGATAAGGTTTATATGTATCGACGTATTGAAGAGGTATTATTGAGGTATTGAGATTGTGTGAAGTTGATGATTATTGGAGTTTGGTGGACAAGAGGTAAGGTAAATCATACTGATGATAAGGTTTATATGTATCGACGTAAGAGGTATTATTGAAGTATTAAGATTATGTGATGCTGATGATTATTGGAGTTTTGGTGGATAAGAGGTAAAGTAAGTGAGGAGTATATTTTTTTTGTTGGTTTATATGGAACAAGGAAGATGACGATGGCAGACTAGAACACTCAAGTAGAAGCAAGATTGTCTACACACACAATTTGTTAAATCAATAAGCAGTATATACTTTTTTTTGGAGAGAGGAAGTATTTGCATATCTTGGCACACTGACAGTTGTTCAGCAACCGTACATTTTGGTTTGGCTTGGCAAACATTGGTCTTGACATGATGACTATGACGTTGGCTAACTATTATTGACTGCTGTACACTGTGCCACTACTACTTGATACACATGTTGAACAGCGAATTTTGACAGAATTGCATTTACACAGTTAACACCATTCAATTACACAGTAGTACTTAAATGTGGATGAAAGATGAGTGAGTGTGTTTGTGTGTTTTCCTTTCCTAATCCCAAATAATTGGTACCGACCTAGCTCCTAAATATCATTTTACTTGTTTGTTGTGGCTTGCACTGACACCCATAAATATTATAGGTTTACTGATATTTGTGTATTTGTAATAGTTAATATGACAATTATCTGATATAATTTGTGTGTTTATAGTAATTTGTATGTTTAGTGTAAGAGCATTGATAATAATTTTGTGAAAGCAGTTGTGTGTGCATTCAAACTGTTGTTCGTGCTGACACGTATTAACATTTGTGGGTGCAACTTGTAAATGTTTAATTACTGCTGATGAACTCTGATGAACTGTTTAATTAGTGATAATGAATATTATGGACTGTTACCTGCACTTGTTCAACATTGCTGGGTGGCACTGATGGAACTGCTTCTACTGAGATAATGTCACTTCTTGATGTCTGCACCTGCTCAACATTGCTGGGTGCCACTGATGGAACTGCTTCTACCGAAATGATGTCACTTGTTGCTGTCTGCACCTGTTCAACATTGCTGGGTGCCACTGATGGAATTGCTGCTACTGAGATGATGTCACTTGTTGGTGTCTGTACCCGCTCAGCATTGCTGGGTGCCACTGATGGAACTGCTTCTACTGAAATGATGTCACTTGTTGCTGTCTGCACCTGCTCAACATTGCAAGGTGCCACTGTTGGAACTGCTTCTACTGAAATGCTGTCACTTATTGGTGTCTGGACCTGTTCAACATTGCTGGGTGCCACCGATAGAACTGCTGCTACTGCGATAATGTTACTTGTTGCTGTCTGCACCTGTTCAACATTACTGCGTGCCATTGATGGAACTGCTTCTACTGAAATGAAGTCACCTGTTGGTGTCTGTGCCTGCTCGCCATTGCTGGGTGCCACTGTTGGAGCTGTTTAAATACTGCTGATGAAATGTTATGAGACTGCTATTTGCACCAGTTGACCATTGCTGGGTGCTACTGTTGGAACTGTCAACTACTCTGAGGAGTGCTACTTGTTTATTGAACTGTTGAAAAGATTTTATGTGAATATTTGTGTAAACTGATTTTTTGTGTATTTACTGTTTATGAAATGTTATGAGACTCTTACCTGCACCTATTCGTCATTGCTGATGCTATTTATTGAATTATTTAACCCCATTGTTTAACAAAGGATACTTGTGTAAATTATTATGTAAAATCACATGTATGCAAGCATTTGTATTCCTTACTGTATTTTATATATTAGGTTATTGAAGGGTGAGTGCAAAGCCAAAATTTATTTAGTTATGTGATATTTACTTATTAATATCATCTTTTATTTTTGTCTGTATTTTTTTTGGACGAATTTGGTGGTATTTTCACTACCAATGCTGGCAAAAATACCATCAAATTCTAGCCCATGGAGGAGGGGTATATGAAAGGTGGCTACACTGAGTCACAGCATCAGAGATTGCGCCAAAGACTATTATTCCGCCGCCTCCACTGGCGCAGTAGTTGTTCAGAGAACGTCGAGGGCAGTTGTAGTTCAGAGGTTGCCGTGAGAAGTGCTTGTAGAGAGGATGTCGAGGGCAGTACTAGTTGAGAGCATGTCGTTCTTCTGCGGGGCGAGAGAGCAGATACTGTTCGGTTGGTGTAACGTATACATGGAAGATGTTGCAATGATCACAGTGTATTTTTCGATAACATACATGGTGTCCCAGCTATCTTGTCCACCAAAAATAAATCTGGAACAATAACAGCTATTGGAAAACGACTTTCACCGGTATCAATGTAGGGCTGGGGCCCATGAATGTACATATTTGGAAACATTCTAAAACGAAAGTATATGTGTTTTTTAACACAAACTTATGTTTTTTTAAATGGACCTCCTATATTTTTTCTTCAGCAATCCATAGCATGACAAAGCACATACACAATGGCGTTGATTGCATCGCAATATTCCCATTACATCCCGAGATATTAAGACGCGAAGTTGACGCTTGAAACACCCGACATGCGCTGCTAGCGCACGTCCTGAGGCTCAGGCGTGAACCCCATGCTGCCCGTAATCGCGATGTGATTGACATGCGTAATCACACTTCCATACTTATCAAGAGGTCCGAAACGAATAATACGGTCTGCTGCCATCCTGCATTATCGTCGTACATTCCAGCAGGTATTTATCCCATAGGCTAGGGGTGATGCGGTTCTGTAACATATCTGTGTACCGCAACGTTAGTCACAAAGTTAACTTCGCTTATCGTTAATCCGTTACTAAAAAGGTAATGCCGTTCAACGTTAAAACTTTACTTTACTGTAGATCTAGCGCAAGTGACAGTTAATCATTCGCTCGTAATAGTAAAATTCATGTTGATGGTTTTAGTGAAACGGGCAAGTGGACTAAAAGTTTTACCGTTGTTTAGGTAAAAATGTTTTGATTTGGGAAGTTCAGGTAGGACATAGAAGATGAATGTAAACATGTTTAACCAATTGTTTTATTATCACATAATTATCAATGTTATGTTTATCTAATGCGTTAAATGACAAATTGTTGCAAACAAATGTTTCTTAACATCACTAGGTAAAATGGCCCTTTGTAGAAACTTCCACTGTGATACCAGCACTACATACTAAAAAACATAGCGTTCACATCTCATGCTCAAAGTGATGCCCATTGGCTTGCATACATAGGGTCACTCTGCGGATGAAGGATGCCCTACTTCGTGCTACTGTTTCCTCTTTGATGGCTGTACAAGCATCAATAATGCGTTGCTTCATGTCCTCTGGTGTTGTTGGTTCATGTTGGTAAACAGCATCCTTCACTGCTCCCCAAAGAAAATAATCCAGCGGTGTAAGGTCCGGAGATCGGGCAGGCCACCTAACTGGGCCACCTCGTCCAATCCACCTACCAGGGAACTTACGGTTCAGAAGTCGTCGTGCTCGTAAGGCGTTATGTGCAGGGCACCCGTCACGCTGATATCACATGACCATTCTCCGG
Source organism: Schistocerca piceifrons (assembly GCF_021461385.2). Lineage (NCBI taxonomy): Eukaryota > Metazoa > Arthropoda > Insecta > Orthoptera > Acrididae > Schistocerca > Schistocerca piceifrons. Next base: position 260,010,634 of record NC_060144.1, on the reverse strand, counting down.
TTCAGAGGTACGGTGTCCAAGGGAACAGGAAGATTGTGTCGTATAAATCTGGAGAATTGTCTGCCATTTTAGATGCCATTTGTAAAGAACGGTCCGATAAGGGTAACTCCAATAATCCCACACCAAACATTAATTTTCCACGGACGTTGATGCTCTACCTGACGGAGCCATTTTGGATTGTCTGCGGACCAATAATGCATATTCCTCATATTGACAATTCCTTTGTTGGAGAATGATGCCTCGTCGGTAAAGAGAACATCTGCAAAAAAATTTGGATTATTCAGAAGTTTTTGCTGAGCCCACCGACAAAATGTGACCCTATTGCGGAAGTCATTTCCATGAAGATCCTGGTGTAAATGAACATGGTAAGGATGAAATTTATGACGTTTAAGAATACGCTGTGCACTTGATTTCGACACACCAACTTCACGTTCAATTTGACGTGTGCTGATCTGAGGATTCACAGCTATGGTAGCGAGCACAGCAGCTTCAGCACGTTCATCTGTGCGTGTTCTAAGACGATGTCGAGGTCTTGGATTTAAGCTTCCCGTTTCACGTCGACGAGATGTGAGACGACCAAACATCCGGCGCGAAGGCGATGGCTTGACAGGGAATCGTCTTCTGTACAGTTGTTCTGCCTGAACAGCATTTCGTCCACTTACAACAGGGTACAGTACAGGTATGTAGAGTAGGGTAGAAAACAGACATATTAACTTAATAATCATAATGTTCGCTAACAGTACTAGCAACAAACAAGCAAACTCATAACGTATTTCCCGTCAACGTACATTCTCCATAGATCAGCAGCATTTCTACGATATCTTCATGTGTGTACATTATACTGTACAGTATAAGTTCCACAACACAACGTTTATTCACAATGTGTACTACTTCCGTGCCGTCACTAGATTACTCTGATGCACGACTACACTGGCAAGCGGTGTACTGCACGCCAAAGCAACAACAAATGGGATGCTCGGAGGGTGGTGGAGTACAGGAGTTTGCATGGGTCGCAAATCTTGGACACTTGACTAGGTAGAGCCAGGCCCTGCGCGACAGGCAAAAAATGGTTCAAATGGCTCTGAGCACTATGGGACTTAACTGCTGAGGTCATCAGTCCCCTAGAACTTAGAACTACTTAAACCTAACTAACCTAAGGACATCACACACATCCATGCCCGAGGCAGGATTCGAACCTGCGATCGTAGCGGTAGCGACAGGCACAATGGGTCATATAACGCATTAGATAAACCTTATTTTGGGTGTGCAGGATAAATAAGACAACCTGACGGGTGTACACCGATCGGTACTGGTTCACATTGTGTACGTAGATACGTAAAACGTGCAAGAGGGAAACCATTATCTGCTTATGAGAGTTGATGGCAGCAGACCGTATTATTCGTTTCGGACCTCTTGATAAGTTTGGAGGTGTGATTACACATGTCAGTCACATCGCGATTACGGGCAGCATGGGGTTCACGCCTGAGCCTCAGGACGTGCGCTAGCAGCGCATGTCGGGTGTTTCAAGCGTCAACTTCGCGTCTCAATATCTCGGGATGTAATGGGAATATTGCGATGCAATCAACGCCATTGTGTATGTGCTTTGTCATGCTATGGATTGCTGAAGAAAAAATATAGGAGGTCCATTTAAAAAAACATAAGTTTGTGTTAAAAAACACATATACTTTCGTTTTAGAATGTTTCCAAATATGTACATTCATGGGCCCCAGCTCTACATTGATACCGGTGAAAGTCGTTTTCCAATAGCTGTTATTGTTCCAGAGATATTTTGGGTGGACAAGATAGCTGGGACACCCTGTATATGGAGGTAACAAAAAAAAATTTTATTTCAAATTTCCTAAATAACAATGCCTCTTGGTCACAGGTTCAGTCAACAAAGCATCTGGCTCGTGTTCATGTATTAGACTTGTAAGTCTGGTTTCTATGTGCAATTATCGTATTTCTGGTTTTTCAATTAGTTCATTGTAAATGGTGTTTAAAATTTCTTGTCGTATTGAGGAAGAACCGTGCCAGATACCTGTACGTTGAATCACACTTCCACACACAGAACAGTTACACTTGTGCTTTGTTGTTTCATAGCTTTCATAGTTGCAGGGGACTTAATTAATCAATTGTGATAACGGAAATTTCCTTTCATTCTTTATTGTTATTTTATGCAGTCAGATTGCGTACTAATACTAGTCAGGGCCAACCGGTTACGAGACTTCGTAACCGGACACACAGCTACTAAAATTACTTTTATTGCATTTATATAGTTAAGCCCCCTTGCACCATACCCGGGAGCATTTAGTTTTCTGCGTTATTGAATGGAAACAATGCAGCAACAATCCATATTGAGTTGATGGAAGTGTGTGGCAACAAAGCACCCTCATACACAATACAGTCATATTACTGTGACCACTGACTATGATCAGCGTCGATGTGCAATAACCACTCAAAGAGGGCAGGTGGCAGGACTAACAGTGGAGGGTATATAAAGTGTTTGGGGGAAAGCAGACAACAGTTTAGTGGGAAGACAGAGCGATTTATCTGACATCCAAAATGGCATCATCATTGGTTTTTGCGGCAAGGATGGAAGCATTTCCAAAACCTCTCGGTTTGTAAACTGATCGTGCGTCGCTGTGGTTATAGTACACCATGCATGGCAAAAGAGGCTATCGAAAATGGGCGCCGACTGAACTGTGGTGCAGCACGGCCGTAGAAGAAAGGCGTGAATGGCGGCAGCGGATGTGTACAGCGTGAAAAGTATTTAAACCGACAAACTCTGGGAGGTTGTAGGGGACATCAAAACAAATATTTTTCCCTAATGTAATTTTTTCCTCTTAGGAGTATTTAAACCGGTAGAGGAAGATTTCTCTGGCGGCAAATTAATTAAACCAACAAACACTTTTCCATTTTTTTATGACCAAGAGACAACACATTAACACAACCCAATTTCAATTACAGTAGATTTTCAAAAAATGCCTCCATTGACACGGAAACAAAGATTACACCGTTGGATCATGTTCTGTCTAACACGGGTAAAAACTCCAGGAGTATCCTGAATTGTTCCTGCTGCTGTTACTATCCGGGCAAACAGATCCTCTTCTGATGCAACAGGAGTTGCGTAAACAAGGTTGTGCATCTCTACCCACACAAAAAAAGTCCAGAGGGGACATATCTGGGTATCGAGCAGTCCATGGTACAGTACCACTTCTGCCAATCCACCACGTTTCTGGGAACCGTCGGTCTTGAAATCGACGCACACGATGTCTGAAATGTGCCGGCGCCCCGTCATGCTGGAACCACATACATTCTCTTGTAGGGAGCGGGACGTCTTCCATCAATTCTGGCAATGATCTGGCGAGAAGATTGTAATAGCGCCTGCCATTTAATGGCCTAGGTAGCAGACACGGCCCAATTAAACAGACCCCAACAACAGCAACCCACACATTTAACGAAGAACCGCACTTTATGAGTGCTAGTAACTGTGGCATGTGGGTTATTCTCACACCAAACATGCGAATTGTGCGTGTTGAAGTCGGCATCACGTCCGAACGTTATTTCATCGGTAAACAACACAGAGGATGTAAGTATAGGATACGTTTCACACTGTTCCAGGTACCACTGCGAAAACTGTGCTCTGGGTGGATAATCAACTGGTTCCAGGTTGTGGACACGCTGTAAGTGAAATGGGAGTAACAATTGCTCTGAAAGGACTGTTCTTACATTCCTCTGATTCGTCCCCGTGTTAGGTGTAATTTCACTAGTGCTGATTGAAGGATCCCGCTCCACATGCTGGAAGACAGCTCAAATTGCAGCGTTCTTACCGTACGACGGCTTCCCTGTCCAGGTAATCTGCTAAATGACCCGGTCTCACGCAGACGTTGGTACACAGCAGCAAAGGTCGTATGATGCGGGATACGGTGATTAGGATATTGTTGATAAACCGCTGTGCAGCTCGTCGTTGTGGTGCGCTACGTAGTATGCACCAACCATATCAGTGAACTCACTCCAGGTGTATCGCTCCATTAGTAAACAGAGACAATGCACTACTACCCTGGTGGACAGCAGTTGCCTACAACTGAAGAGCGTAATACGCCCTCTAACAACTGAAGAGCGTAATACGGCGTCCACCGGTTTAAATAATCCTCCTAGGAAAAAATGACATTAGGGAAAAATATTTTTTTTTATGTCCCCTACAACCACCCAGAGTTTGTCTGTTTAAATACTTTTCACCCTATACATGGGCTAATAGACGTGCAGCTGTAGAGTAACTGATCGCCCAGATGAACGGTGTATGGGCCTCAGCAGCAGGAGCGTCATTCAGGCGCCCATGCCGACTATTGTGCATCGGCGACGATGGCTGGAGTTTGCGCACCAGCAACTGGACATCCACTGAGAGGCGACAGCGGGCCTTTTCAGATGAATCACGTTTTACGCTCCATCGGAACAGATAGTCGATGGGATGTACGGTCCTGCAACAATCGTGGGAGGGTTCGGGCTGGGGGAGGGAGCGTTATGTACTGGTGAATGTTTTCATGGTGTTCCCTGGGTGGTCTCGTCGTTCTGAAAAGCACAATGGGTCAACACAAGTATGCATCTAGCCTTGGGGACCACGTCCACCCCTACATACAGTTTCATCGGCACTATGGCATCTACTAGGAGGACAAATCAACATGTCACACAGTTTACAGAGTACGTGCATGGTTTGAAGAGCACCACGCTGAGTTTACTGTACTCCTCTGGCCACCAAACAATCTGGGTTTAAACCCAATCGAGAATCTCTGGGACCTCCTCGATCGTGCTGTTTGTGCCGTAGATCCTCTACGGAGAAATCTAGCGCAACTGGAGTTGGCATGGTTCCACATCCCTCTCGATAACTTCCAGCACTTCACTGACCCTCGTCCTGCACATCCGCGGTACAAAAGGTGGTTATTCAAGCTTTTGGTCTTATCGTATGCCATACATCGCTTAAAGAACAGTCACTTTGAAGCACCCAAGCAATCTTCGATCTTGATGATTGATCTCCTGACTAATTGTACATCGACTCTCACTGGTGGCCATATTAATGTGACTGAACAGTTATAATACAGTGGTTAGGTGGTGAAAGCGTTTCCTGTGTGGTCAGACAAGTCTGAATACCAGGTATGAGAGGACAGACTATCTTTCTGTTACAAACTAATTACCGCAGGAGGATCCAGGTGCTCAAAGACTGGTGTATCATACCGAGGTGACTGTGGAAAAAGTGAAAGTCGTCGTGGTTCAGTTTTCAACATCTATCATGAAATTTTAAATATAACAAGGACAGTCGCGCGCTGGCTTCTGCGGCTGCTCACTCATATTACAAAGATCGCAGAACCAAAGCTGCTATGTTAGGACAGTGCAGATGACATCTCTAGCTATGTAATCACTGTGGAAGAGCGCTGGGTGTATCTCTACAGCCATGAGACAAAGAAGAAATATAACGGCCACTTGGGGATCAAATATGCTCACCGGTCATTCTTCAGACTGTAGCAACTGGAGAACAGGACATTGACGGGATGAGTGCTAGCACAGACCCAAACAAAATCTCACAAACACACACACACACACACACACATTTTGCTCTCACAGTCACAATTCAGTATTTTACTACCATAAAAATTAAACAGTATGTACCCCAGAGCAACCACTACTTCTGTTAGTTTGATCTCTGATCCCTAGTCTGCCATCTTTATTCTTGTAGTTCGATCTCTGTCCCTTGATTCACACATTGTTCTCTGACCTCCAAAGATGTTATAATAATAGTTCGATCTCTAACCCACCATTCCCGGCGGGGTCAGGGATTTTTCACCTGCCTCGAGATGACTGGGTGTTTTTGTTGTCCTCATCATTCATGAAAGTGGCGAGTTTGGACTGAGCAAATGTCGGGAATTTGTACGGGCGCTGATAACCGTGCAGTTGAGCGCCCCACAAACCATACATCATCATCATCGTCATCATCATCTAACCCACCATATTCCGCCAATTATGTCCTGGTGTCCTCTGATCCCAGTCCGCTACATTTGTTCTCATAGTTCGTTCTATGTATCCAATACGTGCACACGGTTTAAGTTGATGAGCGGTTATAATCAAGCTTTCGAGGTTCATGCAGGGTTCCATCGCCACGCTGCAGTACTCAGTTTACCATAGAGTGTGAAGTGTTTATCATCTTTGGCCGACAATGCCATTTTACAGAGCATTATAAAGAACTTGGTATGTAGCTTGAATGCAATTACATACTGAACAGTCGACTCATCAACGTCATTGAATACTTAGTCTAAAGTGCTAAGAGGCGCAACGACTTACTCGGACTTCTGTCCTATGATTTTGTAAGATTCCTCGGTTGTGAATAGTAAGTATGTGCCAAACATATTATGGTGACCACGTGGGAGTCAAAAAATAAATGTAAACTGCTTATTTTGGTGGTATGCAAGGAAAAATATTTCTAATTACAACCATTTCCACACCGAAATGGATAGCCTATATATCTTTTGCTATATCTGAAAGTATTTGTGGGTGAAACGTAAAACACTTTTTTTACTTACTGTATATTATAATTTTGACAGTATTACAAGTAAAACAGATTGCCACTTGATGATAATCTTGTCTGCAGCATCGGGGAAGTATGTGTTAATTGGAAATAATCTTCAAGGAATGTTGGGCACCCTCAATAAGATTTCGTTACATGACATTTTTTAGAAGTTCTTCAGTAAAGGTTAACCATGCGATTTTGATAGATAATGTAACATGTTCAACACTAGAAAAATGTAATTTATCTTATTGACTAGCTTTATATTTACTTCCTTTGTGAAAGTTCTCACCTAGCTTTATGCTTGATCAGGAGCGGCTCGTGTTTGCCATACTGAAAAATGCTGCGACATTTAACGATTCAAACGACGGTAGCAGGCAGGTTAGATGTTCTAAAACATATAGAGCCACATTCTGTCCAACTGGCACGCTTTATTTTCAAAATCCCAAGGTCGTTCGCCGGCCAGTGTGGCAGAGTGGTTCTAGGCGCTTCAGTCTGGCACCGCGCGACCGCTACGGTCGCAGGTTCGAATCCTGCCTCGGGCATGGATGTGTGTGATGTCTTTAGGTTAGTTAGGTTTAAGTAGTTCTAAATTCTAGGGGACTGATGACCTCAGAAGTTAAGTTCCATAGTGCTCAGAGCCATTTGAACCATTTGTACAACATGTTAGCTCCGTAAACAGCTGGATCAACATAGCAGCTGTTCGGTTTGTTTCTATCAACCAGTCACGGAATAGGATATGTGACATCATGTAAACATCACTAATTCATAGCGCGAATTTATAAACACCGAAGACTCTTTCCCATAGTCTAGCGGAATTTGTGTATGAAACTTTAGAAATTTACCATGTTAGCAAAAGTATGGACACAAAATATAGTTATTCTATCAGTTTTAGTTCTGCAAATGGTGTTTCTGTTCCAGATGCACAGCGCTGAGACCATCACAATTTAATACAATATAACCAACATGAAGTTTTGTGAACAGATATTTCGTATCTATTGTAAAGTCGTAAACATCCTTGGGTCTATAATTTTCTACCAGTATTTCGACATAAGGACACTTTCCATTGGTATTTACAGTAAATTCTGATATCTTGTACTCCTCATTCGTACATAGATTAACCATGTTGTTGTTGTTGTGGTCTTCAGTCCTGAGACTGGTTTGATGCAGCTCTCCATGCTAATCTATCATGTGTAAGCTTCTTCATCTTCCAGTACCTACTGCAGCCTACATCCTTCTAAATCTGTTTAGTGTATTCATCTCTTGGTCTCCCTCTACGATTTTTACCCTCCAAGCTGCCCTTGAATATTAATTGGTGATCCCTCGGTGTCCTACCAACCGATCCCCTCTTCTAGTCAAGTTGTGCCACAAACTCCTCTTCTCCCCAATTCTATTCAATACTTCCTCATTAGTTATGTGATCTACCCGTCTAATCTTCAGCATTCTTCTGTAGCACCACATTTCGAAAGCTTCTATTCTCTTCTTGTCTAAACTATTTATCGTCCACATTTCTCTTCCATACATGGCTACAATCCATACAAATACTTTCAGAAACGACATCCTGACATTTAAATCTATACTCGATGTTAACAAATTTTTCTTCTTCAGAAACACTTTCCTTGCCATTGCCATTATACATTTTATATCCTCTCTACTTCGACCATCATCAGTTATTTTGCTCCCCAAATAGCAAAAGTCCTTTACTACTTTAAGTGTCTCATTTCCTAATCTAATTCCCGCAGCATCACCCGATTTAATTCGACTACATTCCATTATCCTCGTATTGCTTTTGTTGATGTTCATCTTATACCCTCCTTTCAAGACGCTGTCCATTCCGTTCAACTGCTCTTCCAAGTCCTTTGCTGTCTCTAACAGAATTACAATGTCATCGGCGAACCTCAAAGTTTTTATTTCCTCTCCATCGATTTTAATACCTACTCCGAACTTTTCTTTTGTTTCCTTTATTGCTTGCTCAATATACAGGTTGAATAACATCGGGGAGAGGCTACAATCCAGTCTCACTCCCTTCCCAACCACTGCTTCCCTTTCATACCCCTCGACTCTTATAACTGCCATCTGATTTCTGTACAAATTGTAAATAGCCTTTCGCTCCCTGTATTTTACCCTTGACACCTTCCCCGAATGTGAAAGAGAGTATTCCAGTCAATATTGTCAAAAGCTTTCTCTAAGTCTACAAATGCTAGAAACGTAGGTTTGCCTTTCCTATTTTCTAAGATAAGTCGTAGGGTCAGTATTGCCTCACGTGTTCCAACATTTCTACGAATCCAAACTGATCTTCCCCGAGGTCGGCTTCTATCAGTTTTTCCATTCGTCTGTAAAGAATTCGTGTTAGTATTGTGGAGCTGTGACTTATTAAACTGATAGTTCGGTAATTTTCACATCTGCCGACACCTGCTTTCTTTGGGATTGGAATTATTATATTCTTCTTGAAGTCTGAGGGTATTTCACCTGTCTCATACATCTTGCACACCAGATGGTAGATTTTTGTCAGGACTGGCTCTCCCAAGGCTGTTAGTAGTTCCTATGGAATGTTGTCTACTCCGGGGGCCTTGTTTCGACTCAGGTCTTCCAGTGCTCTGTCAAACTCTTCACGCAGTATCGTATCTCCCCTTTCATCTTCATCTACATCCTCTTCCATTTCCACAATATTGTCCTCAAGTACACCGCCCTTGTATAGACACTCTATTTACTCCTTCCAACTTCCTTCTTTCCCTTCTTTGCTTAGAACTGGGTTTCCAACAAAGCTCTTGATATTCATGCAAGTGGTTCTCCTTTCTCCAAAGATCTCTTTAATTTTCCTGTAGGCAGTATCTATCTTACCCCTAGTGAGATAAGCCTCTACATTCTTACATTTGTCCTCTAGCCATCCCTGGTTAGCAGTGTTGCACTTCCTCTTGATCTCATTTTTGAGACGTTTGTATTCCCTTTTGTCTGCTTCATTTACTGCATTTTTGTATTTTCCCCATTCATCAATTAACTTCAATATTTCTTCTGTTACCCAAGGATTTCTACTAGCCCTCGTCTTTTTCCCTACTTGATCCTCTGCTGCCTTCACTACTTCATCCCTCAGAGCTACCCATTCTTCTTCTACTGTATGTCTTTCTCCCATTCCTGTCAATTGTTCCCTTATGCTCTCCCTGAAACTCTGTACAACCTCTGGTTTAGTCAGTTTATCCAGGTCCCATCTCCTTATATTCCCACCTTTTTGCAGTTTCTTCAGTTTTAATCTACAGTTCATAACCAATAGATTGTGGTCAGTGTCCACATCTGCCCCTGGAAATGTCTTACCATTTAAAACCTGGTTCCTAAATCTCTGTCTTACCATTATATAATCTATCTCATACCTTTTAGTATCTCCGGGGTTCGTCCATGTATACAACCTTCTTTCATGATTCTATAACCAAGTGTTAGCTATGATTAAGTTATTCTCTGTGCAAAATTCTACCAGGCGGCTTCCTCTTTCATTTCTTAACCCCAATCAATATTCACCTACTATGTTTCCTTCTCTTCCTTTTCCTTCTCTCGAATTCCAGTCACCCGTGATTATTAAATTTTCGCCTCCGTCTTACCATACACCTTTAAGACTTGTTTTCACATTTGTGCGCATACCATTGGCAAAAGATTCCGGAATAGTCCCCCATTCGGATCTCCGGGAGGGGACTGTCAAGGGGGAGGTTACCATGAGAAAAAGATTGAATAATCTACGAAAGGATAACGTTCTACGAGTCGGAGCGTGGAATGTCAGAAGCTTGAACGTGGTAGGGAAACTAGAAAATCTGAAAAGGGAAATGCAAAGGCTCAATCTAGATATAGTAGGGGTCAATGAAGTGAAGTGGAAGGAAGACAAGGATTTCTGGTCACATGAGTATCGGGTAATATCAACAGCACCAGAAAATGGTATAACAGGTGTAGGATTCGTTATGAATAGGAAGGTAGGACAGGGGGGGTGTTACTGTGAACAGTTCAGTGACCGGGTTGTTCTAATCAGAATTGACAGCAGACCAACACCGACAACGATAGTTCAGGTGTACATGCCGACGTCGCAAGCTGAAGATGAACAGATAGAGAAAGTGTATGAGGATATTGAAAGGGTAATGCAGTATGTAAAGGGGGACGAAAATCTAATAGTCATGGGCGACTGGAATGCAGTTGTAGGGGAAGGAGTAGAAGAAAAGGTTACAGGAGAATATGGGCTTGGGACAAGGAATGAAAGAGGAGAAAGACTAATTGAGTTCTGTAACAAGTTTCAGCTAGTAATAGCGAATACCCTGTTCAAGAATCACAAGAGGAGGAGGTATACTTGGAAAAGGCCGGGAGATACGGGAAGATTTCAATTAGATTACATCATGGTCAGACAGAGATTCCGAAATCAGATACTGAATTGTAAGGCGTACCCAGGAGCAGATATCGACTCAGATCACAATATAGTAGTGATGAAGAGTAGGCTGAAGTTCAAGACATTAGTCAGGAAGAATCAATACGCAAAGAAGTGGGTTAGGGAAGTACTAAGGAATGACGAGATACGTTTGAAGTTCTCTAACGCTGTAGATACCGCATTAAGGAATAGCTAAGTAGGCAGTACAGTTGAAGAGGAATGGACAACTCTAAAAAGGGCCATCACAGAAGTTGGGAAGGAAAACATAGGTACAAAGAAGGTAGCTGCGAAGAGACCATGGGTAACAGAAGAAATACTTCAGTTGATTGATGAAAGGAGGAAGTACAAACATGTTCCGGGAAAATCAGGAATATAGAAATACAAGTCGCTGAGGAATTAAATAAATAGGAAGTGCAGGGAAGCTAAGACGAAATGGCTGCAGGAAAATTGTGAAGACATCGAAAAAGATATGATTTTCGGAAGGACAGACTCAGCATACAGGAAAGTCGAAACAACCTTTGGTGACATTAAAAGCAACGGTGGTCACATTAAGAGTGCAACGGGAATTCCACTGTTAAATGCAGAGGAGAGAGCAGATAGGTGGAAAGAACACATTGAAAGCCTCTATGAGGGTGAAGATTTGTCTGATGTGATAGAAGAAGAAACAGGAGTCGATTTACAAGAGATAGGGGATCCAGTATTAGAATCGGAATTTAAAAGAGCTTTGGAGGGCTTACGGTCAAATAAGGCAGAAGGGATAGATAACATTCCATCAGAATTTGTAAAATCATTGGGGGAAGTGGCAACAAAACGACTATTCCCGTTGGTGTGCAGAATATATGAGTCTGGCGATATACCATCTGACTTTCGGAAAAGCATCATCCACACAATTCCGAAGACGGCAAGAACTGACAAGTGCGAGAATTATCGCACAATCAGCTTAACAGCTCATGCATCGAAGCTGCTTACAAGAATAATATACAGAAGAATGGAAAAGAAAATTGTGAATGCGCTAGGTGACGATCAGTAATGAGAAGCAGTAGAAATGAGAACAGCGAGAAACTTATCGTCAGGATTGATGGTCACGAAGTCAATGAAGTTAAGGAATTCTGCTACCTAGGCAGTAAAATAACCATTGACGGACAGAGCAAGGAGGACATCAAAAGCAAACTCGCTATGGCAAAAAAGGCATTTCTGGCCAAGAGAAGTCTACTAATATCAAATGGCACTCGACTGGTGGTAATCATCTCGAGTCCCAGTGGTGTAACAAATTTTCATGAGCAGTATTTTGGCCGCCAAGGGAAACGAGATTGTGTCGTGAAGTTCCTGCCACCACACTTTTTTCCAGTGTCCTGGATAAAATTCTAAGCCTCTCCTCAGTGTCTAATAAAGTAAGAGGATGTACCACTGTTGATTGTAATCCGTCTGTCGGATGGGGACATTAAGCTTGGCAGCCTCTTTGTTGCTATTAGAGAGGAAGAGGCTGTACACCACCAGCGAGTTTCACCCTCTCCCTTCACTCTTAATCATAAAACACGAACATGTGTCTAGTGTATCCAAACTACAAACTTGCCCATTACAGTTACCTACACTAAGCAGATCCACAAGGGCACTGTGGTACCGTAACATGACAGAAAAAATTGAAAATTTTTATAGCTTTGCTAAATTCTATAGTTTTTCTTGATACATACAAAATTTAAACTTATTGTCCTACACTCTATCAAGCCTCGTTTAGTTCAGTTATAAGAAGTCATTAAATTTTCGTAAAACATCTTGAAAATTTTTGCTGTTTGGGGTATATTGTATATGTCGGTCACACTGCCGTTTTCCAGTGTCTGTTCAAAAATGGCTCTGAGTACTATGGGACTTAACATCTGAGGTCATCAGTCCCCTAGAACTTAAAACTACTTAAACCTAACTAACCTAAGGACATCACACACATTCATGCCCGAGGCAGGATTCGAACCTGCGACCGCAGCGGTCGCGTGGTTCCAGACTAAAGCGCCTAGAACCACTCGGCCACCCAGTGTCTGTAAATGACCATCTTTGCTCCTGTTAATTTTGGCCCTGATGAAGTGTTCTGTTTACGTCCTATTGAAAGTTCGTTGCCTAACTGCACAGATTTTTAGGGGTGTATATTCTTCAGCGTCAGTGATCTTTTATAAGCATTACTCGGATAACACCGAACTCAGTGGAAAATTTTAATGTTAAAAATCGAAACCGTCTTGATCGCATTAAAACATTTCTACATCTACATCTAGATATATACTCCGCTAGGCACCAAGCGGTGTGTGGCGGCGGGCACAATTGGTGTCAAAGTCATATTTCCCACCCTCTATTCCACTCGCGGATCGCGCGAGGGAAAAACGACTGTCTGAACGCCTCAGTACGAGCTCTTACTTCCCTTATCTTTGAATGATGATCATTACGCGATTTGAAAGTTGGTGGTAATAATATATGCTCTACATCCTCGATGAAGATTGGATTTCGGAATTTAGTGAGCAGCCCCTTCCGTTTAGCGCCTCGTCTGTCTGCAAGTGTGTCCCACTTCAAACTTTCTATGAGATTTGTAACGCTCTCGCGATGGCTAAATGTACCAGTCACGAATCTTGCCACTCTTCTTTGGACCTTCTTAATCTCTTGAATTAGACCCAACTGGTAAGGGTCTCATACAGATGAACAATACTCTAAGACTGGACGAACTAACGTATTGTAAGCTATTTTCTTTGTTGAAGGGCTGCATCGCTTCAGGATTCTACCAATAAACCGCAATCTAGAGTTCGCCTTACCCGTTACTTGTGTAATCTGATCATTCCATTTGAGATCATTTCGAATGGTCACATCCAGATACTTGACTGATGTTACAGCTTCCAAAGACTGATCATTTATTTTGTACTCATACGAGTGACCTGTTTCAGTTCAAATGTGTATGAATTCCTAATGGATCAAATTGCTGAGGCCATCGGCTCCTAGACTTACACACTACTTAAGCTAACTTATGCTCAGAACAACACACACACCCAAGCCCGAAGGAGGACTCGAACCTCTGGCAGGAGCGGCCGCACAATCCGTGACATGGCACCTCTAATCGCTCGGCCACTCTGCACGGCGGTGGTTTCAGTCTATTTGCAGACTGTCTTCAGACAGTTCTCCAATGGTGGCAAACAATATGGTGGATGGAGCAGATATCATATGTTGAAATGCGGACATCAACTGCTCAGCTGCTTCAGCTGTTGACGTTCTCCTTTCAACAGCGCAAAGTCTGAACATCATTCCTATAATGTTGGATACCCATACTGTAAACAGTTTTCCATCTACACTGACTCAAGTAGCGAAAGTTTATGTATAACCACTCTGAATATTCACTAAAGAAGTAAGGAGTGCCAAGAGGAAGTTTGAAGGTGAAGAAATGCAGCAATGCCTCAGGAATGTTCTGAGGCACAATTTTATATGACTCATATTTCCTTTCGCAATTTCCACAAGTTGTATTTTTCAAAATTTAGTGACACGTATCTCCTTAAGTTTAAAAAGCATTGCTCTAATTCTTTTCTGTAACTTTCAACTGTGTAAAACCATCTGATAGGTCTAAACTTTATTTTAGTTTCAAGTAAACTATAGGGAAATATAATTTTCGATTAGAAAAAGAATCTACAGCTTGAAATATATAGTTAATATACGTAATGTACGGTACTAAATAAGTCTGGTATCATCATGACTTTCATATTTGTATCTAGTACAAATTTGGTCTCAGTCACACGTTTACTACGGTATTAAGTCGTACCTGAATTTGAGAACGCTATTTAGAAAATATTACCATCAAATTTTACATTTTTATAAAAATGAGTAAGTCCTAAATTCAAAATATTTGTAAATGTCTATAAAGTACACTACTGGACATTAAAATTGCTACACCAAGAAGAAATGCAGATGATTAATGGGTATTCATTGGACAAACATATTATACTAAAACTGACAAGTGCTTACATTCCCACGCAATTAAGGTGCATACATCCTGAGAAATCAGTACCCAGAACAACCATCTCTGGCCGTAATAACGGACTTGATACGCCTGGGCATTGAGTCAAACAGAGCTTGGATGGCGTGTACAGGTACAGCTCCCCATGCAGCTTCAACACTATACCACAGTTCGTCAAGAGTATTGTGACGAGCCAGTTGCTCGGCTACCATTGATCAGACGTTTTCAATTGGTGAGAGATCTGGAGAATGTGCTGGCCAGGGCAGCACTCGAACATTTTCTGTATCCAGAAAGGCCCGTACAGGACCTGCAACATGCAGTCGTGCATTATCCTGCTGAAATGTAGGGATTCGCAGGGATCGAATGAAGGGTAGAGCCACGGGTCGTAACACATCTGAAATGTAACGTCCACTGTTCAAAGTGCCGTCAATACGAACAAGAGGTGACCGAGACGTGTAACCAATGGCACCTCATACCATCACGCCGGGTGACACGCCAGTATGGCGATGGCGAATACACGCTTCCAATGTGCGTTCACCGCGATGTCCCCAAACACGGATGCGAGCATAATATGCTGTAAAAATAACCTGGATTCATCCGAAAAAAATGAAGTTTTGCCCTTTGTGCACCCAGGTTCGTCGTTGAGTACACCATCGCAGGCGCTCCTGTCTGTGATACAGCGTCAAGGGTAACCGCAGCCATAGTCTCCGAGCTGATAGTCCATGCTGCTACAAACGTCGTCGAACTGTTCGTGCATATGGTTGTTGTCTTGCAAACGTCCCCATTTGTTGACTCAGGGATCTAGACGTGGCTGCGCGATCCGTTACAGCCATGCGGATAAGATGCCTGTCATCTCGACTGCTAGTGATACGAGGCCGTTGGGATCCAGCACGGCGTTCCGTGAAACCGATTCCATATTCTGCTAACAGTTATTGGATCTCAACCAACGCGAGCAGCAATGTCGCGATACGATAAACCGCAATCGCGATAGGCTACGATCCGACCTTTATCAAAGTCGGAAACGTGATGGTACGCATTTCTCCTCCTTACACGAGACATCACAACAACGTTTCAAGAGGCAACGCCGGTCAACTGCTGTTTGTGTATGAGAAATTGGTTGAAAACTTTCCTCATGTCAGCACGTTGTAGGTGTCGCCACCGGTGCCAACCTTGTGTGAATGCTCTGAAAAGCTAATCATTTGAATATCACAGCATCTTCTTCCTGTCGGTTAAATTTCGCATCTGTAGCACGTCATCTTTGTGGGGTAGCAATTTTAATGGCCAGCAGTGTAAAAGCTAGTTTTCTGCACATCTTAATGTTTATTATGTCACACATCTCCTTAACTATATGTCACACAGCGATTTAATTTTGCAGGTACGTTCTATGGTATACGTGGCTACTGTCTGCGAACTGTGTTGTGAACAGAGTTGGTAGTAAGTAAATTTACCGATTTTCATCCCATTCGGATAATTCCTTCGTAGTGAATCGTTTTTTTAGTGTACATTCAATAAGCCGTCAACAAACGAAAATTTGAAACGACAAAATTGAGGGGAAATAATCTGAAGTTTTGTAATTCTTCCAGATATGGCAAAGGACTTGGAATACCTGTGGAACAGAATGGATAGTGTTCAAACGAGGTCATTAGATGAACATCAAAGTAATGGAAAAAGGGTAATGGTATGTATTCCAATTAAATCAGGCGATGGGGAGTAAATTAAAGAAGGAAATGACACATTAGAAATAATACACGGGTTTGGTTAATTGAAAAGCAAAATAAGAGACTATGGCCGAAGTAGAGAGGATACAAAACTGCCCACTGACAAAAGCAAGAAAATCATTCAGATAAATAGAAATTTTTAAAGTCGAATGTAGCTTTTCTTGGTACTATTTGTCTGGGCGGTAGACCTATACTAAACTGAAAGGAAATCGAATAACAATTCTGACATGAAGAAAGTAGAACCTTTTGAAATACGGTGCTACGCAATTCTGTTGAGGATTAGACGACTAAATCAGATAACTAACCAGATGGTACTGTACCTTACTGGAGAAAAAAGTAATGTGTGGCACAACTTGTGAAAAAGACGGTTTCGATAGACAGGCCACGCCCTGAGGCATCAATGAATCGTCAGTTTGGTAATGAAGCAGAGAGAGACCACGGCCTGACTACAGTATGCAGGCTCAAAATGAGGTAAGTTGCAGTAGTTTTGCAGAGACAAAGACGCTTGCACAGGATAGAATAGTATGGGAGTTTCCTCAAATCAGTCTTTCGACTGAAGACCACAACAACAAAAGCACATGTATCTGTTACAAAACCCACTATATTTACATACTTTGCTGCAGTGTATCGATCTGGATAAATATTATGACCTTTTTATCTTCTTCGTCGCCACTGTCGCCGATTGTTGAAACCTAATTGACAGGAACGTCTCCCTGTCCTTTTCACATCACAAAATAAATAAGTGATTGCCATTTCTTCTATATTAGAATCGCTAAGTTTATTTCTCTCTAGTTATGACTGTGCTACACAATTAAAGGTTCACTTTTTCTAAACCTGCTAACTGCCTCCCATCGCGTCGCAGAAGTCTGAAATTTTGCTAAATGGTGCCTACACCCTTATCCTGTAATTATGCAAAAACATGGGTTCAGTCAATCATTTCGACACACAAAGTGACACTACCGCACTGAACTAGCGCCTGCTGGCCCGCGTGCTAAATCTAAATTGTGTCGAAAAGGTTGTCTATCACGTCAGCGTCTAGGAATAAGTAAGTGGCTGTCTCCGGACTTTTAAAGTGCACATCAAAGTTGCGAGGGTGGCACTGAGTGTGTTGCCAAACTGGGGCGTCTTATAAGGATCCTTTACAGTTTTATTCATGCAACTGTCAACGTCGAAACCCACCGCGATCACGCTACAGTAGGGCGGGAAACAGGGGGGCTGAATAAGCGCCATCGTCCATTGCTGCTTCGAAACATGTTCAAATGTCGGCGAATAGTTTTTAACGGCCTCTTGTCATTCCACCCAGTACAGCACAGCTAAAATTGGGATCACAATATACTCCAAAAGGGTGCAATGACGTTCATAAGGGTTGGAGGTCCACAGCATCCATCGAGAAGGACTGAATCGTCCGGGAGGTGACGGCAGTGTAAAAGATTGTCAAGAACGCCTGATCCTCATCACACTGCGAACTTTTTTTGAAAGATTTCTTGATGCCTTCAGCGGCAATTCTCTTTATTTGATGTAGGATTGTACAACTCGGCCGTAGGCGACTTTCAAATTTCGTGGCCTAAGGCCTAAGTTGTGCAATCGTACATGAAATAAAGAGAATGGCAAAAAATTCATCGCAGGTGCAGACTCTATCACACCGAAAATTATAGAAACACTGCGAACTGTTGTTTTCGACTGCGAAATTTGTGGGAATCAACGCCCCAAGGGGAGATGTGAATGCCCTTTATGCCACCACCCAGAGGCCTTTCGTGTCGATTCTGAGCTGCGGTGGGTCTGAAATATTCTCCTCGGCCACACATGAGATAGCCGCGTGATTTCAACACTGGGCGTCACGGTTCTGACCTCCATAGCACAGGCGTCAAAAGATGAGGTGCAGTGTGGGTAAGAGGCGAGTGTGACTTCTTCCGCATGGTGTGACACGTAGAGAATTGTAGCAAGATGTAGTGCCAATGTGACAATGTTAAACTACCTTAAACCTCAGACGAATTTCTCATCTCTCACTTTTTTTCCGCTCGTGTCGACACCTTGTCGATTAAAGCGTCGCCGAGCCCGAGGGTGACGTCACAGGGAATCACGCTTTTGCACCGTTACAGAGAAAGGTTGTAGACAATCTTGAGTCAATCTTCAAACTTCTTGGTTGCAATGGGAGAAAATTACGAGGTTTCGAAAAAGTGGCCCTTCCATTGTGTTGCATAGCGTGTGTTACTAAAATCCCGGAACCAGAAGCCGGTACCAGCTCCAGAGTACGACAGCAAAAATAAGATTTTCAGTATTTTGCGTAATTATTGCCCGAATTTAAAAATTTAAATGCCATCATAATATACTCATTAAGGTGTGTATATTGTGATGAAAGTTTAACACAAGTTAGAAACTGTGTATTTTTCTTAAGACAGTTTGATTGATGACGCGCAAATACCGGGACTTCATTCAACGCGCCAGGGTAGCCGAGAGCCCTAACGCGTTGCTTCCTGAACTCGGGTAGGCGTGCCGGCCCCGGATCGAATCCGCCCGGCGGTTTAATGACGACGACCGGTGTGCTGGCCAGCCTCGATGCGGTTTTTAGGCGGTTTTCCACATCCCGCTAGGTGAATACCGGGCTGGTACCCACGTTCCGTCTCAGTTACACGCGTCGCAGACATTTGAAACACGTCCGCACTATTTCACGCTTTACACTAGACGCAGACAGTTGGGGTACACTGATTCCATACTGGGGGGTACGGGATGGCTGCAGGAAGGGCATCTGGCCATCCCTAAAACTTGACATTGCCAAATCCGTTGTAACCACGCCGACCCTGCCATCGCTGCGGGACTATGGCGTAAGCGAAAGAAAGAAAGAAAGAAAAGAAATACTGGGACTTCATTTATCCAGTATTTGAGAATGAGAGCATTAGCGACTTCCAACAAATTTTATGCGTAATTTCTAACCTTTACAAAACTATTTCCCGTTCATGGCTCCTAGACATTAATGACAGCAAAACAGCGCTTACTACATTTTCGCTGTTCATGTAGTAAAACTTCAGGACCAGGCTTCGAACTGAGCGCCGATGACCAGATGCGTCTGTAGACTCCCCGGTCAGTGGTGGGATAACAACCCGACTGCCGCCTGCTATACGACCCGACAACCAGGGAAGTTGGTCTGGTGTGCCATTCCTTTACGTAGCGGGACCCCTTTGGTTGCCATCCGTGGCACCCTTACAAAGCAGCAGTACGTCGACGATATTCTGCGCCCTGTTTTATTGTCCTTCACAGGCAACCATCCTGGATCTACATTTCAGCAAGATAATGCCAGCTCACATTCGACGAGAGTTTCTACTTTTTGTCTTCGTACTTGCAAACTCTACCTTGGTTAACAAGGTCACCACATGCCTTCCCAATTGAGAACATTTGGAGGATTATGAGCAGCGCCCTCGAACCACCTTGGGATTTGACAGAATGTGGCTCTATATGTTTTAAGAGAACATCTAACAAATCAATTAATGCCAAGCTGAATAACTGCCTTCACAAGGGTCGGAGGTGGATTTACTGACTTTGTGAGGCTCTTTGTCTTGAATAAATCATTTAGTTTTTTTTAATTGCAATCATTTGTTTGTCTGTACATCTATTCGGACAAATCCTTCTTGGTGTTCATTTTTTTTTTTTTTACGACATTCGAGACTAGGCTGTAGCCCCACCTCACTCCCTTCACAATCACTGCTTCCCTATAATGTCCTTCCAATCTT
Organism: Schistocerca piceifrons; assembly: GCF_021461385.2. Taxonomy (NCBI): domain Eukaryota; kingdom Metazoa; phylum Arthropoda; class Insecta; order Orthoptera; family Acrididae; genus Schistocerca; species Schistocerca piceifrons. The sequence continues at coordinate 259,990,266 of NC_060144.1, read as the reverse complement.
GTAACAACAGTCTACTTTCCGCAGAACCTTTCGTTCCCTGTGCTTCATCCGTGGCACCTTCAGATTTTCAGCCGGCCACTGTGGCCGAGCGGTTCGAGGCGCTTCAGTCTGCAATCGCGCTGCGCGCTGCTGCTACTGTCCCAGGTTCGAATCCTGCCTCGGGCATGGATGTGAGTGATGTCCTTAGGTTAGTTAGGTTTAAGTATTTCTAAGTCTAGGTGACTGATGACATCAGATGTTAAGTCCCATAGTGCTTGGAGCCACTTGAATTTTTTTTCACATTTCCAAAGACCATGCTGCAGTCAACATAGCCATAATAATTTTCTAAATCTACGAATACTATATTCGCAGGTTTGTCTTTCTTAAACCCATTTTTTAAGATCAGACGTAGAGTTATTACCGCCTTGCGTGTTCCTTCATTACATCTACATCTACATCCATACTCCGCAAGCCACCTGACGGTGTGTGGCGGAGGGTATCTTGAGTGCCTCTATCGGTTCTCTCTTCTATTCCAGTCTCGTATTGTTCATGGAAAGAAGGATTGTCGGTATGCCTCTGTGTGGGCTCTAATCTCTCTGATTTTATCCTCATGGTCTCTTCGCGAGATATACGTAGGAGGGAGCAATATACTGCTTAACTCCTCGGTGAAGGTATGTTCTCGAAACTTTAACAAAAGTCCGTACCGAGCTACTGAGCGTCTCTCCTGCAGAATCTTTCACTGGAGTTTATCTATCATCCCCGTAACGCTTTCACGATTACTAAATGATCCTGTAACGAAGCGCGCTGCTCTTCGTTGGATCTTCTCTCTCTCTTCTATCAACCCTATCTGGTACGGATCCCACACTGCTGAGCAGTATTCAAGCAATGGGCGAACAAGCGTACTGTATCCTACTTCCTTTGTTTTCGGATTGCATTTCCTTAGGATTCTTCCAATGAATCTCAGTCTGGCATCTGCTTTACCGACGATCAAGTTTATGTAATCATTCCATTTTAAATCACTCCTAATGCGTACTCCCAGATAATGTATGGAATTAACTGCTTCCAGTTGCTGACCTGCTATATTGTAGCTAAATGATAAGGGATGTTTCTTTCTATGTATTCGCAGCACATCACACTTGTCTACATTGAGATTCAATTGCCATTCCCTGCACCATGCGTCAATTCGTTGCATTTCAGTACAATTTTCCTTTGTTACAACCTCCCGATATACCACAGCATCATCCACAAAAAGCCTCAGTGAACTTCCGATGTTATTCACAAGATTATATATATATATATATATATATATATATAGTGAATAGAAACGGCCCTACGACACTCCCCTGCGGCACACCTGAAATCGCTCCTACTTCGGAAGACTTCTCCTCCATTCAGAATGACATGCTGCGTTCTGTTATCTAGTAACTCTTCAATCCAATCCCACAATTGGTGTGATAGTCCATATGCTCTTACTTTGTTCATTAAACGACTATGAGGAACTGTATCGAACGCCTTGTGGAAGTCAAGAAACACGGCATCTACCTGGGAACCCGTGTCTATGGCCCTCTGAGTCTCGTGGACGAATAGCGCGAGCTGGGTTACACTCGATCGTCTTTTTCGAAACCCATGCTGATTCCTACAGAGTAGATTTCTAGTCTCCAGAAAAGTCATTACACTCGAACATAGCACGTGTTCCAAAATTCTACAACTGATCGACCTCAGACGTTTAGTCCCATAGTGCTTGGAGCCATCTGAATTTTTTTTTCAGGTTTTCAAAGAGCATGCTGCAGTCAACATAGCCAGAATAGTTTTCCAAATCTACGAATGCTATATTCGCAGGTTTGTCTTTCTTAAACCCATTTTTTAAGATCAGACGTAGAGCTGTTACCGCCTTGCGTGTTCCTGCATTAGTCCGAAACCCAACTGCTCCTGCTCAAGATCGTCTTCTACCAGTTTTTTCCATACTTCCGTAAATAATTAATATAATTTTTTCTGGCAACCTGGAGTTATTAGTGATTCGGTAATATTCACACTCGTCAGCACCCCCTTCTTTGTACTCGGAGTGCAGAAGCCACAATTTGAAGCAATCGAGAAGACACTGTGGCCGTTCTGTTTAAGGGTCGTTATTGGTATTTTATCGACTGTGGCGGGCGGCGACAGCGGTCAGGTCGTTGCGCGGACGCCAGCAATAGCGCCGCTTGCAGGCGCGAAGCGAGTGACGGCCAGAGGTCGGCCGGCCGGCGGGCTCGGATAGGGCAGAGAGAGAGAGGTTGCGCCAGCCTGTTGGCGCGGCCGCCCGCTGTTTCGCGGCCGCGGCGCGCCTCGCGCGATAAGCGAGCCGCGCCCCCGCCAGCTAACCCTGACACAGCCGCCGGGGTCGCTGCGCCATCGCGGGCCCCGCCTCTGCGCGCCGTCAATCTCGGCGCAGAATCTTCTGGAGGCCTCAACTTCGCGTCAGCGCAACGTCCTCTGACCGGCAATCACTTACAGCATCTGCTCTATAAACAACTTCAGAATTACAGTAGGGTCGCGCTTACAACAATACATCGTACTTTTGATATTCTTCTTCTTCTTCTTCCGTATCCGGATGCACCAGTTATAGCTTCCCTTCCCAGTAATTATCAACGTAGGTTGCTTTGTCATTGACTTTCAAAATATCGTCTTTAGTGCATGTTATAGACACATCTGGGCAAATCAATAGGTGGTCCAAGTCCTGTATTGCTCCTCATTCACAGCTATCGCTATCACTGTAGCCCCATTTCAATAGGTTTGAATTGCACCCAGTTACTCCTGTGCACAGCCGGTTTAATGACCTCCACGTTGTAAAAGGTAGTTGAAATCCTGCAGATCCCTGCTGAAGTAGTTCCATTGTGGAGTGTGGTACCATTTCTCCCCAAAGAGATAGCCGCCTAGCAACGGGCTTGGTGGCGAGCTCTTCAGTAGTTTCAAATGAACTCCTGCGGGATTTCAGCCGTTCACGTTGTTTTCGGTGCATATGCTTAGGGTGTCAAGGATCATTCTTTTGTTTTGATCTTTCGATCTCGGCGGCTAGTTGTCTGCGGATAGTGGATGGTGCTATGCCTGTGATGGGATAAATTGTGTCTTTGGGAGTTGGTTTGAGGCATACTGTGGCAATGCGTACAGCTTCGTTTACGGTGACGTCAACTTGCTTAGTGTGAGCAGAGTTCCTCCAAACTGGCGCCGCGTATTCCGCTGCTGAGATACTCAGCGCCAGACCCGTGGTACGCTAAACGTGTGGTTGAGCTCCCCACGATGAACCTGTTAGCTTCCGCAGTATGTTGTTCCTGGCACAGACCTTTTTTTTAGTGTTGTGACAGTGCTGCTTAAACGTAAGTGCTCTGTCCAATGTTACTCCCAGGTATTTTGGGCTGTTTGTATGCTTCAGCTCTTCCCCTTGCCACATGACTCGGAGTTTCCGTTTGGCTTGTTTGTTCCTAAGATGGAAGGTGGATACTTGAGATTTACTAGGGTTTGGTTTGAGATTATTGCCATCGTAATAGGTAGCAAGTTCTGTTAAGGCTCCTGTGAGATTCTCCTCCACTTGTTCAAAGGTTTTATCCTGTGTGGCCACTGCTGCATTATCGGCATAAATGAACATTCGTGTCTGGTGGCTGATGGGAAGGTCATTCGTATAGATGTTAAATACTATTAGAGCCAAGACACTACTCTGTGCAAGTGCATTTTTCTGTGTCCCCCATCAGCTGTTTTTAGATTGTAAGGTTACATAGTAGCGTCTGTTATGTAGCATGCATTGCACGAACGTAGAAAGGGTGTAGTCCTTAGTGACATTATACACTTTCTGGGTAAGCAACTTATGGTTAACTGTGTCATATGCGGCACTGAGATCCAGAAATGCGACCCCAGTTACTTCTCCTCTCTGATAGCCGTCTTCGATGTACTGTGTGAGATTAAGGATTTGGCCACAGCATAATTTTCCTGGTCGAAATCCATCGCTTTAAAAGCTGCGACGTAATCGCGAATAAAAACCGTGATCAAGGTTGCACAGTATTTGTTTCAATTAATTTCGGTCGATCATCGCAGAAAACTGTCGTCAGACTATCGATTTGTGGCCATAATGACCACCTTCAGATCTCTGAGGAAAACGGAAACCAAATACAGCTACTGGACCACCTACATAGTGTAAACAATAAATCATGAAAGAATGAAAGAGTGCTAATTTCATACACAGAATGTAACGGGTATAAGTGCAGCTATTTTTATACTCTGAAGCGCCAAAGAAACTGGTATAGGCATGTGTTTTCAAATACAGAGAAAACGGCGCTGTGGTCGGCAACTCCTATATGAGACAACAAATGTCTGGCGCAGTAGTTAGACCGCTTACTGCTGCTACAATGACAGGGTATCAACATTGAAGTGAGTATGAACGTAATGTTATTGTCGGCGTACGAGCGATGGGACACAGTTCCTCCGAGATAGCGCTGAACAAGTTTCAGCGTCCGAACCGTTCAACGAAACATCATCGATATGGACTTTCAACCCTTGATGGTTGATGACTGGAAAAATGTTGCCTGGTCGGACGAGTCTCGTTTCAAATTGTATCGAGCGGATGGACGTGTACGGGTATGGACACAACCTCATGAATCCATGGACCCTGCACGTCAGCAGGGAACTGTTTAAGCTGGTGGAGGCTCTGTAATGGCGTGGGGCGTGTGCAATTGGAGTAATATGGGACTCCGATTACGTCTAGATGCGACTCTGACACGTGACAAGTACATAAGCATCCTGTCTGATCACCTGTACCCATTCATGTCCATTATACATTCCGACGGACTTGGAAAATTCCAGTACCTCATACGTCCACAACTGCTACAGAGTGTCTCCAGAAGAACTCTTCTGCCTTTAAACACATCCGCTGGCCACCAAACTTCCCAGACGTGAACATCATTGAGCATATGTGGGATGCCTTGCAACGTGCTGTTCAGGAGAGATCTCCTCTCCCTCGCACACCTACGGATTTATGGACAGTCCTGCAGGATTCATGGTGTCATTTCCCTCCAGTCTACTTCAGACTTTAGTCGAATCCATGCAGTGTCCGTGTTGCGGCACTCCTGCGTGCTCGCGGCGGCCCTACACGATGTTCGGTAGGTGTACCTACTTCTTTGGCTCTTCAGTGTATGTGCTACCTTTATATTTACACACATCAGTGTGTTGGTTCTTTTTTCTCTGTGTCGAACAGTCTTCGCAGAAACACGTTTACTACCTGGTGTTTTCTACATGAGCGTACCTGCATCACTAAGACGACTACATCTGTCAGTAAAGGCTAACCATGTTGCTTACATAATTCAACACCTGACCTGCTGCCCAGCGGAAAATAAGCACTAATGCCTTATTCTTGGCACATGTACTTGTAGATACTAACCAACCTAGAAACATACGACTTGTACTACCTATAATTATTAGTCAGCAAGTGACGTAAGTAGTAGTGTAATGTTGTGCAGTACACTGTCCTCAGTCACCAATAGAAATATCCGCACTGACACATCTTACACCCTGTATATAGAAAACAAAAGCAAAATTCCATGAAACATATCCGAGTAGTTTTTATTTTTATAGTGCATGCATGTTTGAAGGAACAGACATTGTAAAAATAAATATTGTGGCCTAGACGGGCAAAAATAACGCTAATACTAACGGTGAACGCGGTTGTCTCATTCATTTAGTTGAAGGAATCCAAGTAAAGCTGCGAACATTATGGGGCGTAGACACTGTGGCATATAGAAGTTTAGATTGGACTGGAAGCGTGCACGTATGGCCGACATTGTTAAGGCGACCGCTCGCGATAAATGGAAAATCCGTGTTCGAGTCCCGGACCGGCACAAATTTTCATGTATTTAATACCTCACCTAGCTGACGTCAAAATTATTCTCAACTGTGACTAATATTACGGAATGATTAAAACAGACGGTGCCTTACATTACCCTAGTACTATAAATACTATTGGCGTCGTTAAAAAATATATACCAAATTAGCTTGGCATATTCGAGGTAATATCTGACGTTCCCCAAGGAAGTGTTATACGTCCTCTGCTCTTCTTGATCTACATAAACAATTTAGGAGACAATCTGAGCAGCCCTCTTAGATTTTTTGCAGATGGTGCTCTCGTTCACCGTCCCGTGAAGTCATTAGATGATCAAAACGAATTGCAAAATGATTTACACGAGGTGTCAGTATGGTGGAAAAAGTGGCAATTGTCTCTAAATAATGGAAAGTGTTAAATCATCCACATGAGAACTAAAACGAATCCGCTCTGTTTCGGTTACACGATAAATCACACAGATCTAAAGGCCGTGAATTCAGCTAAATACCTAGGAATTGCAGTTACGAACAACTTACACTGGAGAGATCACGAAGATACTGTTGTGGAGAAAGTGAACCAAAGAGTATGATTTATCGGCAGAATACTTAAAAATGTAACACGGTTACTAAAGAGTCTGCCTACACTATCCTTGTATGTCCTATTCCGGAGTACTGCTGCGCTGAGTGACCCGCATGAGAAAGGATCGACACAGGACATCATGAAGGTTTTGTGCTATCGCGAAATAGGGGATAGAGTGCCACTGATATGATACAGGAATTGATGTAGCAGTCATTAAAACAACGGCTTTTTTCGTTGTGGCAGGAAGTTCTCATGATATATCAATCACCAATTTTCTCCTCCGAATGCGCAGATATTTTATTGGTGCCCACCTACATACAGAGAAATGATCATCATAATAAAATAAGGTAAATCAGAGCTCGCTCGGAAAGTTTTAAATGTTCGTTTTTCTCGCACGCTGTTCGAGAGTGAAATGATAGAGATCTAGCTTGAAGGTCGTTCGATGAAACCTCTGCCAGACACTTAATTGTGAACTGCAGAGTAATCATGTAGGTGTAGATGTAGATAATAACCATCTCGCAACCGATTCATTAAAGAATCGAACTTCCATGAATGAAACATATAAAACAATTTCAAATGGCTGATTATTTTTCTTTGGAAATCGCTAAGTGCTCTAATTATCAAACACTGAATGAATATATCAGTAACTGGCGGCCCATTTTAAGAAAATTCACGGAAGACAACGTTCATGATGTCATATCTTCTGAACACACTATTGTTAAACGGTAAAACGATATTATTTTGCAAGTATATTCAGTGGTACTCGAGTAAACTGTCTGAGGAGTGTGTTGCGCATAGAGCTTGTAGTGAAGGAGTGATGAATTAAAACGTCACGCCTGAAGCTGAAGGTTTACTGTGTGGATACCTAAATAGAAACATATTCCTTACACTATTTTGTGAAGGGCTTCAGAGAGATGAAGTTTCAAAACATGTGCGAGACAATGTGTAAGGCTTTTTAGAAGTCACTAAGTATTCTCATTCTCAAATAGCGGATTAATATTGCCTCAGTAATTTGCGCAGCTGCAGTTATGGTGACTCAGGACGTATGCCCAGTTCCTACATTTAACATCTGAGTTACTGTGTTAGCACTTCAGCAAAAGATTATATACTATCCAGTCACATTAATGTGACCATCTGTCCAAAGTCTAAATAAGAACCCTTCGGAGTGCGGACCGCTGCGACACGTGCAGGAACAGTCAGAGAGGTTCGATGTGTAGCCATGCTGACTTCATTGTGGTGGCCAGCTGCGCTAGACTTACAAAATTGTTAAGGCTTTCGTGGCCACTTGCTGACAAACTGACTATTCGCTTCTGTCTCGGTTTCTTCGGCGGACGTTCGTCTGATGATTTTACTGACGTTTCGCCAGCACGAGTGGCTGGCATTGTCAAAGCTTCACCATCCATTGCTGGTGGTGATCTGGAGCAGAGCTCGCGGACGCAGACTACACTACTGGCCATTAATATTGCTACACCACGAAGATGACGTGCTACAGACGCGAAATTTAACCAGCAGGAACAAGATGCAGTGATATGCAAATGATTAGCTTTTCAGAGCATTCACACAAGGCTGGCGCCGGTGGCGACACCTACAACATGCTGACATGAGGAAAGGTTCCAACCGATTTCTCATACACAATCAGCAGTTGACCGGCATTGCCTGGTGAAACGTTGTGTAACGAGAAGAAATGCGTACCATCAAGTTTCCGACTTTGATAATGGTCGGATTGTAGCATACCGCGATTGAGGTTTATCGTATCGCGACATTGCTGCTTGCGTTGATCGAGATCCAATGCATGTTAGCAGAATATGGAATGGGTGGGTTCAGGAGGGTAATACGGAACGCCTTGCTGGAACCCAACGGCCTCGTATCACTAGTAGTCGAGATGACAGGCATTTTATCCGCATGGCTGTAACGGATCTTGCAGCCACGTCTCGATCCCTGAGTCAACACATGGGGACGTTTGCAAGACAACAACCATCTGCACGAACAGTTCGACGACGTTTGCAGCAGCATGGACTATCAGCACGGAGACCATGGCTGCAGTTACCCTTGACGCTACATCACAGATAGGAGCGCCTGCGATGGTGTACTCAACGACGAACCTGGGTGCACGAATGGCAAAACGTCATTTTTTCGAACGAATCCAGGTTCTGTTTACAGCATCATGATGGTCGCATCCGTGTTTGGCGACATCGCGGTGAACGCACATTGGAAGCGTGTATTCGTCATCGCCATACTGGCGTATGACGCGCCGTGATGGTAGGGAGTGCCATCGGTTACACTTCTCGGTCACCTCTTGTTCGCATTGACGGCACTTTGAACAGTGGACGTTATATTTCAGATGTGTTACGACCCGTGGCTCTACCCTTCATTCGATCCCTGCGAAACCCTACATTTCAGCAGGATAATGCACGACCGCATGTTGCAGGTCCTGTACGGGCCTTTCTGGATACAGAAAATGTTCGAGTGCTGCCCTGGCCAGCACATTCTCCAGATCTCTCACCAACTGGAAACGTCTGGTCATGTTGGCCGAGCAACTGGCTCGTCACAATACGCGAGTCACTACTCTTGATCAACTGTGGTATCGTGTTGAAGCTGCATGGGGAGCTGTACCTGTACACGCCATCCAAGCTGTGTTTGACTTATTGCCCAGACATATCAAGGCCATTATTACGACCAGAGGTGGTTGTTCTGGGTACTGATTTCTCAGGATCTATGCACCCAAATTGCGTGAAAATGTAATCACATGTCAGTTCCAGTATAATATATTTGTCCAATGAATACCCGTTTATCATCTGCATTTCTTCTTGGTGTAGTAATTTTTATGGCCAGTAGTGTAGTCTGCGGCCGCGAGATCGGCTCCAGATCACCACCAGTAATGGAGAGTGAAGCTTTAACAGTGCCAGCCACTCGTGCTGGCGAAACGTCAGTAAAATCATCAGACGACCGTCGGCCTAAGAATCCGAGACAGAAGCCAATACGCAGATTGTGCGCTAGATTTCTTAGTTAACGATCCATGGCGCGAACAGCACGATCGTGGAGCCATGGAAGTACGGTAAACTGCTTTTGGTGCTTTTCGAACCAAGCACATACACTGCGAGCTGTACGACACGTTACGTTGCCCCGCTGGTAAATGCCATAGTGCCATAGTGCCGACGATAAACAAACTGCGTTCAAAGATGTACATGGTCCTGAAGGACAGGTGCATGCTTGCATTGATCCATTGTGCCTTGAAAAATGACGATATCACCCACGGAATGGCACCGAAACGTTCCTCAGACCATTACATTCCCTCCTCCGACCTGGACTCTTCCAGCAATTGTTGCAGGATGTTTGCTCTCAGTCCGATGGAGCATAAAATGTTGTACATCTGCAAAGGCCACCTGTCACCTTTCAGTGGGCGCCCAGTTGCGGTACTGGCGTGAAAATTCCAGCCCTCGTCGCTGATGCACTGCAGCCGGCAAGCGTGCATGATCCAGACGCCTGCTGTGGAAGCCCATACGCAGCAACGATCGCTGAACGATCGCCGTAGAGACACTGTTAGAAGGCCCTAGTTTCATCGGGGCAGGCAATTGCTCAACGGCTGCACGTCTGTTGAACGGTGCTCATATCCACTATCCTTTTCACCCCTGCCATTTATGATACGATGTTGCAGTGCCTGTGCTATTCAGATATACAATGCCCTGTGGCGATTGCAGCGGTTATGAAATACAATAAATGTATTTCTCAGCTGCGAATATGTACAACCATCAGCTGTATAATGGAATGACAACCATGAAAATTTGTGCCGCACTCGAATCCAGATTTCCCTCTTATGGCGGGCGGTCGCCTTATCATTTGGCTACCCGAACAATACTCACGGCCATACCCAAACGTCCATATGATGTCAACCATGTGTCTACAACCTGTTCTCGTACATCCATTATGTATGTTCCCGTACACGGACAACATTTTACTTGAAAGTTACTTGACCAATGTCGGTGGATACGACATTGCAGTGCCTTTTTTATTCAGAAATACGACGCAAAGTTCCTTTGGACAAGCATGTATGAGGTTCATTCAAATGAAACCTGGTCAGTGCGGCTACTTTTGCCTTACACGTAAGGTGACGCGACGTAACTGCGGGTATGGTGGCGCCTTCTATTGGTAGAGAGACTGACGCGTGCGCACCGTTTGATGTTGCATATCGCCAGTGTGGTTTTACGCAGAAGAGAAGGTGGTCACACAAGCTATCGTCCACGACCGAACATGCAGTCGAGTAAGCAGGAACAATAAGGAGTGACTCGATTTTTGGCGGTGGAGGGAGTTGGAGGCCGTGAAATGGACCGACGGATGAATGCTGCGTACGGTGAGTACAGTCTGAGTTGTTCAGGTGTTGTGGAATGGCGCAAACGATTCCTTGAGGGGCACGTGTCGCTGGAAATGGTTGTGGAAGTGAAGGATTTAGTCTCAGACAATGGCACAATCGCCGTGGACGAGGTCCATCGGTTACCGGGTATTAGAGTGGGCACTGCCCACACCACAATAAATCAACACTTGAACTTTTGAAAAATCTGTGTGCAGTGGGTTCCCCCACCAGTGCGTTGAAGACGACACTGCAGCAGTTTCAGTGGGAAACTCTGGAACACCCACCATACAGTCCCGACCTTTCATCGTGTGACTTTCATTTGTTTGGACCCCTAAAACAAGCTATTCGCAGACATCGATTCGCAACAGACGAAGAAGTGTGTGACTGGGTGCAGGCCTGGATCCCACAGTAGCCTACTGGCTTCTTCAAGGATGGAATCGACCGGTTAGTGTCGCAATGGAACAAATGTGCCAACAGTTTTGGCGACTATTTTTGACTATGTGTACTGTGTATAACTACATTTTTGAGTTAATAAAATCGTTACCGTTACTTTACACTAGTGACAGGGTGTCACTACAGGAATATACGTAATGAATGTACGAGTGCAGGTTGTAGACATATGGTTGACGACATAAGGAAGTTTGAGTGTAGCCGCAACCGAGACCGCTCGCTATAAGCGGGAAATCCGGGTTCGAGTCCTAGTCCACCACAAATTTTCATTGTCGTTATTACATTATACAGCTAATGGTTGTTCATATGAGAAACTACGAATATATTTAATGCCTGTCATTTACGCTCCGTCGTGCACTACAGTTGTCTCGGCTCCGGTTTTGTATAGCACCATTTTCTCATACACGGTATACATTAACCATGGTGGCTCGCGAACAGTTAAAAAAACGTTTTGGAAATGCTTCAACACTTGGCCCGAAAGCCAGTGATCATGCCCTTTTGGACATCAGATAGATTTCCAAGTTGCGACAACACGTATTGTATACCATCCACTGCTAGTGCTGCCACCTGTCGTCTGTGAGTGGTTGTTGCACGCCCACGTCGAACACATGCGGTGGTCACATTAATGTGACTGGAATGTACAGTCATGCTCAAAAGTATCCTAACGACCTGAATTGCATTTCACCTGATTCGCATGCAACCCACATAACACAGCTGTCGAGCAGGTTCTCTAAACGTCCCTTGGTACAGTCGTTTGACTATTGAAAATGGTTCCAACAAGTCACCACTAGAGGAGGAGGAGGGTATTAGCGTTTAACGTCCCGTCGACAACGAGGTCATTAGAGACGGAGCGCAAGCTCGGGTGAGGGAAGGATGGGGAAGGAAATCGTCCGTGCCCTTTCAAAGGAACCATCCCGGCATTTGCCTGAAGCGATTTAGGGAAATCACGGAAAACCTAAATCAGGATGGCCGGAGACGGGATTCACCACTAGAAAACACTGCTCTGTATCGTAATAACTCAAGATGTAAAGTAATACCACGATACTAGAAATGTCAGGGAACACCTTATCACAGATAAGACTGTCCTTAATGCTTGTAAGCTCACATTTATTGCAATAAATGACATACCTGAAATGTTGCCAGTATCATTATTACGTCAGATAAGTAATGCACGTAGCAAGTTCGTCGTATTCATGATTTCCTCTTCAAAGTAACATCCCGTACTTGTTATTTAACGCAAAATGACATTAAAAATTTAAGTTATTCACGAGCAGCTAGTTGAGAATATGTATGAACTTCAAATGACACGACGAACCGTCTCGTTCTGTATATGGATTCAAACCCAGGTCATGCAGACTAAAATTTCGTGACTGACTGAAACTAACAGCCATTCCTCACTAGGCATACAGAGAGTGATATACCTCGATTTTACACAGTATCGGTTAGCAAATATCAACTTTAAATTACATAACATAATTATTTTTAACGGACGCGATTTCCTACCCGGCATCTATTGTCCCTGTTAACAAACTACGAGAGATGTTAAATATTGCTTCTTCACAAGTAACTTGCTTGAAATGCCGTGAGGTAAAGCTTTGTGTTGGACAGGAATTCGAACCCAGAATCTAATCGGATTGTTATCGAAGTACAATCAACTGTGACATATCGGATTTTCTCGGCAGTAGCTAGATGTTTTAATTGAAATGACGAGACGAAACATTAATTTTTTCCTTTCCAGGACTCCAACCCGGCGCCTATCAGAGTTATATTCTAGAGAAAACGAACGTTAAATGTGGGCTTATTACACCAGCAGCGACTGAGCATGTTTGAACTAGAAATAACATGACGAAGAGTTCAGTACTGACTGGAAATCAAACCCCACACATATCGTTGTTGACTACACACAAACAGACGTCAGCTACCGAATTTTTCTCCACCAGCAGCTCGAAATAACATCCTTGAACTTACAGTGATGTCGCAAATAGTTTTATGTCTCACTGGGAGTCATAAACGTCGGATATTATTAGTGTTGACAATGAATAAAAATGCATTAAAAAATCAAAATTATTATCCACCAGGAGATAGGTGTTCTCATGCTAGAGCTTGATAATTGATAATGAAAACCTTTTTGCCGGGGCAAGATTCGAACCCATTTACGCGCAATATGTGAAGATGTTGAGTAATCTGCAGTTTTGAACAAACAACAAATTGTAGTCGAGCTGTATTGTCACGAAGGGATAAAATTCCGCATTAAGGGCGGTCTGAGTTACACTCCTTGTTCAGAACCAATTTTATCGACATACAGAAGCTTAAATAAAAGATGGAATAAGTGTCCTGTGACCCTACATAGCGTTTGTCTCGTCACTAGAAATAGATGACTAGTACAAGAAAGGATACTTGTGATAGAGTTCCTACAGGTCGCCACTCCTGACTTAATTTGGTTCAAACTAACGTATACTTGGTAGAGAAGGAATATCACGTTTAACGTGGATTTCAGACCACAATGCCATTATACCTTCTTCACCTGGCGTAGCCAGAAGCGAATAGAAAGTGTCTCTCCCTATCAAAAAGCATCGGCAGATGTTGGAATCGAACCTAGACCGTCGGTATATACATCTATCACCCATTCAACAGACCACCAAATCCTCTTCTCTGTAACTCAGTTTTCTATCACAACACCTACGCGGCACACTCGATGAGAATACTGACACACAGGCTCTCTGTAGGGGTTTGTAGCTTGTTCAGTACATTCATTTACTTGGTTGACCGAATCGCCATGAACTAGCTGCCTCGGCTGTCCAGTGCATACATTCAACTCAATTTTATAATCACTGAAATAAAATAACGTAACTGTCACCTACACAGAACCGGCCGGAGTGGCCGTGTGGTTCTAGGCGCTACTGGGTGGAGCTGAGTGACCGCTACGATCGCAGCTTCGAATCCCACCTCGGGCATGGATGTGTGTGATGTCCTTAGGTTAGTTAGGTTTAATTAGTTCCAAGTTCTAGGCGACTGATGACCTCAGAAGTTGAGTCGCATAGTGCTCAGAGCCATTTCAACCATTTGAACCTACACATAACTGCCAACAGTGTAGGGTGCAGAAATTTAAGTAGGAAATTTTCCTTTCCATTTGAGCTACTCTATTGCGCTATCTGTTTGTTGAAACCGTCGTGCAGTGCAAAAGAAAATCTGTAACTGTGTGTCTCTCAGAAGTCTAGATCCGGCCATATGCATTATGTCACAGCACTGTGGAATGCGGAAGTTCTGGAGGAACTGTTGTTGACTTCTGGAGCTGCTGTATCTACTTGACACCTAGGAGCATAACGGTAAGCGTCGCGCACTGTAGATAAGACGTTACGAGTTCTATTACATTCGTGGCTAAATTTTTTAAAACGCTATTCTGCTGTCCACTTAAGTTATCAGTTTAATGGAACTTTGAACACTTCTGAACCTAAAATAGTCGCATGTGGAAAAAGGGCTAACTTCTGCGACATTTTGTTCTTTTCAAGTCTAAGAGACGGCCAGGCAGCAGATGCATCTCGAAGCTTTTGTATTATGTATGGGGAGACTGCGTCGTGCCAAAATAGTCTTAACAGTATTTTCTACATTAGCTGTCGTCTGGTAGTGGCATTTTATTCTTCTTCAACCCTTGTTTGACAGATTTAACTCAGAACAAGTTTTCTATGTGCATGTAATTGATAAACTGCATCTGCATTGTCAGACTGTTATAGATAATATCAGAGGATTCGCATATATCGTTCATGATTAATTTCTCTCTCATGTTTAGTATTGTCTTAACAACACTAAAAGAAACCTTACGAAAATTGTGCACTGTATTATAAGAAATGAAATAAAACTACCCACATTAACCTTACGACGAAAGTCTGTTTTAATAGAACTGAGTACCTGTACACAAGCGTGCCTCTGTGGGCACAAATCAGTAAAATAGTACTCACTTAGATTTCGATTGGGTCTGTGTTTAATTGGTATGCTGTGTCATACTCAGCAGGTATGCAAATGTGACATTTCATAAATAAAGTTATGTATCCCTAGAAACCCAAAATTTGCTTGTCAGCAGCGGATAGAGGCGTTACCCGTTGTGCAGCATTTTAAGTTTTTCACCATTGCACTATGAGCTGAAAGTATTTTCTTGCGAATTCCTTATCGATGTTTGATCTGACTGGCTGTAGCTCTTTCACAGAAGGGATAAAAATGTTACGGTTACAGAACCTGGAACCGCGAATAATAAGAGACGCTTTTCCACAGGTCAGCACGTCACCACGAGGCTAGCGAAGATGTATGTGTTGGGCCTTCCTCTTACAAGGCCAATGGTGGCTAGAACTCGTAAACCGCTTTTAAAGGACGAGATTAGTTGCGATTTCCACGTGCAACGACTTTCCTGGGCTGAAAACCGTAAATTTACAACCTTTTGTTACACCTCAAGCGATAATAACTCAGATTATTCCATGGAAGTGACAGGAAAAATCAAGTGAACTTTGAAGCTTCATTCCGTGCGCACCAGGATGTAACTCGTCGATCACAGTGCTGCCAAACATACCTTGCCTTGTTGCCAAATCTCAGTTACAGTACGAGCGGGAAGAAGACGAACCGATGTGATGCTACAGTGGGCTGGGTAGTGACCATAGCTGGCGTCTCAAAGACACGGCTGCTACGGTTTGGAATACGTAATGCGTCTGATTCGCATTTCTGTAAATAGGTTTAGGGACTGGAGCGTAGTTACTAATAATACTCCGAACTGACTGCTAAGTAAGCATCATAAATCAGTAATTCTCATATTTGTTTTTATATTTCTTTCGAAACTGTACACAAAACTAAGAAACTCATTCACGGACGTTTTCGTGCCTCGCCAACAGTCGAGTACAACAAACAAACAAACAAAATAAAAAGAAAATGTGTGTGTATGTCTGTGTGTGTGTGTGTGTGTGTGTGTGTGAGACAGAGAGAGAGAGAGAGAGAGAGAGAGAGAGAGAAAATGAATGAGAGAGAAGGTAAAAAATTATTGTAAAGAAATTGAATACTGGTATATAAAGAAATCTTTCATTAAAATGACACGTTCCACTTCATTACGAAATGTCGTATTCATGATGTATTGAACAAGTATTAATCTAATCTAATATAATCATATCATATTGCTGACTAGCCAATATCAGTTACCAAATCTAAACTTGAAAATAAAAGACGACAGTTTTTATGATAATCCGGGACTCCTATCAAGACTCTTTCATCCATGTTAACTAACCACGAAAGATGTCTGATACACCTCAATTCAGAAGTCACAAAGTGTATGTATTTAAAGATGAAGCGCATGATGTGAAGTGTGACGGAGATACGAACCCAACACGTAATCGTATTGTTAACTAAGTAAAATCAAATGTTATGTATCGGTTTTTCTTACCAGCTGCTAGGTGTTTGAATCTAAAATAAGAATACAAATTTTTGTGCCTGAGTGACAATTTAACCGCACTCCTATCGTTCTTCTTTATCGTCCACGAATATAGCTTATCAATTGCTTATTCACCAACAGTCATATGTGTGCGTGTTTGACCAGAAATTGTTGGCAACACATGAACAGACATAAAAAACGCACGTTAATTTTCACTAGCAGGCCGGTGTGCACGTGATAGGACTTGAAATGAAATTATGCATATTTTTGTACTGGATCTGGATTCGGACTCACATTCTTACCTTTGGAGGAGACCTAGAGAAGACTGCAGTCTTGGGAAATAGAACGAAATGTATGATCTATACTGTTCGAGAGATTCAGATCCTCGAAAGAGGAGATACGAATTGGAATCTCAGGCCAGCACCAAATTTTTCAAGGTCTCTAATTCAATCAAGTACAAGTAAAATAAGAGGCCTGTTCCTTTAAATGGCTATCGGTTCATCAAATAAAATAAAATTTTCTAATGTAAGTAAGTTTACTGGCGACAGTATTTCTGTTTACCATGACCTCCACCTATGTCATTTCCCAACGTAAACCGGCTCTGCCCAGTTGGGAATGGAGGAACGTGATGTTTATTGCGGATTCTGGATTATAACTTCTTTCTCTTGAGGTTACCAGAGGTAAAGCCTCTTAAAAGTAAATGCCTGAACCCACGCATTGCACTTGTGATAGTTCGTTCCACCAGACCATTGTGGCCACATTTCCCAGCCCCAGGAGTGTGCAGTAACGGATGATGTGCTTAGCTTACAAAATTAGTCACGGTGGAAAAAATGCGCGTCTATTAAATGGTTAAATAGAAGCAAGCTTCTGACGTGGAGATTATGCTATTCTCATGTCAGCAGGATGTAAAGACTCTTCTACGCATCATAGCCTCAATGTGAAGCCATTTTGAAATTTTCACTAATTCAGGAAATTTCTTAGTTCGAGAAAATCCACTGTGAAGTGTGAAGTTACCGGATAATTCGATTATTACCGTCATTATTACTATCATTTTCTTCATACCGCTGCTGGAACACATGTGCTTGAAGATCATTTAAGGCCTTTTGGTCATTATAGAAGTAGTTTCCCAAGAACAGGTTCTTTCCCTGTCTATGGAATCCTTTTCATGTTAATATCAAACATCAGCAATTACTCGTAGATCACATTAAAACTAAACTAATTGATGAAGACGTTACTTGATAACAAAAACGTGCTGCCTTTCTTCATTTACTTGCTGCTAGAAATGGCTGTCAAATACTGCTAAACCAAAAGCCAAGGATCTTACTGCCTTCCAATATACGTCGCGGTCAGCACTTCCATATGATTTGGTCGATGTGCCCTGTTTCAAGTTGTGTATGGCAGAGAATGTTTTAGAAAATCAATTGTTTTCCTTTGCAATAAACAGAAAGATTTTCATTCCAAGCTATCCAAGTCCAAAATTTTCGCAATATTAGTTCAAATTTAATATTCGCTTCTATAATGTAGGAAAGTATTTCACGGTTGCAAAACCCGCATCCGACTCATTGTCCTTACCCTTAGTCACTGACCATAAATTCTAGCTCAGAGTGACATCAGTTTAAGTAACCCAATGTAGCGAAGACTGTTTGCCTGTGCTCTTTCTCACCGGAAAAATATGCAATTCACTCATTGGGCTCCATAAGTACACTGTAACAGTAATTTCTGTGTGTATGCAATGCATACGGATTGTAGAATTTAGTGGTGCTCTCTCTTCCACTTCTGTATACAATATGCCTGATCTAAACGGGCCCTTTATCGTTACAGGTCATGGGCGGTGCAACATCATATTGAAAACAGTAATGTGCTTATACTGACAACCTCACTGTTCGTTTTACCTGATTTTGCAATCATTTAAATAAAACAATATGACCTTGCAGTGGGAGACATTGCGTCCCCCTTTTCCTTCTGTGAAATTTGTCAGTAAGATTTTTGCCTTCCAACCAGCGAAATGCGGCAGAGTACGGCTTGTAAACGATTCACAAACCACGATTTAGTGCCGTTAAGACGATTTCTTTAAATATTGGCGTAGCTGAAGGAATTTAGTTACTTCTTAAATCGTCTTATGCAATAAAATTCACACATATCTCAAATAGGAAAAGCTCTTTATCCAGTTACGAAGGTTGTAAAACAAACTTCCCACAGTTTGTGTCAGGTTGATCTTTTCGTCTGATAGCACTGCGTAAGTATTTCGTCTAACAGGTATCACAAGTAGTGTTCCTGTAGCTGTAGGAATCATTGGCTGAAAACGAGTTTAACACCAATCGGTATACCGAGCGAGGTGGCGCAGTGGTTAGCACACTGGACTCGCATTCGGGAGGACGACGGTTCAATCCCGTCTCCGGCCATCCTGATTTAGGTTTTCCGTGATTTCCCTAAATCGTTTCAGGCAAATGCCGGGATGGTTCCTTTGAAAGGGCACGGCCGATTTCCTTCCCAATCCTTCCCTAACCCGAGCTTGCGCTCCGTCTCTAATGACCTCGTTGTCGACGGGACGTTAAACACTAACCACCACCACCACCACCAATCAGTACAGTACTGCTAAATATTCAAAATGATTATCAACCTAAGTCTGCGTTCATCCATAAACTGAGGAGTATTTGTAACACTGAAGCTAGACTGTGTATCCTTGTCTTCCTTGAGTGGGCATTGGAAGGCGTTTACACACACGTATATGAGCGTAATCCCAAATGTAAGGTCTCCTGAGGGACACGCAAGTGCCAACGCAGGCACAAACGAGAGATAATAATTTTAATCGCAAGCAGAAACGGTTGGGTTGGCTGCTTGGTGACAAGGTGATAAAGAGCAAGACTACGGATATGAACAACTCAGGTTCGATCCCTCGTCAGTCCCACGATTTTTATGTGCCATTTTTCACTTATTTCCCCTCGGTCAGTGTTTTTTGATGTGAAAAATGCCGAGTTGCTGTGTGGTCCGAAAGCTACGTTAAACTGTAGGTTCCCCTATTAACTGGCTAGGTAAGTCAACTCAAAGGTCGGAGGAAAGCAGCGGCATACCACCTTCAACAAGACCGTGCCTATTGAAGCACTATGGTGTTCCAACCAGTTTTCCGACTGATAACTGCTTTACTTTCAATGAGTTTCAAAATTAATGATCTTCGGGTTATTAACATTTTTGTGTTTTCATACTGTAGCTTTGATACCAGTAAACGTAAGTAACCGTCCGATCACTGTCACCGTTCGAGTTGTCAAGGTGGTAGACGACGATGCTGTCGACCCAAGTTATAATCTTGGTCATGGCTATGTTTCAGCCGAATACCGCTACGAGCCTTTCTGCGTATTTCAAGATATACTTTCATACACTTGGTACGCATCCAAATCGATATCTGATAGAGCTGTATTTAGCAACATGAATCAGATATGTTTTCCGTGCAATATATCGGACAACACGTCAGTGCTGTGAGATTTCGTTTGTGTTTATAGACTGCCAATAAATGGAATTATGCAATAATACACTTAAAAGTTGTATTTTTGCGTTATGTATCCCGATGAAAATAACTGTAAACAGGTTATATGCCTACTTTCTTATTCTCGATGCTTTCTTCAAAAAATAAAAATGAAACTAAAAAGGACGAGAGAGAAAACAGAAATGTATTTCAAATATCAGCTAGGTGACGCCATATTCGTCTCGTGATGTAAAGCAAGGATAGTTGACAGGTAATATCTCGTTGTACTAGCGATTTGTATGGCTACAGGGTTCTTTCTTTTCTCTCTGCAAACAACCAGATCAGAATTCAGTAACAAAGTGGTAAGAACACCTACGCAGTACGCCAATTAAACACTCAGCCTTTCTTGGTTATTTTGTTAATCGTCTGTAATGCAGTAAACATCCTTTATTATTGATTTGTTATTACTACCATTGTTATTGTTATTCGTCACCTCACAACAGCTGTCCTATCACTCATTGCTACCGATGCACGTAACGAATGGAATGTGGGATGTTTCGTCAAGGAGAATATACACATTTACCTCGGCGTCTTGTGATCAGGGTAATATGAAAATCTCAATAAGAGAGGATGACAGCGGGATGCCGGTGATGCAGGCAATAACACCCAACTATTTCTGTCGACTTAACACCATAACGACAGACAAACTGGCGTCTCACTGTATTTTGATTATATTTCGTTAGCCTTCTTGCGACCTCGTTTTAATACCTCGTGGGAGCAGGCATAATATTTTGGTTTCTGAACACCGAACAATAACACACAAATATAGTAGATAGCCCGCATCTCGTGGTCGTGCGGTAGCGTTCTCGCTTCCCACGCCCGGGTTCCCAGGTTCGATTCCCGGCGGGGTCAGGATTTTCTCTGCCTCGTGATGGCTGGGTGTTGTGTGATGTCCTTAGGTTAGTTAGGTTTAAGTAGTTCTAAGTTCTAGGGGACTGATGACCATAGATGTTAAGTTCCATAGTGCTCAGAGCCATTTTTTTTTATAGTAGATGGAAGGATACAAAGAAACAATCGGACTCATGGGTGTGGATCCAGTTCATCATCAGAAGACTAAACAAGAGGGAAACATTACGAAAGCAATGAATACGCTGATTAGTATACATTATTTGTATAGATCTGAAGATGAAAAAGCGCAGATCTGGACAGTACCCGCATCTGCACTTTAGTTTCTGTCTTAATGGGCATAATTTTTAGTTTCTTTTCTTCTGAATTTTCAAATGAATTTATTATTACGTGGTACAGAATAATTAGTTAACTGTGTTTCTTACAGCTTCCATTTGCACCAACATTTTCTAGATTATCGTGCAGTTCACGAAATTCTACTTGTATGATCACAAGGCTGCACAAAGATGCAATCGATTTCGAGGTGCAAAGTGTTTGTTATCTTACTTTTCGTGACAGGTGGGCAAAGTTCATTTCCAAAGACTTTTTATTGTACTGAAATAATCTTTTGTCACAAAGTAACAAGGTAAGTGTTTTATTCGTGTATATATTTTGTGGGAAACTGTAATCGTGATGGAAGATTAAACACCTGAATGTTTGACACAACTGGTAGGACAAAACGCTGCATATTAACCAACCCCGCGCCTCCTCTCCGTATCCTGCTATGACACGAGCACAGGATTCTCCTCCTATACCGCTACAGAGCTGTTCCTCGCACAGCTGATAATTGGCAACATCGTCACAATCATTTGGCAACACTGTGACAGTCCAATCACTTCCGCGTATGGTACTGAATTGACTCGCTAAATTCACTTGATATTCCCTTTCCATCTGAATGACTCGTGCTATATAATCCTCATGTAAACTAAGACAGTCGGCCGGTGTGGCCGAACGGTTCTAGGCGCTTCAGTCTGGAACCGCGCTGCCGCTACGGTCGCAGGTGCGATCCTGCCTCGAGCATGGATGTGTGTGATGTCCTTAGGTTAGTTAGGTTTAAGTAGTTCTAAGTTCTAGGGGACTGATGACCTCAGCTGTTAAGTCCCATAGTGCTCAGAGCCATTTTTTTTTTTTAAACTAAGACACTGATAAAGAAAATTCAATTTTTTGGCTAACGAAATGCTATTCTTCACATAAGTGACAACTTTTATTATCTTTCAAGATGCGTTATGAGGCAGAGCGATTAACCTATGATGAGAGCGGCGTGCTTGCAGCAGTGTGTCCGTAGCCCCGTGCTACCGCCCGTGCCTCTTTCTCAAAGATTCGTCAGTTCTAATCGTGGTAGGGGCCAGCGTGTGTGAACTGTTCTTTGTGGTTTATTTTATGGAGCTGCGAATTTCCACAAAAAAATCTGTAACGAAATCAGTAGAAAACCTTCACACATCAAATCCTCTTGGCAGCTCTACTCAGTAAGTTGTGTAATGGTCATAGATCTCGGCTTTCTGACTGCCAAGCTGCATCACAATACAAGCGTCTCTGAAGAAATTCGAATCGACCGTCAACGATACGAAATTCAGTATTATTCTTCACTTAAGACTCACATGCCAGGGTCATAAGTATGAAGGAAATGAATTGATAAGCAATTCTCAAGAAAATACTTTCAGCTCATAGTGCAATGGTGGAAAACACAATGCTGCACAAAGGGTAACGCCTCTTTCCGCAGCTGACAAGCAAATTTCGGGTTTCTAGGAATACATAACTCTATTTATGAAATGCCATAATTGCATACCTGCTGAGTATGACACGGCGTACGAATTAAAAACAGACCCAATCGAAATCTAAGTGAGTAGTATTTTACTGATTCATGCCCACAGAGGCACGCTTGTGTACAGATACTCAGTTTTATTAAAACAGACTCTCGCCGTAAGGTGGGTAGTTTTATTTCATTCCATATAATGCAGTGCACAATTTTCGTAAGGTTTCTTTTAGTGTTGTTAAAACAATACTAATCATGAGAGAGAAATTAATCATGAACGATATATGCGAATCCTCTGATGTTATCTATAACAGTCTGACAATGAACATGCAGTTTATTCGTTATATGCATGTAGAAAACTTGTTCTGAGTGAAAGCTTTCAAACAAGGTTTGAAGAATAATAAAATGCCACTACCAGACGACAGCTAATGTAGAAAATACTTTTATGACTATTTTGGCACGATGCAGTCTCCCCATACATAATACAAAAGCTTCGAGATGCATCTGCTGCCTGGCCGTCTCTTAAACCTGAAAAGAAAAAATGTCGCAGAAGTTAGCCATTTTTCCACATGCGACTAGTTTGGGTTGAGAAGTGATCAAAGTTACATTAAATTGATAACTTTAGCTGACAGCAGAACTGCGTTTTAAAAAATTTAGCAGCGAATATAACAGAACTCGCAACGTCTTATCTACAGTGCGCGACGCTTGCTGTTACGCTACAAGCTGTCACGTAGGTACAGTAGCTCCAGAAGTCAACAACAGTTCCTCCAGAATTTCTGCATTCCCCAGTGCTGTGAGATAATGGATATGGCCGGATCTAGACTTCTGAGAGACACACAGCTACAGATTTTCTTTTGCACTGCACAACGGTTTCAACAAACACATAGCGCAATAGAGTAGCTCTAATGTAAAGGAATACTTCTTACTTAAATTTCTGCATCCTACGCTGTTCGCAGTTCTGTGTAGGTGACAGTTACGCTATTTTATTTCGGTGATTACAAAATAGAGTCGAATGTATGCACTGGACAGCCGAGGCAGCTAGTTCATGGCGATGCGGTCAACCAAGTAAATGAATGTAGTGAACATGCTACAAACCACTACAGGGAGTCTGTGTGTCAGTATTCTCATCCAGTGTGCTGCAAAGTTGTTATTATAGAAAATTGAGTCACGGTGAAGAGGATTTGGTGGTCTGTTGGATCGATGATAAGTTCGTATACTGACGGTCTAGGTTCGATTCCAACTTCTGCCGATGCTTTTTGATAGGGAGAGACACTTTCTATTCGCTTCTCGCTACGCCAAGTGAAGAAGGTATAATAGCATTGTGGTCTGAAATCCACATTAAACGTGATATTCCTTCTCTACCAAGTATACGTTAGGTTGAACCAAATTAAGTCAGGAGTGGCGACTTGTAGAAACTCTATCACAAGTATCCTTTCTTATACTAGTCATTTATTTCTAGTGACGAGACAAACGCTATGTAGGGTCACAGGACACTTATTCTTTTATTTGAGCTTCTGTATGTCGATAAAATTGGTTCTGAACTAGGTGTGTAACTCAGACCGCCCTTAATGCGGAATTTTATCCCTTCGTGACAATACAGCTCGACTACAATTTGTTGTTTGTTCAGAACTGCAGATTACTCAACATCTTCACATATTGCGCGTAAATGGGTTCGAATCCTGCCCCGGCCAAAAGGTTTTCATTACCAATTATCAAGCTCTAGCATGAGGACACCTATCTCCTGGTGGATAATAATTTTGATTTTTTAATGCATTTTTATTCATTGTCAACACTAATAATATCTGACGTTTATGACTCCCAGTGAGACATAAAACTATTTGCGACATCACTGTAAGTTCAAGGATGTTATTCCGAGCTGCTGGTGGAGAAAAATTTGGTAGCTGACGTCTGTTTGTGTGCAGTCAACAACGATATGTGTGGGGTTTGATTTCCAGTCAGTACTGAACTCTTCGTCATATTATTTCTAGTTCAAACATGCTCAGTCGCTGCTGGTGTAATAAGCCCACATTTAACGTTCGTTTTCTCTAGAATATAACTCTGATAGGCGCCGGGTTGGAGTCCTGGGAAGGAAAAAATTAATGTTTCGTCTCGTCATTTCAATTAAAACATCTAGCTACTGCCGAGAAAATCCGATATGTCACAGTTGATTGTACTTCGATAACAATCCGATTAGATTCAGGGTTCGAATTCCTGTCCAACACAAAGCTTTACCTCACGGCATTTAAAGTAAGTTACTTGTGATGAAGCAGTATTTAACATCTCTCGTAGTTTGTTAACAGGGACAATAGATGGTGGGTAGGGATTCGCGTCCGTTAAAAATGTTTATGTTATGTAATTTAAAGTTGATATTTGCTAACTGATACTATGTAAAATCAAGGTATATCACTCTCTGCATGCCTAGTCGGGAATTGCTTTTAGTTTCCGTCAGTCACGAAATTATAGTCTGCATGACCTGGATTTGAATCCAAATGCAGAACGAGACGGTTCGTCGTGTCATTTGAAGTTCATACATATTCTCAACTAGCTGCTCGTGAATAACTTAAATTTTTAATGTCATTTTGTGTTAAATAACAAGTACGGGATGTTACTTTGAATAGGAAATTATGAATACGACGAACTTGCTACGTGCATTATCTATCTGACGTAATTATGATAGTGGTAACATTTCAGGTATGTCATTTATTGCAATAAATGTGAGCTTACAAGCATTAAGGACAGTCTTATCTGTGATAAGGTTTTCCCTGATATTTCTAATATCGTGTTATTACTTTACATCTTGAGTTATTGCGATACAGAGCAGTGTTTTCTAGTGGTGACTTGTTGGAACCATTTTCAATAGTCAAACGACTGTACCAAGGAGCGATTAGAGGACCTGCTCGACAGCTGTGTTATGTGGATGCATGCGAATCGGGCGAAATGCAATTCAGGTCGTTCGGATACTTTTGAGCACGTCTGTACATCTTAATGACAACATTACGACAGCATTTAAAATTTTTACATTCGGTCAGTAATTATATGGATCATTAAAAGTCAAATTTCTGTTGTCTCTTGGAAACTATGAAATAGTAATGTAATTATATCACCGTGTCAGGAAACGTGATGACTCTGTGACAGTTTAGGTGCGTAGGAATAGAGATAATGTAGTCAAACCAGGCCACGCCGCAGGGAGAATCACAATGCGGCGACGCTTATACTCACGGCAAACTGAGGAGCAATTGCGACACAAAGTACAGTTTAGTGACGGGGACCCGTCAGGTGTCGCTACTGCATACGTATCTGACAAATGTGTACGAAAAACTCAATGAAAACTGTAAATTAGCTAAAAAAAACTGTTCTGAAATTTAAGTGTGCTAAATCTTGCTACGGTAATAAAATAAGATACATAAAAAACGTAAACGAAATGAACTGTCTTTAATTTTTGAAAAGGAAATAAGTCAGTGACAATATATGATGCCGCCAAACTGTGGCAGCAATTTTAGATGACATAATAATTTCGTGCTGTGTAATATAAGACTTAGTTTAAATTTTAGCTCAGTTTTCTACGTATATGAAAGTAGCACCTCATCGTTATTTCATAATTTATTGTTTACGTGACATAGATTGTTCAGCAGCTACACTAGGTTCCATTTTCCATGAGAGATGTCAGTATGCCCATTATGGACTGAAATCAATGGTATGACAATAATTTTTTGTTATCATCGATTCTGATTAAAAAATATTGTCTATAATTCCATTGAATTTTGCGGTCTTTCCGTAAATCAAAAATCGCATGCGCGCTCTGGATCTGCTCTACTCGAGTTCTTCAAGAAGGAAAGCCTTTTGTTTATCAGAACCTAAATTTTCGCGTAATAAACAGCAGTACGCCTACTACCTAAAATTGCTTAAAATTATTTGCCTCTTTACACATCGATGTGTTGACTTGCATTTAATGTATAAGGTTTCTTCGTGTGATTCAGATCTTCATATTAGGTTTCTCTTTTCTGAAGATTATTCCCACCATTACTAACATTTATTGCGTCAGAGTCACCTTTTATTTACAGAGACGTAATAGGGTTTGGACCTCGTTCGCTACCTAACACGGCAAAGCCTGATGTAGAGTCCGTACATACACAGTTGACCAATTAACTTGTAACACCCCACCTGTTGCTTGTCTGGATTTTGCGTGTGTTCGCCCCTGTCAAACAACTTACAGAGAAATCGGGAGTGAAAATGTACGCAAGAATGGATAACGCTGGATTTAAATGTCGCCCTGTCACCCCTAATTAAAATGGTTCAAATGGCTCTGAGCACTATGGGTCTTAACTTCTGAGGTCATCAGTCCCCTACTACTTAAACCTAACTAACCTAAGAATATCACAAACATCCATGCCCGAGGCAGGATTCGAACCTGTGGCCGTAGCGGTCGCGCGGTTCCAGACTGTAGCGCCTAGAACCGCTCGGCCACCGCAGCCGGCCCCTAATTAATCTGCGGTGATAGTGTTGACGATAAATCGCACCTATTTTTAATTCCAAACCTGAATTGTAACGAACTCTTAGGGGGTTCAATGATATCAGACCATTACACAGAAATAAAATAAAGCAAAGGGTGAATTCAGGATCAAATTACTGAAAGTAAAAGCTCTACTGAATCAATAAATTTATTATCAACTTCAGACCAATGCTGAATAAAAACACAAATGAACCATTTACAAATTACCCTCCCAGCTGGGATTGACAGCGATCTGTGTCAAAATTGGTACAAAACGCTATCTCTTAAAAATTGGCTGACCGACTGACATCGACACAAAGAATCACTGCACCCCAAAGTATCGTGAAACCTCAGTGGAAACAGCAATTGCACGTGATCCAGCTATTTAACGCTACTCCTAATGCAGGCGGAAGTGGGAGCGATCTCACCGTACTACTGCTGCTGTGGCTGCGATCTCCAGCGGGCGACGGCGCGGCCGTGGAATCTGGGTGCGGCGCCTCGGAAATTAGACTCCTACAATACTTGGACAACAGACTGCTGGATGTAAACTTCTCAAATGGCGTCAATATTCCTATCAGCAAAGAGCTGACACGGCTCAAGTCCTCTCAGAACGAAAGCCCAAGATGGAAGACCTCAACAGAGAGTCGAGCAAGATCGCTCTTCGCCTCTGTTTTCCCCACCAAAACTTTACGGAGCGAATCACATCCCCAAAAACGCTCAAAATATCCAGTTTCCCAGTGCCGACCAATGTACGGCCTGGGAATCAAACTATCTTCCACCGTTCTTCCCTTTCTACCAAATTTCACGAGTAAACTCCACCCAAGTCACCTGGGAAGATCCACAGCTGCGGGCAACAACAATTTTTCCGGAATTTTTAATTCGTAAGGGACTCCCGGCCTGCCCCACATCAATTACTCGAAGGCGTAAAATTAGTGGAACATAGGCGAGAGCACGCCCAGCAAGCCACTGCTCTGTTTTGTAAACACTTGAGGCAACACACCAGGTGACGTCCTGTCAGGCTGCTGGCCGAGTAGCCGAGTACTGTCCCCAGTGCCTCGCATATAATGCATTGACGCAAAATCTGATAATTACAAAATTGCGTAATTCCCCAAAAAAATGGTTCAAATGTCTCTGAGCACTATGGAACTTAACATCTGAGGTCATCAGTCCTCGAGAACTGTGAACTACTAAAACCTAACTAACCTATGGACATCGCACACATCCATGCCCGAGGCAGCAGTCGAACCTTCGACCGTAGCGGTCGCGCGGTTCCAGACTGAAGCGCCCAGAAACGCTCGGCCACACCGGCCGGCCGTAATTCTCCCTGTATTACATAGCCAGAGTGCCGATGCATTTCCACAGACATTTCATACACCGTAATCGAGAGTATTGCTCCAACAAACAACAACTAATTATCTACAAAGCGCCTGCGCCGGTGTCAGTCGTTTTTATTGACCTAAAGTGTTCGCAGATTGATTATAGTCACGTTAAATGGACTCATGTA
Source organism: Schistocerca piceifrons (assembly GCF_021461385.2). Taxonomy (NCBI): domain Eukaryota; kingdom Metazoa; phylum Arthropoda; class Insecta; order Orthoptera; family Acrididae; genus Schistocerca; species Schistocerca piceifrons. The sequence continues at coordinate 259,961,516 of NC_060144.1, read as the reverse complement.
AGGGCAAAGGCCGTTGTCACCTTACAAACTCTTTGAGTCCCAACAATACAAAAAAATTAAGTTTGAAATCTTTCACAAAACTGACCTTTGATCATGATAATAAAGAACGAAAACAAGATGCCATCGGTAAAGACCAAACAATTAATTATTTTAAAACTGTGGTTTAATTTGGGAACGACTGTGCCATACAGTTTTCAGCCACCCACAGTTTCATGAGATATATTTCAAAGCAGTTTCGCATTTTTCTTAGACACTATCCCTCGTCTTGAAACTTCCATGAACCCATAATACATAAAACAAATTATGGTCCTAAATAATAAGCAAAAATCGATGTAAAATTTAATAAATTGGTATCAAAAGTACTTACTGCTCCAATTGTTTTATTTGTAATTCACTTGTAACAGCTGTAGAAAAAACTCAAATTTACGTCACAGTAACTTTAGGTATACTTTCTTTCACTGCCCATGATCTCCTCAATATGATCACTATAAAAAAGTACATGACACCATCTCCTAAAATCACCTAGCACAATCCCTGAGCCGAGTCTTCCTTTGAATGCTGTTAAGTGGCTGCTGCTAAATTCGTAGAAGTACTTCAGTGCACCACTAGATGTCTCTCTCTTACAATAGGATTAGACAAAAGAAAAAGAAAAAATATGAAGAGAGAGAGAGAGAGAGAAGCGTGGTAGCGGTATTGCATGGCGCAGCACTGACAGGCGAAGTTGACCAAATGGCCAGCTATGACGCGCCATGCAACGTCGTGCAGTCCCGTTGACGCTAGCGCGGTACAGCAAGTGTCGCGACGCTGCACGTTATTCACATCGTATTACTTTTGACGTGTGAAACCAAAATATGTTTACCAAAATGACGTTAGACGAGGAAAAGTTAATTGTACGTATAAATAGATATCCAGAGTTATATGATCTCCAAAATTAACATTATATGAGTAGTATCAGAAAAAGGAACATTTGAAAAGAAATTATCAATGATATGGAAGTAAACATAAGGTACGAATACCTATAAATTGCATTTTTGTTAAATTTTGTAAAATAGACAGGTCTTTATTTTCTATGACTACGTGCTTATTGTTACATATTTTTACTGCTTATTTTGTCGTCGAAGACATCTCCTGTTTACTACGTCGTTTTGCCAGACCAAACTGCCTTGCAGGAATTGGCATAATCTTTGAATCTATTCGTATCTGTGTAGCATCATTTACGAAATTGCCTCCTATATGAGGAAGATCTTGTAACTGTATCTCTTCAGTCTCTTCATGGCAAGAAAAAAGTTCTCTACACGTTCAGGACTGAGATCTTGCGTTAACGAACCCTCCAACGGTCCAAAGGCGTTTTTGGAACTATTCGGGCTCTGTTGTGCCTGTAACGGTATAGTTTTTTCGAATGATCATCTAACTGTTTAACAGGGTAAGATCCCATGAGATACGGTTTTAAGGGAAAAGCGTCTTGCCCAACAATCACGCCAGACAGTTGAACTCTCGTGGGGCTAATAATCCTTTTGGGCCTGGTATATTCAAGGTATTCGTTTCCAGTTTTCTTGCTAAACCTGACGTGGAAAGATCCTCGCATCGCTGTTCTTTCCAAGGTCACCAAAGTTCAGAAAGTTACATGTATAGTCTTCTGCCTCACATAACAAATAAATTATTATCACATCCACGTCGCTTCCGCCCATTTTGATCGGAGAAAACACTGCTACGTATTGTCGAGCTGCTGCATTTCAAATGTGATACACTACGAGGCGAGTTCAATAAGCAATACAACAATTTTTTCTAAAAGGGGATTGGTTTTATTCAGGATTCCAATATACCACATTACTCCCCACTCTTTTTGGCTACAAAACCATATTTTTCAACACAGTCTCCGTTCAATGCGACGGCCTTGCCCCACGTTACTGGAAGGCCTGTGTGTCCGCATGCTACCACTCACTGGTGGACGTCGGGGCCAACATCTCGCTGCATCAAGAACCTCCCCATCATCCGCGTCCTGCTTTCTTCGGAGTGCTTCCTTCATTGGGCAAAACTAATGGAAGTCGGAAGGTGTGAGATCCGGGCCGTAGGCTGGATGAGGGAGAACAGTCCAATGACGTTTCGTGAGCTCTTCTCTGGTGCGCAGACTTGTGTGAGGCCTTACGTTGCTATGCAGAAGGAAAAGTTCGTTTGCATTTTTAAGGTGACGGACATGCTGAAGTCGTTTCTTCAATTTCGTGAGAGTAGCACAATACACTTGAGAGTTAATCATTGCACCACGAGGGAGGACACCAAATGAAATAACACCTTCAAAGTCCCAGATGACCATCTCCTTGACTTTACCGTTTAAGGGTGCGGTTTTGAGATAGTGGGGCGCCACTCCATGGATTGCCGGTTTCTTCCCGTTTCGAAGTGATGAACCCATGTTTCATCTCCTGTGACGAAAAATATTGTCACGATCAGCCTCATAACGCGCAAGTAACTCTGCACAGATGGTCCTTGGTTATTCTATATGGCCTCCCGTTCGGCGACGAGGAACCCAACGATCACTTATTTTTGATTACTCCAGCTACTGGAGGAGTGTGAGCAGTGTCAACAGAGACGCCCAGTTGAGTAGCGAGCTGTTTGGTTGCAGTCCATCGATCACCTTCAATGGGAGCGTCCGCGAGTTTCAATACCATGCGGGACATCGGACAGGTTAGCGCGACCTCGTTGCGATGGTGACAGACGCCTCGCCAACGACTCACTGTGCTTTTGTTCACTGCCAGGAGTCCGTAGACACAGATGAATATCTGCAATTGTCTGGTTTTCTACCAAAAGAAAGTCATAGCTCTCTGCTTGAAACACACCTCCGTTACAGACACCATTCTGAAGGCTGCGAATAGCACCACCAACAATCGGAACTTCAGGAAACTATAGGGACTGAAACGGGAATATTCCACGATGTCCCATAAAAAATCTCGCTCACGATGTCCCACAAAAAATCTCGCATTTCTTTCAGCCGAAATTTGCCGATAAAAATGTGGTGCATTACTTATTGTACATCCTTTGTAAATAGAGACGTGTCGTACCGCGCTGCCTGCTGCAGAGCAGCTCCGTTCAGTGGACACTTACCTTTTTTGTGAATTTACAATTTAACAGCTAGAGTATTTGATTATATATGCAAGCAAGGTGGCTGTATAAAGGGTACGAAATTTAGTACACAGAGCTGTTATCACCGTCATCAACAATCATTCCAACAAGGCTGTGCATAGAAGTCGAACTAAAGCTTGGATGACAGATGAGCATACGTCACTCCGTGCTGCTTAGCCACTGTACCAGAGGTTATCAACCGTAGATGCTGGCAAGTGTTGGCTTGTCTGTCTTTCGGAAACCCATGGACGATAGATCTGGAGATCTCAGCCCCGGACACTCTCTGTCTACATCTACATCTACATTTACATCATACTCCGCAAGCCACCTAATGGGGTTTGGCGGAGGGTACTTCTGGTACCAATAACTAATCATTCCTCCCGTGTTCCACTCGCGAATGGGACGTGGGAAGAATGACTGTTGGTAAGCTGTATTAACTCTAATTTCTCCCAATTTTTTTCATCGTCGTCATTTCACGAGGTATGTGTGGAAGGAAGTAACACACTGTCCAACTCTTCCCGCAAAGTGCTCACTCGAAATTTCAATAGCAAACCTCTCCCTAATACACAACGTCTCTCTTGTAAAGTCTACCACTGAAGTTTGTTAGGCATCTCTGCAACGCTCTCGTGCCGACTAAACGAACCCGTAAGGATACGTGACTATACGTACCGCTCTCCGTTGGATCTTCTCTGCCTCTTCTATACATCCCACCTGATAAGGAACCCATCTCGATGGACGATACTCAAGAATCGGTCGAACAAACGCTTGTAAGCCACATGCTGAGTGGATGAGTTGCATTTCCTTAAGATTCTTCCTATGAATCTCAGTATGTCATTTGCTTTTCCTACTATTTGTTTTATGTGGTCATTCCACTTAATGCTGCTCTGCTAGATATTTTACAGTAGGCTGGTCGGTGTGGCCGTGCAGTTCTAGCCGCTTCAGTCTGGTACCGCGTGACTGTTACGGTCGCAGGTTCGAATCCTGCCTCAGGCATGGATGTGTCTGATGTCCTTAGGTTCTAGGGGACTGATGTTAAGTCAGAGCCATTTGAACCATTTTTTACAATAGGTACTGTTTCCAGCAATCTTTCATCTTTGGTGCAGCTACGGAGTAGTGGATTTCTTTTCCTATCTATGTGCAATATGTTACACTAATTTACACTCCTGGCCATAAAAAGTGCTACACTAAGAAGTAATGCAGATGATAAACGAGTATTCATTGGACAAAAATATTATACTACAACTGACATGTGATTACATTTGCATGCAATTAGGGTGCATAGATCCTGAGAAATCAGTACCCAGAACAACCACCTCTGGCCGTAATAACGGCCTTGATACGTCTGGGCATTGAGTCAAACAGAGCTTGGATGGCATGTACAGGTACGGCTGCCCATGCAGCTTCAACACGATACCACAGTTCATCAACAGTAGTGACTGGCGTATTGTGACGAGCCAGTTGCTCGGCCACCATTGACCAGACGTTTTCAGGTGATGAGAGACCTGGAGAATGTGCTGGCCAGAGCAGCAGTCGAACGTTTTCTGTATCCAGAAAGGCCAGTACAGGACCTGCAACATGCAGTCGTGCATTATCCTGCAGAAATTTAGGGTTTCGCAGGGATCGAATGCAGGGTAGAGCCACGGGTCGCAACACATCTGAAATGTAACGTCCACTGTTCAAAGTGTCGTCAATGCGAACAAGAGGTGACCGAGACATGTAACCAATGGCACCCCATACCATCACGCTGGGTGATACGCCAGTATGTCGATGACGAACACACGCTTCCAATGTGCGTTCACCGCGATGTCGCCAAACACGGATGCGACCATCAAGACGCTGTACACAGAACCTGGATTCATCTGAAAAAATGACGTTTTGCGATTCGTGCACTCAGGTTCGTCATTGAGTACACCATCGCAGGCGCTCCTGTCTATGATGCAGCGTCAAGGGTAACGGCAGCCATGGTCTCCGAGCTGATAGTCCATGCTGCTGCAAACGTCGTCGAACTGTTCGTGCAGATGGTTGTCGTCTTGAATCGTCCCCATCTGTTGACTCAGGGATCGAGACGTGGTTCAAAATGGTTCAAATGGCTCTAAGCACTATGGGACTTAATATCTGAGGTCATCAGTCCCCTAGAACTTAGAACTACTTAAACCTAACTAACCGAAGGACATCACACACATCCATGCCCGAGACAGGATTCGAACCTGCGACCGTAGCGGTCGCGTGGTTCCAGACAGACGCGCCTAGAACCGCTTGGAGAGACGTGGCTGCACAATCCGTTACATCCATGCGGATAAGATGCGTATCATCTCGGCTGCTAATGATACGAGGCCGTTGGGATCCAGCACGGCGTTCCGTATTATCCTCCTGAACCCACCGATTCCATATTCTGCTAACAGTCATTGGATCTCGACCAACGCGAGCAACAATGTCGCGATACGATAAACCGCAATCGCAGTAGGTTACAATCTGACCTTTATCAAAGTCGGAAACGTGATGGTACGCATTTCTCCTCCATACATGAGGCATTACAAAAACGTTTCACCAGGCAACTCCGGTCAACTCCTGTTTGTGTATGAGATATCGGTTGGAAACTTTCCTCATGTCAGTACGTTGTAGGTGTCGCCACCGGCGCCAACCTTGTGTGAATGCTCTGAAAAGCTAATCATTTGCATATCACAGCATCTTCTCCCTATCGGTTAAATTTCACGTCTGTAGCACGTCATCTTCGTGGTGTAGCAATTTTAATGGCCAGTAGTGTAAGTTCAGGTTCAGCTGCCAGGTCCCGCACCATTCATCAATCCTTTGCAGGTCATTCTGTAAATCGATGCTGTCTTCTGGCGTTGCTACTCTATTATAGAACATCGCATCATCTACGAACAGTCTTAAAGAGCTTCCGAGGCTTTCTGCTAGATCACTTGCAACCGTTGTAAACATTAACGGTTCTACCATACTTCCTTAGGTTACTCCGGAAATTACCTTTACATCTGTCGATTTTATTCCGTTAAGAATGACGTGTTGGTTTCTGTCTACAAGTAAGTCTTGAATCCAATGGCAAACTCCGTAAAAGTTCATTCAAATATAGCCTACGTGTCGTTTCAGCATATTGCCTTTCAAATGTAATATGTATGAAATAATATGACTAGTGCAGCATAAATATAAATTAAAGAAAAAAAAACATATGAGCGGGACTTGATCCAGCAATCCATCGAGTACGAAGCTTGAACGGTAACCACATGACCATGGGCATCGCGGTCAGAAAGCTCCGGTACACCACTGACGCGTAAAACTTCTTTTGCGATTTTCTCGATATCACGTAAGTTATACGCCTTACTACTTGCACATATGGTGTCCTCATGGAGTACTAAAAGTGTACGGAGTCTGAAGTTAATCCGTGATGCGAACATCGTGGCCTCCTCTCGTAAGATGGTATGGTATTCGATGGTATCATATTCCTTCTGCTGGTAATGATGATGAACTTTGTTGATTAATAAATATCGAATAACATTTCTTCAGCTACGATAACATTTCACTCCATTCATTTTCAATATTACTTACATATCTCAAACAACTTTCCGCATAAACGTTTCAAATTTCACATTATTGGAATGCTGGATTTACGGTGTGACATGTAGTCACTTATGAGTCTTGCGACCATTTTATAAAATTAGAAATTTTAGATACTGCTGTGATCGTCGCTGGAGACAAACGTGTTTTGTCATCTGATGTTCAGCAACTCAACCTTATGTAAGAGTTTCAAGTAAAGCCATATTCCAAAAAATTTGTAGCAAGGATACAAAAGTTATGAGGAGCCACACTTTATTTGAAACAAAATATGATAATATTGACAAAAGTTAAAATCCGTCATTAAAGTGAACATGCCAAAGGATAAAAGGTGCCTCGCACATCTGGTACGATGTCATATGTGTCACCAATTTCATACTACAACTGAGTTTTAGAATTCAACGTTGCGTACAAAGTAACATACGTGCCCTCTACGTCCGCGACAAATACCTCGGGTAATAGATGAAATACTTCAATTGACCGTCGAAAGCAGGAAGTACAAAAATGTTCAGGGAAAGACAGAAATACAGGAATATAAATCCCTTAGGGATGAAATAAATAGCAAATTCAGGACGGCGAAGGCCAAATGGCAGCAGAAAAGATATGAAGAAATCGAAAAACAAATTATCTTCTGGATGATTGACTCAGCACATAGAAAAATTAAAACAAACTTCGGTTAAACTAGGAGCAAGGATGATCACATTAAGAGCACAATGGAAATTCCACTGTTCAAGGCAGAAAAAAGAGCAGGTATGTGGAAAGAGCAACAAACTGAAGGCCTCTATGAGGGAGAGCACATGTCACATGAAGTTTTGGAAGAAGACGTTTTAGTCGATAGGGATGACTTGGGGGATCTAGTATTGTTGTTGTTGTGGTCTTCAGTCCTGAGACTGGTTTGATGCAGCTCTCAATGCTACTCTATCTTGTGCAAGCTTCTTCATCTCCCAGTACCTACTGCAGCCTACATCCTTCTGAATATGCTTAGTGTATTCATCTCTAGGTCTCCCTCTACGATTTTTACCCTCCACGCTGCTGTCTAATACTAAATTGGTGATCCCTTGGTGCCTCAGAACATGTCCTAGCAACCGATCCCTTCTTCTAGTCAAGTTGTGCCACAAACTCCTCTTCTCCCCAATTCTATTCAATACCTCCTCATTAGTTATGTGACCTACCCATCTAATCTTCAGCATTCCTCTGTAGCACCACATTTCGAAAGCTTCTATTCTCTTCTTGTCCAAACTATTTCTCGTCCATGTTTCACTTCTATACATGGCTACACTCCACACAAATACTTTCAGAAACGACTTCCTGACACTTAAATCTATACTCGATGTTAACAAATTTCTCTTCTTCAGAAACGCTTTCCTTGCCATTGCCAGTCTACATTTTATATCCTCTCTACTTCGACCATTATCAGTTATTTTTCTTCCAAAATAGCAAAACTCCTTTACTACTTTAAGTGCCTCATTTCTTAATCTAATTCCCTCAGCATCACCCGATTTGATTCGACTACATTCCATTATCCTAGTTTTGCTTTTGTTAACGTTCATCTTATATCCTCCTTTCAAGACACTCTCCATTCCGTTCAACTGCTCTTCCAAGTCCTTTGCTGTCTCTGACAGAATTACAATGTCATCCGCGAACCTCAAACTTTTTATTTCTTCTCCATGGATTTTAATACCTACTCCGAATTTTTCTTTTGTTTCCTTTACTGCTTGCTCAATATACAGATTGAATAACATTGGGGAGAGGCTACAACCCTTTCTCACACCCTTCCCAACCACTGCTTCCCTTTCATGGCCCTCGACTCTTATAACTGCCATCTGGTTTCTGTACAAATTGTAAATAGCCTTTCGCTCCCTGTATTTTACCCTTGACACCTTCCCCGAATGTGAAACAGAGTATTCCAGTCAACATTGTCAAAAGCTTTCTCTAAGTCTACAAATGCTAGAAACGTAGGATTGCCTTTCCTATTTTCTAAGATAAGTCGTAGGGTCAGTATAGCCTCACGTGTTCCAACATTTCTACAGAATTCAAACTGATCTTCCCGCAGGTCAGCGTCAACCAGTTTTTCCATTCGTCAGTAAAGAATTCGTGTTAGTGTTTTGCAGCCGTGGCTTATTAAACTGATAGTTCGGTAATTTTCACATCTGTCCACACCTGCTTTCTTTGGGGTTGGAATTATTATATTCTTCTTGACGTCTGAGGGTATTTCGCCTGTCTCATACATTTTGCTCACCAGATGGTAGAGCTTTGTCTGGATTGGCTCTCCCAAGACTGTCAGTAGTTCCAATGGAAGGTTGTCTACTCCCGGGGCCTTGTTTCGACTTAGGTCTTTCAGTGCTCTGTCAAACTCTTCACGCAGTATCATATCTCCCATTTCATCTTCATCTACATCCTCTTCCATTTTCATAATATTACCCTGAAGTACATTGCCCTTGTATAGACACTCTATATACTTCTTCCACCTTTCTGCTTTCCCTTCTTTAGTTAGAACTGGGTTTCCATCGGAGCTCTTGACAATCATACAAGTGGTTCTCTTTTCTCCAAAAGTCTCTTTAATTTTCCTGTAGGCAGTATCTATCATACCCCTAGTGAGATAAGCCTCTACATCATTACATTTGTCCTCTAGCCATCCCTGCTTAGCCATTTTGCACTTCCTGTCGATCTCAATTTTGAGACGTTTGTATTCCTTTTTGCCTGCTAGTATTAGGGTCGGGATTTATAAAAGGTCTGGAAGACTTGGGAAGAAATAAGGCAGAAGAGATAGGTAACATTCCATCGGAACGTCTGAAATCATTCGGGAAAGTCGCACCAAAAGTCTATACAACTTGGCGTGGAGAATTTATGAAAATCGCGACGTACGATCCGACTATCGGAAAAATATCATCCACACAGTTCCGGTGATAGCAAGGGCATTCACATGCGAAAATTATCTCAAAAAGCAGCTTAATATTAACGGAAAAGAAAATAGAGGCTCAGTTATAAGGCGATCAGTTTGGATTTAGGAAAGATAAAGGCACGAGAGAGGCAATCATCACGTTGCGCACTATAATGTAAGCTAGGTTTGTAGGGAAGCAGCCTACTCACGCTGTAGTAAATTCACATCAGTTTCCATTGTGTGCCAGCCAGTCTGCTGTAACTAGCTCTGACGTCATAAATGTTGCGCAATACTGTAAAAATCAAGCAAAGAACCTAAAACTTTTCTAGCATGTCAGAAATAATACTAAATTAATGTGTGTTAAATATCAGTTCGATAACTTCAGCCATTTTCGAAATTTGGACGTTTTTCTGAAAAAATCATTGGCGCAACAGAAAAGAGCTAGAGACTTCAAAATTTATATTTAGATTCATCTTTCATAATGATTTAATAAAAACAGTACTTTGGATTTCACAAATTAAGATTTTAGTGGAAATTCATGATTTTCTGGTTTTCATCTCAAAACTGAAGGAAGCAAGATAGATTAAGTAGGCTAATAAATAAGGCTAGGATGTTTAGATTTAAATAGGTTGGAGGTCCGCTATGACTATGAAGATGTGTAAAGTTTCTTTTTAATACCTATAAAATTATAGCGATAGCGGATCTCAAAAGGGCCAGTTCAGAGCTCATCTACTGCGTGCAGTGTAATTTAATTAATTCTCTCGCCCAAAATATTTAACTTAGCCACGTCAAAATTTTATTATCAATACTTACCTGCGTGCTGAATGCACGTTTAATTTAAGAGCTTCATCGGCCATAAGCAAAAGAAGCTATAAATTATTATGTAACTTGAAGTGGTGCGTTACTAGCCCAGCGGCTAGTCGGGAGAGCCGAAAAGATCAGGCGTTCCCTTAGCCGTCCGCACCGCAGCTTTATATATAAGAACGCTGCGCGAGGAAGAAAGGCCCCAGTTCTCTCCAGACGCTGAATGACACGCCATCTGTGTCGGGAGCCACGTCGCATCAGTGTCACTGCTACAAACAGCCTCGGGTGCCGTATTAAGTTACTAGAGATACGCGGAACCATGAAAACATTTCATGTGAAGTGTTAATTCTGGAATGATTTTCATTATCTAGCTTCAGTTTGCGTATTGTCGCGTTTTCACGCGCCGTCGCGGGACAGACATTCTACCAAATATTTAGCGTGGCGTTTGATGAAATATTTTCATCAAATTATGGCGAGCATTCTTTTTAACATTTAATTCGGACATTTATAGTTGCATCAGCGCATTAGACTCTGAACTGCTCTGTTAGTTAGCTTGTAGGGATACTTGTGTTTTTTTATCTGTGAATTTCAGAATATACTCAACTATTTTGGAAAACCGTTTTTGATTAGAAATCCCGGACAATCTCCTAATTCCTCAGAGCTATAAGCTGCAGCTATAATAACATTCTCAGATAAAGTGGGCACTAGGATCTCTAATTACTGGTTCCATGTTTTATTAAATCACTTTCTGGGTGCCAAAAAGTAAATAGAGAGCCAGTGTTGAGAACGGCGAAAGACAGCATTAACAACATTCTAAAAGCCAGAAACTGATTCAACTTGCAAGTGTTTATCCAGCAAGCATTTATTTTTACAAACTCATCCGCCGCCCCACATATGGTGCATCGGCCGGGAAATCAACTAAGTGAAAGTGATTTTTAACTCTTCGGATTCGCGAGTGAAATGCGACACGCAACTGAGTATAAAACAGTGAAAGTGTTACGTGTGTATGTGGACGACGCAATTGTATTAATAACGCATCTGGATTGACGGAGCTGGCACTGAGTCTAGCGGTGCTGCCGGCATCGCGAGAAGCCAGTTTCGCCTCACCGCAGTCGTCCGCTGGAGCAGCCGGCGCAGCACCTGCAATTGCAGGCCACGCAAACACACAACAGCCGTCTGAGAGCCGTCTGCAGTTCAACGTGCCACGTCGCATCAGGAATCCTGGTACGCCGAGCCGGCAACGCCATACGTCGTGCAGAAGGAACTAAGTTAAGTGGAAAGCTGTTAAAAATTTTACTAACCTGCACTAAAAGACTGTCGGCGATGGAACCGCCAAAAGAAACTGAAGTTAAACTTATATCAGAACCCATGCTGTTGAAGGAACTGTAAATCCAGACAACGGTTCAAGTGTAAATATGCATGAAAGTAGTAATGTTAAAGTGAAAAATGAAGTATTGTCTCCTGACAGTAGTGTGGGAAGGGGCAATGATTCAATAATAGAGACCCCTGTAGTAAAGCGGAAAGTAGAAATTGTAAGTTTATGGGATGATAGTTTCTCTGATGAATTAAAAATGAAACAGTCATCAGAGATGGTAGAGTTTAAGAAGGAGCAGTTGGATATGACTAATCAATCAGAAGTTTCGTGTAGTTTTGATGATTCTGGTATTGGAGCTAGTTTTTCGTCACCTGGGTGTGCTAAAAAGCCAGCTCGTGAGCAACCCAAAGATGCTGGGGCTGTTGATTTAAATGTTATATTACAAGCAATAGCTGCCAGCAATGCTGAATTAAAGTCTGAAATAACTGAGGTCAAAAGCAGTAATGCTGAATTAAAGTATGAGATTATGGCCAGCCAAACTAATTTTAATAAACGATTGGAGGTAATGGACGATACTTTCAAGGCTGGTTGCAATAAGTTGAAAGAGGATCTAGACAGTTTGAATTGTAAAATTGATTACAATCATGAGGATATTAAGAAAAAGGTTGCTCAACAGTTTTCTGAAAAGTATAAAACAGTTAAATCCGAAGTTGCTGAGGTTCGCAAAGACTTCCAAATGGAAGATGCGAAGCTGGAGCACAAGTTAACAGAAAAGATCGAGGCGGAGTCTGAACTGTGCTCAGATAGATTTAAAGATGTTAATATAAAAGTAAACATATGTCAAGCAGAAGTAGAAGCAATCAAAACTGACACTACTCATATTGTGCAAAGAGTAGATAATGTTGAAATGAAAGTAGAAAATATAAGTACTAACATTGCTAACATTGAGAGTAAAGTAGCTTCAGTAACTTCTGGTAATGGTAATATACAACAAGTTGTAGCTGCAAACACCGCTTTTATCGGGTGTCGGCAGTTCTTGCGGTTCGATCCAGATAAAAATATCCACCCGCTAGATTTCTGGAACGATTTTGAAGATGTGATTCCACCAACTTGGTCTGAACGAGAGAAAATCTCGTTTATTAGAAGCCATTTAGCAGGTGACGCCATGCGTTGGTCAGCTGATGTTATGTTAAAGTGTAAAACATTAGCGGAATTTAAAACAGCTTTCATTAATGAGTATTGGTCTAGCAATAAGCAAAATGAAGTGTTGAGAGAATTTTGGAGTGGAAAACGCTTCAATGCAGGCAAGGAATCAATTAAAGAGTTTGCTAGGTCATGGATTTCACGTTTGTCACATTTGGCGGAAAAGCTAAAACCAGAAATGATTATACTAGGTCTTGAAGCCAAACTGCCATGGTATTGGCAAACTAGAATTATATCAGCCCCTAGAGACAATCTGGATCGTTTCATTGAGTATTTGGAACGTGTAGAACGTGTTGCTGCCAATGAGGAGCAAGCACGTAATAACCGAAATGCCAATAACAATAATAGTAATTTTAGGAACGAGCAAAATGGCAATGTAAACATCAGAACAGTAGGTGTTCGCCATCCTAAGAGAGGTAGGAATTGGGGAAATAATTATCAGAACCAACAATGGCATCCAAGGGATAATAATTTTGTTCCAAACAGAAATATGCATGTAAACAACAGTACGGAAAGTAAGGCTATGCCAGCTAACTATAATGAAACTAAAGGAAACAGTAGTATGCCGAGGCAGGAAAACTAGTTCCCGTCTATGAGGACGCTGGCGCTCACCAGGCGGTTACTTTTCCTATGCCAGTAGTTAAGGGAATTGGTAAGACAGATCAGAATACTCAAACTGAACATGTGGATGAAGTGTCGGTAGCATCTAAGGATACAACAGAAATATTAGATCACTCACAGTATTTGATAGATACCGTATTAGAGACGCTTTCTAAGTGGGAAGAGAAAGAGAAGGCGCAGCAGTGTAACAGTAGGGAAGAGCTACAAAATATTGAATTGTCAGGTGAAGAAGCAGAAGAAATTCATGCTTATATTTACGATGAGGATGATGTGCTCTTATCTAAAGTGGCTGTGCAGGATGTTGATAATGTACTAATAGATTTAGGACAGGAGATAAGTGGGAATGTAGAGGGTAGGCTGTTAAGGGTCGATGTACCCAGTAGCTGTGACCAGTTGTCACTTGAGAAGGAAACCGACGATAATGGTAAAAGTGGTTTAGCTGTAACTAATGTTATGCCCGGTCTGGAGGCGCAGAATCGCTCAGACTATAGTAATTTGGGTCATGTTCAGCAAACTAAATGTAATGAAGTCGTGTGGTGTTTTGATTTAAAATTAATAGACCGACTGGAAAAGGCAGCTGAAAATGTAATTCAGGAAACCCCTACACACTGTGACCTAAATGTAATGAAGACAGATGTCGATCACTTTAGTTGGAGACAATTCCAAAAGGAACTACTAGATGAATTTGAGGAACCACCTGTACAACCTAGAATAAGCCACCCTATAATAATAGTGAATATGTTGGGTATCAATGTACGTTGTCTCTTAGACAGTGGAAGTGAGGTGAGTGCAATATCTCAGTCCTTCTTTGATGCATTACCTGGTAAAGACAAGCTTACAGTAATGAGGGTATCAGGACTAAGAATAATTGGTGCTACTGGCAAGGTTTCAAAAACGGTAAAGCAAGAAGCTTTACTACCCTTTAACATTAATGGTTATTTAACTGATCATCCATGTTTAATTGTAAATAATCTCAGTATTGAGGTTTTAATTGGCATGGATTTCTTGTCAAAATATCAGAGTGTTGTTGACTTTGAAAAAAGCCAGTTAAAAATGGTCTTGCCAATAACCGGAGTAATTACAGTCCCTTTTAGTGATAAACATGTAGTAACTGATGATGGAACTTGGGAACTGCCTATACGAGTTCTGAAAAATAGGAGGTATTGGGACGAAGGTGTTAATCTTAGTACAAATAAGCTGAACACAGCAGAAGAAGAAGAAGAAGAAGCAATTATTTTAGACAAGATAGAAGTTAAATTGCAGGAAATCTATAAGATTTCAGACAATCAAAAGGAAGAACTGAGACAGGTTCTAAAAAGCCATCATAAAGTATTTTCAGATCGACCTGGCAGATTCATAGGTAGCCAACGAATGCTGTAGGGAGGCGGTTGTTCTGTAACCTCTACGCCGGCCGGTGTGGCCGTGCGGTTAAAGGCGCTTCAGTCTGGAACCGCGTGACCGCTACGGTCGCAGGTTCGAATCCTGCCTCGGGCATGGATGTGTGTGATGTCCTTAGGTTAGTTAGGTTTAATTAGTTCTAAGTTCTAGGCGACTGATGACCTCAGAAGTTAAGTCGCATAGTGCTCAGAGCCATTTGAACCATTTTTGTAACCTCTACACAGTGTGGCAGCTGTGCAGTCCCAGCTGTGTGAGATCTTCTTTCCCTTTCAGGTCTCACTCATTCTTCCTCTTTCCTGTCCTCAAAAATTTCGACCTCTTCTTTCATACAAAAATTTTCCGTTATGACTATCAAGCCAGCATTAAGCTAATGAATGCTGTAGGGAGGAGGTTGTTCTGTAACCTCTACACAGTGTGGCAGCTGTGCAGTCCCAGCTGTGTGAGATCTTCTTTCCATGTCAGGTCTCACTCACTCTTCATCTTTTCTATCCACCTAAAATTTCTAACTCTTCTTTACAGCATTAAACCAATGAATGCTGTAGGGAGGAGGTTGTTCTGTAACCTCTACACAGTGTGGCAGCTGTGCAGTCCCAGCTGTGTGAGATCTTCTTTCCCTTTCAGGTCTCACTCATTCTTCCTCTTTCCTGTCCTCAAAAATTTCGACCTTTTCTTTCCAAATACTAAAATTTTCCGTTATGACTAACAAGCCATGAGTTATGTAACCATTCTATCTACCAATTAGTGAAGAAAAATACCTAATGTGACAAACCTAATAGTGACAAACAATAGAGAAGTATGACGTAATTAAGATATAAATGTATTTGAGTAACAATTATGTATAGTACCCTGGTAATTTAGTAAGTACAAAGTGTTGTTTTATTGGAAATGGTCCACCAACAGTAATTTAAAAAGATATATGAATTCATCTACAAGCAGGATCTGAAGTGGTAGTGAAACTTAGTGTATGCATTAGAGCTAACTAAGAAATAGTAAAAGAGATTGCTTAGTGTTAGGAAAAATATGCAGATAAGTTGTAAGATTAAACTCACCTGGTGTAGCAAGGAAAGGCAGTGTAATAGAACTGAGCAGTGTTTGTGGTTGAGAAGTGAAGGACGCGTCCCTTAAGTATTTATAAGGTTGGAGCTGGCCATTATTTTAGTGTAGTGTGTGACAGGATACACCTACACGTATTGAGGTTATGAGTTGGAGGCGTGAATGCGACCATAGGTACCCTTATGTTAGATGAGACAGAGCAGCTCATGGTGTCCTATAGGTTTAAGGAATTTAGCATTACGCTCGTCCGTAATTACTTGATGCACTTTAGTGGTAGGTCTGAGAGAGACTACCTGAGGTTTCAGCGTCCGATCGAGTGGAAATAGATTGCCACGTGAGCAAACTAATCAGCTGCAATACGCTATGAATATGAAATAAATGTGCTATCCTATGCTTTAAATATTAATAGAGTGAGTGTTAAATAAGTACATACACTAGCAAAATAAATAAATAACATACTGACAGACGTGAAACATTATTTTAGCTCAGCATAAATACACTTCAAAGTAAGTAAGTACCTAATTGCAGATGTGGAACTGACAACAGCAGAGGACCAATAAGTGGATTTAGTAGTCAACGAAACGTAGTGTGTTTTGAACACTCACAACTGTACTATTACCAAAAGTTACTCACATGTACAAAGAAGCTGAGAAAACAACCACTAATCATACTCATACTATCTCTAAGAATAAGGTAATCGAAGATGAGTCAGTTAAGTGCTTAAAATACAAATGTATCAGGAATGTACCGAGCATTGGTTCAGTGTTCCGGCCCAGAAATAATAAATTCAGATTAAATATGATTTATGATTGTATGCCTTAGGAGCATAAATTTTCTCTAGTACATGACTAAAGGCGTTTTGAGCCATTTGTTTAACGATTTTATGACAGTTAAGTAACCGTAAAAGTAAAATTGAAAAAGTTCTGTTAACTTTGTTCCAGCAAAACATTGAAGGATAAAATGTATATATCCCCATTTCATTGTGACCCACCCATAGATATTAAGTGAACAGAGTCTGAGGCACTCTTTTTGTTTGTTCTACAGGACAAACCAGATAATGGCAGCCTGGTAGCTGCGTGAAAGCGTGGAGTGACTTGGACACAACTCACAGTGACCCCTCCCCTTTCCCCCCATGTAATTTAGAGAGAACGTGAAGGACGCACACCATAGCAACTTCCCCTCCTCTATCCTTGTGAATGGATGTGTAGGACGCCAGCCAAAGTGGCTACAACCACGTGTGTAAAAATTGTTTGTGAACTTTTCTTTCAGGTTTAGAAAAGACTGCTAAGAGATAATCATCTGTTTATGTATCATGTTATTTTCTTTGAATTTGTGTATGTAAAAATGTATCTAATGGATATAAGATTTTCATAATTTTTCAATTTATATGTGTTTGTTTGTCTAAGGCAATATGTATGCCAAAATATTTCATTGACTTTGCTTAAAATTTTGAGTAATGACATTGTTTAAAAGGCAGTGAACATGCCCACAATTTAAATAATTAATGTAGGTAATCAGTTTTCTTTTATGTTTCTACAGGTTTACATTTCAATTTTGATTTTTCATAGGGAGTCAAACTGTACTCTTGCTTCCCTTTTTGTAATTAAATTTTTTTCATTCATTAACATTCATAAACAAAAAAATTTAAGTAGAGGGTGATGTAGGGAAGCAGCCTAGTCACGCTGTAGTAAATTCACATCAGTTTCCATTGTGTGCCAGCCAGTCTGCTGTAACTAGCTCTGACGTCATAAATGTTGCGCAATACTGTAAAAATCAAGCAAAGAACCTAAAACTTTTCTAGCATGTCAGAAATAATACTAAATTAATGTGTGTTAAATATCAGTTCGATAACTTCAGCCATTTTCGAAATTTGGACGTTTTTCTGAAAAAATCATTGGCGCAACAGAAAAGAGCTAGAGACTTCAAAATTTATATTTAGATTCATCTTTCATAATGATTTAATAAAAACAGTACTTTGGATTTCACAAATTAAGATTTTAGTGGAAATTCATGATTTTCTGGTTTTCATCTCAAAACTGAAGGAAGCAAGATAGATTAAGTAGGCTAATAAATAAGGCTAGGATGTTTAGATTTAAATAGGTTGGAGGTCCGCTATGACTATGAAGATGTGTAAAGTTTCTTTTTAATACCTATAAAATTATAGCGATAGCGGATCTCAAAAGGGCCAGTTCAGAGCTCATCTACTGCGTGCAGTGTAATTTAATTAATTCTCTCGCCCAAAATATTTAACTTAGCCACGTCAAAATTTTATTATCAATACTTACCTGCGTGCTGAATGCACGTTTAAATTAAGAGCTTCATCGGCCATAAGCAAAAGAAGCTATAAATTATTATGTAACTTGAAGTGGTGCGTTACTAGCCCAGCGGCTAGTCGGGAGAGCCGAAAAGATCAGGCGTTCCCTTAGCCGTCCGCACCGCGGCTTTATATATAAGAACGCTGCGCGAGGAAGAAAGGCCCCAGTTCTCTCCAGACGCTGAATGATACGCCATCTGTGTCGGGAGCCGCGTCGCATCAGTGTCACTGCTACAAACAGCCTCGGGTGCCGTATTAAGTTACTAGAGATACGCGGAACCATGAAAACATTTCATGTGAAGTGTTAATTCTGGAATGATTTTCATTATCTAGCTTCAGTTTGCGTATTGTCGCGTTTTCACGCGCCGTCGCGGGACAGACATTCTACCAAATATTTAGCGTGGCGTTTGATGAAATATTTTCATCAAATTATGGCGAGCATTCTTTTTAACATTTAATTCGGACATTTATAGTTGCATCAGCGCATTAGACTCTGAACTGCTCTGTTAGTTAGCTTGTAGGGATACTTGTGTTTTTTTATCGGTGAATTTCAGAATATACTCAACTATTTTGGAAAACCGTTTTTGATTAGAAATCCCGGACAATCTCCTAATTCCTCAGAGCTATAAGCTGCAGCTATAATAACATTCTCAGATAAAGTGGGCACTAGGATCTCTAATTACTGGTTCCATGTTTTATTAAATCACTTTCTGGGTGCCAAAAAGTAAATAGAGAGCCAGTGTTGAGAACGGCGAAAGACAGCATTAACAACATTCTAAAAGCCAGAAACTGATTCAACTTGCAAGTGTTTATCCAGCAAGCATTTATTTTTACAAACTCATCCGCCGCCCCACAGGTTGAAGAAAAATAGACACTTTCTTAGCATTAGTTGATCTTGAAAAGCCATTCGACAGTGTAAAATGTTGCAAGATTGTCGAAATCCAAAGAAAAATACGAGTAAACTATAGGAAAAGACGGTAATATACATTATGTACATGAATCAAGCGGCAGCAATAAGACTTGAAACCAAAGGCGAAATGCACGGCCTAAAAAAAAGGTGTAAGATATGGATGCAGTCCTTCACTCCTACTGTTCATAACAACGATGAAGTACAAGAAAGGTTCAAAAGTGGTATTAAAATTGTGGGTGAAAGGATAAGATTCGCTAATGACGTTACTGTCATTAGTGAATCGTTAGTGAATGTAAAGAAGAATTACAGGATCTGTGGAATGGAATGAATAGTCTTATGAGTACAGAACATGGAACGAGAGTAAACCGGAGAAAGCCGAAGGTAATGAGAAGTAGCTGAAATGCGAACAGTGAGAAACTTAACATAAAAATTTGTGACCGCGAAGTAGACATATAAAGCAGACTAACACAAACAGAGAATCCATGGCTATGAAAAACCTATTGTTGTCAAATTTTTTTCTTAATCTGAGGAAGAAATTTCTGAGAAAGTACCGGGTGATCAAAAAGGCAGTATAAATTTGAAAACTTAATAAACCACAGAATAATATAGATAGAGAGGTAAAAATTGACACACATGCTTGGAATGACATGGGGTTTTATTGGAACAAAAAAAAAACAAAGTTCACAAAATGTCTGACAGATGGCGCTGGACAGCGAAACGTCAGTAACTGCTACCGTGTCGGGTGAGAGGTACGCCGATACGTTTCAAAATCGCATCAACCGAAGCCTGGCTGATAAACACCTGCTGGAACGTACGATGTTTATGCAGGATGGCGCTCTACCCCATACTGCTAGAGGCGTGAAAGATCTCTTGCGCGCGTCGTTTGGTGATGACCGTATGCTCAGCCGCCACTTTCGTCATGCTTGGCCTCCCAGGTCCACAGACCTCAGTCCGTGCGATTATTGGCTTTGGGGTTACCTGAAGTCGCAAGTGTATCGTGATCGACAGACTTCTCTAGGGATGCTAAAAGACAACACCCGACGCCAATGCCTCACCATAACTCCGGACATGCTTTACAGTGCTGTTCACAACATTATTCCTCGACTACAGCTATTGTTGAGGAATGATAGTGGAAATATTGAGCACTTCCTGTAAAGAACATCATCTTTGCTTTGTCTTGCTTTGTTATGCCAGTTATTGCTATTCTGACCAGATGAAGCTCCATCTGTCGGACATTTTTTAACTTTTGTATTTTCTTGGTTCTAATAAAACCCCATGTCATTCCAAGCATGTGTGTCAATTTGTACCTCTCTATCTACATTATTCCGCTATTTATTCAGTTTCCAAATTTATACTGACTTTTTGATCACCCAGTACGTTTGGGGCACGGCATTGTGTGGTTGTGGAACATGGACTGTGAGAAAGCTGGAATAGGGAGAATCGAAGCGTTTGACATGTGGTGCTACAGAAGAATGTTGAAATAAATTAAGTCGGTCGGGTAAGATAAGCAATCAGGAGGTTCTCCACAGAGTCGGTGAAGGAAGGAAAATACGGAACACACTGACAAGAAGAAGGGACAGGACGATAGGACATGTGTTAAATCATCGGGGGGGGGGGGGGGGGGGGGTAAACTTCCTGATACTAGAGAGAACTGTAGAGGGCAAAAACTATCGGGGTAGACAGAGATTGGAATATATCCGACAAGTAAGTGAGGACGTAACATTCGAGTGGTACTCTGTGATGAAGAGGTTTGCGTAGGTGAGGAATTCATGGCGGAGTGCATGGAACCAGTCATAAGACTAATGACTTGAGGAAAAATGTTCTTTATTTGGCAATACCACTGAGTGGAATTCGTACTAGTCGTGCAAGAAGGGAAAATTCTTGGCGTTACCAGACACTGGACCCGGGTCCTACACACGACAGCCATGTACTCTCACCACTGAGTTACGGAGGCAACGCCGTGAAAGGAACATGAAACAAACGTGAAATGAACGCTAAGTGTATTACGTTCTTAACTACACACATTATTAACATTTCAGCGTAACTACACAAAAGTAGACGGTATTACCGCCATATACATTGTTCATACAAGGAGATTACGCAACCAATCAGAAACCGCATTTGAATGTTTGTGGATTATACCTTCTCGGGTTAGGCGATTCGTGGTGCAGTGTTTGTCGCAACCTTTCGACGTGTATCTTAATAGTTTTTACCTGAAGGTGATGAGTGTGGAAGTCGTCCAAACGTTGCGACGACACGACGCCACGACTCAATTTGTAACCCGAGATTTCATCAATAAAATTAGAAAGGCAGCATTATAAATATTAAACACTGCTATGATGGATCCCGGAGAAAAACATGTTTAGTCACCTGAAATTACCATCTGAAATTTATTGCAGAACTCAGTCTTTCTCCTCTCTCATTCCTTCTGCCAAGTCCTTATTCTCTCGTAACGATTTCTTCTATTTCTTCCCCTATAGCTGTGTTCCACTCTCCCATGACTATTAGATTTATATCTACCTTTACCTACTGGATTAGCAAGACCGCTACGGTCGCAGGTTCGAATCCTGCCTCGGGCATGGATGTTTGTGATGTCCTTAGGTTAGTTAGGTTTAACTAGTTCTAAGTTCTAGGGGACTAATGACCTCAGCAGTTGAGTCCCATAGTGCTCAGAGCCATTTTGAACCTACTGGATTATCCATTGAGTATCCTCATACATTTTCTGCACCTATTTATTTGCACCTTGACGTGTATATCTGAACTACCGTTGTCGGCGTTGGTTTGCTGTCGAATCCCAGTAACTCACTCTCTGCCTGATCTTTCATTATCTTACTCCAGTTATACCATTTTATGCTGATGTTGATATTATCCTATATTCGTCTGATCATACATCCTTATCGTCTCTCCACTTCACTTCACTGATCCCCCCTGTACCTTGCTTGAGCCCTAGCATTTCCCTTCTCAGATTTTCTATCTTTCCTGCTTCGTTCAAATAGCTGGCATCCTACGTCTCGACTCGTAGAAAGTTACCCTTTCGCTGTTTATTCAACCTTTTTCTCATGGTCACTTCCCCTCCCGGAGATCCGATTTTGGGGCTATTCCGGAATCTTTTGCCAATGAAGGAACCGTCTTGACACGTTTTCCAGTTACAGGCTAAATGTCGTGTGGATACACATTGTGCCTTTAATGCAGTGGTTTCCACTGCCTTCTGCATTTTTATGCTGTTGATCACTGCTGATTCCTCCGCCTTTTAAGGACAGTTTCCACCCACAAGGGAAAGAGGGTGCCCTGAACCTCAATCCGTTCCGCCGTCCTCTTTGACAGGGACATTGGTAGAACTAGCGTAACCTGTTATTCCGGAAGTCTTCGGCCGCCATTGCTGATGAACTTTATTTAAAAGTTAAGCACTGGCTAGGTTCGAACACCGGAATTTTGGTTCGTAATCAGAGACCCTACTCCTTGCTCACGGATGAACTTTTGGAGGAAAGCAGGCCGGTGTGGCCGAGCGGTTCTAGGCGCGTCAGTCTGCAACTGCGTGACCGCTACGGTCGCAGGTTCGAATCCTGACTCGGGCATGGATGTGTGTGCTGTCCTCAGGTTAGTTAGGTTTAAGCAGTTCTAAGTTCTATGGGACTGATGACCTCAGATGTTACTCCACATTCTGGATAGTTGGCAAAATGGCGGGGAGAGAGTTGTGCTGACCACATGACCCTATTTATCGCATCCGCATGAAACCACAAGGCAGAAGACGACACAGACACCTGTCGACATCCCTTGGGCCTTTACGGGGTGGACTTTCATGGGGCAGTTATGTCTAGCAATGCCACGAAAGGAACTGTGCAGCCGTGAACTGCAGCCGGATTCTGACACATCCTTCACGTAACTGCGACTTCGTCGGATAGCAACGTATTTTTACTCTATTTGTCCTGTAAACAGAATTTATCTGCTTCCTAGTCTTGTTTTTACTGTCAGGGCCTTAAAGATTGGCTTATTATTGAGTCAAATAGAAAGCTTTACGAGAACCATCGCACATCCGTGTACTCCTAGCCTCAGTTTGAAATGCTTCAGGCCATGTAGTACAGAAAAATTTCTCTCTGCACGCAATGTGATTCAGATATAGTCCACTTAACGGCCTACAAGGATTTCTTTAAACGTTGGTCTATTGGAAGTTAGAGGGAATAACTCCTAACACAGAAAGCAACTCGCCTAGCATTTTCTCAGAAGTGAAAATACACGAAAGTAGAGTAAAGAAAGAGTCAGTTCTCTAACCGCAGAATACATTAACGTCACATCTGTGGTCTACTCGAATTTACACGAAACATCATAAGGCTCGAGAAGGTTAAATTGCTATCGTGGAAATCGGAAAGGCCAGTCCAAGGTTGTTCAATCTCTGATGTCCGTGTATTAAATATTAGCTGTGACAGAAACTTCTTCGCTACTCACGGCTTGCATATGAACAGGCTGGGTAAACATAAATTTACCAATGATCTTATAAAGTTGCTAAGCTCTAAGTCAGAATCAAACACTGTAGGCACAATAGAACTTCCATTGTCAGATCAGTGAAACATTTAAAGCTCCGAAAAGGGCCCACACAATTTGAACACGCTTATCCAACTAATTTACAAAATACTGACTCTACCTTGAGATGTGAAACAAAATGTTCCAAAACTGATCAAAATAATTGTAAAAGCGAACGGCTTGAGCAGTTATTACGTAAGGCAAAATATGAATTTGGTTCACCAAAGTTGAATACTGAATTTTTATCTTTCTTCTACAGAAGTATATAGTCAGTACAAAACAACTTGCCTGAATTAAAACTATTTTTGAAAGAGTCACATTGAGATGTGTCTCAATGAACACTGGCTCACAAAAAATAAAAACAAGTTGTGCAGTTCTCATGGTTTCAAAATGTTACACTTACCCTTCCGCTCAAATAAGGGAATGATACGCGATTGCATTGAGGGGCTTCTGAGAGGTGGAAATCAGTACGACGACCTTAGAAAATAAGACTATTAACTGACTAGAAAATTGTAGTTAAAATTGGTATGGATATAAATAATTAGTGTTTGATGCAAAGACTTGTAGCAGACGCAGAAACTGTATAAATATAAAATACGTGAATAGATGATCATATAAGGATTTGGTTAAACTCTGAGGTAACCCACCGTATATTACAATGGCTGTAGATAATCAGAACGTCTGGTATGTTTTACGACTTTCTGGTGGATGAGAAGATTCAGTCAGGCGTAATATATTCGGTGACTGACTTAGTCGTCTGCTGGACCTAGTCAACTTCTTCGCACCCTCCCAGCAATTATGAAGAGTGTGGCCTCTGCCCAGAATCTTGAGTCACATCATAGTATAACGACTAAGGGGGACAGCATGTCAGCATCACTAAAAGGCTGTTCGCTGACAATACTGTTTTGGACGATCACAAGGAAATCCAGAGACTAAATTGCGACAGTCAAATGTTGTGCTGATACGCTATATGTTTCTCTTTTATTGTGCCTGTTCATAGAAATATGTGTGATGATATCATGGGTAATGATAATATTGTGAAGATCGAGTTGCTAAAACCCATCTCCCTTTCCCACCTAACTATGTAGTTGCATATTCTTGACTTAGTGAGCTGCACATTTCCGTAGTCGAAGAGGGTGAGCAGCGTAAGAGGTGGCGTGGAAAGCCATTTGCAGACACCGACACACAACCGTAGCCACGGAACGAATTCTAAAGGGAAGCTGGTTGGGCAGAGGGCACCACCCTGACAACTTGTCGACATGTAGAATATATGGCCATACCACTTTGTGAGCAGAAGAGTTGACCGACGCTTGTGACTACAAGTCCTGTGTGGCAGAGGCAATTTTCTACACTACTGGCCATTAAAATTGCTACACCACGAAGATGACGTGCTACAGACGTGACATTTAAACGACAGGAACAAGAAGCTGTGAAATACAAATGATTAGCTTTTCAGAGCATTCACACAATGTTGGCGCCGGTGGTGACGCCTACAACATGCTGACATGAGGAAAGTTTCCAACCGATTTCTCATACACAAACAGCAGTTGACCGGCGTTGCCTGGTGAAAGGTTGTTGCGATGCCTTGTGTAAGGAGAAGAAATGCGTACCATCACGTTTTCGACTTTGATAAAGGTCGGATTGTAGCCTATTGCGATTGCGGTTTATCGTATCTCGACACTGCTGCTCGCGTTGGTCGAGATCCAATGACTGTTAGCAGAATATGAAATCCGTGGGTTCAGGGTGGTAATACGGAACGCCGTGCTGGATCCCAACGGCCTCGTATCACTAGGAGTCGAGATGACAGGCATCTTATCCGCATGGCTGTAACGGATCGTGCAGCCACGTCACGATCCCCGAGTCAACAGATGGGGACGTTTGCAAGACAACAACCATCTGCACGAACAGTTCGACGACGTTTGCAGCAGCATGGAATATCAGCTCGGATACCATGGCTGCTGTTACCCTTGACGCTGCGTCACAGACAGGAGCGCCTGCGATGGTGTACTCAACGACGTACCTGGGTGCACGAATGGCAAAACGTAATTTTTTCAGATGAACCCAGGTTCCGTTTACAGCATCATGATGGTCGCATCCGTGTTTGGCGACATCGTGGTGAACACACATTGGAAGCGTGTATTCGTCATCGCCATACTGGCGTATCACCCGGCGTGATGGTATGGGGTGCCATTGGTTGCACGTCTCGGTCACCTCTTGTTCGCATTGACGGCACTTTGAACAGTGGACGTTACATTTCAGATGTGTTACGACCCGTGGCTTTACCCTTCTTTCGATCCCTGCGAAACCCTACATTTCTGCAGGATAATGCACGGCTGCATGTTGCAGGTCCTGTACGGGCCTTTCTGGATACAGAAAATCTTCGACTGCTGCCCTGGCCAGCACATTCGCCCGATTTCTCACCAACTGAAAACGTCTGGCCAATGGTGGCCGAGTAACTGGCTCGTCACAATACGCCAGTCACTACTGTTGATGAACTGTGCTATCGTGTTGAAGCTGAATGGGCAGCTGTACCTGTACACGCCATCCAAGCTCTGTTTGACTCAATGCCCAGGCGTATCAAGGCCGTTATTACGGCCAGAGGTGGTTGTTCTGGGTACTGATTTCCCAGGATCTACGCACCCAAATTGCGTGAAAATGTAATCACAAGTCAGTTCTAGTACAATATATTTGTCCAACGAATACCCGTTTATCATCTGCATTTCTTCTCGGTGTAGCCATTTTGATTGCCAGTAGTGTAAAAGAAATCGGTTTGAGAACAATGTAGCGTGTGAGGTCAATACAAAATGAGTTATTTTACTAAAGGCTATCTCTGCTAAAAGAACATCTCAGTGGTGCTTATTTCGCCGTAAAGCCTTCCGAGAGAGCTGGAAGGAGTTGTGCTGGACAAAAGATAGCCATCTCGCATTTTTCACGCGGAAATCTGTGTAGCAGTTACTGCTAAAGCTTTTCTCATTTTTCTGGGGTGGGGAGGAGGGGGGGTGGAGGGAAGGGGGGAAGAAGAATAGAATCATACGGATGCAAGACTATGTGAACAACAAAGTTTTTCTCTCTGTCACTTTGGGTAAGCACCTCATTGTGCGGCCTAAAATATTACTAGGTGGAGCTCCGTTTCATAAAATTTCATTGGGTAATCATTGGTTGAGCTTTCCCATAGGTGAGAAAGCTTTCCACAGACCTTTTCCGAGAAGCCCAGTGGCAGAAAGGCAACATAAAAGTTTCAAGACACTTGGACTTTGTTGGTAGACGTGAACTGAGACACCTGGACAAGAGGCGAGGACTTTTATTCGAGTGTCAGCTTATTTCTTGACCTGTAAACTGTTTCTGACAGCAGGCTGCAGCAGAATCAGTTCTTGTCATTCTCACCTGTCCGTCTGATTAGAATTGCTCCCAGTGAGGGCGATCACTGGAGGAGAATGGTTAGCTGTATTTGTGTCATTTCTTTTAAATTTTTTAGACAGCGTGACTCGAGACATTACGTCACGTTGTAGAGGGCTCATGACTGAGCAGAGTTAGATATTTGGTGTGAAATCAATACCTTGTTACCTGGTATGAACGGAGCAATTGTTATGCACCCAACACCGATTATACGCTTGGGGGGAGGGGAGGGAGACGTTTTGAGATTATAGTAACTCTTCCCTTCTCCATTCCTTATGGGCGCGTCAAGCAGAGTTAAGAGGGTGTTAAATTATCATTATGTTCACTGTTAGGTTTTTCTTTTGTTGTTTTTGGTACTTGTTAGTAACACTGACGTGTGTTTTTGTTAGCTTGTGTGCTCACAATTAGCAAATAAAATTATGGTTAACCTGGACCGATATTATCAATTCAGTAGATGGATAACATTTAGCAGTTTTAATCCTCAATGATTTTGTAAGTATCTGCACTCAGAATTCATTTACGAGAGCTTTTCCTTTCGTATTATACTATCTGCTGGGTGACAATTTTGATGACTGTCAGTTTTACGGGGTAAAAGAGTTATTACTTTGAAAAAGACTTTGTACATCTTTCCAAATATATACCACCTCTGTATTACCACAGATTGGGTGTCACTGTTTCCACTTGTACTGAGAATGCAGTTCGGACGAGGTACCTAGTTGATTTCACTGCTCTGAGTGAAATGCATGGGGTTGATGACAACGTTCACCAACTGAAATCTTCTACAGATGTCTCCTACGCAGAAAACTGCACATAGGTCACAGATCAGTTGTCTTGCGGTTTTAATGAAGTGTTAGCGAAGAACTGATACTACTCAAATGGCTGATTCTTCCATTTTTTGGGACACCACTGGATTTCATTCTAGCAGAACTCGAGAAACTGCGAATTGCATCCCTTATCCAGCGTCTACTTAACAATTCACACTTCATTAATAATTTCACACGTTCTCTTGCTAAACGCCGGTAGCTGGTCACGCGTTAGTTTATAGAACTGAAATACAACCGCTTGTACCGAGCGAGGTAGTGCAGTGGTTAGCACACTGGAGACGCATTCGGGAGGACGAAAGTTCAAACCCGCGTCCGGCCATCTTGTGTTAGGTTTTTCGTGGTTTCCCTAAATCACTTTAGGCAAATGCCAGGATGGGCCTTTCAAATAGCCGACTTCCTTCCTTCCCTAATCCGATGGGACAGATTACCACGCTATATGGTCCCCTCCCCCAAATCAACGGACCAACCAACAACCGCTCGCACAGACAACCCGTCTGGGCCTCATGACTGCTCGTTCGGGTGCGATTAGGCAGCACAAACCATTTCGCATGGGCGCACAGTTTAGGTAAAAGCCGAAGATACCCGAAGCCCTTCGTCTGCCTTTTTCTTTACCTTTTGCTCTTAGTTTGGCTTATTATTATGACTTTTGAAATAAATGGGCGATAGCCTGCTGTTTAGAGATGCCGAAATTTAATATCAAGGAAATTTAATGCGTAGTTTTTATAATATTAGTGACAGAAAACTAGCGTTTTGGCGCGCTGCCTCCAAACATAGCAGCCATTCACAGTGATGGACTACAGTTCTGGTGGTCTCTCCCACGAAAGGGGTGCTGGTCGTACCACCTGTTATTGGTACCTCACACTGCATACTACGTCATCCGTTTAATGCTGCAGTCTCAACTGCTCTGAGGAGAGAATCTTGGAGCTAGATGTGATGGCTGCTAAAGCCAGGAATATTACAGTTTATGTGGAGCAATCTGTCTCCTGGTCAGTCCATCAGATTACATAAACGACCGAAACGTTCGTCAGCTCGAGTTGGTGAATTGCAACTTGAACAAAATTTCCGCTTCCTTTAATGGTTGGAAAAGTTCTTTAAATGTGGATACATGGAAGATAATGCCCGTAACACCGAGAAAGAACTAAATAGTATCGAAACGATGTCATTAGAGGCGGAGCATAGGGTCAGATTGGGGAAGGAAGTCGACTGTGCTGTATCAAACGAACGATCCTGACATTCTACTTGAGCGATTTAGGAAAAACCACAGAAAATCTAAATGCTGGCGATCACATGGGGAGTTGAACCGCTGTCCATTACTTTACCACTGTGCCGCACGAATATTAGTTACACTGTCTGTGCTGGTGTCAACACCAAAAACTACAGTAGCTGCGAATTAAGTAATGCAATTAATTCTACTTAATGGGTGGCTGGTCAGAAATACCACTTTAAGTTAGACGGTTTCCCCATTCTAAGAAGTGAAACACTAAAAAACTGGGAGTTATTCCCGAAGAAAAACTGATTTTTTTTCAGCTCATGTTACGAATATTAGTCAGAGACCTACAGAAGCTATTCAGAAGATTGTCACACTATTTACTAAAGAATAGCAGCTAAAAGTATCTGTGTTTAAATTTTATCACGATGCCACTTAGACAACAATGGTCAGTTTGTGTGAGGCTCGAAATTACGAAGTTAACATCGTCATAACCGTTCTCAAGGACCCTTTTGTACTATGCCGCCTCAAAAGTTTTCAGACCATCTCTTTAAGGAACGTCCACAGTTTCTTTTCTTATTGGGTTTTATACCAATGTAGCTTTAGTTAAGCTACAATTAGACATACGTTACACAGACTATTACCATTTCTGTTTGTATTTGTAAATCATAGTTTTATTGGATTCCACAGTTAGTTCTTGTCTAATATCAGTATTTCTTTGCGGTCTAGTGATAAATATCACGCTACAAAGTGGAGGAACGTCTCCGATGGATGGTTCTGTCGTAACTGATCTGATGTTACACGAACATTCACTGCCATTTAGCAGCAAAGGCAAGGATATTACTTTATAAAGTTTAATTAAGGCTTCTTTCCGTATTTTATATTTTAATTTACGTTGTATGGTTCTGCACAAATGTCTGAATCTTGATAGTTTTAGCTGTGCATCATCTGACTTGGGAGGTTTAAAATTTCACCCTGGGTATTTAAAGTATCTTATTTATCAATTATTTGTCCCTATATGATAACAGGAAAGTTTAGAATTTAGACCTGTTATTTGTCAATTATTTATCTCTCTCTGACAATTTTGGCTCTTTATGAGTTCCAATTCTTGAAATGCCGTCACTTTTGTTTTACCCGTCGATATTCTCATTCCGTACTTAGTGACAAGTTATCTCAACTCACATACTGAAAAACTATAGTTTGAACATTTTCTTCACATTTTTCTATTATAAACTGATCGTCAGCAAACAGTAGTATCATGAAATTGAAATTATCATTTCTTAGTGTGCCATTTAATATAATCAGCCACATACGAAATGTCGTGGGACAATGGGAAGCCTTGCCTAACTGCTTCATTAGTACCGGTAGATTCTGTCCCATTCCTTAAACTATGAACCATTTTTTAATTACGTTTTACAGTGTCAGAATTGCCGTAATCAGATTACTGGAACTCCCATTTCCTTTAGTGATATCCTTAGCGTTTTCCGTTTTACCTTCTCAGTCTTTTTTCATAATCGCTAAATCATAATGAGTTGGTAACCTAAATTCCCATTTTTCTCAGTTACTTGTGGCGAAGTGAAAATATAATCTGAATACGATCCGATTTGCCTTTTTTAAAACCGTATTATATCTCCAACATATGTGTTTCCACTATTGGTGTTAATCTCTTATTTATAATTTTAGCATACAGTTTGTAATTGGGATTTAGCAGATTTATGTCTCTGTAGCTTACACGTTGGGATGTATCTCTTGTCTTGGAAATAGTACTTATAAAAAGCTTCATTTCATTCTTTTGGCACATGTCCACTCAGCCAGCAATTATTCATAAAATATAAAAGTCGATGCTTTAGTTGATCAGCCACATATTTAATCAACTCCATGTTGTTATCATCAGTGTCTGGTAAGTTCCTGTTTGTTTATGGGCCACTTTTTGCAGTTCTTCCATTGTTATCAGATCTTCAGAGTCATTGGTATTACCTTTTATTTCTGGTTCTTCTTCATTGCCAGCCCTAAATATTTAAAGTACTTTAACCATTCCTTTTCGGACATTAATTGTAAAGCGAACATCCAGAGAAAAATATTGGCGGGCCGAAATGCGCTTTTAGTACAGCGCTTGTCGAAGCATTTGTTAGTTATTTGCCTGATAGACTTGAAAGTAAGATAATAAATACATTAACATTCTCCTTGTCAATGACTGTCACCCAAAGTAATATACGAAATGTATGTACGTGTCATAATCAGTCTCCTGTTGGCAATGATTCTGTTACGTGAAGTCTTTGGTTTTCAATTTCTTTGATGAAAAATGTGACTTCTTTGCTATAAAAAAACAAAATTGTGTGACTGATGTACAGTGAAATGGAATTGCAATTTTCGAGGCAGAATGACGCACAAGTTTTATCTGTTCGTGGGTATAACGATTGCAATTTAATGAAACAAACGAAGTCTCAATAAATCGATGTTCAAACAGTTCGTTAATCTCTATTTGCAGTTTCTTCTTTCATGTACATTCTCGTTGTTGCCTTTAAAATAGCAAATGACTGTTAATTGAGTTAGAGAGATCCTGATACGTCATTAAAATGCCAACACTCGTTTTAACACTGAAGTGCCAATTAATCATCCAACTTCAGTCACTATTCCCTATCAAAAATACTGCGATCACTTCAGATCACACGTGATGCATAAAAAAATTTGAATGGCTCTATTGTTCATTTAAAACTTTCTTACACTTCGCCTGAGCTCTATGGTATTCCATTAAAGTTGGATAATACATCGTCCTTCGAATAGAAGTCCCAAAATATTATATAGCTTTGTATTGAATTATCAGTCGCTTCTGAGTTATCTCAATACTCCGTCATATTGTTTCCTGAATAACAAGAATCACGATTACATACATATCTGACAGAACACATTTTCAATGTTCACAATCAGCTATCAGATGCAACAGTGAGTACAAATTCATCATCTCATTTTATTAGCAATACATTTTAGTAATGAATATACGAGTGTGAACAACGTCTTCTAGTACATGAGGTGTATCTGGTGTTGCGAATACTAACAACCGTCAGCTTCATAAGGAATTGACGACACTGAAAATTTGTCCCAGGGAATCAAGACCTGATTTTCCACTTTACTCTAGCGGTCACGTTACCGCTTTGACTGAAATGAAATGAGCGTATGGTATCGTTGGCCGGGAGGCCCCATCTGGGGGAGTCTTATTTCAATCAACGTTACACTGGACGACTTGCGCGCCTGTGATGAGGATGAAATAATGACAAGAACAACACAACACCCAGACCCGAGCGGAGAAAATCTCCAACCCGGCCGGGAATCGAACCCGGGCCCGCTTGTATAGCAAGCGAGCACGTTACCACCTAGCTAAGCAGGTGGACACCGATTTGGCTGTCCATGCGTGACTCATGGCCAGACCCAAACTTCCGTATATGATCCAGGAACGACGAAATATGAATTTTGTGCATGGTCGTGAATCGCGCACAGATAGCCAAAGTGGTTACGGCTATCACTTGCGTGAAGCGGGAATTGCGTGTTCGAGTCCCGATCCGGCGAAAATTTTCACTGATTCCCTTATACAGCTGATGGTTGCATGCATGTTCGAAGGAGCAATGCATCATTTTTCTTAACAACGAAGGC
The DNA here is from genome assembly GCF_021461385.2 of Schistocerca piceifrons. Taxonomy (NCBI): domain Eukaryota; kingdom Metazoa; phylum Arthropoda; class Insecta; order Orthoptera; family Acrididae; genus Schistocerca; species Schistocerca piceifrons. The sequence goes on along the minus strand of NC_060144.1, from coordinate 259,928,743 downwards.
ATTGCAATATTGTATTGGAATGTCTTCCAAGTTGGTTTCTGCCTCCTGGCCATCGGCTGGACTCCAATGGCGTCCGGTATACCCACTGCCGCGTCGTCAACACTGCAGCGGAACACCTTGCGCGGATTCGATCGCAGAACATGAAACAAACAAAAAACAAAAACAAAAAAATAGCATTCTAACACAATAGCTCATTTAAAATTTAAAATGCAAAATTACGACGCGTATTTGTTCTTGCATAGCATCGCTCAGCGATATGTAGCAGTACTTACCATGCTTACCTTAAACAATACACACACCCTACGCTAGTGGAACGACTCCACGTTTAAATTAATAAGTATTAATATCTTATGTCTGGTGCCCTAGTAACTTTGTTGCATTTCATTATATGATGTAGTCTTTATCCTACAGCCATGAAGTCTTGTAATCCCCAAAGATTATGTCATAGTGTTTGTTCAGTTATTGGCGTTAATCTTTCTTAACGAATTTACTTCGAATAATAATTGTCAGTTTAATTATACTTCCATACATAAGTTAGTGGTGCCTGTGACGTTTGCTTCAATATGTCCTTCTCTTCATTGTTACGTTACCTGAAACTCAGTTTTACGTACTAAATCGTTAATACAGTTTTTTCCATATTGTACTTCTTTCTGTGTCCCTTTCACTTTTTTGTAGTTACAGACTACGGTAAGTCATGTTGGCGTTCTTGTCCTTTTCTACTTACAAATCGCCACATTCCCGTTATTTAATTTAGCTGTATTATTCATTGCTCTCAGACTGTTAAGAAATCATTTTGGGACTTTGAGCTGCATTAGTACACTCCTGGAAATTGAAATAAGAACACCGTGAATTCATTGTCCCAGGAAGGGGAAACTTTATTGACACATTCCTGGGGTCAGATACATCACATGATCACACTGACAGAACCACAGGCACATAGACACAGGCAACAGAGCATGCACAATGTCGGCACTAGTACCGTGTATATCCACCTTTCGCAGCAATGCAGGCTGCTATTCTCCCATGGAGACGATCGTAGAGATGCTGGATGTAGTCCTGTGGAACGTCTTGCCATGCCATTTCCACCTGGCGCCTCAGTTGGACCAGCGTTCGTGCTGGACATGCAGACCGCGTGAGACGACGCTTCATCCAGTCCCAAACATGCTCAATGGGGGACAGATCCGGAGATCTTGCTGGCCAGGGTAGTTGACTTACACCTTCTAGAGCACGTTGGGTGGCACGGGATACATGCGGACGTGCATTGTCCTGTTGGAACAGCAAGTTCCCTTGCCGGTCTAGGAATGGTAGAACGATGGGTTCGATGACGGTTTGGATGTACCGTGCACTATTCAGTGTCCCCTCGACGATCACCAGTGGTGTACGGCCAGTGTAGGAGATCGCTCCCCACACCATGATGCCGGGTGTTGGCCCTGTGTGCCTCGGTCGTATGCAGTCCTGATTGTGGCGCTCACCTGCACGGCGCCAAACACGCATACGACCATCATTGGCACCAAGGCAGAAGCGACTCTCATCGCTGAAGACGACACGTCTCCATTCGTCCCTCCATTCACGCCTGTCGCGACACAACTGGAGGCGGGCTGCACGATGTTGGGGCGTGAGCGGAAGACGGCCTAACGGTGTGCGGGACCGTAGCCCAGCTTCATGGAGACGGTTGCGAATGGTCCTCGCCGATACCCCAGGAGCAACAGTGTCCCTAATTTGCTGGGAAGTGGCGGTGCGGTCCCCTACGGCACTGCGTAGGATCCTACGGTCTTGGCGTGCATCCGTGTGTCGTTGCGGTCCGGTCCCAGGTCGACGGGCACGTGCACCTTCCGCCGACCACTGGCGACAACATCGATGTACTGTGGATGAAACGTCCCCTTTGAACAATTTATACATGACTGTGCTTAAACTGACACACAATATTTTGTTAGCGCAACGCAATCTGACTTTCAAAATTCCCTACAAAAGAATGGCCCTGACTAACATGAACCTATACCTTTCACAAATCACCTACCACACAAAAATCTTCGCTGCTCAAGCTACTGCAATACAGCGAGCGCCACTACTGCCAGCTAAATAAAAGATTCAAACTATGGAAGGCACTAACTACTGATAGCGATAGTTAGCAAATGAAAGATATTAATAGAGAACAAACAATGTATTTACCTTAATATCATCACAAGTCATAATATATATATCAGTTCATGACAAATTACAAACTTCCGCCATCTCTCTCCCCACATCCACCACTGCTGGCGGCTCACCTCCAACTGCGCAGTGCTATGCGCTGTTCACAGCCAGCTGCCTAACACTACAATGGCGAGTATTACAACAATGCAAAGCAGCCACAGACTGCACACAGCACAGCCAGTGATTTTCATACAGAGGTGGCGTTACCAATAAAAAAACCTTAACAGCCTACTTACATAGCCCCCATGCTCCCCACAAAAAATTTTACAAATTGTGTTGGACAGTGGCCAATACAGATTTGACAAAAATTTTTCACAATTACAGTAACAAAGAAATCAAATGCACACACTTATTGATACAATGTTGGTCAAAAGCTAAAAATTTCTCACAGTCCATAAAGACAGTCCAGATTGTTCATCACAGTAAAAATGCAGAGTTTTTCTCAAAGTCTGAGCAGTAAAAGAAAATGCACACAGAAGTAGTGGATTTCCATGCAGTCTTGAAGAAGTAGTGTTGTCCTTCCAATGGAACGACAGTGCTGACTCTTGACATGCATACAGGTAATGGGCCACAACAGAGCAAACCCACAGCAGAGTCAGTCGAAATTTTGAAGAGTATTGGTAGGTAGGTCATCACAGAGCAGACCCACTGTAGTCCTGGTAGAGATTACGGTATTGGTGGGCCACCAGAGGTGCAGACCCACTGCAGTCCTTGTAGAAATAATGGTACTGGTGAGTCAGCAAAGGTGTAGACGCACTGTAGTCCTTGTGGAAATAATGGTATTCGTGGGTCATCAAAGATGCAGACCCACTGTAGTCCTTGTAGAGATGGCCAGCCGCCATCTGTTGTGACTGTGCAGGTGCACAATCACCATTGAAGAGTCTTGCGGATAATATAGCAAGTCCATAACCACCACTTGTGCACTCACAAAGTTTTTGGAATTGTCCTTAGAACCAGCAATGCTGTTATCCAGTCCCTTGCTGAATCATTAACACACGTGCAAACACTAACACTCCCTACTTCTCACATATTGTCCATATACTATGACCAACAGAAACGTGTGCAGTGAAATGTTACTTAATTTGAAGAACTGGTAACAATTACAATTTGGTAACATAAAAATACAGTAACAAAGGTACAAAATACATCATTAAAGAACATAATAATACAGATAACATTTGTAGTACAGGCTTTACAAAAGAATAGAAATAAACATATACATCAGTGTTACAGGAATTATGACATGAGTACATACATAGAAGATCAGAATAACTTGCGAAACATCAACTTCACACATGAGCATTTAAACAGAATAAATAATGTCTAACATATTTACAAAGTAAATAACATATTATTAATGCCAATGTATTCCTCATCATAGTGAATGTAGCTTAATATTAAAAGAAGAAAAAATTATATGAAACTACACAGAGACAGGAAGAAAACAACTACACAAGGGTACACAAACACATAGTGGGATAACACCAATAGGAAAGGATAGGGTTCGTTTTCAGTGTAACTTTTGGTACTGCAGTATTTTGCGAACAAAACCTTTTTTGTTCTTGGAGATCTCCCTTCGTTCATCATTATTTCCAAAAAGTCCTATCTGTACCTCTTTTCTGTATTCTAACCATATTTCTTTCAAAAAAATATGGCTCATTGTACAATACTCATTTAGGCCCAAATCGTTTTCATATAACTTTCAAAGCATTCTTTCCCTATTCTCCATAGTTAGGTTCTTATATAGTCGACCCCCTCTTAAGCTAACTTAAATCTACTGAGCTCAGATATTAAACTAAGGGACGAAGCAATGCCGCAGCACAAAACAATTAACACAAACAGCAATGACAAAAAAATGGAAATTTGCAAAGCAAGCTACAGTGAATCTAAATTACCAAGCAATGCAACATTACAACTAATATGAGCCAATGTGCAGCAACGAGAAAAATAAATGAGTAGTAAAACTGGCTTAGCAGAGTAACACAAAGTCAAATTCAGTAACACTATGCCTGGCAAACAGCAGCTTATATCTAAACATGACATAGCTCAAGCAAAAAAAATAGTACACTAAAGATAACAATGCAGATAAGGGAAATGTATAATCACATCTTAATGTCTAAGTAATTAAAGTGGTGCACCACAAGAAGTTATTCTACCAAAAAGTTACCAATTACTTGTAAAGAAAATTATGAATGCAGTTCCTGTGAAGGTAAATGTCATTTTGTGCTCCCTCATTTTTTTAAAAAAATTATTATTTACTCGATCTGTAGACAGAAAATATTTATATTAGTACATCTATAAAATTTTATTTTAACCAATGCTGCAGTGCAGCTAGAAACTAGATATCAAATGAAATAAGCAACTATGTACAAAGCAAAGCATAAGAACATCGTTCAATAGTCATGTGACATTTCATAAGTAGTAAAAAAATCTCTCATCTAGAAAGACAGTAGTCATAGTCAGGTGTGTAGACAAACTATTTCTTGTCATTTCATTAGGCATTTCAGTAAATATCAGAAAGTACGATATGTTTTCAAGTAATCAGCGTGTCGGATTTGCTATGCTTTCTCTAAAGGAATGACAATGGCCAGGATAATGGCCTTCCCTTTTTTTTTTTTTCCTTGTGCTCTGAAAGGCACGCGCTAATGGCTTTTTCTCCAGGCGTCTGACACAGCTGGGTGCCCACGACACATTACGTGCAGGTGGTCACTTAATTTTCTTACGGAAATATTTATGACAACAGTTTCCGCTACAGTGGCAGTCTCATATAAAAATATTTCACAGGTCAAGAATTAGCGTTGCAAATCTGTAGAAAGAAAATCCTATAAATATAAGTGTCCAAATAAAATATTCGTCAGCATTGTGATACAGTCACGCATTTACGCACATTTCATAACTCTTAAAGTACGATTCTTGGTTTCCAACATACTTCTTATTCCTCATATACGGTAGCATCATCTTATTGATCATAAACATATCTCAACAGCATAGTACACATCGTCGTCGTAATAATAACATCATAACACCTCAGTCAAATCTCAAAAACGTCGTAGCTTTCTGCAATAATTTCAAAACCTAAAAAAAATTCTCTGTTCATTTCAATAGTGTCATCTACCTCAAACGTACTTTAAAATCATGCTCCCTTACCAAATATATCATTCAAAGCTCTCATAGTATCACAATGGTTCCGAAAAAATATGAACAGATCACACAGTACAGACAAAATACAATTTCGTAAGTATGAAGTAATCCAACTCTGCAATTGCGTAAACATATGTCACTGATGTAATAAAAACAGTTTATCTCTCAGTTACATGATCAGATAGCTGTGTAATTTGTGTGTTAGAGAAATATGGTACCGATGTGTAAAGTTGTATAAGCAAATACCATAATAGCTAGGGTTCCTTGTGGTTGCCACACACATGGTACACAAAGTAAGTGTGTACCCCCCTGAGGATTAATGTAATTATACCCTCAGGTGTTACAGATTACAGCAATGGAATGAAATGTATCACGGAAAACTTTCTTTGTAATTCAAAAATCTTTAAAAATAAATGTTTTAAGTACAAAATTAATCACTCAAATACGTGTACTGTAGCGCTAAATGTGCGTCTTGTTGCAACATAATCTGTGTGGAAGTGTCATAGTTATCGTCCTCTGAAAGCTAAGTTCTGCAGAAGTCAATGTACTTACCTCATAATACACAAAAGTGAAATGCTTTGCGTATAAATGTCTTAGTTATTACGCTTATTGCCGTGATGAGGAAAGTACTGTGCTGTAACGTATTGTTGTGCTACGGAAAAGGCAGTCTCATTGTAGCTATACCACAAAAGTTACTACTAAAACCTGTTTTACTTTCCAGAATAATTCAGAAAAACTGTGCAGATATAAAACAGATACACTGCAAAAGCAACATTGTGAATTGTCACTCATTAGAAGCGTCGTGATAACATCGTGTAGCTGTCACATAAACTAACCACTGTGTCCTCTGGTATCTCACAGAAAGTACTTTAAACCCAGAATGTATTTTCAAGTAAACCAAAAGTTGCATTAAAATCTCATTAGCAGTACCAGTATGTGTCCTAAGTATGTAAGCCTGATAGTCGTTACGTAATCGTGCAACTAACAAGAAAGAATGTACAATTAACAACACTGTGTCGTCTGTTCATTATAACAATGCATTCGTAATTTCTGTTTAAATAAGTTCTCTTGGTTCTTGACTGGATATTTCACTTCAAACATTGTTACATGTTAACAGATTCTAAATCTGACAAAGCATACTAGAAATGTGAAGTGAAAAGTATTATGGCAAAGACAAAGTTAAAAAGCAGATTATCTTTCAATAAACGGTTTTACATGTGAAATGTGGTGTAAACCTTTACTCTTCCTAGTACGCAGAGTTTCAACTTCAAAGCAAATATCATGTTGTATACATCGGTAAAGAATGCTAAAATTTTTCTCAAGGCTAGCGTCTTATGTTATTTTTCTCAGAGCCAGCGGGCGCACGCGGCTGCCTACTGTGCGAGTCATTGTCTGTCTCTTTGTTGGCGCGCGTCGTTATTGGGATTTGGAGACCTAACTTCTACAAATTCACCGTGACGAGAGGGCCCTGCCCTGTTTAAATCCCGCCAGTTCTGATTCAATTCAGGTCTGTCGTTACGATCACATCGTCTGTCGTCATGTCGGTAGATTCCGTAGTTTCTTCCTTGTCCGTCACGTTGTGGAGAATTTCTCCCTGAATCGTAACTGTGCGCCGAACTGTTGCGTGTGAAGTTATTCTGTCTCCTTTGATAATAAGTGTTTTTGTTCCCATATTTTCTGTTTCTATGGTAATCTCTGTCATATTTATTACTACGGAAATGCGATCTTTCTCTGTAACTAGTATTACTCTGCCAGTGGTTGTCATTTGGGTGGTGTCTGTTTTGGTCACGATTTGCGTTGTAAGAATAGACTTGTCGCGTCCAGTTATTATTTCTTTCATCATGGAATTGCGACAGATATGACCTGAAATTGTTGTGTTCCTGTTTCCGCTTTCCGCGATTCTCAGTGTCAATTTCTAATTCTTGTAAGAGTCCCTGAAAAGCTTCAATGTCGTCTTTGCAACGTCCTGCCAAAATTATATGTCGTAAATGTTCAGGCAATTTGAGTAAGCAAATGCGGATGAGTTCTGAGGGGCTGTATGGGTTTGAAAGATACTGATTCTTATGCAACATGTCTTCAAAATATTTCATAAGACTGGAAAATTCAGATTGTTCGAAACGTTTCATCATTATGATGCTATGTTTTACTCGGTCTTGTGTGGCTTGAGACCAATATGCTGAGAGGAAGGCATGGTAAAACTCTCCTTCACTGTGGCAATCGTGAATTACCGATCGCATTCTTACAGCTGGTTCATTCTCCAAGTAGCCATACATAAATTCTAATCTGTGTTCTAACGACCAATTGGGAGGAAAACAATGCGAGAATTGATGGAGCCATGCTTGTGGATGAATGTCGTTGCCAGAATTCTTAAATGTTTTGAATTTACGTGTTGTAATGAACAGCTTATAGTCAAAATCATCATGTCGGCGAGTCGCATATCGGTCATTGTTAGGTCGTGTCGGCCGTTCCATATCAAAATTCGGTGCACATTGCCAATTTCTTTCATAACTTCCGAAATGCCCTGTGTTATTATTTTGTGGCTGTTCCGTATTTCTGTGTCCCTCTTCCCGTATTGGGGTGCGAGTATCCTCTGAAATACGTAATTCTTGTACTACTTGTGCCAACTGATCTTGCACTTCCCAGATTTCTCTTTTGTACTGTGTATTGATTTGATTTTGATTTTGTTTGAATTTTCTAATTTGTTCATACTCTTCAGTGTCCGTGAAGGCTACAGGTGTTGTGTCATTCAGATCATCATCTACCTTTGTAGATAAGTTAGTGAACTGATCTGAAAGTTCGGCTACTTTATCCGATAGTGAAATCATTTCCTCTATATGTTTTTCTGAACCAAGTTTCAGAGTGTCCATTTGTGTTGAAATCGAATCTACTGTGTCCTTTAAGTTTTCCTGAGTTATTGCAAGTTGCGTAACCGAATCGGTAGATGCAACTGAGTCAATTTTAGCCCACAAGGTCTCATGATTTTCATGAACAATGGCTTGCAGTTCTTTTATGGCTGCTTCGTGATTCTGTAATGCATTTTCATTCCGCGAAAAAATAGGTTGAAAATGCTCACAAATTTGTGTTTTTACGTCATTACAGACTTTTTGACATTTCGATTCAATGTTATGTAACTCAGTAGTTAAATCTTCACGTGTTTGTTCAAGTGTTTGTTCCAATGAGTCTAACTTTTTAAGATTTTGTTCCACTGTGTCTAACTTTTGAAGCTTTTGCTGTGTTTGTCTCTGATTTTGTTCCATTGTGTCTAACTTTTGAAGCTTTTGCTGTGTTTGTCTCTGATTTTGTTCCATTGTGTCTAACTGTTGCTGTGTTTGTCTCTGATGTTGTTCCATTGTGTCTAACTTTTCAAGCTTTTGTCCCATTTGTTGCATTAATTGTAATAACAATGCACTGGTGTCTGAAACATGTTCCTCAGTGCTTTTCGGCAGTGAAGTTGCACCGGCAACATTCACATTTTGACAAGTGGAAAATGTGTCTTGACTCATTTGAGAAAACGGTGGGAACCCAAAACCTGAGTCTGCAGTATTTGCAATATTGTGTTCTGTCATTCCCGATTCCTGAGGCGAGCTGTTGCCGACCAATCGATCGATAACGCTTCCCTGTTCACTACCTGTTTCACTGTCTACACCATTGTTTGCCGCCCGCTCCATTTCCCTATGCGCAATTACCAAATTACTACTTTGAACATTAGTTAATTCATTACTCTGCGGCGCTAACACACTGCTTTCGTCTTCACTGTCATTTCTCAGTTTACTTTGGAGCCTAGTATTACGTTTTTCACACGCCATTATTGTCACAGTATTTCACACGATAACACAGAAAAGCGCAATTTGAAGAGCAAAATAAAATAACATAGCAATGGAAATAATGTCTACTTAATTGCCAGCGCAGCTGCGAAATACTTGGTGCAAATCTACATGCATGCCACAACTGTTTTACTGTACAACAATGAAAAACTACAACTACAAAGGAAATTCTCTCTATAATTACGCGCTAGCAATAAACAATAGCTACACTAATTACACAAACTACAAGAAAAAAATCAGAAGATTCCAGTGAGGTATCCTAGGCTAAGGGTCGACATATGAAACGTCCCCTTTGAACAATTTATACAAGACTGTGCTTATACTGACACACAATGTTTTTAGCGCAACGCAATCTGACTTTCAAAATTCCCTACTAAAGAATGGCCCTGACTAACATTAAACTATACCTTTCACAAATCACTTACCTCACAAAAATCTTCGCTGCTCAAGCTACTGCAATACAGCGAGCGCCACTACCAGCTAAATAAAAGATTCAAACTATGGAAGGCACTAACTACTGATAGGGATAGTTAGCAAATGAAAGATATTAGTAGAGAACAAACAATGTATTTACCTTGATATCATCATATATAAATATAGCAGTTCATGACAAATTACAAATCTCCGCCATCTCTCTCCCCACATCCACCACTGCTGGCGGCTCACCTCCAACTGCGCAACGCTACGCGCTGTTCACAGCCAGCTGCCTAACACTACAATGGCGAGTATTACAACAATGCAAAGCAGCCACAGACTGCACACAGCACAGCCAGTGATTTTCATACAGAGGTGGCGTTACCAATAAAAAAACCTAAACAGCCTACTTACATGGAGACCTCACGCCCCACGTGTTGAGCAATTCGGCGGTACGTCCACCCGGCCTCCCGCATGCCCACTATATGCCCTCGCTCAAAGTCCGTCAACTGCACATACGGTTCACGTCCACGCTGTCGCGGCATGCTACCAGTGTTAAAGACTGCGATGGAGCTCCGTATGCCACAGCAAACTGGCTGACACTGACGGCGGCGGTGCACAAATGCTGCGCAGCTAGCGCCATTCGACGGCCAACACCGCGGTTCCTGGTGTGTCCGCTGTGCCGTGCGTGTGATCATTGCTTGTACAGCCATCTCGCAGTGTCCGGAGCAAGTATGGTGGGTCTGACACACCAGTGTCAATGTGTTCTTTTTTCCATTTCCAGGAGTGTATTTATGTTCTTATTCCCTTACCCATAGTACTATAAGTAGTTAATAAAATGTTAACCACTGCCAAGAATAAATCTAGATTAGTAATTCTTACTTTCTTGAGTAAAGCAATTTCTTGTAAGATAGTTTCCAAATTTTAACGGTCTCAACACTGAATGACTGGTTTGATGCAGCCTCCCCCCCCCCCCCCCATACGAATTCCTCTCCTGTGCCAACCTCCTCATCTCAGAGTAGCATTTGCAACCTACATCCTCAATTATTTGCTGGATATATTCTAATCTGTCTTCCTCTACAGTTTTTGTCCTGTAGTGCCATGGAAGTCATTCCCTCACGATGTCTTAACACATGTCCTATCATACTGTCCCTTCTCCTTATCAGTGTTTTCCACATATTCCTTTCCTCTCCGATTCTCCGCAGAACCTTCTCATTCCTTACCTTATCAGTCCACCTAAGTTTCAATATTTGTCTGTAACACCACATATCAAATGTTTCGATTCTCTTCTGCTCCGCTTTTTCCACAGTCCATGTTTCACTACTATTCAATGCTGTGCTGCAAATATACATTCTCTGAAATTTCTTCCACAAGTTAAGGTCTATGTTCGATACTAGTAGACTTCTCTTGGCCAGGAATGCCCTTTTTGTCAGTGCTAGTCTGCTTTTGATGTTCTCCTTGCTCCATCCGTCATTGGTTATCATTGGTTATTTTGCTACCTAGGTAGCAAAATTCCTTAACTTCATCTACTTCGTGTACTTCGTGACCATCAATCCTGATGTTAAGTTTCTCGCTGTTCTGATTTCTGCTACTTCTCATTACATTCGTCTTTCTTCGATTTACTCTCAATCCATATTCTGTTCATTCTATTCAGTAAATCATGCAATACTTCTTCACTTTCACTCAAGATAGCAATGACATCAGCGAATAGTATCACTGATATCCTTTCACCTTGAATTTTAATCCCACTCCTGAACCTCTCTTTTATTTTCATCGTTGCTTCTTCGATGTATAGATTGAACAGTAATGGCGAAAGACTACATCCCTGTCTTACACCTTTTTAATCCGAGCACTTCGTTCTTGGTCGTCCACTTTTATTATTCCCTCTTGTCTCTTGTATATATTGAACTACCCGTCTCTCTCTATAGCTTACCTCTACTTTTCTCACAATTTCGAACATCTTGCACCATTTTACATTATCGAACGCTTTTTACAGATTGACAAATCCTACGAACGTGTCTTGATTTTTCTCATGTTTTGCTTCCAGTATCAACAGCAACGTCAGAATTGCCTCTCTGGTGCCTTTATCTTTCCTAAAGCCAAAATGATCGTCATCTAACACATCCTCAATATTCTTTTCCATTATTCTGTATATTATTCTTGTGAGTAACTTGGATGCATCAGCTGTTAAAATAATCGTGCTATAGTCTCGCACCTGTCAGCTCCTGGAGTCTTCGGAATCGTGTGGATGATATTTTTCCGAAAGTCTGATTATTCGTCGCCAGACTCATACACTCTACACAGCAACATGAATAGTCGTTTTGTTGCCACTTCCCCCGAGGATTTTAGAAATTCTGATGGAATATTGTCTATCCCTTCTGCCTTATTTTATCTTAAGCCCTCCAAGGCTCTCTTAAATTCTGATTCTAATACTGGATCCCCTATGTCTGCTAATTTGACTCCTGTTTCTTCTACTTTCATATCTGGCAAATCTTCTCCCTCATAGAGGCCTTCAATGTACTTTTTCTACCTATCCCCTCTCTCCTCTGGATTTAACATTGAAATTCCGTTGCACTCCTAATGCTACTATTCTTGCTTTTGATTTCACCGAATATAGTTTTGACTTTCCTATATGCTGAGTCAGTTCTTCCGACAGTCATTTCTTTTTCGATTCCTTCACATTTTTCATGCAGCCATTTCGTCTTAGCTTCTCTGCACTTCCTGCTTATTTCATTCCTCAGCGACTTGTATTTCTGAACATTTATGTACTTCCTTATTTCTTCGATTAACTGAAGTATTTCTTCTTTTACCCATCATTTCTTCGGAGATACTTTCTTTGTACCTATGTTTTCCTTCCCAATTTCTGTGATGGCGCTTTTTAGAGAGCCTACTGAGCTATTCCTTATTGCTGCACTTATAACCTTAGAAAACTTCAAGCTATCTCGTCATTACTGAGTACTTCGTATCCCACTTCTTTGCGAATTGATCATTTCTGACTAGTCTCTTGAACTTTATCCTACTCTTCATCTCTACTACATTGTGATCTGAGTCTACATCTGCTTCTGGGTACGCCTTACAATCCAGTGTCTTGCTTCGGAATCTCTGTCCATGATGTAATATAACTGAAATCTTCCCGTACACCCGGTCTTTTCCAAGTATACCCCCTCCTCTTGTGATTCTTGAACAGAATATTCGCTATTACTATCTGAAAGTTACTGCAGAGCTCAATTAGTCTTTCTCCTCTCTCATTCCTTGTCCCAAGCCATATTCTCCTGTAACCTTTCCTTCTACTCCTTCCTCTTCAATTGCATTCCAGTCCACCATGGCTACCAGATTTTCATCTCCCTTTACTTACTGTATTACCCTTTCAGTATCTTTATATACTTCCTCTGTCTCTTCATCTTCAACTTGTGACGCCCGCATGTATACCTGAGCTATCGTTGTCCGTGTTTATTTTCTGTCGATTCTGATAAGAATCCAACGCATTTTCTTTAATGCGTATTACAAATGGGGGAAGGGGCTCGAAGAGGTGTGCTTCATGCTCACCCTAAAAATTTTTAAAAAATCACAGAATTCGTTAACTGTTACTGACTTATGCTAACAACTTACTCTTTAAAGAGGTATTCTCTACCGAGAAGGGTGGCAGAACTTTCCAAGCTCTAAAAAAATTTAAAAATGCAACTTTCACTACCTTTTTGCTGACTTTTTGCTCATAACATACTTTTTAAAGCGATATTGATGTGTAAGTATGGCCCTGAGCCTGAAAATAGTGAATGTGAGATTCGTTGGGGAAATTGACATATTAAGACTTAAATTTTTGGGTTAAGTTTAACTCAAAAACTCAAAAAAATTACGGAAACTGGCAGAAGAATTCATCAAAAACAATATTTTTTTTACAATATTTTCAAAAGGTGGACATAAAGCACTCCTCGCCATTGGTATTGTGAGGGTAAAGCACTAGTGCTACTTCATTATGTTTCCCTGATCACCAAATAGCACAATAGTTCAACTTGCATTGCTGGAGTTACATTAACTTTGGATTTTTTCCCCCTGGCTATGCCAACAAGGTCAACAATGGCTCTCCTGGCAGCTCTTTCCCTATAAGTTACATAGGCACTAACACTGCACTGATTTGAGGCATTTCAGTAAATATAATCACAGATTCAGGGACTAGAACCATCTATCATGCCTGTCACTAATAGGAATATGTTCAAAAACCTAGCCCAGTTTTTACATAATACGATCAGTGGTATTACTTTGTAGGTAATATTTAGAAATCAATACATTTTTGATATTACATTCTCCCAACAGTTCCTTGAAGTCCTTACTAACAAGCTGGCTACCATTACAAAGAAAATCCTTCTGGAACGCCTTTTCTATACATCATACAACATTTTTAACAGTGACTCCTTTGAACGGATATGACCATACATATTTTACCAACATTTACTCATGGCTCTTTTGCCTTTTGGCAGTGCTCCATAAAAATCCAAAGATATCGGGTCCCATATACACGTCAGGCACCACTAAGAAACTATGCTTAACAAGTACATTACCCAAGGTAAAGGTTAAAAGCACTTCTTCTTTAATCGTCTTCCCTTTGAAACCTATAATGCCCACAATTTGTACTCCTATCACTGGTAATACTGGATAGCTCCCTCTTTCTTGTAGATATTCAAAATAAGCTTGGTCGAGTATTAAAAACTAACTTCCCCAGTCTGAAATAATACTAAGCTGTTATCCTCCAATAATTCCTTGGATTATAGGTTTTGTATACTTCCTTCCATCGAGAGCGTCTGTTCCTCCAATAGTTCCTTTCTAAACGAATGCTCCTCCGATTTATTAATTATACTTAATACTTTGGGCCCCATGTTAACTGCTAATGGTCCGTCGCTAAGGCCCTTCCCGAGAGATCTCCTCGATTTCCCTCATTCCCAATAACCATAATGCCTGTAAGACAAATACTATCTTGTGTTCCTTGGTTACCTTATAATCTACGTGCTTTCCCATTCGTTCTTCGATCCGCTTGATATTTGCCGTTGCTCGGTCTTTTTACTTGACAATGCTGATTACTTCTCACTTCCCTTTCTCATCGATTATCACCTACGCCATTTCTGTAATCCTTCCGGTTAAATTTGGCACGTTCTTCGTCCTTGGGTTTATTCAGAACATCTAACTATTCCAGGAAGTTCAAAATAACATTCACTTTATTCCATTCTCTATCATTTTTCCCCTCAAGTAAGCGAGCATGTGGCTAATTAACGCTTGAACTAAATGTCTTTATTTATAGGTTCATCTAGAGAACTTCCTACGTTTCAATAGCCTCTCAAAATATTTCCTTATACTGTCCCAACTTCGGTTGTTACGTACATGCATCAAGTAACTCCAAAGTCAACTTACTTTGTTCACCCTTCGATCTCTGCAGAAATCTCCCAACTAGTAAACTCCCCCATTCCGAGGTTTCTTTCCCTAAATGCCCCATTGCGAACATAACTCTCCTCTTTTTAACCCTCGAGGTTCGTAATGTTTTCCCAAATGCTCTCAGGCAAATATAAGGATGTGTATCGCTCTCAGGCTTAAAAATTGGGAACTGATTTGCTAGATGACTTTCATTTTCCATGTGGAACTCTTCCCACCAATTTCTGGCCAACAGTATAGACGGCTGTTCTATATTAACTGCAGCATTGTTACATTTTGTTCTGTCTCCCTCATTCGTATCATTACTTACCGCTCTTTTGCAACCCATTTACTTTATCGGTCAGCAGTATTCTACGGCACTCTTGAAGGTTCGCCGTTATATACAGCTGATACAAGATATCCTTTTACATTCACTATAATACCTCTGACTTCAACTAATTGCCTCTCACGTTTGTCCGCTTGTTTGGATATAGATCCTTTCGCCATTCCTGAACTGGTAGCATACCGTAAGGCTTCAATAATTTTATTTTGCTGCATCTCATCAATCCGCCTCGCATCTAATTCTCCTTACTTCTTCAAACCTTCTAGTTTCTCTTGCTCTTGATCGATGTCATTTTTTAAATTCAAAAAGTTTTTTCCTGCTTCGAGTGAAGGTCTGACTTCAGCGTTTTCATCGATTGAACAAATTTGTTTTTCGCTAAATTTATTTTATTGTACACATCCTTTTGGATTTCTTTACTTTTATCTTCTACATAATCGAACAAAAATAAAATCAAGTGGCTCTAAGCACTATGGGACTTAACATCTGAGGTCATCAGTCCCCTAGACTTAGAACTACTTAAACCTAACTAACCTAAGGACATCACACACATCCGTGCTCGAGGCAGGATTCGAACCTGCAACCGTAGCAGCAGTGCGGTTCCGGACTGAAGCGCCTAGAACCGCTCGGCCACAGAGGCCGGCTGATCATCGAACGACGTAATCTTTAAATTAGATATATCTGAATTCAGTTTTTAAATTTTGTAATGTAAATGGTCTTTTCAGCCAAAGATTCGCGAATGTGAGCTTCGGATTGTTTGCCAATCTCAGTCATTTCCCTTGTTACCTCCTGCCTGAAACAGTGATTATCCTTTTCAATTACTTGATTATCATTTTTAATTTCTTGGCTATACTTTTCAATTTCAGTTACATTTTGCCTTAAAAGCTGATTATCATTTTTGTGTTACCTATTATCTTTTCTTAATTCTGTGCTAGCCTTCTTAAATCTTTCTTTTAGATCTTTTAACATTTGTAGCATCTCGCCCTCCGTTCTCAACTAACTGCGTTGACTCAACTCGGAAGATGTTGCCCGCAGTTGACAACGAAACGTCATGAAGAAGAAGTTTCACAGACGGACCACGGCCTCTCAGCCCGGAAGTTTTAACTAATGAAGATAGCGGCTGTGAAAGCGTACACGTTATGATTATTGTATCTATATGTGTGACAAGCATAATATTTAACCTAAGCAGGACTGCACGAATCAGGATGATACTGATCGTAAAATCACGGGAGACAATAATTACTATGACATACACAACGTCTGATGTACGCCGAATTTTGCATGTGCGCTCTCTTTCAGTGTGTCTGTTGCAAAGAAAACTTGCTTTCAATGACAAATGGTTCTGGTCATCACACAGTTTAGCTGAGTGCCACGCATATCGAACGAAGCCTATCACCAAGTATTGACACAGACGACTGATAGTGTACGATAGATTGAATTTTTATGCAGTTTTCTCTAGAACCAAGCTCTCTATTCTGCACGTGTAATTTTGTAGTCAGTTTATAACGTTCTTCGCCTGCCTGCAAAAAGGGGAATTCATTTCGGAGGGATTACTTTAATACGCCAACATTATCAGAATAACGCGGGAATGGAAAAAAAGTACCAGTTGTCAGGTTTTATTCAGGAACATCATTCTTATAAAAATAACCGCTTACTCACTCTGCTTGGGGCTCCTTGGATGCTACTCAGAATACAAAGTATGTATTTGGAAGAAGCATATTTGTGCGATCAGCTGTACAACATATAGTTTATTCTCTGCCAGTTTCGATTGTTACAATCTTCTTCAAGCAGAAAACGGTAAGGTACAAAAAATGATTAAAGAATATATACAAGCATCATAGTAAATTGAAGAATTAAAAAAGGTCATTTTTAAACGATTATACGTACAAATTGTACGTCAATTGATCAACGGTACATTTTCGTCACATATAGTAATACGAATATAGAACATATATAATTGTCATAATAGTCTGTCTTAACACAGTACGTGCAAACATATTGTGCCTTGGCACACTTACGGTAGTGCACATTTATGAGAACTCCACATTTAATAACTGACACGTTATAACTGTGAAAGGTACAAATACCATGAATCTTCACGGAGATCAAATTGGAACAAATACACTGTATGAGAACCTTAAAGGTTACAATGTTCTTTGGTCTAGCCAAAGACAACAGCAACAGAAACACAAAATGACATTGGGTCCTTTCTCTGAACACCGACATAAATATATAGTCTGTTATAATGAGGTATATGGCATCAGCGTTACATATATTAAAAAGAAAGTGCTTTTATCTGCACTAAACATCGTGGAAGAAGGCAGTTCAAAGGACTTTAATTGAGTAGAACACTAAAACCTATTATACTGTGTGATAATTTCAGATATGTTATTATGTATATAGATCAGAAAAAGGCAATAGAAGTAAGAAAAGCGTTGAAGCCATGCGTAGAAACCAATCATTCAATCTGTCCAACCTTAAAACTGAGTTAAAGTAACAACCTAATCTTGTTAAAATACTATTTGGCACTTGGGGGAACCATTAGCTGGCAGTAAAAGCTCTACTGAACGATCCCAGTTCTGCACATGTAAATAACTGGTCATACCTCTGCACATATTTGTCTAAATGTTTTGTGTATTAGTATTCGTATGAGGCGGTGAACGCAGCATATTTATTGTTTAACACCGCATTTCACTAAAAAGTCCACAAATAAATGCAATCCCAAGGAATGTAAGTCATAGACTCTGCCATGTAACGTTTAATTAAAACCTTAGGGGGTAGGTTCCATAAATCCCAATAATCAGATGACATACACCTGAAACATCGACCTTAGGCTCAAAACATAGACCTCGAGTAATGTATGGATTACACCATCCGTTACCGGAGGTTTAGTGTGATCTATACCTTAAGTCATAAAGTCATATGTTCCAGCTATAAATGATAACTGCCTGTTTACATGCTATTTAGACTTCAGGTGTTACGTAATATCTTAATTCGTAGGTTGCCAAATCATGCGTCAAGTATGTGAAACTAGGATCTCGAATCTCGGGAGAGAGGGTGGAGTTGTGGGGCGACGAGGAGGGGGGGGGGGGTAGTGATAGAACCCTTAAGTAATACGTACCTCCAAAACATGGGTCTTAATTGACCAGTTGAAAATTGTCGTACCTAGGTAGTGTAGTAACATGTATTTCTATTTGTACTATCATTCTTTTGAGATGACATGACTCTCGACAACGAACATGAAACTTACATCTTTAGTACTAAATGTCAACTTTTTGGGTAAAACTAGTGATATTACATTAAGCTGAGGTTCATACAACCGTAGAGAAAAACTTGTACCTAAACTATCTCATACTGAGGCTCAGCTACTCCGCTAGGTAAACGAAAGATACATCAATTCCCGTAATATCCAATGAAAGCATAGAAAATGTACAGTTATAAGTGCATCATCAGTTGTATACAATGGTATGAACTGGACTGAATTAAGTGAACTAACGAAACGGTTTCGATCTTGCGATCCAATGCAGTTTGGATTGGTTGGTTGGGGGAAGAGACCAAACAGCGAGGTCATCGGTCTCATCGGATTAGGGAAGGACGGGGAAGGAAGTCGGCCGTGCCCTTTCAGAGGAACCATCCCGGCATTTGCCTAGAGCGATTTAGGGAAATCACGGAAAACCTAAATCGGGATGGCCGGACGCGGGATTGAACTGTCGTCCTCCCGAATGCAAGTCCAGTGTGCTAACCACTGCGCCACCTCGCTCGGTCTGCAGTTTGGAACTGGAGCCTCGACTCAGCTAATTTACCTAATGGAATGGTTTCGTTTTCTGATCCAAAGTCGTTTGCACTTTTGAGAACTGGAGCGTGAACTAAGTAAATTAACAGAACAGTTTTGGTCTTTCGATCTGATGCAGTTTGCACAACTTGCAACTGGAGCCAGAACTGAACTAAGGGAACTTATGAAATGGTCCGGTCTTCTGATCCGATGCAGTTTAGAACTGGAGCCTGAACTGAGCTAAATTAACTGATGGAATGGTTTCGGTCTTCCAATGTGACACAGTTCACACAGTTCATAACTGGTACCTGCATTGTGTGAACTGTGTCAAACTGGAAGACCGAAACCATTCCATTAGTTAACTTACTGACATACCTTTAGCTCCAGATAAGTACCACGAAAATACGAGCGTTGTTCAATATCTGGTTATCCGCATTTTTTTTCTCAGAACATATTTATTTTTAACAGCTAGACTTTGGTGACTCTATCAACGGATATTTCTCTTGCATGTGCTACTTCCTACATAGTCTGCATCACTTTCTATGCAGTTTGGAACTGGAGCCTGAACTGAACTATCTTAAGTAAAGGAACGTTTTTGGTCTTCTGATCCAACACAGTTCACAGAGTTCAGAACTAGAGCCCAAACCGAACTAGGTGTCCTAACGGAACACTTACAGTCTTCCAATCCGACGCAGTTAACACAGTCTGAAACTGGAGCCTGAACCTAAGTGAACTAACGAAATGGTTTCAGTCTTCCAATCTGACATAGTTTGGAACTGGAGCCTGAACTGAACTAAGTTAACTAACAGAATGGTTTCACTACTCGAATTCGATTCAGTTCACAGTTCAGAACTGGACCGTGAAGTGAAGTAAGAGGACTAAAGAAAGGTTTCAGTCTTCCCATCCGACACAGCTGGAACTGCAGCCTGAACTGAACCAGGTGAACTAATAGAACAGTTTGGGCTTTCCAATCAAATGCGGTTTGAACAGTTCTCCGTTAGGAGTTCAGTACCTAATGATACTTAGATCGGGTTGTACTCAGTATCAAGGGAAGGGAAATTCATGCACGTCCATTACAACTTCCAGTAGGTAGGGAAAGATAGGAGTAAAAGAACGATAGTTTGCTAAAAGAAAGTCTGCTCTGAACAGTTCATTATCTAAAATAGTTAATCAGTATTAGTTCATGAACTACACATCCCTAATCCACATGGCAGCCCAGCCCATGCTCACCATCGCGTAGTCCATTAACTGTCCCACACACCAGCCTCTTGAGGCCTTCCAATTGGGATCCACTCAGAATTATCTTCATTAGTTGAATGCTCCACCATCCATCCACTTCTCCAGCTGCTGCATGTGGCGTTGTTGCCATTCGCGTTTTCTCGCCATCTGGCAGCGCCATTACCACAAACTTTACTTTATTTCTCGCGCAGGGAAAACAGCTGTGCTGTTCGACACAGCACAGATCGTTCAATAAATAATGCCACAAATTTATTTATTACGGTCATTAATACATGCAGTATAATGTCCATTTAGGTGCTTCAAATTTGATGTTTCTTCTGCATGTCCACGATGTTTCGAATCATTCTGACTGATAGCAGAGCCTTGTTGGACGATAAAAATGGCGCCTACGCAAGACACTCGTTACAGGCAACGTGCAGCAATTGAATTCTTGGTTGCGGAACAACGTGGTGAACACTTGTTAACCTTGGCGAGTAGTATATGGTAATGATTCAGTGGACAAGAGTACCGTTGTACGATGGATAAGGAGAGATAAAGCGTTTGGAAGCGCAGAAACTGAGCTCCATGATCGGTCACGTACGGACGCCTTGTCATACCCACTGCTCCAGAAATGGTGAATCGTGCGGATGGCGCTATTTGCGCAGACCGGCGCATCATAACTCGACAGTTGGCTCTAACGCTGTGAGTGCACATCGGAAGTGCATGTGCTATGATCGACACTCTTCGACTGTCTAAAATGTGCTCCAGATGGGTCACAACAGACTACAAGATTCAAAGGAAACCTATTTCATGTGGAGCGTTGGAATAGTTTTAAAGCCAATGGAGAGGCCTTTCTGTGACGGATCGTTACACGTGATAAAACCTGTGTGCATCACTTTGAGCCGAAAAGAAAAGACAGTCGCGGGAGTAGCAGTACTCGCAGTCAGAAAAAAAAATTTCAAAGCTGTGCCCTCTGCTGCCAAAGTTCTGATGACAATCATTTTGGATAGCGATGGTGTCGTTCGCGTGGATGTGACCGAGAGGATCAACTATCAAGTCAGAGGTATATGCCAAGACTCTGAAAAAATTCAAGAATCGTTTTCGAAGTGTTTCTTCTGACAAGAATCCAAAAAAAAATCTTGCTCCAAGACGACAATGCGCGCTCTCACACATCTCAGAACCCAGAAACACCTCGCGAAATTGGGTTGGACATCATTGCCTCATCCACCCTGCAGCCCAGACCCAACCACCTCGAACTTGTAGCTGTTAGGGCCAGGCAACCCAGACTGACCGAGCGGTTTCAGGCACCATGTCACGGACTGCGCGGCCCCTCCCGTCAGAGGTTCGAGTCCTCCCTCGGGCAAGGGTGTATGTGTTGTTCTTAGCATAAGCTAATGTAAGTAGTTTGTCAGACTAGTGACCGATGACCTCAGCAGTTTGGTCCCATAGGACTTCACACACATCTGAGCACTTGTTTGGGCCACTTAATGATTCTCGACGTGGAACACATACTTCGAAGACGATGAGAACGTACTTGATGCAGTGAAAACATGGCTACGAACACATGACAAGAGCTTTTACCAACAGGCTATACATGCTCTTACACAACGCTGGCGTAAGGCCAGAGAAAGTGATGCAGACTATGTAGGAAATAGCACAAACAAGAGAAGTGTTTACTGATAGTTTCGCCAAAGTCTCTTATGAATAAATATGTTCTGAGAAAAAAAAGTGCAGGATCAGATACTGAACTGCGCTCGTATTTTGACTACTGCCTGTCAATCACAAATCGTTCCATCTTACCATGCTGATGTCTTACTATTGTCGACGACTGGGACACATTTGTAGTATTCCTGGTTAATTGTCCGTCCTCCAGGGTTTAATTCATGATGTACAATACCGCTAGAATTGAAAAAAATCACCAACATTGTCTTCACCTTCGACGTACTTTGCAGTGCTTTTTTCGGCCATGGTGAACCTGGAGTCTTCCTCTGCGAAGACTGCACTTTAGTTTCAGGATAATACCCATATACTAACTATTCTTCACCTTTAACAAAACTGGGTCAATTTTAGTCCAATTAATCAGTTCTTGGCACACTTAAAGTCGGTATTGTCTCTGGTTACTTGACAACACTTCTGAATGAATTTTGCGGACACTCAACACATGTTCAGATCTTCAGTTAAAATTGCCTGAACCGCATAGAAACTTAAACGAAGTCCATCAGCGATCTCGCTAATTGCAAGTCTACGATCAGAGCGCACTAAGTCGCGAACTTATACAACATTTTCATTCGTTTTTGAGGTGGGAGGATGGCCGGACCGCGGTTCATCTTCAAATGATTCGCAGCCATGTTCAGATCTGGTGAACCAGAGAAAAACATTTGACTGGCTCATACAATTATCTACAAAACCTGTTTTTAATAGTTAGTAAGTCTCAGAAGCTGATTTCTCGGTTTTAAAACAAAATTTCACACAAACTCGTTGCTCCGTTTATACGTCCATTTTCACACAGACAGAATCCGGCAACAAGCCCTAATAGACCCGCACTCAACCAGCTGCCACAACGAACTGAATAAAGTAAATGCAAAACTTCCTGGCAGATTAAAACTGTGTGCCAGACCGAGGCTCGAACTCGGGACCTTTGCCTTTCGCGGGCAAGTGCTCAAGTGGTAGAGCACTTGCCCTCGAAAGGCAAAGGTCCCGAGTTCGAGTCTCGGTCTGGCACACAGGTTTAATCTGCCAGGAAGTTTAACATCAGCGCACACTCCGCTGCAGAGTGAAAATCTCATTCTGGAAATTAAATGCAGTTTCCTCTCAGAGGGCGTTCAAGGACAAGGGAATGACTCACTCCCCACCCTCCGTGAGCCTGTCCGCTAAACAGTAAGCAGTAGTGGATCCATTCTTAAAACTTACAATCACACATCGTATATAACTTTTTACCGTTGTGCAAATGATACGACAATAGTAAAAAACGAACGTAAGAAATAATTTATTTTTCTTTTAAGGCAGTAAATTTGGTCCTGAAAATTCTATTAATTTTATCACTTACAAACGTTCTGTTGCGAGCATAAGATGTTCTCATTAGCTACGGCTGACTACGAATCGGCCGCAGAGCGAAGTGGCTCATTTGATGCAGTTGTTAGTGCCACACTCCTGGGACAGGCGCAGCTAGAGCCTTGAAACATGTTGTGTGCGTCAGACCTTCCAGGTAGGAGTTCAGATCTGCGGAGTTGTGTGGCAAGCCCATTCAGTGCCTCGGAGATAATAACTCCGCTCTGCTGCAGAATAAACTGTGAATAAATCGTCAGTGTTACAGGAGCACTTAGCTGCTGCTTGGTATGGAAACAGGACGACACGGGCAGGATTCATTGGCCGGCTCGCCGTACCTGCCTCCATCGGTGACCGTGCAGTGTTTTACGAGGTCGGCGAAGTCGTAAAGCATGGAGGCACGAGTAGACTCACACAAATTGTCTTTAGACAGAAATTAATCATGTCACATTTGATAGATTTTTATGCTCTCCAGACAGTGTAGTGTACCAAATCTTGTCAGCAGACTACATTCGTAGAGAACTGAGTGACATTAGATGACTTTGCGTTATTTTTAAGATGCCTTTAGTGTATTAGATTCAAAATAGTAAACTGAGCCACACAGTTCTCTGTATTGTGCTTGCTTCGTGTGATCGAGCGAGAACGGGGGGAGGGAGGGGGGGGGGGGGGACCAGCGTCGCGTGCTATCTCCATAACGAATATGACACCGCCTGTCGCGGGAAACATCCGATGAGACGGCAGCCCACAGCAGAAGATACCGCTGGACCTGTCTACGTCACTGATACTTAACTACTGTATATCGTTAAACTAGAAAGATATGTAGTGTTTAAAACGCATCAAATGTTGGTCACGGCAGAAAGTTTTGTTATGTACTGTGTGTGATCAATTGTGAATAACACAGTTAAGTTGATTCTCAAGATTTTTTGCTTACACAACGAATCAAAGATAGTAAGAATAATAATGAATATCTCTAGAGAACTTATTTCACGTAAACGGACATGAGTAGTGAAATAATTTTGCAACGATGAAAGTAGTTCTAAACAAAGAATATGAGTTGTCCAGATTTTAATTTGATATCAGCTCTTTTTCATGAAAATTCAAGCAAAGTCTACAATCGATAATAAAATTTATGTAAGCCAAAATACATAAATAAAAAGTCATTTCCAACATATCGTCTATGGAATATCTTTGGAGGAGCAAAGTCAGAGAATCGCTGTAAGTCTCCATAGCTGCAGTAAACTGAATACCATGTAAAGAATTTTTTCATGACAAGAAGTTTTGCTCTGTTATTAACTTAATTCCACGAGAGTCTAAGAAGAACCTATAATAATGGATGAAGATAATGGGTCACAAATATAGTTGTGGTGAAAGTTTAGAGGAAAAATATCCGGAAAATGGTGACCACGTGGAACCAATGTAGTGAACACTCCCACAGAATTTAACAGCATACTGCTTTTGCATTTTGCTACGAGTTGATATCAGATTAAAAGAGTAACGTTATAGCACTGAAAGTAAGTAACCAGTTTTTATTTCATTCGTGGATCTAGAAAAAGCCTTCGATAATGTGGCTCTAAGCACTATGGGACTTAACATCTGAGGTCAACAGTCCCCTTCGATAATATGAACTGAAATATGTTAATGAAGATAATGCCCAGTACTGGTCCAGATTTCAGAGGCAAATCAATATTATACAAACTGTACAAATGCCATATATGCCAATGGTGAAATACAATAGACTTATTTTCAGTAAGGAGTAGGGGAGACTGGGGCAAGTTGGCGATGTTAACGATTAAACATTTTTCATAAATTCATTTTTTTGAAGAAAATATTTTTTCAGTGCAAATATTATTAGACTGGTATTTATTGCAATGTTCGTAATTATATATCATTTTATTGTAATGTTATCCGAATTTTTTTGTTAATTTTAGAAAGTAATGCAAAACTGTCATCTTGCCCCAGTACTGGGGCAAGATGACTTTGACCACGGGGCAAAATGACACTTAATAAAACTGCAATACATATTTTTTGTTATAAATATTAATACATTGTTGTACATACATTAACCAAAGTCACAGACAAATTGCCCTCCTTCACAGTTTGACAGTCTTCGTGCCACCATCTAAAGCACTTACAGCACTGTATCCAGTCCTCTGATGGAGGGTCTTCATATATCTCATCACATCCAGGACACTGAACTCAACTTTCTTGGGAAGCATTGGTTGATTTTATCGAAACCCTGGGTTTTTTCTTTGCATCCGAAGAAGAAAACGCTAGTTTCTTAGTAAAAATTCTATTTCTTGCATCCCGAGCCTGTTGTCTTTGTTGCTTTAGAAGTTCTTATTCCATCTTCTGTACTTCTTTCTGCCCTAAACTTTCATAGGCGTCCTTGTTAAAACATTTGCACATTGTTTGTGAGTTCTACGTTTCCTCATGTTTGGTTTTTCTTTTGGCACTGGTTTTAAACCAAAAATATTTCTGCATAATTTTGGTTTATCCAGATGGGCACTACTTGAAGGTCCTGCTTCTTCAACCAGCTTTTTGAGGACTGGACATTAGGTTCTTCACTCTGAATTGCAGGATTTTCATGTTCAGTAGGACTGTCTGAAGGAAGAGCATGGAATGTGACGTCTGCTGTAGCAAAATCGTCTTCATCAAACACAAGAGGATCATAAGGCTCGATTCCGCATTTTCTGAATCCCTTAACGGCATTTCCAACAGTGGCTGCTTTGAAATAGGCAGTGCTCAGTAGCCCACCAACATTTTTGTCAGCAGTCGCCTGCCCTGGATGAGTGACCATAAAGTTATCACAAACTTGGCTATAATAGCTCTTTAAAGGTCCAAAACATGAAACGTCCAGTGACTGTAGGCGATGGGTAGTGTGAGGTGGAAATCGAACCGTAATTATATGATGTTCCCTGCAAAATTTGATAGCCTCCAGAGTTATGTGAGATTTACCGTTGTCAACCAGCAACAAAACTGGTGATTCAGAAGTCGGCTTAACATGAGAATTAAAATGCTTCAAAAACATCACAAATGTATCTCCATTGCTCCACCCGTTGTCACTACAGTGTCCAATTGTTCCTGGTGGTGCTCTTCCCACAAGCTCAGGTCGCATCCGTTTTCTTGCAAAAATCAAAAATTGTGGCAGGTAATATCCAGTAGCACTAATGCAACAAATTATTGTAACATTCCTTCCTCTCTCCGCTGACACAATTTTGGAAACTCTCTTAGTTCCTGTGGGTGAAAGGGCGTTTGATAACTTATTAGGCACAGTGGAGAGTCCAGATTCATCCGCACTGCAAATGGCAGAAGCAGTAATTTTATATTTCTCTCGCACTTCTTTCAATATTGAGAAGAACTTATCAACGCTTGGCTTGTTAAAGCCCATTCCTCTAGCAATGTATGTTGCCTCTGGTTTCCGTACACTGAATTTAATTTTTTTCATGAAATTTGATAACCAGTCATCACCTGCCATCCTGGTAACAGGGTTGAATGGATGGAATATCCCACGCTGCTCTGCGTAATCAAAGACAAGCCTTCTACATTGCTGCTTCGTTATTCCAAAATACGTTTTATCAATTATTGTCATATAGTCCTTTAGATCTTTTAGTTGCACTTCATTAAAAACTTCTCGAAATCGTCCACGATGAATAGGTCGTTTCTATGAAAAATAAAATAAATAAGCGACCTGACCCCAGGTCCTACACAGTCTCTAAATATTATGTTATGTTGTGGTAGGCCTATTTATTATAGGATCTAGGCCCTATATAGGCTAAATATCACACACACAGACACACGCACGTGCGAGCGCGCAGACATACAGATGCACACACGCACGCACGCACACACACACACACACACACACACACACACACACACACACACACACAGTTATACGTATATTTTTGCGTATGAAACAAACATTCAATTCTTACGTAATCTGTTTTCTTCAAATGACGACGTAGTGTTGCTTCAGTAATATTGTAAGCGTTTGCTGCACCCAAGCAGGTCTTTCTTCCTTCTTTGACATCTCTTATTGCAGCAGCCATAGCATTTCGGTCCCACTCGCCTCTGGAGGACCTTTTTTTTATAAGTTTTCATCATGTCTGGATCATAATGTGTCATAAATGAGTAAAGTAGCCCACTTTCAGCATGTTAAGAGATACTTTGAGAGTCATGAAAGTCAAGACTGTTACACAAAACACAAAAAAGGCAGTCAAAAACTGAAACAGGCACAGCAAAAATCATATGGGACAAGATGACGAGGTCGTCATTGCCCCGAACTACAGTGTTACAAACTCTCCATTATTGAGGCAGTTTAAATAAGAATGAGGTATAAATACTCAGTCTTTGTGAAAAGCACATTGTTTAAGTTACTCGTGTATGGCAAAGTATAAAACAATGTCTTACCTGTTAGTCTGCGAAGTCTTAATTCAAAGATATAGAAAATTGCAGTACGTCACAGAAAATTCTCGATCAGAGTATAGCTAGGAATGATACGGCAGGAGCGGCGTCAGTGCACTATATTTTACTTCCTAGCCGTGTGGAGTGCTAGTAGTATGCATACGATGCTGCTACCTGGAGATGGGACTTTACACTAAATCATTTTTCATCTTGCCCCGCTCGTCAACTTGCCTCAGTCTCCCCTACGCCAAAGTTATGATTGGTCACCAGTGTTGTTCAAGCACTGTACTGAGACGGCATTGAGGAATGTAAAGAGGACATGGAGCGGATGGAGGCTAAATGAAAATTATGATATTTATTGAGGAAGTGTCTGTCATGCATGGAAACGGAGAGAACGGAAAAAAAGTTGGCAAGGCAGAAGACGATTTTGAAAGAGAAGTATGACGTGAAAATTAACACAAAGAAGACGAAAATTATGGCATGCAGCAGCCAAAATATCACATTAGGCACCAGAGTTAGTGTTATTTCATTAAGACAATTGAATTCCTTGAACTGCTTAGGAAGTAAAATCACTTCAAGACGGCAAAAGTTCGGCCAACATAAAGGAAAGAACTGCACTGGCTACGGCAGCCTATTAGAAGGAAAAGGTGGCTTCTACGTCAAGGAACCTGAATGTTAAGACAAAAAGGTAGTTTATTAAGAGCTTTGTCTGGATCGTGGCCTTGTATGACTCGAAAACATGGGACAAGAGACGTGTGGTGGCAACTAAAATGTGGTGCCGGAGGAAGACGAAAAAGAGCTAATGGACAGTAAAGCTCGCAAATGAAGAAGTTCTTGGAATGATACGTGAAAAAAATATCTTTGCTATCAACAGTACAGAAGTCAAGGGATTAGGTAATTGGCCATCTCTGACAACAAATCAGTACAATGGAATGAATGATTCAACGTAAAAGAGGAAGAATAAGACATAGAGCCCAGTACTTTTGTGACATGATACATACCCAAGCTCACTAACTCACTGACATCACTGCAAATATTTATCTAAGAACCCTATTTGTTCTCTCCGTGTAGCAAAGGAGTACCCCGCGCCGTGAATAGTGGCTTAACGGAAAGGTAAACACAAACAATGTATGAGACTACTCATGTCTCAGTTTTGTTTGTCCATAGTGAGCAGAGTGTAGTCTCTTGGCGAAGTCGACAACGTAATGTCAAAAATAAAAAAAATAATAATAACAAAACCATATGCTTTTCAGGGTAGAATACTTGGCCGCCACAAAAGAGGCCAGTCGCAGGCCGAAGTGCCAATATCTTTGGATGCACCACAAACTGTCATTTCGAGGCTTTGACGGCTGTTTCAAGACACAGGAGATGTTGACCGTAGGCCAGTACAAGATCGGACAAGCATAACCACACTACAGCTAGACCCATATCTACCTGTAACTGCCCAGCTGCAAAGTCTGCAGTTGTCTCAGGATTTGCTTTTCCCAATAATCTGTCTGTGTATTAGAGGTTCAGAACAGCAGGGCTGTTAGCCAGACACTTGGACATGTGCACCTCGCTCACTCCAGCACATAGACGGGTCCGTGTATTGCAGATCCGGCACCATTAATACTGCTTCAGTTTACAAAATGATTACGTCAGACAGGACTCTGGAGATAACCTGGTAGCAGATACAACCCTAGGAACATTGTGGAAAGGATAACCAAAGAAAGGATAACGTTCTACGAGTCGGAGCATGGAATGTCAGAAGCATAAACGTGATAAGGAAGCTAGAAAATCTGAAAAGGGAAATGCAAAGGCTCACTCTAGACGTAGTAGGGGTCAATGAAGTGAAATCGAAAACAGACATGGATTTCTGATCAGATGAATGTTGGGTAATATCAACAGCAGCAGAAAATAGTGTAAAAAAGTAGAGCAGAGAGTGAGCTTCTGCGAATACTTCAGCAATATAGTTATTTTCATTAGTTTCGACAGCATACCAACGCTGACAATGATAGTTCAGGTATACGTGCCGACGTCGCAAGAAGAAGATGAAGAAATACAGAGAGTACGTGAGGATCTTGAACGGCTAATTCAGCATTAGAATCACAATTTAAGAGAGCTTTGGAGGACTTAAAGTAACAAAAGGCAGAAGGGATAGATAACATTCCGTCAGAATTCCTAAAATCATTGGTGGAAGTGGCAACAAAACGACTATTCACGTTGGTATATGAAATGTATTAGTCTGGCGACATACCGTCTGAGTTTCTGAAAAATATCGTCCACGCAATTCGGAAGACTTCCAGAACTGACAAGTGCTGGAATTATCACACATGCAGCTTAACAGCCATTGCATCTAAGTGGCTGACATGAATAATGTAAAGAAGAATGAAAAATCAAATTGAGGATCTGTTAGATGACGATCAGTTTGGCTTCAGGAAAGGTAAAGGCATGAAAGAGGCAATTCTGATGTTGTGGTAGATAATGGAGGCAAGGCTAAAACAAAACAAAAATAAAGACACATTCATGGGATTTGTCGACCCGGAAAAAGCATTGGACAATGTAAAATGGTGCAAGATGTTCAAAATTCTCAGAAAAATAGGGGTAAGCTGTAGAGAGATACGGGTAATATACAACAGGAGTGGACGACCAAGAACGAAGTGCCCGGATTAAAAAGGATGCAAGATAGGGATGCAGTCTCGCCCTTACTGTTCAATCTGTACATCGGAGAAGCAATGATCGAAATAAAAGAGAGGTTCAAGAGTGGGATTAAAATTCAAGGTGAAAAAATATCGATGATACGATTAGCTGATGACCTTGCTATCATGATTGAAAGTGAAGAAGAATTGCATGATCTGCTGAACAGAATGACCAGTCTTAGGAGTTCAGAAAATGGACTGAGTGTGAACCGATGAAAGACAAAAGTAATGAGAGGTAGCAGAAATGAAAAAACGAGAAACTTAACATCAGGATTGGTGGTCACAAAGTAGATGAAGTTAAGGAATTCTTCTACCTAGGCCTCAATATAACCAATGACGGACGGAGCAAGTAGGGCATCAGAAGCACACTAACACTGATAAAATAGGTATTTCTGACCAAGAGAAGTCTGGTAGTACCAAAAATAGGCCTTAATTTGAGAAAGAAATTTCTTAGAACGTACGTTTGGAGCACACCATTGTTTTGTAGTGAAACATGGACTGTGGGAAAAGTGGAACAGAAGAGAATCTAAGCATTTGAGATGTGGTGCTAGAGACGAATGTTGAAAATTAGATGGACTGATAAGGTAAGGAATGAGGAGGTTAGGCACAGAATCGGAGAGGAAAGAAGTATGTGGAAAACCCTGACAAGGAGAAGGGACAGGATGACAGGGCGTCTATGAAGACATCAGGGAATGACTCCCATGGTATTCGAGGAAGCTGTAGAGGGCAAAAACTGTAGAAGAAGACAGAGATTGGAAATATGGAAATAATTCAGCAAATAATTGAGGACTTAGGTTGTAGATGCTACTATGAGATGAAGAAGTTGGCACAGGATAGAAATTCGTTGGGGGGGGGGGGGGCATTAAACGAGTCAGAAGACTAATGACTCAAAAACACTGGCGTCATGATGTGAGCAGGCGTCATATTAAGTGGCACTACGGAGATACACATCTTCCTTAGTGGTCGGAGGGATACAGCAAACGCTCAGTGGTACAGAGATGACGTACTACTACTACATATTTGTTTTTCAGAGTTCAGGCTGGACCAGACTTCCTCTTTATGGACAATACTGTTCGTCCGCATTGAGATGCTATGATGAATGAATTTTTCAAGATGAAGGGGTTCGTTGTATCGACCTACAAGTGAGGTCCCCGGATCTGAATCGATAGTATATGCCTGAGTTGCATTAGGGAGGCGAATTGCATCCTGTCAGCTTCCACCACGGACACTTCCAAACCTCCATGCCACTCTTGCTGAGGGATTGGATTGGCTGTCAGGAGAGCTCCTGAAGCATCTCGTAGTGAGCATGCCATTGCTAAGCAGCAAATGTGGCTGTTAGGCAAACCATACCCCCTATTTACAACTTCTTTTGTTGTGGAAGATATGCCCAAGTTATACTGTTTTCTTTCAAATATTTATATGGAACCCCTGATACGTCTAGATACGACTCTGACAGGTGAAACGTACGTAAGCATCTTGTCTGATCACCTTTTCGAAACGTTATACAATGAAGCGTCAGAGAAACTGGTATAGGCAAGCGTATTCAAATACAGATAATTGTAAACAGGCAGAATACGACGCTGCGATAGGCAACGCCTATATAAGACAACGAGTGTCTGGCGCAGTTGTTATATCGGTCATCGCTGCTACAATAGCAAGTTATCACGATTTAACTGAGTCTGGACGTGGTGTTGTAGTCGCCGCATGTGCGATAGGACACAGCATCGCCGAGGTAGCGATCAAGTGGAGATTTTCCTGTACGTTCTTTTCACGAGTGTACCGTGAATGTCAGGAACCCGGTAAAATATCGAATCTCCGACATCGCCGCGGCAGGAAAAATATCCTTCAAGAATGTAACCAACGACGAGTAAGAGAATCGTTCAACGTGGCAGCAGTGCATTCCTTCCGCTAATCGCTGCGGATTTCAATGCTGGGCCATCAGGAAGTGTTAGCGTGCGAACCATTCAACGAAACAATATCGATATGGGCTTTCGCAGCCGATGGCCCACTCATGTACCTCTGGTGACTGCACGACACAAAGCTACACGCCTTGCCTGGGCCCGTCAACACCGACGTTGGACTGTTGAAAACTGGAAACATGGTACCTAGTCGGACGAGTCTCATTTCAAATTGTATAGAGCGGATGGACGTGTACGGGTGTGGAGACAACTTCATGAATCCATGGACCCCGAATGCCAGCAGGGGACTGTTCAAGCTGCTGGAGGCTCTGTAATGGTGTGAGGCGTGTGAGTGATATGGGACCCCTGATACGTCTAGATACGACTCTGATAGGTGAAACGTACGTAAGCATCCTGTCTGATCACCTGCATCCATTCGTGTCCATTGTGCATTCCGACGGACTTGGGCAATTCCACCAGGACAATGCGACACCCAACACGTCCACAATTGCTACAAAGTGGCTCCAGGAACACTTTTCTGAGTCACTTACTCAGACCATCAAACTCGCCACACATGAACATTATTGAGCATATCTGGGTTGCCTTCCAACGTGCTGTTCAGAAGAGATCTCCACCCCCTCGTACTCTTACGGATTTATGGACATTCCTACAGGATTCATGGTGTCAGTTCACCGCAATGCTATTTCAGACGTTAGTGAAGTCCATGCTACGTCGTGCTGCGACACTTCTGCGTGCTCGGGGGAGGGGGGGGGGGGCTACTACAGTATTAGTCAGATGTACTAGTTTCTTTACCTCTTCAGTGTATTTCAGGCACTGTTGTAACCTACGTGTCTTGTTTTTAAGCTGTAGGCTCTTCAGTGATCTTTCCGACATCCTAATTAGGCAGTGTGTCCTCTTTTCGTATAATGCTTAACTTTTGGACACTAGTGTAGATCAGGTAACTGGATAGGAGTAGTCTTTTGGTCTTTGTAAGCATTCAGGATGCTCCTGTTGTAGCTTGAAGGTGGTTTAACTTTGCGTTTCAGAAGCAGTTGTGGACGTATTCTGCAGTGTCGTTACTATGAATAACCGTTCTTACATTTAACATGTTACTTGACTTTGCTGGTCAACACAATGATGACATCCTCTTCTCTCTGTGCTGTCATTGTGCTTTATTAGCGTTTTGAACACCCAGTTATTATCATAAATAGCAGTTACCTCCATCTTGCGGCCGCATTACACGTAACATACATCAGCAGACTTTCCTTGCTGGCATTCCGCCCTGCGGTTGTGTATTGACCTGCTTTGTTCGCCTCTTGTGTCACCAAGGAAAAACTTCTAAAATTCTTCCACCTCAAATATAACTCGACGTCTTCCTAGAACAGTCTTAACAATCATTCACAGGAAAGTGTACATTGTAAATTTTACTTATTGGTCTCTACTTCAGCTGAGCCCGAACTCAAAGTTCCTCCTCTTAGCAAGAAGAATACTATTCATAGTTTAGCTTACTGAGCGGTGAATCATACTATTATTTGCGTTTTCTAAGCCGTTACCTAAAACTACACACATCAAAAAATGTTTTGCGTCACATCGGTTCTCAGAGTTCCGGAACCTGTACAGAAAACTGAAATAGAGATCAACATAAACACCATTTCCGCCCTTTTTATTGCTCATGAAAACCACACATTGAGTGTTGTACCACCATACGGCTAGACTTTCAGAAGTGATGGTCCAGACTGCTGTACATACTAGTACTTCCAATACACAGCAGCACGTCCTCTTGCATTGACGCATGCTTGTAATCGTCGTTCCATACTATCCACAAGTTTATCAAGGCACTGTTGGTCAAGATTGTCCCACTCCTCAAAGGCGACTCGGCGTAGATCTCGCTGAGTGGTTGGTGGGTCACGTCGTCCATAAACAGTCCTTTTCAATCTATACCAGGCATGTTTGTTAGGGTTCGTGTCTGGAGAATTTCGTGTCTGGAGAATTTGCAGGCCACTCTAGTCGAGCAATGTCGTTATCCTGAAGGAAGTCATTCACAAGATGTGCACGATGGGGGCGCGAATTGTCGTCCATGAAGGCGAATGCCTCGCCAATATGCTGGTGATATGGTTACACTATCGGTCGGAGGATGGCATTCACGTATCGTACAGCCGTTATGGCGCCTTTCGTTACCACCAGCGGCGTACGTCGACCCCACATAATGCCACCCCAAAACAGCAGGAAACTCCATCTTGCTGCACTCGCTGGACAGTGTGTCTAAGGCGTTCAGTCGGACCGGGTTGCCTCCAAACATGTCCCCAACGATTGTCTGGTTGAAGGCATACACGACACTCTTCGGTGAAGAGAACGCGATGCAAATCCTCAGCGCACCATTCGGCATGTTGCTGGAACCATCGGTACCGCGCTGCATGGTGTCGTGGCTGCAAAGATGGACCTCTCCATGGACGTCGGGAGTGAAGTTGCGCTTCATGCAGCCTATTGCGCACAGTTTAAACCGTAACACGAAGTCCTGTGACTCCACGAAAAGCATTATTCAACACGGCGGCGTTGCTGTCAGGGTTCCTCTGAACCATAATCAGTAGGTAGCGGTCATCTACTGCAGTAGTAGCCCTTGGACGGCCTGAGCGAAGCATGTCATCGACAGTCCCTGTCTCTCTGTATCTCCTCCATGTGCGAGTAACATCGCTTTGGTTCACTCCGAGACGCCTGGACACTTCCCTTGTTGAGAGCCCTTCCCGGCATATAGTAACAATGCGGACGCGATCGACCGCGGTTTTGACCCTCTAGGCATGGTTGAACTACAGACAACACGAGCCGTGTATCTCATTCCTAGTGGAATGACTGGAACTGATCGGCTGTCGGATCCCCTCCGCCTAATAGGTGATGCTCACGCATGGTTGTTTACATCTTTGTGCGGGTTTAGTGACATCTCTGAACAATCAAAGGGCCTGTGTCTGCGATAAAATATTTACAGTCAACGTCTATCTTCAGGAGTTCTGGGAACCATAGTGATGCAAAACATTTGTTGATATGTGTAGTTTAGCATGCTACTCATTGACATAGTCTACGTGCATAACTCAGCTCGTGTGTACACAGTTACTAGCCCTCCTTTTCTTCTTCTGCTTTTTAGATTCAATACCCTGGACAGAGAACAATACAGACGACAGTACAGACAACTGTGGAAAAGCCTATGTAGCTCATTTAAACGATTTCTTTTGTGTTAGCAGAAGAGCCAACACCGTGTTACGAGTGGAGGCCGAAATGCACGCGTTTTAGCTTACGCAGACTGGCGTGAGGAGGGAAGAACTATACTGAATTGAGGTCTGGAATATGACAAGGAATGAGAATTCTGAATGCGGACGTAATTAGTTTCATACTTAGCTTTAATCCATTAATGATGAACGTCACTCTTGACGGTACATGATTCAAGTTATTATCTGTTCAGAATACATTCTTGAAGTAATTATAGTAACTGAATATGGCGCCTTGCTAGGTCGTAGCAAATGACGTAGCTGAAGGCTATGCTAAACTGTCGTCTCTGCAAATGAGAGCGTATGTAGACAGTGAACCATCGCTAGCAAAGTGGGCTGTACAACTGGGGCGAGTGCTAGGGAGTCTAGACTAGACCTGCCGTGTGGCTGCGCTCGGTCTGCAATCACTGATAGTGGCGACACGCGGGTCCGACGTATACTAACGGACCGCGGCCGATTTAAAGACTACCACCTAGCAAGTGTGGTGTCTGGCGGTGACACCACAACTTCACTCACCCCACGTGAATGATGTCAGTTTCTGCCGGTAGTTGCAACTCAATCTTTGAGGAGGGGGGGGAGGGGGGGAGAGGTAACGTCGTTTCTCTGAGTCGGTGTGGTCCTTGGTATAGGGTCAAGTATTTCTTTGTCCTACTCTTATGCATGTAGAGGTTCATCACCACATCCATTGTCCTATTATGTGCTGTGGCAACTTACCCACGCATTTCCCGGGTCGGTCTTGACGCTCAAGACTTTTGTATTCGCTTTTTTCACTCTCCCACAAACATCGATTAACATTTTCGAAAATTCATTCACTGTATCACTCTTTATTCTATCCCCACGCTTCACAGTATCAAAGAGAGAAGGCATTTTCCCGCCGTACGCCACCTCATATGGTACGAGACAAGTCCCACTAGGAATTTTGTAGTTGTATATGGGAAGCCGTTATCTACGGGTAGCGTCATAGATTAGTAACCTAAAACGCCATGGGTTCCGGCTCTGACACCATCCACTGCTTAGATTTTAATTAAAAATCTCCAGCAATTGCGGCCGAAGACTTACAGCACAAGAAGTCGCCTTCGCTATGCCAACGGCGTTGTTAAAAGAGGACGGAGGAGTGGACAGAGGTTCAGGGCGCTCTCTTGCCCTTGCATTGGAATACTGCCCCAAAAAGGCGGAAGAATCAGTAATGATCAATGGCGTGAGGAAGCAAAAGGCAATTGAAACCACTGCATTAAAAACACATAATGTGTATCCACATGACATATGGAAGGTAATTGAAAAAGTGTCGTAATGACCTCTCCATTCGCTATAGATTTCGACTTAGTCCCCCATTCAGATGTCCGGGAGAGTGTGGCGAAACAAGCGCTGCATCATTTGAGAGACAAATGGGTGAGCGAGTATGTCGGGACTTACCCAGCTCACAGCCACTAGCGCCACGTCATCATAACGCGCATGTGCGTAGCACACGAAGAATTGCGCCATAATAAGGGTGACCATACGTCCCGATTAATCGGGATTGTCCCGTTTTTTGAGGCTCAAAAATTTGTCCCGACTTTTTTCTAAAAGCAAGCAATTTGTCCTGATTTTCAAGGATTATTTTCAGACATTTACAAAGTGGTTATAATATTTTCTGAGTGTCGATTTTGTAAACTATCAATTAAAACTGACATTCCGTACGTTGGTACCCCCTGATAATGTACAGCTTAAGCACTATAATTGTTGCGTACTCTTATTTTCTTTGCTTTTGCTTGCCATTGTTGTCAGCACTCGGCATCAGTTTCGTGAAGTGCTAGCACATCGTGGCGATGCCGAAACGAAAATCAAAGTTTTCGGAAGAGCTTCAGAGGAAATTTTCTTGCTTCACTGCTACAGACAATGACTGTTCAGCAAAATGTAACGTATGTAACTGTGCTGTATCCGTGTCTCATGGTGGTGCTGCAGATCTC
Source organism: Schistocerca piceifrons (assembly GCF_021461385.2). Classification (NCBI taxonomy): domain Eukaryota; kingdom Metazoa; phylum Arthropoda; class Insecta; order Orthoptera; family Acrididae; genus Schistocerca; species Schistocerca piceifrons. The sequence goes on along the minus strand of NC_060144.1, from coordinate 259,891,216 downwards.
AAGCATCATATGGAATCAGAGAAACACAGGAAGAATCTTCGATCGGCAGGTTCCACACAAAAAATGACGAGATTTTTGTAACTTCAAATACACAGGAACAGAAAAACGTAGCTGCAGCAGAAGGAACCCTGTCATTCCATGTTGTTAAACACCACCAAAGCTATCGTTCTAATGACTGCAGTGTTCAACTAAACAAAAAAAAATTTTCCTGATTCTAAGATCGTAGAAAATGTTTCGTGTGGAAGAACAAAGTGTGAAGCAATTATCAACAATTTTATAGCTCCGCATTCCCAGAAACAGGTAATAGCTGCTGTAAACAGTGCAAAATACTTTTCAATATCTACTCATGCTAGCAACCATGGGCATCGGAAAATTTTTCCTGTGATAGTTCAGTATTTTTCTGTAAGTGAGGGTGGACTGCAGACGAAATTGCTTGATCTTGATGAATTGCAGAACGAAAAGTCCGATACATTTTCCAATTATCTTTCTCATGTTATACAGTCATTCAGTATCATCTCAAAGTGTGTTGCATTTGGTGCAGACAATACTAACTGTAATTTTGGGGGTTAATGAAGAAAGAGGGTAATAATGTTTTCTCATATCTGAAAGAAAAATTGAAAGACTCTAACATTGTTGGTATAGGTTGTCCAGCACATGTTGTTCATAACACACTTCAGAGTGCTTGTGATGTTTCACCTGTTGACATTGACTGCATTGTCATGAAGTTGTACAACCATTTTCATATTTTTTTCTATTCGTGTTGCAGAACTCGCTGAATTCTGTGAATTTGTTGGTGTCACTTACAAAAATTTACTTTTCTTTTCCAAAACAAGGTGGCTTTCATTGTTGCCAGCCATAGAAAGGATCTTGAAAATGTATGAAACTTTGAAATCTTACTTTTTGTCACAGTCTAACTCAAAGTGCCCTGCAATCTTAATGAGTTTTTTCAGTGATCCTATAAATGAATGTTATTTACTTTTTCTACATTCAAAAATGAGTGTTTTCCAACAATCCATTCTGAGCATTGAGAAACAGAATAATTCCATATGTGAAGTATTAGCAGTCTTAAATAAAGCTTTGAGAAGTCTAAATTCAAGGAAACATGAACATTTTGTACCACTAAGTGTAAAAAACTGTTGAATGATTGTGATGACCAGTCTGTTAAGAAATTTGACATAGCAGTATCAACGTTTTATGATGCTTCAGTAGACTATTTATCCTCATGGTTACAGGGAATAGCTGAGTTTTCTGTATTCTCATGCCGGCCGGAGTGGCCGTGCGGTTCTAGGCGCTACAGTCTTGAGCCTAGCGACCGCTATGGTCGCAGGTTCGAATCCTGCCTCGGGCATGGATGTGTGTGATGTCCTTAGATTAGTTAGGTGTAAGTAGTTCTAAGTTCTAGGGGACTGATGACCTCAGAAGTTAAGTCCCATAGTTCTCAGAGCCATTTTGTATTCTCATGGATGATGCTCACAGAACCACCAGAATGGTCAGTAGTTGAAAATACTTTAATGAGGCTAAATGAAAAGGGCATTCTAGTGAATGACAGCCTCTTATTTGATGAAATAGTTCATATACAGTCATTTGTAAAACAACAAGTGGAAACAGACAGTGAACAATGGTATCAGTTGATGGCACATGAAAAATGGTGTAGGTTTTTCAGATTTTGCCAGTTTAATGAACAGTTCAGAGAATCGCTTAATATAGCGCAATACTTCTTTTCACTCCCTGCCCACAATGTTGAAAGAGTTTTCAGCTTATTATCGTCACAGTGGACAGATGAGAGGAATAGATTTACGGTGAGGATCGTTAAGTGTATTTTACTGGCCTCTTTAAACTTCAGTAAATACAGCTGCACTGACTTCTATTCATACCTATTAAGCAAACCTGAGTTGCTGAATGAAATTTCATCTTCGAAGAAATATGATCGCAGTGTGGAATCCACAAAACCATAAATTCCTTGTGTTCACTAAGAACTTTTTTTTTTTTTGCAGTGATTGTTACTGTATGTCTTTCTACATTCTGTGTCATAAATGTTACATTTCTTAATAAGTAAATTTCTGAGAACTTGAAATGTACTTATTTCCAGTCTTTCCATTCTTTGTTTGGTTTTGTACACACACACACACACACACACACACACACACACACACACACACACACACAAATATCAGTGGAGGCTATATTTGCAGAGGAAGAAGAAATGTTAGCATTAAAAGTGATGTTTAACGAGAAATAAAAATTGTCCCACTTTTTGGCCAAGAAAATGTATGAAAGTCCCACTTTTGTTCGAAGAAAATATGGTCACCCTAGCCATAATCTGCGAATGGAATTAAGAAATTAAAGTAGCTTTTCCACACTTTGTCAATATATGCATCAGTATGATAAATTGTTAAATCTCAGGGTGACCAGATGGATATGTTTCCCTAAATACATCGTTTTAAATAAAAACAAATGGCACTAAATAATAAAGTTGGAAAGCCAAAAATTGTTATGAAGCGTCAGTTTGATATACAAACCTCAACTGTGTGACCCCATTAAGCTACCTCTAATAGTTTTCGAGTAAATTACTGAAGCTAGCTCTAGTAGTTTTCGAGTAATTTACTTAAATCTAATTTGGAACAAAAACGTCCTTATTTGCAGTAGATTAAGTGTCATTTATATTATTGATGGAAAGTTTTGATTACAGCACCTGATGAAACCCGTTAAATATTTGATCTATAACAAGTTTCAAGACTTTGATGTAAATAACAACCAATACAAGATCTCATAAAGTTACAGTTCAGAAGTCATGTTCTAGTGTCAGTTCCGTTCTAAAAATTCTAGGCGGCAAAGTTTAAATGCAGGCGAGCTACATTTCTTTCTGTGATTAGAGCCAACTTAATTCTATTCATACAAAAATTACATGGATTCTAAACTAACACACAATAGTGTTATAAAATATTATTTGTCCGAGAAAGCGGCCATTTAGAGCCTACTACCGGGACACAGAGCGGATGACAGCAGATGTTTCCTTTGGCCGTCCACTGTGCCCGAGAGGCAGTGACTGGACACGCTTCGCACCCAGCTCTCGTACGGTTCGCGTCGGTCAAATGCCGACTTACGCACTGCCTCGGGTGACATTACAACCAGATTGCAACTAAACGCATGTTTCTGGTACAAATAGGAAGTGAACTCGCTAGGACTGTACACTGTCCTAGATCGCTTAAATTTCACAGAAGTAACTGTTTCTGTGCCGCTCGTAGTGTTAACAAAATCATGTGGCAGGTGGTGAGATTATTTTTCACTTTTGTGGCGATAAATTAACTCAGATTATTAGAAGTCAGGGCGAAAACCCATTTATTGGGATCTTACCATAGAGGCCGCCTCTGAACTGCTCATAGTGTTGTTTATGATTGAGACATTATTATTATTATCATTATTATTATTATCAGGAATATTACTATGTTGTGCGTGTGAAAGTTTATCAAATATATCAATCAGTTAGAGCTTAAAACTTTCATTTATAATCATAGTTCCTAATGCCGCTGAGCAAACAGAGATTAGAAACATTTCTTTCAGGCAACAAAAGAAGAATGTGCAGACTATAAATTATGGTCAGTATGTTCTCCATTGTTTTTTAGCTGACCACAAAAATAGTTTTCAGGGATTATCAAGGGGGAGGAGATCATGAGAAAAAGATAGAATAAAGAACCAAGGAACAACATTCTACCAGCCACAGCATGGAACATCAGAAGTTCGAACCTAGTAGAAAACCTAGAAAAGCTGAAAAAGGAAATGCAAAGGCTCACTCTAGATATAGTCGGTGTCAGTGAAGTGAAATGGAAAGAAGATAAGGGTATCTGGTCAGATGGATATAGATTAATACCAATAGCAGCAGAAAATAGTGTAAAAAAGTGGAGCAGAGAGTGAGCTACTGCGAATACTTCAGCAATACAGTTATTTTCATTAGTTTCGACAGCATACCAATGCTGACAATGATATTTCAGGTATAAGTGCCGACGTCGCAAGAAGAAGATGAAGAAATACAGAGAGTACGTGAGGATCTTGAACGACTAATTCAGCTTGTAAAGGGAGATGAAAATCTAATAATCATGGGGGATGGGAACGTGGTTGTGGCGTAAGGAAAAGAAGGAAGTGTTAAGGGGAAGTGTTAAGGTTCAAATGGTTCAAATGGCTCTAAGCACTCTGGGACTTAACATTTGAAGGGCTTATTTCAATAGTGGTACAAGTCCATTACCTCCACTTTTCTGCCTATAATGATCCAAACAAACAGAAAGAAAGGTTCATCTCTAGCAAGAAGCCATATGCTTGAATATTTCTGGTATCTCAACTGCAGATTTTTTAGCGCTCATTTAGCTTTAGGACGCTGTATCTCAATATGAACAAAAATTGACTTGTACCACTGTTGAAATAAGCCCTGCATTTGAGGTCATCAGTCGCCTAGACTTATAACTACTTAAACCTAACTAATCTTAGGACATCACACACATCCATGCCCGAGGCAGGATTCGAGCTTGCGACCGTAGCAGCAGCGCGTTTCCGGACTGAAGCGCCTAGAACCGCTCGGCCGCATCGACCGGCAAGTGTTAAGGGAATAGAGTGTCTTGGCAGCAGGAATGAGAGAGAGACTAACTGAGTTCTGCAGTAAATTTCAGATGGTAGTAGCGAGAAATCTGTTTAAGAATCAGAAGAGGAGGAGGTATTCTTGGAAAAGACCGGGAGACGTGGGAAGGTTCCAGCTGGATTATATCATGGTCTGATGGTCTGACAGGGATTCAGAAATCAGATATTGGATTGGAAGGTGTACCCAAGAGCGATGTAGACTCAGATCATAACTTAGTAATGATGATGAGTAGATTGAAGTTTATCGTATGGAAGAATCAGTGTGGAAGAAAGTATGAAACTGAATTGCTGAGGAATGATGAGACACATTAGAGTTCGCTAAGGATGTGGATAAGGAACATCACATTAGGCAGTTCGGTTGAAGAGAAGTGGACATCTCTCAAATGAGGAGTAACAGATGTTGGATTGATAGACATAGGTACAAGACAGGTAACTCTGAAAAAACCTTGGGTAACGGAAGAAATACTCCACTTGATCTACAGAAGGGAGAAGTACGAAAATGTTCGGGGAAATATAGGACAGCAACAATATAAACCATTTAGGAGAAAAATAAATAGGATATGCAGGGCAGTCAAGGCGAAATGGGTGCAGGAAATATGTGAAGAAATTGAAAAAGAAATTGTTATCGGAAGGATTGACTCAGCATAGAGAAAAGTCAAAGCAAACTTCGGTTAAGTGAAGAGCATGCATAGTAACATTACACTTTTAAACGCAGAGGAAAGAGCTGATAAGTGGAAAGAGTACGCTGAAGGCATCCATGACCGCAGAAATTGTCTGATGTGCTGACAGAATAAGTAATCTACACAATATCGTAGATATCAAAGGCAGATATGTGCGAAAAACATCTCACAATCAGCTTAACATCTCATGCGTCAGAGCTGCTGACAAGACTAATGTACAGAAGAACGGAAAAGAAAACTGAGGATCATTTAGATGACGATCAGTTTGGCTTTAGGAAAGGTAAAGGCACCAGAGAGGCCGTTGTGACTTAGCTCTTGATAATGGAAGCAAGACAAGTAAAATCTGGAAATGCTCATAGGATTCGTCGGCCTGGAAAAAGCATTCGACAGTGTAAAATGGCGCAATTCTGAGGAAAATCGGTGTAAGGTACAGGGAAAGATGGGTAATATACAATACGTACAATAACCAAGAGGCCAAAATAAGAATGGAAAACCAAGAACGAAGTGCTCGGATTAAAATCAGTGTACGACAGGGCTGCAGTCTTTTGCCTTTGCTTTTCAATCCATACATAGAAGAATCATTAACGGAAATGAAAGAAATGTTCAAGAGTGGGATTAAAGTTGAGAGTGAAAGAAAATCTGTGATAAGATTCACTGATGACATTGCTATGCTCAGTGAATGTGAAGCATAATTACAAGATCTGTTGAATGGAATGAAACCAAGGAGGATCTGCTGAATAGAATCAACAGTCTAATAAGTAAGGAATATGTATTGAGAGTAAACCGGGAAAACACAAAAGCAATGAGAAGTAGCAGAAGCGAGAATAGCGACACACTTAACATCAAAATTGGTGGTCACGAAGCACATGAAGTTAAGGAATTCTGCTAACTTCGAAGTAAAATAAGACGGAACAAGGAGGACATAAAAAGCAGACTAGCACAGGCAAGTAGGGCATTCCTAGCCAAGGGAAGTTGGGTGTCAAACACAGTCCATAATTTGAGAAAAAAATTCTGATAATGTACACTCGTGCTAAAAAGTATCCGAACGACCTGAATTGCATTTCGCCTAATTCGCATGCAACCAACATAACGCAGTTGTCTAGCAGATCCTCTAATCGCTCTTCGGTACAGTCGTTTGACTATTGAAAATGGTTCCAACAAGTCACCACTAGAAAACACTGCTCTGTATCGCAACAACTCAAGATATAAAGTAATACCACGATACTACAAATATCAGGGAACACCTTATCACAGAGAACACTGTCCTTAAGGCTTGTAAGCTCACATTTATTACAGTAAATGACATACCTGAAATGTTACCACTCTCATTATTGTGTCAGATAGGTAATGCACGTACCACGTTTGTCGTATACATGATTTCCTCTTCAATGTAACAGAGCGTACTTATTATTTAACACAAAATGGCATTGAAATTTTAAGTTATTCACGAGCGGCTAGTTGAGAAACGTATGAACTTCAAATGACACGGCAAACCGTCTCGTTCTGCATATGGATTCAAACCCAGGTCATGCAGACTAAGCAAAGATTTCGTGACTGACGGAAACTAACAGTCATTCCTGACTAGGCACACAGAGAGTGATATACCTCGATTTTAGACAATATCAGTTAACAAATATCAACTTTAAATTACATAACGTAAACATTTTAACGGATGCGAATCTCTACTCAGCATCTATTGTCCCTGTTAACGAACTACGAGAGATGTTAAATATTGCTTCTTCACAAGTAACTTACTTGAAATGTCGTGATGTAAGGCCTTGTGTTTGGACAGGGATTCGAACCCAGAACATAATCGGATTGTTATCGAAGCACGATCAACGGTGACATAACGGATTTCTCGGCATTTGCTAGATGTTTTAACTGAAATGGCGAGACGAAACATTAATTGTTTCCTTCCCAGCAGCCGGCCGTAGTGGCCGAGCGGTTCCAGGCTCTACGGTCTGGAACCACGCGACTGCTACGGTCGCAGGTTCGAATCGTGCCTCGAGCATGGATGTGTTTGATGTCCTCAAGTTAGTCAGGTTTAAGTAGTTCTAAGTTCTAGGCGACTGATGACCTCAGAAGTTAAGTCCCATAGTGCTCAGAGCCATTTTGAACCTTCCTTGGGCTCCAACGCGGCACCTATCGCTGTTATATTCTGGAGAAAACAAACGTTAAATATGGGTCTGTTACACCATCAGTGACATGTGAGCGTGTTTCAACTAGAAATAATATGACGAAAAGTTCAGTGCTAACTGGGAATCGAACCCCACATGTATCGTTGTTCACTACACACAAAGAGACGTCAGCTATCGAACTTTTCTCCACCAGCAACTCGGAATAACATCCTTGAACTTACAATGCTCTCGCAAATAGTTCTGTGTCTTACTGGGAGTCAAAAACGTCAGATAACGTTAATGTTGACAACGAATGAAAATACATTACAAATCAAAATTATTATCCACCAGCAGATTGGTGATCTCTTGATAATACACAATGAAAATTTTAGTGCCAGGCCAGGATTCGAACCCATTCACGTGCAATATATGGATATGTTGAGGGAGCTGCAGTTTTGAACAAACAACAAATTGTAGTCGAGCTGTATTGTCACGGAGGGATCAAATTCCCCGGTAAGGGCGGTCTGAGTTGCATTCTCAGTTCAGAACCAATTTTATCGACATACAGAAGCTCAAATAAAAGATCGAATAAGCGTTTTGTGACCCTACATAGTGTTTGTTTCGTCACTAGAAATAAGTAACTAGTATAAGAAATGTTACTGGTGACAGAGTTTCTACATGTCGCCACTCCTGACTTTATTGTGATTCAACCTAACGCCTACTTGGTAGAGAAGGAATATAATGTTTAATGTGAATTTCAGACCACAATGCCATTATACCTTCTTCACTTGTCGTAGCTAGAACAGAATAGAATCTGTCTCTCCCTATCAAAAATCATTAGCAAAAGTTGGAATCGAACCCAGACCATAAGTATATGAACCTATCATCGCTCCACCAGATCACCGGAACCCGCTCTCTGTTAATTATTTTTCTATCATAACGCCGTTGCGCCACACTGGATGAGAATTCTGACACTCAGGCTCCCTGAAGTGATTTGCAGCATGTTCAGTACATTCATTTACTTGGTTGACCGAATCGCCACGAATTACCTGCCCCAGCTACCCAGCGCGTACATGCGGCTCTATTTTGTAATCACTGAAATAATATCACGTAACTGCCACCTACACAGAACTGCCAACAGTGTGGCATGCAGAAATTTAAAGAGGAAGTGTTCCTTTCCACTTGAGCTACTCTATTGCGCTATCTGTTTGTTGAAAACGTCGTGCAGTGCAAAAGAAAAGCTGTAACTGTCTGTCAGAAGTCTAGATCCGGCCATATGCATTATCTCACAGCACTGTGGAATGCGAAAGTTCTGGAGGAACTGTTGTTGACGTCTGGAGCTGCTGTAGCTATGTGGCAGCTAGTAGTGTAATGGTAAGTGTCACCCACAGTATGTAAAACCTCGCTAGTCTGAGTACATTCACTGCTACATTTTTTAAAACGCAGTTCTGCTGTCTGATGAAGTTATCAATCTGATGGAACTTTGAACATAATTGCCTTCACTTATCAACCCAAAATAGTCGCATGAGGAAAAAGGGCTAACTTCTGCGACATTTTGTTCTTTTCAGGTTTTATAGACGGCCAGGCATCTCGAAACTTTTGTGTTATGTGTGGGGAGAGCGCATCGTGCCTAAATGCGTCTGAAAAATATTTTCTACATTAGCTGTCGTGTGGTAGTGGCATTTTATTCTTCTTCAAACCTTGTTTGACAGCTTTAACTCAGAACAAGTTTTCCACATGCATGTAATCAATAAACTGCATGTGCATTGTCAGACTGTTATAGATAACATCAGAGAATTCACATGAATCGTTGATGATTAATTTCTGTCTCATGTTTACTATCTTTAATTTTAACAACACTAAAAGAAACCTTACAAAGTTTTGAACTGTATTACAAGAAATGAAATAAAGCTACCCACGATAACCATACGACGAAAGTCTGTTTTAATAAAACTGAGTATCTGTACACAAGTGTGCCTCTATTGGCACGAATTAGCAAAATACTACTCACTTAGATTTCGACTGGGTCTGTATTTAATTGGTATGCTGTGTCAAACTCAAGCTATGATTGTAATTCCAGGGAATCTACAATACATTTCACTTTCTGTCACATTGGTAATAACAGTTTGGTCCAACAATATTTTAGCGAGAGATTTCTTGGCCGACCATCTGCCTCTGATCACCACATGCGTCTGAGTTCTCTGGGACCTGTTTGCTGCCTGCCGGCGGTGGCTGAGGCACTGCGCTGCCTCGCCTTCTGCCGACAACGTCTGCTCCACTCCTCACTCTCGACGGTGTAACACGCTTTAATGTTGTTCAGTGGTGACCCATAAAATCTGTCTACGATTTGTTTTTCACACTCGACAGCAACGGAGGCACAAAAAACCGATACGATATATCAATGTGGCACAGAATTAATTCCATTGTTTCTGATCCATCTGATCCAGTGCGCCATAATTAAAGCATCACAGCCTGTTCTTTTTCCTTCCGCAGGAGATTCTTCAAATAATTTATTTTTGTCATGGGTTCATATGTGTTTGTTAAGACACAGAGAGTAAATGAAATGCAATGTGTTTGGTTTCTTTCTTTCATTCCCTACTATAAATGAATGCGAAACATTGTGTCAATACCTTTCAGAACCCGGTCTATAGCTACTCAGGCAAACTGCTTATTTTGTAGTCCATACATTAACTAATGGAGAAGCGAATGCCGTTCAAACAGGATATTTAAAATATTCAGTTGGATTTAAGGCGAAAAAATTGCCCATATTTGAAGCTACCCAGAGAAAAGTAAGTTGCTAAAGCCACTGTTAGTAAATGTCTACAGAGAGTTCCCAATTGGTAGTGCGGAAATTTAGCATGGAGGCCCTATAGTAATCGAGAGGTTGATTTCCTTCATACTTGTCACCCTGACATGTGAGTCTTAAGTGAAGAACAATACTGAAATTCGTGTCATTGATGTTCAATTTTAATTTCTTCATAGACGCTTGTATTGTGAAGCAGCTTGGCAGACAGAAAGCCGAGATCTATGACCATTAACACAACTAACTGACTCAAGCTACCAAGAGGACTTGACGTGTAAGGACTTCCTTCTGACTTCGTTACAGAATTTTTTCTGGAAATTCGCAGCTCCATAAAATAAATTAAAAAAAAAGCTCGCACACGATGGCCCCTACCCCTGTTAGAACTGACGACTCATTGAGCCACTGCGATACGAGACACGGGCTGTAGCACGGGGCTACGGACACGCCGCTGCTCAGTCTCATAACGAATCGTGAAAGACAATAAAAGTTGTCACTTATGTGAAGAATAGCATTTCTTTAGCCAAAAAATTGAATTTTCTGTCTCAATGTCTTAGTTTACATGAGGATTATATAGCGCGAGTCATTCGAATGGAAATGGAATGTCAAGAGAATTTAGCGAGTCAATTCAGTACCATACGCGGAAGTAATTGCACTATCACAGTGTTGCCAAATGTTTGTGACGATGTTGCCAATTCTCAGCTGTGCTAGGAACAGCTCTGTAGCGGTATGCAAGGAGAATCCCGTTCTCATGTCAAAGGAGGATACGGAGAGGAGACGTGGGGTTTGGTTAATATGCAGCGTTTTCTCCTACCAGTTGTGTCAAACATTCAGGTGTATAACCTTCCATCACTATTACAGTTGCCCACAAAATATATATGAATAAAACCTTACCTTGTTACTTTGTGACAAAAGATTATTTCAGTAGAATAATTAGTCTTTGTAAATCAACTTTGCCCACCTGTCACGAAAAGTTAGATAAAAAACACTTTGCACCTCGAAATCGATTGCATCTATGTGCAGTCTTGTGATCATACAAGTAGAATTTCATGAATTGCACGAGAATGTAGAAAAATGTAGGTGTGAATGGAAGCTATAAGAAACACAGTTAACTAATTATTCTGTGCCACGTTATAATCAATTCATTTGAAAATTCAGAAGAGGAGAAACAAAAAATTACGCCCATTAAGACAGAAACTAAAGTTCAGCTGCGGGCACTGTGCAGATCTGCGCTTTTTCATCTTCAGATCTATACAAATAATGTATACTAACCAGCGTATTCATTGTTTTCGTAATGTTTCCCTCTTGTTTAGTCTTCCAATGAAGAACTGGATCCACACCCATGAGTATGATTGTTTCTTTGTATCCTTCCATCTACTATCTTTGTGTTTTATTACTCGGTGTTCATAAAACAAAATATTATGCCTGCTCCCACGAGGTATTGGAACGAGGTCGCAAGAAGGCTAACGAATTATAATCAAAATACACTGAGACGCCAGTCTGCCTGTCGTCATGGTGTTAAGTCGACAGAAATAGTTGGGTATTATTGCCTACATCACCGGCATCCCGCTGTCGTCTTCTCTTACAGAGATTTTCATATTACGCTGATCACAAGACACCGAGATAAATGTGTATATTCTCCAAGACGAAACATCCCATATTCCATACATCCTGATCAATTCGTTACTTGCATCGGCAGCAATGAGTGATAGGAAAGCTGTTGAGAGGTGACGAATAACTATAAAAATGTTAGTAATAACAAATCAGTAATCAAGTATGTTTACTGCATTCCAAACAATTGTTAACGACTAAAAAAAAACTGAGGAAGTCTGAGTGTTGAACTGACGCACTGCGTAAGTGTTCTTTCCACTTTGTTACTGAATTCTGTTCTGGTTGTTTGCAGAGAGAAAAGAAAGAACCCTGTAGCCATACAAATCGCTAATACAACAAGATATTACCTATCAACTATCCTTGCCTTACATCACGAGACGAACGTGGCGTCACCGAGCTGATATCCGAAATACGTTTCCGTTTTCACTCTCTGTCTCTCTCTCTCTCTTTTCATTTTTCATTTTATTTTTTGAGGACTTAAGTTGATGATCATTTTTAATATTTTAGCAGTACTATATCCATTGGTGTTAATCTCGTTTTCAACCAATGATTCCTACAGCTACAGGGCCATTACTTGTGATACCTCTTAGACAAAATACTTACGCAGTGCTATCAGGCAAAAAGATCAACCTGACACAAAATGTGGGAAGTTTGTTTTACAACTTTCGTACCTGGATAAAGAGCTTTTCCTATTTGAGGTATCTGGGAACGTTGCTGCATAAGACGATTTAAGAAGAAACGAAATTCCTTCAGCTACGACGATGTTTAAGGAAATCGTCTTAACGACACTGTATTGTGATTTGTGAATCGTTCACCGGCCGTACTCTGCCGCATTTCGCTGTTTGGAAGGAAAATGCTTACTGATAAATTTCACAGAAAGAAAAGGAGGGCGAAATGTCTCCCACTGGAAGGTCACGTTGTTTTATTTAATTGATTACAAAATCAGGTAAAACGAACAGTGAGGTTGTCAGTATATACACATTACTGTTGTCAGTACAATGTTGCACTGTCCAGGGTAAGTAATGATAAAGGGCCCATTTAGGTTAGGCATATTGTATACAGAAGTGGAAGAGAGAGCACCACTAAATTATACAATCCGTATGCATTGCATACACGCAGAAATTACTGTTACAGTGTACTTATGGAGCCCAATGAGTGAATTGCGTATTTTCCAGTGAGACAGAACACTGGCAAACAATCTTCGCTACATTAGGTTACTTAAACTGGTGTCACTTTGAGCTAGAATTTATGGTCAGCGACTAAGTGTAAGGTAAATGAGTCGGACGCGGGTTTTGCAACTATGAAATACTTTCCTACATTATAGTAGCGAATATTAAATTTGAAGTAATATTGCGAAAATTTTGAACTTGGATAGCTTAGAATGAAAATCTTTCTGTTTATTGCAAAGGAAAACAATTGATTTTCTAAAACAATCTCTGTCATACACAAATTGAAACAGGTCAGGTCTACCAAATCATATGGAAGAACTGACAGCGACGTGTATCGGAAGGTAGTAAGATACCTTGGCTTCTCGTTTGGCAGTATTTGACAGCCATTTCTAGGCGCAAGTAAATGAAGAAATGTAACGCGTTTTTGTTATCAAGTAACGTCTTCATCAATTACTTTAGTTTTAATGTAATCTACGGGTAATTGCTGATGTCTGATATTAACATGAAAAGGTTTTCGTAGACAGGGAAAGATCCTGTTATTGGGCAACTACTTCTATAATGACCAAAAGGCATTAAATGATCTTCAAGCACATGTGTTCCAGCAGTGGTATGAAGAAAATGATATTAATAATGACGGTAATAATCGAATTATCTGGTAATTTCACATTCCACAGTGGATTTTCTCGAACTAAGAAATTAGCTGAATTAGTAAAAGTTTCAAAATGGCTTCACAGCAAGGCTATGATGCGAAGTAGAGTCTTTACATCCTGCTGACATGAGAATAGCATAATCTCCACGTCAGAATCTTGCTTCTACTTAACCATTTAATAGAATCGCATTTTTTCCACCGTGACCAATTTTGTAAGCTAAGCACATCATTTACTTTTAAGAGGCACAAACAGATTTACTTTACCTCTGGTAACCTCAAGAGAAAAACGTTATAATCCAGAATCCGCATTAAACATCACGTTCCTTCATTACCAATTGGGCAGAGCCGGTTTACGTTGGTAAACAGAAATACTGTCAAAAATGGTTCAAATGGCTCTGAGCACTATGGGACTCAACTGCTGAGGTCATTAGTCCCCTAGAACTTAGAACTAGTTAAACCTAACTAACCTAAGGACATCACAAACATCCATGCCCGAGGCAGGATTCGAACCTGCGACCGTAGCGGTCTTGCGGTTCCAGACTGCAGCGCCTCTAACCGCACGGCCACTTCGTCCGGCAGAAATACTGTCACCAGTAAACTTACTTACATTAGAAAGTGTTATTTCATTTGATGAACCGATAGCCATTTAAGGGAACAGGGCTCTTATTTTACTTGTACTTAATTGAACTAGAAATGTTGAAAAATTTGGTGCTGGACTGTGATTCGAATATGTACCTCCTCTTTCGAGGATCTGAATCTCTCGGAACAGTATAGTCCAATCATTTCGTTCCTTTTCCCAAGACTGAAATCATCTCTAGGTCTCCTCCAAAGGTAAGTATGTGGGTCCGAATCCTGATCCAGTACAAAATTTTCATAATTTCATTTCAAGCCCTATCACGTACCTACCGGCCTGCTAGTGAAAATTAATGTGCATTTTTAATGTCAGTCCATGTGATGCCAACAATCGCAATAGGTGTCGTTATTTCTGGTCGAACACGCACATATCTTACTGTTGGTGAGTAAGCAATTGATACTTAAGCTATATTAGTGGACGATAAAGAAGGATGGTAGGTGTGCGTTTCGATTGTCGCTGGGCACAAAAATTTGTATCCTTAGATTTAAGCACCTAGCAGCTGGTAAAAAAAACCGATACGTAACATTTGATTTTACTTAGTTAACAATTCGATTGCGTGTTGGGTTCGTATCCCTGTCACAGAAATTCACATCATGCGCTTCATCTTTAAGTGCATGCACACTTTCTTACTTCTGAATGGAGGTATATCAGACATCTTTCGTGGTTAGTTAACAGGGACGAAAGGGTCTTGAAAGGAGTCCCGGTTTATTACAAAAACTGTCGTCTTTTTTTTTCAAGTTTAGATTTGGTTACTGATATTGGCGAAAATTTCGGTAATTCATGACTCTTTATGGCAAGTCAGCAATGTGATATAATATGATTGGATTAGATTACATTAATACTTGTTCCATAGATCATGAATACGACATTTCGTAATGACGTGGAACGCGTCATTTTAATGAAAGATTTCCTTACATACAATGTTTCAATTTCCTTACAACAATTTCTTAATCTCTCTCTCATTCTTTTTGATTTCTCCCTCTCTCTTCTCTCTCTCTCTTTCTCCCTCTCTCTATCTCTATCTCTCTCTCTCTCTCTCTCTCTCTCTCTCACACACACACACACACACACACACACACACACACACACATTCTTTTTTGTTTTTATTTGTTTGTTGTGCTAGACTATCGGCGAGGCACGAAAACGTCCATGAACGAGTTTCTTATTTTTGAGTACACTTACGAAAGAAATATAAAAACAACTATGAGAGTTACTGATTTATGATGCTTAGTTTGCAGTCAGTTTTGAGTGTTACGTATTCCAGGCCGTAGCAGCCGCATCTTTGAGACTCCAGCTATGGTTACTTTCCAGCCCGCTGTAGGATCACATCGGTTCGTCTTCTTCCTGCTGGTACTGTAACTGAGATTTGGCAAAAAGGCAAGGTATGTTTGGCAACTCTGTGATCGACGAGTTACTTCCTGGTCTGCACGGAATTAAGCGTCAAAGTTAACTTGATTTTTCCTGTCACTTCCATTGAATAATCCGTGTTATTATCGCTTGAGGTTTGCACGTGAAATCGCAACTAATCTCGTCCTTTAAATAGCGGTTTACGAGTTCTAGCCAGTACTGGCCTCGTAAGAGGGAGGCAAGAAACATACCTCTTCACTAGCTCTGTGGTAATGTGCTGGCCTGTGAAAGAGCGTCTGTTATGGTTTGTGGTTCAAGTCTCGCTGACTGTAACGTTTCTATTCCTACTTTGAAAGAGCTACAAGCAGTCAGATCAAACATCGATAAGGAAACCGCCAGAAAATACTTTCGGTTTATATTGTAATAGTGTACTTAGCTGTACTGTACTCTCTGACTGTTCTGGAGTAGCAAGCATTGTGAATAAATACAAAAAATTGTCTATCGTAATTAATATGTAACAGTTACCTGCTTGTGGGCAATTAAAAGAGGCCCGAACGTCCGTCCACAGTATTCTGAACAGTATGGGCGCTTCTAGTATCCTCTGTAAAGGGACTCGTTGATGAATGAGACCAGCATGTTCCACGTCATGTTGCTTGTCCTCCACCAAAACTTTTCATCCATCCCTCAGTCAGTGGTGCTCCATCTGTCATGGGCTGCTGAAACATAATCTTGCACTTCCTTTTAAACTTCATCCCTAAAAGCTACAGGTATCACTATACGTGGTCCACCTTCCATCATTCTGTACAATAAGCCCTCATGTGTCGCAAACTGTGGTTGTGTCCTAAATAGTCGGCAGTCAGCGTCAGCTGGTGAATCTCTTGCTGCTCGATAATACTCCTACCCAACACTTGCAAAACTCCAACATTTCTACTTAAACTATCAGCACAAATTTGGTTTTTTTCAGGTTTACGTACCACCTCATGACCAAAAACTCGGCTTCTGAGCCCACTGCATTAGCCTACTTGGTAGATCTTTGGTCCCAGCAACCACTTCAATGCAGTGTGGCTTGTCACATATTTAAATATTCTGCCATACAACTAACAACGGAAGTACGTCGCACCCTAACCAGCAGCCAGCATCTCTTTCTTTGTGGCAGATTTGTTCTGATCTGCTTTATTCAGCTGTCTCAATGCATACGCTACCTTATTTTCTTTACCACCCACACTTTGGCTATGAACACATCCAACCACTAGATTACTTGCATTGCACGATAAAATAATTTCCTTGCTAAAATATAATAATAGCATTACTCGACTCTGCGTTAATACCTGTTTCAAATTCTGAAATACAGTTTCATAGTCAACTGGCCACTGAAACTTCACTCCTTTTTTCAACAACCTGTTCATTGGTTCAGCAATTTCAGCAATTCAGCCGGCCGATGTGGCCGAGCGGTTCAACGCCTTTCAGTCTGGAACGCGACCGCTACGGTCGCAGGTTCGAATCCTGCCTTGGGCATGGATGTGTGTGATGTCCTTAGGTTAGTTAGGTTTAAGTAGTTCTAAGTTCTAGGGGACTGATGACTTCAGATGTTAAGTCCCATAGTGTCAGAGCCACTTGAACCATTTTTCAGCAATTCCCCTCACGAATTTCCTGTAACAATTACAGAGACCGAGAAACGACGGAAGTCGTTTTGGGCTCAGTGGTGGCAAAAAATCGTGGATTGCTGAAATCCAACGTGTATCAGTTCTGACAAACGACCTAAGTAATTCAATTGAGTTGCTGTGAAGTGACATTTATCGATACTGGGTGGCAACCGTGCTGTGCGTAAACTCATGAAAACTTCTTCCAGCCTCTGTACTTGCCCTTCCATATCCTTCGAAATCACAATGTTATCACTGAGAAAAACCATACACTTTGTGATTTCCATCCTACGAGCACTCCATCTAGTAGCCTCTGGAAGGTAGCTGGTGTATTTTTTAGTACAAACAGTATTCAATATCGATAATGGCCCCAATGTACCATAAAAGTGGTCTTTGGATGGTCTCTGATGATATCCACTTCTTAAATCAATTTACATTGACGTAAGTTTTCCAGAGTCTGTGATATTCGGTATAGGATTTGCATCTGCAATAGTCCTCGCATTCAGTTAATGGTAATCACAACCCTATATTTTCTTGTGCCATCTAGTGATTTTTTTGAGACAATGACTACACTTGCAGCCCATGGGATGTTATTATGATCAAGGATACCATGAGTCAACTGCTGGTCAATAAACACTTCCATTACAGGTTGCAAATGCCCCAGAATTCTGTATTTTTTCTGCACAGAGAGCATAACCACCTGTATGTGGCAAGTACAGAGGCTGGAAGAAGTTTTCATGAGTTTACGCACAGCACGGTTGCCACCCAGTATCGATAAATGTCACTTCACAGCAACTCAGTTGAATTACTTAGGTCGAGTTGTCTTGTGACAGCCAGAGCGAGAGCACCAGCAGCAGCGAGTACTGTTTGTATAAAGCGTTTATTTTGCATTTTGTTTACGACCTACCACTAAGGAAGGGATTCTATTTGTGTTTATCTGCTCTGCATAGTAACTAACAGTTCTTGATAAAACTTTACGTAGTTTTCGTGTTAGATTTCTTAGTGTTTTCTTGATCGTTTAGAACAGAAAGCGCCCTAAAACCGTCTTTTGTTTGTTTCGCGGCCGTTAGCCACTAGTCACATGAATCAGCAGTTGTCTTGTGACAGCCAGAGCGAGAGCACCAGCAGCAGCGAGTACTGTTTGTATAAAGCGTTTTTGTACTTATTTGCTGCGCTTAGCTTTTAAATAGTTTTTCTGGGAAAACCTAGCGTAGTTTTCGCGTCTCGTATTTCAGTGAGTGTTTCTTGATTATCAGAGTAGCTCATCAGAAGATTATCTTGGGAATTTGTCACCGTATAGAGTAGGGTAAACATAGTCATGTGTAGGGACTGTGGTTGTTGTGAGCGGACGCAAGGAGAATTGGCCTCTCTTCGGGGGCAGGTGGAGGCTTTGTCTGTTAGGCTCATCGAGCTCGAGGCGCAGGCGTCGGCTCGTAATGGCGTTGGGGCAACTGTGGTGAGACCTATGCCTACTTCGGTGGCCTTGGAATCACATGGAACCCCTGATGTCGCTGCGTCTTCCGGCAGTGAGCATCTTACCGGTCAGCCATCACTCCAGGGTGAATGGCGGACAGTGGTGGGCTCGCGCGTGCCTGGCCGAAAGGCGAAGGTGGGATCTGGCCGCGTGGCAGCTGCCTTACCCCTTTCCAACAGGTACGGGGTGCTTCCTAGTGGTGATGACATCGTTTCCGAGCCACCACAGGATGCCTCGCCTGTTGGGCCAGTGGCCGATTCTCCGGCAAGGTCCCGACAGTCACAGAGGGCGGGCCTATTAGTTATAGGGAGCTCCAACGTTAGGCGGGTTATGGAGCCCCTCAGGAAAATAGCGGGTAGGTCGGGGAAGAATGCCAGTGTGCACTCGGTGTGCTTGCCGGGGGGTCTCGTCCGTAATGTGGAGGAGGCCCTTCCGGCAGCTATTGAACGCACTGGGTGTGACCGGCTGCAGATAGTAGCACATGTCGGAACGAATGACGCCTGCCGCTTGGGTTCTGAGGCCATCCTTGGTTCCTTCCGGCGGCTGGCTGATTTGGTGAAGACAACCAGCATCGCACGCAGAGTGCAAGCTGAGCTTAATATCTGCAGCATAGTGCCCAGAGTCGATCGCGGTCCTCTGGTTTGGAGCCGTGTGGAGGGTCTAAACCAGAGGCTCAGACGACTCTGCGACTATAATGGTTGCAAATTCATCGACCTCCGTTATTGGGTGGAGAACTGTAGGGCCCCCCTAGACAGGTCAGGCGTGCACTACACACCGGAAGCAGCTACTAGGGTAGCAGAGTACGTGTGGCGTGCACACGGGGGTTTTTTAGGTTAGAGGGACCCCCCCTTGGGCGAAACGATAAAATACCTGACGGCTTACCAGAGAGGACATTATCATCGTTGATAAAGAACGTCCGTCCTCAGAGACCAAAAACAGGAAAAGTTAACGTAATATTGGTAAACTGCAGGAGTATCCAGGGCAAGGTTCCTGAATTAGTATCTCTTATTGAAGGAAATAGTGCGCATATAGTATTAGGAACGGAAAGTTGGTTAAAACCGGAAGTGAACAGTAACGAAATCCTAGACACAGAATGGAATATATACCGCAAGGATAGGATAAACGCCAATGGTGGAGGAGTATTTATAGCAGTAAAGAATTCAATAATATCCAGTGAAGTTATTAGCGAGTGCGAATGTGAAATAATCTGGGTTAAGTTAAGTATCAAAGGTGGGTCAGATATGATAGTCGGATGCTTCTATAGACCACCTGCATCAGCAACCGTAGTAGTTGAGCGCCTCAGAGAGAACCTGCAGAACGTCGTGAAGAAGTTTCGTGATCATACTATTGTAATAGGGGGAGACTTCAATCTACCAGGTATAGAATGGGATAGTCACACAATCAGAACTGGAGCCAGGGACAGAGACTCTTGTGACATTATCCTGACTGCCTTGTCCGAGAATTACTTCGAGCAGATAGTTAGAGAACCAACTCGTGAAGCTAACGTTTTAGACCTCATAGCAACAAATAGACCGGAACTTTTCGACTCTGTGAATGTAGAAGAGGGTATCAGTGATCATAAGTCAGTGGTTGCATCAATGACTACAAGTGTAATAAGAAATGCCAAGAAAGGAAGGAAAATATATTTGCTTAACAAGAGTGATAGGGCACAAATCGCAGAATATCTGAGTGACCACCATCAAACGTTCATTTCTGAGGAAGAGGATGTGGAACAAAAATGGAAAAAATTCAGAAACATCGTCCAGTACGCCTTAGATAAGTTCGTACCGACTAAGGTCCAAAGCGAGGGGAAAGATCCACCGTGGTATAACAATCATGTACGAAAGGTACTACGGAAACAAAGAAAGCTTCATCATAGGTTTAAGAGCAGTCGAATCATAGCTGATAAGGAAAAGCTGAACGAAGCGAAAAAGAGCGTAAAGAGAGCAATGAGAGAAGCATTCAACGAATTCGAACATAAAACATTGGCAAACAATCTAAACAAGAACCCTAAAAAGTTTTGGTCATATGTAAAATCGGTAAGCGGATCTAAATCCCCTATTCAGTCACTCGTTGACCACGATGGCACCGAAACAGAGAACGACCGAAGAAAGGCAGAAATACTGAATTCAGTGTTCCGAAACTGTTTCACTGCGGAAAATCGTAACACGGTCCCCGACTTCAGCCGTCGCACGGACGCCAAAATGGAAAATATTGAAATAAACGATATCGGAATTGAAAAACAACTGCTATCACTTAGTAGCGGAAAAGCATCCGGACCAGACGAGATACCCTTAAGATTCTACAGTGATTATGCTAAAGAACTTGCCCCCTTTCGATCAGCAATTTATCGTAGATCGCTGGAAGAACGTAAAGTACCTAGCGACTGGAAGAAAGCGCAGGTCGTTCCCATTTTCAAGAAGGGTCATAAATCAGATGCGAATAATTATAGGCCTATTTCGCTTACGTCAATCTGTTGTAGAATAATGGAACATGTTTTGTGTTCTCGTATTATGACGTTCTTAGATAATACAAATCTCCTTCATCATAACCAACATGGATTCCGCAAACAGAGATCATGTGAAACTCAGCTCGCCCTATTTGCCCAAGAAATTCACAGTGCCGTAGACACTGGCGAGCAGATTGATGCCGTATTCCTGGACTTCAGGAAGGCATTTGATACGGTTCCGCACTTACGTTTAGTGAAAAAAATACGAGCTTACGGAATATCGGACCAGGTTTGTGATTGGATTCAGGATTTCCTAGAAGAAAGAACACAACATGTCATTCTTAACGGTTCAAAATCTGCAGATGTAGAGGTAATTTCGGGAGTACTGCAGGGAAGCGTGATAGGACCTTTATTGTTTACAATATACATAAATGACTTAGTTGACAACATCGGTAGCTCCGTGAGGCTATTTGCAGATGACACGGTTGTCTACAAGAAAGTAGCAACATCAGAAGACTCGTACGTACTCCAGGAGGACCTGCAGAGGATTAATGCATGGTGCGACAGCTGGCAGCTTTCCCTAAACGTAGATAAATGTAATATAATGCGCATACATAGGGGCAGAAATCCATTCCAGTACGATTATGCCATAGGTGGTAAATCATTGGAAGCGGTAACGACCGTAAAATACTTAGGAGTTACTATCCGGAGCGATCTGAAGTGGAATGATCACATAAAACAAATAGTGGGAAAAGCAGGCGCCAGGTTGAGATTCATAGGAAGAATTCTAAGAAAATGTGACTCATCGACGAAAGAAGTAGCTTACAAAACGCTTGTTCGTCCGATTCTTGAGTATTGCTCATCAGTATGGGACCCTTACCAGGCTGGATTAATAGAAGAGATAGACATGATCCAGCGAAAAGCAGCGCGATTCGTCATGGGGACATTTAGTCAGCGCGAGAGCGTTACGGAGATGCTGAACAAGCTCCAGTGGCGGACACTTCAAGAAAGGCGTTACGCAATACGGAGAGGTTTATTATCGAAATTACGAGAGAGCACATTCCGGGAAGAGATGGGCAACATATTACTACCGCCCACATATATCTCGCGTAATGATCACAACGAAAAGATCCGAGAAATTAGAGCAAATACGGAGACTTACAAGCAGTCGTTCTTCCCACGCACAATTCGTGAATGGAACAGGGAAGGGGGGATCAGATAGTGGTACAATAAGTACCCTCCGCCACACACCGTAAGGTGGCTCGCGGAGTATAGATGTAGATATGTATTTTACGTCCTGTCACTGGTGTTGCAGGCAATGGTCCTCCCAGATTAAACAGGTTTGCTAATCATAACAACAGAGTTTCCGTAGCAGACTTATCTCTCCCCGCTAAAAGTTTCACTTTCTTGTGCAGTGAGATATACCGACGACTTGCTTGTGGCCAGGGATTCCTTCAGACCTGTTGAGTTCATCGTCGTTCAGAACCTCCAAACTGGCACTTAATTACCCCTTTGGCAGACTCACCTCATCCCTGCCACTATCTGTATGTACTGGAACCATGTTATCCCCCATCTACTTCCTTGTACTTGTACTTGGCTCTGAGCACTATGGGACTTAACATCTATGGTCATCAGTCCCCTAGAACTTAGAACTACTTTAACCTAACTAACCTAATGACGTCACACAACACCCAGTCATCACGAGGCAGAGAGAAAATCCCTGACCCCGCCGGGAATCGAACCCGGGAACCCGGGCGCGGGAAGCAAGAACGCTACCGCACGACCACGAGCTGCGGACCATCTACTTCCCTCACGCATGCTACTCTACTATGCACAAAGCAATATGATGCACCCACCTTCACTTTCCCCTCTAACGGCTCCAAGATCGATACCCACACTAACCTAGAGTAACTTTCCTGCAAACTGATCTTCAGCGCATACGTCTGTTGTTTGTTTGGTAAAACCTCCATGACAGATGAACCTTGTGGTGATGTAACACCAGCAGTGGTCGTTCCCAGCTGAAACAATGTTCCACTGAATTCTATCAAGTATTGTGAAAGATCAGTTTTGTGTGATACCAATTCAGAACGTCAAGTCCCAATATTGCACAGTATCCCCATAGACATGTGCTGACACCTCCATGTACCCTTGGAAGTTCCTCACCCCAACAATGAAAATCTCGCAATTTTAAACATAGCTAACAGTGACAACGGTATATAAATTTTCAATGTAAAAAGTATACAGCCAACCGATTGCATAGGTATAATGTAGTGATTAACCATTTTATTCATTTATGCTACACACTGTCGCATTTTTGTAAAAATTATTTTATTCCTTTTGTGTCTTTTATACATACTTTCTTTTATACTACATATAGCTTACCTTGTTTAAAACATTTAAACATGCATCAAACGGACGAATTACTGCAATGGTTGCGTTGAGCGTTCTTCGCGCTACTAGCACCCAGTAAGTGGCGCGCTCTACACCACGTTTACCTGGAATCGCAACTAGTTGCCTCCCGTTCAGTACAGTGTTCGCTCTTTAAACAAACTGTATCGGTGTAACAATTTTTAGTGTTTCTAAGGAGTACTTTACTCCACATTTTCTACTAATTGACTTGAGCTCCTTGGCTCATCACGTATGTTTACAATTTTAACGTCATGTAATTTATGTAAATACTACTTTTACTCCATCTTCTTCTTTTCAGTGCTGTCAAATATTAAATATTTTAGACGTTT
This sequence comes from Schistocerca piceifrons, assembly GCF_021461385.2. Classification (NCBI taxonomy): domain Eukaryota; kingdom Metazoa; phylum Arthropoda; class Insecta; order Orthoptera; family Acrididae; genus Schistocerca; species Schistocerca piceifrons. The sequence continues at coordinate 259,867,282 of NC_060144.1, read as the reverse complement.
ACTTTATAATATGTTCAATTCGCCTGGATCTCCGCCCCCACCCGCTTTTACAAGGCCCTCCAAATCCTTGAACGCCATGCGCTCCCTCCGCCTTGCCTTCCGTATCCGCCTTCCATCCCCCACACGGCTCCTGTATGAACTGATCCCCTTCCCCCACCTCCTCCTGTTCCTCCAACATCTCCGCATCCTTTGCATTGTTCGCAGGCTTGATCCCCCCCACCCTCTGGTTTCCTCCTTCCTCTCCACCCCCCGCCCGTTGCCGCGCCTCTATCGCTGTATCCCTCCCTCTCTCCACCTCCACACCCTCCATCTCCTTCATCAGGGCAATTTCCAACGCCTCCCCCTCCCGGATGACAAACTTCACCGTGACATCTACCCTTCCTTCCAACTATAACCTGGCCTTGTTCCCCCCCCCCTCCCCAGGGCCACCTTTTCCTCTTTCCTCCTTCTCCCAGAGCGGATTTTCCTCCGTCCCCCTCTCCCCTGAGACCCTGCACCCCATACTTGCCTCTCTCCTTCCCACATCCCTCCCTACCTGGCCCTCTTCCGCGCGCCCCCCCGCTCCCCTCTCCCATCTCTTCCCCTCCCTCCCTTCTTCAGGTCTCCCGCATCTCCTAGCGCCTGGCAGATTCCCTGTATTGATCATCATCAGTGTGCCACATCAGTGTTGTGTTTAGTGCTGTTTCTCGTGTGCGTCAAGAGGTGTGATTTTAATTGTGTACTGCCTTGAGGTTCGCCGTCAGTGTTACGTTATGTGCTATGCCATCCATCAACACCTTTATGCTCCAGTCATACTGTGCCTTGTGTTCTTTTAATTGTCGCCGTGTGTGGCTTTTTGTGTGTGCTACTTTTAAACAGTTTTTTTATCTCCATTTTACAGTCACCCCGTTTTTTGTCTATTGTCTACCATGATGTTCCCCCTTTTTTATGTCTATGTTCACCTTATTCTCTCCTTTGCTGTTTTTAAATGTCTTCTATTGTTTTGTTCTATGTCTTTCGGCTGAAGAGCAGCGCATATGCTGCTGCCAGCACGCCCCGATGGGGAATTGAAATACAATAAAGAAAAAAAAATAATAATATGTTCAAAACATTAGAGGTAACTTTCCTCCTGAAGAAGGTACCCTTCGTTGTACTGGAACTTGGTCAAGTTTATTGCATTATACCTCTACAAACTGTTGATTGTGTACTTTGTACATTGAGAATACTGAAAATGAGGGCTGTCGATTCCAACTATGCCACACCATTGCCACCCACTCCCTGTACCTTATATTGTACAGTCTTTAGCCTCCTCCTACCCAGAAAGCCCAGACTGGCTGCCGACACATGAGCCCCTGTGTCTATTAAAAATCTATATTCTGTTTCGTTAAATATGCCCACCGAGCAACACTCTGTCCATGTAATGGCGATTTCAGGATACATTTTCCTGGGAACACAGTCCACTGGTTGAGGAATTACCACTAGCGTTTAACGAAAGCTTGTTCTGACGCTGTCCGTTCTACTTTTTACTGTAACATTCACGCTTCTGATGACCTGCTACTCCACATCCATAACAATGGGTTTGTTGACACCGTTTATAAACGTCAACTATACGTCCACATCTATAACAATTGACCCTGGACTCAAAAATATCCCCTCTATAGCGCCCCCCGTGTCGCAATGTCTACTTCCTCAAGTGGTGTCGCCACCATGATGGCAGAAGCTAAGTCTTCCATGTTTTCCATCTTGACTGTACTGGACGATTCTACAGGCAATCCGTTTAGAAACAGATCGAACGCCCTGTTAAGTTCTAGCAATATGACTTTATCAATCTCTCCATTCTGTATTAATTACGGATTCTATCCGAAAATGACTCCACTCATTCGTTACGTAATAGACTATTAAGTTACTCCCTGAAAAACCTTGCAGTGTTTTGTTTACGATAACCTTGATAAAGTCCCTTTTCAAACTGTTCGGATATGAACGTCTAAGCTTTACTCGCCATGAAGTATGAGTTGGCATCGCTAACTGAACTAGCTTGGCCATATTTAAATATGTTTCATCCAATCAATTCCCTAAATTTGCGGCAGCCTTTAAATCACTAACAAATACTGACACGTCCTCTGCTTATTTGCCAGCAAAAGAAATCACCAGTTTAGCCATAAGAGAATCTACTGAAGGAATGGGCATGGGAAACAACGTTTTAGCATCTGCTAGCTCAACTTTCTTATGCCCATCTAAGGTATGTTGTATGTGATTGCCTAGTTGCCTGTGCAATGCGTCGTTACGTTTCTGCAATTCAGTTACTTGCTTCTACAGGTTTTCAGTCATCTCGTGTGTAGTCCCTCTGTGTAACTTTCATCCAACAATACAATAGTAGCCATAACGTGATAACACACACAATTCTGGCACGATGTATACACGGTTATTACAAATGATTGAAGCGATTTCACAGCTCTACAATAACTTTATTATTTGAGATATTTTCACAATGCTTTGCACACACATACAAAAACTCAAAAAGTTTTTTTAGGCATTCACAAATGTTCGATATGTGCCCCTTTAGTGATTCGGCAGACATCAAGCCGATAATCAAGTTCCTCCCACACTCGGCGCAGCATGTCCCCATCAATGAGTTCGAAAGCATCGTTGATGCGAGCTCGCAGTTCTGGCACGTTTCTTGGTAGAGGAGGTTTAAACACTGAATCTTTCACATAACCCCACAGAAAGAAATCGCATGGGGTTAAGTCGGGAGAGCGTGGAGGCCATGACATGAATTGCTGATCATGATCTCCACCACGACCGATCCATCGGTTTTCCAATATCCTGTTTAAGAAATGCCGAACATCATGATGGAAGTGCGGTGGAGCACCATCCTGTTGAAAGATGAAGTCGGCGCTGTCGGTCTCCAATTGTGGCATGAGCCAGTTTTCCAGCATGTCCAGATACACGTGTCCTGTAACGTTTTTTTCGCAGAAGAAAAAGGGGCCGTAAACTTTAAACCGCGAGATTGCACAAAATACGTTAACTTTTAGTGAATTGCGAATTTGCTGCACGAATGCGTGAGGATTCTCTACCGCCCAGATTCGCACATTGTGTCTGTTCACTTCACCATTAAGAAAAAATGTTGCTTCATCGCTGAAAACAAGTTTCGCACTGAACGCATCCTCTTCCATGAGCTGTTGCAACCGCGCCGAAAATTCAAAGCTTTTGACTTTGTCATCGGGTGTCAGAGCTTGTAGCAATTGTAAACGGTAAGGCTTCTGCTTTAGCCTTTTCCGTAAGATTTTCCAAACCGTCGGCTGTGGTACGTTTAGCTCCCTGCTTGCTTTATTCGTCGACTTCCGCGGGCTACGCGTGAAACTTGCCCGCACGCGTTCAACCGTTTCTTCGCTCACTGCAGGCCGACCCATTGATTCCCCCTTATAGAGGCATCCAGAAGCTTTAAACTGCGCATACCATCGCCGAATGGAGTTAGCAGTTGGTGGATCTTTGATGAACTTCGTCCTGAAGTGTCGTTGCACTGTTATGACTGACTGATGTGAGTGCATTTCAAGCACGACATACGCTTTCTGGGCTCCCGTCGCCATTTTGTCTCACTGCGCTCTCGAGCACTCTAGCGGCAGAAACATGACGTGTGGCTTCAGCCGAACAAAACTTTATGAGTTTTTCTACGTATCTGTAGTGTGTCGTGACCATATGTCAATGAATGGAGCTACAGTGAATTTATGAAATCGCTTCAATCATTTGTAATAGCCCTGTATTACTCCTAACGCCATATCAGAGCCCAACGAGATTCAGAACACTGATGTGCCTCGTGGCCAACCCTCTTACATGTGCTACATATATCTGACACTGCCTGCATGCTTGCCAACATGTGCCCAGCTAAATTACAATACTGGCACCTCACTGGTCACAAGTAAATATGTGTGCAATTGCCGCAAAACTGAGACAGATCCATAGGCTCCTGCAGCTTAACAAATGACACTTTCGAGTTCGTTGATAGCCACGACGCCCTAACATGGCTGTAATCAAACGAAATAAAAAAAGACCAAGACACAAAAAAAGAGCCACTCACCACCTTGCACTGCACACCTGCAGCTTCTATTGAAGTTCTACTGCCGGACCACTGCTGCCACCAACGGTGTCAGACAGCAACGTTTCTGATGCCAAATTTAAATGCCCAGAAACCAGACGCTATGCTAGGCTCTTGATGTGAAGGTCAGCATCTCGCCAGAACTTCACCTCCCAGGCAAGGGTGAGCTGCGGCTCGACTGAAGATGGTCTGCTCTGCGTCTAAAAGCGGTATTAAACCATCAGTAACAAACAAGCTTCTATTGTTCCAAAATACACTGTGTCTCCATTCCTTTACTTGTGTCCAGGTCCCTGCACATAATCCTCTGCAGTTCGCTTCATTCTTCAGGCATTGCTACTTTCTTACAGACAACGAGACCATCTGCCTCTGCGTATTACGATTAGCAAACTTCCATTCAAGCAAGCTTTCATTCAACACCTACACTAACTTAATGTTGCACTGTACGTTGCAACATGTCACTGAACACTTTTAATACTATTAGTTAATTGGCATTTCTGTCTATGGAAAATTCTACCCCATATATACATTTAAAAGGTCTGAAACACTTTGCTTTTTGAAACATGCTCTATGTGTAGTCTCATGAACTAGTAGCTTCAGTATTGTACCATTGAAAACTGCCACTTTTGAGATAGTAACACAAATGTTGCTGTTGGTGGTGTAGCTCGTGTGACGCACCTGCTGCAGAAAATGTGGATGTCCATCTTGTGTGGATTATATTCTGTGGTGAGTTGATTTCAATGTATGGTATATTTTCACACTAGCACCTGCACTCTCTTTGACTGAACCGAACATTTCTCCATTGTTGCACACTCTCGGTTCAACTACGACGGCGAAACCAAAGTCTGGCTCTATTCCGAAAGTGATGAGTTTTGCTCCACAAACAGTCAAATAAATTTTCTTGTGAACAGCAACGCTGCTATGACAGCTAACTAGATGGTTGAACTGGACGGTTTATATCTACATGAACACTCCCCCCACCAGTTACTGTCCTACAATCATAGCAGCCGACATCAGTGTAATGTTGTGGTGAAGACTACGATGCTGAAACCGTTCAGTCCTGTGTGGACAAGATGGAGCTTGCTCATACCTGTTGGTCGAGGCTGTTGGGATGGGGTTGAGTAAGCTGAAGCCCGTTGGTCCAGGGTGGACAAGATGATGCTTGCTCCAACCTGTTGCTCGAGAGTAGTGGGCTGGGGTGAACAAGCTAAGACGAGTCGGTCCAGTGTGGAGATGTTGGATGGAGTGGTTGGGAGGGCTACTGTTTGAATTTGCTGGATGTAGGTCATATCGCAGGAAAAAGTAGGTTATAAACTAAAAATAGAATTGAAAGTCGGACCTGAAGATCTTTTATAAGTAAGGGAAATATTGGGAGTGACGGTGCTCCATAAATAATAAAATGGGTGAAGTTCACTTCTTCTTGAAAGGGCATTCCACAGAGTACATTTATTTTAAATGTGTTACATAGTACAAAAATGGATGCTCGACCCAGAGCTTTATACAGCACACCTTTAGAAATGGAGGGAGGGAGAGGATTTTGTCAGTCAATCAATGATTCCTGTATGAATCACAGTCACCAGGAACGTTGCATGGAGGTCGGAGCTTTGCAGTACGTATCCCTAGGATGGAGTATAGCTACAGAGCTACAACATAAGTGTCCCTTTAACACATTACGCAGCCAAATTTCATCCGTAAGTAGGTGTATGGGGTGGAGGATGAAAGTATGTATGCAAAACATACATAGCTCGCTTATCGTAATACGCAAAGGCTGACTGCAGATGGTGCGGTTGTCTATAAGCAAAACATACATAGCTCGCTTATCGTAATACGCAAAGGCTGACTGCAGATGGTGCGGTTGTCTATAAGAAGGTAACAACGTCAGAAGACAGTAGTGAATTCCAGAGAATCGGTGTTTTGTGCAGGGACTTACTGCACGTACACAAAACAAGAAATCCACAGCTGTACAGTTACACTGTTGCTGACAAATCGGTGGAAATAGTAACTACCGTAAAATTTCTAGCCTAATGTGGAATGACTGCATAAAAACAGACAGCTGCAAGGCCAGATTTCTGGACAGATGAGCAGTTATTCCAGATGACCAAATTGTGTTGGACGTAGGAAGCTAAGTCATTTGTTAGGTATCACGAAGTAATAAGAGATAAGAAATTAAAATTATCACTACCTCTTTTAACGTGGAAGTCGACCACACCAATATAAAGGATCCAGTGGACAGCCTCAGAAGCTCTGTGAGGCTGCTAGGATCCTATCAGAGCGATACATCCCATTCCAAAATATAACAGAAAAGCTTGGGGAAATTAAGTGGGAATCCTTGGAAACGACGATATAGTTCTCGCGAAAAACTATTAAATAAATTTGAAGAAACTGCATTCAGCAAAGACTGTGGTCACTTATACCACCACCACCAGTGTATATCTCGCGTAGCGATCATAAGAATAAGGGAGTATAGGGCATGTACAGAGGCATATAGTCAATCATTTTTTCCTCTACCGTTGCTTAAGAATGGAAAAGAAAAGAAAATCAATAATGCTGTTACGATATACCCTCTGCCATCCACTACACAGTGGATTGCGGAGTGTGTTTTTAGATATAGAAGCAGGCTGTTCGCAGAGGGTGTGGCTGCCTACAAGAAGATAGCACCGCCAGAAGACAGTAGCAAATTGCAGGAAGACCAGTGGAGGATCAGTGACTGGTACAGGAAGTGGGAGTTGAAACTTATTGTAAGTAAATATAACGTAGTGTATATAGATAGACCTGGAGATACATTAATGTGTAATCACTGGAAACAGGAGCAATCATAAAACATATCTGGAAGTAAACATCCGGAGCGATCTAAAGTGGAATGACTACATGAAAGAAATAAAATCTCAGGGAAAGCATATGCCTAGTTCAGCTTCATTTAGAGGAATCTTTAGGAGATGTGGCTTGTAAAAGTTGTACACCTAATCTTGCGTTTTGCTCATCATCTTGAGACCCTTACCAGGGTGGATTAATAAGAGACATAGAGAAGATCCAACGAAGAGCGGCACATTTCATAAAGGAATCGTTCTGCTGAACAAACCCCTGTGGTATTAAATGCTGCAAGAGAGGTGTTGATTATTACAGAGAGATTTGCTGTTGAAAAATAAAATCCGAGAGTATGAGTTATGGGCAGCATATTGCTCCCTGCAAAATAGTCTCGCGAAATGATATCGCCTGCCGGTGTGGCCGAGCGGTTCTAGGCGCTTCAGTCTGGAACCGCGCGACCGCTACGGTCGCAAGTTCGAATCCTGCATTGGGCATGGATGTGTATGATGTCCTTAGGTTGGTTAGGTTTAAGCAGTTCTAAGTTCTAGGGGACTGATGACATCAGCAGTGCTCAGAGCCATTTGAACCATTTGAAATGATAGCAATGATAAATTAGAGTTTAATAGATGGATTTACTAGCAACCATTCTTCCCATGCGCGTTTCACTAATAGACTACCAACTTAAATGAAGAACGAAAGTTACAGACTTTTATCGGGACTAGTACAACTGACGTAAAAAATTCGTGTATTACATAGCTAAATCTTTCTGTGTGAACCGTGATTGCTCTCTTTATTGTGTTGGAACGAAGAATCTGCTGTGCCTATACACATCTAGACGTAAACTGGAGGGTGAAGTGGGCGGAGTCATGTGTTTTAAACCAACAGGTTGTGCAGGAAATGCACGAGGGAGTCAGGTGTCGGGCGCGGTCCTCGGCTCGCAAGGAAGGAACAAGTTGTGTTGCTGACAGCTGGCGGACGCAGGACCTTGGGGCTGGTGTTTAAGTCCGCGGGCCGCTAGTGTCGGGCAAGTCGCTGTCTCATACCGGGTGGTTATAATTCGAGTGCTGCTGTGCGGACTGAAGGCAGTGAGAATGTCGTGTGGGCGGTTCTAGCACGTTTATTAGGATACGATCACAAGGCACAACATGCGTTCAGTGCGGTCTCCCGACTCAGAACAGTGCTGTATCTGTAACACGGCATGACCGACAGTTGTTCGCAGCAAGTGCACTGCAAACAGAGCGGTACGTCATCATATGCTATCCCCCAGATCATAAAGAGTCCAGATACATCCTTTTAGAAACCCCCACGACCGAAGTAACGTGGATTTAGGTCGTAGAATCTGGAAGGCCACACGTCTTGAAATTGCTAAGAGATCATGTGGTCGTTACCGAATGTTTCTGAATGCAAATCTTTCACCTGGCAAGTGCATGTGGTCTCTTCCTATCTTGCATGAAAATGGTAGTGTGGACACAGGTGCATTCTTGCAAAACTAAAATCACTTATTGCACAAGGTAGTGTGCTGACGTCACTGTACACCTAACAAGCCCGCGAGATGTCATCTCCTTTAAGATAAACGGACTGAGAATGAAGGATCTGGTGAAACAATACCACACAATCACATAAGCTGAGTGCAGTGAATGTTCCTGCACAACATGTGGCGGAGCAGAACTCCACATGCGACAGTTTTGTGCATTCACAGCTCCAGGAAAATACGTCTCGTCCATCCAAAGAATATTCCTCAGTCGCATGTCATCCATTTCCAAGCCTGCCAAAAAAAGACGGACAAAGGCAAGAAGCAGGCCGCTGTGGCCGAGCGGTTCTGGGCACTTCAGTCCGGAACCGCAATGCTGCTACGGTCGCAGGTTCGATTCCTGCCTCGGGCATGAATGCGTGTGATGTCCTTAGGTTGGTTAGGTTTAAGTAATTCTAAGTCTAGGGGACTTACGACCTCAGATGTTAAGTCACATAGTGCTTAGAGCTATTTGAACCATTTTTAACAAAGGCAAGACACTGTAGCCTGTCTTGGGGTTTCATTTGGTGCACATTCTGAATCTTGTAGAGATACCAGTGTAAAATGAGCAGCAAAATATTTTCAACTGTTGACCTGGGGGAGACAATTCTGATAACACAGCTCGAGCAGTGGCTGCAGAATTTGAGGCATGTGCTACACAGTCAGCTATACCTACACCAAATTCATCACAATTGCGAGTGGAATGAACTGCCTCCCTCTCCCTGCTGTGCCACCTAATTCATCTCTCTCTTCAGATTTCTTGATCGTAATCTGTAGCCTATTTATTGACATGGGACCTGTTTGCAGCTGTTTCGGTTAGCGATATTCACGCAGTGCAGCGCTGCTCTTACAGCTTTACCAACGGTGCACGATCTTTCTTCTCAATAGCCATTGCGTTACGTACAAAAAACTTCTACCTTTTTAATCCTTTATCCCATCAGTCACTTTACAAAAAAAAAGTGAACGAATGTCGCCAAGTGACAAACAGCATCTTAATTTCGGAACAGGAAACATTTCATATTCTGACCGCTCACACTGCTATATTTTCACCTAATGGCAGAAATCAGAACTATAATTTTTTCAGCATACTCTGTGAGCGTCGATTAAAGTACGTACCTGCAAAGTTTCAGCATCCTGTGATAAACAGCAGCACTCAAAATTCCGTCAGTTTAATTTTAATCACCCAGTACATAGTTTTTCGAAGTATCTGTGTTCATTGTGCCTCTGAGTAGCAGCTGGAGACGACACGCGAAGGGTTGGTGCTGATTAGTGTCGGGTTTCATGGCCACATCTGTGAGAGATACATCAGTGTTTCTCCAGTCCCCACCCACAACCTTTCGTGCTTCCATCTCGTAGCGTGGCTGCAGTGAGGTGGGGCATCTGTCAGTATAAGGCCGGTGGTCTGGGGAAGTGATGTCGGCGTCTCAGCACGTGGTAGCTGGTGATCATTTTGCTGTTCAGCCTTGACTGTGTCAAGCATCCAAAACACCTCGCAGAGCACACCCAGGCAACAGCATGATGCCCTGCCGACCACTCGCGAGTCTGGCATCTACTTGCAGCGGTGGTGGTGGCGTCAGGAGCAGTGGAGACGGTGTGGTATTTGTTTAAACTGAGGATGTTATTGTACCCGATCTATCCTAGCACATCCAGCATTAACTGTCCAGTCTTATACTTAAAATAATCTGCATGTGTCTTTGGCAGCAAACCATAAAGTTACATTGCTTTAAAATAACGTAGTAAAATGCATCTGTAATTGTTTTAACAAGCAAAATATCTATGAACATCTGAATTTAAATTTTCTTATAGAGGAAGCAAGACATCTTTGATTTTCCCACCATTTCTCAATTTCGTGCCATTATGAGCTCTTTCTGCCATCTTTGGAGAGGGGAGCAACCAGGGCAACAAATTATAATGATAGGAAATTCCGATGTTAACAAATGTATGAGAAGATTGAGAGATGCGTGTCAGGTATGTGCATAGAAGACAAGTACCACGATAGGAAATGTGACTCAGTCACAAAAAGAAAAAAAAAGGAAATTGGAACATCTCTTTTCACATATATCTTGTACTCGTGCAGGCTCCACTTATTCACCCAACCAAGTCTTACATCTGCACAGGCTCCACCAGCTGCCTCAACTACAATTTTTAAAGGTCCCACCAGTGATGGAGCAAAGGCAGCCATTTTCAGGTAATAGATCATAGATGGGATGGGGCTGAATGTGACACATAGTAATTGAGTAATAATCATAGAGTCAGCGTGGCAGGTGATCAATTATACTAATAAAGTACACCCGCCATCTTCGATCAATCTGGCAGCAACGTATGCTATGGCAGCTTTCCAGGATAGTAAGAAGACTGTTTTTGAATTTCCAACCTTTTATACCTCAACCATTTGGTCTAGAGCAGTGGAAATGAGGGGGTTGGAGGGGAATGGGATGGGAGGGACAGGAGGGGGAAAATTTCACCCTGACCTTGGAGGAGTTCTGGCAACAATGCAGACTGTCCCAGCTCTCACTCTATCACATTACTGCCATTGTTGATTTATTAACGTTTTTCTATTTCACACCACTTGGGCTTTTCGGCCCTGTGAAGACTTTGTTATGTACATCAGTCAAATTTAGTATTTCACCATAAATTTCTAGATTTTTTTTGTAAATAATGTTCAAGTTTTGAAGCAGTTATAAATATTAGATACAGTAAACTGGGTGTTCCTTGAAATTCTCTACCATCAATCTGTCTTGTGTGCTTGGTAAACTTACAGGTTGTGTACCCATCACACGCAGTTCTCTCCTCCTGACTCCATGCAGTTTATCTATCATAACATTACCGTTACGATTAATGAAGTCAGCAATAGCATCTTCTTCTTCTTTTTCATTGCCGAGAGTCGTTCAAGAGATTCAGAAACATGTTTCAAAAAATTTCTGAGAGACTAATTTCATTTCAAATGCCATAGCCTTAACAATAGTAATGTCTGGTGAATGTTCATTCATGCCTCGTTGATTTTGCGTTTTTTCAAGATGCTATTATGTACTAAACTGACTTCAGTATAGTCAGTCCGCATATGACGATCAAAATAGAGGTATTTCCGTACTAGTATCTTATATAGTCTCATGGGATTTTCTTATATTTCTAATATTTTTCCTGAATCTTTAAACTCTGCATTTAATATTTCAATTGATTCAAAACGTTTCTAATATAACTTATTTTATAGTATGTAGCGTTTTTCAACTTCATAAACATTTGCAGTTACAGTATTCATGTGGGCAACAACAGCTCTAGTACTGTTACCTTTTCGAACACTTATATCATTAAGTCTTTCAGTGATCAGTGCAAGCAAGCTAACATGGGTTTTGAGAAATTTGTTGAATGTTTGAATATCCATATTACTACCTTTCAGAGTCTCATTAAGAGTTTTGACAGTCGCCAATCGTAATTGTCATAGACTGAGTTTTCACAAGTTCATTGATCATTTGTTTTTACGTAAAGTGGCGTTAAACACTGCCATCTATTATTTCAATTTTTGGATCCATAAACAGGCAAATTTTGTGGCCATGCAGCCCCTTCCCCAGGGCTGAGTGCCCAACAACTGTGTAAACTGGTCTATGAAATGCTAAATGCTGACACATTAACACATTGGTGTACTATCTTTTAGAAAGAAAGTCTCGGAAGTTTCGTCTATATCACCCATCGTTCAGTTTTCTTGTTTTATCAATAACCAAAAACCCATACTTTGTTTGACTCCAGCAATCTCGGCGTATAGTTATAAATTTATTGCGTGCCAGTACTTACATGTACTTGATAAGTATGTTTTAAATTCATATTGACTCGTTTGAAAGCTGTAATAAGGTTTTCATTACCCCTCATCAACTGCTTCAGAATCCTTGAATATGTTTGACTCTAGTAAAAGAGGCCAGTCCCCATATGACGACCAAAATAGAGGTATTTCCGTGCTTGACACTGGTGTACCACAACTACACAGTCAAATATAAACACAGTGTTTAGCTTTACTCTTTCTGGTGGCAGGGTATCATTGCTTGTAGTAGTGGTAGTGTGGTAAGCCAACAATACCAGGTAGCATCTACTCTAATGGGTGATATTTGGGCTGAAATAATGTTTTTTTAAATAGAAACACATGACAGAAGCACATGCCATTTGTATGTGTTAGCTGTGGCATGATAACATTTCTTGTGGCACAATGGAATGGGTTCAAGTGTTCAACAGGCCATAGTGATGACTAAATGCTAACATTAGCATACAGGAGGTTTTATAGAGAGAAAAAACACAAACATAAGGCTTCTATACCTGATCGCCTGTCAGACACCCTCCATCTAATAGGCACTGCTCATGCAAGTTTGTTTACATCTAGGGGTGGTTCTAGTGACATCTCTGAACAGTCAAAGAGACTGTGTCTGTGATACAATATCCACAGTCAATGTCTGTCTTCCGGAGTTCTGGGAACTGGGGTATGCAAAACGTTTTTTGATGCATGTATTTACTCTTGGAGATGAGTGTTTTCTCTCGTCTAACTGTTCATGGGAAGGTGTATAATCACTAAATACCACTGGGGAAGTTAGAGCACTTCTGTGGAGTATGGCCACAATTTACAGTGCAGCATCACATAGATGAATCCATTCATCGAGTGATAATATAATTTCCATATCATTGTATTGAGGATTTTAGAAATCCTGCACAGAGTACAGCTCATGGTTAGACATCATTCCCACACTTATGCGTTGACTGTCACTGCTACTTAAACTATGTGTTCAATTACAAGACGTTGTTTTCACATCAGTTCGTTGTGACGACTTTCCTCACCTGGATGACAAAGAGAAAATCTCGATAATGGGTTACACATATATTTATTACCACATTTTTCTACCACTGCCGTTATATTCACTAATACTTATATGAGACCTGCACTGAGAAAAGGAATGGTGCTCCTGCACATTTATACATTTTCACCCTTTGAGAGCTCTTATGAAACTGAGAAATAGCTTTTTATCAATCAATGTTAATATACAACATTCAGAGCAGTATGTGCAGCTTTAAAACAAAAAATATGTAAATATATCATCTCTGCTTTCAGGTATAAAAGAAAAATATGTTTGGTTCTATAGCCAGTTTATCACTATCACTTGTGCCATCATCACATCTACTGTTGAAAATGACCAAGATTATGATACTTGACACTCAACCTGATACAGACAGGGCGATAGTGTTAGTTGTTAATTTAAGTGACGGTAACTAGTGTATATTACAGATTTTGAAAATTGAATAATCTTTCAGTATTTTGAACTCAACCATTAAGTAACTGCTAGAGGAAAGTGATGACGACTGCAAGACACTGATGTTTTCAAGGAATCTACTAAGCCCTATCGTCCTAGGTATTATGGAGCAAATTATTCTTGAATATGTCACAAGGTTCTTGAGGACAATATTATGGAAATGGAAGAGGATGTAGATGACGATGAAATGGGAGATATGATACTGCATGAAGAGTCTGACAGAGAGCACTGAAAAACCAAAGTCGAAACAAGGCCCCGGGAGTAGACAACATTCCATTAGAACTATTGATGGCCTTGGGAGAACCAGTCCTGACAAAACTTTACCATCTGGTGAGCAAGATGTTTGAGACAGACGAAAAACCCTCAGACTTCAAGAAGAATATAATAATTCCAATCCCAAAGAAAGCAGGTGTTGACAGATGTGAAAATTACCGAACTGTCAGTTTAATAAGCTACGGCTGCAAAATACAAACACGAATTCTTTACAGACGAATGAAAAAACTGATAGAAGCCGACTTCGGGGAAGATCAATTTGGATTCCATAGAAATGTTGGAACACATGTGGCAACACTGACCTTACGACTTATCTTAGAAAATAGATTAAGGAATACGTTTCTAACATTTGTAGACTTAGAGAAAGCTTTTGACAATGTTGACTGGAATACTCTGTTTCAAACTCTGAAGGTGGCAGGAGTAAAATACAGGGAGCGAGAGGCTATTTACAATTTGTACAGAAACCAGATGCCAGTTATAAGAGTCGAGGGTCACGAAAGGGAAGCAGTGGTTGGGAATGGAGTGAGACAAGGTTACAGCCTATCCCCGATGTTATTCAATCTGTATATTGAGCATACAGTAAAGGAAACAAAAGAAAAATTAGGAGTAGGTATTAACATCCATGGAGAAAAAATAAAAACTTTGATATTCGTCAATGACATTGTAATTCTCTCAGAGACAGCAAAGGATCTGGAAGAGCTGCTGAACGGAATGGACAGTGTCTTGAAAGGAGGATATAAGATGAACATCAACAAAATCAAAACGATGATAATGGAATGCAGTCGAATAAAATCGGGTGATGCTGAAGGTATTAGATTAGGAAATGAGACGCTTAAAGTAGTAAATGAGTTTTGCTATTTGAGGAGCAAAATAATTGATGATGGTCGAAGTAGAGAGGATATAAAATGTAGACTGGCAATTGCAAGGAAAGCGTTTCTGAAGAAGAGGAATTTGTTAATATCGAGTATAGATTTAAGTGTCACGAAGTCTTTTCTGAAAGTATTTGTATGGAGTGTAGCCATGAATGGAAGCGAAACATGTATGATAAATAGTTTGGACAAGAAGAGAATAGAAGGTTTCGAAATGTGGAGCTACAGAAGAATGCTGAAGATTAAATGGGTAGATCACATAACTAATGAGGAAGTATTGGACAGAATTGGGGAGAAGAGAAATTTGTGGCACAACGTGACTAGAAGAAGGGATCAGTTGGTAGGACACATTCTGAGGCATCAAGGGATCACCAATTTAGTATTGGAGGGCAGTGTGGAGGGTAAAAATCGTAGAGGGAGACCAAGAGATGAATACACTAAACAGATTCAGAAGGATGTTGGCTGCATTAGCTATGGGGATATGAAGAAACTTGTACAAGATAGAGAAGCATGGAGAGCTGCAACAAACCAGCCTCTGGACTGAATTCCACAACAACAACAACATGTCACAATGCTGCAACTCGAAGTCCATGTGTGCAACGAGAAGGAAGATAATGTTAATGGTTATTACTCATTCAAGTGTCTTAATCTAAAAATTTGTAAGCTGCTTTTTGAGATTTATAGAAAAAAAACTTATGGAAGAGTTGCATAATTTGAGTACAATTGATTATTATTTCTTTCTTAAACAACTAATGCCCTTTTGTGTAATGTTTCATACAAATTTCACAAGTTGCCTCAAGTATTTCAAAGTGATGCATTTATTTGTAAGTGTGAATATTGTGATAAGTATTTTAATTTGGATGGAGAATGTCAAACTGATGTAGCTCCTCTTATTAAACTGAACTGTGAGGATTGTAAAAGGGAAAACATAAAATAAAGTTTTTTCTTAACAAAATCCTTACCAAAAATGCACAGTCGATGTAGTTTAGCCAGTTTGGAGAGGATACTAATGATAGGTTCTACACAAACCTCTTCAATTACCTTATTCACTGATCTATAATGACTGCATGCCTTTGTAAACTATTAAAACATGTTAAATTATAGGCTGGGTGGCAAACTGAAATAATTTGTAAGAAAATATAATTATTTATTATATATTTATATAAATTGTTAATCACAATTGTTAAAAACGTGATAATTCTTTTTCTTCTACAGCATCTCCACTACAGTATTTCCAAAACAGTTGTTACTTGCATGCTTTACATTCACTATATATTGCATCCAAAGGTATAGACAAAATAATATATCGAGGTATTCCATCTGTAAATTGTCTTCTGTGGATTTAGTACTTGAACAGGTGATAGTAGCAGACTTTGGTACTGACCAAATACATGAATTTATACAAAGTTCTAGCTCACTAACATGTACATTATGCGAATACAGGCAGCATACAAAGTCATTGAATAGTGCCCTGACGTGTGGTCACCAGTGACTCAGCCTTTTGGCAACAATGCATAATCTGGTGTATAGACCATCCAAGTTCATACCACTCAGATGATGTAAGTAAATTCAGGTATCACCTTCAGCATTGCATTCCCACACATTTCGACTATGGACACCATAATGCCAAAACAGTGGATGTCTGGAAGGGGATGAGATGAGTCATATTCTGTCGCAATCTGAGAAACAATGTACTCCATATATCCCACAGCTCGTCCTATTCCATCAAAGAAATTTGTTCTGTAGCACCATATCTAACAATCTGGATTTCAGTTATCATGTCACAGTCACTATAAAGTTCTGTTCCTATATTTATATGTTCCGATCCACTGGTAGTAAAATTATAAGTAGCCACAAACAGTACTACACTGGAGCTATGTAGCTGTGGATCGGCGAGTGGTGGTGGAACACAAGTGACAGGTCTGTCTGATGGTTAGCATGCTTGGATGAATGGTGGAGGATAACCAACCGTAGTTGCATGGGAATTTTAACGCCTATTTTTGACTCATGGGGTGGGAAAGGCATCCATTTTTGGATTACAAATCATAGAGGGACTGTGACATACCAAAAATTATAATAATTATGGTAATAAATTATAGGAGAGGGGCTTAACTGAAAGTGACTTAAGCTAATTTCGGATAAATCTGGCAACAGTGCAAACCATGCTAGATTTCCAAACTTATAGGAACACAGAGTTTTAAATTTCCCACCATTTACACGTCACACAACTGGCCTAGAACAAAGAAGGGGAGGGGGAGGGGAGGGGGTAGAGATTGGCAAATATACAAACTGTGCCAGCTTCTGTCCAATCCCATTACCAATATTTTATGTTGGATTGGTATTAAATGAATATTCATACTCCTGCATGGTCCTTCACAGGATGATATGCCAGCTTTATTTCTAGCAGACCCAGCAATGTTTCCCAATATTGATAAATATGGATGGTAATTGGATATAGGCTCTAATCTGGGGCATCCAAGGGAACTGTACCAGGATGCAAATTTCGCATCCTCATTGTGACTGCGACCTCTATGAAAATATGGAATTGTTGTTGTTGTTGTGGTCTTCAGTCCTGAGACTGGTTTGATGCAGCTCTCCATGCTACCCTATCCTGTGCAAGTTTCTTCATCTCCCAGTACTTACTGGAACCTACATCCTTCTGAATCTGCTTAGTGTATTCATCTCTTGGTCTCCCTCTACGATTTTTACCCTCCACGCTGCCCTCCAATGCTAAATTTGTGATCCCTTGATGCCTCAGAATATGTCCTACCAACTGGTCCCTTTTTCTTGTTAAGTTGTGCCACAAACTCCTCTTCTCCCCAATTCTATTCAGTACCTCCTCATTAGTTACGTGATCTACCCAGATAATCTTCAGCATTCTTCTGTAGCACCACATTTCGAAAGCTTCTATTTTCTTATTGTCCAAACTACTTATCGTCCATGTTTCACTTATACTTATACTAATAATAAAACTGTAAAACCGCCTTATCTGTCTGTTTGTTTTGTCTCTGAACACGCAAATCACCAATACTATTTGACGAATTTTCATGAGGTTTTCGCAGGTAACTTGAGCATAGCTTGGGGTACCATGTAGGGTTTATTTCACCAAAATCGGAACACAAAGGAAAACAGATATCATAATTTAAAGTTTTATTTAAAATCGTCTGCTCTGTTTAGCTGTTCGGTTGTTTGATAATCACAGCACTGTACACCAAAGAAACAATACCTGGCGCTGGTAGTTTCGTTTCGTAGTACGCCAAAGAGCTAGTAGATGGCACTGTTAGGGTTTATTATATAACTCAGTGACAGATGCATTTTCGGAGGTTTACATCACTGACAGAATTATGCGCCACAATCTTATCATTTCGAATATAAACTAACATTGAATATAATTGGCTAGGCTATATCGATTCACTAATTTCGCTATGTGTATTAAAAATTTAGGGATTTTGCTTTGCTTCTTTCGATAGGTTTTATTTATATTCTTTTCTAGGAAAAACGAATTTATTAAGGTTGCTCTCTGTTTTAGGTGCCTACTCACTACATGTTGATTTAGTTTTGTTACCGAAGAAAAATGCGCAGGAAACGGTCGAGTCTTTCTGGATACACCAGAATGGCTCAAAGACTGAGGACTATGCGATCTCAAGCATCCTGTGAAGAGGGTGAGGCGAGTCATCAGGCTTTAACTCGCTCTTCGGAGACTCCTTCCAAAAGCGAGGTGCGACGTGACTGACCGAGAGCGCCATACGTTATCTCGCTCCTCAGAACCCTTCACTCACACAAGCTTGAAATTACTTCTCTTCAGTGCAACGTCACAGAACCAAATTTTGACGGGAAGTGGAGCAGTCAATCGTGTTTTTATACACTGAATACCGCTTATCGCTAACAATTTCCCATTTCACTTAAATAACGTACAATTCCCGGTGAGCTACTATTGTATGACCATAAACAAAGCAGAGTTTCACACGCTGCGTGTTGCAGGAGTGTACCTTCGTGTCAGCTGCTTGTCACAGCACTATAGCACTACACGGCTCTATCATGTGTCAGTGAAGCAACAAGGTCTTTGCTCATGTCCCCAATCAATTAGCTCTTTGTTCATATCCCTAGTCATACTACTTCAAACGTTGTATACAAAGAAGTTTTTAAGTTATTAAAAATAAATTTCACACCTAGGAGATCCCCGCTGTGTACGAACTCTCTGGCACAGCTGTAAACAAATATGTGGACAACGCCAGGTTTCTTAGCTGATCTATCTCCACTGCTAACAAATCTATAAAACAGTCGTGTCAGTTTTTTGTCTGTTTGAACACGTTTCTTCAAAACTACTAGATGCATTTTCATGGGTTTTCGCAGTTAACTTGAGCGTACCTCGGGACACCGTATAGGCCTGACTGCCTTAAAAATCGGATAACGGAAAAGAACTATATCTTGATTTAAACTTTTATCTAAAACCGTCGTATTTATCTGTTTGAACAAGATTATGACTTCTTGGAGTTTTCCTAGATAACTTGACTATAAGCTTTATTGCATCAAAATCGGATTGCGGAAAAAAGATATCGAAATTGAATCCACAGTAATAAATGCATAAGTAACTCTATTACTTTATTACGACTAATCCATTGGACCGATTTCGATTAAATTTGGTCTGCAGCTAGCTTGAACCCTGAGGAATAGCTTTAGAAAGTGCGTAGTACATGAAACTTATTCATATGTGAATATTAAGTGAATTAGGGAAAAGTATTTATTCTTTAAGAAAGCTATTTACTCCTTGACTTTTAATCTTTATCGTACTTGTGAAAATGGCTTTATTGGTTGGCATTTGCTGTGTGATACAATCGAAACATACATACATACATACATACATTAATACATTTTCCATAGACCATGAATACGAAATTTCGTAATTATGTCGAACGTGTCACTTTAAAATAAATTTTCTTTATGCATAACAATTAATTATTATTATTATTATTTACAGATACTACTTCATATCGGAAAATTCATCTATTTAGTAGAAGGAGTTGTCATTCAGAAATTCTTTTAATTTGCTTTTAAATGTTGGTTGCCAATCTGTTAGATTTTTAATGCTATTTGGCAAATGACCAAGATTTTTGTGGCAGC
Organism: Schistocerca piceifrons; assembly: GCF_021461385.2. Classification (NCBI taxonomy): domain Eukaryota; kingdom Metazoa; phylum Arthropoda; class Insecta; order Orthoptera; family Acrididae; genus Schistocerca; species Schistocerca piceifrons. The sequence goes on along the minus strand of NC_060144.1, from coordinate 259,847,350 downwards.
ATAATTCACCCCTTTCTGAGCCAAAGTGAGATTTCATCCAGAATAGTGACGATCATCCTTTCTTCTAGTATTGTAGCTATGCACTTCGCTGTTATTTTTGCTTTGGGATGGGTTATTAATAACAAATTTCATACGTGAATATATGTATTGCGTAGGTGCTGTGAATATCCCGAGTTCCCTAAATAAATGTCTGCAAGGTGATCTTGGGTGGGCTCCAGCTATTATTCTTCAATCTAAAGTAAGGAACACAGTGTATATACTGTCTTCACTGTATTTAATCCATACTGTCACACTATTTGTTGCATAATGTACACATTGTACAATGCATAGCTAGTTCAGTAGCACAATGCGTAGATGCGCACTCATGCCAGCGGCCCTCTGCATGCACTGCTCGCCCGCGACGCTGTGCGTGCCAATGCACCGTGCGTTGGGCAGCTTGGGAGGGGAGAGGGCGAGGCACACGTCATTAGCTGTAGTTACCTGAACAGGCAACAAAGTGAGAACAGCTGATGTTATTGCACATGCAGCGGCTCCTTACTCACTGTCACTCATAAGAGCAAAGCTACTCGTATGTGAGCATAGCCCCAGATAACAGGTAGTACAGAATATAAATGAAGAAGACTTCCTTGTTTTCGTTTTCTTAAGGTTTTCTTTTACACTTTTAGTTCACAATACAGATACAGAGCTTCAGAAAATGCAACCTTCTTATATATACTCTCTGTTAACAGTACGAACTGATTTTCTGAACTACCTATTCAAGAAAGGACAACATACCCTTTTTTATTGTTACTGCAAAAGGAAATCTTGATTGGGAATTAGAGTCGCTTAAAATCAATCACAACGTCAGTCCTCTCCAGCTGCTGAACCTGTGAGCACAGTTGCATCAATGACGTTACTTCTGATGGTTTTAGTACGCAAATTGCTACAAAGTTTCAGAGGATTGAGACTACACAATACTACAGGAAAGTCGACTCCTTCAAAACTGTGTGGCGGAAAGCCAGATGAATTCAGTGAATTTAGAAATTTTTGGGAATACTAAATTGCATCTTCAGCGTTGATTGGTTGGTCTTCCTTATGTTCTCCTGTTATTTATTCCAAAATAATATTGTTTATTTCAGATGCAGAAATGTTTTGTCGTCTTCTTTGGTGAAGGAATTTCTGAAGGTTTTGCGTAATAACTCTGCTTTAGCAGCACTGACGACGATGGTATTTCCATTGCTATCGCACAGAAAAGGCATCGATTGTGTTTTGCCATTAGCGTACTTTACATCCGACCAGAATCTCTTTGTATTTTCTCCCAGGTTTCGAGACAAAGTTTCGTTGTGGAAACTATTATAAGCATCTCGCACTGAAGTCCGCGCTAAGCTTCGAGATTTTGTAAAAGATCTCCAATCGTGGGGTTTTTGCGTCCTTTTAAATTTGGCATGAAGTTTTCGTTGTTTCTGCAACAGTGTTATGACCCGTTTTGTGTACGAAGGAGGATCAGCTCCGTCGTTTGTTGATTTATTTGGTACAAATCTCTCAATAGCTGTCGATACTATTTCTTTGAATTCAAGCCACATCTGGTCTACACTTACATTGTTAATTTGGAAGGAGTGGAGATTGTCTCTCAAGACGGCGTCAAGTGAATTTTTATCTCCTTTTTTAAGTAGGTATGTTTTTCGTTCATTTTTGGAGGATTTGAGGAAGACAATATTCTCTATGACAAACCTGTGTTTCCTAATCCCTGTATCCATTTTGATGCTCGCTATTAGCTCAGGATTATTTGCTGTAAAAAGGTCAAATGTGTTTTCGCAAACGTTTGCTATTCGCGTGGGCTCATGAACTAACTGCTCGAAATAATTTTCAGAACATGCGTTTAGCACAATTTCGGATGATGTTTTATGCGTAGTTTCGGGTTTGAACATGCATTTTCCCCAACATATCGAGGGTAAATTAAACACACAACTACCTATACTTTTATGAGTGGGGTACGTATTCGAAATTAAACTCAAGTTTCCTTTGAACCTTTCAGCAATTGCATCATCTGAGTTGGGAGGTCGGTAAAAGAAACCAGTTATTATTTTATTCCGCTTGCCAAGTATGACCTCTGCCCATACTAACGCACAGGAACTACCTACTTGAACTGCGCTACAAGATAAACTACCTCTAACAGCAACAGAGACGCCACCGCCAACTGTGTTTAGCTTATCCTTTCTGAACACCGTTAGGTCCGTCGAAAAAATTTCGGCTGAACTTATCTCTGGCTTTAGCTAGCTTTCAGTGCTTTCTGTTAGCACTAGGAGCTCTGGCACTAGGAGCCTGCACCATTTTTGTGTTACCCCGGGATCTTGTAACCTAAAAAAACGCCCAGTCCACGCCACACAGCCCCTGCTACCTGTGTAGCCGCCTGCTGCGTGTAGTGGACGCCTGACCTATTCAGCGGAACCGAAACCCAACCACCCTATGGCGCAAGTCGACAAATCTGCAGCCTACATGGTTTCAGAACCGTCTGAGACTCTGATTCAGACCCTCCACTCGGCTCTGTACCAGAGATACGCAGTCGGTTCCGTCGACTGCGCTGTAAAGGTGAGTTCTGCTTTCATCTCGCAAGCAAGACTGGCAGACTTTGCCACTTCTGTTAGCTGCTCGAAACCAGAGAGAATCTCTTCCGATCCAAAGTGATACACGTCACTGGTACCGACATGAGCCACTACCTGCAGTTGGCTGCACCATATGCTCTTCATAGCATCCGGAAGGACCCGTTCCACATCTGGAATGACTTCACGTGGTGCACATTTGCTTTCTTTCCTCCCCCCCCCCCCCCCCTCTTTGCAGCCATGTCCCTAAGTGGCCCCATAACGCGCATAAAGTAATTTTCACATAAAATATTATGTTGCAGAACTAAGTTGTAGCTCAGTAGTAATGGACTTCTGAATTTTAATTTTATTTCATTGTTTACTACGACGTATTGTCAGTCTTGTGATATATTAACACATCGACATTCCCACAAACCGTTCCAATGTGCCTACGAAAGCTGCATAGTACGAGGTAAGTTTACGCGTCGCAGGTGGGGTAAAACTGCGTAGTGCTTATCTTACATCAACCGTTCTAATTATCAGCTTTTTCGTTGATATGAAGCTAGAAGTGTTTATGAATATTTCAGGCGGATATTACACACCGACAGTAGTCTTCAAAGAGTCATTTTTCAACGTTATAGTGCAAAAAAGGAAAACCGAAAGGAAGCCATACACTCCAGAATTGGTGGAACATACAAAAGAGAGCTTGAAAAAGGGGGAGTCTGAACGACAAGTAGCGAGGGAGCTTGAAATAAGTGAAGCTGCCATCCTCCAGAAATCGCCTTTAAGAGGTACGAGACCCTTTCAAGTGTACATTTATCTCCTTTTTTTTATTTTGGGAACTGCACCCTACTTAAAGACAAATTTAAAATTAATGTTCCAACACCTATTTCTTTTCTTAGTTTTGGGGTAAACGAACTTGGAAGATCCGGAAGAACTTTTAATGATGAGCAGGAAATGAAACTCGCTGAAGACTGTAGATCTTTGAACAGATGTTATTATGGTATGACACTGAAAGATTCAGAGGATTAGTCCATGACTACTCTGAGAGGAATAATATACAAACAAAATTTGACAAAAACAGTAAGATGGCCGGAAAGGACAGGGCTTATGATTTCATGCAAAGACGAAACCTTAGCTTTCGGATCCCACAGAAAACTAGTCTCGGATGTGTGATGGGATTCAACAAACAGCAAACGAGCATCTTCTCCGATAATCTTTCTACGCTAATGGAGAGATATAAATTTGAACCTCATCGCATATTTAATATGGATGAGTCGGGGATTCCAACTGTTCCTAACAAATTTCGGCAACTGATTATAACATGTGGCAAGAAGTACAAAGGTAAAATTGCATCCGGAGAAAGAGGTCAATTGATAACGGTTGTACGTTGCAAGGGAGCTAGGGATCACAAAGGCCATAACATACATGTGCTTACTATTCCTTCACACAGCAGTCACAAACTTCAGTCACTGGGTCGCTACTTTTTCAAGCTGCTGGAGGACTTTTATTCACAAGAATGCGACCAGTGGCTCATTAACCACCCTGGATATGTAATTACGTAAGAATTTATTGCTGAGTTGTTTGGGAACGCTTATCAAAGGATGGCCACAATGACGAAGACAACAAAGGCGAACTGACATCTGATCAGCTTTTGAAACAGAGTAAATTTGTAGAAATTGGTGGTTTTCATTTAGTTCGGGTGGTAAACTTCCTACTGCATGGTAAACTTAACCTTGAACCTTAAAGGTTGGCAAGCAGTTTTCCTCCACAATTCATTTCACAACCAAAAGAAGTCATTTGAAACAGAGTATTGTCCTTCCTTGTGCTTTCAAGGAAATGTTTTGATAATGGATTAGACACCAGATTTAATTCCTTCAGCGAATCCAGTGGTACTTCTAGCTACGGCAAAGTGACTTTACCTCCAGATCAAAATTTCTTGGCTCTAGAATGACTGCATATTGGGACGAAGTTGTTTGTGCAGTCAATTACTACTTAATTCCTCTTTCGTGAGAGTCAAACAGCTTGCTGTTCAGGACTGACACTCATCCTTTTACATGCCGTACGTCTTGCTTTAGCTGTTCTCTGACACAAATTAGATTTATAGGGCGAAAGCTGTATACGACTGTATAAGAAAGCCTTAAGCTTATCCGATAGCTGAAATGTACAAAAGCATTATACAATGAAGTGCCAAAGAAACTGATATAGGCATGCGTATTCAAATACAGAGGTAATGAAACAGCCAGACTGCAGTCGGCAACGCCTATGTAAGACAAGAAGTGTCTGGCGCAGTTGTTAGATCGGTTATTGCTGCTACAATGGCAGGTTATCAAGATTTAAGTGAGTTTGAACGTGGTGTTATAGGCGACACACGAGCGATGGGACACAGCATGTCCGAGGTATAGGTGAAGTGGGAATTTTCCCGTACGGCCATTTCACGAGTGTGCCATGAATATCAGGAATCCGGTAAAACAACAAACCTTCGACATCGCTCGGCCTGAAAAAGATCCTGCAAGAACGGGACCAATGACGACAGAAGAGAAACGTTCAATGTGACAGAAGTACAACCCTTCCGCAAATTGTTGCAGATTTCAATGCTGGGCCATCAACAAGTGACAACGTGCGAACCATTCAACGAAACGTCATCGATGTGGGCTTTCGCAGCCGAAGGCCCACTCGTGTACCCTTGATGATTGCAGGACACGAAGCCTTACGCCTCGCCTGGGCCCATCAATACCGACATTGGACTGGAAACATGTTGCCAGGTCGGACGAGTCTTGTTTCAAATCGAGCAGATGGATGTTTACCGGTATGGAGACAACCTCATGAATCCATGGAGCTTGCATGTCAGCAGGGTACTGTTCAAGTTTATGGAGGCTCTGTAATGGTGTGGGACGTTGTGCAGTTGGAGCGATGTGGAACTCCTGATACGTCTAGATACGAATCTGACAGGTGACACACACGTAAGCAACCTTTCAGATCACCTGCATCCATTCATGTCCGTTGTACATTCCGACGGACTTAGGCAATTCCAGCACGACAATGCAACACACTACACATCCAGAATTGCTACATAGTGGCACCAGCAACGCTCTTCTGAGTTTAAACACGTTCGCTGGCCACCAAACTTCCCAGACATAAATATTATTGAGAATATCTGGAATGCCTTGCAACGTACTGTTCAGAAGAGGTCTCCATCCCCTCGTACTCATACGGATTTATGGACAGCCCTGCAGGATTCATGGTGTCAGTTCCCTCCAGCACTACTTCAAACGTTAGTCGAGTCTCGAGTCCATGCGACGTCGTGGTGCTGCACTTCTGCGTGCTCGCGCGGCCCTACGCGGTATTAGGCAGGTGTACCAGTTTCTTTGGCTCTTCAATTTATATTATTATGTATACAACTGCTGTTTAAAAACAGTCCAGACAGTATCGAGTAAGGTAATATTCGTTGGTACGTGAGTTTGTAGCGTTTTTGTTTTGCATGTTGGTATCCCGGTTGCTATGGGTTTGTTTGCCTATAGTCATTTTTTATTTGTAGTTCACTGTTGCCGTTTGTGTTTACATACAGTATCGTCATTTTGTAATTTGGAAATAGTGAGTGGAGTTGTGGGCACTAGAAAATGTAGTGCGAAGTGGAGATATAGGAACATTTCCAACATATTCTTCTGTTCGAGTTCAGTAGAGGGATGATAGCAGCACAAGCAGCCAGAAATCTTTGGGTCGTGTATGGGGATAATGCCATTGAACAGGGCGCGGCAAGAAAATGTATTTCTCGTTTTAAGGAGGATCATTTTGACATTAGTGACTCCCCACGTTTACGAAGACCTTTGGGGTTTTATGAAGATCGTTAAGACGCAATAATCCACAATTATCCATGTCAGTGCACTCGAGAACTGGTAAATGTGATGAACTGTGATCATTCCATCATCGTGCAACATCTGCATGCAGTGGAGAAGGTTCAAATATCGAGTGTATTGGTACCGCATGTCTAGGCGCTTCAGTCTGGAATCGCGTGACCGCTATTGTCGCAGGGTCGAACCCTGCCTCGGGCACGGATGTGTGTGATTTCCTTAGTATAGTTACGTTTAAGTAGTTCTAAGTTCTAGGGGACTGATGACCATAGATGTTAAGTCCCATAGTACTCAGAGCCATTTGAACCATTTGGTACCGCATGCTCTAAGCCAAAATCATAAAAATCTGCTTGCTGTCACCAATTGGCTCATGAACAACACTAACCATTCCTATCCTGTATCGTTAATGGTGATGAGATATGATGTCTTTATGGTACTATAAGGAAAAGAAACGACTGGTTGAGACAAAACAAAGCAGCAGCTCCCCGTAGCCGGCCGGAGTGGCCGTGCAGTTCTAGGCGCTGCAGTCTGGAGCCGAGCGACCGCTACGGTCGCAGGTTCGAATCCTGCCTCGGGCATGGATGTGTGTGATGTCCTTGGGTTAGTTAAGTTTAATTAGTTCTATGTTCTAGGCGACTGATGACCTCAGAAGTTAAGTCGCATAGTGCTCAGATCCATTTGAACCATTTAGTTCCCCGTACACATCCACGAAAGATAATGCTACGCATCTCATGGAACAGCGATGGTCTGGTGTAGTGATGTAAAGAAGACATTGGCCCCGTGCTTTGATACCGGTGTCATGGGGAAGGCACGGTAGGCTGGGTGCCACGATTTAAAATGAACCAGTGCCAGTAGCACAGTTATGTAAAAACAAATCTGTGAAACAGAATGAGATTTTCACTCTGCAGCGGAGTGTGCGCTGATATGAAGCTTCCTGTCAGATTAAAACTGTGTGCCCGACCGAGACTCGAACTCGGGACCTTTGCTTATCGCGGGCAAGTGCTCTACCAACTGAGCTACCGAAGCCCGACTCACGCCCGGTACTCACAGCTTTACTTCTGCCAGTACCTCGTCTCCTACCTTCCAAACTTTACAGAAGCTCTCAGGAGAGCTCTAACAACTGAGCTACCGAAGCCCGACTCACGCCCGGTACTCACAGCTTTACTTCTGCCAGTACCTCGTCTCCTACCTTCCAAACTTTACAGAAGCTCTCAGTTGGTAGAGCACTTGCCCGCGAAAGGCAAAGGTCCCGAGTTCGAGTCTCGGTCGGGCACACAGTTTTAATCTGCAGGAAGTTTCAAATCTGTGAAACGTTTTGCAAGAATTGAAAGGTCTGTGACGTGAACATTGACCTTAAAGGACAACTCCTTATTTAGTAACGGCAAGAACACACATCAATCAAGCCTGCTTTTTCACGATTGCATTGAACAGTCTGGCGGTCACTGGCATCGACGTTGTTGCCGAACGAAGCACTATTTTGTATAGAGCTCGTGACTGCCTCGAGAGTGCACGGCCACTGTTTGGTGCCATCTGCACAGCACGTACAAGTCAGTGTTTTCAGATAAGTGCAGGTGTGCCAGGACAGGTCGCTTCTGTTGGCTTCCGCGTTCTACCAAGTACTGCCGAACCGTACCACGGTATGCCTTACACTCTTATGTTTTATCCACGATTGTCTTAAATTCCGCGCCAGTGGCAGATAGACGAAAATCTAGCCTTTTGTGGAGCTATTTCACTCCAGATGATAAAAACCAGTACATCGCAGCGTGTGATATTTGTAAATCTTGTGTATGTTCAAATCGACGACAACACGTTTAAAACATGCTTCGACGCCATCCGTCTGTGATTTTGCCTCGAGGTGGAGAATTGACTCAGACCCCGGAAAGCAGAAACAAGGGCAGTAAGCAACGGGAAGTTGAGTGTCGAAATAGTGCTTCGAGTTCTAGTCGGTCTCTTGATCTAGCTGCTTCTTCTGTAACACCGCCGGCTACTTCATTTTCGGAGGTACCTATTTCCAGATAACGGTCACTGCGTTCGTTGAAAGAAACTGACTGCTACTCAAAAGAATAAAATAGACCTCGCTTTAGTAAAAATGATCTACATGAGTTTACAGCCGTATAGTTTGGTGGAGTACACACAAGCTCTAAATCCTGACTGTGAACTCCCGTCAAAATATGTTTTCAATTAGTCGCTGATAAATTGTCTGTATGAGTCTTGTCTGATTATAGTACGAGAATATCTTAATGTTGCACCTCCTATCTGTTTAACTACTGACTTTTGGCCATAATACAGAAATTTTCATGGCTGTCGCTGTCCATTTTATTTTGCCCGACGCTATGACCATGCAGAGCGTCTTGTTAGAGTGTTTTCATAATCAAGTAAATTTTCTAAATTTGGCTGTTTCGCTCATACGTTGAACTTAATAGAGCAATTTGCATTGAAGCAGAGTGAGTTACAAGTAGTTGTGAAGGAAGTGAGGGAATCCGTGGAGTACTTCAACAGAAGCACGATAACAAGCCCTAAGAAACTATTTACACCAGAACGACCTCGCAATTGAGATGTGTCATCCAGGTGGAACTCGACATTTTACACAATCGAACGCTTTCGTAGACTTACAAGTGCTGTGAAAGTACGGCTGCTATACTAGAGGTTAAAGTTCCCGCCATTGCATTGGGGGAGTGGCTCGTTATTCGTGTAAGTGTGCAGTTTTGAAGCTATTCGAAATAGTGAAACTCAAAATGAGTGTAGAAATAAACGTATCGAATATGTATCGGCGTCGAAGATGCTTGTTTTAAGAAAGGAATTACTTTCTCTCTGCCAGAAAATGATCGATTCAAAGAAGTTTCATAGCCTCGTGACGCAAGTTACATGCTCGCTAGGGGTCAGTTAAACCAAATATTACGGAGACACTGAGAAAAGCAAGACATTTGCAGCCTGTACATTTTTGGATCCTAGGTTCAAGAAAGAAAGCATGTTTTACTATCTTCTTAACGCTAGAAATCAAAGAAGATATCATACCCGATGTGGCAGACCTAATTTTAGGATCCCATTCGGAAAGGGGTTCGCGGGGAACTGGAAGTCCTGTTGCTACAGACGCAGTTGCTAATGAAGATGAACTAGGCGAATTTTCTCCATGAGCTGCCTACAACGAGGACTTACCTAAATGTCAACAACCACAAATTTCAACGTCTACGTCCCAAGTTATTGCAGAAGTAAACAGATAAGCAAGCTACGTGTATTTTTAATGCTGCTATTATTTCAATCACTTTCAAACATTCAGAGTGACATTCTGTTAAAACACGAACTCTGTTATTGAACATTCAGATTGGAGAAATAAGGTTTATTTTTATCTTTCTGTTACATGTACCCAGTCACCGTTAAAATGGTGACTGGGAAGAAAGCTTCAGTATCCCAGCCGTTACTATTTGGCTGTCCAGCAGTTGTGTTGTAGCATCATCCGTCCCTACAGAGCGTGTGTTTTCGGAAGCTGGTCAAATTTTGACTAATAGACGAAACAGATTGTGAGCGAATAAAATGAAAAAAATACTGTTCTTGAATGCGAATGGAAAACTTATTTGAGGGTTATTTTGAAGTATTTTGCTTGAAATATTAATATAAATTACGGTATATCTATGTGTAGTTCCTTTTTTGTCAGTACATGAAGAACAAACGTTTTTGTACGATTGCAGTAAAGGCCTGGCCAGGCAGAATGCGGCCTGGCCGTCCGGCCTGTGGCCTTGAACCACAGCCGGCAGGCCGCATTGTTGAATCGCTCGTTACTGTATGGCGGCAGTCACACTGAGTGCGGCTTTGACGCACCGGCATACGGCCTGCCGCACCGGCCGCCGCCGGTTCGCCGCATGCCGGAGCGGCTGCTTGCCTCTGTTGGCGCACTCTCACACTAGAAGCAGCGGCGTGAGGCGGTTTTTGTCTTGCAGCTCGTAGTGCATGCACACAGAAAGACTTGTAGAGGAGGTGAGAGAATACAACTTTTTGTATGATACAAGCGATCCTGATTTGGAGGTAGAATACATTTGTCCTCGATATACTCTAGATAGAGAGCTGAATAGTGTTGTCAATGTGACGTCCATAACTTCCAATATCAACTACTGTAAACTCGGTAGTATGGATCAACGATCGCCAGGAGAACTAGCGAAAAGAACTGTTTGTAACAGAAGAACTGGGATCCACTATCCTTCGGGCATTTTAACCTGACAGCCTTTCCGTCTATGCTTCCAAGGCAGTTCGGAAACCCCCAGTTCTATAAATCCTTCTTCAGATTTCTTCCACATCTCTGTTGTAGGAGTAGGAAAATACTTGGGCTGTAGAACAGTCCTTATTGTCTGGCACACTTGTTTCACAATACCTGAGAGTGTTGAACGTCGTAACCGAAAAGAAAAAGCTATGGTCTGGTGACTGTCGCCTGTAGTCAAGTATCTGGAAAAGATTAAAATCAATTATGCTGATAGAACGAATAGATAAGTTAACGACCGGAGATATGTTTGTTTAAATTCAATGACAACGTTATGAATACAATGAAACAAAACAATCTATTAAGTAGAAAGTTCTCTCTAGTGGGACATACGGAACTAGATGTTACTATCGTTTGCTGTATTCGTAAACACTGCAGATAAATTTATCACTCCACTCGTAACTACGTTGTGGGATAGCACTTTCTTCCGCCGAACCTTTCATATGATACAGCAAAACTGAAATGGAATAATTACATCTCCTCTTCTTGGTGTCATTTCGTATCGCTAGTGCAAGCTACTCATTTCTGCAATAAAAAAAAATAAAAATAATAAAAATAATAAACTCGCACACAGGTAACGCGTCCCGCGTGTGGATTCCAAACCGTCTAACGCCAAGACAATCGCGCTACGCATGCAAGTTTAATAATGGGGTTCGGCCCCTTCCACAGTGAAACACAGCTGACGCATGAAGAGTCGCTGCGGCCGGCCGGCCGGCCATTGCCTGTGTGGCGTCTCTGGCCGCTGAAGGTCCGGCCCACCGCTGCGCCGTCCGTCGCAGCGGCAGGCCGGATCTGGCCAGGCCTTAAATAAGTAGACATCACGGCACTGACAGCGGCGCGGCACTGGTGTTTTGTCACCGTGACGCGTCCGGCAATGGTACTTCCGCACACCAGTGCCATCAAAGGCAATGGAATTTGCATCATTAGTGTGGTGTACTACAAATCACTTCCCCGAGGTGTAACCATCACTGCTGACATTTTCTGTCACCAACTGAGACGTCTTGCAGACGCAGTCCAAAAACAACGACCAGGAAGACTGCCGAAAGTGAAGCTAATCCACGATAACGCCCGCTCGCATTCTACTACACTGACAAGAAACACTATGCAGGACTTGGGTTGGGATGCCATACCACGCCCACCTTATTCACCTGATCTTTTCCCCTCAGACTCGATCTTTTCCGCTCTCTATCGAACAATCTTCAAGGAACTTCCTTTCCGGATGAAAAAATATATAGCCTCGAAACAACGTGATTTCTAGAGTCGCGGAATCGAACAGTTACCTCAGCGTTGGTAGACTTCTAAATAGTGAAGAATATATCAGTGAAGACAAGTTTCTCTTATGTGTATCTGTCGTGTTTATTAAACTGTTGGAAAAACGCTATGAACTTACGTACCAACCCAGTATTTAATGGAAGTGCACATAAATTAACTTTGGTAAAAATACTCCGATTGTACAGCAATTCCAACGTATTTGAATGTCTAGCCTAGAGCCTTCTTTGCTGTTGCTGGAAACGAAACCTTGCTTCCCTCAAACTGAGTGGTTAAACCATTTGGGATCATTGGTACACGGGGTTTGCTAGATCTGTGAGGATAGTAGCTTCAATGACATTGTTGTACATAGTTTTAATCTGCAAATATGTAGCTTTACAACGATTCGGACGATTCTGAGTGGGTAGTAGTATCTGAGTCACAAGCTGATGAGCCATGAGAATCAGTTTGCAATTACAAAGGTTTCCTGTTAAAACCAACAGTGAGAAATATAACAAAACAGCACATTGTTTTAGAGAGAGAGAGAGAGAGAAGCACAATATATGTGATGAACAATATGTCTAATGCTTTTAATCCCCTGCCGTGCTACGTAAAACCGACTGTGAGAAAGGAATCGAAACCGCACGTTTTCATACCACAGCGTTTTCTTTCCCGCCGTCGCCTTTAACAGAACACCTGTACATTGTTGTTTAAAATATGTATACATAGCCTTCGTTCATTCGAGTATCGTGTAAAGATTTGAAATAAATTGATGAATATTTTGAGATTTTTAGAAACAATGTTCAATAACGTTTCCCCTTTATATGTTACTACGTACAGCGATAGATTAATATATGTTACTAGCGTTGATGGATAATTTAAAGTCTTAATTAAGTAAAATCTGCCATATGCAAGAAACAATAACATTTTTTAAAAAAATAAACACTCAATATTACAGACGACACACAACTCTGAGACGGATGCAGTTATCTCCAAATTTGGTGCAAAGGACTGGTTTTTCATTTAGATAACACATTTTCAAGGTGAACTGCCGATGTCAAGAGACCAACGGGCAGAATAATTTGGCAAACGACCACGTTGCCTTCATCAGGCGCGCTGATGAACTGACTTACGGGGGCAGCGCCGCGCATTGATGTCCTCCCCCCTCACCCTCCGATCGGCTGCTCCATCTGCAGTCCGCACCCATGCTGGATCTGAGAACTTAAATGAGAAAACTGCTGAAAAGCTGAGAGTTGTTCCGAGAGCAACGGAGAAATGTGTATTGAGACTTGCTAGGAGAGAAAGAAAAAGAAAGAGACGGACTAGGGAACAGAGAGGAGTGGGAGACTAATTAAGACCGTTATGGACAGGCAGTGGAAGTGGGCAGGACACAAAACCAGGTGAATAGATGAAGTCGACCAAAGATGTAGATTTATGGATTGCAGATTATAAAAAAAATACACTGTCTCGGCTACAAACTTATTGGCTGACTAGAGTGACAGCTAGGGCTTGGCAAACGACACTCACGTTCGAAAGTTCTCGAGATTTCCCGATACGCCGCAGCGTGCGATACAGAGTTGAGCTTGTTCGACCAATCACGTGAGGGCAAGAGATACGCAAGAAACACTGGAGGAAATAGCATTAAACCCTACTATTTCAGAAAGTCCTATTGCGTTTGAACAAATTGTGTGGATGGAAAAACATTCATGCTGATTCTTTAGTGAAGGTAACAGTCGAAGGCGTAAAGTTTGACATGCAAAAAAACATGACTAAATTGAGTATAATATTTCGTTTGTGAGAGGCAGGAACGATTTACTAAGTACGTGGCAAATGAGCAATGCGATGCCTGTTAACATTCAAAAACGGATAAAAACTTTACCAGGTTTTAATCTTTTTACAAATAAGACCGCAACTTTCAGATGAAACAATCGAGACAAATAATCAAGAATTAAGTCGTAATAAAGTGACTGGAATTTCGAATCAATTACAGCGGCAAGACTCGTCTTGGAGATAGTACCATCGGGCGTCACTAGATCGTAGAATAAGCGAATCTCGAAAATTAAACAGAATCATGATTGTAATCTTTTAGTTATTATTAGTTGCCGTTTTTAAGCATGACATTCAACCTAAAACACATTTCAGTCTCTGGTTCACAGTCGTTTGTTATCGTTAATATCCATAGCGAACTGAAAAGCGTTAGGATATATTGTTGTCATAACCCCAACAATTCGCCGGCGGAGCAAAACCCGAGAGTTCGTGTTATGTAGGACAAACCCTGAACTTATACGTATATCAGCGTGGATCAGCCATCGATCAACGCTATCCATAAATTCGATAAACATGACTTTTACCTGCAATCACTTCACAACTGTAGGGGGGATGCCAAAATATATAGCACTTTTAATCACAATTGTTGCTGGGATGATGCATTCCCGTCCCAAATGCTGAACAAGTAACATCCTTAGTTATAAATTACAAATAGTTGAGTGACAGAGCCATGGTTATGTTTAATACCTTCAAATGTTTGCTGCGAAACTTCAGGATACATAATACAATCAAATAGAAGTACCTACTGCTCTCGAACAGCGCGTTATTGTTTAACGTCGCCGCGAGATAGCAGCATAGTACGCCCCGTGAACAGTTAGTGACATCTGTAGGGGGAATGTAGATTCCAATGTGCACCGCTAGATGACAGTCGCTGGCGTATTTCTGGTTACGTACGCGATAGTCACTGCTTTCCTCACGAAATTACATGTTCTACAAATGGACGTAAAAAAAGAAAAGAGATGATGGTATAGACTTAACGTTGTACCTTGTTTTGAAATCAGAGCCCAAAACATTAGCGGATTACTGTTTATGATTGAGTCTTTTTCATTATTTCTGTCGTGTGCACGCAACAGCTGTTTGAAATACTAAAAATTACAGTGCTTACATGAATAGCAGTGAGTGGAAGACACTTCCAAAAGTTTTTCTGGCCTTGAATACGTATTTGCTCTAGTAATACGTATCGGTACGTTTGGCTTCTTTAATGTAACTTGTTTTTTGTTGATATATTTCGCATAACCAAGAAGAGAAGGATATGGTCTGTTTCCATTTAATTCCGCCCTTAATGTATTTGTATCGATAGCAAATCAAGCTGGAATTTGTTCGTTACATTTTCAGCTCTCAAGTCGTATGCACGTTTATAATGTTCAAATTTGCAAGAAAACCCGCCTAAGTGTTCTTTGGTTGCCATAAACGTGTGCACTGAAGAAAGATTCAAGGAATACTATCGTATCTTGTGCATGTCAACAAAGCGAACGATTTTTGAAATGTCAAAGAAACAGAATATAGAGTTCTTGTTCTGTTATATCTCAGTGTATTAGTCTCACTCTAGTTTACGCATGGTTCAAATGGCTCTGAGCACTATGGGACTCAACTGCTGAGGTCATTAGTCCCCTAGAACTTAGAACTAGTTAAACCTAACTAACCTAAGGACATCACAAACATCCACGCCCGAGGCAGGATTCGAACCTGCGACCGTAGCGGTCCTGCGGTTCCAGACTGCAGCGCCTTTAACCGCACGGCCACTTCGGCCGGCCTAGTTTACGCATCTCACATTGTAAACTTACCCATGATGCGCCATTCAGTGTGTGACAAATAATAGCAATTTAAAAAAAAATGGCACTAAGCACTATGGGACTTATCATCTGAGGTCATCAGACCACTAGACTTAGAACTACTTAGACCTAACTAACCTAAGGACATCACACACATATATGCCCAAGGCAGGATTCGAACCTGCGACCGTAGCATCAGCGCGGTTCCGCACTGAAGCGCCTAGAACTGCTCGTCCACAGTGACCGGCATAGCAATTTACAAGATTATGTTGTTGTCTTGAGTCCGAATACTGGTTTGATGGAGCTCTCCATGGTACTCTACCCTGTGCGAGCGTCTTCATCTCCGAATAATAACTGCAACCTACATCTTTCTGAATCTCCTTACTGTATTCATTTCTTGGTCTCCCTCTATGATTTTTACCACCCTATTCTTCTCTCAAATACTAAGTTGGTGATCGCTTGACGTCTCAGAATGTTTCCTATCAACCGATCCTTTCTTTTGGTCAAGTTAAGTGTCTCGTTTGCAAATCAGATTCCCTTAGCATCACATGATTTAGTTCGACTACATCACATTATTCTTGTTTTGCTTTTATTGATCTTACATCTCCTTTTCAGAAGACTGTCGATTCCGTTCAGCTGCTCTTCCAAGTCCAATGCTGTCTCTGACAGAACTATAATAAAAAAACTATATATTCTTTTTACATGGCCGGCCGCGGTGGCCGTGCGGTTCTGGCGCTGCAGTCCGGAACCGCGGGACTGCTACGGTCGCAGGTTCGAATCCTGCCTCGGGCATGGGTGTGTGTGATGTCCTTAGGTTAGTTAGGTTTAAGTAGTTCTAAGTTCTAGGGGACTTATGACCTAAGATGTTGAGTCCCATAGTGCTCAGAGCCATTTGAACCATTTTCTTTTTACATGTTCCAGTATTGTGCAGTGCTATAAATGTGATTAAGGGAATGGTATCAAACACTTAGACCCTATAAAATGGATATTTTACGTTATGTCTAAGTCACTTTTTTCTTAGCAATGATAGCCTAACCTGTGCAAACTTGTGGGTATACTTTCCAGCAGTAGCCTATTTTCTTCTTTTCCCGCAATATTTCTCGCCAGTGACTCAGTTTTTCAGGAATAACCAAACATATCACAATTGAAGTGAACGTCTTCTCTGACCATCAGCTTGATTTTACTCTTTACATTTTGAGGTTTTCAAAATATATAAGCCTATGCTATGCTTTGTGATATACCAATAATTAGTTAGTTTCATGTTTCGTGTACCATTTGCACGATGAATCGTAATGATGTGGAACGAGTTATTTTATATTAACATCAATTTTTTTATAAATATGTCTCGATGATGACCATTTATTAGTTTTTTGTTTTTTTAATGAAAGGCAGACAGATGTTAGTCACCAATTCCTACCCATCACCATTTACACATTTCGATAATAGGTAGTCTTCTTCTGCGTAATACGACTTGTTGTCAAGAGAAACGTTTTCGGTTTAGTTTCAAATTTTACTTTGCTGTCTGTCAAGCGTTCTATATCACTGGGTAAGTGATCAAAAGTTTTGGTTACAGCATTGTAAATCCCTTTTTGTGCTACATACAACCGTAACATAGTATAATGAATGTTTTGTTATTCTTCAGCTATTGTAATTATGTACTGTTGAAATGCAGTGGATTATTTACAAAAAAACTTCATGACGGAATAACTGTATTGTGAAGAGGATAGATTGCTACTCACACGCTGAGCAGTAGACAGGCACGACGAAAAAGAGTGTTCAGGTAAGTTTGTGATCAAAGCCTATTCAGAAAAGAAGCAAAGCACACACACATACATTCATACAGTCACATACACATGGCCGCTGTCTCCGACTGTTTTACCCAGACTCTTTTTTAAGGAGGGAGGAAATATAAACAACGAGTAATAATCAGCGGGAGGAATTTAGGGCATGAAATGCTGCATCAACAGTCAGCGCAGACACCTAGCGGTGTGTTGTGCGCGGACGAGACAGTAGATACAGTGTAGCTCAGACGTCAGAGCATTTGCGGTTTGGAAGGCAATCAAAAATACAGGTGAGAAAATTCAGCTGGCAGTAAGAAAGGAGAACATCACTGGTTTGTAGGATAGAAGAAAAGCCGTTAGACAAAATCAAACAGTGGGGCATTCAGGTCGGGATATCAACAATATTTGCAGATTCTGGCTACAACAGCCGCAGACAGCAGTGATGTGCGCGTGAGTTTTACATGTACGAATTTGTGTTTGTATTTTCCTTCCTTCCTGAAGAAGGGTTTGGCCCAAAGCTTGGGTGAACACTTTTCATCGTGTGTGCTCGTCGGCATGTTTTCCTTACAGTCAGTATCAATCTATTCTTTTCACAGCATTGTTGATATTCCAACCTGTACTCTCCTTCCCATTGTTTGTCATACTGCCTAGCACTAGTCAAAATACCTAGTGCCTTATACAAATGTCTACAAGATGATCGCTGTGGAGCACCACACCATATTCTTACAGCACATTTTTGGGCAATGAATATTTTCTTTGTTAAAGATAAATTGCCCCAGCATATTGTTCCATTTGCCAATACTGAATGGAAATACGCAAAATATGTCAACCTAATGACTTGACTCTCCCCAAGATTTGCAATATTCCAAGTGCAAATGTGGCTGAACTAAGTTGTTTTCGGAGTTGTAAATGTGCTCTTTTTTTTAGTTTGAACTCTCATCAGTATGAACACTTGAGAATTTTGAAGTTCCCATCCGATGTATTGTTTCCTCAACCCGTTGGGGTAGTATCTCTAGATGTACAGAACTGAATAAGGTGTACAGAATTAAATATCTTGTGTCTTTTTAAAATCGAGGATGAGACCATTTGCAGAAAACCAGTCAATGATATTTCTAACAAATGAAACTCCCCATCGCACCCCGCTGATAGTGTTAAGATGGCCCAGTGGACAGCCCATCAAATTGTGAACACAGATCGAGCACGAAATCACGAAGAGTTCACTGAGCTGTGAAAAAAGAAGCAAAATAGAAAAACGGTCTAAGCGTGTCTGTGCTGTGATCCATTTGAAACAGCGAGGTGTAAGGAAGGGACCTCCAGACGTACGCAGCACCTGTTTATTCTACACAAGTACCACATGTTATGATTCCTGCATTCCGTTTTGGAGTTTCGTTTTTGAATTCTTTTGTTGTAACATAGTTCACACACATTTATTTGTTATTTTTATTTTAGTGAGAGGTATATGCGGCATCTCGCCTGCTCTCATTATCGTCATATCTTCTTACGGCGGTAATACACACATCAAAAAAGTTTTGCATCACCTCGGTTCCGAGAGTTCTGGAACCTGTACGGAAAATTGGAATAGAGATCAACATAAATATCATTTCTGCCCCTTTTACTGCTCAGGAAAACCATGTATTGCATGTTGTACCAACATACACCGAGACCTTCAGAGGTGGTGGTCCATATTGCTGTACACACCGGTACCCCTAATACCCAGTAGCACGTCCTCTTGCATTCACGCGTGCCTGTATTCGTCATGGCATACTATACGCGTGTTCATCAAGGCAATATTGGTCCAGATTGTCCCCTACTCAACGGCGATTCGGCGTAGATCCCTCATAGTGGTTGGCGGGTCACGTCGTTCATAAACAGCCCTTTTCAATCTATCCCAGGCACGTTCGATGGGCTTCATTTCTGGAGAACATGCTGGCCACACTAGTCAAGCGATGTCGTTATCCTGAAGGAAGTCATTCACAAGATGTGCACGATGGGGGCGCGAACTGTCATCTATGAAGACAAATGCTTCGCCAATATGCTGCTGATATGGTTGTACTGTCGGTCATAGAATGGCATTCACGTATCGTACAGCCATTACGGCGCCTTCCATGACCACCAGCGGTGTACGTCGGTCCCATATAATGCTACCCCAAAACATCAGGGAACCTCCACCTTGCTGCACTCGCTGAACAGTGTGTCTAAGGCGTTCAGCCTTACTGGGTTGTATCCAATCATGTCTCAGACGATTGTCTGGTTGAAGGAATATGCGACACTCATTGATGAAGAAAAAGTGATGCCAGTCCTGAGCGGTTCATTCGGCATGTTCTTGGACCCGTCTTTACTATTCTGCATGGTGTCTTGCCTGCAAAGATGGACCTCGCCATGGTCGTCGGGAGTGAAGCTGCGCATCATGCGGCCTTTTGCGCACAGTTTGAGTCGTAGCACGAGGTCCTGTGACTGCACAAATAGCATCATTCAACATGTTGGCATTGCTGTCAGGGTTCCTCCGAGCCACAATGCGTAGTTAGCGGTCAGCCCTTGGGCGGCTTGAGCGAGGCATGTCATCGACAGTTCCTGTCTCTCTGTACCCCCTCCATGTCCGAAAAACATCGCTTTGGTTCACTCCGAAACGCCTGGCACAAAGTAACAATGCGAACGCAATGGAACCGTGGCATTGACCGTCTAGACATGGTTGAAATACAGACAACACGAGCCGTGTACCTCCTTCCTGGTGGAATGACTGGAACTGATCGGCTGTCGACCCCTTCCGTCTAAAAGCCGCTACTCATGCATGGTTGTTTACATCTTTGGGTGGGTTTAGTGAAAACTCTGAACAGTCAAATAGACTGTGTCTATGATAGAATATCCACAGTCAACGTCTATCTTCAGGAGTTCTGGGAACTGCGGTGGTGCAATTTTTTTTTTATGTGTGTATACTCTTACCACATGACTCATGTTCGAAAACCATTGACAGTATGACAATTTGCAAGACTGCAGAAGGAGAACAGACACACCAATGACCGGACGGACAGTTCATAATTTTGTGAAAGAAATTATATACATCCCAATACGACGCCATAGTTTTAGCAATTCGCTTGGATGTTGCAATTCTTGAGCTTGGACCCTTCACTGTTTCTATTTTGCTACTTTTTTCACAGATCAGTACACCTGCCTCCTGTTTCCATGCTTGATCTGTATTCAGTTTTTGATAAGCTATCCAATTTTATCACTAAATCTGAAAGGGGTGCGATGCGGAGTTTCCCTAGTAAGAACACATTCTAACATTTTTTCTGTCGCTGCGTATATGTATGGATTGATTGCAATACTAGTGTCATCCTCAAAAAGAACAAATTCTGCCGCAGCCATTTGCATCTGACAAACTTTTACACTTCTCTGATTAATAAGTTTCATTTTAAGGTATAAAAAGTGCATTGTTGGATTGTATGTCATAAGTTCTAAGCGCCTTTTGTGAAGTTAGTTTTTCTCAAAATGATATTCTAGAACACCCAGCAGATTGAACTTAACCACACTATATTGCTGTACAAAAAAGTCCACTGACAACTAATTAAACTATGTTTTACACCTATTCTTTAAATTGAATACAATTCAATTGCTCTGTACAGCTGAAAAAAAGACAAGAGCTCTTTATTAATTTCTTTTATCAAATTAATTAATTCCACACAAATGTAAATTAGGTGACGGACGACAAGGTAATGACATCACACATACTAAAGTATATGAAGCATGAGTTCCTCTTACAACATTTCCAGGTGCAATCAAAACTGGAAAGGCAGCCGTACAGTATGTGACAACATCAAACACTAGAATATTCAGGCTTAAATATTAATAAACAAGCAGGATGTAGCTAGAGATCGTGCTGCCAGACTTCTCTGTAGTGTAGCTTAAGTTCCATGTCAGGATGAAAGGTGACAATTTGGTTGCGAGCTGGCCAAAGCAACAAATGTGAATGCCAAACAGAATAACAGAATTTGTCATTGTGTCTCATGTATCAGTTTCATACATTGTAAAATATTCTCATTTACCAGAAGGAAAACATCGAAACTAACTGGCCGTTAGAAAGTTTGGCGTACTTTCCTCTTAATTTGTTAGCATGTAATGCATCTGTTGCACACTTTGCAAAGTGTTTCTGCCGTGTCAGCAGGTAACTCTTGGAAATCACCTTGATCAGCAGAAGTACATGATTGTCTGATGCCAACTCAGTGAACACTCGTCCGAACAGAAAATGGTCAAGTATCTCTGACACTCACTCAGAGAAAAGAAATTTTTCTATGAAGTTCCAGTTTCCAGTACTGTGCTTTACAAATGTCCTCTCTTCACAAAGACAAATGTCTACAAAATCATTTCATGATGAAACTAAACCAACTCCGCTCTTACTGTGTATGAGAGGGTAAACATTATAACAGCCATCACTTCGAAGCACTGATAAGCGTGCCTCACACTGAGGTGTATTTTATAATTGCCGAACAAGAAATACTGCAGTTTACACAACAAATTGGGGCGCCACCTCAGAACAAACACAGCAGCTTCAATATAATGACCGTGAGACACCAAATGGCTTTCCACATCTACTAACTGTGAACGATCTGAAGTGTCATTGGTGTGCCGGCCGCGGTGGCCGTGCGGTTCTAGGCGCTGCAGTCCGAACCGCGGGACTGCTACGGTCGCAGGTTCGTATCCTGCCTCACGCATGGATGTGTGTGATGTCCTTAGGTTAGTTAGGTTTAAGTAGTCCTAAGTTCTAGGGGACTGATGACCTAAGATGTTAAGTCCCATAGTGCTCAGAGCCATTTGAATCATTTGTCATTGGTGTGTTCTTGAATGCTCCGTCCACCGGTTTCGACAGATCTGCGCTGTCATGTTACAAGTTCCGATGATGACAGCGATGACCTGTCGAAACCAGTAATACAGTAGTAATAAAAAGAATTACTAGCTGATTTTGGCAAACTTGATTATTCTAGAATGATATCACACGACGGACACACTACACGAATTCCACAGGCACTGCCTAGGCTGTTGCGTTGTTGAACTAGGTTAGTTTTCTGCTTCCTAGTTACCTTACGAATCAAAAAGTACCCCAATGGAAGTTTCCAAGAACCATTAATAGCAACCAGCATTAGTACAGATGTCTCTTTAGCAACGGGCAACCCGTACATAGCAACAGAGGATCCCATATCCTGAGTACCGTCAAACTCGATGTATTGCCTGATTGCAATCTCATCAACTAACATGCTGCACAGA
The DNA here is from genome assembly GCF_021461385.2 of Schistocerca piceifrons. NCBI lineage: Eukaryota > Metazoa > Arthropoda > Insecta > Orthoptera > Acrididae > Schistocerca > Schistocerca piceifrons. Next base: position 259,824,808 of record NC_060144.1, on the reverse strand, counting down.
ATGATATCTTCCGGAACGCTTTAAATCTATTTATGGCAATAGCCTCGGAGGTAAAACCACCCATACAAAGGTATTATTTTGCTAATGTTCTAGGATGTGGTAGACATGTGTTAGAGCAGTGTCTAACGTATTTATACCGCCTTGGTGAACAGAAACGTAAAGTAACGTCAAGTGAACGGAGTTCTGGTTGGTAATTTTTTTCACACTGACAGGTAGCCTTTGCAGCCTGTCGTCACAACAACTCCTTGTTCATATCACGTATGTATTCCAGAACGCTACGGCCATTTTCGTAACTCCTTGTTCATATCACGTATGTTTTCCAGAACGCTATTGCAACAATTCCTTGTTCATATCACGTATGTGTTCCAGAACGCCAAGGCCACCTCCTCAGTTCATCAGTTACTGTTCAGAGATGAAGCTTTCTTCTTTAGTCGTCACTTTGATTGTTGAATTGCTTTAATTCTGTTGTTGAGTTCTTAATTTTTTGCTAACAGAACACTTATATGATTCTTGAGAGTTTTCACGCCTACTCTCAAGCACTGAGAGGGGGTAGTAGCAAGAGACGACACTTCACTGTCAGCTCCAGTGGCAGCAGATGCATTAACAATACTTACAGCAGCTTTCTGCTGTGGCTGCTGCTGTGGTGATGGTGGTGGTATCTTCGTCTCATTCTAAAGAAAATGACTAAGTAGAAATTACAGAAAACAAATTAAAGATGCTGCATGTTATGAAATATTCAAAAAATAAACCGTATGTAATTACATATCAACTCTGCTTTAACGTACATAGCAACAAAAGTAATGCCTGATACCTTGGCAGAAAGCTTTTGCATTGTAATTTTATAGGAGCTGAATTCAAAATTTGTATTCTACACTTGACTTACCTTTTGTAAGTGAGGAGGAATAGCAGGAAAAATCGATGGCATAGCATTTTCCCTAATACGCACTGTCGAAAATGATGTTTGGCCTATACCCTCTTCCCGAAAATGCCGTGAACATATTTTGCTAAACCTGGTTGGTTCCCAATCTTTCCTCCCCAAAACGTCTACCCAGGCAGCTCTGTGAGCTGGACTGATAGGAAATCTAAAGTCAAAAGACAGAAATAAAATCACTACTATGAAAGTAAACAATGCAACCATAAATCACGTTTACAGACGCAAATATTGCTTAAACGGACGCACTTATCAGTGAAATGTGATTCCATTAAACTGTAGACTACGATCGCATCGATTATTATACCCGTAAACGACGCAAGCTGGCAGTTTTGATGAAAAAACTACGTCTCCTTAACAATCGCCGCATCAGATGCTATTTGGGATATGATCACGATATTCCTAATGTTCGAAACTGGTCACGGGCCACCGAGAACTGTCAACACGGTGAACCATGGAGGTATAAATGAGGTTAATCTAATGTTCTGGGATGTGTAAGATGGCGGATGTCGCCTTCATGCCTGTGACGTAATGATAACAATCTTCGTTTTTTACCTCCATGGTCCCACTGGCCTCTGTGATCTCTGGACAACGTTCCTGCATCATAACACGCTCCTGGTCCAAGCACCACCATGTGGACTGTGGGTTTTAACCCTCGCAATACCAAGGGATGAGTGGGGGAGGATGTTTTATGTCCACCTTCTGAAAGTATCTTACTCTATTCTGGTACTTACTATTGTAAAATTTAAAAAATATGTGTTGTTTTTTATCATTTCTTATACCAGATTCCATAAAGGTTTTAGATTTTTCAGTAAAACTTAACCCAAAAATTTAAGTCTTAACAGTAAATGTGACTTTTCGCAATAAATGTCCTACTGATATTTTCAGGTTTAGGTCCCTTCTTAGACATCTATAAAATTTTAGAGGGTTATGTTGTGAATCAAAACCAACGACAATTAACGAAATTTATATTTTTTAAATTTTTCTGTAGTGGCCGTAAAGTACCCCTCCACTCGGTGTAAACATTACAGAAAATACGCTGGTGTTGCTAAGATCGTGCAAAAAGATGTTTTCAGTTTCTGAACCCTACATCAGTACTTATTTCAAACGGTATGTTGTTAATAAAAGTTAAACACATTTAATGATTTTTTTTAGTTTTTTTGGTGGTGAGCACAAAGTGACCTAGAAGGTGGGAAGGGGGTGGGGCCTCCTAGTTGATATTACGCCTTGTGGAAAATGCGTTGGTATTGTTAGTAAAGTTGATGTTCATGTGTGCTCATATCTACATAGAACAAAGTATTTGTATTTGGGTGACTGCGTACAGAACTTATCTAGCCACGGAAATTATTTCAAACCGATTAATATTTAGGTTCATTCGCTGTGTGCTAAGTTTATTGTTACTTTTCTAATTGTATATGCCTTTTCTCTGGTATACCAATCGTCACTGTCCCATACTAACACTAGTATCTATATGTATCGAAGTAAATATGAAAGTATATGCACCTAAAAAAATTTTCCGTTATGTTACGGTTGTTTTCATTTTTTTTAGTTTTTAACACATTTTGCCATTATCTGTAAGAGCAGCATTTAATCTTCTTTATAACCATAAGCATCTGTGTGTGCAACTACGTCTTATGTACGCTACAAGTAATGATCATTTATCATATCCCAAAGAGATAAAATGGAGGGACAATAAATTTTAACCCATGTAAAAAAGGGAAGCATTTTTAAATACGTACGCACCAAAGACCTGTAAGCTCACAATCTGCCTTCCCACTTCATGAAAACGAATAAAAAATGAAAAACTGGCATAATAAATTACACTATCCATCTAAAAAAGACCATGCTGAACTGTCTGTCTTCTATGACTGTGGAGGGGGGGGGGGGAGGGGGGAAGGGGGACAGATATAAATACTTAAATACATGTGTGTAGGGCGACGGAAAATATAATAAGGGAAAACACTGAAAATGTAACGTTTTGTTCATCTTAATGATGCTTGTAAATGTCTAAAGCTGAAAAATTCAGATAGGGTTAGGACCTTTTTATTCACATGACCAGTTTCAATACTTTAAATGTCTATTCAGTGTTAGACATCAAAGCTATGCAGTATAGTTGAAGCCCTTTTTCGTATTTTACGACAGTAAATACAATTCCAAATATGAAATGAACTGTCATGACTGATTGAGTGTTACGTTTGTACAAAAAATGGTTCAAATGGGTCTGAGCACCATGGGACTTAACATCTGAGGTCATCAGTCCCCTAGAACTTAGAACTACTTAAACCTAACTAACCTAAGGACATCACACAACACCCAGTCATCACGAGTCGTAGCCTACAAAAAAAGCATGTTCATTCCACTACATCACTCTGAAGTCTAACTTTTGACAAAATCACCCATAAAAAATTTGCATATAAGACAATAGACGTCATAACTGGTTATATGAATAAAAATAGCCTATCCTAACACTGGCCGTGGAGAGATCATTCAGTGTCTTCCTGAAGTAAATATGAAAGTGAGCTGTTTTACAACTGTAACGTGCATAAAACGGAAGACGAGTAATTTATCGGAACACTAACAGAAGATGCTCATCACATTCAAGGCGCAACGCGCCTGGGATAACAATTATCAAGATTGTAGCACGTAGAAGACGTTTTTCTTACAAAGTGATGAATCTAAGTATAAATGTCATGCTTGCTGAACACATACAAAAATGGCTGAGACTTCAAAACCGATAAAATGAACTAGCAGACGGGTAAAAAAAATTTTCTCCTCTTTTTTATGATTCAGACACCCGAATACGCCCAACTCTAAGCTTCATTCTTTCTTAGTTCCACAAAGATTTTCCTCTATTATGGGGTCCGCAGCTCGTGATCTAGAGGCAAGCATTGCTGCCTCTGGATCACGGGGTCCCGTGTTCGATTCTCCCCCCCCCCCCCCCCCCCCCGGGTTGGGGATTTTCTCTGCCTGCCCGGGAACTGGGTGTTTGTGTTGTCCTCATCACTGGACTGAGTAAAAAATTGGACTGTGTAAAAATTGGGACTTTGTACGGGCGCTGATGACCGCGCAGTTGAGCGCCCCACAAACCAAACATCAGCACCACCTCTATTGTTGTTGTTGTGGTCTTCAGTCCTGAGACTGGTTTGATGCAGCTCTCCATGCTACCCTACCCTGTGCAAGCTTCTTCATCTCCCAGTACCTACTGCAACCTATCCTTCTGAATCTGTTTAGTGTATTCATCTCTTGGTCTCCCTCTACGATTTTTACCCTCCACGCTGCCCTCCAATACTAAATTGGTGATCCCTTGTTGCCTCAGAACATGTCCTACCAACCGATCCCTTCTTCTAGTCAAGTTGTGGCACAAACTTCTCTTCTCCCCAGTCCTATTCAATACCTCCTCATTAGTTATATGATCTACCCATCTAATATTCAGCATTCTTCTATAGCACCACATTTCGGAAGCTTCTATTCTCTTCTTGTCCAAACTATTTATCGTCCATGTTTCACTTCCATACATGGCTACGCTCCATACAAATACTTTCAAAAACGACTTCCTGACACTTAAATCTATGCTCGATGTTAACAAATTTCTCTTTTTCAGAAACGCTTTCCTTGCCATTGCCAGTCTACATTTTATATCCTCTCTACTTCGACCATCATCAGTTATTTTGCTCCCCAAATAGCAAAAGTCCTTTACTACTTTAAGTGTCTCATTTCCTAATCTAATTCGCTCAGCATCCCCCGACTTAATTTGACTACATTCCATTATCCTCGTTTTGCTTTTGTTGATGTTCGTCTTATATCCTCCTTTCAAGACACTCTCCATTCCGTTCAACTGCTCTTCTAAGTCTTTTGTTGTCTCTGACAGAATTACAATGTCATCGACGAACCTCAAAGTTTTTATTTCTTCTCCATGGATTTTAATACCTACTCCAATTTTTTCTTTTGTTTCCTTGACTGCTTGCTCAATATACAGATTGAGTAACATCGGGGATAGGCTATGGAAGCATTATCCCAAGATAATATACGAACGGTAAAAATATCGCAACACCTAGAAGGAGTTGTGCGACATAAATGAAGTAGACGTGTTTATACATCTGTAAGATGATGTCTATTCAAATCTCGTACCAGTCTCATTAGAGTGGCGCTAGTTGCGCCACTACGAGGATGCAAATCAGGTTTACTTTAAACACACGCTCTTACTGTCGTGAGCGTTAGTTACCTTTCAGACTGGACGTGGCAAATCGATGTTAGTCAAGAAGGCATTTAAGGTGACAAAGACGTCATTGTCAATACCTCATTGAGCTTGAACGAGATCATGTAATATGACTATGGGATCAGGGTGTTTCTTCTGCGATATTGCAGAAAGACTTGGCAGGAAGGTAGCCACTACACTTGACTGCTGGCGGCGGTGGTCACGAGAATGTGTGATGTTACAGAAATTGTGCATGTAATTAAAAGAAAAGAATATGCAGTGTGATGTTAAAACCGACGATCAATATCGCATTAATTTTTGGTTTTAGTTAGTAAAATGTTCTGTATCACCGAGTCGCCAGCAGAACGTTGAACCGAACACTCTTTGATGGTTAATTGGTTGTGTAACTTTAGTAAATGCGTGGATCTACGTGCACATTGCCGCCAGTTCGTTTCTTGGTTAGGAAGAGGACAACTGAGGACCTGTAACCAAGACTGGACCTCGGACGGCCACATGGCACTACCGAGAGAGAAGACCATGGTGTTCAGTATATGGCTCCGACCCATCAGGTTGCATCTTCATCAACCATTTGACCAGCAGTTGGCACGACAATGGCACAACTAACTGTTACAAATCGGTTACTTTAAGGACATCAGTCTGGAACCGCGAGATCGCTACGGTCGCGGGTTCGAATCCTGCCTCAGGCATGGATGTGTGTAAAGTCCTGAGGTTGGTTAGGTTTAAGTAGTTCTAAGTTCTAGGGGACTGATGACCTCAGATGTTAAGTCCCATAGTGCTCAGAGCCATTTGAACCATTTTTAAGGACAGCTCCGATCCACACGCTCAGTAACGTGCATTCCATTGACCCCAAATCACCACCATTTGCGACTTTAGTATTGTAAAGAGAGAGCTCACTGGAGGGCAGGGTGGAGGTCTGTTGTGTTTTCTGATGAAAGATGGTTCTGCCTCGGTGCCAGTGATGGCCGTTTCTTGGTTAGGAAGAGGACAATTGAGGACCTGTAACCAAGCTCCTTGCGGGCTAGACACACAGGATCTGCACCTGGAGTTACGGTCTGTGGTGCGTTCTCGTAAGGCAGCAGGAGCACTCTCCTGGTTATCCCACGCACCTTGGCTGCAAATTTGTGCGTCTGTCCGATGATTTGACCTGTCGTGCAGCCATTCATGATGAGCAGCGTACAAGGGGGTGTTTTCCAAAAAGATGATGCCGCTATTGTAACGCAACATGCTCTACAGAGCGTCGACATGTTGCCATGGCCTGCTCAATCGCTAGCTCTGTCTCCAATCGAACACATATGGGACAGCATCGGACGACACTTGCAGCATCTTCTGCAGACATCATTAACCGTCCCTGTATTGACCACCCAAGTGCAAATATAATGCATGCACGTTTGCATGCTTCCATTCAACATTCTGGCGGTTACATCGGTTATTAACTGACCAGCATTTTACATTTGCAATGGCTTATCTTGCGCTTATATTAACCTGTGATCTTATAGTGTTTATCATGTAAATACGTTACCTAGAAAAATGTATGTCCGAAATTTCTTTACTCTACATTAACTATTTTTAGGTGTTACGATTTTTTCCGTCATTGTAGACGTAGTGGAAAGCCTGGCTTAGCACCAGCCTCAGGATCCTAAAAGTTACTGTTCTACATCTGCTGTTAAGTCATATGTAGTTTACCATATTTTCCCAGTTCAGAGTTTCAACGAATATCAGCATAAACTTGATGCACTTTCACTTCAGGGGTGCTCTCACGTTCAGTACCGTTGTCAATTATTGACAATGTGGCAATATATATTGACCGTCTGAGAGTGAGCATTGACGTACTGTCAAAAAAAAAAAAAAATGGTTCAAATGCCTCTGAGCACTATGGGACTTATGGGACTTAACATCTATAGTCATCAGACCCCTAGAACTTAGAACTACTTAAACCTAACTAACCTAAGGACATCACACAACACCCAGTCATCACGAGGCAGAAAAAATCCCTGACTCCGCCGGGAATCGAACCCGGGAACCCAGGCGTGGGAAGCGAGAACGCTACCGCACGACCACGAGTTGCGAACAGACGTACTGTCAATGCCAGAAATATTGACAAAGCAGTATTGATGAACCCAAAAATATTCTCCGGTTTGGAAATACTTGCCGTTCAGCGGAGTGCTTGCGTATATCACAGAACTACTGTTTACATTTGCACTTCCTGTCATTCTTGAATACACGTTGAAAGTTAGGTCATGATGTCTCCACTGGAGTTATCGATTTAAGCTATTATAGTATTAGAAGCTTTACTATTCCTAAAGTGCATGGTCTGATGCCACTAGTAGCATGTACCATTGTTAGGGAGATTGTGGATGGCGTTGGAAGAAGTTGGATGCGCGATGAATGTCAGCTCTACCTCTACGGCACAATAAGCTTTGTTTTTGCCGATGTTGAGTCAACGTCTAATCAAGTACAGTAACATAGTCAGTGAATTTGGTTGCGACTAACAAAGTATATTTTGGTTTGTGACTATCTACACAGACTTAGACGATGGTAGACAATGAGAAAAGCTTATGCCATGCGACATGTCACCACTCTAACTCCTTACGGGAAGTAGGCTAGGATGCACTCTGGTTCTGAAAAAAATACAAGATTTTTTGAAACCTACCGTCCTGAATGCACGAAAGAAATCTATTTTTATCTTTTCCTGAACAGCGGAACCTTCTTAAAAGCGGACACCTGTATTTTTCCCATAGATGTCCGTTACTCTAAAGTTTTATATGCATGTGTTTTGTTATTTCGACTTGAAAACAACTGACAGTGAACGAACTAGGGAGCGTATAAAATGTGGATTGGCACAGCAAGAAAAGTTTTTCTGAAAAAGAGAAATTTGTTGATATCGAGCACAAATTTAAATGTTTGAACGTATTTGCTGTAGGTATTCGTCTGGAGTGTGGTCTTGTACGGAAGTTAAATGTGGACGATTAATAGTTCAGATCAGTGACGAAGACGGAATTAAATACTTTTAATAATGAAGAGAACATAAGCTCGTTAACTGCTGTTCTGCAAAATAATACTTAAGATTGGATTGGTAGATCAGTCAGCTATACAGAAGGTACCGAAGAGAAAAGTAATTTATGTCACAGTGTGACTAAAAGAAGGAATCTGGTGATAGGACACATCGTCGTTAGGCACCAATGAATAGTCAGTTGCATAATGGCGTGAAATATGTGGAAGGGTGACAGGGGGACGGGGGGGGGGGGGGGGTGGAGGGATAAAAACTGTAGAGGCGTAAGCAGATTAAAATGGCTGCAGGCTCCAGTAGTTAAGCAGATATGAAGAGGTGTACAAGGGATAGACAAGCCTGAAAAACTGCATCATACTACTCTTCAGATTGAAGACCTCTACAACAATACCTCTTCCAGTGGGTGTTATACGCAATTCCTTTGAAACGATTCTAGCCTAAATATGAAAATGCTCGATGGCTTATGACTGATACATGACTGTTGCTGCGTCACAATGGCTACGTAATGAACGCAGGATGTTGTTAAACCGCAGGCGACGAAGGAAGTGGTTATCAGCAGCTCAGGTTGACGTCTTGGCCCAATTGCGAGACTTGGGAGTCCACAGCCACGTTAGTGCTGCTATGCAGGTTTCTTGTCAAACGTTTTACCCTTTAGCAGTGCTTAACATCTAGTAACTATCTCTGACTGCTCGTTACTTGGTTTATTTCTTCTTAAGATGGTGTTGGAGTTTGCTCCTTGTAGATACCACTTTTGTAGTCATTACCAATCTGCGCATTTTTAAAGTTAACACACTTTTTTTCATTTAGAAGAGGTTCTACATTTACATTTGCACCAATACCCTGCAAGCCACCTGATGATGTGTTTGACGGAGGGTACTTTTGGTACCACAAACTGATTTCCCCCCTTCCCTATTGCACTAGAGAATGGCGCGTGGGAAAAATGATTTTCTTAAGTCTCTGTATTAGCTCTGAGTTCTCGAATTTTTTCGCCGTGGCCATGTCGTGAGATTTATGTGGGAGGAAGTAATATGTTGTCCGACTCTTCCGGAAAGTACCCACCCGAAATTTCAATAATATACTTCTTCGTGATGCACCACGCCTCTTTTGTAACGCCTGCGACTAGAGTTTGTTGAGCACTTATGTAACGCTCTCGAGCCGACTAAAGGATCCCGAGACGAAATGCACCGTTCTTTGTTGGATCTTCTCTATCTCTTTTATCAGTCCTACCTGTTAAGAGTCGGAGATTGATGAACAAAACTAAGAACTGTTTGAACAAGCGCCTGTAAGCTACTTCCTTCATGAATGAGTTACCGTTGTTTTAGAGTCTGTATAAGAATGTCAATCAGGCGTCTTCTTTTCCTAGCATTTGTTTCATGTTGTCTTCCACTTAAGATCGCTCCGGTATATACCGTTTTCAGCGATTTGTCATCAATAGCGTAGTTGTATAATATCGGATTTCCTTTCCTACGTACGCGCAATATGTTACATTTATTTACGTTCAGGGTGAACTGCCAAATCCCGCAACATCATTCGTCAGTCCTCTGCAGTTCATTCTAGAAATCGATACTGTCTTCAGCGTTGCTCCTTTCTTATCGACAACCATATTAAATGCAAGCAGTTTTCTAGATCATTTATATATAGAGAAAACAGTGAAGATCCTATCAGACGTCCTTGGGCTACTACTGAAACTACCTTTAATCTGTCGATTTTGTTCCGCTAACGTATTGAGTTCTATCCGCAAGTAAATCCTGAATCCGGTCGCAAACTTGGTGCGATCGCGGTAATCTCGGTTTTTTTTTTTTTTTTTCTTTCTTCATTAGATGATACTGCAGGACTGTGTCAAATACCTTCCCGATTAGTTTGGAAAACTGTAATTTTTTTCAAAATTGCCAAGACATCTAATGGATCATATTGCAGTTCGGATGAAAAAAAAAACAGGGAACTTAGACACTAACTATCTATTTTAGATAGTTAGACAAAAATGGCTCTGAGCACTCTGGGACTCAACTGCTGAAGTCATCAGTCCCCTAGAACTTAGAACTACTTAAACCTAGCTAACCTAAGGACAACAACACACATCCATGCCCGAGGCAGGATTCGAACCTGCGACCGTAGCGGTCGCGCGGTTCCAGACCGTAGCGCCAGAACCGCTCGGCCACCAACGGCCGGCGATAGGTAGACAGCGTCTTGCTTGCGTACTCTACGAGCCAGTGGAATACGACATCCAAACATTTGAGATCTGACATCCAATTGTTCTTAATGTTATGTTGGGGATTAATGTACACTACTGGCCATTAAAACTGCTACACAACGAAGATGACGTGCTACAGACGCGAAATTTACCCGACAGGAAGAAGATGCTGTGATTTGCAAATGGCTAGCTTTTCAGAGCATCCACACAAGGTTGGCGCCGGTGGCGACACCAACAACGTGCTGACATGTGGAAAGTTTCCAACCGATTAACCGATTTCTCATACACAAACAGCAGTTGACCGGCGTTGCTCATCCGCATGGCTGTAACGAATCGTGCAGCCACGTCTCGATCCCTGAGTCAACAGATGGGGACATTTGCAAGACAACAACCATCTGCACGAATAGTTCGACGACGTTTGCAGCAGCATGGACTATCAGCTCGGAGACCATGGCTGCAGTTACCCTTGACGCTGCATCACAGATAGGAGCGCCTGCGACGAACCTGGGTGCACGAATGGCAAAACGTAATTTTTTCGGATGAATCCAGGTTCTGTTTACAGCATCATGAATGTCGCATCCGTGTTTGGCGACATCGCGGTGAATGCACATTGGAAGCGTGTATTCGTCATCGCCATACTGGCATATAACCCGGCGTGATGGTATGGGGTGCCATTGGTTACACGTCTCGGTCACTTCTTGTTCGCATTGACGGAACTCTGAGCAGTGGACGTTACATTTCAGATGTGTTCGATCCCTGCGAAGCCCTATATTTAAGCAGGTTAATGCACGACCGCATGTTGCAGGTCCTGTACGGGCCTTTCTTGATGCAAAAAATGTTCGACTGCTGCCCTGGCCAGCACATTCTCCAGATCTGTCACCAACTGATAACGTCTGGTCAATGGTGACCGAGCAACTGGCTCGTCACAATACGATAGTCACTACTCTTGATGAACTGTGGTATTGTGTTGAAGCTGCATGGGAAGCTGTACCTGTACACGCCATCCAAGCTCTGTTTGACTCAATGCCCAGGCGTGTCAAGGCCGTTATTACGGCCAGAGGTGGTTGTTGTGGGTACTGATTTCTCAGGATCTATGCACCCAAATTGGGTGAAAATGTAATCACATGTCACTTCTAGTATAATATATTTGTCCAATGAATACCCGTTTATCATCTGCATTTCTTCTTGGTGTATCAATGTTAATGGCCAGTAGTGTATTTCGAAGTAATTTTTAGCTGCAGAAGCTCACCCCATGTTTCCCCTCACGGGTGGCTGAAGTGATTGACAGGTTGGAAGAATAACTCTGCTGATGGCACAGTTCCTTGTAAAGCAGTGTAGTATGCAAACTGTCTTATGGACTGAGAGTTGCTTTACGTAAGCACAGTTCCTTGTAAAACAGTGTAGTATGCAAACTATCTTGCGGACTGAGAGTTGCTTTACGTAAGGCGAGGGCTGCGGACGAGTTTACATTGGCTGGTGGAAATCAGAAGAGCATCAGATTACAAGCAAATTAGCACTTTATAAGACTGGGTAGTCACTGTTAATAACGTACGTATGTCGAAACTGAGCGAACAGCCGGCATGACAACATTTGACACAATACTTGTCTGCCTTCAGTACTGTACAACGCAACGACATTCTACATGAACATTAAATTGTTGGTGTTAACTCGTGTCGCGCCAGTGAATATCGTCTGAAAAGATTTTTATTAGTTGAAGGACACCGATCTTCTAGTCGAGTGACATTCGTAACACCGTAGACGTGCGGATGTGCTTTAACTTTTTTTATTTCAGAAGTACTACTCGCCTATTCAAGAGTGTTGTACCAGGAATCCTTAAATAAGCACAGTGAAAATAATTGTTGACTTATTTACGCCGCGCGTAGTAGCCGCGCGGTCTGAGTCGCCTTGTCACGGCCGAGTGCCTTCCACCGTCGGAGGTTCGAGTATTCCTTCGGGCATAGGTGTGTATGCTGTCCTTAGAGTAAGTTAGTTTAAGTTAGATTAAGTAGTCGGTAACTCTGGGGACCGATGACCACAGCAGTTTGGTCTCATAAAAGCTTACCACAAATTTCCAAAATTTTGACTTACGTACTTTAAACTACACTGACGTGAGTATCCGAGAAGTACCTGAGTAGCTGACACGAGAACAAAATAATTTTGTACTGTCTATTCCTGAAGAGTTCAGGAATATCAATAAGTAGCTAAAATACTGTATATACCCTTTATTAACGTTTTTAGATTTTTGTCCTATTATGTCATTCTAGTCAGCCATCAATTCCGACAACAAAGCCAACAACTTAATACCACATAGATGACACGACACTTCATTTCTCTACATATGAAAACGGATGGATTACATCTGAGTGGAGCAAACCAACACTTCAGCAAAACGTTCTGCTTGCTGATGCCTTTCTTCTTATATACGAGGGCGGTTCAGAAAATAACCTCCGATTGGTCACAGTGCGGGTTGTGGGGGGAGTAGCGACGCCATCTGTGCGTTCACGCACTCAACAGGTCAGTCGGCATCAAGCCGTGGTCGAGTGAACGTCGTACCTGCGCTAGTTTAGTTTTTGTGGCAGTTTGAAATGTGTGCTGCAATAGAAAACCCCGCCAAATGTGAAGTGCGTGCTGTCATAAGGTTTTTTACAGCCAAAGGATATTCTGCAGCAGCTATTCATCGTGAGCTTTGTGCCGTGTACGGACCAAGAGTTATGAGTGAAGGAGTTGTCCGTGAATGGGTACGTTTATTCAAAAGTGGACGAGAAAACGTTCATGATGAAGAGAGGAGTGGTAGACCATCATTGGTGACTGACGAACTCGTTCAGACAGTTGATGCAAAAGTTCGTGAAAATCGACGTTTCTCAATGTCAGAGTTGTCTACTGGTTTTCCACAGATTTCTAAGACTCTCTTGTACGAGATAGTGACAGCAAGATTGGGTTACCGTAAGTTCTGTGCACGATGGGTGCCCAAAATTCTTACCGACCACCACAAAACTCAAAGAATGGCCTCTGTATTAGACTTTCTGTCACGTTATGAGGACGAAGGAGAACCATTGTTAAACAGAATCGTGACCAGTGACGAAACCTGGATTAAGTACGTGAACCCTGAGACAAAAGAACAATCAAAGATGTGGGCACATTCAAATTCGCCTACCAAACCAAGAAAAGCCTCGCAAGATTTTTCTGCCAGAAAACTGATGGCAACGGTGTTTTGGGATGCCAAAGGGGTGTTGTTGGTTGAATTCATGGAACGTGGTACGACCATTAATCAAGACGTGTACTGTGAAACAATGAAAAAGTTACGACAGAACAAACGCCGCGGTAAGCTGACTTCCGGTATCGTTTTTTTGCACGATAACGCCCGTCCTCACTCTGCTCGCAGAACAACGGCCCTTCTTGAGTCCTTCAAGTGGGACGTTATCAACCATCCACCTTACAGCCCAGACCAGGCGCCAAGTGATTATCACCTCTTCATGCATTTGAAGAAATGGCTCGGGTCACAGCGGTTTGATGACGACGAAGAGCTCAAAGATGCGGTCACAGGCTGGCTCCAGGCACAAGCGGGTGATTTTTATGCAGAAGGAATTTCAAAGCTTGTGAAGAGATACGATAAGTGCCTCAATCGCTATGGAGACTATGTAGAAAAATAGTGCAAAGATGTAGTTGTAAGATGTATATATTAAAATATTTTTATTTAACTTGGTGTATTTTTTTAAATCAACCGGAGGTTACTTTCTGAACGGCCCTCGTATATGCGCCAGCTACCTGAAAAACCCTTCTGGGATATCTCGAAACAGTCGAGTATTAAGATTTAAATGAGTAGCTGCCTGTAAGACGACAACCATTACGTCACAAAAGTTATATTACAGGAAAAGGTGTAAATATGGACACTTTTGTTTTTGACTTAAAGGTACCTTCTTTTGTAAAAATTCTAGATTTTATACCTCCATTAACAACTATAACAAGTTTAGTTTAAGAAATGATGAGAGGTGAAACAATAATTATTATCCATTATTTCTATTCGAAAATAAAGATTTAAAAAACCTTGTAAATGGAGCTTAAAAAAAGTGGGTGCAAATACGGGCATCCACAAAAATGTGCAAGTAATCTCTTGAAATATTTTAATGAAATGGGTGAAGGCAATACAAAACGGTAGACTAGTCTACAAAAAATAACTTTCGTACATTCATGCAAGAAACCTGAAATTATTTATAGTAGTCGCAAACGTAAGTAGCTCCTTCAGCGCCACCACAATTTAAGTCTGTCCACATTTGGCACATAACACATTTAAGCCACATCTCTCCGCCCTGTCTTGAGACAATTTTTCATCACAAAAGATGCAACTTGAATAGCTTGAGTCTGGTCCATCACCATCGTTCACATCAAGGTCATTATCGCTGTCCACAAGGTGAGGGCTGCAGGAGCCTGAAGAGTCCGATAATGAATCAGATAGTTTTGTGGAACAAATTTTCTTTTTTGGAAGGTCTTTGGATTTTGCACCTCTGTCCGCAGCACAACCTCTAACCCCAGAGAAACTCAACGACCTTTCCTTGACAGCACTTTTGTCAAGAGACTTTGTCAACTGATCTTTGTATGGCGTGTCAGTGATGTGGCAGGCGGTTGCTGCTTTTCGTCACCGCGTTGTGGTTCTCTTCTTAATGTTGGGAACAGGAGATATGGTGAAACTGCTTTTGTTGAAGCCCCTGCTGAACTTCCCGGTGTTTCAATGGCTTCATCAACTGGCATAGCTAGAACTTGGGGTGACTGTACATCAGAATAACTCTAACAAGAAGCAGATGATGTCGGTAGTCAAGAGGTAGCAAGCACAGTAGCATGTGATTCAGAAACATGAGATCTATATTCCACTGCGGAGCATGTTTTTCCTGCAACCAACTCAGCAGCTATGAAATCAGCTTTGCTGAAGATATAACGGTTCAGAGGGTATAACACAATTACTTTGAATCCGTTTATTGCCATCTGATCTTATTGGGTACGAAGGTAGGGTTGGCCAAAATCCTCCATAACGTCGTAAGGCGTGAGAGGATGACCGTTGTGATGCAACTATAGTCTCACTGCCTCGTTGTAGTACGTTTTCAAGGTCCCATGAATGTCTTATCTAGAGGCTGCAGTTTGCGGATGCAATGTGGAGGAAGTGAGATGATAGTCACGTCGTGTTCTTTCGCCAAGTAAATCACATCTGGATTTCGAACGTGCCTATAATGACCATCCAAGATGACGAGAACAGGCCATTGTTCAGTCGGACATGTTTTATCAATCAATTGAACAAATCATTCGGTGAACAAATTGTTTTGAATCCATCCTGATGGATGGGCTCTACCAACTGCACCAGGAGGGCAGCCTTTCATTAGAGCTTGGGAGTTCGTTCTAGGGAAAATTATCATTGGCAGGACATAATGTCCCGAAGCGCTCATGAATGCGATAACTGTGATTGTAGCCCCTCTTTCTGCAGACGTTACAGCTGCAATTTCTTCCTTTCCTTTCATCACTATCACTTTTAGAACTTTTCTTTGAACAATGGACAGGCCTGTGTCGTCCACATTATACACTCGGTCTGATGAATGTGGGTGTTTGATGAAAGCGTCTGCCAATAAATCAAAGGAAACCATCACATTTTTTTTTGTTGAAGCCTAAGGCTCTGGCATATGAAATCCAACAAGGTTTGTGAATTGACAGATGATCCTTGTGTCTCTCAAGAAAAAGGTCAGCCCTAGATCGTCCTGCTTCCCCTCCTTTGAAAGGCGTTGTCAAACTATTTCTCTGGGTAAGTAAAAATGCCATTCTTCTCAGATCCGCCAGAGTGCACCCAAAGAATTTTTGCTCCATATCAAGGAGATAAGAAGCTAGCTGTTTTTGGAGGTCTGCATTTGAAATAGGTTTTCTTCCGAGCTTTGTCTGTTGAACCATTTGCTCAGGGATTTTATCAAGTTTGATAAATCTCTGCCAAGTGGACAAGTCAATCTGAATGTCCTCGCAGCACCTTTCACAGAATCCTCCTTTCCCATCACAGCTGCTACGGCACGTAGCATCTGAGATTTTTCCCACTGGTGCCTCTGATTCTTACATTCATAGCGCTTCTTCGTTCTCCGCATTCTGCAAGGACGAACAAAAGCACTATGGTCTATTGTCACAATTTGAAAATTCTATTTGTTTGTTTGTTGCTGTGTGAGTTGTATATATGAACTTTAAACAAAATTCTACTAACCATATCCCCATAAAGTTATTTAAATGTTTTGCATTGTTTAAGAGAATAGACGGTGTAATTATGGGCCCCCCTTAAATAGGGGCCCACTTTTACACCAACCCAATGGGTCCATATTTACACCAACCATTCTTAAGCAACGTGGACACTATCACGTCTAACCTAAAAGCGTGTGTAACGTAAAACGTGCTTCTAAAAGTAGCTTAGGATTCCGTTATTCCAGATATAACTGAGAAATTGTTTTAAACTAATCAGAAGGATGTAAAAAGAAGCCCGCATCTCGTGGTCGTGCGGTAGCGTTCTCGCTTCCCACGCAGGGTTCCCGGGTTCGATTCCCGGCGGGGTCAGGGATTTTCTCTGCCTCGTGATGGCTGGGTGTTGTGTGCTGTCCTTAGGTTAGTTAGGTTTAAGTAGTTCTAAGTTCTAGGGGACTGATGACCGTAGATGTTAAGTCCCATAGCGCTCAGAGCCATTCGAACCATTTTTTTTGTAAAAAGAAAACGATTTCACATACCTGCCAAACGTTTGCAGTCTTGAACAAACACCAATTTACGCAATATCCGACGTTGTAACTACACTGCTTAAAACAATGCTTCCAACTGTTCACTGCTCCGTCTATAAACAACAGGCACCGTTCCCAGTCCTTGTCGCCAGACTGCAGCACTTCCCATACCCTCTTTGTGAGGGGTGCCCATGATTATACCTGTGCCCATTTTACACCTTTTCCTCTGTTTAGCAATTTCACGGCGACACCATGCAAGTTACTGTTTATGCTTCTCTTTCTTCATTTTCAGTTTGAATTAGGAGGGAATTCGCAGTAACCAACCATTATTTACGGTTTGGAGTAAATTTAACAACCTTTCAGCAGTTCCGGGTGCTTTTCGACGCATCTACACAAGGTGCATAGCTAGACTAACGTTACACAAAGTATAGACGAGCCCCACTGTTTTTTTCTTGTTATTCGCCTCACCTTCTTTCTCCTCATCACGGTGGCTATGGGAATCATAGCAAAATGCATCGTACACACTGTTTTCGCCTCTAGCACATACGATTTTACAGCTCAACAAAATTCAATGCAACGTTTAACTTACATATGCACTTTCTAACAGAAATTACACCTGTTGTTTTATTGAATGTCATAGATAGATTTATTTATTTAGCGTATGGCTAGCATCACATCGAAAACATGTTATCTCTAACAATACATATACACGACACTGATAAGCCAAAACATTATGACCAATTCTCACAGAGACATTGGATGTCGCCTGGTAGCGATGCCGGCACGTGACGCTGTAACAGAAGTATGTAAGCGGAGCAGACACGGACGTGGGATCATCCTAGCGAAGATATGGGCTGCAAATGAGGAAATCCATTGAGATAAGCGACAGAGGGCAGATTATTACTGCGCAAAGCCTTTGAACGAGTATCTCGAAAACGGTGAAACTGGTCGATTGCGAACGTGCTTCTGTTGTGAGCATCTACGGAAAGAGGTAGAATGACAGTGTTAATACCAATAAGCGCTAAACAGATGGACGTCCACGACTCTTCATAGAATGTGGTGTTCAGAGGCTTGTCTGCTCTGTAAAGTAGGACAGATGGTGATCCGTGGCATCTCTGCCGAAAGAGCACAATGCTGGTGCACGGACAAGTGTTTCAGAGCACTCCGTTCACCGTACATTGTAGAACTTGGAGCTCTGCAGCAGACCACATTTGACGCAACGACATCGTCAATTACCATTGCGGTGGGCACCATCACCGTGTACGCAAATCAGTGGCCCGTTATTTATGCTGTTGAGCAGCAACGCTACTACACAATCGATAATACATTTGACCATCTCTGGTTCAATATAGTACACTACTGGCCATTAAAATTGCTACACCAAGAAGAAATGCAGATGATAAACAGGTATTCATTGGACAAATATATTTTACTAGAACTGACATGTGATTACATTTTCACGCAATTAGGGTGCATAGATCCAGAGAAATCAGTACCCACAACAACCACCTCTGGCCGTAATAACGGCCTTGATACGCTTGGGCATTGAGTCAAACAGAGCTTGGATGACGTGTACAGGTACAGCTGCCCATTTAGCTTCAACACGATACCACAGTTCATCAAGAGTAGTGACTCGCGTATTGTGACGAGTCAGTTGCTCGGCCACCATTGACCAGACGTTTTCAATAGGTGAGACATCTGGAGAATGTTCTGGCCAGGGCAGCAGTCGAACATTTTCTGTATCCAGAAAGGCCCGTACAGGACCTGCAACATACGGTCGTGCATTATCTTGCTGAAATGTAGGGTTTCGCAGGGATCGAATGAAGGGTAGAGCCACGGGTCGTAACACATCTGAAATGTAACGTCCACTGTTCCAAGTGCAGTCAATGCGAACAAGAGGTGACCGAGACGTGTCACCAATGGCACCCCACAGCATCACGCCGGGTGATGGCGATGACGAATACACGCTTCCAATGTACGTTCACCGCGATGTCGCCAAACACGGATGCGACCTTCATGATGCTGTTAATAGAACCTGGATTCATCTGACAAAATTAGTTTTGCCATTCGTGCACCCAGGTTCGTCGTTGAATACACCATCGCAGGCGCTCCTGTTTGTGATGCAGCGTGAAGGGTAACCGCAGCCATGGTCTCTGAGCTGATAGTCCATGCTGCTACAAACGTCGTCGAACTGTTCGTGCAGATGGTTGTTGTCTTGCAAACGTCCCATCTGCTGACTCAGGGATCGAGACGTGGCTGCACGACCCGTTACAGCCACGCGGATAAGAAGCCTGTCATCTCGACAGCTAGTGATACGAGGCCGTTGGGATCCAGCACGGCGTTCCGTATTACCCTCCTGAACCCACCGATTCAATATTCTGCTAACAGTCATTGGATCTCGACCAACGCGAGCAGCAATGTCGCGATACGATAAATCGCAATCGCGATAGGCTACAATCCGACCTTTATCAAAGTCGGAAACGGTGATGGTACGCATTTCTCCTCCTTACACGTTTCACCAGGTAACGCCGGTCAACTACTGTTTGTGTACGAGAAATCGGTTGGAAACTTTCCTCATGTCAGCACGTTGTAGGGTGTCGCCACCGGCGCCAGCCTTGTGTGAATTCTCTGAAAAGCTAATCATTTGCGTATCACAGCATCTTCTTCATGTCGGTTAAATTTCGCGTCTGTAGCACGTCCTCTTCGTGGTATAGCAATTTTAATGGCCAGTGGTGTATTTTCTTGCAAAACTTAAATTACTTTAATCTCTGTATACACCTTTCACCGTGTGTAGACATCTAATGCCACATACCACCACAAACCTACCAACAAACTGTCGGATCCCTGATACATGGAATCAGTGATATATTTAGTTCCAAGGACGGACAAAAAAGTTATTAAGCAGATGGTCATAATGTTTTGGTTCAGCAGTGTACTTAACACGTAGAAAGAAGTTCATAATCATAAGTTAATCAAATTTATAGTCTATACAGAGCACAGAAGGTCATAGACATATATCCAGATTCTGAAAATATTCAGTAAATGTCTTTGTTGCAATCAGGAACTCCGGATCACCAGCAAAAGAGCCTTTTGGGCACGCTCGTATGATATGCTGAACAGTTTGTCGTTCTGCACAACAATCACAGATGGTCGTTGTTGTTAATTCCCGGTTGTTCAGTGAATCAGCAGACCAGATCTTGCATTGCTCTTCAAAATCTGGTGGTCCGCACGATATTTAGGACATCTTCTGCTCTTCTGGGATAGCGTTGTTCAACCATATATCGTCCATCGGTTTGCTGTTGTTGCTCTGTTTTCTATCAAAGAAAATTGCACGTTGTAGAGGCGGATGACGGAAGCGAAGTCTGTTTTTATTGAGTGCTGGGATGTCCTCATTAGAGAGAGGTAAGGACTGCCAGCTATTTTTGTAAATTGCTCGCAATTTTCTCGCTGCAGATTTGGAGGACTTATGTGGCTGAGAATGGGTAGAAATGAAGTTTGAATGTTTCTGAGTGTTACTGTGATGACGGGCGTAAACTGGTTCTGTGTATCGACGAATCTGGTGTATGGCCTTTTCATCCAGACCGGTACAATCTTGCGTCACAGGATACACCAGTACAAAAGCAGCTGTTCTTGGTGTAGGAGCTGACGATCCCCACGTCTTGCCACAAAGTTTCTGCAAGATGCTGTGTTTTCACTTCGTCTTAGTGGCAGTTTTCAGAAAGTGCTCTTTAAAGCTGAACGTCCTGTCAAGAATGGTTCCCAGATAACGCGGACTTCTGTTATGACTCGGCTTCCTCCAGTCAAAATATACCGTTATTTCCTTATTTGCGAGCTTATTGTTAAGGTGGAAAATGCTGACTTCTGTTTTGGCGGCATTTGGCTGTAACCTACAGTCACGGAAGTATTTGCCAACAATTAGTAGTCTTCGGTCGTCGAAGACTTGCCAACGCCTTGGTCTTTGTGGCTCGCAAGAAGTCTATTTACCAGCATGGACAAATTTCCTAAATATATAGAGATTATGCTACATAAAAATAAATAAGACCTATCGGTACATAATCAAGTCAACAGCATAAAAAGCCTATTTGCTGGCAGTGTAATCCGCTACGAATCGGTAGCTACATCAATTAAAATCAAGATGAGGCTGGTGACGAGAACAAAAAGGCATGCTAATATTGGTCGATGAGCAATGCTGATACCATATTCCCTCTACTCAGACGTTATTTCGCGCGAATGAGGCCTCGTCTGCTTCTACGAAACTGTCGAGCCCCCACTGGCGTATTAATATCTAGTTCCACTGACGGAGAAAAACGTCATTGCGGCAACATTGAGACATACGAGTATATCTACCGACCGCATCCTTTGCGGTTTCAATAGGATGACGCCTCTGTAAGGTGAACGAATGTGCAAGAGCAAAGTTTACATTTGTACGGCAGCTGAATTAACACTTTCTTGTAACCAGAGACGGTTTGATTTAAGACGAAATGCTTTCCCCAAAACAAGGGGAAAAACTACAAAAACTAAAAAACCATATGTGTGGAAAGTAATTATATCACACACATCAATAAAAAATGAAATCTCAGTTCCAGACAATCACAAATACAACATAAGTGACAAATATGTCAGTTTCATACTGTACAAGTAATAAGTTCGTCCTGAGCACTATAATACACAGGCTGTTTCAACTAAACCTTTCTTCGAATATATTTTAACTAAAGTACAGTCTTGATCACAACACTTATGTCTCAATAACATAGGTGACCGGTTTCGGTTATATTTATATAACTATCGCCGGCCGAAGTGGCCGCGCGGTTCTGGCGCTGCAGTCTGGAACCGCGAGACCGCTACGGTCGCAGGTTCGAATCCTGCCTCGGGCATGGATGTGTGTGATGTCCTTAGGTTAGTTAGGTTTAACTAGTTCTAAGTTCTAGGGGACTAATGACCTCAGCAGTTGCGTCCGATAGTGCTCAGAGCCATTTGAACCATATATAACTATCTTCAGACCCATGGCTTCCTTGGAGGACGGTGGGCGGAGCTCTCCTCAGCTGCTACGAAGTCGAATAGTTATATACAGCAAATAAATATTTGGAAAAAATTATTTTTTTGTGCGAACAACTGTACAATTTTATTTATTCTTTACCGGTTTCGGTAGTGGCTACCGTCTTCACTGAAGATGTTGCAAGGTACAAGACAGTTTAATACAAGCACTTAATTTACGGTCTTACCACATGAAAATAGGAGCGAAAGTTTTTGAAGCATCGCATGCTTACATAATGTATATCAGTGGGCCAAAAATACATCTTTATCAAATACGGTAACATCTAGTGTAAATTACTTAGTTGCAGAATGATTAATGATGAAATAGAGAAGAGGGAGGAAGGAAGTAGGGTGGGGGACATGAAAAATTATTGAAGGTAAAATTTGAAATGAAATCATCTTTGTGCGTTCCAGTGACGGTTACATATGACCTATACAAACTTTGTGAATATGAAGTTTGCTAATACTTTCACAGCTGTTAGACGTAAAACTTGTTACGATTCACAGTAGACACTAGCACACTATAAGATATTTGTATACAATTTTCATGACAAATTAGGTATCGTCATTGACTGCAGTCCTCCACACGATCTTATTAGGCTAATTTGACTACATTTCTTATTAATAAATGTTCTTTCAAATAAAATTAAAAATATTTTTTGCACATCGCTGTGTGACAGAGTAAACACATAAATGTATGGAGTATTTGATTACCATAGATTCCTCCAATTTGGGAGCGAAAAATACCTATGTTGGGGTCTTATTTAGTTTTGAATGCAAATGTGGCGTACATTTTTGGGTAGTGTACCCGTATCACCACTGCTATTAGACGCCATTTTAATTTAAATGTTTATCCACTTCGTCGGTGATCAACGAAACAATACAGTAGGTACACTGGAAACACATAGCTGATGATTTTTGTAGGTTATGTCATAACTTTATATTTTTAATTTTGTTTAATAACCACGCGAAGTACTGAAAATCAAATTTTTGTTGCCCCTGGAATCCACCAGCTAGGCAACCCTTCAACTGGTCCCGGTTTCCGGGCAGTCGGTTAGTATTAGATCTATAACTTTATTTCCACCGTTTTTTCTCGACGTTCGAAGCTTTATTTTAAAAAACTTACAAGAAATTTACAATTAAAAGTACTGGTCATCGCTGGCCGCTACTCTCTCCCATCTTTCGGGCAGCATACGAACCCCGAGGCGGAAGAACTGGTTCAAAATGGTTCAAATGGCTCTGACCACTATGGGACTTAACATCTGAGGTCATCAGCCCCCTAGAACTTAAGAGCTACTTAAACCTAACTAACCTAATGACATCACACACATCCATGCCCGAGGCAGGATTCGAACCTGCGTGACCGTAGCGGTCGCGCGGTTCCAGACTGAAGCGCCTAGAACCGCTCGGCCACTTCGGCCGGCGCGGAAGAACTGGATGTCTTTTGTGGAGATCCATGAATCGATCCAATTTTGCACTTGGTCGTATGACCGAAAGTAGTTGTCAGCCAGGGTGTGTGCCATGACCTAAAAAAGTGGGAGTAAGAGAGAGAAATTGCTGTTGCGGTAGGACTTCCCACTTCAACGTTTCCGAATATGTTTTGACAGGTTTTGCGACATGGTGTCGAACACTGTCATGCTGCAAAATCACCTTCCATGTATATCGCTGTATTGTGGCCGTTTGCCTTTCAGTACTCGGGCCAAACATATCAACTGCTTTCGATAGCGATCTCCTGTGACTGTTTACGTCAGTTTCAGTAACTCCGAAACCCTTTTCTCTTTCACCGCCATGTTGGTCTGCGACGTCAAAGTCAACGTTCTTGACGCGTTGAAACTATTCTCTGCACGTTCTTTAACTAGCAAGTGCCATGCCATAGGTCTCACGCAGAATTTTATGAACCACAGCCGCAGATTTCTTCATGTTAAAGCAAAAAATTAAAACTTCCCGCAAACGACGAGAACCTGACTCTTAAGCTGATATATTCAGTAGACAATAACTTCGCAATGCAATCACAAATCATTAACATTCTGATGACGTTATGTTTATAAAGCCAAAGTATGACACCTACGACCTACTACCTGCACCACCATTGGCAGCTGCTGTTATCTGTTGCAAGGGAATTGACCTAATAATACAAATGGTAATATTTTCAACTCACAGCCTGTGTTTAGCATTGCTACTGACTGTAATTAATTGCATTAAGAGTTTCATAGTTTCACGTATATATTTCTAAACTGTTGCAGCGTGAAAAAGCACTTACGAGCCTAGACATTATGACCACTTGCTTAATAGCGTGTTGGTCCATCTTTGGACCACGACCCTTCGTATCATAGATTCGACAGATTGTTGGTAGGTTTGTGTTATTATGTTGCACAAGATGCCCACGCACAAGTCAAGTAATTTCCTTAAACGGCGGGCTCCTCATCTGTTTACGCGGTGATGGCACTTGATAGCGAACCAAACGGGTTCCATTGGATTCACATCAAGCGAATTTCGTGGCCAAGACATCAACGAGAGTACACTATCATGCTTCTCAAACCACTGTATCACGGTTCTGGCTTTAGGACAAGACAGTTATCCTGTTGGAAGATGACATCGCCGTTGGAGAAGACATCAAGCATGAAGGTGTGAAGGTGGTCCACAGCTGTCAGCGTGCCTTCGATTACTACCACCGGACCCATGGGAACGCAGCAGAATGGCTACCATCACCCTGCGTCTTTGTCGCGGTGCGCATTTCGAACCGCCATCGCGTGGATGATAGCGTTTGTGTAGACGACCATCGACATGGTATAGGGAAAGCGCTATTCATCCGATGAGGCAACACGTTTTCATTGATGACGATCCCGTGGCCACTGCAATCGTAATTGACGATGTCGTTGGGCCAACATGCGAATACATAGTAGTCGTCTGCTGCGCAGCTCCATGTTCGACAATGTGCAATGAACAATGTGCTCCGAAACACGTGTGCACCAGCATTGTGCTCTTTCAGCAGAGATGCCACAGACCGCCACCTATCCTACACTACTGGGCATTAAAATTGCTACACCACGAAGATGACGTGCTACAGACGCGAAATTTAACCGACATGAAGAATATGCTGTGATACGCAAATGATTAGCTTTTCATAGCATTCACACAAGGTTGGCGCCAGTGGCGACACCTACAACGTGTTGACATGAGGAATGTTTCCAACCGATTTCTCGTATACAATCAGCAGTTGACCGGCGTTGCCTGGTGAAACGTTGTTGTGATGCCTCGTGTAAGGAGGAGAAATGCTTACCATCTCGTTTCTGACATTGATGAAGGTCGGATTGTAGCCTATCGCGATTGCGGTTTATCGTATCGCGACATTACTGCTCGCGTTGGTCGAGATCCAATGACTGTTAGCAGAATATGGAATCGGTGGGTTCAGGAGGGTAATACGGGACGCCGTGCTGGATCCCAACGGCCTCGTATCACTAGCAGTCGAGATGACAGGCATCTTATCCACATGGCTGTAACGGATCGTACAGCCACGTCTCGATCCCTGAGTCAGCACATGGGGACGTTTGCAAGACAACAACCATCTGCACGAACAGTTCGACGACGTTTGCAGCAGCATGGACTATCAGCTCAGAGACCATGGCTGCGGTTACCCTTCACGCTGCATCACCGACAGGAGCGCCTGCGCTGGTGTACTCAGCGACGAACCTGGGTGCACTAATGGCAAAACGTAATTTTTTCGGATGAATCCAGGTTCTGTTTACAGCATCATGATGGTCGCATCCGTGTTTGGCGACATCGTGGTGAACGTACATTGGAAGCGTCTATTCGTCATCGCCATCACCCGGGGTGATGGTATGGGGTGCCACTGGTTACACGTCTCGGTCACCTCTTGTTCGCATTGACGGGACTTTGAACAGTAGACGTTACATTTCACATGTGTTACGACCCGTGGCTCTACCCTTCATTCGATCCCTGCGAAACCCTACATTTCAGTAGGTTAATGCACGACCGCATGTTGCAGGTCCTGTACGGGCCTTTCTGGATACAGAAAATGTTCGACTGCTGCCCTGGCTAGCACATTCTCCAGATCTCTCACCAATTGAAAACGTCTGGTCAATGGTGGCCGAGCAACTGGCTCGTCACGATACCCCAGTCACTACTCTTGATGAACTGTGGTATCGTGTTGAAGCTGCATGGGCAGCTGTACCTGTGCACGCCATCTAAGCTCTGTTTGACTCAATGTCCAGGCGTATCAAGACCGTTATTACGGCCAGAGGTGGTTGTTGTGGGTACTGATTTCTCTGGATCTATACACCCAAATTGCGTGAAAATGTAGTCACATGTATGTTCAATGAATACCCGTTTATCGTCCGCATTTATTCTTGGTGTAGCAATTTTAATGGTCAGTAGTGTACTTGACAGAGCACACGAGCCTCCGAACTCCACGTTCTGTGAAGAGTCGTGGACTTCCAAC
Organism: Schistocerca piceifrons; assembly: GCF_021461385.2. NCBI lineage: Eukaryota > Metazoa > Arthropoda > Insecta > Orthoptera > Acrididae > Schistocerca > Schistocerca piceifrons. The sequence continues at coordinate 259,798,248 of NC_060144.1, read as the reverse complement.
CACTTATCGCCAAGTGTTAGTTTCCCTGTCGTTCTACAACTTTTCTTAGAAGCTCACTACAGTAGCATGCGAACATTCGACGATCTACACCGTTTTAGCGATACTCGTCCACAGGCTCTGGGTAATAATAATATAACGTTTGCCAAAGTCGCTTACGTCAGTATATTTTCCCATTTGCGGCCCGTGTTGTCGCTATAATGAGTCCCTATCCGTATTTGATCCACTTATATACTTTCATTGCCGTGTCGCGTTGCCGCAACGTCAGCAGGCGACATCCAACCTCGCGGCGGTCAGCGGTCATAATATTTTGGCTTACCAGTGTATGTTTTGCTTCTGTTTATACGTTTACGTCTAAATCCATACACCGCAAGCCACCTACGTTATGTGGGAGGAGGGAACTCTGATACCTCTATTAGTGCCCCGCTTCCCTGTTCCACTCGGGATAGTTTATATAAAGTACGACTGCGATAAACTTCCGTATGAGTTCTGATTTCTCTGATTTGATCACCGTGGTGGTTTGATGAGGGGTATGTGGGAGGAAATAATACGTCTCCCAACTTTACTTCTAATGTAAGCTCTAGAAATTTCGACAGTAGCCACCTCCGAGATACACAACACCTCTCTTGTAGCAACTGCCTCTTCTGTAAATCCTACTTTGTAAGACTCCCAGACTGACGAATAACATTGAAGACGCTGTCGAACAAGTGTTTAGTATGCCGCTTCTTTCATGGCTGAATTAATTTCCTTAAGATTTTTCAAGTGAATATCAGGCTGACATCTGCTTTTCGTACAATTTGTTTCATGTCATCATTCCACTTTAAGCCGCTCGGTACTATTACTCATAGGTATTTTACGGATGTTATTGTTTACAGTGATTTGTCACCATTAGCGTAACTGAAAAGTAATATACTGTCTCACGTACACTAATGTTAAAAAAAAATGGAATACTTTGAACGACTAAGGACAGGACGTTTGTATTCACAGGACAGGTACATTACTATGTTCTTCAGAAATGATTAACATATCAGTCACTTCGGTTCAGCGTGTATCCTGTTGCCTATAAGGCACAGTATCCGCCATGAGACTTGGTAACTTGTTCCAATCGTGATGACATCGTCACGAATAGCGTCCTGTGGTATAGCCATCCATGCTGCATTCGCCTGGTTCATCTTTGCTGGTTGGCATTAAGTGACAATGCTGCACCCGTCTTTTCATCATATCCCACACATTTTCGATTGGCGACAAGCCTGGTGATGTGGTGGACCAGAGCAAAAGGCTGACATCCTGTGACTCCAAAAAGTTAAGTCCGCAGCTCGCGGTCTAGTGGCTAGCGTTGCTGCCTCAGAATCACGGGGTCCCGGGTTCGATTCCCGGCTAGTTGGGGATTTTTCCTGTCCAGGGATTGAGTGTTTGTGTTGGCATCATCATCATCATCATCATCATCATCATCATCATCATCATTCGTGATAGTTGTTAGATTGGACTGCGAAAACCTTGGAGTGTGAAAACATTGGGACTTTGTACGGACGCTGATGACCGCGCAGTTGGTTGCCCCACAAACAATCATCATCATCATCATCACCAAAAAGGCAAGTGTCCGTGAAGCATCGTGTGGTCGTGCATTATCTCGCTGAAAAATGGCGTCTGGGGTGTTTTGCAGAAAGGACATGGCTACTGGTTGCAGAATGTCATTCACGTAGGTTACACTGGTCACCGTGCTGTGAACAGGTACCAACAGTGATTTTTGATTGTTCCCAGCGACACCCGGCACCGTAAGGCCTTGAGTTGGTGCAGTATGTCTCGTGCGAATGCAGTCACTGGTGCCGCTTCCCCTGTCTGCAACGAACCAAAAAGCGACCATCATTTTCAAACAAACAGAATCTCGATTCGTCCGAAAACGATGCCATTCCTGCCTGCGGTGACGTCGTTCCTTACAGCATTGCCGTCTACGTAGGCGGAGAAGTGGACGATGCACATGTAACCCATGCCATAATAAACGGCTGTCACCCCCTGTGTTCAATGTTCCACTGCTGCGCCAGAACCGAGGAGGACGCAGATCTGTCCTGAAATGCCATTCGAATGACGTTTCGAACCTCTCTGGGGGTGGTCTGGGTGGCGTGACCTGACCCATCTCGTCGTGTTCTACGGCCTTCCGCGAATTATTCTGCACACACACGTTGCACTTCGAAACACTTCGTCCCACATGAGCAGCAATTTCGCGGATGGAAATTTTATCGATAGGGTTCACACATATGTCTACGAGGCATCCTGCAGATCTGCTCAAGTCACACTGATCCATTACCTTCGGTTTACAGCGACGATGAGAGCCCCAGGCACATTTTACAGGTAGATGGCGTTGTGCGACGATATCGATGTTGACCTCGAACCCGCGGACTGACATGGTTCAAAAGCTAATCATTTCTGCAGAACATACTAATGTATATGTCCTGAGAATATGAATGTCCTATCTCTAGTCGTTCACGGTGTTCTGTTTTTTCTGAACATGAGTGTATTTTCGGGCAATATGTTAGACTCATTTACGTTCAGGATCAACTGGCAGTCTGTGCTCCAATCAACGATCCTCTGCAGGTCTTCCTGCATTTCGCTACAATCTTCTGACGTTGCAATAGCATCGTCCGCAAAAGCCTCATGGAACTTCAACGTCAGCCACTAAATAAATTATGTACAAGGTGCCCATGAAAGAATGTCTCAGTTTCAATGGCATATTATAAAAGTTTAATTTAGACTATTTACAAGTCAAGGGCCAAATTGAAGGTAAACCAAGCAGATTTTTCCTTACAAATGTTCAATATGTACAGTATGTACCCTTTGCTTACAGTATGTTCCCTTTCCACTTAAATGAAAAGTTGCCTTATCACAGAATAGCACACGATAGAGAAAGTCATCTTCCCTCTGCAACACCTTTGACTTGCAAGGTTATAACGTAGGCCATAGCCCTCTGGCTGTAAGGCAAGTACGAACTTTACCGGCATGGACGCATATTTTGTTAAAACTTTCCATACTGTCCTCTTTGGCAACTGAAATTCGAGACTAGTTTTCCGAACAGACTCCTTAGGACTACGAAGGTAAGATGCTCTCACATGGTCAACATGTTCTTCAGACACTTTTCGTCGTCGCGCGGTTTCCCCTTTACTCATACATCCAGTCGTTTCGAACTGACTACCATCGACATTTGCCATATAGTGGATCACAATTAAAATTTTAACGAAGAGTATGTTGAGCTGAAATTACAGATCCGTTCTTAGCAAACTCCACAACGCTAAACGCTTTACCCTCAGGAGCCACTATTTCGCGTATGTGGCGCTGCAAATGGGAAAACAACAAAGCAGCAGTGGCGGATGCACTTCTTAGCTAAAACTGTCTGAGTTACTCTTTAACTGTGAGCTTGAATCAATGGTTACATTTGATACTGATAAAATTTGCAGTTGTGTAGTGTAGCGTAACATTTCGTCAGGAAGTAGCATGGTACACTCTTTAACGCTTCGAGAAATAGAATATATTCACGTGAATATAGAGAGAAAACCACTATTTACAGTTAATTGAGCTACAGTGGGACGAAACACCGTCGTTAGGCTTCTCTTCAAGCAGAGAGGAGCTGCACATGCCGTGAGCATGAGTGGTGGACAGAAGTCCTTCACTTTCTGCGATGGACGTGTTATCCTGTGTAGCCGCTGACGGAAAATGTTATCGCCAAGTAATAACTAATGAGCCTGGATTAGCAATGAACGTTGTGTTAAATGTAATGTAATTAACTTACCCTATTGTATACGGGCCGGAGAGAAGGAGGAGCCAGGTGATCATTGTAAAGTTCATCGTATTGAAGGCTAATCTGACAACATATGGTTGAAAAGATGGAACTCTGGTTATGAATGCTTTACGTTGTTGAGAGAACTTACCTCTTTTTCCAGCTAAATCACGAAATCTTCAGAGAAGAGGATCCGAGCACTGTGAAGAACATTTTTATCTGGGACTGAATAGCAGGACCAGCACTACAAGATGAATCAATTGGCAATCGGAGTGTCCAGAAGACATCAGCAAACAAATCGAGTAAAAAAAAAAGTCATGTGCTATTCTGGGAAGAAGTATGTAACTGGTAGGTTCACCATGTCCCTGTGAGCACTTGGCGCACGACAACTGGGACAGGCAGCCTCTATAATGTACACAGCAAAGTTTTTATCACACCCGCTTGGGTTAGACCTACTCTAGAAATTACCTTTACATCTGTCGATTTTATCCCATCAAGAATAAGATATTTAGTTCCATCTCCTAGGATGTCTTGAATCCAGTCACAAATCTGGCCCCATAATCGTTGAGCTCGAATTTTGTTCACTAAACCGCAGTGTGGTGCTGTATCGAATCCGTAGCAGAAGTCAAGCAAGATGACATCAGCGGGCGCGTCTTTATCTACAGCGCTCTGAATTTCATTGATGTACACATTAGTCCGTCTTAGATACTGTCAACGTGTTGTCCACTCATCGATGACTAAATAGTTTAAAAAGACTACCAGAAATATTCCGCACGATTACAGGCTGTGATCTGGAATACACATCCAATTTCAAAGGCAATGAAACGAAGGGAACGATAGGAAAGAAAAAGAATATGAGCTACTGGACGCTAACTCTTTCACTAGGACGCTAGTTCTTTCACTACAAATGGATGACGATTAAATTGCGTTTTTGAGTTTACGTGCGTTATTGAGTGTACTCAGCAAAGTGTAATGAGTTTTATGACAGTTGTGCTTCGGACACAGGGGAACATACGAATTTTTTTTGGCAGTAACGATAATTCTAAAGGATACAAGGCATCACCTGGGCAGTAATGCTCTAAATGGTCAAACGCTGTCGGATAGAGGGCGGAACGCATGGCGGAATTGCGCGGTAGTTTCTAACGAGAAGAACCACGGACTTCACTTTATTTCTGATGACAGTCGTGCTCTGGCGCAACTCGCAAGGCTGCATCCAGGTCAGCCCAGCGGACGCGCTTTCGCTCCCAACGGTCAAGCCGAGATAACACACGGCTCTTAGGCTCGTTGTGAAAATGCAGGCCCTTTCGTAGGATTCGTGGTCTGAAGGTATACTTATCATCCGTTGCAGCAAATAAAGCGGGCTGTGTTGCTTCTATTAAAAGAATATGGGCCAATCACTGACTTAGTTCGCTTTCGACTGAGGGCGACCGAGGAAAGGAGGTCGGAGTAATGAAGGTACTCGAGAAAAGAAACTGAGTCCTTTCCAAACGATAAATTTGAACGCCGTCCACCCGAATACGCAATCCATTGCGTTGCTTGTGCGTGGAGTTGTGCTCTACCAAAATTACCGTTCGGTAGCTTTGGTACACTACATAAACGACGTAGCAAATGGTAAGATTACCGGCGGTATTGGTAGAATTGGTAGGGAAAGAAGCGCAAATGAGTGTATAAGAGAGAAAGTGAGACTTTTTTGTTTGTTTTGCATATAATTAAAACCGCGCTGCTTTTGGTGTCAGTCCATGGAGTATTTTATACTTTTACAGAATATAAATTGCATTTTAGAGGTGATAAAAATTAGGTGATCGGTTAACTGCTGCACTTTTATGTAACCAAAGCAAGTACAGCTTGTGTGCCCGAACACAAAAAAAAATGTATATCATGATCAAAGGCAAGAATTTCCTGTTATTACTGATAAATGGAGAAATTGTTTGTAAATAACACAAGCATGTTTTGTATAAGTTCGATGAAGTTTTAAAGTGATGTTTGATATATTTTGATTGTCCGTTTTTTTATTATTTTACTTTTATGATGAGTAAATTGCATTTTCTAGTCATGTATGATTTTATCTTTACTACAGCATCTCTCTGTTTCACGATACAAATTAACGACTTTTGAATAAAACCTGAATTAAACACTGACAGTTTCATTTTTGTTGTAAATACTGTTTGTTCTTAAGTAACAGACAGGACGACACCTATCTAGAACAAAATGTTCCATGGGTTACCTGGCCCTTAATATATCCTCATTCACTTTCTAAACGGTTCACCACTTCCAGTTCTTAGTGGAATCTATTAAGTTACTCATCACATATGTAAAGAAAGCGACTACAACTGAGGCAACGCCTGATAGGTATACAACACACGCAATGTACTTTAACGCAGACACGACTTTAATTAACCAATGCTACTAGGAAAACTAACGTAGTCTACGCTTACTTATCGTACAGTAGTTCTACAACTCTATCAGTGTGCCGTACCTCTTTCAGCAATGAACACAAATACTATTGCATCGGTTCAAGTGTGGCGTTTCTAAACATCTGCCCTAGAGCCCAAATTTGACTTCAAGTGACGTCCCTCACCGTGTAAATAAAAAAGTGCATGGCTCTCGATGCTTTGACCTCAGCTAGGAACTGAAGATGCTGTAGTGGGGTGTCTGCAATCTCAGGTTGCAGAATTTGTTAACTCTTTAAGAGTGGTAAATACTTAAATTTCAATTATGATTGTAGAGAAGTAACACAATGGTGTAAATATTTTTCTACTACATCTGTACACCACATCCTAGTCAGATTCTGGCACATGAAAGGAGTGGAACATAGGGCAGGTATTTCTGCTGTGTCATCTGTGTATACATGATGTACAGACTTCTTGTCCCACCTAAAAATCCAGCTGGTAATGATAAGTTTAATATTTAAAAGTGTATCCGCCCGGACTGTAGCGCTACATGTTTCTGAAATTCGAATCCGGTTGGTGGTTGTTGCAGTACACGACTGCTACCGTCCCATCGTGGAAGACTGGCGCACTTTCATTTCAGCACATAAAGCCAGATACCATTCTCCTTCGCCACGTTGGCACATCAAGTAACGAAGGGAAATTATGAATATTAAAAAATTTATGTCCATTATCCCAAGGTTAGTACTGAATGACCAAACACAGTTCCGTCAATTGCCACTCATAATTGCAAATACTACTCATAATCCCATCCAGGCTAAGTAAATTACCCCTCTTACTCACATTCCCCATTTTTTAAAATTTCAGTTAATATAATTTCTTTTGTCCTGTTAAAAAATTATTTTTTGTCATCAACTTGTAGGTGAACAACCCGCTTAATCTCACTCGTTTATCTTGTCTGTTCGTAATTTGTATAATTTAAATAACAAAAGACAAGATTATTCTGTTCAGCCAGTCCCTTGGAACATATCACTAAAGTTCATTGTTCAGTTTATTTTCTTCTAAGAACAATTATTGTAATTTGTTACATAGTTCATTAGTTAATCTGTCGCATATTTAATCTTAATCTTGTATCGTATTTTCACTGAAACAATTCCTCTCGTTTTAGTGCTAAATCAAATATCAACAATTTTCATCTCTGGAAACCGAGATAATGTGTAGGTACACTAGTTTCAAATCTTTAATCGTACAAAAATTTCATGGCACCGCATATTTATCTTTGTACCTGATGATGACGTAACAGCCGAAAACTGGTTTGTGAAATAAATAATGAATGTTGTAGAATAATACACCAGTGTCGTATGAGTTTTCATTGGCAATGAATAGAACGTGTTCCCCACCCCCTCCTCCCCCCCCCCCCCCCCACACACACACACATACTCACTGCCTGATTAGCTAACCACTACACCCTCCAGCTCTTCCCTTCCGCGTGTCCGCCTCCAAAGCTGCGCGGTCAACGCGATGGATTGCAAATCGAAGGTGCCCAGGTTCGACTTCCGGCCGGGTCGTAGATTTTCTCCGCTCAGGGACTGGGTGTTTTGTTGTTCTTACGTTCTTCTCGTCATAATTAACATCCCATTACTGAAATGGCTCTATGATCACGTCCCGAAAACCAATAAATTAAAAAAAAAACACTCCCAAGTTTCCCTCCAACCTCATTTGACTCTCCTGGTCGAGTGGGGTAATACGTGGAAAAGCCAGGCCACTATCTTTGTTCGCACCACTCGTCGTTTCTATTGTCCAGATTTCCACCTCTTCGCTCACAGCCAATCCATTCCTCTGACTAACTCAGTTAAGTACTTAGGACTATCGCTTGACAGAAAAGTGACATGGAATGCACACCTAGTTACCATCCAACATAAATTCCGAATCCGACTAAAACTACTAAACTACGAATGAGGTCTACATCCTTCTATCATTATCGTCACCCATGAACACGTCACCTGCCTCATCCTAACATACGACAAACATTGCCCGGATCTCTGTCTCCCCTAAATTTTAAAATCCGCTTGAAATCTTGGAAAGACGTGCATACTGCCTCGAATTAAGCCTCCACCTACCTTCTTCTCTTGTTGGAATACCTTCGGAGTCAATTCATTAACCACGACACCCAGTCCTAGCACCCAATAGCCTGTCCACTAATCATAGGTGGCCTGCTGCGCCACTATAACCATATTCCATATTCCATGAACATTCTCGCCTTATCCATCCTCCTCCTCCAGAGTTCCAAAAAACTCCCGCTGCTCTACCATGAAAACCGTCCCGAGACGTACACTCTTTTCCAGTCCTCCAGCCTTCCATTTTTCCCCCTCCCCCTTCCGCACCCTCAAAAACTTCTAGTCCCTAGCAGCACTTCCACAAGGCTCCATAGACATGCTCGTCACCCCACGTTTATCACGAACGTGACAGGTTTTTGTGCACCACCAGCATTATAGCGACATTAACGTTACCATCAGTGATTACATTTTAAGTCTTTAATCTAAACCACCATTTAGGAAATGTTAAAATGTGTGTGAAATCTTATAGGACTTAACTGCTAAGGTCATCAGTCCCTAAGCTTACACACTACTCAACCTAAATTATCCCCAGGACAAACACACACACCCATGCCCGAGGGAGGACTCTAACCTCCGCCGGCACTAGCCGCACAGACCATGACTGCAGCGCCCTCAGACCGCTCGGCTAATCCCGCGCAGCCCACCATTTAAGGACAAGCATTACAGCGACGTTAACGTTATCATCAATGATTATATTTTAAATCTATACTCGAAACTATTAAAGACAAGTCGTTGTTACATGTTGTTAACAAAAAACTCGGAAAGTACGTTACCAATTAACTTCAGACTTTTACTCATTACTCTAATGAACATTACGAAGGACATAGGCTACAATTATAATACACATAATATATAAATGTTTATGTAATATATAAACGGGAAACATTATTACCGAAAATCTCGAAAAGTTCTTGACCGATTGACTTCAGATTTTTACACGATAACTCTAATGAACATTTAGTCGGACTTAGGCAATTTTTTAAAGCGATAATGTGCAGGTTTCCTGTTAAAGCTGGCAGCGAAAAAGAAAATGCCGTGCTTTGCTGTAAAAATATGTAGCTCGTTACTTTACTTGCACTTAGTTTCAACTACGATAACAAAGCATATGAACCATTACACAGATTGTTTTCCACGTATATATTATTACTCTTTATATAAAATTTCTAACAAAAATTTTACACGCAACAATGTATTGTTTTATTCCTTTACACGAAACAGGAAAGGTGTATTTATGTCTTATAGTCTTATGATTAGCATACTACCATAATTCTGAATCGTCCAAAATTTTATAATGCTACCCATTATTAAAACAATGTGAAATACTCTCGAGAAAGCTACAATCCTTACAGATCCAGCAGCTGGAGAGGTCTCTCATGCCCCGTGTTCCAATGAACCCAAACGATTTACCCATTCATTTTGTGCGACTTCTGTTTCCAGGGAAGGTTTCGTTTACAACTACAGTAAATAAGGATCAAGGTCAGAGAGCTGGGTAAGAGGAGAAGGCGGGGGGGGGGGGGGGGGGGGTAGGGCGAAGAAATGTTCATTGAGAGGAGAGATGGAGGCAGACACAGCGACTGGGGAGGAGATGATGCAGAGAGAGAGAGAGAGAGAGAGGAAGAGGTGGACAAAGAGGGGGGAAGGAGGAGGTGGGTAGAGAGGGGGCAGGGAAGAAGTTTAGGATGTATATAATACAGGGTTATTACAAATGATTGAAGCGATTTCACAGCTCTACAATAACTTTATTATTTGAGATATTTTCACAATGCTTTGCACACACATACAAAAACTCAGAAAGTTTTTTTAGGCATTCACAAATGTTCGATATGTGCCCCTTTAGTGATTCGGCAGACATCAAGCCGATAATCAAGTTCCTCCCACACTCGGCGCAGCATGTCCCCATCAATGAGTTCGAAAGCATCGTTGATGCGAGCTCGCAGTTCTGGCACGTTTCTTGGTAGAGGAGGTTTAAACACTGAATCTTTCACATAACCCCACAGAAAGAAATCGCATGGGGTTAAGTCGGGAGAGCGTGGAGGCCATGACATGAATTGTTGATCATGATCTCCACCACGACCGATCCATCGGTTTTCCAATCTCCTGTTTAAGAAATGCTTCTGCTTTATTTAGCCTTTTCCGTAAGATTTTCCAAACCGTCGGCTGTGGTACTTTTAGCTCCCTGCTTGCTTTATTCGTCGACTTCCGCGGCTACGCGTGAAACTTGCCCGCACGCGTTCAACCGTTTCTTCGCTCACTGCAGGCCGACCCGTTGATTTCCCCTTACAGAGGCATCCAGAAGCTTTAAACTGCGCATGCCATCGCCGAATGGAGTTAGCAGTTGGTGGATCTCTGTTGAACTTCGTCCTGAAGTGTCGTTGCACTGTTATGACTGACTGATGTGAGTGCATTTCAAGCACGACATACGCTTTCTCGGCTCCTGTCGCCATTTTGTCTCACTGCGCTCTCGAGCACTCTAGCGGCAGAAACATGAAGTGTGGCTTCAGCGGAACAAAACTTTATGAGTTTTTCTACGTATCTGTAGTGTGTCGTGACCATATGTCAATGAATGGAGTTACAGTGAATTTATGAAATCGCTTCAATCATTTGTAATAGCCCCGTATTGTCATACGCATTTAGCAAATGCGAAATACTGCAGAGTAGTGTCATATAAATCAACTAAACAGTTATTGAGATTCAAAAAAAATTGTCCACCAAAGCGTACTTTAAAAAACATTATATTTTCACCTACTGTTTATATTTTTTAATTTCTGTTAAATACGTACAACCTTTGGAGAGCGAGTTCATCGCTTGCCAGCCCGCCCCTTCATAGGGAATTAAAACAACATAAAGAAAAAATAAAGAAAACGTCCTGGGGGAACTTTTGAAAGGTAGATGTCATGGTGGGAGTGAACCTGTGAGGGCGGCCCGTGTGTCGTTCCTAGGTAGCTCAGTCGGTAGAGCAAAGTTTCCGAGTTAGAGTAGCAGTCCCGCACTAACAACGGGAATTCTCCCTAGGCGCTATCTGACACAGACGAAATCTGGCAGCGAGACAGTAGGGTGAAAGTAAAAGAACCCCTGTTTTAGCTTACGTGCCAACACTTAATAGAGAAACCGGCGGTTCCAGTTTCGACGCCAAATTATCAGTCTTCTTGTGCAAAGGCTGAGGTTTTGCGTTGATAGTGTAGAGATTAAGAGCATAATTTCTTATTTTAACGCCCCGTGTTCAAATCTGATCTTATGTTGTTTTTCTTTATCTTTTGTTGTTGCGTATGTATATGACATTAATATTTTTCGAGACATCGGGAAATACAATGGAAATCTTAAAAATAGATTTCGTTATCATGAAACTTCTAACAGTAATAGTAATTGAAAATGAAAACCATATAAATCCCGATATTACAATTTTTGCTTACATTTATACTTCGAGAGAATCAGTGCATTCCCCAGGAAAATATCTATCACAAAAACATTTAAAGTATGAAAATCTGGAGCACCACGAGGAATGTGTTAAGATAGATATGCCGCAGTCACATTTTTATTGTGTCTATCACGCGTTGCTAAATCCTTCGCGATCTGGCGATAATTTCGCGGCAAACCATCACGCATATTGAAACATTTTTTCCAAACGCTGGAGCTGCATCTGACGATGGATCAAGGCGTGTATCCTAATTGCATCGCTTCTACTTGGGATTTCCCTTTGCTGTGGGATGAGAATAGAGCACTTCTATAATAGGCGAATGTAATTCTTCGCCTTTTGGAAAAAAAAGCGAAGAATTATATTCGCCTATTATAGACGTGGAAAAACTATAAGTCGCAGTGTTGCAGAACAGCGTACACTTTTTAGTGGAATTACTTTTAATGAACACGTCTGTACACTGATCAACAAAAACATCATGATGATCAACCTACCTAGTACGTCCACCTTTGGTAAGGGTAACTGCAGCGATGCGTCGTGGGATGAAAGCAATGAGGCCTTGGTAGGTCGCCGGAGGGAGATGGCGCCACATCTGCACACACAAGTCACCTAACTCCCGTAAATTCCAGGGAGAGGGTCGATGAGCTCTGACACCAGGTTCAATCACATTCCAGATGTGTTCAGTTGTGTTCATATCTGGCGAGTTGGGGGCCAGAACATCAATTGGAACTCGCCACTCTGTTCCTCGAACCACTCCATCACACTTCTGGCCTTGTGACATGGCGCGTAATCTTGTTCCAATGCCGTCGGGAAACGTGATCGCCATGAAGGGGTGTACGTGGTCTGCAACCAGTGAGTGATACTCCTTGGCCGTAATGGTGCCTTGGATGAACTCCATTGGACCCATGGATGCCCGTGTGAGTGTTCCGCAGAGCATGATGGAGCCGCCGCCAGCTTGTCTTCGTCCCACAGTACAGGTGTCAAGGAACTGTTCCCCTGGAAGACGACGGATTTACGACTTCCCATCGGCATGATGAAGAAGGTATCGGAATTTATCAGCTCATGCAACGCTCTGTCACTACGCCAATGTGCAGTGCCAATTGTCATGCGCCTATTTCAATCGTAGTTGCCGATGCCGTAGTGTTATCAGTGGCACATGCGTCGGTCATCAGCTGCGGAGTGTTCGGCGCACTTTGTGTTCACAAGGGGAGGCCGCCAAGTGTGAAATTCAGATTCGATTCATACTGCGCATAATAAAAGCTCATGGCCAGAGGTGTAATGTGGCAAAGCACCAAGATGCACTTCTCAGCCGCTGTCGAGAAACTCGACAGTTAAAAGAATCCGTTGCCGTGAAATACTCTCTACGATTAATAATTTTCTACAGCGTCGTGGCACAGCGGTAAGCGCTCGGGTTCGTAATCCGAAGGTCGCCGGATCGAATCTCGCACCATGCAACATTTTTTATTATTTGTTTTTTGTAATTCAAATGTATATATATATATATATATATATATATATATATATATATATACACACACACATTTATATATATATATATATATATATATATATATATAATTCCCGCAATCAGTTGCAACAATTATGCATATAATAAGTTGTTGAAAGTCGTGTGTGTGTGTGTGTGTGTGTATACATTTGAATTCCAAAAAACATATAATTAAAAAAAAGTTGCATGGCGCGAGTTTCGATCCGGCGACCTTCGGATTACGAACCCGAGCGCTTACCGCTGCGCCATGACGCTGTAGAAAATTATTAATCGTAGAGAGTATTTCACGGCAACGGCTTCTTTTCATTGTCGATTTTCTCGACAGCGGCTGAGAAGTGCAACTTGGTGCTTTGCCACATTACACCTCTGGCCATGAGCTTTTATTATGCGCAGTATGAATCGAATCTGAATTTCACAATTGGCGGCCTCCCCTTGTCAGACACACTTGTACCCTTCCCAGCGTTAAAGCCTAATGTTAGTTCCGCCACAGTTCTCCGCCTGTCCTGTTTTACCAGTCTGCACAGCTTACGACGTTCGCCATCTGTAATGAGGGGTAGCCGACAACCCCACGACGTCTGGACGTGGTTTCACCTTGGTTTCGCCACGCGTTGAAGGCACTCAGCACAGCACTTCCCAAACACCCAGAAAGTCGCACAGTTTCCGAAATGCTCGTGCAGAGTCTCCGGACCATCACAATCTGCCCTCAGTCAGACTCAAATATCAGCGCCTTCCGCATTCCATACACGGACAGCGCGCGCACTAACATTACATGTACCGTGTGGTGACTTACTAGCATTCATTCCCCGCTAGGTGACGCTGCTATCGGCTGAACGAGTTAATATCGATAGTATGTCGTTGGGCATAATGTTATAGCTGCTCAGCGTATTCTGATTTCATCTAGAAACAACACATCGTATAAGGGAACTACAACACTAGACTCTGTATGTTTTCCAGTTTCAGTTATTGCTCATAATATGAAGTTGTATAAGATTTTTGATGACGAAACCTATTTTTAATAATGCTTGAAATTCTTATTTCTTTTGTTAATAATTCCATCGTATTTCACGATGTCACTAAACATAGTAATGAGACATATATCCACAACAATAAAACATAAGAAAATACAACAACATATAAGACTCGGGTCGCAAAAATTCGAATCTCTGCTCTTACACAATTCGCCACCGAAACACCAGCTTGACGAATCCGAAAGGCGACTGATGAAGTCGCGTCAAAATTAAAATCGTAATTTTTTCGGAAGCTGGTGGGTGCTGCCACCTAACCCCTTTATTTTCTCCCCTCTTTCACGCTGAGAAGTCCCCTCTCTGTCAGACAGCGACTTGGGACGGTTTCCCTTCTAAGTTTCAATCTGCCAGGAATTTTTAAATCACTGCACACATCGCTGCAGAGAGAAAATTCATTCTGAAAAGAAAAACCGTACTTGAAGTAATCAGGTGAAACGTTTCAAAATGAAACATCCAAATCAAATGTGACGACTCAAAGACAGAAATCGATATTACCTGCAATTTTAGGGTATTCAACCACTGTGTTATTAGCGCTCTTCCAGAACTTTCCTTTGTTTAGTTGGTAGGATTTTCTTCTTCCTCCTCGCCCTCTCCCGTTACTGTGCGTGGTCGGCATCGTCATATGTCATATGGGTTTCGGCCAATTTTATCGTTAGTTTGTGATCGGATGCTCTTCGTGACACTATCAGTATCCCCCCCCCCCTCCCCACTGGAGACGGAATCTGTGAATCTGTGCGCCCCATTTGCTGTGTGTAGAGTAATTTCCTGTTCAAGTGAGAGGACGTTTACGAAATGTTTGTGTATCGTTTATCTGAGGCGGGAGATGGATACCAGCCCAATATTTATCGAGGTGGATGTTGAAAACCGCCTAAAAACCACCTGGCCAACTCACCTACCCTCGTAAGGCGGATGCTATCCTGGGCAGGCTCGCCTCCAGAACCCCAGAAGCGGCACCTTAACCACCCGGCTAACCGGGCGAGTTTGTTTCTTTAATTGCTTGTGGTTAAATCATCTCGGTTTCATAGATTAACAATTATCTTGTCTAAAACACCAATAAATTTCTCACTGTTTCAATCACATTCGCTAAAGTATTCGTATTTAACCTATGACATATACTTCGCTGAAATACCCTGACCCCACCTACCTAGAGCTAGCTTTTAATTATCTTTGATTTCTTAGGCTGCAAACCTATACAAACTTTAACATATAATAAATTTTCTTTTCAGGTCGTCTGCACCATATCTGAAAGAAGTATAAAACTGACGAGAGTAAACAAATATGGAGAAACCAGACTTATTTTATTTATTTATTTATCGTACGGCGACGATATCAAATATTAAAAAATAGATATAGTTTGGAATTGTACATTTAAGCATAAGTTAATAAGTTTAAATTCTGAAAATTAATATTGCGGTAATGCTAACAAGGTGAACATTTAAACTATAGAAACTGTACTGTTCATTAAAATAGATAAGAGTTCATGTAATCATAATTCAACATCTGATGACTGTAGCAAACTGATAATGGATGGAGCAGCATTAATAAAGTCACTGTGAATGGCCCTTGGTACTTTCTCGAGGGCGGCCTTTGACAATATGCTGAACGATTTGTTCTTGGGCCCCACAATCGCAGGCTGGAGAATTTCGGGGTCCAGTACCTCATAGCATTGCACCTGGCGTGACCGGCTCTTATTTTGCTCAGACTTCATGTCCACTCACTTCTCTTCACATCAAATCCTGATAGGGTGGCAGATGGGTCCTGAACATGTTGAGGTTTTATTGTTTCAGAATTCCATTTCCTGCGACACTATTCTTTAATGTTAGAATTCTTTTTGTTTCTTCCATTATGCCACAGTGGAATGCTTGATATAAATCGATGTGGAAGACGGTTATTTAAGACTGTATGAATTGTAAAGTCTTGGGGATAGTTGTGGTGATGCAGCTTGCTCCATTCTCGATTGGTTGCTTCTTGGCGTCGCAATAGACCACTTCTATGTGGCAGAATGTTACTAATGGTGTGCAGTCGGGGGGTCGCTGTGGATTTTAGTGTAGCCGTAATACTTCCCACTGATTCAGTCAGATGTCCCGTTTCCTAGTATGAGCACTGTGTTGCCGTACTGGGGCACAGTAAACAGCTACTGGGTTTACTAGTGTCAATGCTGCAGTGCACAGAGCCGATGCATCAGCATCCCAGTTGTGCCAGCAGGTTTGTCTATGGTGTTATTTCGGGTCTTTAGCATTTGGCTAGTATTTTGCTGGGGTCTATTATATGTTAAAGGCTGACTCAGTGTGGCGTCAAAGTATTTAGCCTGGAAATTGTGTCCAATTCCCTGTTGGCTGAAGTTCACATTGAGCTGTTGGTTTGCAATTCTGTCACTTAGGTGGACTGCGCAAACTCTATATTGGGTGCAATTTGTAGGATCCTTCACTCTTTGTAGTACCTGTTTAGAGTTTCCAAGTCTCTAGGCAATATATTTTCTCCTTCCTGAAGTGTACTGGTTTTTACGGGTACACAAGGTCATAGGCATTGCAAAACTTTTTGCTAGTAGGGTTTGACATCACAACAAGCCCATTTTTTACAATAAATGACTTACTCCATTTCTGTCCAACGCTAACCTTGATGTACTGGTTGGTTAACATATTCCCCACAAGTATCGTGAGTTTCTGATTTGGAACATGATGTTTTAGCCTCAGCAGTAGTCCATCTATCCACACACTATGATAGATCAACGAAGGCCACCGACGTTTTTAGTTTATTCTGAAATTCAGCTTCAATGTGGGATATCAGTTTGTGGATACTATTAATTAAAATTCTGGGTTTGGTCTAACGTTGCCTCGGCAGAGTAATTCCCATTTCGCATAAAAATAGTGACCAGCGGATAGAACTGATTACACGCTCCGTACTCTATCAGTACTGAATCATGAATCAAAGACATCATTTGCGTTCAAATTCTTTATGCGCTGTAACAGAAGAAAGTATCTTAGTCAGCGGTATCGCAATCCCTGTCAGGAAAGCAAAGTGAAAACAAAGATAACTATGCGGACTCTAAACGGAATAACTACTGTTCCAAAACGTGAGGTTTAGGGACACTACAAACTGCACAAAATTAAAATGCAACCATATTTTCTGATGTAATATATGCTTCATATATTGTTGCATAAGCACGACAATAATTAAAAAATCTTGTTATTAATTTAAGAAGATGAGTTCTATTTCAAGCTGTTTCTTATAAATGCTTTTCATTAAAAATTGGAAACTGATGTACGATGAAAGGAAAACGTGATGGTAATTTCCCTTTCACTGATACTTCAGTAAGTACTCTATGTTTCTTGGTGGAGAATCACAAATTGGCAGTGATTCACGTAACCGTGCGAAGGCCTTTCCTAGCACACATTCTTCTCTCACGCGGATCTGTGAGTAGATTCCATAGGTAGGAGTGCAGGAAAAGGCAAGGTGTGCTTCGCAGAAAGGCTAGCCTTTCCTCACTTCACGGAGGGTATCCTGACTCATTCTAAATCTGTTTGAAAACAGAATGCCGAAGGTCGCAACAGGTAGCTAATCATCTTCACACTTCTTGGTGTGAAAATCTAAGTAAACGAAACAATCTCATGAATAAATATTAGCAACTAACACCGTGTCCGTAGTCATCACCTCCTTATGATTTAACTATCACGCTAGCTCGATGGATCTTCTATTCGAATGAACGCACTGTGTGAGAGGCTCAACTTTTCTGGAAACTGCTTTGAGTGGTTAGTAAACAGACAGCCTTGTGAGGGTAACAACTTTGTTGCCCTGGTAACCAACGGGAAGCCGGTAGGAAAGTAAAGCAAGAATCGCCGTAGACTTACGTGAAGTAAAAGCTTTGTTAATTAACAAAACATGAAAGCCAAAAAGAGCGCAAGGAGAGCGATGCAGGAAGGATTCAGTTAATTCGAAAGTAAATTTTATCAACCAATCTGATGAAAAATCTTAAAATTCTTTGCTCTTACGTATAATAAGCAGACGGATCAAAATTATTACCATTCTGACACCAAAACGAAAGTGACAGACAGAAGGCTGAAATACCGAATACAGACTTTCGATATTATTTCGCTGCGGTTCCTCAGGTTACTCACCCACCGTCAACTTCATTGCATATGTGCACTCTAGGGAGAACATGATGTATTGCTTGTCTCTCAACAGTTCCTTTACTGTACGCATTCGCGAAACCCAAGCCCTTCCATCGGATTGACACAGCGTATAGCGTGGTTCATCCAAATCACTCTTTTGCGCCTTCCCCTGCTTAGTGACATCGCTCTGCACATCACCTCAAGCAACACTTAGCGCTGATCACAGAAAACTGCGTCTGAGTAGCTGCTCGACCATTATAACCCATTCTTTTTCACTCACTATGCACATTCGTTGTGCTGGCCTGACTGCTGGTAGCTCTCAGAAACTCACAAGTGCTTCCTTCCGCTAAAATGTAAATGTCGTGACTAGGGCCTCCCGTCGGGTAGACCGTTCACCGATGCAAGTCTTTCGATGTGACGCCACTTCGGCGACTTGCGCGTCGATGGAGCTGAAACGACGAGGAGTAGGACAACACAACACCCAGTCCCTGAGCGGAGAAAATCTCCGACCCAGCCGGGAATCGAACCCGGGCCCTTAGGATCGACATTCTGTCGCGCTGACCATTCCGCTGACTCCCTGCGATTTTTTACAACTATCCTCCGATATGCTCGACATTCCTGTCAGTCAGTTCCCGAGTTCTGCCTGACCTTAGACTAATTGTGGTTGTTCCTTCACATTTCCACTTCACAATTACTCCAACAGCCGACATGGGCAGCTTTAGAAGGGGTGAAATGTGCCTGATGGATTTGTTACTCTGGTGATGAATTTGTTACTCTGGTGCCATCCGACAGTCAACATTCGAAGTCAATGAGATCTCTTGACCGAACCAGCTTGCTATTGCTGCATCTCTACTCTCCACTCTTTTTACTGGCGGATCCGCCTCTCTTGAAAACTAAAGGTTCATTCTGAATTACGTAGGGATGTCCGGATGTGTCTGATCATATAGTGTAATTCTTTCAGCATCACTTGATTTAATTCCACTATAATTCATTATCATCGTTTTACTCGATACTGAAGTTATAACCTCTTTTTAAGACCCTATCCATTCCATTCAAATTCTCCTCCCCGTCCTTATATCGTCTCACCTAGAGTTACAAAGACATCAGCAAACCGCAAAGCTATTTTTTCTGCATGACCTATAATTCCTTTTACAAATTTATCCTTGGCTTCTTTCATGCTTAGTCAATGTACAGATTGTATAGCATCAAGAAGAGGCTACAACACTTTCTTACTCCATTCTCAACCACTGCTTTCATTTCATACCCTTCTACTGTTATAACTTCACTCTGGTTCCTTTATTTAACCCCAGCTTCCTTCAGAATTTCAAAGAGTGTATTCCAGTCAACACTACCGAAAGTTCCCTATAAGTCTACAAATGCTTTAAACGAAGGTTTGTCATTCTTCAGTCTAAGGCAAGTCGCAGGCTAAGTTTAACCTCACGTGTTCCTACTTTTCCGAAACAGAAACTGATGTTTCC
The DNA here is from genome assembly GCF_021461385.2 of Schistocerca piceifrons. Taxonomy (NCBI): domain Eukaryota; kingdom Metazoa; phylum Arthropoda; class Insecta; order Orthoptera; family Acrididae; genus Schistocerca; species Schistocerca piceifrons. The sequence continues at coordinate 259,778,447 of NC_060144.1, read as the reverse complement.
CAACATCGACTTCTAGATATTTGTTCATTCTTCTGCCAATAATTCGTCCCAGTATTTTGCGGTCATGAGTTATTAAACTGATGGAGGGTATTTCGCCTGTCTGATATATCTTACATATAGGGAAATAGCTCTGTCCTGGCTGGGCCGACCAAGGATCTCAGTAATTGTGAGCAAATGTTGTCTCCTCCAGGGGACTTGTTTCGACTTTGGTCTTTCGAATTTCTGACAAATTCTTCTCGCAATATATCTCCCATCTTATACTCAGTTGCTTTCTCTTTCTAAAAAATGTCTTTACATTCATTTCCTTTGTACTGGCCTTCTGTAAAGGGTGTTTCAAAGCATTTTCATCAGACGCCTAGCTGTGACAAATGACATTATGAGGAACAACTTTCGTTAGAGACAAAATGTTCGTCGACGCTTCCCTGCAACGCTAGGCATTTTTCTTTTAATTCGCCAGCCTTGCGATTGCGAGACTTCAGTGAACCATCATGGCCCACTAACCAAGTGTACTGTATCTGCGTACAACCTATCCCAGTAAATTGACAGAGAGGTAACAAGAGAACAAGATAACGAGGTGGCCTGCCTCTTTCACGTGGACTAGAGGACTAGGTTACAGGCAACAGAAGTGGCTTTTGTACGTTGCAGAGTGAATACCCTGTACCGCCAATCAGAGGTATAATTAATAGTAAAGAAGACACCTAGCACCACCAGAAAGCGTCAGCGAACATTTTGTCTCTGACACAGATACCCCTGGCTACACCCACGGCACAACTACTTAAGTTGTTGAGGCACACGAGACATTCCACCTTTGCAAGATTCAAAGTTCTTAGGAAGTAGGCGAGCGGTACAGAAATAGGTTTAAGAGCTTATAATTGGCTAGAGGAAATGCTGACAGATGAAACATACCCAGAGAGACACAATGATTAGAGAATAATTATTGTGTGTTCGTGGAGTTGCTTGATTATGGTGTGATTTTCTAAAAATCACATCTTTGAACTCTAATCTCAATACTTTATTTCTGAAACTGTCAAAGACGTCGTAAGCAGCAGACGGAGATCAAATTGCGACTTTTTTGCGTTGACGTTTTCAGTCCAGTGTTTGGGTCTTGGAATTTCCCTGAAAGTAATATAGCTGTTCCAGTAGTGTCAAAGTAATTAGTTCTTAATCAGATCTCGCAAGTTAGACTTATTACCAAATAACTGTTTCAGTAGTGTAGGGTCATGTCTCATAAATTATACCTCTTTCACAATTTTTCTGATTTTACTGAAATCTAATATACATTATCAAAATCTAATACTAACAATTTGTAGCACATTCTCACAGACACAAGAGGTCTTTCTACAATTTAAAAGTATATGTAAAGCCGCTTTTACGATTTACAAGATATAATGCAATAGGTGGAGAGGTGCAAAGTGGTACAATTTGTAATAATGTCTTCTGAATTATACCACCAGTACTATAAATATTACAACCAAAAATTTTGACAATATTGTGAAAAGAAAAGTTGGAACTCACCATATAGAGGAGATGCTGAGTCGCAGATAGGCACAACAATGGCTTTCGGCCAGTAAGGCCGAATGACAAACACACACATATAGACTCACACAAACGCAACTCACGCACACACGACTGCAGTCTTAGGCAACTGAAGACACACGATGAGTAGCAGCACCAGTGCTTGAAGGGAGTGGCGATGGGGTGGGGGTAATAAGAAGGCTGGAGTGGGGAGGGGGAGGGATAGTAGTGGACAGTGATGTGCTACTGGGGAGTGCGCAGGGATGAGGTGGCTATGTGCAGTCGGGCGGTTAGACGGGGGGGGGGGGGGGGGGGGGGAATTGGAGAGGTGGAGAGAGGGTGGGGTAGCAGTAAAGGAGAGAAGTAAAAAGACTGGGTGTGATGGAGGAATTAGGGCTGTGTAGTGCTGGAATGGGAACAGAGAAGCGGCTGGATGGGAGAGGACAATAACTAATGACGCTTGAGACCAGGAAGGTTATGGGAATGTATGATATATTGCAGGAAATGTTCCCACCTGCACAATTCGGAAACGCTGGTGTTGGTGAGAAGGATCCATATGGCACAGGCTGTAATTGAAATAAAGGAAGTCATGTTTGGCAGCATGCTCAGCAACAGGGTGGTCCACTTGTTTCTTGGCCACAGTTTGTCGGCAGCCATTCATACGGAGAGACAGCTTGTTGGTTGTCATGTCCACATAGAATGCAGCACTGAGGTTGCAGCTTAGCTTGTAGATCACATGACTGATTTCACAAGTAGCCCTGCCTTTGATGGGATAGGTGACATTTGTGGCTGGACTGGAGTATGAGCCACGAGGTAAGGGGTTGTGAGCAGGGGTTGTGTAGGGATGAACGATTATATTGTTTAGGTTCAGTGGACAGCAGAATACCACTGTGGGAGGTGAGGGAATGATAGTGGGCAGGAAATTTCTCATTTCAGGGCGTGACAAGAGGTAGTCAAAGCCCTGGTGGAGAATGTAATTCAGTTGCTCCAGTCTTGGGTGGTACTGAGTTACGAGGGGACTGCTCCTCTGTGGCCAAACGGTGGTATTTTGTGAGGTGGTGGGAGACTGGAAAGATAAGGCAGGGAAGATTTGCTTTTGTACAAGGTTGGGAGTATAATTACGGTTTTTGAAGGCTTCAGTGAGACCCTCGGTATATTTCGAGAGAGACTACTTGTCACTGCAGATACGATGGCCACAGGTGGCTAGGCTGTATGGAAGGGACTTCTTAGTATGGAAGAGGGGCAGCTGTCGAAGTGGAGGTATTGCTGATGGTTAGTAGGTTTGATATGGACAGGGGTACTGCAGTATCCATCTTTGAGTTGGAGGTCAACATCTAGGAAGGTGGTTTGTTGGGTTCAGTAGGGCCAGGTGAAGCAAATGGGGAAGAAGCTGTTGAGGTTCTGGAGGAATGTGGATAGGGTGTCCTCACCTTGACACAAATTGCAAAGATGTCATCAATGAATCTGAACCAGGTGAAGGGTTTAGGATTCTGGGTGCTTAGGAAGGATTCCTCTTGATGGCTCATGAATAGGTTGGCACAGATTGGTGCCATGCAGTTTTCCATAGCCATACCCCAGATTTGTTTGTAGGTAATGCCTTCAAAGGAGAAGTAATTGCGCATGAGGACATACAGGGTGTTACAAAAAGGTACGGCCAAACTTTCAGGAAACATTCCTCACACACAAAGAAAGAAAATATGTTATGTGGACATGTGTCCAGAAACGCTTACTTTCCATGTTAGAGCTCATTTTATTACTTCTCTTCAAATCACATTAATCATGGAATGGAAACACACAGCAACAGAACGTACCAGCGTGGCTTTAAACACTTTGTTACAGGAAATGTTCAAAATGTCCTCCGTTAGTGAGGATACATGCATCCACCCTCCGTCGCATGGAATCCCTGATGCGCTGATGCAGCCCTGGAGAATGGCGTATTGTATCACAGCCGTCCACAACACGAGCACGAAGAGTCTCTACATTTGGTACCGGGGTTGCGTAGACAAGAGCTTTCAAATGCCCCCATAAATGAAAGTCAAAAGGGTTGAGGTCAGGAGAGAGTGGAGGCCATGGAATTGGTCCACCTCTACCAATCCATCGGTCACTGAATCTGTTGTTGACAAGCGTACGAACACTTCGACTGAAATGTGCAGGAGCTCCATCGTGCATGAACCATATGTTGTATCGTACTTGTAAAGGCACATGTTCTAGCAGCACAGGTAGAGTATCCCGTATGGAATCATGGCGGTGAATCGAGGAAGTACAGTACATACTGACGAAACTAAAATGAGCTCTATCATGGAAATTAACCGTTTCCGGACACATGTCCACATAACATCTTTTCTTTATTTGTGTGTAAGAAATGTTTCCTGAAAGTTTGGCCGTACCTTTTTGTAACACCCTGTAGATGGTCATGGCGACTAGGAAGGAGGTTGTTGGTTTGGAATCCATCAGGCATTGGGAAAGGTAGTGTTCAACAGCAGTAAGGCCATGGGCGTTAGGGACGTTAGTGTAAAAGGAGATGGCGTCAATAGTGATGAGCAGGGCACCATGTGGTAAAAGGACAGGACCTGTGGAGAGTTGGTGGAGGACATGGTTGATCTTTTGTATACAAGGGTAGGTTCCAGGTAATAGGTTGAAGGTGTTGGTCTATGAGAGCAGAAATTCTCTCAGTGGGGGCACGGTAACCAACCGCAATGGGGCATCCTGGGTGGTTGGGTTTGTGGACTTTAGGAAGCATCTAAAAGGTGGGCGTGTGGGGAGTGGTAGGGGTGATCAGAGAGATGGACTCCCGGGAGAGGTTCTGGGATGGACCCAAGGATTTTAGGAGTGACTGCTGGATTTCTGGAATGGGGTCACTGTTGCAAGGTTTGTAGGTGGATGTATCTGACAGCTGGTGGAGTCCTTCTGCCAGATAATCCTCACAGTTCAAAACAACAGTGGTGGAGCCTTAATCCACAGGTAGAATTATAAGGTAGAGATCAGTTTTTAGATGGAGGACTGTGGTTCTTTCTGCTGATGTAAGGTTAGTTTGTATGTTGAGGGATTTAGGGAATGATGGTGAGGCAAGCTTCGAGGTCAAGAAATTATGAAAAGTTAACAGGGAGTGATTTGGGGACAGTGGGAGTGGATCACAGTCGGATGGAGGAGTTAGGCAGGGTTCAACATTGATTTTTGGTTGAGTCTGATTGGTAGGCCTGGTGGCGAAAAAGTGTTTTCACTGTAGGGACTGGGAGGAGGAGAGAATGTCTTTAACAAGTCCTGCATGATTGAATTTGGGAGTGGGGCAAAAGGCAAGGCCTTTGGAAAGGACTGATTTTTCTGTGGGGCTAAGGCTTCTGGAGGAAAGGTTCATGACTGTGTTTCAGGTCTGTTTAGGTTGTGGATTCTGTGTGGTGGTAGGAGGAAGTTTTGGAGGGTGGGGTAAATGTAGTAGGTCTGCAAGATCGGGTTTGTCAGCTATGATGGGGCGTGGAGGAGATTTGGAGGTTGTTGTACATGGGGTGGACAGTGGTACTCCAAGGTGGGACTAAGAAATGTGCAAGGTGGAAAGCTTTTTGAGATGGCATTGTGCATGTTGCTCTAGTTCATGGAGGGAAAGATTTTCAATGTGTGTTATGGGTTCCAGGAGTTTGGGATTGCACAGCAGGAGAATTCTGCAGATGGAGAAAAGGGACTGCAAGGAGGTTTGGGCTTGGTTGATATAGTTTTGCAGGACTATGTTGGCAAGGGCTAGGGATTGGCGGTATATGAACAGGTGGAGGTCACTGTGGAAGGAGGGGTAGCAGCTGGAGATAGGTAATGTGATGGTAAGGCCTCCTGGGGGGATTCCATGAGCCAAGCAACAACGTAGGAACAATATGTGGGACTGGGTACTGGCTAGGGATAAGGAAACTTTTCTCGATAAAAAAAAGTCGTCACATCTGCAGTGACAAGTGGGCTCTCTCGAAATATACTGATGGTCCCGTTGAAGCCTTCACAAATAGTAATTATCCCCCATCCCTGTACAAAAGCAAATCTCCCATCCCTTATCTTTCCAGTCTCCCCCCACCTCACGAAGTCCCACCTTCTGGCCACAGAGGAGCATTCCCCTCGTAATTCAGTACCACCCAGGACTGGAGCAACTGAATTACGTTCTCCACCAGGGTTTCGACTACCTCTCTTCATGATCTGAAATGATAAAAGTTCTGCCCAATTCCCACCCCTCCCATGTTGGTATTCCTCCGTCCACTAATCTTACACAATATAATCGTCCATCCCTACACAACCCCTGTTCCAACCCCTTACCTCATGCCTCAATGTGTGTATTCCTCCGTCCACTAATCTTACACAATATAATCGTCCATCCCTACACAACCCCTGTTCCAACCCCTTACCTCATGCCTCATACCCCTGCAATAGACCTAGATGCAAGACCTTTCCTATACATCCTCCCACCACCGCCTACTACAGTCCAGTCACAAACATCACCTATCCCATCAAAGGCAGGGCACCTGTGAAACGAGACATGTGACCTACAAGCTAAGCTGCAACCACTGCTATTTGACTTTTACTTTTAGCACTGGGCACGTGCCACGGGTAAGAGGGCTTCCTATACATTTTAAAAATTACTCTCTGCACCATTCGTTTGCTATCATAGTGAAAAAAATTCGTAAATTTTTCTTGCATTATTATTGTACCTATGGTCTGGAATGTTTTGGTCATAGGATGACCTAGAGATGGAACTATGTAAAGAAATCGATACCCTAGTAGATAAAAAAAATTACTACTATAGACTAAAACGTAAATTTTTGAATGAAGTATAGTACGACAATATTTGAAAATTGTAATTATAGATTTAAAATAATCTATTACGTTTCGCCATCAAATTAAATTAAATTATGAAGTGTATGAAATTCAACCTTTGAAACGGTACCCGTAAATAGGTCTTCTGCATTTACATTTTTACAATTAGGAATTATTAGACTAAATTAATTGTTACAATGTACATTTTACTGCATAGAGGCTAGGGCGATTTTAAATGTTTCTACGCTCTATTATAGTTATATTCTTCATAAATTATAAATAGACTTAATATACCAACACGAGTACAAAAGCTTAGCTTCAAAACCTAATTTTTACACTCTCAAAGAACAAAATCATCCTGAACAGTTCCACGCCAGAATCTACATCTACATCTACATCCATACTCCGCAAGCCACCCGACGGTGTGTGGCGGAGGGTACCTTGAGTACCTCTATCGGTTCTCCCTTCTGTTCCAGTTTCGTATTGTTCGTGGAAAGAAGGATTGTCGGTATGCTTCTGTGTGGACTCTAATCTCTCTGATTTTATCCTCATGGTCTCTTCGCGAGATATACGTAGGAGGGAGCAATATACTGCTTGACTCTTCGGTGAAGGTATGTTCTCGAAACTTCAACAAAAGCCCGTACCGAGCTATCTGTGGAATAGGTCACGTATAATATGTAGATAAAACATTCTGTCCAACAGCCGGTATCACTATCCAGATAGTTTGCTAGATATGTTAGTGGTACAATTAACGTGGCAGTACAGTTCGTAAGACTCTATTCTTACAGAACAGAGAGCTGATCCAGCGCCGCCTCTCAATAGTACCTTTGTCGACTGTGGTGCAATTACATCGCGTGGGCCTTCGCACAGGCGAGGAGTGCCAAGGAGCGACAAGGTGAATCTTAAAGAAAGAAGAGGATTGGCCACTGCGTTACTTCGCATGTTCTAGTAAAAGAATGCCTTGCTCAACGCCACCGACGCTTCTAAAGCCTGAAAATGAACAGAACTCTACCGTCTCAACGGCCAAATTAAAAGAAAACATTAGTTCAGTATAGAACCAAACCTGGCGCAGAAGTTGTTTTATGGACTATAAGTCGATACTGCCCATGTACAGAAAAGTAAGCAGTACGGAAGAAAACGTAGAAATATGTGGCAGTCCCAGACTATCATCGACGGATGTGTACGTCCACGTTCCGAGGCTTCGAAGCTCTTGCGTAGAGACAATGTGGATTTTTTCTGTAGAACTGATTGCATATTGACGTGACTGTGTTCTAAACATCGTATTGAAGCCCCGCAGTCCAGGAAGTTCTTTTTTATCCTTACTCCCTTCCTCGAAGCAAATTTCCTTAACTGTGCCACTGTCGGCACCATTATACACGGGCAGTTTGGTGTTACTTCGCCTTTCAACAATAACAGTGACGTATAAGCGATATGGATGGGCCGGACGAAACATAAAGACTGGCGTTGCATTCTTAGAGGAAGACAGGTAATCGATCGATTCTGACACCACATACTGGTACGCACATTGCACATGATTTTTAAAAATACTTAAAAAACTGTCGGGGAAAATAAAAAAATTGAGGAAATATTTAGTATCTCATTACAAAAATCGTTTGCAGGTAGCTACGACATGCAGATCAGCGATGTGTGTTCCACTTGCATCAACTTTGCAAAGTAGGAAAAAATCCATGTTTAAGAGTAGTTTGTGCAGTTAGAGTGTAAGAAGACAGCTGGTGAATCCATATCGGTCGAAAGGTCTGTTATCTTTTTGGGGACGAAATAGTGAAGCGCTAAATTCGAGCATCGCATACTAAGATAACCAGGTGGATGGCGAACCCCTCTCAGATATTGGTATGCCCTTACCGCAACCTCTAGAAGGTTTAGTGCCTAAGGCTTGCTGGAGGGGAATTGTGTGAGAGATGTCCAACCACGTTTGTCATTAGAGTACACGGCTGCAGTGGGCGTAACAACATATGCAATAAGAGATGTTATACAATAGTGGAAATCAGTATAAAGGCACGATTCCTATGAAAGTAATATACAATATCTGAAGCATACATATATCGAATTTGTCATGAAAGCAGTAGACAGATGTAAAGACATAAACACTCGTGGCGGAATTACATAGCATCTTTCAGATCACGAGTAACAAAATGAGGTGGTTGCATTTTCTGGATGGAAATTGGTATAAAGGCGCTCATTGTCCTATTATGGAATTGCATTATTAATACTTTGTCCAACCTCCGTTCTTCCCAATTACCTCGAAAATTTTCTTTGGCACAGATTTTTTTAGGACTTGTCGTTCTTGCAGTGAAATTGTCGCCCAATCATCTCGTATCTTTGCAGCTCACATACAGCATACAGCCTCAAATTTCCTTCCATAGCGATTTACACATCTTGCAAGTATTCCCCAGAGGTTTCCCACGGGTTCAAATCCAGGCTACATGCAGGCCAGGAAAAAGACATCGGTATCTTTATCGCCCAACCATTTTTTTAATTTATTAATTTATTTATTTTGTAGCAGAAACAAGCACTGATGCGTTATCTTGTTGAAACATTAGACTTTCGTCCCCTAGGTCCTCATACATTTTAATCCATTCTGTCTCTAGCATCTCATTAGGGTTCACTCTAGTGCTCACCCAAGCTACGTGTGATTTACCTTTAGTGCAGAAGGCTTCCCATATAACAACACTTCCTCTACAAACAATTTTGCTCATTCTTAACGGTTGCTCCGTTCTGAGATCATGTCAATCACACTAAAGTCCATCCGGGCTACCTAAATCAGGGGCGGCCAAGATTTCGAATCACGGCCGTCCCTGCGGACAAGTGCCAAAGTGCTCAGGCTTGCTTGACATTTCCCCGGCCCCATCGCCACCCTCAGTGCGAGCATGAGGAAGAAGGGAAAGCTGCAAACGTGCCATATTTAAATGAAAATTAAGTCGCACTACGTACTACTTGGTTTTATATTTCACATTTCTCGGCAACGTAGGACACAAACAAAACAAATTTTCACTATTATTTAATTACTTTTGGCATGGTGAAGACAAAATATAATTTTTATCTAATACAAACTGAGGGCATACTGATAGACACAAACAGTTTCACAGAGTTCTGCACTCAAGTTGCCACGTAATCGTGATTTATTTAGTTTCATAATCGAGAAAAGGTCTTTCAGACAAATACGTCGATCGAGCTTCAATATGGAAACTTGGAAACTCTACATGAAGAAAGAAATGAAGATGTCCTGGACAGTTTTAACGTTAAAAGATTTGTCATTAAAACTGAAATTACTGTGCAGGTCAATCAGTTACATTTGCACATGCACAGTGTTGCTTTCAACTGAAACGGCAAATGGTCTTGAAAACAGCTCGGAAACAGATGTAAGATCGATACTGTCCTCGCATTTTTATAAAACTATCCTCTTAATTCTTTCAAGACCACAATGAATTCTTCAAACCGCGGGTTTTTTTTACGCCAGTTAGCTTACGGTATGGGACTGTCTTGTCAGAATGTGCCCATCCTTCAACGCGATTTTCTTTTTAAATGCATCCCCATCAAATCAGAAAGACGTTACCTCGCAGTGTATTAACATGGGCAGTGTGCAGTGAAGTTCACTTAAAATGCTAATTCTACACTACATTCCGAATGTTCCAATTTTCGTTCTTGCACTGCTTTTTCCTTCATAAATTCAACACTAGTGAGTTTTAAACGAAAAATCGTTCCAGGCATGCCGCTTGACTTAACTAACATAGTTTGCCGTAATATATGAAGTATCCATGATCTTCGTTCAGTTCCGTAGAAACTGTTGCAGTTGACAATGGAATAATGTGTGGGACTTCAGAAATTTTACTATTCGTACCGCCAATTTCTTCATGTGCTCAAGATCTGCAAGTTTAGCACAACTTGAATTTTAATGTACAGAACAATGAATCCCGTTCGTCGATCGTTGTAATTTTTTATTGTCAGCTAAATCTTTAAATTCTTTCTGCGTGGTACTTTAATGTCGTTTCATACCAAAGATGCAGTATCTGTTGCTTACGCTAACTGAGAATTCTCACCCCTCTCTTCTGTCATTCCCATTCATTTTAAAGGATTGCGAAAGCAGGTCGCTAGGCTCCCTCTTTTTGTGCAAAAAAGCCACTGGAACTGTGAACGTTGATCACACCATGAACGAATAGCGAAAGTTAAACAGCGCTAGCAGTACGAATCTGCCAAAGAGCTGTACCAACAGAAAAATGCCGCACTGCAATGCTAAATGAAACGTGTCGCTGTTCCCTGAACTTCCGAATAGAACCGAGCAAACCCGAGTGACAGGTCGACCTTGGCTCGCCCGCACATGCTGGATGAGTAAAGATTGGCACGCCGTGGCCGGCCCTGATCTAAATTGAACTTCATCTAATCACTGTGGATCACTTTATTCCATTCTCAAGTCCATGACAAATGTTTCCCAGCAAACTCTTATCTAGCTTGTTTATGTTTGGATGTTGGAGCAGATTGCAGCAGTCGTTTCATTTGTCAGAATTCGTCGAACACGACTGGCAGTTACTCCTCTTGCCTTGCGCGAAAGTAACTGTTTCGGTGCCTCAGGTAAGTTTCTGCTTTGGCTATATTTTCCATTCTGTCCATATAATGGGTCCAACCTAATGAAATTCTAAATCATTGTTCTCGTACGTTGAACTTTTGCGATTAGAGAGCTCCATGCACCGTCTTTTGTTTTTTCGACGCATAATAACTGTTTCCGCGTGCGAATGTCACAGTCGTGGCTTAAACACACAAAGCACACTGTCTGTCACTAATGGTGTCTGTTTCCTATCTTCAGAAAAGGCATGTACACGCAGACTAACACCGCACAGAACTGACTACCTTCATACCGAGTTCCACCCTCAACCACCCTGAATCATTGATGTCATGTTAATATATTGTACTACAGACATCAAATCCGATCAGGGGCGGATCCAAAGAGGGGGGGAGGCAATGGGGGCAATTGCCTCCCCCCCCCCCTCCCCTGGTGCGTGAACGATCTTTTTTTTCCGACTGCTTTAGGGGCTGATTATGTCGGCGTATCCAGTATGTTTTACTTGAAGTCGAATATGTAAACAATGGCACGCAGTTTGATGTAACAATTCAAAAAAAGATCTTGAAGCCTCTTCCATTTAGCGAATGAACTACAGAAGAAACAACTATACTTACGAATAAAATAATATTCGCTGAGGCATGAGCGATCTGTGTCCTTTTTTTAGCACTTTCCCTGCATTGTATATGTAAGATTTTGTTTCTTGTGGCAATTTGCAAAGAGATGGTGTTGATAATTAAGCGATGAACACTTGAAAATATTCTCATTAATTGCAAATAGTGAGAACCCTACGACAGTCCCCTTTATTCTGCAATTGCACGTTTTCGATCTGGATGAACGCTTCTCCCGCATTTTGGCTTTCTTCTCACTTTTGATGCGGAATGTGTACATTTATTAATTAGCCAATTGTAATAATGTACACGAAAATAACGTCTGTGGATTCATTCACAATCCATTCTCTCATACAGTAAGAATATAAATATTAAGGTCAGAAGATTCAAACAGATACTGAAATCTAGAAAACTCAGATTCATTTCTCTTTCTTCAAAGTGCAGGGGGCAACTCTGCCAAAGACTAAGGAAGATGCGTTTTCCTTATCAATATAATTATTCTGAGGTACTAAGCGTATCCTTCTATCGCAATCTGAAAAAGCATTAATTTCATAACAGTGTTAGAATTTAGAGTGCACGTGTCGTATTTGAAGAATATTTTTAGGTAATGCAGTAAGTTATTTCATTAAAAACACTTAACACATAGCGATACACAATTAAACTAAGAACAGAAATATATATATATATATATATATATATATATATATATATATATATATATATATATATATATGTGTGTGTGTGTGTGTGTGTGTGTGTGTGTATGTGTGTGTGTGTGTGTGTGTGTGTGTGTGCGCACGCGTACCAAAAAATTTGCCCCCGCCCCCTGACCGAGATCCTGGATCCGCCCCTGAATCCGATACCATTGGACTGCATTTGCCAGTATAGTGGATCTCATACTATTGCATATAGGCCTACACTGTGCACCACCATTCCAACCGACAATGTAAGTTCTCGTACAAATATCCAAGCGTTTATACTGATTTTCACTTCTGTACATGTTTTGACTTGCTTCCGGGACCTATTATGATCCGGCTGCGATCAACTGTGCGGGTTTTGCGTTCAGCTCGTACTGCGCTCGGCTTTCACACAAACGGCCAGACGACAATCAAGTCACGTGACACACCAAACTGTTTCAGTAGCCATGATGACAGAGCCACTATCTCTCCAACTCAGCAAGTAGTGTCCACAGCTGTCAAAAGTGCGCGCCACAGAAATGTAGCAGCGAATTTTGTGACGTGCCCTGGACAGGCTAGTGTGCTCCAGGCAAAAAACATTTTCGTAAGTGTAATTGACCTGAAGAGACTCGAAGTAAATACACTGCCTTGCAGCAAAAGGGGAGGAGGAGATGAAATGAAAATGCACAGGTTGAGAGGATGTATGATGTTATTCCGGCGATTACAACATCGAGCGAAATTTACGAAGAACATCGTAGTATGAACCCGCTTCTCCGTATGGCATTGGGCTCTCTCTGGCCTAGATCTATGCATTCATCCAGTTGGGAAGGGTGTCGTAATATCGTTGAACTCTATACAGAGGAAATCTGGCTCACGAATGTTGTAACTGGTCTTTGATATCCTTGATAATGGAACTGTAACAGAGTCGACGTCCGAGCTGGTGATGGTCATATTCTGCCAGAACAGATCCTGCAATTCTAGTGTCCATGGGAGCACCTCAGCATTACGTAAACTGTTCATTGAGACACGTGTCAAGTGTGGACGAGTATTATCCTGTTGAAGAGTGACACCATGACACTATCGCGTGTGAGGTAAGAAATCAGGGCACAGGATACCCTTGACTTGCTGTTGTGCCAACATTATTCCCTCAATCACTACCAGCCCCGACTTGAAGTCACTTCAGCATGACGCCAGTGGTAATACCACTATGCCCCTCCAAAACTTTGGAAGATAGGGACCTCTCCCCATATCTCTCCATACACGCTGACGATAGTACAGGGTTATTCTAAAAGATGGACCCATTTTCAAAAATTCGTATGTATTCAAGTACAAATCCAAAATGAACAATCTTTATACCAATGAAAAGAGGAAGTTTCAAAGTTTTTGGCGGGCGGTGATGCTTTCAGAAGCAGCCGGTAGAGTTCACGCGGCAATAGGGCTCTCATTCCTTTTCACTGTCAATTGTGAGTGAGATGGTGACTATGGAGCACAATGTTTTCTGCTTTCTTGAGTTCGCGAGAAGTGAGTCGCAAACTGCAGTGCAGCGGTCATTTAGTACTAAATTCGGTATTCAACCACCAACTCGCAAAATCATTAGCATTGGTTTAAACAATTTAAACAGACTGGCAGTGTGTGCAAAGGAAAAAGCACAGGCCAACCGCGTGTGTCAGAGGATGATGTCCGGTGGATTCAAGAAAGTTTTGTGCGCAGTCCCAGTAAGTCTACCAACAGAGCCAGTCGAGAACTTGGAATAGCCTAACCAACTGTATGGAAAGTTCTGACACGGCACTTGCTGTTCAAGCCCTACCGATTACAACTTGTGCAGGCTCTCAACCCCTATGACAAAGAGAAGCGTCTCGCATTTTGTGGTTATGTGCTAGCAAAGATGGAGGATGATGCGTTGCTAGACCGTGTAATTTTTAGCGCCGAAGCAACGTTACACCTTATTGGAAAAATCAGTAGACACTATGCTCGCGAATTTGGTTTGAAAAATACACTTTCACCACTGCAACACGAAAGAGACTCATCGAAGATCAACGTGTTCTGTGCCGTATCCCGTACAAAGGTTTATGGACAATTTTTCTTCTGGGAAAGAACTCTAACGGGAATCACGTACCTGGACATCTTCGAACAATGGCTGTTCCCTCAAGTTATGAAGACTCCCAGGACTTCATTTTCCAACAGATGGAGCTCAGCCCCGTTGGCTCTGTGATGTACGAGATTTTCTGAATGAATCCCTTCCTCAGCGCTGGATCGGTCGCAGGGGAATTGAGGACCTGGCTCTGCACTTCTGGCCACCGAGATCTCCTGATCTCACCCTGCGACTATTTCTTATGCAGTTACGTGAAGGAACCTGTATACGTCACGCCTCTGTCAACCACTCTGAACGATCTGCGGAACGGAATCACTGCTGCCGTGCGCTCACTAATAGCAGATAACGCTTTCGCGTGTGTGGGACGAGTTTGGCTACCACAACGATGTTTGCCGTGCAGCCAACGGTGGCCACAATGAATGTTTATAACATTTATCACATTTCTAATTATTAAATAATTATTAAAAACTAATTAGATACCACGCCTACTACAGTAGTACAAGTTTATATGCCAACTAGCTCTGCAGATGTCGAAGAAATTGATGAAATGGATGATGAGATAAAGAAATTATTCAGACAGTGAAGGGATACGAAAATTTAATAGTCATGGGTGACTGAAATTCGATAGTAGGAAAAGGAAGAGAAGGAAATGTAGTAGGTGAATACGGATTGGTGGTAAGAAATGGAAAAGGAAGCCGCCTCGTGGAATTTTGCACAGAGCATAACTTAATCATAGCTAACACTTCGTTCAAGAAACATAAAACAAGGTTGTATACAAGGAAGAGTCTTGGAGATACTAGAAGGTATCAGATAGATTATATAACGGTAAGACAGAGAGTTAGGAACCAGGTTTTAAATCGTAAGGCATTTCCAGGGAAGATGTGGACTCTGACCACAATCTACTGGTTATATAACGGTAAGACAGAGATTTCGGAACCAGGTTTTAAATCCTAAGGCATTTCCAGGGAAGATGAGGACTCTGACCACAATCTACTGGTTATGAACTGTAGATTAAAACTGAAGAAACTGCAAAAAGGTGGGAATTTAAGGAGATGGGACCTCGATAAACTGACTAAATCAGAGGTTGTACAGAGTTTCAGGGAGAGCATAAGGGAACAATTGACAGGAATGGGGGAAAGAAACACAGTAGAAGAAGAATGGGTAGCTTTGAGGGATGAAGTAGTGAACGCAGCAGAGGATCAAGTAGGTAAAAAGACGAGGGCTAGTAGAAATCCTTGGGTAGCAGAAGAAATATAGAATTTAATTGATGAAAGGAGAAAACATAAAAATGCAGTAAATGAAGCAGGTAGAAAGGAATACAAACGTCTCAAAAATGAGATCGACAGGAAGTGC
This sequence comes from Schistocerca piceifrons, assembly GCF_021461385.2. Taxonomy (NCBI): domain Eukaryota; kingdom Metazoa; phylum Arthropoda; class Insecta; order Orthoptera; family Acrididae; genus Schistocerca; species Schistocerca piceifrons. The sequence goes on along the minus strand of NC_060144.1, from coordinate 259,762,841 downwards.
AAAATGGCTAAGCAGGGATGGCTAGAGGACAAATGTAAGGATGTAGAGGCTTATCTCACCGGGGGTAAGATAGATAATGCCTACAGGAAAATTACAGAGACCTTTGGAGAAAAGAGAACCACTTGCATGAATATCAAGAGCACAGATGGAAACCCAGTTCTAAGCAAAGAAGGGAAAGCAGAAAGGTGGAAGGAGTATATAGAGGGTCTATACAAGGGCGATGTCCTTGAGGACAATATTATGGAAACGGCAGAGGATGTAGATGAAGATGAAATGGGAGACATGATACTGCGTGAAGAGTTTGACAGAGCACTGAAAGACCTGAGTCGAAACAATGCCCGGGAGTAGACAACATTCCATTAGAACTACTGACAGCCTTGGGAGAGCCAGTCCTGACAAAACTCTACCATCTGGTGAGCAAGATGTATGAGACAGGTGAAATACCCTCAGACTCCAAGAAGAATATAATACTTCCAATCCCAAAGAAAGCAGGTGTTGACAGATGTGAAAATTACCGAACCAGCAGTTTAATAAGTCACAGCTGCAAAATACTAACGCGAATTCTTTACATACGAATGGGAAAACTGGTAGAAGCCGACCTCGAGGAAGATCAGTTTGGATTCCGTAGAAATATTGGAACACGTGAGGCGATACTAACCCTACGACTTATCTTAGAAGAAAGATTAAGGAAGGGAAATCTACGTTTCTAGCAGTTGTAGACTTAGAGAAAGCGTTTGACAATGTTGACTGGAATACTCTCTTTCAAATTCTGAAGGTGCCAGGGGTAAAATACAGTGAGCGAAAGGCTATTTGCAATTTGTACAGAGAACAGATAGCAGTTATAAGAGTCGAGGGACATGAAATGGAAGCAGTGGTTGGGAAGGGAGTGAGGCAGGGTTGTAGCCTCTCCCCGATGTTATTCAATCTGTATATTGATCAAGCAGTAAAGGAAACAAAAGAAAAATTCGGAGTAGGAATTAAAATCCATGGAGAAGAAATAAAAACTTTGACGTTCGCCGACGACATTGTAATTCTGTCAGAGACATCAAAGGATCTGGAAGAGCAGCTGAACAGAATGGACAGTATCTTGAAAGGAGGATATAAGATGACCATCAAGAAAAGCAAAACGAGGATAATGGAATGTAGTCGAATTAAGTCGGGTGATGCTGAGGGAATTAGATTAGGAAATGAGACACTAAAAGTAGTAATGGAGTTTTGCTATTTGGGGAGCAAAATAACTGATGATGGTCGAAGTAGAGAGGATATAAAATGAAGACTGGCAATGGCAACGAAAGCGTTTCTGAAGAAGAGAAATTTGTTAACATCGAGTATAGATTTAAGCGTCAGGAAGTCGTTTCTGAAACTATTTGTGTGGAGTGTAGCCATCTATGGAATTGAAACGTGGACGATAAATAGCTTGGACAGGAAGAGAATAGAAGCTTTCGAAATGTGGTGCTACAGAAGAATGCTGAAGATTAGATAGGTAGATCACATAACTAATGAGGAGGTACTGAATAGAATTGGGGAGAAGAGGAGTTTGTGGCACAACTTGACTAGAAGAAGGGATCGGTTGGTAGGACATTTTATGAGGCATCAAGGAATGACCAATTTAATATTGGAGGGCAGCGTGGAGGGTAAAAATCGTAGAGGGAGACCAAAAGATGAATACACTAAGCAGATTCAGAAGGATGTAGGTTGCAGTAGGTACTGAGGGATGAAGAAGCTTGCACAGGATAGAGTAGCATGGTGAGCTGCAGCAAACCAGTGTCAGGACTGAAGACCACAACAACAACAACAACAATTAATTACAAATTATTAAATTTATCAAATTGATTTCAAACATTATAAAAAACCTCGAAACTCCCTCTTTTCATTGGCATTAACCTAGTTCATTTTGGATTTGTACTTGAATAAACACGAAGTTTTGAAAATGGGTTCATTTAGAATAACTCTGTATTACAGAAGCGCAATTCATTGCTGAACACGGTGCAACTTCATTCATCATCAGTCCGTGCTTACTCGTCATGGCGCCACCCCAAACACAGCTTTTTTGTTATGGTGTTAACAGTAGCCTGCACATGGGACGGTATGTCCCTGGTCAAGTCGCTGGTAGTCCCTGACCTAATGGTGCGGGATGAGACAGAATGTCGTGGGGAGTTCATTACTTGTTCCGCATTGCAGTCGCCGATGTGAAGGTGTCACAGGGACTCTGGTTCACAAGAGGGCGATGTTCACTTGTGGTGGTCAGGCGTGATCGATGGGAACCTTGATGAAGATTGTGCCTGTCCTCATGTCCCCATGTAGTCCAACATCTAGCCCCTGTCTCATCCGAATGTCCCACAAATGCCAAATGGGGACCCACATCGAGGCTTGTTTGAGACTCTGTCAGGTACTGATAACACTGTCTCATACGAGTACGCAGCATCTCCGTGTTATTGACAGCGATCACTCAAAATTCACTCCCCATACCCTACCAGGCCTGGTAACAACACTAAACATGAACACTTGTGCAGTACGATGACCGTTCTATCACAGAAAATTGCATTTTTGTAGCCGCCGATGGTGTGTACGAAGTTATATTGACGTCCGACCTTGTCTTCCGGGCAGTCCACATTAAATCATCACATCTCTTCAGTGCACTGATACTTCCGAAATAACGTCGGCCAAATTCTCCGTTTTCATGAACATGGTGTTAGTAGCTGCTGTATCAATATTTCATTAATAAATGTTTTTTTTATTCCAGTCTTTGATCACAATATAAAGTCCTTCAGATCTGGGGTGTGGGATCCGTACCAGATAGGGTTGATAGAAGAGATAGAGAAGATCCAACGGAGAGCAGCGCGCTTCGTTACAGTATCAAGACTCTGCAGGAGAGACGCTCAGTAGCTCGGAACTGGCTTTTGTTGAAGTTTCGAGAATATACCTTCACCGAAGAGTCAAGCAGTATATTGCTCCCTCCAACGTATATCTCGCGAAGAGACCATGAGGATAAAATCAGAGAGATTAGAGCCCACACAAAAGCATACCGACAATCCTTCTTTCCACGAACAATACGAGACTGGAATAGAAGGGAGAACCGATAGAGGTACTCAAGGTACCCTCCGCCACACAACGTCAGGTGGCTTGCGGAGTATGGATGTAGATGTAGATGTTTTATACCATACCCTAATGTCATAAAGCTGTAATGGTCATTACTGACTGAAACCGGTCATCGTCGAAGGACTTTATATTGTGATCAAAGGCTGGAATAAAAAATATTTGACAGTACCTGGATCACTGTTTGTATTTGAGACTATGTCGCAGCTGGTGATTTCATTAATACTGGTGCCCTGCTTATAGCCACTGAGTGTGCTTTTGAGTACGATGCTGGAATTGTTTTTTCTACTACAATATCATTAATAGCAGAATTTTCTTGCCTGTTTGTAGCATACAATGCTGACGCGAAGTCTGCATGCACATTTCTCTAGAATTTTCATCTTTCTCGCTGGCCCTGTTGGTTCTCTATTAAAAATATAAAAGAAACTGAGATACCATGAACGGTGAACACAACAAGGCTGGCAACGAAGTTTGCTGGTGAGACAATATTTTTCGAACGACCAGTAGGTTGACCGTGGACAGCTGACGGACGGAAGAGAGCGATGGAAACGACTATGAGGGGAACTATTCCTTATTTTTAACTGTCTTTTAGCAAGAAATTTAATTAAACCAAGCCCAATTTTGATTGTAACACTTTTTTATTTCACAACTCACATTTTAAATTTTTTTTTCAAAAGGAAAATGTAGACGTGATAGCAACAGGAGAGTATCATAGTATTTTGCAAAGACATATTCGTAAAACAAATTAACATACAGTTATGACTTCCTTTTTAGTCAATGTTAACATTTTTTACATTGTTTCCCAGCTCACAGACTCACCCCTCTCATTCATTCTTCTCAGCTGCCTACAGTAACACTACTTGAGTTGTTCAACAGTAAATCTTTCGATTTTTCTGATTGTTTTCATTTGTGAAGTATTTTGTATTTTTTGCACCATGGCTAAATTTCCTCATATTCGATAAATGTTAGTTGTCGGGTTTCCTTTATTGTCCAGTGTATTGAACGGTGACTTGTGTGGTAGTTGAATTTTTAGCGGGTTTTAAATAACTTTGTGTTCTCTGTGGGGCAATACAAGGATTTTGGTGTCTAGCTAACACTGTCGATGCTATATCAGAACACGAGAAGTTGCCTTGCTTTGCAAGTACAGTAATGAAGCCGAGGAAGGCACTTTAGGTCGTGAAGTGAGACGTTCCAGTTAGCACCTGGGTTACTCTGGATGGTTGACAAACATTACGGACTGTTTACATCCGGTGGGTATTGACGGACATCGCGTTTAGTCGCACCAGCGCATGATTCATAGCAGATACGAGAGCTCCCGGGACACGTACGCACGCCCAACCCTTGCTTTGTGCGTGCTTCTTTTAAGAATCACGCGTTTAGTCACCGTGTCTGCGACAGGTAATTCGATGAAAACGTTAGCCACAGTGCCGAAGGAAGCAAGCGAACCGCACGGGGGCTCCCCACACAGAAACCTGTTCCTCCTTTCGTTGAGTATGCTGCCAAAAGGATAACGATAGCTACACGACAAGTCGTTTCGATCAGTTAAAGTGCTACTGACGTCGCACAAACGGGGCGGCGGAGATACTGACTACATTGACAGGTCAGAACAAAAATTTTACTCTCGATCCAGGATTTCGGTTAATTCCAAGACCATCTTCAAATCTGTCCACTACAATCTTAACAACCCCATAAATTAAGGATAATACGACCAAATCAATTAAATGTACAGTGATAGGTAGAAATCTTGTAGGTCTTAGTGTCCTACGGACAAGGAAATATGTCATTTTCGTGTATCAGTACTTCACATTTCAAGCACCCATTTAAGGTAGCGTACATGGCAGTATATTGTGAAACAAACTTTTTTTTCGTCAGTATTTGTATCACATCAAAAGAAGAATGCAGCCTGCTGTTGCTTTTTCAGGTGCGTCTCTTCTTGTTTTGACATAGGAGCTTGTGGCAGTTCCTGTGACAAGCTGATGTTAATTACACATTCTTATTTAATTTCCACTTACATAATTTCTAATTGTAATGTTGTAAGCTAATGTTTGACTATCCACAGACGACACAGCTCAGTAACCGTGACACACGACGAATCTATTGCAACAGGCTATTAGCAACATAGAAAGCTTTCTCACAGTCTGGTGATCACATAGTAACATAAAAAAATGAATGTTCTGAAAGCACCATAATGTATGGTGGAATTTGTACGTTAGAAGCTATTTCAAATTTCAGTTATTGGGAAGGCCCACTGTAAGTAGGCTGTTTAGGTTTTTTATTGGTAACGCCACCTCTGTATGACAATCACTGGCTGTGCTGTGGGCAGTCTGTGTCTGCTTTGCATTGTTGTAATACTCGCCATTGTAGTGTTAGGCAGCTGGCTGTGAACAGCGCGTAGCGTTGCGCAGTTGGAGGTGAGCCGCCAGCAGTGGTGGATGTGGGGAGAGAGATGGCGGAGGTTTGTAATTTGTCATGAACTGATATATATATTATGACTTGTGATGATTTCAAGGTAAATACATTGTTCGTTCTCTATTAATATCTTTCATTTGCTAACTATCCCTATCAGTAGTTAGTGCCTTCCATAGTTTGAATCTTTTATTTAGCTGGCAGTAGTGGCGCTCGCTGTATTGCAGTAGCTTGAGCAGCGAAGATTTTTGTGAGGTAAGTGATTTGTGAAAGGTATAGTTTAATGTTAGTCAGGGCCATTCTTTTGTAGGGAATTTTGAAAGTCAGATTGCGTTGCGCTAAAAATATTTTATGTCAGTTTAAGCACAGTCTTGTAGAATTGTTGAAAGGGGACGTTTCATATGTCGACCCTTAGCCTAGGATACCTCACTGGAATCTTCTGATTTTTTCTTGTAGTTTGTGTATTTAGTGTAGCTTTTGTTTATTGCTAGCGCGTAATTGTAGAGAGAATCTCCTTTGTAGTTGTAGTTTTCATTGTTGTAGAGTAAAACAGTTGTGGCATGCATGTAGATTTGCACCAAGTATTTCGCAGCTGCAATTAACTAGACATTATTTCCATTGCTACGTTATTTTATTTTGCTCTTCAAATTGTGTTTTTCTGTGTTGTCGTGTGAAATACTGTGACAATAACGGCGTGTGAAAAACGTAATACTAGGCTCCAAAGTAAACTGAGAAATGACAGTGAAGACGAAGGCAGTGTGTTAGCGCCGCAGAGTAATGAATTAACTGATGTTCAAAGTAGTAATTTGGTAATCGTGCATAGGGAAATGGAGCGGGCGGCAAACAATGGCACGGACAGTGAAACAATTAGTGAAGAGGGAAGCATTATCGATCGATCGGTCGGCAACAGCTCGCCTCAGGAATCCGAAATGACAGGACACAATTTCGCAAATACTGTAGATTCAGGTTTTGGGTCATCACCGTTTTCTCAAATAAGTCAAGACACATTTTCTGCTTGTCAAAATGTGAATGTTGTCGGTGCAAATGCACTGCCGAAAAGCGTAGAGAAACAGATTCCAGACACTAATACATTATTATTGCATTAATGCAACAAATGGAACAAAATCAGAGACAAACACAGCAAAAGCTTGAAAAGTTAGACACAATGGAACAAAATCAGAGACAAACACAGCAAAAGCTTCAAAAGTTAGACACAATGGAACAAAATCTTAAAAAGTTAGACTCATTGGAGCAAACTCTTGAACGAACACGTGAGGATTTAACTGCTGAGTTACATCACGTTGAATCGAAATGTCAAAAAGTCTGTAACGACGTAAAAACACAAATTTGTGAGCATTTCCAACCTATTTTTTCGCGTCATGAAAATGCATTACAGAATCACGAAGCAGCCATAAAAGAACTGCAAACTATTGTTCATGAAAATCACAACACCTTGCAAGCTAAAATTGACGCAGTTGCATCTACCGATTCGGTTACGCAACTTGCAAAAAGTCAAGAAAACTTAAAAGACACAGTAGACACGATTGCAACACAAATGGACACTCTGAAACTTGGTTCAGAAAAACATACAGAGGAAATGATTTCACTATCGGATAAAGTAGCCGAACTTTCAGATCAGTTCACTAACTTATCTACAAAGGTAGATGATGATCTGAATGACACAACACCTGTAGCTTTCATGGACACTGAAGAGTATGAACAAATTAGAAAATTCAAACAAAATCAAAATCAAATCAATACACAGTACAAAAGAGAAATCCGGGAAGTGCAAGATCAGTTGGCACAAGTAGTACAAGAATTACGTATTTCTGAGGACACTCGCGCCCCAATACGGGAAGAGGGACATACAAATACGGAACAGACACAAAATAATAACACAGGGCATTTCGGAAGTTATGAAAGAAATTGGCAATGTGCACCGAATTTTGAGATGGAACGGCCGACACGACCTAACAATGACCGATATGCGACTCGCCGACATGATGATTTTGACTATAAGCTGTTCATTACTACACGTAAATTCAAAACATTTAAGAATTCTGCCAACGACATTCATCCACGAGCGTGGCTCCATCAATTCTCTCATTGTTTCCCTCCCAACTGGTCATTGGAGCACAGGTTAGAATTTATGTGTGGCTACTTAGAGAATGAACCAGCTGTAAGAATGCGATCGGTCATTCACGATTGCCACAGTGAAGGAGAATTTTACCATGCCTTCCTCTCAGCATATTGGTCTCAAGCCACACAAGACCGCGTAAAACATAGCATCATAATGATGAAACATTTCGAACAATCTGAATTTTCCAGTCTTGTGAAATATTTTGAAGACATGTTGCACAAGAATCAATACCTGTCAAACCCATACAGCCCGTCAGAACTTATCCGCATTTGCTTAATCAAACTGCCTGAACATTTACGACATATTATTTTGGCAGGACGTTGCAAAGACGACATTGAAGCTTTTCAGGGACTGTTACAAGAATTAGAAATTGACACAGACAGTCGCGGGATGCGAAAACAGGAACACAATCACTACAGGTCACATCCGTCACAATTCCGTGATGACAGAAACAATAACTGGACACGACAAGGCTATTCTTACAACGTAATTCGTGACCAAAACAGACACCACCCGTATGATAACCGTTGGCAGAGTAAAAATAATTACAGAGAAAGATCGCATTTCCGTAGTAATGACTATCACAGAGACAATCAGAGAAACAGACAATATGGTAATCAGAACTATTATTATCAAGGGAGACAGAATAATTTCAGACGCAACAGTTCAGTGCGCAGTTACGATTCAGGGAGAAATTCTCCACCACGTGACCGACACGAAAGAAACTGTGTAAACTACCGACAAAACGACAGACCTGAATTCTATCAGAACTGGCGAGCTTTAAACAGAGCTGGGCCCTCTCGGCAAGGCGAATTTGTGGAAGTTAGACCTCCTAATCCCAGTAACGACGCGCGGCAACAAAGAAACAGACAATGACTCACACCACAGGCAGCCGCGTGCGCCGGCTGGCTCAGAGAAAAATAACATTGACGCTAACCTTGAGCAAAATTCCAGTATTCTTTACGGACGAATACCGCATGATAATTGCATTCAAGTTGAAATTCTGCGTACTAGGAAGAGTAAAGGTTTACACCACATTTCTCATGTAAAACCATTTATTGACAGATAATCTGCCTTTTAACTTTGTCTTTGCCATAAAACGTTTCACTTCACGTTACTAGTATGCTTTGTCAGACTTAGAATCTGTTAACATACAACAATGTTTGAAGTTAAATATCCAGTCTAGAACCTAGGCAAATTTTTAAACAGAAATTACGAATGCATTGTTATTGTGGACAGACGACACAGTGTTATTGTGTGTGTGCATTCTTGCTTGTTTGTTGCACGATTACGTAACGACTATAAGGCTCACATACTTAGAACATTTACCAGTACTGCTAATGAGATTTTAATGCAACATTTTGGTTTACTTGAAAATACATTCCGGATTTAAAGTACTTTCTGTGAGATACCAGATGAGACAATAGTTAGTTTATGTGACAGCTACACGATTTTATCACGACGCTACTAATGAGTGACAATTTACAATGTTGCTTTTGCGGTGTATCTGTTTTATATCTGCACAGTTTTTCTGAATTCTTCTGGAAAGTAAAACAGGTTTTATTAGTAACTTTTGTGGTATAGCTACAAGGAGACAGCCTTTTCCATAGCACAACAATACGTTACAGCACAGTACTTTCATCATCACAACTATAAGCGTAATAACTAAGATATCTCTACGCAAAGCATTTCACTTTTGTTTATCATGAGGTAAGTACATTGGCTTCTGCAGAACTTAGCTTTTGGAGGAAAATAACTACGACACTTTCACAGAGATTATCTTACAACAATATGCACATTTAGCGCTACAGGATACGCATTTCAGTGATTAATTTTGTACTTAAAACATTTATTTTTAAAGATTTTTGAATTACAAAGAAAGTTTTCAGTGATACATTTCATTTCATTGCTGTAATCTGTAACACCTGAGGATATAATTACATTAATCCTCAGGGGGGTACACGCTTACTTTGTGTACCATGTGTTTGGCAAGCACAAGGAGCCCTAGCTAATATGGTATTTGCTTATACAACTTTACACATCGGTACCATATTTCTCTAACACACAAATTACACAGCTATCTGATCATTTAACTGAGAGATAAACATGTTTTTTACTACATCAGTGACAGATGTTTACGCAATTACACCGTTGGATAACTTCACACTTATGAAACTGTATTTTGTCTGTACTTTGTAAACTGTTCATATTTTTTCGGAATCATTGTGATACTATGAGAGCTTTGAATGATGTATTTGGTATGAGATCATGATTTTTAAAGTACGTTTGAGGCAGCTGACACTTTTGACATGAGCAGAGAATTATTTTAGGCTTAGAAATTATTGGAGGAAGTTACGACGATTTTGAGATTTGACTGAAGTGTTATGATGTTATTATTACGACGACGATGTGTATTATGTTGTTGAGGAATGTTTATTATGCTACGTATTTCTCACGATGAAATATTGAAGAAGTGTCGACGAACATGTATATGTATAATGAGGTAAGGAGTAATGAATAGTGGGTAGGGACTCTTGACTTGTGAAAAAGGATGTTGGAAACCAAGAATCGTACTTTAAGAGTTATGACATGTGTGAATCATGTGTGAATGTATCACAATGCCACTGAACATTTTTTTGGACACTGTTATATTCATAGGATTTTGTTTCTACAGATTTGCAACGCTAATTCTTGACCTGTGAAGTATTTTTATGTGAGACTGTCACTTTAGCGAAAATTGCTGTCGTAAATATTTCCGTACGAAAGTTAAGTGACCACCTGCACGTAATGCGTCGCGGGCACCCAGCTGTGTCAGACGCCTGGAGAAAAAGTCATTAGCGCGTGCCTTTCAGAGCACAGGAAGAAAAAAAAAAGAAAGGGAAGGCCATTATCCTGGCCATTGTCATTCCTTTAGAGAAAGCATCGCAAAAACGACACGGTCGAACTTGAAAACATATGATTACACTAGCTCTTAATTTACGATATTTACTGAAATGCCTAATAAAATGACAAGAAATATTTTTACATCTGCACACCTGATTATGACAAGCGTCTTTCTATGAGAGTTGAGAGAATTTCTACTAACTTACGAAATGTCACATGACTACTGAATGATATTTTTATGCTTTGCTTTTCATAGTTGCTTATTTCATTTGACATCTGTTTTCCAGCTGTGTTGCAGCATTGCTTTTATAAAATAAAATGCATTTGCTAATGTGAACACTTTCTGTCAACAGATCTATTAAATAATTATTTTATGATCCACATTCTTTAAAAAAGGAGCACTTGGAAAGGAAAGAACAATAAGAAGGAACTAGTAACTGCATTCATAATTTTCTTTTCAAGTAATTGGTAACTTTTTGGTAGAATAACTTCTTGTGGTGCACCACTTTAATTACTTAGACATTAAGATGTGATTATACATTTGCCTTATCTGCATTGTTATCTTTAGTGTACTATTTTTTCTACTTGAGCTATGTCATGTTTAGATATAAGCTGCTGTTTGCCAGGCATAGTGCTACTGAACTTTAATTTGTGTTACTCTGCTAAGCCAGATTTATTTTTTGTTTGCTGCATTGCCTCATATTAGTTGTAATGTTGAATTGCTTGGTAATTTAGATTTATTGTAGCTTGCTTTGCGATTTTCCATTTTTTTTATTGCTGTTTATATTAATTGTTTTATGTGCTGCTGCATTGCCTCGTTCCTTAGTTTAGTATCTGAGCTCAGTAGATTTAAGTTAGCTTAAGAGGGGGTAGACTATATAAGAACCTAACTATGGAGAATAGGGAAAGAATGCTTTGAAAGTTATATGAAAACGATTTGGGCCTAAATGAGTATTGCACAATGAGCCATATTTCTTTTGAAAGAAATATGGTTAGAAAACAGAAAACAGGTTTAGGTAGGATTTTCTTGGAAATAAATGTTGAGGTGAGAAATGTGTGAACATATAAATACAGAAAGCATGCTTAGATAGAATTTTTTTGGTGGAAACAAAGGATGAAATAAGAGGAAAGATATATGAAGTTTTGGGTTGGACTGCAGTACCAAATGTGACACTGAAAACGAACCCTGTCCTTTCCTATTGGTGTTATCCCACTATGTGTTTGTGTACCCTTGAGTATTTGTTTTCTTCCTGTCTCTGTGTAGTTTCATAGAATTTTTTCTTCTTTTAATATTAAGCTACATTCACTATGATGAGGAATACTGTTATCCTCGAATATAATTGGCATTAATAATATGTTATTTACTTTGTAAAGATGTTTAGACATTATTTACTCTGTTTTGTGTTAATGCTAATGTGTGAAGTTGATGTTTCAAAAGTTATTGTGATCTTTTATGTATGTACTCATGTCATAATTCCTGTAACACTGACGTATATGTCTATTTCTATTCTTTTGTAACGCCTGTTTTACTACAAATGTTATCTGTATTGTTATGTTCTTTAATGATGTATTTTGTACCTTTGTTATTGTATTCTTCTGTTATAAAATTGTAATTGTCACCAGTTCATGATATTATTAACTTGTAAGTTCCATTTCACTGCACACGTTTCTGTTGGTCATAGTATATGGACAATATGTGAGAAGTAGGGACTGATAGTGTTTGCACGTGTGTTGGTAATTCAGCAAGGGACTGGATAACAGCATTGCTGGTTCTAAGGACAATTAAAAGAAAAACTTTCTGAGTGCACAAGTGGTGGTTTATGGACTTGCTATATTCTCTGCAAGAATCTTCGATGGTGATTGTGCACCTGCACAGTCGCAACGGATGGCTGCTGGCCGTCTCTACCAGGACTACAGTGGGTCTGCACCTCTGGTGGCCCACCAATACCATTATCTCTACAAGGACTACAGTGGGTCTGCATCTATGATGACCTACCAACGCCATTATTTCTACAAGGACTGCAGTGGGTCTGCACCTCTGGTGGCCCACCAATACCACAATCTCTACCAGGACTCCAGTGGGTCTGCTCTGTGATGACCTACCTACCAATATTCTTCCAAACTTCGAATGACTCTGCTGTGGGTTTGCTCTGTTGTGGCCCATTACCTGTCTGCATGTCGAGAGTCAGCACTGTCTTTCCGTTGGAAGGTCAACACTACTTCTTCAAGACTGCATGGAAATCCACTACTTCTATGTGCATTTTCTTTTACTGCTTGGACTTTGAGAAAAACTCTGCATTTTTACTGTGATGAACAATGTGGACTGTCTTTATGGACTGTGAGAAATTTTGATCTTTTGACCAACATAATATTAATAAATGTGTGCATTTTATATCTTTGTTACTGTAATTGTGAAAAATTTTTGTCAAATCTGTATTGGCCAGTGCCCAACACCATTTGTGAAAATTTTTGTGGGGAGCATGGGGGCTATGTAAGTAGGCTGTTTAGGTTTTTTATTGGTAACGCCACCTCTGTATGACAATCACTGGCTGTGCTGTGGGCAGTCTGTGTCTGCTTTGCATTGTTGTAATACTCGCCATTGTAGTGTTAGGCAGCTGGCTGTGAACAGCGCGTAGCGTTGCGCAGTTGGAGGTGAGCCGCCAGCAGTGGTGGATGTGGGGAGAGAGATGGCGGAGGTTTGTAATTTGTCATGAACTGATATATATATTATGACTTGTGATGATATCAAGGTAAATACATTGTTCGTTCTCTATTAATATCTTTCATTTGCTAACTATCCCTATCAGTAGTTAGTGCCTTCCATAGTTTGAATCTTTTATTTAGCTGGCAGTAGTGGCGCTCGCTGTATTGCAGTAGCTTGAGCAGCGAAGATTTTTGTGAGGTAAGTGATTTGTGAAAGGTATAGTTTAATGTTAGTCAGGGCCATTCTTTTGTAGGGAATTTTGAAAGTCAGATTGCGTTGCGCTAAAAATATTTTATGTCAGTTTAAGCACAGTCTTGTAGAATTGTTGAAAGGGGACGTTTCATCACCAATGAATAAAATGCGAAATTCTGAGAAGATTCGTGTTAAATATGCTTGTAGACACGAAAAAGTTCAATAATAATAGCTTGAAGGACTCCCGACGTCACTTCAAACCGACAGTCACGTTCTTTTTCGAATACTGCAAATCGAGCTAGTCTTTGGTAAACATTGCGGGGACATGGGTTAAAAATTTTAATCCACCTGGGGATATTTCCAGAATGAAATATTCACTCCGCAGTGGAGCGTGCACTGATATGAAAGTTCCTGGCAGTCGGTAGAGCACTTGCCCGAGGAAAGCAGAGGCCCCATTTCGAGTCTCGGTCTAGCACACAATTTAAGTCCCTGTCTGTCTTGCCTTAGTCATCTGGCTGTGGTTCTTTGATTATGGAATGTTTTCTGCAACCCATCTGCTTGGACTAGCCCTCAGGTAAGCTGACGTTATCACGTCTTTCCGTCCCAGTGACACTGTAGAGGGCCTCACTGCCGAACACAGGGCTTCATACCAAACGTACCCCGTTCCTAACGGTGTACGACAGATCACGATCGATCTCCGTTGGCACGTGCCGTCTTACCTACAAATCAGCAGGTGCCGCGTGGCCAACGCAAGACCTGTTCCGCGTGCGGCAAAGAAGGCCACCTCAGGTCTGAGTGTCTTCAGTGGCGCATCACCCAATTGCAGGTCGCTACCGTGGCACCTCCGACGACGGTTTTACCGATCACCCACGCATCGGCGCTCATTTCTTCTCCAGCCGACCGCCGTCAGTTGGACCACGTACCAATGTCCCTTCGAGCTGCCATGGACAACATCGACATGTCACGCTCATAACCTGACGCGACTCCAGCGCCACTACCAACAGCGACGACAGCTGATCTCCTCCCGACAGATGATATGGACGTTACGTCGCTTATTGTCTCCACGATGGCCTTAATTCCGGACCGCTGCAATTCCCGCCCCGTCTTCCAACACACAGGGACGAATACGGACACAACATTCACCAAAACGGCGCAAGAGGATTGGTCGTACAGTTTCGAAACGAGACGACTCACCTCCTCCTGACGCTCCAGAGACCGTCCGGCCCGACGAGGCCTTGGAGAACCTGTACCAAGACAAGAATCACGACAACTAGACTCCGGATATGGCTGCCCGGAACCTAATCCGCCAGCTATCTCATGTGGATCTGAACCAATGGGCTCCACTGTAACGACTGCCTCCGAGAGGTGCTACGCCCCTACAGACGAGGTGGAACATATGAATGCCACAACGACAGCGTCCTCGATGGCATGCACTCACGACATCGACGATGACCCGAACCACACGTTGAGGAAGGGTTTATTGCAGATGGAGACCTAATTACGCCAAAGCGAGCCAAAGCATCAGGTGGTGTACGGCACGACTTTCCGCAGCCTCGCCCCTTCTCACTCCCCACTGATCAAGTTTCCCTCCATGGAGGGATTGTACTGCAAACGTACCGAACAGCAACGATCAACAGTAACAATTTGGCTCCAGAGTGATAATTCAACTGTTATGAGGAATGGTATGTATCGATATCGCACTATTACAGGAAGTAAACTTGGCCACTGCTCCAGACGTCGCGGGCTACGCCACTTATCCCTCCCCTGGTGACCACCTCTACGTGATCTATGCCTGCGTGGGCATCCCGATAGCTGATGTCACATACCTTCGTCTGACAGAGGCATGGCGGTCATCACCACAGGGGTACCTATCAGCATTCATGCCCTGTCAGGCTCTACCTGCAGCCATCACAGAGCATGCTTCACTAGAAATCACCCCTTTGTTTCTTGGGTGCTGTGATCATTATTTGCTTGGGAGTGGTTTTAATTGTGTCCTGTCCCACAACAACTACTGTCAAAAACTGCGCCCTGTCAACCGTGATCTGTTGCTCCATGACACTTGGTAAGTTCGGCAAGGTAACCGACCTGGACATACTCACCTGATGGGTCACTCTGTGAGCTGCCTTGACAGGATTTACGTCTCTCGAGAACTCACACCTGCACTCCAAGGTGCAGAACTTTGGCCCTTGACCTTGTCGGATCACTGTGCCTACATCTGCAGTGTTCTCCTCCTGCAACAAGTGGTCTGGTGGAGTCGTGCACCGTGGAAGTTAAACACCTCCAACCACCACGATAGCAGATGTCTTCAATGTGTTACATAGACAGGGGCCATCTGTGAACGTTACTTGCGCAACTTTGACATTTCAGCTGGAATGTACCAAACCTGCCATTCCAAGTACCATGATTCAGTACAGCAAGGAAGTAGCTGTTTGGTGTTGGCACGCTTCCGTTTATATCTAAGCCGTTCTCCACAACCAAAAATCCCAGCCGCCCAAGCCTGAAACCCAGAGGAAACGCAATGGGATTAAGGCACAAATCATGTTACTGACGTGCTGTAGGCTGCAGGTAGCGGTGATGAGGAACAGACGTGAAGATTCGGCCGAACAGGGACAAGATGGGAAACAACGACGACAACGGGATCTACACATGTCGCACCCAGCACGTCACTTGTCAGGATGAAATCGTCAGTGCCTTTGTAGACCACTAGCGTATAATATGCCAGGAAGAGCCAACCGACACCCGTGCTGAGGAGGTTGTGTTATCACATGTCACACGCGGCCTCGGCAGCGACGAGGAGGACGAGCTGACGAATCCTGGTACATGCGACAAGGTCCAAATGCAATCAGGAAAGGCACTTTGAATAACTCACGTGGCGCCGACGGATTGCCGATAGAATCTTATCGCGCCTGTCTTGCACAAATGACGTCGCAGTGGAGGACAGTGATCCATGAATAGTTGACGACGGACAGCCTTTGTCACGGGAACTATTACACCCATCCTCAAACGGACACCAGCGGCGACGACTGCACATTATGGCTCCCTAACTCTGCTTAACAGAGACTATAAAATTTTTGCACGACTCCTGGCAACGCGTTGCCGCGAGATATCCATTGCATTCTCTTCCTGGAACAGACAACTCCGGGTGGCCCCGTTAACATGCAAATGGCCACAGGCGAATGCCATGATTTAATCGCATTGGCAGCAGTGGGCAGACTCGGAGCTGCAGTGGTTGACATTGATTCTGATAGCGCATTCGACAAGGTTCAGCATCTTTTTTTATTCTGTGTAATGGGCCGAATGGGTTTACCACCTGCCTGTTATTGCTATCATTTGGAGCCAGTATGGCAGCGTCGAACCCCTGATTCAGATCAATGGCCATGTGGTTGGATCAGTGACCACACACTGCTCCACAACACAAAGTTGCCCACTTTCGACATTCGTCTATGCCATTACCATGCAGCCGCTCATCGAGAGCCTGACGATCCATCTTTCTGGTCTCACGTTGCAACAGCAGACTTCCCGTTGTCGTGGATATGCGGACGACCTCCTCCTCTTAGTCCACTCGCAGACTGAAACACAGATCGTACTCGATTTGATATCAACGTATGGAACTGCAACGGGCAATGTGGCTAAATCCTTGGCGACACCCACTGGACGCGGTTTGTCACACGACGACTTAGCACCCCTCCTGTGCGTACAGAACCTACGGTCCTTGGTATCATTTTCGCCTCCACTGTGCACCGCTCTGCTGACATAAAATTTTGGCGCTCTCTCCAATTATCCGCAAGGCACTGCGAGAAAATCTACTGTGCCGTCTCGATTCATACCACGTGTCGAATACCTCAATCAACATATGGCATTCAAGATGGTCCACATAGTACAGGCACTCCCACTGCCATCAGCTATTGGATGCAGCCTCCAAGCCGCATTTGGAAACTTTCTTAAGGCCGGTACTTCTTTAAGGTCCGTTATGAAATGCTCACCTTCCCTCCGCGAGCGGGATGGCTCGGCCTTGCTAATGTGCGACTCCAAGTGGCATCTTTGTACATGGCCACCATGCACAAACAGTGGAATGGGGCGTCTCCCGTATCCGCACCTTGCTGGACATTATTATACGCCGCTCGTGCCAGTAGGCCATCTGGCGCACATTTTTGATTTCGTTGTTGACTTCTGTTATGCCCACACTCCGCACTCACCAAGTACGCGCCTTCCTGGAACCAAACATTTCTGCGACAACGTCGAGCTTACACATCCATCGACGCAGTAGTCTATGGTTTATCGTCATGTCCTCCAGTCTTTTCTTCCCTCCAACGTCCAGGCAACATGGTGCCATGTCGCTTGCTGAAAATTCACCATAAATCAACGTCTTCACGCGATAGGACTGTCGGACACTCCACTTTGTACTACTTGCCACCTCATGGATAAGTATTCCCACCACCTGACTTGTGGTTTCACCAAATGACGTCTGGAAACAGGGTCGCCATTTCGTTGCCTAGTACCTCCGCGTTCCACCATGCTCGATTGACCCATGGACTTTTATCACTCCTGAGGAACTTATTTCCCCACCACCAAAAATCGTGCCATTTTATGGATCAAAGGATGGGTGTCACTTATCTGTATACGATGGCGATAAGTTATGCCTTGACTTCTGGCAGTATTTTCAAACCACTCACAATGAAATAGAGTACCGACCGCGATACCTTCTTCGCCAGTCACCTTAGCGCAATCTTTACGTCAGCCCCGCTCAGCTGGATGGTGCCACACGCGGACGGCACTTCCAGTCCACCTACCACCCCACCCCCCCGCTGACGTCTGAGACTGCACGTGCTACATTTCTATATCGTACACCACAGCGAGATGGGCGCAAGCGGCCCTTTCTTTTATGCACTATACCAGAAGATGCTGGGCATTCCCCTAGCTTTATTGTCCCCTCCCCTTTGGTTTCAGTTGTCCTTTCGTGCGCTTCTGCCTGGTAGTGGTGCCAGGGACGCTGTGGCCAGACCTCGCTCTTTCCCCATCTGCCAAGCAGGAGGTTGCATGCATGTCTTGCCATGCCCCCAACCCTTTTTCCCTCTCTGTCTCTCTGTCAGACCTCTTAGTTTACTTTCAGCATTTTTTTTTTCATTGCCCCATTATCTCGTTAATGAAGTTCGAGTGTTGTGTCTAATGTTGGTTCTGCAGGAAGGACGGCTTTTACGTTGTATTTACGCTTGTACGAATAAAGATGTTTTGTTTAACCTGTTTCCTGTCTTCCTCCCCCCCCCCTCCAAAAAATAAAATGTTATCAGAGGAGACCAGTTCAGAGATGGGAAGATGGAGATATCGTGGCCCAGCCTCGAGTTTCGATCCCTGCCCACACTGTCTCCACCTGCTCGAAGCGGACCATTCCAATTCCCATTTCATTCTCAAAAAAAGAAAAAAAACTTCTGTAGAGCACTTGCCTTTGGAACCATAGGTCCCAAGTTCGACTTTCAATCCGGCACACAATTTTAACCTGCCAGGAAGTTTTAGGGCATCTGTTCTTTATGTGTAAGTTTAGCAACCGTACAGGATGTTTCTGCAGGATATTTCCGGAAATGGTAAAATAGACTAATTCTAAGAAAACATACAATATAACATATGTCCAATAGGTATAAGTTTCTATTTCCGTGTTGGGTGCATTTAGCAATTTTGAGTTCTGCTTATGAAGCTGTACTTGAGTTTACATAAATAAATTTTTCAAATGTAATTGTGATTTATTGGCATGTTGTGTTACCGCGTTGTCTTTCAGGACCAATAAATACTGGACACACGTCATATGGCCTCTTTTATTAGAATTCATCTATACTAACACCTGAAATATTTACTCTCGAAACACCCTACATACTAACTAGAGATAGAGAGAGAGAGAGAGAGAGAGAGAGAGAGAGAGAGAGAGCAGCAAAGGTCTCTACAAACCTCACAGTGCTCACCTCAGTTTTGCGCTTAAGCGAGATGTTATATTTACAGATCTTCCGTCTTTTCTGGATGAAGTCAACAACGGTGAACAAGGCGTAATCAGCTCAGTCGACGAAACATACTTTTAGCTGCGACTAAATGACACGTTCATTGTATGGCTGTGAAGAGGTATCCATTTTCCACGTTTTTCAGGAGAATTAATTACGCTATGATAAAAGAAATTGCTGTGAGAATCTTTAGCTGAAATACCAAGTTCCAACTTTGTCAGTTCCTCCTTAAAGAGAACCCAACGTAAACTTAACGTATGCTCTAGCTGCCTTAATAAATTACCGCGCTGACGACAGAGCTCTTGCGTAGCAGCAAACGGTAGTTCCCCTACGTCCTTTACAAGCGTTGCCTCGCGATTGCTGAAGACCGAACATCGCAACCATTCAGTTTCTTCTTTCCGCTCAATGACTGACAATATTTATTAGGACGTATTTATTACATTCACATATATCATGTGCATAACAACAAATGTTATCAGCATTTTGCAGCTAAATGTTTATTTGATTATTACCAAACATAATTTACATATCCATACAAGGCATAATTAGTTGTCTATAGAACTAAGAAAATTATTTAATTATTGTTATCTTATTAGGAGATACGTAATGTTGTCTGACAGCAGTTTTAAGTTTCCTATTTACAATAAATCATAACCCTTTAATTGTAAAGAACTAGACAATTTAATAGGAGATACTACATATCTCTTAACAAAAGATAAATTTCCTTATTTTATAGACCACTGCAGATGCTTAGACGAATAGTTGTAATATATTTAGCACAATAAAAATTCACATTTACTTGCAAAAGACGGATAACATTTGTTCCTACCAACCTGATTAACATAACTGAAATAGCAACTGACGAAATAGGCTGCAACTATTAACGATAATCTTTATTCCATTGTATTTGATTTTGCTGTATACCATAACATACACAGGAGGAAAGGAAATTAAATAGCAATAGTTATTACTGTAGGGAAATCAATGCAGCTGTAGTTTCTAGCCGATTTTCGGCATTAATTCTGTAAAATTCTTAGTTAATGTTTTGTAAACTCATGCAACCTAAACGCTACAGGACTGTTTCGTTCGACTTCACTTCGGCTTCTTGAGTGGTGGAACTATAAATTGCTGTAAGAGTTTTCACTCAGTTTAATAATAATAATAATAATTATTATTATTATTATTATTATTATTATTATAACTATTATTACTATTATTATTGCAATGCTAATGTCGTAAATATTCTTCACAAAATCTCGCGAGACTGAAGCTCCTAGTATTAACTCACGAGTTTAAGTAGCCTCAGAGAATGAAATCATGGCCTTCCGAATAACTGGTTAACAGCTATACCTCGCTGATACCTGCTGGAGCCTTCTACATACATAAAAAAAAAGTTTTGCATCACCCCGGTTTCCAGAACTACTGAAGATAGACGTTGACTGTGGATATTGCATCACAGACACAGTCTCTTTGAGTGTTCAGAGATCTCACTAAATCCGTCCAAACATGTAAACAGCAGTGGATGAACAGCGCCTATTAGACAGAGGGGGTCAGACAGCCGATTAGTTCCGGTCATTCCACTAGGAAGGAGGTACACGGCTCGTGTTGTCTGTAGTTCAACCATGCCTATACGGTCAATACCGCGGTTCGATCACGTCCGCATTGTTACTTTGTGCCAGGAAGGGATCTCAACGAGGAAAATGTCCAGGCGTCTCGGAGTGAACCAAAGTGATGTTATTCGGACTTGGTGAAGATACAGAGAGACAGGAACTGTCGATGACATGCCTCGCTCAGGCTGCCCAAGGGCTACTATTGCAGTGGATGAGCGCTACCTACGAATTATCGGTCGGAGGAACCCTGACAGCAACGCCGCCATGTTGAATAACGCTTTTCGTGCAGCCACAGGACGTCGTGTTACGGATCAAACTGTGCGCAATAGGCTGCATGATGCGCTACTTCACTCCCGATGTCCATCTCTGCAACTGCGACACCATGCAGCGCGGTACAGATGGGCCCAACAACAAGCCTAATGGATCGCTCAGGACTAGCACCACGTTCTCTTCAGCAATGAGTGTCGCACATGCCTTCAACCAGACAATCTTCGGAGACGTGTTTGGAGAAAACACAATCAGGCTGAACGCCTCAGACACACTATCCAGCGAGTGCAGCAAGGTGACGGTTCCCTGTTGTTTTGGGGTGGCATTATGTGGGGTCGACGTACGCCGCTGGTGGTCATGGAAGGCGCCATATCGGCTGTACGATACGTGAATGCCATCCTCCGACCTATAGTGTAACCACATCGGCAGCATATTGGCGAGGCATTCGTCTTTATGGACGACATCCAGTTCTTCCGCGCCGGCCGAAGTGGCCGAGCGGTTCTAGGCGCACAGTCTGGAACCGGGCGACCGCTAACGTCGCAGGTTCGAATCCTGCCTCGGGCAGGGATGTGTGTGATGTCCTTAGGTTAGTTAGGTTTAAGTAGTTCTAAGTTCTAGGGGACTGATGACCTCAGAAGTTGGGGGGGGGGGGGGGTGGCTGTTTGGGGAAGGAGACCAGACAGCGAGGTCATCGGTCTCATCGGATTAGGGAAGGATTTTTTTATTTAGCGTATGGCTATACATGCAACATTAATACATCAAGTGTTAGACATTAAAATCTTATAACAATCATAAATATATTTTATGTTTATATTGGTCAGTTAAAAGGTTATATCGAGGTTTGAGATCCATTCTAGCGCCGATGGGGATGCCTCCGGGAAGTCGGACCAGTTCCCTGCATATGCTCGCAAGGAGCATTCACCAGGGAAGGATGGGGAAGGAAGTCGGCCGTGCCCTTTCAAAGGAACCATCCCGGCATTTGCCTGGAGCGATTTAGGGCAATCACGGAAAACCAAACCTCAGAAGTTAAGTCCCATAGTGCTCAGAGCCATTTGAACCATTTGAACGACAATTCCCACCCCCATCGTGTACATCTTGTGAATGACTTCCTTCAGGGTAACGGCATCGCTCGACTAGAGGGGCCAGCATGTTCTCCAGACACGAACCCTGTCGAACATGCCTGGGGTGGATTGAAAATGGCTGCTTATGGACGACGTGACTCACCAACTACTGAGGGATCTACGCCTAATCGCCGTTGAGGAATGGGACAATTTGGACCAAAAGTGCCTTGATGAACTTGGGGATAGTATGCCACGACGAATACAGGCATGCATCAATGCAAGGAGACGAGCTGTTGGGTATTAGAGGTACAGTTTTGTACAGCAATCTGGACCACCACCTCTGAAGGTCTCGCTGTGCGGTGTGCAACGTGTGGTTTTCATGAGCAATAAAAAGGGTGGAAATGATGTTTATGTTGACCTCTGCTCCAATTTTCTGTACACGTTCCGGAACTCTCGGAAACGAGGTGATGCAAAACGTTTTTTCATATGTGTACATTTACATTCATGATATGTGGTGGAGGTTACGTTTGGTAGCATTATCATTTCTCCTTTGTTCCATTCGCGAATGACAATGGGGAAGACTGAACGTCGGCAGAGCTCCGAATTTAGTCCAACTTCTGTTATCCCCGTCTCGGTCATTTCGATAGTTTTATGTGATAGGGAGTATTTTAACGATTAACTCTCCTAGGAACATACTGTACTCTTTCATAACTTGTACAAGACACCATTCCGTGGTACCAACTCCTCTCTTGAAACGCATGCCACTGGATTCTTAAGATGACTCTGACGCTCTCGTGCTTCTTGAGACGAAACACAACTCTTTTCTGTAGATCTTCTAAACTCTTCTACAGGGTCGGCAAACAAAAGTGGCCCGGACGAGCGGATAAGATTGGATGTGAATGTTTGCATTTAACCACAAACAGTGACGAGTGCAACCACGCGTACGCTCGCCAAACCTTGGAAAACATCCACAAAAACCTTGGAAAACATCCACATAATCTTGACACGTGACAGTTATCAGCAGAGGTCAGTCTGGTCGCAGTCCTAGCTGGCCACCCAGGTCACCTGATCCATCAGTGTGCGATTACTCTGTGTGGGGAGCCCTCTTGTTTAAGGTGTACCGCAACAGCCCTCACGGTCTTCTAGAACTGCAGCAGAACATTTCGGATGAGACCGTAGCAGTTTCAGCAGTCCAGCTTCGATCCGTCTTCAGCGACTTACTGAACAGAGTTCAAACGTGCCAAGAGATGAATGGTGGTGACTTTCAATATCTGCTGTAGTCAGGTAGTACCGTATTTTCTTTCCTCTGTTGATTTTCTTTGCACCCTGGAACCCTGTATTACCAATTTTTATTTTAAGTTGACGTTATTGAGTTAAATACTATTTTCTGAAGCGAGCAGAGAGATTTTCTCCACTAAACAATTTTCCAGACTTTAACTACGCTTTTACACTCTTATAAATAACTCAATTTAGAGCTCAAGCCTGGAAGAAGTCAAGGATAAACCACTTCCAGTAGGGCCACTGTAAGTAAAGCAATAACGTTCAAACACATCTTCGGACTGTGAAGGCTTTACTTCATTTACACAAGTTCCTGTAATAAGTTGTCGGTAAGTTTCTGGTGATGTAGGTGAGAGTGTTGAACCTATGCGATAGTGTACCTAGGAACACATGACGTTTATTGCTCTGTATTTCAGTCTAGTGACTGGTTTTGGAATCGTATGGAGGAATGCGCACTGGAGACAGCCGTAAGCAGTTACCACCTTTTCTACAGTTTTTTTGTTGCTGCATTTGTAAATATTTTTATTTCAACATATTTAAGTGCTGTATTACCATTAACCCTATTGGAATACATAGTTAATTCGTCACTTACTGAATTTTATGGCAAATAAAAGACTATATGTTTTTAAAAAGGTCTCCGTTGTTTCCCAATATCCTTAGCTACTGCAGTCCCCTTAAATTTCCTTTCCCCAGAACTCGCTGAATCAGAAAACATCTATGTCGCACCCATGTAATTTTTTTATACCTGCCATTATAGTTATTGTTATTATTGTCATTATTATTATTATTATTGTTATTGTTATTACTGTTGTCTCTATTAGTGGGAGCAGATGCAATAGTACAGCTGCTGCCATTATTAACTTTATTAGTTCATAGACAGTATTATTTACTTACATTGCCACTTCAGATACTCAATTTTAATATTGTTTGTCATATTAAAATTGTTATTTTCAGGCAACTATGATGTTAAATATGTACTGTATGTGTGAAACCTTGGTTTGATATAAGACAGGGCCTGATGCTCTTATCAGATCTGGTTAAATGAATTAATAAAATCATTTAAATTAGTTGCGTTGCGTGTGGATGGTTAATCCTTACCTCGTCGGTCTGCACCGTCTTTTACCTTTACCTTTACCGTTTACAACCGAACATGTTATATCTACAAATTAATTGAATTTCGTTAATTCTTAATTTTACCTGTATTGATAATGGAAATTTGTGTTAGTTTCCAGTAGCTCCAGTTTCAAAATTTATTTAATTTTAACTGGCTTCTGCGTAATAGTTCTGCTTAATTTGATTTCATCTACCCATTATTTGCGTTTAGTAGAGTAATAATGTACCAGACAGAAGACTAAATACAGTATTTTCGCCATTGCAACGCTTTTAAATTTCAATAGAGTACTTATTTCTAGGTACGTAACCACGTTCCAGTGTTATCACATTTGTAAAACCTTTATTTTCCAGAGAAACCTTTGTAAATGCAGAAAGAAACTGCAGTACCATACATAAAAAATTAACGTCATTATGGCAAAACAAAGTAAGAAAATATGTTAAACCTCTGTTGCAGGTATGTCTAGAGACGAAAGTTTGGAAACATATTCCAAGGTTCAACACTTACCCCTTCTATTACACATAAAAGCAAGAAGAAAGCAAACTGCTACAATCGCACAACGTAAGACCCGTCTTCGCGATGACTTACGTTGCTTCCCACAGTTACTAGAATTTTGAGAAACTTCAAGGACTTTGTGTCAGACAATCTCGAAAACTCAAATTGTAATATGGTTTTTTGAGAAAGAACACATAAACAGTTAAAAGCATAATGAAATACGAGTGTATGCCGTGTTACCGAGGTAGTCAAGAAAACGAGAAACAATTCCAGTGCGGTACCAAGAACGTTATACGAACCCATTCAGAGGTAGTCGATATACAAATTAAGGAGGAAAATTAATGTAAAATCGGACACCGTTGTATTTTATCATTTCTCTCCATCTGTACTAGTTTACAGGTGAATCGTTCCAAAATGCTATTCATACCTGCAATCTCTCACGCAAAAGGTCTTTCGAGTGAGTAGACCACTTCTTTCTCCAGTCATCGTCACGGACAGGATAGTCCATTGAGTTAAGGTTTGGATACTGAAAGGTGCCATACACCACCTTACATCCTTATTTCATCTCCATCACAAAGAAGCGCAATTTGCATGTCAGGGAATCTCGAATTGATTCCATATTGCCGGCCGCGGTGGTCTCGCGGTTAAGGCGCTCAGTCCGGAACCGCGCGACTGCTACGGTCGCAGGTTCGAATCCTGCCTCGGGCATGGATGTGTGTGATGTCCTTAGGTTAGTTAGGTTTAAATAGTTCTAAGTTCTAGGGGACTGATGACCACAGAAGTTAAGTCCCATAGTGCTCAGAGCCATTTGAACCATTTTTTTTATTCCATATTTCCATAAGAATTTTGACACCGTTCCTCATAAGCGATTCCGAATATCACGAGTTTCTAAAAATCAGTTGAGAAAGACCAATTGGTCTCATACAAGGTTGCGGCCAGTTTCGTTCCGTGGGCTTAAATGGTAGTATCGTAATGGCGGGAAACAACGTTCAGAACGGAGCCAACATCCTTATTTCGGTTTTCAGTACCTCTTTATCCTACTGATTATGCGTTTCATAAACACTTAAAAGCAGATGTATAAATGATGTTTTATGTTAGGACCGTAACCAGTTGAGTAAAGACAATATTTGTTTTGCCAGGCTCGTTTCACCTCAGTGTAATAAGGCATCATCATTGGCCTGAAATACATATACGTTTTCATTTGCATGCAGCACTTTCCAGTTAAATATTCTGCTGTTGCATATGTAAGTCACAAACAATTGTGACCGAGGTACTTTTTGCTCATTATGTGTCTTTTTACGTAGGGACTTCAGAAAGTAAGTTACACATCTCGTCGCACTCTAGAGCAATTACGCAACAAGAGAAGCGCATTGCCAGTAGAGAGAACTTGTTCCGGATGTCCTACAGAGACATTTCAGCTGCGGTACGAATAACAGGTGCATCACAATGTCCGTTTGAAATAGCGTGGCAACTGGAAACATATTTCAAGGATGTAGTGTGTGGGACAGTGTGATTCTTGAGCACGGAAGTTTTAAATTACAGAGTCACCTGAAATTCTGGCGGTATGCGGACAAAATGCAGAGTCACTCTCAGCAGTAGTGAAGTGATGCTAACAATCTGACGAAATTCGCATCGACCTGGGTGATCCGACGGAGAAGTACAGATCTTGCTCCATGTGGACACCATCTTTTCGATAATCTGAAAGTACGTCTGGAGGGAAAGAGGTTTTCCAGAGATGAGGACGCATTCACACATCAGTTCCCGAATGGCTTCGTGACAAAGGGCAGGATTTTACAGTCGAGGAATACAACCATTTCTAGAACCTTCCGAGCGTTGTTTGCAGAGACTTGGTGACTATGTTGAAAAATAGTGGCATGTATCTTTGTCACTTTTACGCGCGGTGCCGGCCGGAGTGGCCGAACGGTTCTAGGCGCTACAGCCTGGAACCACGCGACCGCTAAGGTCGCAGATTTGAATCCTGCCTCGGGCATGGATGTGTTTGATGTCCTTAGATTAGTTAGGTTGAAGTAGTTCTAAGTTCTAGGAGACTGATGACCTCAGAAGTTAAATCCCATAGTGCTCAGAGCTATTTTTTTAAGCGCAGTGCACCATGCAACAATGGTTGGACTGCTATGGTAATGTGTAACTTCCTGTTTGAAGTCCGCTTGTACCTCCTGTGTGTACTGATGTTCTACATGTGCTCCTACTTTACTGCTAGTGAAGACGTTATTCTGTCTGTAACAGTAAAAACAGACAGACAACATTAAAGATGTTACGTAACGACCTATTCTTTCAGTCTCATTTTTAGGGAAAGTTTCGCTCTAAACCATCTCGCTGTCGATTGGATGTTAAATAATGCAAAATTATTTTAAAACAACGTTACTTCTCTGATTATCGACTGATATAAACAACTCATCTCTTTTCACAGTATCGCCACCAACAAATTATTTCATAACAAGAACGTAAAGATTTGGAAAAAAATAAATAAGTATTCAGGATCGAGTACAGGTCCAGGACACACTTTTAATCTATCAAGAAGGTCTTAAGAGTATTATTCCATTGGAGACTGAGCCAACATCATTGCTTTCATATTCTGTGTCCCCAAACAACAAAACATTTTTTACAGATAGGCCTGTTTCAAAATAAGTTGCTTAATTTTTTTCCAGACACGAAATATTCGAAACTTAATTGGCATGTACGTCGCCTAACATTTTTGACAACTATGAATAGCAGAGGACAATACTTCTGATCAGTATTTTGTAATCAATGAGGATCAGATATTTGTCGACCTTGCAAAATCTTTCTCCCTATAATACACTGATGAAAAAAAAAATGGTTCAAATGGCTCTGAGCACTATGGAACTTAACATCTGTAGTCATCAGTCCTAGAACTTAGAACTACTTAAACCTAACTAACCTAAGGACATCACACACATCCATGCCCGAAGCAGGATTCGAACCTGCGACCGTAGCGGTCACGCGGCTCCAGACTGAAGCGCCTAGAACTGCACGGCCACACCGGCCGGCACACTGATGAAAAACTCAAATGTGTATAAACGGGGCGTACATTACAAATGCGGGCTTCCAAGATCACTAGCGCTTCCCTACAATTTCCACGAACGCGGGGTTATGGTGTAAAGAAGGAATGAATATTGGGTTTAACGTCCCGTCGGCATCGAAGTCATTAGAGACGGAGCGCAAACAAGGAAGGTGTCAAGGACTGCGAAGGAAATCGGCGTGCACTTTCAAAAGAACAACCCCGGCATTTACCTGGAGCGATTTAGCGAAATCACAAAAACTCTAAATCTAGATGGCCGGACGCGGTTTTGAACCGTAGTCCTCGCGAATGCGAGTACAGTATATGGGGTCATGCGTTAAGGTGTCCCCCATAGTGACATCTTAGCCAGCTGACAATAACAAACACATTGGTCTAATGTATTGGGGGCAGGGAGGCCCCGTTATCATCTCGCTTATATTTAGGTCCAAACAGTACGCTTCCCGATGGTAATTTGTGAAACAAAAAAACACAGGATAGTAAGTCATTTTGTAAGATACTTAAAAATAATGAGAAGGTCGATTACACTTAAACATTTAAACATTGTAACGTCATCTGTACTAGAACTAAATTCGTTTTCCAACGATGTATGACGCATATAACCTGTAAAAAAGAATAACACAAGAACTTCCACATTCTTCATAAAATAATTGTAACATAAGTTGTTTCAGAATCACTGAAATACAAGCCAGCAGCAAAGTAGGTCCTATCAGTAATACGCTGAGTGTTTCATCTACGTTAATGAGTGTTATGAAACGTAAGACGAAGGCCACACACCTATTTACGAAATTTCGATCACGCCACACCCAGAAACCGGTCCGTGTGAGATTTTCTTACTTTCAACACTCCTCTAATACATAATACATATCAAGTACCGTTTAAGTGCCCGAATACGCATTAAAATTTATTTATTAATTCTTTTCTCTCAAATCCACGTTGAGTCCATAATGCACAACTAGCATCTGCGTGCTAATGTCTAACATGATCAAAACCACCAGATGTTTCACGAACAATGGCTGCAGCTTCAACCAAACTGGCAACCAGCTCTTCTGGGGTATCTGTCAGTATTCTCGTATAGCAAGCAAATGCCACTTTCGCTTTGATGTAAACGTACTACATTTTCAGCAGCACCTCTAAAACAGTACTCAAGCAGCAGTCTGAACGCCTTTTCTGAACTATTCTAAACTCAAGGCCTTCACAGACCCCTAGTGGGGAAACGGTGCATCTACGATTTTTTGTCGCATAAAAAGCGTCTTTCTACCTCCTCTGAAGACTCTAAAATTTTGTATACGTAGTCTTTTTACACCCTGCATATATACTGTGCGACGACGCTGCACAGCAATACGACCAGAGACCAGTAGCAATGAAAACCATTCAGCACTCAACAATCACTTAAATTGTCATGAAAACTGCAACAACTAAATAAGTCAAGAATTATAAGGCGTTTCCACGAGGCGCATAGTAATATGAAAGTTTTGAGTCACTATACACGCATCTTCAGATTTAGCTAACAAGAATACAAACTGTGTGAAATTTTTTTGAAATGATAGAAATGTAGAAACATAGTATTGGTATTCAACAAGAAACAATCACAAGTACTCACTACGGTTGTATTTTCATAATGTAGATGAACAATCACAGATTCTCAGCGTTTGCAAAGTTAACCACATTAAGAGTCCAAGCGCAGTGGAGGATGGTCATAATAAAACTGAGTACACTCAAAAGATGCTTGTCAAGATGTGCAAAGCACGGCTACTGAACGAGCCAGGCCTAGCAAAAAGCGGGGGAAAAACAATGATTGGGACGCTAGTGAGAGCGGGGATAAAATGCTTAAAAATTAACTAACATCTGTTGTTGTGGTCTTCAGTCCTGAGACCGGTTTGATGCAGCACTCCATGCTACTCTATTCTGTGCAAGCTTCTTCATCTCCCAGTACCTACTGCAACCTACATCCTTCTGAATCTGCTTAGTGTATTCATCTCTTTGTCTCCCTCTACGATTTTTACCCTCCACGCTGCCCTCCAATACTAAATTGGTGATCCCTTGATGCCTTAGAACATGTCCAACCAACCGATCCCTTCTTCTAGTCAAGTAGTGAGTACCCATCTAATCTTCAGCATTCCTCTGTAGCACCACATTTCGAAAGCTTCTATTCTCTTCTTGTCTAAACTATTTATCGTCCATGTTTCACTTCCATAGATGGCTACACTCCATACAAATACTTTCAGAAACGACTTCCTGACATTTAAATCTATACTCGATGTTAACAAATTTCTCTTCTTCAGAAACGCTTTCCTTGCCATTGCCAGTCTACATTTTATATCCTCTCTACTTCGGCCATCATCAGTTATTTTGCTCCCCAAATAGCGAAACTCCTTTACTACTTTAAGTGTCTCATTTCCTAATCTAATTCCCTCAGCATCACCCCACTTAATTCGACTACATTCCATTATCCTCGTTTTGCTTTTGTTGATGTTCATCTTATATCCTCCTTTCAAAACACTGTCCATTCCGTTCAAC
Source organism: Schistocerca piceifrons (assembly GCF_021461385.2). NCBI lineage: Eukaryota > Metazoa > Arthropoda > Insecta > Orthoptera > Acrididae > Schistocerca > Schistocerca piceifrons. Next base: position 259,732,039 of record NC_060144.1, on the reverse strand, counting down.
TATTCTTCCAAGTCCTTTGCTGTCTCTGACAGAATTACAATGTCATCGGCGAACCTCAAAGTTTTTATTTCTTCTCCATGGATATTAATACCTACTCCGAATTTTTCTTTTGTTTCCTTTACTGCTTGCTCAATATACAGATTGAATAGCATCGGGGAGAGGCTACAACCTGTCTCACTCCCTTCCAACCACTGCGTCCCTTTCATGTCCCTCGACTCTTATAACTGCCATCTGCTTTCTGTACAAACTGTAAATAGCCTTTCTCTCCCTGTATTTTACCCCTGCCACCTTCAGAATTTGAAAGAGAGTATTCCACTCAACATTATCAAAAGCTTTCTCTAAGTCTACAAATTCTAGAAACGTAGGTTTGCCGTTCCTTAATCTTTCTTCTAAGATAAGTCGTAGGGTCAGTATTGCCTCACGTGTTCCAGAATTTCTACGGAATCCACACTGATCTTCCCCGAGTTCGGCTTCTACCAGTTTTTCCATTCGTCTGTAAAGAATTCGCGTTAGTATTTTTCAGCTGTGACTGATTAAACCGATAGTTCGGTAATTTTCACATCTGTCAACACCTGCTTTCTTTGGGTTTGGAATTATTATATTCTGCTTGAAGTCTGGGGGAATTTCACCTGTCTCATACATCTTGCTCACCAGATGGTAGAGTTTTGTCAGGACTGGCTCTCCCAAGGCTATCAGTAGTTCTAATGGAATGTTGTCTACTCCCGGGGACTTATTTCGACTCAGGTCTTTCAGTGCTCTGTCGAACTCTTCACGCAGTATCGTATCTCCCATTTTATCTTCATCTACATCCTCTTTTATTTCCATAATATTGTCCTCAAGAACATGACCCCTGTATTGACACTCTATATACTGCTTCCACCTTTCTGCTTTCCCTTCTTTGCTTAGAACTGGGTTTCCATCTGAGCTCTTGATATTCATGCAAGTGGTTCTCTTTTCTCCAAAGGTCTCTTTAGTTGTCCTGTAGGCAGTATCTATCTTACCCCTCGTGGGATAAGCCTCTACATTCTTACATTTGTCCTCTAGCCATCGCTGCTTAGCCATTTTGCACTTTCTGTCGATATCATTTTTGAGACGTTTGTATCCCTTTTTGCCTGCTTCATTTACTGCATTTTTGTATTTTCTCCTTTCATCAATTAATTTCAGTATCTCTTCTGTTACCCATGGATTTCTACTAGCCCTCGTCTTTTTACCTACTTGATCCTCTGCTGCCTTCACTATTCCATCCCTCAAAGCTACCCATTCTTCTTCTACTGTATTTATTTCCCCCATTCCTGTCAATTGTTCCCTTATGCTCTCATTGATACTCTGTACAACCTCTGGTTCTTTCAGTTTATCCAGGTCCCATCTCCTTAAATTCCCACCTTTTTGCAGTTTCTTCAGTTTTAATCTACAGTTCATAACCAATAGATTGTGGTCAGAGTCCACATATGCCCCTGGAAATGTCTTGCAATTTAAAACCTGGTTCCTAAATCTCTGTCTTACCATTATATAATCTAACCGAAACGTTCTAGTATCTCCAGGGTTCTTCCATGTATACAACCTTCTATTACGATTCTTGAACCAAGTGTTAGCTATGATGAAGTTATGCTCTGTGCAAAAATCTACCAGGCGGCTTCCTCTTTCATTTCTTAGCCCCATATTCACCTACTACGTTTCCTTCTCTTACTCCTTTTCCTACTGTCGAATTCCAGTCACCCATGACTATTAAATTTTCGTCTCTCTTCACTACCTGAATAATTTCTTTTATCTCATCATACATTTCATCAATCTCTTCGTCATCTGCGGAGCTAGTTGGCATATAAACTTGTACTACTGTAGTAGACGTGGGCCACAATAATGCGTTCACTATGCTGTTTGTAGTAGCTTACCTGCACTCCTATTTTCCTATTCACTATTAAATCTACTCTTGCATTACCCCTATTTGATTTTGTATTTATAACCCTGTATTCACCTGACCAAAAGTTTGTTCCTCCTACGACCGAACTTCACTAAGTCCCACTATATCCAACTTTAACCTTTCCAGTTCCCTTTTTAAATTTTCTAATCTGCCTGCCCTATTAAGGGATCTCACATTCCACGCTCCGATCCGTAGAACGCCAGTTTTCTTTCTCCTGATAACGACGTCCTCTTGAGTAGTCCCCGCCCGGGGATCCGAATGGGGGACTATTTTACCTCCGGAATATTTTACCCAAGAGGACGCCTCATCATTTAATCATACAGTAAGGCTGCATGCCCTCGGGAAAACTTACGGCTGTAGTTTCCCCTTGCTTTCAGCCGTTCGCAGTACCAGCACAGCAAGGCCGTTTTGGTTAGTGTTACAAGGCCAGATCAGTCAATCACCCAGACTGTTGCCCCTGCAACTACTGAAAAGGCTGCTGCCCCTCTTCAGGAACCACAAGCTTGTCTGGCCTCTCAACAGATACCCCTCCGTTGTGGTTGCACCTACGGCACGGCTATCTGTATCGTTGAGGCACGCAAGCCTCCCCACCAACGGCAAGGTCCGTGGGTCATTGGGGGGGGGGGGGGGGGGGAGGGGGGGGGAGGGACTACCGTCTAGTGCGTTCATAAAAAAACTGGGTAGAGTCATTTGAAGAGCTTAAGATCACCCACCATCTCTGGAAGTGATGGAATTAAGTTCGTTCGTTGTCGACCAGGATAAGACTTGCCTGAGTGCGTCACTGTCAGTATGAAGTATCCCATAGGTGTCACGGTCAGGGGCTGCATGGCAAAGCATGCCATTGGGCGCATGTAAGTGTTACAGGGAAACATAAACGCCAAAAAGAACCAAGAGGAAGCCTTAGTGTTGAAGTTGCTGCCCTCTACCCGTGATTTATTTTTCAAGGTAACAACGAACAGAATAGCTTTCAGGAAGACAGTGTGTTATTTCATCGCTAGAATTAATAAGAAATGGTTCGCTGAGCATCGCGTTAGTACGTTGATTTAGCCTGTCAATAGTCCCTACCTAAACCCTATAGATAACTTCTGGTCAAGGCTGAAAATTTTAGTTTCACGACGCAATCCCAGTAGAGGTCATCGTCAATTCACGTTTGAGAGAGGCCAAAACAGAAGATCTCCGACATTTGGTAGACTCAGTACCACGCGGAATAGAGACAATGATTAATAAAAAGATATCCCACAAAATACAGGGAAGCATTGCAATAACTTCTTTACAACCAAATTGTAACTTTCTGTCTGAACATGTTTAATTGTGAGAATTTGGATTGATTTTTTAATTGTTTTACTTATTTTCTTATATTTTAATTCAAATTTCCAAACATCAGACATTGGAGTACGTGTCATGAATATCTATAATGAATTAGAATGTATATGTCAGCTAAAAAAAAAAAAAACCTAAATGTAATATTCAAACAATCTCTTCAAAGTATCCACAATTAACGCCACTGCACAGGGTGATTCAGCAGCCCATACCGTTGGGTTCACGTAACCTGCAACACCTTCAAATACCATCTGCAAGATTTCCGTTTTCTCTCACGCACTACGCACAATCTGTTAGTTCTATACAAAAAATGAACAGGGTCTCTTTGGAGGAAATTTAATGTAGTTAAACTTTATACTAGGATATGTTTTCTCTGGAGGCTTTAGTTTTCGAAAACTTACAAAAGTGACCTTCGAGCGCATTGAATTGCTTTAACCGTGGCCTCCAGCGAAAACGTACCCGAGTATGAAATTTAACTATATCAAATTTCCTAGAATAAAGTTCTGCTGTTTCTTCTGTAGGTCTCACAGCTTGCACGTAGCAAGCGAGAGAATATGAAAATCTTGCGTATGGTATTTCAAGGCATTGCAAGTTGCATAAAACACAGTGGTAACCGCAGCTGACTCACCTTGTATAATATACACTGAAGAGCCAAAGAAACTGGTACACCTGCCTAATATCGTGTAGGGCCCCCGCGAGCACGCAGAAGTGCCGCAACACGACGTGGCGTGGACTCGACTACTATCTGAAGTAGTGCTGAAGGGAACTGACACGATGAATCCTGCAATGCTGTCTATAAATAGAGATCTCTTTTGAACAGCACGTTGCAAGGCATCCCATGTATGTTCAATAATGTTTATATCTGGGGAGTTAGATGGCTAGCGGAAGTGTATAACTCAGAAGAATGTTCCTGGAGTCACTCTGTAGCAACTCCGGACGTGTGGGGTGTCGCATTGTCCTGTTGGAATAGCCCAAGTCCGTGGAAACGCACTATGAACATAAATGGATGCAGGTGATCAGACAGGATGCTACGTACATGTCACCTATCAGATTTGTGTGTAGACGTATCAGGGGTCCCATATCACCCCAACTCCACAACGCTCCACACCATTACAGGTCCTACACTAGCTTGAACAGTTCCCTGCTGAAATGCAGGGTCCCTGGATTCATGATGTCGCCTCCATACCCGTACACGTCCATCGACTCGATACAATTTGAAACGACATTCGTCTGACCAGGCAACATGTTTCCAGTCACCAACAGCCCAAAGTCAGTGCTGAGGCGCCCAGGTGATGCGTAAAGGTTTGTGTCGTGCAGTCGTCATGGGTACACGAGTGGACCTTCGGCTCCGAAAGCCCATATCGATGATGTTTCGTTGAATGACACGCGTTGATGGCCGAGCATTGAAATCTGCAGCAATTTGCGGAAGGGTTGCATTTCTGTAATTTTGAACGATTCTCTTCAGTCGTCGTTGGTCTCGTTGTTGCAGGATCTTTTTCCGGTTGCAGTGATGTCGGAGATTTGATGTTTTACCGGATTCCTGATATTCGCGGTACAGTCGTTAAATGGCCGTACAGCAAAATCCCCACTTTATCGCTGCCTCGGAGATGCTGTGTCCCATCAGTACAGAAAACAGTACTTAAGATATATTCAAAAATTATAAACCAGAAATTAAGCAAAATAGGAGAAAGCACATTAGTGTAGGAGTAAACTCGGTTTCGCAGAGGAAAATCACACACAGGGAAGCTATTCACCCCCCAGCCAAACAATTGAAAATCGACAGTATCAAAAAGAAACACTATAGAGCTTGATATAGTCAGTCGAGAAACATTATGTATCATCCTACTGAACAGACGCATCCCTGTGCATCTGACTGAAGTAAACTTCGACAATAGTCATTGTCATAAAGGAAGATTAAAAGAATTACATAGATTTAGGTGTAAAATGTCATCAGTGGATTTTGTTTTGCATGTAGATGATGTGTCACGTATCTTGATTAACACGACTAAAGCCACGACGTTCAAAAGATAAGAATCGATTAAGTGCAAAATTTTCATTGGAAATCAAGACAACAAGAAGGAGTTAACACCTTTTTTTGACGCTCACTATCTTTCAGAGAAAATATGGTCAATGGTGAAAATACAAGTAGAAGGTTTTAATTTTATCACTGACATATATTGTAACCTCCCCACCGAAATTTAAAAGAAATGCCAATATTATTTAGGAATGCTAATGGACATTGCGCTAAGTGTAACCTCTCCACTGAAATTTTAAAGACAGAAATAATAAATGAATAGGAGCCAAGAATAACCCCCCTGCAATGAAATGTACTGACAAAGGCAACAAAAATGTGAAATTCGCAATCTGACTCTGGTGTAAGCTCCCACAAAAATAATAAAAAACACTTCAGTGCTAATGAAATTCAATTAAACCGAAATATCGGTCTTTGGCCCTGTGCAAAATCAGAATTAAATTCTTACCTCATTGTAACTGCTAGTCAAATTTCTGCTCTTATTCTTGCGCACGGCTTGGAGGAACTGCATTGCAAATAATAATATTCCTTTTTTTTGTGATTTTACTGAAATTTTTCTTTAACGGAAGTGGAATGAAATGGGAAGTGCAATTAAATAAATTTTGTTTTGTAAAAACTGCTTTGGAATAAAAATTATTATTGGGGCATTTGTTGGAAATTAATTACAATAAATAAACTTTACTTTATCTGATGATTACGTTAATTAACAATATACCTCATTCAGCCTCTTGACCAGAATGCCAACAGCCTACATCACACAACCGCACTGGGCTGCTACCACTGACCGACCGCTCTGCATGACGACTACTAGCGTACTGCACGCCACTGAACAGAGCTACTGACTGCAACGACTACTGACAGAGTACAGCTCGTAACACTCGCACGGTCAAGCGCATACACTCTGGTCAGAGACGCTGCAATGCCACGCCATCGCTGCTACGTTACATACGTGTTTCAATATACAGAAGTTTAAAAAAATAAAATTTTAAAGGGAGACAACAACGTAATTCTATTAAAGCATGTCCATTCCTACAATGCTGTGTGACAGTCAAATATGAGAAATACAAGAAACAGAGTTACAGATACCGGGGATGAGATTTTCATAAAGTACAGCAGGTGACAAAAGACAAGAAGGTTACAAAAGAAAAGAAATGAGGGCGTATATACTAATACAAAGCACTAATGAAAGCATTTAGGACTACTAAAGAAATGGAAAAGCTGCTTAGACGGGAGGGACTACAATCGTATTCCGAAAATGATGTACATGTATCAGCTTAATGGTAGCCCAAATAAAAGACTGAAACAAAATCAGTAGTTGCCTAATTCAAGAAAGAGAGAAGAAGACGAAGTAATCTATACAGTTCACCGCAGACGATATCTCTTGCAAAACCTGAGACTAATACAGATCGAAAGGAGAGTCTCCAGTGACGACCAGAGTCCGATTGCGGAACGCAGACGCTTGTGCAACAACGTTCCGGAATCGTCTGAATCATTCTCGCTCTGCAACGCGCTAGAGAAGCGAACACACGGCGACCCTTTCAGCAGACACACAGTCTGATTGTGCGAATCGCTTGCATCCTATCGGGAGGATACACGTCACTCATACCTGTTTACCCGGCCAGTTTCTCTGTTGACAGTACACACACAAATACAGACGTCACTCAGCGACTGGCGCGTATCTCGTATTCCTGGATTTTGTATATTTATAGACACGTTGGTCTCCGCATATTATTTTTGATGACTTCATTCTGTTAGAGAAGAATCTACGTTAACACATTTCGAGTTCGCTGAGTGCCACCAAAGTAAAAAGAAAAGCACAGCTGTAGCTTTTTCTTCATTTTCCAAACACATTTAGGCAATAAAATACACCGTTTCATAATGTTCTGAATGTTAAATAGTTAATATGTCAATAAATCTCAGACTGCCTGTCCTATATGACCTCCTGTTGCGTAATATTAAACAACAATTTTAAAAAAATTCAGCTTGTTACATAAACTCCTCTTACCTTCCGGCCAGTGCCTGCAACGAAACGGACACACCATAAAGTTGAAATAATAATTAAAGTTATAGAAACAAAGTTTTACAGAAGTTATAGAACGCAACAGGGTGTATTTTATACTTTCAATACTGCTGAGGCCTTTATACAGCTAACGTCTTTTACCAAATAGTATGATGCAGTATTCCAGTATTCTCGCAAAGAAGTGCATAGTGATATAACATTTGATACTCTTCCTGTATAGTTTCATTTTATGGGAGGATGTTCCCGAAAATGTAAACATTTCTTTTAAAAACTTTACTACCGTAATTAGTAAGGTATAGACCTGAACTTTTGCGTGTGCAAAGGAAAAGAACTGTATTTTACTGGAAAGAATGTAGTAAAAGACCTGGTATTAGTATTTTTACACACATGTTGAGTTCTAATTTGTATTCTGTTTATAAAAGCTATAAATGAAATTTTAATCATGAAATGAATTTGAAAATTTTATTGCAGTCATAAGACAATCGCTGAACCACAATCATTAATTTATGTTATAATTGCACTGTCTGCGAAGTTATGAATTTTACACAAACAAAATTAATAATTTTTTGGAAAAGTGCAGTCCTATTAGTCAGAACTGAAACAAAAGATATAACATTTCTTTAGTTCCAATGAGACAGCAACATATTTTGAGCTGCTGAAAATTTCAGAGCATTAGCTAATATACTTTTAGAGAAATGGCTTCAAAAAATACAAAAAAATGTAAAATAGAGAAAAAGTGCCGTTTAAAGATTTATTTCTAATACGAGTATTTCAACTTGTAATATGCTTCCCCGCATTTTAAAATACTTCTTGTTGGTACTGCTTATCCTCTGAGTTTCTCCCCTTTCTCTTTCTATCCGTCTGGACTGTATTTTTAAATCAGACAGTGCTCTGTGAAGTTTCTTCATCCTGCTCTGATCGATGGTGTAAAATGCTTTTGCGGTAAACGTGACTAGATTTACACCAGTTCTCTTCAGTACTTCAATTCTATCATTTTTCTCTTATTTAAATATAAAACTGCATCATAGACTCCTGTATTCAGTACATTAAGTCTACAAATTGTTCTTTTTGAACATCTGATCCAAATTAAATTATATAGGCTCTCACTCGCATTTTCCCCATGAAGACACTTGCTCAGTAAATCATGATTTGCAATAAACCTTTGTGGGATAGGGGGGAGGGGGTGGGAAGGGGGGGGGGAGATAAACTGGATTCACAACAGGTCCTCGTAGTGAGTGCTTGCTTATGTGAGTAGGTTTCATTGCTTATGTTGTACTTGCACCTATCGACATTCGGGCACAGATTATGCATTGGTGTTTGGCCGGTAGATATTCTGTGAAACTAAAATGTCCAGACAACACGCCTCACTGCCTCTAAATTCTTTGTATTTTTCCTAATAGATATCCCATAAAACAACTGAAACAATCAATTGCCGGCCGTTGTGGCCGTGCGGTTCTAAGCACTTCAGTTTGGAACCGCGTGACCGCTACGGTCGCTGGTTCGAATCCTGTCTCGGGCATGGATGTGTGTGATGTCCTTAGGTTAGTTAGGTTTAAGTAGTTCTAAGTTCTAGGGGACTGATGACCTCAGAAGTTAAGTCCCATAGTGCTTAGAGCCATTTGAACCATTTTTTTTTTTTTGACAATCAATTTAATTAAGAGTAAACTTAAGTTTTCCTCCTAGAGATTTTTCATCTTCACGCACTCATTTTTCATCTCCTCGGCAAGTGACAAAATTTACCACCGTGCCTCTTTTAGATGTGATCAACACATTGCAACTTTTACGTTGGAGTATTTTATGTTTATTTTATCTATTAACGTTTTGAAAGAAGAGTCCTCTTCACCAAAGTGTTTATTATGCCTAACATCATAATGGTCCTCAGATTAGGAGAACTCACAACTACTAAGTCCTCCCTGCCTCCGCTTGAGCCACAATAATTTTTAGAACATACTACTGGATGCTTTTCTTGACACAATTTTTCATGCCTTAGTGCTAGATTTTCTCTCGTTTCACCTTGGTGGCAGTATTAAGACACTATTACTTTGTACTACATCCAAAATTTTACCCAAATCAATGTCAGCTTTGGGGGCAACACGCTGTAGAGATGTGAGCCCTCTCTTCAATGCCTGCATGAAGAGAAACACGCTGATCAGTAGTATTTGTAGGAGATCCACTATTATGGACATATACCCCAGCATCTGTTTCTTTTTGGTGTATTTCCACCATTCCTTGTGACACTACCTGAAGGTTTCCTGCTGCTGAGTTGCTCTTTTAAAGAGCATCTCATAGGAGCAAACTAGTTTCGTCTTTACTTCATCCAAGATGCACAAAAACTAAGTCCATTTCGTAATCACAATACATGAAATATTGACCAGCTCAAAACAGTTCATAGTTTAACATGATGATTTACAGATTAACATATGTGATATAAAGAAAAGTAACTCATCCTCAGTTCCGTGGTACAAGCGGAAAAAGTTATATTCTCGAATGAATTCAGACATCTCGAAACGTAAAGTCCCTTCAAAAGTTGAGAGTATTGTAGTCGCCGTTCACCGTCCACACTCTATCAACAACCTGACAGAATATCACATTTTATTACAGGCAGGTCTGCCTTCTTTCAAAATGAACATCCAAGAGTTCAGAATCGCTCAGTCGAACACTTTGTTTGAAAAGCCCAGTCTCTACTTGCGTAGTGTTCCATTACTGTTTGCTTCTCCGTTGGCTGAATGCTGTCCCCACCAAAAATGCGTCGTTCTTAAATTCTACAGACATGATTTGACTTAACTTGAATGCTTCCCAGACTAAACAAATATATTACAACAAAACGTAAATAAAGAAATGTTATAAATATTCAGTCACAGTCAGATCATTCACAATTATTACAAATAGAGGTTTGTTGAGAGTTGGCAATACTCTCTTAGGATGTAAAGGTTGGCTACAGAGCGCATACTCAAGCTCTGAAATCTAAGAAATTGTTGTCGCGCCTCGCAGCGCACGGATTAACTAGTGGCAGTTTTGAAGCCAGTGTAGGAGCCCGCCTACTGTGGTGCGCACGTGTGTTGGGCGAGGGGTCGTCGCCAAGCTGCTGTACTGCCATCTCCGCCAGCAGCGACACAAGATTTGGTATTTAGTTGAAATTTTTTATAATTTGCAGCGCGCTTATTAATTTAAAGAAAAGGGTTTGTGTATGTGCGTAGCAGCAGACGGTAATTTTGATAATGATAGGAGTTGAATTCTTAAAGGGAAACCATTGTTAGACTAAGTATTGATTTTTGTCACTGATTTCTTTTGTAATTGTCATGGAATTGTTTCACTATGTATTCAATTGAGAAGTATTTCAGTCTGTCTCAAGATTTTGATTAATTTGTAATATTGCTTTAATGCCACTGGAGGCAGATTTACAAAGAAAGCGATTGTTCAAAGAGCTTCTAGCGTTTTGTTAATTGAATGAGAAGGAATCGCTATTAGAATATAGTTTTTTGTTTGTGTTATCATTTATCTAGCTTAGACTCGACCAAACCCTTTCTCTTGAATTATATGTAGTTGTAGTAAGCAGCAGCAGCCGCAGCAACAGCAGGAGCCACCATACAGAACATGCATTGCACTCAGCATGAATAATAGGTTTTTTATGTTTTTGTTAAATGATGGAATGCAGCAGATCAAGCAGTGGCAGCAGAAAGACCAAGTAAGTTATTTGTTGCGCACAGGACCAATAAAAAAAATAAAGTTTTGGCGATGTCTGTAATAGTAAAGTTAACAAGAGTACAAGCACGAGATTTTCAGTAGAAAACACGAGATAAGAAGATAGAGCTCGCAACTTTCATTGTTCATAAATAAATAAGCCAGTACTCTTGTGCAAGTGCATACAGAACATGCATTGCACTCAGCATGAATAATAGGTTTTTTATGTTTTTGTTAAATGATGGAATGCAGTAGATCAAGCAGTGGCAGCAGAAAGACCAAGTAAGTTATTTGTTGCGCACAGGACCAATAAAAAAAAATAAAGTTTTGGCGATGTCTGTAATAGTAAAGTTAACAAGAGTACAAGCACGAGATTTTCAGTAGAAAACACGAGATAAGAAGATAGAGCTCGCAACTTTCATTGTTCATAAATAAATAAGCCAGTACTCTTGTGCAAGTGCATACAGAACATGCATTGCACTCAGCATGAATAATAGGTTTTTTATGTTTTTGTTAAATGATGGAATGCAGCAGATCAAGCAGTGGCAGCAGAAAGACCAAGTAAGTTATTTGTTGCGCACAGGACCAATAAAAAAAATAAAGTTTTGGCGATGTCTGTAATAGTAAAGTTAACAAGAGTACAAGCACGAGATTTTCAGTAGAAAACACGAGATAAGAAGATAGAGCTCGCAACTTTCATTGTTCATAAATAAATAAGCCAGTACTCTTGTGCAAGTGCAAAAAATAACAATGAAATGTCGTTAAATATTGTTTAATAGTAAACTGTTTATTAAATAAGTACAGAAAAATGACTTATGTGAGGTATTCATGTTGTATTCATTTGCTGTGTAATTTTGGAGAATATGATGTTGTGACAAACATTTGCATAATAAAAAATATATAAAAGACCTCATAAGTCAATAAATAAAAGAGTGGCTTTCAGAGATGATGGCTATCAACAATGCTATTGTCTGAGATACCGTTTGTTGAAATCGCATGAAGTCTTTAAAGATTGTTAATTCAGAGGTTCATTGTGAAAATAAACATTTCTGCTGTGAAATATTAATTTCTGTAGTTTTAAAGATGTTGAAAATATTAAGTGTCATTAGATGTGCCCCTTGCTGCTCGTTGTCCCATAATATGGCAGGAAAGCAGACTGAGACCTATATAAGCGGAAAACCACGCCAGCCCCAGCAGTCAGTGGTCTTTTACTCCCAGCGATGATGGTGGAGATCGAAAGGTCGAACGGTTTATTTAAAACGACGTGACTTTAAAACGGTTAAGATTTTATTCAGTTACACTTTCATCAGTAGCACCATCGACTACGCGAACCCCTGACCTGTGAGCTGCCAGCTAATCCTGATGGTTCCAAACTTCGAACTGGCACTGCCGAGGCGAGAACTCTCAGTGGATACCATAGCATGACACTCCATCCAGCCTGAGAGACTCGTGGGTTCGAATCAGGGTTACTGTATGCCTCTGCCAGCTCCCTTTGGATTGAGGCAGAGTCCAACCGTAAACTCGTTGCTTGCATCAGCGAGGCTGCCATCGCCGCCAACCGCTGCCTCAGTGGACTCAATCGCTGCTTCTGGCTACGGTCAGCACCTGGTCCGTAGTCACGGACCTCCTGCATGAAAGCAGCGATTAATGAACAATGCTGTTGCTGAGTAAGCATTCTTGACTCTGCACTACTTTGATACTAAATATCACACCGCACAGTTCCCTGCACACGCCTCTTTGAAGACAGGAGTTGTCACCCTGCAACACTGGCGGTCAACACAAACACGACACCATTACAGAAACTTTGGTAGTATCACGTACAGCTTCTGAAATGTCTTTATTTTTTTAACCCTTTCATAAGTAGGGGGTACTTTCAGGAAACCACAGAATAAATTACCTCCTTCCCTACCCTGTCCAGGACATCTTGTAGCGGTACTGAACTGGTCTCTGCTTGGTAACACCGCGCTTGATCTCCGCAAAGCTAGTCAAGTCTCCGAAGTAAACACTGCAAAGACGATTTCACGGAAATCCAGATATTGATGGCTCCAGTATGCAAGTATTGACATACTTGACTGTGAAGTGCAGAGGGGCCTGAAGATGGCGTTACTGAGATGCCGACACTGGTTGTCTAAATAAAATAACTTCTCAAAACATAAGGTTGTTTGGCGGCGAGTTTCCTTGGTAAATATTTCGTAGGCTGCTGTCCCAATTCCGCAATAGACCAACTGAGAGTAATAATAAAGAATGAGATTTTCACTCTGCAGCGGAGTGTGCGCTGGTATGAAACTTCCTGGCAGATTAAAACTGTGTGCCGGACCGAGACTCGAACTCGGTCCCGAGCTCGAGTTTTAATCTGCCAGGAAGTTTCAATAATAATAAAGTCTCCCCCTCTGCAGGAATCACAGCAACTGTTTGAGTGCAAGACGCGGTCATTCGCTAACATAATATGGAGATTTGGGTCGACCCTGCAGCGAATAGCCGAAGTGATTAATGCGACCACTCGCATAAAGCGCTAAATAGGGGTTCGAGTCCCGGTCTGGCCCAAATTTTCATTTGTCATTAATAAATAGTATAGCTGCAGTCTAATCGTATTCACAATTCCGAATACGTTTCTTCCACTTCGTATAGCTGTCGACTGTAACAGTGTCTGCTCCTTCAGAGATGCGTGCCTGTCTGAAGGACATTGCATAATACACGGTAAAACTCAGACACTACAGACAGTAGATTTCTCGAAGTCTACAAATGCTATACACACGTTTGCCTTTCCTTAACATTTCTTCTAAAAGAAGTCGTATAGTCAGTACTGTCTCACGTGTTTCTACATTACTCTGGAACTCAAACTTATCTTTCACGGAGTCGGGTTCTACCAGTTTCTCCAGTCTTCCGTAAATAACTCGTGTCAATATTCTGCAACCATGACTTGTTAAACCTTGTAGTGGGACGAAATTAAGCGTCACCCATCCACCAAAGTCAGCCCAGTTTGCAGGTGACTATAAGTTTAATTTAGTTTTGTTTATGTGTTTTCTTATTATTTATAATAGATGTGAATTATCTAAAAGTTTTGTATTTTTTTATGTGTTTCATGTACGGAGAGATCGGCGCAACGAACGGGGACAGCATCTTCGTTGCCGCGACCAGAGAGGAAATTGCTGGCCGCTATACGTCGCGGGTCGACAGCCAAGGAGCAACAGAAGATCCTGGAACCGAGTTGTTGCGTCGTGTTTCTAAAAATTAAAAATGAATTTTTATACTCTTTTTGTACAACAATGAAAAAAAAAAAAATAGAGCTTAATCTTATTGAGAAGTCAGTCACTGTCTGTCAACGCTCAAGTTCACATCTGTATGTGTAGGAAGCTAATAAAATAGTGTATGCTATTAAAGTCGAAACCCGTGTCTTGAAGATTTATTTATGAAGAGTTATGTGAACGGATTAATAATATATTTGACAAGATTATTGATTCCGAGAGCGTTGGCCGAAACTTTGAATCTAAAAAGTTTATTTAATGTGTGATTCTGATATCGATTAGATCAAGATAACGTGTGTCGATATAATTTTCTGAGGAGAAACAAACGAAATTTAAAATCGGAAAATTTACGAAAAAACCAATTGGCCCAAGTGATGTAATTCTCTGCACACGACTCAACTGATGTTTTACAGTTTCGTTCAAGAACCATCCTATGACAATTTAAAAAGAATATGAATCATTTTTGAAGTGGGTTGTAACTGACGTAGGTGACGAAGTCTGCACATGGTCATACATATATCAAACGAAAACCTAAATACGTAACGTTACACCGCACCGTGGCGACCTTAGAAACAGGACTTGTGTGCAACTAAGGCACACAGGTACGAAACAAAACATCAAGAGTCCTTCGGAAGTCAACGCGAGTTTTCGTGGAGCCTTCACCAGCCAGCGGCGACTTCGTGGGTGTGGGCATCTGACGGAGTGCAGCCAAGCAGTACGGTCACGCAGTTGTTCCACGAGAAGGCGCATCTGTTGGGCAGCAGCTGAACGCTGCAAACCCCGACAACCTTTTTTCTCCCTAAACTAATAGGCCCAGTACGTCAGCTGCGGGGCGTTCCTCCGGCTGGTGTTAGAGGTGTTGCTGAGGGCTTCGCCTGTCTACGGCGGTGCCGGGCGTGGTTGCAGCCAGCGACGTTTTCGGTGTTCGACTCAGCGTCCTGCCGGTTGCGGAAGCGGGGTCGCAGCATCTCAGCGGCTGCATCGACGGCTGTTACATCTGCAGCCCATAGCAGCACACTGATCATCGAGAACTACAAATTACAATATTAGTGTCCGGTGAGTTTGTTTCAAGTTGGAAGTGGAGTGTTGTACATAGGAAGTGTGCTTTTACAGGATTGTTGATTACAAGTTTGCGTGTGTAAATAGTTAATATCTTACAATAATGTCGGGAAGTGAAATGTCAGACGAAGAGCAATCTATGTCCGATAGGAGCGTGAGATCCCTTTTTAGGGCGATCGCTAAATTGAAACAGTCTAACGAAGAATCTATGGCTAGATTAAAACAGTCTAACGAGGAATCTACTGCTAGATTGAAAGAGGAACTAAAACAGGAATTAAAACAGTCTAACGAGGAATCTACTGCTAGATTGAAAGGGGAGCTAACAAAATCAACAGACAGGTTGCAGGAATATCTTAATGAAACCAGTCGAGAATTAAGTGATAAAATAGAGTCTTCTAAAGTTGAAATGCAGGAAAAATTAGTAGGACTTAGTAATAAGATTGCTGATAATTGTAAAAGGTTAGAAGAGCATATCCAGGAATCGCGCGAGGAAAAAGCTCGCATGCGAAACGATATCACTGACTTAACCGAGAGACTAGATAGTGTAAATATCTTAGTTGTAAATGAAATACAGAAAAATAACGATATGTTACGAGATGAATTTTCTATGCAAACAGAAACTGTTCGCAGAGAATTATTGAAATCTATTAAAGAGGTCTCTACCAAACCTGTAGAGATTTCTTCAATAGATAATGTAGAATTAGAAACATTAACTCATCAAGTAGAAAAGGACCATACCGAAATCGAAAACATGAAATTTTTAATTACTGAAATATGCAGTAATCTTGAGACTGCCAAAGATAATAATATTGACGAAGGTACAGAGCGTTCACATCGTGAGCACAGTGAAGAATCGATATTAGCTAATCGCGTATCCAATACAGAAATGCGGATACAGGAAATTACTAAACGGTTATCGGAATTAGATAATAACGAGAACATTTCAGGTAGCAGAGGTAATAACATAATCAGAGACAACAGTCGCATCGAATTTGCTAGCACGGATGACAACAATATGAACAAGGCAATCACGGCAAGCCAATCCGATGCAACTCCGTCTCTGTCAGCTGAACAAAATCCGACTATTTCTCTCGCAGAATGTCTGGATGACATAACAACAAATTCAAACGTAGCAAGTCGATTTCCTGTATTCAAACCAGGAGGCGAACTGCACCCTATAATCTTTATAAAAGCTTTTGAAACATCATTATCTCCTAAATGGAGTAATGAAAAACGCATTCAATTTGTAATAGGACATTTAGAAGCAGAAGCTGCGGAATGGGCAGTACTGCATAGAACTGAATTCAGGGATTGGGATGATTTTGTTAAGCAGTTTAAACAAAATTATTGGTCAAGAGGAAAACAACAACACTTAACTTTAGAGTTGTTAGACCCTCCTCCATATTCTAAACGGTGGGGAGGTTATAGGAATTATTTTGAATGGCCTTTAAACTGTGCTAAATTAATTGAAGAACCAATTATTGAAAGTCATTTAATACGAGTCCTAAGTAATAGGTTACCGTATTACAAAAAGGAAAGAAAAATGTTATTCTACGAATTATACAAAACCTTAATAATGGGGACGAAACAGTTAACACCCGGGGTGTGTGGTTATATTTTAACGACTTGTTGTATTGGAAAGCACAGAGGGAACACCAGAGATGGAAAATCTGCATTCCGAAAACTGTTGTGGACGAGTTAATTACTTATATTCATGAAGGTTACGGGCATTTTGGGATTCATAAATGTATTAAACATCTAATGAAGTATTATTATTTCAAAAATATGTCCCGTATTGTGAGAAGTATTATTAGGGCTTGTGAACCTGTCAAAAGGTTAAAGTTAATAACAAATCCAAGCGTTATAAATTATATGCTGTAATTCCTCGAGGTTTGTGGGATCTACTGTCATTAGATTTTTTTCGGCCCTCTGCCTCAGAGTTCAGGAGGATTAACATGTGTTTGTTGTAATGGAATGTTGGTCCAAACATGTGAAACTGTATACTTTGAAACGAGCGAATACAGCAAGCGTTATACGCTGCCTCACCCGAAATTACTTTGTTAACTGGGGCATTCCTAAACGACTTATGTCTGACAACGGTAGTGCCTTTATTAGTCAAAGATTTCAAGATATGTTTGATTAGGGCTTCGCCTGTCTACGGCGGTGCCGGGCGTGGTTGCAGCCAGCGACGTTTTCGGTGTTCGACTCAGCGTCCTGCCGGTTGCGGAAGCGGGGTCGCAGCATCTCAGCGGCTGCATCGACGGCTGTTACATCTGCAGCCCATAGCAGCACACTGATCATCGAGAACTACAAATTACAATATTAGTGTCCAGTGAGTTTGTTTCAAGTTGGAAGTGGAGTGTTGTACATAGGAAGTGTGCTTTTACAGGATTGTTGATTACAAGTTTGCGTGTGTAAATAGTTAATATCTTACAATAATGTCGGGAAGTGAAATGTCAGACGAAGAGCAATCTATGTCCGATAGGAGCGTGAGATCCCTTTTTAGGGCGATCGCTAAATTGAAACAGTCTAACGAAGAATCTATGGCTAGATTAAAACAGTCTAACGAGGAATCTACTGCTAGATTGAAAGAGGAACTAAAACAGGAATTAAAACAGTCTAACGAGGAATCTACTGCTAGATTGAAAGGGGAGCTAACAAAATCAACAGACAGGTTGCAGGAATATCTTAATGAAACCAGTCGAGAATTAAGTGATAAAATAGAGTCTTCTAAAGTTGAAATGCAGGAAAAATTAGTAGGACTTAGTAATAAGATTGCTGATAATTGTAAAAGGTTAGAAGAGCATATCCAGGAATCGCGCGAGGAAAAAGCTCGCATGCGAAACGATATCACTGACTTAACCGAGAGACTAGATAGTGTAAATATCTTAGTTGTAAATGAAATACAGAAAAATAACGATATGTTACGAGATGAATTTTCTATGCAAACAGAAACTGTTCGCAGAGAATTATTGAAATCTATTAAAGAGGTCTCTACCAAACCTGTAGAGATTTCTTCAATAGATAATGTAGAATTAGAAACATTAACTCATCAAGTAGAAAAGGACCACACCGAAATCGAAAACATGAAATTTTTAATTACTGAAATATGCAGTAATCTTGAGACTGCCAAAGATAATAATATTGACGAAGGTACAGAGCGTTCACATCGTGAGCACAGTGAAGAATCGATATTAGCTAATCGCGTATCCAATACAGAAATGCGGATACAGGAAATTACTAAACGGTTATCGGAATTAGATAATAACGAGAACATTTCAGGTAGCAGAGGTAATAACATAATCAGAGACAACAGTCGCATCGAATTTGCTAGCACGGATGACAACAATATGAATAAGGCAATCACGGCAAGCCAATCCGATGCAACTCCGTCTCTGTCAGCTGAACAAAATCCGACTATTTCTCTCGCAGAATGTCTGGATGACATAACAACAAATTCAAACGTAGCAAGTCGATTTCCTGTATTCAAACCAGGAGGCGAACTGCACCCTATAATCTTTATAAAAGCTTTTGAAACATCATTATCTCCTAAATGGAGTAATGAAAAACGCATTCAATTTGTAATAGGACATTTAGAAGCAGAAGCTGCGGAATGGGCAGTACTGCATAGAACTGAATTCAGGGATTGGGATGATTTTGTTAAGCAGTTTAAACAAAATTATTGGTCAAGAGGAAAACAACAACACTTAACTTTAGAGTTGTTAGACCCTCCTCCATATTCTAAACGGTGGGGAGGTTATAGGAATTATTTTGAATGGCCTTTAAACCGTGCTAAATTAATTGAAGAACCAATTATTGAAAGTCATTTAATACGAGTCCTAAGTAGTAGGTTACCGTATTACATAAAGGAAAGAAAAATGTTATTCTACGAATTATACAAAACCTTAATAATGGGGACGAAACAGTTAACACCCGGGGTGTGTGGTTATATTTTAACGACTTGTTGTATTGGAAAGCACAGAGGGAACACCAGAGATGGAAAATCTGCATTCCGAAAACTGTTGTGGACGAGTTAATTACTTATATTCATGAAGGTTACGGGCATTTTGGGATTCATAAATGTATTAAACATCTAATGAAGTATTATTATTTCAAAAATATGTCCCGTATTGTGAGAAGTATTATTAGGGCTTGTGAAACCTGTCAAAAGGTTAAAGTTAATAACAAATCCAAGCGTTATAAATTATATGCTGTAATTCCTCGAGGTTTGTGGGATCTACTGTCATTAGATTTTTTCGGCCCTCTGCCTCGGAGTTCAGGAGGATTAACATATGTGTTTGTTGTAATGGAATGTTGGTCCAAACATGTGAAACTGTATACTTTGAAACGAGCGAATACAGCAAGCGTTATACGCTGCCTCACCCGAAATTACTTTGTTAACTGGGGCATTCCTAAACGACTTATGTCTGACAACGGTAGTGCCTTTATTAGTCAAAGATTTCAAGATATGATAAGACAATATGGAATCAAACATATCTTAATTTCGAAATATCACCCTCAAAGTAATTTAGTAGAAAGAGTCATGAAAGAATTAGGACGATTATGTAGAACTTATTGTGCACATAAACATACTCGGTGGGCCAAACTAATGCCTAAATTCGAAAAGATATTAAATGAATTGCTTCACCTAACGACGGGATTATCACCTATAGAAATTTTAGGCAAACGAATTATAGGTGAGCCTTTACTAGCTGCTTTACCTTGGCCACCAGTAAATGAGATACAACAAGATATTCCAGACGAAAAAGTTTGCGAACAGATTGTAAAAAATGCCGAACGGGGAATTAAAAGTTATAATCAACAGGCTGTAGAACCCTCATTTCAGGTAGGAGATCTTGTGTTAGTACGATCTCATCCTAAAAGTTCTAAGATCGATAAGGAATGTAGAAAATTCTTCTTTATCTTTGAAGGTCCATATGTTGTACATAAGATTGTACATCCCAAAGCATTACTTCTTATGGAACCTTCATCAGGTGTAATTAAAGGATTATATAGTGTTGATCAAATGAAACCCTTCATTCCTAGATAAGTTAATAATTAGTATATGCCACACACGGAAGAGCATTCATAGTTTATTCATGTGAAGTTTTTCGTGATAGTTACGTATTATTTTAAAGAATGAAACAGAAAGCTTAAACAAGTGTTCTACAATAATCTACTGGTACTTCAAAAAAAGAGAAAGATAACCAAAAGGGGGATTTATATGGAGGAAATTTTGCTCTTAGGTCTAAAGGAATTTTGCGTATTTTAAATTTACTCGGATAGTAGGAACCAAAGGGGATGGTTGATAGTTTTAGGGACCATGGGCGTCCAGAGCTATATGGCTCACGAGAACATAGCAGAGTGCCTTTAATAGAGGTTTGTAATAGTGTTAATATAGAACACACCAAACGGGGCTCTCTCGCTTGTTTCTCCTAAATAAATGGCCATTACCCAACAAGGTGTCCGAAGGTAAAGAAAGCCGTGCCGAGATTCTAAAGAAAGTTTTGCTTGATTTCTTCTTGACCTCAGGCATAAATAAGGCATTAGGGAAAAGAATGACGTAAAGTAAATAGTACTATTAGTTATTGTGAGAAACGTATTGGTAATATACATTCTTGGAAAGAATAACTCTAGTAAATAAATGAAACTATAACTAATCTATCACAATTTGAATGCTCTGTCCTAATGTACAACGTTAAAGAACGTACTAAATTAGTATTTATTAGCAACTATTAACTGAAGAGGAGCAATCTCCCTATATTCGGCTACGAATTACCATAATAGCACAATTAAGAGTAAATGACAAATAGTCACAACAATATCGTATTAAAAGGATTAAATCTATCTAAGAGCAAGGGCTCTAGGTTACGTAAAATGTGAGAAAAATGTATTAACAGTTAAATATTGTATATTGAAAAGTTTTAATTTCGGTTAAAACCTGACAAACTGAGCTTGTGGGTGGGGTATGTAGTGGGACGAAATTAAGCGTCACCCATCCACCAAAGTCAGCCCAGTTTGCAGGTGACTATAAGTTTAATTTAGTTTTGTTTATGTGTTTTCTTATTATTTATAATAGATGTGAATTATCTAAAAGTTTTGTATTTTTTTATGTGTTTCATGTACGGAGAGATCGGCGCAACGAACGGGGACAGCATCTTCGTTGCCGCGACCAGAGAGGAAATTGCTGGCCGCTATACGTCGCGGGTCGACAGCCAAGGAGCAACAGAAGATCCTGGAACCGAGTTGTTGCGTCGTGTTTCTAAAAATTAAAAATGAATTTTTATACTCTTTTTGTACAACAATGAAAAAAAAATAGAGCTTAATCTTATTGAGAAGTCAGTCACTGTCTGTCAACGCTCAAGTTCACATCTGTATGTGTAGGAAGCTAATAAAATAGTGTATGCTATTAAAGTCGAAACCCGTGTCTTGAAGATTTATTTATGAAGAGTTATGTGAACGGATTAATAATATATTTGACAAGATTATTGATTCCGACAGCGTTGGCCGAAACTTTGAATCTAAAAAGTTTATTTAATGTGTGATTCTGATATCGATTAGATCAAGATAACGTGTGTCGATATAATTTTCTGAGGAGAAACAAACGAAATTTAAAATCGGAAAATTTACGAAAAAACCAATTGGCCCAAGTGATGTAATTCTCTGCACACGACTCAACTGATGTTTTACAGTTTCGTTCAAGAACCATCCTATGACAATTTAAAAAGAATATGAATCATTTTTGAAGTGGGTTGTAACAGACGTAGGTGACGAAGTCTGCACATGGTCATACATACATCGAACGAAAACCTAAATACGTCGTTACACTACAACCTATGAGTCTATAGTATTCACACCTCTCAGCGCCTGCCGTCTTTAGTACTGGAATTATTTAATTTTTCTTGAAGTCGGGGGGTATGTCACCTATCTCAAATATCTTGCACACGAGGAGGAATAACTGTGTGACTCTCCAAGAATGTCAATTATTGTGAGGGAATACCGTCTACTCGGGACCATGTTCCCACCTAGGTCTTCCAGTTATCTGCCAATATTACCAAGCGTTATGTCACTTTACTCATCTTTCAAGAGATTTCGAATGCTGTTAACAGAAGTATAAAAAAATGGCTCTGAGCGCTATGGGACTTAACGTCTGAGGTCATCAGTCCCCTAGAACTAAAAACTACTTAAACCTAACTAACCTAAGAACATCACACACATCCATGCCCGAGGCAGGATTCGAATCTGCGATCGTAGCGGTCGCGAGGCTCCAGACTGTACCGCCTAGAACCGCTCGACCACTCCGGCCGGCAAGAAAAGTATAAAAAGCGTGTTTAGATATATATGTCGTTGTATTTTTTAAAAACTTAGCTGGTTCAATATTTCAGTTCATACAAGAGTTAAGAGCATGAAACGTGCAACAAAATCGTTTGCCGTTATTGCATAGTATCAATCGCCGAAAACATTGTTTCGACATCTTCAATCGTTCATGTCTTACGCGAGTCACTTTGCATATAGTAAAGTGGACAGTACTGTCTACCAAACATTTTAGAGCGAATCGCAGAGCATAGGTGTAGATACACCCCAGGGGCTACTAAAACCAGCAAGTTGTTCCTTAGTTCTAAGGACAATAGTCAATAAAGTCTACGTCGCTATGACTATCAAGGAAAGAGCTCAGGAGAGAACCCACGCATTTAGAAGAAGCAAAAAATGTGTCAGTTTACAAGCTGAAGGGAGCGAACAGACGAAACTGCTGAGTCACTCTGGCTAAGCCGCACCCATTAGGTGAGTAAAGAACGTGGGGACAGTGCCCTCGAGTCAGGCCAGGAAATCCTGCTCATGTGGAACACCGCTGTACGTGGAAACACGGCGCTGCTGGTACATCTCCAGTTCGTTTTATTGCAACATGTCTCATTTCTGTCGTCAGTGCAAACAGCCTTCTCAAGGTGGTGGTGCACTGCCGGGGAATGGCTCTTCCAGCGCCAGCACTTAGCTGGATACGGGACGAAACAAGCTGACGATTTGTAGACAGAAGTTTTACCTATGTCCTGGGCTAAATTCCTAAGTTTTACGTAGTGCTCCGCGGAGTGATACTGCTGATAGGGATCCAAAGATCGAATGGGGATGTTAAGATATACGAAGTTAATAACGTTTGTTTTATAAAAAAAAACTTAAAAGTTTTCATATGAAAAATTCGGAGGCATTACTTTTCGGCACGCCCTCGTGTGATTCTGGCCTTATCACAGGGCAGTTATCCTCCTGAAAGTTACCGCCGCCACCGGGGATCAAGCATGAGTGTGTTCAGGTGGTCCGTACTAATGATCACATAGTCAATACCTGTCGCGGTGCCTCGATTACTACCAACGACGTACCTGCAGCCGTCCCGTAGTGCTTACAGGGTGTCCACAATGAGACTCCAACATTTGAACTCATAAATCTAAGAGGAAACGCAATTTATTGACGAACAAATAAAGGGAAATCATACAGCTGCTCATCAAGTTTTCATACACAGGTGGACGGTTCAGTACACTTGAAAATGGGCGCCACGTGTAGCGCGAAGAATATCAAGTCTATAATCGATTTCGTGCCATGTGTTGCGGAGCATCTGTTCTGTGACAGAGTTTATGACAATTCTTATGCGCTGTTTCAAGTCTTGCAGGCCCTTTACTGATGTAGCGTACACCCGGTCTTTCACATAACCCCACAAGAAAAAATCGAGGGGGGTTATGTCGGGCGAACGTGGCGGCCAAGGAATTGGACCTCCACGGCCAATCCATCGTTGCGGGAATGTGTCCTTTAAAAATTTCCGGACATCAAAGCTTCAGTGGGATGGTTCACCGTCCTGTTGAAACATCACATTTGGCTGCAGGTCTGTTATCTGTGGCACGGCAAATTGTTCCAACAGGTCCAGGTAGATGGCTCCATCCACAGTCGGCTCCTGAAAGAAAAACGGCCAAAAATGCGATTTATCATCAAACCACACCACACATTAAGTTTCGGACTGTCGCGCATGTGTTCCCTAGGTGCATGTGGATTTTCGGACCCCCAGATGAGCACATTGTGACGATTGACAGCCCCTGACACGTGAAAGGTTGCCTCGTCAGTAAACATCACGCGTGATAAAAATGTCTCGTCCGCGGCAATACGATCTAACATGACACATGCAAATGCTTCTCGCTTTTGTCGATCATCAGGCTTGATTTCTTGCACAACCTGCACTTTATATGCGTACAAACGTAATCGCTGATGAAGCACTTTGTGCACTGTTGAACGTTTCATACGAAGTTCTCGTGTTGCCTGTCGCACTGACTGCTGTGGACTTTGTTCGAATGCCCGCCGCCCTTGTTCGACATGATGTTCGCTGATCCCAGGCTTACCACCACCATGCCCTTTCGCAACACTCCCAGTAGCCAAAAACTGATCACACCACTTGTTTATAGTCTTGAACGACGGGGGCGCTTTGTTGTAAACTCGACGAAAGTTTCTTTGCACTTGGGTCGCCGATTTTGTCTCTGCATACCACCAGACCACTTGTGCACGCTGCTTCATATCCTCCATTTTGCTAAAACAATTGACTGCAGCTCCACTACGGCCACTTGGCGTATCAAATTTGCACACCACAAACTTGTTGAGTTGCTCTGTCTGCCCCTTCAGGATTCACAGGTCCACCATCTGAAATGAGAAAGATGTAGGATATTAAAATGTTGGAGTCTCATTGTGGACACCCTGCTTATTTCGAGTAGTCGTTAGCCTGCATGATAATGTAATGGCACAACGTCGTAAAAAGAAACGTGATTCATCCGATTCGGCGACACATTTCGATTGATCCACGATCCAGCTTCAGTGATGCCGTGTTCACTGGAATCGTAGTGTGGTTGGGTCAACGTCGGTGCCTGCAGGGGTCGTCTGCTGCTGAGCTCAAATCTTTCAAATGGCTCTGAGAACTGCGGGACTTAACAACTGAGGTCAGCAGTCCCCTAGACACATAACTACCTAAAACTAACCTAAGGACATCACACACATCCATACCGGAGGCATGGTAGTAGCCACGTGGTTCCGGACTGAAGCGCCTAGAACCGCTCGGCCACAGTGGACGTCTTCTGCGGAGTCACCCAGGTTCAACAACGTTCGCTGAGCGGTGTGCTCCGCAACACTTGTGCCTGCACCAGCATCGTCCTCTGTCGCCGGATCTACTACAAATCGCCAACTATCCCGCTTTACAGAGCGGGCAAGTCTCCGGCTCCACGTTTTGCGCAAGACGTGGACGGCCAACACCTACACCCGGTTTCACGATCCTTCAGCCGCTTTCCATAGATGCTCATGACAGTAGCACGAGCACAGCCAATCAGTTCACCATTTCCGAGAAGCTCGTCGTCAGGCGACGGGTCACAGCAACCTGCCCTTTGCAGAGTGGATTACGTCGGTGGGTTTTACCATTTGTGGACTGTGCCTCCACTAAAACCATTTCCCATTCGTCTCTGCTCCGTTTATATAATTTCCTTACAGCGTCACGTGCCCTCAAAGCCATTAGGCGGCATTCGCTCTCCGTGGCCAGCGGACATAACGCTTTGGCTTATAAGAGAAGGTATAAGAATATGTCGTTATTGTTTATTTATTTATTTATCACTTATTTAGCCTGGCCGGCTAAAGTTTGGACAGCAACGAGTGTTTGTTAGTTTTGAAATTATACAAAACAGTCATCCTAACTTCACAGGATTGGTCATGGACTACGGCTTCACACCTACGTGCTCATCCTAGCCAAAGTTATGTATGCATTTGATAGTTACTTGTGTTTTTGACTCTATTAAAAGTGTTAAAGTTACATGCAGCACCGGAGTGCTTCACCTCTCCTGCTCCTACTCACTTCCTTCACTCTCGGCCTATATTACAGAAGCAGTTCACAGGAGCAGACCCACGCACCGCCTATCCAGGCGGGATAGAAAACCATGTTTAGTATTATCAGAAGCGGAATGGGTAAACAAGAGGAGCTGATTGAAATGATAGTGACAGTGTCCGTTAGGAATGAACCTGACTGAAATGGGGAAGTACTCCAACTGGAGGTAAGGAAAAGTTGTGGTGGAGGGAGACTGACAAGAGTGAACTGCATGGTATGAGAGAGACAGCTGTTGTGACAGAAGGTGGAACGTCAGCTGTTGTTTAGCAGGAATTTTATTTCTCTAATATTTTGAAGAAGATTATTCCAAAGGTGGGTTCCTGATACAGAAAATTATTTAGAGTTGCGTTTCGCAACCTTTTTAGCTGTGTGGACCACATATTTTGTAAAAACAACTTAGAGTCCAGTAACTAAATATACAAATAAAAAATATAAACAAATACCCACATTCAAATATACAGAGTGATTTACGAAGATATGCAAATATTTTAATGTTATTCTACAAATAAAACTAAAGAAAAAAGTTCATATAAACATAGGTCGGCAAATGTTTAGTTACGGAGTCACGGCTAATAAAAGATTTTGCCTGAAATTTAGCAACTTCGCTAATATGAAGCCATTGTAAAACTGTACGAGGTTAAAGTAAAGCACGATTACCATTTATTTTGTTGTTATTGGTCTGGTGAATCTAATAAAACATGTCGCAGACGTTTATCTGAAGTATATCCAGTTGTTGTTGTACTTGCTGGCACGCATTCAAGACACGACCATGTACTGTCCGCATATCGTTGACTGGTGTGGCGTAGACCAATTCCTTAAAGTGTCCCCATAACCAAAAGTCTAGGGGTTTTTAGGTCTGGCATGGAGAAGGTGAGGGCCGCCTTCCCCCCCCCCCCCCCGCCCCCCCCCCCCCCCATCAAACTAGCGGTCCTGAAATGTCTGCGTCAGATCTTCGCGTCGATTGTGACTCAATTGTGCTGGTGCGCCATTATACATGAACCACATTTGTATTCGTTGCTGCAATGGCATAGCCTCCAGCAGTGTAGGCAATACATTGAGAAAGTTCAGATAATGCGCCCCAGTTAACCTTTATGATAGCACGTATGACCCTATTAACCTATCGCCAAATACGCCTGCCCATACGTTGATTTCGAATCGGTGTTGACGCGCTCTTTCCTGAATTGCTTGTGGGTTTACATCTGCTCATACATGCTGGCTATGGAAAATCACAATACCGTCTCTTGTGAACCCTTCGTCATCGGTAAAATGTCTTTGATATGAACAGTGGATCTGCGGCCCACTTCTCCAACAGCCATTGACAGAACCGCCATCTGCCATGATGATCCTATGGCCTTAATGCCTGAATGCGCTGTAGGTGATGTGGGTGAAGCAACTGTTCAAGAAGTACCACCCAGATTGAGGTAAGCCTTCTGCTGCTGCTAATAGTCGTAGGTGCTCCCAAGGGTTTCTTCCACCGAACGTAGCGTATAGTCCTCCACTTCAGGCGTGCGGATTGTGGAGGGCTTTCCACTGTCAGTCTTCTGATGTACAAGGGTACCTGTGTCTCTCAGACACTGGAAAAGTCTGCCAAACACCTTGTCAGAGGGCACTCTGCGTTGTGAATATTTTTCAGCGTGGAAGGCACGGGTGCGCAGGCTTCATGCATTTGATAAACCATAACAGGGTATCATATCCGTCACTTCACTTGTCGAGTAGTAGACTTACATTCCATACAGATGGTGGAAGAAAGAAAATACAGATGTACTACACCATATGTACGTATAAACAGTGCAGTAACAGTGAACACATAAGAGAATCCGCCTTCGGAAGAAGGTAAAAGATCATGATACGTATCCAGGGTTGACGGTACTGTACAATAAGGTACACAAACATGACGGAAACTAACGTAGCCTAGAACTCGACTCGAACCACACAACTGTCTGTAGACCACCTAATGGTAGATAGAGTACTGTGAGTAAGACATCATAATACCCTTCCGACACATTGATGGAGCGCCAATGCCACGACTGTCCCAATATCCGCAACCAAGCGTCGCGCAACCCTTCCGATAAACACGTGTTTATCTCGGAAAGTATGCGTTTCCAGACCCATGTTTACTGGACTTATTTTTCTTGTTTCGATGAGTACTATCACCTCTCAAAATATTCGACACTTTTTTGAACACCCAGTATACGTGTGTGTGAATGTGTGGTGTGTGTGTGTGTGTGTGTGTGTGTGTGTGTGTGTACTAAGCTTAATTAGTAAATCACACTGTGCAAGAAAGATTGAAATTATATTTTTTTTTATAAAGAAAAGAATTTTATTATGTTTACTTAGCTGTCACGATTAGATGAAAGCCCAAAATCTAGTGATGAAAGTTAAAAAGAGCTCAGTGGGACTTTTAACACTGTTGATACCCACGAGAAAACGAATATCTTGATTAAAACTGGTTAGCTGTAGCCTCAAACCACTATCTATAATGAATCTACTCCTGTACTTATATTTCAAAAAAAAAGTAAATAGCGGTTCATCAGTATCTCCACCGGACTAATCGAAGTGGCACAGTGGCTAACGTTCTCAACTCTCATTCGAGAGACCCGAGTTCAATTCTAGGGTCGCTCTTGCAGATATCGGTTTTCTGCCATCACCCATGACACTCCATGCAAATGGCGGGATGGCTGCTTAAATAGGGCCACGGCCGCTTCTTCCCCTCCAGTAGGAATCAAAACGAGCAAAGCTCTGTCTCTCATAATCTTGGACATGGACGGGACGTACAGCACCAACCGTCCTTACTATTTCTTGCTTCAGGATATTAAATGATCGAATTCAGGCGAGTTGTTCTTGTGAACAGTTGTGTCCGAGAAACTACCAAGTCGATAGTTTACGATCGGATCCTGGGATCTTATGTGTTTACCCCATGAGCGACAAGCCTACGCCACCCTCTGTAGTGCAGTCTGTAGGGGTGTACACTTCCAGCCGCCGTTGGCACACGATATTGGTAATTTTCAACATTAAAGAAAATACTGGCAGTCCTTCTTAGCAACTTCTTTCGATCTATTCTCTCTCTCTCTCTCTCTCTGTCTGCCTCTGTGTGTGTGTGTGTGTGTGTGTGTGTGTGTGTGTGTGTGTGTTGTGTGTAAAAAAAAGAAAAGAAAAGAAAAAAAACAGGGTAGGTTTTGACATGACAGAATGAACCATTCCCCTGCCGCGCGTGGCAGCCGCGCGGTTTTGGAAGCCTTGCCACGGTTCGTGCGGCTCCCCCCGTCGGAGGTTCGAGTCCTCCCTGGGCATGGGTCTGTGTGTTGTCCTTAGCGTAAGTTAGTTTAAGTAGCATGTAAGCTTAGGGACCGATGACCACAGCAGTTTGGCCCCGTAGGAACTTACAACAAATTTCCAAATTTTCAACCAGTCCCCTGTGAGTGCTGTAGGCTAGCGACACAGCATTTCAACTCCTATTTCAACTCGCTGACCTACACGACTGACGAGTGAAACCTTCTGAAGCTCCTGATAATTTTTATCTTGTCTTCTAGTCTCGGCCAGTGCTCACGAATGGTTCAAATGGCTCTGAACACTATGGGACTCAACTGCTGTGGTCATAAGTCCCCTAGAACTTAGAACTACTTAAACCTAACTAACCTAAGGACATCACACACATCCATGCCCGAGGCAGGATTCGAACCTGCGACCGTGGCGGTCGTGCGGTTCCAGACTGTAGCGCCTTTAACCGCTCGGCCACTTCGGCCGGCCCAGTGCTCACGACCCAGTGCCATAATGCCCACGCACTGCTAGCGTGTCGGTGCCCACAGGTTGGGAATCGCCGATTTAGAAAACATGACAGCGTTATGTGATGGTACAGAGAGAATTTTACTTTGTTGTAAACAAGTATTTCTGCTGTGCTGTTTCGATAGTAGCGTAAGAGTTGAAGACATAAGAGGAAGAGCAATGATTAAGAAGGCGATAAAGCAAATATAGAGTAGGATAGTCTCTATGCTTATCGGCGCATAGCCATGGTAACTGTTTGTAGGCAGGTGTGATGTGGTCGAAAAAGTGTACGTCATAAGTGTATTGTACACAAGCATGTTACGATTATATTGTGGCGAAGAAAAATATAGAATAATCTGTAATCAGAGCCTACGCTGCGCTCTAGCATGTGTCTGAACGACAGTTTTCCGAAACAGTTAACAAAACGCAGCCGTACTAAAGAACATACAGCTCACACAAATGGTTTCCAGCTAAAATCGTCTTGTGCTTCGTTTCAGTGTACTGATGGTGTGTCTGTCTCGTGGTAAAGTGCTAGAGTGATGAAAAGAACATAGATATGCAAAGAGAAACAAGTACCAAGGAATCATTTCTTGTGTACTTCAGTAATAAAGCGATCTGATTCATACGCGGAGGGCAATCGTTCGGTTCCGCGTACCCGCCAAAGATATTTCCTTGGTGGCAAGAGCGCCAGATAAGGATAACGTAAGAGTTTTTTTTTTTTTTTTAAACAAGTGCCTTAGGTTCGAAACGGCCGCGAGCATTAAAAACATGCCCCTTCTGATTCTTATCCCGTAAATCGCATCAAAATAAAGATAGAATGCTAGAGTGCATTGTGCATCAGAATGCCAATTGTTCTGAGGTGGGATGAGTCACAGAGGCTGCAGTGGGAGTGGAAATGATCATGTTTAGTTTGTAGTTAAGATATGATTTAAACAACATTCTCCGCCGAAGCTGATTCTTCGCGTTATAGACTTATTTTTCCCTTCGCAGTTCGCTGCAAGAATAATCGGATATCAACAACAACAAAAATTCAGACTGCAACTTCTAAGAGAAATGTTGCAAATGTGCATATCGTAGCATACTGATGGCGCGAAATCGCCACATCAACAAGCCTTCGCTTTCCAGCGGAATTAATCTAATTAAACATCTCATAAGCTAGCAGAGGCAATTAGTGATATAAAAAGCACAAATTTAATAAATTTTGGTGGCTAACTCATTATGTCAAGGGGGATAAAAAGCTGACACACATGGCGGGGTATAAGCTATAGCACGGGATGGAGCAGAAGGTAAAGTTACGTGAGAATAAAGCGTCAGCGATAGGAGTGAAAGAGGAGAAAGACCCATAGAGTTTTGCAGTAAATTTCAGCTTTTAATAGTAGATATACTGTTCAAAATTCACTAGAGAAAGAGGTCTATTTCAAAAAGCTAAGGGGCACTGAAGATGCGGGTATCATCATGGTTAGACAGAGATTCTATAATCAGATACTGATTTATAAGGTGTAACCAGGACCTAATACGATCTCAGTTCACACTTATGTAATGATTCCCAACCAAAGTTGTATGAAGCTGCATAATACTATGATAATGGATACCACAACAGATGGTTTACTTCAGGAAGAGGAACGAATGTAAGAAGTTAAAAATATTAAGGAAAAGAAGGGAACACAGCAATTTATGTTACTAGGGAATTAAATCAAAGTGACATGTAAGGACGCTGAAGATAAATGGGGGCAGGAAAGAGGAAACGACCGTCTGGAGGACACAATCTGCATAAGGAAAAGATAAAATAAATTTCGAAGAATTGAAGAACAATGGCTATCACATCAAGGGCGCAAAAGGTATTCTGTTGTTAAAGGCAGATGAGAGAGCAGACAGACGGAAAAAAGCTCAACGGACAAAAAATTAATCACTCCACGAGATCATTACAAGCATGATTCAATACCGTGTAATTCCATCCCTGGACTTGATAATCGCCAGGATTCGGTTTCTAAGTGAGCCCACTATGTTGTTCAAATACATCACATACAGGTTAAGCTACACGTTGAAGATTTGATCGCACAGTTCCACCGAATTGCAGGGACGCTGATGTCGACGTTCTACCCGCTGTTCCACGTCCAACAGATTTTCTATGGGATTCAAGCCAGGTGATTTTGCAGGCCCGTCGAGATGTAATAGGGTGAGGGAGTGTCAGAAAACTAGTCACATGTTCTTCCAGACCGATGAATTGCTTCGCTATTGTCTTAATGTGCCTGTGTGAACAATGGCCTCTTGCGAGATGACCGACTTCAAATGTTCCTTGCATGTAATTCCCCTCACAGTGTTGTCTCGCTTACAGGCGGGCCTCGGTGGCCGTGCGGTTCTAGGCGCTGCAGTCCGGAACCGCGGGACTGCTATGGTCGCAGGTTCGAATCCTGCCTAGGGATGGATGTGTGTGATGTCCTTAGGTTAGTTAGGTTTAACTAGTTCTAAGTTCTAGGGGACTGATGACCTAAGATGTTAAGTCCCATACTGCTCAGAGCCATTTTGTTGTCTCGCTTACAGGTAGAGATGCTGCCTGCAGCAATTCCTGTCGGGTTTGAAAGTGATTTTGATTCTCAAGTGGTGAAAGAGCCTCCAGTCCCTCAGAGACAGGGTATTTTTCCGACTATAATTCTGACGTCGTGTTTCGTCGCCATGTGCATTACACCATTGGTTGTAGACACGTTGAACAGTACACCGCGAAACACCAACAAATCCCTCAACTTTACACGCCGTATAACCACGGGCACGACCAAACGCAATTGCTGCTTTTTGCCACGGTCACGTCCTTACATTTATTCGTGTTTACGTGCAATATCCACTTGAAACACAAATGTCTCACTGATCGCTACTGCCTTATGCTCACGTAGAGGCACTGCGCGTGCGGCTGAGAACGTAATTCGATCGCAGCGCCATATGTAAAGGTTTAACGATTCGTCTGTGCGAGGGCATTAGGATGACTTAACTTTTTGTGCGATGAGATTATTACAGCGGACTTCATGTGGTGCAGTTATGGCCTCTCTGCTAGGAAGAAGGTGCGCCATAAGCTCCGAAGTACATTCTAATATTCTTACGAAATTTGAATAAAGAAAGTTCAGCTCAACCGCGTCGCTCAAATAAACCTGACCTCCATTCGTTAATCATATACTCGCCATAATACTGTTGCGACAAGAAACCCGAGAAGATTTTATTGCTCTCACACGCCGCGAGAACATTCGTTTCCATGTCTGTCGCATTCGTAAGTTACAGCTGCATCGGATGTAATGCAAGTGTTCAGGTGTAAAAGGTGGAGTACAATGCTGCGGAACTGCTAAATGAGTTCTGTTCTTTCGTACAGCATGTGCGCATTGCTCTGCGTAGAGCATCACCCACACAAAAAAGACGACCTACAATGGACTCGAGAAGGCAAATAGTAGTGTGTTCACTGGCTACACGCTTGGGATGCTGCAGACGTGATTTCTGTCTATCAGAGTTCCCTGTCCAGCTTCATCTCGCAGGGCAGTCAGGTACTTCATTAGGTAGCTATATGCCACTGCTGCAACTTGGTAGGTGTATTTTTCTTTTTTTCTAAGGTGGAAGCCTCTCCACGCTCGCACAAGCATGGTGACCAACTCAAAAGGTCTACTATCACCTGTGCATTGTTAATAATTAGACTCGAGGAGATCGCAGGAACGAGGAACTGCGCTGTTATCCGTACGTCTGGGTAAGATTAGCTATTAATACGGGCGCATCTGGGTGATAGAAATGGTCGAAAAAGCTTGACAGACTCAAGCTTGAAAGAAGAGTGGTTTTAAGGGCAGAGGGAAAAAAGTGCCAAGGGGAAAAAAAACCTCTGCGACAGTGTCAGGGCAGGTAGTAAGGGCAGTAGCGGTTTCTTGCTATCTGCGACAGATCGTGCAAGATAAGGTTATGTTAGTGGTTGGGTATCACGCGCCAGTACCATAGAAGCAATGCCAGATTGTCATAGAATGATCAGTCCTGTCGAGGAGTTAAGCGCTGCTGCTGCTGGCACCGCTGGCACCGACGTCGTCTCCTGGGCCACCTGCTGCTGCTCCTCCTATGTCGCTGCGTGTTCCGGTTGCTGCGGCTGGGCTCGTGTGGATTCTCCTGGGCCTGCTGCAGTGGCTTCGTCCCTGTAACAAGGAACTTAGTGCATCAACGCATGCGTTGCCATTACGCCCATAACACTACCGTCCGCTACTGCTATACCATAACCTTAAAGTTGGAGACAGGTCGTGAAATAAAACTATATTGTTGAAGCAATTATGGTATAACTTAACAGAGCAGTGTTACCCTATGAGAGGAATTTTGTTATGTTGGCCGTGTTGTACCTAACGGAGGTGGCTTATCGGAAGTGGAAGTTAGAATTGCTTAAATGTTAAGTAGTCACAAACAATAATTTACCTATCTACACTGTTCAAAGAGTAAGGAAAACGGCCGCCAGCCTAATTAGGCAAGAGAATTATTGACATTCTTGTTTATGAAAATAGGTATGAGTAACTTTAACGGACAAACACAACCTGTAGTTTGCCATACGGGAGTGCAATGAACTCTGTCACCTGCACATGTTCACGTTAAAGAAAAAGCTAACAGTTATAAGATAACATGGCTATTTGCATAATGGCATCAGAAAACGACATATACTTTTGCCTTCCAGGTTTGTTCAAACTGAATGGTCTCAATCATATTACTATCAATATTCACTGTAGAATCATAAAATCGTCATAGGTTCAATATTACTTTCCAAACATTTTCCTGTCTTATAAAAAAAAGTTGTATATGTAGTTCACTGCAAAATTATGAACTGGTCATAAGTCTCTCTCTCTCTCAGCTAAATACTTTTCTAATTAGAATGAATGTTAAATGTATTTCACTAACAAAAAATTTCAACTGAATTTAGAATAAAAGAAGTTACTGTTTTCATAGATAGTGGTCTTTCTATTAATTGTTATTTAGCATGAGCACAATAGACGAACTATAGATCCTGTTACAACATTAATATGTACTTTTAATACACAAGGGGATTCCAGTGTTGTATAGAAGTTCACTTGAATAGGAAGAGTAATTGAAACTTGCTATAAATAAGTAGCATTGTACATTTGAACTACTGTCAGTGGAGGGGGGGGGGGGGCTTAATCTTGACCACTGTAACAGAGCATACTAAACACACTTTCAACACACTAAAGAAACAAGATATTAGTTCTCAACTCTTACTGCAGTAAAACACAACTTGACATATCTGTAAGAAACTGACTCACCTTTGCGATTTGCAACAAGCAGCAATGTAATCATTTACTAAGCAAAACTTTACCATCCTCAGTTTTAATAACTTTTAATTTTGAAATTGGCAACAACAGATTAATAAGCAGTTTTAATAATAAAATTATTTTCAGCAGGCATCATGTACTTCAGCACACTCTCTTGCCACATTAACTTTAACTTTCTTTCAATGTAGGACACTCGGTAAGCACTTTAGAGTGGGAGGGACCCTAAGTGGATCTGTGGCTGAGGATAAATCACGGTAGGTACAAGAGTTCAGTTAAATTTTACTTTGTATTTGAGTACACTAAACATCCAATGCGCTGATCCTTCACTGTACATTATTATAGTGTTCCGTTACAGTGATTGCGCAATGTTGTGGCGATTGCATGTTGGTAGGTGGATTTGCAGGTAGAATTGCTGGACTCTGTCACTTCTTGGTGGCGATGATAGACATCAATTCCAGAATAGCTCCGGCTCTTTATTCATCCATCTGAGGCATGGGAAAGCGCCAGGAAAAGCCTCTCTCAGAACCAACACAATATACAACTTTTACATGGGCAGTTCACAGTTCGGTAGGTCGTCCCCGACTGACTCTTGGTTCCACCTTTTCTACCTAGGCCAACCACAATTTGCGCGCGCTACGCAGTTCCGTTCCCGAGGGGAACCACAACACCTTATATATACATAAAATAACTAAGAACCCTAAGTGAAGGTCAGCAATTTACATAACAGCAAACTAACATTTTAAATGAAACAGAACATTTGCATATATTGGTTGATCTACACAAAATTATTTAAATAAAATTATTTAATTTTAAAGATAACCAAAGAGATTATATGAGGAAGACAAAAGATCATTCGCTCATATTGTGCATATTACAGAGATTACACTTCATTACAGTATCGTAGTAATCGTACACTATTTACAGAAGTTCAACGATGGGTTGTTGAACAAAATAGAAAGCTAAATGAATCAACAAAAGGTATGTAGTGTCTAAGCTATGGTGTTACACGCCCTCTGCTGCGCCGCGTCGTCAGTGACTTGGCACAGCTTCATCAGGCTGGTGCTGAACAGCGGCAGCCCGCCGCCGTTCGGCTTCCTCCTCTACAGCATTGTGCAGCTCTGCCGCATCTGAACCTCCAGCAGCTCCGCTTGTTCGGTGAGCTGCGCCGCTTGAGCGTCGGAGAAATGCACGCCGCTCGCTCGCGCTTGCGCGATGAGGGCTGCCTCTTTGGCTTCTCGGTCCCTTGCGAGGGCCGCCACCACGGCGATCGGCGTCGCCGTCGATACCGCTGGGGCGGCGGTTGTCTTCTTTGCGCCTTTCACCTGCGGTGCTGCTGGGGCAGCCGCTGGGACAGGCACGCGAACGTCCTTCTACGAGGTCGCAGGAGTGTTCGTAGGTTCTACTGCACGGAGGCCTTGAGCGAGGACTGCACGCAGTTGCCTCAAGGCCCCTTCCTTCTCTGCAGCCACGGCGGCTGCGAAGGCAGCCCTCTCTGCCGCCATGACGGCTTTTAGGGCTGCGGTGGTCTCCTTCACGGCGGTGCCGAGGTCGAGGCCACAGTTCTTCTCGGGGGCGCAAGCTGCATCCCGACTGCCCGTCGCCGGGCGGTCGTCCCCGCTCCTGGCTGGTGGAGCAGCTTCTGCGCTGTCCCTCAGCTGCGCCGGGCTGGTCTGAGCCCTACGTCGTTGCCGACGTCGTCTTCTCTTCTTCCGCTGCGTCGGTGTGGCCGCCGCCGCCTCGCCGCTTTCGGCACGGTTGCGGCTTGAGAAAGCCGGGCAGCCGCGCCCGCTGGCGACGTTCGGACCGCCACATCGGACGCAAGTCGGCAGAAAGTTACTACCGCGGTCGCAGGCGCGGCTGTCGTGCTCACCTGAGCACTTGACACACCGTGCCGCGTTGCGGCAATACTTCGCGACATGGCCCTCGCCCTGGCACCTGAAGCACTGGGGCTGGGGTTCCATGGCGGTCGGGAGAGCGTCTGTCGTAACAGGAAAGCCTAGCAACTTCCAGAAGCCAAAGATGTAGCTCTCGCCGTCGGCAGTTTGCACGTTCACGGCGTAGAGCGGAGCCCTCTTCCTGTTGGTCCGGTTGTGCAACCTTGTAGTTGCATTGCCAAACCCAGCTCGCAGCAGCCCTTCCCGGACCACTGCCTCGTCACAGCACCAAGGTAACCCCCTTCGGAGTGCCTCGGTCGTCTTCTTCCTTCCGACTGAAGGTGCCTTCTCACGCGCTGGCGGTGCATCGACAATGTGGTCGGCCACTGCGACCTCGATCGCCCTGTGGTCAGCCACGTTCGCGGCCCGAACGCAAACCAGCGAGTCTGTATCTACAGACTCGTAGACTACCTCGTTCCTAGCGCAATTCGTCATTGTGTCGAACAGCGCTGCCCACCCGCCTTTGCACTTGACGTACAAAGGGAGGACAGGCCGCGACTCGTCTTCTCGGGGCTTCCTTGCTCGGTCGGCAGACTCAGTGAGTTGCACAACCGAAGGACCCTTCGTAGCAGCAGGTTTCCTCTGCGATACTTCTTTCCCATGCTGTGGGGCGTAGAACACGACAATCTGCAGACGTTGTGAAAACAGCACACACAGCACAGAAACTTCTTCACAAGCTCTCAACGGCCGAGTAAGCGTAGCGCGCAGCGGCAGCGATGGGTACACCTCGCTAACTCAGGCCGCTCTAGGTGTAGATCACCTACAACAAGCATGGACAATCTTTGGTGACCCGCGGAAGTGAATCATATTTACTAAGGGTCACGGGCCGCCACGCCAGGTGACGTGACAACGCTCCTTGTCAGAACTAAATAGTCCGTAGACGAAGCACAAGATCGGATTAAGCGAAGGACGAAGCAGGAAACTGGCCGCGTCCTTAGCACAGGTACCGTCAAGGCAAGCGAATGCACGGAAAACCTAAATTCGGATAGCCAGGCGGCAATTTGAACTGCCCTGCATGAAAATAAAATGAATGTTATAAGGAAAAAGTGGAAAACCATGAGAAGATGAAGAAGATAAAAAAATTTACGCAGGCTAGACACTACATTTCTTCAGTTAAGATGCCACATTTACTTAAAATAGGGGTAAAATTTTATAAGTTTTCCAAGGATTCCTTAAATATTTGTATAGTTCAGCAGATAATCGGAAACACTGTTCGCTATTAATGAAAATAATGTCATTCTCAAAATTGTCTCGAATGAGATGTTAGAGCCATTCGAGATATGAAGAAGGGAAAGCCACCTGGAAATAATACTGTTTCAATAAAATGATTACGAAGGCTTTGGTTCACTTTCAATAAAACCATACCAAATCCCTGAGAAACAGGTCAGTTATTAAACTTACGTTAATACACCGAAGAGTTGTTACACCTCTCGTTTGATTCCATCACAGTATTTTCTGAAACTATGAACTGAAAGACGAGACAGGAAACCAGTTTCCATATCACCAAAACTATTCTGAACAGTCCTAGACAGAAATTTTAGTTCCTTAAACTGAAAAAACGGAATAGTGTTAATGGATCGTATCTGAAGCATCTTAATTTCGATCATGACACACTACTGTTTGCCTCTAATGCATATAACTACCAACAACACATAGAGGAAATAGGGAAAGTTTAAAAGCAGGCTTGCAAATCAACTGCAATATGATTACATTAACGTGTAGTGAGCATAAAGAAAAGAAAAATTTACAAACTAACAATGGAGTCATGATATGAGCTGATGATTTTTTGTATTTAGAGCAGTTGAAGACAGCGATAGGACATGTAGGAAATGAAATAAATATGAAAGTAGAAACTGGGTGGAGTACTTTCAGTAAACCAAACAGCGTTTTAAAAATGAAGATTAAACTTGAAGCGGGTTGTTTTAGTATTGAAAATGATCTACTTCTTTGAGTAGTTAGATAGAGCCCTGATCTATGAAGCTACGCCCTAATATATGTTCAAAGCCCAGTACTGGATTGAAAGCGAAATGTGACCACAACTAATTCAAGAAAATTATTGCAGTAACACATTACCTTACGTAAATTTGCGTAACGGTAAATGAAATTTGCATAGCAGTGTACTCGTGCATCAAAATGTACGTAATCATTCGTTAAGCTCTACGAAAAACTACTGAATGTGGATGCTTTTACCTTTTAACCAAAAGTAGTGCAATGAGGATGTTTCCTCGTGACTGCAATTACTGAATTTATACTCGAAAAATTCATCACTGAAATGCTTCGTCAGATCAATAGAATGATAACTTAGTTCAAAGACACAAACTGTACGTACGTGAAAATGGGGGCTAGCCTCACTACCTCGTGATACATCTAATCTAACGTTAGATCGCCTTACCAAAGCGATCAGCAATCAAGGTCCACACTTACCTATACGCATCTGTCGATTAAGCATGCATAGAGTGTTATGTTAACTGTTAATGAAGTAAAAGAGTTGTGTACGGCTGAAGAATTTGACGATTTGCGCACTGATTTGTCACTGATGGAACAAAGAAAGATCTTAGTAAAAGGTGTCGATATGGCTCCACACCTAGCATGCATCTATTTTGTGTGTAACACAAAGAAATGGTTTAGGAAGAGAGAAGAAGTAGCAGGAATACCGAAATAGTTAGTATATTGTTCTCAAATTGATCAAACAAATGATACAAGTCACGTGGATTCTCAGTACCAATGACATGAATCGAAATTTTAGTAGAAGCCAAGAAATTATAGGTCTTCTAACATTCTGCGTGGTGTCTGTTTGTTCTATATCGTGTCTCCCTACCACTTTCGCGCAACGACGCTCTGACCGTGTTTTTTAGGTAATTGACTAGTTTGAACCTGGGACCTGTTGCTGGTAAGAAGACGCCAGACCACACATGACATGTAGAGTTCAGTGAGACTAGCGATGATATAACCAAATACTTAATGATTTCAGCGTCAGCTCCACTGCACTCCCTGTAAAAGAATCTTAATACTAACTAAATTTAGTCGAAGGGGTTCAAGGCTTTCCTATTTTTAGTTAGCTGGTAAAATAACGTCGAAAAAGCAGTTAAGTTTACCATTGGAAATTTTATTCTACTCACAAAACATTGTTTATAAATTGCACTATTGATAAAAGGAAATGTTTTAATACAGGATGGTAAAAAGCAACTGCGTTCAACAAAAAATGTGAACGAATATTCCCTGAATGGGTTTCCAAGTTCTACAATGGATCGAAGGATGACCTATGCCATATCACATCTATAATCTAGGTTTAAATAAAGTTTCACAAAAGAGAAAACTATCAAAATGGTCTACAGTGACCCTCAATTATCTTTAATTACTTATCTAACTTGTCGTAAATTACAGTGGCTGATGTGGCTTCTCAATAACTATATAACAGAAAAATCATCGCGTTTCAGATTTTTACTTCAAGTGGCAAATGTGAACACCATGAGATTTAATTGACGATCGACACTAGTATTACGTAAAAAGGGGGTGTAACAGATGAGACTTCTGCAGTTCTGAGTGAAGATTTACGCGCTGTTATGCGGCATCGCGTGCGTTCATTACCTTGTCAGTGTTCGTCAGGGGGCAGTGGGCAGCACATCTCCGCTCACCTCGCCGTCTCGGAAGCAACTCTCTCCTAACTTCTCCTTACTACAATTTACCGAAGTTGGTTTAAAAAAACTATCTGGCTGTGTTTTCATCTGACCAATCAGGGTCTCAATGTTAACCTTAAGCTCTGCCTACCAAAATTCTGTCTATCCAATGAGAAACGTTATACTTTTCGTGGGGGGGGGGGGGCAATGCTTTTAAAGTTTGTAACGTAACAGAGACGCGAAAAAGTCTCACGCTAAAACTTGCAGCTGGTGTGGTCCTTTTAGTGTTATCGTAAGATCTATACTGTTCTTCTGGAGGGCTCTATCTTTTAACATGGGCTGGGGGGGGGGGTGGTCCTGACGTAACAGAGACGCGAAAAAGTCTCACGCTAAAAGTTGCGGTTGGGGTGGCCCTTTTTATGTTATCGTAAGATCTATGCTGTTCTTCTGGAGGGCTCTAGCTTTTAACATGGGCTGGGGGGTGGCCCTGACGTAACAGAGACGCGAAAAAGTGTCACGCTAAAACTTGCGGATGGGGTGTGGTCCTAGCGGTTAGCTGGCCACGTGGGTGTCCGTCCCTTATCGTAGGACCTTCCAGCTTAGCACGGGTCTGCTCCCGGCTTCTGTTCTCGTTTCTCCCCTCGGAACTGCGTCTGTCTCACGGTGGGAGGGTATGACATGCATTTAGGCATTCTTGGGTTAGTCTGTGGTATTCCATTTGCTCACTCGTTACTCGTATTACTTTGGTTAATTTAATGTCACGATTTATTCGGAGTTATGTGACATACTACTGGATTTGCTTATCATGTCAGGGTTTTCATGGAAGGTGTTGGATTTGCCTGACACCTTACAGTCTCTATACACG
Organism: Schistocerca piceifrons; assembly: GCF_021461385.2. Taxonomy (NCBI): domain Eukaryota; kingdom Metazoa; phylum Arthropoda; class Insecta; order Orthoptera; family Acrididae; genus Schistocerca; species Schistocerca piceifrons. Next base: position 259,690,410 of record NC_060144.1, on the reverse strand, counting down.
TCTACCAGTAAAGCAATAACCTAACCTTATGCAAGAGAGGACGATAAGACCGAGAGTATAGTGCAACGGTATAGAGTACATATTACTGTATCCCACAATCAGCTTCCTGCTTACGAAAAACGTGCGGTCTCCTAGCCTTTATGATGCCACTTGCCCGACCACCGAGTCATGTTACAAATTATTACAGGTTCTTCATTCGGAAGTACTACAGAAAAAACTTTATAGATATTTACGTCACACAAATGAAATGACCTAAGCATTGTCTACGAATAACCATGGTAAAATGACTGGAGTGAATCTCACCACAACCACCAACATCGCATACGTCGCCTCTCACCCGCCTCGCTTCGAGTTCAGGAACACAGTGTCCCATTCAGACACACACAGCCTCATGGCGCAGACAACCACCCGCGTCCCTCATTTCCTGAAGACCCGAGCGCCACGTCAAAGATGAAAACTCGCATCAGCAGTGCCACAAAGAGATAACCCAATGTAAACTAACGGGGCCAACGTGCTGTAAATGTCGTATGACTAGGGCCTCCCGCCGGGTAGACCGTTCGCCGGGTGCAAGTCTTTCGATTTGACGCCACTTCGGCGACTTGCGCGTCGATGGGGATGAAATGATGATGATTAGGACAACACTACACCCAGTCCCTGAGCGGAGAAAATCTACGACCCAGCCAGAAATCGAACCCGGGCCTGTCGCGCTGACCACTCAGCTACTGGGGGCGGACTAACGTGCTGTTACTCTTTTCTTTGTTGCCGAAGGACAAACACCGGTAGGCATCCGTTGGGTAAAGAAGAAAGTATATGGGGCAGCATGTCTGTTGAAAACCACCTTATGAAATAGTGCGCCAAGTTCCGTGCTGCTGCTCCATGATAACGCACGTCCCCACATCGGAAGTGTTGTAACGCAGAAGTTACACCATTTCAAGTGGAAGACACTCGAGCACCCGCTGTATAATCCTGATCTCTCCAGATGTGATTATCACGCCTTTAGTCCCATAAAACAGTCTTGAATGGTCGACTATTCCCGTCGGACGAGGAGGGGCCGCAGGCAGTTACGGACTGCTTCACGCAGCAGGACACGGTGTTTCACCAAACGGGTATCGTCAACATGGTGCGTCCTCAATGGTAACGGCGAGTTTGCCTGATTAGCATACCACTTGTGGACTGTTCACCATTCGAAATGAAACTTTTTGATTGTCCTTTATACTGTGCCGCGATTTAAAGAAAGTCATAAAACTTTGTGTAAAAAAGACAGCGCAGTTTAACATCCAACTTCCTCACTGTATCTAAAAAAAAAAAAATGCACATAGCATTTGTTACCAACCATGAATTATGCCTATGCCTGTGAGACATGGATTTTTGAAGCCAAAGCTATTCAAAAACTGAGAGCTTCTCGGCGACCAAAGGAAAGAAGATGCAAGTTGGGAATTACTACGAAAGGCAGGAAAGCAAAGGAACTGGACAAGCATGGGTTGAAGACTGCACATTTAGCCAGGCGAATACATGGTATATGGTTGGATGAAGTCTTCTGCAGGATTCCAAGATAGGCCTAACAAAGGGCCGTGAGGACGTCCTTATCTCAGGTGGGTAGACGACATTAGGAAACACGCAGGAAAACTATGACGCGCTCAATAACTGATATTAGTCTTGACCACCGTACTTATTAATTTTCTTCTGCCACACGCTTTTACACTTGTTTATTCATATAAGAAACCTAAAATGGATTTGTCGAACGCTGATACAAGGTGTCTGGTCTACATTACATGGTGATATTTCAGTTTGCAATCACATCTCATCACGTAATGTATACTACGGAAGCGAAATAGGTAGCAAAATAAAAAATAAATAAAAATTGAATGCTGCAAGGCAGTGTGCTCGCCTCTTCTCTAGGTAACATCTACACTAACAACCAGCTTTTGCCCGAAGATACAAACAGCTGTACCTATGCGTATAAGACAGTGAAAACAGCGCAAGGAAGATCGTTGGCGGATGTGGAACAAAAAACTTAAAAGCACTTAAAAGCTTGGATCAGCACCGTATAGAAAACAAGCTGAAGTCAGACAGTACTAGCACGAAAGTTCGTGCGTCTCATTTTGGCAACCGACAAGCCTCAAGTGAACTGAGAATCCCATGGTGAGATACGATATTAGAGCCCCGTGGTATTGTAGTTGTAAATTGTCGTAGCTGTGTTGGGAAAGAACGAGAGCTCCAAGCCCTAACAGAAAGCACTAAGGCTCAAATAGTTGTGGGTACAGACAGCTGGCTAAAGCCGCAAATAAGTTCAACCGAAATTTTTTCAAACGATCTAACAGTGTTCAGAAAGGATAGATTAAATACGGTTGGTGGTGGAGTATTTATTGCTGCCAGAGGTAGTTTGCCTTGTAGCGAAGTTGAAGTAGATAGTTCGTGTGAAATAGTATGGGTAGAGGTTACATTTGACAAGCGGACTAAACTATTAATTGGATCGTTTCACCGACCTCCCGACTCAGAAGATATAGTTACTGAACAGTTCAAAGAAAACTTGAGTCTCTTATCAAATAAGTACCCCGCTCATAAAATTATAGTCGGTGGTGACTTCAGTCTACCCTCGATATGCTGGAAAAATTATACGTTTGAAGCCGGCGGCAGGCATAAAACGTCATCCGAAATTGTACTGAATGCTTTCTCAGAAAATTATTTTGAACAATTAGTTCATGAGCCCACTCGAAGCGTAAATGATTGCGAAAGCATACTTGACCTTTTAGCAACAAATAATCCTGGACAAATAGTGAGTATTGTGACGAATACAGGGATTAGCGACCACAAGGCAGTTGCTGCTAGACTGAATACCGTAACACGTACAACCATCAAAAAGAAACGAAAAGTATATCTATTTAAAAAAGCTGATAAAAATGCTGTTAACGCCTTTTTAAGAGACAGTCTTCACTCCTTCCGATCTGATCATGTAAGTGTCGAAAAGTTGTAGAATGTTTTCAAAGAGATAGTATCGACAGCAATTTAAAGATATATTCCGCATAAATTAATAATTGATGGTACTGATCCCCCATGGTACACAAAACGGGTCAGATCGTTGTTGCAGAAGCAACGAAAAAGGCATGCCAAATTTAAAAGAATGCGAAATCCCCGAGATTGGTAAAGTCTTACAGAAGTTCGAAATATAGTGTGTACTTCAATGCGAGACGCTTTTAATAATTTCCACAACGAAATTCTGTCTCTAAATCTGGCAGAAAACTCAAAGAGATTCTGGCCATACATAAAGCACACCAGTGGCAAGATGCAACCAATACCTTCACTGTGCGATAACAACGATGAAGTCACTGATGACAGTGGCACTAAAGCGGAGTTATTAAACACGGTTTTCCGAAATTCCTTCACCAAAGAAGACGAAGTAAATATTCCTGTACTCCATTCAAGAACAACTGCCAAGATGAGAAACATAGAAGTAGATATCCTCGGCCGGTGTGGCCGTGCGGTTCTAAGCGCGTCAGTTTGGAACCGCGTGACCGCTACGGTCGTAGGTTCGAATCCTGCCTCGGGAATGGATGTGTGTGATGTCCTTAGGTTAGTTAGGTTTAAGTAGTTCTAAGTTCTAGGGGACTGATGACCTCAGTAGTTAAGTCCCGTAGTTCTCAGAGCCATTTGATATCCTCGGTGTAACGAAGCTGCTTAAATCACTTAATAAAGGCAAGGTCTCCGGTCCAGATTGTTGCAGAAGCAACGAAAAAAGCATGCCAAATCTAAAAGAACGCAAAGTCCCCAATATTGGCAAAGTTTTACAATCTGGACCGGAGGCCTTGCCTTTATTAAGTGATTTAAGCTGCTTCGTTACACCTAGGACATCTACTTCTATGTTTCTCATCTTGGCAGTTGTTCTTGAATGGAATTCAGGAATATTTACTTCGTCTTCTTTGGTGAAGGAGTTTCGGAAAACCGTGTTTAATAACTCTGCTTTTGTGGCACAATATTCCTCTCAGAATATTCTGATAAAATATCTCCATATTTAGCAATTATATACAACCGCTCGCTCACAGAAAGATCCGTACCTAAAGACTGGAAAATTGCTCAAGTCACACCAATACCCAAAAAGGGAAGTAGGAGTAATCCGCTGAATTATAGGCCTACATCACTAATCGATTTGCAGTAGGGTTTTGGAACATATACTGTATTCGAACATTATGAAGTACCTCGAAGAAAACGATTTATTGACGCATAGTCGGCACGGTTTCAGAAAATATTATTCTTGTGAAACACAACTAGCTCTTTATACTCATGAAGTAGTGCGTGCTGTCCACAGGGGATTTCAAATTGATTCCATATTTTTAGATTTCCAGAGGGCTTTCGCCACCGTTCCTCACAAGCGTCTTCTAACCAAACTGCGTGCCTACGGAGTATCGCCTCAGTTGTGCGACTGGATTCGTGATTTCGTGTCAGAAAGGTCACAGTTCGTAGTAATAGACGGTAAGTCATCGAGTAAAACAGAAGTAATATCCGGCGTTCCCCAAGGAAGTGTTATAGGCCCTCTATTGATCCTGATCTATATTACCGACATAGGAGACAATCTGAGTAGCAGTCTTAGATTGTTTGCAGATGATGCCGTCATTTACCATCTTGTAAAGTTATCAGATGATCAAAACGAATTGCAAAATGATTTAGATAAGATATTTGCATGGTGCGAAAAGTGGCAGTTGACCCTGAATAAGGAAAAGTGTGAAGTTATTCACATGAGTACTAAAAGAAATCAGCTAAATTTCGATTACGCGATAAGTCACACAAATCTGAAGGTTGTAAATTGAACTTAATACTTAGGGATTACAATTACAAATAACCTAAATTGGAATGATCACATAAATAATGTTGTGGGGAGAGCAAACCAAAGACTGCGATTCATTGGCAGAACACTTAGAAGGTGCAACAGTTCTACTAAAGAGACTGCTTACACCACGCTTGCCCGCCGTATTATGGAGTATTGCTGTACGGTGTGGGATCCGCATCAGGTGGTACTGACGAATGACATCGAAAAAGTACAAAGAAGGGCAGCTCGTTTTGTATTATCGCGAAATAGGGGAGATAGTGTCACAGACATGGTACGTGAATTGGAGTGGCAATTATTAAAACAAAGGCGTTTTTCGTTGCGACGGGATCTTCTCATGAAATTTCAATCACCAGTTTTCTCCTCCGATTGCGAAAACATTCTGTTGGCACCCACCTACATAGGGAAAAATGATCATCACGATAAAATAAGAGAAATCAGGGTTCGCACAGAAAAATTTAGCTGCTCGTTTTACCCGCGTGCCGTTCAAGAGTGGAACGGTAAAGAGAAAGCTTGAAGGTGGTTCATTGAACCCTCTGCCAGGCACTTTATTGTGAATAGCAGAGTAATCACGTATATGTAGATGTAGATGTTTCTCCACTGGTAAGTATGGTACCGCAGCACACGCAGCTGGCTGCCTACGACCAACTTCAACTGACAATGAGAAACTTCTTTGACCTGGCTGGTTTCCTGTCGCCATCCATCAGAAGGGAAACAGCAGTACTAGCGGACAGTCAAACAATCTACTTCAGCTTCACGTTACACAACTAGTTATTCCGCACGTAGTTTTATTAGGAAACAATTACGTGCTGTCCATGGACATTAAGTGATTTATTCATTATGATATTTTATTTCATTAAATTTTATATAATACAGTCACATGTGTCTGTGGCGTATAAAAGATATGGAAAAATAAAATACCAATTCTATTAGATTTACTGCAGACTCCAAGGAACAAACCACTTTCCGACTGGAGAGGTGGATAAAATCCAAGGAACGCCTCTAGAACCTACTATCAGAAGAGCTACAGGGCAAACTGGACATCGTGGACATGTTTGAGTCGTCTTCGAACTGGTCCTCCTAGATACAGCGAAACACTGTTCCTTGGTGTTCAATGACCTTGTGAATGTGGTGCAACACGTACATTTACACGTATGAACTTCTTTCTTCAATGCCTTACCTAGTGTTCTTAGGAAGATCTTGTTTTCCCGCAACTCATTGTAAAGGAAATGGCTCAATTCTGAACTTAAACCATATACTGCATGATTATGAAATAGTTGTTGCAATATATGTGACGCTCCTGACACTATTGGTAATAATAATAATTCTTGATATCATTTCGGCCATCTGCAGACCATGTTGCTTCAACTGTCGTTTTTATTTTCTTTGTGCCATGAATTTAACAGTAGACTAGTATTCCCGCAGTCACTTCTTGTGCTGTTCTTTCCATGCTTCAGTCCACGTTTCTCCTAGTTTTCATTTTAAACTTCCATTTGCAACCAAGGTACCCTTGGAGTTTCTCCTGGAGCAGAAATCGCTTCTGGATATCCTACTGTGTTATCCATGATTCTTTCAGGTCTTTTTGTATCTCACTGAACCACATTTCCTTGGCTTTCTTGTTGAGGAAGTAGCGCAAGATACAAATTCTCAACCGTGTATGAATATACAGAGTGCTCGAAGGAAGTGTCTCACACACTGAGAGGCGGCAGTGCTCAACTAAATAAGAAAAATAAGTCCAATAAACATGGATCCGGAAATGCATGCTTTCTGCGATAAAAACGTGTTTACAGGAGGTGCTCAACGTGGCGTCCATTCATGACAATACACCCCCCCCCCCTTCCCTCCGGCGTAAGGAATGACGCGTTCTTTGAAGTACACTCGGTTGTTGTTGTACCTGCTGGCACCCATTGAAGAGGCAACCCTGTACTGTCCGTACATCGTTGACTGGCGTGGTGTATGCCAATTTCTTCAAGTGTCTCCACAAACAAAAGTCTAGGGGATATACGTCTGGGGAACGAGCAGTCCAGCGGTACTGAAATTTCTGCATCAGATGTTAGCACACTTTGTGACGAAAGTAGTAGCACGTATGGCCCCTTTAGTCTATCACTAAGCAGGCCTGCCCATACACGATTGCGAATAGGTGTTGATGCCCTCTTTCCTGAATTGTTTGTGGATTTACGTCTGCCCTTACATGCATTATGGAAATGCACACCATCCCTTGTGAAACCTCCCTCATCGGTAAAAAAACTTTGATATGAGCAGTGGATCTGCGGCACACTTCTGCAACAGCCATTGACAGAACCGCCGTCTGCCACGGTGATCCCATGGCCTTGTGGCCTGAACGCGCTGTAGATGATATGGCTACAGCAATTGTTTCTTCCACCGAACGTAGCACACGCTCCTACATGTCAAGTGTGTGGACTATGCGGAGCTTTCCACTGTCAGTCTTCCGAGGTGCAAGGGCACACGCGTCCCTCAGAAGCTGAAAAAGTCTTCAGAGGGCCTCTGCGCTTTGTATATAGAGGGCACGAGCTCACAGGCTACGTCCATTTGCTAAACTATAGCAGAATACCATATCTGCCATTTCACTTGTCGAATAGTAGGCTTCTACTCCTAATGAGTGGCGGAAGAGAGAAAATTTAAATGTACTACACCATTTATACGTAAAAACAGCGCAATAACTGTAACAACAGTAAACACACGAGGAAATTCGCGTTTGTAAGAAGGTAAAACATCACGATACGTACCCAGGATTGACAGTACTGTACAAAAAGGCGCACAAACACGACTAAAACTAACGTAGCCTACAACACGACTCAAATCACACAATTGACTGCAGACCATCACATGGCTGGTATAGTACTGTGACTAAAGACATCATAATACCCTGCTAACTCATTTGACAGAGCGCCAATGCAACGACTGTACTAACATCCGCAACCAAGTGTTGCGAAGCCTTCCTGCAAACACGTGTTCATCAAGGAAAGGATGCGTTTCCAGCTCCATGTTTATTGTTTGGATGAGTACTACCACCTCTAGAAGCATTCGAAAATTTTTTGAACACCCTGTATAACAATGTGGCCATAGAAAATTACCCCCCCCCCCCCCCCCGTAATAATTGTGTCTATAAACTTTTCCGCATGTGAGTTCATGGTAGAGTAATCTTCTTAACTCACAATTTTTCTTGCCTGGACCTCGTATTTTCTTCAGAATCTGTCTTTATATAATTTCCAGTTTCTCTGTTAGATCATTTCTATTCATAGCAAGACATTTTGCGGCACATAGAGCCTCCGGTCTTATTACTGTGCAGCAGTGTCGTGTCTTGTCATCAATCGACATTAATTTCTTCTCGTAGACATTTTAGACATTTTTTACTAATTGGCACGCCGTTTCCATTTCCCTGATTCGCGAAGCGTAGGCTCCTTTCTTGGAGGCGTTGGAGTGTATTCCTCTTTTAGGTATTTAATTTCCACCGTCTGTTTGATTTTCCGTTTTTCCGCCTCTAGTTCACTGATTAGTGACTCGATATTTATTATAAATTCTGTTGTCTCGAAAGACATAAATTATGGATTCCTACCATTATTACTTGGGTATTAAGTTCATTCATTTGTTCTATAGCTGTGTCTAGGAATCAGAGAATAATTGTGGGAGTGTCTGAAAAGGCCAAGGAATCACTTGCAAGTTCTATAGCCACCTTTGTTGCTCATTCCTTTTCATCACCCGTACAGATTTGAAAAGTGGAGGAGAAGGACCATCTACTTGCCTGGCTTCCGTCTTGATATCAAAAGCATCTGAAATCTCTTCCATAATAATTTTGAAAGTCAATCAGATAACAGACCTTGTTTGGCTCCCGGTATCCAAGCCAAATTATATCAGAATTTCCGTGGAATCGTAAGGGTTTCTTTAAATCCACGAAGATCACCACGAATTTCTTAGTTTTGTTTCAGGTAAGAGGTAACACATTTAAAATTCAATAATTCCTTCCTAATGAATAATGTGGCTTGATGGCTACGTGGTGAAGAGCCATACTAGGGATTTACACATCTTGGGATCGGACTTTTGTGTCATTTATCACTTTCTTCACCTCCTTTATGTTAAAATGCCAAGTTCTATCACGAACCGGAGTCCACGTTAAACTGCAGTGCCCTCAAATAATGTTTGGGTAAGTCAGTCCAAACTATGGAGGAGAGCACCACCTCCTGCAGATGAATATTTGGCAAAGAATTGTGGCGTTCAAAAAACCTTACAGTTAATGGCAGCTTTATCTTACCTTCTGTTTCCAAAGCTGGTCTGCACGGCACATGAACTTCTCTTCTCAAACCCTCGTTGGTACTCATTCAGCTGTGAGACCAATTGGTTTTCTGACCTGGAATGAAGCTCATTCGAAAGAATCTGGTATCTAAATTGTATTGAAAATTCTTAAAGAGGAACAGTAATTGTAAAATAGACTTCAGAAATGATGTAAGGTTGCTGAAAAATATTCAGTGTTTTTTTTGTAAAACAATAAAGAAATTCATAAATATGTTAAGCAATCTTACAGCATTTTTAAGTATATATAAGTATTATTCAGAATCAACAATAATAATTGAAGGCATTGGTGCAATAATTGTCGAAAATTAGTTTGTACCATCTCTGCGTACTTTTCAAATTGTTCTGTCATGTGATGCAAGAACAATGGGGACCAATTCAGAATGACTTATGGAATGGACTTGACGACGTCGGGTGTTTGGAGCAAAAACGAGGCATATCCAGAGCTTGACTTGTCACTGCAGCAAACTGCAGTCAGATTCTGGCAAGTAAAATACAACAAAGAAGTTTATTGTGGTTGATGTAAACGAGATTTACTTTTAGACTTTTTGTTCCATATAAAAATGCACTTTCGGTCTTACAGAAACTGTGCTGATAATGAGAAGTTTATTCTTTCAAAGTACATGTTCTTTGAGTATATTACTGCACACAAGCATGTAGTTCGATACAGTGCATCATTATCACGACTTATCTATCGCGATTTAGTCTTTCAGACAGCCTCAACTACATTCACTTTCCTGAGGAAAAACTTCATACAGTGCCTCTACCAGGGCAATCGAAGAAATATGAAGGTGTGATTAAGTTTGGCTAGAAGTACGTGCTAGCCACAGACATGGAATTCTCTAATAAGTAGGTCTGTGACAGAACTGTTACGAATGCTACATACAGTTAATCAGAAGGAGTAGCAAAATGAAACTTCCAGACCCGTGACTTCTATTAACGTAACCATTTTTTTAATACTCAGACTCCCCATCGTAATCATTAACCTGTAAATTGCTGATAGTTATTGGTACAAGAGTGAGACAAGTCCATTTTTTTAAAAATTCAAGAAATGTCATAGTAAGTCTTTGTTTAATTGCATAATAAGTTGTTATAGTGTGCTGGTGGCATAAATAAACGTTGGGAAAAGACAAGAAAAATGAATGGTTTTACAATTTCGGGATAGATTTTTTGTTTTATTCGAAAGTGTGTAAACGTGACTTATCTGACTTATGTCGTAATTGCACCAGTGCATTCAGTTACAATAACGTCTGTAATATATCTTGATTCAAACAATTACTGTTACGAAACAGGACGACGGTGCTGAAAGTAATTTAGAATTAGAGTAATGATTGTCTCGTCACCGATGCATGTTGTCGACTCATGAAGTCAGGTATTTGTTGTTATCACTGAGGAGACTCACAACCCACATCATCATGCCCTGGTAGAAGCTTAGTAAAACTCAGTAAGGGCATTTTTAAAAACGTAGCCCTTATGTGCAGCTACATCTGTACTCCGCAAGATCAGTAGGATGTTTAGGGAAGGTCTTACGGTGTACAGGAATTATTTTTCTCCGTCTTGTTTCAATCACAGATGATACGCGGGAACCAAGTTCGTCGGTCCTGCTCTGCATATGTCCTCTTTTTATCACTGTGGTCATAACGCGAGACATAAGTTGAAGGAAGTAGTCTACTTATTGTTTCAGTGGGGGCTAGCAGAAATCTGCAAGCAAGGCTCTGCATAATACACTGACGGGGAACAAAAGAACAGCAACAAGAAAAACGAGCTGTGCTACATAAACGAGAGTTAGTAGGCGTGTTTCTACGTCTGAAAGATGATGTCTATTCACTTTTCGCGCCAGTTGCCGTTATGAGGATGCAAGTGATGTTTGTTACCTTTGGTATCGAACGTGCTAAGTTGATGTTAGTCAAGAATGCCATGACGGCGACGAGCCATTATCAACACCTCCCTCAGTTTGAACAAGATCTTGCAATAAGGCTACGAGAAGCTGGATGTTCCATCTGTGATATTACAGGAACACTTGGCAGGAATGTGGCCACTGCGCATGATTGTTGCTGTGAGCAATGCTCACGAGCATGTACGATTGCAAGAAGCTCGGACTTCGGATGGCCACGTGGCCGTACTGAGAGGGAAGACGATCGTGTTCGCGATATGTCTCGGGTGTATCTGCAGCAGCAATTTGAGCAGAAGTTGGCATCACAATAACACAGCGACCTGTCACAAAGCGGCTACTTGAACGGCAGCCACGAGCCAGACGCGCTGTAGCGTGCATGCATGCCACTGACCCGAAACTACCGCCGTTTGCGACTTCATTGTTGTCAAGCGAGATCTCACTGGAGGGTAAGGTACAGATATATTGAGTTTACTGATGAAGTCTGCCGTGTGTTGGTTGGAAAGAGGCAAATTGAGGACCTGCAACCAACCTGTCTGCGTGCTAGACACATTGGACCTGTACTTGGAGTTAAGGTCTGTGGCGCCATTTCGTACGACAGCGACAGCATTCTCGTGGTTAACCCGCGTACCCTGACTGCAAATTTTTACGTCAGTCTGGTAATTCGAGGTGTTGTGCTGCCATTACATGAACGGCATTCCAGGGGGTGTTTTCCAATAGGATAACGCTCGCCCAAATACCGCTGATGTAAGCGAACATGCTCTACAGAACGCTGAAGTATTGCCATCGTGTTCCACAGACAGCATTAACCGTCCCAGTATTGACCGACCAAGTGCAGCAGGCATGGAACTCCATCCCACAGACTGACATCCGGCAGCTCTACAACACAATGAATGCACGTTTGCACACTTGCATTCGACATTCTGGCAGTTACACCAGTTATTAAACTACCAGAATTTCAGATCTGCAACGGCTTTCTCGTACTTACATTAACCTGTGATCTTACAATGTCAATCTCTTAAATATGTTACGTAGACAAACGTATTCCCGAAATTTCATTACTCTACATCAATTATTTTTTGATTTTTGCAATTTTCTCTGTCATTCTATATTCTGGATGAAGGGGTGCGCTCTTGCTCTACGCCTTTGATATTATTTCTTTCATAACTAGATCACATTAATTACATAATTCATAACTGTGTAATGGCGGCTGCCAACAATGCCTAGACGGTACAAAATAATATACCCCTCAGACATCGACTGTCTGGTTCAAGCTCTCGTACAGAAGTAAGTGTACCTCAGTTCAGTTTTAGTGAATAGTCATTTCACGCCGTTAACACCGCAATGGAAAGAGCGCCGAGTACTCGCGCAGGTGAACCGACAATGTCCACCGCATCTCTCTGGAGACTAATTCGCGGTATATCGTAAAACTATTGTTTATTTTTTTCTTCAGAGTTATAAAATATCGTTTTACAATTGACAAACAATATGCGATATTTTACAGGTACGAGAGTCTCGTTACTGGGAGACTGACAACCCGCACCATCGTGCCGTAGGAGAGGGTTATTAAAACTCAGTAGGGTTACAAAAAAAAAAAAAAAAAAAAAAACCAGTCCATATCTGCACTTGCATCCATACTCCATAAGACACACCTGGGACGTTTAGAGAAGATTGTCCTGTGTACGGGAATTCTTTTCTTCCACATTATTCCAATTGCGGACGATGCGCGGGAAGAAAGGTTGTCGGTTCTGCTCTGTATGTGGCTTACTTTTCTCATCGTCGTCATAACGCGAGAAATAAGCTGGAGGAAGCAGTGTGTTCACTGATTCAGTGGGAGCTAGAGAAAATCTCCCAGCAAGGCTCTGCATAACAGTTCGAGGAAACTTTTTTTCTGTGATTCCTTGCATAAGAGACTTTCTGGCAGACCGCAACAAATGTCTGTAGTAAATTCAGCTCGTCAGCTTTAGATGGAACGCATCACAGAGTAAGAACCCTTAGGCAGGTGAAAAACAGTCGTGCATTATCTCTATATGACAAATACCTATTGCAACACCACGAACACAGTACGAAATAAACGTGAAATTGCATGAAGGGACCTAATGTTTGGCTGTGCAAATGATTAGCATTCATTTCAGTGCAAGGGGTAATGCCATGTGCAATCCGTATTCAAGGAAAAATACACAGCAGGTTTCTGAGTCAGAAGTTGCATTAGAATTTTCTTGTTTTGTGAGGTCATGTAATAGGGCTACGGGAAGCTGGATGTTCCTTCTGCGATTTCGCAGAATGACGTGGCAGGGGTGTAGCCACTATATATGATTGTTGGCAGCAGTGGTCGCGAGCATGTACGGTTGCAAGAAGATCGGGCTCCGGACTGCCAAGTGACACTACGGAGAGGGAAGACCATCGTGCTCGGGATATGACGCTGCTGCATCGTATTGCATTTGGAGCAGCAATATGAGCAGAAGTTGCCACCACAGTGACACAGCGAACTGTCATAAATCGGTTACTTCAAGGACAGCCACGAGCCAGACGGGCAATACCGTGCATTCCACTGACCCAAACTACCGCCATTTGCGACTTTAGTGATGTCAAGCGAGAACTCATTGGAGGGCGGGGTAGAGATCTGTTGAGTTTATTGAACTCTGGTTGTGCCTCCGTGCCAATGATGACCGTGCATTGGACAGAAGGAGGCCAGTAAGGGGCCTGCAGCCAGCTAGTCCGCTTCCAAGCCACACTGGACCTACTACACTAGGAGTTATGGAGTTACGGCCTGGGGCGCCATTTCGTACGACCGCAGGATCATTCTCGTGGTTAACCCAGGCACCCTGACTGCAAATTTTTACTCAATCTGGCGATTCGACTTGTAATGCTGCCATTTCATGAACAGTATTCCAGGGGGTGTATTCCAGCAGGATAACGCTCGTCCATATAACGCTTTTGTAACCCAGCATGCTCTATAGAGTGTCGACATATTACATTGGCCTGGTCGATCACCAAATCTGACTCCAATCGAACGCATATGGGACATGATCGGAGGACAACTCCACCGTGTTCCACAAACAGCATTAACCGTTCCTGTACTGACCGACCATTTGCAGTAGGTATGGAACTCCATACCACAAACTGACATCCGGCACCTGTGCAATACGATGCATGCACGTTTGCATGCTTGCATACAACAATGTGGCGGTTACACCGATTACTAATGTGCCAGTATTTCACATTTGTCTCGAGGAAGAAGGAGAAACGTCGTACAGTACTTTCAGAATTTGGCAGCTGCAGAACCGTGGCTTATCGAGACTGCGCTTTATAGCTGCGCGAGACTGTATTTGGAGTTAGTCGGCTGTCATGAGAAAAAGGAGTCGAGGGTTTCAGGAGAGCAATTCAGCACCACGCAGGATCTCAGCACCTTTGCGCTACGAGGGCCGTTTGGAAAGTCTGTGCAAAAATAAAAACTACTTACGTGTTTGGGGTAAACCTTTTTTATTTTTCGACATAGTCTCCTTTTAGTAGACTTATACACTTCGCCCAATGCTGTTCTAATTTGTTGATACCTCCAGAATAATAGGAATTGTCCAAGTCTGCAAAATAGCTATTAGTTGCTGCAATCACCTCCTCGTTTGAATAAAATCTTTGTTCCGCCAGCCATTTCTTCAAATTGGGGAACAAATAGTAGTCCGAGGGAGCCATGTCTGGAGAATAGGGAGGATGTGAAACGAGTTGGAATCCTATTTCCATTAATTTTGCGACCACAACTGCTGAGGTGTGCGCTGGTGCATTGTCGTGATGGAAAAGGATTTTTTTTGCACTCCAATCGCCAGCGTTTTTCTTGCAGCTCGGTTTTCAAACGGTCCAATAACGATGAATAATATGCACCTGTAATAGTTTTACCCTTTTCCAGATGTTCGATGATAACTATCCCTTGCGAATCCCAAAAGACAGTCGCTTTAACCTTTCTGGATGAAGGAATGGTCTTCGCCTTTTTTGGTGCAGATTCTCCCTTGGTAACCCATTGTCTAGATAGTTGTTTGGTCTCAGGACTGTAGTAATGCATCCATGTTTCATCCACAGTGACGAAACGACACTTAAAGTCCTGCGGATTCTTCCTGAACAGTTGGAAACCATCGTTGCAACACTTCACACGATTCCATTTTTGGTCAAGCGTGAGCAGTCGTGGAACCCATCTTGCTGATAGCTTTCTCATGTCCAAATGTTTATGCAAAATATTATGTATCCGTTCATTCTAGATGCCCACAGCACTAGCAATCTCACGCACCGTAACTCTTCTGTCATCCATCTCCATATCACGGATTTAATCAATGATTTCTGGAGTCGTAACCTCCACAGGGTGTCCAGAACGTTCAGCAACACTTGTGCGCCTATGGCCACTCCGAAAATTTTGAAACCACTTATAAACTGTTCTAATCGAAGGTGCAGAGTCACCATAATGTTATCCAGCTTCTCTTTAGTCTCCTGAGGCGTTTTGCCTTTCATAAAGTAATGTTTAATCACCACATGAAATTCTTTTTCGTCCATTTTTTGACAATCACTCGACTTCCTTGATTCACACGAATGCCAAACACAAAGAAATAGACCAATATGGCTGAAACTTGGTGTGTTTTCTTTCCAAAGATGCTACTAACTAAACACGGCCTGAAACGCGCCGGTGGTGCCATCTCTCGGACTTTGCACGGACTTTTCAAACGCCCCTCGTAGTTTCTGTGTGGACGGACATATTGCTCGATCGAGAATGCAGCACCGTACTGCTACGTCACTTATCCTGAGCCAGGAATTGGGCTATCGTGCATTAGGACCAGTAATCGACACGGACAGCACGAAGACGTCTGTCTGCAGCGCCACAGACTGTCAATGCGATGGTGTTGTTCTACTTCCTTTGACACTGCAAGGAAGATAAAGCGCGCCGACACCATCTTTCAATAAAATAACGCAAGACCACGTGTTCAGAAATAGTATCTGTCATGCTGATCGGTCGTTAAGATTCTTTGTTACCTGTGGAAGAGTATTTGCTCTGTTTGGAAACATCGCACGGAATTTGCTAAAAGCTAGGTACTGTTAGGTCAAGGGAGGGCAACCGGCGGCCCGCGAAAGAAATTTGAAACATCGAGGGAGAGAGAGAGAGAGAGAGAGAGAGAGAAAGAGACCTCTCACTGTACTCCGCCCGGGACTCGTTTTCAGATATTACCTCCAACGCTCCTCTCGCCCCTGGTTTGCAGCCCATCACGCAGGCCAGTGAAATTTTTGTGTACTCCACGCATACTCAGAGCCATTTCGTCTCCGCTCTATTTGAACAACAAAGAGAAACGCGTTTCCATTCTTAGCACGATGTTATGGCCCATGTGGTCATGTGTGTGCGGGGGAAACAGGTCGTTACCTTGAGGGTCTGCGGGAAGGAGTATTTTCGCCTTTGGATCGGTGCTAACATTCACACGTTATTTACTGCTTATGGAAACAATCCATACCGATGCTATCAGTTATCAAAAGTAGTTTTAGACAAAATATTTAAAAAGTGTTTCGCTCGTAGTGGTTGTGGATATTAATTCACTAAATTTCAAATAAACTAAAGACCTGTCTGAGACCAAAAATTGCAAAGATACTCCGAATGGTTTTCCGACTGAGACTCTCTGTCTCATCGCCGTATCTTGTTTTTCTGCTCTTTCTCGTATAACATTATAAGTAACTAGCGAATCCAGCAATGCTTTGCAACTGTTAGATATCGTAATGTCCTTCTCTCCCACCTCCTCTCTCTATCCTTCTCCTCCTCTCATCTCCCTTTATCCATCTTCTCCACTTTCCACCTATATCTGTCCATCATCTTTTCCCCTCCCTCAAATGGTTCAAATGGCTCTGAGCACTATGGGACTTAACATCTATGGTCATCAGTCCCCTAGACTTAGTACTACTTAAGCCTAACTAACCTAAGGACATCACACACATCCATGCCCGAGGCAGGATTCGAACCTGTGACCGAAGCAGCAGCGCGGTTCTGGACTGAAACGCCTAGAACCGCTTAGCCGCAACGGCCGGCTCCGTCCCCTCTTCCCACATTAATCTGTCTATATCCTCCTTCCTCTTTTTTATATCCACTTCCTCTCCCCTTTTCTGTCCATCTCCTCCGCCCCGTTTTCTCTGGCCTCGTTCATTGTTATTGCAAACGCAGCCGAGCCTTCATTGGCAGAATTCAAAGCGAATGGATTAAATCGGTTGGAATCATTAGTAAGCAAGGTATGAGACAGGCCCTCCTAGCTGCTGGATCTGTGAGGATAATAGCTTTAATAACAGCGTTTCGCATGGTTTTAATCTACGAACAGGTAGGATTATAATATTAGCCGTAAACATAACTTTTTTGTTTCCTGTTAAAAAATACTGCGAAAACAAAACAAAAACGCACATTTTCGTATCACACAGCTTAGCATGCTCTTTCTAGGAGCCGGTTTAACAGAAAGTGTTAATGTTTAATATGTCTATATCTCCAACGATTTAGGTTGCGTGTAGTTAGTCAACCAAGCAGCTGGCGCTGATTCAAAAGTGGGACCTGTGTTCGAACTGACTGGCTAAAAGTATTTCGATTGCATTGCTTTTCATCAGTCCACCAGTCCGCTGGTGCTGATTGAAATGTACGAGTGACTCAAAACACCTCGATCGTGTTGCCGTTGTCATCCAGTCATGGAGCGATTACGCGCTGGCATTCCTAATTCGTGCAACACGTGCCAGACATCATCAGACTCAAATCCCGCCTTGTTGTGCTACTCCACGCAAAATTCAATTTCGGCATTCGCTGTTGTTGTATGCACTCGATGTTGTATGCTGTCTTCGGCCATATTGCCTTATATTTGTTGCATGGAAATGATGATTGCAAAAAGTAGTCGAATTTGACGTACAGTAGATGAAATAACAGCATCAGCGTGGGTATGATCTGACTGAATGTCACCCTCGAGCAAATGTAAACACTGATAGGCTTCTCGACGTCTTGTGCGCAACTCACCATTGATAGTTCATAAAAATTCAAATGAAGTCGGTCCACGAACGTTACAGAATAAGAAACGCAGGTAAAAATATTCGCCATTGATCGGATGAACTGTATAAATGCGCCCTGGCGCGACGGTTCAGTATACATTCACGTATACAGGAACAGGCTTTCCGTGTTTCCAGCGTTGCAATTTTTTTAATGATGTGTTCCATATGAAATACGAGGCGTGTTTTTTAAGTAAGGTCCGTTTGAACATAATTACACAATGAAAGGTTATTTCAGAAAACTAAATTTATTTTCAGAAAGTACCTCTTCACTCTATCTTTTCGACATAGTTGCCAAGTTTCTTCAAACATGTATCGTATCTCTCAACCAATGTTAAAATATCCTCTTCATAAAAACTTGTCATCTGCTCCGATAACCAAGAGTTCACTGCCATTTTAAAGTCGTCGTAATTATTGTAACGGTTGCCACTGAGTTGTTATTTGAGGTGGAGGAACAGATGGTACCGCTCAGTGTAAGATCAGCACTGTAGGGTGGGTGGTGTGGTCTAAAACTTCCCAGCCAAAACGATCCAATAAATCGCGGGTCTAACCTGCAGTACGAGGTCTTTCACTGTTATGGAGAAGGACAATTCCCTTTGTCAGCATGCCGCGTCTTTTGTTTTGAATCGGTCTGCGTAGCTTTCTCAGGGTTGGCAGTTTGCTTCTGCATTGATAGTGGTTCCTCGTTGCATGAAGTCAACCAACAAAACATCATGCCTATCCCAAAACAATGACGCCATGATTTTGCATTGGGACAGAGTCTGTTTGGCCTTCACCTCTACAGGTGAGTGTATGTGTCTCCATTCCATGCTCTGTCGCTTCGATTCGGGCGTGATATGCGAAACCTATGTTTCGTCTCCTGTTACGATCTGACTCAAGAAACGGTCACCTTCTCCGTGATAACGAGTCAAGAACTTCATCACACACTCAGATCTTTGGTTTTTGTGGTCCTCTATTAGGAGTTTCAGGACCTAGTGGGAGCACAGTTTCCTAAAGTTTAGGTGTTCAGAAACAATGTTGTAAAGCACTGATCTCGACACGTCAGAGAGACATGTCATTATGAAGTGCCTCTTCTCACGAATCCTCGCTTCAACTGAAGCCACCAAATCGCCTGTAATCAAAGACGGAGAGGTCCTCATCATGGACGTTGTCACAGCCATCTTTGAATTCTCGTACACACTTACGCACTTTGCTTTCACTCATAACAGTTATCACCGTACACTTCGCAAATCTGTCGATGAATTTCTGCAGCAGACAGGTTCCTTGCTGACAAAAACCGTGTCACTGAGCGAACCTCACACATGGCGGGCGAGTTGATAGTCTTAAACATTTTGAAAGCACAGAATAGAACCGTACAGGTTAGCTACAGAGCTGAAACTGAGCACAGTTGTTCCCGAGGCATGCCGGTACATGACGCACGTGCTCATTGCGGTATGCGCGCGTACTACTAGTGTCTACGACCAAACGTACTTAAAAAACACGCCTCGTATCTACGAGTAAAGCAGCGATCTTGTAAATGGATCAGTTACGCATGTCGTGAAGAAGCTTGTCAGCATTGTCGCTGGTGGTTGCTAAGCTGTCTACCCTGCGTTTGCTGCCGTGAAATAAACTCGCTGTCCATTCTCCAGGCACACAGCTAAACGAACACAATGTGATGATGTTCGTGTATGGTGAATAAAAAGATTCTTCAAACCGCTTCATTGCTGCTAACATATCTTCCCATCTGATATTGTGAAACTTCATGGTTGGCATCAGGAACTGCAATAACAAATATAGTCATGTGGCTTCCTTTAGTGACGTACTTGCAGACGTATTTGATGGACTTCACAGAACTCCAGTACTCAACATTGCAATGCGCTATAAATGTTTTGGAAAGCAGCGGAGGATACGAAACAATCCAGCTGTTGTCGACTACAGCGTCCTTATTTTTCATTTTCAACGTTACGCAGTTATCCTGTGCAAAGCCATGAGAACCGTCATTGCCTGTGATTTAGTCAGCCAATTAAGCATGCTAATAACGTTGGAACATTTGTTTTCGATCATGCACGGTGATTTCCGGTTGTGATAGCCACAGGGTCATCAATCATATTCGTTGTCACTACTTCATACAGCTCTGGATCTGTTTCGGGATCAGGAATTTCTGCGCAAATGATGGCGACAATTTCACGCGGTCTAATTCTCTCGACCATCCACAAGAGAATATGTGCATGTGGCAGGCCTCTTTCTTGCAGCTCCACAGACTACGCCGATCATCGCAGATCAACGAAGGCATGATACTCCGTAATGTAGTCCATGAGCGCCTTGAGTTTCTGATTGAATGCTCGTGTTGTAATGTCGTGGCGATCGCTGGATGATAGACAGGACAGTAACAGCTGCGTCATTTCGATCTATTTCAGGTTGCAAATGAAAGTGATGGATAAGTCTGGTCGACCGTACTGGCGGACTTAGGTCATCGCATCTTGCGCGTATTCGTGCATGTGCCTCGGGATTCCAACATACCTCGCTGGCAAATGGTAAGTCGGTCGCAGATGAATGTATTCTTCCAAACACTATTTTTGCTGGTTTAAAAGTATGCGTATCAGATATTCTGTTTTGATTTTGACGTAAATATCAGCAGTGAACTGATGAAACAATCTGCGGCATTTCAATATGTGATTGTTCTCTTTTCGACGTATCATCAAACGGTAGGCGTAAAAATTTATACAGCTGGCCTTTTTTTTTTGTGCCTCGACTTATAAGTGAACAATGAACTTTTGTTAGGAACTGAATTGAAATACGACTAACATCACTGCTACTTCCCGTTTAATGGCTTGATTATCGTATCGGTTGACAGATGCAATGAAATGAAATGTCATGTGACGAGGGCCTTAATCATTTTCATCAAAAAATGCTATCCTTCCTCTCCTCAGCAAAATATCAGCGGATATTGTGATGCATCACACGAACGATGGGCTTCGCAGATACGCTAAAGGTTATCACCATCACGCCGTCGAAGCACACTGTCGCGAGACACCAAATTCTCGTCAATAGTCACAATAACATCTTCATGCAACGTCGGTGCTTGAAGGGTCTTTCATGTTCGCCTTCTGGTCTTTATCACTATTTTGAGACCATTGGCCGGCATCATTTCTAGTCCAGTCTTGAACAGTTTGACCAATTGGTTGTGTTCATATAAGAGTTGTTATAGTTGCGGTATAATCTCTCGCTTTACTGCACGACTGATGACACAACGTTGATTGATGCCATCATCACAACCTATGAGGAAATAAATGTGAATAAATTTGTGATCAGCTTTCACTGGCGGCAACAGTGCTCCTCCTCGACGGTGAATTTGTCGTTGAATCTGCAAAAATGAAGACAAATTGTTGATTTATGAGCCTCGTTGAAATTTTGTTAATCGTTGATGTTTGTTTGTGTGATGCATTTGTGTATGTGATAAGTGATGCAGTTGAAAGGGAATTTACCTTAAAAGTTGGGTTGAAACATTGTTCTTCGATAATAGTCTCCCCAAATGACGTCATTTGTAAGGAACTGTTGTTATTTTGTATATTCTGCAGGAAATGCTTCGATCGAGGCTCTTGGTCAGTTCAAGGATGCCTGTAGCTGTGGCGACGGTGTCAATTGTGGTAATTTGACCACGCTCGTGCCATAAAGCAAGGATGCTAGGAGATGTAGCGATGGTGTCAATTGTGGTAATTTGATCTTTCCTCTCGCACAACATGATCCTCGTGGTTTGCGTCGAAATATCAAAGCATTGCAATGTTGGTAAACATTGTTCCTTCTTCCGACGTCCACCAATAGATCCGCAGCGGAATCGAGTGTTGGATTGTATCTGAAAGCCAAACTTTCAGTTCGAATAGTTACGTTTGATCGTCTGTTTTGCCAATGTTGCAAATCATCTTGTGCTTAAGCGAGACGAATTCCGGAGTCGTAATGGATCGCGCTTGAGAAACTATTACTCGATTTGCCTGCAAACGCTGTCTACGCGCTTCGTCAGTCTCATTGACTCGACGATGACGTAGCTGGCCTGCGTTGCGCGTATGCCCACCGATATTCCGACGCCTCACTGGTGGCCCAAAGAAATAAACCACAAACTGAAATCAATTGAATGTTTTCAACACAGCAAATTATCACGAACTGACGTCGCTTGCTCCATTGTACCGTTCAGAGGAGTTGTGCTCGCTCATGTAACAAAGTGTACAGGGGAGCGTATGTGGTTTTACGTTGTATTTTAGGCTATCCTCATTATGTGTGTTATAGCGCAATTCGCCTCATACGGTCAACGTGTGGGCGCTGAAGACCACGATATTGAGCGCCCTCCAGATACAGCAACATCAACAACTGACATCAATGCAATCTTTGCAACACACCAACGATATTATGATCGCCACTGATAACACACTGATATGTCGCTTTCAGTTGTATTATTTTTCGTAAAATATCAGTATTCAATGCGGAATTTGTTGTTGTTATAAAATACGCGGCAGCAGAACTGTTAAACAAACGTCAAATTTTTTTGTTATGACAACGTGACAGCAGGACTGTTAAACTGACCATCACATTTCGTTCATTGAGATTTTCATACAGAAATGTTATCCAGTTTGCCGACTTTTCCGGTGAATGCTCCAAAAGCTTTCTTTCATACAAACCTTCTGAGAACTACGGGAAAAAAGAAACCCAGCCGAATAGGTCGAGCATTATCAAATGATGATCTTACATGCGGCAATTGATTTCTATTTGTATAGATTCTTGTCAATTACGGATGTGTTACAACACTGTTACTGTTAAAACTGAAGATAATTTAATGAATTAGCTGCAATCAGTTGCTTTCGTAGGCCTTTATTTTTCCTTGGTGACATTTCAAGATGTCTACCAGCCAATATTGAGACGTTTATTTTTACTTGTGTTTAATGAATATTGTTTCTTTACTAACGGCGTTGTAGAATTTAACAACGAAAGTTTCTACGACAGCTGCTGTAAAACGTGATATGTGGTTGGTATGTGGAGAAACAATGTTCACGTGCCATAAATGAATGTTAACATCTGAAGATTGAGTGAACGCAAAATCAATGTACACTCGAAAATGCGCTTCTTGAGATATAACTGGCGTGGTATGTCGGGAAAGGGGTGTCATTTATATCTGTGCATTATCCCACAACCATTAACGTCTCTAATGACATAGTCAACGAGATTTCGAACCTCAAACATCTTTCTTTTTGTTACCTCGTCACACCCTATTGAGATCCGCCCCAATAGCTAAGTGGTCAGCGTGACGGATTACCGTCCTAGGGGCCCGGGTTCGATTCTAGGCTGGGTCGGGGATTTTTTTCCGCTCAGGGACTGGGTGTTGTGTTGGCTTCATCCCCATCCGGCACGCAGGTCGCCCAACGTGGCGTCGAATGCAATAAGACCTGCCCCGTGAGGGGCCTCCCGGCCAATGACGCCAAACACTCATTTCCATTTTTACCTTACTGAGACATTATGGTTGCCGTGGAATAAACTAATGGCATGCTCTCATTAAGGCCATAAATTGTTTTGTGTGTGTATCCAAAACTACGTTGTAAAAATGCAAGAGAGGGCCTGGATACTCTTATCAGGCCAGAGAAATAACAGACTGAATCACTAGTGGTTAGCACACTGGACTCGCATTCGGGAGGACGACGGTTCAATCCCGTCTCCAGCCATCCTGATTTAGGTTTTCCGTGATTTCCCTAAATCGTTTCAGGCAAATGCCGGGATGGTTCCTTTGAAAGGGTACGGCCGATTTCCTTCCCAATCCTTCCCTAACCCGAGCTTGCGCTCCGTCTCTAATGACCTCGTTGTCGACGGGACGTTAAACACTAACCACCACCACCACCTGAATCACTAAATAAAGTAATTTAGAGGCTCTTCACTATCCAACACGTGTATAGAAGACGTGAGCATGGACAGTGTTCCTCGGGAACTAGTCGAAAAATTGAAGAGTGAAAATGTCGAACAAAAGTTCTAATAGCTAAATCTCACACTTGTCGCGAAGAAGCAATGTATCTGTTTCTGTATACAACGTACCTACATTCAAAAAAATTAGAAGGTAATCTGATACTACAGAATTATGTTGCTCGTCTCATCACTGCAAAAAATGATGAGGCAAATTAGAAAATGAATAATTTATTAAGAACGTTCTAGGTGCCGTACCGGGGAACCGATTCGTTCTAAGTGCCAATAAGAAAATTTTTGTTTCAAGTGCCATTAATACTGAGGCACTAAGCTATGATAAAAAAAATTCCAGAAATACAGCAGTAATGTTTTAAATAGTAGAAACATGTCTCGTGTCTTTTCAGCTTTTTTATAAGAGAATAAACAAAACAAACAAAAACACAGCGGTTAGTGTAAGTTTAACACGAAATGTGTTGGAAAAACGCCGAAAATCAGTCGTCATGGAGACACAAACTACCTAAGTACAACTCCAGGGCAGCACATTTTCATTAATAACGTCACAAATCGCCAATGAAGATCTTCACAAATCAAAAAAAGGGAAACGCATATGGACATAGAAACAGCCTTGCATTTAGTTACAGTAGACGAACCACATCTTAAGAACAAAAATTCTAGGAAAATCCTATCAATGCAGACGTTTCTCACACAACTCCATACTTGGGATCGTGTGTCGCTAAGTTTACTGCAAGTTTCGAGGAAGAATTAGCAACATTGTCAACAGGTCTTTCTGATTTGCAACTGATAAACATAGCTGCTCTTGAGATACAGTACGATATGGCATACATCAGCCATGATCTTCCTTGTTTTGAATACTCTGACATTTAATGTAACGCTCTGTAATATCTACTTGAAATGGATGAGTGAGAGACATTTCGACCATACTATTTTTGAAGATCCTAAACACCTGCATTGACAAGGATGTTTCAGCAGCATCTTCAAAATCAAAGAACATCGTTGTTTAGTGGCTGTTTCTCAGTAACTCAGTTTTTTTTTCTTTTATAACATTTTTCAGACAGGCATTATTTTTTGTATGTCTAGTCTTCTGACAGTTTGCGGGGTTTCAGCTGTTTACCTATGTAATGAAGTGAAACACCTGCAGCCGTGGTTCTGATGTTATTTTACTGTGTTGGAACCAGTTGTGATGACACCATTCACTATCTACAAGCCCTAACTGACGCTGAGGTGGTGAACTCTGTGCTGACGTAAACTGTCGCCAACACACCGGTCGGCAAAACTAAAGCGAAGATCGATTAGTAGGCGCTGGATCAAGCACGCCTATCGCGAGAAAAGCCAGAGACACACCCGCAAGTAATGCTCCGCCAACGTCCTCTCGACAGCATGTATTTAGACCGCCGCCGCTGACCGGAGGGCGTCATGTGCTCACTCACTCATCCAGTTTGGCGTCTGTCAGTTTATGTGCTGAGTGGGCTTAGTACATCACAGACCACGGCAACCAGATCAGTGACTATAGCGGGACTATTACTGATGAGCTTGTACCACAAACATGTACTCTTTTCAAGATAAGTGAACGTTTCCAGTTCAAGTAATAAAGAACCGTATTAATCCATGTGTGCATTTGTGTTGTAGAAAGAGGATACCAGCCATCCATAACAACGTCCTCCCCCTTGCTTCTTTGCGGTACAAGACTCTTCGGTGGAGAACGAGGATAATTCAGTGGCGATCGAAGTTAATCAACTTGGCCAAAGATTTTGCTTGCTTCTCTTGTGTTTTAGTTTGCAGGGGTGATCGTGTACAAGTGTTTCTATTTGCTAATATGCTGTTGTATTCTTGCATGCATTCCAGGAGGGAAGCCACAGAACTAATTAAATTTCTCTTTTCAGAGGCTTTGCTTGCTTTTTGATATAAAGTATTTGTGTAAACCACGAATTCTCTGCCTCCTCCATCCCCATCCCTGAGCCTCAGCCGCAGACAATGTGATGGATCTAATGCAAGTTTTTCAATTTCACAACCAACAAATCGTTACCTTACCGACGATGGTACAAAGACTACTGGCTACACAAATTACATCGGCTGCACAACCACAACTGACCACCCAACCAGCCCAAGAAGTGGCCGCCAACCAATATACCATCGTTCCGGCAATTTAAGGAAACAGAAGAGGAGTAGGTTGAATACCTGACTCAGTTCCAAGCACATTGTCAAGTTCATCGCATTCAAGGTACAGTAAAATTACAATACTTCCTTTCGATTGTGGGGTTCCCAGTCTTCAGGTTAATAGAAAAACTATTACCAACAGCATCTCCCAACAAACTCGTCTATGACCAAGTAATTGCTGCATTAACTCAATATTATAACCAATAAGTCCAAGAAGCTGCAGCTAAATATCAATTCTTTCACTTGTAGAGGAATCCGGAACCGACGTACTGCCAGTGGAACACCGACTTAAAGGGTATGACTAGGAAGTCTAAATTTAAGTGTATTTGTGGCAACTTTTTCAGTGATTTAATGATATGTGATGCAATAACATTCAGCGTCACACATAGTAGAATATGGGAAGAGGTCTTCAACTACTCTGATCCATCACTTCCGCAAGTACTGCAAATCTTAGAACAATATGATTCGAGTGCCATAGCAGCCGATAAGTTTGACCAAGACCCGATTTGTCGGGACGAGTCTCCCCTTGTTTGCGACCGCCCCAAGCAACCACAACAATGAAGGCGTACACAGCCGCGTGGACAGCCATGTAGATATGTAAACAGGCCTGCGAATTTAGCGAAGTCTTGCCCTTGATGTTTTGCTCGCCATAAAAGACAGGGTTGCCCATCACCTAATGCAACGTGTTATACGTGTGGAAAAAAAGGCCATGTCCAAGCAGTTTGTTTGCAATAGCATATTAACTCCAATTTTGCCCACTCCCAGAAAAAGCAGGCTCGTGCACATGCAGTGACCGCTGTGTTTTCAAAACGTACAACAGGTTCTGACAAAAGTAAGATTAAGGTTGTGCCTCCTTCTCGCCCTAGTGTTGTGCAACGACATTCTAATAAACTATTTACCACATTATGAATTGCTGGCCATCGTGTGAACTTTCAGTGAGACACAGGTGCCTCACTAGCTCTGCTTTATCGCACCATGTACAAACAGTTAGGCTCACCACACTTCCTAAATCTAGCAACCACCTCACTGCTTACAACGGACAGGAAATTCCAGTGCCTGGACAGTGCAGTTTCCCTGCCACTTGTAAATCTCACACTAGGATAGTGAATTTTACTGTTCTGATATCAAGAGACAATGAGAACATATTCGGTTTAGATGCCTTTGATTTCTCTGGACTTAGCACCCGTAACAACATACTTTCTCTGTCGGCTTTTGAACCAAAAGACAGTGTAGCTAGCTTGTTAAAGAATTTCCTGAACTATTTTCAGAAGGAATGGGAGAAGCTAATAACCTTGTAGTGCATGTTACGTTGGAAGACAATGCACAGCCTAAGATTTTGCAGACTCTCCCCATTCCAATTGCTTTAAGAGACAAAGTAGCCAGTGAATTGAAAGAACTGCAGGATGATGGTGTAATTGCTCCTATTCAAGCTAGCCGATATGGGCAAGTCCTTTCGTTTTGTTGCCTAAGTCTTCTGGTTGCATTCGCATTTGCGTTGACTTCAAGTCCACAGTCAACCCGCAGACAGTAGTTGCCACCTATCCGTTACCTCGCCCTGAGGAACTCATGGACACGCTTGGTGCAGAACGCTAATTTCCTAAGATAGATTTGCGTAATGCCTACTTGTAAATTCCATTGGATGAAGAATCACAGAAAGTGTTTGTTGTAAATGCACACTTAGGACTGCTCGAGTATTGGCGCTTGCCCTTTGGCAGTGCTTATGCACCCGCCATTTTACAACTTTAATGGGAAGATCTGACTGCAAAAGTGTCATTTGTTCAAACTACCTTGACGATATTGTCGTCACAGGTCGTACGCTAGAGGAACACATTGCCAATTTGTGTACTCTTTTTCGAGTGATGTCAGATGCAGGTCTCAAGTGTCATCTCGAAAAGTGTGACTTTTTTCAAACTAAACTACAATACTAAGGTCTTGTGATAAACAGTCAGGGTGTGCACCCCATCCAATCTCATTTGCTTGCAATCTGTGACCTGCATTTTCCTCGCAATGTGTCTGAAATGCAGTCAGTACTAGGTGAAATGACATACTTCATTTTTTTCATTCTGAACGCTTCACAGATCACAGCTCGCAGCTCATTTATACATCCAGCGTCCTGCTGCCCCCCCCCCCTCCCCCTGTCTTTCGCATCCTCCCTACACGACAACAGTGCAGGAATGTACTGGTGTATGCTGTCGCCAGCATACTAGTCTGCAAAGATTAAGTGAAGATCGATTTGTAGGCGCTGGATCAAGGATTTATATCTCAAGAGAGGTCAGAGACACGCCCACAAGCAACATGCTGCCAACGCCCTCTCGACAGTTTGTATTTAGACCGCCCCCGCTGATCGGAGGGCCTCACTCACTCATTCACTCATCCAGTTTAGCGCCTATCAGTTTACTCACAGAGTGGTCTTAGTTCATCACTGGCTACGACGGTACATTGCGACCAGATTAGTGACTAGCAAGACTATTACTGATGAGGTTGTACCACAAACAGGGACACTTTTCAAGTTAAGTAAATGTTTCCAGTTGGTGTAAATAAAGAACAGTATTAATCCACGTGTCATTTGTGTTGTAGGAAGTGGATACTGGCCACCCATAACAGCATCGTCTCCCTTATTTCCTTACGTTACAAGTATCTACAAACTCAAACGCCATTAGCGACCAACGTCTATGAGCTGGCTACTGTAGACTACTGTAAGAGTGATGTGTCTGCGACCATATCATAAAATAACACCAAAACGACGACTGCAGGTGCTTCACTTTACTACTCCTCTAACTTTTTTATATTATTTTTGAATCCCAATTACAAGGGCGTGCTGAAAAGTAATGTTTCCGAATTTTTTATTCTGTTCACAATATCGTTTGAGGTAATATATGTCATGCGGTCGATTTTCCCGCTTCGCTGAAGTTGCATCCCTCTGCCGTTAGAAGGCTCCGAATTGTAGCGCTTAACATGACGTTTTTCAGGGTAATTACGTCGCTCTGTGAGAAACAGCGAGCTGTAACCTCTCAGAAAACTGAAAGCACGAATTCTAAATCTTCTTCCATACGTGGATCACCTTCTCCTTCAGCATGACAGTGCCAGACTGCACACGAGCGCCGCGACATCTGCAACAAACCGAAGTTTTCGGTCCATTTTCATCGATTATCCTCCATGCAGTCCCATCTTTGCTCCATCCGATATTCAACTGGTTCCACAACCTGCAGAACACTTTCGAGGGCTTCACTTTGACAGTGATGAAGCGCTGCAAGAAGAGGTGAGACTGTGGTTCCGTCAACAGAGTCAAACATTCTACAGTTTCGGTATCAAGAAACAGGTCTCTCCTTGGGAGAAATGTGTTCGTCGCCAGGGTGACTGTGTTGAGAAGTAAATAGTTAGATATGAAAGATAAGATGTTGGATGATAATAACGTTTGTTGTATTTAAAAAGTTTTAAGAGTTTTCGCATAAAAATTCGAAGGCATCTCGTATCTCCTTCGGCTACAGAGATGTTTTACGTCTACATCTACATTTATACCCCGTAAGCCACCCATCGGTGTGTGGCGGAGGGCACTTTACGTGCCACTGTCATTACCACCCTTTCCTGTTCCAGTCGCCTATGGTTCGCGGGAAAAACGACTGCCGGAAAGCCTCCGTGCGCTCTCGAATCTCTCTAATTTTACATTCGTGATCTCCTCGGGAGGTATAAGTAGGAGGGAAGCAATATATTCGATACCTCATCCAGAAATGCTCCCTCTCGAAACCTGGACGCGATGCAGAGCGCCTCTCTTGCAGATTCTGCCACTTGAGTTTGCTAAACATCTCCGTAACGCTATCATGCTTACCAAATAACCCTGTGACGAAACGCGCCGCTCTTCTTTGGATCTTCTCTATCTCCTCTGCCAACCCGACCTGGGACGGATGCCACACTGATGAGCAATAGTCAAGTATAGGTCGAACGAGTGTTTTGTAAGCCACCTCTTTTGTTGATGGACTACATTTTCTAAGGACTCTCCCAATGAATCTCAACCTGGCACCCGCCTTACCAACAATTAATTTTATATGATCATTCCACTTCAAATCGTTCCGTACGCATACTCCCAGATATTTTACGGAAGTAACTGCTACCAGTGTTTGTTTCGCTATCATATAATGATACAATAAAGGATCCTTCTTTCTATGTACTCGTAATACATTACATTTGTCTATGTTAAAGGTCAGTTG
This sequence comes from Schistocerca piceifrons, assembly GCF_021461385.2. Lineage (NCBI taxonomy): Eukaryota > Metazoa > Arthropoda > Insecta > Orthoptera > Acrididae > Schistocerca > Schistocerca piceifrons. Next base: position 259,660,064 of record NC_060144.1, on the reverse strand, counting down.
CCACTCCCTGCACCAAGTGCCTATCCGCTGCAGATCTTCCTGCATTTCGCTGCAATTTTCTAATGCTGCAACTTCTCTGTATACTACAGCATCATCCGCGAAAAGCCACATGGAACTTCCGACACTATCTACTAGGTCATTTCTATATATTGTGAAAAGCAATGGCCCCATAACACTTCCCTGTGGCACGCCAGAGGTTACTTTAACGTCTGTAGACGTCTCTCCATTGAGAACAACAAGCTGTGTTGACACAAAACAAAAACTTAGTTGCACTCTGATTACTACACAAACTGTGCATCAATTACATGGAAGAGACCTTGATGCACAGCACTTGTAACTCCAGAAGGAAGAAAAGCTTGTGACAAACCCCATGTGACAGCTTTAAATAAATGCCTTGAGTAGTTTCTCTATGATTCGACACTTGAAACTAGTCTTGGAACGTTCAACAGAGTACCGGGAACACAATAGCATTCAAAGTGCGTTTTGACAAAAATTTTCATCCTTCAACAGACCTGTTGACATACAAAGCTGATGAACATATTGGGATCGTGCCTCACGAGAGCTGTGGCTATATCAATGCGTAAGTGCGGAGGTGCTTGCGTGAGCGCGCGGGCGGCGTGGGCAGAGCATGAGAAAGAGAGGGGCGGAAGAGGGAATGGAAATACGCATTGTTGCAACCAGGTGTCGTTAAGCTGCGCCGGATGTCAGCACCAAACAAAGACACCGGGATGTGGGCGTCACTTCCTGGTCAAGTGCAATAACGTGTGACGCGGCAGTCTTTATGAAGTCCGATGTGCGGGTGACCCTCAACGATCATAAACAAGTTAGTTGGTTGATGTTGGCCAGAGTACCACAAAACTGTCAACGTCTCTTCATTTTCACATGATGAAAGCCTAATGACGGCATTTTTCTCTGGATAAGTTCACTGATTGTTGCCGACAGGAAACGAGGAAGTTGGTGGCATCTCTTTCTGTTCATAAATTCACTGATTGCTGTCGATTGGAAACGAGGAACTCAAGTGTGCGCTATTAAAAATCGTCCACTATGGTCATTGAGTACAGAACTTGTTCTAGGATAAAGGTCCTGAACATCCGTACACAAGAAACAATGTACATCGCTTTGCTACAGAATTCTTGAACACATACTGAGTATGAATATAAGAAATTTCCTTGAGACAGAAAAACTTCAGTTTACAAATGAGCGCGGATTTAGAAAGCTTCGCTCGTGCGAAACAGCTTGCTCTTTTCTCACATGATATCCTACAAACCATGAATGCAGGGCAACACACAGATCCCACATTCCTAGATTTTCGGAATGCGTTTGACACAGGCCCTACCGCAGATTGCTGACGAAGCTCCGAGCATATAGATTAGGTTCTCAAATACGTTAAGTGAGACTTTTTAAGTAATACAACACAGTACGTTGTCCTCGAAGGGGAGTGTTCATCAGAGACAAGGGTATAGTCAGGGGTTCCCCAAGGAAGTATAACAGGGCCGCTCTTATTCAGTACATACATAAATGATCTGGCAGACAGGGTAAGCAGCAATTTACGGCTGTTTGCTGACGACGCTCTGGTGTGCTGGAAGGTGTTGTCGATGAGCGATTGTAGTAGGGTACGAGATGTCTTAGAAGTTCTACTTGAATGGCAGACTGCTCTAAATGTAGAACAAAGTAAGGTAACGCGGAGGAATAGAAAAAACAATCCTGTAATGTTCAAATAAAGATTTAGTTGTGTGCTGCTTGACAAGTGACATCGATTAGGTAACTAGGCACAACGCTACAAATAAATATGAAATGGAATGTGCACGTCACATTACTAGTAGGAAAGGCAACTCCTCGACTTCGTTTTATTGGGAGAATATTGAGGACGGCGTATAGAACACCATGTGACCCATTCTTGAACAGTGTTCGAATGTTAGGGATCACCACCGGGTCGAATTAAAGGAAGACACCGAAGCAATTCAGAGACATACTGCTAGACTTGTTACCGGTAGGTTAGATCATCACGTAAGTATTACGGAAATGCTTCGTGGACTCAAATGGGGATCCCTGGAGAGAGACGAGGCTCTTTTCGCGAGGCACTCAAAAATGGTTCAAATGGCTCTGAGCACTATGGGACTTAACTTCTGAGGTCATCACTCCCCTAGAACTTAGAACTACTTAAACCTAACTAACCTAAGGACATCACACACATCCATGCCCGAGGCAGGATACGAACCTGCGACCGTAGCGGTCGCTCGGTTCCAGACTGTAGCGCCTAGAACCGCTCGGCCACTCCGACAGGCTCCGCGAGACACTATCGCGGAAATATAGAGAACCAGCGTTTGAGACCGACTGCAGAACGATTCTACTGCCACCGACGTATATTTCTCGTAAGAACCACGAAGATAAGGTGAGAGAAATTAGCGCACGTTCGGAAACTTATAGTCACCCGTTTTTCTCAAGCTCTGTTTGCTAGTGGAACAGGAAAGAGAACGACTGGTAGTACGTGGTGCCCTCCCCCATGCACCATATGGTGGCTTGCAGAGTATTTACGTAGACATAGATGCAGATGTCGCGCATTCAAGACGAATGTGACGATTTACAGATCGTTGTCAGAGAACTGTTGCCGAACTATTCTCTCCGCCTTCCTTGTAAGGTCCTTATCAATCTACAGAAAGAGGATGTGCTTCACACATATTACTCATTCATGACTTTGTACCATATGAAATATTCAATTTTTTCCGTTTTCTGTCATTCCTTAGTTGCTTCAAAACTCAGCAACTAAAAGAAAGGCAGTTTGTTTTTTGCCATAAGCGTTTCACTTCTTTTATTTGTGAAGCATATCCAGGTTTCTATTTACACATAAAATAAATGTATTATCTAGCAGTTACAATAAGTTCCTATGTTACATTTTGTCAAGTTTTCTGTTGTATTTCAGATTATAAACAACTTTTGTAGCACAAATTTTGTAGTGTTAAATTACCTTTTGGTGTTAACTAGCGATTTCCTAAGTTGTTAGTCCGTATGTGCGCTCCTGGAGATTTGTTCAATCGGTTCCCATGCTCCAGCTGGCCGAGTTTCGGCATTTTTTCACCGACATTTATTATAACACTTGACTCGCACTTTTCATTTTGTGATCAACATGTGTGTGTTTGGAGAGTGTAGTGTTGGCAACTGTCGCTGTGTGTTTATCTTGTATTTGTGTTGTGTATGTGGTTTGATGTTTTTTATTTGTTGTGAGTGTCACTGTCTGTGTGTGTGTGTGCGTGTGTGTGTGTGTGTGTGTGTGTGTGTGTGTGTGTGTGTATTTTTATGTATCGTTCGCTGTCTATTTTTTTAAAAATCGGAAATCGGTCAGCTGGAGCATGGGTACCGAATGAACATATATCCAGGACCACACATGTGGACTAACAACACTGGAAATCGCAAGTAACTCCAATAGATAATTTAGCATCACAAAATTTGCGCTACAAAAGTTGTTTCTAATCTGAAAAACAACATAAAAACATGACACAGTGTAACGTAGTAACATACTATAGGTAATGCGTAATACATTTACTATTTGTATAAAAAGAAACATATATTACAGGCCACTGAAGATGCTTCATAACTCAAAGAACCGAAACGCATATGGCAAAAAACTACCTTTCATTTAGTTCCATAGACGGAACATACCTTCACTAACAATGTATAAGTTTGAACCTAATGGATAGAGAGACCCTGAACACGGAGAACTGCGCATACATTGCAGCACGCAAGGAGTTTTTAGTCGCAAAGCCCAGTTTCACAACGACGAGATTTTAATGGCTCGAAAGAAGGTTGTTGTGAGATGCTAAATGTGGCCACGGCTTTTTGGTGGTGTCGGCCAGTGTGTAAGTATTCAAGTAACAGTCACTCACGCAGTAGTTGTCCTCGACGTAATGTCGTATTTCAGGAAAATGTAACAGCCCTACTTCGTTCACACTATAGGGCACGAGCAATGCTGATCGCCATCTGGTCGTTCTGAGAGAGTTGCATTCTGCAATGTCGCTGTTTCCGTTTCGGGGAAAGCTTAGTTGAGTGAAAAGCGCTGTTACGAAGAAGCCTGAGAAATCTTTATTGGTCTGTTTGCTTTCACCGTAACACTCAACTTGCTTCTCACAGGAGTCACGGCCAGAACGTACAACTTCCTTCAGCTGTTCTAAAAGGAAAGCAGTTCCTTTCTTCAACATGTAATTACATCGTAGCTGCACTGCACATAAACTTATTATTTACTTGTCAGAAACATAGCGATATAGTGCACCTCCAGTGTAAACATGCTTTTTGACATTCGTAGGAATGGAAGGAAGGAAGTTAAGTGTTTTAACGTTCCGTCAACGTCGAGGTCATTATAGACGAAGCGCTACCTCGGATTGTGAGTGATGTGGAACAAAATCGGATGTGTCCTTTTGAAAAGAACCATCCTGATATTTCCTTAATCAGTGTAGGTTCAAATGGCTCTGACCACTATAGGACTTAACTTCTGAGGTCATCAGTCCCCAAGAACTTAGAACTACTTAAAGCTAACTAACCTAAGAACATCACACACATCCATGCCCGAGGCAGGATTCGAACCTGCGACCGTAGCGGTCGCGCGGTTCCAGACTGTAGCGCCTAGAACCGCTCGGCCACACCGGCCGGCAATCGGTGTAGGGAACAGGTGGAAATCCTAAATCTGGATCGAGACACAGAAATCAGAACTATTGTCTCCCAAAATGCGAGTCAAGTGTCGCTCTGCTTTCGCTATTTGCGTCATTCCTTTCTGCATCAGTATCGTTCAAAATAATACTCAAGGAATACAGGTACACTTGCTTCACTTAATTAAAATGAACAGCTGATTGGAACAGAAAACAAAAAAATATGAGTGTATTACAAAAAAATATGTCAATAATGCAGCATTTACTCAACATTTTCGAAAATTTTCACTTCATCTAATGCAACTGTTCAACCTTCTAAACCAGAAATAAAAGTATATGTGGAGTATCTTCTGGAAATTGATTACAGTCAACGTTCTTTGCCTTCAGAGCCTCTTAATTTCTAGAGATCAGGGCTCCTCCTAGCCAGAGCATCTCGTGAGAAATCCAGTATTGCCACGTGGTTAGAAGACGAAGACCAGAGGGTGGATTTAAGAAATTTTAGACGTGTTCGAACAAATTACGGTAGATAAACTTCTGACACATCTTCTTATGCACTGTGAAGAAGCTTCGGTCAGTGGATGAGTTAAGGAGCTCTAGAACGTTGTGGCAGGCTTGTTCTCCATCTCCTTCTCCTTCTCCATCATCATCATCATCTTCTCTCTCTCTCTCTCTCTCTCTCTCTCTCTCCCTCACACATTCACACACATTTGACCTCTCTACATTCTTTCTCGTTTTTCGCTCTCATTATCTGTCCCTCTCTCTCCATGTATATCTTTATCTCATTATCCCACACTTCCTGTTCTATCTCCCTTGCTCCCTTTGTCTCCTTTAGATCATTTTGTTTCCTGTCTCACTTTTTTTCTTCATTTCTCTCTATTTTTATTGTATCCCTCTCACTTTACATCCATTCTCTTTCTCTCCCCTAGTCTCTCCCTCTCAGTTTCTTTTTCTTTTTTTCCTTTCTGTCTCCCAAAGTCTACTAAGTGCGTCGCAGGGGTCACTTCTTATGGTATAATACATTAAAGTTCCTTTACATTCTTCAAAAACATTAAGTAAGTTGGGGAAGGGGGGGCGATTCATATGAGAATTGGAGGGAGGAGAGGGGAAACTGGACAGGTCGAGAGGGAGGTGGATATATTTACAGTATACGCCCTGAGGTCCAGTTTCTAAAATTCTCTACGCACATTTCCTCAAGATTCAAATGCCCAAAGTTATAGGTTTTCAGCATTTCTGTCACCTATCGCGCCAGTAGACATAATTGTGAGCATTCTATATTATCTCTTTCTCTATATTCTCTCTCTCTCATATATATATATATATATATATATATATATATATATATATATATATATATGTACACAAGGTATATATATGTACACAAGGTATAAAAGGGCACAGCCGAAGCTGTCCTTTGTACTCAGGTGATTCATGTGCGAAAACGTTTCCACACGACGGAAATTAACAGACTTCGAACGCGGAATGATAGTTGGAGCTAGGCGCATGGGACATATCATTTCGAAAACCGATAGGGAATTCAATATTCCCGATACAAAGTGTCAAGAGTGTGCCGAGAATATCAGATTTGAGGTAATACCTCACACCACGGACAAAACAGTGGCCGACAGCCTTCACTTAACGATCGAGAGAAGCGGCGTTTGCGTCGAGATGTCAGTGCGAACAGACAAGCAACCCTGTGTGAAATAACTCATAAATCAATATGGGACGTACCACGAACGTATCCGTTAGGGCAGTGCGAGGAAATTTGGCATTAATGGGCCACGGCAGCAGGCGACCGGCGTGAGTGCCTTTGCTAACAGCACGATAACGCCTTCAACGCCTCTCCTGGGTTCGTATGGGTTGGACCCTATACGACTGGAAAACCGTGGTCTGGTCACATAAGTTCCAATCCCAGTTGTTAGGAACTGATGGCAGGTTTCGAGTACAGCGCAGACCCCACGAAGCCATGGACCCAAATTGTCAACAGGGCACTGTGCAAACTAGTGGTGGCTCCATAATGGGTGTGGCCTGTGTTTACGTGGCATGAACTGTATCCTCAGGTCCGACCGAACCGATCATTGACTGAAAATGGTTATGTTCGGGTACTTGGAGACTATTTGCAGCCATTCATGGACTTCATGCTCTGAAATAACGATCTCATATCACTGCACCACAATTGTTCACGATTGGTTTGAAGTAGATTCTGAACATTTCGAGCGAATGATTTGGCCTCACAGATCACTCGACATGAATCCCATCCAACATTTACGGCACATAATAGTGAAGCTAGTTAGTACACTAAATCGTGCACCGGCAACACTCGCTTTTATGGACGCTAAAGAGGTAGCAAGGCTCGATATTTCTGCAGGGAATTTCCAACGACTTGTTGAGTGCATTGAAACCTGTTTGGTAGGTACTCAGAGAGCGCGCAGGATAAAGTTACGGTTGTGGATGGGGCCGTAAACAGTTACTGTGAGCTGCACAATCAAACACGCAACTTTATTTTTCTAAGAACCACTTACTTACACATTGCTTTAAAGATCACAATTAACAATATGGCTGAAGGCCTAGTTAAAGAATACTTGAGATGCTTTCCGGGCTGAAGGCCTGGCTTAGAAATCAAAAGCCATTAAAAATAGAAAGTAAAAAATATTTTAAAAAAATACATGCAATTGAAACAATTAGCGGCTGAAGACCTACACTACACGTCTGAAGGAAGACTACAATTAAAACACATTAATAAACAATTTTACTAACCAAGATATTTCCTTTTAAACTTACAACAGAATGGCCGAAAGCCTAATGAAAGAAATATTAACTAATTGCACGACTGAAGGCCACAAACAAATATGAAACAACGGCTGAAGGCCTGAACAACAAGTCAGACAAACAATTTAAAATAAACCCTTCCCTTCTTATAAAAAATTTTTCCTTTAAAGAATACACACGGCTGAGGGCCTTATTAAAAGGGGTTCACGTAAATCCTCGGCTGAAGGCCACGCATAACACATCGATCAACTACCGGCTTAGGGCCTGGATTATAAACAATTTCAGATAGAACTAATTTTAAGGAAAATTTTATTTTATAAAATAAAATCAGTCTTCAAAATTTTAATTTAACACAGCTGAAGACTTTATGAAAAATTTAAAAGAACTGAATTAACAGACGGCTGAAGGCCTTGCACAATACTAACATGAAAATCACAATCTAAAGCATACAGAACAAATTGTGCTCAGTAGTGCTCCAAGGGTCGGTCTAAGAAGGTAGCTCAAACGTAAGGTGAGGAGAGACAGGCAACCAAGAGTTGAAGTTAAATAATCGGATGGCAACCCAAACTAGGGACGGCCCAAGGACAGACCAACAATTTAACCAATCCCCTTCCGTCCGACCAACGGCACAACGATGGAAAATATCGACCGAGGACGAGGATACGAACAGCACTACGCCTTCAGAAATTGGCGACTAAGAACAGCCAAGGGAACAATAACCACTCTCAGCGAAATATGAACCAAACAAAAGGCTGTCAAACTAAACGCCGTGCCGGACAGCATCAAAACGATGATGAAAGGCACACTGCCGGAAAACTACACTAGCGACCAGGGCAGGTAACTGGAGCGTTAACGGCCACAGGGCAGAAAATACCGCTGGTGCACTTCACTAGCAAGTAACAGTCAATTTAATAATTAATCGCAATATAGGAAGAAGGCTACAAGATTTCACCGACTCCAACACATCATATGTTGCTGCCAGCCCGAACAGCCCAGGGAGCAACAACGTGCAAATCAACGAAGAGATGTCACAATAGCTGAGGTTTCATAACAGGTTAACTGATCCCTCAACTTCAGTGTACAGGTTCGGTGGGCAACGAAAATTTTTGCTCTCGCAGCTACGGTCTTAAGACATCTTCCTTCTGAACAATAACAGACGTTATTTTGAGATTTTTTTTCTAAAGTGTTGGTATGGAATCGGCCATGTTGCTAAAGGTAGATGTTAGCAATCGGTATAAAACTTTAGTCAATCATGTACACTACAAGAAAATACTAAAAAGTAAAGATAAAAGCACTCTAGAATGAACAAGGAGAAAACAAAAGAGAACTGTGTAATCCTTCCACCTTGGGGAGAGAATTTTCAGAAGGTTAAGTGAAACTTCAACTAAAAATTACTTTCCGAATTTCCAATATACTAGAAGCTAAAATCCTTGATTACGACCGAGCGAGGTGGCGCAGTGGTTAGCACACTGGACTCGCATTCGGGAGGACGACGGTTCAATCCCGTCTCCGGCCATCCTGATTTAGGTTTTCCGTGATTTCCCTAAATCGTTTCAGGCAAATATCGAGATGGTTCCTTTGAAAGGGCACGGCCGATTTCCTTCCCAATCCTTCCCTAACCCGAGCTTGCGCTCCGTCTCTAATGACCTCGTTGTCGACGGGACGTTAAACACTAACCACCACCACTTTGATTACGTAAGAAGTACATCTTGTAAACATATATAGACTAAAGAATATTATATGTCGACATTTAATATTCACTTCAGAAGGGAAAGTCCATAGAAAATGATGTCACTAAGAAATTAGTGGTGTTATATTAAGAAAAGGGTCTATTTCACAAACTGGAGGAACTTGAAATTTATCAACTCTGGACTGAAACACAAGACAACATATTCAAGGAGCAAACAGAACTTCAGAATATATGTAAGTACAATTCCAATACGATCTTGAGTAATGTTGTGTCTAACGTAAAATGTTAACAATTGTATGTACATTCTTGAATGTGTGATCTACTATGATAATATCGCAGGACATTGTAATCACAGTGTAAAGGTGCCTATAAGGAGGAAAAATATAAACCATTTTTTCACAGTTTATTTCACAACCAAAAAGGTAATACGCCACTTATACGTTCTAATATTACACAGATCATGCACATATATACCTGCTATAAGTATTATCCCTGTGTAACACTTCTAGATGAGGCGTTTTCACTAGTAGAAAGTTTGCCTAAGAAGAAATAACATACATGAGGTATGTTCCTTTTCCTCTAGTTGATATTCTGTGACCTGCTCTTTCTAATTTCTTAATTATTTATCTAATCGTAACTGTTTTGATAATTTACTGAATGAAACACCATATCATGAGTTATATTCTTTTACAAATTACATGTTTTACAGCATAATTAGCATAATATTGTAAGAAGTGCTGATATAGAATCTTGTCAGATAAGCATTAATTAAATTACAATCTTACATCTCCACCTTAAATAGTAGTAGCAAAGAATACTATTGAATGGTATTGAGCACAGTTGTAAATATTGTTAACTCTCTGTGACTGTATGCAGCATATCATATTAGATAGTCTTTGAAGTTCGAAAGCATCTCTGGTAAGTGGTGTTTTGATGGGTACATTCGACTGGCAGTTGACTTAGTGTTTTCGAATAGTCATCTGATTGACGATTATTTCACTTCTACTACCATTATGTTCTCTTTGCATAAGAAATGTATCAGCCACTACGTGGCAACATATGCAAAGTAAGAGAAAAAATTCATTAGAATGTCTGGTGCTTACTTTTTATAGACTATATCTCAACAACACTGAATGGTTTGAATGCATATGTTATAAAACATTCAATTTTTGAGACACGTGTTTGTATATAAAATAAATAACGGACTTTGATCATTGTATGTTTGCATACATAAATTAGTCTTTCATACATCAATGTCATTACGTGTCACAAAAAATTACCGTCATGAGAAGCAAACAGTACATTTTAATGACGCTGATTTCAAATACAGGTACGGGAAGTCAGGGCGGAGTGGGATACTTAACGTTTAAAAATTTTTGTAAAATAAAGAAGCAGAAGAAAACACTTCTCGTATAAAAATTCGCCTTGTAGTATAATCTAACGTATCTTATTTGGAAGTCGCTTAAAACTATACATAACGTATTTTTTACATTTTTTTCCTATTCTGCCTCACTCATGAAGCGGAGTAGGATAAGGGAATTTTTGTGAAATTATTGCATAAATTGTTAGAAAGAACTTCTTAAAACTAAAACATAAAGTTGTTTCTGAAAAGGTAAGAAAAAGGAATATGGAATCATCAAAAAATCGCAAATAATAACAAAATATTGTAATGTCATTTTGCAAAATGTACAGTTGTTTTTAGTACTTAATATCGAGTTACTCTTTCTGTTTCTTTATTGGATCCGATCGGTTGTGCACCACATATATTTTTTGGTTTGCGAATAGGTAATATGAGATGTCTAGTGACAAATCCCAAAACCCAGTCCTGGCCAAGTAGACAAGTTTCTTCCTCAAATCTGTGTGGTGAGCCGTTTCTTTCGCTAGCTGACAGGCTAAAGATTGAGAATGAGATATTTCATCATTGAACTAAAATATCTACTCTCCAGAGACTTCAGTTACGCTACTGGCTCGTCTTTTTTTCAGCATTGAGCACGTTTTTATAGTTCTCATCTGATTTGTCAAGTCTTTATTTAGGATTATTCTTAGTTTCACGAACGTATCTTTGCAATGTTGATTTGGGTATGTTAAAAATCCTTAAATGCTTTTAAAACTCCATTTCATAAGACAAAATGGCTAACGCTGCCATTTCCATTGATCTAAAATCCCATCGCTGTCTATCAGCCTTTTAATGTAAGTTGGCAGCATCTGGAACACCTATGGAAAAGAAAATATTACATAGTTTGAAATCTACTTGCAACAAAAAATGACTGTGCAGAACGGGACACTGTCTCAGTCTGCTCCGTCCCATTTAACCCCAAGAGTGCATTTCATATCAACAGTTTTTATGAAACATAATAACTGAAGGATTTAAACGTTTTATATAACTAGTGTGCAGCAAATGGGATGTACTTTAGTGATTAGCTGTCATTTAAGAGCGTAAAATTACGAATTAACAAGTTATTTTGCATCTAAACTCACCAAGAGCTATAAAAACGTAAATGAAAAAGTGAAGGACAGCCGTTCACATACAAGTCGTAATTCAAGCCAAATCAAAATGGCTGTCACACCTTCCCTTTGATTCTGAGACATTGCTACATGTCACTACAGTAGACTGCAGTAGTCTCCAGTCTAGAAAATAACACAGTACCGTCGTGCACAGTTACCCTGTTCCGCCCCCAGTTCCCCTACTTAGCTTTCATATACCATTTCTACCTTAAGCAATAAAGATATTGCATAATATAAACAATATCGAATGACAATATTACTCAAAGTAAGATTTATGGAATCGTACCTTTTTGGGAAGCTACTTGGATGAGAACACGTACAGATAATAATACTGAGGAGTGAATGAATGCAAATTATTATTATAAGTTATTCAAACTGATAAATATCAGAAATAATTTCGGCAGAGCAGAATTTATGACGATTAAGAGAAGTAACACCTTGAGTAGGTTGGTATGGGTCTACAGCTTTGGTTGCTAGGCTTAATTTCATAAATAAGAAATCATCTAAAGAATATTTTAAGCTAGTGAATTGTACAAAATTAATTGTGTATTTTATACATCTATAGCTGTAATAGAGATTATTTTACTCATTTCACCAACCGTCATTACAAACTTTTAGTACAGTCATACACTGAACTGGATTGTGGTAAAGGATATAAAATTGTGTTTTAATAATACTGCCAATTTAATTTACCATATGACAACTTAAGGTTACCGGAAGTGATTTATCTAACTGGTTCCACATTTTAACACTTCCCACAAATAACAGATTTAGCATTATATTGGAAACAAAGTCCCATGCTTCTTGACAGAGTGAAGGGGGACGATGCGAGATACTCGCACTGCCGTACTAGGCAAGGTCCTAATGGAGGTGGCTTGGCGTTGCCATCCTCCGACCGTAACGTGGATGAATGAGATGATGAAGACGGCACAACAACACCCAGTCATCTCGGGTATGACTGACCCCGCCGGGAATCGATCCCAGGACCCCATGCTCGGGAACCGAGAACGCTACCGCGAGACCACGAGCTGCGGACAGCATCATATTACTGAACAAAAAGAAGAGGGGTAAGTGGTGACCATATTACTGAATCTGTAAGCCTTCAGTACAATGAGTAATGCTCACTGTTAAGCAGTGTCAGATAAAATTTTCAGCTGTCGATGATAAGCGTTTTGTACTTGATGGTAATGTAAGTATCTTGTCTTTGGTAACAATAACTCAAAGAAATGATATGCTGTCATTTAATGTTCTCTCCTCCAATACGCTAACTTTCGTATGTCCTGAAAGATTCAGAAGATATTTAAAAAATGTCTCTGTTTATTCTGCTGAGAGACTGGTATGACATAGAGAGAAATTTTATTTCTGCAATAGTGAAGACACATGCATCACGAGCTGGGACGTCTACTGCTGGTACAGAATGTGCGAATGTTCATAAGAGAAATAGTTCTAAATCGTTGCGGAGGAAATTGCGTCTGTTTGTACCTCAATACTCATATCAATGACAAACGATTTCAGTGTATCATCATGAGACCAAAAGCCAACAAAAAATGTGAGATGCCACCACATGTCAGTGCAACTTATTACCGGCGTTTCGCACCACTTATTTCTACTCTCTTCTTCTCCTGACAACATCACACTTTATGAAATACTGTTACTGAAAATTATTATTCGTTTCATATGCTTTTGCAGTTTTTCAAGCGATGATAAGAAATGAACCATGCTCTTCTGAATATTTAGATGAGGTTAGATACATCCAAAATGAAATTTCACTGTGCATCAGAGTTTGGGCAGAACTGAACTTCCTGGCAGTTGAAAACTATTCGAATCTTTAAAACAGTTGCAAGCTGCCAGGAAAATTTGGAGTTCAGATATACCTTTAAGTTACATTCATAACAACCAGTATATCGATTCTGAGATAATCGAATTTTTTTGCAATAAATAGGAAAATTATGCATCTGGCTGTTTCAAATCCTTTCCTACATTTAAACTGCTATGTCAGTTAATTAATTATTAATCCAACATTAAATGGAAATCAGGAATTATTAAAATGAAGCTATATTTGGAATTACTTAGAAATACACTTTTGTTACAACTTGCGACAAATTTAGACCATAATAAGTATCAACAGATTATAAGTCTTCATCTAGTATGATCGACTCCAATCTGTACTCAAGATGACATTTTGGCATCCTCTTGTTACACGCTTCTATGTTAACAGACCTCAGTATATTTTTGAAGGTGGTTATAATCGGTCATAACTGATAATCTATTGATATTCTTCCATTCACTGACTGGGACTTCTGTGCTGTTTGTCACATTTCCCGTAATTAATAACTCACTTTCCTATCTTTAAATCTGCGATATCTGTCTCTGCCTCCTTAATACTAAATACTCTCCATAGACCTACACACTGAATATTTTATGGGAGATATGAAACCTCTTTTAATTCCTCTATCAGTTTTAGCAGAATCAGTGTTTCTAATCTTCAGGGTAGTTTTAGGTTTTGATCCATATATAAATTGCCTCTTAGTAAAAGATCTCTCCAGTCTGTCGTTTAATATTTTCAGCTGTAGTTAGAACGCCTCTGTTCTGAAAGGGATGCTAGCGTGGCTGTTGGTAACAGCCTGGTCATACGTGTGAGGGCTGCAGGTGGATGTATACAGCATCAGGTGCACATCGCAGGACTAATAGCTCACCCTGCAGCTTCTGAAGTTGGATGTACCTCTTGCAGAAGAACACACACACACACATTTATGAAGTGGTGGCTCAAACTGGTCTGGGCGGACACTTGTCTGTTTACCAGAAAAGAGAACATAAATTCATTTTAAGGAATGCCATTGATTTATTCAGCACCGTAATTCTTACCAAAACACTGGTCAAAGTACAATCTCGAAATTTTACACAACATTCCACGTCACTGTTATCCGGTCCCGGTAGCTGAGTGGTCAGCCCGGGTTCGATTGCCGACTGGGTCGGAGATATTCTCCGCTCAGGGACTGGGTGTTGTGTTGTCCTAATCATCATCATTTCATCCCCATCGACGCGCAAGTCACCGAAGTGGCGTCAAATCGAAAGACTTGCACCCGGCGAACGGTCTACCCGACGGGGGGCCCTAATCACACGACATTTACATTTTTATTTACGTCACTGTTTGTGTCACATGTCACAAACTTAACTTGCTAATTATATTGTCGATCACAGTTTAACATCACCGAATGAGTAATGATCAATGGTGATTGTTCTGAGCAGTTCACAAACTTCTGCTCAATTAGTAATAATGGCGTCGTGCACACAACCACTCTTGGCTATGGCTACCATCCAGTTCTATTGTAAGCAGCAGTGGAGTATGTCTCCAAAGGAAAAGCTATGCTACCGTATTAGGCCATGCTGCACTCATGCAAAGAGGAGTGGAGACGCTTTCTGCAAGTGAGCTGTCTCGCCTTACCTCGCGACCAAGAAGCAATAACGTCGCAATACGCTCCCCAACAGAAGGGCTTGAGATATATTCCACAACATTATGACTTTCCTTGTTCCTTTTTTTGCTATAAGCTTTACGGAGTGTTCAGTTGACAAGGTCAAAATCATGTTGATACGTAATGAAACAAAATCACAAATTCTTGTTTTAATCTAAACTGATTCCAATACTACAGGGTGACTCAAAAAGAATACCAGAACTTTAGGAATTTAAAACTCTGCAACGACAAAAGGCAGAGCTAAGCACTATCTGTCGGCGAATTAAGGGAGCTATAAAGTTTCATTTAGTTGTACATTTGTTCGCTTGAGGCGCTGTTGACTAGGCGTCAGCGTCAGTTGATGCTAAGATGGCGACCGCTACTGTAACTGGACTACAGTATCTGAGATGTTAGAGAATTGGCTGTTCCCTCAGCTCGAACAAGAAGCACAACATTTCATATTTCAGCAGGATGGAGCGCCACCACATTGGCACTTATCTGTCCGTAACTACCTGAACGTCAACTACCCGAGGCGATGGATCGGCCGCCAGGCAGCCCGTGACAGAGCACTTCATCACTGGCCTCCAAGAAGCCCTGATCTTACCCCCTGCGATTTTTTCTTATGGGGGTATGTTAAGGATATGGTGTTTCGGCCACCTCTCCCAGTCACCATTGGTGATTTGAAACGAGAAATAACAGCAGCTATCCAAACTGTTACGCCTGATATGCTACAGAGAGTGTGGAACGAGTTGGAGTATCGGGTTGATATTGCTCGAGTGTCTGGAGGGGGCCATATTGAACATTTCTGAACTTGTTTTCAGTGAAAAAAAACCTTTTTAAATACTCTTTGTAATGATGTATAACAGAAGGTTATATTATGTTTCTTTCATTAAATACACATTTTTAAAGTTGTGGTATTCTTTTTGAATCACCCTGTATAATCAGAGAATCAACACCGCCTCTTGCCACATTTCCTTTTCTAAACCTAATTCAAACTACTTCTAAGTATGTTACATGGTATCTTTATACTGGGCCTGATAGTCAGGCCACCATATTACATGCCACATTGCTGTTTGCAGTGTGTGTGTGTGTGTGTGTGTGTGTGTGTGTGTGTGTGTGTGTTATCTTAAGAGAATTGTTCTGCAAGCCGAGGTTTTAAGTTTCCTCGCACAGCTCTTTCCCGCTGCAGTTTTGCCTTGAAATTGACAAGGTGGTCTCCTGTTGAAACACCAGTGTTTGTTGACAACGTCACACGGCAATGTTCCCATTAAGTTATTTGAGCATTATCTACGACGGGAGAAATTCAAGTCTCACACATAATAGGTGTTTATGTCTTTCTCTGCATGGGGTTATCTCACACCATATGTCTGGAGAGACAAGTGGAGATAAATGGAAGAGTGTATCCCATGGTGCAGACACTCAGTAAATAAGTCTACCCGACTCGCTAAGAGCACGTGTTTAACAAGGGCAAAATTATACCTGTCGGGGATAGAATATTCACCAGCAGCGAAACACAAAAATAAAGCTGTAGTTTTAACTGTTTTTGCTGCTGCAGCCGCCCAGGATGTTTCCGGAATTTGTTGTTTCTTGCCGGTTTTTTGTTTTCTTGCGTTCAGACAGTGCTGCTTGAAACTCAATGTGCCGTCAAGAGTGACCCCAACATATATTGGCTCGAAACTATGTTCGAGCGGAACTCTTCTCCAAGTCACTCGAAGTTTCCTGAGGCTTTGTCTGTTCCTCAGAAGGAATGTGCACGCCTATGTTTCGCTGGGACTTGGTTGTCACTGTTTATTACATTAATATTTATCTTATGAATACAAAGAAGCATTAAGATTTAGTTCCATCTGTTTAAAGTCTCACTCTGGGAACATAGGGTAAGATCATTGCCACAGATGACACTTCTTTTATTATTAGGCAGTGGTTGGTCGCTGATATAAATATTAAGTAACAGAGGAGCCAAAACACTGCCCTATGGTAAATCGTTCGTTTGGTCCCTTCATCGACTGCGTTAATCTTGAAATTCCACGAAAATCCGTCTATTTTGAAGGATGTCTTGAATTCTTCGTGTGAGATGGCAATCTTTAGTGATTCCATACTTTTTGCGCAGGTACATTTGATGGTTGATTGTGTCATAAGTTGCTGTTATGTCAGTTAATGCTCCCCAGTGACCTTTCTTGTATCAAAGCCATCTTCACTACTCTGGGCTAGATTTAATACTCCTTACCAGATATAAACCTAACTTGCTGTTGTATTAAGAGGGTTTCAACTGCTTCTAAGAGGCCATTATGAATCATCCGTTCAAAGATCTTCTAGATATGATGTAGACTGGTCTGTCACTCCCTGGTTTGAAAATGGCGACAACGCAAGCTTCCTCGATAACTCTGAGATCAGACGGTTACTGAGATAGTTGTTGAAGAAGCTAAGGAGCCAATCATCCGGTTTTGTACCAAAATGTTTTACCTGCTCGACTCTTGTATCGTCTAAGCCAGCAGCTTCGCCATCTTTAGCAAGTGATATTGCCCTCTCCAGTTCTGCTTAAGGTCGTCTTCCGGAAATGTGCGTTTTTCAGTTGAAGACTTATGAATGCGGCAGTCTGGTTTACCATTCTCAAGCAGGGTACCAGGTATCTGACCAGCAGCAACGTTGGCGTACGTATATTTCTTAGTCGGATCATTATTTAATTTCCTCAGCAGTCTCCATGATTTTTGACTACTTCTGGAGATATCTTGTTCTTCCATGAGTTCTAAGCACTTCCCTCTTTTGGCGGCAGCGATTGAGCTGTTTCAGCGTTGGCCAGATAGAATCGTTTCCATGCCCCATCGGTCTTCCTCGAAAAGTTAAAGGTACTTCTTTAGGTGTCGCTTTATGCTCGGAGTAAATCTCTGTAAGTTATTAGTTCTGCAGCCGCTGGCGATAGTCATCCGTGAGCATTTATGTACTATTTCAGCAAATTGGTCACAGGGCACGGTGTGGAGAATGGTTCAGTTATCTTCTGATCCAATATGGCTTTGAATTTCTCCAAGTTTGCCTTTCTGAAGTTAAACCTTCAACAGAATGGTACTACCTGTGGTCTTATTGTCGACATAACTCGAGATTTTGGTCGATGTTGGGTGTTTGGGACTGGATTGCACATTGTTCAGCAATGTTATCGTCAACATACAGAAGGTCAGGATTGTAGCCACACCTCCATCTACCGCTATTGAACGATACGGGTTGTTTGTTGTCAGCTGACAAGAGTCTGCCCGTTGGAGAACAATGTCAGTTTTCATCGTTCTCATTGCGACCCTATATAGTACTATGATTAATGAAATATCCAATTACGAACTTCACTTTTCCTTTATTAAATTCTCAGGTTCATCGAAATCAAATTTGATAGGTGGAGGTTTATATACAGAGGCACTAACAATCGTTAAGTTCAACGGTGATAATCGCTAAGTTGTTTCTTTTGCTAACATCAGTGGATAAGACCTATACCAGGTTTCGCAAACACTGTCGAGGGACCTCTCAGAAACTGGAGTTTGACGTCTGTGTCTATGGGTTTCTTCGCTGCACAAGACATCACATTTCTGATCGATGGATAGTTGCTACAGCAGACGTGCTTTAATTGCACATAAGCTTTCAACGTTGATAGAAATTATTGTTATCTTTGACCCTGATGAGGACTGAAATTTAGCTGGAAGGTTACGTTCCATTTTAGGGATGCATTTGTGTGAAAGGATGAGCCGGTAGTTTGACCGTTCTCCAAGGGACGCCCGATTTCAATTAACTCCAAAAGTGT
The DNA here is from genome assembly GCF_021461385.2 of Schistocerca piceifrons. Lineage (NCBI taxonomy): Eukaryota > Metazoa > Arthropoda > Insecta > Orthoptera > Acrididae > Schistocerca > Schistocerca piceifrons. The sequence continues at coordinate 259,641,236 of NC_060144.1, read as the reverse complement.
TATAAAAAATGGACGTGACAGAGTAGAACTGTCGCACTGAGGGTGTAAAAACTTAATTACGTATACAGACAATTCATCCACTCCAGGAATCGAGGATGTCGACGACTTTTGCCTGATATTGACACTGATACTGGCAACATGTGGGTCCCAAGGACTCCAAGACTTTCGGGAATGATTTAATTCCAAGTTTAAAGTCTTATAACAAATGAAAAAAGAAACGTTTTTTCGTATCATATAATTACAAATAACAAATTCCTTATTTCTTTCTTTACTTATACTGTGAAATATTTCTTCTTGCCAAACGTCATGATCCTACATCAAGGGGAAGTACTCTATAGATTTTAATGAGGCAGTTTGCGAGTGTTAAAATATGCGACGTAAATGGCCGTATCTTTTGACTGCAAAGTTTTTACACCACTAGAGGACTAAAGACCTCAGTATGTGACATAAATTGAAACTTGACACGTCTACCCGTTCCTGAGAAAGAGAGGTTTAACAGATGAAGGGATAGGTACAGTCGGATAGCAAATGACAATTTTTTGAGTGTTATAATTACAAAGTTACACTTTCGAATTTTTTCCTTTATTTGTACTGTAAAACCTCTTTTCTTCGCAAATTTCATGATTCTAGACCTACGGGAATTACCCTATTGGTTTTGACATATAAGTTTGCGAGTATTAAAAGAAGTGACATAAATGGCCGTATCTTTTGACAGCATTGACTTAGAAGCGTAAACGTTTTACACTATTAAGGGACCCTAGACCTTAGTATGTAACATAAATTTCAATTTGACAAAAAGGGGTCGTAACAATCGGACAGACAGACAGTTTTACCAACTGAGCTACGGAACCTTAAAAATGGATGTGTGTGTGTGTGTGTGTGTGTGTGTGTGTGTGTGTGTGTGTGTGTGTGTGTGTATCACATTTCCTCCTAAACCTCTGGACCGATTTCAACCAAACTTTGTACACATATCCCTTACTGTCAGGCAACAATCTCTGTGGCTGTTGGGGAGTAAGAAGCACCTACCTATTATCACAGTTCAGAAAATATGACATTACAAACAATGAGGTCCGCGAAAAACTGACGTATGATGCTTAAATTTATTACTCCTGTGCTACTCACTGCATCCGCAATAAATCTCGCAGGCAGCGTCCGCAAATGCCACGCACCATTTTATCAAAAACCAGAAATTAAAATTCGTTGTTCTCGGATGCTAATTTACATTTTTGCACTTTCAGTTGGTTCAGAGATCTACAGACACGCTACGCACTGTTTTGGCTTTTCACCACGGCTATTCTTCAGGAAATGCTGAAGCAGCAACAAAACAGAATACCAAAATTTTCCGTGTTTTTCCAGGCTTGGTAATAAGGATTCATAGCCTAAGGTCTCTACTTTGTTTTTCAATGTTTTCAGCCGCAGTGTTCTCACTTCCACGCCCAGCCTCCCCAGCACTGCCTTTCATCTACACAAAATACACAAGCAACGCATCAGAACTTCAAGTACAGTGCGTCTCCTCTCAGTTTTCTGTGTGACGACGTGGTGAGCAAACATTTTGGTGAGCAAACATTTCCTCGTCCACGTCTTTACCAATCGAAGCAACAACAGGATATTTCCGCAACTGCGTCGTCATTGCGCCAGCTGAACAAGAACGTGTAGCGGAAGTTTTATAAACCTCAAACTGCAAGGCTAGCAATATCTAACGTAGTACTTCCCTTCAAAGACATTGGAAACTGAGATCCCTGTAATTCTTGAGATCTACCTATGTTGCATTTGCAAAAAGCATCCCCTTATCAGCCGACTCTCAAATTCACAACTCCGATGGATTTACTTATCCTGTCGTCACTGATTGTCCAGAGCTACAGGTCCACGAATCCATTTTATCACAGGTGATCTTGGTTTTATAAACAGCAAACAAAACTTTGAGTAGTACTGTTTATCATTATCCACTTCAAAAACAAAAACTTCTTGCACATGGTTTTGTTGCCAACATACTATTTAATAAAATCCAAAAAACAGACGCACCTGCCTAACTGACTCAACACTCTTCCACTATCCACAAAACTGCCCGTCTTCGGCGGAGGCTCCTTCTTTTATTCTGATGGTTTGTGACGTCACCGCCACGGCATCAAACAAGTCCACCCGTGTTATGAATCAAATTAAGTTTTTCATAGGTTTAAGTTACGCTGATGGTCAATTCTACGGATAATCAGAGCATGTAAATCACATTCGGACTCCGTCACAAACTGCTGGTTCTATTCACATGCAAATCGTGTTTACAATATATTGATTTAACCGACTTGAAAGCGGTTGGAAGGTATAAAACATACAAAAACAAAAATCACTACGAAAATGCCAAAAAATAATCATTACATATAATGTTACTGCGATGTGTATCCGACTGAAAAGGATGATTCTTCTTCGTTTTTCGAGCTTTAGTCCCGTATCGGCACAGGGTCGGCATAGTTATTAACGGATGTGGCACGGTTAGTTTGAAGGAGTGACTGGGTACCCTTCCTGCCACCACTCCGTTACGCCCTGGGACGGAATGTGTGTACCCCAACTGTTTACGTTTAGTGTAATTCATGTGAAAGTGAGCGTAAGTTTTCTAAATGTTTGTGAATCGTGTCAACTGTGGCGGGACTCGGGAACCGGCTCGGTATTCATGTAGTGAGATGTGGGGAACCGCCTAAAAACCACATCCAGGCTGGCCGGAACACCGGCCCTGTCCTTTATTCCGCCGGGCGGATTCGATCCGGGGCCGGCGCACCTTCTCGTCATGGAAGCGGCGCTTTGAAACGGACGGCCGTCCGGGAAGATTTGCTTGATGATAGCATTACGAAATAGTTGTTGCATTCCGTTCAGGCAAGCTGTGTGTGAATTATCTATGTGATCCTATCGATGTTTTAATTAATTGAAAGTAATTAAAACATTCCATCGGCCTTGCCATAGTGATAACACAGGTTCCCATCAGATCACTAAATTCAGCGCTGTCGCCCGCATCTCGTGGTCGTGCGGTAGCGTTCTCGCTTCCCACGCCCGGGTTCCCGGGTTCGATTCCCGGCGGGGTCAGGGATTTTCTCTGCCTCGTGATGGCTGGGTGTTGTGTGCTGTCCTTAGGTTAGTTAGGTTTAACTAGTTCTAAGTTCTAGGGGACTGATGACCATAGATGTTAAGTCCCATGGTGCTCAGAGCCAGCCATCAGCGCTGTCGGGCTTTGCTTTCACTTGGATGGGTGAACGTCCGGTCTGCCGACCGCTGTTGGCAAGCAGGTTGCACTCGGCCGTCTCTGAGGCAAATTGAGGAACTACTTGACTGAGAAGCAGCGGTGCCAGTCACGAAAACTGACAACGACCGGGAGGGCGCTAAATAAAATGTAAATGTCGTGTGACTAGGGCCTCCCGTCGGGTAGATCGTTCGCCGGGTGCAAGTCTTTCGATTTGACGCCATTTTGGCGACTTGCGCGTCGATGGGGATGAAATGATGATGATTAGGACAACACATCACCCAGTCCCTGGGGGGAGAAAAATCTCCGACCCACCCGGGAATCGAACCCGGGACATTAGGATTGACATTCTGCCACGCTGACCACTTTATTTATTTATTTATTTATTATCAATAAAGATCACTCCGTTAAAAGGAACATGTAGATCATTCATGGTATAGTATGTGCAATACATATTGAGTGGTGAGAGAAGCGTGAGATTCATTATCAGCTGTCAAATATGCACACCGGGTGACTCCCGGCACATCCCAACTGCGTGGTGGGTCGAGGAAGACTGCCTGAAGATAGTCGGCAAAGGTTTTCCGATAGTATGACCATCTATGAACCTCATTGTGGGCTTGCTGCAAGAAATACCAAAAATCAAGTCGCGACTTGGCAGCATCCCCATAGAGGTACGCGGTCGTGCAACCTTTGACCTAGACCACTCAGCTACCGGGGGCGAACGGAAGCGCGGTGTGCTGACTTGACACCCCTTCATATCCGCATTCCGTAACGCCTACAGACTGAGGATGACACGGCGATCGGTCAGTGCCGTAAGGGTCTCCCGAGACCTGTTCGGACGGAGTTTAGTTTAGAGTTTAGCCAATTAAAACATAGTTTTTTAAGTAAAACTATTCGGAAATCTGAGGTATTTTTACTGCATACTTCGATTATAGCTCAATCCACGAATGATGGCGGTTCGCGCAGGTCGAGAAATGGACGGAAAATGCACAGTTGCCGGTTACAAGCGACAGTTGCGGTACGCGCATACACGTGCTTTGCGCTTGGTGAAATTATGTCTGACGCATGCTTGCACAGAATTTGTCGCGCACCACCACCACCTGCCATGACAACTTACAACAAACGGAATATAAATTCACTAAATAACTCGTTAGGATCACGTTTAAAGATTGCATTGGGTAAGACATTTACAGCAGAGTGCTCAGAACACTACTAAACGCTCATTGACTGTCGGAGAATACGTGACGTAGATGCGCAGAACAAGCCTAAACTTGAGCGCCATCGTTTGTGACTGTAGAATACCTCAACTGCTTCCAAAGGCTTCCCTAAAAAAGCATCAAAATTAAGGTGAGCAGTGCTCTCGTGCCAGACTTTTTAGGACTAGTTCATTGAAGCCATATCCCAAAAAATCTTTGATGTCACTGTGATTATACCTGGTTCTAATCTCCAGTACATGTTAGTAAAGCACGAGATAATTTCTACAAGAGACTCTAAATATGAAATCCTGAACCACACGCAAAAGGCTGATAAAGTAAACACAAGTAAAGAAATCGATATGGAAAGAGACACGATTTCAAGCAAATCTGTGAAGTGAGCGAAGGTGTCTGTTATATTACTTCAGAACAGGCTTTTACTAAGTATAATTTTAGCTTGTAATTTACAAAGGAGTTTTCAACTGAAGCAGTTAATTTAGGGAAAATAGTGTGGTCGCAATCGGTCACGCATTCATTAAACACATCAAAAGACGTTTTGCATCACCTCTGTTCCTAGAGTTACAGAACCTGTACAGAAAACTGGAACAGAGATCAACATAAACATCATTTCCGCCCTTTTTATTGCTCATGAAAACCACACATTGCATTTGTACCACCATAGAGCGAGACCTTCAGAGGTGGTGGTCCAGATTGCTGTACACAGCAGTACCTCTAATACCCAGTACCACGTACTCTTGCACTGAAGTATGCCTGTATTCGTCGGGGCATACTATACACGTGTTCATCAATGCACTGTTGGTCCAGACTGTCCCACCCCTCAACGGTGATTTGGCGTAGATCCCTCAGAGCGGTTGGTGGGTAACGTCGTCCATAAACAGCCCTTTTCCATCTACCCCAGGCATGTTCCATAGGGTTCATGTCTGGAGAACATGCTTGTCTCTCTAGTCGAGCCATGTCGTTATCCTGAAGGGAGTCACTCACAGATGTGCACGATGGGAGCGCGAATTGTCTTCCATAAAGACGAATTCCTCGCCAATATGCTGCCGATATGGTTGCACTACCGGTCGGAGCATGGATTCACGTCTCGTACAGCCATTACGGCACCTTCCATGAATAATAGCGGCGTACGTCGGCCCCACGTAATGCCACCCCAAAAGAGCAGGGAACCTCCACCTTGCTGCACTCGCTGCACACTGTGTATAAGGCGTTCAGCCTGACCGGGTTGCCTCCAAACACGTCTCCGACTATTTTCTGGTTGAAGGCATATGCGACACTCATCGATGAAGAGAACGTGATGCCAATCTTAAACGGTCCAGTCGGCATGTTGTCGGGGCCCATCTGTACCGCGCTGCACGGTGTCGTGGTTGCAAAGATGGTTGCGCATCATGCAGCCTACTGCGCACAGTTTGAGTCGTAACACGACGTCTTGTGGCTGCACGAAAAGCATTATTCAACATGGTGGCGTTGCTGTCAGAGTTCCTCCTAGCCATAATCTGTAGGTAGCGGTCATCCACTGCAGTAGAAGCCCTTGGGCGGCCTGAGAGAGGCTTGTCATTGACAGTCACTGTCTCTCTGTATCTCATGTCCGAAAAACATCGCCTTGGTTCACTCCGAGACGCCTGGACACTTCCCTTGTTGAGAGCCCTTCCTGGCACAAAGTAACAATGCGGACGCGGTCGAACCGCGGTATTGACCGTCTGGGCATGGTTGAAACACAGACAACACGAGCCTCCTTCCTGGTGGAATGACTGGAACTGATCGGCTGTCGGACACCCTTCATCTAATAGGCGCTGCTCATACACGGTTGTTTACATCTTTGGGCGGTTTTAGTGACATCTCTGTTTTAACAGTCAATGGTCTGTGTCTGTGATACAATATCCACAGTCAACGTCCATCTTCAGGAGTTCTGGGAACGAGGTATTGTAAAACTGTTTTTGATGCATATAAAAAGAGCGGCGAGTTAAGTAGAATTATATCACACTGTGTCTCATGGCTTCCTTGCCAATGCACTAGCAGGCTGCTTGTTTGGCCCGTTACGAACTGTGACATATCATTCACCTGTATATCTGTATGGGAAGCGTGACTATTGTGATCGCTTGCACAGTGCGTTGTATTTGTGTTACGTGGAAGGCGGACCACGGCACCGGTAGCTATCCTCCAATGCAGGATATTACAATACTGACGCCCACATCTATTTGACGGGTGAACCACTATCGAGTGTGTTCAGACCACGGCCGGTTTAAGGCCCAAGCGGCTTAAGCCTCCGCTTGGCTCCAAGCTAAGAGGGCGCCGAGGACGCCACAACTGTGAGATTTCTATACGGGAAGTATTGTAATTAGAAGCGGCCGCTTGGGTCGCCGAGCTGACAAGGGGATCGTACAAACTTCTCACCGATTTCGATCGTATTGACGCGGTGTGTAACATATGAATAGGACTTCAACATATGAAAACAGGAACAGGCAACTCTCAATCGTTGTCGAGAAAATCGAGTATGAAACTCTTAGGTGATCTTATACAATCTGTACGGTCATTAGAGTTCAAGAAATCCGCAGTCAAGCGAATAAGCGCAAAGTTTCATAATCGGCAGGCCTCTGGATTGAATTTCACTGCCGATACTTTTTTTAATTCTCACGTATTTCTAATAAGATAAAACTTCCTTACGCTGAAAATTACTACCCGTGGTCTTCGCTGGCAAGACACCAATTGCTCGTTTCGATCAAGGCTGAAAAAAAAAAACAGCTGATTAGTACGAATACATATACAAGAAACGTTACGATAACAAGGTCCGACAAACTCACAACAGCATAATACAAGAATTTGCTAAGCGACATCTTGCAGCGATACGTGAGACAAGAGCAATTTATTTTGCTTCTCCATTCATGGAGAGGGAAAACGAATACGGGTTTGTATGACTAAACCTCTTAACATGTAGTATTAAAGTAGTTCCTCAAAAACGCACTCCGCTGGTTCAGCCTTGCGACGTTTGTTTTTACAGGTAGGTGAAGAACCTTATAAAACGACTGCAAAATTAGGTACACATCATGGAACAAAATAGAGAGACAGAATCTGGATAAAATCGCATAAAAATTCAATCAACAGTTGTCAGCACAAATAATTGTTGATATGCTTCGATGTGTGTGGTACGCTGCGGAACTGTGTAACGATTTACAAACGTTTATGAATGTAAACCAAGACTGTTCTGCAATAAACACACTGAAAAGCCACGCACATGCAAAAATTCAGCGTTCATTACATGTCCTGTATGTTGCAATAATTATTGTTTTCCCTGTTTCTACAATAAGCGTCATTCTGACACGTGCAGAGCTCCCAAGGTCACACGTTACACTTGCCACAAATGTGGATACCATAAAATAAATGAAATGACTATACTGATTTGAGTGAAAGTTCTCATGTATCCTTTTTTTTCAGAGGCCTTAAGAAACATTTTTTATTCCTTTTTAAGGTTACAGACTATAAAACTAATAAACGAATCATTAACTAATGATAATTTGTACAGCCATAATAAATCTGTCGTTAGAATTACGTCTGAATGAAAAAAAAAACAGCAGCGAGATTCGATCCATAGTCCTTGGGTTTGTGAAGTTTAGAGCGTATTCACGCAGCTGCAGATTGATTGACACCTAGCGACCATGCAAAGTATATAAACACGCCAAAAATTTTCAAACTCGATTTTGTCGGAAACGGCTGACAGTTGCGTCTTCCTGTTTACATATGTTGAAGTTCTAGTCGTATTCTAGTCGTACCCTTCACATCCTGTCAATATGAATCAAATTGGCTTGGGGTGGGGGGGGGGGGGGCGGAGGGAAGTTGGTACGGTCCCAATAAGAGAGGAGCGCCGCAGTGCAGGTACAGTGCGTATCCAAATTAGTAGTGAAAACAGCCATGGGTGAAAGTGTGTGACGAAAAAGAGAAGGAGGTGTGGTGGCAAATGATAAGTCTCTTCTGTGGAAAATGTTTTGCTGGAACCGGCCCTGGTTATGACTTTACTTCAGAAGGCGCATCGAGGAAATCTAGGATCGTACTAAGAATACCAATCCCCAATATAATGATACGCCAGGCACTTGTAATTTTTGGCCAAACTGTAGAACTGAAAACGTCGTACACTACACAGAGTGAAGCCTAAATCTTCGGACAAAATTTCGTTTTTTGTTTAGAAATGTGTTCTGAGTATTTCGGCTTAAAGGACCCTTAGTCTCCGGTGGCTCGTTGCAGAGCTGCCCTTTTTTTCCTTGGACTTTATCCCGTATCTTCATAGGGTCAGTAAATTGACTATGTTAGTGGTACAGGGTGGCCCTCCCTGTGCACCTCAACGGTCTGCATCTGGTGTTATTCAATCTGAAGGTGTGCGAACGTTTTCTAAATGCTTGCGAATGGTGTAACCTAGGTGGCACGTGGGTAAGAGCCGAGTATTCGCCTAGTCGGATGTGGGAGACCGCATAAAAACCACATCTAGGATGACCGACAAATCGGCCCTGGTCGTTAATTCGTCGAACGTATTTGATCCGGGGCCGGCGTGCCTCTGCGAATCCCGTAAGCGGCGTGCTTACGCGCGCAGTTATCCGGGCCGGTCGGGCTCGTGCGGGAGTAGCAATGTAACAACCATTTTCTCGGTCTGCCGTCCCAGTTACCTCTGTTTCTGCGAAAATGCCTTCACGACAGTGAAAGGCCTGTGACATTCACTCAGCAAAAAGTACAAATTAAAATACAGTAAAACTCTCAGATACAAGTGCTATGATGCGAATATCGTAGTTTTGGAAAGAGTTCAGCATAGCGTCGTTGTGTGATTCAGCATTGCATTCAGTGAGCCCATATATGAGGTGCATATTGGCCAGCTCTTCCTCGGCAAACCAATCCATTCCGCCGTGTTTCACCGTTAATGTAAACCAAACACTGCTGGAATAAACAATCCCGAGACAGAACCGAGTTGTACAGAATGCAAACTTGAGAACTGCAGAAGGGCCGAGTGGAGACATTTCTGCGCGAAGTCACGATAGCAGTTGGGTACCTGTGAAGCGTCTCTGACACTAGTAAAACATTGTCAAAGTTAGATTATTTATTAACTATGTTTACAGTCGTCTTTTTGCACACCGGTGCCAGCCGGTGTGGCCGAGCGGTTCTAGGCGCTTCAGTCTGGAACCGCGCGACCGCTACGGTCGCAGGTTCGAATCCTGCCTCGGGCATGGATGTGTGTGATGTCCTTAGGTTAGTTAGGTTTAACTAGTTCTAAGTTCTAGGGGACTGATGACCTCAGATGTTAGGTCCCATAGTGCTCAGAGCCATTTGAACCATTTTTGCACACTGGTCCTGTAGCCGACACCTCATTCAACAGCGTGTTGGATTGCCGCTGACGGCTGCCGAGTCAGTTCCTCGTCTGCAGGCCGAGGAAAAGAGTGAGTGTCCTCGCGCCCCGGCGCGGTGCCGGCGCGGCTATGGTCCAGCGCAAATGTCTCGTACTAGCGGCTGGAGTGTGCTCGATCCCACTCTGAATTATATGTTGACTCTTAATGACACATTAGCGATGTGGTGTTGGAAGCCGTGTGGTGGTCTATCTCCTTCCTACTAGCCAGGTAGGTTTCAGTACCCGGAGGCGCTTAAATGTTGAACATGAACGTGACCTCACGTGGCACTACAGCCAGTTTCCGCTCTGAAGTCCGGTGCTGTCAGCACTCCACGATGTAATGTTGCCGGACGACAGTCAGCTTCTCCACCAGCAATGGTGGGTGGCAAACAGAATGAAGTTCATCAGGCGAAGACCATCATCTCAGGTACATGTCCGCCTTGGTTCGTAGACTGTTCTGGAGTATCTAGGACATCGATTCGCTAAAGTATCGTAATCATGGAATCGAGTGCTACTACTGTGAACACCATCGATCCCTACGATCAACTCCTTGAGAGATGGAGAGCGCGAGTATTTAAAGAGAGCTAACGTGAGGCTATGACGCGATGCTCGGTTCGTAATGACCACGTGTATTGTTCTTAATCTGCTACATTCGCTTAAAAGGCTCTTAACTGCTGTTTAGGTTCTCTGGTGCTGGTCCAAATGGCTCCAAGCACTATGGGACTTAACATCTAAGGCCATCAGTCCCCTAGACTAAGAACTACTTAAACGTAACTAACCTAGCGACATTACACACATCCATGCCCGAGGCAGGATTCGAACCTGCGATCGTAGCAGCAGCGCGGTTCCTGGCTGAAACGCCTAGAACCGCTCGGCCACAGCGGCCGGCTCTGGTGCTGGTTCTTAGGAAATAGATACAGTTTCTTAAGACATCTCTTATGAGCCAAACGAATATGCGTGTCACGTTTCCGTTGGTTTTCTGTCCCGAGCTGTTTTCTGCTGAGCTCGTCCTCTCTCTCTCTCTCTCTCTCTCTCTCTCTCTCTCTCTCTCGCCGCGATATTGTAACGTGCCGAGGCCTCACCCACTTACGACATAATGCTTATTTTCTGGTTCTGTCTCTGGCTCTAGTGTGACCACAGTTTTTCTTGTAGCAAAGCGAATGAGTTTTAATAAAATTTTCTAATTTTTGACTTCTTACTATTCTGTGCCGCAACAGAACGAAGAGTAAAACGGGCATTACTGTTGCCAACAGTAAATACCATGCCTAAATGGAACATGTTTGTTTCCAGACAAGACATAGTGCACATCTGACATTTTCATTGTTATACATACATTTTCAGAGAAATACAGATACCAAAAAAAAGGGAGTAAAATGATCAAACGAAATGTAATTATTCTGCAATGAGCACCAAGAAGAGCACGGTTGCCTTACACCAAAATACTGGGTCAGTTCATGTCGTTTTTACAATGTCATGAGTTTATTTTGTTAGTATAAAATACACTGCATTGAATTACATTAGACAATAATAAGCCTGATACACTACTCCGTGATATAACCCCTTATCTTTCTCAACCACCTCCTGCCAACGTCGAGATAAGAGTGCTGTGAATCTCCTGTAGAACCGTTGTGGCTTCGAGTTGAAGAAATCTGTTACCCAGTTGCTTAGAAAAGCTTCATCATGAAACAATTGTCCCTGAATGTTGTTGGACTGGAAGGATAATAATCAGGAATGGCTACGTCTGGTGAATATAGATGGCGGGGCAGTGGTTCCCAAACAAGTTCAGCCATCGAATCTATGGTGATTCTGGGCAGAAACGGTCGTGCATGGTCACAGAACACGGTTTTACACGATGTTTTATTTCCAAATAACAACAGCGAAACGGGTTGACTGTTCAGTAAAAGGAGTAGTTTTTATCGTTTCATTTCTTTGTAGCAGTTCATGTTGAAGAATGCCAGTTTAGTCCCACCCAACGCACATATTTTTAGAACCTTGTTTTTTACTTTTTAGGGGGTGCATCATCTTTCATGTGAAGCGTTGCTTTTATCAATGGGCTGAGCCGTTCTTTCCTCTTCTGGAATTTCACGTACAAACACAATTTCTCATCTCCTGAAACTATGTTCCCAAGGAATAGCTGGCGCTTACGATAAGCCAATCAGGTCAGCAAAGACGAGCATTACGATTACTTGCTGATTATGTTGGTGTAGCTTGATACATGTGGAACTCACGTAACCAGATTTTGCACCATACCCAACTGACGCAAATGGAGCACAGTGCTTGTATGATCATATTCCATGATTTGTGCCAATTTTCGCTTTTTTTTTTTTTTTTTTTTTTGCGTGGATTGTTGTGAGCCAAGTGATTTACGTGCTTTCCAACAAGAAGAGAATGAGGTCCATGATATCAAATTTTTTCTTCTCAGAAACGGAAAACCATTTCGCGCTGTCCTCTCAGCAAATTCTTCCCTCCGAACACACCACAAGTTATTATCGATTATCGATTAAAGTCGATTATGATTAAACTCTAAGAGTAAAACGTGTCGGTTTCTTTTTCTATACTTGACACTCCGCACTGATTAGCCCTGAAACGGCCATAACGAGTTCCGATACTTCTCTGAATTTTTGTTGCTGAACTTCCGTGCCAGATTTACTAATCTGTCACTCCTTCTTTCATAGTTCATAGGCAATTTCTTGCTCTTTGTTCCATTCTTGCTTTGTCTTTGTTTAATTTTGTGCCTACCTTTGACTTGTAAAATTACCGCGAGAAACTGCCAACAGTACATCGCGATGCGTAATGAGTGTAAAAGCCGACTTGAATAATTTGACTGATAATACTAGCGACGCTCAGTATCATAATGATAATCAGTGCTTGCCGACCTTCAGTAATGATTCTAATCTAAATGATGAGCAAACAAATTCAATTATGACCACAGAAAATTTAACGACAATTAATGACGCGGCACGTTCCGCTACAATGAACGCTGCCCAGTTTGATACAACCTGATTTGCAAAATTTACACAGTGAACAGATAAATGTTTCTAACGAAGATGAACAATGTACTCAAAATACTTCTGATTTCTTTGATTCCGATGTAGTGACCAACAGTGCACATACAATTGGCAAACCTTTTCATGAATCAGACAATAACCAAATGGTTACACAAAACGTGACTGATGTAGATACACCATCACACAGCACAGAGAATAGAGTCGCTAATTTTGGCATGGATCAAGTGATGGCAGTATTGCTACAACTTAATGAAAATCTCAAACAGTCGAATGAAAAACAAGACAACAATCACAGACAACTTAATGAATCAAACAAACAATTCAGTAAACAGATTACTACCGTTGCCGTCCAGTGTCATGATACTAGAGAACAATTACGTGAGGAAATTAAGGCTTGTGCTGGGAACAGTAATGAAGAAATTAGATCTGTTGCACAACAATTACGTAACACATACATCCACAACGAAATTACTTAGAGATGAAATCAGTGCAGTTGTTAAACAATGTTCAGAAAACGCAACACAGTTACGCGACGAGTTTAAATTTATGTCAGCAGAACTTTCACGCACTCTGGATGCGAAAGTCGATAAGAAATTTGAACAACAGAACAACCAAATTGACGAACGCTTTAATCACCACCTACAAAACAGTGAAATTCGTTACCGTAAATTCATACAGGAACAGAATAAAGTAAAGAAACAAGTCACGGAAACAATTACTGCACAGAGACAGGAAAAGAAGCATAAGTTGTTTACGAAAGCAAAAACATACTTAGACACCAACATTGCTACAGTATCAGACGAAATCAATACTATCAAACAGTTGAACACTGAATTGCACAGTGGATACATTCCTGCCAAGTCATTCTGCAAAACAGCAGAAGGAACATCCAGCTTCTCGTAGCCCTATTACACGACCTGTTCAATCTCAGTGAGGCCTTGATAACGGCGTCTTTGTCGCCTCAAAGGCATTCTTGACTAGCATCAACTCACCACGTCCAATCTCAAAGGTAGTCACCGCAGCGATTACTTACAACAAACCTTATTTGCATCCTCTTAGCGGTGCTACTAACGCCACTCTTATTCAACTGGTGCGAAATTCGAATAGATTTTCGTTTATGCCGCGCAGCTCCTTCTTTGTGTTTCTTTTTTTTTCCCGTCAGTGTATTTCATATCCTTAAAAACTGGTACTGCGCATCTCTTTCCTAGAGCCCTTTCTTATGGTGCTTTTATCTGACGATCTGTTACTTGAAGTGGAAACACGTTGACTTTCGCCAACTTGTTCTTGATGCTTCTCAAGTGTAAATGTAAAGAGTAGCATAGGATTATTTCTCGTTCCATTTTGTGGTTGACTTAACTGTGACAAGTGATGGAAACGAAGCTCATTAACTGTTAGTGGACACCTCTTCTCCAAAAGTAGTGCCTAGCCTGTAGTACCTTCCCAGCAAGACTGTCACTGCTTCACAGCGTCTTATGCACCCACTCCATATTACACTGCGAGAAAAACTGAGACAGCCCCAACACTATTGAGTATGCTGGCGGTCGGGAATTCTGTGCCGTCACCTCTGGATTGTGCACTGGCGGTTGACGTGTTCTAATAACGGCTAACGGCAAGCAATTCTGGGGACGTGGGTCGCGTCAGTTGAGCAAAATGACCACGTAGACTACGATCCAGGTACGGATTCGTATACCGTATTTATGTTCCGTGTTACGTCAAAGGCGCCTCTGTTAATGAGAAGTTACCACAGCACTCTTTCCGTGAGGTGCAAGGCTGGCGCCGTAGAGGGAGAAAGGAGCCGGCGGACTGCAAAACCCACAGTGTGGCAGCAGCACACAGCTTACGTCACACCAGGAGGAGGGGGAGGAGATTAGTGTTTAACGTCCCGTCGACAGCGAGGTCATTAGAGATGGAGCACAAGTTCGGATTACGGAAGGATGGAGAAGGAAAGCAGCCGTGCCCTTTCGAAGGGACCATCCCGGCATTTGCCTTAAGTGGCTTATGTAAATCACGGAAAACTTAAATCAGAATGTCAGCACGCCGCTCTGAACCGTCGTCCTCCCGAATGCAAATCCAATGTGCTAACCACTGCGTTACCCCACTCGCTACGTCACACAAGAGCAGGCATTGATGCTACACATGCAATATAGAAGTATCGTTCACAAAGAAGCAACGCATTTATTGATAGTGTGAAATAATCTCAGTACTGATTCTGGATAAATTTATTCATGCAGATGGTAAATTCTGAGACAGAATGAAAACGCCCTTGGAAATAAACTGAACACTGCACTTCATAGGGTTCTGAAAACATATCTGAAGCGTCTCAATCTGGCATTTGGTGTCGCCTCCTCTCAGCGAAACATAAAGATGCGCACAGAATGTCACCAAAGATCGTTTACAACATTTCATATGGTAACGATGAGCTCCTCGTCCCGGCCCTGGACGCCTAAGCGATGTATTCGGTCGCTGTTGATCCTCTGCCTTTAGGTAGGGTGTCATACACAGTCGACGAACGACATACGCACTACTAATTTAACAATTTCATAAAACAAAAATTTAATCATGATTCTCACTGTAAGGTGCTTGATATGACAGTTCAAAACGAAGAGCCATTGTTCCTACACAAAAAAATGTACTTCAGTATGTAGGTTCAAAAATAAGTAATCTGATTACATACAAAAGGTTAAATAATGGATTATGTTTCAACGTGTTGTGTGCTTACATGCACTAGCATGTATCAGTGTAAAGGACATCTTTACTGGCACAATAAATTATGCTTCATTCTCATTATAGCATAGGAGACAAATTAACCAAATTGGTAATTACAGAAAATTTGACATGTTTTACCTTAATTGTAATTTCTATATAGTTCTAGTCACAGTCATTCATGAGTGTGTTCAGGAGATTAAATAAAGAGATTGAGTATCACTGTGTGTGTCTATGCACGTTAACATCTGTCACTATACAAACATCTATGAGCACTGTCAGTCGTGCTCCCCTATAAATAAGTGATGTCACAAAGACCAAAATTAGGGAGAGTTTAACGTAAAATTACTATCAAGTGTGAGTGCACTAAACATAATCCTCATGTGGACTATATTACAAGAAACGAAACTTACAAAAACAGATAATAACACAAACCATTAGACTTAATTGATTTAACATGGAATGAAAAACATTACAAAATCTATACAGTTACCACAGTCATTTGAGGCGTAACACAGTTTATTTCGTGGACTCTTCACATCACAATAACTCTCATATGCGTATCACAGACCTGTAATGGAAAGGAAGGGGGTGAAAAGCTTCATAAGGATTGATGGCTCTTCATAAGGTGAAAAACATGGATCGCGGTTATGGAGAGAACGGAAAAGGGCTCAAATACGGCTTCCATACAGTCTATCCTACCAGTCCCAAGAAAGTCACTCCCAGGCCACACGAGATCCAAGGCATTCCTTCAAAAATCGACACCTTTCTGTCTTTCAACTGACTCCACCGTTACTTGACCTAGACTCGTTAATGACTGTTCATTAAGGCCCTCAATTTGCAATTTACAGTGGACCACGCCTATTTTCACTGTGAAAAGTGTTCTCGCAGGAGCCACACTGCCACCACTCACTAAAATCGTGTCCATGACTTCCACAGTTCAAATGCTCATGAACTGACCAAGCATTGCATACTCTTCATAGGCATCCGATTGGAGTAATGAATATTTTTAATCTGCCCAAACATCTTTTTTGTTTTTAATAAAGCAAAGTCACAGTGCAAGAAACAGTTGGCGTAGACAGTAATTAGTGTTCTTCTTAACCACATCATTGGTCACATTATTATCTGAATACAGGTACGTATTACAACGAGCCAATATAAGACTCTCGTTTACATAATGTTCATTACTCGAACGCCAGTGTATCGGCCTGTTAGAAATGGTTGTCCCACCACAACAAATTATTTGTAGACCAGCTATTTTTGGCAAGATTACCATTGCGGATATATCTGTGTTCACAGATAATAACGAGTTTCAGTCGCTCACCTGGAGGTGGCGTCATAAGTTGTCCTGCTGGGAAGAGAATCCATTGTGAGTCGCGGCCATCCTGCTAGGGCGGGGGTATCGTCAGTGCTTCAAGCTAGCAGGCACTTGCCTCGGGTGGCAGGCGTGTCGCCGGCGACGTCTGTCTGGAAGCAGCTCACTGCAGGTGAGTGACCCCCATGGTGTTAAGAGCAGCAGACGTGGCCCAGGGGAAGCGAGTCAGCCCTTCACTTTACCTGCTACGCGAGTCTCCTCTTGCGTCTGCTCGCAGCCCATCGGATCATGCAACAGTCACAAGATTCAATCAAAAAGTTATCCAACTGCACCCAACATTACAGTGGCACATGATAATCTTGATGTTAAACGTTCCCATGAGTGACCTTAAGGTGAATGTGAATCCCCAAAAATGAGAAAAAATTTAATGAAAGAGAACTTTAGCTTGATGTTTTATTGCTAGTTTATAATACATCATTAATCGAGGCAAAGAAAGCACGGTTTCCACAGCAAAAGTCAGGTGCAAATCCTGACTCAGACTCATTACTCACTACCTTGTATTGTATGTTAACCGGGGACCTAGAAACGACGGAGAGGCTCCGTCTCCGCTGCAGCCGCAGTGGTCCACAACCCCACGACGACTACTGCAGTCCATTTCACCCCTCCGTCGCCCCACACCGAACCCAGGGTTATAGTACGGTTCGGCCCCCGTTGGACACCCCAGGGAACGTCTCACACCATACGAGTGTAACCCCTATGTTTGCATGGTAGAGTAATGGTGGTGTACGCGTACGTGGAGAACTTGTTTGCGCAGCAATCGCCGACATAGTGTAACTGAGGCGGAATAAGGGGAACCAGCCCGCATTCGCCGAGGCAGATGGAAAACCAACTAAAAACCCACCACAGACTGCGCGGTTCACCAGAACTCGCCACAGATCCGCCGGGTGGATTCGTGCCGGGGACCAGGCGCTCCTTCCCACCCTGACAGTCGTGCGTTAGACAGCACGGCCAACCGGGCGGGCACTCATTCTTGTTGTGGTCTTCAGTCCTGAGACTGGTCAGTAAAGCTGCATTACCTTACTCAAATCTCATTACACCAAAAAAACTTAAATTTAAAAAAAATACTGGTGCTATCAAAGTCAGTCCATCTGATGGCTTAAGTGAGACATGCTCTATGCATAGCAAGTTCAAAGATGGTGGTGTAATCCAAATTAGACAACACATGCCAGCAGTACAGGCTGGTGCAACTACGAAAATAATGCAGAGGAAGATACAATTCCTAAAATAAATATCGTTAAGATCACTCAGCGTTCGATTGGCAAAAGCTGGCGTCAGGCAAATCGTCAAAACATCTCAGCAAGTACCCCAGGGTATAATTCGCATCTGGCTGTTGGCCAAGAACTCATAATAACATGTGGAGTGCGTTCTATGACCACGCAAAACAAAAAAATCCGTAAATGTACCACACACAAAAGTCATCTCTCGTGTCACAATACGACTGGCTGCAGTGCTACACCTTTGCAAACTGTAACATAAGTGGCAGAAACTAACGGTTTCCCTAAAGAAAGCTTTACCACGTCGCAACAAAACTTATTTCACACAACAAGAGGACAGAAAGCCAGAAGGAAAATGAGGTGAGCCACCGTAAAAAATACAATTCTACAGGAATAATACATTACACTCTGTTACCTTACACGTCCTTTATGCTTCTGAAAGAGAAGAAATAATACGTATCGTTAGGACCCGCCGACGAGTGACCGTAGCTACACCTCACTATCCAAAACATTTGCGAGACAGGCATTAAACTCATTGAATAAGTGATTACCACGTCATTAGACCGGTAAACATGCAACTAAAGAACATGATTTGTGAGGAACATTTAGCTCAAAATCCTTAAGCATCATTTCACCCATGACTTATCAGCAACCACAAGTTCATAAAAACAACTTACATAAAAACTTTTTGCTAAACACAAATAAGAACTTTACCAATTTTAATATATGTGGCAGGACACACTTCAGCTTTTGGTGTTGCCCACCTCAGCCACCAGGTCGTCTCTGACTTCATCATACTTTAGCACAAAGTGAGTACTTGGCCCCTCCATGCACACATTTTCAGCTCATTCTTTCGTCAAGTTTGTTGATTATAGTCCAGAGCTGCGTTCCGTATTTCCCCTATCAGCACTACTCCATTTTCCCTCTCCATCGGCTGTCCCTGCCAACAATTTCCGAGACAGGACCTTTCCTCTTAATTTGTCAGTATCTGGCTTCTTCAATCATTATTTTGATTTCTAAATCACCTCCCATTGCTGCTTTCACCCACGTTAACAATAATAATGTCATTGTCCTATGAGCTTATGTACTGGTATCTTTCTGTTGCCAAACTCGCTCTCCTGTTTTCCCTCATGTACTCGTCGAAGTGTATTCAGATTAATTTAAGTGGTTCCATATCACTCTCTTCAACACAAAGCGAGATTCTGTTGGCTTCGTGTTAATTACCAACTGAATCAGCTCCCCGCTGCTGTAGAGCTGGTCGATGCGCTGATCCATTTTAGAATTTCGTCGAAATACGTTGATTAAGACTAAAATCGCTGTGCTGCCAGTGGTGGGGTTTTCATGATGCTTAGTATCACCCTATTTTGTTCCACACTGAAGCAGAACAGTTTCATAAATTCGAATTCAAAATCTGTGAAGGTTCGACAGTAACTTGTGACCGGTAATATTATCACAATCACTTTTACTTTCATGTCACATCTCTTACTGTTACCATCTTTGGTCGTGACTTTCATGAGAGTGTGTTTATGAACAGTCCATGTCGTTCTGTAGTTTGAGTGATATAGCGTAATAAAGCACCTTATTCCCTACCAAAATCAAACACCTTATTCCTTCATTACCTAATAAGATTATTGTGTTGTGCGAATGTGCGTGTGGTACTATTTTAATTAGTTGTTACTGTAGCTGATTACACAGTTGACCTTATTTCGCGTTTTTCATTGTTTGTGGGACAGTATTTAAGGTAAAACTCATGTTTGACAACTACTTATTCATAATTCGTTATTTATATTTTATAAGCAACCGCTGGTTTTTAATTATTTACGAGTATAAAGAAATATACTATACACTCTTTCAGTGAGCAAACATAGTACACCAAATTTTCTGTATTTTCGGCAATTCAGATACTTTAATGCTGATTTCGTTGAAATGTAACAAGCGCGGTTGTGTCAGCTGTAATATAACACCGTAGATAAGAAAGTGCTGATGCTGATGTCAGCACTTTCCTACTCGGAAACTAGAGTGACCCCTACTGACATTAAAATTTCTTACATCAACGTTTGCGTGCAATGTTATTTCGCAGGATTGTTACACTACTGGTCATTAAAATTGCTACACCACGAAGATGACGTGCTACAGACGCGAAATTTAACCGACAGGAAGAAGATGCTGTGATATGCAAATGATTAGCTTTTCAGAGCATTCACACAAGGTTGGCGCCGGTGGCGACACCTACAACGTGCTGATATGAGGAAAGTTTCCAACCGATATCTCATACACAAAAAGCAGTTGACCGGCGTTGCCCGGTGAAACGTTGTTGTGATGCCTCGTGTAAGGAGGAGAAATGCGTACCATCACGTTTCCGCCTTTGATAAAGGTCGGATTATAGCCTATCGCGATTGCGGTTTATCGTATCGCGGCATTGCTGCTCGCGTTGGTCGATATCCAATGACTGTTAGCAGAATATGGAATCGGTGGCTTCAGGAGGGTAATATGGAACGCCGTGGTGGATTCCAACGGCCTCGTATCACTAGCAGTAGAGATGACAGGCATCTTATCCGCATAGATGTAACGGATCGTGCTGACACGTCTCGATCCCTGAGTCAACAGATGGGGACGATTGCAACACAACAACCATCTGCACGAACAGTTCGACAACGTTTGCAGCAGCATGGACTATCAGCAAGGAGACCATGGCTGCGGTTACCCTTGACGCTGCATCACAGACAGTAGCGCCTGCGATGGTGTACTCAACGACGAACCTGGGTGCACGAATGGCAAAACATCATTTTTTCGGATGAATCCAGGTTCTGTTTACAGCATCATGATGGTCGCATCCGTGTTTGGCGACATCAAGGTGAAAGCACATTGGAAGCGTGTATTCGTCATCGCCACACTGGCGTATCACCCGGCATGATGGTATGGGGTGCCACTGGTTACACGTTTGGGTCACCCCTTGTTCGCATTGACGGCGCTTTGAACAGTGGGCGTTACATTTCAGATGTGTTACGACCCGTGGCTCTACCCTTCATTCGATCCCTGCGAAACCCCACATTTCAGCAGGATAATGCACGACAGCATGTTGCAGGTCCTGTACGTGCCTTTCTGAATACAGAAAACGTTCGACTACTGCCCTGGCCAGCACATTCTACAGATCTCTCACCAATTGAAAACGTCAGTGGTGACCGAGCAACTGGCTCGTCACAATACGCCAGTCACTACTCTTGATGAACTGTGGTATCGTGTTGAAGCTGCATGGGCAGCTGTACCTGTACATGCCATCCAAGCTCAATGCCCAGGCGTATCAAGGCCGTTATTACGTCCAGAGGTGGTTGTTCTGGGTACTGATTTCTCAGGATCTATGCACCCAAATTGCATGAAAATGTAATCACATGTTAGTTCTAGTATAATATATTTGTCCAATGAATACTCGTTTATCATCTGCATTTCATCTTGGTGTAGCAGTTTTAATGGCCAGTAGTGTAGTTAAGTAGCCTTGAAACAACATACAGCAAACTTATAATCCTAGGGGAAATCAACACAGCTCTCCCTGGTCATTAACCAGATTTATAATCAAGCAAGATGAGTGAGTGCAACACTTGTTACCTTCACTGAGTAGTAAGAGTTTTGGGCACTGTACACAATGATAACATCGTCACAGTGCGAACAACAAGCTTAGATGTGTACCTTGTTACGTTTATTGTTAGTGGCTCGTCCGACCATGGAAAAGTTTTACAATTTACAAATTTGAAATCAAAGTCAAGACATATTAAAAAACATTTGTTTGCTCGAATAACTGACATAAATCACAATAGAATTATCAGATAACAAGAATGTCTAAAACTCAAATGAAATTATAAAATGATGATAACACTGTAGGGAGTTACCAAAAAGTGTGGAAGGCTATATGGAGAAAGCACAACAAGATCTGCTCATATGGGTAAATCACAAAATCAGAGTTAATGATAGAATAAGAAGTCAAAAATAATAAGAAAAGTAGAGTGGCAAAATAAGCAAGTAACGAGCCTCCCAGAAAGTCAAAATTTTGACGCTTAGATTTCCCTAACAGCAGTACGGTGATCAGCACCAGATGGTGGACTGCAGAGGAAATGCGCAGCACGGCGGCAGGGAGCAAAATGGCCCAGAATCTTCGTTCACAGCCCTCAACTGCCTAACTTTCGAAAATACCATGTGGAGGGGATAATTCATTGCTATTGCCATTGGGACGGACTAGAATATCCTTATTTCAGGAAAAACATGCGAACACTTACGCAAATGTTCATTCTTGGTGTACAAAACGCAAATTAACAAAGGCGAGGCTGGTACTGGGTTGTAGCAGTGACTCCTCAATTGGCCGGCTTCTTCACGCCAAGCACAGTAGCTGCGCAACTCAGTTCAACTGGTTGACCAAAATTTTGGAGCGAAGCAAATGAATTTCTTACACTGGCCCCGAGACGACGCGGCAACTCTACTTTTGATGTTTGTGCAGAAAAAGTAAAAACGTAAATTAAACTGTCTGGGAATAGCATTAGCGGCAAAGCGCCCCTACCTTCAGCTAGAAAAGATGCCAGCTCTGCTCAGAAAACCTCAAAGCAGGCTTCACTTCCGTGAAAACTGCCCTTCTTCCTTGGGAGGTTTGATTTTTCTAATGAGATTCCCTCACGGCCCTCTGCCGACATCAGGACCCTGAGCCCACACTGGGTGCGAAAAATGCAAGGCCTCCCTCCCAAGCCCACATGGCCATTACTGAATAAAGTAACCATCAATAAATGGCAGAAAATGAAGCAATATTGCTTAGCAATTTTGGCATGTAAAGCATATATTTTGTGAAGATATAGCGGACGAGATTACTTGGACTCTGCAAAAATAATGAAGATGAGTGGTATCCACATATTATCTCTGGTGCTGTGCTTTGTGTAACGGGGTATACAATTCTGACTTCAGTTATAATGGGGTTCTAGGATAGCTGGGTGTGGGCGGCGATTTTCTGGCGAAGATGGCTGCAGGTACAGCGGGAGAAGGCAGTTTATTGACACGACAAATTCTTTATTGCAATTTTTTTGCAGTCACTGAACTTCGAAGCTGCTAGTATGAATGAAGAGCGAGGAGAAAAAACAGTCACAGCATCTCGTAGTAGATCGGCCTCCTCTCCGGTCTTGCTGATGGAAGCACTGAAGGGCGCTCTAGCTGTGGCTGCTGCTGTGTCGCTGGAGACGCGTGTTTCCTGGTCATAGTGTGGATGGACACATCTACTTGCTTTGCAGTGAATACGTCAGTCTGCGAGTAGCCGCCCAATGGTACTTGGTGAGCAAGTGCTTTGTTGTTACCTCAGCAAAGGCAGGGATGGGTGGATTACTGCGACGTAATTCCATGAAGGTGGTGTAACCTCCCAACAGATAAATTCCGTAACCTTGCATTAATAAACTGAGTAACCTCCAAATAAAAATATGACTCATATACAAACTTTCAAAAGAAATCTCGTAATGTAACCTTTGAATAATTGACTGACTGTGAATCTAAACTGGTAAATCTGGACGTCAGCAGTGCTGCGTCATGGCCCTGAAAAATCATTCTGAATAAACTGAAAATTCTTACCTCAATGACGTCGCCGGATAACGCGTATACAGGGTGGTCCATTGATAGTGACCGGGCCAAATCTTCAAATGTGTGTGAAATCTTATGGGACATAACTGTTAAGGTCATCAGCCCCTAAGCTTACACACTACTTAAACTAAATTATCCTAAGGACAAACACACACAACCATGCCCGAAGGAGGACGCGAGCCTCCGCCGGGACTAACCGCACAGTCCATGACTGCAGCGCCTGAGACCGCTCGGCTAATCCCGCGCGGCCCGGGCCAAATATCTCAAGAAATAAGCATCAAACGAAAAAAAACTACAAAGAACGAAACTCGTCTAGCTTGAAAGGGGGAAACCAGATGGTGCTATGGTTGGCCCGCTAGATGGCGCTGCCATAGGTCAAACGGATATCAACTGTGTTTATTTAAATAGGAACCCCCTTTTTTATTACATATTCGTGTAGTACGTAAAGCCCGCATCTCGTGGTCGTGCGGTAGCGTTCTCGCTTCCCACGCCCGGGTTCCCGGGTTCGATTCCCGGCGGGGTCAGGGATTTTCTCTGCCTCGTGATGGCTGGGTGTTGTGTGCTGTCCTTAGGTTAGTTAGGTTTAAGTAGTTCTAAGTTCTAGGGGACTGATGACCATAGATGTTAAGTCCCATAGTGCTCAGAGCCAGCCAGTACGTAAAGAAATATGAATGTTTTAGTTGAACCACTTTTTTCGTTTTGTGATAGATGGCGCTGTAAAAGTCACAAACGTATAAGTACGTGGTATCGCGTAACATTCCGCCAGTGCGGACGGTATTTGCTTCGTGATACATTACCCGTGTTAAAATGAACCGTTTACCAATTTCGGAAATGGTCGATATCGTGTTGATGTATGGCTATTGTCATCAAAAGGCCCAACGGGCGTGTGCTATGTATGCTGCTCGGTATCCTGGACGACATCATACAAGTGTCCGGACCGTTCGCCGGTTAGTTACGTTATTTAAGGAAACAGGAAGTGTTCAGCCACATGTGAAACGTCAACCACGACCTGCAACAAATGATGATGCCCAAGCGGGTGTTTTAGCTGCTGTCGCGGCTAATCCACACGTCAGTAGCAGACAAATTGCGCCAGAATTGGGAATCTCAAAAACGTCGGTGTTGAGCATGTTAAATCAACATCGATTGCACCCGTACCATATTTCTATGCACCAGGAATTGCATGACGACGACTTTGAACGTCGCGTACAGTTCTGCCACTGGGCACAAGAGAAATTACGGGACGATGACAAATTTTTTGCACGCGTTCTATTTAGCGACGAAGCGTCATTCACCAACAGCGGTTACGTAAACCGGCATAATATGTACTACTGGGCGACGGAAAATCCACATTGGCTGCGACAAGTGGAACATCAGCAACCTTGGCGGGTTAATGTATGGTGTGGCATTACGGAAGGAAGGATAATTGGCCCCATTTTATCGATGGCAATCTAAATGGTGCAATGTATGCTGATTTCCTACTTAATGTTCTACCGATGTTATTACAAGATGTTTCACTGCATGACAGAATGGCGATGTACTTCCAACATGATGGATGTCCGACACATAGCTCTCGTGCGGTTGAAGCGGTATTGAGTACCATATTTCATGACAGGTGGATTGGTCGTCGAAGCACCATACCATGGCCCGCACGTTCACCGGATCTGACGTCCCCGGATTTCTTTCTGTGGGGAAAGTTGAAGGATATTTGCTATCGTGATGCACCGACAACGCCTGACAACATGCGTCAGCGCATTGTCAATGCATGTGCGAACATTACGGAAGGCGAACTACTCGCTGTTGAGAGGAATATCGTTACACGTATTGCAAAATACATTGAGGTTGACGGACATCATTTTGAGCATTTATTGCATCAATGTGGTATTTACACGTAATCACGCTGTAACAGCATGCGTTCTCAAAAATGATAAGTTCACAAACATACATGTATCACTTTGGAACAACCGAAATAAAATGTTCAGATGTACCCACGTTCTGTATTTTAATTTAAAAAACCTACCTGTTACGAACTGTTCGTCTAAAATTGTGAGCCATATGTTTGTGACTATTACAGCGCCATCTATCACAAAGCGAAAAAAGTGGTCCAACTAAAACATTTATATTTCTTTACGTACTACACGAATATGTAATAAAAAAATGGGGGTTCCTATTTTTAAAAAACGCAGTTGATATCCGTTTGACCTATGGCAGAGGCATCTAGCGGGCCATCTGGTTTCCTCCTTCAAGCTAGACAAGTTTCGTTCTTTGTAATTATTCCTTTTGCCCTTATTTCGTGAGATATTTGGCCCGGTTACGATCAATGGACCATCCTGTATATCTACTCCTACAAGAAGTTTTTCTGGCACAGACCAGTGCAATGCTGGCCGCTGGATTTTGTTATGTATCAAGAAAACTGATTTTATTTACTATGGCATGACTATGGACAGTAGAAATTACTAAAAACTTTAAATTCAAATGAATGACTGTCAAAAGTTATCTTTATAAGAAAGATTATTATTGAAAGATTTTTTTAAAAAACACCTACATGGGACTTTGATATAACAATATTACAAAAATCAGTTGTAGCAATTAAATATGCGCGCGGGAATAAAGAACAATAACAATATGCTTTTACCTTATACTACATCGCCCAGGCACCACCATCGTTCTCCACGACCGGCCTTGGTAATTCCACAATTCTAGTACTCTCTACGAGCGACCTGACCCAACCTCCCGACTGCGAGCTACTACTACTACTACTACTGCTGCTGCCGACACTGCTCTCGATTCTATTGTAGCTTACATATCGCAGGCAGCGCGTGAGCAATCCATCTGCTCGAGTGCGCTAGCAATAAATCCTTTAGTCATGGACCTTTTACAGTGGCAAAGAGCTGATCTGCCCGAGTGCCCGACAGATTAGGCGGAGGGCGGAGATTTGGGGCCCAGTGGCGGAGGCGACATAACCACTGCGCTGTCCAACACAGACTGGACATCACAGTGCTGCTCATCTCTTCAACGATCACGGCTAGTCCCACAGGGCTTTCTATTCAGCTGCTCCCAGTTGATTTTGCGGAAGTGTCTGCGTGTATGCCATGTGGGAATGTTCTGGATTAGAGGCTGTGCCCAAGCTCCGGCTGCTGTAGCTTCTTGTGGGCTGTTCCACTCCCACTCAGCAGTCTGACGACACGGGTGCAGCGACTTCTTTTGAATTGCCGAAATGGCTGGGGTAGTGGTTTCTCCCATTGCAATTGTATCTGAAAAGGAGGCTCCTGTCATACTTAATAGCTCTGGGCGTCTTTCGGTTTAGCACACGCCAATGTGTACTGAATTTTTTAGCCATTTTGCAGCTTTTGTAGTTACTGAATAAATATAGCGGCGGTCTACTTTAATTTTCTGAGGTGTATCGGTTTGGCGCCGAGGAAAATTATGGTTTTATAATCCTGTCCTAATAACCTTTACTACCATTTACTCGTACTATTCTTCAAAATCATTTCCTTAGCATTTCAGTTACATTAAATAAAGTAAGTACCACATGCGTGTGTTAAAATATGTGTTAATGTCATAATGGTTGATTAAGAAATGAAGCGGAGATCTGGCACATAGCTTATTCCTCCAGAATTGTCACAATAGCATCGAGACTCAATCTAAAAAGAACACCATGAGCGATATCACGTATCTTTGTCTTCATAAGACACATAACGAGGTTTTAAATCCGCCCCTTGCTAGATAATTATGCCGATTCGTCAGTAATGTACTTCAGCCATCGGGATTTGAATGGACTACCAATAAACCAAAGGGTTAGTCACCTAGCTACTGAACATTTCCAAGTATTGAGTAGCACTATACCTTGAACTAAGCGATCTGGATACTTCGTTAAGGAATTTAGCTTCATTTGCATTGAAGATCTCTATATTGGCCTCGAAACAGCGCTGACCCTTCGTCCAGAGCGCAATCGCCGTGCGGCCAAACCGACATACGTTTTCTGTTGCCTCCCAGAACAACTTAAGGAAAATGCTGGGACGGTTTCTTTGAAGACGCCACTGTCGCTTTCTGTCCTTTCCGTGTAAATTCTAATTTTCTGTCCTTGATTCTTACACACTGTATCCGAAAGAATCTACAGTTTAACCTTCCATTTCGTATACTTGAAAGAAAACAGCCCTCGGTCACTATTTTTAACGAATTAACCGGGTTTTGACACTGCTAGGAGTCTCTTCCTCAGAATTTAAATCAAAGAATGATCTATAACATGGCCACAGAATTATGACTAAAAACGTCTGATACAGAGTATGAGTACAGAATCAACGTGAAAGATTGGCAGTACTTGTATGTCATTTATGAAATAATAAATATTCCAAAAGGGCATTAGTCACAAAGAAATTTAAGACAAAATACTGTGATGGCGAGCCACTAAGGGCTGCTCGTTACTTGCGTGGTTACAGGCTGCAAAGGTCCGTTCGCAGCCTGTAACCACTGCAGTCGTAACCTCCACAGGGCGTCCAGAATGTTCAGAAACGCTTATGACCATATGGCCACTCCTAAAATTTTGAAACTACTTATAAACAGTTCTAATCGAAGATGCAGAGTCACCGTAATGTTTATCAAGCTTCTTTTTAGTCTCCTGAGGCGTTTTGCCTTTCATAAAGTAATATTTAATCACCACATGAAATTCTTTTTCGTCCATTTTTTGACAACCACTCGGCTTCCTAGTTTCACACGAATGCCAAACACAAAGAAATAGACCAATATGGCTGAAACTTGGTGTGCGTTCTTTCCAAAGATGCTACTAACTAAACATGACCTCGATACGTGCCGGTGGTGTCATCTCTCGGACTTCGCACGGACTTTTCAAACGTCCCTCGTATAGGCTGATCTGAAAAAATTAATTATTCTGGCCCAGAAACCTCCGTATTCCGCCTCCGTCGCTCATTTGGTTTTCGATTCAGAACATGTAATGATGGATGAAAAATTTAAACGAGATGCAGAGACTGCTGAAGCAAGATTGAAATTTTTGCGTACCTTGCATTATTTCTGAGGACAACAGGCTTGCAGTATAATGAAATAAAAGGTGGATTTCACAAAAGCATTTGAACAAATACGAGCGCGTTCTGAAAAGTAATGGCCCCTAATTTTTTACCCTGTTTTCAGTATAGGCTTAGGTACTGGATGACATGAATATTGCTTGGTTGACTTTCCTTCTTTTTTTATCTCCGGCGGTACTGCGAAAGGAAACTGCCCTTCGATTGTGCCATTCCAGCACTAATCGAAGCGCTAGGTTTTCAGGTACCAGCCAGCCAGCCAGCCGAGCAGCAGCAGCAGCGGTCCCGGCCAGCAGCAGCAGCGATACCGGCCAGCAGCAGCGGTCCAGCTGGCAGGAGCGGTCCAGCCAGCCACCCCTCCAGCAGCAGCAGTCCAGCCAGCCAGCCCTCCAGCAGCAGCGGCGGCGGCGGCGGCGGCGGCGGCGGCAGCGGCCCCGGCCCGGTCCGCGGCAGCAGCAGCAGCAGCAGCTGCGGCATTCCCTGCCAGCCGACGCCAGCGCCAGCGCCAGTAGCGTGGGACTCTGGTCTTCGTCCGTCTTCGTCTTCGTCTTCGTCCTTCTTCGTCTGTCCCCAGTTTTTTCCCCTCCTTTTCGTCCTGTGCTTTTTTGTTTATCCCTGTCGACATGTCATCTCGCACCACCACTGCCACTACTACAACCACTGCCATTGTGTACACGTCGCCCTCCGCCGCCACCACCACCATTACATGGTGTTCCCAGTCACACCCCCCCTCTTTCCCTCCCTCCTCTTCTCACTCTCCCTTTGCCCTCGCTCTTTGTCGCCCCCCTCTCCAGCTTCTTCCCTCCCGCTCCTCTCCCTCTGATCCTTTCCCCCCACTCCCACAGCCTGTCACTGCAGCTCCAGCTAGAGTGGTGGCCCGTCGGGCCACTGCCCATGCCCTACTCTCCCCCATCGCCTTCGCCATCACCACCACCACCGTCGCCGTCGCCTTCACTGTCGCCATCTCCAGCGCCGACTGCTGCATCCACGCTGGGACCTGCCCCTTCCCGCCACCTCCCTATAGCTCCCGTGCCTCATGTCACCACCCACCCTTCTGCCGCCGTTAAATGCCCTAGTGGCACCTCTACCTCGTCCACTCCCAAAAAGGCCCCGCCCTGTCCTCCTTCCCCCCCCCCCCCCAGCATGCCATGGATGTCTCCCCACCTGGCCCTGCTCCCTCCACCTCCTCCTCCTCCTCCTCCTCCTCCTCCCCCCCTCTTTATACAAATACCTCCTCTCCCGTCCTGATCCTTCCCTTCTCGAGGCCCGGAATCTCTCCCTCCTCCTCCGCCAACACTTTCCTGGTGCCCCCATCCCCTCCTCACTCCCAGACGGGATTCAGTTCTCATCTCCTCCCCCAGCCCCACCCTCCATACTGACATCCTCTCCCGCCTCCCCATTACCCGTTTTGGCCCCAACGCCTCCCTCACCCCAGCTCCTTCTCCATCTCCTACCCGCCAACCCCAACCCCCGCGTCGCCCGCCGACCCTCACCGCCGTGATCAATCGGCTTAGTCTGACGATCACGGAGGCAGAGGTGTTGGAGGAGCTCAAGGCGCATCCCACGCTGGAGGTGCGGGCAGTCCGCCGCATTTTTTACTCGACCGGCCCCACCCGCCTTATGCGGGTTTTCTCTGAGGACACCCCCTCCATTGACCGTCTCCTGAAGGAGGGTGCCCTCCTCTTCAACCAGCGCTATAAGGTCGACCCCTCCCATTCCCCTCCTCAATCTCTGCGCTGCCAGATGTGTCTGCACTATAACGCACACCCAACAGCCGAGTGCCGTGAGGCCCCCACCTGCCCGCATTGTAGGCAAGCGCACTTCCTCTGGCAGTGCCCTAACCTTCAATCCCCTCCCTCCTGTAATACCTGAAATCTCCCCCATCCCACCTACTCCCAAAAGTGTAAAGCCCAACCCCCTCCGACCACTCTGAACTCACTGTCCCTGTCCGACCTCTGGACGCCCCCACCCCTCCTGGCAATTCCCTTCGTCCCCCCCCCCCCCCGCCGCTGAGGACATCATCAGGTTCCTCACCATTGTCCTACAAAACGTCCACCCTTTCCAGCGCCTTCACACCCTCCAACAGGTCTCCCTCGCCGCCCGTTTAGTCTTCCACCTCAAAATGTATGCTACCTAATCCCACAACCAGGCCCAGTTCACCTTCTCCCATCTTGATGCCCTCGTTTAAATCCCTGTTATGGCGCGACAGCACCATATCCTTTTCAACAACATTCGCTCCCTTCCCGCCAACAAGAACCTCTTCCTGCATACCCTTGCCACCCACCGCGTGGATGCCTTCCTCCTCAACGAAACCTTGCTCCAACCCCACCACACCATCCACACATTGCCCTACCTTCTTCACCGCTCCGATAATCCCCTCCCGATTGCACGTGGCGGAGTTACCATTGGTCACCACCGCCAGATCCCAGTTCGGCTCCAACCTCTCCTTCCCGACCCCACCGAACACCTGATCCTTAGTCTCTCCTTCCCCAGCCTTACCGTCACCTGCGCCACCATCTATGTCCGTCCTAACGCCCCTATTCCCTTTGACTTCCTCTCCCATATTGACCGTACCTTCTCCTCCTACGTGATCGCCGCCGACCTCAACATCCATAGTCGTTCTGCCGCCCAGTTACGGCGGTGGCATCGGTTCCTCTCCTCCCTACAAGGCGACCTCATCCCCATCCCCCAGCACACCCGTCCCAAATCCAACTCCACTCCCGATGTTATCCTTTCCTCCCCTAACCTACTTGGCCGCATAACGGTGGGTGTCCTGGAGCCTATTGGTAGCGACCATCTCCCTGTCCTCCTCACCGTTTCAGACGGTCATCGCCCCCGCCCCGACCCTCGTAATAACCCTCCCCCAAAGTACGTCCATGGCTATTCCCGTGCCTACTGGAATGCCTACCGGGATACCCTCTCCACCCAGGTCGATAGCCACCCCTTCACCTACCACCACCCTGACGATGTAACCCATGACGCCTGCTTTCTCCAGCAGACCTTGTCTGAGGCCGTGGAGGCCCATGTCCCTACTGTCGCCATCCACCCCCACCGTCCTACCTTACCCCCACAGGCCGTCCTCCTACTCTGTGAATCCCGCCGTCTCTACCGTGCCTTCCTCCACACGTGTGACCCGGACACACTCCTATGCCACTGGCAACTCCGGCGATACATTCGAAATTTTCTCATGGCTAAGAAACGCCGGGACTGGCGACAGACATGCACCCATTTAAATGCTACCCTACCTATAAACTCTTCCAACTTATGGTCAGCCTTATGTCGCCTTACCGGAACTAAACCCTCCCCCTACTATCCTCTTCTCCATGATGATCACCCCTTCCCTGCCACCCTTAGTAAGGCCAATCACTTTGCCTCTTACCTCTCTGATGTCTTTTCCATCCCCAATGATACCCAGTTCGATTACTCCCTCTTCCCGGATGTCCGCAATCGAACTGACACGTCTGTCCCTCCCCTCGCACTGGTTTCCAGTACTTGGACAACATTGCACACACGGAACTCAATGCCCCTATCACTACACAGGATCTCATTGTTACACTCTGCACGAAACGCAACATCGCTCCTGGTCACGATCGTGTCACCTACCGTCACCTTCATGAAGCTCCTGTCTCTTTCCTCTCCACCCTGGCCAGGCTCTACAATATAGTCCTGTCCACCGGTTACTACCCCGACCTGTGGAAAACCTCCCGTATCCTGATGTTCCGTAAACCTGGTAAACCGCCGTCTGCCGTCTCCTCCTACCGTCCCATCAGCCTTACCTCGGTCTTCAGCAAGGTCCTGGAATCTATCCTCACCCGCAGGATCCACCAGCATCTCCGCCAGCACCTCCTCCTTCCCGTTACCCAGTGTGGCTTTTGGCCGTCCTTCTCTTCCGACGACCTTCTCCTTCACCTCACTCATCTCCTTTCTGAACAGCTTAATTCCCGTTGCTCCACAAACTTCCTCTCCCTGGACCTCGAACGTGCTTATGACCGCGTATGGCATTCCAGTCTCCTTTTCAAGCTCCAAATCTTCGCCCTTCCCATTAACTACATCCGTCTGATCGGCTCCTTTCTCTCTCACCGTCCTTCCTACGTCACCATCCATAACACGGATTCCTACACCTTTTTTCCCTCCGCCAGTGTGCCCCAAGGCTCCGTCCTCTCCCCCCTTCTGTACTTTTTATATACGGCGGACATGCCGCCGCCGTCACCCCCCGTCCACCTTCTCCAGTTTGCCGATGACACCTTCCTTGCCCTTGCCCCACCCTGCAGCGCTCCCAGCACCTTCTCCAATCCCATCTTGACCGGTTCACCGCTTGGTGCAACCAGTGGTTGCTCAAGGTCGATCCCTCCAAAACCCAGGTGATCATTGTAGGCAAAACCACCTCTTCCTTTCGCCTTCTTGATTTCTATCTCACCATCTATGGCCGTCCTATCGCCCTCACCCCCACCCTTAAGTACCTTGGCGTCACCCTCGACCGTCGCCTCTCCTGGACCCCCCATCTCCAGACGATCCAAGTCAAGGCACACTCCCGACTCCGTCTCCTCAAGCTCCTTTCCGGCCGTACGTGGGGTCTGGACCCCTCCACCATACTCCACACCTATAAATCCCCCATCTGCCCTATCCTTTGTTACGCCCATCCGGCCTGGATCTCCGCCCCCCCCTTCCTTTTATAAATCCTTTCAAATCCTTGAACGCCATGCTCTCCACCTCGCCTATCGCATCCGTCTCCCCTCCCCCACGCGGATCCTGTATGATCTCATTCCATTCCCCCACCTCCTCCCTTCCCTTGAAAGGATACGGATCCTGTCCACCTCCCGTAAACTCGATCCTCCTCACCCGCTTCTCTCTCCCATCCTCTCCCACCCCCACCAGCTGCTGCGCCTGTATTCCCACATCCCACCCGGTCTCCATCTCTCCACCCTCCTTACACTCGCCCAAGGTGGCTTCCGCCAGCTTCCCCTCCCTGACGATGCCCTCCTCCCCTCCATCTACCCCTCCTACCAACTTTGATCCTCCCTCCCTCTTCCTGTGTTTAATCCTTTGGGCACCCTCCCTCTCTCCTCCATTTCTCCCCACTCCTCCCCCGGGCTTCCCCTCCCCTGTCCCTCTACTCCTCCCATCTCCTCAGCCATTGCCATCTTTGTTCTCCCTTCTCCACCCCTCTCACCCTTCTTCCCCTCTTGGCAGGTCAGCGGACTCGCACACGCTACGTGGACTTTCGCGCGCTGGAGGTCATCGCCATCAGTGTCTCGTGTGTGCCGTCATGTTTAGTGTTCAGTGTACACCGTCGCACTCCATCGTTCACCTGTGCCATCGCCATCTTCAGTGTTTGTGCGTCGTGTCAACAGTTTGCAGTGTGGTTTATCGTCGAGTGTGAACGGCTCCGTGTTTGTCTTTATGTGTCTACTGTTTTTATTGCCCACCATTCTGTAACTTCTGTGTATTCTTTCTGTTTTTTCTCATTGTGTATTCTATAGCTGAAGAGCAGCGTAGAATGCTGCTGACAGCCTGCCCGTTGTACAGGTTTTAAAATAACAATAAAGAAAAAACAAAACTTTCCTTCTTCGCTGATGCAAGTTGCAACCCTCTGCCACTAGAGGGCTCCGAATTGTAGCTTGTAATAAAGCTCTGTATGGGGAAAGTACGGCCAACTTGCCAATGGCCGCCATTTTGGGCCCACTGCGCCGTTGGTGATACATGTGTTTTAGCTTGTAACATGGCGGTGTGTAACCCAACTATGTTGGTGCATGAGAAACACCATGCTATAATCGAGTTCCTAACGGGAGAAAACGTGCCTCCAATTGAAATCCATACAAGAATGAAAGTTGCATATGGTGATGATTGTATCAACATCAGTAATGTGGGATGCCGTAATGAAGAAAAAGGTGGTGTTAACGTGTGTGACAGATCTCAGAGTGTAGGGCCGCCCACGGAAACTGACGAGACTCATCGGAGTCTGGTAACAAAGACACAGCTCTCAGGTGTACAGTCCATCGTTACCGAACTGCGGTACAGAAAACTTTGTGCACGGTGGGTGCCTCGAATGCTCACTCCTGACATGAAACAGAGCAAATTGGGCATCTGTGAAAAATTTGTTTTGTGATTGGAGCTTGACAATGATTGGTTCCATAACAACAATGTGACAGGTGATGAAAACTGGGATCACCATTTTCACCCCGAAAATAAGAGACCATCAATGGAGTTCCGCCACAAGGGATTATCGACGGCTAAAAAGTTCGATGGCATCTCATCAGTGCCAAAGTCATGCTAACAGTGTTCTGAGATGTTCAAGCTGTGCTACAGTAGTAATTCGTGCCTATGGGCACCACAATAAACTCTGAAAGGTACTACGAGATCCTCAGAAAACTGAAAGCACGAATTCGAAGAGCCTGTCCACACATGGAGCACCCTCTCCGTCAGCAAGACAATGCGAGACACCACATAATCGCGGTGGCATCAATAACAACCATTGCCTTGGGCTCGCTGTCCCGACTTTCAAATTTTCATGTTTCCAAAAGTTAAAGAACACTTTCCAGGACTTCACTTTGATAGTGACGAAGCGATACAAGTAGAGGTGACGTTGTGGCTCCGTCAACAAAGTGACAGTGATGGTATCAACAAACTGATCCCTCGTTGGGATAAATATGTTCGTTGCCGGAACGACTGATTAGGAAATAAATATGCCGATGTGAAGAATAAAGATATAGAAAGTTAATATTTTTTATTTGAAACACTTTAAGAATTTTCACATAAAAATTCGAAGGCATTACTGTTCAGCACGCCTTCGTATACTTTGAGGTGGCGCAGTGGTTAGACACTGGACTCGCATTCGGGAGGACGACGGTTCAATCTCGCGTCCGGCCATCCTGATTTAGGTTTTCGTGATTTCCCTAAATCACTCCAGGCAAATGCCGGGATGGTTCCTCTGAAAGGGCACCGCCGACTTCCTTCCCCATCCTTCCCCAATCCGATGAGACCGATGACCACGCTGTCTGGTCTCCTTCCCCAAACAACCAACCAACCAACCAACCGTATATTTTGATCGACTTCAATGGAAATAATGGCTTGAAAGTAGCTGCCGGTACCTTTCCTATGTAGCACATCGGCGTCGTGAGTGATGTTTGCAATGCTGAATGGTCTGCTCACGAATACCTCTCCTGTGCCAAAATTTTTATCTCGTCATCCCAGAGTAGCACTTGCAACCTACTTCTCAATTATTTGCTGGATGTATTCCAGTCTCTGCTTTCTACACAGTTTTTACCCTCTAAAGCTCCCTTTAGTACCATAGAAGTTATTCCCAGACGTCTTAACGGATGTCCTATCGTCCCCCTTGTCTTTCCATACACGTTGAACACTGTAAGCTACCGAGCGAGGTGGCCCAGTGGTTAGCACACTGGACTCGCATTCGGGAGGACGACGGTTCAATCCCGTCTCCAGCCATCCTGATTTAGGTTTTCCGTGATTTCCCTAAATCGCTTCAGGCAAATGCCGGGATGGTTCCTTTGAAAGGGCACGGCCGATTTCCTTCCCAATCCTTCCCTAACCCGAGCATGAGCTCCGTCTCTAATGACCTCGTTGTCGACGGGACGTTAAACACTAACCGCCACCACCACCACCACCACCACCACCACCACACTGTCAGCTTTTCTACAGAAAAGTATGTCATCTTTCTTCATTACTAATGCTTTGCCTAGTAAACCACTGAGTTGGTAATAAATCTATAACAGCTATAGCCTGTGTCACTTTCGCAAACCATCCTAACAAGCAACCCACAATTTGGAAACATTGCAGGTTTGTACGTTCGAAACCTTAGGCATCCTCTCCATAGAATCATCCCCTGATCCAAAGGCAACTATTTATTTGGTTTTAAAGTGTGCTGAATTTATCGAGGAAATAATCCTGCATGGATTAAACTCTGAAGAGTATCCCAGAGCTATTGTTCAATTACTTATTGCCATTAAAACGCCAGAATGTCAAAATATGTTCAAATCTATTGCGACTCCGAGTCTACGAAAATGTTGGGGTGGTTATTAGAGGGTCAGTTGACCAATAATCTTTCCACCGCTGTTTTCTTGTTTGTCCCAAAAGAATAATTAGATCGAAGAATTTATTCTTATCTTTTTGTGTATCAGAAGGTCACTGGAGTTCTTTAGGCGACGTTTTACGTTTCGCTGATGTTTGATCATAATATATATACAACTCCTCGCAGAATGATGCAACCAAGTCGTCACCAAAGATCAGGTTAACCACATTGGCTACAGTATCACATGGCGTTGGAAATGCAATGACACCTGGATCACCTCCAAGCAGTTGCATTTGACAGCATTGCCATGTTACACTTCTTTACAGTTTAAAAATGTCACTATCACTGGAATCGTCCTCAGAACCATAAATTCATTTCTTCACACAGTCATTCGGATTTTCATTCCCACTAAGAACATCTGAATATGCATCGTCAAAACCTCCAAAAATATTTCAGAGTCGTTCATTTCCTTCCTTTTCTGAATAGGGCCATATCCAGAACAGGAAGAATTTCAAGATAAAAATGATACCTTTTTGAAGTATCAAAATACACTCACAATGCTAATTAGAAAAGGGTAAATGAAGGCAATCACTTTTTCTACTTTCCCTATGGGTGTAAACACCTAATTCGACGAAGTCTACAGGTAGCGTGTGTGGCAAACACAAGTTATCTCGCAATCCCTCTGCAACCGACGGTGCGCGAGAAAGGAGTAAACTTGGATCCTTCCCCAGTACATTAATGTAAAGACTGTAAATGAACTATAACCGTATTTTCTATCATTTGCATTTAGTACAAGTAATCATATATAATTAAAGCAGGATAAGAAGCATTGCTGGTAACACTTAAGACAGGGCATTATTGCTCTATCGTTGCGTAATTTTGTTGTTGCTGTCTTAAGTTCGAAGACGGTTTGATGCAGTTTTTCCTCAATTCGATTCAGTACTTCCTCATTAGTTATTCGATCTATTCATCAAATCATAAGCATTCTTCTGTAACGCCACGTTTCAAAACCTTTTATTCTCTTCCTGTCTGAGGCGTTTATCGTCCACGTTTCACTTCTGGGCAAGACTACATTCAAATACATTCAAAAACGACTTCAAAAGCTTAAATTTACATAAGATGTTGACAAATTCCATTTTTCAGAAACGATTTTCTTACTATTGCCAGTCTGCATTGTATAAACTCTCAACTTCTGCCATCATTAGTTATTTTTCTGCCCAAATGCCAAAACTCATCTATTACTCTTCAGGGTCTCATTTCTTAATCTAATTCTCTCAGCATTGCCTCATTTAACTCGACTATATTCCGTTACCCTATATTTACTTTTATTGACATTTATTTAATAGCATCATTTCAAGACACTACCCATTTCGTGCAGCTGCTCTTCGAAATTCTTTGCCTTCCCTGACAGAATTACAATGTCGCGGACATAGAGCATAGATTACAAAAATGTCTCACTCCTTTTTCTATTTGTGTTTTTCTTTCATTTACTTTTCATGTCCTTCGACTCTTATAACTGCAGCCTAGATTCTGTACAAGTCATAAATCACCTTTCGCTCTCTGTATTTTATCTCTGCTACCTTCAGAATTTCAAAGCGCATATATCATTCAATTAGTAATAGCCCAGAATAGGCAGCAAGTAAAGATAGCAGTAGGTTATGATCACGATAGAACTTTCTCGCTCTTTTCCTGCAGCAAGAATGGACTTTTAAAAGTGAATAAAAAGTGATGCCAGACGAAAACTGAACGAAGGCTAGTATAAAAATTGCGGATGTAGCAGTTTTACCACAGTAACAGTAGAACTACACTGAAGCGCCAAAGAAACTAATACACCTGAATAATATCATGTAGGCCCCCGTGAGCACGCAGAAGTGCCGCAACACGACGTGGCATGGACTCAACTAACGTCTGAAGTATTGCTGGAGGGAACTGACACCACGAATCCTGCAGAGCTGTCTATAAATCCGTAAGATTACAAGGGGGTGGAGATCGCTTCTGAACAACACGTTGCAAAGCATTCCAGATATGCTCAATAATGTTCATGTCTGGGGAGTTTGGCGGCCAGCGGAAGTGTTTAAGCTCAGAAGAGTGTTCCTGGAGCCACTTGTAGCAATTCTGGATGTGTGGGGTGTTGCATTGTTCTGCTGTAATCGCCCAAGTCCCTCGGAATGCACAACGGACATGAATAGACACAGGTGATCAAACAGGATGCTTACGTATGTGTCACCTGTCAGAGTCGTATCTAGAAGTATCAGGGGTCCCATATCAATCCAACTACACACGTCCCACATCATTACAGAGCCTCCACCAGCTGTAACAGACCCTTGCTTACATGCAGGGTCCATGGATGCATGAGGTTGTCTCCATACCCGTACACGTGCAGCCTTCGTCTCCGAAAGCCCATATCGATGATGTTTCGTTGAATGGTTCGCCCGCTGTCACTTGTTGATCGTCCAGCATTGAAATCTGTAGAAATTTACGGAAAGGCTGCACTTCCGTCACCTTGAACGATTCTCTTCAGTCGTCGTTGGTCCCGTTCTTGCAGGATCTTTTTCAAGCCGCAGCCATGTCGGAGATTTGGTGCTTTACCGGATTCCTGATATTCACGGTACACTCATGAAATGGTGGTAAGGGGAAAATCCTCACTTCATCGCTACCTCGGAGATGCTGTGTCCCATGGCTCTTGCGCCGACTACAACACCATGCTCAAACTCACTTAAATCTTGATAACCTGCCATTGTAGCAGCAGTAACAGATCTAAAACAGCGCCAGACACCTGTTGTCTTATATAGGCGTTGCCGACTGCACCGCCGTATTCTGCCTGTTTACACATCTCTGTATTTGAATACGCGTGACTATACCAGTTTCTTTGGCGCTTCAGTGAATTAGGTTGCTTCATAAGGTCGTACCGTTTTTCCATAAGGTTAATAAACACAACAGATGCACATAACAGAGACTTTAGTCATCAAGTTTATATTCTCCTTCAATATTTACAACAATCTGCCAACGCTGGGGTAACTGTTCGATTCCGCAACTATAGAAAACACGTAATTTTGAGGCGAAAAACTCGCCTAGCCATTACGGAGCGCATTTTCATCCGGAAATGGAGTTCTTTGAAGGTTGTTCGATAAGGAGCCGAAAAGGTAGAAACCTGAACCGGCAAGATCAGGTGAATAGGATGGGTGCGCAATGAATTCCCAACCGAAGTCCTGTATACCATTTTTTGTCAGTCTAGCAGAATGCGAGCGGCGTTATCGTGGGTAACATTATTTCACGCAGTCTTCCTGCTCGTTGTTCTTGGACTGCGTCTGCAAGACGGCTCAGCCCCAATAAACGTCAGCGATGATCGTTACACCTAGGGAAAGAATTCTAGTGCACCGCACCGTCGATGTTCCACCAGGTGCAAAACGTTATCCTTTGTGGACGCGCGAAGGTCTTAGTACGAGGAGTTGCTGTTTTGTTTGGAATCAACCATTCCTTTCTTTCCCTTGTCTTACCATAAAGACACCATTTCTCATCACAAGTAACGGTAAAGGATAGGAATGGTCCGTGTTGCTCAGGAGCCAATTGTTGACAAGCCGCTGATTTTTGTGATTTTGGCTTAGGGTATACGGTAGCAATACACTAGATTTTGAACCTTTCTCACTGCATCCAATGTCACACGATGATGGAATGATCACGGTTCATCACATTTGCCATTTGTCGACTACACTGACGTGAATCATTGTGGATTAACACATTTAAACGATCTTCATCGAACCACGAAGGTCTCCTGAACGTGGAGAGTCGTTAATGTCAAAACGATCCTCCTTAAAACGAGAAAACCATTTTCTTTCCGTACTCAGTCCGGTGACATTATCCTCATACACGGCGCAAATGTTTCTGGCTACCTCCGCTGCTGTCACCCCCCTGTCGAACTCAAACAGAACAATATGTCGGAAATGTTCCGATTTCTCTTCATGGCACTCCATTTGCTAGTGTCCACACCTTCATTCACTATTTCCAAATGACAAAATACCAATATGTAAACTCAAATAGGAACAGTGAACTAAATATAAAAAATGACAATCTATAAATAAACCCTTAGTAACCGGGATACCAACAAGCAAAACAAAATCGCTACTAACTTATGCACCAACCTAATAGAAAAAAAATTGCAAATGTAAAACGAAAAACAAACTTTTTTAGCGAATAACTATAAACTATAACGATACATTTTAGTCATCTTGCTAACAGACGCAACGTCAATCAAATTTGCAACTTTAATGTTCTGGTCTGCTTCTTTCAATTTCTTTTGTCTGCCTACAGTGTCTCTTCTGCCATTTCCTCTAAATGAACAAACTTTTGGCATTATGTTCAGGTGCGAGAGCCATTTTTCTTTATTTTATTTTATTCCTTCTTCGATTTTAAAAATATGCTATTCTTTCCGAATAATGTCATTATCAAAACTGTTCAGTCTCGTGTATTCTTCTCGGACTTCAAGGCATCTCATTTCTCATGTGAGTATATCATTAACAAGATGTTTTGTATTCGTCAGCCAAGTCTT
Source organism: Schistocerca piceifrons (assembly GCF_021461385.2). NCBI lineage: Eukaryota > Metazoa > Arthropoda > Insecta > Orthoptera > Acrididae > Schistocerca > Schistocerca piceifrons. The sequence goes on along the minus strand of NC_060144.1, from coordinate 259,599,934 downwards.
GAGCGTACAGGAAACTTTATACTTCCTCTTTCTCCTAGACATTGTTCTGAAGATTGTCGTGGTACTTTTCAGTTTCTGATCGATGTTACTATCAGTGTCATACGTTATATCGCAGCCAAAGTATTAGAACTGAGACCTCATTCAATATGTTTATTATCTAGAGTTACTATAGTTCAGTCTGGATATTTGCCCCTAAAAGCCTTGGCCTCCTGTACACTGATTTTTGTGGTATAATCGTATCTCGAGTAGATCTGTTGAAGATAGTACTCGGATCTTTAAAGGTCGTCCTCAGTTTTCTTAGAAAACATTACAAGCAAATAGTATTGAATTACAAGAAATACTTCAGTTGATTGATGAAAGGAGGAAGTACAAAGATGTTCCGGGAAAATCAGGAATACAGAAATACAAGTCGCTGAGGAATGAAATAAATAGGAAGTGCAGGGAAGCTAAGACGAAATGGCTGCAGGAAAAATGTAAAGACATCGAAAAAGATATGATTGTCGGAAGGACAGACTCAGCATACAGGAAAGTCAAAACAACCTTTGGTGACATTAAAAGCAACGGTGGTAACATTAAGAGTGCAACGGGAATTCCACTGTTAAATGCAGAGGAGAGAGTAGATAGGTGGAAAGAATACATTGAAAGCCTCTATGAGGGTGAAGATTTGTCTGATGTGATAGAAGAAGAAACAGGAGTCGATTTAAAAGAGATAGGGGATCCAGTATTAGAATCGGAATTTAAAAGAGCTTTGGAGGACTTACGGTCAAATAAGGCAGAAGGGATAGATAACATTCCATCAGAATTTCTAAAATCATTGGGGGAAGTGGCAACAAAACGACTATTCACGTTGGTGTGTAGAATATATGAGTCTGGCGACATACCATCTGACTTTCGGAAAAGCATCATCCACACAATTCCGAAGACGGCAAGAGCTGACAAGTGCGAGAATTATCGCACAATCAGCTTAACAGCTCATGCATGGAAGCTGCTTACAAGAATAATATACAGAAGAATGGAAAAGAAAATTGAGAATGCGCCAGGTGACGATCTGTTTGGTTTAGGAAAAGTAAAGGGACGAGAGAGGCAATTCTGACGGTACGGCTAATAATGGAAGCAAGGCTACAGAAAAATCAAGACACTTGCATAGGATTTGTCGACCTGGAAAAAGCGTTCGACAATATAAAATGGTGCAAGCTGTTCGAGATTCTGAAAAAAGTAGGGGTAAGCTATAGGGAGAGACGGGTCATATACAATATGTACAACAACCAAGAGGAAATAATAAGAGTGGACGATCAAGAACGAAGTGCTCGTATTAAGAAGGGTGTAAGACAAGGCTGTAGCCTTTCGCCACTACTCTTCTATCTGTACATCGAGGAAGCAATGATGGAAATAAAAGAAAGGTTCAGGAGTGGAATTAAAATACAAGGTGAAAGGATATCAATGATACGATTCGCTGATGACATTGCTATCCTGAGTGAAAGTGTAGAATTACATGGTCTGCTGAACGGAATGAACAGTCTAATGAGTACACAGTATGGTTTGAGAGTAAATCGGAGGAAGACGAAGGTAATGAGAAGTAGTAGAAATGAGAACAGCGAGAAACTTCACATCAGGATTGATGGCCACGAAGTCAATGAAGTTAAGGAATTCTGCTACCTAGGCAGTAAAATAACCAATGACGGACGGAGCAAGGAGGACATCAAAAGCAGACTCGCTATGGCAAAAAAGGCATTTCTGGCCAAGAGAAGTGTACTAATATCAAATACCGGCCTTAATTTGAGGAAGAAATTTCTGAGGATGTACGTCTGGAGTACAGCATTGTGTGGTAGTGAAACATGGACTGTGGGAAAACCAGAACAGAAGAGAATCGAGGCATTTGAGATGTGGTGCTATAGACGAATGTTGAAAATTAGGTGGACTGACAAGGTAAGGAATGAGGAGGTTCTATGCAGAATCGGAGAGGAAAGGAATATGTGGAAAACACTGATAAGGAGAAGGGACAGGATGATAGGACATCTGCTAAGACATGAGGGAATGATTTCCATGGTACTAGAGGGAGCTGTAGAGGGCAAAAACTGTAGAGGAAGACAGAGATTGGAATACGTCAAGCAAATAATTGAGGACGTAGGTTGCAAGTGCTACTCTGAGATGAAGAGGTTAGCACAGGAACGGAATTCGTGGCGGGCCGCATCAAACCAGTCAGCAGACTGATGACCAAAAAAAAAAGTATTGAATTTAAGCGCATTTATTTATGTGGTTTAATTGCTCCATTCTCTAATTACGTCATCTATGCAAATGGTAAGATATAAACCACGTTCTTCACGTGTTCCCCAGGTGATATCCTGGTCTTTTAATGTAAAACAAATTTCTTTTACTTCCGTCAATGATCACTAAACTTTTGGTCGTTAAATACCGCTTTCGGTCAGCAATGACCTTCTTCAGATCTGCAGCAAAAAATGGGAAATGAAAAATAGCTAGTGGACAGACTACTTCTTAAAACAATAAAATATGCCTTAGTGAAAAACTGTTACTCGCTACTGTTCCTAACAAACTGCAGTTTTCATTTTAAGTGATGAGTCTGCAAGTGATGAGTCTCCGTTCTCGAGCCACGGCCAGACCCAAACTTCCATACGTCGTCATTCGTGCGTTACAACATGCACTCGTACACACATTGTGTAATTCCTGTACAGGGGAGGCTATCTGAACTGAAAGTCGCTGCCTGGTATCGACGGATAAATACGATATTGCAATGCCTGTGTTGTTAAGAAGAACGGTGCGATGTTCCTTTGGATACGCAAGCAATACGAAAAAAAACAGGCACTATGGCGACCACAGCAGTTATGAAATACATGAAATGTATTCGCAGCTCTAATACGGAATGACAGTAAAAATTTGTGCCTGACCGGGACTCGAACCAGTATTTCCCGCTTTACGCGAGTAGTCACCTTAACCGATTTCGCTACCGGTGCACGACCGACGGCTAGACGCAAAGTTCCTTATGTCGTCTTTCCTGCGTGCTTGCCCGAAGGAACATTGTGTAATTCTTCTTAACCGCTTGGAATATCGTGTCAGATTTGACAGAGGCTGCAGACGGATGACCGTTCTAATGTGGGGTTGGATGGATGGGGAAGAGTTATAGTTGAGAGGATGGATAAATTTCGGATTTCATTATCTGGGAAAGTGAATCGCTTAATAATAATGGGCGTATGGCATTGGTGGCCGGGAGACGCCTCGCGGGGCGGTTCGGCCGTCGCTCCACAAGTTCTTCAACGCCTCTACGGCGACTTGCGAGTGAATGAAGGTGAATTGATGATGAAAGACACACAACACCCAGTCATCTCGAGCCAGGGAAAATCCCTGACCCCGCCGGGAATCGAACCCGGGACCCCGTGCGCGTGAAGCGAGAACGCTACCGCAAGACCACGAGCCGCGGACAATCGGTTAATGTTTCATTGTAAAAGGAAATGGAGAGTGTAGTTGTGGCATTGGTGGAATGCGTCAGTATAGAGGTATGACAGTATTCGAAATTGGAGGGGAGGCAATAGGATTGTTGGAGTCGAGTTTGTGAATAGTGTGGGATGTATGGAGGCGTTCAATGTGTGTGAGGGAGGTAGGAATTAGACGTGATGTAAAACATCCATATGGGAGGAAGGTAAGGCAGCGTGCATGGCGTTCAAGGATTTGGAGGGAGTGACAGAACTTTGGTGGAACAGATTTCCATCTGACATTGGTGCAGGAAGGGATACGTCGGATCAAGGTTTGAAAGACTAGAGGAGAGTGGGTAGCCGCAATTTCCATGTCACCCAGTTACACTACTGGTCATTAAAATTGCTACACCACGAAGATGACGTGCTACAGACGCGAAATTTAACCGACAGGAATAAGATGCTGTGATGTGCAAATGATTAGCTTTTCAGAGCATTCACACAAGGTTGGCGCCGGTGGCGACACCTACAACGTGCTGACATGAGGAAAGTTTCCAACCGATTTCTCATACACAAACAGCAGTTGACCCGCGTTGCCCGGTGAAACGTTGTTGTGATGCCTCGTGTAAGGAGGAGATATGCGTACCATCACGTTTCCGACTTTGATAAGGTTCGGATTGTAGCCTATCGCGATTGCGGTTTATCGTATCGCGACATTGCTGCTCGCGTTGGTCGAGATCCAATGACTGTTAGTAGAATATGGAATCAGTGGCTTCAGGAGAGTAATACGGAACGCCGTGCTGGATCCCAACGGCCTAGTATCACTAAAGTCGAGATGACAGGCATCTTATCCGCATGGCTGTAACGGATCGTGCAGCCACGTCTCGAACCCTGAGTCAACAGATGGGGACGTTTGCAAGACAACAACCATCTGTACGAACAGTTCGACGACGTTTGCATCAGCATGGACTATCAGCTCGGAGACCATGGTTGCGGATACCCTTGACGCTGCATCACAGACAGGAATGCCTGCGATGGTGTACTCAACGACGCAACTGGGTGCACCAATAGCAAAACGTCATTTTTTCTGATGAATCCAGGTTCTGTTTACAGCATCATGATGGTCGCATCTGTGTTTGGCGACATCGCGGTGAACGCACATTAGAAGCGTGTAATCGTCATCGCCATACTGGCGTATCACCCGGCGTCATGGTATGGGGTGCCATTGATTACACTGTAAGTAGGCTGTTTAGGTTTTTATATTGGTAACACCACGTAGCGCTCTGTATGAAAATCACTGGCTGTGCTGTGTGCAGTCTGTGGCTAGTTTGCGTTATTGTCTGCCATTGTAGTGTTGGGCTGTTGGCTGTTAACAGCGCGTAGCGTTGCGCAGTTGGAGGTGAGCCGCCAGCAGTGGTGGATGTGGGGAAGTGAGATGGCGGATTTTTGAGAATGGATAATCTGGAGATGTGTCCATCAGAAACAGTACATTTGTAAGAATGGATGTCATGAACTGCTATATATATTATGACTATTAAGGTAAATACATTGTTTGTTCTCTAGTAAAACCTTTCATTTGCTAACTATGCCTATCAGTAGTTAGTGTCTTCTGTAGTTTGAATCTTTTATTTAGCTGGCAGTAGTGGCGCTCGCTGTATTGCAGTAGTTTGAGTAACGAAGATTTTTGTGAGGTAAGTGATTTGTGGAAGGTATAGGTTAATGTTAGTCAGGGCCATTCTTTTGTAGGGATTATTGAAAGTCAGATTCCGTTGCGCTAAAAATATTGTGTGTCAGTTTAAGCACAGTCCTGTATAATTTTTCTAAAGGGACGTTTCATATGTCGACTCTTAGCCGAGGATACCTCACTGGAATCTTCTGATTTTTTTCTTGTAGTTTGTGTAATTAGTGTAGCTATTGTTTATTGCTAGCGCGTAATTGTAGAGAGAATCTCCTTTGTAGTTGCAGTCTTTCATTGTTGTACAGTAAAACAGTTGTGGCATGCAGGTAGATTTGCACCAAGTATTTCGTAGCTGCACTAGCAATTAACGAGATATGATTTTCAGTGCTTTGTTAATGTGTTCTCTTATTTTTGCTCTTCAAATTGTGCTTTTCTGTGTTATCGTGTGAAATATTGTGGCAATAATGGCGTGTGAAAAACGTAACACTAGGTTCCAAAGTTAACTGAGAAATAATAGTGACGACGAGCGTAGCTTATCAGCACCACTGTGTAATGAATTAACAGACATTCCAAGTAGTAATTTGGTAATTGTGCATAGGGAAATGGAGCGGGCGGCAAATAATGGTGTAGACAGTGAAACAAGTAGTGAACAGGGAAGGATTATCGATCGATCGGACGGCAACAGCTCGCCTCAGGAATCCGAAATGACAGAACACAATATTGCAAATACTGTAGACTCAGGTTTTGGGTCCTCACCGTTTTCTCAAATGAGTCAAGACACATTTTCTGCTTGTCAAAATGTTAATGTTGCCGGTGAAAATGCACTGCCAAAAAGCATAGAGAAACAGATTTCAGACACTAATACATTATTATTGCAATTATTGCAACAAATGGAACAAAATCACAGACAAACACAGCAAAAGCTTCAAAAGTTAGACACAATGCTTGAACAAACACGTGAAGATTTAACTACTGAGTTACATAACATTGAATGGAAATGTCAAAAAGTCTGTAATGACGTAAAAACACAAATTTGTGAGCATTTTCAACCTATTTTTTCGCGGCATGAAAATGCATTACAGAATCACGAAGCAGCCATAAAAGAACTGCAAACTATTGTTCATGAAAATCATGAGACCTTGCAAGCTAAAATTGACTCAGTTGCATCTACCGATTCGGTTACACAACTTGCAAAAACTCAGGAAAACTTAAAGGACACAGTAGATACTCTGAAAATTGGTTCAGAAAGACACATGGAGGAAATTAGTTCATTATCAGAGAAAGTAGTTGAACTTTCGGATCAGCTAAATAATTTATCTACGAAGGTAGATGATAATCTAAATGACACAAAACTGGTAGTCTTTAATGACACAGAAGAGTGCGAACAAATTAGGAAATTCAAACAAAATCAGAATCAAATTAATACGCAACACCAAAGAGAAATCCGGGAAGTACAAGATCAGCTGACACAGGTAACACAAGAATTACGTATTTCAGAGGACACTCGCACTCGAATACGGGAAGAGGGACATAGAAATACGGAACAGCCACAAAATAATAACACAGGGCATTTCGAAAATTATGAAAGAAATTGGCAAGGTACACCGAATTTTGAGATGAAACCGCCGAAACGACGCATCAATAACCGATATGCGACTCGCCGACACGATGATTTTGACTATAAGCTGTTCATTACTACACGTAAATTCAAAACATATAAGAATTCTGGCAACGACATTCATCCACAAGCGTGGCTTCATCAATTCTCTCATTGTTTTCCGCCCAACTGGTCATTAGAGCATAGATTAGAATTTATGTGTGGTTACTTACAGAATGAACCAGCTGTGAGAATGCTATCGGTCATTCACGATTGTCACAGTGAAGGAGAATTTTATCATGCCTTCCTATCAGCATATTGGTCTCAAGCTACACAAGACCGAGTAAAACATAGCATCATAATGATGAAACATTTCGAACAATCTGAATTTTCCAGTCTTGTGAAATATTTTGAAGACATGTTGCACAAGAATCAGTACCTGTCAAACCCATACAGCCCCTCAGAACCCATCTGCATTTGCTTAATCAAATTACCTGAACATTTACGACATATTATTTTAGCAGGACGTTGCAAAGACGACATTGAAGCTTTTCAGGGACTCTTACAAGAATTAGAAATTGACACTGACAATCACGGAATGCGAAAACAGGAACACAACAATTACAGGTCACATCCGTCGCAATTCCGCAATGAAAGAAATAATAACTGGACACGACAAGGCTAATCTCACAACACAAATGGTGACCAAAACAGACACCACCCGTATGACAATCGTTGGCAGAGTAGTAATAATTACAGGGAAAGATCACCTTTCCATGGTAGTGACTATCACAGAGACAATCAGAGAAACAGATAATCTGGGAACCAAAATAATTATTATCAAGGGAGACAGAATAACTTTAGATGCAACGGTCCAGCGCGCAGTTACGATTCAGGAAGAAATTCTCCACCACTTAACCGACAAGAAAGAAACTACAGGAACTACCGACATGACTACAGAAGATATAATCATAACGACAGACCTGAATTTCGTCAGAACTGGCGGGATTCAAACAGGGCTGGGCCCTCTCGGGAAGGCGAATTTGTAGAAGTTAGGTCTCCTAATCCCAGTAACTACGCGCGACAACAAAGGTAACAGACAATGACCCGCACCGCAGGCAGCCACCTGCGCTGGCTCGGCTTGAGGAAAATAACATAAGCTAACCTTGAGAAAAATTCCAGTATTCCTTACTGACGTATGCAACATGATAATTACTTTGAAGTTGATACTCTGTGCTCTAGAAAGAGTAAAAGTTTACACAATATTTCACATGTAAAACCGTTTATTGAAAGATAATCTGCTTTTTAACTTTGCCTTTGCCATAAAACTTTTCACTTCACATTTCTAGTATGCTTTGTCAGACTTAGAATCTGTTAACATGCAACAATGTTTGAAGATAAATATCCAGTCAAGAATCAAGAGAACTTATTTAAACAGAAATTACGAATGCATTGTTGTAGTGAACAGACGACACAGTGTTGTTATTTGGACATTCTTGCTTGTTAGTAGCACGATTACATAACGACTATCAGGCTTACGTACTTAGAACATATACTGCTAATGAGATTTTAATGCAACATTTTGGTTTACTTGAAAAGATAGTCTTTATTTGAAGTACATTCAGTGACATTAAAGATGACTTAGCATTTGGTTTCTTTGATAGCTACACGATTATATCACGACGCCACTAATATGTGGCACAATTTACATTGTTGCTTTTGTGGTGTATCTGTTTTATATGTGCACAGTTTTTCTGAATTCTTCTGGAAGGTAAAACATGTTTTAATAGTAACTTTTGTGGTATAGCTACAATGAGACAGCCTTTTCCGTAGCACAACAATACGTTACATTATAGTACTTTCTTGATCATGGTAAGGTATGTAATAACTACGATATCTATACGCAAACAATTTCACTTTCGTTTATGATGAGGTAAGTACATTGACTTCAGCAGAATTTTGCTTACAGAGGAAGATAACTACGACACTCCCACAGAATTATCTTACAGCAAGACGCACATTTAGCGCTACAGGACACGCATTTGAGTGATTAATTTTGCACTTAAACCATTTATTTTTCAAGATTTTTGAATTACAAAGGAAGTTTTCCGTGATATATTTCATTCCATTGCTGTAATCTGTAACAACTGAGGGTATAATTACCTTAATCCTCAGGGGGGTACACGCTTACTTTGTGTACCATGTGTTTGGCAAGCACAAGGAGCCCTAGCTAATATGGTATTTGCTTATACAACTTTACACATCGGTACCATATTTCTCTAACACAGAATTACACAGCTATCTGATTATTTAACAGAGAAACAAAAAATTTTTTACTATGTCAGTGACACATGTTTACGCAATTACACAGTTGGATAATTTCACACTTACGAAATTGTATTTTGTCTGTACTTTGTGAACAGTTCATATTTTTCGGAACCATTGTGATACTATGAGAGCTTTGAATGATGTATTTGGTATGGGATAATGATCTTTAAAGTACGTTTGAGGTAGATGACACTATTGAAATGAGCAGAGAATTTTTGAAATTATTGTAGAAAGCTACGACGTTTTTGAGATTTGGCTGAGTTTTTATGATGCTGAGGTATGTTTATGATCAATAAGCTGATGCTATATGAGGAATTTGATTATGCTATGTACAGGGCTATTACAAATGGCTGAAGCGATTTCATAAATTCACTGTAGCTCAATTCATTGGCATATGGTCACGACACACTACAGATACGTAGAAAAATGCATAAAGTTTTGTTCGGCTGAAGCCGCACTTCAGGTTTCTGCCGCCAGAGCGCTCGAGAGCACAGTGAGACAAAATGGCGACAGGAGCCGAGAAAATGTATGTCGTACTTGAAATGCACTCACATCAGTCAGTCATAACAGTGCAACGACACTTCAGGACGAGGTTCAACAAAGATCCACCAACTGCTAACTCCATTCGGCGATGGTATGCGCAGTTTAAAGCTTCTGGATGCCTCTGTAAGGGGAAATCAACGGGTCGGCCTGCAGTGAGCGAAGAAACGGTTGAACGCGTGTTGGCAAGTTTCACGCGTAGCCCGCGAAAGTCGACGAATAAAGCAAGCAGGGAGCTAAACGTACCACAGCCGACGGTTTGGAAAAGGCTAAAGCAGGAGCCTTACCGTTTACAATTGCTACAAGCCCAGACACCTGATGACAAAGTCAAACGCTTTGAATTTTCGGCGCGGTTGCAACAGCTCATGGAAGAGGATGTGTTCAGTGCGAAACTTGTTTTCAGTAATGAAGCAACATTTTTTCTTAATGGTGAAGTGAACAGACACAATGTGCGAATCTGGGCGGTAGAGAATCCTCATGCATTCGTGCAGCAAATTCACAATTCACCAAAAGTTAACGTGTTTTGTGCAATCTCACACTTTAAAGTTTACGGCCCCTTTTTCTTCTGCGAAAAAAACGTTACAGGACACATGTATCTGGAAATGCTGGAAGATTGGCTCATGCCACAACTGGAGACCGACAGCGCCGACTTCATCTTTCAACAGGATGGTGCTCCACCACACTTCCATCACAATGTTCGGCATTTCTTAAACAGGAGATTGGAAAACCGATGGATCGGTCGTGGTGGAGATCATGATCAGCAATTCATTTCATGGCCTCCACACTCTCCCGACTTAACCCCATGCGATTTCTTTCTGTGGGGTTATGTGAAGGATTCAGTGCTGAAACCTCCTCTACCAAGAAACGTGCCAGAACTGCGAGCTCGCATCAACGATGCTTTCGAACTCATTGATGGGGACATGCTGCGCCGAGTGTGGAAGGAACTTGATTATCGGCGTGATGTCTGCCGAATCACTAAAGGGGCACATATCAAACATTTGTGAATGCCTAAAAAAACTTTTTAAGTTTGTGTGTGTATGTGCAAAGCATTGTGAAATATCTCAAATAATAAAGTTATTGTAGAGCTGTGAAATCGCTTCAGTCATTTGTAAAAACCCTGTATTTATTATGATGAAATATTGAAGTGTCACCGCAAGATTGACGTGTCGACAAATATGTACATGTGTAATAAGGTAAGGAGTAATGAATATTGATTAGGGACTCTGATATGTGAAAAAGGATGTTGGAAACCAAGAATCGTACTTTAAGAGTTATGAAATGTGTGTACATGCGTGAATGTATCACAATGCTGCCGAAAATTTTTTGGACACTGTTATATTTATAGGATTTTGTTTCTACAGATTCGTAACGCAAATATTTCGACCTGTGAAATTTTATTTGTATCAAACTGTCACTGTAGCAGAAACTGATGTTGTAAATATTTCAGTAAGGAAGGTAGGTCACTGTAAGCACCCAGCTGCGCGACAGTCGCCTGGAAGAAAGACGTTAGTGTGTGCCTTTCAGAGGCACAGGTGGAGAAAAAAGAGGCCATTAACCTCGCTATTGACATTCCTTTGTAGAAAGCATCGCAAATATGACACGCTCAAACTTGAAAACATGATTACACTGTAGAGTTCTTAATTTATGATATTTACTGAAATGAAATGATGAGAAACATTTCACATCTATTGTCTTGCTAGTTGAAAGATTGTTTACTGCATTATGAAATGCCATATGGCTAGTGAATGACGTTTAACGCCTTGCTTTGCCTATTTTGTTTAATATCTAGTTTCTAGCTGCACTGCAGCATTGGTTAAAATAAAATTTTATAGATGTACTAATATAAATATTTTCTGTCTACAGATCCAGTAAATAATAATTTTGTGATATACTTCCAAAAAAATGAGGGAGCACAAAAAGACATTTCCCTTCACAGGAACTGCATACATAATTTTGTTTTCAAGTACTTGGTAATTTATTTCACAGAATAAGTTTTTGTGGTGCACCCCTTTAATTACATAGACATTAAGATGTAAATATACATTTCCCTTATCTGTATTGTTGTCTTTAGTGTAATATTTTTTCTGCTTGAGCTTTGTCGTATTTAGGTATAAGTTATAGCATTTGCTCCTGCTGTTTGCCAGGCATAGTGTTACTGAATTTGACTTTGTATTACTCTGTTAAGCCAGTTTTACTACTGATTTATTTTTCTTGTTTGCTGCACAGTGCCTTATATTAGTTGTAATATTGCAATTGGTTTGCTAATTTAGATTTCCTGCTGCTTCCTTTGCCAATCTGAATTTTTTGTCATTGCTGTTTGTAGTAATTGTTTTCTGCTGCTGCATTGCCTCGTCCCTTAGTTTAACATTTGAGCTCAGTAGATTTAAGTTAGCTTAAGATGGGGTAGGCTACATAAGAGAACGAGTTGTGATGAATTGGAAGAAATGCATTGAGAAGCTATAAGAAAATGGTTTGGCCAAAAAAGTATTTTGAAAGAGGATATGAACAAAAAAGTAGGGTTTAGGGACAACAGGTTTAGGTAGGATTTTCTTGTAAATAAATGATGAGGTAAGATAATGGAAAATAAATAATGAGGTAAGAAATATGTGAACATATAAATACAGAAAGCAAGCTTGGATTGGATTTTTTTGGTGGAAACAAATGTTGAAATAAGACGAAAGATCTATGGAATGAAGTTTTGGGTTGGACTGCAGTACCAAATGTTACACTGAAAACAAACCCTGCCCTTTCCTCTTGTGTTATTCTGCTATGTGTTTGTGTACCCTTGTGTATTTGTGTTTTTCCTGTCTTTATGTGTTTAACTAATAAGATTTATGTTGTAGAATTTTTCAAATACTATGTTATTTACTTTGTAAAGACGTTTCAACACGTCTCGGTTACCTGTTGTTCGCATTGACGGCACTTTGAATAGTGGACGTTACATTTCAGATATGTTGGCTTTACCCTTCATTTGATCCCTGCGAAACCCTACATTTCAGCAGGATAATGCACGACCGCATGTTGCAGGTCCTGTATGGACCTTTCTGGATACAGAAAATGTTCGACTGCTGCCCTGGCCAGCACATTCTCCAATCTCTCACCAACTGAAAACGCCTGGTCAATGGTGGCCAAGCAACTGGCTCGTCACGATACGCCAGTCACTACTCTTGATGAAGTGTGGTATCGTGTTGAAATTGCATGGGCAGCTGTACCTGTACACGCCATCCAAGCTCTGTTTGGCTCAATGCCCAGGAGTATCAAGGCCGTTATTACGGCCAGAGGTGGTTGCTCTGGGTACTGACTTCTCACGATCTATGCACCCAAATTTCGTGAAAATCTAATCACATGTCAGTTCTAGTATAATATATTTGTCCAATGAATACTCGTTTATCATCTACACTTCTTCTTGGTGTAGCAATTTTAATGGCCAGTAGTGTAGTAATTTATTGTAGACTTGCTGTTGGATAGTTAGCATGTGGGGTTATAATAGTTGTCAGTCAAATGCTGGTACAACATATTTTAGTGTTTCTTAGTAGGGTAAGATAATCGTAACTGGCGATGATGATGATGTTTAGTTTGTGGAGCGCTCAACTGTGCGGTCATCATCACCTGTACAAAGTCCCAACTTTTACACTACCCAATTTTTTTTACACAGTCCAACCTAGCCACTGTCACGAATGATGAGGGTGATGAAATGATGAGGACAACACAAACAACCAATCCCCAGACAGAGAAAATCTCCAACTCTGCCGGGAATCGAACCCAGAACCCCGTGATCCAGAGGCAGCAACGCTAGCCACTAGACCAAGATGCGGATGTATAGCTGGTGAGGTAGTCCTCATGGGAGAGAAAGCTCTGAGCGGTTGGTCCAATAATTATTGCTTGAGTTTTGCAAGGGTTTCGGTTGAGAAGTCACTGCTTACACGAGCAGGTAAATAGTTTAAGATATATCTGGAGGAATCAATGGGATTACTGGAGTGTAGAGTAGAAGGTTAGGAAAGCGGTGTCGTCAGCTTATTGATGGAGGTGAACAGGTTGTGTTTGTAGCATATCGGCAGTGTAGAGAATATAAGGAAGGGGAGAGAGGAAAATCCCTTTGGGTACGCCTGCAGTAGGGTGGAAGGTGTGGGAATTGGTACTGTTAATGTTGACAAACTCATGACCTCCATTATCTAATTACCTCATATATGCACATATCAAAAAGAGTAGGTGATATGACACAATTCTGACGTACTCCTCGGCTGACATTCTGGTCATCCTAATACAGCTCTGCGTGTCTCACAATTCCCGAGAAATCCGCGGGGACGACGTCTCCTGCGTCTCGACGACTTCCGTCCACTGGAGTCGAGAGCGGAGCCCGTCAATCTTTTCGGGGAAGCCCGAAGATACTGGACGTGACGCAAACTGCGAGTCCCTTCACGCCAGGTGGCAGCAGCTTCGCCTCGAGCCGTTCTACTTGTCTGCCGGTGCGCCGCGGCAGGTGTTCAGTAGCTCTACGACAGTCGGCCGGTGAGGATGGTGTCAGCTGCGCGCAGGGGAGCGTTCTGCGCGGCGACTGCGCTGCTACTGCTGCTGCAGGTGGTGGGCGCGGCAGAGTACGCCAGGCAGGGCTACAGCAGGCGACGGGGCATCAAGATACCGCGCATCACCACCACGTCGACGACGAGCACCCAGGCTCCAGAACACCCGCCAATGCAGGTATGCGAGTGCTAAGACCCGCGCCTATCGGTATATTTTCTGCTCCGTTTCCACTCGATTGCTGCAGTCGAACGCAGCGCTTTGACAGCTGTGGCTACGATCGTGGTAGGCGTTCACGCTTCTCAGCTACGTCCTTCACGCTGACACCCGCACCTGTTTACATTACCGTGAGTCTTGATGGTGGCCGGCCGCAACGGAGAGCTTCGCTGCGGTTTCTGGTTCCTACATGATTATATAGAGTTCAAGCAATGTTAAAAAATATATCGGCTCAACCACTTGTTGAGCCGATATATTTTTTAACATTGTCATTCACAAGCACGACCACTCATCCAGTATGGATAAAATCAAAGAGTTCAAGCAGTTTGCCCCGCTCCTCCCCCCCCCCCCCCCTCCGCCGTCTCTCTCTCTCTCTCTCTCTCTCATTGTTGTTGTTGTGGTCTTCATTCCTGAGACTGGTTTGGTGCAGCTCTCCATGCTACTCTATCCTGTGCAAGCTACTTCACCTCCCAGTACTTACTGCAACCTACATCCTTCTGAATCTGATTAGTGTATTCATCTCTTGGTCTCCCTCTACGATTTTTACCCTCCACGCTGCCCTCCAATGCTAAATTTGTGATCCCTTGATGCCTCAAAACATGTCCTACCAACCGATCCCTTCTTCTAGTCAAGTTGTGCCACAAGCTTCTCTTCTCCCCAATCCTATTCAATACCTCCTCATTAGTTACGTGATCTACCCACCGTATCTTCAGCATTCTTCTGTGGTGGTGGTGGTTAGTGTTTAACGTCCCGTCGACAACGAGGTCATTAGAGACGGCATTCTTCTGTAGCACCACATTTCGAAAGCTTCTATTCTCTTCTTGTCCAAACTAGTTATCGTCAATGTTTCACTTCCATACATGGCCACACTCCATACAAAGACTTTCAGAAAGGACTTCCTGACACTTCAATCTATACTCGATGTTAACAAATTTCTCTTCTTCAGAAACGATTTCCTTGCCATTGCTCTCTCTCATATACATATCTATTTCTCTGTGAAATCTTAGTTGTGGCGCCGGCCGCGGTGGTCTAGCGGTTCTAGGCGCTCAGTCCAGAACCGCGGGACTGCTACGGTCGCAGGTTCGAATCCTGCCTCGGGCATGGATGTGTGTGATGTCCTTAGGTTAGTTAGGTTTAAGTAGTTCTAAGTTCTAGGGGACTGATGACCACAGATGTTAAGTTTTTTTTTTTTTTTTTTTTTTTTTTTAGTTGTGGCGACGGATAGGTTTGTAGCGTTAACTCAATGTCTAGGATAGGATTAAAGGTGATAATTCTGTTGCGAGTTGGCGGGGCCGACGAATGTGGCTCCGAAGTAAAGGCTGTGCTAACAGATTGATCTATAGCGTAACATGTCAAAGTAAGCTCCATATGAAACTTAGTCTGACATTTATCGACGGGTATTTAAAATCCATGTATGCAATTTCTAAACAAGAACAAAACAAAAAAAAAATATGCACTTATTACGATACGCGTTTCATTTCACTGATTTAAAACGCCGACAGTGGTAGCATTTTTGTTATATTTCCACTTCGTCTGTTCGCACACTTTCGAGGTACTGTCACGGTTGTTTTTGATTTAATGTTACATTGGTTGCCACCACTACAAATTTCGTGAAACACGACAAAATGTGGTACCAATAGTGTTTGTTTACGTTCTCGTGGTTAAAATTACGTCTGTATGTTGTGTATGTGTAGTGTTGCCAACTGAAGGCTAGTTTTCGGATACTATGGCCACACAAATGAAGAAATCACTTTGGCATATTTACCTAACCTGTCGCTTTAAAAGCTAAAACTGCACCGCACATTTAGAAAAGCTCTATTACGAACACAAATCTGCGTCGAGTATTTTTGTGCGTTTTATGTAGATGCACCGTATGGAAACGCTGCATAGCTCTAACCACCATAATTTGTTTCCAATGTGTATGTTGAATTTGCCGGGAGAAAGTAGTGACAGCTAAGGCACATCCGTTTCGCGAATCAGTTTCATGAGCCATCCTTGCATAAACGGACAGATTGATGAGATATCTTTTTTTATTTCCTACTCGGGGGTTAAAGGCTTAGTCGGAAAGTCATGATATGTCAGTGAGTGAAACAGTTCTTGTTCCGCATTAACTTCAGTGAGACGAAAATACAAAGAACACACTAAACTTCGTCAATAACGGCAAGTGAACTACAATTGCTAGCTATGAAAGTGAAAACATCTGCTACTAAATACATTGTATGTGTAACATTTTTTTTAATAGGAAACTACATGCCAGGGCGAACTAGAGCCCAAAATAGCTGCCTATTCGCGAGTCTTCTGCAAACTCACTACGGTCCGGAAAATCTAGGTTTTGATTTGGCACTGTTTTGGCGTATCGAATGTAGTAAGCGCATCGTAGGAGTAAAAGAAAAACGTCATTATTTTCAAAACTGGTCAAGAGACACAAAGAAACAGAAGTGTGCTACAAAACATCACTTAATTTGAATGAATGCGTGTTTCGGTAAATAACTTAGAAAAATTCACTATCCCAACGTCGTATTAAATGTGTTAAAAATTTAAATATAAGTTACAGCCAAAAATAGGTACAAAAGATACTTTTCGCACAGCAGGGGTAGTGTTGTGCTGCACGGTACCGGCTCTGCAAGGTACGTTGGCTTCTGGCCTCCCCCCCAACCCCTCGCCACCCCTTCCCTCTGACCCACAAAAAAAGATCAGTTTTAGCAGTACACACGTACTGCGGAAAACGAAGCTCTAAACTGTAATATTATACTGATCAGATAAAAGTAACAGTTCTAATACATAAGTTAATTCAGTGATAAGAAGTAAGATGTAATTATAAAAAAGAACAGCATAGAAACACCACGAGAAACAATAATACAAAAAATTAATTGTGGCTGGTACCGTGGTAATTTTCTCGACAATTTTATTTTTGTGTCTGTGCCACTAATGTAAGTTCGGTCACGAAATATGAGGTTTTAAGCTTTTAGTATGACAAGTGTAAGATAGTTTTTGAGTTCGAAGGAAAATGTGTTAAACCTCAAGTGGTTTTTAACAACTGACATACGAGAGGCAGACACTCTGGCAGCTCATCTACAAGTACCAGGGGATAAACAGCCTACAACGTAACTTTACAAGGCAATTTTTAATAATTTCTCGAATTTCTGCCCAAATTTCGACGTCCTACGCAACTATCTAGCGCTGCGAACTACATATAACGCATTCGTGTGGAATTAGTGCTGGAGTTCGATGTGTTGAATTTACAGTCTCAATTTTTTGTGTTTCACAGGATTATTTTTGATTATGTTGAGTTTATTTGCAACATCCCTCACCGACGAACCAGAACCAATATTAACAGGATAGGACTGTCTCGAAATAAAATTGTAGGAGTCTAACTAGTTCGGATTAGCAAACAGTTTGTTGCTGTTACAGTTTTATCTCTGTCGGCAAAGTCTTTATTTACAATTTCACGTTTGGCAGTGATGCGTAAAGGGTCTGCTCTGTTCAAGGAATTATCCCATTTATAACAAGGAGTAAACTGAAATCATGATAGAGGTTCGAATATTGTCCACTGCCGACCAGGCTGTTATTACCACTGTAGCGCCTCGTGGATCTTCCTCGCACGAAATATTTGTGACAATTCTACGTAAACATTCTGTGTGCATGTCTGTGCGCGTGTGTGTATTGCCACGCACGCTGAAGTTCTGTGTCCGACTGTGAAGTGTTTTCATCAGAACGGTACAAAATTTTCTGATTTTATTCTGTATTATATTTTTTTTTTATTTTGCTGCGGTTAGGCGTCCCTTCTGCGTAGAAATGCCAGTGGTGCCCGCCAGACTACACCGGCAAAGCTGCAGTAGCCATAAACAAGTTCGGATTAAAAGAGTTGCGTGCTACCAGCACTGGGTTACGTATTTCGAAGCCGCAGGATCCGGTCTTCGTCGGGACTTCCTTCCGCTGTTTGTCATAAATCGATACAGAGCCAAATACGTCGTCCAGAACAGTAAAAATACAAGACTGTTCCACCAGGTATTTGAAAGAAACTTAATCTTTGAAAATTCCAGCCAAACATATAGATTCCTATAGTCTTCATATTTGGCTATCTTTGTGTGTAGTGTAGGATGGATAAACAATGTGCACTTAGGTTTCCACAAAGGTCTGATCCGACTATTTGCTCCAGGGCAGCGTTTCTCAACTTTTTTTTTCAGTGAGGTATACCAAAGTAAGTTTCAAACTTCCGCGACCCCTACATGTGATTTTTTTCCGCGATTCAAAAAACCAAACACACACAATACATTTTTTAGTGGCGAACTACTATGAGCTACAAATTTGGCAACTTTATTACTCCAAGAAATGATTTGGCCATAAATTTGTTCTGTTCTAGATCTTTTATCTGCGGTAGATTAGAAGACAAAAAAATCTAGCGTCACACCTGACTCGTGTTCGCGAGACGGTGGTTGAGAAACGCAGTAGGATTCTTTCACTTCCTTCATCGACTTGCCTAAGAGATCTATATGACAATAACTTGTTCTGTAGATTATTTTGATTACATAAACTCTCTATCATACTCAATGGAGTCTTGATATCAACTGCACATACACCCTTACCAAACCCCAAAATATCCCGCGTTCGAACATATGCTAGTGAAAACAGGAGATGCGATTAGAAATGAGTGCTTATTCTCCACGCGAATTCATCTGTCAAATATCTAATCGGAAGCATCTGACTCCCTTTCCACAAATTCAAAGCATGGTTAGTCTGCAGAAATCTAGTATAGCGTTGTGTAAATTTTTGACGATATGCTTCCTTCCAGATTTGGTCACTATGTTTTGGAGCTGCCGTGGTTTCTTTACTGTTAAACATCACAAAGTGTTCATGTCGCAGTAATTTTGTACATACGAAGTATTGCTTTGACCCAACAAAATAGCTGAGAAATCAGTTTAATTCGGACAGTGTGTATTTAAGTTTTTAATTGCAATGAAAATATGTCAACGATGCAGGAACATCGAATGTCATACGCTTCAGAATTTTATAAGTGAAAGATCAGAACAATAAAACGTCGAACTATCAAATGCCAAAACGAAAATAACAATAACCACAATAATAATCATATTGCTTAAACGAATTTGGAAAATCTCAGTTCAGGATAGCGGGATTAAGGAATAAATCCTTAATTTTCTTCACATTTTCTCTTACCTTCCATTTTACATTCAACGTAACACAATCAAACAGACCTAAGGTGCCTGCATCGTTTGTATTCTAAAACGCAAACAGGCGTAAATGTTCACTGCTCCATGAGAATTTTGTTCATATTTGATCAAACTCTATCAAATTTACGTTTTCAACAGGTTCGTTGGCCTGGGTGAATGTGGTTTCCTTATTCTGTAGCAGTGAACTCCTTAATCGACGTCACATTCTCCCATTGAAGCAGCGATGTACTTCAACACAGTTTCTGTTTTATGTCCGCGGAAGTGAAAGGGGGAGGTGAAAGTTAATGTTAGCATGGGTAGCCGTTATACAATAACCTTGAAACGTGGCCTCGGAAGACACGATTATCCGCTTCGGTTGCAACATCGAGGCCTTGATTAAAATGTCTACCAGCTTAGAAGCATGCGTGCAATGATCGGGACTTGCCAGTTACACTGCACTCCTGAAATCTGGTCGTCAGCTGTTTGTACCTCCTATCTTCAGTCGATATTTGCTGTGTTTAAGTCGTTCCTTTGAACTGGAACGAGATAGGCGAAGCAGCAGCGGTTTGTTGGCCCCCAGTTTTCAACTAGCGCTTGAGTGACAACGGTTCGTCGGAAAAAAACCTAAATAGTGAAATCTGTAGATAATTTTACATACTTCCATTATGAACAGGGTGTCATTTACGAAAAGATGATAGTTTTAGAGTTATGGAAAAAAAACGCCAATAAATATTTTCACATTCGCATTTTTCAAGGTAGCGTCACGAAATTTTGTTAACAAACCACAGATTCGGATTCAGCACCGCAAAACGATATAGAATGGAAGAAATCAAAAGTACCCCACAATTTTCCGGCTAGGGGACTTGCTGATCACATATTGATTGTATTAGTGCGGACGGTTATTATATTTCAAAGATGATTCGACGAGAATTCAATGTAAGCGGTCTTTTATTTTGGTCACACTTGTCGAACCGAAAGAAGCAAGGGAAGCTGACCTTACTCCCATAACGAAATCGTTTAACAAGTAGTACAAGCTCGGATTTAGACAAGCGTGGGATAGGAAAATCTGCTACTGTCATCTCAAGCTCAACAGAGACAACAGAAGGAATCGCCCGCGGCATTGCCGAGAGAGTCGTGCGGAAGAAGCGATTTAAGAAAACCACGAAATGAAGGTAACCATCCGTTCTCCTCACCTTTTACGGAGATATTAAAGCCTAAATTCAAAGCTGTTGCGAAGATTTCTTCTCGTGCCGCTAAGAGACCGACGTCGGGATCTGCTTTCAGATCATCAGCGTTGCAGCCAGGGGCGTTGGAAGCAGACAATGAGCGTAGCCGGGGTAAACATGAATACAAGTTTTCCCCAGGACAGCAGGTATTTGGCCCTCGGCCGCAGCTGCTAATCTCAACTGCTGTTGACCGACCCTTTCAACAAAAGATGCAGAACACCATGAGCCGGACCCTTTTCAAATCTGCATTACTGACCGTTGATGCCGGGAGCGAACATAGTATCCCTGTGAGAACATCCTGGTTTTCCTACAGCATCAGAGGATGGATTCATAAACAGTACGTTGTCGCTTCTTTTCCTCTGTCCTTAAGATACCGACGTTCACGAGATGTTAAATTCTAGTCTTCCTCATGTTTCCGTTTAACATCATCATAAGAGATTTTCTGGATGTCTTGTCGAAAAGTTCACGTGATACATTAGTTGAAATTATGTCTTATTTAGCTCTTATTCTGCAGCATCGCCTCCAAATGTAGTCCCCACGGGAGTTGAATACACCGTTCTCAACTTTTCTGTCACTTTTGAAATGCACCACGGAAGTCTTTTTTTTTTTTTTTTTTTTTTTTTTTTTTTTATTAGGCTGCTTAATACCCTCTGCAATTCCGCTTAAATCTCTTCCACCGGTAAATCGTCACCTCTTTTACCCGATGTTCATCCTGTGGAAGGGGAAGGAAGTCACACACAGCTAAGTCTGGCGAGTTCAGCGAGTGTATAATACTGCAAACGTTCTAAAACATCACGATATACCAGTTGCATGTGAAATGTACGGTGAATGGTTCAAATGGCTCTGAGCACTATGGGACTTAACAGCTGTGGTCATCAGTCCCCTAGGACTTAGAACTACTTAAACCTAACTAACCTAAGGACATCACACACATCCATGCCCGAGGCAGGATTCGAACCTGCGACCGTAGCAGTCGCGCGGTTCCGGACTGCGCGCCTAGAACCGCGAGACCATCGCGGCCGGCTGCGGTGAATGGTCTCTGACAATAAAGGAAAGAAGAGTTACAGACAAAATACCTTCACTGGCCTTCAAAGGAATCACTCCTAGCTACAACAGACTTTTAACATAGGTCGTAAAGCTGTTTGACACGTTTAGCAAACCTACTTGCGGAATCGCTCGAGGTGCTGTGGTCACGGAACTTTCCAGACGCAGCTCGTATATACATATTACGGGAGAGAGGGAGAGGAGGCGGCGGCGGCTTAACGCTACTCTTGTCTCCGGTTCAAGTTGAAGGAATCTTTCATTGTAGCTATTGCTGCGTGTGTCTCAGTAATAGTGCTAGACCACATCTTCAAAGGTCTTGGTTGGATCCCCAGTTAGACCTAGGGTTTTAGTGTCATTTATTACTTTTTTCCTCTAGCAATGTTTGTTGACGTGAAAAATGCCGGAGTTGCACCATGGTTCGGATTCCACATTAAACTGCAAGTCCAACTATAACTGACCATTATGTCTAGTAAAGCATTACGATGTTTAAACCAACTTTCGGGCTGATGCCAACATTTCCTTCAGCCATATTTGCAGTAGCAACCTTTGAAAGTAGTAAGTTTGAATCGCTTCGAAGCAGTCGTTTTAATTTCCCTATAGACTGCTGATGACCTTGAAGCAGTCGTATCACATTTCCCCGCAGTCCTTCTCATGTTAAATACTTCTCACAGGATACATTCATAAGTTCTAACATAAAACGTTGTTACCAAAAGCTTGCTTCAACATTTGTGCGTTTCTGCAGCGGTTTTCGCAAGTTTAAAACAAATTTGTACACACATGCTGCTTTCTCAGGTCATCCATTGCCAAACCGCAAACTCGTAGACACGCAATAGAAGTAAGCCCACCATCTAAGGTAACCACTCGACTCGCACCCGCTTGGCCACAGATGCAAGGTGGTCATATCGGTATTTCGGTGCACTAGTAACCATTTGCGAGCGAAAGTCAAACTTGGGAAACTTTGGGTAACACACAGAATGTAGAAATAAGACTTCGGCAGTGTGTTCAGCCTGCATTGTTATAATCTGTCTTGTAGTGACAGGTGTTCTCTTGAAAGCGAAAGCTAGTTCATCACTTTGTCATAACTGGATCTGTGTGTTTCGCCATTTCGTAACAGGAAAAATGATTGATGAAAGCTGCAGATGATGATTTAAAGCAATATGGCCTCCCGCACTGCCAAACTGACCTTAAAATCTGTTCTAACAATTTTGAGTTCCAACTTAAGCGCCATCGAGATTAAGAAGCAAAGGGTTGTTTAATTAAAGTTTCGCTACTTGACAGGCACCCCATGAAAAACGAGTCATCGTAGGACAATGAAACTTTGTGGAGGGATTGTCATCATTCGCGGAAGGGAACTAACGAATAAACCATTGAAAGGAACACATTCTAATTTCCACATTAGAGATTGACATTTGTTAATTGCGTGCCATGCTTACGTTCCACGTTGCAAATGTTGCTCCGTGTAACAGCCATCTGCATACACAACAGCCTAGAACCAAACTAGAGATACAATTTTACAGTCTTACGCAGCACTTTTCGAACGGTGGGCTATGGAATAGTCATGCCATGACAGTTCGTGCACTCCTTTAAGATCACACATTGCGTCCAGCATTCTCAGCCATGGCAACAGTAACTTCAACAGTTTGTGGTGCAATTGGCCGTCGGCCTCTCCCAGGAGCTATTCCCAAATCGCCAGTTACTTCGAACTTCCGAGGTATGTTCTTCAAACACAATGCGTAAAGAGGACCTGTCTGTATTCCTTTAATGGGTCAATGCTCGCAAAGAGTAGCACCATTATTGTTGATATATTGATAATACAGCTTTACGAGTTAAACCCTGCTCACCTTGTCTAGACACACGTTAACTGTCTTCAACTGTAATGCACACCGATGCTTGTATCGAAGCCCTACGTCGCCATAACAGTACCGGCGCATATCAGCAAGTCATAATACCGACGCTACTAACAAATTTTGCATCGCACAGTCTGAACACCATTCCTATAAAATTTGATACCCATTGAGTAAATAATAGAGGTGGAGTAGTATATATATATAACGAAAATGGTACCGATTACAGCGCGTGAGAAAACAGGATAAGAGAGTCTAACAAAGTTCGCGTTTGACACAGGTCAGACTCACAACGTAAATATCCATATCGGACTCTCGGTAAGGAATATGCCTTTTTTTTAGTCATCAGTCTTCTGATTGATTCCTCTCCAGTGTCAGCCTCTACATCTGAGTAACACTTGCAACCTACGTCCTCAATTACTTGCCGGAAGTATTCCAATATCTGTCTTCCCCTACAGTTCTTACCCTCTACAGCTCCATCTAGTACCATGGGAGTTATTTCTTGATGTCTTAACAGATGTCATACCACCCTGTCCCTGTGCCCTCGCAGGTACTAATGCACATTTTGCACCTGTTATTCAAGCTGGCTACAAAACTATTAAAGACTCCATGGGAGATGTTGTCCTGCTTCTCTCCCAAGGCTGGTTTCAATTCTTGCACGGCTCGGGGAGGTGGTAGTCGTTGAGAAGCACGTCTGTCAAGGGCATTCCAGGCATGCGCTGTAGTGTGTAGGATTTATGTCCGGGAGGTACGCAGATCATTCCATAGTTCAATGTCTTCACTTTCCAGCGAGTCACACCCCTCAGTGGTCCCCTGTAGGCGGGCGTTGTCGCCCATAATCGAAAAGTCGGGACCTACCGCACTCATAAACAGACGGATATGACCCAGAATAATCTCCATGCAATACCGCTGTGCTGTAACGGTACCTCGCGCAAAGATACGCGGCGGCCATTATGCATAATGCCTGCGCACACCATAAAGCTTCGCCATATGGATGGCGTTCATAAACATTCTGTGGAGTGTAACGTGTTTTCTCTTCTCTCCACACCAACTGGTGGTGAAAATCACTTATCTTAGCGAAAATCACTCTGGGCCATTACTGCTGACTCCAACCAACATTCTCCCTACTCTCTTCCACAACGATTGTGTGGTTGTGAGACGCATTTAACAGGCTTCCGACCATACTAACCAGCCTGATTCAATCGCGCGTAATACACTACTGGCCATTAAAATTGCTACACCACGAAGATGGCGTGCGACAGAGGCGAAATTTAACAGACAGGAAGAAGACGCTTTGATATGCAAATGATTAGCTTTTTAGAGCATTCACACATGGTTGGCGCCGGTGGCGACACCTACAACGTGCTGACGTGAGAAAAGTTTCCAACCGATTTCTCATACACAAACAGCAGTTGCCTGGTGAAACGTTGTTGTGCCGCCTTGTGTAAGGAGGAGAAATGCGTACCATCACGTTTCAGACTTTGATAAAGGTCGGTTTGTAGCCTATCGCGATTGCGGTTTATTGTATCGCGACATTGCTGCTCGCGTTGGTCGAGATCCAATGACTGTTACCAGAATATGGAATCGGTGGGTTCAGGACGGAACGCTGTGCTGGATCCCAATGGCCTCGTATCACTAGCAGTCTAGATGACAGGCATCCTATCCGCATGGCTGTAACGGATCGTGCAGCCACGTCTCGATCCCTGAGACAACAGATGGGGACGTTTGCAAACAACAACCATCTGCACGAACAGTTCGACGACGTTTGCAGCAGCATGGACTATCAGCTCGGAGACCATGCCTGTGGTTACCCTTGACGCTGTATCACAGATAGGAGCGCCTGCGATGGTGTACTCAACGACGAACCTGGGTGCACGAATGGCAAAACGTCATTCTTTCGGATGAATCCAGGTTCTGTTTACAGCATATGATGGTCGCATCCGTGTTTCCTCCCTGCGGGTCCGGGGATTAGAATAGGCCCGAGGTATTCCTGCCTGTCGTAAGAGGCGACTAAAAGGAGTCCCACCCCCTCAAGGGGGTCGTTAGCGCCTGCGTCCGGAGACGGACGGTTCCACGACCTCTATTTGCGGTCATTTTGCTTTTTCACTTCTCGTTTCTTCCTTCCTTTGGTTGGTTCCTTTCTTTGCTCTTCTCCATCTCACTGTCTTCCTTACTCTTTCCCTTGTCTTCTTCTCCTTGCCTTCTCATTGCCTTCTTCTCCTTGCCTTCTCATTGCCTTCTTCTCCTTGCCTTCTCATTGCCTTCTTCTCCTTGCCTTCTCATTGCCTTCTTCTCCTTGCCTTCTCCTCCTTGCCTTCTCTGGTCTCCGCCTCGGCGTTTGAGACAGTCTGTCCTCTCTCTCCCTTTCTCTCTTCTTTTTCCTCTTGTTCCTTCCTCCCTGTGCGTGCCTGAAGGCCGACCCACGCGTTCGCACGCGTAGCCGGTGACGGGGTAACGCGTAATTCCCCGCCCTGGGTAGACATGTAAGGCACGCACATACCCCCTGGTAAAGGCCAGGCCCAGGGAGGGGTGATTGCCTGAGCTGATACCTTCTGACCATGCCGATTGGTCCCTCCGTCTGTTTCTCGGGAGGTGTGACCTGAGGTGTAAACATTCACCTAAGGCGGGAGTGCCCTCTGAGAGGGTCCCCACAAGGAAGGAGTGCGCCATCGGAGACGCTGGCAATCATGGGGGATTCCTCCGCAATGGATTTCACTCCATCTGTCTCGACTTCTGCCCAAAAACGGAAACGTGACCAGCCACCAGTGACTAATGTACTACCGCCTGCCCCACAGTTCCTCGTCGTTTCTCGATCTGAGGACGGAAAGGATTTTTCCTCTGTCAACCCTTTCGTTATCCCGAAGGGCGTAGATGCCATAGCCGGATCTGTCAAATCTTGTACCAGGTTGCGTAACGGTACCTTATTACTAGAAACTGAGAGCGCCTTTCAGGCACAGAAACTGCTTCGGGCCACACTCCTGTACACGTTCCCTGTGTGGGTGGAGGCTCACCGAACTTTGAATTCGTCTCGTGGTGTGGTCTATACTAGCTCCCTCGACGGATTGACTAACGAGGAGATTCAATCTTTCCTCGCTGAGCAGGGCGTGACGGCTGTCCATAGGGTCAGAAAAAGGTCAACAATGACCTTGTACCGACCCGGACACTTTTCTTGACCTTCGATAGTGTTAAGCTGCCATCGCGCATCAAGGCGGGCTACGAGGTTATTTCTGTTTGCCCCTATGTCCCGACACCTACGCGCTGCTACCAGTGTCAGCGTTTCAATCACACTCGACAGTCTTGTTCCAATGCGGCTAAATGTGTCACTTGTGGCACAGATGCCCATGAGGGTGACTGTCCACCTCCGTCTCCTCGTTGTGTGAACTGTCAGGGTGACCATGCCGCATCCTCCCGCGACTGTGTCCTGTCTATAAGGAAGAACGCTCTATCCAAGAAATTCGGGTCAAAGAGAAAGTGTCCACCTCGGCTGCTCGCAAGCTATTGGCTAGTAGGAAGCCCACGCTGCTCCCAGCGGGGAAATACAGTACTGTCCTCGCCTCTCCTCGGACTACCAGGGAGGTGGCAACCCAAACATGCGATCTGACCTTCAGCACCACGGTCGTCCGTTCGGCCAGTGCTAAGATCGCGCGGTCGACGTCTCCTCTTCCACCCATCACCCCACAGACACCAGCCCCTTCATCAGCTTCTGCTAAGACGAAGACCCCGAAGTCAGATGCACGGGCCTTCAAGAAGGAACCGTCCCGTGCAGACTTCCTACGTACCTCGACCTCCCAGCCTTCGACCGGTACTTCCACCAAACGTCCTTCCAAGAAGGCTCATAGGAAGCACAGTTCTCCTTCTCCGCCACGGCGCATTTCTTCTCCTGCGCCACCCAGCGGTTGCCGCCCCAGGCCGTCATCCGTTTCGCCTGGCCGCACCGCTGGTAGCCGAACATCTGGCCGTTCACCGGCCGAGGAAGCTCCCCCTCCCGGCCATCTTCCCAAGATGGCCGATGAACCTATAGACCCAATGGACGATGACTGTCCGCCTACTGATAGCGGCGGCAGTGCTCGCTCAAAGCCAGGCCCTCAGCGGCCTTCGAGGTGACCCCTTCTTTCATCTTCCTTTTCTTCTTATGATGGCACTTATTCACTGGAATATTCGCAGCCTTCGCTCCAACCGAGAGGACTTGAAGTTGCTGCTCTGCTTGCACCGTCCGCTCGTCCTGGCCCTCCAGGAAACGAAGCTACGCCCATGCGATCAAATTGCCTTGGCACACTACACCTCTGTGCGTTTTGACCTACCCCCTGTGGTAGGTATCCCGGCTCATGGAGGGGTTATGTTGCTGGTCCGGGATGAAATTTACTACGATCCCATCACGTTGCACACCGGCCTGCAGGCAGTTGCCATCCGCATTACTCTCCCCACTTTTCCATTTTCCATTTGTACCGTTTACACTCCATCGTCATCTGCCGTTACCAGGGCAGACATGATGCAACTTATTGCTCAGCTACCTGCACCATTTTTGTTAACTGGAGACTTCAATGCCCACCATCCCCTTTGGGGCTCTCCAGCATCCTGCCCGAGGGGCTCCCTGTTAGCAGATCTTTTCAACCAGCTCAATCTTGTCTGCCTCAATACTGGCGCCCCTACTTTTCTTTCGGACACATCTCACGCCTATTCCCATTTAGACCTCTCTATATGTACTCCCCAACTTGCACGCCGGTTTGAGTGGTATGCACTTTCTGATACATATTCGAGCGACCACTTCCCGTGTGTTATCCATCTCCTGCAGCATACCCCCTCTCCGTGCTCATCTAGTTGGACCATCTCCAAAGCAGACTGGGGGCTCTTCTCTTCCAGGGCGACCTTTCAGGATCAAACCTTCACAAGCTGCGATCGTCAGGTCGCACACCTCACGGAAGTCATTCTCGCTGCTGCTGAATATTCCATCCCTCACCCTACTTCTTCTCCACGTCGCGTACCGGTCCCCTGGTGGACCGCAGCATGTAGAGACGCTTTACGTGCTCGTCGACGTGCTTTACGCACCCTTAAACGCCACCCTACAGTGGCAAATTGTATCAATTATAAACGATTACGTGCACAGTGTCGTCGTATTATTAAAGAAAGCAAGAAAGCCAGCTGGGCTGCTTTCACAAGCACCTTCAACAGTTTTACTCCTTCTTCTGTTGTCTGGGGTAGCCTGCGCCGGCTATCTGGCACTAAGGTCCACTCACCAGTTTCTGGCTTGACGGTCGCGAATGACATCCTTGTGGCCCCTGAGGATGTCTCCAATGCCTTCGGCCGCTTTTTCGCAGAGGTTTCGAGCTCCGCTCATTACCACCCTGCCTTCCTCCCCCGCAAACAGGCAGAGGAGGCTAGGCCACCTAACTTCCTCTCCTCGAATCGTGAAAGTTATAATGCCCCATTCACCATGCGGGAACTCGAATACGCACTTGGCCGATCACGGTCCTCCGCTCCAGGGCCTGATTCTATTCATATTCAGATGCTGAAGAACCTTTCTCCTGCGGGTAAAGGTTTTCTTCTTCGTACTTACAATCGCATCTGGATTGAGGGACACGTTCCCGCATGCTGGCGCGAGTCTATTGTTGTCCCGATTCCTAAGCCGGGGAAGGACAAGCACTTGCCTTCCAGTTATCGACCCATCTCGCTTACCAGCTGTGTCTGTAAAGTGATGGAGCGAATGGTTAACTCTCGATTGGTTTGGCTGCTCGAGTCTCGACGCCTACTTACCAATGTACAATGTGGAGTTCGTAGGCGCCGCTCTGCTGTTGACCATCTGGTTACCTTGTCGACCTTCATTATGAACAACTTCTTGCGGAAGCGCCCGACCGCGGCTGTGTTCTTTGATTTGGAGAAGGCTTACGACACCTGTTGGAGGGCGGGCATTCTCCGCACCATGCATACATGGGGCCTTCGCGGTCGCCTCCCTCTTCTTATTCGTTCCTTTTTAATGGATCGACAGTTCAGGGTACGTGTGGGTTCTGTCCTGTCAGACACCTTTCGCCAGGAGAATGGGGTGCCACAGGGTCAGTTCTGAGCGTCGCTCTCTTCGCCATCGCGATCAATCCAATAATGGATTGCCTCCCAGCTGATGTATCAGGCTCCCTTTTCGTGGACGATTTTACCATCTATTGCAGCGCGCAGTGTACAAGTGTCCTGGAGCGCTGTCTTCAGCGTTCTCTTGACCGTCTTTACTCTTGGAGCGTCGCCAATGGCTTCCGTTTTTCTGCCGAGAAGACGGTCTGTATTAACTTCTGGCGCTACAAAGAATTTCTCCCACCGTCCTTACGACTCGGTCCCGTTGCTCTCCCAATCGTGGAGACAACAAAATTTTTAGGTTTTACATTTGACAGGAAACTTAGCTGGTCTCCACATGTGTCATATTTGGCTGCCCGTTGTACCCGTTCTTTAAATGTCCTCCGTGTTCTCAGTGGTATGTCGTGGGGAGCGGATCGAACCGTCCTACTTCGTCTATATCGGTCGATCGTCCGCTCCAAGCTGGATTATGGGAGCTTCGTATACTCCTCTGCACGGCCATCCATCTTACGCCGCCTCAACTCCATACAACATCGGGGTTTACGACTTGAGCGTTTTATACTAGTCCCGTAGAGAGTCTTCATGCTGACGCTGGCGAATTGCCACTCACCTACCGGCGCGATATACTGCTTTGTCGGTATGCCTGTAGGCTACTGTCAATGCCCGACCACCCGTCTTATCGTTCCTTTTTTGACGACTCTCTCGACCGTCAATACGGGTTGTATGTCTCTGCCCTGCTACCCCCTGGAGTTCGCTTTCGTCGCCTCCTTCAACACCTTAATTTTTCACTCCCTGCAACCTTTCGAGTGGGCAAGAGCCACACGCCACCTTGGCTCCAGGCTCAGGTCCGCGTTCACCTTGACCTCAGCTCGCTCCCAAAAGAGGTTACCCCCGGTTCGGTCTACCACTCCCGTTTTGTTGAACTTCGTTCGAAGTTCATCAATATGACCATTTATACAGATGGCTCAAAGACCAATGACGGGGTCGGGTGTTCTTTTATTGTCGGGGCACAAAGTTTCAAATACCGGCTCCACGGCCATTGTTCGGTCTTCACAGCTGCGCTCTTTGCCCTCTACCAGGCTGTTCTTTACGTCTGCCGCCACCGACATTCTGCTTATGTCATCTGCTCCGATTCCCTGAGCGCCATCCAGAGCCTCAGTGATCCGTATCCGGTTCACCCTTTCGCGCACCGGATCCAACGCTCTCTTCAGCAGCTGGTGGACGTCAG
This sequence comes from Schistocerca piceifrons, assembly GCF_021461385.2. Lineage (NCBI taxonomy): Eukaryota > Metazoa > Arthropoda > Insecta > Orthoptera > Acrididae > Schistocerca > Schistocerca piceifrons. Next base: position 259,569,065 of record NC_060144.1, on the reverse strand, counting down.
TTCTCCGGTTAGCTTTATGTGGGTCCCTGGCCATGTCGGTATCCCTGGGAACGAAGCTGCAGATGCCGCGGCCAAGGCTGCGGTCCTCCAGCCTCGGACAGCTTCTTGTTGTGTCCCTTCGTCGGATTGTAGCGGGGTAATTTGTCGGCGCATTTTATCGCTGTGGCATGCCGATTGGGCTGCACTTACAGACAACAAGCTTCGGGCCTTGAAACCTCTTCCCGCGGCTTGGACGTCCTCCTCCCGCCCTTCTCGGCGGGAGGAGGTCGTTTTGGCCCGGTTACGCATTGGACACTGCCGGTTCAGCCATCGCCATCTGCTGACGGCTGCGCCGGCGCCGTTCTGCCCATGTGGGCAATTGCTGACGGTCCGCCACATTTTAATGTCCTGTCCGGATTTTAACACACTGCGTCTTGATCTTAGCCTGCTATGTACTCTAGATGCCATTTTAGCGGATGACCCACGAGCAGCTGCTCGCGTTCTTCGTTTTATCAATTTGACAAACCTCTCTAAGGACATTTGATGATGCTGTTTTTTAATCCTATGCCTGTCAGTCTGTCTTTTATGGTGTTTTCCCTTTTAGTTGTTGTTTTAAACTTGTGCCTCGCGGTGCATTCTTAACGTAGTCAGGGCGCTAATTACGATTGAAGTTGTGCGCCCTAAAACCACAAAAAAAAGCATCCGTGTTTGGGGACATCGCGGTGAACGCACATTGGAAGCGTGTATTCGTCATCGCCACACTGGCGTATCACCCGGTGTGATGGTATGGGGTTCCATTGGTTACACGTCTCGGTCACCTCTTGTTCGCATTGACGGCACTTTGAACAGTGGACGTTACGTTTCAGATGTGTTACGACCCGTGGCTCTACCCATCATTCGATCCCTGCGAAACCCTACCTTTCAGCAGGATAATGCATGACCGCATGTTGCAGGTCCTGTACGGGCCCTTCTGGATACAGAAAATGTTCGACTACTGCCCTGGACAGCACATTCTCCAGATCTCTCACCAACCGAAAACGTCTTGTCAATTGTGGCCAAGCAACTGGCTCGTCACAATATGCCAGTCACTGTTCTTGATGAACTGTGGTATCGTGCTGAAGCTGCATGGGTAGTTGTACCTGTACACGCCATCCAAGCTCTGTTTGACTCGATGCCTAGGCGTATCGAGGCCGTTATTACGGCCAGAGGTGGTTGCTCTGGGTACTGATTTCTCAGGATCTATCCACCCAAACTGCGTGAAAATGTAACCACACGCCAGTTCTAGTATAATATATTTGTCCAATGAATACTCGTTTATCATCTGCATTTCTTCTGGGTGTAGCAGTTTTAATGGCCAGTAGTGTAGTTGTGGCGGAGACTAGTGTACGGGTAGCGCTTGCAAGGACCGCACCGATCTGCCTAGGAGTGAGATGTCTGTTCGCTTCCGCCACTAGGGCTACGAATCGATTCTGTTGAGGTGTGCTGTTCCGTCTACGGCACCGGCATGCTTTCGCCTAGCATTTGCACCTCCAGCTGCCTTTCTTAATCACGAAATGACACTCTTGGAAAACACATTTCTGCAGCCACAGTAGTGACATTTCGACTGGTTTAGAGTCGTTCAACTAGTCGTCGACGACCGTAATCGTACAAATGGTGTCTTGTAGACGTGTTCCGTACCACACGGAATGTGGCACTGATCAGTTCCGCAACGTCATTCGTCAGACATCGTACTGCACGAACTGTCGAATGCATACAGAGCGTTCGAGCAGAGGCTTCGCTACAGTTAACAGGTCCCGACCTCTACGTTTGCTTTTACTATCACTGATCGCCAGTTCCGTTGCAATTGTCGGTCGTTCTGTAACAACTGGCAATTCTTCCTTAGCAAGTGTAACTTGTTCCTTAGCAATTGTGAAGCAGTGCAATTTTCCTCGTGCATTGGTTCAAGTATATTACATACAGGGTTGTTGAACCGTTGGAAATCGACGCAAAACAAATGTGTAAAATTCGTTTCAGTGAATGCACGCAGTGGGATCACAGGTAATGCAGTTTTGGACGTCTGTCCAAAGAAAGTACTGCCGTAGGGCGCATAACTTGGACTTAAATAACATGAAAATATAAGAATGCTTAGTCTCGCAGAGATAAATATTGATTATATTTTGTCGGGCTTCAGTCACTTAGTGGTTTAAAATCGGCAAGCTTGCGAAGGAGTAATTCTTGGCCATTGTGAAGTGATTTGACCCCACTTGACAATGGCTGAGGAGTACTCTGTCAAAAGCTCGTGGATTTTAAAGCAGCTGTTGCGACTGGAAGCCCGAGAATTTTATCAACAAGTAAAGATTATTAAAGGACACTGTTTGGAGGCGTGATAAAACACTAGTAACGCGAATAACAGCCGGTTACAAGATAAAAAGGGAACAACTATGCACCAGTTTACACGACTGTTCCTGTCAATGAAATAGCCTACCTTCCATATTCCGGCCCTTACGTGGATGGCTTCTTTAACTACTGAACGGTGACACTTTTTTGATCTTGAAAGGAAGACACCAATCACCTTTTTATCTGTCTGTGCCAAAAGACACAGAATTACTGCAGTTCTTACATGAAGTCGTGGAGCTTAGTCACCAGTCTGTGTTTACAGGAATCCCTTAACAACGAAAGATCACAGAATTTGCGAAGGGTTGTTCAGATACGTACTCTTCCTACCGACATCCACATCTGATACTGACATACTGTAGCCAGCCATATGCAAAAAATGTTTCATAATATTTTACTTTGCCTTACAGTGCAACCTGATTGCACTGAGCGAGGTGGCTAGTGGTAATACAATGGACTCATGCTCAGGAGAGTGGAGGCTCAAACCCCCTTCCGAACCATGAGTGATATCTCTAAACCACTTAAGGCGAATTCTGTCATAATTCCTTTCAAAGGGCACGGTCGACTTTCTTCCCCAATCCGAGCTTGTGCTCCGTTTGCATTTACCTCATCGCCGACGGAAAGTTATACCCTAACCTTCCAGTTGACCTCTGATTCTGTCGTTTGGGTAGTCCATAAACGTATGCCTGTGTAACTGCGTGCATGCGTGCCCATCCACTTGTGAAAAATATCAAATTTAGCTCGGTATCGGCATCCCGGAGTGACTTTCAGAAGTAGGTAGACGATCAAAAACCTGGGATAGACACTTCTGAATTACTAGCGTAACACTAAACAGACTAATCTACCGATATACAATAAATTCGTTTAATTTGATTTTTTATTGCCACTCAAAGGTTCTCAAACATTTTGTTAATACCACCCTGTTCACCATGCTATATATTCTTTTCTTCACTGACTGACCGCAGTTTCAGCAAAATTCACTATCAACATATTTTTGTGTTACGCTTAGATATTTTCATGAGGTACGAAAATGTAATTTACTCGGTGTGGTAGTAATATTATTTAGTTAAAACGATGGTCATAATATTAATTTCCTTTCACAGAGGGAGTGCTCTTCACAATGGGGCAAATGCATGCTGATACACACTGACGACCAAGCGTTTAGAAAAAACAGCATTTCTTGTGCGGCTCGGTTGATGCATGAGCCATTTATATTAGCGTCCTTTCAAGGCAACGTTTAGCTCAGTCGGCTCTCTATGTGGAAACTTCTTTTAATTCCATATTTTCCGAAATTTACCTTAATTAGGTTACAAATATGAGTAAACCGGTATAACGCTCAATACGTTGATTTCATTAATATTTTCATAACGCTCCAGAAAAGGAAAGGGGGAAAGGAAATTTGAGATTGCGAATACATTTCCAGGATGGAATTGTAAGGCCTACATAAAAGCTTCGTATATAAAATTAGGTACTTATTTTACAGTGGACGATTTAAGCGTGCTGGGAAGATGTTGATCGTAAAAACAGGTAAGCTGTAATTTTATTGGTGGTCCTTGCACACGTTATAAAGGCCGCATTTTATTTATTACATGGCTGTATTAATCTATACAAAAACAAACTTTCTTTACGTTCATAAATGGTTGTCGCACACTTTGGCAGCAAACGACGCACAACGAATCATTTGGCAAGTACAGCTAATGAAGTACAGCGGAAAGTATTTTGATGCACTTTCTAGAGATGTGATTTTTTTTGTCCTTAGCTATGAAATAAGGGCAGTTTTTAAACTTTTTTTTAGCAAACTCCTTACCTGACAATAAAAACGGACACCGGAGGGTTGCACTAGCGGAGTGCATTTGTTGTGACTTGGCAAGACAGCCAAGCCACTAGGAGGTAGCCGAAAGGCACGCGTTTAAGCTCACGCAGGCTGGCGTGAGGTCTGGAACAGTTAAAGGAGTCGAGTCTAGTAAAAAAAGTACGTAGCTTCTGGAATACTTAACTTTAATCCATAATTGGTGAACATCGGTCTGACGGTACATGCATCACAAGATAAATAGCAAATGATAATGGCGCCTTGCTAGGTCGTAGCAAATGACTTAGCTGAAGGCTATGCTAACTATCGTCTCGGCAAATGAGAGCGTAATTTGTCAGTGAACCATCGCTAGCAAAGTCGGCTGTACAACTGGGGCGAGTGCTAGAACGTCTCTCTAGACCTGCTGTGTGGCGGCGCTCGGTCTGCAAACACTGACAGTGGCGACACGCGGGTCCGACGTATACTAACGGACCGCGGCCGATTTAAAGGCTACCACCTAGCAAGTGTGGTGTCTGGTGGTGACACCACAGCATTAGGGTGTATCACTTCAACACTGCACCAAGACAATACTTCTTTGTCTGGAAAAATCTCATCGTATAGTTATGGAATTGTTTGACCTCCCCACGAGTCAATTAAAAGAAGAAATTTGTTTTCCTGTACGTAGGGCTTCATCGCATCAGTCAGAAATTTTTGGTGTAAGGCTGTTGTTAGTTTCCCATATTTTGATGACAATAATGAACGACACTCCTATATTTTGTCGAGCGTTCATTCACCGCTTCTTGAATCCTCGGTCCGAGAGAGCCAGAACTCTCTTGGAGAAATACCAACCAGCTCCGTTGCCGTAGCTTGCGTGAACCCCAACGTCCGATAGCCAATGTTACAGCACAGAAAAGCTATTTCTAGAGTGCCACTGCCAAGGATTACTCGAAGATCAAAATAAAACTAAAGGCACCCATGCATAGGCCTACCAGTCGGCCGACACTTGACTCTTCAAACGCTGTCGTGGGCTCTCATTGATGTCTGGGAACAGATACCGCAATGTGACCTCCGTAGGCGTACAAGGAGCATGGCACATAGGCGTCGGGCAGTGATAAACGCTCACGGATGGACTACACATTATTGAAGCTCTCCAAGTCCAATGAAAAGCACGCAGGAATACGGGATGAATGATTGTTTCCACTTTGTTTTCCTCATCTGTCGCACATTCAGTTCTTTCTTACGTAAACAATCGAGGCTGTAATAATGTTTTGTTGTATACTACTTGATTTGTGAAAGATAAAAGTATAATTTGATAACATACACAGTCAGTAATTATTGCTCAATGGAGTATAGCAGACGCCCAAAGTCATGTTCCCCTAATTTTTTTGAGCAGTGTACGTTGACATCTCAATCTTTCCTTCAATTATTCCATAGAAATTGAGAATGTCATAGGAAGAAACCCTGTCACATACATGTACACGCATATCATTCACACGTTCTGTCAACCAAAACAAAGAATACACCAAAAATAATAATGTAATAAATAACAAAGTAAATTGTATTAAATATTATCGATATGAGTGGTTTCTTTACTGATACTTGTTTTTTTTTATATATTCTTTTGGTGCTTATCATGTAGGAAATATTTTTCTTTCATTCCACCTCTGAAGAAGATTGTGGGCTGCAAGTTTTCAGCCAATAGTTGTAGTTTGTGCTGTTGTGACACCATTCATTTAGGACAATCCTGTGCTTTTTTAATTTTGTAGGATTTATAGAGCGATTGTTGAGAGTAAGATTCTGTTCATTAAGTTTCCTTAATTCCAAATCCCGGAATTTGTCCCTTACGGCTGAGGGGGTGAAAACCTCTGTCGAGAAAACCTCAGCTGGGACTGGTTACATGTTGTTCGGCTTAAAGTTCTTCATATTATGTCAGTGGTCAAGAAAATCTAGTAGATGTAGCGAATATTGTCTTCTATTGGATTTGATTGAAGCAGTTTCGCTCAGTATGTTGTTCTTTCTATATCAGGCAGCTACATCATCCCAAATCCACGGCGTTCTTGGTCTGTTGACAATTTCATTAATTTCTTCGTTTTCCAAACGATTCTGTTGGTGAATTCGATACTGCGTCTTTGAATTTCGCAAACGTAAACGTTGTAGGATCTTGCTTAAACTGCATAAAATTAAACATTGTAGGGTCGTGCTGTAGGAGTGATTTTTCCTTCATGTGTCATTCCTGTCCCTTATGAGGAGAGGCGGGCGCACAGATGACCTAATGCCATTTTGACGCCTTAACACTTATCTTAACTGTTGGGACTCTGTCTTTGAACATAGGGGTTGATTTCTTATGTTCTTCTCTTATATTCTATTCTTATCTATTGTATTCTGTTTTAGCTTTTGTATTTTTGGTTGGTAATTCTTTGAGCTGGCTTCTGGTTTCTGTTGTCTGGTATTTTTTCTCATAGTTAGTTTTATTTTGTTTTCGGTTTCTCTTCATTTTTCAGATCTGGATTTTCTTGCCTAAGGTTAACTCTCTCTATACTTTTTGTCTAATTTGATCTTCTTTAAAAAGTCTTCTCAGAAAAGTTCCTCTAATTCTTGAACTTTAATATTATGTACGCCTGCACAGGTGCACTGCTGTAGTATGTTATGATCTGGTGAATATCAAACAATTCACTACATTTTAAATGCCATCGCTTTTTATACAATAATCGTGATTTCCTACTCATATATAAATGTTTAGTTTCGTTGTTGTTGTGGTGGTGGTGGTCTTCAGTCCTGAGACTGGTTTGATGCAGCTCTCCATGCTACTCTACCCTGTGCGAGCTTCATCATCTCCCAGTACCTACTGCAGCCTACATCCTTCTGAATCTGCTTAGTGTATTCATCTCTTGGTCTCCCTCGACGATTTTTACCCTCCACGCTGCCCTTCAATACTAAATTGGTGATCCCTCGATGTCTCAGAACATGTCCTACTAACCGATCCCTACTTCTAGTCAAGTTGTGCCACAAGCTCCTCTTCTCCCCAATTCTATTCAATACCTCCTTATTAGTTATGTCATCTACCCATCTAATCTTCAGCATTCTTCTGTAGCACCACATTTCGAAAGCTTCTATTCTCTTCTTGTCTAAGCTATTTATCGTCCACGTTTCACTTCCATACTTGGCTACACTCCATACAAATACTTTCAGAAACGTCTTCCTGACATTTAAATCAATACTCGATGTTAACAAATTTTTCTTCTTCAGAAACGCTTTCCTTATCATTGCCAGTCTACATTTTATATCCTCTCTACTTCGACCATCATCAGTTATTTTGCTCCCCAAATAGAAAAACTCCTTTACTACTTTACGTGTCTCATTTCCTAATCTAATTCCCACAGCATCACCTGATTTAATTCGACTACATTCCGCTATCATCGTTTTGCATTTGTTGATGTTCATCTTATATCCTCCTTTCAAGACACTGTCCATTCCGTTCAACTGCTCTTCAAAGTCCTCTGCTGTCTCTGACAGAATCACTATGTCATCGGCGAACCTCAAAGTTTTTATTTCTTCTCCATGGATTTTAATACCTACTCCGAACTTTTCTTTTGTTTCCTTTATTGCTTACTCAATATTTTCGTTTCATACTTGCTGAAAACTCACTTTTATGATTGTTGCAAAAAATATCTCGGTTGAAAATTTGAGAATTTCATACAGTTATTTCCTATGATGCAGTTGGTTTTCTGTATCACCATCTCCAGATATGTAGCGGAGTTCCCTTACAGTTTCGTTTGTAATGGTAGTATGCTGCTGTCATGCTCCTAATCATGAATCGTCTGCTCTTCCGTTCTCCTGTACCTCAGTTCTGAAGATCGCAGTTTATACACACGTCTGGTCATTCTTCTAATAGGCTTTCTTCCTCTCTTAGTCGTGACACGCAATTTAAATTATCACTGTTAACCTCCGTTAATGATGGAACAGTCCACCATTTCCTTAACGATGGATCACACTGAATCACGTTTCCAGTCTCCAAATCGACATCATTCGGTAACCACTTGCCAACTCTTTCATGACTTACAAAGTAATTTCTGGATCGTATTAACCACGAATTCCCTCAAAAATGGATTAAAGTTTCCGAAATTTGCGCTCACAGTATCATCCCATTGTCCACCTACCAGCACGGCTACTCAGACTCTCGCTGCTTAACAAAGTAATATCCTGCTTTATTAAGGTAGTGCAGATATTATGTGCTTAATTAGACCATCTCGTTACATTAAACCCAGTATACTGTTTTGGTTCATATTTTATACAAAATTCTAATAAATTTTCATAAAATATGTAGTGTACAGAATATTTTTTATACAGTTGGTGACCTATTTCCACCAATATATATATATATATATAAAATAATAACACAAGAAAATAACGAAAGAGTGACTTACAATACAGGTAACGTATTAATAAAACAAAAGTGTACCAAAAAAATCGCTCCGCCACATGCGATAGATTTTCCTGGAACTATTGTATAGCATATCAATAATAATAAAAATAAAACAAATAAAAATAATTGGTGATGCGAAAACTATTGAGGCTTTTTCAATAAAACGTTATTAACGTCTTTATATTTCATATCTACATGTTTATTCCTCAACATAGTCACCTTGGCAACGAATACGTTTCTTCCAATGAGAGACAAGTTTCTTGATACGGTTACTGTAGAATGTTTGATTTCGTTGACGGAGCAACAACCTTTGCACTGCTTCGTCACTATCAAAGTGAAGTCCTCGACGGTGTTCTTTGTTTCGGAAATAGATGAAAATCGGATGGGACCAAGTCGGGGTATAATCGATGACTGTGAACCCAGGGCCTAGGATTCTTGCAGATGGCGCGGCGCTCGTGTGTGGTTTGGCATTGTCTTGCTGAATGGCAGTGTGTTCCATACGTTGACGAACTCTGGATTCGCTGTTTTTCATGCATCGACATAGTAAGATTACACAACACCGTGTTACACGCTACAATTGGGCGCCGTCTAGCGGCAGAGGGCTCCAGATATGTAGGCATGAAGAATAAACAGATAGAATGTTAATAACGTTTGTTTTATTTAAAATGCTATAAGTCTTCATATAAATTTGAAGGCATTACTTTTCGCACGCCCAGCGTACGATGCTAATTCCGGTTCCAGTCTGTCGGAGACATAATGAGAGACCTTTCGTTCGAAGAACTAAAATCTGCGAAACTTACTAAATAGCGGCGGATGACTCGCCAAGAAGTTCCTGCTGACTCATACGCACTGAAAGAACACTCAGGTTTGCGGTCAAAGGCTTTCTGGCGCGCTTCTGGTATTGCCGGCATGTCGCCACCGGCTTACGCAACGGAAGGCGAAGGATCGCGATGGTTACAGTAAAGAACGCCTTCATTTACACGCTCGTAGTTGGCAACAGACTGAAAGAGTAATATATTTGCCCGTTTTGGCCTATCCCTGTTATCATCGTACGACCCAAGACGCTTATCGACTGAGGTTAGAACAAAAATTGGTAGATATCCGGTAAGACTCGTGATACTAACGAATACTATAAGCTTGGGACCATTCATGTTGAACTATCCAACCCCAGCAAAGGTGTTGAGGCTTCTTCTGGACAACACACTACAATATATCGAACAGTTATCAGGTTATTACGAAAACATGAAAAGCTTCGAATATGTCAAGCGCTATGAGTTGTGTGCCACGGGAAGCCCAAACGGACAGCATCAGAATCTTATACTAGGGACTGATGAACTCTGTAAGGCACTACAGGAGTTTCCTTTCGGTAAGTGCGTACTACAAAAACTAACTATACTTAAATTTCGGCCAATTAGGCTGTGCCGGGGAGCGACGAGGTCGTAATCAACTAACGCCCATCTAATAACAGCCAAATAAATGCCTTTTGACATGCATAGACAACTATCATCTGAAAAGTTCCTGCTTCAGCATTCCTTAATAACTGACAGATTCATTGGCAAAGCTCAGCGTTTGGCAAAGAGAGGATACACAGAAGAAATCAGAGTGAGATAATGGACCGCATATTCGCATACGAGCTGTCCCTGACAAACGTAGGATATTTGGTACTGCTGAAATCTTTGGAAGGCATTGTGGTTAACCAGGCGACACATGAAGTAAGCTGCAAATCCTACGTCGATTACTGAATCAGAATTAGTGACTCATTAATCATTTAGATAGACTTCTTATAAACAATCATTGTGTAAGAAATATCACAGGGCATCACAGACATACGCTACCGTGACGCCCTCTGTAAAGGATGTTGCAACAAATTCTGATCGACAGGAGAACAGTGCCGCTGTCCATGAGAGCTAACTATTTCCAATGCCAGATTCCACATTTTATCACGAGTAATGAAATCACTCCTCGAACGTATTTCAGTGGCACATCTGAAAACCGAATCACAGAAGGATGACGTCAGATTTTAAAAATCACAGTTCTTTTCCAGATCCATGGAAATTGGATGTTCCCGTGAATGGAATTCTGATGGTACAAGAATTCATGAAGATTGTCATCGCCATGGAGCCATAGTACAAAAGTATCACCCCATGCCTCAAAGGGAGGACAGATTTAAAAATTGCGGACGATAACGCATTCTTCTCAGTCTTCCATAAAAAAATATGGCCTCCGGCACTGGCAATAGTTAGGTCTCGTAGACAATGGTACAGTTCCCCTGTTAAGCCGAATTTGACACACACCCTTTACAGAGGGCTTCGCTGTAACACATCTTTGCCGCCCGTCTGGTATTGCTTCCACTATTACATTCCGTGTACTTTTGCGCAAACTGACCTCCATATCGGTATATAAGGTGGCCGGTAGCGATTTACCGTCATCCTGAAAACCTCTTTGAGAAGGCTTACACTTTGCCCCATTATCTCACTTATCAGTTAGGTACACATCACCCCGACACTTCAAATAAGACCTTCACGCTCAAAATACAATTTGAACTATAATAGATTACAGATAACCATGATATATGCAAATAATCTTTCAGATACATAAAAACCGCATCTTTATTACTCATTAAGCCAGCCGGGTACAGCCCCACGGTGCTTTCATGAGACAGTTCAGAGTCGTCTGAATTGTGTACAGCCGAAATATTAGCTGAAGGCAGTCTGATTAAGGCTGAATTACCGCAGTTTTATGGATCGACTACTATGCCGCTCTCTCGGTAGCTGTCACATTATTATGGCTGTTCGGTGTGAGAATAATGTCCCACCTACCTTGTAATAAAAAACAATTACATTCTTGGTAATTTGCTATTTCCGCGTCATACTCTCATATGTAAATAATACATTTGCATCCCAATCTTTGGACTATCTCCTACACTCACAAAATTACCGTTTTAAAGTACTGTCTTCTCATCGCCTTGAGTAATTATAACAGGAACGCTTCACCTACGTGAGCCAAAGACTGCTATTTTTTCTGGCATTCAGTTACGATGCGCTGCAACAGCTAAGCAATATTTAGACATCGTACGGGCTATGGAAATTGCGCAGAAAGCCGTATAGTCAACCGACAGGTGAAAACAACGGAAATGAAAGAAAAGTGGCCTTGTCCCTTCGTTTCAGTTTTACCCCAACTAAATAGATATCACATGCTCCCTAAAATCGTGTAAAATAATTTTCATGCCGCGTATCTTGTGCTACTCAACAAATCGATTTAGGGTATGTGACTGCATGGCCACGCTGTTTTTTGGACCAAAATTTCGGCGCCTTTTGCAAGCGTACACCGCACTGATAAATACCACTTCCAGCAATTGCTGAAATATTAGTCTGTAAACCTACATGACGATGCGATCAATTATCTGAATCCTTACTCTCTACTGAAGATTACAACGGCCGCGGAGGCCTACACATGCTCTTATTGTCTTCTGTCAAGATGTCAGCAGGTAACCAGACTGGAAAGAGGAGAGAGAGAGAGAGGAAAGAAAGTCACTTGTAACGCGTAGTGGAGTGCTACACTGAAGATCAGCGGTCAGTGAAACTGTGGTATCATTGTTATATATTGCTGCTGCTAACAGCTTGGAAAAGGACATTGTTTGTGCAATCGTACGTTGTACTAGCAACAGTTAAGATAACACACTCTGACCCCTCACGTAGCAGTGAAAGGTACTTGTCACTACTCTTGTATCTGGCTCGCGTCTGTTTCACCTCGTCGGTTCAACACATTGAGCAGCGTGCCAAACTCTGTCGTACTTCATCAAGACGTATGTAGCAGCAAACATCACATGTGCGGAGGAGCAAAACAGAACCGCAGAGACGATGGCTTTATAGGCTGAGCTTCCTTTCCACGTAAAACAGGGTAATCACCTTTCCCGGAGACCTCGTAAAAACTGTCGGCACGCTCGCCGACATTCAATGGGGGCCATTGTTTTCTTATCCTGTTATCGACTGAGCAGGTTAACTTTATAGTGGAGACATGAAGCAAGAAAGAGCCAAGCTGTGCTTGCACACTGCAATGGAAAAAGAGAACGTAGATGAATGGGTTAATACCTTCATCTGGTAGCGTTCCGTCCATCCAAGAGCTGTGAGGCGTCAGCAAGATAAACGTTATAATATGAAATGTCAATTCAGAAACCATACAACACTTTTTCAAAAATGAAAAAAATATTTGACTACATATCGGCCATGTATGCGATTCTTGCTTTATAAATGACTAATTGTAAAGGGCTGTCAAATAAGAGACAATGGTAAAAAGTAAATAAACTGTTCATTATTTAAAAAGCAATCGCTATAGCTGATAACACATTTATTTCACTGTACGACAAGACTCAATGCTTACATGGAAAAATGCCTGCTGTTGATGGGAACTGACTGTACCCAGGGGTGCACCTCTTCGTCAGAAGCAAATAGACGGCCAAGAGTGTCTTCCTTCAGGACTTCAAAATTATGGAAATCGTATGGAGAAAAATCTGATCTGTCTGGAGGATGTGTAAGGTCTTCCCAGCGAAACTTCTACAGCGTAGTCGAAACAATCTTGGCATCGTGTCGGCGGTCGTTTTCCTGCAACAGAATTATACTGTCCGTCAACATTCCTGGTTGTTTGAACTAGACGATGTGCTTCACTTTTGCAAAGTGTCCACGTCGGCATGTGATTTCCATATTTTTGGGACCCTGAAAAAGACATTCGTCATTTTAGATTTTCTTTGGACGAAGAGCTGCACGCCTGGGTACAGTCATGGCTCCGTAGGCAACTGCGAACATTTTCCCTTGAAGCTATTGGCCAACTTGTCTTTCAGGGGTATAAATGTGTCAACTTATAGCGAATACTTCCGAAATAATAAACAATCTTTTCCCTTCTGTCTCGTTTGTGAGTGCCCCTTATTCTTCTATTTAAGAATTCCTCCGTTTTGTATAGGAGGAGATGTTAAGGCGAAATATTTGAAAACATTTCACCGCCGTCTGTATTGTTACGGAAAGATTGGGTCATGCGTCCTTTTCACGAGGAACAAAGGCACGATTTTGTCCATATACGTTCCAGCTGTTAACTATTTCGCAGCGCACTACAGTGTCCTATTGACGGAACGAAAGAGACACTCACGCTCAGGTAGACTTCTATGGTCACTTAAGGTCGCTATTTTGCGTCCAGTTGCTTTTTCCAAGGTTCCCCGCAGCTAAGAGGATACCTGATCGGGTGTCTTGTAAACAAGAAGCGGCAGTTGGCTCTGGTTTCATTGCTAGAGTTCGACCTAGCTCTGAATTTGCTCCGTTTGTTTCCAGTGTTTGTAAGCTGAGTACACGGTAGTTAAATTGTATGTTAGGGACACTCCCGTGGCGTTAGCAACATCACATCGTGGCTGACGACTATTCTTACCTGTGGTTTGCGCGGGGACCGCTCGACTGCGCCCACTACCTGCCAACCTCATTGTTCTTCACCCCATTTTACTATTGTATTCGCGTGCTACTGTCGTCCATTATGTGTTTAGCATCTATGGCAGCCGCCGAAGTGGCCGATCGGTTCTAGACGCATTAGTCTGGAACCGCGCGACCGCTACGGTCGCAGGTTCGAATCCTGCCTAGGGGATGGATGTGTGTGATGTCTTTAGGTTAATTAGGTTTAAGTAGTTCTAAGTTCTATGGGACTGATGACCTCAGAAGTTAAGTCCCCTAGTGCTCAGAGCCTTTTGAAATATCTATGGCAGTTCTCTAAGGACTTGCCTTCTTGAGTGGCGCCTTCAGCGATGTCTCGATTGTCTTTACGCATAGACAATGGCTTTCACTTTTCCACTGACAAAACTGTTTGAATTTCTGGCTGCGTAATGAGTTTGTTCCACCGTCTTTACATCTGAGACGTGGTGCTCTTCCGTTCGTTGAAATTACGAAATTTCTGGGGCTCATGCTCGATCGGATACTTTCTTGGTCCTCCCATGTGTCTGTTCTCCCGCTGTACGCAGTCCCTCAATGTCCTTCGTGTCCTCAGCGATAGTTTGGAGCTGATCGGACCACCCTCCTCAATTTGCACCGCTCTCTTGTCCCTTCGAAACTAGACTCTGCACGTCCGTACAACAATACAGTCCATCATCGTGGCGTACGTTCGGCCACTGGCGCCTTTTACACTAGCGTGGTTGAGAGTCTGTAATGCAGAAGCTGCAAAACTACCGCTGTCATACCGTCGTGATTTTCTCCCCAGCAGATAAGCATGCCGTTTGTTTGCCATGCCTGGCCACCCATCCTATGCCGCCTCCTTCAATGACTCGTTTGATCGGCAGCATGGGGCGCGTCCCTCTTCTGTTGCCTCCAGGAGTTCGCTTTCGACTATTGCTCCGACAGCTTAACTTCACGCTACCTGCCACTTTCCCGATGGGTGTGAACCCGTCACCACCTTGGCTTCGTGCGGCGGCCCGTGTTCACCTCGGCCTTCATTCGCATCCTAGGGACACTACTCCAGACTCGCTCTATCGCCGTAAGTTTCTCGTCCTTCGCACGGAACTTCGCGATAGTACCTTTGTGTACACTGACTCTCGAACTGCCATGATGTCGGGTGTGCCATCGTCATTGGCACTGAAGATTTTCGGTATCGGCTTCCGGAACACTGCTCGGTACTTACAGCGGAGTTCTTCGCTCTGTATCAGGCCACACAGTACATCCCGCGACACAGGTTTTGCAGTCATCTGCTCCGACCCTCTCAGTGCCCTTCAGAGCCTGTGTGTGCTGTACACCGTCCATCCCTTAGTGCAACGGGTCCGGGAAAGTTCACTTGCTCATTCTTGATGGAGCCATTGTGATGTTTGTGGGTCCATGGTCACGTCGGTCTGACGGGAAACTTGGCCGCTGACGCTGCTGCCAAGGCTGCAGTCTTCGTACCTCGGCCGCTAGTTCTTCCATTCCCTCCGATGATTTCTGTGTTGCCGTCTGCCAGCAGGTAGTGTCGCTGTGGCATCATCAATGGTGTTCACTTCGTGGGAACAAGCTCTGGGGAATTAAACCTCGGGCACGGATGACCACAGAAGTTAAGTCCCATAGTGCTCAGAGCCAATTAAACCTCACCCAGCAACTTCACAGACCTCCTCCCGCCCATCTCGCCGCGATGAGATCATTATAGCTAGGTTGTTTATCTGGCGCTGTCTGTTTAGCCATCGCAATCTGTTAAGTGGTTGACCCCCACCACTTTGAACTCATTTCCTCAACCTTTGACGGTTCGCCATTCCCTTACGGAATGTCCGTTTTTTTAACCACTTACGTTCTAATATACGGCTGCCGTCTGAGTTACCGGCCGTTTTATCTAACGACGCGCGGTCTTTTTATCCGTCGTAACAATATGGCGAAGGACAGTTAATTTTGTTCTTATAGTGTGTTTATGACCATTTCTCCGAGAGAAAGTCCCTGTTTTTAGCTATCTTTCCTTCCGTCGATTGGGCTTAACGTGTAGTCGCTTTTAACCCTTTTTTCGTCTTCGTGTTCTACGGTTCTGACATGGATGCGTATTATCTTGATTGTTTTTGCGCCCTGAAGCAAAACAAAAAATGCGTGTTTAGCATTTTTACTTTTACTATTACGCATCTCCCGGCTATCAGGAATTACTTATCAGTTTAGAGTCTTTCCCGACTCGGATTGGTCGTGGGGGAGGGGAGAGGTGAGCGGTGACGAGTTTGGTTTCATACGTAGCGGAGTTATCTTTGGACATAGACGATCGTCTGATCTCTGATCTGCAGACTGGTCCTCTATTTGTGTTTAAAGTATTCTTTAGCGCTGGCGTCAATATTGTTTTCAGTGCCTCGATTTCACCAAGCGTACACACGGTCAAATTTCTGGCTGACATCACTAACTCCAGATCGGCTACAACTAGAACAAAAGACTAAAGACCTCTTTGTTTATCCCTCAAAGGTAACAACCTACGGCTCACAATGCCACAGATTCAATGAAATCGTGCTGTCGAAACTTAATATAACATCTTTTACTCATAGAGAGAACAGTGCGGCTCTGTGTGTACCATTACTTTAGCAAGAATCCGCATATTAGTTAAAAGAATAATTTTACATGCCAATGTTAGAAGAAGGCGTTTTCCTACTTTTCCGGCCGGCCGGTGTGGCCGAGCGGTTCTAGGCGCTTCAGTTTGGAGCCGCGCGACCGCTACGGTCGCAGGTTCTAATCCTGCCTCGGGCATGGATGTGTGTGCTGTCCTTAGGTTAGTTAGGTTTAAGTAGTTCTAAGTTCTAGGTGACTGATGACCTCAGATGTTAAGTCTCATAGTGCTCAGAGCCATCTTACTTTTCCTGGTCAGTACTGAAGTATTGTTTACAAATCTGTTGCACAAAATTCCCCACCCCTTCCTAGTTGCATAAGAATATGAGTGACCCCACCCCTATTTTTCCGCTATTGTGTGTTTCTAACAAAAACTGTTAGTTATATCCAGGACATTAGTACGGTATTGAACTGGTACACAAAATTTTGTGGAATGCAAGCGATTTGTCACCGATTCATGCGCCTTAGAGTTTGACTTCACGAATTGAAATATCTGCTCATTTAGATAAGGATTTAGGCTAAATATTGTTACGGTACGGCGTTGTTGAAGGCACCGAATAGGCCTGGTGGGATTTTGGAAAACTACTCAAAAATTAAATGAGAATGACGCAACTGGAATTTGAACACGCTCTTCTCAAGCGTGAAGCCACGGACTCCACCTCTGCCTCGTGGCACTTGACTGTCGAGAAAATAGAACTTAACTTGTATTATACATGGGGCTTCTTTCTTGCGAATCGAACGGACAGATGCATGAGGGAACAGAGGGATTCGCCTAGCTGCATACAACTATAAAAGATCAGTCATGGATTTAAGTAACGCACAAATCGAAGGATGGATATACTGACCGTAGGTCTGAGATAACGATCCAACGCAAAATTGGTAGATGAAATTAGCTAACATACAGATTTATTTGAATGAGTTTACCTGAAGACCATAATGCATACGAAAGTCTAGAGGAGGGAGCGGATGCCAGTTGATACGACGATCATGGCGATGAATCTTTAAGACCTGTTTTGTAATTTGCTCCTCCATAAGTCGCTGAACTTCATCCGCACTAAAGATGAACAGCTAGGAGCCGTCCGCTGAATACATGTGGTTCAGACAGGTTCAATAACACATTTTCCTTTTTTAAGATCTGAAAACTTCCTCTACGACTGCTGAAAATGCAAGCTCCTCCCACGACGGTTCTTTCAGTTCTCATTTCCCACGGTTCTCACGAAATGTAACGGAAGCTGGAGCATTTAAGTATATATAGTGCGTCCAGAAAGTTCAGAGACTGACTTTATTTCCGGCGTATAAGCGCCGTCAGCGCAGTGACTACAGTGGCAGCTTGGACTAACAACTGAAAACAACAGATGTGCATTCTACAAGTCAGCTGTAAACAAGCAGTATTAAGTAGTAAACATGTGACTGTAGAGTGTCAGTATGGTTACAAATAGCAGTGCAGCAACATCTCTAAATTATGGTTAAAGATATTCTGGAGATCGCCGTGAAGAAGAGAAAAGTTTGTGTAAAGTTTGTCTCGCACACCTTAACACCCAAACAAAAAAAGAAGATACGAAGAAGACGCATGCCGCGAACTTACTGAAATAGAAAAGCGCAGACAGTTGATTTCTGGAAAATCTTCTCTCGCGACGAGACTTGGTGTCATGAAAACCACAAAGTGCAGACATTCACATGAAAGGTCAGCGCTTTGACGACATAACCGACATTCAAGCCGATGTGACGCGCGATTGAATAACGCCCCAAAGAAGGACTTAACTGACAGATTAACACGGTTCTATGCGTTGTACTGGAGTAGGGGAAGACAATGTAGAAAACCTGAAGCATTAAAAACTGCATACTTACTTTTCTCTACTTCATTAATAAAGTCGCAAAACTAACGTACGAGGTATGTTGAACCCATACCTTGTTTCTCAAAGGCTGTCACGGCAAGATTTTGTTGGAAATCTTGATAGTTGTCTGTGAACTTACAACAAAATGTTAATTACGGGTCATGTTTTCAAAGTAAGAAACGTTTTGTAATACGGCATAGTCGTAAAGTACGTTGATCGAGCGAGGTGGCGCAGTGGTTAGCACACTGGACTCGCATTCGGGAGGACGACGGTTCAATCCCGAGTACAGCCACCCTAATTTAGGTTTTCCGTGATTTCCCTAAATCGCTCCAGGTAAATTCCGGGATGGTTCCTCTGAAAGGGCACGGCCGACTTCCTTCCCCGTCCTTCCCTAATCCGATGAGACTGATGACCTCGATGTTTGGTCTCTTCCTCCAAACAACCCGAAGTACGTTGAAGTGTTTCCAAAAACGTCACTGCGGTACCTTTCGCTTGCGTGAACATGTATTTATACGCGTTTAGAATGTACCTGCCGACTGAAAATGCCGCAGACAGTGAAATACGCGTTATTATTAGTTTTTTGCGTGCAAGAGACGTGAAAGCTGCCGAAATGAATTGACAGATAAGTACACGGACAAAACGCTATGAGCGCTGGTATGGTTAGAAAATGGTGCAGATCATTTAAAGGTAACGGCACAAATGTGCACGATGAGAGACAAAGCGGGCGACTCTTCATTACTGCTGACCTGCTGCAGAAAGCCTATAAAATTTCGGAGACAGACGCTGCGCGACTTCGATT
Organism: Schistocerca piceifrons; assembly: GCF_021461385.2. Classification (NCBI taxonomy): domain Eukaryota; kingdom Metazoa; phylum Arthropoda; class Insecta; order Orthoptera; family Acrididae; genus Schistocerca; species Schistocerca piceifrons. The sequence goes on along the minus strand of NC_060144.1, from coordinate 259,549,807 downwards.
TCATCATCAGCTCACACTCTTCCTTACATTTCAAGAAGCGTTCCGTGGTGCGGAATTGCGACACAAGCTTACATTATCGGAAGAGGTGCGTACGCTGGGTTCCAAAAATGTTCATTGATTTGCAAAAAAACAATTGTTTAGCCAGTGCTTCCTCCGGAAGTACTGTCTCGAATGGTTTAAGTTTTTAAATTATATTGTGACTGATGAAACTTGGGTTGTTCACGTTACTTCGAAATCAAAACTGCAGTCCTTGGAATGGAGGAATTTAACATTCCCCAAGAAACTGAAGTTCCAGCAATTTCAACCCAAAAAATCATGTGTATTGTGCTTTGAGATAGGTAGGGTGTTTAGTGTTTGTTTTTCGCCTCGGGGTAGCACACTAAATGCAGACAGTTTTGGGATCTTAGACACTGCGCAGTGAAAAGCAGAATAAAAGTTGTGGCATGCTGAATATAGGGATAGTTTTGCTGCATGACGACGGCAGACACCACGTGGCCAATCGTACTCAGTATCTCGTCGCGCCTTATGGTTGGGAACAATTTGATCCCCATCCGTATAGCCCTCACGTAGCTCCTAGTGATAATCATTTTGTTCTTGTTCTTAAAGAGGTACCCTTCTAATAAGTGGTACGAGAAACATGTCAAAACGTCAGTGTAGGACTCGTTAAAATATCAGACGATAGATTTCTAGGATGAATTGGTGTTAGAAGCTAATCATTCGAAGTGATAAGTGGTTTCATATAGGTGGTAATTATACTGAAAAGTGGATTAAGGTCCAGGCTTTCAAGTAAAAATAGCTTTTGTAATATTTTTGTTTTTGTTCTATAACTATACTTACCTTAAAAACGTGCCTCTTAGTATCCATTGAATCGTTTCTAAATTTCTTAGACGTGCAAGGGCCGATTATGCAACATATATTTCTAAACGCAGCTTATTCTTTTGCTTGATTGAAATCCATTTTTTCTATATATTGCTGCTCCACGACCATGTAATTTTTAACGACGTTAGTGGGAAAAGTTTTACTACAGATACTCTTGTCCAGACAAGACCACTTCTTCTGTTCCAGAACTTGAAACTAGTAAGGCAACAAGAAGTGCAAAAGTTCAACAGGGAATTAAGTTTATTTTTCCTGCACCGCAGTCAGCCCCGTGTAAATTTGACACTCCTATACGAAGACGTGTGCTCACGTGGCGTAATGCATACTGTTTCCGTTGGATGTAAGCAGATCACTATTTCGTTCTGGTGAGGAACTGCAGTAGAAAACTACGTTATAAAATGTTTACGATTTGAAACTCAGTTGTACGCCGCCATTTATCCACAACGGTAGACTCAGTGACTGCCCATTTGACTGATGTCCCGCTGGTACTTCATGGCCGCTGGCTGAGAAACAGTGAACAGAAACTACGCAGTTACTCTACACAACACTTTGTGAATGGCAGACTGTATTGTGTCGAAGTTATTGCAAGGTTTATATTTCCATAGGAAGCAAGAAAGCTGAATAAGGTGGTTACAACCTCTGAGATAACTTGCTGAGAAAGTTTTTCTGTTACTGTTGCTCCTTTACTCTATACAGCACTGTCTCGAGTTGGAATAAAGGAATTAACTTCTCTATAGTAAAATGTGGGCTTTGTCAGGAAAGAGACAAGCACTGGATTCTTCGAAGAAGTCAGAAATATCAAACTGCAAAGGTATTCCAAATTGGAATAATGCGTTTCGGAAAAAAGAAAAGATATAAAAAACTACAGGCCTAACATCTTCCATTTTGCTGGGTAAAAGATAGACTAAAATTATCAACTGCTTACGAAAAACATTAACTTTTAGTAGAACAAGCTTGCCTTGGAAGTGAACACAACACGGTTGAACATTTGCAAATTGTTAACGAAACTATAACAGAGCATTGAGAATAAATTACCTCTTTGCCCAGAATTAATTGGTTTTGAGAATTCTGTGGGCTGGTTTTCAACATCTGAACTGACCGCCTTTCGAAACAAGGCACACATTCAGTACATATTAATATATTGGATATCATATACGTCAATGCTCCAGCTTCGATCACACTTGATCAGGATGGTAGATGATTCAGATAAGGATGTTCCGCATCGTGTAGAGTATTCTCAGAAGTCCTAGAGACAATTTCCGGTTTCATCACTTGAAAAAATGAAGAAAAGTTAATGGAACACAGCACAACCACCTTGGGTTTGCTGGCGACGTTGCACAGTTTGCCTGTATTGCAGATGAACCTCTACGGTAGATCCAAGAATTTAATAGACCAATTTCGACATCAGTTCTTAAAATCAGTTGTCTTTAATGACTGTGCTGTCGACGCTAAAATTAACACTAACCTTCCTTCCTTCCTCCCTGGAAAACAGTTACAATAAAGAGAAAATAATGTAAAGCAAGTATTTCAAAACGAAAACATTGAAAATTATCAGTAAAGCCAGACAAACAGTGAAAGCATCTTTTTTACAGTAGTTGAAGATAATGACTAGGCAGACAGAAAGAAACTGTTAAAGCATATGTTTGGTCCGCCAAATAAGGTTTACGCAATAAGCTTCTGATGTACGTGAAAAGGAAGTTTACGTTTAATTCTGGTACTGAGAACGGAATTTTTACTGTAAAAACACCCCTTGGTCTATCCAAGAACTTCTCGCCGATCTTGGCGATGCTGCTTGTTCGGTTGATTTCCTTTCGGTTCCCGCACAGCTTGGGTATCCTGAGTAATAAACTTGCTGGTCGTGTGGCTTAGAGTGGGAGGGGGGGGGGCAGCTACCCCTCCGTTCTCCGTGACCCCTCCTAGAGCCGATTTGCGACTTAACGTCAAATCCCTTTTTTCTCTGTTGTGGGCCGAATCTTATGGAGCTACCCCTCTGTTTAATAAACTTTGTGCAATCAAGGAGACTCACACCACGTGGCATTCTTCCATTCGACTCTCCCGCTGGGAATCTTACCATCCTCTGCCGTCTTCGTATCGGCCGTATTCGATTGACTCATGGTTTTTTACTCCACAATGAGCTGGCCCCCTCCCGTTTGTAGTTCTCCCCCCCCCCCCCCCCTCACAGTGATCAGTATTATTTTGCTAGAATGCCTCCACCTTCCTCGTCCTGGTTGTTAGTGGATGACCTCGAATGCTTGCATTTGTCTTCGCGAAAGTGCTTTGTCCTCCCACGCTTAAGTGCTTGAATTTCCCTCTGGAACTGGAGTCCATAGGTTAGTCTTGGCGTTGAATATAGAGGCCTTGCTTCCACAACAGCAAGCTTCTCCCTGCCCCCCGCCCCATTTTCCCCATGTTTTATCTTGCATTTTGTGCAGTTTTGTTCCCCAATTTCTTCTTCTTCTGCCCCTGGTGTTGTCCCTGCTGTGTCGTGATCGTGGTATGATGTGGGGATCGGGAAGGCTCAGTGGCGATGTTGGTGTCCCAACGAGTGTAGCATTTCTGGGGCGCTCCTGCTGTAGCCGTCCCCTCTCCCTCCCCCCTTCTTTCCTCTTTGTGCTGCCCTGACGTTCCTTTTACCACTCTGCCTGTTTTCCCATCCCCTTGACTGGACTTTACTATTTTTGTTGTTCCTCTCTTGGTTTCTGTCACCTTACATCATGGGACCAATGACGTAGCTGTTTGATCCCCTCCCACAATCAATCAATCAACCAACCAACCAACCAACCAACCAACCCCGTACAAAGCTACTTCAACATTTTACCATACAGGTACTACATCTGCTCACCTGCAATCGCTTAGGCGGGAAGTACACCAGTGTGAAAGCTCCACCGTCTTGTCACTCTTAAACTACCACGACCTGCTCTCCTCTCGAAACATTTAACATATTGCGTTCGTGCGATCACATTCCTTGGAATCCAGTTTCTGTTCCTGTCTATTTCGAAGGCTTAGATTCCACACAAAATATTGAAATAAGAGTGCGTGCTCCTTTCTTTCCTCCACTAGTTTGTAGGAAACAAATGTAGTGAACAAGACACAGGGACGATGTTAATGCATGGCGAGCAGTTTCATGAGCCGTAAGCTGTTGTGGTTCGCACCTGTCACCGTGCAGGTAGCAGCTTCCTTCGGCCGCAGTGTTTCGTAACACCGTTGCGGAATGTTCGAAGAAGAGCTGCGACGCACGACTCAGAGGGCCGCTTTCTCGTTTTGGCGCCGGCGTACTGCCGCGACCTCGCCGTCAGTAACGGAGCGGCGCCCACTGGCTTTGGAGTAAGGTGCACCTAGCTGGCACTCGACCAAGGCGGCGCAGCCGGTTCGCGGCCCCGGCGCCGACGAGCAGTGCCAACCTCCCGGCGTCTCTCATTGCGGAACGAACCACTCGCAGCGCACACTTGCAGTTATAGATTTCCGTTTCGCGAGAACGTTTCTGAGAACTCTAGAAAGCCCAGGTTTCACGTTTCTCTGCGGATGCAAATTACATACTACACGCACTCTGAATCACTGGTGCCGTCACGGTAGCTGCCGGATCCACTGTGCAAGCTCAACTGCCTCCGAACTTCTATTCACGTTGATTGATAATCACGGAATTGTTGGCAACCATTTTCGCCAAATTACGGAAACACGGCCGCATACATTAAAATTAAAGCGTAAGAGAAATTCACCTTGAAAACAAAGTGACTCGTCGTCCTTTATACCTCATCTGATAAAAAGCATCCGCACACTCGTATGTAATGCGGAACTGACCACCAGGTGTCACCCGAAAAGGACCCGGACCCTCCAGTATAAAAGGAGACAGGAAGTTTTGCACTGTCAGCAGAGGAGGGAATGATTCGGTCAGGACAGCTCAGCGACGTAGAATTGGACTAGCCGTTGGATGTCACCTGAGTAACAAATCCATAAAGGACATTTTGAATCCGTCTAAAGCTGCCTAAGTCGACTGTTGGAGACGTGATTGTGAAGTGGAAACGCGAAGGAACAGCAGCAGCCAAACCTATAGCTGGTAGACTAACGGACGAAACCATCGATCATGGCAGAACGTCATTGGAAAAAGAATAGCTAGAAACGCGTGGACGGGATCGTTCGTCAGTTCCAAAGTGCTCCCAGCAATCAAAGTAGCATAATGACTCTACTTACTGAATTAAAGAATGAGGTACAGTGATCGAGCAGATACTTACAGGCCACACGTTTCCATAATCAATGCTTAGCGACGTTCGAGGTGGCGTAAAGAGTGACGCCACTGGACGGTGGATGAATAGAAACGGGTGATTTGGAGTGACGAATCACCCTGTACACTGTGGTAATCTGATGGTAGAGTTTAGATTCGGTAAAGGACTCGAGAATGTTATCTGCCATAGTGCGTAGCACCAACAGGAAGTACGGAGGAGATGGTGTTGGGGTACAGTGGTGATTTTCGTCGTTAGAGTGCAGTCCCCGTATTGCGCTTAAGAGCCCACTAAGTGTGGGAGGATATGAATCCATTTTACACGCCGGCTGCTGTGGCCGAACTGTTCTAGTCGCTTCAGTACGGAACCGCGCTGCTGCTACGGTTGCAGGTTAGAATCCTGCCTCGGGCATGGATGTGTGTGATGTCCTTAGGTTAGTTAGATTTAAGTAGTTCTAAGTTCTAGGGGACTGATGACCTCAGATGTTAAGTCACATAGTGCTTAGAGCCATATGAACCATTTTACACACTGTTTACTATGTACAGTAGAGCAATAGTTTCGAGGCGATGATTTTTCTTATCAGTGTGACACTACACACCACCATAAAGAATGCGAGGCAATGGTTTGTGGAGAATAACGTTCCTGACAATGACTGGCGTGCCTACAGTTCTCACCTGAACCCAACACGTTTGAAAAGAGTTCTAACATCGACTTCTCTCCAGGCGCCAGCTTCCAACATCACTACCTTCTCCGATTTCGGCTCTTCAAGAAAAATGGATTTCCATTCCTCCACAGATATTCCGACGCCTCACTGAAAGTATACACAGACGAGGTCAAGGCATCAAAAGGCGAATGGGTGCACATGTCCACTAATAGGTGCGCAGATACCTTCGATCAGATAGTGTATAACAGACATTCCACCTTTAAACAAACTGCAAAGGGATCGTTAATACTCCACTAGATTTTTCTCCTTGCTTATTCGTTATTTACAGAGTGAAGTGCTGCAATAGCTAATGCACTGGATTCGCAGTTGGGAGTTGAGGTTCAAATACCCCATCTGGAATAAGATATTCATTGTCACGCAAAATAGCTTAAGGCAAAACGCAGCATAATTCATTTGAAAAGGAAACTGCCGATTTCTATTCCCACGATTGTCCAATCCAATCTTGTGCACCACTTTTAAAAAAAACCTGTTGTCTACGTGATCTTAAATACACATCTTCCTTCCTTTCTAACAGTTAACACTAAACACACTGAAATATTTATGGCATGAGTGTCACATGTAGTTCTGCTTCTTCGTGGTTATTGTATTGATAATATTGGGAGAAAATATTTGTGTGTTTCCCACTGGGAAAATGCACTGCTGGTGTGGTCTCTTGTTCCTGTTGGTCGGCAGAAGGCGGTCAGGGAGTGTCAATAGGAGGGCCGAATGTCCCCGGGGAGTCGAGCAGTTTCGCAGAAGTGGGGCCCTGGCTCACTCCGTGCTTTTGTTGCCTACGTCGGCGTGCCACCGTGTCGTTACTGCCTTTTATGCACGGACATGTAATGATACCACCCGAGCAGCGTGAGAAAGTCTGTTACTTCCACTTAAAAATTTTTGATGTATCCAACCAAATGAGTGGCCCTCATCCACGCTTTGCGTGAAGAAGTTAACCAATGAGAGGAACATTGCTCCATGCCAGTACCAACCTCTGACAAACGTCAGTTGGTCTTCTCTGTGATAATCGTCCAACATTATTTTGCTATGATCACTTTTTCGCTCAAAGTTCCTTACATTTTTATGGGTTTGTACTTCCGATCAACTTACTACTGTTGAATTACAAACTAAAAATTTCTTTGTGATAAGTACCTTCTAGTGCAACATCCAACTGTTTTAGTTCGTTTTTAACTCTCCGTTCCAGGTCATAGTGTTTATTTTTGGATTATTCCTACTGTCAAAAAATTCAGCTACAGTACTTGTCCACGAAGTATAACTGGTTTGACCTTTTTTTATATGATACAATTTTAACCGTCCTGTTCTAATGTCACAGTAAATGTTTCTGTGCAGTTTGATCTCCTGGTTGCTTCTTAGCCGGAACTGTTGGACTATGAATTTCACTTCCAGAAATTTTCTTGCAATTGTTCCTTCTCTATTTTTAATATTTTCGATGTTTGCTTTTTTATTCAAAAACAAAATTTCTAATTATACACACATCCTGTTTCAATGGTGGAACTGTAATGATACAGTTCTGTGTATGGAGATCGACCTCTTGTCGTAGCTATTTTGAGTTGGACGTTAAGGTATATTGTGTTTTTTTGCAGTTCATAATGGCTGGCAGTCTACATGCGTCATCCTCCATGAGGCCCCACCTATGTCTAACGTAGTTGCACAATACACGCGCCCTATGTTATCTGTAAAGATTTCTCAGAATGTAGTCCTCAGGCGACCAACTGCGTCTACATGGTTGCGAGTGGGGCAGTGATGTCAATGACCAATCGACTGTGCTGAGTGTGGAGCTTCTAAATATTGATTATGCTTCAGCCTGAGGATGTATAAAAGGAAAAAGTGTGGCATCGTCTGGTAAAATCGAAAATTAACTATTTCTAGCCGGGCTCTCTCCTATTATAGTAAAGGATCTTGCGATTTCGTTATTTACTTTGTTTTCGTGATTGACTGCACAGTGGACAGGTAACTTTCGTACTAGTGAACTTCCACAGGACAGCCAAAGTATCTGACAGAAAAAGTTATTTACATTTTACAGTACCCTAGACAAAGAAGAAGCCTTCATTATGAGTAAATAACAACTGAAATAGATAAAAAAATATTGAACATTGTTTTAACTGTGAAAAAGTCAAACGAGAAAAATGGTTTTCGAAGTTCTTACATTCTTAGAAAGCAAATAATATGCAAAGGGTGAAGCAAACAGGCGATATTTACTGCTTTAGAAATTCTGTTTGATGTGTTCTTATTTATAGACTGTTTCAAGTCTTTGCGTCAAACATGTAGGGGTAATAGATCGCGTCATGGGGGACAACTTTTGTTAGAGACAGAAGTTTGCTAATACTCCCTGACGCCGTCAGGCGTCGTTTAACGCCGGTCATGCCCCTGAAAGGCGGCAGAGAATATGGACTCTGTGGCGTTCGTATGCAATATGTGTTGCCTACATCCAGTTATCTGCACCACGTGAAAGGCGGTAGGTAACAAAATTGAAGTTCCTGATTCGCTTCTAAGACATCTTGCTCCGCGTAGACACGCTCGCTCTTATTGTTTTCTTGTTGAAAAACACTCTACCAGTTTCCTGGAATAAGTAATACGCAGCACACCTGCTTAGTGGACTCTGTTAATTCGGTGAGGTCTCGTCGACCCAGGACCAACGAATTCACCAAAAAGACACCTAGCGTCGCCAGGAAGAGTCAGCGAACATTTTGTTTCTAAAACGAAGTTGTTCCCCGCTTTGTATGACACATACACGTTTGACGCAAAGACTTTGACACCCTGTTTTCTCGAGCAGATAAATGTACAGGGTGGGCTATAAGTCCCTGTAGCCCTGTAACCCCTATTTAGTATCATGTTACCTCTTATCAGTTGGAATTCATGTTTTCGCAGTCTACTTTTAATTTGTAGCTATGGTAGACGCGAGAGGTCATAGACTATTCAGGAGCGCTTAGTGAAAAGGGTGTGCGTGTGCGCGTGCAAACACATGGGAGTGGCAGTGAGACAGATTAATGAACCATTCCAGGAAAGATTCAATAAAGTTACACGGCGAAAGTCAAGGCATTTGGATTGGGAAAGACGCGCTTTTAGTTTTGGCAGTGTTAAATACAGACCGCGGAGAAGAGGACACGAGACGAAACATGTGCTGGAATTAACCGCTTCGACCGAACAATCTCCTGTGAAGTCGAAACGTAAATGTGCTTCGGAACTCAGTATGCCGAGGACAACAATGCGAGATCACATGGAAAAATACCGTAAGTCTGATCTTTTCGATCAACGTTCGTAAACGAGTTATCGCATACAGACTGCGAAGAGCGCATTTTAGCATGCCGTGCTTTCTTAACTCAAGTTTACAAATACAGTGAACCGTACCAGCGTTATGTTTTCAGATGAATGTGCCATTTATCGCAGCTCGCGTGCTAGAAATACTGTTGCCTGGGCCAAAGAATCCTTATTACAATATCTAGTTACAAAGGAACCTGCCCCCGCATAATGATATGGGCAGCGAAGACACATCTGCTTGTACCATACTCTTCCGAAGGGACTGTGAATGGTGCAAATTCTTTACACATGTTACAAACATCGTTAGTACCTCAGCTTGAGGAAAGGGACATCACGGAAAGAATGTGCAGCAAGACGGAGCGCCACCTCACCACGCTCTTGCAGTGCGCGAGTTTCTAAATGAACACTTTCCATGACGGTGTATAGATCGTGGTTCATCAGCAGCACAACTTCCTTGAAACGGCCACCAAGAAGTTCTGACCTCACGACACCTGGCAATATAGGGAGTCATAAGGCGCATGTATCTGCACGTCGTTGTGGCACAAACGAAGAACTGCGTACTATTGTTAAGGATACATTTCGCACTACGGCACCGGACATGATTAAATATGTCAAGAAGAACGTGGACGCGTATGGAAATGCGTCTGCAGCATAATGGGAACACACCGATTTATTGACACTTAATAAGTAAGTACTTGGGCTAAAACAAATCATATCAATTTGCATTCGATGCTGGAGGGTACAGGGACTTCCCGCTCACCCTGTGTATGCTTCGAAATGTTTGGACGATGCGTTTCCTATTCCTTCAGTTCTCAGTAGGCTATAGTTCGTCATACAATTTCTGTCAAGATTGCCCACTTCGATTTTGGTCAGTAATAACCTCTATTATCAGTACTTGTCCATATATTGTTCTTGTTGTTGGTGTTGTTGTGGTCTTCAGTCCTGAGACTGGATTGATGCAGCTCTCCATGCTACTCTATCCTGTGCAAGCTCTTCATCTCCCAGTACGTACTGCAGCTTACATCCTTCTGAATCTGCTTAGTGTATTCATCTCTTGGTCTCCCTCTACAATTTTTACCCTCCACGCTGCCCTCCAATGCTAAATTGGTGATCCCTTGATGCCTCAGAACATGTCCTACCAACGTTAGTTATGTGATCTACCCCTCTAATCTTCAGCATTCTTCTGTAGCACCACGTTTCGAAAGCTTCTATTCTCTTCTTGTCCAAACTATTTATTGTCCATGTTTCACTTCCATACATGGCTACACTCCATACAAATACTTTCAGAAACGACTTCCTGACACTTAAATCTATACTCGTTGTTAACAAATTTCTCTTCTTCAAAAACGCTTTCCTTCGCATTGCCAGTCTACATTTTGTATACTCTCTACTTCGGCCATCATCAGTTATTTTGCTCCCCAAATAGCGAAACTCCTTTACTACTTTAAGTGTCTCATTTCCTAATCTAATTCCCGCAGCATCACCCGATTTAATTCGACTACATTCCATTATCCTCGTTTTGCTTTTGCTGTTAACCGCGCGACTACTACGGTCGCAGGTTCGAATCCTGCCTCGGGCATGGCTGTGTGTGACGTCCTTAGGTTAGTTAGGTTTAAGTAGTTCTAAGTTCTAGGGGACTGATGATCACAGCTGTTAAGTCCCATAGTGCTCAGAGCCATTTGAACCATTTGCTTTTGCTGATGTTCATCTTATATCCTCCTTTCAAGACACTGTCCATTCCGTTCAGCTACTCTTCCGGGTCCTTTGCTGTCTCTGACAGAATTACAATGTCATCGGCGAACCTCAAAGTTTTTATTTCTTCTCCATGGATTTTAATTCCTACTCCGAATTTTTCTTTTGTTTCCTTTACTCCTTGCTCAATATAAAGATTGAATAATATCGGGAAGAGGCTACAACCCTGTCTCACTCCCTTCCCAACCACTGCTTCCCTTTCATGCCCCTCGACTCTAATAACTGTCATCTGGTTTCTGTACAAATTGTAAATAGCTTTTCGCTCCCTGTATTTTACCCCTGCCACCTTCAGAATTTGAAAGAGAGTATTCCAGTCAACATCGTCAAAAGCTTTCTCTAAGTCTACAAATGCTAGAAACGTCGGTTTGCCTTTCCTTAATCTTTCTTTCAAGGTAAGTCGTAAGGTCAGTATTGCCTCACGTGTTCCAACATTTCTACGGAATCCAAACTGATCTTCCCCGAGGCCGGCTTCTACCAGTTTTTCCATTCGTCTGTAAGGAATTCGCGTTAGTATTTTGCAGCTGTGACTTATTAAACTGATAGTTCGGTAATTTTCACATCTGTCAACACCTGCTTTCTTTGGGATTGGAATTATTATATTCTTCTTGAAGTCTGAGGGTATTTCGCCTGTCTCATACGTCTTGTCCATATAAAGTTACTGTAATAAGGCTTCCACGTAAAAAAAAGAAGTCCCTCGTACCCTGACTTTCGCCAATGAGGTGCAGCTGACAACTCTCACAACACAGTGTTGACGCCAAAGTGTTAATGAAGACGACCACTGGTGAGTCTTCATCTCTTAGTATGCCCTCTACCGTTGTTAGTTCCGGCTTTGAACGACGCGAAAATTGGTAGTAATGAAAGTCACCTGAAGCCGGAGCACGGTGCTAGCTGCTGCAAGGCGGACACTCGCCGTCGCGTCAGATGTTCCGCGAAGCCTGGTTCGCGCTGCCGGTTGGCAACCGGACGTTAACGGGGTCACCGGTCTGGGCCGAGCTGCGGCGCCGGCCCGGAAGGTCGCAGACGACGCGGCGGCCGCAGTCTCCGTCGCAGCGCTGAGTCACGAGCGGGCCCACGTTGGCGGAGCGGCGGGGCATGCTTGCGTGCTTCCTGCGGCCGAAGCCTTCCGGCGCACCGCGCTGGGCGTTGACCACACAGCTCCGCTTACAGGAAACACGAGCATTTCGTCAGTTCCGCCTAGAATTTAGGGCTGGAGATACACTACTGGACATTAAAATTACTGCACCACGAAGATGACGTGCTACATACGCGAAATTTAACCGACAGGAAGAAGATGCTGTGATGTGCAAATGATCAGCTTTTCAGAGCATTCACACAAGGTTGGCGCCGTTGGCGACACCTACAACGTGCTGACACGAGGAAAGTTTCCACCCGATTTCTCATACACAAACAGCAGTTGACCGGCGTTGCCTGGAGAAACGTTGTTGTGATACCTCGTGTAAGGAAGAGAAATGCGTACCATCACGTTTCCGACTTTGATAAAGGTTGGATTGTAGCCTATCGCGATTACGATTTATCGTATTGCGACATTGCTGCTCGCGTTGGTCGAGATCCAATGACTGTTAGCAGAATATGGGATCGGTGGCTTCAGGAGGGTAATACGGAACGCCGTGCTAGATTCAAACGGCCTCGTATCACTAGCAGTCGAGATGAAGGGGACGTTTGCAAGAAAACAACCATCTGCACGAACAGTTCGACGACGTTTGCAGGAGCATGGACTATCAGCTCGGAGACCATTGCTGCGGTTACCCTTGACGCTGCATCACGGACAGGAGCGCCTGATATGGTGTACTCAGCGACGAACCTGGGTGCACGAATGGCAAAACGTCATTTTTTCGGATGAATTCAGGTTCTGTTTACAGCATCATGATGGTCGCACCCGTGTTTGGCGACATCGCGGTGAACGCACATTGGAAGCATGTATTCGTCATCGCCGCACTGGCGTATCACCCGGCGTGATGGTATGGGGTGCCATTGGTTACACGTCTCGGTCACCTCTTGTCCGCATTGACGGCACTTTGAACATTGGACGCTTCATTTCAGATGTATTACGACCCGTGACTCTACCCTTCATTCGATCCCTGCGAAACCCTACATTTCAGCAGGATAATGCACGACCGCATGTTGCAGGTCCTGTACGGGCCTTTCTGGATACAGAAAACGTTAGACTGCTGCCTTGGCCAGAGCATTCTCCAGATCTCTCATCAACTGAAAACGTCTGGTCAATGGTGGCCGAGCAACTGGCTCGTCACAATACGCCAGTTACTACTCTTGATGAACTGTGGTATCGTGTTGAAGCTGCATGGGCAGCTGTACCTGTACACGCCATCCAAGTTCTGTTTGACTCAACGCCCAGGCGTATCAAGGCCAGAGGTGGTTGTTCTGGGTACTGATTTCTCAGGATCTGTGCACCCAAATTGCGTGAAAATGTAATCACATGTCAGTTCTAGTATAATATATTTGTCCAATGAATACCCGTTTATCATCTTGGTGTAGCAATTTTAATGGCCAGTAGTGTATTTCTCTTGCTCGTTGGGTTACGTTGGCTTGTTGCGTCGAAGCAGTTAAGGGATAACACCACTGTAACGGCCTTGAAAAAAGCGTGTTCTTGATTTTTTTTTTCGGAAGGAAAAGTGATGGAGAAATAATGCTTGCGGTAACTGAGCCTGTATTTAACTATTTTACAAAAAAAGGTCGGAAAATATTACAAAATGGCGACACTGCAGCAGTTCTCCCGAGGCATGTTGAATTTGAGACGATCTGCGGCACGCACTGTAACTGGTGCCAATTTGAATCTGGGAATAAAAAATCGATGTAATGTACATGAGGACAGTTAGTGAATCCGTAGGGGTTTTAGAAATATTGATATTTGTGAAGCTGGCGAGTGTCTGAATAAAACCGCTCAATTTTCACCCAAAAACAGGGGAGTCATCTGTTAATAACGATTGTTTAAATTAACTAATCTAAAATGCCGTACGTGGTTCACTTTGAAATGTTATTTGAAAGTTGTGGTTAAATTTTCGAGTAAAAAAATCGAAAATTGTTGGTTATGCTGCGTGCCGTTTAAAAAAATCAAATTCCGAGAAAAACGCGTTTGAAGTTTTCAAATGTGTTAGACATGAGCAAATGAAAAAATTCTTGTTTTACAAAAACTAACCATTAATCTGCTACCCCAGAACTGGCCTGTCGTACTGTTGCCGTTGCGATTGATATCATATTCCCTAGTTTATCACAGAACGATTGAAATATCCGTCGTGGCAATTCCATGAACGCTTAAAATTTTAGTTTCGTTCTCCCTCACTCGAAGCAGGCGTATCGCTAGGACCATTAGATTGTTCATTTCACATGCGTTCGGTATAAACTTTTTGTTATATCAACTTCTGGGCAGTTTGGACAAGCATTAATTATTGTGAATCCTAAGCGTCGAGTACCGTACCTTGTACTTGCAACGTGATGTCTGCATTGCACATTTTACATTGAGTGTGTTGAGAAATAACAGAGAAAACAGCAAGAAAATTTATACTTGTATGGCTCAATCCGTAATTCACACAAAATCCTGGTCATTGTCTTTGTTCCGTAGCAGAGGCACTTCCGAACTGCTCTCAGCCTCATATCTATTCTTTGGACGCTATGATGACATTGCTTCCACACCGCGTTGGATACGATGTTTTCGTACTTTTCTGCCCGAATGTATTTTCTAATGGTTCTAATGGCTCTGAGCACTATGGGACTTAACTTCTGAGGTCATCATCCCCCTAGAACTTAGAACTATTTAAATCTAACTAACCTAAGAACATCACACACATCCATGCCCGAGGCAGGATTCGAACCTGCGACCGTAGCGGTCGCGCGCCTCCAGACTGCAGCACCTAGAACCGCTCGGCCAATCCGGCCGGCGAATGTACTTTCTTACCACTCATTCTTACTTGAAAGACAGAACTGTATACTATAAGATCAGAAACTAAATAAATCAATATAGCACATAAAAATGAGTAGAAGCGAAATAATTGTCTTTTTCGTACACTGACACTTGCTGACGCCAAGTTGATGTATTATTCTTGTGAAACGTTACTAACTACGCTCACACGCTACGGAAGGTATCAAGTTGGCGCAGAAAGGCCGTTTCGCGTCATTCGAGACGCCAGAGCAGCAGCACAAAATTCGATAGGCCAATTTTTTTTTAAGGGATTAGACTTCTTGCCTCATATTTTAGAAGGTTCAAAGCAACTTTTAAGCCAATAAGACTCTTTTTAAAATTATACAGTGGTGTTTCGAATTAAGAGAACGCTGGTGGCTTTGGAACACTGTAGACGGTGTAGAACCAGGCTTTCACGTGCCCCACCTTTGCTGACGTTTAAGTCGCTGCAGTGAATTGGTGTGTATGTGCCAGTGCAGTGGGTTGTATAGGCGTGACAGAAGGGCAGAAAAGAGGTGTTGCTTCGGACGTTCCCAGGAACACATCGTGATTGATTTTGACCGATTTGTTGTTATATAAATGCGCAGTGTCGAGAGTCCCTACAAGAAATAACTTCCCACACCTAGCCGTGTAACACGATATAAAAACAGTGGTAGTAGGAAGATCCTAAATAGCAACGACCGGAGACGGTGGTCATTGACAATAGACTTCAAACCTGACAAGAATTGCCGCAATCACTGAATGCATGTCCACCTGAACCAATTCGAAAGCGAACATTGCGAAGGGAATTACAAGCAGTTTATATTTGAGTACGTCGCAAATGGTCATTCGCCATACACACACAAAGCTGCCCATTTGTAAGGGGTCAAAAAAACACAGACAGGACAGTAGCTGGCTACGGACGTACAGCATAGTTCGACGAGTCGCGCTTCTAATTTCTTTTAAAATGATGTGAGGTGTCGGTTGCACCGATGGCCCAACGAGACGTTAAACCTGCAGTGTGTGGAGGATTTAGTTTTCTGACCGTGACATGGGTTGGGTCATTCAGGTTATCGTAAACATGCTCCAGGGTGTTCGATTCAGCATTTTCGCGGACCAGTTGTCATTTTCTGATGAGAACTCTATGCACACTCCACGTTGCACGATTACAGCCATGTTCACAGGTCTGCACGCATACATGTACGGATTGACGAATACTCGATCATCCAATCGTACCTCGACTGCCAGACTGAATCGTCCCATCTTAATCACACAGAAAATGTTCGGTACTATTTACAACAGCGAATGGAAAGTAGCAATCAACATCCCTGGAGTTCGATAGCTCTACGGGATCAAGGAGTGCCTTCAGCTGGATATGGTTTTGAAACCAAATTAATCTCACAGTAAGAATTTTTCTTACGCCACCACAATGTTTTAGTTCATCCATTCGAACAAAACACGACACGAGTGCTATAGCTGTTTCGCTGATGAACTCGATATCTGAAACTTGCTCGCAGTTTAAAACTGTGTAGACAGGGACTCGAATGTGTAATGTTGCCTACGGTGAGCAATGAGCTTACCGACTGAGCTATTCAGGCACGACTCACCATCCGCATTCACAGCACGGACTCTACCGACACCTCTCTCCTATGTCGTTAATTTCAGGGAGGCTTTGCTGGATTCCTCGCGGGAGTAGAACTTATGGAAGAAAGGGCATTCCGAAGGAATGGCTTAGTAACAGCCTAGGAGACGGAATACTGAAGGTGTGATACGCATTGTGCCACGTGAGCTCAGCCTTTAAGGGTAGGTTCGTATCCAGATCCGGTGCACAGCTCTAATCTGCAACAAAGCTTCAAAACAGCGCCCACTCAACTGCACAGTGAATAATTCATTCTGGTAACTATACAGTTGTTTTTGCGCAACCTGTTCAAATAGCTCTAAGCACTATGGGACTTAAACTCTGAGGTCATCATTCCCCTAGACTTCGAACTACTTAAACTTAACTAACCTAAGAACATCACACACATCCATGCCCGAGCCAGGATTCGAACCTGCGACCGTAGCAGCAGCGCGGTTCCGGACCTATAACCGCTCCGTCACAGCGGCCGGCTTGCGCAATCTGTACAACTTAAAAATTTCAATGGTATCGACACCAGCCCTGAGCTTGACAGAGATCCTGTCACCTTGTTCTCGTAAGAATGCCACGCCTGTCGGATAGCTAGCATAATACTGTCAAGTTTCTAAGAGCTTGGTGCCGAGGGCGTTAAGAACCCCCATCACAGCTGATACTATAAATCCACCAATCAATTCCATTCTGATAACGAAAAGACATACGGTTGGGGGCACGCTCGCACGGCAGCATACAGCGAGAGCTTTCGTCCATCACACAGCACTGGTACGCTACGGCAAACCGACCTAACCCTATCAGCAGAAATCTCCAGCCGCACATTGTAAGCTGGAATAATGAAATCCTCATGTCACATTTTCTACCGTTCTCCTGGACGATCGCCTCCCCTCTTCTCCCCCCTCCCCCCCCCCCTCCTCCTCCTCCTCCTCCTCCTCCTCCTCCTCTGCAGTTGTAGGGAGAGGCTGGCTTTGCAGCATCGCCACACACACCAGAGACTACTGAGGTCCTTGTCAGACCAAACACAATGAAAGGGTTGTTTCTGGTTCTGCAGGGGGGGGGGGGGGGGGGGGACGGTCCATGGGAAGCTATCTGCAGCGTGCATGGAACACAGACGCTTCCGTTGACTGCCCCCTCTCCCTTATTTTATATATCTCACTATATCTCACATTCAGTAGCTACTAAACACAAAACTTCATTGTTCGTTGTAAAACGAGTACAACAGATTTCTGATGATGAATTCAATCCACTTTGTGTGTTCCATCTTCTTTCGTCACACAGAGTAGGGAGTAGCTTCTGTGTAACATTTCATCAAATTTTCATCAAATTAAATGTAACTGGACATAAAAATAAACTGCTGTGGCAGCCACGTTAAACACACACACACACACACACACACACACACACACACACACATTGTTTACCAGTCTTACACCCGATACCCGAGTTTGATCAAATGAATGAGCTGAAAAGCAGTACTGAGTATCATTTAATGTCTCATATGCTGCTGAATTAATCTCTTGTTGCATCGATAGCCTTCCAAAAATAAACTTCCTTCACTAGCATGTTGGAAACGAAGCATATGAACAGTTTTAAGACTTAAATCGGAAATTAATCAGTTGACAAACTAGTAAGACGTTAATATTTTATTGGGCGCTAATGACCATAGAAGTTTTGCGCCCTAAAACCACAAACAAAAAAAGTTAATATTTTATAATGTTTTACTGCATGATATTTTTCAGCATTCATTTACTATATGTCAAGCGGAATTGTGGTGGCTGCTCAACGGTAACCATCAGATCATAACGTCACAATGATCTTAACTGCTTGTAAGCACGTACCTCTCGAGAACATCCATCTTTTAACTCACTGTATCGTATCAGTCTACAAGGAACAGCTGCAATTCAGTTACCAGACCGAGTATCCCGATTTCGAGCTTCAGACTTCTCTTTGTCACTGCGGTGGATCGCAGGCTCTTTTCACATTGTAATCAGTTAACCGACCTCCATTGATAAAGGTCTAATAAAAAAAACGTAACCAGGGACGTTCTTACTTCTACTCTCGCATTATCCATTAGAAGAAATTTGCCTGCTCTATTCCAGTGTCTCAAAATTCCGTAACAAATGGACTGATATGTGGAGTATTTCAAAAATGCATAGAAAGGCAGTTGGCTTTTATAACGTGAAGACCGTAAAACTAAAAAAAAAAAACTTAAATCGTGTGGTGGTGAGGGAATTAGATTAGGAAATGAGACACTTAAAGTAGTAAAGGAGTTTTGCTATTTGGGGAGCAAAATAACTGATGATGGTCGCAGTGGAGGATATAAAATGTAGACTGGCAATGGCAAGGAAAGGGTTTCTGAAAAAGAAAAATTTGTTAACATCGAGTATAGATTTAAGTGTCAGGAAGTCGTTTCTGAAAGTATTTGTATGGAGTGTAGCCATGTATGGAAGTGAAACATGGACGATAAATAGTTTGGACAAGAAGAAAATAGCTTTCGAAATGTGGTGCTACAGACGAATGCTGAAGATTAGATGGGTAGATCACATAACCAATGAGGAGGTACTGAATAGAATTAGGGAGAAGAGAAATTTGTGGCACAACTTGACTAGAAGAAGGGATCGCTTGGGAGGACATATTGTGAGGCATCAAGGGATCACAAATTTAGTATTGGAGGGCAGCGTGGAGGGTAAAAATTGTAGAAGAGACCAAGAGATGGATACACTAAGCAGATTCAGAAGGATGTAGGTTGCAGTAGGTACTGGGAGATGAAGAAGCTTGCACAGGATATAGTAGCATGGAGAGCTGCACCAAATCAGTCTCGGGACTGAAGACGATGACAACAACAACAACAACAACCTATACATGACGCTGGTCTTCCACTTTTTGTTCTACTGTATTAGTATTTATTACTAATCCACTATAGTAGTTCTCACTGTAAATCGGAAATTTCTGGTCAGTTCCTATGGGACCAAACTGTTGAGGTCATCGCTCCCGAGGCTTACACACTACGCTAAGGAACACACACACACACACACACACACACACACACACACACACACACACACACACACACGGCCGTGGGGGGAGGGGGGGGGGAAGGGACTCCAACCTCAGATTGGAGGAGCCGCGCGAACCGTGGCAAGGCGCCTACAACCGTGGCAAGGCGCCCACAACCGAGCGGATGGTTTCTGCTGTGCTCGCAACTTTAAACTATATTGTCTGACAAGTTATGCAGGCGATTAAGAACTCCAATACTAGAGTGTATCACAAGGCTTACCAATAAAGCGTGTGAGCAACCAAAAAGGCCGCCGCCCAGTGTTGTTACCGTTCGCAGGTGTTAAGTTCTCTGGTCAAGAAGGAAGGTTACCTGGCCGCGAAACGTTGCCGAAGCCGTGACATAAAAGCGCTAGTCCCTGGGTGAAGGCACGTGCTACGCATAGGCAATTCTCATCTTGTTGGACACGTGGAGGCCATTTTTCAGCCGACACCTGCTTTGATGCTTCCTAGGTAACAGTTCTGGGTCCGAAATTTCTGATCCTTTGATGTAAAAGACTACATAACGATATTTTCGATATTCGTCCGGTTCTTAACAGTCTTAAAACATAATGAAATTTGTTGCTGTCAGCGGAAAAGGGCACGTTTTTACCGTGCACGAAACAGATTTGAAAACGTTAGGAACGTCTTAGAGCTATTAGAAAAACTTTCTTTCTAGAACAGCTACTATTTTTGGGACAGAAACTTTGTTGTATTGGTTGCGGAAGATTACTGGTACTGGAATTGGAATTCTAGACCAAAAGATAAACAGGAACGGCTTCTGCAGGGAAGATGAGCTGAGAACATCCAGCTAGAAGATTGCGTGCTGAAGACGTCACTTATAAGATGACTGCAAGAAAACACCAAGAAGGGGACTCGCGAGATAATAGGAGTAGGAAACAGGAAAACGGCAAGAGCTGACAGTCGAAAATAATAAATTGACAAAGCGTTTCGTCTCAGACAACTACCGTCAATCAACTGCAGCATGGATTTTGATCAAACCAGAATACCTGCAGTTATTTAAGGTGTGTAAAGGATTTTTTGCTACATCTCGTCAGAGAATCATAGGCTTCGCCATGCGTCGGACACTAAGACTTCTTTAATTTCTTAAAAAAGTAATGATGATGCTGTAGTATGGGCCAAAAACACAAGGCAATGAGGTTAATTTCTTTCATGTAGTACGTCAAGAATTAAAATCTATATTACAAAACGACTATCCCGAACGCATTTGCAGGCTGCCTGCTTAATGGCCTCGAGGGGGGGGGGGGGATTGATTTTGTTACTTCGCGTAGTTATTGACTGAATTTTTTTTAAAAACAGGTTCCAATGGCTCTGAGCACTATGGGACTCAACATCTGAGGTCATTAGCCCCCTAGAACTTAGAACTACTTAAACCTAACTAACCTAAGGACATCACACACATCCATGCCCGAGGCAGGATTCGAACCTGCGACCGTAGCGGTCGCTTGGTTCCAGACTGAAGCGCCTAGAACCGCTCGGCCACCCAAGCCGACGGTTAACTAGTTGCTATTGTCCCTACGATTTAAATTTACCGTTAACATCAACCTCCCATTCAGACGAAAGAAAAGAATGTGTTTGTAGTGATCCAGCAGCAGTCAGAGAGAATAGGATAATGTTGGTGTAGCCGTCGAGAGGAGTAACACCTGCGGAAGATTTTGGAGAGGAAAGAAACCTTTGTGAAGTGGTAGAAGAGTCTCGTTTGAGGAGAGGAAACTGATCTGGAACTGAGGAGGAAAGTAGAGCGCTCCAGGATTTTCCCGAACGAAAAGACGTAAGTGAAAATAGCGAAAGTAAGTAGATGATGAATTTAAGAGGTTAAGTTCATTCATCGGCCTTTGTCCACATATTCGACCTGTTAGATTTCTGTAGTGTTGCCTTTTCTTTTGAACGAATAATAAGTCAATTTGCGGTAGGTTAATTTACAGTCGTGTGTTATTCAAAGACACTTTTATGTGCTGTGTACTGACTGAGAAGTGACGATTTCTATGAACGTTTGTTATTCCATAGTGTAAGATGTGTAGGTCGTTGGGACGGAGGATTTACAAATGACTACTAGCTATTGCGTCGTTAGCCTCTGGGCGTAAGCGGCAGCAGCTTGCCAAAGGAAGATTAATGCTAGAACGTGATAATAGTTAAAGATACCTATAGGCCGTGCTAAGGCACTGACGCATTTCTATGGCTGCCAGAGGAACGCGACTCACGTCCGCTACCGACTCACCCGAGCTGTCAAGGCCGCGCGCGCCGCATGCTAATGAGCACCGACCCAAACAGCTGAGTCAAGGCTGTTCCTCCAATTTGGCCCACCCTATCGCCTTCCTAGGTTTCCGTGGCTACCAACTGTGTGTGTTCTCACATGCTGCAAGCGCTATAAGAATTTCTCATTTTTAAAAAGCAATATTTGGAAGATAGGAAGAGGGGAAACACCTGACAAGGGAACCTCCCCATCGCACCCCCCTCAGATTTAGTTATAAGTTGGCACAGTGGATAGGCCTTGAAAACCTGAATACAGATCAATCGAGAAAACAGGAAGAAGTTGTGTGGCACTATGAAAAAAATAGGCAAAATATGCTAACTGAATAGTCCATGCGTAAGACAGGCAACATCAAGGATAACGTGAGTTTAGAAGCGCTGTGGTCCGTGGTTAGCGTGAGCAGCTGCGAAACGAGAGGTCCTTGGTTCAAATCTTCCCTCAAGTGAAAAGTTTAATTTTTTATTTTCGGACAATTATTATCTGTCCGTCCGATGGGAGGTAACTGCGCCGTGGTATGGGGACGCTACACCTAAACAAACATCGAAACACACGACGTCAGTCGATTACAGCGCACGGAAGAGAGAGTATTCCTGCTAACGAGGCTCCCTGGCTGGCAGTTGACTGTTCGCTACTTTGGACGAGAGTGCATGAAATACGTGAGATGTATTCCGTGGGCAATATGAATCCAGCAAATATAGCTCGCGACTTCAATAACAATCGCATGGTTTTGCGGTGCGGTCACAAAACACAGACACTAGACTTATTACAGTGAACAGAGACGTTAATGAACGAACGGACAGGTCATAACTTTGCGAAAATAAAGAAAGTAAACTTTTTACTCGAGGGAAGACTTGAAGCAAGGACCTCTCGTCCTGCAGCTGCTCACGCTAACCACGGGACCACGTCGCTCCTTAGTTGACACTATCCTTGATGTTGCCAATCTTGCGCATGGACAACTCAGTTTGTATATTTTGCCTATTTTTTTCATAGTTCCACACAACTTCTTCCTGTTTTTTCGATTGATCTGCGTTCAGTTTTTCAAGGCCTATCCACTGTGCCAACTTATAACTAAATCTGAGGGGGGGGGGGGGGGGGGGTGCGATGGGGAAGTTCCCTTGTTGTGAGTTACTAACTTGAAATTGTGAGGAGGGGTCCTCTGCTTAGGCGGCAGAGATGGCGTTTTTATGAACGAAATTTTATTTCCATTATGTTATGGTATGACCACTATCATCTTTGTCATTGGAATAGTCATCTTGTAAAGTAACCATGTTTTATGAGTTTCGTTCAAACGAATTAAGAAGAAATCTGTGTCGCCATAAAAATTCTGTTTTGACGATTTATGGCAAGTTTAGAATCATCCTTCCTGTTGAAAAGTTACGAAGTCGATAGCCGAATTGAAACGTGGCCGTCGTACCTTTGAAGATGATCCCCTTGAAAGCAGTCTCAAAACTGAAAATGCAATTAGAAAATGCAGAAATCGTACTGCCCGACAGACTTCTTTAGAAGGTGACGCCATATACTTACCACAAGAAAGAGCTTTGAAAGAATAACTACGAGACGGCTTTGTTAAAGGTGAGTACCGCGTTTCATGAATGCTCACCAGAAGCAGATAGAAAAATTAAGATCAAAGCCATTCTAAAGACATAAGTATCGCCATTCTGGCCACAGACGGGCTAATCGGGACTCCCGGCCGCTGTCTCATTGCCTGCCAATGGCGTCATTTAAATGCGGTGTGGAGGGGTGGAGTCGGCACACCCTCTCCAGACCGCTATCGGTTTAGTGGACCTGGTGCCGCTACTACTCAGTCAAGCAGTTTCTAAACTGGCACAGCGATGCTGAGTGCTAGTACTTAGAATCGAACCCGGATCCTCCGTATGGCAGGTAGCCGCGCAGCCCACTCAGGTACTGGGACAGACTTTTAAAAAAAGCATAAATTGTAGCCAGAAACTCAAAGGCAATCTAATGAAAGGGTAAAAATCTGTGTATCAGCTCGGTGGGTTTAATAATTTAAGAAGGGAAAGGGAAACGTTGAAATCACAAACAGCATGAATTAGTAAGTGCCGCGACGAGACTTTCAATCGGGTGAGTATAGGCTTATAAATACAAACTCAGAGGTAATGCAGAAGTAGATCTAATGATGAATAATAGGAATTTGGGTAATATACTTTGAACAACATAGTCAGCGCATTATCATGGTCTGGAGAGATACGAAGCTCAAATGTTCAAATGGCTCTGAGCACTATGGGACTCAACTGCTGAGGTCATCAGTCCCCTAGAACTTAGAACTAGTTAAACCTAACTAACCTAAGGACATCACAAACATCCACGCCCGAGGCAGGATTCGAACCTGCGACCGTAGCGGTCTTGCGGTTCCAGACTGCAGCGCCTTTAACCGCACGGCCACTTCGGCCGGCCAGATACGAAGCCAGCACCCACCAAACAGTATATGCTTATGTATCAACGAGCTTCGCAGACGATGAAGAGATTGGAAGAGTGTATGATCAGATAAAGGAAATTATTGGGATAGTTAAGGGAGACAAAAATTTGTTGTGGGCGATTGAATTTGACTATACAGAAAAGGAAGAGAAACAAACAGTGGAACATGGACTAGGGTAAAGGAATGAAGCCGCCTGGTAGAATTTTGCACAGAGCATAAGTTAATCATCGCTACCACTTGTTCAAGGATCAAGTAAGAAAATTGTATACGCGGTAGAGACCATGAGGTACTGGAAGGGTTCAGATTGGTTATATAAGACAGAGATTTCTAAACCAGATTTTAAACTGTGAAACATTTCCTTGGGCAGATGACAACTCTAACCACAATTTATTAATTATAAACTGATGATTAAAACTGAAAAATAGTGAAAAGCTGTGCGGTATGGGTCCTTACCAGGGAGCACTGACGGAGGGCGAAGAAAAATTCAAAGAAGGGCAGCTCGTTTTGTGTTATCGCGATACAGAGGAGTGAGTGTCACGGATATGACACGCAAGTTGGAGTGGCAATCATAAAAACAAATTATTCTTTCTTTGCAGCGAGATCTTTTCGCGAAATTCGAATCACCAGCTTTTCAGTGAACGTGAAAATATTTTACTGCCGGCAGTTTACATTGGGAGAAATAATCATCGTAATAAAATAAACCAGAGCTCCTACAGAGAGATTACAGTGCTCATTTTTCCCACGTGCTGTTGCCAATTGGGACGTTAGGGAAACAGTCTGAAAGTGGTTCGAGGAATCCTATGTGAGGCACTAAGTGAGAATTGCCGTTGCAGACTTCTAGGACTTGTATATTTTGAATAAGAATTCATATCCGAAAGCGTACTGTTTCCGTTCTACGACTGTTTCAATTCAGATGTTTAACCCGTCCGCTTGTGCTCGAGGAATTGAATTAAGCGTGACAGTACAATTGCTAGGTAACAATCTGAAAGGAAATATAACGAAACATCCATTTATCACTTACGCATATTTGTTTGTATTAACACTGAAACATTACGTGTTTACATTATTCCAAAACAAAACAAAAAAACACAGCATACTGTACTACTGCATTAAAACAGCGGCTCGATGCTGCGACCACCAACTTTGTTACAAACATTGTAGCTACGAATCATGTTCTGGTACACTCTCTTTATCCCACCTGGTCTCTCTCCAGTTTCTAGTGCAGCGGTTACAACTTGTGCCAGCAGATTTCCTCTGTCTCTACAGGAATCTCACAAATTAAACTTGGCATATGTGCCCACAAGAAGTAGTCGCTATGAGTTGAATCCGACGATCGCGGCGCCCACGCGGTTGGACCACCTCGTCCAATCTATCTTTCACCGTATAGTCTGTATAGATGTCTCCGACGCATGTGAGAAGTGGTGCACCATCACGCTGAAACCACATTTCCTGATGAACATGGAAGTGGCACCTCACTGCCTACTGGACTTTCCTTTCTCCCTCAGCAGACGCGTAAGCGTTACACATCTAAATTGAAACTGTAGTAGAACGGAAACGATAGGTTTCCAGACCTGGGTTCCTACCAAAATATGTGCTGGGTTTAGCTGACGGCCAATGCAGAAAGTGATACCTGTTGCGTGTAGAAACTAGCTTAAATGCTGTTCACTTCATCTCCGATATATGTCGATATCGTTACACTCTAAGGACTGTCACAGATGAGCAATGATAGGAGGGGAAAAATATCGGCTGTTCACTTCTTAAAGGAATCATTCTGCCGTTCGCTAAAAGTGTTTTAGGGAAACCATAAAAAACTGTCAGGATAGACGTCGATTTGACTCACGTCCTTCCCTAGTAAGGGTTATGTTATTTTGTGTATGCAGTAAAATTGTTCTTCAGAAAAATTTTGTCGTCTTGAGAAGGCCATCGGCGAATGTAGGATGTTGTATCAAAGATTTCGAAAAGATTTGTCCAGTTTAATATCCTTACGTATTTCCAAATTTTCATTCATTTGAAAAAGAAACAACTTCCTCATATCAGTGAGGAGGTGCCAGAAAACTCATAGCCGGATGAGCTATATGGATTTTTCTAACGATATACAGATTGAAAAAATGGACAAACTGGAATCCACAGGTTTGTGTCTCCACGTTTGTAAGTTAAATCTCCTTATGAAACCTAGGTTTCAGAAAGTATTGTCTAAGCTCCTGTAGATTTGAGTCTCTTTTTCTTGTCTAAGGACATTTTGCTCCGGGTTACTACAGAGAACATAATCCACGAAATTAGGCTAGTTTTTACAGTCTGTTTAAAGCGGTTATTGCCTTTCCGTCGCCAGCAGCAGAACAAACATTATACTGTTGGAAATGTCTTACCGGAACTCACTTGTGCGAGTCTATGTGGCCTTGGTTGTAGCTGCAGGTGCCAAAGGAGACGATGTGTTGCAAGAGGACTGCGTCAGCGAACCATCGTGAAAAATTGCTTCTGTCATGTTCCCTGTACCTGATCCCCTCGCTTTAGTTATGCTTTTTCTCTCGACTGTCCGTGTTACATAAGATTTCCAAGGGACGTTGCTCATCTTGCAAGCGCAGGAAATTACCGTATAAAACTCGTGGCTGTGGCAAGGAATTTGCCAGGACCGGTGGTACTGAGAGGAAGAGGGGACATGGAGGTGGATATTAACCAGCCCCCCTCCAGAGACTCGTGCCATCCACCGTAGTGGAGGAACAGGTTCCGACCCTACTCAAACATTCTCTCTGATGTCGCATTTGGAAAGAGCTACTGAACATGACAATCCGAATTTCTCTATTAATGCTAATGTTTCTTAACTGACATCACTTGAAGTGGAAAAAGAGACAACACAAAAATTTCGCTGTTCCCGGATACTACCTACTAATACGGAGCTAATGGGTTAATTGTGATTACACTAAATTAAAAAAATATCGAATTTATAGATTCGTCTGAATGATAAAAGGGTTCTTTGGTTTATGAACACGTTAATGTCAATGTGTTATTTACGTTATCTGTTCGCTTTACTTACCTTCATAACAGTTCACCATGCCTCCCTGCTGTAAAATCTCAAGGTGTGTTATGAGCCGCCAGTACATCTGATTAACAGTCATGTTGGCTCTTGCGCATTTCGAATTACGGCGAACTATCGGTGGCTCATTGAGTTGTTCCATCCATGACTGCTGCGGGTAATCTAGAGCTATAATACCTAGAGTCTCGAAAATTCTGGAATTCATTGGACAACTTCGTATGATGGCCTTAATAGTGGTGAAAAAATAGAACATACTATTGGCCGACTGGTGCCATTAAAATGGCACCTCAGCCCGATCTGCGTACAGAGAATGCTTGTCGACGGCAATAGTGAGACAAGAACTGCAGACGTGAGCTATTTACGGTAAAACTACTATCATCTTCCATCGCGAAAATCAGGAGAATGTGAAGGAATGACTGCAGACGTGGAAGAAACTCAAAGACCTTGGATTACCTACTAAAGTGGGCGAAAGTGTCTACACCAGTGGTTCCCATAGGGGTAAGCAGTCCCTGAGGAGTAAAATTAAATATTGAGAGGTATAAAAAAAAAGATTCACTCGTGTTTGTCACGAAACTACTTTTAAAAAAAATTGTTAGTAATATCTCTATTACGTAAGATTATAACGATTTGCGTAAGTTAAAATTACTTTTTTTTTTCCCACGATACTAGCACTAAAGTGCGATACAATGGCACAACTTGTGAAATGAATGTATGAACCATCTCTTCCTCCAAAGCCCACCCACAACACAGAAATTTTATAGTTTGTACTATGCATCTGACAGTAAAATTGGAATCATGTTTAATATAGAGTAATGACATTTCGGGACTACATTTGTCTAGGTAATATATTTAAGTGATTAACATTACAAGATCACAGGTTAATGCAGGTGTAAGATAAGCCATGGCAAATAAGAAATACCGGTACATTAATAACGGGTGTAACAGCCAGAATGTTGATGCAAGAGTGCAGACGTGCATGCATTGTGTTGTACAGGGTCGGACGCCAGTTTGTGTGATCGAGTTCCACGAGTGTTCCACTTTGTCGGTCAATACAGGGACGGTTAATGCTCTCTGTGGGAGACGCTGGAGTTGTCGTCCAATGATGTTCCATATGTGCTCGACTGGAGACAAATCCGGTGATAGTGCAGGCCAAGGCAATATGTCGGCATTCTGTAAAGCATGTTGGTTTACCACAGCAGTATGTGGGCGAGCGTAATCCTGTTGTAAAACACCCCCTGGAATGGTGTTAACGAATGTCACCACAACAGGCCGAATCACTAGATAGACGTACAAATTTGCAGTCAGGGTACGTGGGATAACCACGAAATTGTTCCTGCTGTCATACGAAATCGTAACCCAGACCATAACTGCAGGTGTGGGTCCAGTGTGTATAGGTCTCAGATAGGCTGGTTACAGCACCTCACGTGGCGTCCTCCTAACCAATACACGGCCATCACCTGCGCCGAAGTAGAACCAGCTTTCATCAGAAAACATAAGACCTCCACCCTGCCCTTCAGTGAGCTCTCGCTTGACACCGCTGACGTCGCTGAGATATTAGGTAACGCTTGTCTGAACTCGGACTCGGCAGTAATGGTGTCAGAAATATTGGGAACCACTGGTCTACTCGTACATAGCTCTCAACCATGTGACGTAGTTACCTACGAAGACTAGAAGCGAAAAACAAAACGACGGGAACAAAACCTCAATGAAAACGTGGTGCTTTGATAATAATATGAATTGTCAGAGACTTGTTTACAGTAGTTTCTGTGGTTCACTAGAACAAAAGTTTACTGATAAATTTTATACAATCGCTTTAAACGGCCATGTTTACTCATTGACACAGATATTGCTCCCAGCTGAGTAGCGAAAATTCCAAGTGACAACTCCATACTTGCGTATGGATGTGTGTGTTACTGTTTCGTTTAGTGTGTGAATGAAGCAACCTCATCATCCTCCCCCCCCCCCCCCCCCCCCCTCCATTTTCGCCGGATCTGAGAAGTACCTAACAACCGTGATCTGTATTGGTAAAGCAGAGGAACCGTCACATTGCTCTAGTATCTTTTATTGAGTACTAAAATTCTATATTCTGGACTTACGTGCATTTATGCGTAGGAACGTTCAGGCTGTTTGCTGTGCTAAGGGTGGTTCCGCACAAGTTTTCCTGTGTCTATTAATTTGTGCAATATCCTTAAATAGGAGAGAAGTTTCACTAACAAACAACAAATGGCCCATTAAGCTGTCGGTATCTACAATGTTTCTGCGATATTCATAAACTCACGCACCAGAAGGAAGCCAAAGGCTACTGTTTTCTTCGAATCCGTAGCTCCCCGATTCTTGTCGCTCGACATCACTCAGCCGAAGAATAATGAATCACAACAAATACAAATTCCCTCTTCAGAGCTGCCGCTAGTTAGCATCCAAATAGCCAATTATCCTGCGTTCTCAGTACCTGTTGTTTTCGCTATTAGCAAGAATCTTCTTAATGTGTCTCACATGGCCTAATCCATCACCTCCAAATTGCTGTCTTACTGACCATGGAAACAAAAATGAATGTGCACATGTTTGGCAGGACTTAAAAATCAGCTCGAAATGATGTATGGTGCTGCATAGTCCTGGGCCGTACAAGAGAGGTAGCGAGCATTTTTGTACGTGCAGAGAAGGTGGAAATACTTTCAATAAGTGTTATCACTTACATAGAAAGCACACCTTTCTCGACAGCAACTGTCCTGTGGCATCCTCCTAGGGTGAATATACAGGCTTCGCCAAAACCTGCGCCGTCAGCAAAGGATAAGAGACTCAGTTCAACAAGATAACGTTCGTAAAAAACCTCGCAATAATGGTTCTAGCATGTCCGTGAAGTCTAAAGGGGTAGAATGATCGTACTGTAATAAATGAGGTTTCTTGTATACTTTCGCTTTCGATTCATACAGGTTACAGTAAGACAGCGATGAGTGAGCGTAACGAATAAATACACTCCTGGAAATTGAAATAAGAACACCGTGAATTCATTGTCCCAGGAAGGGGAAACTTTATTGACACATTCCTGGGGTCAGATACATCACATGATCACACTGACAGAACCACAGGCACATAGACACAGGCAACAGAGCATGCACAATGTCGGCACTAGTACAGTGTATATCCACCTTTCGCAGCAATGCAGGCTGCTATTCTCCCATGGAGACGATCGTAGAGATGCTGGATGTAGTCCTGTGGAACGGCTTGCCATGCCATTTCCACCTGGCGCCTCAGTTGGACCAGCGTTCGTGCTGGACGTGCAGACCGCGTGAGACGACGCTTCATCCAGTCCCAAACATGCTCAATGGGGGACAGATCCGGAGATCTTGCTGGTCAGGGTAGTTGACTTACACCTTCTAGAGCACGTTGGGTGGCACGGGATACATGCGGACGTGCATTGTCCTGTTGGAACAGCAAGTTCCCTTGCCGGTCTAGGAATGGTAGAACGATGGGTTCGATGACGGTTTGGATGTACCGTGCACTATTCAGTGTCCCCTCGACGATCACCAGTGGTGTACGGCCAGTGTAGTAGATCGCTCCCCACACCATGATGCCGGGTGTTGGCCCTGTGTGCCTCGGTCGTATGCAGTCCTGATTGTGGCGCTCACCTGCACGGCGCCAAACACGCATACGACCATCATTGGCACCAAGGCAGAAGCGACTCTCATCGCTGAAGACGACACGTCTCCATTCGTCCCTCCATTCACGCCTGTCGCGACACCACTGGAGGCGGGCTGCACGATGTTGGGGCGTGAGCGGAAGACGGCCTAACGGTGTGCGGGACCGTAGCCCAGCTTCATGGAGACGGTTGCGAATGGTCCTCGCCGATACCCCAGGAGCAACAGTGTCCCTAATTTGCTGGGAAGTGGCAGTGCGGTCCCCTACGGCACTGCGTAGGATCCTACGGTCTTGGCGTGCATCCGTGCGTCGCTGCGGTCCGGTCCCAGGTCGACGGGCACGTGCACCTTCCGCCGACCACTGGCGACAACATCGATGTACTGTGGAGACCTCACGCCCCACGTGTTGAGCAATTCGGCGGTACGTCCACCCGGCCTCCCGCGTGCCCACTATACGCCCTCGCTCAAAGTCCGTCAACTGCACATACGGTTCACGTCCACGCTGTCGCGGCATGCTACCAGTGTTAAAGACTGCGATGGAGCTCCGTATGCCACGGAAAACTGGCTGACACTGACGGCGGCGGTGCGCAAATGCTGCGCAGCTAGCGCCATTCGACGGCCAACACCGCGGTTCCTGGTGTGTCCGCTGTGCCGTGCGTGTGATCATTGCTTGTACAGCCCTCTCGCAGTGTCCGGAGCAAGTATGGTGGGTCTGACACACCGGTGTCAATGTGTTCTTTTTTCCATTTCCAGGAGTGTAGGAGTGTACTCGGCGCCGAATGGTTATTGGACCACATTACATATTACAGTATTGGGGGACGACCATATTGTTCATGTGGTAATAACGGTCCATTCATTAATGTTCGTAGTGTTGTCTCGACGCTGGAGGACTGCAACTCGTGCACCGCTATCCGTGTCAGCCGCACAACGCCGTCCCTGAAAACTGGACCAATGGTACATAGGCACAGAAAGAGCGAACGCCTCAGGCTGTAAGCGGCAAGTGGACAAAATGTCTTCCAGGCGAGTCCCCATTCTTTTGCTTGACAGTGACAGCCGCTAACGAGTTCGACGCTACTGGGATGATAGTAATCCGGCGGCCAGCACTGGTGACAGTAACTGTGATAGATTGTCTTTAAAAAATGAAAAATCTCTCAGATGCTTAGTCATAAAGGTACCTAAATCAATAAATATGACATGGCGTGTAATATTTGACCTATTTGACCACTATTGTTTCCTTGACGATTAACTGCTGTATTACTACTATCGTCGTACATAAAAATGTTTTTTTTTTTGTATGTGTTCACGTGCAGGTAAATAGTTTATTTGCGTAATTTGGCTTAAGTATTTCATTCGATTTAGAATTTAATTTTATTCGTAGTAAATCGAGCAGCTCTAACGACCATTGTCAACAGTGGCATTGTGTGCTTCAGCAGATATAAATCCTCAGTTATTAAACGCTGAACAAATTAGTCCCCACAGAGCTAGGTGGAGTGCATCTTAGAATCTCGAGGTCCATAGCAGAGGAGTTCAAACTCCCATCCGGAGATAATGTCAAGGTGAATGCCCAGATGGTTCCTTTGAAACGCGTGCAGTTGATTTGTTTCTTCCCTTCTTTGCTTTATCTGAAATTGTGCTTAGCCTCTAACTTTATCGTCGATGGGATATGTAATCCTAATCATTCTATACAAATAGTCCCGAAAAATGCACTGTGATAATTCGTGGTAAGATTGTTGGGTTAGACGCTGGATTCTCAAATTAGTCTGACATAATTCTTCAACGTTTCGCACAACTGGGCTTTCAGCAATCGAAATCAACGATAGGGCATTCAACTTGTAGAAATACCTGGGAAAAACGACTTATTGGGGGGGGGGGATACGAAATGGAATAGTCACGCAGGCTCGTCATAGATCAGGGACAGACTTTGGTTCATTGGTAGACTACTAAGAAAAACATAACCATTCTACACAGGAGGCTGTTTAGAGCAGACTTGTGTGACATCCCTAGAATATTGCTTAAGCGTTTGGGATTACAAAATCCCACTGAGAAAACACGAGGTTTTGAAGGGCAACACAAGAGGTGAAAGGTCCGCATGATCCATAGGAGAGTCACCGAAATGCTGATAAACCTAAACTGCCGAATAGTTGCAACTGGACACCAACTATATCTCGCAAATGCCTACTTACTAAGTATCAAAACCCAGCGTTAAATGACGAATCTAGGTATATACGAGAGCTGCCCACCTCTCTTGCAGGGACCACAAAGAACAATTAATGTAATTACGGTGCACACAGAGATATGTAAGCAGTAATTCTTATCGTGCTCGCAGTCTTCAAATGCGGAGCCGTCGCCTCAGTGCATGCCGCAGAAAGCCCACAGAACATGCGTTCATCAACTGCCATCAATGCAGTACATTCGTTAGGACGCTGGGCCCAAGAATACTTCCGATGCTGACAGCTTTCCAGAAGCTACCGAACACCTGAAGTCCGTATTTGAAAGGTATGGTACTTTAAGCAGGTTTTCCGAGCCGTGAAGTTTGGACCATTGCTAGACGTACAGGAAAATGGAGATACAGTGAAATGTACTACGAGGCAGTATGCTGTGAGAACGCGTAGCCCTGAGTTTAATTACAGGCAGAAGTAATGGGTGTTTTTGGCCACTGCTGAAATATCGCGAAACAACAGTTGGTGTGTTTCCAGAAACATTACTACTATATAACCTTACAATTACAATTTCAGAGAGCCAAATTTCGATGAGATCAAATAATGGCACTGAGTGTATCCAGACATTGGTTATTACAAACAGAACTCTTAAAACAATTTCAGTGTCCTATATACACAAATAGAAATAAGCAGTCAATAGACATATTACAACTGCACATGGTAGAGCACATCTTGCTGTTTTCGTAGCGCTGGTTCCTTGTATCAAGCACCCTAGTTAAGACAGTAAACAGTTAGGAATCAGTTGTTTTCGTCGTGTGTCACGTTCAGGAAGTCAGGCGGCTTTAAACCATCCCGCAGTAGGGAGTCTGAGTCCTTGAAGCACGATAGGAGTGCTATAACAAAGCAGAGCGTGTTACATCAGCTCGGCGTGACATCACTGCAACACGGAGTGCAGCGAACAGGTCATCCCACCGATGCATGTCACACATTGGCAGAAATAGCTGCATTATCTCAAGGAACTAAACAGCTGTTGAATAAATAGC
This sequence comes from Schistocerca piceifrons, assembly GCF_021461385.2. Lineage (NCBI taxonomy): Eukaryota > Metazoa > Arthropoda > Insecta > Orthoptera > Acrididae > Schistocerca > Schistocerca piceifrons. The sequence goes on along the minus strand of NC_060144.1, from coordinate 259,515,836 downwards.
AGTTCCTGCGCACTAATTAATTCCATCGCTAAAATAGAAACGTTGTGAGACTTCTTATTCTAGTGGCGAAATTCATCGTCTCAGCATCGCCACTGTTAACAACATACTGGTAGCAGTACCGTTACTTATTTTTCTAAGTTGCCATAATACCAAGCTCCTGTGTGACTATCTGCTACACTTTCCTTCAAATCACCACTGAAATATGTTTCTGCACTGAAGCAGATACACCCAGAGCCTGCTATCTACCACAAAGATCTCTTTCGCCTTTGCTTCGAAAATCTAGTGCTCACACTGAGTATGTAAGCGTTCCAACATCAATAGTGGTGACATCTGTCTACGTTCAAACCAGGGGCTTCTATTTTTATGACTGCTCTACTTCGGAAAGAATTTATCAGCACTAATGAGCTGAGAACCTTTCTGAACTTAAGAGATGACTGTGCAACTATGAGCCTTTTAGTTTAACTCATTTCAGTCACCATCATTAGTTAAGTGGAGCCCTGTGCTTACTGGAGCCAACCATTGACATTGCTCTATATTTTGACCCAATGCCGATTTTATGACTGTTCATGTTTTACTTTTTAGTCGTTGTAGGAATATGGCGAAGGAAATCTAATCTTCAAACTCAATTATTTACTGGATGTATTCCAATTTCTCTCTACCTCTACAGCTCCCTCTAGTGCTATGGAAGTCATTCCCCGATGTCTTAACGTATGTCCTGTCATCCTGTCCCTTCTCCTTGTCAGTGTGTTTCTTATATTCCTTTCTTTCTAGATTCTTCACAGAACCTCCCCATTCCTTACCTTATCATTCCACCTATTTTCAACATTCGTCTGTAGCACCACATCTCAAATGCTTCGATTCTCTTCTGTTCCAGTTTCCCCTCAGTCCAGCTTCACTACGAAACAATGCTGTACTCCAGACATACATTCTCAGAAATTTCTTCCTCAAATTATGGCCTATGTTTGATACTAGTAGACTTCTCTTAGCCACGAATACCCTTTTTGCCAGTGCTAGTCTGCTTTTATGTCATGTGATAAAACCTACAACGAATCAATGTTTTAAAAAATACTGTTCTGAAATTTATATTTTTTACAACATAATTTCTTATACTCAACACAATAAAAAGGAAATAAGATTTCGCGAAATCACATTAAACAGATGCTTATGTTAAAACACTCCTCGCCTTATTTATTTCTCATTGACACACACAACACGATACGTCGTCATAAACAAGAGTCGACACGGAGGTCATCGATATGTACAGAGTCACAAGAAATTTCCGGTGCCGACTTTTTCCAGTGAGTTCAAACAAAAAATCCCTAGGGGGTACAGGAACGCCGATCCAGCCTAAATTAAGCCTTGGTGCAGCTTGTAGTGCGTGGCGGAGTGTACAGTACTACACAGTAATTTCAAAGGCTAGCCTTTCTATTCATTGCACGTGTAGACTGAAGACAGGAGGGAAAAAAAATAACCGTCCGGGGCGCGTACTGGGGCATAATTTATAATCTTTGTCTTCCTGACCTTTCACATGACACAATGGAGGTGACGAAATTGTTGCAATCTTTCTTTAATACTAGTTCTCTCAACTTTTCTTGATAAGGTTATTGACGTCGTATTTAGTACTTACCTTTGCTCTTTGGAGACAGATGAACATTTAAATGATTCCAAACTTCCGATCAATCATGAAATGCTGTTCATCAGCGCACTGAAGCTCTGCTGTTTATTTCATTTAAAAAATAAATTTCAATCATGTGTACAAATGGTAACATACACTAAGCTACTTAAGAGGTGTGTAATTGAAGTAAATGGTAAAAGATGAGAATTTATGCCACACCGGGATTCGAACCCGGTTCTCCTGCTCACTAGACAGTTGCGTTGACTACTAAGCCATCCGGACAAAGTGGTCATTGCACCTGTATGGACTACCCTTGAATGCCTCTCGTCAGACCCAAATTCTCAATTAATCCACACGCTACTAATGTAGTGCCTCTGCCCATTATTCTCATTACTCGCGACATTTTTGCCGATTCCCGTAATAGTTCGATCATGGTGTGCATCTGCACTGAACAGATTATTGGCAAACTTTGCCTTAATAGTGTGTGTGTGTGTGTGTGTGACTGGGAAATGCTACACATCTCTTAACATAATTCATTTAAAAAAATTGGTCACATGCATTATTCCTATCCTTGATAAGAACGTCCATACAAAAAAAACCTAAGGATACAGAACATATCAGTACATTCTTCTTTGGCAGTTTTAAGATTTCCAAGGTAAAATGTCAGTTTCTTTCTCGAAGTAGTTTTTATCTGCCTTGCATTAGACTGACCATCTCCTTTTTGACCATCCTAAAACTGAACCCATCACTTTGCCGAATTTATAGAACTCTAATTCCTTGTAGCCTACTGCTAACTGTGCTGCACCACAAGTAAATTATTTTCAATAGTACCTGTACTACATAATTTTCTGAGAGTTACCAACCATTAGTTGTGCAGCACTGTCAGCCAAGCTCTTTGCACCTACTTATATCCTTGTTGGGTCTTTGATGTAAAATATTCACAACTCTTTTACGAGTAAATCTGTGATCCCAACCAACTGCAGTTATTCCTTCCCTGTCTAGCATGCTTGTAGGATGTAGATTCTGGTGTGTCCCACTTTTGTTTCCTAAATTTCCACCACATATTTCTATTAATTTATGTTCAGTCCTCACAATTGAGTTTGACCCTCGCATCTTTTCAAAATTGTTATAAGGACTGAGTAGGCCATGTGGGAATGTCATCCATTACCAAATACAGTAACAAGCCCATGTGGGGGGAGGGGAGGGGATATCACCAGTACAAATTTGGTGGTAGCCATGTTGGCTATGAGGAGATCACACTGTTGCTGCCAAAGTTTTCACTTTCACTTGCACATGCATGTCAAGCAGTAGATACCTGTTCATTTTGGGACTGACCTTGAAAATAGGCCATAACAGCAGCTGGTATTCGTTTTGGCTGAGTGGCGCCCAAGGAGGAAGCCCTTATTCAGAGTAGTCAGCATCATGGAAGATCTCTGATGCTATGAAACTACCACAGTTATCAGCTGGTGGACGCAAGGCCCTGGCAGTCAACTTATGGAAAACAAAACCAAGTGACGTGTGGACAGATACTCCCCTCAGCTCTGGGATCCTTTCTGCACTGAACAAATGGTCTCTGTGGAGTATATTGAAAACATATTTAGTGAACACTCTTCCCCCATAAAATCGTAAAGTGGCTCCATCTTAATGAAGATGGCAAGCTCAGTCCTGGACGTTATTCGTTTGTAAATAGCTTGATGTTCCTATTGCCATCACACCCCATTGTTAACAACCTCAACATGAATTAATTTTGCACCAGGGCTTAATGCTGCAGGCAGATGAACTATGCAAACCCTTAGAGGGGCGAGAAATCACTTCGTATATCGTATTTAAGTCGTGTACATAGAGGCCAGTCAGACAACAGTATAGACACCAACACCTTCATATTCCATTTTGAAGGGGATTCGGTTCCAGAAAAAGGCACAATCTTGTGTTACCACCGTGATGTTAAGCCGCATTTCCCCACCCTCCTACACAGTATTTTAAATGCCAGCATTTAGGGCATATGGTGTACATATGACCAGATTTATGGAGACTGTGGCGGGCCATTTCATGAAAAATCAGGATATGTTTTACAACCTGTGAGTCTCGAGCATGGGAATGACTGTCCTCTCCAATACCCGAGCTGAAGTATAGTACCCTAATAGAGGAATGCAAAATCGAGAAATGAAGGTTACATGTCCTCATATTTTCAATCTCGGAAAAAAATACAAACGTTTGTATCAAGTCTGTGGTATCGACCTTTGCGATTACTGCAGCCAGGTCATTGGCAGTACCCGGCCTATTTACTCCCTCAAGGTAGTTGTGCAAATAAACTTTAACATGGAGGTGAAAGGCTCTACCTCTCAGAAGTGTGTTGGCCCCAAGAGAGATTTTGGAGGGATCTATACATAGATTAGCTATGAGTGTGATCAGCGAGTGGTTTCCCCTTCATATCACACTGGAAGCAAATAGCCGAGAGAATGCAAATGACCCCAGCAATCACTGTTCATAATATTACTTTCAGGCTGGGAACACTCTTACATTCAGATGGCTACAGGAGCCTTCTGAGTGACCAGCTTACCTCTCTCTCATCAGTGACTGTACTCCTTCCTACATCAGTGCTGCCCATGGCACTTTTTCAGCTATCAACCATCTCTTCCCCTAATGTAATGGCTTAATTACAACAATCTCTACACAGTGATCTTCAAGATGATCACTTTCTAGTGATCCCGTTACTTCCTTGTCAGTCTGAAACTAATCGGTATGTTGGGCTCTCTGAAGAACCAATTGGCAGTTGTATGCTCTGCTGTCACCTTCACCCCTTATCTGTCAGATTGCATTATCGAGGTTGTGAGAGATGTTTCCGATGAGATCACCCACGCAAGCTACTGCCCTTTCTAGACATCATCCACCACAGGCCGGTATCACTATGGACCAAAGACACTGACAATCTAACACTGTTCAAGAGCATGCTCTTCTTTCTTAAATGGTTTTGTGCTAAGGCTCACTATCACATACATTAACAACAAATGCTAGGAGCATTGTCTTCTTCTTGGGAACATTTGCGTCCTCATTCCAGGTGTGAGCCAAGTTCTGCAGTCTTCCGGGCAACCAAAGGCAACTGTGTCAGTTCTCTTCCTTGAAGGTGGTATTTACATAGATTCCTATGACCCAATTTGTGACTGTCTACATCCCCTCCTTACCTGACAACCTTTAAAGTCACCCTTTTTCAATTCATAATCAAATTATCTAACATTAGAATGTTAAGCAAGGAATGACTCTACTAAGGGGCTTCAACTGTATTTGGCTAGAATGTGTTTTTCCTTCACAATGGCTAGACAGTACTATCATCCCAATCCTTGTGCCAGGCAAAAACCCTATATCTATCAACTACTACCAACGAAACTGCCTCATCAACTTGATCTGCAAATTGCTTGAAAGGATGACAGCCAATGATAGTGATGGGTTTTCAAATCATGGGGCCTTTTGTCCCCTTACAGGTCTGCCTAAGGGAAGGATTCACAGGCCACCTAATTACATTGGAAACGGCGATCCAACAGGATTTTTCTGAATGTCAACACTTCACTGCATTTTTTTTTTTTTTAATCTTTATAAGGAATACCACACAGCTTCATGCCATTACATTTTACTTACTGTCCATTAAGGGCTTTCATGGCTCCATAGTCAGATTAGTTGGTGCATCACTCTGATCCCAGAGCTCTGTGCTGTGTGTTACACTCTCTTCCTCATTGCCATCAGTGAGACCATTGGTCAACTCCGCACTGTCGGCGATATTTGCATTTGCTATAGCTCCCAGTCTATAGCTGCAGTTGAATGCTATCTGAAAGGTCTCCACTTGTACCAATTTCCATGGGTTTCAGCCAAGAGACAGGAATTTCTGATCACTTCCTTGGGTGTAAGTCCTGCTACTTTCCTCCACACCCTATCCCAAATAGACTATGGTAGCAAAGTGTACAGCTTACTCGCACTTCCACCTTCAAAGTTGTTGCACCCAGTTCATTTTGGAGTCTGATTAGCCACTCATGTCTTCTGGACTAGATCATAGACAGTTGCATTGTCAAAGTGAGGATTTTACACCTCAAGTTCCAATAGTAACAACTCATGCTCCGAGAACGTCAATCATCCAACCTATCAAATTTACTTTGCATACATGGAGGAGTGAACCCCTGACACTTGCCCTTGGGTGGGATTAATATTTGGAATGGGCCCCGGGGTATTCTGCTGGGACCACTGCCTAATCTCTTATAATGTGCCCCTCATGTTTACCTCCCATTCCTCTGTCAGTACCAAGACCACACATTATGACCTATTGTTTGAAGGATCTACTTTCAGTGGCCCTAAGTGTGTATTCCTCTCAGTTCTTCAGAGGTGTTAGCCATTTACACTAACAGCTCCAAAACAAAGGGTCGGGCAGTATATGCATCTCCAGCCATTTAGAAACATCCAGTGTTTTTTAATGCGTGAGGTGTATTATTTTGAAGATGTCTGAAAGAACAGACACCATTCATGATGCTGCAGCCCTATGTACATGATGAAAGTGAAATTCTGACACTAGCTGCAACTGGGATTAATATAAATCCAATGGCAAGTCAAATTTGAGCTGGAGGAGGACTCTAATTCAGAGTATTGCAAGTGTTCATCACCTTACCCTCTTTGGCTATGCAAGCACACTACCCATCCAGATTAACCCATTTTATTTTCTGGAATGAGCCACTGCCATATTGCGGATGCAAAGACTTAAGACAGCAGGTTGTCCTCCTGGCTCTTCATGCTAAACATGGGCTTCCGGAGTCACTGTCTCTAATATTAGTTGATGACTCAGGCAGTTGAACAAGCGGTTTCTCTCAAACGTGGTTTCTGTTCTCAGATACAAACTTCTTTCATGGCAGGATGGGTAGGTTGGGATGTTCCCAATAGTATGTTAGGTCTCTGGGACCTCAATCCTACCTCATTTGCCAGCTGCCTCAATGATCCTTCTTTTCCTATTGTAATTGCTTTTACATGTGGTTATTCCCTTCTCCTGCTACATCCTATTTTCCATGTCATGGGTAGCACTTCAGTGAATAGTGGCTGTTGTTCCTCTCTTTAATGCTTAGACTGTGTGGCATACCACCTGCTTGCTAGGAGTGTCAAATGATTTGTGGTGCTACAGTCACCTAGAGTATGCTGAAGGTGTGGTTGCAGCTTGTAGCTAGCACCACTGCAGGTCGAGCTAAGGCAGCCTGGGCTGGTGGGAGTTGACCAGCACATAATCTGGATGAATCTTGGATTGACCAGCAGATGAGCCAGACAGAGCAGCTGGGTCTTGGGCAGTTAGCATCAGCACATTGTGTACATCTTTCACGATACCACATCACATGGCAGCATGGAGTTCTCTTGCAAACAGCAGGGGCTGTCCATGAAGTCTGGTGTTTGCCTGTAGAGCAGCTGGAGGAAGGCAGTTAAGTTGTGGAGAGTAAGTGAGGAAGGAAGCAGGTAGGGTGGCTGGACAGCACAGATGGAGCTGCAAGTTGTCTGGCATTGGGACAACGAGGTGCAGTGGCCAGGCCTGAGCTAGTGGCAACGTCTTACCAACATGCCGAGACTGGTTTATGCCCTGAATAGGCAGACCATGTCCAGCGTCATGGTTCCTTTGAAGGCTGGACTGGTTATGCACACACGAAATCAACCCATGGTGTGGATCCCTGCATGGTAGCACACTAAGGTATCGCAGTGGTGTCTGACAGGAACATCAATTGTGCACATGGGCTGTGATGTTGCTTCAGGAAGTGTCATCCAGTGCTGTTCTGTGTATGATTCGCTTAAGGGCAGAGCTGCTGAAAGTTCAAGTTTGGCTGTCTTAAAATACACTTCTGTCATAGTGTGTTCAATGTTAAACAACCCCAGGTCGTTCCATTCCTTACATTTAGTCTATGGTGTAGTATTACTGTAGCTATTACATCCTTTTTGTTGCCCCCATATCCCAGCAAGTAAAGGTCTCCTCTGCACTACTTGAAATTTACTGCCACTACATTTACTTTGGACCACAAAATTAAGCTTTTGGGGATATCAGTGTTCACACTGCTTTAGTTTGGAAATAGTATTCCAGAGCTTTTTTTATATCACTGTTCTTCACAATCGTATAGTTATTATTACAGTTACAGGTCTGTTGACTGATTCTGTTTGATCACTTTAATGTGAGGCGACATTTACAGTGTGCAGAAAGTTCTTACCAAGAACGCATTTGCTACAAAATATCCTGTGTCCTCTCATAAAGCAATACTATGTTTATAATTTTGTCAAGTAATCTTTACGATTTTGAGTGCAACACGTTTTCTGTGTTACTGGTAAGGTGCCCTGATCAATGGTTGGATCATTAATAGATTATTACAAGGCCCAGAATTATTTAGACCCCCCAACCACTTACTACTCCCAACATTCCCTGTGCCACTAAGAGCGGGGCCAAGACAATTGAGAGGAACAGTCCCATCACTTGCAGAAGCTCAATTGTCACTCCCTGGCTTCTGCTAAACATTATCTCTCACCTTGTGTTTTATTGTTGAGAGACCACAAAGTGTCCATTAAGTTTTCAGCTTTCTCACTTGTACTATTATGTCTCTCCTAGTTAGAAAGCTTTCTTCATTCTGTCACTGTCTACACACTTAATCCAGTTGGCATGAGGTCATATATGGGTGGCGTTTTTCTTGTCACAGAGGAGCCTGACACCCCTTGTGTATTGTGACTTTTATTTAAATTACTTCTCAGCTGTGTCATCAATATTGAATTTAATGCAATTTTATCTCTTACATGCTTTCATAATCTGATCAGATTTGCGGCGGACATCACTCACTGGCTACATATGAACCCCACTGACAAAGGGACTCATGAACTCTGTGATTAATCTCTTAACCACCAACACCCATTTTAAATACCAGTTACAACTACTATGACAGGAACATTCAAAAATATTTTACACTATATGCAATTATTCCCAAGAATTGATTAAAGAATCGACTTTCCACAAGTGCACTGTCTCACAGACTTCTAAACATGCATTCCTAAAGCCTGAGAAAAGTGAGGTGAAGACAGCTATTGCCAGAATTAAACTTTGTGTATTAGGGTACACCGAAATCCTTAGGCACTTAATTTCTAAACAGTTACACATTGCTTCTCAAAAACCCTATCGGTTTCAAGAGAATACACAAATGTTAAATTACAAACTTCGTGAGGACAAGCTATGCCTTAATGCACCAGCTTTACAAAGAAACAAAGACCAAGCTTCAATATTTCTGCACATCTCAGCCTTAAAACTAGTGCTCAAATCAAATAAATCCTCATCTCCATAAGGCAGCTCACTCTATATAATATGATTAATACGGTCTTTGTGAAAGAGCAAGTGTGCATCACACTAAAGTTACTGAACCGTTAAACACTGATGTCCAATAAAACAATACAATGGGTGCCCTGCTGAAGTTAGTAATGTAACATTTCTGTAGTGTCTTGAAACTTGAGAGTTGTTTACGATGCATCGTACCTGTTTTGAAATTTTACTGTCAATAGCTCTTCAGCAGTGCATGTTTAGAATCTATGCAGCAGGGTACATGTGTGGAAAGCTGATGCTTCAATCAGCTCTTTCAAAAAAGTATATATTCTTAAAGATATTCAAATAATCTTGTCATAATTTAGATGCATAGAGTGGTTTTGGCCTGAAGATCAGTGACAGAAAAAGGAAATGCGGGGACTCCAGGTAGAAAGCCTCACATCCAACACATGCAATCATTTGTAGCAGAGATAAAATATTATAGTGGTCACTTTCAGACACATAAGTGATTCCTAACATAACATCAGTTAACTCCAACTCTGAGCATTGTTTTACCGATAAAGTTGAATAACTGTCGCATGTGTCCAACTGCAGAAAACACAGGTCAAAAAACAGGTGGCAACTAATGGAGGAGATGGTTCTAGGTAGGTATGAATTTTGGACTAGAGAAAAGAATCCTTAAGCGTTTTTGCACCTGTAGGCTATGGCATCTTGAGAGACTGCATTAAAGTGGAGAATTTACACCCCCTGCATGTGCTCTTGAAACAGCATTGCTTAAGAAGGCGAAATAAAAAATGATTGAATCAAGACATGTTACACCAAGCTTAGGGTCTTCATCAGACTTAGTTTACCACTTCATCCCATTGTTTGACACAGAAATCTGCTACTGCATGACTGATATAAGTAAACATGATGAACTTGCTATGAACAGGTAGCCTTCTATTACAGTAAAGTAGCATCATTTCTCTGCCCCCCCCCCCCCCCCCCAAGTCCTCCTTCATACTGTCTCAAATTAAAAGGATATCACACCAATTTTGGGCTTCTTTTATTACAGATACCATTAGACATCATCATGAGACTGAGCGAAATTGAAAACATCACAGACTTCCTCGAGCATTTCGTCGACAGGAACTCTGTTTCACAAGATGACTTTCTTGCAAGTGAGTAAAATGCAAAATATTTAAAGTGATTAACGCTTTTCAGTGGCAGACAAATTTTACACAATTTTTTTTTTTTATTTTACTATAGCTGAACACTGCTATTTTATATAAAACATTGCTTCCTCTTCTGTACTGAAGTTCTTCTATCTTCTGTTGTCCTTATTTCGCATCTATTGCCTTGTTGGTGTGCATTTAACAGGCTCTCATACTTGGTCCAATCGTATTAACTTACCCACCTGCATTTACAGCCAATATCAGGCCCTAGTAGGCAAGCTTCCTGGACATTTGCATCTAAATGTCTTTAGAATCAATAGTCTAAATAATAATTAGAATCAGGTAGTAACATTTCCCTCCAATCAAAACTGTTCCACAGTATTGCATAAATACGTAGACAAGAGAACTTACTTGATGCTGCCCTTGACACAAAAAAAGTCCAGACCACCAAAATGAAAATGTTTAACATTCATTTCAGTTACAGAAATTATATCATTACACTGACCGTATGTACACAATTCCAGCAGATTATATTGACAGTAAACGTTATAAACTATATTTCCTTTCAAATTTTTGCATCAGTTTGTATAGGAACTGCTGTATGCTTCAAGTTTTAGTTTAATCACAATGTTTAAAACATTTGTACATAACACTTTCCATGCATATTTTTTCTAGATACTAACATTAACTGAAGCTTGTTTACTGCCAGCACTATTTCCTATGACTGAAAAAGCAAAAGACAATTGTATACATACTAAAAGGGCAATTTCTGAACAGATACATGTATTTAGGTCACATGTTACTTAACTGACAAGAGGTGTCTGAAAGTCTCTTCCTCCAGTATGTCCTCTTACTGTTCCACTTTTCAACTTTGAGTGACTAAAATCGGTCACTCCTCCTCATTTACTACTTTATAATCTCATTCCGCAATTTCGAGATGAATGTGTGGACCATAAGGAGAAGTATTAATGTCACTTTGACATAAAATTTAAAGTCGCATTCAAAATGTTATGACTTTCTCTTTCCCTCTTGATTGGTCCAACTCTTAATTAGACCAATCTTGCTGGGGGCGGTGACAGAGGGGTTCTAGGTGCTTCAGTTCGGAACCGCGCAACTGCTGCAGTTACAGGTTCAAACCCTGCCTCAGACATGGATATGTATGGTGTACTTAGGTTAGTTAGGTTTAAGTAGTTCTAAGTGCCAGGGGACTGATGACCTCAGATGTTAAGTACCATAGTGCTTAAGAGCCATTTGAAGCAATTTTTTAGACTAATCTTGTCTTTGTGTGTCATTCCCCCAACATTGTTAAATGGGAGGTTGTAGCATATTCCTAGACTCCTCCCATGCACTGGTTCTTAAATTTTATAGGTAATCTGTTATTGGATAGTTGGCATCTTCAACAATTTGCCGTTTGAGGTTAATCAGCATCCACCCACAGCTCAAACAAGTGTATGACCACTTGTACTGCTCTTCTTTGTTTACATTGAGAATCTCCTGTTCCTCTCGTTTGATATAGGTCCCACACACTTGAGCAATATTCTAGGAATGGTCAGAAGTGTATTCAAAACAGCCTCCTTTGTAGAGTGGCTGCATGTTTGTAGAAGTCTACAAATGAACGGAAGTCTGCTACCGTAAGGGACAGAGCATTTAGTTAACTCAGCCAAAGCCTTATCTAAGGAACTACCCAGCATTCTATTAAAACGATTTAATGAACCCATTACTTGATCCAGGGATCATATTTGTGATGCATATTATGCTGGGGAGAGGCATTCCACTCAAGTGGCCAAGAGATAAGGGTGAGAAAATAATGAACAGTATGTGCAGTGGCTTGCTTACTTATGTTTTCAATTTGTTTTAGGAAATGGTAAAGTCGTGGGGTGCTTACAATCATAAAATCAGAAGTCCCAGCCTGAGGAAGGAAGTCAATTAATATTATTTTACTTGCACACTCCAGAACTTTTAGGTAATTGCAGCTGTAAGAAAGCAAAAACAATAAATTTTAGGCACATGCCTGTACAGACAAGAAATTCAGCAGTGGCTGTATAAGTAGTCTGAGTAACTTCTTAATCAGACTGAGCAACAGAACAGAAAATAACAATCTCTGTAGACTGTCCAACTTCCTCTGTTGGTACCAGACTCCAACGTGAGCGATACATACGAATAATGATCGAAGTTCATCCGATCAAATTTTACCTTTCACTGCCATCTTGTAGTAGAAACGAACTACTTCCAGACGACGGAATTTTAACTTCAGAGAAATGTTTGATGTCCACTTATTTCAGTCTCAAAGTTGTTGTGTACTTAGCTCATTCTTCCAATGTCACATTACTTCTTTGGAAGGGTGATAGTCCACAAATTCAGCTGCTAATTATTGTTTGTGCTGTAGGTGCATGTTAAGATAGTTGGATAATGTCAAGCAGCAGTCATGATGAAGCTTCTACTGCACAACTTGGAACAATTCACAAAACCAGAAAGTTTCACTGACCACTTTCAGATGTATCAAAATGCATTTGAACTGTGAGTCATAATACTGCTTACAGCTGTAAGTGTTCATGTTTGAAATGTTTTGCAAATAGCACTAGCACAGAAAGAAATGCACTGATTAAAGAATTTAATGAAATAAGATGTTATGACAAAATACACATCTAGGCTAACCACTTATATCCAGCATGTACCTCCAAGGTGTACATGTGGACAAAAGGAGGAAAAAAATCCTGGTTAAAAATACTGTTTCTTGGGTGTAAATACATTGTTTCCCAGATAAAAGTACTCTATACCCCCGTGGAAGAGCATTTCTTTTTTTTTTTCCTTCGTGTTAAATGACAATGCACTTTCCCTTGGAACTGTAAAACTCAACACAAAATATTCAGGACATAGGATGTGTGATGTAGTCAGTCAGTAGCAATACATTGTTAAATAGCACAAACATACAAATGGAAAAATTTAATGGTTTAAATTAACATACATACAGTATAGCTACAAGAAAATCTAATCTTTCACATCTACTATTGTTTGCCAAATTTATTAATTTATTTTGCTGTTTTTTTTCTGAGGATGTGATAATAAGTGCACAGCATGAGTTGTAGCAACAGATTTTTTTCTGAGAAGCACAGGTTTATAATTTCACTGTAGTGCAATGAACATTTCGTGAGTTACCTGGCTGAATACATGTTCTGTGGAGCACTGCGACTTTTACACAGAAAAGCCAATTACATGTGAAATTGCATGATTTGTAGTCTATGAAAGAACTAAAATAAATTTGAAAAGCTGTCTCTCTAGTGACTGTTATCCTTTCAGGTATATCAAACACACATGTACCGGTAAAATTTTAAAGAATGGCATAAATGGCTGGTCTCTTGGGCTCCAAATTATTCACGTGCCCGGTCCTCAGCATTAAGTTTTTAATGCGCTGTGATTTAAGGAATTCATCACACATGATATAATTCATCTTGCATAAAAGGAAATTTACTTTTGAAAGTAACCCTTCTCAAATTACCATTCGCAATAGTTTTTCTGCAACCTGTTAGGAATGTAAACAGTTGTAACGCCACACTCATAGAAATGACTCGCAAGAAAGATGCATTGTACGCAGTTTATTGTTACAAAATATTGCATAGTCTTTGATATATTTTGCTGTGTTTTTTTATTATAAACGGCACATTTTCTTGGCGACTGAAGTTTTATTTTGGTGTTACTAACTTTTTGCTGCAGAATTATTCTGCAATAGTGGGCTTTAGTAAAACTATTAGAGTATTAGTTCTTACCAGTAAGAATTACAAAAATTTAACTGAAAACTAAAACAATAAAAGCTTCTCAGAATTCTGAAAAATTCCTGGGTTTTTACCAGTTGTCCCAGGGCATATACACACTGATACTGCACAGGAGATGAAGAAGTAACTCTGATGAAACACAAAATTGGGACTTCTCCTACAATTACAAAGTTTGGTTGATAACAGATGGAAAGACAATTCAAATACCAGTTTGTCATGCACCACTTCTGTCCATCCATAGCATTACGAATCAACCCCTCATCACTTTGAAACTTTACCCAGCCACTACAGGCAAAGCACACGTTTGAGACCAGGGGTAAACACGGTAACAGACCACACAAACCTTTAGATGAAAAAACAGCCAAAGCTCAGAAGCATGTAAAATCACTAAAAGGCCAACTCTCTTTATCTGAAGACCTTAATGAAAATAAGTTACAGCAGATGTACTTAAATTCCTGGACAATCCAAATCCTGTGAACATAGAAATTAAATACTATGACAAAATGTAACATAGCTTTCACCTACTAAAGAACTGACACCTGCAGCATTTGCAATAAAATCCAAGCCACTGTTGCTGAAGTTGATTCACAGATAGCTAGCAGTCGCGTTGAGATTTCTCTGAAGGATCTGATTAGGAGGAGGAAATGCCTATCTGTTTAAAATGAACAGTGCAAGAGAGAGGCTAACAAATTTTGTAGGGTGTTTACAAGGGGCAGGGAAAAATCCTCGGATTTTTCCCATTTAAAATACGCTTTATCCTGGGTGACAGCACATTCTTACCATGTTAAGTGACAATATACTTTCCCTCAAAACAGGAAAGCTTCCTGCCACTTTAGGAAACAATACCCAGCAAAAAAGTTTTTTTTAGTGGTAACATGTACAGTGCATATTTTCATATTACAAAGGTATAAATAAGAATTCTACCACATACAGCACAGTAGCTTCCGAAGCACTGAAATAAAGATTGACTGACTGCTCACGTTACGTGATTTCACCACAGAGCATGGGACACATGAAGAAGTCAGCCAGTAGCAGCATGAAGTGTGAACACACAAATAAGGAATGTTCATGGTTTAAAGTAATATACACACAGTATTGCTACAAAAGAAGGCAAGCTTTCATGTAAAACATTGGAATATCTTTTAGTCTGTGCTACCCTTTAAGATATATCTAACACAAATGTGCCAGAAATATTTCACATGCGAAAGACCACCAATGCCTTATTTAAAATTTTACTGAGCGGAGTGATCCTGAAAGTGTCATCTTGCTGTTGGCAGACACTTGTGTGTGCACTGTTGTTGTAAATTGCACATTTTCTTTGCAACTTAAGTTTTATTTTGGTGTTATTCTCTTATGTTTTATTTCTGCAGTATTATTCTGTAGCAGCCAGCTAGAATAAAATTTTTTTGTTAAAATATCAGTTCATACCAGTCAAATTTACAAAACATTAATTGAAAACTAAAGAATGAAAACACCTAAAGTTCCAAAAAAAATTCCCTGTTGTCCTGTGGCATATAAATCTTTTTTATGAAATAAAAAACACAGTTGCAATTATGACCAATTATCAGAAAATTCCCCAATATCTCAACGAATAAGGTTTAATATCAATGGCAGCGGTTATTTTACTCATTTAATATACATTGCCTTGTTACAGAGGATACCTTTAATCAAACTGTTTCAAAGAAAAGTCCAGATGAAGTTTATTCTATGCTGTGGCATTAACCTACTAAAGTCATATCCAGCAATGTATGAGATATCAGTGTATTCTGCAATTCTTGCTAAAGACAGAACAAGGACGTCAGTGTGTTTCATGTTTTGTTGAAGGCTAAAGAAAGATTTGACCATATTCTTGTAAACTTTTTCCAGTGAAGAGTCACTCTTATCTTGAATGTGTCAAAAGGATGAGCCTAGTAAATACTAATACAATATGTGAAATGCAAGGAGACTTCCAGAACCATGCAAGAAAGACTTTTTCTGCAATGGGGACAGTTTGTTAGTGAAAATTAAAAATAGAAATGTCCTGTTGGTGAGAGAACTACCCCAAAGTTTCTCGTAATGGAGAGTCATACTTTGGTCCACGTGAAACCTACAAGATCTCTGATGGTCCTGAACTGCAAGAATCAAAGTACGTTCCTAGCTGCAAAATATCACCTACAGCTTCTTGGCCATTCCTAAAGCAAATACGATGACTTGCAAATTTTGAAGCATTTTATGTCTGAGAAGCTTAACAATATCGTTTTATGTCAGTGAAACCACAATGAAGATGACAGGATGTTTCATAAGTTTACAGGCACTGTAACTCTGAACTAGACTTTTTTGGCCTACTTACAGTATTAATTAATACTACTGTTCTACACCATTAAACAGCAACTTACGTGTCATACAAAATTGAGTAATTCAGAAAAAACTGGCTCATTATAACAAAACCCTAGCAATGGTTTCTAGGCCTTCAAATTAATTTCAGAGATTTAAGGACATTACAATGCAAAATTAAATCTGTGTATTGCATTATTGTTCTAATTTTTTTCACTGACATACAGTATTATTGGAAGTAGACCTACCATCATGTCGAGATAAGATTGCTTTACTCAATATATCCTGCGTGTACAGTGATACAGTGGTGGTAATGTTCAGAAAAAGTGATTTCTAGGCTTTTAAATTTGTTTATGAATGGAGCTAGCTCATTTTTATCCCACAAATTCTATGTATTAGTGTGTACTGTTTATTGTAAGTGGCTATTACACCTTGACAACACACAAAGTAAACAACTTTTGGGATTATAAATTTCTTATCATAAATAAAGTTTAAATTTTCTCAGAATCTTGTAAACTGGACTTGAATAGTTACTCCTGTGTAACCTTCAAGTAGGTTTTTCTTATTATCAGTGATATCACATTTAATTAGTTGTCCTTGCCTTATACCCCTCTCAATTACTTGAGAATATTAAAGAGACAGTCAGGTGTTATATCTCAAGCATTGCGTGAAGAACCTTCTTTTTTCCCCCCTGAGCATCCATTACACAATACAGGCACTGGGTGGACTGAACTTCTTGTTTCGTAAATATTGCTTTTAATTAACATGAGATTCCATTTGCATAAAATTTTTAAATGGCTTACATATAAAAGAACAGAAAGTAACCTGGCTTAAATTTACAGGAACAGAAATTAACTTACAAGTACTTATACTGCCGTTATGTCAAAAAATAAGACATGTGATTTCATAAGCCAAACTACAATGCTTCTGTCACTTAAAAAGAAATAATACATATGCATAAATTATCTAAAAATTATTTGTACTTTAAACCTTCAGTACTTACACGTCTGACAACTACTATTGCAATACCACTGCTCACATAAAAAAGAATATATATTCTGCTAACAGAGTAAAAAATATATATATATATATAATACATAATCACAGAAGTAATGTCAAATGTCTATCATGTGATCATGGAAAACAGAAGTGACACATGATTGCAAGAGATGAACTGACAACACACTAGTTCATTCCACCTTTTGAATTAATACTTGCTTTTCCACTGAACAAACTGTCAAAAGTCCATAATGTTAATTAAAAACTGAAACATCTTCAATCTCTGGTGATCAGCAACATTTTTTTCTTACAGTAGCACCACATTTTTGAAGTTTCATTTACTACTACATTACTGTAGCAATTAAATTCTCATACCAAGTAAATGGTAACCACACATATGAAAGAGCCATTAAACTGCACCTATGAAATGAGCTAATTCCTTCAACTGTACAGAAATACAAAAGGGTGTGAAATTAGTCTAGAACATATCAGTACCAATACGGAGTATCTTTCTTTCTCCAATAACTAAAAAGGATTCTCTCAGTATCTCCCACATTGAAAACAGAACAAGTAATACACAGATCATGGTTCAAACAGCTACATAATGGACAACCAGCAAATTATGGAGTCTATTTTACAAAGTTATCACAGTACTGAAATCTTTCTGTCCCATGCATTTTTATGCTTGGCTAAATGCCTGAAAGAGATTCTTCCTGCAACGGCTTGTGCTGCTATAAATTATTTGAAAAATTTCCAAGTTTCTGACAGGATCAAGACCTTCGTTTTTTGGGAGTATGCAAGAAAGATGCAATTTAAAGTTCCGCTCCCACTTGGACGAGTCAGCAATTAACTTAAGATTTTTTGGTGATGTAGGGGACTGTTTTGTAATAGCAAATTCTATTGTACCACTAGCTTCAAGAAAATAGTTCTCTTCATCACCTTGTCCTCTTTCACACCTACTAAGAGGCAAAGCAGATCTGTATGTTTCTTTGGATACCTGTACAGGTATCCTGGGGAATTTCTTACCTGTATGGTAAAACGGAAGTTTAGGCTCACTTTCTGGAAACTTATCTTCTACTTTAGAGCATTCATCTGTGAATATTGTTTCTTTAAGATCAGGTACACATTGTTTTCTCAGCTTTCGAATTGCTGGCCTTCTCTGAATTTTAACATAACCTGCTGGTTCAACTGATACCAGTTTGTGTTCCATATGAGTCTCTTGTTGAAAGAAATTCAGCAGCATTTCCTTTCCTGCAATGGTTCTTCCAAACCAGTCCAGTACCACATCATCTGATAGATGGCGCACCAGATGCTCACGGTGATGATCGACAAGATCACAATAAATATTTGCACACTGTTCTGCTGTCAACTTGTCTCGATCAGGAAACTTCTTAGTTAGCTCCATTTTATTTTTTTTTTTTTGAAGAAATCTGTAACAAACAGTCATGTAAATAATTCTGTTTCTTTGGTTTCAGGTCGATTTGGTGAAACTGATGAACGAAGTAAGTTACTTTCGTTTTTCAAATTTGACTAGAATTATGTATTAGTAATACACAGTGAAGTAACAGTTATCTATACAAGTATTTATACTGACTGCTTAACAAAAATCACACAAATGTGGGTAGTCAGAAT
Organism: Schistocerca piceifrons; assembly: GCF_021461385.2. Classification (NCBI taxonomy): domain Eukaryota; kingdom Metazoa; phylum Arthropoda; class Insecta; order Orthoptera; family Acrididae; genus Schistocerca; species Schistocerca piceifrons. Next base: position 259,497,053 of record NC_060144.1, on the reverse strand, counting down.
ATAGCATTAGAGATCATACGAGTCATGTTTTTCATTTAATTCAGGCTAAGAAACTGATTTTCCTTTTACAGAGGCAATCCAGCATGCTAAACTAGCAGTCTGCAAACCCGAGCTCCAGACAGTGCGACTATATCCGAATGACAATCCACTTGAGGTGGCTTACCCGTCATGCACACGGATCGAAAGATGTGGAGGGTGTTGTGGACACAGCTTACTCAGCTGTCAACCAACGGACAGCGAAATAGTAAATTTTCAGGTAAAAAAAAAAGTTACGTATGGTTATGGTAACTGAATGATTTCCGTAGTGAGATAATGGTGAATAAATAAGACCAAAAATTTCTAACAAAGGTGTTAGATATTACATACATAAACAAGTAAAATCTATACACTTCCATTAAATGTTGCCGAAGTGCAGAAAAGGAAAATACATAGCCCAGGCTGTAAAATTTTGTACATTTAGTTGTCCAGTGAAATGACCTGCCTTTTTAACAGATAAAATTAGTGAAAACAAAAACTTTTAATGAAAACTTCAAAAATAACTATAGGCTGCCGGAGGGCAATGAAATGGAACTTGCTTAATATACCACCTACCTAGAGTATTTGTTGATGATCACAGGTCTGTAATGCCCACCCACCTTATTTTGAATAATACCAAAAGAAATTGACATGGGTCAAACTTCCCCAAAGAGTAAACAAAAAATTGAGAAAGTCAAGGCTTCTTCAGATTCTAACTTATCTGTACACAACAACAGTAGTAGTAGTAGTACACATGTGGAATAAATACATTTATAAAAATAGATGGGATGCAATCTACAGCAAATGGTCACTTGGACTGTGCCTTACTTGCTGCCTAGCTTATGCAAAACAAGAAAGGTCATACCTGAAATCAGCAAGTAAGTAAACACCAATCCTGAAAGACAGTATCATTTGAACTCCACTGCAGCAGACAGAATACCATAATTTTTAGATGTTTTCTGAAATAAACTGTTATACACCGATTCTGATGCACAGCTGTTGCCCCCACAAAGTGTGTGTTTTTACAGCAAACATGTAATTAGTGACAAACAAAAATCTATATAAAGATCCTATCATTGCAGGTCTACATTACAGAATACAGAGGTGGAGACCTTCTACAGCAGCAACGTAAAGAAGTTGTTTCTGTGGAACGGCACCTTAAATGCAAGTGCAGCTGTATAATTAAGGAGGAGGTATGAATAAAATAAAATCCAGTTCATTCTGTTGTTTAAAATCTGTAAAATAAGCGACTTTAAAGGATTCTAATCTGTCTTGGTATAAATAGAGCTCCAGCATGAGATAAAAAGAAATGATGGTAGACAATTATGGAGAGGGAGGGCTATAGTGATGGGGAGTATTATCCTTCTACTGGTAGGACAACTAAGATCTGCTCGAGTTACGCTTAAAATTACATACCTAGAAACAAAAGTATTTAAAGCTACTCTCCCACTTCTATCATAATCTTTTTACTGTCACAGAAGGAAAATGGCTGGAAACAATTTCCTCCACCTCCTCTCTCCCATTAATGATCACCGCTTCTATTCAGTGACAGAATTCTTAAACCATGTGAAATACCAACAGACATGTTTGAAGCAAGAATATGTAAAAACTACTACAGCTGCTGAAAAAAGATCAAATATGTAGTGTGTGTGTGTGTGTGTGTGTGTGTGTGTGTGTGTGTGTTTTTACAAATGACATCCCACAATGTGTTGAGATTTACTGAATGAATGGATGAGGTTACTTCAACCGTAGGGTTAGGTATGGACAATTTTATATAAAATAAGTTCCACATTCAACCTTCATTATATTTTGTTTGTGAACTGATGAGCAGGTGCTGGTGGATGTCACCATCTTTCCTGGCAAATAAAACTAATGCCATACAGGATGCCTAAGCATAAGTTTCGGCAGGACAGCACACCAATGTGTGGTAATTTAAGTAAATTCTGTTCTGTCTGTTATGTAATTAATAATGCTGTATAGTGTTAATGCATGTTTGCAAGTGCATCATACTAAAACTTTTGTGACACTGCCTGTTCCTTCTGATATACACTGAGGGGACAAAAGTCATGGGATACCTCCTAATATGTCACACCTCTTTTTGCTAGGCAACACACAGCAATTCCATGTGGCATGGACTGAACAAGTCTCCTGCAGAAATATTTAGCCATGCTGCCTCTATAGCTGTCTATAACTGTGAAAGTATTGCTGGTGCAGAATTTTGTGCACAAACTGGCCTCTAGATTATGTACCATAAATCTTCAACGAGATTCATTCACGCAAACTGACCAGAATGTTCTCCAATTGACATCTGGTGACATAGCGCACTGTCAACCACAAAAATTCCATTGAATGGCTGCAAATGGTCTCCAAGTAGCCAAACATAACCATTTCCAGTCAATGATTAGGTCCATTGGACCAGAAGACCAGTCCATTTCATGTAAACACAGCTAGCTTTCACATTGCCTTGTTAACAAGCTTGGTCCATGGCTTTTTTGAGTCTGTGCCAGACTAACTGTGCCACCAGTTCTTATTAACTGAAATTGGGACTTATCCAACTAGGTGACTGTTTTCCAGCCTCCAATTGATACGGTCATGAGCCCAGGAGAGGTGCTGCAAGCTATGTCGTGCTGTCAGCAAAGGCACTCGCATTGGTCATCTGCTGCCATAGCCCATTAACACTGAATTTAACTGCACTGTCATACTGGATATGTCCCACATTGGTTTGTTACTATTTTATACTGTGTTGCTTGTGTTTTAGCACTGACAACTCTACACAAACACTGTTCTCTGTTGCTAAGTGAAGGCCATGGTGAGAGGTAATGCCTGAGATTTGGTATTCTCAGCACACTCTAGACAATGTAGCTCTCAGAACACTGAATTCTCTAACGATTTCCAAAATAAAATGTCCCATGTGTCTGTTCCAATTACTACTCCACATTCACGTCTGAACATATTTTCACATGAATCACCTACGTACAAATGATAGCTCAACCAATGCACTGTCCTTTTCGACCTTATGTATGTGATACTACTGCCATCTGTAAGTGTGTGTACCGCTATCCCTCGACTTCCATCACCTCAGTGCTCACCTCAGTGCAATAAGGTAGAGAGACACAGAAACAACTGCTGGCTCTTCAGTTTACAGACAGACTATATTACATCCACCTACATTTCTTGCATGTTTGTAATGACCTGCCTGTTATTAACTAAAGTTGATGTGAAAAACTATTTACGATATCTTCCTGTGCTTCTAGGACTGCAACAAATTACAGAAATATATACCCAATGAATGTGCCTGTACATGCCAAAATACAGATGAGGAAGAAAAATGTACAAATCAGCAAAATATCAAACTGTGGGATCCGCATGAATGCTCGTGCAAATGTAGAAATACTAGGGAATGTACCACAGGATTCTTTTTTGATCCTGACTCCTGCAGGTAAAGCACCATTTCTTTATAAAAATGATTACACCTAGATCAGTTTTCACAGGAACTGTGATAAGTGTGGGAAAAGAAACTTTAATATTGGTAGGTTTGTTTCATAATCCCTACCTTCCTCTTCAGAAAATTTAATATGTCCTTCATTTCATCTCTGGAGTAAGATTAACTGGTATAAAATGTTCTTTTATATTCTGATTGTCTATGACCATATGTTCTACAAAGGCAATAATTAATCAATACACAATTCCAGAGAAGGGAAATGAAATGATATGTACACGATACAAAAGGGAAGCTCAATGTGTTCTGTCAAGTATTTACTCTGCCGTCCCAAAGCTTTTTACAAAAATTCCTCAGCATCATGTAGAATTATTAATTACCACAAAGGTAGTGTGTGGCAGACAAGCGAATTTAAAGTATTTAAAAGTAGACCAAGCTCTTGGATAGAGTACTTACTCATAAACTGTCATCTCTTGGCTCAATAACTGAACTGCTTAGTCTACTTTGAAATGTCCTTTAAATGTGTGGGCTGTTCAATGCTTCCCCTATGGTAACAATCTACTGTATTTTGTAAAATTACCTTAGCTGTCAGAGCACAAAACAGTGACAATTGGTTAACAGCATCCTCTAAACAAAACAACAATTCCAGCAATCTCAAGATAAGCCAGCTAATAAAAAACACACTGGTCAGAAATATCAGTGTTCCAGAGAAACTGACAGTTAATCCTGTATCAATGTACTGCAGCAACTATTCTGAATTTTCAATCCAATTTTCTTAATTTTTGCAGCTGCCAACCATCAAACCGATGGCGAACACCTGGAGTTGAGTTCCCTGGTTCAAGTGTCATTTGGTGATAATCAACAGGAAAACATTCCAGTGTAATTAAAAGACCAGGGGAAACTGTTGCAGTAAGCATGAATTAACAATATCATAAAATTTTACAAACCAGACCAAAGAGACAAATCCTCATTTGCAGCTTAGACTGACTGTATAAATTATTCCTTCTTGTTCTAATGAATAAGAACTGTGAGAAACATAGAATACAGTTACAGAGGAGAGAAATGTTGAACTGTGACATTAGCAAATGCTACTCTATACACTGCAAGGTTAAATTTCAGCTGTACATAACTTGAGTGCGTGTAATGTGAGTTAACTCACAAAAATGTGTAATGCAATTTCATATGTATTTATTTTGTAAATACTTGTTAATGTATTAAACTAGAGGTTATAATAATGTTGAAATAAAATGTTGTAGGTGATCACTGTAGAATAAAGTTCTAATACACCTTAATCCTATACAGAACTACTAAACATAACATTCATTCCACTGTAACTTTGCATGTTCTCCCTAGAACCTGCAGTGACAAATCAAAACTTATTTGTTCATAATTGCAGTTCTCCAAGCATGTTAGCTTCTTGTCAATGCAGAAGAACACCAAACTACTGGGATTGAATGGGAAAAACAACAGAAACCTGGGCAAGCTGTTACAAGCAAAGTTTGAGTTAACAGCGTGTAGCAACTTTTTTTCCCACCAAATGGTAGCCGTGCTCAAAGCAGTTCTCCTGCCAAACACTAGAGGACAGGCTGTCAATATTAGACTGCACGAGGAAACTTTACTAGTGTTCTTAATTTGTTTCTTGTGCAAATATTTTTTAATAGCAATGTCCCTGTTTGCATATCACTGCATTTAGTAAAGATGTTAACTGCAACAGAATGATGAAGAGGTAAGTTTCTCCGAAAGTGGAAACTGATGCTTATCTGTAACTGAATATGAATTGGCAAAGTATATGGAAATTTGTTTGTTTTGTTGTGGCTAGTTTGTGTAGTGTAAGCAAATGCCCTGTGACATGTTCGGTTTCTTGCGTAGGCAGTGACATAAATTGTAAACAGAAGTCAATGGCCCAATGCCAAAGAAGCATATACTGAAGGAGAAAAGAAATAATTGCTGGGTCTCAATTGGGGAGGGCGTCAACATAAATGTCTGGGTGCTAGTGCTACAGTGAAAGGACAGTTCTCTCTCAATGCAAGGAGTGAGAGGGAGGGCATAAGAAAAATGCATTTGTCGCCAGAGAAGTATTCTTCCCTGTTGTACAAAGGTTGCCCCTTTAGTATACACAAAATTTTGGTCCTAAATTGTTCGACTGGTAGTGACTGTATCCTTAGGGAGTGCATTAAATAATTTTAGGGCGACTATCGGGAAGCTGTTGTGTGTCAGTTAATTGACATCTTGGTCTGTCTATACCGTCTTCATAGCAATTGCTGTACTAATGAATTGCACTTCTTTCTGTATGTCTCATTTGTCTCTGTGTGAACAACGCAGTTGAAAATATATTGGCTGAAAAGTTACAACTCCACACCTGGCAAAAAATTGGTTTGTAATGGTCAGTATATTTGCTTGAGGTAATGATCCGCATGGCCTTTTTTGTAATAAAAAAACACATTCTTGCAGCCTGCAGAATAGCCCCACATAACAGCCCATAGCTGATTCGACTGTTGCTAGGTACTGGTGTGGAACAGCATTTCTTTAAGTTTCCGCAAACGGTCTGTGACATGTTGGTTTGGAACATACAAGTTTGATGTGCTGTTGCCAAGTTAACATTGTATCAATCAAAAAGCCCAGAATCTGCTGTCACACCCAGTGCATATCATCCTCTGTTTTATCCTCATTAATTTTCATATTGTTCATAATGGACCGGGCCTTGGCTTCACTGAATAAGACTTCTGCTTGTTGAACAGCTTGAAGTCATTCTCCCCTTTGGAAACCAAAGTTGTCATATGTAAACTGCCTATGCCATTAATGAAGATTAAGAACATGGGTCCTATTACAGACCACTGTTGTACACCATGTTTTAGCTTCATGTCATCGATTCTACTCCTTGCACTGATAGTCATCTGTTGTTTACGTAGGATTAGAGTGTTTGTAGAACAGCTCCCTCAATACCATATCAGGGTGTATACATGGACAAGGAAAAAAAATTCTGGATTTCCCGGTTAAAAATACACTTTCTCCCGAGTGACAGTATATTTTCCCTTATCAAACCTTTGAATGGTTATGGTTTTATACACGGGCGTACAATTTCCCGGCAATTTAGAAATCTAAACTCAGGGAAAAAGACACATTTTGGAAACATCTTTGATGTTCAGCAACATGTACGCTGCGTATTTTCGTATTACGAAAGTATACCCTGGAATTCCAGCAAACACCGCATGTTACTTTCCGAATCTTGAAATCGAGATTTCGCTGCGCTTTTGTAGGCCGTTTGTAGCTCATGTCACGTGATCTCGCCAGCCGATGACAGCGGATATTCAGAGCATAGGACATGTGATGTAGTCAGCCAACACAAACATCACTGTTGCATGAACACACAAACAGGGAAAGTTAATAGTTTAAATTAATATACATAGTGTTGCTACAAGGAAAATAGTTTTCTCACATAATATTGTTCTCAAGCTGCAAGAGAAGCTAAGCTTTCGCATATACTGTAGATCTTTTTTACGCGTGTCACAGTTCAAGATATATCACACACGTGCCAGTAAAATTTTTAATAATGACGTAATGTCTGATCTTCAGGGTTCGAAATTCTTCAAAAAATGGTGCGTCATCAAAGAGTTGATTTTTAAATGAGAGTCAAACGCTCTGTGATTTAATAAATTCATGGTACATTCTTGCACATAGTTAAACTTATGTAAAAGGATATTTACTTTGAAAGTAAAGCTTTTCAAACCACTATTCGCAATATTTTCCGGCGACCTGCTACAAATAGGTTCATTTCAGCAGTTGCCACAAAGCGCAGATAACAGGCAACATCGCACTTGGGGTAGCTATCATGACGTAGGAAGCCAGTATGTAAGCATGTGTAAAACAGCGAAAGATCATACATTATGTCGTAAAAGGAACAAGACATCAGAGGATACTGCAAGAGCATTTTATGAACAATATTAAAATGTGCACAATAAAAGTGCATACTTAAAGTGCACATTCGTATGTCCGGATTCCCAATGAAGTAGACCTCGACCTGATATTAAGCTTTTCAGTGTGGTTTTCAGGATGTAAATTTTCTTGGAGCACCAGTACCTCAGCGAACAGTTGACACAAGCCAGTATTGTGGAATTAAACATTTCATTTCAAATACATTGACTGCCTCTGCGGAAAAGATTAACAAAAGTCAAATTTCTTTAGCAAACAGACAAAAAATAACTTCATTGTTCCGCAAGGCAATTAACGCTTGACTGTCAGTTTCAGATTTTATTTTATTTCCACCTTTCTAATGACATATTTTAGCCTTTCGTAATTATGTGAACATGTTTTAATTCACTTGATAGCTTCCGGCCACAGATATCCGTTTTGTTTTCATTTGACGTGACAGTAAACGAAGGGGAAACAGCAGAATCACTAAATGTAAACACAGGTCATGTGGAGACTACCCACTACAACTCAGACTGCTCTGCACATCAGCCCCGGATCTACGACATTTGTGAACAGTCAATATTTAAAAAAAAAAATCTAATTTTCAAAATATGTTCATCTTGTAGCACACATCTTTCTGAAAAGCCTGAAACATATGTATTCGAGGAAATGTAAGACATTATTTGGTCTTAAGTATGCCAAAGTGCAGTGCCACGCCTCTTCACAAAGCCATTTCTCTACCACACGTCCAAACTATATTCACGTGAGTGGAAAATGAAATGTCCTGTGGTGCCTCTCCTGCTTTAGGTCGGCCGGTTTGACAGCCTGCCCCTCTTAAAAAAAGAATCTCGCAATTAATAGCAGATGGGGTTATTTGTAATCAAGAGAACAAGAACTCTTCAAAAAATCTGAACTCCTTATTAGTTACTAACTTGCTGTTCTGTGTGACATAAAATTAAATATAGGATATACAAAACCAATACTGGCAAGAGATAAGCAAGAAGTTACACATTCCTTGAAACCTTAGCTCCTAGCATTTTCTCTCTCTAATCTTGCTACAACTTTACATGGCGTGCTTTCCTTTCTGTGAAAAAAATCTATTACCTCATCAAAGTTCGCCAAATGTTTTGCTACATGAAAAATCAAAATGTCGCTATCTAATACTGTAAAAGCTGTTAATACAAATAGTACCCAAGAGTGGTGTGGTTTCTTGATCTGATTACATCTATTTTGTCACTGTCTGTTAGATAAAACAAAATAGGCCTTTCTAATATGGCAGCAATTTTGTAACAAACCAAATAAACGAGACTGTTTTTGGCACAAATGGCCATTTTTATAACACGACAGAATATCAAATGCCTATTACGCCTACTACAAACAAAAAGCTTTATACGCACCAGCTTCTCAAGCATGACATCGAAAAGTAGTATTACGAAATTTTTATATAAATTTGGAATCGTCTTATTCTTCCATAATTTGTGTGATGTCCCCATTTCTTCTCTTTCCCCATTCTAACAATCTTGTCATCGCCAATTCTGTAGCTATTGCTGCCATTGTCAAAATTCGTTCGCCGATTAACTTCACTAACCCTGTCGGAATCACAGGTGTAGTTATCCCGCGGTTATTTTCCGGTTAGGCATTATTACGTGTTCGAACAATACGTTTTCCGCATTACTTCCAGAATAGAACTTACACGTCTGCTAGCTGGGGACTGTACAACTGGTCCTTACTAGTGTAGCGATCTCGCCAAAAATTTGTCAATTTCATTTTCTTGGATTCACAGAGAAGATAATACGTAATCTTTCTCACCTGTTATTCCTGTCAGTAATTATAACAATGCTGATCATTCGCAAATCCAATCAACCACATAATCAGACAGCGATTGGCATTCATCTGTTCGGCTTTACTCCCTCAGCTCGTATTGCCCCGCCCTCTTTTGTCTGCGGAAAGTTTTTTTTTCTAGATGCAACGAGGATTCTCCTGACAGAGACATCACATACACTTTGCATGCATTCTAAAGTCAACATTTGATCCATTCAGAAAGCAACTTAAAATGTGTTCAAAACTGTTCAAAAACCAACAGGGAAGCATTTCCCAATCATATGAATAATCGATGGACAAACGTGCGCTGGATGCTAGGCGCTTTGTGAAACAAGTTTTTTTTTCCTCAAGAATATGAATTGGCGCCCCCCCCCCCCCCTTTTCCCGGTAGCATCTAGCTGCTTGCTGTGACTGCTTGCACTTCCAACAGCCACATTCCTGTAGCCAGAAGCGGGAGAATCTACTACTCAAACATGATTCAACTGCGCACGGGCAAGAGCCCAGGCGTAACTGCTAAAACAAATCAAATGTAAACAGTTGCGACTTCGCGCTCATTGAAGGCAATTTGTTGTTATGAAGCACTGCATAATCTTCCTAAAGCCTTTGACACATTTTCAATTGGCAGATGCTTGCATGAGCACTGTGTGTCGTCGCATATGGCGCATTTCCTTTGCAATTTAAATTATTTTCGTTTGTTTTTCTCTCGTTTATGTTTTATTGTTGAAGCATTGTTCTGCAGTGGCAGGATACAGTAATATCCTTTGTTAGAGTATCGGTTCTTACCAGTCCAAATTACAAAAATTTAACTGAAAACTCAAACAATGGAAAAATTCTCGGAATTCTAAAAATATCCCGGGTTTTTCCTGGATCTCCCAGTTGTCCCGGGTCGTATACACCCTGCATATGATTTTAGCTTGCTGAGCAGGGCATTGTGGGATACAATCAAATGCCTTACTAAGGACACAGAGTACCACTGCTATAAATAAGTTGTCTCCAAAACTCTGACTTATGTTTGTAACTAAGTCAAGCACTGCCATTGTAGCTGACATACCCTTCTGAAAGCTGTGCTGCATATCATAAAATAGGTTATTTCCTTCAAAGTAACTCAATAGCTAATATAGCATTACGACTCCATCACCTTAACTAGCACTGGTATTATGGAATAGGCCTGTAGCTTGGCACTACATGTGGATTACCTTTTTGTAAATTGGTACTGTGCAGTGTATTTACAGGAAATATGAAAATTCCCACATTCAGCCTTTTATTTATTACTACTGACAGCGGTTGATCAATTTCTCAGACTATAGCTTCCAAAATACTTTAGGACACGCATAAATATCACGGCTCCCTGTGTTTGTAGTCTTCTGGAAACACTCTTCCACATTACTGTGCTGCATCCATTTCCAAATTTCACAGCAACTGCAGGCGCTGTTCTAAAGTCAAGAATTTCACCTACTGTTCTTTCTACTATGTTTATAAAATATTCATTAAATTCAGCTGACCTACAAGAATTTGAGAAAGAGGTGGGCTTTCGCCTATTTTCATTAATCAGATGCCATGTTGTCTTGCAAGGACTGTGGGCTGCTTCTATAAAACTGGATTTGCTTCCCTTCTCTACTTTCCTGTACATTCTTTTGGGCTTTATAGATAATAACAGTGTAGCCTGTCACTGATGCCAATATCTTCAGTGGCTTTGACAATCATTTAGTGGGAGACAAGGTACTGGTAGAAGTAAAGCTGTGAGGATGGGGCACGAGTCGTGATTGGGTAGCTCAGATGGTCTCGGTCCGGCACCCAGTTTTAATCTGCCAGGAAGTTTGTCATTTAGTAGTTGTACAATGAATTTTATTTCAGCAAATCTACAGATATACCAGCTCTTTACTTAGACAGTTGTCTGTGTGTATTTTGATTTAGGTTTTCGTGGAAAAATTTCACCAAATTTGGCTTTGAGTCTGGAACATAAGACTGAATGTATCATTTGGTGCCAATTCTTCACACATTTGATGTCAGTCTGTTGACACCATGGCTCTGAAATCATCTAAATTTTTCTTTGTAATAACCCTACTTCTGAAGACATATTTGAATGCCAGCTGGGAATTTGTCTAGTACTTACTGAGTTTTTCCTTTGGTTCATGATTTCTGCACTGTGATCTGCAAGCAGAGGGTCAACCAGCCTTACTTTGTAGTACCAACTGTTTAGGTCTGTAACAACTGTATCAAGACAGACATCTGCAATTTGTAGATAACATGCCACAAATAGTCCATAGCTGCTTACTAAGTTCATAAAAGCTTTCTCTTTGTCACTATCTTCCCCTAAATGGATGTTGAAGTCTCCACATAAGGCAGTTTTTGCTTCTAGGTGAACTAGATGACACAACTTCCCAATTTGTTGATGAAGTTTTCAAAATTTACATTTGGGAATGGTACAGAAACAACAATTAAGTTAGAATCTGGCAGCCCCAAAGCAGCCAATTCTGATCCAAGGCCACAAAGATTCTTACAATAATTTTCTTGGCACTTAGCTTACCATTTGCATATACAGACACGCCGCCATGTGCCCGCCATTTCCAGACATCAATAACACTTAATATGGGTTATCAACAGATACAAAGAATGCCACCACAAATGGTCACAGGTTTGAATCTCAGAACTGCCAGCAGATACTTTAAGAAACACTGCGTCCTTAAGGAGGGCGTTGACTACCACCCTGGTGAATCTGTATGCCACATAAGGTTTGCTCATAACATTTTAATTCGGAGATGGCAAATACTTGGACAATCAGTTTAACAGACTGGAGATCAAGTGCAGTCTTATTAAATCAAGTGATGCTGGAAAAACAGGATTAGGAAATGAGATGTTGAAAGTAGTATATAAGTTTTTATTTGGGCAGCAAAATGCAAAATAACTGATGGTATATCAAACCCTAAATTACAAAAACAAAAAAAAAAAACCACACACACACACACACACACACACACACACACACACACACACACACAGAGAGAGAGAGAGAGAGAGAGAGAGAGAGAGAGAGAGATCGGATTAAGGGGGGGGGGGGGGAGACCAAACTAAGAGGTCATCAGTCCCTTGTTCCGAATAAAACAAACAAGACTGACAACTCAAAACAGAATGAAAGGAAAAATAACAAGAACGATGAAGGGCAACAAACATGTAAATGGACAAAAAGGGACAAGAAAACCAAAGAAACGCAAGAAACAGGATGAAGAGATTAAAACAACAAAGCAGATTACTATGGCTGGCTGACTATGAAAATAAAAAAGAAGCTGTCCACTCTGCAACACGTTAATACCTCCTCCCTAAAAGCACTAGGGTGGAGGAAACAGAGGGACAAAGGACATGCGCTAAAACTTGGACCAAATGATAAATCATAAAACTAAATACGGGTGCCACACTGACACACTTGGACACGTAAGGTACGGAGTGACATGAAATTCTGGATAAAAATCAGCAGCCTGCCTCGGAGACCCCACCCACATAATGTAGCAAGGATACGATGTGGCCAGGTCATGTCATACACTTTGCATAGATAAAAAAAGATGGCAAGAAGGTGTTGGTGTCTGGAAAAAGCTGTTCAGATGGCAGACTCGAGGGACACAATATTATCAGTGGTAGAGCTACCCTGGCAGAAGCCACCCTGACATGGAGCCAGTAGCCCACGTGACTCCAGGAGCCAACCCAGTCGCCAACACCCCATATGTTCCAGCAGCTTACAACCAACCTTGGTGAAGCTGATGAGCCAACAGCTATCCACATAAAGCAGATTTTTGCCGAGTTTGAGCACCAGAACGATGGAAAGATGCCATTGCACTAGATATGGTTGAAGATGACGAGGAGATGGCACTTGAGTCAGACGAGAGATGTTTGATCATCTGACTGTGTATCCGATCCGGCCCGGGAGCTGTGTCAGGGCAACGTGAAAGTGCGCTGAGGAGCTCCTACTTTGTAAATGGGGCGTTATAGGGTTCAGTGTAGCATATGAGAGGATGTTCCTTTCCATCCACCATTTAAGGTTGCGAAAGGCTAGGGGGTAGTTCTCCAACGCAGAGGCTCAAGCAAAGTGATCAGCGAAGTGCTCGGCAATCGTGTTTGCATCGGTACATAGTACACCATTGATGGTAACGCCTGTTGGGGCCTGGTACCCAAAAAGACGTCTGATCTTCGTTCAAACTTGGAAAGGTGACATATGGCATCCAATGGTTGACACGTACCTCTCCCAACACTCCTGTTTCCGTCGTTTTATAAGCTGGCGTACGCGGACACGAAGCTGCTTAAAGGCTATCAGATGCTCTAAGGAAGGGTGTTGCTTATGTCACAGTAGAGCTCGCCAACACACTGTAATTGCCTCAGTGACTTCCGGTGATCACCAAGGGACTGTCTTTCGCCGGGGACACCCGAAAGAGCAAGGGATCATGTTTCCTGCCACAGAAACGGTTGTGGTGGTTAGCTGCTCAACCATCACATCAATGTCAACGGGAACCACGTTTCCTGGAGGGCAATGCAGATAGCAGGTGTAAAGCTTAACAGTTGCCGTGGTGGAAATAAACCGCCATAATTCCACTGGAGAATGACATCATCATGAGACTGGGAAGGCATGGAACATTCAATGAGGCAATTTACACCTCAAGGTTACCAACTGCCACCGACTTTTTTGCCTGAGCAGTCTATATACATTGTGTCTGAGGGTCCGGCGAGATCTAGGTCCTCAGCAGATGCCAGAATCTCCACCCCATCCTCAGATGCAGAGCTTGTAGGTAGCGGTGGTGTGGGTGCCACTGCAAATTCCTTGTTCTTAGGGGTCTTCTTTTTCGATTTCTCGCACTGTTCCTTGTGTTTCCCTGGCTGGGAGGACTTCACTGGATCAGTCTTCGGGATTGAGGATGAGGGTGAAGCCCTTATGACCAGCTGCTTTTGAGCTCTTCAGCCGCTGGCGGGTGTCATCTTTCCCACTAGCAGAAACCTGGGAAGGGACCCCTTCCTACTGAGGAGCCAAAGAAGCCTTATGCTTCTCTGGCTTGGAAGTGTGGACTGAAATCCCTGATGGTTGGGGGAGGGGGGTGGGTGGGGTGGGGGTGTGTTGCTCCTGAAGTAGGTGGTACGGGAGCAACAGGGAGGGAAGTGCCCCCCACCATCAAGGGGGCAGGTGTAGTCTCCCAGTTCTGAGAGGTGACAGAAATTCGAGGAACTGATGGAGCGACAACTGTTCTTGTAGCAGAGGCATATGAGGAGGTCATAGCCCCAGGATGTAGGCGCTCAAATTTCCTCTTAGCCTCAGTGTAGGTCAGTTGGGCCAGGGTCTTATATTCCATGATTTTCCTCTTTTTCCTGTAGTCTAGCGAGGTAGGTGAATGATGCTCTCCCAGTTGCCATGCTATGGATGTCCACAATCTCGACAGGTGGGGCTGTAAGTACAGTGGGAAGACTATTTAAGCTCTTATGAGGCGTGATGGTAGCAGAAACATCCCCAACTTTAGTAAATCTTTCATAATGCAGGGTCACAGTCGCAATATATTTCTTTAAAGACAGTACCACCATTAGAATGTTGTTTATTTTCAGTGTTACATTTACATTTACACTTACACAATCATGATTTCGGCTTCAAAGCACCATTATCAAGTGTTTTAAGCGTTAAACAGTGCCTAAGATGGTATACTGTCGTATTTAAAATACACTATTAGACACACTGTCTAAGGGTCAATATTTCTAGTAATGACTACTGCTTTGTTTCATCACTGAGAAATATCGACCCTTACACAATGTGTCTAATAGTGTATTTTAAATATGACAGTATGCCATCTTAGGCACTGTTTAACACTTAAAACACTTGATAACGACACTTTGAAGCCGAAATCATGATTGTGTACGTATAAATGTAACACTGTAAATAAAAAAAAAAAAAAAAAGTCTAATAGCGCTACTAACTTTAAAAAAATCCCCCACTTGCCACAGGCAAGTAATGCCGTGACTGCGCAGAGTATGCTGTTTTTATCAAAACTGACCCAGAGTGCACTTTGGACAAGTCCTCCACCTCCCCAGTCCTGTCCTCCAAATGCTACACAGAAAAACTGAGGCTTCATGGACATGAAAAATTCCCATCAACTCTCGTACATACGAGGTACCGGAGCGAATAAACTTCACTGCTATCCTTAGCCTGGCATTCTTCCCATGGTGTGGCCAGGGAGGGGAACGACTTGGTGTCATATTTCTTAGCATTAAAGTTACACTTTGCCCACTTAGAGACTGCTGGTGGCAGACTGCCAGCAAGAGATGACTTACTACACTTCATGGCATGTCATCCACCCTGATGCCACCCACTCCAACCAGGGACCCTCCCCACAGGCGCCACCCAGCCACAGCAAAGGCCACCTGGCAGGATGGTATTGCTGGGAGTCCCGACGCCCCAGGGTGACGAGCATCTACTCCTTGGCATACGTGGAGAGTTAGCAGCGCAGGCATCAGCAGAGCGATCCCTGTGTTGTCAGGGGGTTATAGCCAACAGGGTACATGGTGGCCCCACAACAGAGTGACTACCATGCTGGATATAAGGAATAAAGAAGTCCATGGTCATCACCGGCACAGAAAGTGACACTGCATAGTGCATGGTGGAAAATGCACCCAGGAGATTAAGGATGAGCGCGACGAAGTGGGCCAAAGATCTCAATGAATGATTGACACGATGGACCATGTAAGGCACTCTTCCCCAATTGACTCGCTCTTCAGGAATATTTTGAAAAATGGAGGTCAAACCCTAGAAAGGACCATCATACAAAGGCCGAAAGGTGTGAGAGACTTTTTAGTCACCTCTTACGAAAGGCAGGAATACCTCAGGCCTATTCTAACCCCCAGGCCCGCACAGGGTTTTTTACGTGTACATGTAGGATAAAGTTGAATCTCTGTATCTCTGAAACAGATAAAGATATCAAGAAAATTTTCAAGGATGTTCAATATCAGGATATTAGGAATATATCACAAAGTTTCAGCCATTTACTGTACAGAGACATCTTGGAATTGATAGCTCAGTTTTGGCTAAAAAAAATAAAAAAATGGAAAAAACGCTTTTTTTGCGTTTTCTAAGGAGTGGCCAATGAACTAATGGTGCCCCCATTAGACTCACCATAGACCACATGAAATGCAAAACGAACCATCCAATTTGCTTAAGCTGGAGGCAGTGTGTAATATTCATAGTTTGAACCTGTACTGTAGGATATTGGCACTAAGACGGTGTCAGTTAGGAATACTAATGGTCCTTGGCCAAAGTGCTATCCAAAACACTTAGCCCCAATTTTCTATCACCAATAGAATGCAAGGTAAGATCCCCAGAAAAATCCCATTTCGATGCACAGCATTTTGGAATATACCAGTAAGCATACTGTTACATGCTTACTGATTGCTTCAGCATCCACTTGCCAACCTACGATAGCCTACAATACCATAGTGAAGCAGCAACAAAGACTCCACTATTGCGTATGAGCAGGGGTGTAGGAAGTTCTGTGTGAACGCAGAAAATCTTGTATTGGACAAACAATCCACACAACCGAAGATCAACATGTAAAACATGAGCAGCACACCTGCTTACTGCAGTCCAACTAGTCTGCAATAGCAGAACACAGCACTGAAAATGGACATAAAATGAATTATCTGCACACAGTCCTGGCTACCGCTGATAAATTTTTTGACAGCATTTTCAAAGAAGCAATTGAAATTTATGTGACTGACGATATTTCATCAACATGGACACTGGCTTCCAACTGAGAAAGGTATGGGAGCCAACACTAAGCTCCATCAAAGAAAAACTTGAGTTGCAACAGGGATGGTGGGAAAAAACAACTGAGACTCTCCCCACCACTGTGTCACAGCCGCTTGCACCCAACAACAAAGCAGGGTGCTGGGCTGATGTGGCCTGAAGTCTGGACTGGCAGGTATAAATGCCACGAGCCTGCAGGAGACACTTCATTTCATCAGCACAACCTGAAGATGATTAAATAGTTGTCCAAAATATTGTGGACTTTTGGCAGCTGGATCTGGCAGTACACCCAAGAACCTTGGAAGCACCAGGTAAGCCTCAGAACACATACAACCCACAGTTTAGATACGACTCCATTCCATTTAAGTTTCTATGAAGAGAAGCGAACTTTCACATTTGCCTTTTTCTCATGTAAAAATGCTATAAATGTGAGGGCTAGGGCTAGTTTCTAATATTTTCCACCAATAATTATTTAATATTGAAACTAGATCTCTATTTTTTTTTCTCTGGGGTTAAGTTCACCTTTGACACTCAACTGACCATTTAATTCTCATGTTAAAAGAACCGATGACCTAGATACATCATCAGACAAGAAAACCTCGTTACAATTTTATTACTTAATATTACATTCCCCAATACTTTTACACGACAAACTGTATGAAGGTAAGTCGGTTTGAAGAGATGTTCCACATACAGCATCAATTAATCTGAGTATTTTCACGGTACAGAAGCATAAAAGTGAAAACCATCAAACATGGCAATATATTTTTGCGATCATGAAAATGGTGCTAGCTAGGTTTGCTTCCAACAGGATATATGATGGCATGTGAGCTCCACTGTTGTCACATGATAGATGGAATACTTAAAACTATGACTGCTACCTGCAGAAACACTGGTTTCTGTCTCCAGTCTCTTTTCAACTTAAGTTAGTTTTAGGGCTACACAAACATAAAGGAGACAAGTCTTCATTCTCTTTTGTGTGTGCACCTGTCAATGACTTTGTTCACCAAATAACAAGTCTCCTTTATTCCTGCATGTTTTTATTC
Source organism: Schistocerca piceifrons (assembly GCF_021461385.2). Taxonomy (NCBI): domain Eukaryota; kingdom Metazoa; phylum Arthropoda; class Insecta; order Orthoptera; family Acrididae; genus Schistocerca; species Schistocerca piceifrons. The sequence continues at coordinate 259,479,061 of NC_060144.1, read as the reverse complement.
TATGAGTATTTTCCTTATTGAAAGAAATATACACAGTGCCCTGTAGTACTACCAGAAACACATTTGTGTAATGTCATGTGCTCTGTGCAATGCTGTGACTGTAATGCTATAATTAAACCAAGCAAGCACCATGTTGATTTTCATGTAGCCAAGTGCTGTAGTCAATGGCTTTCATATTTATAAAACGTGTCTCAAAAGGAAGTTTATCCTTGATGTGTCAGGAAATATACAGTTACAGAATGAACAAAATTTTGCGGACAAATCGACGTGTAAACACTGGATGGTTGCCACTTCACTACGGATAATTTCTCTCAATTGCTCTATGAAGTTTGATTATTGACATACACTTTAGATCTGTGGATGTGTGTGCTGTGGCTCTATCTTACTGAAGCCACGTTCTTTGGTTGTAATAAGGAAAGTTTTGCAATTCAGGCAGCACAAAATTACCCAACATCGCCACATAACATTCCTAATTCACTGTAAATGCACGACTGATCTTGTCTTGAAAACAAATGGGCCAATAATTCCTTGAGCCAATGTCGCAACGCATACAGTAGCTTTTGGCAAATAAAGGGGTTTCTCAGCTTCTGTTTAGGATTCACTCACTGCAGTAGTGGCTATTTTGCTTACAGAAATGACTGTTCATGTGAAAATTAGCCTCATCAGAAAACAGATGAAGGGCACTCAGTCACTTAATTAACAAACTGTGCCCTACGTCTGGCATTCTGAAGCTTTAATTCTTGCACAAATTGGATTTTGTAAGGGTCCAGTTTTGAGGTCTTTTTGCAGAAGTCAATGCAGTGATGATCTATGCATGTTTAAAGAACATGAACTCTTAGAATGGAGAGTCAGAATCACCAAGAACAGACCAATTTACACTCTCCACAGATTCATCAGTTCTTTATGACCTCCATCATCCACATTTCGGTTTGGCCAGTGTTGAAACAGTCTCCTTGAATGTTCTGATCAATTTCCAGATAAGGGGAACCATGGAGCACGATTTATTTTGTGCAATCCGCAATCACTGCAAAATTTTCTCTATGCCACAGTTGGTGCATCAACATTTTTGTAAAATTTTCACACGCAGAATGCACAGTAGTCTGCTCTATGTCGACTGAATTCCTATAGGCCAAGCAAGCGATGAACACAACCAACCCCCCCTCCCCCCTCTGATTTCCTGGTACATGCACAGAGAGCTCTTCAAATATAAACTTTCTTTTGAGACACAATGTGCTTGTGCACCCCCACAAACCATGGCTCTTACAAAGCTCGGGCTGCCCACTTGCAACCACAACAGAGAAGAATCTATCCAGAAGCCAGGCTAACCTGTGGTTCTTGAAGAGTGGCAGCAGCCTTCTCAGTAGTTGCAGGGAAAACAACTTGTATGATTAACTGACCTGCCAGTGTAAAACTAGCCAACATGGGCTTGCAGTGTTGTAGCTGAAAGCAATGGAAAAACCATAGCCTCTATTTTTCCTGAGAGTGTGAAGCTCCACTGCAGCAGGAGAAGGAAGAGAAGCAAAAAGGGTAATATAACATGGAATAGGGAAAGGGATGCAAAAAGGAAGCAGTGTGGTACAACAACTATTTGTTAAAGTATCATGAATGAAAGCTGTATAAATAAATGAGACCTCGAGATGTCAGAGGTTTTCAGATTGTTTAAATAATGGTAGGACAGATTTCAAAGCCATATTTTAAACTATAAAACATTTCCAGAAACAGGTGTTGACTGGCCATAATTAGTTGGCTGTGATCTGCAGTTTAAAACTGAAGGAATTGGAAAAATGCTGGCAATCAAGGAGATGGGACCTGGATAAATTGAAAGTACTTGATAGTTTCAGAGGGAGTATTAGATTACGACTTATCGAAATTAGAAAGGAATAGAACAAAAGATGAAAGGGTAGGCTTTGAGAGAAATATATATAATATATATATATGGTTATAATAGAGGGAAACGTTCCACGCAGGAAAAATATATCTAAAAACAAAGATGATGTGACTTACCAAATGAAAGTGCTGGCAGGTCGACAGACACACAAACAAACACAAACATAAACACAAAATTCAAGCTTTCACAACAAACTGTTGCCTCATCAGGAAAGAGGGAAGGAGAGGGAAAGACGAAAGGATGTGGGTTTTAAGGGAGAGGGTAAGGAGTCATTCCAATCCCGGGAGCGGAAAGACTTACCTTAGGGGGAAAAAAGGACAGGTATACACTCGCACACACGCACATATCCATCCACACATACAGACACAAGCAGACATATATATATATATATATATATATATATAATAGAGGGAAACATTCCACGTGGGAAAAATGTATCTAAAAACAAAGATTCTGTAACTTACCAAACGAAAGTGTTGGTACGTTGATAGAAACAATAACAAACACAAACACACACACAAATTTCAAGCTTTCGCAACCCACGGTTGCTTCATCAGGAAAAAGGGAAGGAGAGGGAAAGACGAAAGGATGTGGGTTTTAAGGGAGATGGTAAGCAGTCATTCCAATCCCGAGAGCGGAAAGACTTACCTCAGGGGGGAAAAAGGGACGGGTGTACACACACACACACACACACATATATATACAGACACAAGCAAACATATGTAAAGGTGGGATGGGGTAAGTAGCGGAAAGGAGAGAAATAAAAAGACTGGGTGTGACAGTGAAATGATGGCTGTGTAGTGCTGGAATGGGAACAGGGAGGGGGCTGGATGGGCGAGGACAGTGACTAATGAAGGTTGAGGCCAGGCCAGGACGGTTACGGGAATGTAGGACGTATTGCAGAGAAAGTTCCCACCTGCGTAATTCAGAAAAGCTGGTGTTGGTGGGAAGGATCCATATGGCACAGGCTGTGGAGCAATCATTGAGATGAGGGATATCATGTTTGGCAGCGTGTTCAGCAACAGGGCGGTCCACTTGTTTTTTGGCCATAGTTTTTTCGGTGGCCGTTCATGCAGACAGACAGCTTGTCGGTTGTCATGCCTACATAGAATGCAGTACAGTGGTTGCAGCTTAGCTTGTAAATCACATGACTGGTTTCACAGGTAGCTCTGCCTTTGACGGGATAGGCGATGTTAGTGACTGGACTGGAGTGGGTGATGGTAGGAGGATGTATGGGACAGGTCTTGCATCTAAGTCTATTACAAGGGTATGAGCCTTGAGGTAAGGGATTGGGAGCAAGAGTTGCATAAGGATGGACGAGTATATTGTGTAGGTTTGGTGGACGGCGGAATACCACAGTAGGAGGGGTGGGAAGGATAGTGGGCAGGACATTTCTCATTTCAGGGCACAATGAGACGTAATCGAAACCCTGGCAGAGAATGTAATTCAGTTGCTCCAGTCCCGGATGGTACTGAGTTACGAGGGGAATGTTCCTCTGTGGCTGGACTGTGGGACTTTGGGATGTGGTGGGAGACTGGAAAGATAAGGCACGGGAGATTTGTTTTTGTACAAGGATAGGAGGATAACTACAGTCAGTGAAGGCTTCAGTGAGACCCTCGGTATATTTTGAGAGGGACTGCTCATTACTGCAGATGCAATGACCACAGCTCACTAGGCTGTATGGAAGGGACTTCTCGGTATGGAATGGGTGGCAGCTGTTGAAGTGGAGGTATTGCTGGTGATTAGTAGGTTTGGTATGGATGGAGGTACTGATGTAGCCATCTTTGAGTTGGAGGTCAACATCTAGGAAGGTGGTTTGTTGGGTTGAGTAGGACCAGGTGAAGCAAATGGGGGAGAAGTTGTAGAGGTTCTGGAGGAATGTGAATAAGGTGTCCTCACCTTCAATCCAGATAGCAAAGTTGTCATCAATGAATCTGACTCAGGTGAGGGGTTTAGGATTCTAGGTTTTTAGGAAGGATTCCTCTAGATGGCCCATGACTAGGTTAGCATAGGATAGTGCCATGCGAGTGCTCATAGCCATACCGCGAATTTGTTGTAGGTAATGCCTTCAAAGGAGAAGTAACTGTGGGTGAGGATACAGTTGGTCATGGAGACTAGGAACAAGGTTGTTGGTTTGGAATCCATAGGGTGTCTAGAAAGGTAGTGTTCGATAGCAATAAGGCCATGGGCATTAGGTATGTTAGTGTACAGGGACAGGAACTGTGGAGAGTCGGTTGAAGAAATGGTTGGTATCTTTTATATAGGAGGATAGGTTCCGGGTAATAGGTTGAAGTTGTTGGTCTACGAGAGCGGAGATTCTCTCAGTGCGGGCACAGTAACCGGCCACAATGGGGCGTCCTGGGTGGTTGGATTTATAGACTGTAGGAAGCATGTAGAAGGTGGGAGTGCAGGGAGTGGTAGGGGTAAGTAGAGAGACATACTCTGGAGAGAGGTTCTGGGATGGGCCTAAGGATTTGAGTAGTGACTGGAGATCCTGCCGTATTACTGGAATGAGATCACTGTGGCATGGTTTGTAGGTGGAAGTATCTGACAGCTGGAGTCCTGCCACGTAATCCTTGCAGTTCACAACAAAGGTGGTAGAGACTTTGTCTGCAGGTAGGATTATAAGGTCGGGATCAGTTTTTAGATGATGGACTGCGGTTCTTTCTGCGGTTGTAAGGTTAGTTTGCATGTTGAGGGATTTGGGGAATGACGGTGAGCCAAGGTTCAAGGTTAAGAAATTCTGGGGAAGTTACAGGGGATGGATCACGGTTGGATGGAGGAGTGAACTGAGTTAGGCAAGGTTCAATATTGGTCTTTGGTTGAGTCTGATTGGTCAGGTTGGTGGCGAAAAAGTGTTTCCACTGTAGGGACCGGGAGAAGGAGAGAAGGTCTTTAAGTAGTCCTGTATGGCTGAATTTGGGAGTGGGGCAAAAGGTGATTCCTTTGGAAAGGACTGATATTTCTGTGGGACTATGCCTTCTGGAGGGAATATCTGAGAGACCTCTCATGCTGTAAAAGTAAGAAACAAATAGCGACAACAATGCCAGATTCCTGGCACATGTAGCTTACCATCAAATAGGAAACAAACACACACACACACACACACACACACACACACACACACACACACACACACACACAGAGTTGGTCAAAGAATATCGGTTAAACCACAACAAGGGAATGGAGCAGAACAAAGAATTTGTGCAGCAGAGGCCGTCAACCGTCAACATGTTAGATTCTTACGGAAGAACTGTTACACCAGTTCTAAATTCAATTCCAATGATAACACAATCACATCAAAGAATGAATTATCGACTACCATAGACTTCTTTCGATCAACACAAACAATCGATTGTACAGAAGTGGGATGGTCATCCAATGTTAACATATCAAATTTTTGTCTTTGAAGTTATAAAATGACACTGTCCACCCGTACAATGCTGCAATTTCCATAAATTTTATGAATAAACTGTAAAAGTCAGCAGGTTTGATTACCTCTGAGAAGATAGTCCAAGTTCTAGAAAAACCTAGGAATATAGTACACATGAATAGACATCAGTTTTTTCAATGCAACTCTTAAGGGGATTAATACATTCACCTGGTTGGTAAAAAGTCACAACTTTACTTATGATGGTGTCTCATCAGAACATTAAAATTGTGCCAACATGAAAAGTATTACCCTTTAGCCAAATTTGTAATCAATCAACGACTCACTGCATATTTTTGATAGATATAAATAACGTGAAGTAACATTCATTTACATAATTAAAGATAAGCAAAGAGCCCCTTATTGCAGACCTATTCACTCCTGTTTTCAAAAATGGTTGAGAAAGCGGTTTATGAAGGAATACTGAATCATTTAACTGAACAGAACTTGTCAACTGCCTCTCGGCATAGCTTCCATACAGAGTTCTCAACAAAGAAAGCAATGAAAGACCCAATGAATAAAGTGTTAGCAAAGCTAAATTATCCGAACTATATGCGATTTGGGTCCATTTTGATACAAAACACTTTTGTTTTTATTTATTTCATTTTATTTCTCAAACTAGTTTCAGTGACAATATTGCTGTCATCAGTCGGTTTCTTTGTATCTTTACTCTAAAACATGCATTTTCTATATTTAAAAGCAACTGCAAGCCGACCAACAAATATGACTACATGATAAATTATGTAACAACCTACTGCACACCAAAACTGTATTCTTAACACTACTACAATTCCCATTAGTGTAACACTGACATAAAAAAGTTCACTTTTTCGTGTTTGATAATAACAACCATACAGTTGCAGATGACAATGTATTCTGAACAAACAACAACCAAAACAAAACAAATGCTGGAAAATAACAGCAACAAACCTAAAAGCCTCAGAGTGACAAAGTAAGATATTATTAAACTATTCAGAGAATACAATATTTGGAACCACACAGTACATACGTTAATGATGTTTTATAATGTTTGTAATGACACTATTTTTGCATGTTTTAGGGAAAAAATGCTGATGGTGATATTGTCGGTGAAACTAGTTTGGGGAAGAAAATAGAGCAAATAAAAAGAAAAGTTTTTTTTAAATACACAATAAGTTTCCAGATAAAATAAGTTATCCAACTGATTTATATTTTGCAATCTTTCCACAGCCTTTCATTGCACTGATGGCAAAATGAAATGTTAATAGCATTGTAGAGAATGCACTTGTGTGTTCAGAGTCTCACCTTACAACACAAAGCAGACTGTCCTAGATTGAGTCACAACAATGACTCTATACAAGGGTTGAAAACTTTTGTTAGTTATATGGCAATAATTATAGGAATAAAGTAGTCATTAACTGATAGATGGGTGATAAAGGACAGTAAGAAAGTGAAAATTAGAAACATCTCACAGTAGCATAGCAGAATCCCACATCCTGTGAACCAACCAGCCAAAAATCAAACACCAAGAGTCCATAAAGCAGGGAAGGCGGGAGGAATCAGGGTATGAAAATCCAGTATTTGATAGCATTGCTTAATCAAGCACGTCGTACATATGCAGAAAAACCTCTTTCCTGAGGACAACCCAAGTCATATAGCTACATGACTAAAGGCTACAAAAACAGACCAAACTGCTCACTCACACAGTGTCAGAGCATGTGCTTCATCACTCTCACTAGTCAGCAATACTGTTGTTCCCACACTGATTATTTTGTTTGTTCAGTACACAAACTGGTGCAAAAAGAGACGTGGTCACGCAAGTCATGGTATATTCTCTGTACCAACTTTTAGGAAGCTCCATTGGAATGTCCCATTGCTGCCCAACAAACTACGTAAAGAAGAAATAATGTTAAAAATTATATGAATGACATTTTTATCCTATACATTACCATACACTTGCTTAAACAAGGTATGCTAAGGCTGACATACCTCACTGTTCGAACTTGCAAGCAAGTTTTGTTGAAAATCATCAAGTCATGGGGTATCTGTGTATATGTCAAAGAAAATTTTAAATCCAATGAAAGTGATATAGAACACATTATAGCTTAATTATGAAAGCAAAATAAAATTATTATTTACTTGTACAGGTCACCAGATGGAGAGAAGACCATGTTGTATAATCAAACAGAGGAACTTCTGGAAGAAATAAACACTCAAAAGGAAAATGTAATTATATGTGGTGACTTGAATACTGATTTCTTAATATCTAATAAATTCAAAGACAATATTTGCTCCAGTCACTCAACGTAAGCCCAAGTGTAACTGAAACGAGTCAGGAAAAAGCTACCATCAGAGTGATAAAGAAAGGTTAATGAAGGGATTCCTGTATACCCAAAGTCTACAAATACTGCCTGTCTTGTTTGTATCATATATGAAATACTTATTTTTAAAAAAGGGCATCTTAAAAAAAGATCAAATGTTTGAACTAACTGTGAACTACATGCATATGAAATGAGGCAACTTAACCTATGTATACGTACATACAAACTCATGGAAAAGAAGACACCATACAGGAGCTGTTGTACAGAGCGATTCAAAAAAATGTTTGCAAACTGACATGGCACATCAGGCATATAACAAGAATCAGTAAGCACACAGAAAATGGGAGGTTGCAGAGGCCATCTGCACTACTAAATGGCACTGCAGTTATTTAGTTACATGTTACAAATGGATGTCCACTACAGGCAATGCTTGAAGTTTTGTCTAAATGCATCGAAACACACCTGACATTGACGCTCCATGGGACAGCACACCCTCTGAAAGATACCTGGTGCATCTCGAAGACATACCACTGCTGCAACAATCCTGCCCACTAGGTCCTCTGGTGATGTAACAAGTGTTTCATACATAAGGCCCTTCAGATTCCCCCCCCCCCCCCCCACCCCACAGGAAAAACCATCAAGGTGGCCATGTGACTGATCCACTGTGATCAAGCAAGTGGCCAGGATAGATTGCCTGCAGATGTGCTCACATTTGCCTGCTGCAATGCATGGGGGGAGGGGGGTGGGGGGAGGGGGGCGCTGAAATCGAATGCAGTGACAAATAGGCATGGGAACATCATTCAGTATGTTCGACAGAACGTATCACAGGAATACAAGATATGTGGGACCATAGAGTCAGTTCAGGAGAATGTACGACCCAATTACACAGTCTCCGAAGATGCCAGCCCAAAATTTAAGGGTAAATTAGCATTTTGAGAAATGAGAACACGTAGCACATGAATTAACATCCACCCCCGTAGCAGGTTGTGATTGGTCATCACACCCTTGAGTGAGAATGCAGCCTTATTAGTGAGAAGTATACTCACTGTGAAACTTCTGTCTGGAAGAAATTCCTGCAGAAACCACCACACAAACCCTACAGCACTTTTAGTCTTCCAGTTGTAATGCCTGGATGCAATGGAAATGAAATGGATGCAGTCCTTTGTTGTGTACAATACGCCTGACAAAGGGTTGGGGGACATAAGTGGCATGCGATACACTTCATGTACTTGTTGATGGCATATGCAGCACCCTTTCGAGAATGCTTTCCTCCGCACAACTGTCTGTGTTGTTCACTGGTGACCAGATTCTGGGTTGTGCATGTGGAAGAGCCAGTTTTGCACAATTGGTAATGCAGGGTGCCAAATAATGAATGGCATGAAATATTTCTATCGACAATTTTGCATGATACAATCACATGGCTTCTCATCCACTGCAGTGGGTCACACCATACATCGAATGCTTCTCCGCCATTTTGCAGCATTTGTAGTTAGCCATGTTACTTCCAACGTTTCCAAGCCATGAATGGCGACGGTATCCATGCGCGTTTGCTTAGCAACACCCTCTCTTAATTGTAGCGGCATCCCATGGCTTTGCAGTACCCAGTACGTATGTGATTACTGATCCTTGTTGTATGCCTGATGTGCAATGCCATTTAGTAAACTTTTTTTGAATCATCCTTTTTACTGTATGTCTTCTGACTTCAAATTCATGTAGAAATTAAATATTTAAGGTAAAGAAAACTGTTCTTGCTTGGTGTTGTCTCTGAACTTCTGGAACTCATAAGTAGGAACTTAATCCTGATTTATCAAATACTGTTTATTTATCACACGTAAAAATTGTACTAAAATGATTTCGTGGTTCCAATGAATAAATTAATAATAACATACTGCAAACTGGGCTGTGTTTTTACAGATGAAAGTAATTATTTCCTCTCAAAAATACCTGTCATCAAGTAAATTTTAGCTACCAATAGGACATTTGGCAACTTGAGATAGCTGAGGCTTTTTCAAAGAAGCAACTCTCTTTAATTGTAACCGATTACATTTACCTGCGATAAGAATAAATATCAAGAAGCAACACACAGCAAGAGCTTATGTGACTTACTTGTATTTTGTTAATGTGTACTGATTCTTTCCACATGCCGGAAGGTTCTCCTTGATAGGATGTACATCAATGTGATGGGTGAATAAATCACTGGTCTTACAACACAAAAGCAGTAAACACAAAATTACCATCAAAAAGCAGCACTTTACCTACCTTCCTTCAAGAATTGTAAAAATATTTGTCAAAAATTTGCAATCACTTGCAACAAATAAATTTTATTTCTGTAACAATTTCATGCACCTAGTGTCCTTCAGAAGATTAGTGTAAAAAATAATACCATATCTGTACATGTACTGTCGTCCATATGACACTTGATAATAATGTGTTGATTCTGATTTTCTGAAGAAGGGCACAGGCGCCTGAAACTGGTAAAGAAATAGAATTTCTTTCACGCAACTGTTTAAAAAAAACTGGCCCCACATCAATTTACACTATCTCAATAGAATATTCAATAATTGAGGCACTGCAAGTGTCCACTGCAAGCGGCCGATTCCACCCGTCTGCTTTGACCCATGACGTCACCAATATGGCAGAAACCACCATTCACAACAACTCCCATATGGCGCTTATGACGTCATTACGTAAACGTGACAACAAACACGAAAATAGATCAAAAAACCATCACACACATCATCCTCCAAAAATATAATGAAACTAACGGGGGTTTTTGGGTGGGGACAAACTGAATATAAACACATGCCACTGTACCAAAAGACACAAAACGACAAAATAAAATGACCCCACAACCTTCCCAAATTCCACTACACACCACATCCTCTGGAATCGGTCACTTCCCTTGACCTATATAGCCCAACAGCAACTATTGATATCACATTATAAAACTCCGAAACGATCACCAATGCCACAATTATTGCTTAAAAAACCCTAGAGAAACCAAATTGGAGTCAAACATTTCCCTTGACCTATACATGTCAACAGCAGCTCACAATACCAAAACACCAATACCTACGACCACACACTGGAATCAAACACACTCTTCGACCTATAAAGCTCAACAGCAGTTCACTACACTACCCATGCTACAACCACACATTGGAATCGAACACTTCCCTTGACCTATATATGTCAACAGGAAACAAATAAAAACCAAAAAAATCTCAATCACACACTACAACTCAACAACAACTGCAACAAAAGACATCCCCCACAACAAAATCACAAAACAACCACCACCCCCCACCCCCCTACCTCCAAAATACCTTGCCAGCAACTAAACCCCCCCCCCCCTCCGAGCCACAGCCACCCACCCCCCCCCCGACACCTTCGGCCTATAAATACTACTAACTGCCCTTAAAAAAACCCTAAAAATACAACAGCCCTCAGAGACGCTCTTCCGCAAACAGAACTCGTCTAAATGAGACTGAAGGTTAGAAGAGTGCCTCCAAAAACCCCTCTATTGTATTCGTACACGCCCAGGTCTCACAATTTTTAAACTCAACAGTATGATTACCTGCTAAATGAGTGTACCCCCGCTCACACAACCCCCTATAAGACGAAAATGTGTCTCCAATTATGGTACTCCCCTCTTCTATGAAATCCTCAATTAATCCCACTAATTCCCTTTTTGTCTGCCCCTCCAAAACCCTAAATAACATCCTGAAAAACCACCCCCACACTCCAATACAACAGCCCCCCCACACCCCGATACAACAGCCCTCCCACACCCATACACCAACCACAGACTAACCCCTCCCATACTACTTCCTCCCAAACTGTGACTCGTCAACCTCCACCACCACCCCAGGCCACCCAACTTACCCCTGTACTTAATATACTCCGAACACACTTCACGACAAAATGAAAACCATTCAAGCACAGTCCTCTCACTCACACCAATCCCATGCACACAGAAACTGTGGGAGGGTAACAAAAATGATAAGTCATTAACACAATTTCTCGAATGCTCAACTTAAGACTTCTCGAACCAGGAAGCTCGCCTTATAGAGTGTCATAGGTTATTCCTACGGCACCTCTACATGTAGTCGTCCCTGGTCCGAGATGCCGGAACTTTCGTCAATCACATTTCCTCCAGACAGACAGAGCACTTCACCCCTTTGGCCAACAGCCCAAAAAGCTGGAGAAACTTCATGAGGGACAAAGCACTGTTCCCCCATCTACGCACACAAACACTTGTCAGTCATATCCACACCTAAAATGCATAAACAAATCACACAAGACAAACAGCAAACAACACTACAATAACTTGGGCACAACAAAAACTAAATCGTTAACTCACTGGAAACTATTCCTGCAAATGCATAGTCAACACAAATACCGAACGCGTCAAGGACTAACATGCAACTAAACCCCCATACACCACATAACACGCAACCCATAAAAACCCCAAGTGAGAGCACCACCGACCGCATCGAAACAATACCTATAGACCCGCCACACTCACAAGCTGGATGCCACGCCGTCGTGACGTCACACATCACAATAGGATTAAGTCACGGGTCAAAGCCAACAGGTGGGATCAGGTGCTTCCATTGACTCATCCAAAATAACCATTATCATATAAAATATAAGAGTTCTTTAGACACGATTGAGAATAACAAAGCTATTAACAGTCACTGGCTCACTAGTAAACAAGCATTGTCTGTTGCTGCAGCCAACTGCTACTTTAACCATAGTAAATATATTCATATAATTCCCAAGATCATAACAATATTAAGACTTCGCTGCACATTTTCATTCCTAACTTGTTACATACTGCTGAGAACAGATAGTATATATCGTAGATACACAAATTACACAAAGCAAATAAATCATGGAAGTTACATTAACACAGCAATTGTCATTCGCATCCGACGGTGGTACTTACACCCGCCACCAGTAGCATCAGAGATAGCAGAGCAACTAATTTGTCAAAATAACAGGAGTAACTACTTCTCAGAATGACTGCTGCTGTAGGAGCTGCACTGTAAACAAATATCTGTAGCTACCATGTTAGGCCCTAATCTTATTCAAGTACAGTACACAGAAAATTAAAGCATCATTACTGAAGAAAGTTGTACAGTGAATCTTGCCAACAGGATGAAAAACAGCACAGAATTTCGATATTCAATAACAGACACTAATATAAAAACATAACAGTGAAAGAGGAATGGTATGTAAAAAGAAGAAATAAAGTATAGTAACATACATTCACACACGACAGAAAAGAAATGTTTGAAAAATTAGTTGATAACATAATATGCAAAATCAGTTTATGCTGACAGTAATGCCTGTAGCTACATATCCAAAACAATGTTGTCAAGACATGTATTGGGGAGGGGGGGAGGAGATATTTTGCAGATTCATGAGCTGCGAGTTTTTTCTATATATTCACAAAAACACAGTGCGCTGCCTTACATAAACATTTCACCACACCAGTTTGTAAATAAAACTAACACCTTGTATATCAGACAATGTAGAACAAGAAAATTATTCCTAACGACTTAAGTCTGACTATTTTCCTTCCTCCCAAAATGTTGTCCACGTTATTCTCATTACCCTGATCATTAAAATACGTGCAACAATGCCACAATGTTGCAAATATTGTCGTGTCTACGTAACTAACAGACGTCATAACTTTCGTAGCAACTGATGGTTCCAAAAAGTAAACCTGACTCTCTTACTTTTGCTTTTTTGTACAACTATATTAGATGTGTTTGGATAGTAACACAAAACTACAAAACATGAGCAATTAAATTTACCTCTAGATTCGAAAATACTCCTAATACATCACACTACTCAGCTTCTTGTTACTAAGGATCATCGTAGTATACAGTGTTTGATGGCACTGGTGTCTTCTGGTGACCGCCTGCGATAAAGATAGTGCAATATGCAGCAATCTGCTTACCACAACCAATTCTTTAATACTATTTCTTACGACCATGTACATTAGTTGTTCCACTGCTCCTAGCTTGTACGTTTAATATGAAAACACCTCATACGTGTTTACTCTTGCTACAAGGTCTTAACAATTTGACCTGAACGACACTGACACGTGAAGTCTGTCATAACTCTTTCCACAAAATTAACATTTGTCCGTATACATGCATGTCTGTATTTAAACAGATTATAAAACTAGGTTCGAAATCTCAAATCTAGAGTGTACAATCAATTAAAACATTGTATAAATCATTGCAAAACGCACACAACTTTACCTTCACAACAGTAACTTTTTCCCGCCCACAATAACTTAGTTTACCGCCAACCAGAGATTTATTTACCGCGCTACAGAGATTCATTTTTTTTGCGTACACTGTTAGTAGTCGATATAGTTAACCGAAGACCATGTGGAAGAAATAAGTTTGATGAGGAACTAGATCACTATAATGAGATGAAACTTTACACTTTTCGAAATAAAACACGTTATATCACGTTACATACTTGGGATGACAACCCCCGCAACACCTCGAACGAACCAGCTACTCAATTACACACTAAACATTTTCATTCTGAGAAGTTATTAAATAAATTTGAAAATAGTCCAGTGTTATGGCCGATTCTGTAGAGTTGAATGTGTGAACTTAACATAAAGAGACATTTATAAGTGCTTATGAGCAATACCAATGCCTCAATCTCAAACCAGATCACTCAAATTTAAGGGAAAAAGATGTTGGCCGGATTACTATTTTGGTAAAAGATGTTTAGTTATTCTTAAAATAGAAGTTGTTATATACCTTATAGGCTCCTGCACTGTGTATAATATATTGAATCATTTCCCCTATGGCCTTGCCTTGAGTGAAGCATTATATGCCGACGATATAACTTTATATTCAGCGATGCGGAAGGCCGTAGATAAAAATCGATGTGAACGAGCGTTATACCACGAAAATACTGGTGACAATATTTCTCTACATAGGTCGAAGTAAAATGATTTGTATTTGAACAAGAGCATATTATAAAAAATTAATATTCGTAAAGATTTTCCCCCCTGTGGGGGGCAATGAAACCTACCAGAATAACATACTGTAAGTTATATCAACACAATACACATGGCTGCGTAGGACGCCTTGAAATAACAATGATACAACGAATTATTGCTTGTTGATTTCTGAGACGCACCTGGCAACTGGACACCATGCAATCTAATTGGGAAATGCTCTGCAATACAAAGATGAGAAATGGTAAAAAATGGAATCTGTGCACTACAATTTGTGGCAAAGAGAATAAACAAATAGCGCAATTTGACAACAAAAGGTTAAATTTTAGGTTAATAGAGGGGAAACTAAAAGAATACTGTGACTGTTGTTCATGAAAAGTACGTAATTAGCAAAACTGTTGAGCCTCTTTATGGCGCAATCCCTCTCCACTTTCAGGTAACGTCTCTCTATCTCTTTCGGTATTATCCGATTTTCAGGTGCTATTTACGACCCCTTCCATATAAAATTCTATACAACCCTTATGGAGAGCAGGTGTGCGTTGTGGCCAAAAACTTAAGGAGGTTCGTGTTCTCTTCTCTTTTTCTTTGGACCAGGGTTTCTCACATACATCAAAGGTCCCTATGAAATAGCAGTTTTAATAAGACAAATAGTATTACCACAGTCTAATGCGTATAATCACAACATTCTCTTGTGCGAAAGTTGTTACTATTTGACAGCTGGAACGACACTAGCGCAGAAAGTAATATGCGTTGTAGGCATAATGTTTGTTCTTAATTATTTTGTACTTGATTAACAAAATAGTTAATATATCTTCCGTTCCGTGTGTTGATATATTATCAAGAGACAAGAATAATCTCAAAGGACATGTAAAAACAGCCAAACACACAGATTCAAAGACAAAAGCTACAACTTATTCATGATTAAATATTTTCAGATACGTGTGTATTGGAACTTACTGCGCTGAAATCAAGAAAATACAGACACGTATTTCATGCACGAAAAGCGTTTATTCCTGCTGTTCTTTGTTGTTATTATCATAGGTATTTTCCTTGGCATTTAAATTTTTTTATGGAGTCTTTATGATTCGACCATTTTTATATTTCAATCGACTTCCTAATACACGAATATTTTCGTAAATATAATTACTCTTGCCTCAAAAGCAAATGTGTTGAAGGTTCTTGCTGTTTGTGGCTCAGATTTAGTAACAAGCGTGGGATTTGTTTCTTCTGTGTTGGGAAAGAGTTTTGTTGCTTTTGGCAACTTATTATCAAACCTATGTGGTTTCGCTTAAGCTACAGGCATGGTGGCTTATTTGTTACGTTAAACAATATAGATATTAAATTCCATATAAGTTTCCTACATTCCACATTCACTGATTTGGCTGACAGCGAGGTAAATAAAACTCCACATTGTTGGATAGGTAAATGGCGTCTTTCTGCAAAAGGACAGGCCTTCTGAAGTTTTAGCAAATTTTTGTTATTAAAGGAAAAAGGCAGTACTCAGTAAATTTATGTAAGTTAGAAGAGAATCGCAAATAAACTGAACTTTAATGTACCATTTTGTATCTCCAAGGGTTCTCAGGACACTAAATAATTACAAATATGGTGTAATCTTTTAATTATTGTCGATTTTTATGGCACTACATACATTCCCTATTGTAAGAAGTATGTTATAAATCAGTATAAACGTTACTTTTCGCACTATTCGATGTCGTATTCAGAATTGTCGCTTGCTGGCTGCTTCGGGCGCTGCTCTCGCTGGGGTAACAAAAACCAGACGGAGTGTCGCCACTGTTATGTTAGACTGAGGTTTTACAATGATTTAAGTGTCTGTAGTGGCAGTGTGAGTAAATAGTGTTGATTATGAACTAATAGAGTTAGTACTGGTTATATTTGTACCACTGCTGCTGTTGCCACTAACAGTGCTAATAGGAGTAATAACAGTAACTATTATTATTATTATTATTTTGACCATAATAACAAGAATGGTAGTTGTAGGTAAAAAAGCGTTTATAGATGTACAAAAGATATGGTTTCTGATACAGCGAGTTATGGGGAAGTAGAATTTAAGAACACAGCACCAGCTAAGAATAGTGGGAAATGAGGAAGTTCCACCATCACTGTCTCTCTGCTATTTTCTTTCAGTACAAAAAACCGGGAATATGTTGGTATACCAAAACTTTGGTAAGGAAGGCGGAATAAGGATTGAGGCAGCTGGTTGCCCACTTTTACGTCAGAGTCTTTTAAAGAGACCATATTCGCCTTTTTGCGCTTTTCAGGTCGATTTTTCAGCTACTTCCCTCTTTCCCCTGTTACGGCAGGTTTCGCTACTTATACAAAACGAATTCTGAAGGCCACTAAAGTTTTGACAGTTGGTTTATACACTTTGACACATTTACATACTTTGACATATATAAGCAACACTTAAGTATACATGATATAAGGTTAATACAAAATCGTTTTCCACCAACCCGAGTTCACACTTTACACAACTTGATATAAAATGTACAACTTTTTTACCTAAACCTAGAGTATAGCAATAAATGCAATGAGTCCTGTCTGACTTCCCACACAGTCAGTACCACCTTGTAATATTGGAAGCAGGCTTGCAGATTCCATCAGTAAATTACATTCCCTGCCACCGCTGGGAATTTCAAAAAGCAAAGTCATCTGACTTCTCTAGAAACCTTGATAAGATCTTCTTATGGATTCCTGCCTTGAGCAGCAACTATGGAATATTTGTGGGTGCACAGCAAGAAAGTTTACTTTCAGAAATTACTGGAAGGAATGCATTCCTGTATGGTCAGTGATAAACTGTATGAGGACTTCCTCTCAACTGGAGGGCAATAAACAGCAGACAAACTGCTGCATAGTCTAGACACCATGCACAGCCAGTAATGGCTGGACACTGTCAAAAAACTAGACTTCAAACAATCAAGCAGACAAGTCCGGTCCCTGTTACGCAACTTTTCGGGGTGCAAATCGAATAACAAGCAGCAACATCCTCATAAAACCGAATACAGCTGCTGCAAACATCATCTCGACAACTAAACCATTTATTTTCCGACCTCACACCACACAAGTTTAAATGAGAAATGGGAATTATAATGGCAGAATGTCCAATCATAGCCCATATTCTCTCCTCTTCATTCCTGAACATATTTCAACAGCTTTACAATACATTACATCAAGTGAAGCTCCAGCACTGTGGTAAATATGCTAAAACATGGTTAGCCCAAATTTTCCCCAAGATTCTGAAAAAAGGGTCCATTCCACGATTAATGAAACAGATGAAGATCATTGGTATCTTAAAACCAGGTAATGCCCACAACAAATCTCAGAGTTATACCATTCTGAGAGCATAACAGAACACACGCTGAGTTACGTGGAAAGATTTCTGTGAAAAATACCATTCCATCCAAACCAAAGCTCTGTGGAGCAAGAACTTTTATTGACAACTTACATAGAAGATGGCTTCCAGAAGCAACCAAAGATTTCTGCTGTATTTATTGACCTGTCTGCAGTTTATGCCAACTGACACACAATTTCAGGTAATTATAAGCAGCACCATTAGTGACAAAAGGATCTCCAACAATGGCCTACATCAAGGCTCAGTCCTACCTTTACTGTTATTTAACTTGTACGTCGTAGATATCCCAGCCACTCAGTCATTGAAGTTTGGTTATGCTGACAACTGGGTAACGCAACACAGCACAAATAGAACACAGCACAAACAAACCAAGTTCATCAGAGATATATTAACAAAAGACTTAAGTGTGTAAAATGAGACAAATCATAAATGGAGACTGAATTAATTTGCTTTCATCTGAGTCATATACTAGCCAACTGAGAACTGGAAATATTTTTCGATGATCACCACCTGGCCCATTACAGATATCTACAGTGCTATGGAGTTACATTTTACAGAACATTCTCATGTAAACAGCATTTAAAGAAGACTGCAGGTAAATTGAGGTCAAGAAACAATATTCTGGAAAAGTTTTGTGGTATAATCATTCACCCTCAACCTTGTCTATTTAGCGGCAGTGTATTGCAGTCTGGATAAACAGCAGTCACATGAAGGTGGTAGATACACGACTAAATCAAACAATAATGGTTGTTACTTGCACAATGAAGTCCACCCCGTGTTCTGCCTACCTACCCTGAGCTGCATTCCACAATCTAACCTGAGAAGAAAGAATAATCTTCTCATGGAATGTAAGAAAATCTGATACAACTAGCAGCTGCCAATTATGACATGTCTAGATCAACAGATTCTACTCCAGACTCCGCCACTCAGGACAGCTAGCAACCTGGTTCAGTCTCCATAAAACGTGATGGTACCAGAGCTTCAGTGCTTTCTCCATGCTAACAAGAAACTGTGGGAATATGCTCTGCCTCATAGGACACAGAGTACACTTGTTGGAACTACATGTAAAATAATACCCCTGACAAGTGATTTCTCTTCACAGAGCACAATCTTGGACTCTGTTGTGTGAGAAGGCATTGTGGTCTATGCTGTCTTGTAATGCAGATGTGTCCTGTTATTCTGTAATATTTGTGAAAATAAAGTGTCATTATTTCGCTATGCCACGTCACATGTCTATTGCATGTCCTCTGTACCATACAGGAGTACAATGGTGATCTATGATGATCGCAAATTACGGCACATACGCCTTCAACTGGATACCGAACAACAACAATGCAGCCAATGGCCAGCTATGTGTGTCGCTATTCGCAATATTCGCCCACGAGTGCAACATTATATCATACGGTGCTCTATAACGAAATTTCCAACAAAGTGTTTTAGTAAAAACTGATAGTGACACTTGTCAGTGAAGGAAATCAACAAACGACGTCGGTGCCGACAATGGCGTCCTACTGCGGACTTACTGTGCAATTTTGACACCACCACCACTTCGCATGTGGTGCATACTGAACATTTACCATGTGTTCTCCCATACACTGGATTACCTACCATGAGTGATAGTTCTACCACGCTGTGTGAACCAAATCTCAAATTGGTGCCACTGCAGCTGCCCATGCAATCGCAATTCACTCATGCTATCAATCTCGCTGCACAAGGCAATGTGACATACAACTGCATTATCACCATACATGCTTCCATGGCAACAGATTTAATGAACCACTGATTTCAACCCTTAGCCATTTGGCATTCAACTAAAGCTTCCACCATTACATTTGGCTCAGCTCTTGTATGGTTTGCCATAGTGCATAGCATCCTTTCTGCCCACAACGTCACAAGTGACATGCAGAGTTGTTTAGTGACATCGTCCTGGCGCCAAAGGCAGAAAAAAATTCGACAGGAAGATCAAAACTACTATATCGTCTCTCCAGGACACTGGATCTCCAATTAAAACATGTAATACACAATGAACATTTAATGGACAACAGGCCCTCTCAACTATGGTGTCAACTATGCGGTTAATGCCTGATCATGTATTATGGACATTGTAGGTAGCCAAACTCCCAACTCAGGTTCAAATTGCAAAGATCATCAAAGAGTGGGAGACATTTGATCATAAACTTAAATTGGCCATCAGAAGTTTCGCTGTTATGCAACACAATGTATCAAATTTGATGATAACAACGCCACCGCATACAGCCAGTACCATCAGTCTCAATGTACTTTACTTACAACACCTGCTGAGACAATGTGCAATGTGACTGTCCCTGTTGATTGCCGACCGCAACTTTATAGCCCCTGCCCAGAACAGTGACCTCCCCATCCTGCCGAGACGACAACTGGCACATTCAGGAGGACGACGGTTCAATCCCGAGTCCGGCCATCCTGATTTAGGTTTTCCGTGATTTCCCTAAATCGCTCCAGGCAAATGCCAGGATGGTTCCTTTCAAAGGATACGGCCGACTTCCTTCCCCATCCTTCCCTACTCTGATGAGACCGATGACCTCGCTGTCTGGTCTCCTTCCCCAAAACAACCAACCAACCGACAACTGGCAACCATGTTCTGCTGGGTATGCCGGCCGCGGTGGTCTCGCGGTTCTAGGCGCGCAGTCCGGAACCGTGCGACTGCTATGATCGCAGGTTCGAATCCTGCCTCGGGCATGGATGTGTGTGATGTCCTTAGGTTAGTTAGGTTTAAGTAGTTCTAAGTTCTAGGGGACTGATGACCACATCTGTTAAGTCCCATCGTGCTCAGAGCCATTTGAACCATTTGAACCATTTCTGCTGGGTATCTCCACTACTGCTGGTATCATGCAAAGTTTGGTGGCGCCTCCCGTACCTGTTAACCACCGTGCTCAAGCGGATGTTGAAAGTTGGGCTAATTTACTTACTGGTGTCATCCTTGATGCGATCGTCAGATACACGAACCAATAAACAGGTGTTACCAAGGATCTTTACTCCAGTCAGAGATTCTACATTTCGATAGGTGCCATTGAACTTAAGCTCTTTCATTGGCTAGCTGTACCTGGCAGAAGCGTACAGAGAGAGTTATCAAAGTTTGGAGGAGATTCGGGAGACTGAATAAGACGGAGTTGAAAGCTTCAGCCTCGTGACGAATCTCATATGGCTTAAGACCCTGATATGTTGACGTAATTTTGACGATTGAACTGCCAGAGCACAAATGTAATACTTTGATTGCTTTGCTCCAATTCGTGATGCATATGAACAGTTCGCAGAAAATTTGTAAGGAGAGAGCTATTGCACCAGGGGTAACATCATTTTAAATGTAGTGTTTCCATGTTTCCATGATAGGTAAGTTTACCAGAAGTACATACTCTTAAAACCAAAGGAATATGAGACAAAACATTGTACTCTCCACGTTTAAATGGACAATGACACACTTCAAAAGGTGATACAAACAAGATCTGATGAGATTGCTGTAGCATATCTTCGTCTCCACGACCTGCAGCCAACTGCAGCCATCGATAATGGCTCCACCACCCTGATGCCACAAAGCCTTGGCATGCCCATCTTGCAGCAAGTGCCACAGCCTACACTATCTTTGCACAGCAATAAGGTCAGTAATGCGCTTCCCACATGTGAGCACCTCACTTCAACCCTACCCATTCTGCATCGGCAGCCATTCGCAGACCTTCCACAAGTGACTTTCTCCAAATGTGCAGACACAAACAGTACAGTACAAGGATTCCTTACGATGCCAGGGCGCCCAGTTCAGCACAGACAACGCTGGCTCCCACCTGATAAACTTTGCAAAGTGGAAACAGTGGTGATGATCTTTTAAAAGCTTGAATAGTTCGACCCTCAGACAGCTCGTGTGCTTCACCCATCAAGTGAGTGTCTAAAAAAACGGTTGTCTGCGCCTTTGTGGCTATTACACAGTCCTTAATGCATTCACTGTCATCCACAGTTACCCAATATCTAACACACAGAACTTTACTCACTATCTTGCAGGCATGTCTGTATTTAGGATATTGGACTGTAAACTGGCTTATCACAAAATAACGATGCACGCAGATGACGTTCAGAAGAAGGCAGTCATTCCACTGTCTAGTTTGTCTGAATATCTTTTTTATGCAGTATGGCCTAAGAAACACATCCAAAATGTGGAAATGATCTCAGATAACATCCTCCTTGAGCTACCCTTCTACTATGCATACTTGGATGGCATCCTCGTTTTCTCGCAAGATAATGACACATACAAGGCTCATCTCAAACAACTTATCGATGTCCTCACTATGATTGGTGAGATAATCAATGACGAGAAAAGCTAACTAGAACAAACCGAAGTTACTTTTCTGGGTCATGTGGTTTCGGCTGTTGGTATGCACCCAATGCCACAATGAACAGAATAAATCCATCAGCTATCTCCTCCCTGAGACTATCAAGAATTACACCATTTCCAAAGGGACGAGAAATTTTTACTGGCGCCACGTAACGAAAGCAGCTACTGTTAAAGCAACACGCAGACAGCCTTCAAAAAACTGGAGTGCTTTACTCAGGCGACAACCTGGCACATCCACTCCCTCTCAGAGAGTTGTTAACATGGACACGAATAACTGAATTGGTGCAGTCCTTCAACATGAGGCAGTAGGCACACAACCACCCCTTAGATTATTTTCCTGGAAACCCACTGCCTCACAGAGCAAATGCTTGGCATGTGATCATGAATGCCTTGCAGCCTATGAGGAAACTGCCAGTTTAAAAATAATGCTGGAGGCTGATCATTAATCTCCTAAACAGACTACATGCCACTAGTGGGTTCCATCTATGACCCATCAAAAGACTTATCCTCAAGCTGTTTCCGATACTTCACTTACATTTCTCAATTCTTGATGGATGTACATCATGGCAGGGATTGTTTGACCTCTCACAGAACCAAGCTCATCCTCAAGTACCACAACAATTTCAGAAACTTTTTTTTTTACTACATGCACAACTTAGCCCAACCTGGCATCCGACCAATGACAGAACTAGTTACCGATCGTTTTATGTGTACAAATATCAAAAAAGAAAATGGACATAAATATATCTACCTTGTCACAGAAGCAAAGTAGGATGATATGCACAAGCACCTCATGGACAACTTACCATACCAAAAGGACGGTTTCAATATGTCCACATAGGACTCCTTCCTGAATCCAAGGGTTACTGATAATACTGCCTATCACTGACCAAATCACATCTTTGGTTGAAGCTGTTCCTCTACATGACACTACAGTACAGTCTATTTCGACACCTGAATTTCTCGCTTCAGATGCCCTGTATCCATTACCACAGACCAGTATCGACAGTTCGAGTTCACTTTGTTTTCTGCACTATGTGCTCTCTGTGGTACCCACCATTCCTGAACTACAGTGTACCACAAGCAAAGCAACAGCGTAGTCAAATTGTAGCACCACATACTAAAGACTACTTTAACGTGCCACTGTAAGTTACTGGATGGAAGCATTGCTGTGGCTGCATCTAGGCATACATACTACACACAAGAAAGAACTATATGCATTCCTTGTTGAATTATTTGACTAACCTCTCGCTTGCCCCGCCAACTTCACGCTTCAACCACCTCCAATGGATTCTACTGAAATTCCTGCTCTCATTAGAATAGTTAAAGAACACATTACTTATGGCAAAATCCCACCTCCACAACCTCAAAGTACCCTAGAAATTTAAGGCCACACAGCAACCTGTCCACATTGCAGCAACATCATAATCTGTGATGATAGAATTCGACTTCCTCTGCAGCCCACTTAAACAAGCCTGCAGAAGATGTTAAAATGTAGTGCACACGCCTTTCACATCCTCCTCAACAGCAAACCCACCATAGTATTACTAAGCTACTTAAAACGAGAGTGGATGCTTCCATATGATCTGTCCACCATTAACACATTGAAGTTGCCAATACACGTGAAAATGCAACCACACTTACTGTGCCCATCACCGATTTCATAGTCATGTTGGATGCCAGCAGTTTCCAGCCCAACAACATGAGTGTCAGATTAATAGACAACCTCATTGTCGAAGGCAACCACCCTGAATGCCACACTTGGAACAAGTCCATTAGACGCCACTTCACCCATTATTACATACTGTCCTGCCAATGTTAATACAGCAGCCATCTCATCACATCCATTCTCCAATGGCTTCCTCATGATTATCATTCCTTGAACTGCATTACCCATCACAACAGTAACAACAACAAATGGGGATGATTTATCACAACCTGATCTCCACAAAATGCTGGTGCCACCAATCAGTGTGGGACAATCTCTCTTTGCTCACATGTTGCTGCCCCAGCCTGCATACCTACATGACTTTAAACTCCATGGACATGCAGTGTGATGAAACCCTCACATCCTTCCTCACAATGCTCCTCACTACGGAGGCGGGGGGCAAGGGGAAGGGTGAGAAGGGAAAGGTTGGGGAGGGAACTCTGTGGGAACTACATGCAAAGTATGCCACTGACAAGTTGTTTCTCTTCACACAGTACAATCATTGATTCTGATGCATGGGAAGACAGCACAGTCTATGTTTCCTTGTAATATGGATGTGCCCTGTTATCATGAGCTATTTGTGAAAATAAAGTGTCGTTATTTCAGTACACTGTGTCATGTCTTTATTGTATTGTCACCTATACTATACATGACTACATACTTAACAGGATCTGTACCAACCTTGGGAGATGTTATGACCTAATTTACTCTCAGACGCATTGTGGAAGAGTGCCATAAGAATTCGTGCCCTGGAAACCCCTCAGACTTCTGAATACAACAGCAAAAGTGGTAAATTATATAAACAATATGGCTGTTAATGTGTAAATTACGTAGATATTGTATTATGTTGTATTTGTATTTCTACAGAGATATGTAATTGTAATATGATTAATAATAATGTGGAGTTTGAATTGCATATGCCAAATAACTTGTTGTTAAGGTACTCACATCGCCAGGTGGCACTATCGAGTAATTTCCAGGTCAAGACAATCTGTAAAGGCGTGATGTGCCCATTGTACCGAGACAGTGCGTCAAAAAGTTTTATTAGTGAAAAATGCCTACTAGATACATAGTTTGGTGACCTCATAACCATTGTAGTGACTGTAAACCCATTGCCATATGTTCACTATGTCAGTTAAAACTACATTTACGCTTCAGACCGGATATTATGTGCATTAGAACAATAACTTTAGACCTCTGGTCATCATTCCCTGGGAACATAATCTAATTTTGAGGATCTCGCACACATAGAAATTACAGAGGTGGCCATCCCCACAATCGATCCTTTTTGTACCCAAAAATCACTTGATAATGGGAAAATGTCGGTTCTACACAAACGTCTAAAGAATGTGTAGTTAAAATTTATGCCATTTGCTATGGTCAGTTGTTTAGATAATTGCGACCCAATGTGCAAAAACGGTTAAAAACCGGTTTTTGTGGTTTTCTTCATAACTTGAGTAAGTTTGAACCTCTGTAGCTCGTTAACAGATAGAGATATAGAAGAGAGTCTTGACGTTCTCCCAAGATCATCTTAGGATCATATGATAAAAATGGCGACAATTTGCCATGAACAGAATGTGGCTATATCCACAACTCGTACTCTTCATAGCAAAAAATAATAGTTTTTGGAGATTTTCTCAGGGACGGCCTATGAACAAATGGCGCCGTTATAAGCCACCTAGGACCCATACTAGACCACACCTTATGCAAAACCACCAACGATTTGCTCAGTTTACCTGCGCTGGAGGAAGAGTATAATGTTTAAATTTAGAATCTGAACTGTAGGATAGCTCCAGTATGTCCTTTCTTCTGGCAGGTATACAAATTGTCACTAGGCCGATCGCTACACAAAACACTTAACTCCTGATATCTGTGATCAATACAACCTGACATATGACTCCATGAAAAATCGCATTTTCACATGTGGCTATATGGAACATATTGTTACCAATGCATGGACCAATAGTGTGTGTCTAGCAACTAACAGCTGTATCCAGAAACTCCAAATAACGGCTTACGAGTATACCTTTATGTTCACTAACAAATAAACGTTTCTGCAGAGACAGAAGTATTTTAAGATGACCTTAAATTTAACTGACAACTCACGGGTGTTCTTGGTTCATCCTGATCAGCAGTTGTGATATTAATTTTGATGCAGGAATAACATGGATTCGTGAATGCACATTACAGAGACAGTCACCTTCCACTGGAATATTTATCTGTAGCAAGGAAAATTAAACTAATTAAGGCTGTTGTAACGTAAAACACTTAACAGAAGAAAGACGACTTTCAAAATATTTAGCAAACTTCTTGAGTGTGTCCCAAATTGCATGTTGTTGTTCTTGTGGTCTTCAGTCCTGAGACTGGTTTGATGCAGCTCTCCATGCTACTCTATCCTGTTCAAGCTTCTTCATCTCCCAGTACCTACTGCAGCCCACATCCTTCTGAATCTGCTTAGTGTATTCATCTCTTGGTCTCTCTCTACGATTTTTACCCTCCACGATGCCCTCCATTAGTAAATTGGTGATCCCTTGATGCCTCAGAACATGTCCTACCAACCGATCCCTTCTTCTAGTCAAGTTGTGCCACAAACTCCTCTTATCCCCAATTCTATTCAATACCTCATCATTAGTTATGTGATCTACCCATCTAATCTTCAGCATTCTTCTGTAGCACCAAATTTCGAAAGCTTCTATTCTCTTCTTGTCTAAACTATTTATCGTCCATGTTTCTCTTCCGTACATGGCTACAGTCCATACAAATATTTTCAGAAACGACTTCCTGACACTTAAATCAATACTCGATGTTAACAAATTTTCTTCTTCAGAAACGCTTTCCTTGCCATTGCCAGTCTACATTTTATATCCTCTCTACTTCGACCATAATCAGTTATTTTGCTCCCCAAATAGCAAAACTCCTTTACTACTTTAAGTGTCTCATTTCCTAATCTAATTCCCTCAGCATCACCTGACTTATTTCGACTACATTCCATTATCCTCGTTTTGTTTTTGTTGATGTTCATCTTATATCCTCCTTTCAAGACACTGTCCATTCCGTTCAACTGCTCTTCCAAGTCCTTTGCTGTCTCTGACAGAATTACAATGTAATTGGCGAACCTCGAAATTTTTATTTCTTCTCCATGGATTTTAATACCTACTCCGAACTTTTCTTTAGTTGCCTTTACTGCTTGCTCAATATACAGATTGAATAGCATCAGGCCCGCATCTCGTGGTCGTGCGGTAGCGTTCTCGCTTCCCATGCCTGGGTTCCCGGGTTCGATTCCCGGCGGGGTCAGGGATTTTCTCTGCCTCGTGATGGCTGGGTGCTGTGTGCTGTCCTTAGGTTAGTTAGGTTTAAGTAGTTCTAAGTTCTAGGGGACTAATGACCATAGATGTTAAGTCCCATAGTGCTCAGAGCCATTTGAACCATTTGAATAGCATCAGGGATAGGCTACAACCCTGTCTCACTCCCTTCCCAACCACTGCTTCCCTTTCATGCCCCTTGACTCTTATAACTGCCATCTGATTTCTGTACAAATTGTAAATAGTCTTTCGCTCCCTGTATTTTACCCCTGCCACCTTCAGAATTTGAAAGAGAGTATTCCAGTCAATGTCATCAAAAGCTTTCTCTAAGTCTACAAATGCTAGAAACGTAGGTTTGCCTTTCCTTAGTCTTTCTTCTGAGATAAGTCGTAGGGTCAGTATTGCCTCACGTGTTCCAACATTTCTACGGAATCCAAACTGATCTTCCCCGAGGTCAGCTTCTACAAGTTTTTCCATTCGTCTGTAAAGAATTCGCGTTAGTATTTTGCAGCTGTGACTTATTAAACTGATAGTTCAGTAATTTTCACATCTGTCAACACCTGCTTTCTTTGGGATTGGAATTATTATGTTCTTCTTGAAGTCTGAGGGAATTTTGCGTGTCTCATACATCTTGCTGACCAGATGATAAGAGTTTTGTCAGGACTGGCTCTCCCAAGGCTGTCAGTAGTTCTAATGGAATGGTGTCTAGTCCTGGGGCCTTGTTTTGACTTAGGTCTTTGAGTGCTCTGTCAAACTGTTCACGCAGTATCATATCTCCCATTTCATCTTCATCTATCTCCTCTTCGATTTCCATAATATTGTCCTCAAGTCTAAATTCAAACGTAAGTTCAGTTACTCTTATTAATAAATCAGTCATCTGATAATACAGACAAAATAACACTTTGTCAGGTAGTTACAGTGTCACAACCTTGAGGATGCTGAGAGTGGCAGGGATCTGAAAACAGCTTAGCCAACACAAAGTGTTCCATATGGTGCTGACTTTTGACACCCAGTGCTTGGGGCCCTGCAGAAAACTTACTGCGCTCTTAGTACAGCTAGTGCATTGGGAGCTGTTAACATATTTATGTATGTTATCAATCTTGGGATTGGCTCTTGTGTAAAAAAAAAGTTTGATGATCACTGGTCAAGAAGGATAC
Organism: Schistocerca piceifrons; assembly: GCF_021461385.2. Classification (NCBI taxonomy): domain Eukaryota; kingdom Metazoa; phylum Arthropoda; class Insecta; order Orthoptera; family Acrididae; genus Schistocerca; species Schistocerca piceifrons. The sequence continues at coordinate 259,450,546 of NC_060144.1, read as the reverse complement.
GAACATTTACAGGAACAGTTCTGAGGTGGTGTTCTCAATGCTTCATTGCCTCTTCCTCGTATAACCCTTACCAAGGAGTAGGAAGGAACCAATCCAATACTCTGAAACATGGTTTCCAGTACAACATCAGTGTGGCAGCAGTACACATGCCCATTATACACCCCCAACTTTCTCAAGAATGCCACCTCCCACTGTTGCACAACAGAATTTCAATTTAGGGAAAGAGTGGGAACAGTGATATTCAAAAACTGAAATCCAAATTACACTTTAAAAAATCTTTATTGGTTTAATATCATATGGTAACCATGTATACTGTGCTTAAGTATATTAAAAGTGGAACAATAATATCTTAATGTACTGTCTTTCCTTTAAAAAAATTAATCATGAAAGTGTCTCAATGTAGCTATGAATTTTTAATTGTGTGTACAGTGAGACAGTGCCTCGAATTCTAACGAAGATCGTAAGAAGCGAAGTTGCATTCAAGTGAAACAGCAGATTGTTGTCTTTTTGTGTTGCTATGTGTTGTAGTAGGTTACAGTACGCTTGTTCGCCCACTGCTTGAATACTGCTCAGCAGTGTGGGATCCGTACCAGATGGGGTTGATAGAAGAGATAGAGAAGATCCAACGGAGAGCAGCGCGCTTCGTTACAGGATCATTTAGTAATCGCGAAAGCGTTACGGAGATGATAGATAAACTCCAGTGGAAGACTCTGCAGGAGAGACGCTCAGTAGCTCGGTACAGGCTTTTATTGAAGTTTCGAGAACATACCTTCACCGAAGAGTCAAGCAGTATATTGCTCCCTCCTACGTATATCTCGCGAAGAGACCATGAGGATAAAACCAGAGAGATTAGAGCCCACACAGAGGCATACCGACAGTCCTTTCCACGAACAATACGAGACTGGAATAGAGGGGAGAACCGATAGAGGTACTGAAGGTACCCTCCGTCACACACCGTCAGGTGGCTTGCGGAGTATGGACGTAGATGTAGATGTAGTAGGTTTAGGCAATAACATTTTTACGTATTTTGTGTCAATGAACGAAACATTTGGAACTACAAGCATCATAAATTTGTTCTATAGTTTCAAACTTTTCCTAAGAAATGTAACTTCTCATTCGGATGACGCTCCTACAATTGAAAGAATTTTTCCTACATAATATATTTTCTTTTTTGCCTCAAACTCTACAAAAACAAAGTCACCCACTTTGGGTGAGCGCTGTATGTTTTCAGAGTTAACCATTTCCGGTTCTGGAATCAATTGTGTCTACATCTTCATCTACATCTACATTTATACTCCGAAAGCCACCCAACGGTGTGTGGCGGAGGGTACTTTACGTGCCACTGTCATTACCTCCCTTTTCTGTTCCAATCGCGTATGGTTCGCGGGAAGAACGACTGCCAGAAAGACTCCGTGTGCGCTTGAATACGTGTAATTTTACATTCGTGATCTCCTCGGGAGGTATAAGTAGGGGGCAGCAATATATTCGATACCTCATCCAGAAACGCACCCTCTTGAAACTTGGACAGCAAGCTGCACCGCGATGCAGAGCGCCTCTCCTGCAGAGTCTGCCACTTGAGTTTGCTAAACATCTCCATAAAGCTATCATGCTTACCAAATAACCCTGTGACGAAACGCGCCGCTATTTTTTGGATCCTCTCTATCTCCTCCGTCAACCCGATCTGGTAAGGTTCCCACACTAATGAGCAATACTCAAGTATAGGTCGAACGAGTGTTTTGTAAGTCACCTCCTTTGTTGATGGACTACGTTTTCTAACGACAATCCCAATAAGTCTCAACCTGGTACCCACCTTACCAACAATTAATTTTATTTGATCATTCCACTTCAAATCGTTCCACACGCATACTCCCAGATATTTTACAGAAGTAACTGCTACCATTGTTTGTTCCGCCATCATATAATCATACAATAAAGGATCCTTCTTTCTATGTATTCGCAATACATTACATTAGTCTATGTTAAGGGTCAGTTGCCACTCCCTGCACCAAGTGCCTATCCGCTGCAGATCTTCCTGCATTTCGCTACAGTTTTCTAATGCTGCAACTTCTCTGTATACTACAGCATCATCTGCGAAAACCCGCATGGAACTTCCGACACTGGCTGATCAAAGGTCTCATCATCTGAAGAACCTTGCAAAATTAATTAACTTTCGTCAGCATCAGTTGCATCAACTAGGAGTAAAGCTCGTTTTGCTTTAGGTCCCTTTATGTCTTTTCGTTTCCTTTTCATTTGTAGTTCATCCCTTTTTGGTGTGTCGGTAGCAATCATTGGTCTTCCTTTAGGCTGTCAGCCACTGCAAATTTTTCTTGGTTTTGCCTGTGGGAAACCTCATGTGTCTTCTGGAGAGAGATAAGACATTGGTGCAGATTTTCCATGTGATAGTGAAGAACTGGATGCTATAGCCTGTGCTTCACTTTCATCATGTAATGGGTGTTCCACATCAGTTTCAGTTTAAGACCTTTTTCGGGTGATATGTGTGTTTCCAGGCTTTCATTTAGAGATGTCAGTAACAGAGGATGGAAGAAAACCATCCTCATTGAACACATGGCGACCTAAAGGAAATATCCCTGTCTTCTTAAATCCCACAATGACACTGACAGGAGTCATTCCTCAGAGAGATGTTATCCTCACACAGTGAGCAACATTGTAATTTGAAAATGAGACATCATCCATGTATCTACAGCAGCATCATAAAATGTATGGGAAGGTTTCATGGCACTGACATCAAGAGGCTACAGTTTATTGGGGCAATGAGTTGGAATTGTCAGAATCGTTATACCATTCTCTTTGCACAGATCTATTGCCTCTATTGGGATGTGCCTCTCATGATTACCCATCAGTAATGAAGATGGATTTACTTTTGAGCTGGCAGAGAACTTGATGAAGTGATGAATCACCTTCACAAAAGATTCTGAGTTCATCCAGCCTCCTTTAACGTGGCTAATGTACCAGCAGGTGCTCCTAATACCATATGATCTTTAAAATCCGCATCTGGAAATATAGTGACAGGGGGTAGGCTGTTACCGAGAGCATTTATAATACAACACATTGTAACCAGTGTTCCACATTCTGCACTGGTTGCCTTGTTATCTTGTTTCAACCCTTTAATGGCCAAAAATCTTCTGTGGCTTCTGCACGATTGTTGTTCCAGTTTCATTAAGATTGAAAATACGTGATCCATCAGCGAAATTTGGATGATGTTTGATTACTTCTTCCAGTTTATCAAAGAAATTTGACACATTAAATTTATTGAAGCCTGTAGCTCTAGATAAGCTGCATCCTTTTGGGGTTTGAAGAGACAGTTGAAGGAATCTCTGACAAAAACCTTTCATCCAGTCACTAGATGCTTTGTCACTTTCAGTCCAGGTTTTGGGTAAAACAATGTTATTTTTAATACCTAATTCATAAGCTAAGGTACGACAGTCGTTCATAGTAAGTCCATAAAACATTTTAGAACACACAACTAGATATTCACACAAACTAAGCTCCAATTCGGGTGGAAAAATGTCGTTCAAAATGGCTCTAAGCACTGTGGGACATAACATCTAAGGCTATTAGTCCCATAGACTTAGAACTACTTGAGCCTAATTAACCTAAAGACATCATACACATCCATGCCCGAGGCAGGAAATGTGGTTCACTGAATAGATGGGACACATGTTTGAAGTGTTATCCTCATAACATTTCTTAACGTATCAAAAGGATAAGCCTTTCAGCTTAGGTGCACTCCTGATGCTCATTTTATTTTCCATCACCAGCATGACAGCTTCTGTCATTGAAGATTCTGAAAAGCCTCCTATTTCCTTATCAGTCTTCTTTCTCCTGGGCATTTTATAACCTAAAAGAAAAGTCTGCACACTAAAGTCTACAGAAATCACTGTTTTATACAGCAAGCACGCATTTTCAGACACTAAGAACAACACATATCTCACTGTACCCTCATCATTCAAGTCTCACTGTTCGCAGTTGCAAACTTTTTTTCAAATTGGTTCCAAATACATTCAGCTTAAAGCAACATTTCAATGAAGGGGATTCATATGTCTTGGAAAAACCATAGTTTTGAGTGACTCATGAAATGATTTGAACATACCAGTGGTCATCTAAGAAACCAGCTATGCAAATTTAGTAAAAAGATACTTTTTTTACCTCTGAGCACAAATATGGGGTGATCAAAAAGTCGATATAAATTTTAAAACTTAATAAACCACGGAACAATGTAGATAGAGACGTAAAAATTGACACACATGCTTGGAATTAGATGGGGTTTTATTAGAACCGAAAAAATAACAAAGTTCACAAAATGTCTGACAGATGGCGATGGACAGCAAAATGTCAGTGACTGCGCATGACAATCATGTTACAGAATCGTATCATCCCCAGCCTGGCTGATAAACACCTGCTGGAACGTACGATGTTTATGCAGGATGGCGCTCCACCCCATATTGCTAGACGCGTGAAAGATCTCTTGCGCGTGTCGTTTGGTGATGATCGTGTGCTCAGCCGCCACTTTCGTCATGCTTTGCCTCCCAGGTCCCCAGACCTCAGTCCATGCGATTATTGGCTTTGGGGTTACCTGAAGTCGCAAGTGTATTGTGATCGACCAACATCTCTAGGGATGCTGAAAGACAACATCTGACGCCAATGCCTCACCCTAACTCCAGACATGCTTTACAGTGCTGTTCACAACATTATTCTTCGACTACAGCTATTGTTGAGGAATGATGGTGGACATATTCAGCATTTCCTGTAAAGATTATCATCTGTGCTTTGTCTTATTTTGTTAAGCTAATTATTGCTATTCTGATCAGATGAAGTGCCATCTGTCAGACATTTTTTGAACGTTTGTATTATTTTGATTTTAATAAAACTCCATGTCATTCCAACCATGTGTGTCAATTTGCCACTCTCTATCTACATTATTCCGTAATTTATTCAGTTTTCAAATTTATACTGACTTTTTGATCACTCGGTATATCAACAACGAAATCACAACAAGAATGTCAAGTAGGAAACATGGAAATCCATAAACTAAATAATAATGGTTACCACATTCACAGTAGGTACCAACAACTGAAACCAAAATTCCAGAGATAAAACTAATGTCTCACTGTTCCCACTCTTCCCCTACTTTTATTTATGGACAAAGAAGACCTGTGATGGCTTTCAAATTCTACATTCAGATTCACATGGCAAAGCTGTTTCAGTAGACTCTGAAGAACATAGTTGGCTGTGTTTCATCTACTGATCCAGATGCATCAGTCAAAACAGAGAATCCCATTTTATGTGCTAGAAGAGAGGGATGGAAAAACACCCCTAGGAACTGGAACCTTCCAAAGTTTATAGTATAGTGCCACGTGACACACACACTACAAATGCAGCAGTCCAGTTGGTATGACTGCACAGTAATTTATCAAATTTGAGAGACAAGAATTGACATGGGTCAATCCTAAGCTGTTGAAAGTAGATTCAGTCGACAAATGTGTGTGGTTTTGAAAGATTTGTCACATTTTAGTTAGTTAGTTACAGACCCTATGTTACTTTTTACATCACCAAGCCAAAAAATGTTTTCTAAACCGATGTTGGTCAATTTTAGTTATGCTGGTCAATATCGAACAAGAGAAAATATGAAAGTGATAAAATAAGTTCATTAACATGATCAGATTTGTTATCAAAAGTACTCTGCCTTTTTTCAAGTTTAAAACCTGTTACTCAACTTCAGAGAGTATTAGTGCTGAATATTTTTGATGATATTCAAGAGGTTTTTCTCAATCGTTCTGGCTTTTTTTTTTGTTTCAGGCTTTTAATCTTTATTTCATACCACAATATAGGGTAGTAATTTTCTTCTTTTTTTGTAAATATATTCCAAGATTATTTCACAAGCTGGGCTCAGTCATACATGCTGAAAAGAAGGCCTCCAAATTTTTGTGTGATCTCTCCAAATGCTTTTTAAATTAAACAAACGTTATTGGCATTTTACATGTTTATTCTTCAAGTCGTCTACCACTAGAGGTCTTCAAACTGTAGCAAGTAACAAGGCAGTGTGTAACATATCTCTTGGTGCATGAGAAACAGTGATCCATAATCCAAATTCGAAGAGTTCTTCTCCACAGAGTGACGTCCCCTTCAGCATGACAATGTCAGACAACACGAGCTGTGTGTCATCCGATGCCTTGGGTTCACTATCACCACTCATCCTCCATACAGCCCTACTTGACCCCAACTGATTTACATCTGTTTCCAAAACAGGAAGAACACCTTTAAGGACTTTGCTTTGATAGTCACGATGCAGTGCAAGCAGATGTGAGGTCGTGGTTCACTCAACAAAATAAAACATTCTACATGACGGTCTCTTATTGGGAGAAAAACATTCATTGCCACGGTTACTATTCTGACAAACAAATATGTAGACATGAAAAATAAAGGTGTAGAATAATAATAGCGTTTCTTTTGTTTAAACAGCTTTAAGATTTTTCACATAAAAGATTCAGAGCCATTACTCTTCAGCACACACTTGTATAATGAAGTTTTAGATCATTGAATCAAAAAGGTGGCACTTGTATTGATATTAATAATATAATAAGTTGGACTTTGTATATATAATTGTATATGGTTACTGTTTCAATATCAAAGTAATCTGTATTTAAAAGCATGACTAGCAGTCATTTCAGGGTCAATGAATTTTGTGTAATTCTTGTCAAATTTGGTTCCTGGACATGGCATATTTTCTTACTCACCAAAACACACAAAAAATTGCGATTACAGAATTTTGCCACATATTGGAAAATTTTTGTGGCTATCCTTGGTATGGTATAATGATAAGGAATTAAAAAATCTTTACGGAAACGTCTCGTAATTTCCAAGAATGATTGCCTATCAAAGCCGCAAGGTGCAAACGATATATATCGAATGATCCATTCTAAATTGATCACGCGACTGTGCTGGCGGGCGTTATGATAAATTATTTGTGAGCTGCTAGGAAAACCCAAATTATTTATGATGGTTGTGAGTGGGATGCCTGGTATCGTAGACGTATCTTCGGCCGATTGCGTCGTGTGGAAGAACCTAATTCCATGCTTATGCAGCGTAGAAAATTGTTTAAATTTTTGTCGGAAATGTGACAATCTGCCCTTACTTTTGCGTGACATTGGCAGAGTCTACCCAGGTTACGGCAAAAAGGGAATGCTTCCCATAGCATACACATCAAATGGACTTTCTCGTGACAACAATGTCGACGACGAGTGAGGTAAGTCGTTTCTTTTGTAACTTTACAACTATTTTAGTAATGTTCTTTTGTCGTTGCTGCAGAGACTCCTATAAACATGCTCATAACGCCCGCCCCCACAGTCATATGATCGATTTAGCATCGCACGATCGATATAAATCGTTTGCACACAGGGGCTTCGATGGGCAAACATTCTTGTAAATTACCCAAAACTTGCAGGAGTCGAGGTAACAATCACAGTACCGAAACGTGTGCCCACAATGAAATATAGATACAATAGTCCAGGTGGGAACACAGAGGGGTAAAATAAAATAAAAGTAACCTTTTCTTACATGCATGACATAAGAAACCAGCACCATGACAGGTTTCACAGCTGCCAAAATTTCAATAGATCCCTCAGAACATAACTCCAAGGAAATGCATTAACTACATATGCTGGTGTCCATCAAATTTTATGATTGTTGTCAGGACATTCGTCAAGAGCTGGAGAATTTTCTTTTGGAAACAAATGGCTTAAAGAAGAACCAAGTACAAGAAAATGCTTTGATGGCGTTAAAGGCATGCAATTCAGAAGTCTTTCTCTTTATAAGAACTCTGCTACAAATTCTTATCACTCGCCAATTTTCAATAGCAACGTCAGAAAGGGTATTTTAGATTTCAAAACGTTTAACAACCTGCCTGAGGAAAAGTACAAATCGAAACATAATGAGTGGTCTAGCCATCCCTCTGTGCACCACAGCGTACCAATAGATCTAGAGTTAGTACTGAAACACGTTTCCAAATTTCGATGATGGATAAATACTTGTTAAGGTAAGCGCGATTAGCTGTTCTGTATTTGACTGTTAGTATCGATAAATATTTAGCTTGAAATTAAGTAGCGAATGTTATGTCCTTATAAAATTGGAACAGAACTCGCCCCCTACCCCCACCCACCCACCTGCAAAAAAATTAATACATAGATAAGATGAAGTGGAATAATGTGATGTGATTCTGTAACTCACATACATGGAGAGGAAACTTATGAAGAAGAGGTAGGAAGAAAAACTTGTACCAGGACCAAAAGTCAGCTGGTAAATACTATCATGGGCTTTTGGATCATCACCACTCACCTTCTTGGCGGTTATAATACTCAAAAACTGCTGTTGAAAGTTGGGCTAATTTACTTACTGATGTCATCCTTCACTCGATCGTCAGATACACGAACCAACAAACGGGTATTGCCAAGGATCTGGTACCTGGCAAAAGCGTACATAGGGAGCTATTAAAGTCTGTTGGACATTAGGGACACTAAAGGTGACGACGTTGAAAATTTCATCCTCATGACGAATCTCGAATGGCTTAAGACCCTGATACATAGACGTAATTTTGACGACTAAACTGCCAGAGCACAAATGAAATACTTTGGTTGCTTTGCTCCAATTCGTGACGCGTGCGAACAGTTCCGAGAAAATTTTTAAGGACAGACCTATTGCACCAGGGATATCATATTAAACGTAGTTTCCAAGACAGGTATGTTTTGCGGGAGTACATACCCTTAAAACCGAACGAATATGAAATAAAACATTGTACTCTTGTTGACGTTAAGGCCAGTTTCACATTTAAAATTGTCGAAATTTCGATTTTCTTTTTACTGTATTTTTGAAAGGTAAATGTGTCTGGGATGTTGGGAGGAAAAGGTTTTTTAATCCGTGCGTTACAAAAATTTCTACACACCATTCTTCGAAGCAGTGTCACGGCCGCCGTGGGACGCTCAGGTAGAAAACTTGCGCTGTGACACACGCTCACAAAATGATTTATATTGCAATACGCGTGCAAACATACCCATCGAAAAGCTGACATATAACGTGTGCAGGCCGCCGAAAGTAGCATGCCCAGCCCAGCCACATTGGCATTTCTCGCCAAGAAGAACGAGGGAACTGCTCTCCAGGAACAATTCGAGTTAGGGGAAGGGTTGACATACGGCCACCGTCTATGTTAGACTATGATACGGGCACGGAATTTCAGACTAAATGTAAGTAACGAAAATACTTTTTTTTGGTCAGAACATAATTTTTGGTTCGCCGTATTGTATCAGCCATTTTTAATTCTGAAAATCTATTTTCAGATTTTTGTTCAGCGACATGAAAAATACAAAACAAAGTGTAGATTTTATTCAGATTGCACTAATAATACGAGGGTTTGAACTTAAATAATGGCAACTATTTATTCACAACCGATACAAAAGAGTTGCATGTTTGTACCTGTTACTGTCTTTCAAAGTAGTTACCAGCGTTGTGGTGGTTTAACGTCCCGTCGACAACGAGGTCATTAGAGACGGAGCGCAAGCTCGGGTTAGGGAAGGACTGGGAAGGAAATCGGCCGTGCCCTTTCAAAGGAACCATCTCGGCATTCGCCTGAAACGATTTAGGGAAATCACGGAAAACCTAAATCAGGATGGCCGGAGACGGGATTGAACCGTCGTCCTCCCGAATGCGAGTCCAGTGTGCTAACCACTGCGCCACCTCGCTCGGTCCAGCGTTGTGTAGAACCCATTGCCAGGGATGTGGAAGGTGTAGTATACCATTAGAAGAGCCTGTTCTGTTGATGGTACGAATGGAGCGGTCTACTGCCTTTCAAATCTCTGGAACAGTTCTGAAGAAAGTGCCATCTTCAGAATCAAATCAAAGTCATAAAGACTTAAATCTGGGGAGTATGGTCGATGGTACAGTACTTCTCAGTCCCATCGACTGAACAGAGCAGCCACAGCTTGTGCTGTATGCGTCTGCGTATTGTCGTGCAAAATGATGGATGGGTTATGCAGAAAGTGTCACCACTACTTTCACAAATCTGGTCACAGGTGATGCTCCAAAAACAAACAGTAATATTGTACATTCACAGTCTTCCGTGGAGGAACATAATGCATTAGGATAACACCGTCACAGTCATACACGAGAGTCATCATAACTATAGACCACTCCATTTGCACCATCAACAGAACAGGCTCCGCTAACGGTACACTATGCCTTCCACATCACTGGCAACGGGTTCTACACAACACTGGTGACTACTTTGAAGGACAGTAAAGGTGCAAACATGTAACTCTTTTGTATCAGTTGTGAATAAATAGTTGCCACTATTTAAGTTCCAACCTTCGTATATATGTAGAAGTTTAGGTAAAACCTTTAAACGGTGTTTTCTCTTGAAACGTTTTTTTCATAACCATGTGCAGCATAAAATAAAAACAGTTCAACCTATTAACTTCTATCATTGACTCCTCGAAATGTGAACTTTTTTCATGGGAACTTATACGTATAATATATGCAATTTGTTAACAATAACAATTATTTGTAAAGCCACAAGTAGTGGAACAAACCCCCAAAAATCAAACTCAAAGTTCAAATTAGCACCTTATCATTAAATTTACGGTTATTTCGCTGTGGTTAGGTAAAAGCTCCCATAAATTTAATGTAGTATCAGCTGATGTTACCCATTTTTGATTTCAGATAACTCCTGAGGGGTGAATTGCACACAGTCTGCAGACTTCAGACTTGCAAGCCCTTCATCAAGTCATAATTATGGGCGCCATTGTTATTTGTATTGAAAATCTAAAATAAAGTTCAAAGTATGATCAATCATAATCTCCAAACAGATCCTTTTTATGTCTTTTCATTACCTAAAAAGAAAAATGACCTTAAGATGATTTGCACAGTCAGTATAGGGATGCATGTTGGACGACAGCCAGTGAGTCTTTTCTATATCATCAGTAAGTTAAGTGAAATAGTCAGGAGGAGAATGGCTAAGCCTATATTTGGAGCCAGTCACAATATCAGATATCTAGTTTTCTGATTTTGATCTTGCAACTTATTTGAAAACAAAGAATCTGCCATACATTGGAAATGTCAGATGTATAAAAGCAACTGCCATCAGATTTTGTTGATGGAAAACAGTGAATTTAGTCACTCCCATCATCAAGGAAATTGTTGAAAACTCTATAGATACAGCTCTTTATCATCCTTCCTCTGAGGGGCTGTTTGAAAAACATCTTTGTTGTACTTTTCAAACATTTAGGTAATATTTTTTTCTTTTCTTTTACTAAAATTTTATCATTCTCTGTGTATTCATTTAAGATTAAATTTTATTTACCATATAAATATTTTAAATTTTATTATCTTGTGGTTAAACATGTTGTTGTTGTTGTTGTTGTGGTCTTCAGTCCTGAGACTGGTTTGATGCAGCTCTCCATGCTACTCTATCCTGTGCAAGCTTTTTCATCTCCCAGTACCTACTGCAACCTACATCCTTCTGAATCTGCTTAGTGTATTCATCTCTTGGTCTCCCTCTACGATTTTTACCCTCCACGCTGCCCTCCAATACTAAATTGGTGATCCCTTGATGCCTCAGAACATGTCCTACCAACCGATCCCTTCTTCTGGTCAAGTTGTGCCACAAACTTCTCTTCTCCCCAATCCTATTCAATACTTCCTCATTAGTTATGTGATCTACCCATCTAATCTTCAGCATTCTTCTGTAGCACCACATTTCGAAAGCTTCTATTCTCTTCTTGTCCAAACTATTTATCGTCCATGTTTCACTTCCATACATGGCTACACTCCATACGAATACTTTCAGAAATGACTTCCTGACACTTAAATCAATACTGGATGTTAACAAATTTCTCTTCTTCAGAAACGCTTTCCTTGCCATTGCCAGCCTACATTTTATACCCTCTCTACTTCGACCATCATCAGTTATTTTGCTCCCCAAATAGCAAAACTCCTTTACTACTTTAAGTGCCTCATTTCCTAATCTAATTCCCTCAGCATCACCCGACTTAATTAGACTACATTCCATTATCCCTGTTTTGCTTTTGTTGATGTTCATCTTATATCCTCCTTTCAAGACACTGTCCATTCCATTCAACTGCTCTTCCAAGTCCTTTGCTGTCTCTGACAGAATTACAATGTCATCGGCGAACCTCAAAGTTTTTATTTCTTCTCCATAAATTTTAATACCTACTCCGAATATTTCTTTTGTTTCCTTTACTGCTTGCTCAATATACAGATTGAACAACATCGGGGAGAGGCTACAACCCTGTCTTACTCCCTTCCCAACCACTGCTTCCCTTTCATGTCCCTCGACTCTTATAACTGCCATCTGGTTTCTGTACAAATTGTAAATAGCTTTTCGCTCCCTGTATTTTACCCCTGCCACCTTTAGAATTTGAAAGAGAGTATTCCAGTCAACATTGTCAAAAGCTTTCTCTAAGTCTACAAATGCTAGAAACGTAGGTTTGCCTTTCCTTAATCTTTCTTCTAAGATAAGTCGTAAGGTCAGTATTGCCTCACGTGTTCCAGTGTTTCTACGGAATCCAAACTGATCTTCCCTGAGGTTGGCTTCTACTAGTTTTTCCATTCGTCTGTAAAGAATTCGTGTTAGTATTTTGCAGCTGTGACTTATTAAGCTGATAGTTCGGTAATTTTCACATCTGTCAACACCTGCTTTCTTTGGGATTGGAATTATTATATTCTTCTTGAAGTCTGAGGGTATTTCGCCTGTTTCATACATCTTGCTCACCAGATGGTAGAGTTTTGTCAGGACTGGCTCTCCCACGGCCGTCAGTAGTTCCAATGGAATATTGTCTACTCCGGGGGCCTTGTTTCGACTCAGGTCTTTCAGTGCTCTGTCAAACTCTTCACGCAGTATCATATCTCCCATTTCATCTTCATCTACATCCTCTTCCATTTCCATAATATTGTCCTCAAGTACATCGCCCTTGTATAGACCCTCTATATACTCCTTCCACCTTTCTGCTTTCCCTTCTTTGCTTAGAACTGGGTTTCCATCTGAGCTCTTGATATTCATACAAGTCGTTCTCTTATCTCCAAAGGTCTCTTTAATTTTCCTGTAGGCGGTATCTATCTTACCCCTAGTGAGATAGGCCTCTACATCCTTACATTTGTCCTCTAGCCATCCCTGCTTAGCCATTTTGCACTTCCTGGTTAAACATATTCATTTATTATTTTACTTGTTTTCATATGTATTGTAGTCAGATGTGTTTCTTGCATTTTCTTGTTAGTTTTGGTGTACCTGCCACGTTTTTGATTAAGTTTTACTACTGCATATTCATTATATGGTGATGTGTCTTAAAGGAGTTACCAGTAATTAAATTTTTGTCAAATACTAGCATTAATGTGCGACACATAGTGTTCTACATTACAGCTTATGAAACAAATGTATGAACAAGATTGTTGTCAAATTGTTCATCCATTAAACCTACTTTGTGCTCTGTACCATGCACCTATGATAGTAGAAGTGAAACATACACATAAAAAAATGCTTAAATATATCACTAAAATGCCCTCATAGTTGTAGGTAGTTCCCACAATAAACTAATTGCTTCATTGCTTAGTAGCCAACAGATAAACAGGTACCACAACACAACATAATGGCTACTATAGTGCTGTACACATTATTATTATTATCGTTATTATTAGTGGCAGTGCTCAGACACAAAGCACTGGCAGCCTGAAGTCTTACAGTTTCTGCCACTTCAGTAGTAAGGAGGCCAGCAATGAAGTGATCTACAAACAGTAGGCCTAAGTATAGTAGACACATTTTAATTTGTTTGATTTTAAATTGGTGTGCAGGAAGAGGTGTGGTAAATAGGAAGCATGTTTTGTAACAAGTATCTCCATAATAAAGCCACTTCAAAAAAAGGATAGTACAGCTGACATAAATAATTATATACGTCATTATTGTCAGGTTTCTCTAAAGTAATTGAGAGAGTAATGCATGAAAGGATAGCTGACTTCCTGGATAAAAATAAAATACTGACTAATGCTCAAAACGGGTTTAGAAAGAACAGATCCACAGAAACGGCAGTCTTCCAAGTCATGAAAATGGTTCTAAATGCCTTGGACAAGAACGAATTAAGCTGTGGAATATTCTTAGATTTACCTAAAGCATTTGATTTAATCAGCCATGACTTATTGCTTATGAAACTAGAATGTTATGGGATGCGGGGACTTGCCTTCAAATGGTTCAAGTCTTCTCTCTCTGATAGACAACAGAAAGTACAAATATGTTATGATAGCAAAGAGTATCTTCCAGATTTCAAAATAACTAGCTATGGAGTGCCCCAGGGTTCCGTGTTAGGCCCTCTGTTGTTCTTGGTGTACATAAATGATTTGCCAATCCATCTGACAGTTGCAGAAACGGTGATGTTCGCTGATGACACTAGCATTTTTATAAAAGGAAACACTGAGGATGATCTACAGCAGAGTGTCTCTAGGACAATAAATGAGACAGGAAAATGGTTTAGTGATAATGCTTTGATCATAAATATGGATAAAATGGTATTGTTGAATTTCAGTAATATTAAAAGTAAAGCTAGAAGAAGAGTAAAAGCTGAGTTAGAGAACTATGTTATTGGCACAAGCTCCATACACAAAATTGCTCGATATATGGGTGGAAGAGCACTTGAGATGGGAAAAGCATCTAGAAGTTTTGAGTAAAAAATTAAGTAAATGCTGCTATGTGCTAAGAATGCTTCGGGAATGCTGCAACACTGAATCATTGCTGTGTGCCTATTATGCTTACATGAACAGTTTGCTTAGATATGGTGTAATCTTCTGGGGAAATACAGGTACGGAAAAAACAAGCTTTCAAACTTCAAAAAAGGGCTATTAGAATAATGATAGGGGCTCCATGCAGAGTGTCATGCAGGGAAATATTTAAAGAATTTAAAATAATGACTCTTCCTAGCTTATACATCTATGAATGTGTATGCTTTCTGAAAACTCACCAGGAATGTTCAACATTGAATAATCAGGTTCATAACCATGAAACAAGGAACAAGGATGATTTTCACAGAGGGACCCACAAAGGAGAACTCTACCAAAAAAGTGTAAACTACTAGCCCAAAATACTTTTTAGTGCATTGCCTTCTACAATAAAGAAAATTAAAGAATTACATAAATTCAAGGTAGATCTTAAGCAATTTTTACTAACACAAATTAAAGATAAGAAACTGTATTGTAATTGACTACATCTATACAATGTATATTGTTAACGGATGAATAAAGAGAGAGATTGATTGATTGATTGATCTATCTTCAATACAGATAGTTAGCATTCTTTGAATAGTGTTCTTCCAGTGTGGATTGGTCCAGGGAGCAACCACACACAGCCGAAGTGTATAAGGTGACAGCTTGCGGTACGAGGGGAATATGGGTTCAAGTCTCAGTCTGACACTAACTTGTGTGTGTGTGTGTGTGTGTGTGTGTGTGTGTGTGTGTGTGTATTGGGTAGTAGATCTGAACCTAATATAGCTGAAGTCAAGAAAGTCACATTCAGTGAATTAAATTTTGTGTATGACATCTATTCCCATTTTATTCACCTTGGAAATTAACTGGAAAAACTCCACAGAAGAGTGTACATAAAAACTTTGTCCTACCAACTGGAAATTTCTCCCTATTGATGGTTCAGAGAAACTGTCATTTCTCCTACATCCCTAAAGTCGTAGAAGCAACACTGGCACAACAGAAAAAGGTCATGGAAGAACGTCAAAATATGAAGGTAAAAAATATCACAATACCATGCCTCTATAATGCAAACATGGTCTGCTAAGCTTGCTTCTCTGTGCACAAATGCATTTATTCAGCTAATTGTCAGTGAGTGTAAAAGATACCAGTAGCAAATGTATGTATGTATTGAACTGGGGACCTAGAAATGACGGAGAGGCTTCGTCCCCGCCAAAGTCCTCGGTGGTACACAACCTCACAACAGGCTACAGCAGTCCCCTCACCCCATCACCAACCCATACCGAACCTAGGGTTCCAGCAGCAAATACCATATCCATATATATATATATATATATATATATATATATAAATGAACCGTTTGTTGCGAAAGCTTGAATTTTGTGTGTATGTTTGTGTTTGTTTGTGTGTCTATCGACGTGCCAGCGCTTTCGTTTGGTAAGTCACATCATCTTTGTTTTTAGATATATTTTTTCCCACGTGGAATGTTTCCTTCTATTTTTTATATATATATATTTAAAAACATACCCGTCCTTTTTTCCCCCTAAGGTAAGTCTTTCCGCTCCCTGGATTGGAATGACTCCTTACCCTCTCCCTTAAAACCCACTTCCTTTCGTCTTTCCCTCTCCTTCCCTCTTTCCTGATGAGGCAACAGTTTGTTGCGAAAGCTTGAATTTTGGGTGTATGTATGTGTCTGTTTGTGTTTCTATCGACCTGCCAGCGCTTTCGATGGTAAGTCACACATCTTACCATCGAAAGCGCTGGCAGGTCGATAGAAACACAGACACATATATATATATATATATTATATATAAAAACAAAGATGAGGTGACTTACCGAACAAAAGTGCTGGCAGGTCGATTGACACACAAACAAACACTAGCTTCATCCTGACCCACAACTTCTTCACTTTTGAAGGCCAGACATACCAACAATTAAAGGGAACAGCCATGGGTACCAGGATGGCCCCCTCGTACGCCAACCTATTCATGGGTCGCTTAGAGGAAGCCTTCTTGGTTACCCAGGTCTGCCAGCCCAAAGTTTGGTACAGATTTATTGATGACATCTTCATGATCTGGACTCACAGTGAAGAAGAACTCCAGAATTTCCTCTCCAACCTCAACTCCTTTGGTTCCATCAGATGTGACTATGGGACTTACCAAACGAAAGTGCTGGCAGGTTGATAAACACACAAACATACACACAAAATTCTAGCTTTCGCAGCCAATGGTTGCTTCATCAGGAAAGAGGGAAGGAGAGGGAAAGATGAAAGGATGTGGGTTTTAAGGGAGAGGGTAAGGAGTCATTCCAATCCCGCGAGCGGAAAGACTTACCTTAGTGGGAAAAAAGGACAGGTATACACTCGCATACACACACATATCCATCCGTACATACACAGACACAAGCAGACATTTGTAAAGGCAAATCGAGGGTTACTGTACAGTTCGGCCCCCAGTGGACCCCCCTGCCCCCCTCGGGAATGTCTCGTTCCTGACAAGTGTAACCCCAATGTTTGCTTGGTAGAGTGATTATGGTGTACACGTACGTGGAGACAGTGTTTGCACAGCAACTGCCGACATAGTGTAACTGAGGCAGAATAAGGAGAACCAGCCCACATTCGCCGAGGCAGATAGAAAACCACCTTAAAAACCATCCACAGGTTGGCTGGCACACCAGACCTCGACATTAATCCACCGGGCAGATTCGTACCAGGGACCAGCACGCCTTCCCGCTTGGGAAGCAGTGCATTAGACTGCACGGCTAGCCAGGTAGGCAGATTTTTTTTCTCATCACTAGGAATGCTTTGCTCCTCCAGTGATCAACATTATCAAAGTGAACTTAGAATCAGTGTCATCGGATCAAGTCATCTTTTATCTGTGGAGCTAGTAGTTTAGTTGATTTTCTATGCTGAGGTAATTTATTTCAATACCTGTCAGTTTATTGTTCGTAAGACAATTATTAGGAAGAACCACAAGACAATCTTCCTCAGTGAAAGAATTTTGGAAAAATGAATTTAGTATGTTGGCTTTTTTCTGTCACTCGATTTCAATGGTCACAGTGACAGCACAGATGGCTTTAATCTGTTTACTGATTTTATTGCAAGACTTTGAAGTCTTTCAGATTTTTAGACAGACTTTCATTTACAGATTTGTTGAATGCTTCAAGCATGGTTCCGCTGTTTGATTGTTTGCAGGGTTATTGCTACGTTTAAATCTGCAGTGAAGGTCTCTTTGATTCCAGAGCAGACAGGTCTTTCCCAACATTCAGAACATTACTTGGCACATATGTTTTTAAGGCTTGATGTAAATACTCTTGAATGTTATCCAGTAATAGTCAACATTTTCAATCTCAGAGGTGAATGGGATTAACTGCTGAAGTAATCTGAAATCTGTTTTTGTTGCATTTGTTAAGAAGAAATATCTCCCTACCTTCCTTTATTTCCCTAGCGATACCTATAGTCAGATATGCTGTAATAGTCTGCTCTATGTTACCTGAATTGAAAAGTTTGAACCTGTTGCTATGTAGTGGGCAATCTACGGAATTACCCTTGCAAGTTGTTTCTCTGGTTACCTGCCCAAGATAATTTTCAGACAAGGTATCTACATGTTTTTCACTTGATTTCTTGACTGTACTGCCCACCATAATTTCTTAAGTCTCCCAGTTTACAGCTGTAAGTTGAAATCTTACCCTATTATTATGCCATGACCAGGATATTTATACTCCACTTTTTCCAAGTTTCTGTTGAATTGTTCCACCATTAAATTTTGAACTCTGTATTAACCTCACTAAATATTATTGTGTTATTTAAGGCTATAAACATGGATCCACCACTGGCATCCAGCCTACCTTTGCCGTATACAAGAAACACATAATTTAAGATTTCATTGCCATTAACAGTTGGTTTCAACCAACATTTTGTTGCTAGTACTGTACTATGCAAGCATTGTATTACCGGTTATAAGTGAGTTAAGCTCTGAGACCTTCCATGGACATTTCTGCAGTTAACTTACAGTTTATTAACAGTTTGTTTCTTTGATCTACCATGATGAATGCTACTGTGTAAATGAAGGGGGGTTCCTTTTCTGAAACCAGACCATAACTTATCGTGGCTGTGGAAAGATTTTTCTATCCTAAAAGACCCACATATGCATGCCACACATATTCAGCTAACCTGGTAGTCAATTCCTGTGTGTAGATCCCACAACTGTTTGCTATTCATTTGCAGATGAATGTTGACTTGCCTGGTTGAACTTATCAGAAGGCGCTGCTACACCTGGTTTCTATGCAATGATACAGGCACTACGGGTGCCACAGCCTTCATCCACCATCTCTTGGTGCCATCACAGCTCAGCCTATCTTCCTACAGCCATTCAAATGTGGCCAATTCAACTTCTAACTCTTTATGGACAGTGGTCAGTTAAACCTCTGCATCTGTACACAACAAGGTCAGGCCCTATCCATTCTTAAACTAAGTTTGTTTATATGACAGTGAATATAAGGCAGACCCAAACAGTTGCTACACATAGATCCAAGCAGTTGCTAGACACAATTGAAGTACTGCTGCTATGCTGCTTCCAGCTATCACCACTACGTCAAATCATGTTAATGCTTGAAAAATATGTGACCCCACACAAAAAGTTAAGAAAACTGCTCAACACAGGTAGATAAATGAACAACATTCACGTCTCCATACAAGTAAATACGATAAAAACAAAACTACATGCTGTGCACAAACAGCTGTTCTCAACTCAAGGGGATGTCTCTTTCCCTTAGGCTCAGCTTACAAAACACAAAAGTGGTATGGTGCAGATACCAGGTGGGGACGTGGCACTGTTTCACGCCACCTTCGTGTTAACAAGAGAAGTAGTGCACACAGAGGTCACGTGATGGAGACCTGTTGGACTGTGGTCCGCACTATATACATTTGCAGCCTGAGTGCCGCACCGAAGTGCCACACTATAGACACATTCGAGTGGTGCGTTGCTGTTTTCATTAATTTGAAGTTCAAAATGCAGCAAAATTTTGAGTTTTACATGACGTTTAGTGAAAGGAAAAGAGATTATATACCAGTAATCACAATCATGCAGATATTACAAACACAGTGAGCAACACAAACTATAGCAGAACATCACTGGAGAACTAAACGAAACACGTTAGCCAATAAATTTCATAATTATAATTTGTACACAATAGGGCATAACTGAATCATTCACTCGAGCAATGTTGCGACTAACAATATGCAAATTTTACAGGGTAACAAAAAGAACTATTATTCTTACCTATTTGGTATTTCTTGATGCAGACGGTGTATATGAGGTGAAACACCATTCTGCATATTTTTGTAACAGGTATTACATAACTGCTTATGTTATCTTTGGAAAAAATAGCACATCGTATCTGTGGAGTTATAATGCTGTGCTGTTGAAACGCATTGGTTTTTCTGTGTTGCTTATTACAGAAAAATTATTACAAAATTGTGATAATGCAATGAAAAAGTAAAAAATTGAACAGTAAATAAATAAAATGGAGTAGACAGGAAAAACTTTAACACAAAATAGGAATAGATGCCTACATATCAATTTCTATTAATAACCAAAACTAATAAAATAAAATAAGTACTTGAAAAGGCTACTTCAGAAGGTAAAAACATGGAGATTGATACACAAACCAATTAAAAGAAGAAACAATTATCAGTGTAATTACAGAATACATATGGAACTTAAGCAATATCAGTAATATAAACAGAAATGAATAGCTCCAGGAAAATGGAGGTGTTTGAGGGAACATACAGTAAATGCAATCTTTGAGTGTGTGGTGGTACTGCATTTTAAAAGGTAAAAAGGCTGAACAATACACAAGTACAAAAGGAGCAAAGAGGAAAAACATTAACATTATATTCAAAACTGTGGCTAAGTAATAGTTTGCATTCAATAAATGAACCAAGTAAAATATAAACAATATTTGATGAGGCAACTACAAGAGGTATTAAACATGGACAGTAAATCAAGTACCAGTTGAAAGAAAGCCTTAACAATTGAAACTACAGTCTATATGGAATACATAGACAACTTCAATAAAATAAAAGAATTTAATGAATACAGGAAAATGGGAATGTGTAGGAACAGACAGTGTGAGAAGTAATGAACGACAGAGAGAATTATATGAAGTGTAGGAGAGGGGAAGTGTTGAGCTGTGCCCGGTCACTTAGAATTAGATCTGGACTGTGAGCTAGATGTTTTTTTTTAATTTACAGTACTTCCAGCAGGTTGAGTTTATGGCCTTTGTTTGCTAATTGGAGTACATGTGACCCTCCCTCAGCACATGCTCAGCAAAAGTGGAGTCAGAATTCTGCAACCTCCAGCCGCATTCATGTTCAGCCAGCCTAGTTGCTATGTCTCTGCCTGACTGACCAATGTAAAACTTGTCACAAACAGAACAGGTAATTTTGTATACCCCACTGTTGGTTAATAACTGGATCTTATCTTTGCTATTGAAAATACTCTAGGCTGTCATGTTCTTAACATAGTAGGAAAGCCTATACTTGCAGGCTTTCAGTGCTTTGGCTACAATCTCTGATACCTCTCCTAGATATGGTAGTGTACACCATTTCTTGCAGACAGTGGATGGAGAAGAAGATGGGGCATGGAAGAGGAGTATAATTTTCCGTTTTTGCTTCCTATGCAAGATGTAGCAGTGTATGATGATACAACTGGATGAATAGGCACACCTTGTTTATGCAATTTAGGAAGCCCATACATTATAGGAGGCATTGGGTTCATATTAGTTGACAGTTTTGCTTAAAAATCAGAGAATATGCTTTTGCAGAATTGATTGCACATTTAACATCCTTTTTGAATAATATCTGAAGGACTCAGTGAAATGCTCGAGAAAAATGCTGTGGCTGCATTTTCAAAAGACACCATCTTATATCTTGTTTTACAAGCAATCTCTCAATGAAGAGTGGGAACATTCCCAAAGTGTTAACAACATGAAAGCACATCATTGCACCGGAAATCTAAATTAAAATATCTGAAGTACAGAGACCTACAGATGCTAATTCCATTTGTGCTACCTGAAACTTCCACACTATGCAGGTGCAAGAACATTGAAGCCTGTTAATCAAAATCATGAAGAATTTGATTGTTGTTCAGAAAATGAGCACAACAAGAGGTTAAAAAGAGAGTGAGTTGACTCATAATTGTGTCCAAATTCAGTATTAAGTTAGTGCCTGCCATTAAAGTCTTCATATTATATCATTGTGATCCATGATTTTTAATTAGTAATAAAAAATTGCTGAGAAGATTCAGCATTGATTGTTCTGGATAAGGTACACAATAAAGCTTAAAAAGTTTGCAAATAATTATTTTTTCATTAAGTTGTTCATCAAATTTTCTGGAGTGTCTCAACATTGAACATCATTTGTTCAAAACTTGCATTTTGTTACTTATACTCCTCGACTTGTAAGGGTCGCGATTGAGAAGGAGACCATTCACAGAAAACCAGTCAATGACATTGTTAAGAATACTGTTTACCATTTCTTCTCTTGCTGTATGTATGCTTGGACTGATTACAATACTTGTCATCTGCAAAAGGGGCTAATTCTGTTTGTTGTAAATTAGAATATCATATATGTATGTTAGCAACAGTGGCAGATCTAAGATTGAGCCTCAGGGAACTCCATGAATCATTTCTACCTAGTCAGAAGAATCTCCCCTAACTGCCTTGGTTAGATATGTTATCCATTTGTTAGCTATACTATCACTTCCACAAAACCTCACAGTCAAATGTGTTAAGTAGGTCACAGAAAACACCAACTGGTGCTATTTTGTTATTTAATGTTTGTAAAATTTGGTGAGTCAACATGTAAAATACACTCTCATAAGAGCAACTGTTCTCAAATCCAGACTGCAATTTGCTGGGTATATCATGTCAATCAGGTGGGATAATATTCCAGAATATATTGTCTTTCCAAAAATTTTGGAAAATGATGTCATTAGCAAAACAGACATACTTCCTACCACATTTTTTTGTACAGGGGTTTAACAACATGATATTTCAGTCTTTTTAGGAAAATGCCTTGAGTTGGTGATGCATTACACACATTTGAAAAGATAGTGCTTTTTAGACGGGAACGCAACTATCAACTTCATATGAGCTTTTATTTCTTAGAGAATGTGTAATTTTCTTGATCTCGGAGGGAGAAGCTGTTGATACATAAATATGATCGAATTTTATGAGAGTTCGTTTTTCAACATACTGCTGTAACTTTTCTCTGGAACTGTTTGTCTCTACATATTCCACTATCTTTCAGAAATGATTATTAAATGCATCTGCAACCTGTGAGTCATCATTTAAAATGCTTCCATTTAATTCAGCAGTGATATTATCCTGCTATTTGGCCAGTTGCCCTGTCTCATTTTACTACATTCCATACAGCTTTAAGTCTGTTGTCAGACTTACTGATTTCTGACAATGTGCATGTTCCTTGAATTTTTAATAACTTTTCTTATTCATTTTGACAAGCTTTTGTACTGTGCAACTACTGCATGATTTTTGCTTGTTTTGCCAACAGATGTTTCCTTTTCTCAAGATACTTTCATTTCCCTAGTGATTCATGGTTTTTACACAGCTGTTTAATGTTGTTTCTGATAAGCTTATGTGGAAAGCTATTTTCAAATAATGACTTGATTTGTAAAGGAATAGATTAAATTTTATTTCAGCATTTGGTTCCCTATAAATTTCATCCTAGGCCATCTCTTGTAAGCTATTCTTGAAGACATTTGTTCCATGGTTATTAATTATTACAACTGATTTTCATTGTAATGCACTATCTTATTTATCCTACCTAACTGTGCATTATGATCAGAGAGAATATTTGTTACTGGCTAAGTTATTTTCTTGCTTTGAGCTTCTTGAAAGAAAACATTATCAATTGGGATCCTAACGTCTTCATCCAAATGTGTCAAAAAGTGAATTACCGAGAATAAATTGGGTAATCCAAATACGGTTTCCAGATTATTTTTCCTGTCAGAATCTTTTAGAAAATCTACACTTAAAACACCACAGAATATTAACTGCTTGTTACTGTCTGGCAGGTATCACTGTAAGGAATTCAATCAGCAGTTGTTACAGCACATCAGTTATGTTCAAATGATCTGTAGTTCTCCTGTATTAAATAGATAACTAGCAGTTTTGTGATGTATGTTATGCAAAACTGTTCTGTGCTTACATTTCCTTTAAATGTGTTATTACAATATCAACACAAGCACCATACACACTACCACTGCCTCCTCTGCAACAACCGTAACTACGACTCTCTCTACCACTGAAGAAATAAATGACAACAATCTGTACCTATATGTTTTGTGGATGTGCTTGCAGTGCACGCGTGACAATCTATCGGATGAACCTGTGTTATGCACCAACAGCAAGATCAACCTAGCTACTGCCATTTAAAAACCAAAGTTGTTTTGATCATGGTGCAGTCCAACAAGCACAGATCATACTGACATACTTCTCATTCACAACGATTAGAAATATTGGTAATGATGCAGCCACTTCAATGATTAAAAAACACCACTTTCATGGAATAAATTTAGCGAAGTCTACTGGATCACAATTAGCAAAAGAAATTTTGCAGCTCATGTAACCCACGTCTACTGTTTGGTGATGTAACAGCAAATATAAAGTCCAATGGTAAATATACATATATTAATATATATTTCAGAAGTTAAACAAAAACTAATTTCTCAATATACATGCAGTCTTACAATTTCAAAAAGGGAATGGTATGTATAAATCAGCAGTACAATAATGTACAAGCTTGATAAAATGCTCTCTCATCTGTCAGAATCAAACACAAAACCTTTCTTCCTGAGATCATCTTTGGCTTCTTGGATTTCCTGAAACCAAAGACAAAGTTATTTTAAAATATTTTAATATCTGATAAGCAAAAAGTAAGTGTTGTACTGGAGGCATCTTAATTCTACTTAACTAAATCTCAGCTCATTACATTAAAATCATCTTCAATTCTACAATGTCTAGTGGGGCAGCACAATCACCTTATCTGAGGATAAACATGCAAAAACTTTGTTAAATATATTACAAAACTGATTTTGTATGTGTGTGTGTGTGTGTGTGTGTGTGTGTGTGTGTGTGTGTGTGTGTGTGAGGTGGGGGGCAGAGGTGGAGTCATGCCATACACACCAGCGTTTGTCAATCTGCAGTAATGAGTAATGATGCACACTACGTAGGAGCATACTTACAGTTTCACTTTCTTTTCACAGTCAAGACTTTTCATTTGATTCACCCTTACATACAGTAACATGAGATACAACTCACATTTATCATACAATGTGTTCACTGCATGCCTTTACATACAGAAAAGGCCATTGCTAAACTAGTATAATGTATGGAAGGTTACAGAAAAACTGTCTGCTTTGGGAATGTCCAATACTCAATTGATGGGCACAGACTACAGCGTGACTCAAGGTACAAGAGTACCTGCCCTGCCATACCATATGGGCCATTTGGGTCTTCAAACCCAGCAACATCTCCTCCCAATTCCAGATATGAGAAGTTACTCTACAACATATTCTCCCATCCTGTCCTCAACTGGTCTTAAACCCCAAACCAGCACCCCTTCCCCAGCCATTTCTTCCTCCAGATGTTTTGCAAAAAATCATTCATTTGCTTAATTCTTCTTCTTGTATATTTTTCCATCCCTTTGTCTCCAATTTTGTCTTTTATTTATTATTGCAACTGCATTATTTTTTCACTTGTCATTTTCTGTTTCTCCTCTTATCTGTCTCCCTCCTTATGGCACTAAATGATGCATATTACATTTTATTACACTTGTACTGAGGAAATGTACTGAAACAAGAAATGACCACTGCTACTTTTACCTATATATCCAGTCATGCAGCTAATGTGCCCACCACACTGCATGAAATATCAGAAGCAACATCAGCAAGGAACTATAGCTAAGTCAGTGTAAGTTGATTCCTGACAGTTACAGTGGGGTGGACAATGCAACTTTGTGGGCACACCTCAACCAGTAACTTAACATGATTTTGTAAAATTCTCTATGGCAAAGCCTCAGTGTTGTTACAGCTCAGTAGTGGGCTACTGTTTTTGCCTGCAGCTCTTTGCATTTTGCAGCTGAAAGCTGGCAAAAGCATTGCAAACTGTTAGGAATCTTCTTACGCCATCTCAACTATAGGACAAATGTTAATATGACCACCTCGTCCCAGGCCACAATAAAGAATGCAGAGTTAAAAATAAACCAAATGCTTAATTTTGTCTATTAAATTCATTTAAATTAATGAACATAACTGTATGAAATGCATACTATTGTAATAACAATCCACTGCAGTATGCACCTTCAAGAAACTCAACTCCCCTATCCCAATGTAGTGTGACAATTTTTTCATTGTGATGCGTCTGTCGGCAGTCACCAATTCGTTAACTCTCTGCACATTGTCTGGAGTGCGTGCAGTACGAGGCCTGCCACTGCGAAGACAATCCTCAATATTGCCTTGCCCACTTTCATCATGTAACCTGCTTGCCCACCGACTAACTTTACTGCGATCGACAGCAGCATCTCCATACACCTTTTTCAACCTCTTGTGGATGTTCCCCGCTGTCTCATTTTCACAGCACAGGAATTCTATGACAGCACGTTGCTTCTGACAAACGTCAAGTGTAGCACCCATCTTGAAGACATGCTGTGACGGCGCCTCTCATGGGAACAGGTTGAACCAAATTTGAAAACAAGCGGGAAGGATGTATCTACACACTGTAAAACTTTCACACATGCAGAATGAAAACTGTATTTTTACAAAAATAGTGTGCATTTCTTTTGGAGTGACCCTCATACATTCTTCATACAGTCTCAATCTCTCTCCATACGATTTTTGGAGCCTTAAAGAACGGTATTCATGGCCATCAACTTGCTTCAGATGAAGAGGTGCACTCCTGGATACAATCATGATTCCATAGGCTACTGCAAACATTTTTTCAAGAAGGCATTGACCTCTTGTCTCATAGGAGGATAAATGTATGAACAGTTATGATGATTCCTTTTTCGATTATGGTGATTCTTTTTGGAATACAATTTACTTATTTTTTTCCATCTGCGATGTTTTCATTTGATTGCCCCCTTATACTAAAGCTATCTCTCTTTTTCTGTCAGTTTTCACCCGTCACTAATAACTTACTTTCAGTAAATTCTATGGTGAAAAGAACAGAAAGTGAATAGGATACATTTTTTAATTGTTTGGTTATTTAATCACTTGATTTTTAAGTATATACACCCGCTTGTCAGAAGTATTTTTTGCAAAAAGTGTCTATCAATCAATGTTTAATTTTATTTGAATTTCTTTAATTGAAATAGTTTCAGAAAATGAGAAAGCCTTTTAGATACTGTGTATCACTTTGAATTTATCTTGAGGATTACTTTTTATTCAGTCATATGATTTTCCCAAGCTCCATGCAAATCAGTGTTTCAGGATTGTGATCCAGACCCAAATGTCACTACTAAGCAAATGCACTATTCATAAACATGGAAGAAAAATTGAACTGAAAGCTAGTTATTGGCACTAAATAAAAAACAAATATCAGAACAACAACAATAGCGTCAGCCTATTATAACAGAGAGCGGTCAAAAGTGATGATTTGATAACACCAAAAGAATTGATTGTTTCCATCCAGGACTAACTGCACTGGGAATCAGGTGAGTTCAGTTGTCACTTCTAGCATTCCAGTGTGCTGGAAACTTGGTTGCAGACTGTTCACAGTGTTGCCTAGATATAGGTTTAACTGTGAAAGTAAAGTACCAATGTGTGAATGTGAACAGTTTTTTTTCCTCTCATACTTGTGAAATACTATACTTGCTGCTTTACACAGGCTGAGAAATGTAAAAGGGTTTGTATGTGTGGGTGTGATTAGTAGATAGCCAGTGATATACTTTTCTGCAAAAGTATTTACCCTCCCTACAAGTAAATGGCTGAGCAAAAGTTTAAGATCTAGATTAAAATGATTTTCAAGTCATGGGGATCACCACACCTTTTCAGTACAACAGAAAGCAAACTGTTGCTAAAATCAGCCAATGCTCCTTTCTTTTTCACACACTTTTAGTGGAAGTTTTATGCCCAACTTTGTAATCCCAACATATAAGCTTCATTAGTGATGCATTAATTGTGTCTAGAACAAGTTAAACCACAGCAATATATTAATTGTTTTAAATTATGAAAAGAATTTTTCTACTCAGTACACAATGAAATGAACATGTCAAATGCTTATTTCAGCATTGGCATGCCCCCATGATATCTTCAGTTTCCCCGAGGGGGGGGGGGGGGGGTTGCACTCCAAGGGTGTGACACACTACCAATTGTGTATTGCTGCTCTAATTCAACCAATGAAAGCACTACAGACTGGTTTCACTTAAAAAGAAAGAGTGAACAATTCAGTCAATATGTAAAATCAAATGGACTGTGTTAGTTGTTTTCAACTGCTTGGTTCCATAGACTGGACTGACTCTAAGGAAATGAATGAATAATAATCCATGCAACACACAAAACAACTCATCGAATTGATGGTTTTTCGTTTAGTTGTTTCCAAAGATTGTTTTATGGCAGACATTTTGCACATTTGTTCTAAATCGATTTATTTCCCCCCTTCCCTGTGCATTATTATATGGATTCACCATCTCTTTCTGTTTCATTTGCCTGAGATCTCTTTCTGTTTCAGTTGCCTGAAACTGCAGTCGCGCGCACGCGCTGTGTGTGTGTGTGTGTGTGTGTGTGTGTGTGTGTGTGTGTGTGTGTGTGTGGGCGCGCGCGCTCTCTCTCGTTTGTGAGTCTATTGTTGATGAAGGCCTTAATGGCCAAAAGCTTTAATTGTGAGAGTCTTTTTGTTGTGCCTATCTGCAACTCACCATCTCCTGTATATGGTGAGTAGCAACTTTCCTTCTCATAATATTGTACTTAATTAGTACTCATTCGAGTACAAGACTTTCTGGCAACTCACCCTTTGGTCCAATGGCATACACCAGCAGTCATAATTGTATTTTGGTTACTATAGACTTACTGTCTAAACAATTCAGATTATTTTTACTGAGAAAATCCACAGCCAACAATCTAAAAGGAAAGTATGTAACACAGGCTGCCAAATACAGAGCATCATCTCTGAGAGTACTGTTCAATTCATCCCATCTCATGGAAGTGGATGGACACATTAGAAGAGATGAAAGTCAACATATTTACATCAGTAAATATCATCCCAACACTGGTTGTGACTTTTGTGTATATAACACTCTACCACGGAACTAGACAGACAGAAGTGGTACTCTACAGAAGATTTTGAATGATCTGGCAGATCCACACTAAATGAGCTGTGCAAAGTTGCATCCAAGAAATTACCAGCAAACCTCACATGTGAATGCACTAATTGCTGAAACAGTTAGGGAATGGAACTTCCTGCTGTCAGAAGAAAGTCATGGGAAATGCTGGCTAAGGTAGCAAAAAGAGCAGAATGGATTATGTAAAAGCAAAACAGATTATTTACAATATAAGGCACTTTTTAAGTATCTCTAAGACTGAACAACCTGGTTGAGCACTATGCCCATAAAGTATATTACACAGTGTAGTGACTGGAGCTCTGATGTAGCCTGTAGCTGATAACTGAGTTTAATGGGATTTAATAGAATAAATTTGATGCTCAGTTTTCTTTTAATTCTATACATTTTATCCTTGCTTGACAGCCAATTTGCAATCTTGGTGTATTTCTTGGTCCTTTGCTGATGTTGCTTCTCGTATTTCTTGTGGTGTGGTGGAGGTGCCTAAAGCACGTCCACACTAGGCCAATGAATGACAGAGACTGGATTCAGCTGAACATTGGTCGGCAATGCATTTGCTTTTGGCTTCTCGTCCACAAGAAATTAAGGGCTTGGGGTCAACATATTCGGACATGTGGAATCACAGTTAGCTCTTGTAACTTGCTGATGTTGCTCCTTCCTATTTTGTTATTAAGTAGTGCTTTAATTACAATTTCACCAGCCAGTATTATGAGGGAAGAAGAGGCTTCTAGCAGTTGTCGTATGTGCAACATTTATTTTCCTGCAAGAAGCTGATCGTGAGAAAAGAAGACGGAACGACGGTGGCGGACGACCTCTCTTTTATAATGTGGGAAGCAGTTTGTTGGGACAAAATTGTCTGCCTTAAGGCTCAATTGGAATATGGGCTATTCCGTAATTTTTTCTTTAATTAAAGCTACTGATTTCAAATTGTTAGTGAATTGTGTTGGCTCTAAAATTTCCAAAGATAACATCTCTTTTAGGAGAGCTGTACCTGCAGCAGGAAGTTAATAGCCACTCCCAGTTTTGTTTGTTTCTGTTAGTTATTCACAATGGAAAGATGTCAATGAAGACACCATTTCCTCTTTTCACATCATGAATATCACTTTCTAGTAGCTGACTGATTTTCCCTCCAAGTGTATAGTCTGTTCATTTCGTTTTTATAGTCACAGCTTGTAGGGGTCCACAAACATTCCCATACACAATGGAACTATGTCAGCTTTAATGCTCTCTCCATATTCCACTCTACACACTGGTATTTTTAAACACAATAAAGACACACACCTTTAGTGAAAGCAGGCTTGCCTGCATGGGAAATGGCAACTGTTGAAATTGCATTTTTCAGGACAGCCATAAGTCATTCTCAGTATGTTTTATTGATTGCTCTTTAATTTAACAGTCAACTACTGTACTTTAAACTGCATATTAAAGAGTTTCTGATGATGCTCTTGTTAAATTAAACAGCTGAAAAACTTAAAAACACCCATTCTGGAGACAACAAATCGCCACTGAACCAACAAACATTTGACCTCATGTCCACATTAGGTGAGGGGTCCCAACATCAAACAGCTGCCATCGCTTTTATGTTACTGCGAGCAGACCAAACTGCAAAAAGGCCATCGCTCCTTTGGCTCCAATTTGCCACTTGTACACACCAATGTAAGCAAGTCTTGGCCAACAAAACAGTTGTTTCTTGTTCACTGGTCCATTGTGTACACGCCTCAATGTGTGACACGGTAGCAGCAGGTGTTGCTTGAATCTATAGCGTGTAAACTAGACTCACAGAACTTAAATATACACACTTACCACCCACAACACACATCCTTTTTACACCTATTCTGCTGCTGCTCCTTTACTTCTTTCTCTATGTTTCTCTTTTGTTGTTGTTGTTGTTGGTTGTTGGTGGTGGTGGTGGTGGTAACGGTCATCTTCAGAATGAAAACTGGTTTGATGCAACTCTCTATGCTAGTCTGTCCTGTGCAGCTCTTTACTGGAACCCACATCCTCTTGAAGCTGCTTACCATAATCAAGCCTTTGTTTCACTTCACAAATACCACACCCCCCCCCCCCCTTCCCCACACTTCTCTATATGACTCACAAACTAACTATCTATTCTTTGCAAGTCAATTCCATTAATTCAGTCATTACTTATCCAATCCACCCATCTAATTTGCAACATTCTACTGTAGCATCACATGTCAAAAGCCTCTATTCTCTTCTCATCTAAACAGTTTATTGCATATGTTTCACTTACACAAGGCTATAGCCTGGACAAATACCTTCAGAAAAAAATCAGTAACACTTAAATGCATATTAGATGTTAACATGTTTCTCTTTTTTGATATGGTCAGACAATTTAACTTTTAATATGGTACAAGTTTAATCTTTTTTTTCACAGATCATTCATTCCTGGTTTTGGGTAACTCAAATTCATAGAAAAGTATTTTACCATCTGTAATTCTTTCGCTGCGTCCTCACAATTGTTGAAGTTGTAGACCCTCCACAATATTACAGCTATGGAGTATAGCTGAAACATACATAAAAAGCTGTAACAGCATATGCTTTCAATTGCTAATGCAAATAAAGAAAATATATTATTTAACCCTTTAACTGCTCTGGATGTGTTAACACGCGCGTCTTTGTGCATGTCCCTGTGTGCTCTGAACATGTTTACGCGCACCACCAGTCCTACCTGGTACTCTGAACGTGCCGACGCGTGGACACATTCAAGAGTACCAGGTAGAAGGACTGTTGGTGCACGTAAACACGTTCAGAGCACACAGGAACAGGTACAAAGGCACGAGTGTTAAAGCGTCCAGAGCAGTTAAAGGGTTAACTTTGAAGTGTACCATGAAATGTTGCAATTTCTTATATAATTATCCTGCACAGAATTTACTGTTCTATTAAAACTCACAGTAACTTAGTATTCAAAATCTTCAGAACAGTAATAAAACTGAATGGATTTTTAAAATCTATAGAACAGTAAATTTGTCTCATAGTGTAACACAAACTAGGCATGCTGATGATACTAATTTTCCCTTAGCTCAGTTCTGTCAAGTTTGAGAAGGAAACAATAATAGGATACATAGAGCAGGGATGATGTGGTGATAAGGTTCTAATACACCTGTCATCAAAAGCATTTATTAAATTGCCATTATGTGGGACATAACCTCCACATCTAGTTAAGAGATAAGAAAATCTAATTCTTTCCTGTTAAAGCTGTCTCCAAATTCCTAACTAATTCAGCAACTTGTTGTTGTACATCCCAAAGGCATTTCTCCAGCACATAATAAAAATTATAATTTGTTCTTCCAGTAACAATAAATTATGCTTCCTTCACAAGATTCCAAATGTGCAAATCGTGAGTGACTACTTCATTATCTTTCTAGCTTGAATTACAACCAATTTTATAAGCTTTGTTAATTTGAATGAACAAGTCAGTGTGGTAAAACTGAACTACACTCACAACCACTATCATTAACCTGAAGTTACGATCAAAGTCTCACAGGAAAAACAGGGACAATATGTGACTACGGCTCTGATGGAGGATGGCTATTGATGCATTATGGCTCGTGACCACATATTTGACAGTGTGGTCCTTCTTCAAAGGTGGCATATATTCTGCTGGTCGTCAGCCGTTATGTGAAAAAAGGAAAAAAGACAGCTCATGTAATCATGTAACAAACACATATCTTAACATACAGTCCAACTTGTAAAATGGCTTACACATATATTGGGTCACAAATACAGGTATCATGCGTCACCAACTGCAAGTAATGTGCGCTCTGATCAGTACTAATGAACAATGGTAAAATCGCCTTAAACGAAAACACATACAATCAGAGTTGCAGTTCAATGTTCACATCCAGAAAGCAAGGTATCAACTGAATTTAAGATTCAAGTATACGGTGGCTTCAACAACAAGATACAGACTGGACACTTAGTAGCAGGGCTGGCTATTTATTTCCTGCAAGTGCCGATAGCCATCCATGTGTTTTTGTGAGCCCTGAGAGTTACGGCCATTAATTTCCTGTCTGTGAGTCTCCATATTGCTGGAGTGCCAGAGCATTATACATACATGGATTAGAATATTAGTAGTGAGTCTAAGATAAATATGGTACAAACAATTATGTACATTCAGCAAGAAGTAAAGAAAATCAAGGGAAAATTTGGAAAAGGAATTCAAGTTCAGGAAGAGGAAACAAAAACTTTAAAGTTTGTCAATGACATTGTAATTCTACCAGAGATGCTAAGGACTTGATGGTCGTGATGGCGATGATGATGTTGATGATGATGATGATGATGATGATGGCACTTACCACAATGGTTTTAAGGAGAATGTGAACTAAATGCATAGTGAGAATGATGTTTCCCTTTATAAGCTGTCTTGCTGGGACAATAAAAACATACTAGAGGTTTGAAAGGCTATATGGCAATGACAACATAGACAATGGTTGCTTTTCAACATATTAAAATGGATAATAAACATCATGTGTAGAAGTGTGCATGTCTACATGAACATCCACGTCCTTGTCCTCACAGTGAAACAAACCAGTGTAACATAGAATAAAACACCACAAATAGAGAATCCACTACTAAATGTTACTCCCTCGTACATATGACTGGCTGACCACTAATAGAAACAGGGAAAATGTCAGTCATTGTGAGTAAAAGGAAATGTTTGACACCAGTTTCATGCATGGATGTTAGACGTTCTTTAACAAAAGCTCAAGTCTCAATTTAAAAATATGAATTAGAAGAGAAATGGACATACAATCAAAATTGTACAAGTGATTCAGATAATCAAGGCTGGCTTGATCACTGAATAAAATGGGGACCAGCCATTCTGAGATACATTAAAATATCCCATCCAGTGATTTGGCCAGAAGTCTGGCCTATGCACAAAAACAAAACCTTTTCCACACCTGTCTCACTTACTTAAAACAGTGGACAGATTGTTATCTACAAAAAGTAAGATGTCATACGATGACACTGATATGCCACAAACATCTCATATTTGTGGGCGGTTAAGGAATTGAAAGATCAGAAGAATAAAAGTGTCTCAAAACGGGATTATAGCGTGAATTTTTAGGGTGATCAATAGTGATGGCATTACCACCACTTTTGCAACAATGCGAGACAAATGTTGTTAAAACAGGTAAAACTAAAAGTGTATAAAATACAAATTCACTTAAAATCACAAACATTCCCCCATTTTCACACATATCCCCCTATCATTTGACACCCAATCACGCATACTGTCAAAATTTCTGATAGAACTATAGAACAATGATTGAAATAAGCGCGACTGACTGATCGCTTACCTAAACCTGGATGAGCCAGTCACAATTAAACACTTCTCCCTATTAATTTGGCTGACAAGATTCTGAAATGTCTTCCCACATTTGTCTTATACTCTATTAAAATAAAGGGCAGATCAGCTTGTAAACTACCGTATGTCCTTTCATCTAAATATAAAATACATTCAATTAAAATAAGGTGTTCAAGATCTGAATGCCACAAGTACTGCAATCTATGGGTCCTCTCAATGAAGTAGGAAGCCACATATCACCCAGTATGTACCCTATCCATAGTCAAGTGAGGTGGCCTTCATGTCTCTTATTGGCCTGAAGGAGGTAAGTTGAAGCCAGGTAAGTACACACACTTTAAAGTGGTAGTTGGCTGTTAGTGTAATGAAGTAAGGACCTTGACTGCCATGAGGAGAGGAGCAATGCAGGGGATCAAACCCTATCTCCCCTTGTGAAGCTAGCAGCCTCCAATCATGATTTGGGCTTTTATGGAAGCATAACTGATAGGAATCATTGATCCCTGCTCCATCTAGCAAGTCATACTCAAAGTCTGAGATGTATCTGAAGTAGCCTTTTCACTCACTAAGAAATCCAACACATAAGACTCAGCAAAGTGAGGTACACGACACTTTCCATAACAGTGACCACAGACACTTGTTGTAGTTCGCAGGGCCATAAATGATACAGTGCAAACTTGATGTCTACTACCTTATGGAACCATAGTTCAGAATACCCTACCTAAAAATGTCATGTTGAACTGACCACACAATACCTCAACAGTGAGATATAACATGTTAGGGAATAATACAATAAGCACCCAACTCAGGGTAGACACTTCATTGGCTGGCACATCTACTTATTCATTTCTCTAAATTCCCATGACCCCTGCTAACCATTATAATCATACTTCCTTCCGCAGCCTTTCAGGCAGAGAAGGGAGTCTTGGAACATTGTGTGTGTGTGTGTGTGTGTGTGTGTGTGTGTGTGTGTGTGTGTGTTTGGGGGAGGGGGGACTATAGATTAAAGGGCAGTAAGGGAGCCCGAGCAGACGTGAAATTTCATGGCAGAAACACATACCACCCAGTCAAGCACCACCAGGGTTCCAGAGGGCACTCTCAAGAAAAACTACTGAGTTTGACAGAAATCTGCTGTGCCGTCCCCCCCCCCCCCCCCCCACTTAGACCTATTAAAAAGTACAGCTGTGTAGTTGTAGTGTGTATTTAAAATCAAACAAAAACACACACTCCTGGAGGTGCAGTTTACCCTGTACGTCAGTAAAATCACTCTGCACGCCTTCAGTAGCCAAGGTGATAGCCTGCTCCAATCTGGGGTTACAGCTGCTATTTGTACTGCATCAAACTGCTAATAACTTGTGCTTTATAATGTCACCATACAGCTTCGCAACTTGTGGACAATTTGTGAAGATTGTTTTGGAGCAATGGCTCGATATGCAGATGTACACCTGATAGCATGAGGAGCTGCCAACCAGATAGTAAGTGGCGTCTCCCCAAACTCAGCATAAGGTTCATCCTATTGGCTCTTGTGGACTGTGCCAATAGTCTTGATGTAAGAGTACTGGACAAAATATTGGTCACCTCTCATGGATTAAAAGAGCTCACTGGTCACTCTGGAGCACTGTGCACTGTAGATGGTGTAGAACTGATAGCATTCGGTCATTTGATCCTGCAGCACTGACATATTGCATTGGAGTGGTGTGCATGCCAGTCAGTCAAATGGAATAAGTGCAATTGGATGGATCCATGGTGTAGAACTGATAGCATTCGGTCATTTGATCCTGCAGCACTGACATATAGCATTGAAGTGATGTGTGCATGTCAGTCGGTCAAATGGAATAAGTGCAGTTGGATGGATCCACATGCAGAACGGCAGAAAAGAGTTACCGAGTTTCAACACACCCATGATCATACCACAGTTGTACGGTTTTTCAGTGTATCAATGTAAATGGTCCAGTGTGTCTATTACTTGCAACCATGGAACACAGCATAGGAATAGTGTTCATAGAAAGATGCTACCTGACAGATACCAGAAACTAGTGTCATACCTTGTCACTGAATATTGGTTTCAAACTCGACAAACTATAGATCCATCTTAACCAGTTTATGAATGAAAATTGTGAAGGAAACTGCATGTAACAGACATTTGTAATAATGTAATCCCGAAAGGCCATTACTTACACTGGCACTCACAGCTGCACATCTTCAATGGGCCTGTGGTGTTTTGGTGCCAGAGTTTTACATACCATGACTAGAGCCCACTCATTCAGATTACAATGAACATGTAACAGGATGTTTATATATTTCAAGAATCTCAGTAGCAAAGTGTTGCCCTTTCTTCTACATGTTCATGAAGTGTAGGCTGGACACTCCCATCTTCCAAGATGAAAACATCCACACTCACAGAGCTGCTCACATACACACAGAAACTCACTGGGACTACCTGTACCAGCAGGTGAAATGTAGCATGCAGCAGCCTCTATAGCCACAACTACTTTGAATCAAATATCACTTTATATTGGTACATCAGGTGACTATTGAAGAGGTACTGAATCAAACTAGGGAGAACTTGACTAAATAAAGGCACTCATTGATAGAACACATACCGAGGGACACCAGAGTTTGAATACTGTAAGCAGTTTCACATGGATGTAAGATGCAGCAGTTAAGCATAGATGAAGGGACTTGCACAGGACAGACTAGTATGTACAGCTTAAACAAACTAGTTTTTAGATTGACAAAATAAACAATGCCTGTGTGTGTCTTCAAAGAGCTGGATTGCAAGCACTATCTGCCAGATTCTTCCACTCACGATGGTAGGACTTGGTGCCATGCAGAATAACACTCCCATTCCTGTCTCTGTATGCATACACAACTGTATTTTTTGACAGCAGCTAACTGATCTACGGCACACCTGTACTATACACTGTACTGTTAAAATATGTGAGGAAGTCACAATAAATCAGAATGTTATTGTCAGTATGCTATCTCAATTGCCATTATGTCTCTAGGTTAAAATAATTCTGCTTGGAACATGAAATATTCATTTCCTAGTCACGTTGTCCAGCACCTGTGGTGCAGTGGTAATGTTTTTGATGTCCTCGGTCTCAGGTTCAAAACCTGCCACAGCTTAAATTTTGAATAAAGATGAACAGCAATGGCCACTGAAGACTTTGGCATAAAAAATCACCCTCATCTTGCCAACAACCTTGTCAAAGAGGACAGAGGAGCAGACGGAGATTCCTTCGGGTGGGAAACTGCTCCTAAAAAGCGGCAGAATCAGCACTGATCAACAGCACAAGAATGCAGAAGGCATTGGAGACCACTGCATTAAAGACAAATAACATGTATTCATATGACATGTGGACTACAACTGAACAAGTGTCAAGATGATCTCTTCATTGGTGAAAGATTCTGGACTAGTCCCCCACTTGGATCTCCAGGGACGGGGATCTGCCAAGGGGGAGGTGACCAAGAGAAAAAAGACTGAAAAATCAAAGAAACGATAATCTTCTAGGAGTGGGGGTAGGAAACGTAAGGAGTTTGACAGTGGTCAGGAAACTAGAAAACCTAAAAAGGTAAATGTTAAAGCTCAGTCTACATATAGTGGGAGTCAGTGAAGTGAAATGGAAAGAAGACAAGGATTTCTGGTCACATGAGTATAGGGTAATATCAACAGGAGTAGAAAATGGTATAACAGGAGCAGGATTTGTTATGAATAGAAAGGCAGGGCAAAGAGTGAGCTGCTCTCAACAGTTCACTGATAAGGCCGCTGGGTCATTCCATGTTAAAGAGACTTTGTGACAAAAAAATTAAAATGACAATATTTCAAATATAATCTTAAAAATACCAAGTTAAAAGTACATTTGTTCATTGCAAAATAATCATGACTATGAAAAAATTAAATTTCTACCTTCACTAAGTGTTTAAAGTGCACTACTCTATGGCACCACAGAGAGGTATGTTTTATGCTATTTCCAGATGAGTATTAGTTGTGTTATCTATGGCTGATTGATCTATTGTTGCAAAGAATATTGAAGTCAACATTGTTATAGCTCACAATAATTC
Organism: Schistocerca piceifrons; assembly: GCF_021461385.2. Classification (NCBI taxonomy): domain Eukaryota; kingdom Metazoa; phylum Arthropoda; class Insecta; order Orthoptera; family Acrididae; genus Schistocerca; species Schistocerca piceifrons. The sequence goes on along the minus strand of NC_060144.1, from coordinate 259,412,039 downwards.
GTTTTGTTGAGCTAACCTAATTGCATTTCTTTATTTTGTTAGTTTTATAATATATGTGCAGCTTGTAACACCCGTAACAAAAAAGGTACAAAAGTTTAGTTTGTAATCTAGTAAATTTGTTCTGTACAATACCCTTCTGTAAAAGTGAGGTTATGCACATGTTTCACAATATCATACCATTACATGGAATTTTGAAGTCTTATTTAACACTCTTGGAGCTGTTACGGGTGTTACTAATTTTTGTTTCGGCGTTACTTAACACATGCGTAACACCCGTAACT